>NC_064560.1:53029293-55632626 GCF_937001465.1 Orcinus orca | reverse complement strand
TCATTTATTTTTATACTACATTTAGGGCTTTATCATGCTTTTTGGAAATCATAAGTGAGACTATATTAGGCTTTCTACGACTCCCATTTGGGGAGATAACAAAAATATTGTAACAATGGGCAGTGGAGTTGGATGGGGTTTGGACCACCTGCAGCCTTTCCTCTGGGTCCCACCCTGGATCCTGTTAGCATTTCAGAGCTCAAATGCAGATCCATCTCCAAAATGGCTCTCCACATAGGTCTGGGATCAGCGACAGAGAAAGAAAAGAGAAGAGAGAACTGCATTCCTTTATTCCTCCTCTCTGTATCCTGAGCACACTTGTCCCTGTGCACATTCTCTGCCCCCAACTGGCTGCATCTTATCATCCTCTAAGTTTTCTTACTTCCTGCAATGGCTCTTTATCACGCCTGCCTTTGCAGATTCTTTGCTTATGCCTGACTCTCCTTGAGGAGATGGGGACACAGTACGGAGGGGAGCAGGCAGGTTTTTTTATTTTTATTTTATATAGGAGTATATAGTTGATGAACAGTGTTGTATTAGTCTCAGGTGTACAGCAAAGTGATTCAGTTATACATATACCTATAATCATTCTTTTGCAAATTCTTTTCCCATTTAGGCTATTACAGAGTATTAAGTAGAGTTCCCTGTGCTATACAGTAGGTCCTTATTAATTATGTATTTTATATATAGTAGTGTATATATGTCGATCATAATCTCCCCATTTGTCCCTCCACCTCACCTTTCCCCTTTGGTAACCATAAGTTTGTTTTCTAAGTCTGTGAGTCTGTTTCTGTTTTGTAAATAAGTTCATTTGTACCATTTTTTTTGATTCTGCATATAAATGATATCTCACTTCACTTAGTATGATAATCTCCAGGTCCATCCATGTTGCTGCAAATGGCATTATTTCATTCTTTTAATGGCTGAGTAATATTCCATTGTATGTATATACCACATCTTCTTTGTCCATTCATCTGTCAATGTTCATTTAGGTTGCTTCCATGTCCTGGCTATTGTAAATAGTGCTCCAGTGAAAACTGGGGTGCATGTATCTTTTCGAAGTATGGTTTTCTCTGGATATATGCCCAGGAGTGAGATGGCTGGATCATATGGCAATTCTAGTTTTAGTTTTTTAAGGAACCTCCATACTGTTCTCCATAGTAGTTGCACCAATTTACATTCCCACCAACAGTGTAGGAGGGTTCCCTTTTCCAGGAACAGGCAGTTTTATCCACCCATGCAGGAAACATTTTAAATGCCTAGTATCTTTTTCACCAGAACTCCTCACAGACATTCCAGACTCTGAAATCGACCATGAAATGTAAAATAATTCAGATTTTCACATTAAAAGCGTTTAATACTTGGAAAATGGGCAGGTGTGGATTAACAGCCATCTTCCACCTTGAGGAGGGCCTGGGAGGTCAGGCAGACTCCTGGCTCAGAGCTCAAGAAACTTGAAAGAAAAAAAGCAAAGCTGACTTGGGAAGAGCCAAACCCAGGGGAAGGATGGTTGAAGGCTCAAAAGCCTGCCTGAAACCTTCCGTTTTTAATGTTTATCCTATATTATGGACAGCAGTTTTGAACTTCTATCGCTACACTGTAACTTAAACATTTTATTCAGAAAACATCACTGGTAAACAAAAAGCTCAAGAAGTGAACTTGGTTTACTAAAACTGGCGAGTACATTTTAAATATGCTCTGCAAGGATAAAATGCAGTTAACACAAGAAGGAGAGGGTGTTTCTAACATGGGGTATTCACCACTGAGACGCACGATAAAAAAAAAAAACCTGCTTGATGATTTAGGCATCTCTTCAGAATCACAGGCATAAAACACGACCATACCTTCCCACTGGCAGACACACAAAACCAGAGCCTCCCAAACACTTGCTGTAGCAGCTCCAACACCAGCTGTTCCAGCAAGTTCTGCGAGAAGCTGCAGTCACAGACGGCCCTGGTCACTCATGTGCCAAACAGCAGCCTCTTCCAACCCAAAGCTAATGTCTCACGTTAACAAGTGGGCTGAGCAAATTAAATGAGCTAAACCAGTGCTTAGCCTGAGTTTCAACTTCTACAACTTTCTGTACATGCTGTACAGTCGTCCCTTGGTATCCGCAGGGGGTTGGTTCCAGGACCCCCATGGATACCAAGTCTCTCATATAAAATGGCACAGTATTTGCACAGAACCTACACCCATCCTCCCACACACTTTACTTGTTTTGAACTTGATGAATTGAACTTTATTTTTTTTACTGAAGTACAGTTGATTTACAATGTTGTGTTAATTACTGCCGTACAGCAATGTGACTCAGCTATACATATATATATTCTTTTTCATATTCTTTTCCGTCATGATTTATGACAAGATACTGAATATAGTTCCCTGTACTATACAGTAGGACCTTGTTGCTTATCCATCCTATATATACCAGTTTGCATCTGCTAATTCCAAACTCCCAATCCATCCCTCTCCCACCCCCAACCCCCTTGGCAACCACCAATCTATTCTCTATGTCTGTTTCTGCTTCATAGGTAAGTTCATTTGTGTCATATCTTAGATTCCACATATAAGTGATACCATATGGTATTTGTCTTTCTCTTTCTGACTTACTTAGCTTAGTATGATCATCTCTAGGTCCATCCATGTCTCTGCAAATTGCACAATTTCATTCCTTTTTATGGCTGAGTAATATTCCATTGTATATATGTACCACATCTTCTTTATCCATTCCTCTGTTAATGGACATTTAAGCTGTTTCCACGTCCTGGCTACTGTAAATAGTGCCACAATGAACACTGGGGTGCATGTATCTTTTTGAATTACGGTTTCCTCCAGGTATATGCCCAGAAGTGAGATTGCTGGGTCATATGGTAATTCTATTTTTAGTTTTTTTAAGGAACCTCCATACTGTTCTCCCTAGTGGCTGTATCAATTTACATTCCCACCAACAGTGAAAGAGGGTTCCCCTTTCTCCACACCCTCTCCAGCATTTATTGTTAGTGGATTTTTTTTTTCCTGCGGTACGCGGGCCTCTCACTGTTGTGGCCTCTCCCGTTGCGGAGCACAGGCTCCAGACACACAGGCTCAGCGGCCATGGCTCATGGGCCCAGCCGCTCCGCGGCATGTGGGATCTTCCCAGACCAGGGCACGAACCCGTGTCCCCTGCATCAGCAGGCGGACTCTCAACCACTGCGCCACCAGTGTAGCCCCTGTTAGTGGATTTTTTGATGATGGCCATTCTGACTAGTGTGAGGTGATACCTCGTTGTAGTTTTGATTTGCATTTCTCTAATACAGACTTACATCATTTTAACGAAAAAGTAGAGACTGGAATTTATCCCTACTAGATTTCAAAACCTACAAAATCCAAGATCTTCCCAAGAATTAAAAGCAATTCTCAGATTAACATACTTATCAAATAAATAAATTCCATTGGTATTTCAAAGAAAATGAAGAAAAGACATTAAACAGAAGGACAGAGATTACAGCCAAGATTCTCAACTATCCCCCAAAACTGGGTGGCATATTCACCACCCAAAGACGGCAGACCCCTCCATGCTACTCTGGTCTCTGCTGGAGCAAAAGGAGGGGAGCATGCACTGAGCACCTGTTCTGTGCCCTGTAGACAGACTATTTCACTGAATTCTCCAACTTGGGGTTTCCCACAGGGCAGGCTCCTCATCACCACTCTGCAGGGGCAGAAACTGAGGCTGGGCAACTCGCCCACGGCTGCCCAGGCAGGAAGCGCCAGGCGGGTCTAGTGAGGCCTCCATCCTCTTCCGGGGCACCATGTCCATCTGCCCCTAAATCCACAGCATATCAAACTTCAACTCCAGAAGAATTCCAACCAACCTATGTTTTTCTCCTACCATAAAAAGTATGCATTTTGGTTATAGTAAGTAAGTATACACTTTAAATATAACAGATGCTGTGACCCTAAAGAAGGGCTCTGGGCTGCAGATGTACTTGTAACCAGTGGGAAGAGAGAAGCAGTAGCCAGAGAAGTGACCACGAAATGGTTGCTGGACCAGAGTCAGGGACAAGAGATACCTCTTTAATGTTTTCCAAATGAAATACTTCTCAGCCTACGCCTGTCAATCTGGTGGGAAACTCAATTTCCCCATGTCGTGTAAGAATCCCAGGGTGGATTACGCAGCCCAGAAAAATGTGGGGAAAGGTCCATGACAGTCATCACTGAGCCTCTCATATTCCAGATCCATATGGTCCATCCCAAAGGCACTGATGGTGGCAAGGATTCTGTCTCCAGACATCTACAGCCATCCACACTGTGGAATTTATACCCCAGTAAATAAGAAGAGTCTGGCATTTCTCCCTGAGAGAAAGGGAACTTCCCACTCTGGCTGACCAAGGCTCAATGCTCTCCGTGAGGGGCAGGAGAAGGGAAAGACCACCCCTGCCTCAGGAATGCGCCAGGAGCAGGCGTGGCCCAAGCAAAGAAAGCAGGTCCACATTTGGGTCTGTTTTAAATTGTGCTTTGCCAGGACCCCAGGAGGCCCCAGGACTCAGGCACTAGAGAAGATGCATCAGGCTGAACTGCACACCGCTGCCCATACTGGACCACATGTGACCCACAAAAAGGGCAACTTCTTAGATTCAGCCCAAGACCACACAGTACAGGTGGCCCTGGGCTGGTGTGGTCTTTTCCAATAAGGAACATGTGGGGATGTTTGAGCCAACCCAGCTCTGACTCCAATCTTCCTCTCACAATCCTAAATACTGAGAATCGACTCCTTGCTGGGGCCTTTGAGAGGATGGATAGGCCCATAACTAAAAAGAGTTCTGTGGCAACATTGGGTTAGACTTTATAAATGTGGCTCAAATTACCAGGCAGCCCACTGGTTAGGACCCTGCGCTTCCACTGCAGGGAGCACGGGTTCGATCCCTGGTGTGGGAACTAAGATCCCACATGCTGCGGGGCTCGGCCAAAAAAAAAAAAAAAAAAAGTTATATAAATGTGGCTCACGCATCCCAAAACCCGTAAATAGAAGACTGAGCTGCCAGGATATTATGATGACGGTTTTGTACTTAACTCTTTTATTTACATGCCTTCTTGTTCTGAAAAATATTTCAGGGGTTTTATTTCACCGTGACAAAAGGGTTGCTTTAGCCACAGTACAGAAGGAAAGGATAAAGAAGTATACTACTTTTTTTTTTTTTTTTTTTTGTGGTACGCGGGCCTCTCACTGTTGTGGCCTCTCCCATTGAGGAGCACAGGCTCTGGACGCGCAGACTCAGCGGCCGTGGCTCACGGGCCCAGCCGCTCCGCGGCATGTGGGATCTTCCCGGACCGGGGCACAAACCCGCATCCCCTGCATCAGCAGGCGGACTCTCAACCACTGCGCCACCAGGGAAGCCCTAACAGTCACTTTTTAAATTGATTTTATTAAGGTTTTTAAATTGTGGTAAAATATAGTACATAACATAAAATCTACCATCTTAACAATTCTTTTTAAAAAATTTATTTTATTGAAGTAGAGTTGATTTACAATGACGTGTTAATTTCTGCTGTACAGCAAAGTGACTCAGTTATACGTATATGTATTCTTTTTCATATTCTTTTCCATTATGGTTTACCACAAGATATTGAATACAGTTCCCTGTGCTATACAGTAGGACCTTGTTTATCTATCCTGTATATAAATAGTTTGCATCTGCTTAACAACTCTTAAGTATTCAGGTCTGTGGCATTAAGTACATTCATATTGTTTGTAGCCATCACCACTCTCCAGTCACAGAACTCTCTTCATCCTACAAAACTGAAACTCTGAACCCATCAGACACTAGCACCCCACGCCCCCTCCTCCCAGCCCCTGCCACCCATTGTCCTACTCTCTGTCTCTATGGATTTGACTAGTCTAGGGCCCTCCACCATATAAATGAAGTCATACAGTATTTGTCTTTTCGTCTCTGGCCTATTTCACTTTACATAATGTCCTCAAAGGTCATCTACGTTGTAGCAGACTTCTGCGTTCCCTTCCATTTTTTTAAGGCTGAATACTATTCCATTGTATGTATAGACCACAGTTTGTTAGCCATTCATCCATCGATGGACACTTGGGCTGCTTCCACTTTTTGGCTACTGTGAATCATCCTACTTTGAACGTGGATGGGCAAATATCTCTTCGAGTCCCTGTTTTCACTTCTTTTGGGTGTATACACACCCAGAGTAACTTCTTACTTTTAAAGACACCCTCTACACTGAGTCAGTCATATGTGGTTTACAATAGGAATCCGGCACAAGCTGAACGAAAAACGACTGTGTCAACTAAAGCAGCACGTACACCAGGGGGCTCCCACCGTGCCTGTGAACCAGACGTTGACCCCTGCTCCCGGGACACACCTCCGGGGCTCACACCTCCTGGGACACACCTCCGGGGGCTCTCACACCTCCTGGGACACACCTCCGGGGGCTCTCACACCTCCTGGGACACACCACCGGGGGCCCACACCGCAGCTGACACAGGTCATGACCTCAGTTCTAACATACGACATAATTTGGTCTTAGGAACTTGGTGAGATAGTTTCCATTTTTCCCTTCAAAGTTACCTAGTGGGGAAAAAAATGCTGTCTTTGACTTTTTTTTGCAGAATTTAAAATTTAGCTACCAATTTAAAATTTAGAAGCCAATGACACATTTCAGGCTTAGAAAAGACACCAAAAATTTCCCCCAAAGAACTTTGCTCAAACCTGCAATCTCTCTTTAAATTTCATAATGAAGGTGACCAACAAGGTTGGCTTGATTCTACTACCAAAATAGTCTCAAATTTTCTATCCTCTTTCTTTGTTCTTTTTTTAAATTAAATTATTATTCATATTTTCTGTAAATAAGTGTTTATTTTTTAAAACATTTTTTATTTTTTTAAATTATTTATTTTATTTTTTATCTTTTTGGCTGTGTTGGGTCTTTGTTGCTGCGTGTGGGCTTTCTCTAGTTGTGGAAGCGGGGACTACTCTTCATTGCAGTGCATGGGCTTCTCATTATTGTGCCTTGTCTTTGTTGTGGAGCACGGGCTCTAGGTGTGCGGTCTTCAGTAGTTGTGGCATAAGGGCTCAGTAGTTTTGGGCTCTAGAGCGCAGGCTCCGTAGTTGTGGTGCACGGGTTTAGCTGCTCCACAGCATGTGGGACCTTCCCAGACCAGGGCTCAAACCCGTATCCCCTGCATTGGCAGGTGGATTCTTAACCACTGCGCCACCAGGGAAGTCCCAATAAGTGTTAACTTTAACTAGAGGTGTTTACAAAACACATTCTCTTAAATATAACTTGTAAATATTTTTATTTTATTATATATTTATTTTGTATAAATTTACTTTATTAAAATATTTCTACTCTGCATAATTTTATTCTACACACTTAAATGTGAAAAATTGATCCAGGGCCCTTTAAGGAACTCATTAATTTTATAAAATACAGTAATACTGCAGAAGGATGACTCAGAACATTCTCCAAGCCAGATAAATAGATACTAGAGTAAGGATATTTGCACATTCAGTATTAAATGGCACACAGAACAAAATAATCCATGGCTAGTTCAAATTCAAATTCATAGAGACAGAATGTAGAATGGTGGTTGCCAGGGGCTGGGGGGAGGGGAGGGTAAGGAGTTGTTGTTTAGCAGATATGGAGTTTCAGTTTTGCAAGATGAAAAGTGTTCTGGAGGTTGGCTGTACAACAACGTGAATGTGATTAACACTACTGGACTGTGCACTTAAAGGTTAAGATGGTAAATTTTATGTTATGTGTATTTTACCACAATTTTTAATTTTTTCAAATTAAAAAAAAAATCATAGTTTTTGCATAACTAATGCTAGGCAGGACTGGCAGCTGGTCAGCAGGAGAAGACTGCTCACAATTACTCATAACTCCACAGGCAAGAAGCAGAGATCCTGGTTAGAGTAAGGTGTTAACGTCCACTTCGGAGAAGAAGGGGTGCAGCTCTGAATTCAGTCCTGGATTTCCTTAAGTGTAACAGTGACATTTACTTACACTTAACAGTCCTGATGCTAAGGTGCCTCACGCAATCAACGTCAAATAAATCTGCTACCTGCTAAGCAGATGTGTAGACTGAGAAAGAGCTGTGGCTGGCTGTGTATGCATAAACGTAACCAGGCATGAAAGGTACTGGTTCCTAGTGACACGTGTCTACACTGGTGGTACCAGGTGGTTGAATGTGAGCTTAAATTTGAATACCTAACTGGCCCTTCGAATTTCTTCAAAAACAGTCCCTATGATATATAACTAAAGCTAAATATTATCCTGTGGACAGAAGGTTGCCTTTCACACATCTAAGATGTACAACTAAAATAAGCAACAGCTGCCCAATCTTGTGGGTAGATCATAAAATGTTCAAAGTTGGGACCGGTTGATGAAATTGACGGATGCACTGGGACACTTCTCTGTCCAAAGTTCCAGCTGACTTTCCAGAGCAGCTGTTTAATTTCCACAGATACATAATGCAATTATGGAAAAAGGCGAATTCAGAGATTAACCAAAGAGGGAATGCAGGCATCTCATAATTTTCAGTATGCCTTGAAATTATGCTGTCAATCCTAAAACTGTGCAAGAGGTCAAGAACAAGAGTATGGAATATAAAAAGTATCCTGATAAAGGCTGCCAACACAACCATCGTGGGCCAAAAGAGATAACAGAAAAAATTATACTATGAATGATAGGAGAGTTTAAGACTCAAACTTTGTGACAGTGAAGAAGAAAACAGAATGAAGTGAGGGGATAAATGCAGCTACCATTGGTTAGCTATTTTATGGAAGCGACATTTATTATAGTGTTTCTTTTCTCCAAAAAGATGCTGCTTAACAGAGGGTGGTCTTTATAAGAGAAGGTATGTCATTGGTTTTACGCTATGGTCATTTACTATGTGGTGAGCCCAGTCACTTTTGCCATAATGAAGAACAGTTTGTTGCTGAAGGCCACACTGTCTCTCACTTTTTTATTATTAATGTGATGCAAACTCTTCTGATGAAGCGAGAATACAGACTTTTTTTTAAAATCAATCAAATATGGACACTGTAAAGTCAACCTCTAGTACTACTAATAAACAACTGTCTAACTGAAAACTGTTACTCCTAAGCAGATCCTAAGCATTGTTTAACATGTTTAAGATTGGTGTCATTGACCACGCTTACCTGAGAAGAAAACACGTGATCAATTTAGGAAAACACTGAAAGTACACGTAATAACTCTGCATCACTACTAGACATTTAAATTTCACAAAGACAAACGAACTGGGAGCAGGAACCAAATTTGGAGTAAAGATAACAGAGGCAAAGGAAGGTGAAGGACCAGATATAAGTGGCAGACTGGTGAAGAGGAGGTAGATCTCACCAAATACATGGCCAAGGGTGCTGTCACTTCATGAAAACAGCAGAAGAAGGTGTGATGGAGCTATGAAACTATGATTAACCTATCTAGAAACACAGATAATAATAAAACTAGAAGACAGAAAAGAGGAAATTTTTAATAATAAAAAGCAATGGAGCAAGAGATAAAGAGCATTCAAGAGAAAGTCATTCGGAAGACAGGTAAAGAGGGTCCAACATATATATAACTGGAGTTCTCAGCAAAAAGAAACACTAAAAATTATAATTCCTGGGTTCACTAAAAACTATAATTCCTGAAGTTAAAAAAAAAAGATTTAAAACTAGGTATCAACTCAATTTTTTAAATGGGTAAAGTACTTGATTAGACATTTCTCCAACGAAGATATACAAATGGCCAAACAACATGAAAAGAGAGTCAACATCATTAACCATCAGGGAAATGCAAATTGAAGCCACAATGAGGTATCACCTCAAACCCATTAGAATGACTACAATAAATAAATAAATAAATAAGTAAATAACAAGTGTTGGCAAGGATGGGGAGACCTGGAATCCTGTGCACTGCACATGGGAATGTGACATGGTGCAGCCACTGTGGAAGTTGCATGGCTGTTCCTCAAAAAAATTGAAAAGAGAATTACCATATTACCCAGCAATTCCACTTGTGGGTATACACCCAAAAGAACTGAAAGGAGGGACTCAAAGAGATACCTGTACATCCATGTTCACAGCAGTATTATTCTCAACAGCCAAAAGGTAGAAACAACCCAAGTGTCCACTGATTGATGAACAGATAAACAAAATGTGATCTATGCATACAATGGAATATTATTCAGCCTTAAAGAGGAAGGAAATTCTGACACCTGCTACAACGTGGATGAACCTTGAGAACATGATGCTAAGTGAAATAAGCCAGTAACAAAAATACAAATACTGTATGATTCCATTTATATGAGGTCCCTAGGAGAGTTAAATTCATAGAGACACAAAGCAGAATGGTGGTTGCCAGAGGCTGAGGGGGAGGAAGGAACAGGAAGTTGTATAGAACTTCAGGTTTGTAAAATGAAAAAGTCCTGGAGATTGGTTGCACAGCCATGTGAATATACTTAACAAGACTGAAATGTACACTTAGAAATGGTTAGGATGATACATTTTATATTATGTATATTTAACCACAATTTTTAAAAACTAAATTAAACTACATATCAAAAGAGCACATCATGTAGCTAAACACAGACACACACACACAAACATACATGCAGCAGACTAGCCACACTAAGACATATTCCAGCAAAATCATTAAGGAAGAAAGGATAATGGTACTACAGAAGCACAAAAAGTTACCTCCAACACTTTTATACTTTCTTTGGGAAAAAAAACTGTACCTTGATGCAAGTAAGAAAAGAGTTGTATTTTTCATTGTAGGAGGTACATAAATGGGGATTTATTATATTACCCTCTATGCTCATCTGCATGCTTGAAATATTTGATCACACATTCACACCTATTGGCTCCCATAACTGAAAAGGTCAGAGATTAATGCTGTCTTCAGGACAAGTTTGAACCAGGAACTCAATGTCACCAGAGTCCCAATTTTTTCTCTACCTTCTGCTTTGAAGTCTCATCCTGGGCCCCACAAAGAAATCCTCAAGCTTTTCTTTTATGGTGACTAAGTATCTGTGGTGGTTCCCAGTCTCAAACCACCATTCCATAGCAAGCCAGAGCATTTCTTCTAGAAATTCCATTTAGGTCCTGGAATTCACTCTCTCACATTGACTGAAGTTGGGTTCCTGAAGCAATTGCTATGACAAGACAGTGGGTACAATGATGAGTTTAAACTTACTAGGACCCACTCAAGGAGTCAGAAGTGGGGTCAACCCTAAGAATGGAAAAGGGAAACGGAGATGAACAAAGGAGAAACGGATTCCGTGAGGCACCTGCAGCATCTCTGACAGGGACCGTTGTCCTTGTGGTAGCTTCTCAGCTTCACAGACACTAGCCCTCTGCTGACCCCTCTGGGACCCCCAGACATGATCAGACACACCTGTGTTTGCTGTGAGGCCATACGAGGCCCCTGCTTTGCTACACATATATAGTAGGATTCATATAAAAAGCACAAGGTCCTTTAGAGATAGGACAACTTTTATAATACTCACCTGAGGAAGACAAAACAAATTAGAAATAATTTTCCCTCACTTCCTCCTAATCCTGACCAAGAAAAAAAATGAAGGGAAAGCCAGCACATAATTAAAATAGAGTTGATAGTCAATGAACAAGTCCTACTCAAAGATGAGAGAGGCTGAAAACTTCCCCTGGGTACTCACTCCATGAATACTCATTCATCTACTGCAAAAGCAACTCATCAATAATTTAACTCACTTAAGAAAGGATCTTTCCCATTATTTTATCTGGATGCTATCTTATCGTGATGTTTGGAAGTCTGACAGTTACCAAAGCAGATAAAAATACTAATGCTCTAAATGCTAAGATGATCATTAATAATACATTTGGACTGAAGCTTTCTTGATGACTTTTGCTTCCTTGTTCTTGCCATAAATTAGCTTTTTTAAAAAAAGCTAAAATCTAAAGCATTTGCAGGACTCTAAAACCACCAGAATGTAAGTGAACTAAGTCTGAGCAAGACAAATATATGATATCACTTGTATGTGGAATCTAAAAAATGATACAAATTAACTTATTTACAAAACAGAAATAGACACACAGACACAGAAAAACAAACTTACGGTTACCAAAGGGGAAAGAGGGGGAGGAAAATACTAGGAGTTTGGGATTAGCAGATACACACTACTATACATAAATAGATAACCAACAAGGACCTACTGTATAGCACAGGGAACTATAGTCAATATCTTATAATAACCTATAATGGAAAATAATTTGCAAAAGAACGGATTTATACACATGTATAACTGAATTACTTCTGTACACCTGAAACTAACACAACACTGTAAATCAACTATACTTCAATAAAAATAATAATAGTAATAATAAAAACCCACTAGAATGTAAGCACACTCTATTTATTTTTTTATTGGTAATATTATTTTTATTTATTTATTTATTTTAGGCTGTGCTGTGCAGTTTGGGGACTCCCAGCATTGCTTGATCACCCCTCCTACATCTGGACAATGTCCCCAAGGTAGAAGCAAGATCCTGCTGTGCAGGATCTAGTTCCCCGACCAGGGATCAAACCTGGCCCCCCTGCACTGGGAGCCCAGGGTCTTAACCACTGGACCTCCAGAGAAGTCCCAGCACACTCTAATTTAAAACAAAATTCATCACCAAAAGTTAACCCACCTAATAGTGATGTTCTTCGTGCTCATTTATCTTTCTCCAAGGCCCGACTGACAACAGACTCATTCATTCATTCAGGCGGCAAACATTTACTAAGTGTCTTACACATTCTGGAAGGGATCTGAAACACCACACTTCCTGAGCCCTTTTTCACAGATGAGGAAAATCAGGTCAAAGAGTGTAAGTGATCTGCCCACAGGCACGGAGCTAATAAACACGAGAAGTCACAGAAGCAATCACGTGTCCTCAACTCCGCCTGATGCCCTGGCTGTCCTGGCACGCCTCCTCCCTTGTGCCTCCAACTCGGTCCTCCTCCCGACAGACAACACTACTATAGGAGGTGTTACTATAGGAGGCGTCTGTCTCCAGTTTGGGGACTCCCAGCATTGCTTGATCACCCCTCCTACATCTGGACAATGCCCCCAAGGTAGAAGCAAGACCTCATCCAGCCCCCTTGCAGTTGGGCCTCAGGCTTGTGACTCAGCTTTGCCATCGGTGGGCACAGCGGGGAGGCAGCAGTGGCTGGTGGAGCTGCTGGCACTCGATCCCCAGCAAGCACGGTGTCTGTGCTGAGTGGTGGTCACAGAGCTGTCTTCACTTGTCACAGCCCAGCGCAGTGCTCCTGGCACTGGTCCTGGCTACATGGACTTCTGCGAAATTGGCTACAAAAACGGACTCTGTTTTTTGCAGCTAAGAACCCTGACTGCTATTCCACCTATGTACTCAATTATCCAAATGCTCAGCAGATATGCCTCAGAGCTATATTCAAAGTAAAGGGAGCCTCTGCTCGGAACTTCACTATGCATCCCCAGTTCTCACCTACCTACCCAAGTCACAAACTTTAAAAAATATAAATGCTTCTTTTCTATAAAAAAGACAATGATGGAAGGAGAGAATGGGCTTGTGCCAAAATGTTCCTGTAGGCATATTTGGGGAACCTGTACTTCTTTGCTTTATCGAACAACCTTTATTCATCCTTTTATAAACAAAATGTCCCATTCATAATTGCAAAAACATTTTCCTTCGGTGCAACAAGTTTTTTTGTTCACATTTTCAATAAACTTATATAGATCAAAAACAGACAGAGGGGGACTTCCCTGGTGGTCCCGTGGTTAAGATTTCACCTTCCAATGCAGGGGGTGTGGGTCCAATACCTGGTCGGGGAGCTAAGATCCCACATGTCTCATGGTCGTAAAAACAAAAAATAAACCAGAAGCAATACTGTAACAAATTCAATACAGAGGGCTTCCCTGGTGGCACAGTGGTTGAGAGTCCGCCTGCCGATGCAGGGGACACGGGTTCGTGCCCCGGTCTGGGAAGATCCCACATGCCGCGGAGCAGCTGGGCCCGTGAGCCATGGCCACTGAGGCTGTGCGTCCGGAGCCTGTGCTCCGCAACGGGAGAGGCCACAGCAGTGAGAGGCCCGCAAACGGCAAAAAAAAAAAAAAAAAAAAAAAAAAATTCAATACAGACTTTAAAAATGGTCCACATAAAAAAAATCTTAAAAAACAAAACAGTACATGTACTTTTAGCAATATGTACTGAATTGTCAAATGCCTCCTTACTTTAAAGAAAAAACATTCAGAAGATGGCACAGTGAAAACCAATACCAAATATCTTTCCCCCCAAATTTAACAACACAGCAAAGCTGGGCCCAAGCCGCCATCCGAGCTGCACAGCAAGTCCCCACAGCTCCGGCGCTGCCCTCCTTGGAAGCAGGAAGCAAGCGAGAAGGAAGTTAATAAAATCCTGAACAACCTCACCAACAGCCACCAACTTCAGAGAATAGCGGAAGGGAAACAGCTGATGCAACCTTCAGAGAATAAGGAGAATTTCCCCCAACACTTCTGTGTCATCCCAGAAATAGAAAAAAAATACTGCGACTCCCACAGAGAGGAAAGCAAGACACTCTTTCCAAGGGTTACAGCAGGGAAATGTTTAAAAATGACATTGCAAAAGGAATCGTCTTCTCAACTGGACAGGATGGAGGGGGGAAGGCAAAGATGTCTAAGGGCCTTCATTTCCTCGTCTGTCTAAGATAGGGCCTAAAACTGGTAAACCCAGAAAGAGTCTTCAACTTGGTATTTAAAGTTAAAATGTAACAACAATAACAACAAAAACAACACAAAAACTAAAAATAAGAATATAAGAAACAAAACTCAGGAAATAGAAAATGTGATAATTTTTTCATTTTCATAGCAAGCAAACAACAGATATAATTTAAGAATTGCTAAACCATGAAGGAGAAGGTTATATCTAATAAATACACAGATTTAGACCAGTAACCACTGTAAAACCTAAAAGGAGACTAATGCACCTGGAGAAACACCACAAATATACACTCAGGTAACAAAAAAGGAGGAAAAATGCAATTAAAAAATGAACGATATGGCAGCCAGGGTGATAGAATTCGGACCCAATGTATCTGTTTTATCCCCAAATGCAAGTGACACAGAATTAGGGTGACTGGCAAATGATAGGTTGCATCTGGTAAGCACAAGAGAAAAGAGAAAGAGAAAGAAAATGAGAAAGAAAAAAAAAAAAAAGAAAGAACCAAGGGGGAAGGAGCACCATCACATTTTAACACATAGTGAATCGAAGTCCATCCATTAATTCATTGAACAAATGCACATCAACTGTGTACAGGTTCTCACAGGCCAGGCTTTACAGGCAGAGTAGTGTACAGAACCTTCGTCTTTATGCGGTTTCAATTTTAGTGAGACAGACAAACAAACAGAAATTAACAAAAATTAATTTCAGGTAATATTAAGTGCTCTGAAGGAAAATAAAAATCGGGATAAGAGAGTGGAAAGAGGATGGTCAGGGAAGGCCTCTAGGAGGAGGTGATGACAGAGCAGACCCCAGCGAAGGGTTTGGGGCTTTCCCACTTACTTGCTAGGTTTATGAACCATGCAGCCTGTTCTTGGGGCAATTTGCAAAATCTGCCTCAATCTAAAATGCACGGACCCCTCCACCTAGAAATCTGTTGGCTAGGAAATTCCCTATGAAGGTGCTTACCCAAGTCAGCATATACTTTCAAAGTAAGTTTTAACAGGAATGGAAATCACCAAAGTGTCAGATCAATAGGCGTTTATTAAATAAATGATGTTCTAGTTATTCAATAGAGCACCACGAAGATTTAACAAGAAGTACGCTGAAAACCACAGAGCCACATCGTTCAGTGACAGTAGAAGGCTGAGAACAGGGCACAGGGTATCTCCCCTTCTGACTCACCCAGGGACCAAAAGACGTCCTCTTCCTTGGAACACCTCTGGGGAAGGGAAGGAGACTTCAACCTCTCATTCTGTACCTTTCTGAGTCCCTTGAATTTTCTAACAAGATGCTGTACGCTTCCTGTTTGTCCTGTAAACACCCACAGCAGTTATCTGGGCTGTGGATACAACACATGTGACAGCTGGGGCTGTGTGACAGCTTCTCCCCAGAGAAAGAACTGAGGTTGCCATAGAGGCGTGTTTCCTCTTCTGGGAGTCTTTATATTCTCAAAAACTAATGATAGTTTTTAAGTAGAAAAGATTTAAGGAGAAAAGCACTCTAACAACAAAAGACGAAATGGTGCTAAAATACTCCCATTCTCTTGATTATATGAAAGCCTGCAAAATCCTACCGCAGAGCCCAGGCAGTGAACACTGCTCTACGTAAAGGCAGCCCTTCCCCACTGTTCACAGGACCCCTACCCCAGTGATCCGGCCCCCGACGTTCAGATCCCCCACCCAGCCCCGTTGGCACGTGCCAACCAGTTCAGACCTGGGAGAGAAGAGCTGTGGGCCAGGCCCTCCCGATGACCCTCCGAGGGCAGCCACTTCTTCCCCCGCCCCCCGCACCCCTCCCTGTCCCCTCTTTCCAGAGCTCAGCAGGACCTGGGTCTCCCTGAGCAAATCAGACACATCTCTGGTGATACACCGAACAATTCTTTATCCACCACCGCTCTGCCCACACCCTCCACTGCAGCCCCCAAATCTTCTGCACGTGTGCGATAGCTTCTCCCCAAAGAAAGAATCAAAATTCCCCAAGAACAGAGACAATAAGTATTTCCCAACTCATGGGTTTATTCAGTATTTTCATCACCAGAAAACGTCAGGAACCAGTTTTTCCATGAGTGGTGAGAACAAAACTTTACACTGAGCCTTGCCTGCAAGATCACTCGGGGTAACCCCCCAACCCCCCCCCCCGGCTGACTCGTTCGTGCAGGTGTCTGGCGCCCTGACCTCCTCAGATTTTCCTGTCTCCATCATGATCTCCTCCTCCATTCAAGGGTTTCTCCCCTGAAGGGTTCTCTCCCCTGGCTTCAGCCCTACGCGGTCTCTACATACACAGACACCTGTAGCACCGAGAACGTTCAGAAGTTCACCACTCCAAGTGTGACTCGGGGGGTCGGGCTGTCGTAAGGCGAGGACTGGAGCAGCCATCTCAGGCCCAGAGCCTCTGTCCCATGACAAAGGGATGGACACTCTGTCCCTGGACACCTGGCTGTGCATGATACACCGTGTGGCCTTTCAAATGTGTCCACATGCAAATAACCCATGAAGAGCTAGCTTCACTCACTTACAAAGAACACAAAAGTACAAGACGAGTCTTTCTACTGCTTGCGTGATGTGAGTTCTAGGCGGCTCCTCATGTCCAAACCTGGCAGTCCCTCCCCTCCCCCCCATGCCCCACCCTTGCGTTGAGGGAGGGTCCCCAGCCAGGCTCCCTGCATCCTGTATGGTGCCCCCACTGGGCTCCCGAGGGCTCTTTCAGGCCAACAGACTCAGATCAACACCACCTTCGGTGACCCTGACTTTGACTCGCAGGGAGCTGGGGTGGGATTTTGGTTTCTTGCTCTGAAAGCTCAGAGCCAGATGCAAACGGATCCACCCCATTCCTGGCCACTGGCTTCGCAGAAGGGGTGGCAAAGGGTAGAGCAAGAGTGAGACCCGCTCCCATCCCCGGCCCCTCTCCCCACCTCCAAGCCCTCCCTGCATCGATGCAATGAAGCGACCCGTTCCAGACTCTAGCCGGGATAAAGCAGCTGCCCCGGAGCGACCCAGGTCTCCATGTGACACAGGGGAGGAGGGGCTGGCAGGACTTCTGGACGCCCAGACCCACTCGACAGTCCACTCGACAGGCGGTGTGCAGGGCTCACTCGGGACCGAGGGGGAATACATCACTCCTTGTTGAAGGGTCTGCAACGTGAGTCCACCTCAGTGACCCTGCTCCACTGCCAGGACCCTGGGGCAGGAGCCGGGCCCTCTGCAAGCTCCCCTGGGCGGCCGGGTTCCCACGCTACCCCCTTGCCAGAGCACCGGGGTCTCAGACCTGCCCCGATGCCCAGAAACCTGTGCCCACTGCTCTCATTTACCTTAGAAGGTTACGCTGTTTACATTCTCCAGTAAGCTTAATGAGTAAAATGACCATTTTCTATGTATTTACCAACATATAGCAGAATCTGGCTTGGAAACAGACTCAGATCCAGTCCCCACTGTCCACAAATGAGAAAAGCAATGCTCAGAGGTGAAGAATTAGCCAAGTCTTTCTTCAGTCAGTCCACAGACTTTTTCTTAATTATTTAAAAAAAATGTTTAATTGAAGTATAGTTGATTTATAATGTGTTAGTCTCTGGTGTACAGCACAGTGATCCTGTTTATATATATATAATATATATATAAGTAATATTTTTCAGATTCTCTTCCATTATAGGTTATTTTAAGATACTGAGTAGAGCTCCCTGTGCTATACAGAAGCTCCTGTTCTTTACCTAATTTATACACAGTAGTGTGTATCCACTAAACCCAAACTCCTAATTTACCTAGTTCTTAAAGGCTGGGTTGGTCCAAACTGCTGGGTCCACCACCCCAGAACTCATGTGACCTTTCACATATGCATTTTTCAAGATGACTCTGGACAAGGTGTGAAGGGCAGACGGGGGGACAAGAGTGGAAGTGAGAAGCCAGGTAGGGGCCATGGGAATGATCTGGAAAAGAGATACACATGGGGGACAGGCATAGATACTTGAGAGGAAGAGTCAACAGGACTCGGGGACCGACAAGACGTGGGTTAGCTGCTTTGAGGAACCGGGTGGGTGTTGAGTGGGGAGTGGTGAAAGCACCCCCGAGACCCAGGAAAAGACACCTGCATGGAGGGAGGATGAGGAACTTGGGTGGGGACTCCTGAATTTGGTGCTGAGACTCGTCCAAGTGGAGATGGGAAGGGGGCAGTGCGTGTCTCAGAGGAGGGAGAGAACGGTCTCAAGTGCGAAGAACTCTGTGAGTGAACCAGGCGCCCACTGGTGCAGGGAGAGAGGAGCCCCCCTGAGAGGTGTAGCCCACCCGGGCGCATGCCCATCCTGCAGGGTCAGCCCCGCCCTCGGCGAGTCTGTGGCAGAGGTGGACCTCAGGGGACAAGGCAATGTCACCAACCCCGGCGAGCGGACCACTGGCCCTGCTGCCTCTGCCCCAACCTCATCGCATCTTGGGCGGTGGCCCTGAGGATCCTGAGCCTGGGCCATGGTCTGCACAGCGCCCACTGCGGATGCTCTGACCTATCATCTCATCTAGGGGCGTCTCTCTGCCTCCATCCACTGAGGGGCCCTCACTCCGAGCTTCCTTTGACATGCCTCACATGTACACAGAAACCTCCAGACGTCTTTATCCCACACACAGGCCACGGGAAATCTCGGGCCCAATCATTTAGATGAGGGGTCAGCAAACAGTGGTCCGTGGGTCAAACCTGGCCTGCTGTGTTTTTGTGAACAAAGTTTTGTTGGGGCACAACGACACCCATTCACCTACGAAGTGGGTAGGGCTGCTTTCACACTGCAGTGGCAGAGTGGAGTCCTTGCAATGGAGATCACCCCGCCCACAAGGCCTGAAACACCTACTGCCCTGGACAGAAAGGTTTCCTACCCTGGTCTAGACACTTCCTTCCTCAGCGATGCCTTGTGGCTCCTGCATCAGACTGGAAAGCATGAAGGGTGAAAGGGCTCCAGCAGCCCTCCGAGAGGTGGGGGTCTCATCCACCCACCTGGAGCCCGCCATGTGCAGTGGGGTGAGATGCCAATGTACCGTGTCCCTTCTCGGGGACCCTTTCTCTTTAATTTCAAAAAGAGTCTTTTAATTGTTCAAAATTGCACAAAACAACATCACACCATGGTAATACTGAGTCACTGGGGTTACTCTACAATAGATGCACGGCATACCGTTTCCAGAAACAAGAAATCAAAGGGCGCTCGGGTAAAGGGATGGGGTGGGGGTGGGGGGAACAATGGGACCAGGTGATGGGCTCCAAAGTAACTAAACGTGATGTTTCCACAGCAAAATACACTATAAAACAACAAACCAGAGGCCAGAGGGAGCCAGTAGGGGGCAGGGGGTGCAGAGGCTGGGGTCTCCGTAGCCACAGCTGCGTCTCCAGGGCAGAGAAAGGGGCTTTGAAAAGATTGGCCGCTCAGGGACCCAAGTAGCCTCTTCGCTCCAGCTTCTCAGGGTTCTTCTCTTACCCCCAGAGGGCTTTCTGCCTCCCCTTCCTGACGGCGTCCTGCTAGATGGAAAAACCCTTCCATCCTCCGTTTACCAACACAGTGCTTAAGACTAAAACAATCTTCAGGCCTTTAAGCTTTGCTCTCAGTAGATAAAGGAGAGCTCCCGGCACTGAAAGATTCCTTTTCTCTCGTAAAAAAGCCTGGTTTTCATGACTGTTGTCTCTCCAGAGACTCAAGGAAGTCAGTGTTGGGACTCAAAGCTGAGGAATGAGTTCTCTGTTCTCTTACCCTAAAGCCATGAATGTCCTCGAATGAATGGGTGAAAGAGCTGCAGGGTAATATGATTTACAGGAAGTTTAAAAATGGGTCCCTTTAAATTCTCAGAAATATTGTTCTTGCAATAACTAGAGTGAGGGCCAGAAAGTTGACACCAGGCAGTGGAAAGAGGGGTGCAATGCAACTTGGGGAGCTAGCCCAGGATGCAAGGGAGGCAGTTCTGCCATCCAGTCCCAGATCGTGTGAGCTGCTCCCCCTGAAGTTCTCTGCCAAGGCAGCTAATCTGGGTGCCAGAGAAGAAAAACAAGATCACTGAAAGATGTGAAAAAAATTTAAGCTCAGTTAACGGTGAAGGAACCGGAGGGAAGATTCTGGATCAGTGTATATGTGAGAGAAGGTTTTGGAGATGAGACCCCAGACCACAGGTCCCAAGGGCAAAAGCAAGACATGGGACCCAAAGAGCAAGTGACTACAGTCTGTCTGCAGAACTACAGATGGGCCTCAGACCCCCAGACCCCCTGCTCTCAACCCAGACTTACAGCACTGGTGTCTGCTCTCAGGCAGAAACCAAAAGAATGCTGTACGCACCAAAGAAACGAGCTTTCTGCCTCGTCTGCTTCCAAAGCGAGAATTCACACCCCAGAGCAGATGCTCTCTCAAGCACATGGGAGGAGAGTTCCCACCCAACATCCAAAGGTGAAGCTGCCAGGTGACCTGCTTTGCCCACACCTAGACAGAGCGAGGTCAAGCCCCTGTTCAATGGGTAGGACAGGAAAGCAAGGAAAACATGCTATGAATCAACTAGTCCCTCAATGATAAACCCCAAAGGACACCAAGAACAGCCAGACCATTAGGGATAATCAAAACCACAGAAGAGGCAGATTCAGAAGAAAAAAATAGAAAAACGCTAGAGGAAACAATTCGAGAATAAGAAGAAACCTTCTTGACTTAATTAGTACCCTCAGGCAGAAATGGAAAATAATGCAAACAGAAAATAAGAGGAATATTAAGAAAAATTAGCAGAAAAGATGAAAGACAGCATCACAATCTTAATTATGGTTACTGTATCAATACAGGGTTCATCTCCCCCGGGTGGTTACCAAGCTGTGCTGGTGTCCAGAGAGGCTTGGAACAAGGGTGCAGACAGTTAGCCAAATCAGAATGAAATGCAGAAACTTGCAACTGATGTTGACCCATGCTGGAGTCCCAAACAGAGCAGGGGAGACCTACACCACTTTGTCAGATGGTTTATAGAAAGTGTTTGCACCTGTTCTCTAGGTTTTTGTTTTTGAACCTGGTAGCCTCGTTTTGGCTCTGTAATCAGAAGGATAGAAAAGACCCCGCCTCAGATGAGACAGTTGGTCTCAAACACCTTGGGCTTCACAATTCAAAGTGCATCCTGTGTGGCAGAGGAAGGCCCCTGGGTGGGGGCGGGGGGGGGGAATCCAACTTCTGTGATATCTGCTTCCCTTGCCTTTCAGAAAAGCCTTGGGATTGACATGTACACATTACTACACTTAAAATGGATAACCAACAAGGACCTACTATAGCACAGGGGACTCTGCTCAATATTATATAACAACCTAAATGGGAAAAGAATTTGAAAAAGAAGAGATATGTGTGTTTGTATAACTAAATCACTTTGCTGTACACCTGGAACTAATACAACATTGTTAATCAACTATGTTCCAATATAAAAAAATTAAAAGAAAAGCAAAGGCTTACTCAAGTGCAGCCTGCAGACCCCCAGGGAGTCCTTTCCATTGGCCAACCCTGTCTCTGCTGCAATTATTTTTTAAAATTTCAACACCTGATCCAGAAGCTGAAGCTGAAACTGAAGAAATCTCTCAGAGGATAAAGTAAAAAGTAGTGGCATGGCAAATAGGAGAGAAAAGTTAGGATGCCCAGAAGATCAACCCAGGAGGTCAAACAGCCAACAAACAGAAGTTCCGAGAAAATAGAAATAAGGAAATAATCAAAGAAAAATATTTCCAGTATCAAAGAAGGGACACACTGAGTGCCTACGTCCCTTCACGAAATACTGTGAATCAGGACACCAAGAGTCAAGAGTAGACCCTAGAAGCTTCCAGAAAGGAAAAACAGGCTAGGTCACCAACGGAAGAAGATGAATCAACACAGGATCAGACCTCTCGTCAGTGACATCTGATATAAAGACAATGGCGCACCTGCCACCAAAGAAGTAACAACAGGGGACTTCCCTGGCGGTCCAGTGGTTAAGACTTCGCCTTCCCATGCAGAGGGTGCAGGTTCAATCCCTGGTCAGGGAGCTAAGAGCCCACATGCCTCCCAGCCAGAAAACCAAAACATAAAACAGAAGCAATATTGTAACAAATTCAATAAAGACTCTAAAACTGGTCCACATCCAAAAAAAAAATCTTATAAAAAAAAAGTAACAACAGAAAGGTTGAAAATATTTAACTCCAAGGAATGGGGAAGGCGGGAGCTAAGGATTCGATTTAGCACTTCGATTTGCACCATTCCATGCTGCTTTAATTTCCATGAAATTAAGTCAATAATACTTTTATCATCATCATCACAATCACCATCAAAAAACAGAGAGAGAGACATTGCGTGCTTTCACCAGAATATGTGATATCACGGCTCTTTCTCTTAAGCTCTGATTTTATGCGTCTCACCTGAGAGGCACACCATCTGGACCACAGGTGTAATTCTTGAAGTCACCGGGCAGGTGCCTTGCTCAGGGGCTTTCTGGCTTTTTGTTTCATTTTCTTTTGGTTTTTGTTATTCTTTATACAGAAAAAAGATAAAGCATCATATATATATACACACACATATACACACATATATGTATTATATTTACACATTCTCTTTTTTCGAAGAGAAAGTCAATCTTCAGAAGCTATTTACCACTAGGTATGACAGACTCCAGCTCTCTTAATCCACTCACACCTCTTGGGTGTTACTTCCTCATCTTGAAAAGGGTCAGCTCTGAGCCTCACAAGCTGCCTCGGCACCAAAAGGCAATGACAAGCATGGAGAGAGGCCCTGGGGACACCAACGCTGAATTTAATGAATTGGCAGGTGAAAAGCAGATGCTTTGACTTTTTCTGAGACTGGGTCAAACGTTAGTTCCTACAAAGGCAGTGTCCCTTAGTGAACAGTTGTAAAGAGCTGTGGGGGGTATAATTGAAAAAAAAAGATGTATTCTTTTTAAATCACAAGATTCTGATGAGTATATGCTCTTTATTATACGTATTATACTTAATATACATATATAGTATATGCTGCTTATTAACATGTTAAACAGGGACCATTCTCAGAGTCCTTTCAAATTCTGAGGGTTCCAAAAATGTATTTCAAAATCGCTATTTGTATCACTATCAAAGCCATTAGCTACAATTTCTCATTACAGATGAGAAACAATACTCATCATTACGTCGCATCAATGTTTTTCAAAAAAAAATTTGCTTTTTCATGAAGTCCTAAATTCTCTATACTTTTTCTGTAAAAGGATGAGCTGAAATTTTAAGGGTTTATCTTCGAACAATTAAGTTGCTTGTCTCTGTGATAGATAATTACGTAATAGGCTCTGGTAGCTGCTGATGCAAAAGAAGTAGTTTGTTTACATTTATCATGTACTTGACTGAAGGCATCCCCCTCCCCACAAAATGCCAGTATCCCCAATTCCCGTGGTCTCCACCTCACTGTACTGCACCCTTTAAGTGAAATAGGACACTTTCATCGTCACTTGGATGCAAAGGAGGTAAGAGCAGGCCATAATGATCAGCTGAAGCTATCAAGGTTAGATGGGTAAAGTGCCTAAATGCAGAAACAGAATTCAGGCAGGCTTGAGCCTGGGCATGTCTCGGACAGTGGGCCCGGAAATCTCACCTTCCCTAGGAATTGTACCTGGTCGCTGGAAAGGAAGGTCTCAGGGCTGCACTTGGTCAGCACACAGGCAGGCGTGCCTCCAGAAAAGAGAACAGGAGGCATTACACATATGGCCCCTGTGGGGAAGGTAAAAGGAGTTCTCCCAGGACCAGAGGGTCCTCACTTCATCAGGCAAACGTCTCAGCAGAGGGTGTGGTCCTGCAGGCTGGAAGGCAGCCCTGTCACAGCCGCCTCTGCATCTTCCCTGCGGCCCACCATCTCTCCTTCCATCACTGTCACCCCAATGCCAGCTCTGCAAGAGCAAAGTGCTCGCATGTGGTTTGAACTCATCAACAAATATGGAAATAATACAGAGTCGTCTTAAGAACCCATCACCAGCTTTATTATATTTTCCTGACTCTGCAATAAGACCCTAGGATACACTACTTTTTGAACTTTTCAAGATTCAAATTCAAACTTATCCAATAAAAGACTGAAATCTGAAGCAAAAAAAAGTTCTCCCTCACATACTCAAATTATGTAGACTATATAATGTTCAAAGTCTGTTTTCTTTTGAACTCATCTTTCAGAATGAATCAGGGACACAGAAAAGTTCCAAAGGTTTCATCCTGCGGGGTTTGCAGGATAGGAGGTGAGGGGGTGGCCAAACTAAGGGATGAGAAATTACAAAGAAACCATTTGGCTTGAAGGAGAAGGCTAGCAATGATATCTATCATTCAATTGGGTGTGCTAACAGAAAATTCAGATTTCAATCGATTGTCAAAGATGAAAATATAACTATTAGGAGAATGGAGATGCACAGGAGAAGGGGTTTGGGGAATGGAATAAAAATCAAAATGGGCAGAAAATCTAAATATTTCTTCAAAGAAGACATACAGATGGCCAAAAAGCACATGAAAAGATGCTCAACATCACTAATTATTAGAGAAATAAAAATCAAAACCACAATGGGGTACCACCTCACACTGCTCAGAATGGCCATCATTAAAAAGTCTACAAATAACAAATGCTGTAGAGGGTGTGGAGAAAAGGGAACCCTCTTGCACTGTTGGTGGGAATGTAAACTGCTACAGCCACTACGGAGAACAGTATGGAGGTTTCTTAAAAAACTAAAAATAGAATTACCATATGACCCAGCAATCCCACTCCTGCACATATACCCAGAGGAAACTATAATTCGAAAAGATACATGTACCCCAATGGTCATTGCAGCACTATTTACAGTAGCTAGGACACGGAAGCAACCTATATGTCCATCACCAGAGGAAAGGATAAAGAAGATGTGGTACATATATACAATGGAATATCACTCAGCCATAAAAAAGAATAAAATAATGCCACTTGCAGCAACATGGATGGACCTAGAGATTATCATACTAAGTGAAGTGAGTCAGACACAGAAAGGCAAATATACAATATCGCTTATATGTGGAATCTAAAAAAAGGGTACAAATGAACTTATTTACAAAACAGAAGCAAAGCCACGGATGTAGAAAACAAACTTATGGTTACCAGGGGATAAGGAGGGGAAGGATAAATTAGGAGATTGGGATTGACATATACACACTACTATATATAAAACAGGTAATAAGAACCTGCTGTATAGCACAGGGAACTCTACTCAATACACTGTAATGGCCTATATGGGAAAAGAATCTAAAAAAAAAGAGTGCATATATGTATATGTATAACTGATGCACTTTGCTGTATACCTGAAACTAACACATCATTGTAAATCAACTATACTCCAATAAAAAAAATTTTTAAAAAGCAGCTTGAAAAGAGATATGTGTACACCCGTGTTCATAGCAGCATTATTCACAATAAGCCAAAAGGTGGAAGCAACCGAAGTGTCCATCAACAGAAGAATGGAAAAACAAAATATGGTCTATCCATACAACAGAATATTATTCAGCCTTCAAAAGGAAGAAAATCCTGATGTGTGCTATCACATGGATGAATCTTGAACATATTATGCAAAGTGAAATAAGCCAATCACAAAGGAAATACAACTGTATGATTCCATTACAGGAGTTGCCTGAAATAGCCAAATTCACACAGACAGGAAGTAGAAAGGTGGCTGCCAGGGGCTGGAGGTGGGGAAATGAGGAGTCATTGTTTAATAGGGACAGAGGTTCAGTTTTACAAAAGTTCTGGAGAGGATGGTGGTGACGGTTGCACAATCGTATCAATGTTCTTAATGCCACAGACCTGTATGCTTAAAATGGTTAAAATCATAAATTTTATGTTATGTGTATTTTACCACAATTTTAAAAATACATATTTTTTTAAAAAATTAATTTTATCAATCCAGCAAAAAGAAAACAGTAAAGTATAATAATAAAGTCAAAAGGAATGACTAAATCTATCACACATCTTAATAAATGGGAATGGCCTAAATTCCTTGAGCTGTCTAACTTAGAACAAATCTTTCCTATGCTAGTCCGCAGAAAAATACGGAGAGCTCACCAATTTATGTTACAAAGCCAGCACAACATAACAAGGTTTAATAAAGATAGTGTATGCTTGTGTACATGTGTGAACGCACAAACTCCAGACCAATTTTGTATGTGGCTATGGAAGCAAACATCTTAATATTACAGCACATGGATTCTAACAATACGTTAAAAGAGTAAGTGATAAGGATGACTCCAGAAAGCCAAGGATAATTCAACATTAGGAAATCAATCAACATCCTTCAGTACGTCAATTACTTAAAGAGAAAAACCAAGAGATTACATAAACAGATGACACCTGAAAAGTTCAGCAGTCATTCCTTGTAAGAATTCTGAACAGGAAACTACGTAAGTTTGACTTTTAAATTCCTAATTTGAATACTGGACTAGAGAGCAGGTGAGGGAAATATTTACAAAGAACATTCTGGGGACAACTGGCAAAATTTGAATATGGACTGTGGATAGTGTTGGATCGATGTTAATTTCCTCACTTTTACGGTGGCTTCATGTTTATGTAATGCCTATTTAGGAAATATACACTGGAGTATTTAGGGGCAAAGGGGCATGCAACGTACTCTCCCGTGATTCAGAAAATATATGTAGATGGAGGTATCAATCAGTCGACCAATTGATTGTTCAGGGGGTTTGGGGGTCTGGAAACGACAAAATGAAAGGGGCAAAATGTTAATAATTGGTGAATCTGGGTTAAGGATATATGGCATTCTTTGTACTTTTTTGCAACTTTTCTCCAAGTTTGAAATTACAGCAAAATTTAAGTCATCAAAATTACCTACCTAATAAGAAATAAAAGCAATGAAACTAAAGCTTTTCCCAGTAAATTCAAGAGCAAGACATGAATGCTTCCTTTCACAGTACCATTAAAACTGAAGATTCCGATTAATGCAATAAGGACAGGAGTAAGCAGCATACGACAAATATTGAGATATGAAAACACTGAATATAAAGAAACAATTATTTATAGATGATATGGATGTAGAAATGGAAAGCACAAGACATTTACTTTAAAAAGTAGAATAAATAATTTCAAAATAAGAGAGAAAAGTCAACAGTTTCTCTGTATAGGAGCAGTAAGTCCTGGAGAAGGGGAAATTTCAACGACAACACAAACACACACCACAAAAGCACATTTGACAAGAAAGGTACAGCAGCCATAGGACAGAGGGTTAGAACACTTCACCTGCTCAAATATTTAACATTCATATTAAAAACGTTAATCACTGAAGCAAACTACAAAGATCCAACATTACATTGTATCACGAATAAGCAAGAATATATGAATCCTACCTTGCCTGGTACCAAGAGTGAGGCCTCAGACATAGAGAACAGACCTGTGGTTGCCAACGGGGAGGGGGATAGGGGAGGGAAGGATTGGGAGTTTGGGGTTAGCAGATGCAAACTACTATACATAGGATGGATAAACAACAAGGTCCTACTGTATATATAGCACAGGGAACTATATTCAATATTCTGTAATAAACCAAAATGAAAAAGAATGTGTATATGTGGAAAACTGAATCACTTTGCTGTACAGCAGAAATTAACACAACACTGTAAGTCAGCTACACTTCAATTTAAAAAGAGAGAGAGAGAGAGAGAGAGGCCTGCTTTCTTTTTATTTGAATTTGCCCGGTGTATCTTTTCCAGTCCTTTTATTTTTGGCCTTTCTAAATCTCTTCATTTTAACTCTATCTCCAGATCTTGCTTTGTTAAGTCAACCTGAAAAACTTTTTAAACTAGGTGAATTAAGCCCATTTATATAATGTTAGTACAGTCTGTATGTGTGGCATCAGCTTTGCAGATTTTTAGCCTTATATTTATAACACTGACGCACAAACTCAGTCTTTTTGTCCGTGGGCTGCAGTCTACTTGCTTCTCTCTCTGTGTTTCTGTAGGTACGTAGGAAGGATTTGGTTCTAGTTGCTCCTTTTATATTACTACCTTATATAACTCCCTTAGCACCCTCCACTTTTGGATATTATTACCTCCCTCCTATGAGCAATAATGTAATTAGCTAGTAATTGCTTCTCCCCCGCCCCCCGTCTCCCCACCCCCACCCCCGCCACCTGCTCTTCCTAAAGCATCCATTTTAGTCACCAGTATTCAATCTGCTGTTAATCTGTATGGTCTTCAATAAACTTAACCTTCCACTTCTTGCTTTGTCAGTTTCCAGAGACATTTTTCCAGCCTAGCTCACCCCAATGTGCCAATTAAGGAGCTGATTCTACTTCTCCCTCATCTCCTTCCATTTATTTTTCTAGCTGTACGGTTCCACATAACCCAAACGTCTAATGCTATGTATTACTCTGCCTCCCTTATTGCTATCTTTGAGTTTTAATTCTACAGTGAAACCTAGTCATTGTTCATCACTAGACCTTATGAAAAGCTTCACCATCATTGAACAGTTTTCTGAAGCTCACTCTCTAGTAAACAACTATGAAAGGGCTCACTAGGGGGAACAGTCCCAGAGTTCTTGCAAATTCATAACCCTCTCTCTGTTTCTGCTTTGTAAATAAGTTCATTTGTATCATTTTTTTTTGATTCCTAGAAGTGATATCATGATATTTGTCTTTCTCTGACTTCACTTAAAGAATCTGAAAAAGAATGGATACATATATAACTGAATCACTTTGTTGTACATCTGAAACTCACACAACATTGTAAATCAACTCTACCCCAATACAAAATAAAAAATTAAATTTAATGAAACAAAACTCTATGTCTCTGGCCTTTATATTTAAAGGACAATTCTCTGAAGACAGGATGCTTGGCTCACAAAGGAAGCAGATTAAAAGCACTGAGGTTTTATCCCAGGTGGAGGAAGCACACACCACCCTGTGTCTCCCACTGATTGCAGCCGTGGACCTGATGGGATGCAGAGAATAGACCACTGGGAAACTCAGAGCAAAACAGCAGGCAGATGGGTGGAGAGCGCTGGAACTCCAGTTACTACCACAGTGGCAGAGGGTTGTCATTGCTCCCTCTTGAGCATGCATACCCCAGCCAAAATGCAACACGGCCCAAAACCCACAATTGAGCATGCGGGCAGACAGACAGGGCCCGGGAGAAGCCCCCGAGCTCTGGCTCAAGGATTTGGAAATCGGCTCCCTAGTGCCCAAAGAGAGTGAGCAAATCCCCAGTGTTTTTGCTTCTGGGTTTCTCTCTGCAGCACTCTCACACCCCAGCACCCAAGCAACACCACAGCAGAAACAGGAGCTGGCAACGCACAGAAGACCCTTCCCCTTTGCCTGCTCCAGAGGAGGGGCTTGGTCCCAAGAGGGCGGGACAAAGCCTTGTTGCTGGTTCTCTCGCTTTGTCCCCCCACTGCACGGCCCCTAAGCAAGACAAGGTAAAGCCCTAGCATTCTTTTGTTTATTTTTATTTTTATTTCCATTATTCTAGGATGTGGGTCAAAAAATATCTTGCTGTGATTTACGTCAAAGAGTGTTCTTCCTATGTTTTCCTCTAAGTTTTATAGTGTCCGGTCTTACAAAAGGGACCTAATGAAACTTAACAGCTTTTGCACAGCAAAGAAAACCATAAACAAGACAAAAATACAACCCTCAGAATGGGAGAAAATTTTTGCAAATGAAGCAACAAAGGGTTAATCTCCAAAATATAAAAACAGCTCATGCAGCTCAATAACAAAAAAACAAACAACCCAATCAAAAAATGGAAGACCAAAACAGACATTTCTCCAAAGAAGACATACAGATGGCCAAGAGGCACATGAAGAGATGCTCAACATCACTAATAATTAGAGAAATGCAAACCAAAACTACAATGAGGTATCACCTCACACCAGTCAGAATGGCAATCATCAAAAAATCTACAAACAATAAATGCTGGAGAGGGTGTGGAGAAAAGGGAACCCTCTTGCACTGTTGGTGGGAATGTAAACTGACACAGCCACTGTGGAGAACAGTATGGAAGTTCCTTAAAAAACTAAAAACAGAACTACCATATGACCCAGCAATCCCACTCCTGAGCATATACCCAGAGAAAACCATTAATCAAAAAGACACATGCACCCCAATGTTCATTGCAGCACTGTTTACAACAGCCAGGATATGGAAGCACCTAAATGCCCATCGACAGACGAATGGATAAAGAAGATGTGGTACATATATACAATGGAATATTACTCAGCCATAAAAAGGAACGAAATTGGGTCATTTGTAGAGATGCGGATGGACCTAGAGACTGTCAAACAGAGTGAAGTAAGTCAGAAAGAGAAAAACAAATATCGTGTATTAACGCATCTATGTGGAATCCAGAAAAATCATACAGGTGAACCCGTTTGCAAGGCAGAAAGAGACACAGATGTAGAGAACAAATGTATGGACACCAAGGGGGGAAAGGAGGGGGTGGGATGAATTGGGAGATTGGGATTGACATATATAGATAACTAATGAGAAGCTGCTGTATAGCACAGGGAACTCCACTTCGCTGCACGGCAGGAGCTAACACAACATTGTAAAACAACTATACCCCAATAAAAAAAAAAGTCACGCATTACTCCTAAAAAAAAATCTTTTAAAATAAACTTAATATTTACTTGAAAAAAAAAAAAAAACAAGCCCTAGCATTCTTGGAGGACTGGATAAGAGAAGCCCCAGGGAAACAGAAAACATCAGGAAGATCACAGAGGGAGGAACTGCGGGAGGTGATCCCTGAAATTTGTTTATGAACTAGTGGGCTCATCCCTGAGGTGAAGACACGACCCTAAACAGAATCCTTTCTTGTTTTTTTAATTTTTATTGGAGTAGAGTTGATTTACAGTGTTGTGTTAGTTTCAGGTGTACCGCAAAGTGAATCAGTTATACATAGACATATATCCACTCTTTTCTAGATTCTTTTCCCACATAGGCCATGACAGAATATTGAGTAGAGTTCCCTGTGCTATACAGAACTACAGGATAGATCACCATCCCAGAACCAGACTGGCCACTGGGCGTTGTATGTGCAGGACAGGCTGAAAACTACTACAAGGACTTTGAAAACTGGACTGACATCAGAATGACAATCCACAGAAGGCTGGGCTCCACATGGTCTAAATCGGAGAGAATGGATAGCCTGTTAACATAAAAATAGCAACATTCTTTTTTAAAAAATTTTATTGAAATATAGTTGATTTACAATGTTGTGTTAATTTCTACTGTACAGCAAAGTGATTCAGTTATACATATATAAATATCTATTCTTTTTCAGATTCTTTTCCATTATGGTTTATCACAGGATATTGAATACAGTTCCCTGTGCTATACAGTATGACCTTGTTGTTTATCTATTCTATATATAATAGTTTGCATCTGCTAATCCCAAACTCCCACTCCATCCCTCCCCCGCCCCCTCTCCCTTGGCAACCACAAGTCTGTCCTCTATGTCTGTGAGTCTATTTCATTGATAAGTTCATTTGTGTCATAAAAAATAGCAACATTCTTAATTGCATTTAAACAATGTACAGAGACTCACAACATAATATTCAAAATGTCCAGGATATAATCCAAAGTTACTCAGCCTACAAAGAATTAGGATCAACTCCCAGGGGAAAACACAATCATTGATAGATCTTGGAATGATCAAAGACTTTAAAGCAGTGAAGATAAAAATGTTCCAGTAAGTAAGAGCGAACGTTTTGGGAATGAATGAAAAGCTACAAAAACTAAAAGGAAAAAAAAAAACGAGTTGATATGAAAGGAAACCCATGGAAAGTTTTAAAACTGAAAAACAGAATAACCAAAGTAAAAATTTCACTGGGTGAGTTTAATAGCAGAATGGAGATGAAAGGAGAAAAAGTCAGTCAACTCACATGGGAACAACAATTTAAATTACCATGGGCTGCTCATCAGAGAATACGGAAGACAGAAGGAATTGAAAGAACATCTTGCACCTCCATTCTGCTTTTCATTCATTTCCAAGAACGCATAACCCAAGAGTGGCCATGAGGATAAACCGGAAGGACCCAGGTTCAGGGTCATCCTATGGAATAATAAGGCTTATACTCTTTAAGACCATGGAAAACACAAAGGAAGACTGAAAAGCGCAAAGAGAAATGAGACACGCATATTCCTGGATAGGATCCTGGGCCAGAAAGGGGAAAGGAACACTATTTGGACAGTTGGTGAAATTGCAATGGAGTCTATGAATCGGGTGACAGTGTTCTTTCAATGTTGATTTCCTAGTCTGGAGGAGTTTGTGCTGGTAATACAGAACAGTATCCTCGAGTGGCGGTGATATACTCTGAAATTATTAGGGGTGATGGGGCATCACGTCTGCAGCCTGCTCCCAAAAAGGTCAAGAAAAAAACTAATGATAATGGATTTTTTTTTCCGCCACTGAGGAAGACAGACAGGGTACACAAGTGCAAGCCATGGGGCAAATACAGTAAAACGGTTACAATCAGGGAACTTAACTGAAGGGATACAGCACAGGAGTTCTCAGTTCTGTTCTAAAACTTTTCTACAAGTTGGAAATTTCAACTTTTTCCCCCCAAAATTTACTTTTTAAAATATTGCTTTGGGCTTCCCTGGTGGCGCAGTGGTTGAGAATCTGCCTGCTAATGCAGGGGACACGGGTTCAAGCCCTGGTCTGGGAGGATCCCACATGCCGCGGAACAACTAGGCCCATGAGCCACAACTACTGAGCCTGCGCGTCTGGAGCCTGTGCTCCGCAACAAGAGAGGCCGCGATAGTGAGTGGCCCCCGCTTGCCACAACTAGAGAAAGCCCTAGCACAGAAACGAAGACCCAACACAGCAAAAATAAATTAATTAATTAATAAACTCCTACCCCCAACATCTTAAAAAAATAATAATAAAATATTGCTTCACCTTTTCTAGCAAAGAATTTATTTGGCTATGAGAATTCCAATGCACAATACAAATGACTAGGACTTTTTATCTGGATGCCCAAAGGATTTTTTCCTTATCTTTAACATTCATTATTTTACAGGGATATATCTCAATGTTGATTATTCTGCATTGATTTCCCACCCACCCACCCCCAGTTACATGGTAGACACTTTAGGTCTTCTTTTATTTTTAGGAGAGTTTTCTTGCATTATAGTTCTAAATATTTATTTTATTCCATTGCTTTATTCTTCCTGTCTTAGACACTCTAATTGTATATATACATATATGAGATCTCTTTTGCCTGTCTCCTATACTTTCTAATTCACTCTATCCCTTTCTTTATTGGCTATTGTTTTCATTTTTCTCCTTTTCATCCTGTATTTTTACTCCTGTGCTGTCTATGGAAACCATTTGCTTTTGTGTTCCTTCTGGACACAATTTAGCCTTCCTTCCTAAAATTCATTTTTTCCTAATTCTTTCCTGACATCAATCTGTTCTCATTTCATAATTTTCTGTTACCTAGCCATATCCTTTGTCGTTTCTAAATTTCTGCTGGATGTTACTCTTTCAAATTGTTTTTTCTTTTAGCTTATCTTGAAATATTAGTTTATGATTTTTCTGGTGTGCTCTCATTTTCTGTAGCACCATTATGTTCATTTTCATCATTTTCCTTTGAATCTATTTTGCATAAAGTTACCTAATGTTCCATTTTTTGTTCCCCATGTATGAATGAGGTGGATTTTCCCGATGTGAGAAGAGAAAGCTCCTAAAGAAGGGAGGATGGGCTAGGACAGCTTTCCCAGCCGGGCTCTATGGATCTGTAAAGAACTCAAGTGTGAGATCTCTACGTATCCACTTATTTGTTTCTCAGAGTTAAATCCAGAACCCTCATAAAGCTCACTCCCACCCTGGCCCTTTGCTCCAGCTCTAGACCCCCGAAGTCCTTAATTTCCAAGACCACACTCTCTGCTCGGGGTCTTCTCTTTTGCTGCTGGAGCAGTTTCTGAGATCTCTTTCCCCCGACCTGCACCGTCTGAACCTCCCCTGCCTTGCCGTCTGTGTACCCGTCCTGCTCAGTTTGGTTTATGTTTCCAGTCATTCAGCTCAGGGTAAGGCTCTGACCTTCTAGGAGAAAAGACTCACTGTGCATTTGTCGGATGCTCCCAGGCTTGTGCTCCATGTCCCTGCACGGCTACTGTTCTCACCCACAACCAGAAGCCCCAGAGCACCTCTCCGGCGCCCACCCACTTTGCCGCTTGAGTAACTCGTGGTGATTTTGGTTCCCACAGCCTGTCAACAGCTCCCGTTCACTGCCCACCACCCACGCCCCGCCTCCCCTGCTGTTCATCTGCAGCTCCGGCTGCTGCTGGTGGACTGGCTACACCGTCTATGTCCTGACCTGTGGGCGTCTCCCATCTTTCATCAACCTGTCCTCACTCAGCTTTTTCTAGGATGATCTTAGAAACTGGTTTACTTTTCAAAAGCAGTTTAGGGGAGACTGAAAATCTGTCCCCATGAACGCATCCCCATAAAAGATTTTTCTGAAAGGTATAAAGACAAAGGACAAAGAAGTGAAGATGCAAACCATGTTCCTGAATTGGAAGTTTTCATATGATAAAACTGTCAGTACTTCCAAAATTGATCCATCAATGTAATGCAATTGCAATCCAAATCCTAAGAGGGTTGGGCTTCCCTGGTGGCACAGTGGTTTAGAATCCGCCTGCTAATGCAGGGGACACGGGTTCAAGCCCTGGTCCGGGAAGATCCCACATGCCGCGGAGCAACTGAGCCCGTGTGCCACAACTACTAAGCCTGTTCTCTAGAGCCCGCAAGCCACAACTACTGAGCCCACGTGCCACAACTACTGAGCCTGTGCTCTAGAGCCCACAAGCCACAACTACTGAGCCTGCACTGTAGAGCCCACAAGCCACAACTACTGAGCCCGTGCGCCAAAACTACTGAGCCCACGCTCCTAGAGCCTGTGCTCCGCAACAAACCACTGCAATACGAAGCCCGTGCACCCCGCTTGCCACAACTAGAGAAAGCCCGTGCACAACAACGGAGACCCAATGCAGCCAAAAAATAAAATAAATTTTTTAAAAATCCTAAGAGGGTATTACTGGAAACTACTAATTTATGAGTAATAAACACAGATATTTTAAAGTTAATACAGAAGAAGAGCCAAGGCACCTTTGAAAAAGAAAACAGTATGGAGGGACCTGCCTGACCAAACAGCAAAACTCACCAGGATGTTGCCTTAATCAGAAGTATGCGGTATTGACCCTAAAACAATGAAGAGAGTAAAGCTGTCATGGGATGTGACGTACAGCATGGCGACTATAGTTAACAACAATCCTGTACTGCATGTTTCGAAGCTGCTAAGAGACTAAATCCTAAAAGTTCTCGTCCCAAGAAAAAAGAATTTTGTCAACTACGATATATATGGTGATGAATATGTAAGTAGACTTATTGCATAAGTAGACTTATTGTGATCATTTTGCAATACATACAAGTATCGGATCATTATGTTGTACACTTGAAACTAGTATAATATTCTGTGTCAATTACATCTCAATGAAAAAAAATAAAAGAGAGTAAAGCTGAATAGAATCCAAAACATAAGCATAGGTACATAGGAACTTTGCAAGCAAATAAAGTTAGGCCCTTTTTTCATACCATATGCAAAACAAATTCTGGATGATGTAAAATTTGAATGTAAAAAATAAAATAAAAACATTAGAAGGAAACGTAAAGGAATGTTTGTGTGACCTCTGTAATGACAACCATCTTAACTAAGAAAACAGCCCTCACACTGCAGAAGAGAAAACTAACAGATTTGACTACATAAAAAGTTTTAAAATTTTATATATGGTAAAAGACACCAAAAATTAAGCCACATGAGAAATGAAAAACTGCAAGAAAACATTTGCAACATATGAGAGAAATAACCATGGAAAGTCAGATCAAGTGAAAACAATGAAATATGTTTTTCTTCATCAGAGGAATAAAATGTTAAGGAATGCTAACAGCCTGGGCTGGTAAGAGGGTGGCAAAAGGGCACCCTGGTGTCATGCTTCTGTGGGCAGGGATGACTGCAACCTTTCGTGGAATTAATCTGGCAATATCTAATGAAATTCCAAATTTGAATACCCTCCGACAAGCCATTCCACTTTGGGGAATTTATGCTCAGAAAACAAGCACTGGTCTCTAAGGCTAGATAAGCAGCATTGTTTATAGAGACACAGAACTGACACAGAGTATTCTCAGCAGGAAAAGAACTGAATAAATTATAAAAATTCATACTATGGACCCTTATGCAGTCATTAAAAATAATGGGAATAATAAGAATAATAAATTATGGCTGGGAATATTTATTATACACGAAATAAAAGAAAAAAAAGAAGCCACGGAGTAAGGTGTGTAGTATGACCTCTTGTAAAGATTATTTAAAAGAAAAGAGACATATTCCACACATATACATAAATCCTAATATTTTTGTGATTGTAAAGGAAAGTATGGAAAGGTCACATGAAACAACACCATCAATGCAGGTTACCTGTGGGTACAGAATTGGGATGGAAGAAGGCACTGTCGCCATTTTCTTTATACCCTTTTGTGTTTTCAGTTATTGCAACAAGCATCTGTTGCTTTTGGAGTACAGTGTTGCTTTTAAAGGAAAAAAAAATACATACGCACACGTGCATAAACAGTCAGCTCCTAAGGGCTATGTCTGGCTATGTCTTTATCAACACGGGTAACTGGCAATGTGGATAATTCCCAGGGTACTTATTTGTCGCTGATGTCCTGGGCATGAAGAGAACTTCAAAGAAAAAGAATGAGGCTGGTCTATCAAAGGATACCTACTCAAGACCTCCACTAGTGCCAGAGGCAGCAATGCAGATTTCCTTCCCCTCCCCTTTAATTCCATTTTTAATATTTTTTATTATATATACTAACCTGTTTAGTCGATTCTCTGATATAAGGTTCACTTTAAAAAAAAAAAACTGAATTCGATGATCATTTAAAAAAACACACACAGCCCTGGTAGTCTTCTAAACTGTCCATATAGATCATCATCTCTCAAAACGGGCCAAGCATTTATCCCCTGGGGAAGTCAGCCCACCCCTAATTTCCAACTGGATGGCAGGGACCCCGAACAGGACCACCATTTGCAGGTGGTTCTCAAGTCACTGAAACAGCAGCTGCTCCCTGGCCAGACCTGCCGCCCCTTCCCGTTTCCAACCTTGCCAAGGACCCCCCCAGCCCTGTCCCCGATCCTCAGACTTCCTCAATTTCCCTAATTTCATGCCTCCCCAAAGTGCTCTTGAATCATCACCTTTCTACACATATTTTGTGCTTTTCCTAAGAAACAGGTGTGTCCTCCCTGTGGAGGCTCTACCTTTGACCCTTTACACCTGCTCTATTGCACCACCCCACCCCCCATCAGCCTCTGCCTGGGGGGCAATTAAGTCTAATGGCTAGGACTGTGGCCTCACAAGTCAGAGCAACTAAGTGCAAACCTGCGTCTTCATTGATGTCCTGCTCCTAGGTTCATCAGAACCATTTTTTTTTTAGATTCCATATATATGCGTTAGCATACAGTATTTGTTTTTCTCTTTCCAACTTACTTCACTCTGTATGACAGACTCTAGGTCCATCCACCTCAGGGAGATCAGCTCGGTGCTTTTTAACCCCCAGAGGGGTGGGACAGGGAGGGTGGGAGGGAGGCGCAAGAGGGAGGGGATATGGGGATATATGTATACAGACAGCTGATTCCCTTTGTTGTACAGCACAAACTAACACAACATTGTAAAGCAATTATACTGGAAAAAAGATGTTAAAAAAAAAAAGTGCAAACCTGACATTGGCCAGGTGTGACCTTGGGCAGGCATGAAGGTTAATTTTATGTATCCACTTGACTAGACGAAGGGGTGCCCAGATAGACAGGAAAACATCATTTGGGGGTGTGTCTGAGAGGGTGTCTCTAGAAGAGATTAGCACTGAAATCAGCAGACTGAGTAAAGAAGGTCACCTTTATCCACGCAGATGGGCCTCATCCAAGCCAGTGAGGGCCTGAGTAGGACAAAAAGGCGGAACAAGGGCAGATTCACTCTCTCTGAGCTGGGACATCCATCTGCTCCTGCCCTCGGCCATCAGCACCCCGGGTCCTCAGGCTTTGGGGCCAGGCTGGGAATTACACCACGGGCCCTCCAGTTCCTGGGCCTTTGGACTTGGACTGAATTATACCAGCAGCGTGCCTGGGTCTCCAGCTTGCTCATATGTATTTATTGGTTCTCTTTTTCTGGAGAACCCTGACTAATACAGCAAGTTCCTTAATCCCTCTTCACCTCAGTGGACCCTGCAGAAGCTGCCAGGACATCTCAGGGCTTAGGCCTAGCCCTGGAGACAGCCTTAGTTCTGCTGCATCCCACTGGCTAAGGCCAGTCAGAGGTCCAGTCCAAGCTCAAGTGCAGGGAACTGTGCAAGAGCAGGGGCGCCAGGGGCCACAGACGAAATGTGCTATCGCAGCACGAAAAACACCCAGCTTAACGCCTGGCACACAGTATGTGCTCAATAAATGTAAGCCATTTTCTTGGGTATTGTTTTTTCTTCAATAAAGGAAAATTATTCTTACAATGGTTCTTCACCATGGACACACCACAGAGAAGGCCTAGCAACCTAGAGAGTGCTAAAGAGCCCACACCTCTTATTTCAGGAAATGCAGAGGAAACACAGGGCAGCCCTAAACCACGCAGAACAGATTTTGGTGTAAAGCCGGCCATCTTAGTCACCATTCGTAAAAGAAAACTATCCTTGCAAAGTGGTTTCCAGGTCCAGGCAGGCAGGCACATCCATGGCAAGGGGCCAGTGTTAGCGCCGAAAGCCACGCCAACATGCAGACCTGTCCCAACATCACTGGAACCAACCACCATGTCTGCAAAGGGCAGAGGTCATATGTAAAAAATGGTATATACTGTTTGGAAAGAAGTGTAAAGGTGCATGTGGTAGATTCAGTTTCAAGAAAGAAAACTAGCACATGAAACAGTGGGTGTAAAGAGGCGGGGAGCAGGACGTGGACGGAGAGCAGAATCTACAACCTCTAAAACGTAAGCAGAGAATGTTGTTCACTGTTGTCCCCAGAGCCTAGAGGCACGTCTGCACACAGCAGACACGTGTGGAATTATTCTGAATCGCAGGAAGTTAGGACTAATAGGTTATAGCTGTGGAAAGGAATAACCATGAATCACCCAAACTGAATCCATGGATTACATATTTATTTAACTCTTTAGACTAAAATGCAGTGAATGTACATTTTTCACATAAACAGCTTTTCTACCGTTTTTGACGAGTGTTCTCCCTTTTAAGTTTATTATTAAAAGGCAGCTCTTTTTCCATGCCCTTTGAAAGTGCCAAAGCCACATAGCTAGGACTAGGCGGAGAAGCAGAGGCCCAGGGAGAAGCCAGGAAGAGAAGCTCATTTACCAGTCTGCCACCTGTAGGCCGCTCCAGCAGACACAAACTCGCGCCCACTAGACAGACCACATGGAAACAATGCATACTAAATCATGCTAAAAACTGAGCTACAGAGGTAGGAAGACTATACAGGGGCCCGTTTTAATCATGATTTCTGAGTCTTGCTTCCAAACCCCTGTCTTTGATTAGAACACTGCGAGCTATGGCCTAATTACCTATAGCTGATGTCCTAATCAGCTCTCAAAGACTCACCCCTGGTCTGAAATAAGCTTTGAAAATTAATACCCCCATTAGGATGAACCACCATACCTGTATCGATCAGGGTGTCACAGAGTCAGTTCTGCTCAGATCTCATTTTACCAGCCGGGCATCGGACTTAGAGAACAAAGGCCATTACAAAAGAACAACAACAACAAAAAGCGAAGCTGGACAGAATTTTTAAATTTCAAAACTCAACAACAAATAGCAAACATTCGTTACAAAGGCTTGGTTTGGATTTCTGGAGATGGAACTTAAACACACTGGGTTTACAGTTTAAACCTATAAGATGTACTCCGGCACCAGAAACCAAATGTAGTTACAGATGTCAAGAGTTCACAGAACAAGTGCCTCTCTTTATAAAGACTATCTGCTCTGCATCGATTATTACCGTTTCCATATGTCCGTTCTTTACTAATACAGGAAAATACAACTTCAATCAAAAAATACCCCCCAAAATTAACTCTTGGAGACAATCATTTCCTTTAATGGGATTTCCTGGTGGTTTTGCTCCTATGGAGGTTTGTCAGCCACTGGATTCTCTAATTTGGGGGTCAAAATCCTGAAAATCGGTCACCCTCGCGGCGACGAAGCTCACTGAACACGCCCCCCGACGCCGCCAGCACTCGCTCGCCCAGGCCCGCCGCCCGCTGAGCTCGCCGGCCCGTTCCCGCCAAACGCGGGACGCGCCAAGTCCTGGACGCCAAGCGGGTGGGCGGCCAAAGCGGGTCCGGCCGGTTCCCGCCGCCTCGACTGACCCGCGACCCGACGCGACGCGCCCTGCTCCCCAGTGCCCGGCCAGAGCCGCCGCGGAGGCCCCGCGCACAGAGCCGCGGCCCGGCACCAGGCTCGCACCCCTGCTCCCGCCTCGCTCAGGGCCGCCCAGCCCGCCCGGCGGGTCTCCAGCCTCCGGGAAGCCGGGGGCCCCAGGGCGCAGCCGCCCGCCTCGGAGCGCGCCCGCCGCCCACCCTCACCCGAAGGCCCCTCGGGTGGCCGCGGGCGCCTGGCTTCTGCTTCCTCGAAGAAAAGTTACTCCGGGACCAGCGCGATGGGAAAGGGAAAGCCACGCTCCCAGGGCGGCGAGCGGTGAGTCGGGTCCCCGGAGTTATCCTGCCCGAGTTTTGAACCGCACCCCGGGCTGCGGCAGCTCGCCCGGGCGCTTGAGCCCCGAACCTGGCGCCCGCGGGTTGGTGGGCTCGCCCCCCCGTAGCCCCGTGCGCGCCCGACGCCGACACTCACCGAGAAGCCGGCCCAGAAGGGGCAGGAGTGGCGGACGCGGGCCGAGGTGGTGAGCGCCAGCGCAGCGAAGCTGACGGCCACGATGAGGCATCCGAGCGCCATCTGCGTGGCCCCGAGCGCCAGCACGATGCGAGAGCGGCCCGGGCACTCGCGCAGGCGGGACAGGCTGCGGGGCAGCGCGGCGGGGCGCGGCGCGCGGAGACCGCCGGCCGGAGGCATAGCGCCCGCACGCCTCTCCTGCTCCCGTCCGGCCCCGCGCGCCGCCCCTCCTCACCGAGGGTCCGAGGCAAGTTGCTTCAGCTGCGGGGTTGGCCTCCCCGCGAGCCGCGGGGGCTGCGACGGCAGCGCGCTGGGAGCGGGCCGGGCCGGGCGGGGAGCCGGGCACCCGCAGCCCCCGCCGGTGCCCGCGCCCATTGCCGCCGCCGCCGCTCAGCAGGGCCGCCCGCCGGCCGCGCCGCGCTGCGCCCTCTCCCGCCCGCCCGGCGCGCTCCCCAGCTCAGGCGCGGGAGCGAGCCGCCGCCGCCGCCTCTGTCCCCGGGCGCGAGCCCCGCCGCCGCGCGCGGGGCCGGGGCCGGGGCCGGGGCCGGGCCCGGAGCTCCAGCTGGGCCCGAGCGGGGCGGGAACGGGCTGGCACAGGTGTGGTCCCAGTGGCTGGGCCTCGGCGCTCGCGCCCCTCGCCGCGGAGGGGAGTGGGGATCGCGGGCGCTTGAAGGGCGAGGGCGGCAGGCGGAGCCCCGGGCCAGCGGCGGGTAAGGGGCCTGGGAGCCGGGCCCGCGGCCCGGCCGCGCCACAGGGGGCGAGCCGCCGCCTAGCCTGGGGCAGGCCCGGGGCGCCGGAGGGGCGTGCGTGGCGGGGCGGGGGTCGGGAGGATGTGAATTCCGAGCGCTCCGTCCCAGGTGTGGCGAGCAGGAGCCGCTCTCGAATGCGGAATTCCAAGATCCAGAATTTCTGCAGTTCCAGAATTTCTCAAGGCACCACTGAGAACTCGGCCCTGGAGGGCTCGGCATTTAGAATATTCTCAGCTCACGAACGGATGTCTCTTGCCCACCTTCCATTTGCAGGGCTTTTGATACAAGTAAAAAGTTGGGGCTGAAAACAAATTGCACAAAACGAATTTAAATGAACTGTATCATGAAGGACCTACGAAATCGTCTCTACTCCCTTTTGCCCGTATTAGGTTTTAAACACCTGACTGTTGGCTTCCTTAGGGTACCAAGAAAGCTTGGAAGTTTTGTCACAATTCACCTTGTGGCCCTGTTGATGTGACCACTTTAAGACTGCCAGTGTTGAAAAGGCTTGTGTTGACATGAGAGGCCCACGAGTGTCAGGCGACCTAAGGAGGTTAGACACAAAGAGGCAACGTTCACAGTAATAATAGTGGGAAATGGTGGGTCAGTCTTACACAGCCTCAAGGCGGGACTGAGGGAGTCCGCCTGTTGATCTGGATCGGCGACACTGCAGCGTCTCGCCCCAAAATATTTCAGTTGCTGTGATGGAAAATTACATCTTTAGAAGAGATACTGATTCCTTTGGGGCTGATGAGCCTCTATTAAAATGCAAATTCCTCTTGAAGGGGCAGTAGCTCAAGCCTTTATCAATCAACACCTGAGCAGGGATGGGATTTATTTTCCAATTCAAAGGGATGGCCCAAGGATGAACAGGTGTGGGAATTCCACAGGTGAAGTGGCTGACCTCAGAACGCTGGCCTGTGGCCAAAGCTACTCCTCCTGCAGTTCTTACCTGTAACAGGACTGAGCCTCTGACTGGCATGGTTCTGAGCACTGGAGTACAAATTGAAATTTCCTGGAGACATTCTCTATCTAGAAATGCGCAGGCCAGCACTTTTTAAGGGCTTGGAATTATACCAAACAAGATCCTGGACTGCCAGGAAGTTAGGTTCTCACTGTAGTCAACTCACTCATTCATTCATTTATTCATTCCTCCAACAAAAGATCACAAAGGGCCCTCTAAGCACTGGGCCCCCTTTTAGGCTGTCAGAGAACATGGGTGAACAGAACAGCCAACCCCTTGCCTTCCAGGGGCAAGGTGAGAAACAGATAACAAGCATAACAAATAAGTAAGTTACATAGAGTTTTTTGACATTATGTAGTATTTTTAAAAATATGTTAAACACTCACCGTGTACCAGACACTGAGGGTGTAAGGATGAGCAGAAGCAGACCAGCTTCCTGTACTCAGAGACCTTTCAGTGTAGTGGGGAGACCAGCAGCATATGGATAATTGCTCCAAGGCCAATTGCAAATGGTTCAGTGTTACGGAGAATTCTACACGGTGCCAAAAAACAGATGATAAGGAGCTTTGGAAAGAGCTTTCTGACCACAGTATAGAAAATGGATTAAGGGATCCCCAAGGGAATGTAGAGAGATGAGATGCTGTTGCTGTCATGGAGGCAAGAGGTGACAGTGTTTTGGATTAACGTGGAGAATTGGATGGATTTGAGGCTGTATGGCAGGTGTCAGTGGTGAATTAAACATGGACTAAAAATATAGGGGGCCGCCAGTTGACACACCATGGGAAGAGTGACCAAGTGTTGGAAACCTCCAGTGAACTCCCATTTACGTATTAGATGTGCTTCCAAAATATATGTGAATCAATTCCTTCTATTTATAAATGACATGGAAAAAGCTCCAGGCAGCGCAGCAGGGGATTTTGGTGTAGGTGGGTTAGGATAGGGATCTACCTCCTTGGTGAAATTTGATTTGGGGGCTGACGGAGAGACTGATCTAGAAATTTAAATTACTTTGCTCTTTTAAAAATCAATTCTGTATTTTAGAAAATCTTAAAGTTCTGTCGTATTAAATGCAATAAATAATTAAGGTGAGTCAATTTCCTAGAAGTGAATCATAAAGAAAGGAAGGAGGGAGGAGGGGAAAGGGGAGGAGAAAAATAGGGAGGGTAGGAGCTGGCAACTCCTTGGCCCTCTTTGCTCCTCAGTGCTTTTCTCTTGTGAAAGGTTGTAGTAATACATGTCCTAGTGTTATGGGAGATTCCTGGAGACCCCTGGAACCACCTTATAGCAACTTTTTCTTCTCCCTAAATCAGATAAGACTAATAGACCATTGTTCTTTTTTAAAAAATTTTATTGAAATATAGTTGATTTACAATGTTTTGTTAATTTTTGCTGTACAGCAAAGTGACTCAGTTATACATATATATGTATATATTCTTTTTCATATTCTTTTCCATTATTGTTTATCACAGGATATTGAATATAGTTCCCTGTGCTATATAGTGGGACCTTGTTATTTATCCATTCTGTATGTAATAGTTTGCATCTGCTAATCCCAAACTCCCAATTCATCCCTCCCCCACCCCCCTTCCCCTTGGCAACCACAAGTCTGTTCTCTATGTCTGTGAGTCTGTTTCTGTTTCATAGATATGTTGATTTGTGTGGTATTTTAGATTCCACCTGTAAGTGATATTACATGGTATTTGTCTTTCTCTTCCTGACTTACTTCTCTTAGTATGATAATCTCTAGGTCCATCCATGTTGCTGCAAATGGCATTATTTTATCCTTTTTAATGGCTGAGTAATATTCTATTTTATATATATATATATATATGTATATGTGTGTGTATATATATATATATATATATATATATATATATACCACATCTTCTTTATCCATTCATCTGTCAATGGACATTTAGGTTGTTTCCATGTCTTGGCTATTGTAAACAGTGCTGCTATGAACATCGGGCTGCACGTATCTTTTCGAATTGTAGTTTTGTCTGGGTATTTGCCCGGGAGTGGGATTACAGGATCATATGGTAGCTCTCTTTTTAGTTTTTTGAGGAACCTCCATACTGTTTTCCATAGTGGCACCCACCAACAGTGTAGGAGGGCTCCCTTTTCTCCACACCCTCTCCAGCATTTATTATTTGTAGACTTTTTTTTTTTTGGCGGTACGCAGGCCTCTCACTGTTGTGGCCTCTCCCGCTGCAGAGCAACAGGCTCTGGACGCGCAGGCTCAGCGGCAATGGGTCACGGGCCCAGCCGCTCCGCGGCATGTGGGATCTTCCCGGACTGGGGCATGAACCCGTGTCCCCCGCATCGGCAGGCGGACTCTCAACCACTGCGCCACCCAGGAAGCCCTATTTGTAGACTTTTTAATTATGGCCATTCTGTCCAGTGTGAGGTGGTGCCTCATTGTAGTTTTGATTTGTATTTCGCCAATAATTAGTGATGATTAATGGGGAGCAGCTTTTCATGTGCCTGTTGGCCATCTGTATGTCCTCTTTGGAGAAATATCTGTTTAGGTCTTCTGCCCATTTGTCGATTGGGTTGTTTGGTTTTTTACTATTGAATTGTATGAGCTGTTTGTATATTTTGGAAATTAAGCCCTTATCGGTCGTATCATTTGCAAATATTTTCTCCCAGTCCGTAGGTTGTCTCATTATTTTGTTTATGGTTTCCTTTGCTCTGCAAAAGCTTATAAATTTGACTGGGTCCCATTTGTTTATTTTTGCTTTTATTTCTATTGCCTTGGGAGACTGACCTAAGAAAACATTTATGTCAGAGACTGTTTTGCCTATGTTCTCTTCTAGGAGTTTTCTGGTATCTTGTCTTATGTTTAAATCTTTAAACCATTTTGAGTTTATTTTTGTGTACACTGTAGGGGAGCATTCTAACTTCATTGATTTACATGCAGCTGTCCAATTTTCCCAGCACCACTTGCTGAAGAGACTGTCTTTTCCCCATTGCATATTCTTGCCTCCTTTGTCGAAGATAAATTGTCCATAGGTGTGTGGGTTTATTTCTGGGCTCTCCTTTCTGTTCCATTGATCCATATTTCTGTTTTTGTGCCAATACCATGCTGTTTTGATTACTGTAGCTTTGTAGTATTGTGAGACCATTGTTCTTAAGCAAAGAAGGTGGCTGAGCTTTTTGTGAAAGGCAAGCCTCACGCCTTCTTGCACAAAGGGGAGATAAGTAATTCTGATGCCTCCCTTACAGGCCCCTTGTTCCAGATTCCTGCTCTTTTCAACATATACCTCTCCATAAATGGATGAGAAATGAACTTGTCCCTTTGTGTCTCCTATAAGACAGAAGAAATTTGTACTTGGATCTCACAATCCCTACCTCTGGAAAAGTAATAATCAGCAGAGAACTCCTCTTCCAGGAACAGCAGGCTAGCGAATTCTCCTGCTGAAGACAACTAAGAAGCCAAATGAAATATTTTTTAAATATGTTTTTTTAAAGCATCAAAGAATTATGGGGATAATGAGAGAATACCAGGCCAAGATCTAGGAGGAATCCAGAGAGTTATGCAGCACTTGGACAGCTTCTGCCCTGAGCACTTGCATTCTGGCTCTGGCAACCACACAGGGTTAGAAAGATGCGTTTTGAGTCCAGGTCCCTCCAAGGGTGGGAACCCAGGAAGCCAGTCCCCTGCTTTGTGATGGGCCCCCAGATGGCTGTGCCTGGGGATTAAGGGAGTAAGCCAGCCTTCTCTCTGGTTGCAGGTGCCCAGAAATCCCAAACTCGAAATTTGAATTAAAGTAATTCTGCATTGCTGAAGCCTCTAGGAGCTGACAAAAGCAACTGAAAATCGTCTCTGGAGAAAAATAACACCAAAATAACATCATCCTAGGCCTCAAATTATTTCTAAAAATAACATTTTAAAGAGTCACTTTCCTTTAACTTCTTCACTATGATAAAGGACATTTATGAAAAACCCACACCTAGCATCATACTCAGGGTGAAAGACTGACAGCTTTTCCACAAAATCAGGAATGAGATAAGGGTGTTCATATTCACCACTGCTATTCAACATTATACTAGAAATTCTGACTAGAGCAATCAGACAAGAAAAAGAAAGAAGAGGCATACAAACTGGAAAGGAAGAACTAAAATTGTCTCTGTTCACAGATGATATTATCCTATATTTATAGAAAATCCTCAAAGAATCCACAAGAAAGCTACTAGAGGTGATAAATTCAGCCAAGTTGCAGGATACAAGATCAACGCACAGAAGTTAGTCATTTGTTTATATACCAGCAAAAAACAACCTGAGGAGAACATTAATAAAGCAATTCCATTTACAATACATGTAAAAGGATAACATACCTGGGAATAAATTTACCCAAGGAGGTGAAAGATTTGTATACCAAAAATTATAGAACATTGCTGAAAGAAATTAAAGAAGACCTAAATAAATGGAAAGACACCATGTTCATGGATAGGAGGACTTAATATCAAGACATCAATACCCAAAACACTCTACAGATTCAATGTAATCCCTGTCAAAACTTAGATTTTTTTTTTTTTGCAGAAATGGAAAAGCCAATCCTCAAATTCTTCTGGAATTGCAGTGGGCCCCAAATAGCCAAACAGTCTTGAAAAAGAAGAATAGAGTTGGAAGACTCACACTTCTGGATTTCAAAACTTACTATAAAGCTACAGTAATCAAAGCAGTGTGGTAGAGGCATAAGGATAGACAGACCATTAGAATAGAATTGAGGGTCCAGAAATAAATCCATCCATTGAACACCAGTCGAGTTTTGACAAGGCTGCCATTCAATGGAGAAAGAATAGTCTCTTCAACAGATGGAGCTGAGACAACTGGATTTTCACAGGCAAAAGAAGGAAGTTGGACCCCAGCCTCACACCATGTACGAAAATTAACTCAAAATGGATCAAAGACCTAAATATAAGAGTGGAAACCATAAAGCTCTTAGAAGAAAAAATAGGTATAAATATTCATGATCTTGGATATGACTGTGGATTCTCAGCTATGACACCAAAACCATGAGCAACTAAAGAAAACCTAGATAAATTGTACTTCATCAAAATTAAAAATTTTTGTTCATCAAAGAATACTATCAAGAAAGCAAAGGGACTTCCCTGGTGGTGCAGTGGTTAAGAACCTGCCTGTCAATGCAGGGGACCCAGGTTCGATCCCTGGTCTGGGAAGATCCCACATGCCGCGGAGCAACTAAGCCCGTGCTCCACAAGTACTGAGCCTGCACTCTAGAGCCCACAAGCCACAACTGCTGAGCCCACGTGCCACAACTACTGAAGCCCACATGCCTAGAGCCCATGCTCCACAACAAGAGAAGCCACTGCAATGAGAAGCCTGCACACTGCAACAAAGAGTAGCCCCCGCTCACTGCAACTAGAGGAAGCCCATGCACAGCAATGAAGACACAACACAGCCAGGAAAAAAAAAAAAAAAGAAAGCAATAGACAAACTATAGAATGGGAGGGAATATTTGCAAATTATATAGCTGATAAGGATTTAATATCCAGAATGTATAAATAACTCCCACAACTCAAAAACAAAAAGACAAACAACCCAATTTTTAAATTGACAAATATCCGAAATAGACATTTCTCCAAAGAAAATATGTAAGTGGCCAATAATCACATGAAAAGATGTTCAACACCACTAATTAGAGAAATGCAAATCAAAACCACAGTGTAATACCACTTGGCATCCATTAGGATGGCTATTAACCAAAACAAAACAAACAGAAAATAGCCAAGTGTCATTGAGAATATGGAGAAATTGAAACCCTTGTGTGCTGCTGATGGGAATGTCAAAGGGTGCAGCCACTGTGGAAAACAGTATGGAAGTGCCTCAAGAAAATTAAACATAAAATTACTATACCCAGCAAACCCACTTGTAAGTATATACCACAAAGAATTGAAAGCAGGGACTCAGAGAGATATCTGTACTACTATCTCCTGAACCTTGAGGACATCATGCTGAGTAAAATAAGCCAGTCAACAAAGAGACAAATATTCTATGACTCCAATTATATGAGGTGCCTGGTGTAGTCAAATTTATAGAGACAGAAAGTAGAATGGTGGTTGCCGGGGGTGGGGGGAGGACAGATGAGGAGTTAGTATTTAATGGGTGCAGGGTTTCAATTAGGGAAGGTGAAAAAGTTCTGCAGATGGATGGCGGTGATGGTTGTACAGCAATGCGAATGTGTTAGGTATATTATACCACAATATGAAAAAACACAATGAAATACCACTTCACACCACTAGGATGACTATAATAAAAAATTAAAAATGAAAAAACCCTGCAAATCACAAGAGTTGGCAAGGACATGGAGAATTTGGAACCCTTGTTCATTGCTAGTGGGAATATAAATTTATCACATGACCCAGTAATTCCACTTTTGGTGTAGAATTGAAAAACAGTGACTTGAACTTGTTCCCCAGTACCCTCTGTTCATCACCAACAGCTCTGGAGCACGTTTGTTCAGATAACTGTAACTGGAGGGGTGAAAACATTACAGGCGTCTCTGGGCTTTGATAAGAGAATAACTCATGTATGAAAACTTTGACTTGTCTCTGTTCATTGGGTTATAAAATGTCTATCTCATTATCACCTGGGAATAAATTTAACCAGGGAGGTGAAAGATTTATTCACTGAAAATTACAAAACATGGCTGAAAGAAATTAAAGAAAACATAAATGGTTGGAAAGACACTGTGTTCATGGATAGGAAGACTTAATATTAACATGTTAATACCTAAAATGTTCCACACTTAAATAAAATAATTAAAGTACAATTTAGTACAGAGAAGGAAGAAATCTAATTTTGACAGGCCTTGAAGCACTCATAAAACCTCATAGTTTCTGTGATGAGATTTAAATTAGATCGCAAATAGATAAAAGTATTTTGCAAACATAAAAGCACTTTGTGAATGCTGGGTGATGTTATTCCATCAGTAATGAGTTCCTTATAAACAGGAACACAGTTTCATTCATGCTTTCAATCCCTTAATGTACCTGGCATAGTCCTTAGCAGATTGTAGTATTTAATTACTATTTATTTCAATTGAATTCTCTATCCTAAACTCTATGTTAAAGTTAAATTTTTTATATATAGAAAGGATAAAAAACAAGGTCCTACTGTATACCACAGGGAACTATATAGTCAATATCCTGTGATAAACCATAATGGAAAAGAATATAAAAATGTATATATGTATAACTGACTTTTCTCTACAGCAGAGATTAACACAACATTGTAAATCATTTATACTTCAATTAAAAATGAAAAAAATGTAAAGATAAAATAAGTAGATCCAAAGTTAAGTCTTTAAGACTTCTGAGCTACTGACTAGAATTTTGTGAGAAGCCCCTGAGAAATAAACGATGTTGGATTACTCAGGAAAGGCAATGAGGCTAAGAAGTAGGTTCCACTTAAATTAACTCAACCAGCACCATTAAGTCAGGTTATTAGAAACATATATTGTAATGATTTCGTTAGAATAAGCAGTTATTCATATTCACACACACTGACTCAAACAAAATTATGCATGAAAGAAATGTTTTGCCTTCAGGGAAAATGTATCAAAATTACAAGTCAAGCCACATGAGATTTGGTAATTCTCAACCATCAACTGAACAGAAAATAATGGAGTGAAATTTGTCATTTGGTTTTGAAGGATGAGAGTCACCTTCAACGAGAACTCCTTGAATAGCTTTTTTATTGTTTAAGTATGAAACAAAAGTAAAGCACTTTGCTCATGGATAAATGGGAAGTCCCTGGAAAAATAAACATCAGGGCTCACTGATCTTCATTGTCAATTACGTCATTGGCCCCACTTTTCACAGTGCAGATATAATTCTCAGGGGATAGTTGGCCTTTCTCATGCAAGTAAGCTGTATGCTCAGTGACAGCTCAGACCATCCAGCAAACCCCACTTCTCTCTCTGCTCTCCCAGACATGTTCCCCAGCCCTCCGCTCCAGCAAGGCACTGGCCTCTGCTTTTTTAGCTTCTGGACATTAGTGGGCCATTCCTGCTGAGAATGACCTACTTCATCACCTATGCAAACTGTATCTCTAAATTCTTTCTCACATCTAAAAGGCAGGCAGGCCAGCAGAGTAGTTAGGGCATTGGTGCCTTAAATTCTGGTGTCATACGGCCTTGGTCCAAACCCCAGCTCCATCACTTCCTACGTAATGTAATAACAGTACCTGCCATATAAGCTTCTTGTGAGAATTCCATGATTTAATTCATCTAGAGTACTTAGAACAGCACTACCATACAGCATACACTAAGTGCCCATTATTCTTCTGTGATCGTGACACCATCCTGTATGAAAGCAGTCCTGTTGGGTTCAGCTGATCCTGGCCCAAATCAGCAGAACAAGTTAGGTCAGAAAAGACCAAAACGTAAGTTAGATGCATAGGATATGAAACCAGAAGGTGAAGTTAGGTTAGGACCCAAATGCCAAACCAAACCAAAATAGGAGGAAGGGTAAGCTTTAACACCATTGGTAGACAGAGAAGAGTACAGATGTCCAGCAGAGGTGACTTGGTATCTGGAAGCCACCTTCCAGGACACTGTAGGGAAAAACAAACTAAGCTGTTTCCTCAAATACAGTATAGTAACTTTAAGGAGAGAATTCACAGTATTTCTTTGGATTTCCCACAGTTCTCAGAATAGTGCCTTATTAGAATAAAGCTATAGTAAGTATCTTTTGTTTGATATTGATACAGCTTTCTTAATTTATATTTTTCCTGATGTCATCCATCTATTCTAAAATATTATTAGTGGTATATGTGCAAAGCATTGTCCTAAACATGTAAAGATCAATAAGACTCAGTGCCAGACATCATATTTATTTTTTTAATTTTTTTTTGCGGTACGTGGGCCTCTCACTGTTGTGGCCTCTCCCGTTGCAGAGCACAGGCTCCGGACGTGCAGGCTCAGCGGCCATGGCTCACAGGCCCAGCCGCTCCGCGACACGTGGGATCTTCCCAGACCGGGGCACGAACCCGTGTCCCCTGCATCAGTAGGTGGACTCTCAACCACTGCGCCACCAGGGAAGCCCTCATATTTCTTATGGATTAATTTCTATCTAGAATTCAAAAGGCATTATTGTAAGGCCTTTATTAGTTCTACTCTTCCAACTATACAATATTCCGATAACTTTAGGATAAATGGACAAAGTAATGAAACTTCAGAAATCATTGAGTGATTTAAATGTGGGATCCAGACCAAAACCTCTTCCTAGGAAGTTCCAGACTTGATTATAATGATCCCCCTAACCTGGAAAGGTGGTAGAAGTCCCTTTTCTACTCTTGCAGAATGCCTTCTTGTTCGGGGCAGGGGGGGTCATTCTTTGTTCTAGTAAGGCCTTCAACTGATTGGATGAGGGCCAGCTGCCTTATGGAGGAGAATCTGTTTTGCTCAAAGTCCACTGATTTAAATGTTAATATCTTTCAAAAAATACCTTCAAAGAAACATACAAAATGATTTTTTATCACATATCTGGGCACTATGGCCCAGCCAAGGTGACCAGAAAATTAACCATCACAATGATGAAGTCAAAAAATACCTAAACAGGGACTTCCCTGGTGGTCCAGTGGTTAAGACTCTGTGCTTCCCATGTAGGGGGTGTAGGTTTAATCCCTGGTCAGGGAACTAAGATCTCACATGCCACATGGCAAAAAGAAAAAAAAAAGAACTAAACAAATGGAGAGACACACTGTGTTCGTGGATTGGAAGATGCAACATAGTAAAGATGTCAGTTCTTTCTGAATTTCCCTATAGGTTTAATGAAATTCATGTCAAAATCCCAGCAAGGCTTTTTTTAGACTTAATTTTAGATTTGTGTGAAAAAGCACAGGCCCTAGAATAGCTAAAATAATCTTGAAAAAAAAGAGTAAAGTGGGAAGGATCACTGTACTCAATACTGAAACTTACTATAGAGATATAATAGTCAAGATATTGTGGTTAGGGCAGAGGGATAAACACATTGAACAGTGGAACTGAATAGAGAACTCAGAATAGACCCAAAACGATATGTCCAATTGATTGTTAAGATAGATGTACAAGCAATTCAATGAAGAAGGAGGGATAGGCTTTTCAACACATGGTGTTGGAGCAATTATCTATAAGCAAAAAAAGTGAACTCCATGGGCTTCCCTGGTGGCGCAGTGGTTGAGAGTCTGCCTGCCGATGCAGGGGACGCAGGTTCGTGCCCTGGTCCGGGAAGATCCCACATGCTGCGGAGTGGCTGGGCCCGTGAGCCATTGCCGCTGGGCCTGCGCGTCTGGAGCCTGTGCTCCGCGACGGGAGAGGCCACGGCAGTGAGAGGCCCGCGTACCGCAAACAAACAAACAAACAAAAAAAAGTGAACTCCAGCTTAACTTCACACTTTATACAAAAGTTAACTAAAAATGGATCACGGGATTAAATGTAAAACAGAAAAAGAATAAAAAGATTTCAGAAATAAAGGCTATGCTAGAAAAAGTTACAAGAGTGAGTAAATACAATAACCTGAGAGAAATAACCTGAGAGAAATAACCTGAGAGAAATAAAAGGTAAAAAGGAAGATGAAATTTAAATCATTGGGACTTCCCTGGAAGTCCGGTGGTTAAGATTCTGGGCTTCCAATGCAGGGGGCACGGGTTTGATCCCTGGTCGGGGAGCTAAGATCCCACATGCCACGTGGTGTGGCCAAGAAAATAATAATAATTAAATCATAAATAAAATAGGTAAGAAAAGATTTGTGAGAAAGCATATACTGAACAGTATTAAAGAAGATCGAACATATGGCTGAAAGGAGCTCCTGAAAAAGGAAACTAAAGCAAGGGAACAACACAAATATTAAAAACTATAATTCAAGAAAATAATACTAAAAAAAAGACTTGAAATTGCATATGGAAAGAGTACACTCTGTGCAAGAGACTATCAAACCAGTATGGTCATTACCAAGACATATTGTAGTAAAATTACTGAACTCTAAAGAAAAAGGAGATATCCTTTGGGTATTGAGGCAAAAAGAGCAAGTGGCTCTTAAAGGAAATAATATATTTAACAATAATGCATTATGCCAGAAAATCAATGAAGAAGCATTTCTAAGATAGTCAAAAGTAAAGAAAACGTCACCCAAAGATTTTATATCCAGAAACTGAACTTCAAGTATAAAGCTCACATATAAACTATGATCAGTGTGCAAGAACTCATGGAATATTGTCCCATGAGCCCTTGATGAAGAATCTTATTCGTTCATGAACCTCGAACAAACAAAATAACTAGAGAAACTTTAACATAAGTACAGGCTGAAGAGCAATAAATATAAATTTCCTTTTAGAACTAAGACTAAATGAGGACCCTACCTCATAACAGATATAAAAATTAACTCAAAAATGCATCAAAGGGCTAAATATTAAAACTATGAAACTCTTTGAAGAAAACATAGCTATAAATCTATGTGACCTTGATTTAGGCAATGGTTTCTTAGCAATGACAAGCACGAGCACCAAAGAAAGAACAGATAAACTGGATTTTATCAAAATTAAAAATTGTCTTCAAAAGACATTATCAAGAAAATGAAAAGACAGTCTATGGAAAGGTAGAAAATATTTACAAATCACATATCTTATAAGAGTCTAGTATTCCAGAATACATATTCTTTTAAACTCTTGCAATTCAACAAAACAAATAACCCTATTAAAAATGGGCAAAGGGGGCTTCCCTGGTGGCACAGTGGTTGAGAGTCCGCCTGCCAATGCAGGGGACACGGGTTCGTGCCCTGGTCCAGGAAGATCCCACATGCCGCGGAGCGGCTGGGCCCGTAAGCCATGGCTGCTGAGCCTGCGCGTCTGGAGCCTGTGCTCTGCAACGGGAGAGGCCACCACAGTGACAGGCCCGCCTACAGCAAAAAAAAAAAAAAAATGGGCAAAGAATCTGAATTGACAATTCTGCAAAGAACATATAGAAATGGCCAATAAGCACGTGAAAAGATGTTCCACATCACCAGTTGTTAGGGAAATGCAAATCAAAACCACAATGAGATACCACTTCACAGCCACTAAAAGGGCTGTTATTACAACGATGACGAGAGCAGGTATTGGCGGGATGTGGAGAAAATGGACACTTTGGATGTGCTGGTGGGAATATAAATGGTGCATCCACTTTGGAAAACCATTTGGCAGTTTCTCAACGTGCCCAGCTTAAGTTACCACAGGACTCAGAGATTCCACTCATAGGTAAATACCCAAGAGAATTGAGAACATATTTTCACACAAAAACTTGTACATGAGCGTTGATAGCAGTATTATTCATAGTCACCCAAAAATGATAACAGCCTGTGTATCTCCAACTGATGAACAGGCAAAATATGGTGCATCCAAACAATGAAATGTTTTCAGCCATAAAGAGGAATGAAGTAGTGAAAAATGCTATAAGATAGATGAACTTTGAAAACATTATATGAAAGAAGCCAATCACAGAGGACCACATAATTGTATCATTCCATTGATATGAAATGTCCAGAAGAGGCAAATCCATGGAGACAGAAAATAGATTAGTGGTTTCCAGGGGCCTGGGGAAGGAGGAATAGGAGTTTCTCCTAATGGGGACAGGTTTCTTTTTCAGGGGATGAAATATACTAAAATTAGGTCGTGGTAATGGTTGCATTCTGCTGTGAACACACTAAAAACTACTGAATTGCACACTTTAAAAGGGTGAATTTTGTGCTATGTGAATTATATTTTAATAAAGCTGTTCTATTTCAAAAGACCAAATGAGTGTTAAAAGAAAAAGTGTAGTATGTACTGGTTATGTGCTCCACTATAAACTGAATGTTGTGAACCTCCAAAATTCATATGCTGAAACCTAATCCCCAATATGATGATATTTGGAGGTGAGCCTTTGGGAGGTGATTAAGTCATGAGGGTGGAGTCCTCATGAATGGGATTAGTGCCCTAATAACAGAGACCCCAGAGAGCTCCCTCGCCTCTTCTGCCACGTGAGGACACAGGAGGAAGATGGTCATCTATGAACTAGGTAGCAAGCCCTCACCAGACACTGAGTCTTCTGGCACCTTGATCTTGGAATTCCCAGCCTCTGGAACTGTGAGGAATAAGTGTCTGTGTTTATAAGCCACCCAGTCTGTAGTCTTCTGTCATAGCAGCCTGAATAGACTAAGACATGCTCTGACAACGTAGCTATAATACGACTATTTTTTAAAACTGGGGTTGAATGGGAAGAGCAAATGCAAAAGCTTTAACTGTGTCCAGTAATTAATTGGTTGCAGTAGGATTTGCATTATTATTATGAGACTCTTTGCACATAATACCAGATTAAGCAAATGAGGAATTATGGGACATTCTAATTCTATCATTTTTTGTGTCCTTGAGAACTAGGATTCTCAGTGTAGAGAAAAGCAGTTAGAGATGCAATATAGTTGTTAGATAAAATTCCTGCAGTCCAGAATTTGAATTGGAAATAACAGTATGAATTTATGAACTATTTTGTCTATCTGTGTAGCTTACTCTGTGTGTGTGCGTGTTTCTCTTCATTCTGTCCCCTGAAAAAGCCTAGAAACAATGACCAACCCATTCGCAATGAATATCCCTAGTGCACTGATTATGGTCTTAAAATACCAGTTCTCAATAAAAGAATTGGCTGATCCCAGGTTTGGGATCATACCAGATAGCAAAAAGCCATGAGAGATTATTAGAGTAATGGCAAAAGGAATCAGAGCTGACTTCAGAAGTTTTTACTTGCTAACAATGGGAAATTTTGAGTGTCAATTAGGATGCTCATTGCAATGCATTGGAACTTATCAAATATGTTTAAATCCATAGGTTCATGATGATATTTTTTAAAAACTAATTGGTTGCTCTCAGAGGATGATAGGGAAATAACTCATAATCTTAAAAACTGGCAAATAACAAGAAAATTATCAGGCATTTATCCTGTCTTTCTTATATAAAATGTACCCTTGGGTAATCAGATAGTAGGTGAGGGGAAGTATCATTGTATAATATATCAATTATTACTGACAAGTGATCATTGAAAAAAATATTGAATTAAGATATCGCCACTTTGCATCCCACAATGAATTAATAGATACAGGAATTGAGCACCAACAGCTGCTGACATCAAAAAAAGAGTGAGGGCTTCCCTGGTGGCGCAGTGGTTGAGAGTCCGCCTGCCGATGCAGGAGACACGGGTTTGTGCCCCGGTCCGGGAAGACACCACATGCCGCGGAGCAGCTGGGCCCGTGAGCCATGGCTGCTGAGCCTGTGCGTCCGGAGCCTGTAACGGGAGAGGCCACAACAGTGAGAGGCCCGTGTACCGCAAAAAAAAAAAAAAAAAAAAAAAAAAAAAGAGTGAAAACCAGACATGATGGTCCTCCTGATGGAAGGACACATCATTTGTATCTTGTGAAAGGGATTGAGCCTGACTCCAATCCAGTCTTTGGATCCAGCTGCCAATTGACAGGACACCCAGAAGGCAGAGTAACATATTGAATTGTACCATGAGAATGCAGTCAGCAAAAGCCAGACTGTCAGATAGTCCAGGTTCCTCCACAGATAAATTGTAGGGAAAAGAGAAGGATGGTGGGAAACCTGGAGATTGAGACTTGAAAGACATTACAAAATTTTTAATGGGCAAGACTAGCCTGTAGTGTCTAGGGAGAGATGCTTGAATGTTAAAACTACAAAGAAGTGAAAGGAAGTGATGACTACAAGTCAGAAAGTAGTTACTTTGGAGGAGGAAGAAGGGGTTATCTTCAGGATGGGGCAGGTGGGGGGAACTCTGGTGTCGTTTGTGGTTAATTTCTTCACCCGGGGGCATGGTTACAAGGCCACTCACCTTATAATAACTTACCCAGCTCTACACTTGATGTGTGTGGATTTCTGTATCTGTTTTCCCTTCCCTTCCCTCCCCCACCCGAAGCATGTTTATTTACATGAGATGGAAAACCTCACATTCTTGGCTTGTCAAGTTCGTCATGACCTTCCTGTACCATGACTTTTGTGCCTGTATTGGAGAGAGAGAGTGAATTTTTAAACAACTCCATTTTGTATCTGACATCCTTGAACGAAGATGTATGTGCTGCTCTCCTGCGATGTGCCTCTGTGCATCTTCATTCATCCTGGAAAAGGGGCTGCGTGTCATCTGCCAGATGCTTCTTGACAAGCAAACCCTTCATAGAACGAAAGGAAGCCACGGCTGGGAACACCTCCTTCAGCCCCGCCCCCCGCCGCCCTGCCCCACCTCTGCAGTCTTGTAGATGCTAACACACACTGTGTGCTGTGCCGCGGATTTATAGCTATTTGGATGTCGACTCTTTTTTAAAAAATTTTATTGAAGTAGAGTTGATTTACAATGTTGTGTTAATTTCTGCTGTACAGCAAAGTGACTCAGTTATACACATATATATATATATATATTCTTTTCATATTCTTTTCCATTGTGGTTTATCACAGGATATTGAATGTAGTTCCCTGTGCCATACAGTAGGACCTTGCTGTTTATCCATCCTATATATAGTATTTTGCATCCGCTAATCCCAAACTCCCACTCCATCCCTCCCCCATATTCCCTCCCCCTTGGTGACCACAAGTCTCTTCTCTATATCTGTGATCTGGATGTCAACCCTTTATTCCTCCCAGACTTAATCTGCAGCAGATTTGTCAAAACAGGCAGCTGTGAAGCAGAGTGGAAAAAGCAATAAGTTTGGAATCCAAACACATGGCCCAGCCGGCCACCCCTCCCTGCCCTATGACCAGGGCCAGGCCACGTGCCATTCCTGCCTCCATCACCTCATCTGGAAGGTGGGGGTGACTCATGGGGTTTGAGGCTTCAGTGAAGAGACGAGCATAAAAGCAACTTGTAACCTCAGCCGTGGAATGTCTGCTTCACTCTTCCACACTTTCAATGAATTTCTTTCTCTGTCAGTACCTATGACTCTACAATGGGTCGCATTATAACTCTGCCCATCAAACACAAAAAAATGGCCCAAAGAGCTTGACGCCTTTGCAGCAAGACCACTGGGAAGCCGAGGATTGAGAGGAAGAGCCTTGGGATGTGAAGAGTCAGAGCCATCCGGCCCAGATTGTCAGGCGGGTCCCTCCTGAGGAGCCTGGGGTTCACGGCCAGCGGCCACGGCTGCCTCAGGGCCAGGAAGAGGAAGCCAGCCTCTGACCCCACCCACTTCTTCCGGAGCTGTTCTGCGTCATCCAATCTATTTCTTGGTACCCTGTGTACGGGTTCATTCTACAGGTTTTGAAAAGAACACAAAACAGAACAGAAACATAGCCATTCTAATTCTCATTTTACAGATGAGTATAAAGACCTAGGAAAGCTTAGAGACTTCTCCGGCATCTTCCAATAAGTGACAGGCACAACTGTGGCCAGAATGTAGTTCTTCCAGATTCCAGGCCAGCATCCTTCCCACCAGGTCCCTCTCCGTGGTGCCTCAAGGCTCTATCTTGCCCTCACGGACAAGAAATTGAACGGGCAGCTGGGCCACCAGGGGTGGCTGTTCCCTGCACAAGGACACCCTGCCCAAGGACGCCCCATCAAGGGGGCTCGGTGAACCGAGTGGGTCTAATTCACCCCCACTCACCAGGCCAGGCACCCTGGCCTGGCGCTTGTCCCTTTCTCATTTTCTGCTTGGCACCAAGGTGCCTTGCATACTGGCCTCAGGCCTGGCCACCAGTGTGACCAGCTCTGTGTGCCACAGCCCTCCTGCTTTGCTCCTCGGACCACTTTCAAGGTGTCCTTCCATCCAGCCTGCAGCTGATGTGTGGCCATGCAGACAGGTGAGTTTTGGATGAAACACATCAATAGAATTGTGAAGCCAGGTCACTTTTCCAACAGGCGGTGTCCTTGAAATACTGGTAGGACTGGAAACTGTAATAGCATGTCCCGGCCACTAGGGTACCATTTAGGAAATTACATCCTCAGTAAAATTTAGTAAATTATGGTTGTCGTTTAGTAAAAGTAGGCTACTCTTTGGTAAATTAGTGTTTCAGGGCAGTGGAATCATTTACTGTACAGCATAGTATCCAAGTGACCTAAAATCCTTAATGCTCCTTCCAGATGAGCCTGTACAAAGGAGAAAGCTTCCATGTCGGAAAAAAATACTCAGTTTAATTATAATTCATGGAGAAGGGAGAAACCAAGGGTCCTTGGAGGTCAGAGGGTCCCCCTGTGTTCTTTAAGGAAGACAGCTCAAAGCACAGTAACTGTACGTGTAAATGTCTCCAGAATGGATCCAAGATGCTAAGCCTTCCACAGCCTCACAACTTCCAGGAAAAATTAATTTGGGGGGAGGAAAGAAGGAAGGAAGGGAAATTTTTCATGATTGATATAATGGGTTATTTAAAGATGTAACACAAAAGGCTTTTAAGGGATCCAAATATTCATAAACATGCTGATAGGATGACTGTGCTTTACAAACGCTCTAACATAAATTATTGTTAATATGCAAATAACACCCCAGAGGACCTATAATTTGATTCTCCTCAGAATTTTAACAAACTGCTGTGTCAATTAGCTATGAATACTGTCTCCATTAATCTTATACATTAATTAAACCTTCAAACGTTACTGTCATTTATCTTTTGCCAGTCTCCCGTCAGTCATTATTAAATACAACTTCTCATTTCTTTCTTCTTAAAAAACATCGCTTTTGGGCTTCCCTGGTGGCGCAGTGGTTGAGAGTCCGCCTGCTGATGCAGGGGACACGGGTTCGTGCCCCGGTCTGGGAAGATCCCACATGCTGCGAAGCGGCTGGGCCCATGAGCCATGGCCGCTGAGCCTGCGTGTCTGGAGCCTGTGCTCCGCAATGGGAGAGGCCACAACAGTGAGAGGCCCGCGTACCGCAAAAAAAAAAAAAAAAAAAAACGGTTTTTTTCTTAAATCTTTCCAAAACTGTGTAACATACTAAAAGAGTTGAGAAAAATCTGTCTTTGCTAAAAGATGCCCATTGCAAGTCGATTCCTTCGAAAATAATTAATTTTCTTGAAATCAATGCCTAACTCATTTTTCAGTCTTCTTTGAAAAGATTCACTTAATTTTAGAAGACTCTTGTAAGGAGAACTTCTTTCCTGTCTTCATGTCCCCAGAAGGGCTGTATGGCATGCACAGTTCAGGTTTGTCTACTTCTTTGCTCCTCCCCATAAGAGAGGAGTGAGTTACTTGGTTAGTGATTGGACCACATTACCTGTAGGACAGTGATGCCCATCTCACCTGCTATGCATTGAATTGTGTCTCCAAAGAGGGTATGTTGATGTCCTAAACCCTGGTACCTGTGAATGTGACCTTATTTTCAAATAGGGCCTTTGCAGAGGTAGTCAAGTTAAGATGAGGTCATTAGGGTAGACCCTGATCCAATGTGACTGGTGTCCTTATAAGACCAAGAGAAGAAACACAGATGCACCTACAAGCCAAGTGGTGCCCAGGACTGCTGGCAAACACCAGCAGCTGGAAGAGGCAAAGAAGGATCTTCCCCTACAGGTTGCATAGGGAGCAGAGTCCTGCCAACACTTTGACCTTGGACTCTTGCCTCCAGAACTGTGAGAGCATAAATGTCTGTTGTTTCCAGCCACCCGGTTTGCAGTACTTTGTTACAGTGACCCTAGGAGACCAACATGCCACCCTTGTTCCCTCTGCCTCTTGGATCTGTTTGCACCCAGCACGGTGACGGCCTGCTCCAGCCACATCTGATCTTTCTGATACAGCTCTCACCTGTTGCAAAACTAGGAAAATCAGGGTCATGAAGTGCTAAAAGTCTAGGTTGTGGGAGAAGGGTCCCTGCCCTCTCTCTAATCCACACCTGTCACTTACCAGAGGTGCTCCAAAACTTTGCTTCACTTTGTTCCTTGTGTCCATTTGCAGATGCTTATAACGGGGAGGCAGCTGCTGCTAGGCTGTGACATGCTCCCCATTTGTGTCTCCCTGCACACCCTGTGCTGGTTCACAAGTTTGTGTCAGCCCCAAATCCACCCGCTAGGCTCTGCTCTGCATGGTGGGTACGTTCCAGGGTTTCCTGCCTTCTTCATCCAAGTCCTGCCATCTCTCGAGTAACTTCAACATCCTCATGACAGCCCACCCAGCAGCCTTGACCTCTCACCTCCTGCAAAGCCTCACCTCCGTGTTCTGCTCCACTGCATCTCAGCCGCCCCCCTCCTGGAAGCACACCCAGATTTTGCCTTCACCAGAAGCAGCTCTCCACCAAGATAATGACCATGAAACCCATCCCCTCCCTGAAGTTTCCAGCTTGATCACTCAACCGTGACCACCCTTGGACCACTGGTTCTCCTGTGGATTCTCTCCCATCTGTCCAGGCCCCTCCACTCTGCACAGTAGCAAACATGTCATATTTGGTCAGGTCACTCTGAGCATGTCAATCTTCTTCTTAAAAAGTAAATCATAAAAAAGTATATAGAGATGGAGAGCAGAACAATGGTCACCAGGTTAGGGAGGGGATGATGGTGGGTGTGGCTACAAAGAGGTACCACAAGGAAGCCTTGTGGTGATGGGACAGTCTCTTGATTGAGGTGATTACATGAGTTTCCCTCAAGTGATTTTTTTTTATATTTCTTTAATGATTAGACTGGGGCAATATGTTTTTGGGGAGAAAGACCACAGAGGTAAAGCATCATTCTCAGCACATCTTACCAAGGGGACATACTATCAATAAGACCCATCACTGTTGATGTTGACCTTGATGACCTGGCTGAGGGAGTGTTTGTCAGATTTCTTTCCTGTGAAGTGACTGTTTCCCTCTCCCATGCTGTGCTCTTCCGAAGGAAGCCACCACACACAGCCCACAATTAGGAGTGAGAAGTTATGTCCCTCTCCTTAAGGGCTGGGTATCTACATAAATTACTTGGAATTCTGCCCGGGAGATTTGTATCTTCTCTGCTATTTACTTATTTATTCAATCATTTATATAAATGTGGACTCATGAATATTCATTTTGTGGTCTGTATACTACTTAATTTTCTTGCTCAGATTGTTCCAACTTGAGCCACTGGGGGCTCTTCTGTTGGCTCCTGTGTCCCTAGGACAGACCTTCATCACGGTGGGTGTTTGGGTTTTTTGAGCACTTCCTTACTTTCTGGACCACAAGATGCTCCTAGCTCATCTCATATATTTCAAGCCTGAGTCCTGGATTTAGCCATTCTCTGGGGAGCCCAGGTCCCTTCTATTGAAGAATGGTATTAGAAACCAAGGTCCGGACAGTAGGCATGCTCATTGCTGCTGCGGAGTCACTGCTTATAGGCCCTCAGCTCACAGAGCAAGGAAATGCGTGTGTGTATACTAACCTGTGTACATACACATATCTATAAGTATTTCTATATGTAACCATCTCTAACTGTATTAAGATAAACATGAGGTCTCCAGTTCTAATCCATTACCACATGGATCCCTCTAGCTACTGCCCTTGCTTATCTGTAACCTCTCACTCCTACAGTGAGAAACCTAACTTCTACCATGTACTTCATTAATCATTTAATTCCAGGAAACCTGTACAGTGGTTTCAGAATTGTTCACTCATACCCACACGGGGAACAACTCTGTTAGCTAGAGTACAGCACTTGTGCATGGTTCTTTGTGCCTTTAGTCTTAGAGACTCCATTCATTTCCAAAGTTACTTAGGTCAGCACTTTATTCCCTACCCTCTTCTGTGAACTTGTTTCATACATTTGTTTTATATTTAGATTCTTTTGACACATTATGCATTTCATCCTAGGACCCCTAACCTCCTAAATTTTTTTTTAATTTGCGTAATTAAGGTTTACTCTCTGTGCTGTAAAGTTCTTGGGTTTTACCAATGTTTGTCTTCATCATTATAGTATTATACAGAGTAGTTTCACCACTCCAAAAAAATCCCCTGTGCCTCACCTGTTCAATCGTCCCTCAGACTCCTAAATTTCTGGCAACCACTAACTGTATAGTTTTGCTTCTTACAGAATGTCATATAATTGGAATCATACAGAATGTGGCTTCTTTCACTTAACACTATGCATTTAAGATTCATCCATATCTTTTTGTGGCTTGACTCCTTCTAATTGCTGAAGATACTCCATTGTCTGGTTGTACTACAGTCTGTTCATCCACTCTCCCACTGAAGGACATCTAGGTTGCTTCCAGTTATTGGCTATTATGAATAAAGGTGCTCTAAACATTTGCGTGCAGGTTTTTGTGTGGACATAAGTTTTCAGATTAGTTGGGTGATACCCGGGAGTGTGATTGCTGGATCCTATGGTAAGACTATGTTTCATTTTGTAATAACCTGTCAAACTGTCTTCCAAAGTGGCTGTATTTGGGTGTTGCATTCCAACCCAGCATGGAATGAGAGTTCTTGTTGCTCCACATCCTCTCTAGGAATTGGTGTTGTCAGTTCTTTGGATTTTAGCTGTTCTAGTAGGTATTGTATGTAGTGGTATCTCATTGTTTTGATTTTCAGTTCCCTGATAACAACTGATGTGCTACAGGTTAATTATTCTAAAATCATCCCTGTGGGCAGATACCCCCCCCATTATTTAAGTGACTTACAACTAATAACCATATTGATTCAAATATTGATTCAGCCAGTTACTGAAGGGAACATTTTGCAGCTACTTTTGCTTGGACTGTTCAACAGTTTATTACATGGTTTAAAGTTGGTATTCTATATTTTTTATTGAAGGATAGTTGATTTACAATATTGCGTTAATTTCTGCTATACAGCAGAGTGATCCAGTTTTATTTATATATATATATATATATAAATTATGGCTTATCACAGGATATTGAATATAGTTCCCTGTGCTATACAGTAGGACCTTGTTGTTTATCCATCCTATATATATAAGAGTTTGCATCTGCTAATCACAAACTCCCAATCCATCCCTCCCTCACTCCCCCTCCCCCTTGGCAACCACCAGTATGTTCTCTATGTCTGAGTCTGTTTCATAGATAGGTTCATTTGTGTCATATTTTAGATTCCACATATAAGTGATATCAGATGGTATTTGTCTTTTTCTGACTTCACTTAGTAGGATAATCTCTAGTTACATCCATGTTGCTGCAAATGGGATTATTTCATTCTTTTTAATGGCTGAGTAACAGTCCATTGTATATATATATATATATACCACATTTCTTTATCCATTCATCAGTCCATGGACATTTAGGTTGTTTCCATGTCTTGGCTATTGTGAATAGCACTGCTATGAACATAGGGGTGCGTGTATCTTTTTGAATTACAGTTTTGTCTGTATGCATGCCCAGGAGTGGGAATGCAGGATCATATGGTAGCTCTATTTTTAGTTTTTTGAGAAACGTCCATACTGTTTTTCATCATGGATGCACCAGTAAAGTTGGTATTCTGTAACTGCATTACAGAGATATTTTTATCACCAAGATTATATGTGTTTTAAAATTTTCAAACCAAAATGACTGAATATATGGTAAAAATTTGAGGCTTCAATGATCTATTCATCCATTGCTGAAGTGACTAAAATCTTAACTCTGCAAAGTTACTCCCCGTCCCATCTCCATACACGAATGTTCATCCTTTCAGAACCCGCTGATAGCAAGTCCATCATTTTTCATAAGTGGATTTTGAACCACCTACTCATTAAATTATGCAACCCTGAACATAATCAGCAACATGCTTCCCAAGACTCGTCAGGGAGGACACCCTCAAAGGCACTGCTGCTGGACACGCAAGAAACTTAGGTAAGAGAAACAATAGTAATGCGGCATTACTTGAAGGCTACATTGACCATCCACTCATTTAGACACATAAGGACAGAAATGGATTAGAATTGATTGTCACAATGACAATGCCCTAAAAAACAGACCATGAGGTCGTGCTTCCCAGATCCTCAGAGCTTTCCTGGTCCATCCAGGCTTGGAGCCCTGGTGGTTGAGATTTTCATTTGGTTCTTACAGCTGATAGAGCAAACTTCAGGAAGCAGAAGTAGAGGAGGAAAGATCATGAAATTAGGTACTGGATGACTGGGCCCAGCACCTAATACCAGAGCTTCCTTGGGCAAGTCACTCACGCTCTAGAAGCCTGTTTCTGAGTGTGAAAATCAGAAAGTAACTGCGTTATAACCTCTGCTTTGTCAGGATTCAGTGAATACTACATACAGAAAACAGCACCGTCGTCTGACAGTCTCGCAGCCTGAGGGAGCACAGAGATGTGCTTTGTTTGTCCTGCTCCGTGATACATTGTTTGAAAGCTGGAGTCAACCTTTTCAAATTGGGAAATTTCATGTATAGCTGAGATTGCTGGCTTCTTTTAAAATCGTTAATGGACCTCACAACTCCTGGGCCTACATTTCCCAGAGCTGAGTAGCAGCCTTGCCCTTTAGACAGAGCGTAAGCCCTCCAGAGCACCTGTACAATTATAAGTTGTTGTTGTTGTTATTCTTGGAGAGAACTTAGGGCAGACTTCCTAAAACCTAAGAGGCCACTGGACCTACATCTTGCTCAGAGTAAAGCTGAGAGTGGTCTCTCCAATGAGAGAAGGCACAGCTCAGTTGGTTGAGCTGAATCATTTTGTGCTCCGTTGTTCCACGTCTCTGCTCTGAGCATGCTCGGCGTGAACACCACTTTTTAGGCAACACACTCTGACGTCAGGCAAGATGCTTGAACAAATTCCACAGCCAAGCAACCCACCTTGTTAACATTGTTCCTAAGGCAATGGTATTGCATGGGCTGCTATGTTGTTCTGCTCATACCTTTCCATGCTCCTGCCACCTTTCTTTCTCTGGGTTTGTCCAAATTGGAACTGTTGGCAGTGTCCACATGCCCATGGTCAGCTCTGTCTTCTGTGAGTCCCTGATATGGTCTAGAATGCCATTCACGTCCAGCTCAAATTTCACTTCCATCTTTATCGCTTTGTGTTTCTTCGTTGCGCTTTCATCTTTGTTGGCCAATTCTTTCTTTTGATTATCCATTTTCGTAAAGTGCCAATGATGAGTGGGCTGATCACTGAGAAGCAAGGAGGCACCACAACTGCACACTTTGCTGCCAGTGCATGAGCTGAATGATCTGCTGGAATCAGGAGGTTCGCCCAGCAGTTGGGGTTTTCACAGCTCTCTGGGGGATTCTGACTCTCGGTCAAGTGTGAGATCCACTGGAATAGGTGATAGAACAGAGAGAAGAAACTCCAAAGGCAACTTCTGAACGAGGGAGGCTCCAGCTGAGAGCCTGGGTGGTAGCTATTCTCTGCCCAGGGCTGGCTTAAAAAAGCAAAAACAAAAACAACTCTGTCAAACACAAAGCAAAAAGACCACAAAAGCCCTTCTTAAACTCTGATTAACGTGCAACTCTGATTTTTTTTTTCCCGCAGGACCCAATTGACAACCTAAAAATTAAATATTTCTATATGGCAAGATTTCTCACCAAAAATTAAGATGAGCAACAGGAGAGAAGATACTTGTAGTTACAATAGGGGGAAAAGATCACTATCCTGAATACGCAAAGAACTCACAGAGAAAACTTAATAGAAAACTAGATAAAGGATGTGAGTGGGCATTTCACAGAAAGAAGAAATACTGGCTAATTCTGAATGGAGAGGTAAGCAGTTGTGTTAGTAACGAAGTAATGCAGTCATGGCAACAGGATAGGCTTCTTGCCTGTCAGAAGGCAAAATAATTTTTTAGGGCTGATAACATCCAGTATTAGAGTTTCAGAAAATTGGGTGAATGGGCCACATTCTGACACTGTTGGTGAGAATATAAATTGGTACAATTTTTGGTTCTGTCAATTTGATAATCTTTTAAAACTTAAAAATGCACATTCTTTGTGAACCAGAAAAAAAAAAATTTCCACAAGACATGCACCACAATATATTTTAAAGAAATCAGCTATTACACAGTTTAATTTCAATAAGATACCTTCTTATTCATAACATATTATATCAAGTAATTCTCAATTTACTTTCAGAGTAATTGTGTCATAAATCCCTGAGGTCATGGTGCCTCTCACCCAGGGAATTATTATATCTAGCAATAACAAAAAGCATTGAAAAGGAGTAACCTACTCAGAACATTTCAAATATTTTGAAATTCAATGTGGAATTTAAGCTGAGTGTTTTTATTGCTTTTGGTGTCGTAACAGAGAGCTATTTTCCCAGGGGAAAAAAAAAAAAAAGCTTTGGTCCCCTATTACATCCAGTCCATTCTAAAGAAGCCAATTAGAGGAGAGAAAGGAGTGTGGTGAGTGGGGTAGAGGGGGTCCTGGAGCAGAGAAGGAGACAGTCCCTACTAGTGGGTAAGAAAGGCGGGCAGTGGCCATGCCCTGTGCACTCTGGGCTCACTACACAGGGGACACGCGCCGTGGTGTTTATAGGGAAATTCAAAGGCAGGCGAACCCCAACCACTCCCAGAAATGTGCAGAGAATGTTTTGGGGTTTTTTAACATTATTTATTTATTTGGCTGCACTGGGTCTTAGTTGCGGCACGTGGGATCTTTAGTTGCGGCATGCAGGATCTTAGTTGTGGCATGCGGGATCTTAGTTGCTGTGAGTGAAGTCTTAGTTGCAGTAGCGGGATCTAGTTCCCCAACCAGGGATCAACCCCAGGTCCCCTGCATTGGGAGCGTGGAGGCTTAACCACTGGAACGCCAGGGAAGTCCCCTGGCTTTTTTATAGACTCACTTTCTGTAAGCTGCTACCTGGTTATCCAGTGGTATAGCTCATATAGGAAAGACAGGAAAATGTTGGATTCTTTCCTTTGATTTCCCAGTTTTCAAGATAAAAGACTTGGTGCCCTAACATCTGAAGGTGATCAATTCTTTTTGTCTTAATATTACTATTAATTCATGGATTTAACATATTTGATGGATTTCAATCCGTTTCAATGATTATCCTTTGTAAAGCTTAAATGGCTCAATCTTGGGCCAATCTTTGCCTCTTCAAGTTGGCACCTAGGTCCCTATGATCTGACTCTCCTGGTCCTCGACAGCTTCTCTGCCGTCTGGTGTCACAAGATGTTCCAGCCTCATCTTGTATGTTTCCTGCTCCAGCCCTCAAATCAATTATTTTGAAGCCCTTGTTTCTTTTGCTAAGAAGTAGTATTTCAATGCCATAGAATGGGTCTATGCTGTTTTGGCAGACATTTCTGGGCTGTTTTGGCAGACAGGGTTAGAAAAACAAAGTAAATAAATAAAATACCTCTTGAGTTCATATTTATATTAGTCAGGGTTCTCCAGAGAAACAGAACGAATTGGAGAGATATAGATAGATATGTTTGTGTGTGTGTGTGTGTGTGTGTGTGTGTGGTGTGTGTAGATAAAGATAGATAGATAGATAGATAGATAGATAGATAGATGGATAGGCAGATAGGAAGGAAAGAAATTGGCTCACAAGATCACATGATTCTGAAGGCTGAGAAGTCTCTATCTCCAGCCAGCTGGAGACCCAGGAGAACTGATGGTATAAGTTCCACCCTGTGATTTATGTTATAGACTCCACACATGGGAGGAAGGGAGCTCAGGGTCTTCTACTCCACTATCTTGTCTTCTGCCTCTAAGAAGGAAATTGTTAAAGATGATATTTATGAGTCCCACCACACACCTGCAGATTCATAACTTCTTAGAATGGGGAGCTGATCACAAAGGGATTTGTATTCACTTTAAAGCTTCAGAAAAACATGTTTAGGTAAGTAGTTACCTTCCAGTTTCCCATCAGGATCAGATGAGCCGTATTAAGAAATAACATCACCTGTTCCCTGCCCACAGAGTCTGTTTATTCCTCCTGTGAGAGAATCAGTGTTGTACTAATTAAGTGCTCCAGGTGATTCTAAGGTGAGGCCAGGGTTAAATACGTGAGCTCTTGGTATATTTGTGAGAGTTAAGCCCAAGTTTTAGTTCAAGGAGAAGCAACAGTGTCTGTTCTGAGTTTGGAAGAGTGTCAGTGCATCCCACATACTTCATTGTAGTGGAGTTTTTGGACATCTATGAGGAAAGAATGTGTGTAGACAACAAAGGGAAACCTCAGTGTGGTCTCCATGTAAGACCTGATTATTCCTGAATCTCTCCTGAGACCAAGCGTGGGAGAAGTTGGCCTTTTCAGCATTTCAAGGTCCTTCTCCCTGTGGGTGAAGTGGGAGCAGGTGAGAAAGCTGTGCTGACACCTTTGAAGGTATTCAGTATATTCTCAAGATGCTGTTGTGATTCCTCCACATAATACTGGTGAGAAAACAACCCAGAGCAGGAGGAAGAAGAGGAGGAAATGGCGGTTTCTCAGGTAACTGTCCTGTCCTGGGTCAGAGGCTCTGTTTGCTTTTCCTCCTGATATGTCTTGGATTGAGAACCTGCAAAATTTTAATTATCTCCTTTTGATCTTTCTGCCTCGTGAGGTTGTTTTCAAGTACTTATTTTTTCTTTTATTCTTATGACCCTCAGGATCAGCCTTTTAGAATAATTCTCTGTTATTTCCCAGAGCCTTATTTTGGTAGTCGACCTCCTTGTTTCCTATAGAGTCTGAAGAATTCTCACCATGATTTAGTGACATCCAAGTATTGAAAATATTCCCTTTGTGAGCGATTAACACAGAAATTCATTGACATCCAAGATTCCTATAGGGATGTGGTTGGGTTTTGGGCTCCTAGGGTAGAATGAGAAAATGTAGTTATTCTCTCACATCTGGATGCAGGGTCAGCTTTTTGGATAGGATTAAGAAAATGCATGTATAGTTAGGATGACCTTAGTGATCTTGAAGTTCTCAGACTTCTGGAAAAAATTAAGAAAGTAGCAGAGTCTTTTCCCTATATTGATAAGAATGCTTTACTATTTTTTTTTTTTTTTTTTTTTTTTGGGTACGCGGGCCTCTCACTGTTGTGGCCTCTCCCGTTGCGGAGCACAGGCTCCGGACGCACAGGCTCAGCGTCCATGGCTCACGGGCCCAGCCGCTCTGTGGCATGTGGGATCTTCCCAGACCAGGTCACGAACCCACGTCCCCTGCATCGGCAGGCAGACTCTCAACCACTGCGCCACCAGGGAGGCCCTGTCTTACTATTTAAATGCACTATTTGGAATACAGAACATGGAAGGAATATAAGGATTAAAATTTTCATAAAACTGGCCTTTAAAAAAAACTTTATTGATGTATAGTTGATTTACAATGTTGTGTTAGTTTCTGGTGTACAGCAAAGTGATTCAGCTATATGTATATACACATTCTTTTTATTTTTAATATTCTTTTCCATATGGTTTATCATAGGGTATTGAATATAGCTCCCTGTCCTATACAGTAGGACCTTGTTGTTTATCCATTCCATGTATAACGGTTTGCATCTGCTAATCCCAAACTTCTAATCCACCCCTCCTCCAAGCCCCTCCCCCTTGGCAACCATAAGTATGTTCTCTATGTCTGTGAGTCTCTTTCTGTTTCATAGATAAGTTTATTTAGGTCATATTTTAGATTCCACATATAAGTGGTATCATGGTATTTGTCTTTCTCTTTCTGATTTACTGCACTTAGTATGTAATCTCTAGTTGCATCCATGTTACTGCAAAGGGCATTATTTCATTATTTTTATGACTGAGTAATATTCCATTCTATATATGTACCACGTCTCTTTATCCATTCATCTGTCAATGGACATTTAAGTTATTTGCATGTCTTGGCTATTGTAAATAGTGCTGTTATGACCATAGGGGTACATGTATCAGTGTCTTTTGGATTATAGTTTTGTCTGGATATATGCCCAGGAATGGGATTACAGGGTTATATGGTAGCTCTATTTTTAGTATTTTTAAGGAACCTCCATGCTGTTCTCCATAGTGACTGTACCAACTTACATTCTCACCAACAGTATAGGAGGGTTCCTTCTTTTCCACACCCTCTCCAGCATTTGTTATTTGTAGACTTTTTAATGATGGCCATTCTGATTCGTTAGTGTGAGGTGGTACCTCACTGTAGTTTTGATTTGCATTTCTCTAATAATTAGTGATGGGGAGCATCTTTTCATGTGCCTTTTGGCCATCTGTATTTCTTCTTTGGAAAAATGTTTATTTAGGTCTTCTGCCCATTTTCTTTTTTTTTTTTTTTTTTTGCATTACGCGGGCCTCTCACTGTTGTGGCCTCTCCCGTTGCGAAGCACAGGCTCTGGACGCGCAGGCTCAGCGGCCATGGCTCACGGGCCCAGCCGCTCCGCGGCATGTGGGATCCTCCCAGACCGGGGCACGAACCCGTGTCCCCTGCATCGGCAGGCGGACTCTCAACCACTGCGCCACCAGGGAAGCCCTGCCCATTTTCTGATTGGGTTGCTTTTTTGTTGTTGAGTTGTATAAGCTGTTTATATATTTTGGAAGTTAAGCCCTTGTCGGTCTCATCATTTGCAAATATGTTCTCCCACTCCTTAGGTTGTCTTTTCGTTTTGTTTATGGTTTCTTTTGCTGTGCAAAAGCTTATAAGTTAGATTAGGTCCCTTTTGTTTATTTTTATTTCCATGCTTTCTTTTTTATGATGTGTTTCCCCCAAATTAGTTAATTTCACTTTTTTTTAACCTATATTTCATGACTGTAAATGATAATTTTCAACTCAGTACACTTAAGACAATGTGGTGTTGAATTCAAATCTGACTTTTCCATGTCTATTGCCAATAAAATATGTGATTGTTTATTATTACCCCTACTGTGTACCTGATTTATCAATATTATTTGTCTTCTTGGTTAATGACCAGTGTTTGTTTTATTATGACTTGGTGAGTAGTTATGGAAATAATCTTAATCTCTTATCTATTGTTTAATGAATTTATTATTTTTATGAGAAAATTTTGAATTAAAAGTATTTTTTTTAAGTTTTTTACACTTCTATTTTGGGTATTTAATTTTTAATTATGAGAAACGTATCACAATATATATCATCGTCACCATTTTTAACTGTACAGTTCAGTGCATTAATTATATTCACGTGATTGTGCCATCCATCTCTGGATAGTTTCACCTTGAAAAATTGACTGAATACTCGTTAAACAAACACTTCCCCATTTGCCTCTACTCCAAGCCTCTGTCAACTAACATTCCACTTTTTAAAATGAGGTTAACTACATTAAGTTGCTCACATAAGGGAAATACTATACTTTCTGTCCCTTTGTGACTATTACATATCACAACATAATGTCTTCAAGATTTATTCATGTTGTATCATGTGACAAGATCTGTTTCTTTTTCAAACTTGAATAATAATACACTGTATGTATATGCTACATTTTTCTTTAACCATTCTTTTATGCATGAATATTGGGCTGTTTCCTCTGTTACTGATTTTGTGAGTAATGCTCCAGTGTAGCTGAGTGTGAAAATGTCTCTAACAGATCCTCCTTTGAAGTTCTTTATATACATACCCAGAAGTGGGAGAACTGGATCATATCATAATTTTATGTTTAATATTTTGAGAAAACTCCATATTGTTTTTTATGCTTGTTATATACTTTTTTATGTTTCCTTGAACAGTAAATAAGGATCCTAATTTCTCCATATCCTTGCCAACATTTGCCATATAAATATATCATAGATATATACATAGATACATAGATACATATATAGATACATACATAGATACATAGATACATAATATACATAGATGCATAATATAATATAGATAGAATAAAGATAGAATATAATATATAAAATATATGTGTAGTGGTCATCCTAATCACTATGAGGTGATACCTCATTGTGGGTTTTTTATTTCTCTAATAATAACTTATTTTGAGCATCTTTCACGTTTCTGTTTTTATTTGCATATCTTATTTGAATTAATGTCTGTTTAATTCTCAGCCCATACATTATGGTACTTGTTTTTTGAAGTCGTTGTGTTCTAGGAGTTATTTATGTATTCTTCACTCTGCTTCCTTATCAGATATTTGCTTTGCAGAATTTTCTTTTCTTCCACAGGTTGCCTTTTCACCACATTGATTGTTTCCTCTAATGTGTACGAGTTTTTCATGTGATGTAATCCTTTTCAATTCCACTGCTTTTGTGGCTTGAGCTTTAATTTCATATCCAAAAAATCACTACCAAATCAAATGGCATAAAACTTTTCCCCTATGTTTTCTTCTAGGAGATTTATAGTTATATGTTCGTATTTCAATCTTCAATCCTTTTTGAGTTAACATTTGTATGCGGTATTAGTTAAGGGTCCAACATCAGTCTGTCACATGTAAACATCCAATTTTTCCAGCTCCATTTCTGTATGAGACTATCCATTTCCATTTGCTTGTGATAGGCACCCTGGTTGATGATGATTTGACCATAAACATGAGAGCTTCTATCTGTGCTCTCTATGTTGATCCATTATTTTGTTTCTGTCTGAGGGTTTGTACTACCCTTTTTTTTGACAACTGTTGCTTTGTAGTATGTTTTAAAATCAGGACATGTCATGCCTCCAACGTTCTACTTTCTTTACCAGGTTATTCAGTATTTTATGATATTCCACGTACATTTTAGAAGGAACTTTTCTATTTTTGCCTAAATTGTCATTGGAATTTTTTTTTCAGTACACGGGCCTCTGACTGTTGTGGCCTGTCCCGTTGTGGAGCACAGGCTCCGGACGCGCAGGCTCAGCGGCCGTGGCTCACGGGCCCAGCCACTCCGTGGCATGTGGGATCCTCCCGGACCACGAACCCATGTCCCCTGCATTGGCAGGCAGACTCTCAACTACTGCACCACCAGGGAAGCCCTGTCATTGGAATTTTGAAAGAGAATGTTCTGATTCTACAGATCCCTTGAATAGTATTGACAGTTCATGATATAAGTATTCCTATCCAAGAGCATGGAATGCGTGTCTGTTTATTTACATCTTCTCGAGTTATTTCCAGAAATATTTATAATTTTCACCATACAAGTCTCTATTTCCTTCATTACATTAGCTCCTAATATATTATTCTGTTTTAAGCTAGTGTAAATGAAAATACACTCTTAATATCTTTCTTGGATTATTTTTTGTTACTGTATAGAAACACAACTAATTTTTGTTTAATTTTGAATTTTGCTAAATTTGTTTATGATGTCTATGTTTATTTGCTTTTTAACATAGATGCTTTAAGTTTTTCTGTGTAAGATTTTGTCATCTGTAAACAGAAGTATTTTACTCTTTCCTTTCTGGTTTGGATGCCTTTTTTTCTTTGCATGATCATTTTGATTAGGCAATCCAGTACTGTGTTGAATCCAAGTGATAAGAGTATGAATTCTTACCATTTTCTGAAATATAGAGAAAAAGCTTTGTCTTCTACTATTGAGTATACTGATAACTGTGGCCTTTTTGTATGATTTTTATTACATTCTGATAGTTTTCATTAATTCCTATTTTTAGTGTTTTTAACATGAAAAAGTCCTGAATTGTCTATTTATCTGCATCATTTGATATGTAGTGTGACCTTAATTCTTTGTATGTGCTCTTAATATATTTTTTAAATTTCCATTTGTTGAAATACTTTTGAATTCTACAAATAATTCTGAATTTTATTGGTGTACAATCCTTAAACGTGCTTCTGAATTCATTTTTCTAGTATTTTATTGAGGACTTTTGTGTCAGTATTCAGCACAGTTATTGGCTTGTAGTTTTTTTCTTTTCTTTTTAAATTTGTAGTATCTTTGTCTTTGATATTGGGTAATGTTGGCCTCATAGAAAGTGTGATAATTTCTCTCCTCTTCACACTTTCGAAATATTTGTTGAGAATTGGTGCTAATTTTTCTCGAAATGTTGCTGGAATTATCCAGTTAATTCATCTGGTTCATAGATTTTCTTTGTTGGGAATTCTTTAAAATTAGTATTTTGTCTGCTTAATAGTTGTAGGTTTGGCTCTTTGATGGGGCTAATCGCAGACTCTGGAAGGTCTCATGCCAAGGAATACTTCCCAGAACTTCTGCTGCCAGTGTCCTTGTCCTCATGGTGAGACAGAGCCACCCCCCGCCTCTGCAGGAGGCCCTCCAACACTAGCAGAAGGAACTCAGGAAGGAAATTTACACACAGTGGCTGCTAACAGAAGGACTTCAAAAGAGACTTCCGGGAAGATGGCGGAAGAGTAAGACGCGGAGATCACCTTCCTCCCCACAGATACACCAGAAATACATCTACGCGTGGAACAACTCCTGCGGAGCACCTACTGAACGCTGGCAGAAGACCTCAGACCTCCCAAAAGGCAAGGAACCCCCCACGTACCTGGTTAGGGCAAAAGAAAAAACTAAACAGAGACAAAAGGATAGGGACGGGTCCTGCACCAGCGGGAGAGAGCTGTGAAGGAGGAAAAGTGTCCACACACTAGGAAGCCCCTTCGCGGGTGGAGACTTCGGGAGGCGGAGTGGGGGAGCTTGGGAGCCGCGGAGGAGAGCACAGCAACAGGGGTGCGGAGGGCAAAGCAGAGAGATTGCAGCACAGAGGATCAGGGCCGACCGGCACTCACCAGCCGAGAGGCTTGTCTGCTCGCCCGCCGGGGCGGGCGGGACTGGGAGCTGAGGCTCCGGCTTTTGTCGGAGCGCCGGGAGAGGACTGAGGTTGGCGGCGTGAACACAGCCTGCAGGGCGTTAGTGCACCGCGGCTAGCCGGGAGAGAGTCCGGGGAGGGGTCTGGACCTGCCGAAGAGGCAAGAGACTTTTACGTCCCTCTTTGTTTCCTGGTGCACGAGGAGAGGGGATTAAGAACGCTGCTTGAGAGAGCTCCAGGGACGGGCGAAGCCGCGGCTAAAAGTGCGGAGCCCAGAGACAGACATGAGACGCTAAGGCCGCTGCTGCCGCCACCAGGAGGCCTGTGTGCAAACACAGGTCACTAGCCACATGCCCTTCCGGGGAGCCTGTGCAGCCCGCCACTGCCAGGGTCCCGGGATCCAGGGACAACTCCCCCGGGAGAACGCACGGCGCGCCTCAGGCTGCAACGTCACGCCGGCCTCTCCCGCCGCAGGCCCGCCCCGCACTCCGTGACCCTCCCTATCCCCCGGCCTGAGTGAGCCAGAGCCTCCGAATCAGCGGCTCCTTTAACCCCGTCCTGTCTGAGCAAAGAACAGACGCCCTCCGGCGACCTACACGCACAGGCGGGGCCAAATCCAAAGCTGAGCCCCTGGGAACTGTGAGAACAAAGAAGAGAAAGGGAAATCTCTCCCAGCAGCCTCAGAAGCAGCGGATTAAAGCTCCACAATCAACTTGATATACCCTGCATCTGTGGAATACCTGAATAGACAACGAATCATCCCAAATTAAGGAGCCCTGTGGATGAAAGGCTTTTGGTGCTGCAGCCAGGAGTCAGTGCTGTGCCTCTGAGGTGGGAGAGCCAACTTCAGGACACTGGTCCACAAGAGGCCTCCCAGCTGCACATAATATCAAACAGCAAAAATCTCCGAGAGATCTCCATCTCAAGGCCAGCACCCAGCTTCACTCAACGACCAGCAAGCTACAGTGCTGGACATCCTATGCCAAACAACTAGCAAGACAGGAACACAACCCCACCCATTAGCAGAGAGGCTGCCCAAAATCATAATAAGTCTACAGACACCCCAAAACACACCACCAGACGTGGACCTGCCCACCAGAAAGACAAGATCCAGCCTCATCCACCAGAACACAGGCACTAGTACCCTCTACCAGGAAGCCTACAGAACCCACTGAACCAACCTTAGCCACTGGGGACAGACACAAAAAACAACAGGAACTACGAACCTTCAGCCTGCAAAAAAGGAGACCCCAAACACAGTAAGATAAGCAAAATGAAAAGACAGAAAAACACACAGCAGATGAAGGAGCAAGATAAAAACCCACCAGACCTAACAAATGAAGAGGAAAAAGGCAATCCACCTGAAAAAGAATTCAGAATAATGATAGTAAGGTTGATCCGAAATCTTGGAGATAGAATGGACAATAGAATGGACAAAATGCAAGAATCAGTTAACAAGGACCTAGAAGAACTAAAGATGAAACAAGCAACGATGAACAACACAATAAATGAAATTAAAAGTACTCTAGATGGGATCAATAGCAGAATAACTGAGGCAGAAGAACGGATAAGTGACCTGGAAGATAAAATAGTGGAAATAACTACTGCAGAGCAGAATAAAGAAAAAAGAATGAAAAGAACTGAGGACAGTCTCAGAGACCTCTGGGACAACATTAAACGCACCAACATTCGAATTATAGGGGTTCCAGAAGAAGAAGAGAAAAAGAAAGGGACTGAGAAAATATTTGAAGAGATTATAGTTGAAAACTTCCCTAATATGGGAAAGGAAATAGTTAATCAAGTCCAGGAAGCACAGAGAGTCCCATACAGGATAAATCCAAGGAGAAATACGCCAAGACACATATTAATCAAACTGTCAAAAATTAAATACAAAGAAAACATATTAAAAGCAGCAAGGGAAAAACAACACATAACACACAAGGGAATCCCCATAAGGTTAACAGCTGATCTTTCAGCAGAAACTCTGCAAGCCAGAAGGGAGTGGCAGGACATATTGAAAGTGTTGAAGGAGAAAAACCTGCAACCAAGATTACTCTACCCAGGAAGGATCTCATTCAGATTTGATGGAGAAATTAAAACCTTTACAGACAAGCAAAAGCTGAGAGAGTTCAGCACCACCAAACCAGCTCTACAACAACTGCTAAAGGAACTTCTCTAGGCAAGGAACACAAAAGAAGGAAAAGACCTACAATAACGAACCCAAAACAATTAAGAAAATGGGAATAGGAACACACATATCGATAATTACCTTAAATGTAAATGGACTAAATGCTCCCACCAAAAGACACAGATTGGCTGAATGGATACAAAAACAAGACCCATATATTTGCTGTCTACAAGAGACCCACTTCAGACCTAGAGACACATACAGACTGAAAGCAAGGGGATGGAAAAAGGTATTTCATGCAAATGGAAACCAAAAGAAAGCTGGAGTAGCAATTCTCATATCAGACAAAATAGACTTTAAAACAAAGACTATTAGAAGAGACAAAGAAGGACACTACATAATGATCAAGGGATCGATCCAAGAGGAAGATATAACAATTGTAAATATTTATGCACCCAACATAGGTGCACCTCAATACATAAGGCAAATACTGACAACCATAAAAGGGGAAATCGACAGTAACACATTCATAGTAGGGGACTTTAACACCCCACTTTCACCAATGGACAGATCATCCAAAATGAAAATAAATAAGGAAACACAAGCTTTAAATGATACATTAAACGAGATGGAGTTAATTGATATTTATAGGACATTCCATCCAAAAACAACAGAATACACATTTTTCTCAAGTGCTCATGGAACATTCTCCAGGATAGATCATAGCTTGGGTCACAAATCAAGCCTTGGTAAATTTAAGAAAATTGAAATTGTATCAAGTATCTTTTCCGACCACAACGCTATGAGACTAGATATCAATTACAGGAGAAGATCTGTAAAAAATACAAACACATGTAGGCTAAACAATACACTACTTAATAACGAAGTGATCACTGAAGAAATCAAAGAGGAAATTAAAAAATACCGAGAAACAAATGACAATGGAGACACAACGACTCAAAATCTATGGGATGCAGCAAAAGCAGTTCTAAGAGGGAAGTTTATAGCAATACAATCTTACCTTAAGAAACAGGAAACATCTCGAATAAACAACCTAACCTTGCACCTAAAGCAATTAGAGAAAGAAGAACAAAAAAATCCCAAAGTTAGCAGGAGGAAAGAAATCATAAAAATCAGATCAGAAATAAATGAAAAAGAAACGAAGGAAATGATAGCAAAGATCAATAAAACTAAAAGCTGGTTCTTTGAAAGGATAAACAAAATTGATAAACCATTAGCCAGACTCATCAAGAAAAAAAGGGAAAAGACTCAAATCAATAGAATTAGAAATGAAAAAGAAGAAGTAACAACTGACACTGCAGAAATACAAAAGATCATGAGAGATTACTACAAGCAACTCTATGCCAATAAAATGGACAACCTGGAAGAAATGGACAAATTCTTAGAAAGGCACAACCTGCCAAGACTGAATCAGGAAGAAATAGAAAATATGAACAGACCAATCACAAGCACTGAAATTGAAACTGTGATTAAAAATCTTCCAACAAGCAAAAGCCCAGGACCAGATGGCTTCACAGGCGAATTCTATCAAACATTTAGAGAAGAGCTATCACCTATCCTTCTCAGACTCTTCCAAAATATAGCAGAGGGAGGACCACTCCCCAACTCATTCTACGAGGCCACCATCACCCTGATACCAAAACCAGACAAGGATGTCACAAAGAAAGAAAACTACAGGCCAATATCACTGATGAACATAGATGCAAAGATCCTCAACAAAATACTAGCAAACAGAATCCAACAGCACATTAAACGGATCATACACCATGATCAAGTGGGGTTTATTCCAGGAATGCAAGGATTCTTCAATATACGCAAATCAATCAACGTGATACACCATATTAACAAATTGAAGGAGAAAAACCATATGATCATCTCAATAGATGCAGAGAAAGCTTTTGACAAAATTCAACACCCATTTATGATAAAAACCCTGCAGAAAGTAGGCATAGAGGGAACTTTCCTCAACATAATAAAGGCCATATATGACAAACCCACAGCCAACATCGTCCTCAATGGTGAAAAACTGAAAGCATTTCCACTAAGATCAGGAACAAGACAAGGTTGCCCACTCTCACCACTCTTATTCAACATAGTTTTGGAAGTTTTAGCCACAGCAATCAGAGAAGAAAAGGAAATAAAAGGAATCCAAATCGGAAAAGAAGAAGTAAAGCTGTCACTGTTTGCAGATGACATGATACTATACATAGAGAATCCTAAAGATGCTACCAGAAAACTACTAGAGCTAATCAATGAATTTGGTAAAGTAGCAGGATACAAAATTAATGCACAGAAATCTCTGGCATTCCTATACACTAACAATGAAAAATCTGAAAGAGAAGTTAAGGAAACACTGCCATTTACCACTGCAACAAAAGGAATAAAATACCTAGCTATAAACCTACATAAGGAGACAGAAGACCTGTATGCAGAAAATTATAAGACACTGATGAAAGAAATTAAAGATGATACAAATAGATGGAGAGATATACCATGTTCTTGGATTGGAAGAATCAACATTGTGAAAATGACTCTACTACCCAAAGCAATCTACAGATTCAATGCAATCCCTATGAAACTACCACTGGCATTTTTCACAGAACTAGAACAAAAAATTTCACAATTTGTATGGAAACACAAAAGACCCCGAATAGCCAAAGCAATCTTGAGAACGAAAAATGGAGCTGGAGGAATCAGGCTTCCTAACTTCAGACTATACTACAAAGCTACAGTAATCAAGACAGTATGGTACTGGCACAAAAACAGGATGATAGATCAATGGAACAGGATAGAAAGCCCAGAGATAAACCCACGCACATATGGTCACCTTATCGTTGACAAAGGAGGCAGAAATGTACAGTGGAGAAAGGACAGCCTATTCAATAAGTGGTGCTGGGAAAACTGGACAGCTACATGTAAAAGTATGAGATTAGATCACTCCCTAACACCATACACAAAAATAAGCTCAAAATGGATGAAAGACCTAAATGTAAGGCCAGAAACTATCAAACTCTTAGAGGAAAACATAGGCAGAACACTCTATGACATAAATCACAGCAAGGTCCTTTTTGACCCACCTCCTAGAGAAATGGAAATAAAAACAAAAGTAAACAAATGGGACCTAATGAAACTTAAAAGCTTTTGCGCAGCAAAGGAAACCATAAAGAAGACCAAAAGACAACCCTCAGAATGGGAGAAAATATTTGCAAATGAAGCAACTGACAAAGGATTAATCTCCAAAATTTATAAGCAGCTCATGCAGCTTAATAACAAAAAAACAAACAACCCAACCCAAAAATGGGCAGAAGACCTAAATAGACATTTCTCCAAAGAAGATATACAGAGTGCCAACAAACACATGAAAGAATGCTCAACATCACTAATCATTAGAGAAATGCAAATCAAAACTACAATGAGATATCATCTCACACCAGTCAGAATGGCCATCATCAAAAAATCTAGAAACAATAAATGCTGGAGAGGGTGTGGAGAAAAGGGAACCCTCTTACACTGTTGGTGGGAATGTAAATTGATACAGCCACTGTGGAGAACAGTATGGAGGTTCCTTAAAAAGCTACAAATAGAACTACCATATGACCCAGCAATCCCACTACTGGGCATATACCCTGAGAAAACCATAATTCAAAAAGAGTCATGTACCAAAATGTTCATTGCAGCTCTATTTACAATAGCCCAGAGATGGAAACAACGTAAGTGTCCATCATCGGATGAATGGATAAAGAAGATGTGGCACATATATACAATGGAATATTACTCAGCCATAAAAAGAGATGAAATTGAGCTATTTGTAATGAGGTGGATAGACCTAGAGTCTGTCATACAGAGTGAAGTAAGTCAGAAAGAGAGAGACAAATACCGTATGCTAACACATATATATGGAATTTAAGAAAAAAAAAATGTCATGAAAAACCTAGGGGTGAAACAGGAATAAAGACACAGACTTACTAGAGAATGGACTTGAGGCTATGGGGAGGAGAAGGGTAAACGGTGACAAAGCGATAAAGAGGCATGGACATATATACACTACCAAACGTAAGGTAGATAGCTAGTGGGAAGCAGCCGCATAGCACAGGGAGATCAGCTCGGTGTGACCGCCTGGAGGGGTGGGATAGGGAGGGTGGGAGGGAGGGAGATGCAAGAGGGAAGAGATATGGGAATATATGTATATATATAACTGATTTATTTTGTTGTGAAGCTGAAACTAACATAGCATTGTAAAGCAATTATACTCCAATAAAGATGTTAAAAAAAAAAATAGTTGTAGGTTTGTTGTGATTTTTTTAAATTCCTTCCTGCTAAATTCTAAGTAGGCCGTATCTTTCTAGAAGTCCAATTTGTTGTTGTATAATTATTCATAGTAGCCTCCTTTAATTTCTTTTATTTCTATAGTATCATTTTTTTATCTCTGCTTTCACTTCTGATTTTAGTTGAGTCTTTTCTGTTTTATCCTTAATCTAGATAAGGGCTTATCAGTTATACATAAAATTGTGTGTATCTTCACCGAGATTACTAAGTGGAATAATTTATTATTTGGTATCTTTCAGCTATATCTTCTCATGATATCCAGGGTTTGATGCCAAAAAAGCCAGGCATAGAGGATTTATTCCAAACCATGCTGGTCAGAAAATATGAAAGCTATTGCCTTGGAAATTTAAACTTAATGAAAGACTGGGAAAGTAAGGGGTCATGTGAAGGGCTGAAAGTATGTTATTATGGACATAATCATACTGGGACAGTTTCCCATAATAAAAGCATTACTGCCAAAGGAAACCAAGGGTATAAATGAAAGTGGGAGAAACTATACTTTACGTCAATATCTTTGGCAGAAAATTATGTTTTTGTAAGCAAAGACCCACATCATTTTTTTTTACCATACACATTCTCTGAATGGAAATTTGGAAAACCTGTAAAGTCATCTAGTCTATACTGCAAATACTCATTCAGGCAATTATGAATATAGGCTTGGATTAAACATTCATTTAAACTTGTCTGAAGACAAGGGATTTTATTTTATTTTATTTATTTATTTTACATTACTTCCATTTATTCCCTGGGCCCCATGCAAATTTTTTTTCAAGACAAAAATCAATTTATTGTTTTGTTCTCATCTCCTCAAATTTAGTGCATTTTCACTTACATTCAGTGTCCAATATTTTACAGCGCTTGATTAAAAGGTACACACTCCTACATATAAAATAAAGACAAGAGATTTTAAAATGAAGAAAAACATCCCAATGTGACCAATTTGAGAGATCCTTTTGCAAGTGTTCTTAATTCCTTAACCAAGAAATATTTTCTCCATGTTCCAAAACCTGTAATGCTGATAATAATGGGAGAGTCGTTATTCAGACAGCGTTGTTCAACAGGTATCATAGTGTAGGTAATATGAAACAACTCTTCTTGGGTAGTAAAATGAGTAAGGCCTTAAGCAAGAGTTCTATCTTCAACAATCACAGGAGTGTTTATAATGGTGCAAGAAGTTATCCATGCATTGAAACTTGGAAAAACTTTGACCAAGACTCAAATCTTATGAGACGTCAGAATTCAACTTTCAGAGAACCATCTTAAAAGTAATAAATGTAGAAATGTCTTTTGTCAAAGCCGAAATCTTACTGTGTATAAGAGTGTTCATATTGGAGACAAGGCTTACAGAGGTAGTGAATACGGTAAAGTTTTTAACCAGTCTTCAAAACTTGCTCAACATCAGAGAATAGAGAGGAGCATTACAAGTGCAATAAATGTGGGAAGGGCTTTAAGCAGTCATTAAATCTAAGAAGACATAAGAAAATCCATACTGAAGGGGAATCTTACAAATGGAAAGAATGTGGTAAAGACTGTAAATTGTGTTCAAACCTTAGTCAACATCAGATAATTCATCCTGGGGAGAAACCATACAAATGTAAAGAACATGGCGAAGCCTTTACCCAGGGCTCAAATCTTAAGCAGCATCAGAGATCTTATATTGGAGAGAAACCTTACAAATGCACAGAATGTGGCAAGGCTTTTAAAAGGCATTCAAAACTTTCTGAACATCAGAGAATTTATATTGGGGAGAAACCACAGGACGGTAAAGATTGTGGCAAAGCATTTACCCAGGGCGCAAATCTTAAGCAGCATCAGATGCAGCAGAAAAGCCTTACAAATGTACAGAATGTAGCAAAGCCTTTAAAAGGCATGCACAGTTTACTCAGCATCACAGATTTCACACTGGGGAAAAACCATACAAATGTAAAAAATGTGGCAGACCTTTCTTTAATCAGCGTTCATGTCTTACTCAGCATCAGAGATCTCATACTGGAGAGAAACCTCCCAAGTGTAGCCAATATAACAAAGCCTTTAACTGGCTCTCGAAACTTTCTAGACATCAGAAAATAGGTACTAGGGAAAATCGTACAAATGTGGAGAATGGGACAAAGCCTTTAACCAGAGTTGTCACCTTGCTCGACATCAGAGTCCATGGTGGAGAGAAACCCTGCAAATGTAATAAGTGATGAAAGATGTTTGTCTTAAATACATACTTTAGGAAACACCTGAGAGTTCATAATGGAAAGAAATTTGAATGACAAAAAAAAATTAAGTCATCAAAAATAAATACTAATCCAATGCCAGAATACATAGTAGAAGCATTCAATCAATACCGCTTTTCTGGCATTACTCTAAATCAGAATATTGTAGAAAATAATCTAAAGACAAAACACTTGTAGAATTTATTTGTTGGTATTGATTACAGGATAAAGGGGATGGATGTTTGGACAAGTAAATCATTATCAATACCTTTATTTATATCAGCACTACTTGAGATTATTTGAAAACAAAAATTAATACAATTCAACTCTCAAATGACTACATGTTATGCTTTTCTTTCTAGTGTGAATGTACACTTATGTTTTTTTTTAATAGATCTTTATTGGAGTACAGTTGCTTCACAATACTGTGTTAGTTTCTGTTTTACACCAAAGTGAACCAGCCATATACAGACATATGTCCCCATATCCCCTCCCTCCTGAGCCTCTCTCCCATCCTCCCTATCCCACCCCTCTAGGTGGTCACAAAGCACCAAGCTGATCTCCCTGTGCTATGCTGCTGCTTCCCACTAGCTAACTATTACGTTCGGTAGAGTATATATGTCGACGCTACTCTCACTTCGCCCCAGCTTCCCCCTTTCACCCCGTGTCCTCAAGTCCATTCTCTATGTCTACATCTCTATTCCTGCCCTGCAACTAGGTTCATCAGTACCTTTTTTTTTTTTTTTTTTTTTTTTTTTTTTTTTTTTTTTTTGCAGTACGCGGGCCTTTCACTGTTGTGGCCTCTCCTGTTGTGGAGCACAGGCTCTGGACGCACAGGCTCAGCGGACATTGCTCACAGGCCCAGCCGCTCCGCAGCATGTGGGATCTTCCCGGACCGGGACACGAACCCGTGTCCCCTGAATCGGCAGGCGGACTCTCAACCACTGCGCCACCAGGGAAGCTCTTTTTCTAGGTTTTTTGATAATAGCCATCCGGACCGGTGTGAGGTGATACCTCATTGTAGTTTTGATTTGCATTTCTCTAATAATTAGTGATGTTGAGCATCTTATCATGTGCCTCTCGACCATCTATATGTCTTCCTTGGTGAAATGTCTATTTAGGTCTTCTGCCCTTTTTTTTTTTTTTTTTTGCGGTACGCGGGCCACTCACTGTTGTGGCCTCTCCCGTTGTGGAGCACAGGCTCCGAACGCGCAGGCTCAGAGGCCATGGCTCACGGACCCAGCCGCTCCGCGGCACATGGGATCCTCCCAGACCGGGGCACGAACCCGTGTTCCCTGCATCAGCAGGCGGACTCTCAACCACTGCGCCACCAGGGAAGCCCTTCTGCCCATTTTTTAATTGGATTGTTTTTTTTTTGATATTGAGCTCCATGAGCTGTTTGTATATTTTGGAGATTAATCCTTTGTCTGTTGTTTCATTTGCAAATATTTTCTCCCATTCGGAGGGTTGTCTTTTTGTCTTGTTTATGGTTTCCTTTGCTGTGCAAAAGCTTTTAAGTTTAATTAAGTCCCATTTGTTTATTTTTGTTTTTATTTCTGTTACTCTAGGAGGTGAGTCAAAAAAAAGATCTTGCTGTGGTTTATGTCAGTGTGTTTCCTATGTTTTCCTCTAAGAGTTTTATAGTGTCTGGTCTTACATTTAGGTCTTTAATCCATTTGGAGTTTATTTTTGTGTATGGTGTTAGGTGGTGTTCTAATTTCATTCTTTTACATGTAGCTGTCCCGTTTTCCCAGGACCACTTATTGAAGAAGCTGTCCTTTCTCCATTGTATGTTCTTGCCTCCCTTGTCGTAAATTAGGTGGCCATATGTGTGTGGGTTTATCTCTGGGCATTCTATCCTGTACCATTGATCTATATTTCTGTTTTTGTACCAGTACCATATTATCTTGATTACTGTAGCTTTGTGGTATAGTTTGTAGTCAGGGAGCCTAATTCCTCCAACTCCTTTTGCCTTTCTCAAGATTGCTTTGCCTATTCGGGGTCTTTTATGTTTCCATACGAATTGTAAAATGTTTTTGTTCTAATTCTGTGAAAAATACCATTGGTAGTTTGATAGGGATTGCATTGAATCAGTAGATTGCTTTGGGTAGTATAGTCATTTTCACAATATTGATTCTTCCAATCCAAGAACATGGTATATTTCTCCAACTGTTTATGTCATCTTTGATTTCTTTCATCAGTGTTTTATAGGTTTCTGAGTACAGGTCTCTCACCTCCTTAGGCAGGTTTATTCCTAGGTATTTTATTCTTTTTATTGTGATGGTAAATGGGATTGTTTCCTTAATTTCTCTTTGTGATTTTTTGTTATTGATGTATAGGAATGCCAGAGATTTCTGTGCATTAATTTTGTATCCTGAAACCTTACCACATTCATTGATTAGTTCCAGTAGTTTTCAGGTGGCATCTTTAGGATTTTCTATGTATAGTATTATGTCATCTGCCAACAGTGACAGTTTTACTTCTTCTTTTCAAATTTGTATTCTCTTTATTTTTTTTTTCTTCTCTGATTGCTGTGGCTAGGACTTCCAAAACTATGTTGAATAAGAGTGGTGAGAGTGGACATCCTTGTCTTATTCCTGACCTAAGTGGAAATGCTTTCAGTTTTTCACCATTGAGTATGATACCTGCTGTGTTTTTGTCGTATATGGCCTTTATTATGTTGAGGTTGTTTCCCTCTATGCCCATTTTCTGGAGAGGTTTTATCATAAGTGGGTGTTGAATTTTGTCAAAAGCTTTTTCTGCATCTATTGAGAGGATCATATGGTTTTTATTCCTTAATTTGTTAATGTGGTGTATCACATTGATTGATTTGCATATATTGAAGAATCCTTGCATACCTGGGATGAATCCCACTTGATCATGGTTTATGATCCTTTAGTGTGTTGTTGGATTCTATTTGCTCATATTCTGTTCAGGAATTTTGCATCTTATGTTCATCAGTGATATTGGTCTATAATTTTCTTTTTTTGTGATATCTTTTTCTGGTTTTGGTATCGGGGTGATGGTGGCTTCGTAGAATGAATTTGGGAGTGTTTCTCCCTATGCAATTTTTGGAAGAGTTTGAGAAGGATAGGTGTTAGCTCTTCTCTAAATGTTTGATGGAATTCTCCTGTGAAACCCTCTCGTCCTGGACTGTTGTTTGTTGGAAGATTTTTGTCTTTTTTATAAATTTATTTTATTTTTGGCTGCATTGGGTCTTTGTTGCTCTGTGCGGGCTTTCTCTATTTGCAGTGAGTGGGGGCTACTCTTCATTGCAGTGCACGGGCTTCTCATTGCAGTGGCTTCTCTTATTGTGAAGCACGGGCTCTAGGCATGCAGGCTTCAGTAGTTGTGGTGCACAGGCTCGGTATTTGTGGCTCACGGGCTCTAGAGTGTGGGCTCAGTGCACAGGCTTAGTTGTTCTTTGGCATGTGGGATCTTCGCAGACCAGGGCTTTAACCCATGTCCCCTGCATTGGCAGGCAGATTCTTAACCACTGCACCACCAGGAAAGTCTGGAAGATTTTTAATTACAGTTTCAATGTCATTGCTTGTGATAGGTCTGTTTATATTTCCTAATTCTTCCTGTTTCAGTCTTGGAAAATTGTACTTTCGAAGAATTTGTCCACTTCCTTGTGGTTGTCCGTTTTACTGGATATAGTTTTTTGTAGTAGTCTCATAATCTTTTGTATATCTGTGGTGTCAGTTGTGATTTCTCCTTTTTCATTTCTAATTTTATTGATTTGCGTCCTCTCCCTGTTTTTCTTGATGAGTCTGGCTAAGGGTTTATCAATTTTGTTTATCTTCTCAAAGAACCAGCTTTTAGTTTTATTGATCTTTACTATTGTTTTCTTCGTTTCTATTTCATTTATTTCTGCTCTGTTCTTTATGATTTCTTTTCTTTTACTGACTTCTTTGGGTTTTCTTTGTTCTTCTTTCTCTAGTTGTTTTAAGTGTAGGGTTAGATTGTTTATTTGAGATTTTTCTTGTTTCTTGAGGGGAGATTGAATTGCTATAAACTTCCCTCTTACAACTGCTTTTGCTGTGTCCCATAGGTTTGGGGTCGTTATGTTTTCATTGTCATTTGTTTCTATGTATTTTTTTTATTTCTTCTTTGATTTCTTCAGTGATCTCTGCGTTATTTAGTAGTGCACTGTTTAGCCTCCATGTATTTGTGTTTTTTTACAGTTTTTTTCCTGTAATTGATTTCCAATCTCATAGCATTGTGTTCAGAAATGATGCTTGATACGATTTCAATTTTCTTAAATTTTCCACAGCTTGATTTGTGACCCAAGATGTGGTCTATCCTGGAGAATGTTCTGTGTGCACTTGAGAAGAAAGTGTATTCTACCACTTTTGGGTGGAATATTCTATAAATATCAATTAAATCTATCTGGTCTGTTGTGTCACTTAAAGCTTGTGTTTCCTTATTTATTTTCTGTTTGGATGATCTGTCCATTGGTGTAAGTGGGGTGTTAAAGTCCCCTACTATGATTGTGTTACTGTCGATTTTTCCTTTCATGGTTAGCATTTGCCTTATGTATTTGAGGTGCTCCTGTGTTGGGCGCATAAACATTTATAATTGTTCAGTCTTCTTCTTGGATTGACCCTTTGATCATTATGTAGTGTCCTTTGTCTCTTGTAATAATCTTTATTTTAAAGTCTATTTTACTGGATACGAATATTGCTACTCCAGCTTTCTTTTGATTTCCATTTGCATGGAATGTCCTATAAAGATCAATTAAGTCCATCTTGTTTAATGTATCATTTAAAGCTTGTGTTTCCTTATTTATTTTCATTTTGGATGATCTGTCCATAGGTGAAAGTGGAGTGTTTAAGTCCCCTACTATGAATGTGTTACTGTCGATTTCCCCTTTTATGGCTGTTAGTATTTGCCTTATGTATTGAGGTGCTCCTATGTTGGGTGCATAAATATTTACAATTGTTATATCTTCTTCTTGGATCGATCCCTTGATCATTATGTAGTGTCCTTCTTTGTCTCTTTTAATAGTCCTTATTTTAAAGTCTATTTTGTCTGATATGAGAATTGCTACTCCAGCTTTCTTTTGGTTTCCATTTGCATGGAATATCTTTTTCCATCCCCTCACCTTCAGTCTGTATGTGCCCCTAGGTCTGAAGTGGGTCTCTTGTAGACAGCATATATATGGGTCTTGTTTTTGTATCCATTCAGCCAGTCTGTGTCTTTTGGTTGATGCATTTAATCCATTTACATTCAAGGTTATTATCGATATGTATGTTCCTATTACCATTTTCTTAATTGTTTTGGGTTTGTTTTTGTAGGTCTTTTTCTTCTCTTGTGTTTCCCACCTGGAGAAGTTTCTTTAGCATTTGTTGTAAAGCTGGTTTGGTGGTGCTGAATTTTCTTAGCTTTTGCTTGTCTGAAAAGCTTTTGATTTCTCCGTCAAATCTGAATGAGATCCTTGCTGGGTAGAGTAATCTTGTTTGTAGGTTTTCCTCTTTCATCACTTTTAATATATCCTGCCACTCCCTTCTGGCCTGCAGAGTTACTGCTGAAAAATCAGCTGATAACCTTATGGGGGTTCCTTTATATGTTATATTTTGTTTTTCCCTTGCTGCTTTTAATATTTTTTCTTTGAATTTAATTTTTGTTCGTTTTATTAATATATGTCTTGTTGTATTTTTCCTCGGGTTTATCCTATATGGGACTCTCTGTGTTTCCTAGACTTGGGTGACTACTTCCTTTCCCATGTTAGGGAAGTTTTCGAGTATAATCTCTTCAAATATTTTCTCAGACCCTTTCTTTTTCTCTTCTTCCTCTGGGACCCCTATAATTTGAATGTTGGTGCGTTTAGTCTTGTCCCAGAGGTCTCTGAGATTGTCTTCAATTCTTTTCATTCTCTTTTCTTTATTCTGCTCCTCAGCAGTTATTTCCACCATTTTGTCTCCCAGCTCACTTTTTCATTCTTCTGGCTCAGTTATTCTGTTATTGATTCCTTCTAGTGTATTTTTCATTTCAGTTATTGTGTTGTTCATCTCCATTTGTTTGTTCTTTAGTTCTAGATCTTTGTTAGAAAATTCTTGTGTTTTCTCAATCCGTGTCTCCATTGTATTTCTGAGATTCTGGATCATCTTTACTATCATTACTCTGAATTCTTTTTCAGGTAGATTGCCTGTTTCCTCTTAATTTATTTGGTCTTGTAGGTTTTTACCTTGCTCCTTCACCTGTAACATATTTCTTTGCTATCTGATTTTTTTTTTTTTTTTATGAGTGGCATTGTGTTCCTGTCTTACTGGTTTTTTGGCCTGAGGCTTCCAACACTGGAGTTTGTAGGCTGTTGGGTAGAGCTGGGCCTTGGTACTGAGATGAGGACCTCTGTGAGACCTCACTCTGATGAATATTCCCTGGCGTCTGAGGTTCTCTGTTAGTCCAGTGGTTCCGACACAGAGCTCGCACAACAGGAGCTTTGGCCCAACCCCCAGCTCGTGAACCAATATCCCACAAGCTGCGTGGAGTGGCAAAAAAAAAAAGAGAGAGAGAGAACAGTAACAAAATAAAAAATAAAATTAGACTAGGAAACTAACAGATATGTTAGAAAAAATATAAAAATTAAAATATAGATGAATCAACATCCGCAAGGTACAACAGTTCCACAATAGCAAGAAGGAGGAGGGAAAAGAAAAAAACAATGGGGGGCTTCCCTGGTGGCGCAGTGGTTGAGAGTCCGCCTGCCGATGTAGGGGACACGGGTTCGTGCCCTGGTCCGGGAAGATCCCACATGCCGCGGAGCGGCTGGGCCCGTGAGCCATGGCCGCTGAGCCTGCGCGTCCGGAGCCTGTGCTCCACAACAGGAGAGGCCACAGCAGTGAGAGGCCCACATACCGCAAAAAAAAAAAAGGGGGAAAAATGGGCTGTGGAGGGTGGGGCCTAAGCAAGGGCGAGGTTTGGGCAGTGGGCAAGGCCTATGCTTAGGACCCACAGGGCTGGAAAAGGCTTTGGGGGCTGTGAGGGGTGAGGCTTAGGCTCAAGGAACAGAAGGGGCGCAGGCGTGCCCCCCACCTCTGGTCTCACGGGTGAGGGATCTCAACCGGGAGCCCAGCAGGCTTCCTGGGCTCGAGCGGGTCGGGCAAATGCCCTCCTCTCCTCTCCTGCTCCTCCTGTCCCGGAGGGCCCCTCCCACCTGCCTCTCCGGATCTCCCTGGCCTCCCTCCTATGCTCCCAGGACCCACACGGCCTGGAGGGTCTTTGGAGAGCAGGGGACCAGCCTGGGAGCTCAGCAGGCTCCCCAGGCCAAGTGGGCCAGGGGATCTCCCTTTTCTCCTCTCCTGCTCCTCCCAGAGGGCCCCTCCTGCCTACCTCTCCTAATCTTCCCAGCCTCAGGGGCGTTGATCCTGTCTGGCCTCCACTTCTTCTCCCCTCTCTGTCCCCCTACATCCTACCGGTTCACTTGGGGGTTCCTCCCATCTCCTTGGGCATCAGGGTCCCCCACCAGCAGCCGGCAGGCGCCCCAGTTGTGGGGAGACGCTAACTCGGTGTCTTCCCACACCACCATCTTGACTCCACCCTCTACACTCACGTTTTTGATTGTTGATGCCTCCGAGGTAAGAGAAGTCCTTCTATATTAGGTGGCAATCGTTTATTTTTACTACCATGGGTGTTTAAAGACCCTGTAATGTAAAATGTACAATGAAAATCTAAATGGACATGATGTTTGTCATTGATTTAAATCATTCCTGTAGATCCCCGTTAGTTAAGTGTTCGGGGAATCATTCTTTGTATTAAAGACAGAACACTCTAAGTTTTAAATAGTTTTGCCAATTGCTTTTTGGGATAAAAAGATGGCAGTTCATTAAAATCCTGATAAACATTCACTGAATCAATAGATAGAAGTCATGAATATTAGTTGGCATGTTTTTTTTTTTTGGTTTGGGTTTTTTTTTTTGCGGTACGCGGGCCTCTCGCTGTTGTGGCCTCTCCCGTTGCGGAGCACAGGCTCCAGACGCGCAGGCTCCGCGGCCATGGCTCACGGGCCCAGCCGCTCCGCGGCGTGTGGGATCTTCCCGGACCGGGGCACGAACCCGTGTCCCCTGCATCGGCAGGCGGACTCTTAATGCCTGTGCCACCAGGGAAGCCCTAGTTGGCATGTTTGAAATAAACACATCTTTATCCATATCCAGAAAAGCATAGGTAAACCTTGTATTAGAGATTATAAAATTCGTGTACATCCATGTTTACTAAATAATTAGCCTCCCTTTTGTAAACCATCCAAATCATAATTCTCAGATCATTCTACCAGAAGAAAAATGCTTCTGAATGTCTGTAATCTGTATTTTGATAGAGAAACATAGGTGGATTGTTAAAGGTTTATTTAGGCTCTATGTGAACTTGTATGTTAATTAACAAAACGGAATGGTTTTTAGTATGTTAAACTTGATGTGTAATGAATGAAAATCAACTTCTCCCACATTATTTAAGCATTATTTTGGGTAACAAATAACCACAAAAAACTATCTGAGAACAGACTGAGGTGACATCTGTAGTAATCCCTTTCCTATTGGCCTTAAAGCTCAAATAATTTGAGATTGTATTTTTCATAATTTCTATATTGTATTTTTCCTCCTTTTTGTAACTACTGGCACATTGTGGTGGTTATAATAAGGATAATACAGGAGGATTGTTGAGAGCTGCCGAAGCTACTGCCTAATACTGCTTCCTCAGCAATTTTGTGTAGCCAGGCAGCCTCCAGGTGCCTTGAACTGACACCAGCCATTCGTATGAGCACGTGCACTAGAAAGCAGGATACAAACTCACACGCAAATGCAAGTTCTTGCTGTGTCTTCCCCAGTAGCCCTTGTGATCAGCAGTCTTCCAGAAACCCTGGTCCCTCCTCTCAAGTATCCTTTCAGTAAGACCCTCAGAGCTTATGAAAATCCTGCTCAATTGGTTTTAATACAACAATACACACTTAACCCTGGAAACCGTAAGAATTTCACCCACTACTACCCACTACCCACAGTACCCACTACTGTGACGCTCTCTGCCTGCATCTTGCCTTGGCCTCCATGAGTGAGCCTTCAAGGTTTGCTATTAATTATTACAGGACCTGTGAGTAATAAACTCATTTGCTTCAATTTCCCTTCTGGTCTTTTACTAAACCTGCATTCACCGTGCATTACTGAGAGCTTTATTTTTTTAAATGTTAATTTAGCAAAGTCACAAGTATAACGAAAATCCATACTTTGAGCCAATATTTTAAATTTTGACACTATATTTTTCTTTGCACACATTTCTTTACTCAGCAGATGGAACACAAACTTTTTCATGATTTTGATATACAGGGAATGCAATATGTAAATATATGGAGATATATTTAGGAGTAAGAAAACTAAGAAGGAAGAGTGTGTGTGTACACAGTATTAGAAAGAATTTAGAAATAATGGATCATAACTGGTAATTTCAAAATTGTGGATGAATTACAAACTCGACACAGATATGTAATATAAATCTATTTTGTCTACTTTACATTGAATTCATTTATTTCCATATGTCACAAGTCATGATCGAGATGCTCTCAGACCATCTTGTTTACTTGCCTGTTTATCATGAAAAATCTAGTTTATGATTTTATTTTCAAAAATTCATAAACAGTTGCTTTCATGATATGCTGAGACATTTTAAGGATGGTTTTCATTAAATTTAATGGTGTTCAGAAATTAATTTAAAGATGAGAATAACTCCCCAGTGAGCATATTAAGTTGATTTTGTTTAATTAATACATTATTACTTCTTAACTGGAGAGGAACACTAAAATGACTTTTCTTCAGTTATTGTTTCTTCCACTTCTTATAAGTAACATTATCAAAGTTATTCATTTTAGTGTGACAGTTAGATCAGGTGAAAACCTGGAGACTTCATGAGTCATGGGATTGTTTAGGCATGTGCGTGAGGTGAACAAACACACATGATGGTGATGGGTGTTTAATAGATATTGTAAAATTAGAAAAATATTCTAATTTGAGTGAGACAGAAAATGTGCAAAAGAAAGAACTGCATGAATCCTGCATGTGGAGAGAGGAGACCTGTTCTCTTGTTATACAACTGACCCTCAGAGTTTAGGAGAAAAATCTACTTGTTTCGTTTCCTGATTATTTCCAGGTTTTTTAAAAATTTAACCTCATTGTCATCCTTGCTAACCATGAGTCCCAGTCATTGTCCTTCCTTGCCTTCATTATGGACACAGAGTTCTCACTGCTTTCCTCACCCCCAGTCATCCATGCAGGGCCTGGTAGTTTCTGATGTGTACTTTCAATTTTTTCTAAAGCAATGAGAAACTTAAGTGATGAATTTGAGGTCACTTATAAGATTCAAGTGCAACGTTGCGATCACTTAATTGTGGTAAGAGTGGAGCAGCTTCAGTGGACCAGGAAGACCTGGTCCTGGACCTGGACCTGGAAGCTTCCAGGACTCAGAAAGTTAGCGCTAGGAGACGTGTGAAGACTGAGCTCTGCTCAGTACTCTGTAACAACCTAAACGGGAAAAGAATCTGAAAAAGAATAGATACATGTATATGTTATAACTGAATCACTTTGCTGTATACCCAAAACTAACACATTGTTAATCAATTATACTCCAATATAAAATAAAAATTAGAAAATAAAAAATAGACACATAAGACTTGCTGAAAATACATATGGGGAGTTCTTTCAAAATGTAGGGAGGCAAGCACAAGGGGGCTCTCTTTAATTCTCCAAGGTCCTAGGCAACTGGTGGTGGTGTGCAAATGACAGAGATGGAGACTTGCCAAATGTGCTGAATTCCTGAGAATACAGGAAATCTGATACTGTCCTCTTTATTTAAAATATTTCCTGGGAAGTACTGAGGACTGGATGCTGTTAGTAGAGATTATTACATTTTCCCAGGCTCAGATCAGTGGCAGTTGGATGGAGAGGGGTGTGGAATGAAAAACTTTGTTAACATAGTTTTAAAATGTCCTGTGGCAGACTAGATGTGGAGATGAGGAAGGATTCTGGACACTGTGATAGGCAGGTCAGCACGGCATGTGCCGTGGTTTTACAGAAACCTAGGTGCCAGGTATATACCTGCAACAAATTATATCTCCTTTAAATGAGTGGCCTTCCAGGGAAGCTGACCTGCAGATGTCAAGGACCCTTCTCACTTCCTCTCAACAGAGTGATGGTCTTATGATGAGTTCTGGGTTCTGTACCAAGCGTCACTTAGTTGGGTGAGAAGTTCACCATAAGAGGCAGTGAGCATTTCTTTTTCAAACAGTTTATTTAGTTTTTAAGCTAGAAGTTCTCAAGGTTTTCACAGCCCATTTTTTCTTTTAACGCATCTTGATTGGAGCGGAAGGACAATATTTTCAGTTGTGGTAATTGATACAATGGAGTTGGTATCAGGTTATGCTCATGTCTAACATTGGTATAAATGAAATATAAGAATCTGTGTTTTTCTGTAACTGGTAGTTTGTTTTCAGTTATACCAAGAACAGACTAATGCATATGTATAGAAAAGAAGATGTATATTTGGTGCTGTGTACACAGGGAATAGGTAGATGTTCAATGGCTGCGAAAACAAAAGGGACCTTTTTTTCACTTCTTCTCTCTGACATGGTTTACATGCAGTGTTGTGCGTGTTTTTGTTCTCTCATAACCCCAATATGTATGGTTGACACACTGTCAAGCATCAAACCACGTTCCATGCAACAAGAAGGAAGCTGTGTGAATCTGATAGGACATAGGGGTTTTGATTTGAAGCCACTCCTTTTTGATTTGGGGAACAACATCCCCCCCTGCCCTTCTCGCCCCGTATCATTGTTCAGAATTCTATCAAGTGACCACTCTAAGGAAATACATGTTCTGTAGCACAGGGAACACATGAGAAGATATTTGTGAATGGCTGATGTTACTTGCACTCTTTCACAGAGCCTGACACAAAGGATATTACAGATGGTTAAATGTTTGAATTCAGGATTGTGTGGCCAGTGCAAAAAGGAGTGGTGTGTAGGGGACTTTGGCTTCATTTGGGCCAATTACCTTTCTCTGTTGTGAGTTCTGATGTCACCCCTTGAAGGACCATCAACTGTCAGGAGAGGTTATGGTGATATTGATGATGATGACAATGATTTGTATGTCTTTGAACTTAAGGATAAAATAGTTTCTAATATAATTGTCCCAGAAAATTGTCTTTATGTTAAATTGCTTTTATTTCACTATATAAAATAGGCAGGGAAGTGACTAAATGGGTTCAAATAGTGTGACTCTGGAGGTTAAGTTTCTGTTGGTCAGGCTTAGGGAAGGACGGTGAGGGAATGCCCCGGAGAGCCGGCGAGAGCAGTGCAGGGAGCCAGCTTCTTCCTCAGCCCCGCCCAGATCTGCCCCCTCGGGAGGCTGCATCCAGGTCTATCCTCACCCTGGGTTCTCCCCTCGCTGCACAGGTTACAGGAGATCAGAGTTTGGTTGGCTGTTCCTCCCACACTTCAGTGGCAGATGCTCGCATTTTGCTGAAACCCAAAAGCGGATATGTGAGAGCAAAGACCTGTATGTTTTGGAGTCTTAATTTCTCATTAAATCCTGCATTTCAAGAGCCATCCCATCCAGTACCCTGCTTTCCATTCCTGCAAGTTCAAAAATGTAAATAAACATGTATGTTGTGAAATGATTTCCACATTCAAGCTAATTAACCTGTCATCTCACTTATTTGCATTTTTTTCCGAGAACACTTCAAATACACTCTCTTAGCAAAAGTATAATATACCCCATAACTGTTTCACCAGGCCGTACTTAGATCTCTACAATTCATTCACCCTGCCTAAGCAAATTTTTATACCATGTGACCAACATCCCCTGTCTCCCCACAGCAAGTTCCTGACAATCAAATTTCTGCTGTTTTATGAGTTGCACTTTAGTAGTTTCCACATATAATTGAGGTAATACAGTATTTTCCTTTCTGTGTTGCCTTATTCCACTTAGCATCATGTCCTTCAGGTTCATTCATGTTGTCCCAAATGGAAGGATGTTCTTTTTTTAAAGCTGACCATATATCACATTTTCTTTATGTAATTATGCTAGTCACCAGGGAAACAATAGTGAGATGCCACCTCAAATTTCTAGATGCCTAAAATTAATTAATTAATTTAAAAAAAACAAAAACAGGGCTTCCCTGGTGGCGCAGTGGTTGAGGGTCCGCCTGCCGATGCGGGGGACACGGGTTCGTGCCCTGGTCTGGGAAGATCCCACATGCCGCAGAGCGGCTGGGCCCGTGAGCCATGGCCGCTGAGCCTGCGCGTCTGGAGCCTGTGCTCCGCAACGGGAGAGGCCACAACAGTGAGAGGCCCGCGTACAGCAAAAAAAAAAAAAAAAAAAAACTGGTTACATCAAATTTTAGTGAGAACAAAGAGGAACTAAAATTACCCTGTATAGGGGCTTCCCTGGTGGCGCAGTGGTTGAGAATCTGCCTGTCAATGTAGGGTATGCGCGTTCGAGCCCTGGTCTGGGAAGATCCCACATGCCGCGGAGCAACTAGGCCCGTGAGCCACGGCTACTGAGCCTGCGCGTCTGGAGCTTGTACTGTGCAACACGAGAGGCCGCGATAGTGAGAGGCCCGCGCACCGCGATGAAGAGTGGCCCCTGCTCGCTGCAACTAGAGAAAGCCCTAGCACAGAAACGAAGACCCAACACAGCCAAAAATAAAATAAATAAATTAAAATTACCCTGTATTGCTGATGGGGGTATAAAAAAATACATCCAGTTAGGAAAACTGATTGGCTTTCACTTATAAACGTAAAACTATACGTAAAACTTTATCTACCCTATCAGAAAAAAAAGTAAACAGGACACAATGAAAACTCTGAACTTCTAAGATACCCCTCCTTTCTGTATTCCTCCAGCCATCTATAGAGATCTTCTGTTGTATGCAAATACTTTAAAAAACCAATGATAGGGAAACAGAAGAAGAGACAGAAATGTGAATCCCAGTATCTGCATCGTCATGGTTACTATGAGACTCCTAGTGCCCAAATCCCAGGGTATTATGAGGGTTAACTCCAATAATACCTGTGAGGTCCCCAAAACAGTGCACCATAATCTACTTGTAAACACATAGTAGATGCTCAATAATCGTTGCACTAATGACTATATACATGTTGTCGTTTTCCAGATAGAGACTTACTCAGAGGTTACAGCCTTTATCGGCCTTGTGTAAACTTTAAAGTGCCAGCAAAACTTGTGGTCCTTCAAGATGGTGATGGTGGTTGTTAGTGGAACCAACAGTAGTCGTGTTGAGATAAGCTGGTTGGTACAAGGGGCTGAGGTGTGGTGTGCCTGCTTTCTCTAGCGTAAGGACACTAAAAATGGGTCTCGGAGAGTAGCATCAGCGCAAGGAAGAAACCTGATAAAGATGCAATCCATGGGCCGCACTCCAAACCTGCAGAATCACAATTTCTTCAATGGGTGCTGGAAAGCTTTGTATCATAGGAAAGTTTGAGAGGCAAGATTTACATACGTGCTTATCACTCTAGGCTTACAATAAAGATGACATGGTGAGTTTTAATAAGTACTATCACCTGTGACCTCCCTCACAGATTCTGGGTGGGGGTGGTTTTTTAAATGAAGTAGAGTTAGTTGAGAGTCCGCCTGCCGATGCAGGGGACACAGGTTCGTGCCCCGGTCAGGGAAGATCCCACATGCTGCGGAGCAGCTGGGCCCGTGAGCCATGGCCACTGAGCCTGTGGGTCCGGAGCCTGTGCTCCGCAACGGGAGAGGCCACGACAGTGAGAGGCCCGCGTACCGCAAAAAATAAATAAATAAATAAAATAAAATATTGTGTTTGATTCAGGTGTGCAACATAGTTTCAGGTGAACATAATTTATATAGATTACAAATAACTTTGTTTTGATTAGGTGCTCCAGGCAATTACAGGGTGAAACCAGGGTTAATCAAGGTGGCTGTCGGGTGTATTCGTGGTGTGAGAGTTGAGTCCAGCCTTTGGTTCAAGGAAAGGTAATAGAATCTGTGTGGGCACATCAGGTTCTTGCAACCCACGTGCGCCATTGCTATAGTAGAATTAGTTGTTGACTGTGGGACAGGCGGGCCTGTGAAAACAGGGCAGGAGAAAACACGTTTTGCTTTCCCTGGAGGAGCTCATTTTTTTCTGAATCTGTCACATGACCTTTTCTGCATTTCAAGATCCTTCCACCTCTGACTGGGGGCGTAGCATGTGAAGGGGCTGGGCTGATGCCTTCAAAGAGGTACAGGTGTGACTTCTCTCCACAGTATCGCCTGAGAAAGAAACCTCAAAATGGAGGGGGAAGAGGAAGCAACGGCAGGTTCTCAAGTAAGTATTGTGACCCAGGTCAGCGGCTGTGTCACCTTTTTTTGCTGAAATACCAAGTATTTAGAACTTGCAAACATTTACTTCTGTAGCTCTGGTAGTCCTAACAAATTTGTCTTTGATATTTTTCTGTCTTTCCTAATGACAGCCATGGGTAAGTCTTCCGGATATTCCTCTCTTATATCCCAGAGACTTCTTTCTGTTTTCTCCATCCAAACTCGCTTTACAGCATAAAGAATGCCTACCGTGAATTGCTGACTTGTAAATGTTGAAAATGTTCTCTTTTTGTCAAATCAGCTTGGGGGATGTGTTGATACACAAGATTCCCACTGAATATGGGGTTGGGTCCTGAGATATCAGTGAGGAAGGAGAATGTGTAATATTTAGGTCCTGTCTGGATCCAGCATCCGTATATGTAGACTAGGATTATGAAAATGCACCAATAATGCAGATTGATATATGGTCCAGGGTAACTCAAAGTTCTGAAAAAAAACAAAAACAAAAAAACCCAGAGCTGTCAATTGCCTCAAGGAAAGACTTACTTATTTAAAGTACACAAGAATACAGGATATCAGAGTTATATGTGGCTTTAAATGTGCTTCACCCTGTTCTCATAATTAGATTAATTTTTTTTGTTTGTTTGCTTATTTGCAAAACTATCATAGCAATGATGAGTCCTGCGTGCATGGGGCAGCTGCTATCAATTTGTCCCATTATAGTTGATGCTAATTTTGTTCACTTGGCTCAGGGCCTGTCTGCCGTATTCCTTGACTGAGAAGCTAACAATTTTCCAATTATCATTAATAGGGTCTTGGAGGGATTTACTGAGAGATGTGCATAAACCATTGCATTTAATCTGAAAACTCCCCCTGTCTAGTTCATTTCCCTTTACTTGTAGATTGCTTTGGAATGGTTCTCACCTTTGTTCAGCCTTTTGTTAGTAAATGTTCTGTAAATTCCCTTTTTTTTTTTTTTCTTTTTGCGGTACGCGGGCCTCTCACTGTTGCGGCCTCTCCAGTTGTGGAGCACAGGCTCCGGCCGCGCAGGCTCAGCGGCCATGGCTCACGGGCCCAGCCGCTCCGCGGCATGTGGGATCTTCCCGGACCGGGGCACGAATCCGTGTCCCCTGCATCGGCAGGGGGACTCTCAACCACTGCGCCACCAGGGAAGCCCTATATGCCTTATTTTGAATAGAGTAGTATTTGGAGGTAGATTTGAGCATCTGCAGTTTAGAAATACTTCCTAAGTGTCTTAAAGGGGCTGTCAGGAAGTAGTATTTGGTGAAGTAACTTTCTATGACTTACAATGTCCTCTCTTCTCTGTTGAACACAGTATTGGATTGAAAATTGTAGAATTCCCAGGATGAGTCATGTTCCTTTTTTTAATAAAAAAGGTCTTGCTGTCTCGAAGGGGAACCTGGCCACTTTTTTGAACAGAGAAAAGAACCCCGGGATGTGAGGAAAAGGAGACAACAGTCATACACCCAGGTATGTGGGAATGAATGAAGCAGATAGCACAGGTATGATGTCCAAAGGTGAAGGAGGAAGCTAGGCTTTAAAATGTGGGTTGGGAAGCTCTGCTTCAATGGAAATTATTTTGAGAAGCCCAGGTTTATGTCTCTTGCTGTCACAGAGGTACATCTCCATCTCCTGTGTGAAGGTTTGGGCTAAAGAAAAGGCAAAAAAGCGAAAGGTTGTCAAAAACCCTAGGGGTAACAACATGGGTCAGAGGGAGAACTGGTCTGTGCTACAGATTGTGGTACCAGCTTCCAGCTTGCCTGAACTGTGAACTCTAGGGTGTGGGGCTCGTTGAAATGGGATTCAAGACTGGTGAGCTGGAGCCCCGCCCTGGTGAAGGGAGGAGACTGTGAGTGGAGGTTCTGGCCCTGGGCGGGGCTGGTGTGTGCCACAAGTCCTCTGTGCGCTGCTCAGCATGAGGTGGGAGACTCAGTGCGGGCGTTGTGGTGTTATTATCAAGGGTGGAGTCTGGTCAGGTGAGGGCATAGCGGTGCTGGTGTGTTGCTGGCGTGAGAGAGTGGGGGCAGGGAGAAGTGGGCAAAGACATCACACTGAGTCCTCAGGCCACGCTGCACCAGGGTGAGGTGTTCAGGGACTACGTGAGGAAAAAGCGCAAAAGGAGGTGTTGCTCTATGTGGTGTTAAAGATAAAATGATGCACATTCACAGTTTCAAGAGTTAATTTGAGCATCCTTCTACTCAGTTCCAGTAGCCTCAAATCAAAGGTGGTTAGGAGCACTTTATCTGCAAAAGCTAGGGGAGAGGTTTTTCCAGAGAAGACACCACATCAAAGCAAGGATAGTATTTGACTGTATCTTTACCAGTCACCTTGTGTTTGGAAAGCCTAGTTGGCTGTGTGTGATTGGTTGTTCTTAATTTATTTTCTCAGATTAAAGTGCCTTGACTCTGGATTAAGTTTTGTTTGCTTATTATAGGCTACCAAAGCATGAAAGTCACCTCAACCTAATGGCCTCCTTGTTTAATTACTTTAACACTGGAAACGCAGTGTTATAATGGGACATTATACTTTTCACTCATTCGCACAGTAATTTAGCAATGCTCCACATAGTGTAGAAATGCACAGTCACGTTGGTGCAAAAATTTCATGTCCCAGAACCACCCAAGATAAGCCACATGTGTACAAATCAAAGATCCACGTTCTGTGATCACAAGAGAAAAACACATGCAACTATGCAAATGCATAACCAGGGAGTGTTTCAGTAAATTCATTTTATTCATAATTACCATGGAATATGATGTCGTGTGTTTGGGAATGCAGGAAACCCATTTCTACTGGTGCGACGATATCACCTTCATATGTCATTGGTTAAGGAACGTAATCTGATAGAAAGTTTGATTTGACAATATGTATGTAAATATTCAACCATGTACATAATATTAAGTGTTTGTCTATGTGTGGATGCATATTATACAAATTCAAATATAATTTCAGTTACACATGGAAATGCATAGCAAGGAGGATATACTTGGAACTGATGGTGTTATATCTGGAGAGAAAACTTTTATTGCCTTTGGGAATGGTTAATTAATGGGCACTGTTACTTGACTTTTGTTTATATTTTACAATATTTTATAATGTTTATTATTTTATAATTAAATTCATTCCTATGCATAGTACTTTCCTATCACTGCCATCACATATGACCACACATTTAGCAGTTTAAAAAACATTCTTCAGTTCATAAGTTAGAAATCCAATTGTTTTTGCTGGGCTTTCTGTTTAGGGTCTTCCAAGGTCAAAAATCAGGGTTTCATGAGGCATAGGTTCTTATCTGCAACTTCCAGGGTAAAATCCACTTCCAGGACCATTCAGGTACTAGACAGAATCCATTTCAATCTGTGAGCCCTCTGTGGTGACACTTTGCACCCGATGTCCCTAAAGGAGAGAAGAAATATTGTATCATTGTTTAATATTTTTTTTCTCTAATCCTTTACTGTGTATTCAGTTGAAGGGATCATCACGAGTATTTTATATAAATAAGGTTATTACCTCAAGGTCTCAAATTAGAAACTATTCACAATTAAGTTATGATTTGAATGCAAATCATGGAATTAATGAATAGGAGAAAAAATGAGTGACCTTCAGTCTACCCACTGCAACTACCATCACCCCACCTCCACCCCTCTACTCCATCTTTCTCTATTCCTCTGTGACCTTTATCTCCAGAACTAATTCTTCCCCTTCTAGGCATCTTTGTTGCTCTCCCATGTCCATCCTGTGCACTTTAGACCTCCATTCCCATGAAACCTCTATCCCCTGGATTCCAGAGCTCTCAGCCCAACCCAACTCCCCCTTCTATTGCTCCCAAACCTTTTATCCTTCATATCTTCCTTCTCCCTTGCCCTTTATCCTGCCCTCATTCCAATGACTTCAGCCCATTTCTCATGTCCTGTATGTCCAGTGCCCTCAAATGTTCCAGGCATCAGTATTCACATGTCCTTGGTTTCCTCATGATCCTGCACCCATTTCCTCCAACGCTATAATTCCTGACCCTGCAATTTCCTCTGCAAGTTTTTGGAATAGTTCGAGAGAAATAGGTGTTAACTCTTCTCTAAATGTTTGGTAGAATTCACTTGTGAAGCCCTCTGCTCCTGGACTTCTGTTTGTTGGAAGTTTTTTATTTTTTAATTTTTATTTTACATTGGAGTATAGTTGATTTACAATGTTGTGTTAGTTTCAGGTGTACATCAAAGTGCTTCAGATTAATATATACATATATCTATTCTTTTTTAGATTCTTTTCCTATATAGATTATTACAGAATATTGCATAGAGTTCCCTGTGCTATACAGTAGGTCTTTGTTGATTAGCTATTTTATATATAGTAGTGTGTAAATGTTAATCCCAACCTCCTACTTTATCCCTCTCCCCGACCTTTCTCCTTTGGTAACCATAAGTTTGTTTTTGAAGTCTGTGAATCTGTTTCTGTTTTGTAAATAAGTTCATTCATATCATTAGATTCCACATATAAGTGATATCATATGGTATTTGTCTTTCTCTGTCTGACATACTTCACTTAATATGACAATTTCTAGGTCCATCTGTGTTGCTGCAAATGGTATGATTTCATTCTTTTTTATGGCTGAGTAATATTCCATTGTATATATATATTCCACATCTTCTTTATTCATTCATCTGTCGATGGACACTTAGGTTGCTTCCATGTCTTGACTGTTGTAACAGTGCTTCAGTGGACATTGGGGTGCAGGTATCTTTTCAAATTACACTTTTCTCTGGATATATGTCCAGGAATGGGATTTCTGGATCATATGGTAGCTCTATTTTTAGTTTTTTAAGGAACCTCCATACTGTTCTCCATAGTGGCTGCACCAACTAACATTCCCACCAGCAGTGTAGGAGGGTTCCTTTTTCTCCACACACTCTCTAGCATTTATTGTTTGTAGAGTTTTTGATGATAGCCATTCTGACCAGTGTGAGGTGCTATCTCATTGTACTTTTGATTTGCATTTCTCTAATTAGCAATGTTGAGCATCTTTTCATGACCTTTTTGGCCATCTGTATGTCTTCTTTGGAGAAGTGTCTATTTATATCTCCTGCCCATTTATTGATTGGGTTTTTGTTTTTTTGATATTGAGGTGGATGAGCTGATTGTATATTTTGGAGATTAATCCCTTGTCAGTCGCATCATTTGCAAATATTTTCTCCCATTCTGTGTGTTGTCTTTTTGTGTTATTTATGTTTTCCTTTGCTGTGCAGAAGCTTTTTTTTTTTTTTTACTTTTTTTTTTTTTTTTTTTTTGCAGTATGTGGGCCTCTCACTGTTGTGGCCTCTCCCGTTGCGGAGCACAGGCTCCGGACGCGCAGGCTCAGCAGCCATGGCTCACGGGCCCAGCCGCTCCGCAGCATGTGGGATCTTCCCGGACCGGGGCACGAACCCGCGTCCCCTGCATCGGCAGGCGGACTCTCAACCACTGCGCCACCAGGGAAGCCCTGTGCAGAAGCTTTTAAGTTTAATTAGGTCAAATTTGTTTATTTTTGTTTTTATTTTCTTTAGGAGGTGAATTGAAAAAGATATTGCTGCAATTTATGTCAAAGAATATTCTCCCTATGTTTTCTTCTAGGAGTTTTATTGTATTTGGTCTTACATTTAGGTCTTTAATCCATTTTGAGTTTATTTTCGTGTATGGTGTTAGGAACTGTTCTAATTTCATTCTTTTACATGTAGCTGTCCAGTTTTCCCAACCCCACTTATTGAAGAGACTGTCTTTTCTCCATTGTATATTCTTGCCTTCTTTGTCATAGATTCATTGACCATAGGTATGTGGGTTGATTTCTGGGCCTTCTATCCTGTTCCATTGATCTATAAGTCTGTCTTTGTGCCCGTACCATATTGTTTTGATTAATGTAGCTTTATTGTATACTCTGAAGTGAGGGAGCCTGATTCTGCCAGCTCCATTTTTCTTTCTCAGGATTGCTTTATCTGTTCTGGATCTTTTGTATTTCCATACAAATTTAAGATTTTTTGTTCTAGATCTGCAAAAAATGCCATTGGTAATTTGATAGGGCTTGTAATGAGTCTGTAGATTGCCTTGGGCAGTATAGTCATTTTGACAGTATTGATTCTTCCAATCCAAGAACATGGTATCTTTCCATCTGTTTGTGTAATCTTCCATTTCTTTCCTCAGCATCTTATAGTTTTTAGAATACAGGTCTTTTGCCTCCTTAGGTAAGTTTATTCCTAGGTATTTTTTTTTTGATGCAATGGTAAAAGGGATTTTTTCCTTAATTTCTCTTTCCAACCTTCTGTTGTTAGTGTATAGAAATGCAACAGATATCTATGTATTAATTCTGTATTCTCCAACTTTACCGAATTCATTAATGAACTCTAGTAGTTTTCTGGTAGCATCTTTAGGGTTTTCTATGTATAGTTCATGTCATCTTCAAACACTGAAAGTTTTACTTCTTCTTTTCCAGTTGGGATTCCTTTTATTTCTTTTTCTTCTCTGATTGCTGTGGCTAGGAATTCCAAAACTATGTTGAATAAAAGTGGCAAGAGTGGACATCCTTGTCTTGTTCCTGATCTTAGAAGAAATGCCTTCAGCTTTTCACCATTGAGTATGATGTTAGCTGTGGGTTTGTCATATAAGACCTTTATAACGTTGAGGTATGCTCCCTCTATCCCCACTTTCTAGAGTTTTTTATATTTTATTTATTTTTGGCTGTGTTGGGTCTTCGTTGCTGCGTGCAGGCTTTCTCTAGTTGCAGCGAGCAGGGGCTACTCTTCATTGTGGTGTGCGGGCTTCTCATTGCGGTGGCTTCTCTTGTTGCGGAGCACGGCCTCTAGGCATGTGGGCTTCAATAGTTGTGGCACGTGGGCTTCAATAGTTGTGGCACGTGGGCTCAGCAGTTGTGGTGCATGGGCTTAGTTGCTCCATGGCATGTGGGGTCTTCCCGGACCAGAGCTCTAACCCATGTCCCCTGCGTTGGCAGGCAGATTCTTAACCACTGTACCACCAGGGAAGTACCCTCTAGAGAGTTTTCGTCATAAATGGATGTTGAATTTTATCAACAAAAAGCTATATGTGCATCTTTTGAGATTATCATATGATTTTTATTCAATTTGTTAGTGTGGTGTATCACACTGATTGATTTGATATATTGACAAATCTTTGCATCCCTGGGGTAAATCCCACTTGATCATGGTATATGATACTTTTCATGCATTGTTGGATTTGGTTTGCTAGTATTTTGTTGAGGATTTTTGCATCTATGTTTGTCAGTGATATTGGCCTGTAATTTCCTTTATTGGGGTATCTTTGTTTGGTTTTAGTATCAGGGTGATGGTGGCCTTGTAGAATGACTTTGGAAGGCTTCCTTCCTCTGCAATTTTTTCAAATAGTTTCAGAAGGATAGGTGTTATCTCTTCTCTAAATGTTTGATAGAATTTGCCCACGAAGCCATCTGATCCTGGACTTCTGTTGTTAGGAGTTTTTTTTAATCACACTTTCAATTTCAGTACTTGTAATTAGTCTTCTTTTCAAAGAATCAGCTTTTAGTTTTATTGTTCTTTTCTATTGTTTTCTTCATCTCTATTTCACTGCTTTCTGCTCTGATCTTTATCATTTCTTTCCCTCTACTAGCTTTGGGTTTTGTTTGTTCCTGTTTCTCTAGTTGCTTTAGGTGTAAGGTTAGGTTGTTTATTTGAGATTTTTCTTGTTTCCTGAGGCAAGATTGTATCACTATAAACTTCCGTCTTAGAACTGCTTTTGTTACATCCCATAGGCTTTGGATCATTTTGTTTTCGTTTTCATGTGTCTCTAGGTATTGTTTGATTTCCCCTCTGATTTCTTCAGTGATCCATTGGTTTGTTGGTAGTATATTGTTTAGCTTCCATGTGTTTGTGTTTTTTGCAGTCTTTTTTCTTTGTAATTGATTTCTAATTTCATAACGTTGTGGTTGGAAAAGATGCTTGATAAGATTTCAATTTTTTAAAATTTATCGAGGCTCGCTTTGTGGCCCAACATGTGATCTTTCCTGGAGAATGTTCCTCATGTACTTGAAAAGAAAGTGTATTCTGCTACTTTCAGGTGGAATGTCCTATAAATATCAATTAAGTCTATCTGGTCTTAATTGTGTTCCTTGTTTATTTTCTGTCTGGATGATCTGTCCATTGGGGTAAGTGGGGTGTTAAAATCTCCCACTATTATCATGTTACTGTCGATTTCTCCTTTTATGTCTGTTAGTATTTGTCTTATATATTGAGATGCTCCTATGTTAGATGCATATATATTTACAATTGTTATATCTTCTTCTTGGATTGATCCCTTGATCATTATGTAGTGTCCTTCTTTGTGTCTGGTAACAGTCTTTAATTTCTATTTTGTCTTAAATGAGTATTGCTATGCTAGCTTTTTTTGATTTCCATTTGCCTGGAATACCTTTTTTCATCCCCTCCCTTTCAGTCTGTATGTAGCCCTAGATCTGAAGTGGGTCTCTTCTAGACAGCATATATATGGGTCTTGTTTTTGTATCCATTCAGCCAGTCTATGCCTTTCGGTTGGAGCATTTAATCCATTTACATTTAAGGTAATTATCACTATGTATGTTCTTATTGTCATTTTGTTAATTGTTTTGGATTTGTTTTTCTTGATTTTTTTTCTTCCCTTCCTCTTTTATTCTCTTCTTTTGTGAACTGATGACTAACTTTAGTGTTGCGTTTGGATTCCTTTTTCTTTTTTGTGTATCTATTGTCGATTTTCAGTTTGCAGTTACCATGAGGTTTTGATATAGCAGTCTGTCTATGAACAAGATTGTTTTAAGCTTCTGGTCTTTTAATTTCAAACATATTGCCAGTATCCTGCGTTTGTACTCTCCTCTTGTCACATTTGTTGGTTTTGATATCATATTTATGAGTGAATGATTTCCTACTATTACTGTATGTTTGCCTTTACCAGAGAGCTATCCCATTTTGTAGTTTTCTAGTTTCTAGTTGTGGCCTTTTCCACCTAGAGGAGTTCCTTTAGCATTTGTTGTAAAGCTGGTTTGGTGGTGCTAAATTCTCTTAGCTTTTACTTGTCTGTAAGCTTTTGATTTCTCCATCAAATCTGAATAAGAGCCTTGATGGGTAGAGTATTCTTGGTTGTAGGTTTTTCCCTTTAATCACTTGAAATATATCGTGCCACTCCCTTCTGGCCTGTAGTTTCTGCTGAATAATCAGCTGATAAAATTATGGGAATTCCTTTGTATGTTATTTGTTGCTTTTTCCCTTGCTGCTTTTAATATTTTCTCTTCGTCTTCAGTTATTTTCAGCTTGATTAATACATGTCTTGGCATGTTCCTCCTTGGGTTTATCCTGTATGGGACTCTCTGCACTTCCTGGACTTGTATGACTGTTTCCTTTCCCATGTTAGGGAAGTTTTCAGCTATTATCTCTTCCAATATTTTCTCAGGCCCGTTCTCTCTCTTCTCCTTCTGGGACCCTAAAGTGCAAATGTTGGTGCATTTAATGTTGTCCCAAAAGTCTCTTAAACTGTCCTCACTTCTTTTCATTCTTTTTTCTTTATTCTGTTCTGCTTCAGTGATTTCCAACATTCTGTCTTCCAGCTCAGTCATCCATTCTTCTGCCTCATTTTTTCTACTATTGATTCCTTCCAGTGTGTTTTTCATTTCAGTTAATGTATGGTTCAACTTTGTTTGTTCTTAATATCTTCTTGCTCTTTTTTAAACATTTCTTTTACTTTCTTGGTCTGTGCCTCCATTCTTTTTACAAGATCTTTGATCATCTTTACTATCATTACTCTGAATTCTTTTGGACAGATTACCTATCTCCACTTCACTTAGTTTTTCTGGGGTTTTATCTTGTTCCTTCATCTGGAACATATTCCTCTTCTGTCTCATTTTGTCTAAGTTACTGTGTTTGTGGTCTCCGTTCCACAGGCTGCCAGATTGTAGTTCCTTTTGCTTCTTTTGTCTGCCCCCTGGTGGGTGAGGTTGGTCCAGGGGCTTGTGCAGGCTTCCTGGTAGGAAGGACTGGTATCTGCCCGCCGGTGGGTGGAGCTGGGTATTGTCCCTCTGGTGGGCAGGACCATGTCAAGTTGTGTGTTTAGAGGCAGCTGTAGGCTCAGGATGACTTTAAGCCGCCTGTTTGCTGATGAGTGGGGCTATGCCCCTGCCTTGTTGGTTTTTTGGCCTGAGGCCTCCCAGCACTGGAGCTTGCAGGCTGTTGGGTGGGTCCAGGTCTTGGTGTCAAAACTGTGACCTCCAGGAGAGCTCACACCAATGAGTACTCCCTAGTACCTCCACCACTAGTGTCCTTGTCACCACAGTGAGCCACAGCTAGCCCCCACCTCCCCAGGCCACACTCCAAAACCAGCAAGTAGTTCTGGCCCAGGATCCTATGAAGTCACTGCTTTTGCCCTGAGTCCCAGTGTGCATGAGACCTTGTGTGTGCCCTCCAAGAGTGGAGTCTCTGTTTGCCTCAGGCCTGTGGAGTTCCTGCAGTCATGACCTGCTGGCCCTCAAAGCCAAATGCTTTGGGGGCTTCTCCTCCCGAGGCCAGACCCCCAGGCAGGGGAGCCTAGTGTGGGGCTGAGAACTCTCAGTCCTGTGGGAGAACCTCTGTGACTATTATTATTTTCCATTTTGTGGATTGCCCGTCTGGCCAGTATGGCATTTGATTATCTCATGAATGCACCCCTCCTACCATCTCATTGTGGTTTCTCTGTCTTTGGATGTAGAATATCTTTTTTTGTAGGTTATAGTCTTTTTTTATCAATGATTGTTTAGCAGTTAGTTGTGATTTTGGTGTTTTCATTAGCAGAGGTGAGCTCAAGTACTTCTACTCCAGATCTTGTCTCCAGCCTATCCATTGTAGATCCTAGCATTGGCACTGAAGGTGGAAGGGTGTTGTGGGTACCAAGGGAGAAGATGGAGGAGCAGGCTTCAAGGCCTATGGAGAGGACTGGCTGGAAGAGGGCAGGCATAACCTGGAAGTTTGTTTTTTTTTTTGTAACTGATTCAATGTCATTACTGGTAATTCATCGGATTATATTTTCTGTTTCTTCTTTGTTCAGTCTTGGGAGATTGTGCATTTCTAGAAATTTGTCCATTTCTTCTAGGTTGTCGATTTTATTGGCATATAATTGGTCATAGTAGCCACTTTATGCTCACTGGTATTTCTGTGGTGTCAGTTGTTACTTCTCCTTTTTCATATCTGATTTTATTGATGTGGGCCCTCTTTTTTCTTAATGAATCTAGCTAAAGGTTTATCAATTTTGTTTATCTTTTCAAAGAACAAGATCTTAGTTTCATTGATCTTTTCTATTGATTTTTAGTCTATTGATTTCTGCTTCATCATTATGTTTTTTTTACATCTTTATTGGAGTATAATTGCTTTACAATGGTGTGTTAGTTTCTGCTTTATAACAAAGTGAATCATTTATACATATACATATGTTCCCATATCTCTTCCCTCTTGCATCTCCGTCCCTCCCACCCTCCCTATCCCACCCCTCCAGGTGGTCACAAAGCACCAGACTGATCTCCCTGTGCCATGCGGCTGCTTCTCACTAGCTATCTACCTTACATTTGTTAGTGTATATATGTCCATGCCTCTCTCTTTGTCACAGCTTACCCTTCCCCCTCCCCATATCCTCAAGTCCATTCTCTAGTAAGTCTGTGTCTTTATTCCTGTCTTACCCCTAGGTTCTTGATGACATTTTTTTTCTTAAATCCCATATATATGTGTTAGCATACGGTATTTGTCTTTCTCTTTCTGACTTACTTCACTCTGAATGACAGACTCCAGGTCTATCCACCTCATTACATATAGCTCAGTTTCGTTTCTTTTTATGGCTGAGTAATATTCCACTGTATATATGAGCCACATCTTCTTTATCCATTCATCCGATGAGGGACACTTAGGTTGTTTCCATCTCCGGGCTATTGTAAATAGAGCTGCAATGAACATTTTGGTACATGACTCTTTTTGAATTATGTTTTTCTCAGGGTATATACCCAGTAGTGGGATTGCTGGGTCATATGGTAGTTCTATTTGTAGTTTTTTAAGGAACCTCCATACTGTTCTCCACAGTGGCTGTATCAATTTACATTCCCACCAACAGTGCAAGAGGGTTCCCTTTTCTCCACACCCTCTCCAGCATTTATTGTTTGTAGATTTTTTGATGATGACCATTCTGACTGGTGTGAGATGATATCTCATTGTCGTTTTGATTTGTATTTCTCTAATGATTAACGATGTTGAGCATTCTTTCATATGTTTGTTGGCAATCTGTATATCTTTGGAGAAATGTCTGTTTAGGTCTTCTGCCCATTTCTGGATTGGGTTCTTGGTTTTTTTGTTGCTGAGCTGCATGAGCTGCTTATAAATTTTGGAGATTAATCCTTTGTCAGTTGCTTCATTTGCAAATATTTTCTCCCATTCTGAGGGTTGTCTTTTCATCTTGTTTATGGTTTCCTTTGCTGTGCAAAAGCTTTGAAGTTTCATTAGGTCCCATTTGTTTATTTTTGTTTTTATTTCCATTTCTCTAGGAGGTGGGTCAAAAAGGATCTTGCTGTGATATATGTCATAGAGTGTTCTGCCTATGTTTTCCTCTAAGAGTTTGATAGTTTCTGGCCTTACATTTAGGTCTTTCATCCATTTTGAGCTTATTTTTGTGTATGGTGTTAGGGAGTGATCTAATCTCATACTTTTACATGTACCTGTCCAGTTTTCCCAGCACCACTTATTGAAGAGGCTGTCCTTTCTCCACTGTACGTTCCTGCCTCCTTTGTCAAAGATAAGGTGACCATATGTGCATGGGTTGATCTCTGGGCTTTCTATCCTGTTCCATTGATCTATCATCCTGTTTTTGTGCCAGTACCATACTGTCTTGATTACTTTAGCTTTGTAGTATAGTCTGAAGTCAGGGAACCTGATTCCTCTAGCTCCATTTTTCGTTCTCAAGATTGCTTTGGCTATTTGGGGTCTTCTGTGTTTCCATACAAATTGTGAACTTTTTTGTTCTAGCTCTGTGAAAAATGCCATTGGTAGTTTGATAGGGATTGCATTGAATCTGTAGATTGCTTTGGGTAGTAGTCATTTTCACAGTGTTGATTCTTCCAATCCAAGAACATGGTATATCTCTCCATCTATTTGTATCATCTTTAATTTCTTTCATCAGTGTCTTATCATTTTCTGCATACAGGTCTTTTGTCTCCTTAGGTAGGTTTATTCCTAGATATTTTATTCTTTTTGTTGCAATGGTAAATGGGAGTGTTTCCTTGATTTTCCTTTCAGATTTTTCATCGTTAGTGTATAGGAATGCCAGAGATTTCTGTGCATTAATTTTGTATCCTGCTACTTTACCAAATTCATTGATTAGCTCTAGTAGTTTTCTGGTAGCATCTTTAGGATTCTCTATGTATAGTATCATGTCATCTGCAAACAGTGACAGCTTTACTTCTTCTTTTCCGATTTGGATTCCTTTTATTTCCTTTTCTTCTCTGATTGCTGTGGCTAAAACTTCCAAACCTATGTTGAATAAGAGTGGTGAGAGTGGCAACCATGTCTTGTTCTTGATCTTAGTGGAAATGCTTTCAGTTTTTCACCATTGAGGATGATGTTGGCTGTGGGTTTGTCATATATGGCCTTTATTATGTTGAGGAAAGTTCCCTCTATGCCTACTTTCTGCAGGGTTTTTATCATAAATGGGTGTTGAATTTTGTCGAAAGCTTTCTCTGCATCTATTGACATGATCATATGGTTTTTCTCCTTCAGTTTGTTAATATGGTGTATCACGTTGATTGATTTGCGTATATTGAAGAATCCTTGCATTCCTGGAATAAACCCCACTTGATCATGGTGTATGATCCTTTTAATGTGCTGTTGGATTCTGTTTGCTAGTATTTTGTTGAGGATTTTTGCATCTATGTTCATCAGTGATATTGGCCTGTAGTTTTCTTTCTTTGTGACATCCTTGTCTGGTTTTGGTATCAAGGTGATGGTGGCCTCGTAGAATGAGTTTGGGAGTGTTCCTCCTTCTGCTATATTTTGGAAGAGTTTGAGAAGGATAGGTGTTAGCTCTTCTCTAAATGTTTGATAGAATTCGCCTGTGAAGCCATCTGGTCCTGGGCTTTTGTTTGTTGGAAGATTTTAAATCACAGTTTCAATTTCAGTGCTTGTGATTGGTCTGTTCATATTTTCTATTTCTTCCTGATTCAGACTTGGCAGGTTGTGCATTTCTAAGAATTTTTCCATTTCTTGCAGGTTGTCCATTTTATTGTCATAGAGTTGCTTGTAGTAATCTCTCATGATATTTAGTATTTCTGCAGTGTCAGTTGTTACTTCTCCTTTTTCATTTCTAATTCTGTTGATTTGAGTCTTGTCCCTTTTTTTCTTGATGAGTCTGGCTAATGGTTTATCAATTTTGTTTATCTTCTCAAAGAACCAGCTTTTAGTTTTATTGATCTTTGCTATCGTTTCCTTCGTTTCTTTTTCATTTATTTCTGATCTGATCTTTATGATTTCTTTCCTTCTGCTAACTTTGGGGATTTTTTTGTTCTTCTTTCTCTAATTGCTTTAGGTGCAAGGTTAGGTTATTTGAGATGTTTCCTGTTTCTTAAGGTAGGATTGTATTGCTATAAATTTCCCTCTTAGAACTGCTTTTGCTGCATCCCATAGATTTTGGGTCGTCATGTCTCCATTGTCATTTATTCCTAGGTATTTTTTATTTCCTCTTTGATTTATTCAGTGATCACTTCATTATTAAGTAGTGTATTGTTTAGCCTCCATGTGTTTGTATTTTTTTACAGATCTTTTCCTGTGATTGGTATCTAATCTCATAGCGTTGTGGTCGGAAAAGATACTTGATACAATTTCAATTTTCTTAAATTTACTAAGGCTTGATTTGTGACCCAAGCTATGATCTATCCTGGAGAATGTTCCATGAGCACTTGAGAAAAGTGTGTATTCTGTTGTTTTTGGATGGAATGTCCTATAAATATCAATTAAGTCCATCTTCTTTAATGTATCATTTAAAGCTTGTGTTTCCTTATTTATTTTCATTTTGGATGATCTGTCCATTGGTGAAAGTGGGGTGTTAAAGTCCCCTACTATGAATGTGTTACTGTCGATTTCCCCTTTTATGGCTGTTAGTATTTGCCTTATGTATTGAGGTGCTCCTGTGTTGGTGCATAAATATTTACAATTGTTATATCTTCTTCTTGGATTGATCCCTTAATCATTATGTAGTGTCCTTCTTTGTCTCTTCTTATATTCTTTATTTTAAAGTCTATTTTGTCTGATTTGAGAATTGCTACTCCAGCTTTCTTTTGGTTTCCATTTGCATGAAATATCTTTTTCCATCCCCTTATTTTCAGTCTGTATGTGTCTCTAGGTCTGAAGTGGGTCCCTTGTAGACAGCAAATATATGGGTCTTGTTTTTGTATCCTTTCAGCTAATCTGTGTCTTTTGGTGGGACCAGTTAGTCCATTTACATTTAAGGTAATTATCGATAGGTATGTTCCTATTCCCATTTTCTTAATTGTTTTGGGTTCGTTATTGTAGGTCTTTTCCTTCTCTTGTGTTTCTTGCCTAGAGAAGTTCCTTTAGCAGTTGTTGTAAAGTCTGTTTGGTGGTGCTGAACTCTCTCAGGTTTTGCTTGTCTGTAAAGGTTTTAATTTCTCCGTCAAATCTGAATGAGATCCTTGCTGGGTAGAGTAATCTTGGTTGCAGGTTTTTCTCCTTCATCACTTTAAATATGTCCTGCCACTCCCTTCTGGCTTGCAGAGCTTCTGCTGAAAGATCAGCTGTTAACCTTATGGGGTTCCCCTTGTGTGTTATTTGTTGTTTTTCCCTTGCTGTTTTTAATATGTTTTCTTTGTATTTAGTTTTTGACAGTTTGATTATTATGTGTCTTGGTGTATTTCTCCTTGGATTTATCCTGTATGGGGCTCTCTGTGGTTCCTGGACTTTATTAACTATTTCCTTTCCCATATTAGGGAAGTTTTCAACTATAATCTCTTCAAATATTTTCTCAGTCCCTTTTTTTCTTCTTCTTCTGGAACCTCTGTAATTCGAATATTGGTGTGTTTAATGTTGTCCCAGAGATCTCTGAGACTGTCCTCCATTTTTTTCATTCTTTTTTCTTTATTCTGCTCTGCAGTAGTTATTTCCACTATTTCAACTTCCAGGTCACTTATCTGTTCTTCTGCCTCAGTTATTCTGCTCTTGATCCCATCTGGAGTATTTTTAATTTCATTTATTGTGTTGTTCATCGTTATTTGTTTCATCTTTAGTTCTTCTAGGTCCTTGTTAAATGATTCTTGCATTTTTGTCTATTCTATTTCCAAGATTTTGGATCATCTTTACTATCATTATTCTGAATTCTTTTTCAGGTAGACTGCCTATTTCCTCTTCATTTGTTAGGTCTGGTGGGTTTTTGCCTTGCTCCCTCATCTGCTGTGTGTGTTTCTGTCTTCTCATTTTGCTTATCTTACTGTGTTTGGGGTCTCCTTTTTGCAGGCTGCAGGTTCGTAGTTCCCATTGTTTTTGGTGTCTGTCCCCAGTGGCTAAGGTTGGTTCAGTGGGTTGTGTAGGCTTCCTGGTTGAGGGGACTAGTGCCTGTGTTCTGGTGGATGAGGCTGCATCTTGTCTTTCTGGTGGGCAGGTCCACGTCTGGTGGTGTGTTTTGGGGTGTCTGTGGCCTTATTATGATTTTAGGCAGCCTCTCTGCTAATGGGTGGGGTTGTGTTCCTGTCTTGCTAGTTGTTTGCCATAGGGTGTCCGGCACTGTAGCTTGCTGGTCGTTGAGTGAAGCTGGGTGCTGGTGTTGAGATGGAGATCTGTGGGAGATTTTCGCCATTTGAAATTATGTGGAGCTGGGAGGTCTCTTGTGGACTAGTGTCCTGAAGTTGGCTCTCCGACCTCAGAGGCACAGCAGTGACTCCTGGCTGCAGCACCAAGAGCCTTTCATCCACACGGCTCAGAATAAAAGGGAGAAAAATTGGAAAGAAAGAATTAGAAGAAGAAAGAAAGAAAAAAGAAAGAAAGAAAGGGAGGAAGAAAGAAAGGGAGGGAGGAAGGAAGGGAGGAAGGAGGGAAGGAAGGAAAAAAAGAAAGAAGATAAAGTAAAATAAAGTAAGATAAAATATAATAAGGTTATTAAAATTAAAAAAAGAAAAAAATTTTTAAAAAAAGGTCGGATAGAATCCTAGGACAAATGGTGGAAGCAAAGCTATACAGACAAAATCTCACACAGAAGCATACGCATACACACTCACAAAAAGAGGAGAAGGGGAAAAAATCATAAATCTTGCTCTCAAAGTCCACCTCTTCAATTTGGGATGAATCGTTGTCTAAAGGAGGGAAGAAAGGAAAGAAAGAAAGTAAGAAAGAAGATAAAGTAAAATAAAATAAAGTTATTAAAATAAAAAATAATTATTAAGAAACAAAATTAAAAACAAAAAACGGACGGATAGAACCCTAGGGCAAATGGTGGAAGCAAAGCTATACAGCCAGTATCCCACACAGAACCATACACATACACATTCACAAAAAGAGGAAAAGGGGAAAAAATCGTAAATCTTGCTCTCAAAGTCCACTTCGTCAATTTGGGATGATTCGTTGTCTATTCATGTATTCCACAGATGCAGAGTACATCAGGTTGATTGTGGAGCTTTAATGCGCTGCTTCTGAGGCTGCAAGGAGAGATTTCCCTTTCTTTTCTTTGTTCTCACGGCTCCCAGGGGCTCCACTTTGGGTTTGGCCCCGTCTCTGCGTGTAGGTCGCCGGAGGGTGTCTGTTTTCGCTCACACCGGATGGGGTTAAGGAGCCGCTGATTCGGGGGCTCTTGCTCACTCAGGCCGGGGGAAGGGAGGGGCACGGAGTGCGGGGCGGGCCTGTGGCGGCAGAATCCGGCGTGACGTTGTACCAGCCTGATGTGCGCTGTGCGTTCTTCCGGGGGAGTTGTCCCTGGATCCCGGGACCCTGGCAGTGGCGGGCTGCACAGGCTCCCCGGAAGCGGGGTGTGGATAGTGACCTGTGCTCGCACACAGGCTTGTTGGTGGCGGCAGCAGCAGCCTTAGCGTCTCATGCCCGTCTCTGGGGTCCGCGCTTTTAGCCGCAGCTCGCGCCCGTCTCTGGAGCTCCTTTAAGCACCGCTCTTAATCCCCTCTCCTCGCACACCAGGAAACAAAGAGGGAAGAAAAAGTCTCTTGCCTCTTTGGCAGGTTCAGACTTTTCCCCGGACTCCCGGCCAGCTGTGGCTCACTAGCTGCCTTCAGGCTGTGTTCACGCTGCCAGCCCCAGTCCTCTCCTGGCGCTCCGACCGAAGCCCGAGCCTCAACTCCCAACCCCACCTGCCCCAGCAAGTGAGCAGACAAGCCTCTCGGGCTGGTGAATGCTGGTCGGCACCGATCCTCTGTGCGGGAATCTCTCCCCACTTTGCCCACTGCACCCCTTTTGCTGTGCTCTCCTCCGCGGTACCGAAGCTTTCCCCCTGCGCCACCCGCAGTCTCCGCCCACGAAGGGGCTTCCTAGTGTGTGGAAACATTTCCTCCTTCACAGCTCCCTCCCACTGGTGCTGGTCCCATCCCTATCCTTTTGTCTCTGTTTATTCTTTTTTCTTTTGCCCTACCCAGGTATGTGGGGGCTTTCTTGCCTTTTGGGAGGTCTGAGGTCTTCTGCCAGCGTTCAGTAGGTGTTCTGTAGGAGTTGTTCCACGTGTAGATGTATTTCTGGTGTATCTGTGGGGAGGACAGTGATCTCCGCGTCTTACTCTTCCGCCATCTTCAAACGCCTCATTGGACGAAGATTTGATGATGCTGTTTTCCAGTCTGATGTGAAGCATTGGCCTTTCATGATGGTTAATGAGGCAGGCAGGCCTAAGGTTCAAGTAGAATACAAGGGAGAGACAAAAAGGTTTTATCCAGAGGAGGTGTCATCCATGGTTTTGACAAAGGTGAAGGAAATAGCAGAAGCTTACCTTGGGAAGACTTTTACCAATGCTGTTGTCACAGTACCCGCTTACTTTAATGATTCTCAGCGTCAGGCTACCAAAGATGCTGGAACTATTGCTGGGCTCAATGTACTTCGAATCATCAACGAGCCAACTGCTGCTGCTATTGCCTATGGCTTAGACAAAAAGGTTGGAGCAGAAAGAAATGTGCTGATCTTTGATTTAGGTGGTGGCACTTTTGATGTGTCAATCCTCACTATTGAGGATGGAATCTTTGAGGTCAAATCTACAGCTGGAGATACCCACTTAGGTGGAGAAGACTTTGACAACCGGATGGTCAACCATTTTATTGCAGAATTCAAGCTCAAACACAAGGAGGACATCAGTGAGAACAAGAGGGCTGTCTGTCACCTTCGTACTGCTTGTGAGCGTGCTAAGCGCACTCTCTCTTCCAGCACCCAGGCCAGTAGTGAGATTGATTCCCTCTATGAAGGAATTGACTTCTATACCTCAATTACCCGTGCCTGATTTGAAGAACTGAATGCTGACCTGTTCCGTGGCACACTGGACCCTGTGGAGAAAGCCCTTCGGGATGCCAAGCTAGACAAGTCTCAGATCCATGATATTGTCCTGGTGGGTGGTTCAACCCGCATCCCCAAGATTCAGAAACTTCTACAGGACTTCTTCAACGGGAAAGAACTGAATAAGAGCATCAACCCTGATGAGGCTGTTGCTTATGGTGCAGCTGTCCAGGCAGCCATTCTATCTGGAGACAAATCTGAAAATGTTCAAGACTTCCTGCTGTTGGATGTCACTCCTCTTTCCCTTGGAAATGAAGCTGCTGGTGGAGTCATGACTGTCCTCATCAAGCACAACACCACCATTCCCACCAAGCAGACGCAGACCTTCACAACCTACTTGGACAACCAGCCCGGTGTACTCATTCAGGTTTATGAAGGTGAGCGTGCCATGACCAAGGACAACAACCTGCTTGGCAAGTTTGAACTCACAGGCATACCTCCTGCCTCCCGTGGTGTTCCTCAGATTGAAGTCACTTTTGATATTGATGCCAATGGCATCCTCAATGTCTCTGCTGTGGATAAGAGCACAGGAAAAGAGAACAAGATGACCATCACTAATGACAAGGGCCGTTTGAGCAAGGAAGACATTGAACACATGGTTCGGGAAGCAGAGGAGTACAAAGCTGAAGATGAGAAGCAGCGGGATAAGGTGTCTTTGAAGAATTCTCTTGAATCCTGTGCTTTCAACATGAAAGCTACTGTTGAGGATGAGAAACTTCAAGGCAAGATTAATGATGAGGACAAACAGAAGACTCTTGATAAGTGTAATGAAATAATCAACTGGCTTGATAAGAACCAGACTGCAGAGAAGGAAGAATTTGAACATCAGCAGAAGGAGCTGGAAAAAGTCTGCAATGCCATCATTACCAAGCTATACCAGAGCGCAGGAGGCATGCCAGGAGGAATGCCAGGAGGAGTGCCTGGGGGCTTCCCTGGTGGTGGAGCTCCTCCGTCTGGTGGTGCCCCCTCTGGGCCCACCATTGAAGAGGTTGATTAAGCCAGCCTAGCATAGGTTTAGCATTGTTCCACACAACATTGAAAGATTTCTCCCTCTGTGTCTGTTAGTATTTGTTTTATATATTTGGGTGCTCCTATATTGGGTGCATGTATGTTGACAAGTGTAATATTCTCTTCTTGTATTGATCCTTTTATCATTTTAGAGTGTCTTTTTTTATCTCTCTGTAGTCTTTGTTTCAAAGTCTATTTTGTCTGATATAAATATTGTGATCCTGACTTTCTTGTCATTTCCGTCTGCATGAAATATCTTCTTCCATGTCCTCACTTTCAATCTATGTGTGCCCTTTGCCCTAAAGTGGGTCTCTTGTAGTCGGCATGTTTTAGGCTCTTGTATTTTAATCCAACCTGCCGCTCTGTGTCTTTTGATTGGAGCATTTAGTCCATTGACACATAAGGTAATTATTGACAGACATGTATTTATTGCCATTTTAAACCCTGTTTTCCTGTTGATTTTATATTTTATTTGTCCTTTTGTTTTTCCTTTTGTGTTTTCTTTTGTATTATATTTTCTTCTTTTTGGGTTTTGTGACTCTACTGTATATTTTTGATTTCTGGTTACCCTGTTTTTCACGTGTGTTAACCGCTTCTTATATTTACTTGCCTTAGACTGGAGTCATATAGGTTCAAACATTTTCTAGGGAAAAAATCTGCATTTTCTTCCTCTCCTTCCCCACATTTTGTGATTTAGATGTCCTCTTTTACATCTTCGTGTTTATCCTTTTACTGTTCCTTGTGGTTATCATCACTTTCACAGAAAATTTTTCTTTTGTTTTTTTTTTAAATGTGTGTACTGGCTTATTTAAGTGATTTATTTTCCAATAGTAATTTTCTCTTTCATATAGATTCTTACTACTTTTCTATTTAGAGAAGGCCTTTCAATATTTCCTTTAGGATAGGTTTAGTATTGCTGTATTCTTTTAGTTTTTGCTTGTCTGAGAAGTTCTTTATCTCCTATTCGAAATGATAGTCTTGCTGGGTAGAGTATCCTAGGTTGCAGATTTTTCCCTTTCAGGACTTTGATTGTGAATATATCTTGCCACTCCCTTCCTGCCTGCAACGTTTCTGTAGAGAAATCAGGCTGATAGCCTTATGGGGGTTCCCCTGCAATTAACTCTTTGTCTTGCTGCCTTGAGAATCCTCTCTTTAATTTTGCCATTTTTATTATAATATGTCTTGGTGTAGGTCTGTTTGGGTTCATCTTGTTAGGGTGCTTCCTGTACCTAGATATCTGTTCCCTTCTTTAGGTTAGGGAAATTTTCAGCCATAATTTCTTCAAATGCATTTTCAATCCCTTTTTCTCTATCTTCTCCTTCTGGGATCCCTATTATGCATAGATTGGCACACTTTATATTATCCCATAGGTCTCTTTTATTGCTTTCAATTTTTTGCTTTAGGCTTTCTGTCTGATGTCCTGATTGGGTGGTTTCCATTATTCTATCTTGCAGATCACTTATTCGTTCTTCTGAATTATTCATTCTGTTATTCATTGCCTTTAGCTCAGCTTTTGTTTCAGCGAATGAATTTTCTAATTTTTCCTGGTGGCTCCTTATAGTTTCTAGTTCCTTTTGACAGTGATATGCATTTCTGTCCCTAGCCTTTCTTAATTCCGTCAGTATTTTCATCATCGCCTTTTTGAACTCAGTGTCTATTAGATTGAAGAGGTTGTTTTCATTCTGTGTTCTTTCAGGAGAATGCTCTTGATCTTTTAACTGGGAGTGGTTCCTCTGCTTCTTCATTTTACTTATAGTTCTCTTGCTCTGTGAGTTTAGGAGAAACAGTTATCTACTGTGGTCTTGGAGGGGTGTTTTTATGTGGGAACATCCCTGCATAGCTTGTGTGGATTTAATGTTTTTTGGTGCGAGGGCTGTTTTCAGTGTGGATACCTGCCATGTCTTTCCCTAGTGTATGGTGGCCATTGATAGGAGATGTGACTGCTGTTGTGGTGACCAGAGCCTGCACTGTGTATTGAGTGGGGCCTCCTCTTTGCTCTGTGGTTGTCACTGCCCTGTCAGGGGCAGGGTCTGCTCCCTAGTTGTTGGAGTAAAGGCCACCAGATCTGTTTCTGAGCTACGTTTCTGGGCTGCAGTGTGAGGTAGATGGGATTGGAGTGCTGCTGCTGGGAGACGAGCCACTGCCTATTCCTCTGCCAGAGCTGTTCACTGGTGAGCATGCTCTGTTGTGTCACCTGTCATCTGTTGTGCAGGTTCACAAAGTACACTGTTGTTGGCACTGCCCTCGGTCCTGTCTCAACCTTGGAAACGCTAGCAATTGGCCCTGGTGTCCCTCAGGCATTGTTTTCACAAGGCCACCAGCACAGATCCACTGAAGTCAGGTACCAGGACCACATTGGTCACACATCCAGACCCACTGTGGGATCTATGGGGACAGCTCAGACCCTGGCCCAGCCCAGCACCCATGTGCAGGCACCCACGTTCATGCATCCACGTTCGTGCACCCACAAAGCCCACAGCTGCTTAGGCCAGACCCGTCCCAGCCACAGGAGCACCCGTTGTCCACTCGGATGTCCTGCAGGCGCTGAATTTACAAATCCAACAGCGGAGGTTTACATCTGCAGCTGGTGCAGCTGCAGGGAGAGATTTCAGCCCTGCTTCCTAAGTCACGTGGCCCCTGGGGCTCAGCTGTGGTTTCAGCCCTGCCTCTGGGAGTGGCAACCCACTGGCACCTACTCCCAGAGCCTGCTGAAGTGGCAGCTGGGCGCGAGATCCCGTGGAGGCCTGAGCCCCCGGTAGTGGCTGGGGCATGCTCTCCCAGAGCCTGAAGAGGTGGGAGCCAGTGCGTGGAGAAAGGCTGTAATGGCAGCCCCGCCCCTCCCTTCATGCACCTCCTAACAAGGGCACTTTACTTCCATGGAAGGTCCGGGCTTTTTCTGGGAACAGCCCCCTTTGGGGCTGTACCACACTCCAGCCCCTTCACACTGTTTCCACAGCCAACCTCAGTCCTCTCCCTGGGTCTGTCCTCTAGACCCCGAGATCCAGCACCCAGCCCCCTTCCCTGCCAGTGGATGCGTGTCTCAGACTGGGGTGTGCAGGGCAGTGGCAGGGACTGTCTGTGTAGGTCTGTCTCTGTTGTGCCTGCCACAAACAAGTTGCATTCTCCTCTGAGCCTCTTCTGCTCCCTTTCTGTCCCAGGTGATCTCCCCACAGCTGAGAGGGTTTTCCAGGGTGCAAAAACATTTCCTCTCTTTCAACTCCCTACCAGGGGCACAGGTCCTGTCCCAGTACCTCTTTTTTTTTTTCTTTCATCCTACCCTATTTCGTGGAGATGTTTCTTGTCCTTTCAGGTATTTGAGGTCTTCCGCTAGTGTTCAGTAGGTGTTCTGTGAGAATTGTTCCATTTGTCGAAGTATTTTGGATGTATTTGTGGGAGGACGTGAGTGCTACTTTCTTCTACTCCACCATCTTGATTTGATTCCCTAGTCTGTTATTTTTTTCTGAGTACAAGTCTTTTACCTCCTTAGTTAGTCTTATTCCCAGGTATTTTATTATTTTCGATGCTAATATAAATGAGATTGTTTTCTTTGTTTCAATTTCTGAAAGTTTGTTTTTAGTATGTAGAATTGCAACAGACTTCTGTTTAGTAATTTTGTATCCTGCAACTTAAGCAAATTCATTTATGAGTTCTAGAAGTATTTTGGTGGAATCTTAAAGATTTTTTTTTTTTTTTGTATAGTATCATGCGATCTTCCACACAGTGACATTTTTAGGTCTTTTGTTCCAATTTGGGTTTCTTTTATTTTTATTTCTTGCCTACTTCGTGTGGCTAGGATTACCAATACTATGTTGATAAAACTGGCAAGTGTAGGCATCCTTCTCTTTTCCTGATCTTGGAGAAAGATGCTTTCAGCTTTTCACTGTTGAGTATGATGTTACCTGTGGGCTTATCATATATGGCCATTATTAAGATGATGTATGTTGCCTCTGTACCCACTTCATTGAGAACTTTTATCATAAATTGATGTTGAGTTTTTTCAAAAGCTTTTTCTGCATCTACTGAGATGAGCACATTATTTTTACTCAAGTCATTAATATGGTGTATCATATAAATTGATTTTCCCTGAGATAAATCACACTTGATTATGGTATATGATCCTTTCATTGTATTCTTAAATTTGGTTGGAGTGAATTTACATCTCTGTTCATTAGTGATATTGGCCTGTAATTAATTTTTGTGATATCTTTGTCTTGTTTTGATATCAAGGTAATGGTAGCCTCATGGAATGATTTCAGAAGAATTCCTTCCTCTGCAACTTTTAGGATTAGTTTGAGAGGATAGGTTTAACCTTCTAAATGTTTGGTAGAATCCACCTATGAAACTGTTTGCTTCTAGATTTTTGCTTTGGGGTTTTCTTAAAAAAATTATTACTCGTTCAATTTCATTACTAGTTATTGGTCTGTTCATATTTTCTGTTTCTTCCTGATTCAGTCTTAAGAGGTTGTATGTTTTTAGGAATTTGTGCGTTTCTCCTTGGTTGTCCATTTTATAGATGTATAAAGGTTCGTAGTACTCTCTTATACTCCTTCCTATTTTTGTGGCATTATTTGGAACTTTTCCTTTTCTAATTTTCTTTTAACTGGGTCCTTTCTGTTCCTTTCTTTTTTTTTCCCCATTGCCTCTTTTTTTTTCTTTTACCTTCCTGTGCTTTTTATATTTTATTTTATTTTATTTTTTAACATCTTTATTCGACTATAATTGCTTTACAATGGTGTGTTAGTTTCTGCTTTATAACAAAGTGAATCAGCTATACATATACATATATCCCCATATCTCCTCCCTCTTGCATCTCCCTCCCTCCCACCCTCCCTATCCCACCCCTCTAGGTGGTCACAAAGCACCAAGCTGATCTCCTTGTGCTATGGGGCTGCTTCCCACTAGCTATCTATTTTGCATTTGGTAGTGTATATATGTCCATGCCACTCTCTCACTTCGTCCCAGCCTACCCTTCCCCCTCCCCATGTCCTCAAGTCCATTCTCTACGTCTACATCTTTATTCCTCTCCTGCCCCTAGGTTCTTCAGAACCACTTTTTTTTTTGATTCCATATATATATATATATGTTAGCATACGGTATTTATTTTTCTCATTCTGACTTACTTCACTCTGTATGACAGTCTCTAGGTCCATCCACCTCACTACAAATAACTCAATTTCGTTTCTTTTTATGGCTGAGTAATATTCCATTGTATATAGGTGCCACATCTTCTTTATCGATTCATCTGTCGATGGACACTTAGGTTGCTTCCATGTCCTGGCTATTGTAAATAGAGCTGCAATGAACATTGTGGTACATGACTCTTTTTGAATTATGGTTTTCTCAGGGTATATGCCCAGTAGTGGGATTTCTGGGTCATATGGTAGTTCTATTTTTAGTTTTTTAAGGAAACTCCATACAGTTCTCCATAGTGGCTGTATCAATTTACATTCCCACCAACACTGCAAGAGGGTTCCCTTTTCTCCACACCCTCTCCAGCATTTATTGTTCATAGATTTTTTTGATGATGGCCATTCTGACTGCTGTGAGGTGATACCTCATTGTAGTTTTGATTTGCATTTCTCTAATGATTAGTGATGTTGAGCATCCTTTCATGTGTTTATTGGCAATCTGTATATCTTCTTTGGAGAAATGTCTATTTAGATCTTCTGCCTGTCTTTGCATTGGGTTGTTTCATTTTTTGTTATTGAGCTGCATGAGCTGATTGTAAATTTTGGAGATTAATCCTCTGTCAGTTGCTTCATTTGCAAATATTTTCTCCCATTCTGAGGGTTGTCTTTTCATCTTGTTTATGGTTTCCTTTACTGTGCAAAATATTTTAAGTTTCATTAAGTCCCATTTGTTTATTTTTGTTTTTATTTCCATTGCTCTAGGAGATGGGTCAAAAAGGATCTTGCTGTGATTTTTCATAGTGTTCTGCCTATGTTTTCCTCTAAAAGTTTTATAGTGTCTGGCCTTACATTTAGACCTTTAATCCATTTGGAGTTTATTTTTGTGTATGGTGTTAGGGAGTGTTCTAATTTCATTCTTTTACGTGTAGCTGTCCAGTTTTCCCAGCACCACTTACTGAAGAGGCTGTCTTCTCTCCATTGTATATTCTTGCCTCCTTTATCAAAAATAAGGTGACCATATGTGCATGGGTTTATCTCTGGGCTTTCTATCCTGTTCCGTTGATCTATATTTCTATTTTTGTGCCAATACCATACTGTCTTGGTTACTGTAGCTTTGTAGTATAGTCTGAAGTCCGGGAGCCTGATTCCTCCAGATCCGTTTTTCTTTCTCAAGATTGCTTTTGCTATTCGGGGTCTTTTGTGTTTCCATACAAGTTGTGAAATTTTTTGTTTTAGTTCTGTGAAAAATGCCATTGGTAGTTTGATAGGGATTGCATTGAATCTGTAGGTTCCTTTGGGTAGTATAGTCATTTTCATAATGTTGATTCCTACAATTCAAAAACATGGTATATCTGTCCATCTGTTTGTATCATCTTTAATTTCTTTCATCAGTGTCTTATAGTTTTCTGCATATAGGTCTTTTGCCTCCTTAGGTAGGTTTATTCCTAGGTATTTTATTCTTTTTGTTGCAGTGGTAAATGGGGGTGTTTCCTTAATTTCTCTTTCAGATTTTCATCATTAGCGTATAGGAATGCAAGAGATTTCTGTGCATTAATTTTGTATTCTGCTACTTGATAAAATTCATTGATTAGCTCTAGTAGTTTTCTGGTAGCATCTTTAGGATTCTCTATGTATAGTATCATGTCATCTGCAAACAGTGACACATTTACTTCTTTTCTGATTTGGATTCCTTTTATTTCTTTTTCTTTTCTGATTGCTGGGGCCAAAACTTCCAAAACTATGTTGAATAACAGTGGTGAGAGTGGACAACCTTGTCTTGTTCCTCATCTTAGAGGAGATGGTTTCAGTTTTTCACCATTGAAACGATGTTGGCTGTGCGTTTGTCATATATGTCCTTTATTATATTGAGGTAAGTTCCCTCTATGCCTACTTTCTGGAGGGTTTTTATTATAAATGGGTATTGAATTTAGTCGAAAGCTTTTTCTGCATCTATTGAGATGATCATATGATTTTTCTCCTTCTATTTGTTAGTATGGTTTATCACATTGATTGATTTGCGTATATTGAAGAATCCTTGCATTCCTGGGATAAACCCCACTTGATCATGGTGTATGATCCTTTTAATGTGCTGTTGGATTCTGTTTGCTAGTGTTTTGTTGAGGATTTTTGCATCTATGTTCATCAGTGATATCGGCCTGTAGTATTCTTTCTTTGTGACATCTTTGTCTCATTTTGGTATCAGGGTGATAGTGGCCTAATAGAATGAGTTTGGGAGTGTTCCTCCCTCTGCTATATTTTTGGAAGAGTTTGAGAACCATAGGTATTAGCTCTTCTCTAAATGTTTGATAGAATTCACCTGTGAAGCCATCTGGTCCTGGGCTTTTGTTTGTTGGGGGATTTTTAATCACAGTCTCAATTTCACTGCTTGTGATTGGTCTGTTTATATTCTCTATTTCTTCCTGGTTCAGTCTTGGAAGGTTTGCTTTTCTATGAATTTGTCCATTTCTTCCAGGTTGTCCATTTTATTGGGATATAGTTACTTGTAGTAATCTCTCATGCTCCTTTGTATTTCTGCAGTGTCAGTTGTTACTTCTCCTTTTTCATTTCTACTTCTATTGATTTGAGTGTTCTCCCTTTTTTTCTTGATGATTCTGGTTAATGGTTTTATCAATTTTGTTTATCTTCTTAAAGAACCAGCTTTCAGTTTTATTGATCTCTGCTATTGTCTTCTTCATTTCATTTATTTCTGATCTGATCTTTAGAATTTCTTTCCTTTTGCTTTGGGGGTTTTTTGTTCTTCTTTCTCTAATTGCTTTAGGTATAAGGTTAAGTTGTTCATTTGAGATATTTCCTGTTTCTTGAGGTAGGAATGTATTGCTATGAACTTCCCTCTTAGCACTGCCTTTGCTGCATCCCATAGGTTTTGGGTCGTCATGTCTTCATTGTCATTTGTTTCTAGGTATTTTTTGATTTCCTCTTTGATTTCTTCAGTGATCTGTTGGTTATTAAGTAGTGTATTGTTTAGCCTCCAAGTATTTGTATTTTTTACAGATTTTTTCCTGTAATTGATATCTAGTCTGATAGCATTGTGGTCAGAAAAGTTAGTTGATATGATTTCAATTTTCTTAGATTTACGAAGGCTTGATTTGTGATCCAAGATATGATCTATCCTCGGAATGTTCCATGAGCAGTTGAGAAGAAAGTGTATTTTGTTGTTTTTGGATGGAATGTCCTATAAATATTGATTAAGTCCATGTTGTAGAATGTATCATTTAAAGCTTGTGTTTCCTTGTTTATTTTCATTTTGGATAATCTGTCCATTAGTGAAAGTGGGGTGTTAATGTCCCCTAATATTATTGTGTTACTGTCGATTTCCCCTTTTATGGCTGTTAGCATTTGCCTTATGTATTGAGTTGCTCCTGTGTTGGGTGCATAAATATTTACAATTGTTATATCTTCTTCTTGGATTGATCCCTTGATCATTATGTAGTGTCCTTCTTTGTCTCTTGTAATAGTCTTTATATTAATGTCTATTTTGTCTGATATGAGAATTGCTACTCCAACTTTGTTTTGATTTCCATTTGCATGGAATACCTTTTCCCATCCCCTTACTTTCAGTCTGTATGTGTCACTACATCTGAAGTGGGACTCTTGTAGACAGCATATATATGGGTCTTCTTTTTCTATCCATTCAACCAGTCTATGTCTTTTGGTTGGAGCATTTAATCCATTTACTTTTAAGGTAATTATCGATATGTATGTTCCTATTACCATTTTATTGATTGTTTTGGGTTTGTTATTGTACGTCTTTTCCTTCTTTTGTGTTTCCTGCCTAGAGAAGTTCCTTTAGCATTTGTTGTAAAGCTGGTTTGGTGGTGCTGAATTCTCTTAGCTTTTGATTGTCTGTAAAGGTTTTAATTTCTCCATGAAATCTGAATGAGATCCTTGCTGGGTAGAGTAATCTTGATTGTAGGTTTCTCCCTTTCATCACATTAAATCTGTCTTGCCACTCCCTTCTGGCTTGCAGAGTTTCTGCTGAAAGATCAGCTGTTAACCTTATGGGGATTCCCTTGTATGTTATTTGTTGTTTTTCCCTTGCTGCTTTTAATATTTTTTCTATTTATTTATTTATTTATTTGTTTATTTATTTATTTAGCCGTACACAGACCTCTCACTGTTGTGGCCTCTCCCGTTTCAGAACACAGGCTCCGGACATGCAGGCTCAGCGGCCATGCCTCACGCGCCCAGCCGCTCCGCGGCATGTGGGATCTTCCTGGACCGGGGCACGAATCCGTGTCCCCTGCATCGGTAGGCGGACTCTGAACCACTGCTCCACCAGGGAAGCCCTGTATTTAATTTTTGATAGTTTGATAAGTATGTCTTGGCATGTTTCTCCTTTGATTTATCCTGTATGGGACTGTCTGCGCTTCCTGGACTGGATTGATTATTTCCTTTCCCATATTAGGGAAGTTTTCAACTATAATCTCTTCAAATATTTTCTCAATCCGTTTTTCTCTTTTTCTAGAACCCCTATAATTCGAATTTTGGTGCATTTAATGTTGTCCCAGATGTCTCTGAGACTGTCCTCAATTCTTTTCATTCTTCTTTCTTTATTCTGCTCTGCAGTAGTTATTTCCACTTATTATCTTCCAGGTCACTTACCCATTCTTCTGCCGCAGTTATTCTGCTATTGATTCTTTCTAGAGAATTTTTAATTTCATTTATTGAGTTGTTCATCATTGTTTGTTTGCTCTTTAGTTCTTCCAAGTCCTTGTTAAACGTTTCTTGCATTTTGTCCATTCTATTTCCAAGATTTTGGATCATCTTTACTATCATTACTCTGAATTATTTTTCAGGTAGACTGCCTGTTTCCTCTTCATTTGTTTGGTCTGGTGGGTTTTTACCTTGCTCCTTCATCTACCGTGTGTTTGTCTTCTCATTTTGCTTATCTTACTGTGTTTGGGGTCTCCTTTTTTCCAGGCTGCAGGTTCATAGTTCCTGTTGTTTTTGGTGTCTGCCCCCAGTGGCTAAGGTTGGTTCAGTAGGTTGTGTGGGCTTCCTGGTGGAGGGGACTGGTGCTTGTGTTCTGGTGGACGAGGCCGGATCTTGTCTTTCTGGCAGACAGGACCGCGTCCAGTGGTGTGTTTTGGGGCGTTTGTGACCTTATTATGATTTTAGGCAGCCTCTCTGCTAATGGGTGGGTTTGTGTTCCTGTCTTGCTAGTTTGGCATAGGGTGTCTAGCAGTGTAGCTTGCTGGTCGTTGAGTGTAGCTGGGTCTTAGCGTTGAGATGGGAGATCTCTGGGAGAGCTTTCACCATTTGATATTACATGGAGCCTGGAGGTCTCTGGTGGACCAATGTCCTGGACTTGGCTCTCCCACCTCAGAGACGCAGGCCTGACACCCAGCCGGGGCACCAAGACCCTGTCAGCCACACGGCTCAGAAGAAAAGGGAGAAAAAAAGAAAGAAAGAAAATAAAAAGTAATAAAGTTATTAAAATAAAAAAAATTTAAATTATTAAAAATTAAAATGTAATAATAAAAAAGAAAAGAGCAACCAAACCAAAAAACAAATCCACCAATGATAACAAGTGCTAAAAACTATATTTTAAAAAATAGAAAAGAAAACAGACAGAACCCAGGACAAATGGTAAAAGCAAAGTTATACAGACAAAATCACACAAGCATAAACATACACACTCACAAAAAGAGAAAAAGGAAATATATATATATTTTTTTTTTAAAGGAAGAGAGCAAATCAATAAAGAAATCTACCAATGATAGTAAACTCTAAATACTAAACTAAGGTAAACATAAAACTAGAAACCAGTCAGTCGCATACAGCAAACCCCAAGTCTACCATTGCTCCCAAAGTCCACTGCCTCAATTTTGGGATGATTGCTGTCTATTCAGGTATTCCAGAGCTGCAGGGTACATCAAGTTGATTGTAGAAATTTAATCCGCTGCTCCTGAGGCTGCTGGGAGAAATTTCCCTTTCTCTTCTTTGTTTGCACAGCTCCTGGGGATCAGCTTTGAATTGGCCCTGCCTCTGCTTATAGGTTACCTGAGGGCGTCTGTTCTTGGCCCAGACAGGACGGGGTTAAAGGAGCAGCTGATTAGGGGGCTCTGTCTCACTCAGGCCGGGGGGAAGGAGGGGTATGGAATGCAGGGCAAGCCTGTGGCAGCAGAGGCCAGCGTGGTGTTGCAACAACGTGAGGCGTGCCGTGTGTTCACCCAGGGAAGTTGTCCCTGGATCACGGGACCCTGGCAGTAGTGGGCTGCACAGGCTCCCGGGAGGGGAGGTGTGGATAGTGACCTGTGCTTGCACACAGGCTTCTTGGTGGCTGCAGCAGTAGCCTTAGCGTCTCACGCCCGTCTCTGGAGCTCATTTAGGCGGTGCTCTGAATCCCCTCTCCTTGCGCACCCGGAAACAATAGTCTCTTGCCTCTTAGGCTGGTCGAGACTTTTTCCCAGACTCCCTCCTGGTTAGCTGTGGCGCACTAGCCCCCTTCAGGCTGTGTTCACACAGCCAACCCCAGTTCGCTCCCTGGGATCTGACCTCCGAAGCCGGAGCCTCAGCTCCCAGCCCCCTCCCGCCCCCGCAGGTGAGCAGACAAGCCTCTCGGGCTGGTGAGTGCTGGTCGGCACCGATCCTCTGTGCGGGAATCTCTCCCCTTTGCCCTCCGCCCCCCTGTTGCTGCGCTCTCCTCTGTGGCTCAGAAACTTCCCCCCGCCCACCCCCTGTCTCCGACAGTGAAGTGGCTTCCTAGTGTATGGAAACGTTTCCTCCTTCACAGCTCACTCCCAGAGGTCCAGGTCCCGTCCCTATTCTTTTGTCTCTGGTTTTTCTTTTTTCTTTTGCTCTACCCAGGTACGTGGGGAGTTTCTTGCCTTTTGGGAATCTGAGGTCTTCTGCCAGCGTTCGGTAGGAGTTGTTCCACATGTAGATGTATTTCTGATGTATTTGTGGGGAGGAAGGTGATCTCCACGTCTTACTCCTCCGCCATCTTGAAGGTCTCTCTCCTTTCCTTTATGTGTAGCTAAAGGTTTATCAATTTTGTTTATCTTTTAAAGAAGCAGATCTTTATTTCATTGATATTTTCTATTATTCTCTTAGTCTCTATTTCATTTACTTCTGATCTGATCTTTCTGATTTATTTCCTTCTACTAACTTTGTGCTTTGTTTTTTTTATCCTCGTTACTTTGGTGTAAGGTTAGGTTGTTTGACATTTTTATTATTTCTTGAGGTAGACTGGTAATGGTATAAACTTCCCTCTTATAACTCATTTTGCTGTATCCCATAGATTTTGGATCATTGTGATTTTGTTTTCCTTTGTCTCTAAATATTTTTAAATTTCATCTTTGACTTTTTCAGTGATCATTAGTCGTTTAGTAGCATATTATTTAGTCTCTACATGTTTGTGTTTTTTGAAGTATTCTTCTTATAGTTGATTTTTACTCTCATGGATTTTTGGTGAGAAAAGATGCTTGATATGATTTCATATTTCTAAAATTTACTGAGCATTCTTTTGTGGCCTAGCATGCAATCTATAATAGAATATTCCATGTGCACTTGAAGAATATGTGTTCTGCTGGTTTAAATGGAGTATTCTATGTGTGTAATAAGTCTACCTGGTCTCATGTGTCCTTCTATTCCACAGTTTTCTTACTGATCTTTTAGCCAGGATGATCTGCCCCTTGAAGTAAGTGAAGTGTTTAAATCTCCTACTATTATTGTGATACAGTCCATTTCTCTATTTATATTTCTTAATATTTAATTATGAATTTAGGTGCTCAAGTGAGTATTTTGAAATTGCTCTGAGAGAGAGAGTATCAGGGTCTATGTCTGGATGAAAAGGAATTTTTCTGGAGTGCCATAGTCACACATGAAGAGGGCATATTCCTAAGAAATGGGCTGAGGTTGTGGGGACAGACTAGAGGTGTGACATTCCACACCAATTTCTAATTGGTCCTAATATGTTTTAATATTATTCTTTTTAAAAAAAATTTATTTCATATTGGAGTATAGTTGGTTTACAATGTGGTATTTTTTCAAGTGTACAGAAGTGATTCAGTTATAAATATACAAAGATATATTCATTTTCAGACTCTTTTCCCATATAGGTTATTACAGAATATTGAGTAGAGTTCCCTGTACTATACAATAGATCCTTGTTGATTATTTTATATATAGTAGTGTGTATATGTTAATCCCAACCTCCTAATTTATCACTGCCCCCCCCAACCATTCCCCTTTGGAATCCATGGGTTTTTTAAAATTGGATTATAATTGCTTTACAATGTTGTGTTAGTTTCTGCTGTACAGTGAGGTGAATAGCTATATGTATACATATACCTGCTCCCTCTTGGACCTCTCTCCCCCCATCTCACCCATCTAGGTCATCACAGAGCACCGACTTGAGCTCTCTGTGCTCTACAGCAGGTTCCCACTAGCTATCTATTTTACACATGGTAGTGTATTTATGTCAAACCTAATCTCCCAATTCATCCCACCCTCCCCTTCCCACACTGTGTCCACACGTCCATTCTCTGCATCTGCATCTAATCCTGCTCTGCAAATAGGTTCATCTGTACCATTTTTCTAGATTCCACATAATGTGTCAATATACGATATTTGTTTTCTCTTTCTTAGTTCAGTCTGTATGACAGACTCTAGGTCCATCCACATCTCTACAAATGACCCAATTTTGTTCCTTTTTATGGCTGAGTAATATTCCATTATGTATATGTACCACATCTTCTTTATCCGTTCCTCTGTCGTTGGACATTTAGGTTGTTTCCATGTCCTGGCAACTGTAAATAGTGCTGCAGTGAACATTGGGGTACATGTGACTTTCTGAATCATGGTTTTCTCAGGGTTTATGCCCAGTAGTGGGATTTCTGGGTCATATATTAGTTCTATTTTTAGTTTTTTAAGGAACCTCCGTACTGTTCTCCACAGTGGTTGTATCAATTTACATTCCCACCAACAGTGCAAGAGGGTTCCCTTTTCTCCACACCCTCTCCAGCATTTATTGTTTGTACATTTTTTGATGATGGCCATTCTGACCGGTGTGAGGTGATACCTCATTGTAGTTTTGATTTGCATTTCTCTAATGATCAGTGATGTTGAGCATCTTTTCATGTGCTTCTTGGCCATCTGTATGTCTTCTTTGGAGAAGTGTCTATTTGCATCTTCTGCCCATTCTTTGGGTTGTTTTTTTGGTATTGAACTGCATGAGCTGTTTATTTGTTTTGGAGACTAATCCTTTGTCCGTTGCTTCATTTGCAAATATTTTCTCCCATTCTGAGGGTTGTCTTTTCATCTTGTTTATGGTTTCCTTTGCTCTGCACTCTTTACTTAGGTCCCATTCACTTATTTTTTTAAATTTCATTACTCTAGGTGGTGGGTCAAAAAAGATCTTTCTGTGATTTATGTCAAAGAGTGTTTTTCCTATGTTTTCCTTTAAGGGTTTTATAGTGTCTGGTCTTACATTTAGGTCTTTAATCCATTTTGCATTTATTTTTGTGTGTGGTGTTAGGGAGTGTTCTAATTTCATTCTTCTACGTGTAGCTGTCCATTTTTCCCAGCACCACTTATTGAACAGGCTATCTTTGCTCCATTGTAAATTCTTGCCTCCTTTGTCATAGATTAGATGACCATAGGTACGTGGGTTTATCTCTCGGCTTTCTATCCTGTACCACGGATCTGTATTTCTGTTTTTGTGCCACTACCATACTGTCTTGATTACTGAAGCTTTGTAGTGTAGTCTGAAGTCAGGGAGCCTGATTCCTCCAGCTCCGCTTTTCTTTCTCAAGATGCTTTGGCTATTTGGAGTCTTTTGTGTTTCCATACAAATTGTAAAATTTTTTGTTCTAATTCTGTGAAAAATGCCATGGGTAATTTGATAGACAATGCATTGAACCTGTAGATTGCTTTGGATAGTAAAGTCATTTTCACAATATTGAGTTTTCCAATTCAAGAACATGGTATATCTCTCCATCTGTTTGTGTCATCTTTGATTTCTTTCATCAGTGTTTTATAGTTTTCTGAGTACAGATCTTTTGCCTCCTTAGGTAGTTTTATTCCTAGGTATTTTATTCTTTTTGTTGCAGTGGTAAATGGGATTGTTTCCTTAATTTCTGTTTCTAATCCTTCATTGTTAGCTTATAGGAATGCCAGAGATTTATGTGCATTAATTTTGTATCCTGCAACCTTACCAAATTCATTGATTAGTTTTAGTGGTTTCCTGGTGGCATCTTTAGGATTTTCTATGTATAGTATCATGTCATCTGCAAACAGTCAGAGTTTTACTTCTTCTTTTCCAATATGTACTTCTTTTATTTCTCTTTCTACTCTGATTGGCCACTAGTAGGACTTCCAAAATTTTGTTGAATAATAGTCGCCAGAGTGGGCATCCTTGTTTTGTTCCTCATCTTAGAGGAAGTGCTTTTAGTATTTCACCACTGACGATGATGTTTGCTGTGGGTTTGTCATATATGGCCTTTATTACGTTGAGGTAGTTTCCCTCTATGCCCACTCCAGAAGAATTTTTATCATAAATGGGTGTTGAATTTTGTCAAAAGCTTTTTCTGCCTCTATTGAGATAATCATATGATTTTTATTCTTTAATTTGTTAATATGGTGTATCACATTGATTTTGTGTATATTGAAGAATTCTTGCATTGCTGGGATAAATTCCACTTGATCTTGGTGTATGAGCCTTTCAATGTGTTGTTGGATTCTGTTTGGTAGTATTTTGTTGAGGATTACTGTATCTATGTTCATCAGTGTTATTGGTGTGTAATTTTCTTCTTTGTGATATCTTTGTCTGGTTTTGGTATGAGGGTGATGGTGGCCTCATAGAATGAGTTTGCGAGTGTTCCTCCCTCTGCAATTTTCTGGAAGAGTTTGAGAAGGATGGGTGTTAGCTCTTCTCTAAATGTTTGATAGAATTCACCTGTAAAGCCATCTGCCCCTGGACTTCTGTTTGTTGGAAGGTTTTTAATTACCATTTCAATTTCATTACTTGTGTTTGGTCTGTTTATATTTTCTAATTCGTCCTGGTTCAGCCTTGGAAAGCTATACCTTTCTAAGGATTTGTCCATTTCTTTCAGGTTGTCCGTTTTATTGGCATACAGTTGCTTGTAGTGGTCTCTTATGATCCTTTGTATTTCTGTGGTGTCATTTGTAATTTCTCCTTTTTAATTTCTAATTTTATTGGTTTGAGTCCTCTCCCTTTTTAAAATTTTATTTATTTATTTTTGGCTGCATTTGGCTTCATTGCTGCAGGCAGGCTTTCTCTAGTTGCAGAGAGCGGGGGCTACTCTTCGTTGCAGTGCATAGGCTTCTCATTGCGGTGGCTCCTCTTATTGCGGAGCACGAGCTCTAAATGCATGGGCTTCAGTAGTTGTGGCATATGCACTCAGTAGTTGTGGCTCACGGGCTCTAGAGCACAGGCTCAGTAGTTGTGATGCACAGACTTAGTTGCTCTGCGGCATGTGGGATCTTCCCAGACCAGGGCTTGAACCCGTGTCCCCTGTACTGGTAGGCATATTCCTAACCACTGTGCTACCAAGGAAGTCCCCCTTTTCTTATATATAAATTTATTTATTTATTTATTTATGTCTGCATTGGGTCTTCATTGCTGTGCGTGGCTTTCTCTACTTGCGACATGTGGGGGCTACTCTTCATTATAGTCCACAGGTTTCTCATTGCGGGGGCTTCTCTTGTTGCGGAGAACGGGCTGTAGGCGTGCGGCCTTCAGTAGTTGCAGCACACAGGCTGAGTAGTTCTGCCTCGTGGGTTCTAGAGTGCTGGCTCAGTAGTTCTGATGCACAGGCTTAGTTGATCCACAGCATGTGGGATCTTCCCAGACCAGGGCTTGAACCCATGTCCCCTGCATTGGCAGGCAGATTCTTAACCACCTAGCTACCAGGGAAGTCCCCTGTATCTTTTTTTTGTGATGATTCTGGCTAAAGGTTTATCAACTTGTTTATCTTCTCAAGGAACCAACTTTTAGTTTTATTGATCTTTGCTATTATTTTCTTCGTTTCTATTTCATTGTTCTGATCTTTATGATTTCTTTCCTTCTACTAACTTTGAGTTTTCTTTGTTCTTCTTTCTCTAGTTGCTTTAGGTGTAAAGTTAGTTGTTAATTTGAGATTCTTCTTGTTTCTTGAGGTGAGCTTGAATTGCTATAAACTTCCCTCTTAGAACTGCTTTTGCTGCGTCCCATAGGTTTTCGATCGTCATGGTTTAGTTGTCATTTGTTTCTAGGTACTTTTAAATTTTCTCTTTGATTACTTCAGTGATCTCTTGGTTATCTAGCAGCTCACTGTTTAGCTTCCATGTGTTTGTGTTTTTTTACAATTTTTTTCCCCTGTAATTGATTTCTAGTCTCATAGCATGTTGGTTGGAAAAGATGCTTGGTACGATTTCAATTTTCTTAAATTTTCCAAGGCTTGGTGTTTGAGCCAAGATGTGATCTATCGTGGACAATGTTCTGTGTGTCCTTGAGAAGAAAGTGTATTCTGTCACTTTCAGGTAGAATGTCCTATAAATATCAATTAAAAGTATCTGGTCTAGTGTGCCATTTAAAGCTTGTGTTTATTTTCTGTCTGGGTGATCTGTCCATTGGTGAAAGTGGGGTGTTAAAGTCCCCCACTATTATTGTGTTACTGTCAATTTCCCCTTTTATGGCTGTTAGCATTTGCCTTATGGATTGAGGTGCTCCTATATTGGGTGCATAAATATTTACAATTGTTACCTTTTCTTCTTGGATTGATCCCTTGATCATTATGTAGTGTCCTTCCTTATCTCTTGTAACAGTCTTTATTTTAAGGTCTGATATGAGTATTGCTACTCCAGCTTTCTTGTGATTTCCATTTGCATGGAATATCTTTTTCCTTCCCCTCACTTTCAGTCTGTATGTGTCCCTAGGTCTGCAATGGGTCTCTTGTAGACAGCATATGTACAGGTCTTGTTTTTGTATCCATTCAGCCAGTCCGTGTCTTTTGGTTGGGGCATTTAATCCATTTACATTCAAGGTGATTATTTATATTTACGTTCCTATTACCATTTTCTTAATTGATTTAGGTTTGTTTTTGTGGGTCTTTTTCTCTTGTGTTTCCCACCTAGAGAATTTGCTTTAGCATTTGTTGTAAAGCTGGTTTTGGTGGTGCTGAATTCTCTTAGCGTTTGCTTGTCTGTAAAGCTTTTGATTTCTCCATCAAATATGAATGAGCTCCTTGCTGGGTAGAGTAATCTTGGTTGTAGGTTTTCCCTCTTTCCTCCCTTTAAATATATCCTTCCACTCCCTTCTGGCCTGCAGAATTTCTGCTGAAAAATCAGCTGATAACCTTATGGGGATTCACTTGTATGTTATTTGTTGCTTTTCCCTTGCTGCTTTTAATAATTTTTCTTTGAATTTAATTTTTGTTTGATTAATATGTGTCTTGGTGTGTTTCTCCTAGGGTTTATCCTGTATGGGACTCTCTGTGCTTCCTGGACTTGGGTGACTATTTCCTTTCCCATGTTAGGGAAGTTTTTGACCATAATCTCTTCATATGTTCTCAGACCCTTGTCTTTCTCTTCTTCTTCTGGGACCCCTATAATGCGAATGTTGGTGCGTTTACTGTTGTCCCAGAGTCTCTGAGACTGTCCTCAAGTCTTTTCATCCTTCTTTATTCTGCTCTTTGGCAGTTATTTCCACCATTCTATCTTCCAGCTCACTTGTTCGTTCTTCTGCCTCAGTTATTCTGCTATTGATTCCTTCTAGTGTATTTTTCATTTATTATGTTGTTCATCACTGTGTTTGTTCTTTAGTTTTTCTAGGTCTTTGTTAAACATTTCATGTATTTTCTGAATCCGTGCCTCTATTCTGTTTCCCAGATTTTGGATCATCTTTACTATCATTACTCTGAATTCTTTTTCAGGTAGGTTGCCTATTTCCTCTTCATTTATTTGGTCTTGTAGGTTTTTACCTTGCTCCTTCGTCTGTAACATATTTTCTTGTCGTTTCATTTTTTTTGATGGGTGGGGCTGTATTCCTGTTTTGCTCGTTGTTTAGCCTGAGGTGTCCAGCGCTGGAGTTTGCAGGCAGCTGGACAAAAGCTGTGTCTTGTTTCTGAGATGAGGACCTTCAGGAGACCTCACTCTGATTAATATTCCCTGGGGTCTGAGGTTCTCTGTTAGTCCCGTGGTTTGGACTTGGTGCTCCCACCACAGGAGCTCAAGCCCAACCCACTGTATGGGAACCAAGATCCTGTAAGCTGTATGGCGCAGCAAAAGAAAAAAGAAGGAAAAAAAAAGAGTACAATAACAAAACATAAAAAATTAAATTTAAATTAGGGAAATAAAAAACATATTAGAAAAAATATAAGTGAAACAGTAACAAGAAGTTAACACAGAAGCACAAGAGCAAAAAACAAAAACAAAAACTGGAAAAGGCCTTAACTGTGGGGGTGGGGCTTAGGCGGGGGCAGGGACCTACGCTAAGGACTTGTGCCACTGGCAATGGCAGCATGGCTGGAGGGGTCGTTGGAGTGTGGAGTGTAGAAGTAAGGCCCTGGGTGGGGGTACGTGGACAGGGCTTAGGCTCAGCGCACCTGGAGGGGCCCTCTGAGTACAGAGGATCAGGCCCGGGACCGCAGCAGGGTCCCAGGGCCCAAGTGGGCAGGGGAAACGCCAGCCGCATTCCCTTCCGATCCTCCCATGTCCCTAGGGTATCTCCCCGTACCCGTTGCTCCCCTCACCATGGGTGGGCCCCTCTGGGCATGGGAACCCCTCCTGTCCCCCAGCCGCCCCTCCAGGGCACTGGTCCCATCCTGCCTCCACTTCTCCTCCCCTGTCCGCCCCCCTCCCACGTCCTACCTGGTCGCTCAGGGGTTCATCCCGTCCCCTTAGGTGTTCGTTGTCCCCCACCAGTGCCTGGCAGGTGCCCAGTTATGTGATTCAGTTATAAATATACAAATATCTATTCATTTTCAGATTCTTTTCCCATATAGGTTACTACACAATATTGAGTAGAGTTCCCTGCACTATACAGTAGATCCTTGTTGATTATTTTATATACAGTAGTGAGTATATGTTAATCCAGCCTCCTAATTCATCCCTCCCCTCCCCTTTCCCCTTTGGAAACCGTAAGTTTGTTTTTTGTTTTTAATTCAGGCATATTTATTGAAGATAAAAAACTAGAAATTAATAAAAGAGTAAGTGGATTTCCACAAATGGCTAACACAAATGCCTGAGTTTGTTTTTGAGGTCTGTGACTATTTCTTTTTTGTAAATAAGTTCATTTGTATCATTTTTTAGATTCCAAATATAAGTGGTATCATATGACATCTGTCATTTTCTAACTCACTTCAATTAGTATACTTATCTCTAGGTCCAGTCATGTTGCTGCAAATGGCATTACTTCATTCTGTTATGGCTGAATAGTATTCCTTTGTGTATGTGCACTTCTTTATCCATTCATCTGTCGATGGCTACTTAGGTTTCTTCCATGTGTTTGCTATTTTAAATAGTGCTCAGTGGACATTAGGGTGCATGCATCTTTTGGAATTAATGGTTTTCTCCTTATGTATGCCCAAGTGTGATTACTAGATCATATGGTAGCTGTATTTTTAGTTTTTTAAGGAACTTCCATACTATTCTCCATAGTGGCTGTACCAGTTTACATTCACACCAACAGTGTAGGAGGGTTTCCTTTACTCCACACCCTCTACACCATTTGTTTGTAGACTTTTTGATGATGGCCATTCTGAACAGCGTGAGGTGATAACTCATTAGAGTACTGATTTGCATTTTTCTAATAATTAGGGATGTTGAGCATATTTTCATGTGTTTGTTGGCCTATATGTCTTCTTTGGAGAAATGTCAATTTAGGTTTTCTGCCCATTTTTTTATTGGGTTGTTTTTTTGATATTGAGCTGCATGAGCTGTTTGTGTATTTTGGGAGATTAATCCTTTGTCCATTGATTCATTTGCAAATATTTTCTCCCATTCCTAAGACTCTCTTTTCATCTTGTTTACGGTTTCCTTTGCTGTGCTAAAAGCTTTTCAGTTTAATTAGGTCTCATTTGTTTATTTTTGTTTTTCTCATTACTTTAGGAGGTGGGTCAAAAAAGATTTTGGTGCGATTTATGTCAGAGTGTTTTGCCTATGTTTTTTTATTTTCCTGTATGCGGGCCTCACTGTTGTGGCCTCTCGTGTTGCAGAGCACAGGCTCCGGACACACAGGCTCAGTGGCCATGGCTCACGGGCCCAGCTGCTCCGTGGCATGTGGGATCTTCCTGGACCGGGGCACGAACCCGTGTCCCCTGCATCGGCAGGCGGACTCTCAACCACTGTGCCACCAGGGAAGCCCTGCCTATGTTTTCCTCTAAGAGTTTTATGGTGTCTGGCCTTACATTTAGGTCTTTAATCCATTTGGAGTTTATTTTTGTGTATGGTGTTAGGGAGTGTTCTAATTTCATTCTTTACACGTAGCTGTTCAGTTTTTCTAGCACCACTTATTGTAGAGGCTGTCTTTGCTTCATTGTATATCCTTGCCTTCTGTTATAGATTCGGTGACCACAGGTGTATGGGTTTATCTCTGGGCTTTCTATCCTGTTCCATTGATCTGTATTTGTTTTTGTACGAGTACCATAGTGTCTTGATTACTGTAGCTTTGTAGTAGTAGTATAGTGTGAAGTCAGGGACCCTGATACCTCCAGCTCCATTCCCCCACCCCCACCCGCCCCACCAAGATTGCTTTGGCTACTCAAGGTGTTTCCATACAAATTGTAAAATTCTTTGTTCTAATTCTGTGAAAAATGCCACTGGTAATTTGATAGGGAGTACACTGAATCTGTAGATTGCTTTGGGTAGTACAGTCGTTTTCACAACATTGGTTCTTCCAGTCCAAGAACATGGTATATCTCTCCATCTGTTTGTGTCATCTTTGATTTATTTCATCTGTATCTTATACTTTGCTGCATACAAGTCTTTTGCCTCCTTAGGTATGTTTATTCCTAGGTATTTGATTCTTTCTGTTGCAGTGGTAAATGGGATTGTTTCCTTAATTTCTCTTTCTGATCTTTCATTGTTAGTGTACAGGAACGCAAGAGATTTGTTTGTTAGTTTTGTATCTTGCGACTTTACTAAATTCATTGATTAGCTCTGGTAATTTTCTGGTGGCATCTGCACAAACTGCAGATTAAATCCCCATAATCGGCCCATGTTATGTTTTTCTAAAACTATAAGGGAGGAGACAAAACCATATACAAGTTGGCCCTAAGGAACATGAATAAACACATACATCCACAGACACTTACAGGCACAGTGGGAAGACTCCGCCTTCCCCCCCTTCTCCTGCTCTGTCTTCTACCAGGATGCACTGGCAACAGGGGCTCACTCCAAATCCCCCACCCCCACCAGGACCAACGCGGCAGCAGGCAACTGGGTGATGAGGATCAGTGTGCAGGATTTTAAACTAGGATTATGAAGTTAAACAATACTAGAAATAGCGGGCAAACAGACCAAACCAGCACTTTATTTTAAAAAGTTTTATTCTGCAGATTTAGAAATTTGAGATTTTTTAATAACTGCAAAAGAAATTCAGTCACACCTACTGATTAACAGAATGTAGCGGTGTATTATCTAAACAGAAATTGTGCTGATGTGCCACAATAAATTGTCTATTAGTAAAAAAATACACTTTAGGGCACAGCATCATATCACAAATTACAATAGGGATACTTTGCAAGAATTTATTCAAACTAGAGAATTCTGAGTAACTGTATCTTTTGAATGCAGCATTTAAAAATGTAACAACTCTGTGCATTCTTTTTCTTAAAAAACTGACCTTGTGTGTGTCATAGAAATGCTGCTTTATTGCTGCAGAGGTCAAAGTTCAAGGCTCAAGAGGTACAGGAGAGAATACAAAGGTAGCCTTAAGAAACTTGGTTTTGTTTATGTATAAAAAAGGTAAAGTTTATAAAAGTTAATTTACAAACCAAGAACAAAGTGGTATGCACGCCTTATGTACAAGCATCCTTAAAACATCAAAAGTTTTTAAATGCATAGCCTAAAAAAAAAAAAAAAAAGAGAGAAAACAACCACTGCCCCTTGCCAAACAAACAAAACAAAAAAAAAAACCCCACCCCAAATCACACCATTATTTTCTTCTGGGTGATTACACATTCTGAAACCACCAAATCCACAATTCACTCAATCTTTTCATGATACAGTATCTAGATGTGCACAAAAGCCGTAAAAACTTAGTAATACACAGAACGATCTAAGAATTAAAAACACAAGGGTAAGGCATTCCTGCTGGTTAGTATGTCTATGGTGATATGGTTAACTTATAGATCCAAAGAGGCCACAGAACCAGTCTCACATGCTTTGGTGTCCTTCCCTAAGAAAAATGAGTTTTCATATACAGTAAGTAATTGTCTTCACTTGCCCCGCCCCGCCAAAAAAAAAAAAAAAAAGCTATAAATTCCTCTTGCTGTACATTTCTGTTAAATCCACTACACTGGTTATACATTTGAGGTGCTTTTTAAAAACGTGTGATTACCTCATGCATAATAAAAATGTGTATGCCAGGCCAGGGCCATAATAAAGTCTGGAACAGTGTACTTTGGAAAGAACAAAACTCAAATGCACCCCATTTACTGGCTGGTATTTTAACGGAAATCAATATGTGAAGTTAAGCAGTGACCATATAAAAGTACAAAACTCATTACAAAGCATCACATCTTGGAGCCTGTAGCCAACACCGACCCCCAACATGCAGCAGGCAGCATGTTTCCCAAGCACGGTTCAGGGGATGTTCACTCAGCCTCTCCAGTTCAAACAAAGCGTGTGATACTAACACACTGCAGTGTCAATTATAGGAAAAGTATATAATACTTGATGGAGTGGTTCCATTTAGATTTAGTAAGTTTAACCCAGTTTCACATTATTTAATCAAGTTCCTATATTTTAAGAATTAAAAGTGGTCAATCAAGACAGAAACACAGTTTGCTCCAACAAGATAATTTGGATCTCCAGGAAGACACTTGTTTTGCCAGGTTTTAGGATCGCCTACGAGAGAAAAAAAAGTTCATGTCATTTCTGGTTGGTTAAACTGCTATCTGTAATGCTTTGCAATCATGAGACAAACACAAACATATATATTTAGATACAATTTTCCTCTATTTCTTCAGCATACCGCACTTGTACCAAAACTCTTAGTGCTATATATGTACTTCATTGGAGACCCACTGGAATCTAATGATCCAAAAGCTGTTGCAGATTTCTCGTTTATTTTTTATGTTTTCAAGTTTGAGCCTTTTAAAAAATGAATAAAAGTTAGGGTGATCATGTGCCTGGGACAGTTCCAGTTTGCCCCTGAGTATTATTATTAAGAGTACCCTTCTTGGGCTTCCCTGGTGGCGCAGTGGTTGAGAGTCTGCCTGCCAATGCAGGGGACGTGGGTTCGTGCCCTGGTCTGGGAAGATCCCACATGCCGCGGAGCGGCTGGGCCCATGAGCTATGGCCGCTGAGCCTGTGCTCCGCAACGGGAGAGGCCACAACAGTGAGAGGCCCGCGTACCGCAAAAAAAAAAAGAAAAAAAGAGTACCCTTCTTTCACTTTCAAAAGTTTAGACAATAATTATATGATTACCCCATTTGAGCTGAGTATGAGAACACATTTCTCACACTTGACAGACCAAATGAAACCCTCAACACTGCAGAATTCGGTTAAGGAGCCTCCTCCCCTTTACAAAAAAAAAAAAAAAAATCATTGAGACTGGGCCAGAGATTCTTAGCCCTGATCCTGCTGTACAACAAAACCATTCATGATGCTTCCAAAAGTCATTGAACTGAGTAAGACTGAAGCAGGGCCTGGGCTTTGGAGTTTTTAACCAGCTTTTAACCAGGTGATTTGAGATTTGCAGCTACAGCTAAGGAGCCCTGGCAGTGGACTCAACGTAAAGAAGGCTGGGACAGCCATACACCTCTTGTGTCCATGGTAAGTGACAGTCAAAGCTGCTGCCTGTAAAGCAACAGTTCTCCCCACCAGGAGCAGTTCTGCCCCTCAGGGGACAATGTCTGGAGGCAATTTTGCTTGTCACAACTGGCATCTAGCGGGTGGAGGCCAGGGAGGCTGCTAAACACCCCACAGGGCCAAGGCTGAGAAACACTGCAGACTGTAAGCTGTCCGTTACCTAAGCGACATCTGAGTCATGGTGGGCTCAGCAGTTTAAAACAGAGGGGTTTAACTTCACAGGTACATGTGGGCTTGTGCAATACTGCAGTTAAATTGTTTAGGCAATGAGATAGTTACGACAACTCTTGGGAGAAACTTTATCTTTAGGTTCAAAATTCTTTCCAATATACTAATAAATGCTTCTTGGAATTAAGGAATTAAGTCAGTAGCTATCAAAATCTACCTTGACTTTTTAAAACAGAAATTTATAGTAGCAAAAGCATTCCGAAGCCACACAGAATTACATAAAATTACATTTCTCTTCTAGGTGTACATACTCAAATTTAACACAGGAAAAAGTAAGTTGTTTCAATCTAACAAAATAACATGTTCTGTGGCACAAAACAAATTATACGAAGCATACTGATTTTTTTCGTATCTGGAAAAAAAATTGCTTATAAAACAAGTAACAACATAGTTACTTTAAGGACCCTCAACCTATTTTGGGTTAGAGGACGATCACAGCCCACACTAAAACCTGACTTTTGGAATATATGTTTTAAATGCAGTTTTATTAATTTTAATTCATTAGTTCAAACTAGGCTAATAAAATGTTTCTCAGTGGAGTTCCTGAAGAACTTTTCCCAGAAAATGGGGTAGTTGTGAATGAATATATGTAATATTTTATGTTGGGTAATATTAAAATATGTTCTTTACACCATAAAACTCTATTTCATACTGTACCAAACTAAAACTGTATAATGCTCATCTGATTTATCAAAAATTCAGAAGAACTTTAAATTCTTTTTTTCTACATCAGGTTCAATTAAAGTGTTCTGTGCCGTAAATATAGGAAGTTCTGACTTTAGTCTAACTGACTTAGTCACCCAAGGAAGTGAGAAATGTGAAAATGCAATGGAAGCTTTGAAATTATGATCTTGACAGCAATAAGCCATTTTAAAAGTGTATTACAGAAGTTATTTTGAGTTTTACATGGAAAAACCATGGCCAAGTATGATCACAGTGTAAGGTCTTTTATCTTTCAAGTTTCTCTAGTGTGTGTGTGTATACACACACACACACACACCCCTACAAAGTATATATATATATACTTTGTAGACTGAGAAATAGTAACCAAAAATAGAAATTATTACATAAAGGAATCAAATCATTTTAGTATAAAGATGAAAATGCATATATATGTAGGACAATATCAATTCTTCCACCTCATCTTAAAAATTTTGACAGAATAATTTTGTTGAACACCAAGAAACAGTCAACCTTTGGCCAAATCATCAATGTTTACAAGGCAGAAGCTTCTCTACCTTTCAGTTTTCATTTACAATATATGTACCACAAATAAACTCCAAAACACTGGTGATGCCTACAAGGCCACAGGAACAGAGGGAGGATCTGTGCACAGACAGCACGGGTAGCTCCGTCAGCCCACGGGTCAATCAACGACAGTACCCAAAGCCCCCAAAGGACAGAGTGAAGACAGCATACCCGACGAGGAGTCGGATGATTTTAGAGCAAAAGACCAACCGTCAGGAGTCATGGACGCACAGTGTGGTAAGCGCAGCTCCACGGGCTTCAGGAACTTGAGGCCATGGGGCCCGCACATCACTAAGGGGCTCAGCAGGGTCTCACCTGGGGCGGGGGGAGAGAGGTTAGATGGCTGGCTTCCTTCTAGACCCACACCCTCCTCACCCTCCTTCTAACCATATGCTTTAAAGCCAAAGAGGGTTAGTTCTCTGTAGTAGCACTGACCAAGAAAAATGTAACAGGAGCCACAGATGTAACTTAATATTTTCCAGTAGCCACATTAAAAAGGAACAGTTGAAGTCAATTTTAATATTTTATATAACCCAATATATCCAAAACATTATTTCAACGTGTGAGCAATATACTGAATCTTTGAAACTGGTGTGTATTTTACACTTCTAGCCCGTTTCAATTAAAACAGCCACAATTCAAGTGCTAAACAGCCACAACGTTGCTGGTGGCTACTTCATTCAATCACAGCATTCTTATGATATAAGACATACTCAAACATTTTACAAATGTTACTTATATCTTGTGTTTTTAATGTTGTATTTGCTACAGACTTGGTTTAAGAGATTCACGCAGGAGGGCCAACATGTTAGTATTCTGGCAAAATGTACGAAAATGAGCTAAAATAATGTATTTAAGGAAGCAAAGCACTGCTAAAATATTCTAAAAGACGTTGCAACATGGTTCATTATCATTTCATCCTGACAGATCTGGAAGACTGTGAAAAATAAGAGCATTCCTAGATTCCTGAAGCAGCTCAGAAACACACACCGCGACAGCCGATGGGGATGCTTCCTCCTCTGCAGTGTTTACTTGTGCTAGGTCTGCGCAGTGAGGAAGATCTGACCCGAGAGCCTTGCATTCCACCAGCAGGTGGCAGCACAGAGCAAGGCCTTTGGAGTGGGTGTTACCTAATCCATCTCTAGAGCTGCAAGGCAGGAAGGAACGACTCAAAGACAAAAATCTGGTGAGGTCGGCTAAGACTGGCTGGCAGGTACAGGACTGCCCAATGACCCATCCCCTATTGTCACCGTCACAGTGAAGGTAGCACAGGCTCCCCTCTCCACAGTGCTCATTCGAGAGGCCCTCCCTAGTAGAAGGAACTTGAGGGCAGCCAGGGTGGGGGGAGAACAGAGGTCTAGGGTATCCCGTCTACTGAGCACAGTAAGCTTTGAAAAGCACACAGGGCAACTCGAGTTATTGAAACTAAGCAGGAAATCACACACTCACCTTTCTCCTTATCCAAAGGCGGGAGGATGCTGTTGTCTCGGCAGACCTTGAAATAGATTTCCTGCTCGACTCCCTCAGGAATGGCTCCTTGGGGGATAATGATACTAACGCCGGTCTCTATGGAGCTCAGCACCCCGCCGTTGCTGTTAAATACGCCGCGGGCGGTGGCCACCACAGTGTGACCATCCTCATCTTCATCCTCTTCTACAGCTGAGGGACTGAGAGTTCAGAAATGGCCAGTGAGTACATTCCTAGTGACATACAGGAGCTTTCACTGCTAGTCTAGTCGGTGGTTTCATTCTCTTTTTCTCTCTCCATATAATCAAGCAGTTACTTACTTTAATAAGTTTTCAGTGACTGACAGACTTTACTCACAGGGATAACTAAGCATATTCTTCCTCGAGAAGTCAATGTCATTTTTTTTTTAATGTCATTTTTAAAGGTAATAGTCACGTTTCCTTCATTACTGATTTTTGCGATCAGAACATGCAAGGCCTGATACAGTGCTCACCCAATATTTTACAGCCATGAAACTGGTGTTTTAAAACTGATGGCACATCATGGTTTAATTGGTAGCATGTTTTTTTCCTTCTTAGTGATACGTAAGACAGTGGTGCATCTCACAACTGATGGCATCTTAGACCTGATAAAATACACTAATTAGGCTCGCTCTCTCCTGAGGATTTCTGGTGTGCATACTATGGCCTTCCCTCCCCACTCCCTAAGCACAGACACCCAATTCCATGAGGTAATAAAGACTCTGGTGTGGGCAATCGCTCATGGAGAGGAGATGGTCCATTCACGCGGTTCACACAAAGACACCTGAGGCAGAGGGGATGTGGTACCAAATCTCCTTCAAAAGTGCAGGCTCTCAGGACTTCCTTTTTTTTTCCCCTCAGGACTTCTTGAAGCAAAATTTTGAGCCGGGACTAAAGGTGAGCAGAAAGATGGGCCAACAAAATGAAAGTGAGTGCAGGGAGCTGCGGCTTCACTCCTCCGTGGCCAGAGCGGTGGGCATGGGCTCCCCGGGGCAATGGTACCGTGGGGCCCCTGTGAGGGGGCCGCTCCTCCACATCCCCTGGCTGGCCTGTCCTTCCGCTCGGGAGGCAGCCTGCCGGTGGCCCGCGAGTACTTTCTGCGTCAGTGGCTTAGGGAGGTTTCTGCATGGCCAGCACGGGTCTTGTCGGTCACTGTGCAGATGAGGGGAGGGGTGTAGGGAGTGTGGCTCCAGGCAGGCTGGGTTCATCTCATTTGCTCAGCCATCTGACCAAAACTATTAAGAAAGCTCTTTTTTAAACAACCATTTTGAGGTTATTACACCTTTACTTCTTTTCAAACTCACTGCTGAATAAACAGTGGATGAGGAATACAGATACTCTATTATTTTTGAGATATTCTCCAAATGTGCCGCCCCAGCTGGAGGTCAGAGGTCATGGGAAGCCAGGGCTGGTTAGGAGTCTGGCTCTGAGGTCAGAAGTCAGACCAGTGGCTGGGTCTAGGCTCCCTGAGCATGGCTGTGTGACCCTGAGTGAAATACAGTGCCTCTCAGCCTGGGTTCTTACACAATGGAGATAATGAGCACCAGCTTTAGTGCCTCTTGCAGAACCTTTAGTCATTCCAACATTTTGGACAACACCATTCAGCTTAAAGTTTGAGTTGAAATCATCAGTCAGGTTCCCAAAACTACACCCAACTCATGTGAGAGACATCACCAGGCCAAGAAAATCTTACCTCACGGGCACAGCTTTAGGCCCTGTGCTGATGCTGTTTACTTGATATTTAGGCTTATTATCTGCGTGGACAGAGAACGTCTCAACTCCACTGTCAAACTCCGGAGGCTGCGTGGAACTGTGTGCTTTCACCAGAGTTTTCGGAGAAGTGGGGGCTTTGGAAGACAAGTCAGGTTTATGTGCAGTTTCGCTCGTCAGGAGATTGTGACTGAATTTAGGACTTTCAAACTTGCGTTCAAATGGCCGCGCAGAACTTGTATATGGTTTTGGTGTGAATCGATTGTATGCTGGAGTGATCATTTTCTGAGTCTGTTCGGCCCCGTTAGCTGGGGCTTTATCTGGGAAACTTTTCTGGGGATAGAAAGCAGACTGGGCAGCGTCTTCTCGGTTGGCTGGTCTGTAAGCTGCTGGCTTATTCTGAGATGGAGGTGGGTCTGGTTTGGACACTAAAGAGCTCTGAAAATCCAATGACATGGAATTACCTGTAAAACACACACATATAAGTATTTCAAAAACTTCCTGAAAACAGCTACTGAATACTATGTTGTACATCAAAACTAATATTATAAGTCAACTATACTTCAATAAGAAAAACAATAAAGTACATTCGGTGGCTTGAACAAAAAAAGAATTACAAACCCATCTCTAACTGACTGTAATGGTTTGTGAGATGGAAAAGATGTTATAATGGGTCAAGAATAAAATCTATCCAGATAAGTAATTCATTCATGAAAGTATCAACAAGTGATTCTGTGGGAGACCGTGGTGACCATGTTAAACTAAGTTTTTAGGAATAAACCTTGAAACAACTTTTCATCCATACAGAAAACAAAAACCAAAACGCCCTTCCTGACACAAGTTCTAACAGTCATCTGATGTCCCTCTCATCTTAACCTGTCCTGGTGTCAGAGTCAATGACTGACTGGGTCTGGGTCAGCAGTCTGAGGACACTCTTGACCCCTGGTGGCTGTGTGTGATGCTGAGGGGCCAGGAGGTAGCAGGGACACCTGGGACAGTGTTCATGTACCTGCTGCCTGGAGTCAGGGTCATGTGGCTGGGAGCCCTGGCCTCCAGAGACTGGCATCAGAGTGACCCCGCTCCAGTGTCCACAATAAATTAGAAACAGAATGACAAAACTGGCCATGTTAAAAAAAAAAAAAATCAGTACTACAAAACTCACCACAATTAAAGTTAAAAAAGAAAAGTCACAGATTGGCAGGAGCTATGTACAACACATATAACTGATTTTAAAAAAAATTAGGATCCAAAACCTATGAAGAATACCTATACATCCATAAGAAAGAATCAACCAATAGGAAAATAGGCAAAGACCTGAACAAGCAAAAACGCAAGTGAAGACTAGACTAACCAGTAATCATACAATAAGATACTCAACATCACTATTAATTAGGAAAATGCAAAACAAAAACAAAAAACATCATTTCACATCCATTAAATTGGCAAAACTTACAAGTCTGGTAATGCCAAGCATTGGCAAAGATGTGGAATAACAGAAATTTCCATGTACAGATCTTCCTCGACTTCCCAGGGGAGGTTCAAAGTAAAAAATGTGCTTAATACACGGGACCTACCAGAATCGTAGCTCAGCCCAGTCTCCCTGAACGTGCTCAGAATACTCTCATTAGCCTACAGTTGGGCAAGATCATCTAACACAAAATATTATAATAAAGTGTTAAATATCTCATGTGATCTATTGAATACTGTCCTGTAAGTAAAAAAACAAGACTGGCTCTCTGGGTCCAGGACAGTTCAAAGTGTGTCAGTTATTCACCCCCGTGATGCAGCGTCTGACTGGGGGCTCTTCTCACAGCCGCTGCCCAGCTTCACGAGAGATTGTATTGCTTATTGCTAACCTGAGAAAAGATCGAAATTCGAAGTAGTTTCTAGTGAATGTGCATCGCTTCTGCACCATGTAAAGTCAAACCGTCATAAGTCAGGGACCCTCTGTACCACTGGTGGCAGTGCAAAATAGCACCAACTGAATTCTATGAAATAATTAAGGAAAAAATCATATCAGTGCTATACAAACTCTTCCAGAAATGAGAGAAAGAGGGAACACGTCCCAGCTCTCTTTCATGACTCTAGCACAACTTTGATACCAAAACCAGACAAGGACATTATAAGGAAATTATAAACCAAAGCTCCTTGTGAACATAGTAAGATAACTTATTACAGAAACAGAATGAAGGAGACAAATCTTAGGATCGTCTTCGTGCGTTTGGCCCTCTGTATCTGCGGATGCAGAGCCCATGGACACAGAGGGTCGACTGTACTACACCAGTTACACAGGGGACGTGTGTATCCGCAGATTTCAGTGTGCATGGTGGGATGGGGGTGAAGTGGTGGTGGTGGTGGGGTCCTGGGATCAGTCCCCTGCGGATACTGAGGGACAATGTACATACAAGAAAAAAACAGTTGACAAAATGCTTTCAGCAAACTAGGACTAGAAGGGAACATTCTACACATAATAAAAGGCACCTACAAAAACCCCTACAGCTAACATTGTAACGGTGAAACATTCAATCGTTTCTCCCCACAATGGGGAACTAGCAAAAGATGTCTGCCACCATCATTTCAACTCAACATTTTACTATGATGTCTCAGCCAGTGCAAAAATGGCATAAGGTTTGGAGAGTAAAAATTTAAACTTTATCGGCAGACATGATAGTGTGTAAAGAAAATCCTAACATAATTAGTAATATCAAATTATACCCCTGGGATTGGACTCCTACATAAATACAGAGGAGCACTGTCTCTAGGAGCAAAACATCACCAGGAGATGGGTGAACTGTGGTGTATCCTTTGAAAGCACCAAATGAGAAGAGAGATGTTGGTTGGGAGGGTGGAGGCAACAGTCCCTTCCAGGACGTCTAATGGCTGTGGAGCTGGGAAGGTGGCATGAGGCAGTGGCACTTACTGGAAGGCAAAGGGAAGGATTATGGGGAAGGGGAGAGGAAGATGAAGGAAGCAGGAGAGCGGGGAGAGGAGCTGGGCCAGTGGCCCGGGAAGAGAGGCAGTTACTGCTCAGAGATGTGAAGGAGAAGACGTGGGTGCACACGCAGGGACGCCACCCTGAGGTGAGCGCTCTGGAGCTGATGGGATCTATCTTGATGAGCCTCCGCCACAGAACACAAATGCAAAGACGAGGTGCTCGGGGACACGTATTATGTGAAACTCTACGGCCGCCCTATATCCACATGCGAAGACGGACATCACCATAATTTTTACGAACCACCATTCAAACATTTAGTTTTGGGCATACTGGTAAACAAAAACTACTTTCAGAAATTAAGCTATGTTAAGGAGGCAGGTTAAAATCTATTTAGCTAAAAGGCTTGTCCGATATAACTGTCATTATCATGAAAAAGAAGAGGTACTTTTAACAAAGCCCCTTATTTTTCGCTGTTCTCAGCCCAGAGGTTTCTATCACGTACTTTTCATCTTGTAAGTGTGAGTCTATTACAGTGGTCCTGCCAACTCCTGAGCCGCCTACCTTCGCCGAGTGTCCCCTTGGTGTGTGAGTGGAGGCTGAGGGTGGTGCTGGGGCCGGGCTGGGCGGCCTGGCTGTACTGGGCGGGCGGCGGCGGAGGGGGTGGTGTGGCCTGCAGTGGGTCATAGCGCTTCTCCCCAAACGGCCTGTCCACAGCTTCAGCCTCAGCAGACTTCCCCCTGTGGAAAAATGAGGAAATGCCAACACCTACAGACGGATCCACATTCACAAAGCAAGTTCCCCTTCTTCTAAGTATCCCTGAGGGTTTTTTTTTGAGAATTTCACAGTTTACCCTTATGAGTGTGGGTACTCTACCAAAACACACAAACAAGTCCAACCAGTCACCAGCACAAGAGGTGTAAAGGCAGCACAGGTATTTTAAGAATATTAGTAAAGCATCCAAAAGACGGCAACCAAAAGGCAGATGGAATTCGGGGTATACTTGTACTATTCAACACTGTGGTCTACAAAAAATAGTAATGGCTGGTAGGTTTAATGAAGTCGTCCAAATATTCTGAAAAATATTTATTGGCCCAAATCCTCATTAGATTCCCTTCTGGTGTAGTGCCTAAGAAGGCATGAAGCACCAGCTTCTGGTGCAGGCTAGGCACCACAGAAGGTGACGTCACGGGCCAGGGGCTGGCAAGCCCTTAGTCAAGGGCTGACAAGAAATGCTATCAGCTTCTTGGCCATACGGCCTCTGTCACAGCTATTCAAACTCTGCCCCAAAGCAGCCAAAAACAGCTTGTAAATCAAAGGGTACTGCTGTGTTCCAGTAACACTGCACCTTTTTTTTACTTCAAAATTTATCCTGGATTTACCAGATCCATTTTTTGTTTAGCAATTGCTAGAGCAGCAAATACTGCTTGATTTTTAAGGCTCATTTAAATCAAATTGCTTATTTTTTCAGATTGCCAATTGTTAATATAGAACACGTAAAATTCACACAAAAGAAATCTTTAAAACAGGACCCATAATTGCAACACTGCCCTCTGAGCTCTGCAGAGCCAAAGCTGTACACTGGCTTTACGTGCACACGCAGTCACACAGACGCTTGGAATGTACTTTCACAGAAGACTACTGTCGCGGAGTCTAGTCATGATCAGCTTTAAAGCCGCGCCATTATCTCATTTTGGGTGTCTGGACTAAGCACTGAAGACGACGTTAACACGTGCAAGTGCACGTAATGCCAGTGCCACAGCGAGGGACCCTCACGTCACAGCCTCACACCAGTGCCCCGTCTTACCACATGAAGCTCCTTTCCAAGTAGTCAGAGCTAGTATAAGAGCCAAGAAATCTAGGTGATGGCAAAGCAAGCGCAACAGAAAAATTAAAGAAAACGATCAATCTAAGTTTGCAGCAAACAGAACTCAAATGTCATTTTAAAGCATCAACCAAAAAACACACATCCACCATTTCAGCATACTTCAGTCTATAAAGGAAACCACCACTGGCTCTCATTTAGCTCGGGACACCAGCAGCCGGTGGAGACGTGGAACGCAGCTAGGCCCCACCCGCCCACCCTCCACACACATGGGGCTCTGGTGGGCAGCGGTGTGGCTAAGCTTCACTCCTTGGCCCGCTGCCCACTCCTGGTGCTGAACAAAGAAATGAAATAAAGCAGCGGGTTCTGAAGAAGTGGGGGTGAGTGCTCTGTTGAAAGAAAGGGGGCTAGGCACAGAAGTCCAGAGTGAAAACACAGAAGTGATGCAGCACCACAGCTAGCACGGTACGGATACACGATCAACACGTGCTCCTTCCGAGCCTGACGCTGAGCCCCGAGGTGGGCAGAGCTGCCACGCTGACTCCCTTGGTCTCCACCTCTCTCATCTAATAATGCTACATGCACACAAAACCACCTAACGCCAATCTTATGCTTAATTCTTGTAAGCTGAAAACCACCAACATTTATCTTGAGACCTGGAAGTCTCACGGTAGGCTGCGTCTTCAGAGGTAGATATTCCAGTGACAGAAATCACATTAGATGCCCTGAAGGAGATAACTCAATCTCTGAGCTGCAGCACATGCACAGACCCAGATGGAGCCTGCTCTTCTAGCCCTGGCCTGGAATCCTGGCAACTCCTAACTTGCTTTGGAGGTGATGTCAGGGCTGCTGTCTCCTCACCTCTCCAGCATCAATGTGGCTCAACAGACTGTGAGACTGGGTGACAGCTGCCTGCTTCTGGGGCACTTATCCTGTGCTATCAAAGACTTCTCCCTGCTCTAATTCCCTCCATTTTTAAGGTGTGCTTTTAAGTGGAACAAAAGCACGCATTATCTGGAAGACGGTAACTTTGTTATTTCTATGTTTTACTTTAGAGAATAAGGCCTGTAGGCAATCTATTGGTGACAAACAGTAAATAGTTTTGAAATGTAAGACAAAGAGGGCCCCATATTTTAAACTATTTTCCAATTATTAAAGTTGTATTAATTGGGCAAAAGAGTAAAACAGCATTAGAAAGGGAAGGCATAGAAACAACTTCCTGCTGAGTCATCTTCTAGGACACTCGAGTCTCCTTTCCAACTCTCTAACCATTAAAAACCTATATGGGAGGGCTTCCCTGGTGGTTCAGTGGTTAAGAATCCGCCTGCCAATGCAGGGGACATGGGTTCGAGCCCTGGCCCGGGAAGATCCCACATGCCGTGGAGCAACTAAGCCTGTGAGCCACAATGACTGAGCCTGTGCTCTAGAGCCCGCGAGCCACAACCACTGAAGCCCACGCACCTGGAGCCCATGCTCTGCAACAAGACGGCAATGAGAAGCCCACGCACCGTAACAAAGAGTAGCCCCCACTCGCCGCAAATAGAGAAAGCCCGCATGCAGCAAGGAAGACCCAACGCAGCCAAAAATTATTTTTTTTAAAAAACCTTATTATATGGGAAAATGCAGCATTACTTTCATATACAAAGGAAGGAAAGGCATCCTAGTATCCATCTCAAGTTAGACTTTCTCACCCCATAACACTACCAACAGTAAACAGTAATATCAAACCGAGTCCGCAGTGAATCTACAGAGACAGACATGATCTCTTTCTCATGGGACCTCTGCCCAGCAAACACTGGTTCCTCCCAGGGCTGTGGACGTGAGGAGGAGTGCGCCGGGGCCTGTGCTGAGCCTTGGTCACTCCACATGGAATGACTGAGCCCCTCCACCGCCAAGTGCTCGGCAGTGTTCTAGACCATGTCTGAAAGCTATACGTCATAGATATATTACTGAGTCTTCTCTCCAGAGAACAAGATTCACACAAAACCAAAAAATACCTTGTCATCTGATTCCCTAGCAAAACTTTTAATTTACTTTTTAGACCTAAATGTATCCTGTTAAGGCTGTATTCTATTTACCAAGTATGTAAAAGGATAAATAAAATCTCTCTTTAAACTGGACTCCCTTCTGAGAGGAATGAATATGTTTAAACAGCTTCAGTAAAAGTGGTGACGCCCTTCCATCTCATGGAAGGTGAGCTTCTCAGGCTCCACGCCCAGCTCATCCTGGTCTGGACTCTCTCCAGATGCACTGGGCACCTCTCTAGGCTTGTGTTAGGGGAGGCTCACAACACTCGTGCAAGACTGTCTGCTTCAAACAGAGCCCGAACTGCACCACTCACAGTTCGCAGCTGTGTTTCTCATAAACTGCTTTCTTCCGTAGACAAAGATTTAAATGGATAACAGTGGAAAAGGTTTTAAATCTTCACTTTAAATGATGTCTTAGAAGGCAAGTGGTAATTGAAAGTAGGTTTTTAGGGACTTCCCTGGTGGTGCAGTGGTTAAGAATCCGCCTGCAAATGCAGGGGACACGGGTCCGAGCCCTGGTCCGGGAAGAGCCCACATGCCACGGAGCAACTAAGCCCGTGCACCACAACTACTGAGTCTGTGCTCTAGACCCTGCAATCCACAACTACTGAGCCCGCGCACCTAGAGCCTGTGCTCCGCAACAAGAGAAGCCACCGCAATGAGAAGCCGACGCACCGCAATAAAGAGTAGCCCCCGCTCGCCGCAACTAGAGAGAGCTCGCGCGCAGCAACGATGACCCAATACAGCCATAAATAAATAATTTTTTTTTAAGTAGGCTTTTAATATTAGAGGTTTTAAAGTATATTCTAAAAGAATTTTCACTGATCAGCAAGTGACAAATGATATGTTCAGACAGTCCGAAGCATCTAATTCAGTAAAAATCTTCATGATTTTAAACTTAGGCACAAAAGTGATTTGTGGTTGCTTTTTTTTTTTTTGCAGCACGCAGGCCTCTCACTGTTGTGGCCTCTCCCGTTGCGGAGCACACAGGCTCCGGACGCGCAGGCTCAGCGGCCGTGGCTCACGGGCCCAGCCGCTCTGCGGCATGTGGGATCTTCCCGGACCGGGGCACGAACCCGTGTCCCCTGCATTGGCAGGCGGACTCTCTACCACTGCGCCACCAGGGAAGCCCTGTGGTTGCTTTTTAATGTCTCATCTTGGCTACGCAGAACTACAGTCCCAGTTATTCACTCAAACACTAATACGGGTATCCCTAGGGAGATTATCTAGATGGGCCCTTCTCAAGAGGAGTTAACAGCTTCCCTGAGCTCCGAGACCACTAGGCATTTCCCTTCCTGCCCTGCAGACTTAGGACTTGCTCAGCCTGGCCCCACAACTGTGTAAACGAATCCCTTGTAATAAATCCACATCTACTTCCATTCTGTGGGCCTGTTCTGCTCAAGTATGAACCCACCTGTGCCTGTGTGTGTTTATACTCCACTCTCAGAACCAAATTCACCATTAGTCAGGGCTCAACCAGTGGCAGAACCAGAACGGGATACAAACTCACACGGGCACATGTGGGTTTGTAGTTTGTACCCCAACAAAACACACAAGAAAGAAAACCAAAAAACCCAGTAGACAAGCAAACAGAAGGGAGCAGCACAGACAGGAAAAAGACAGCAGGAACCTGGGGCTCACTCCTAGCTCTGCCCCTGTCACAGCCCCTCGCTGGAGCTTGGGTTCCTCATGTTTACAGCTAGACCAGAAATCTCTAAAGTCTCCTCAAGCTCAAACAATAATAAACGACAAGTTTTCTCTTGACTTGGAAAAAAAATTTTAAAAACTCTTTAGTATCGTCCCTCAATGTCACTCCCCAACACAACCCTACTTTTTTTTTTTTTTTTTCCGGTACGCAGGCCTCTCACTGTTGTGGCCTCTCCCATTGTGGAGCACAGGCTCCGGACACGCAGGCTCAGCGGCCATGGCTCAAGGGCCCAGCCGCTCTGTGGCATGTGGGATCCTCCCGGACCGGGCCACAAACCCGTGTCCCTTGCATCGGCAGGTGGACTCTCAACCACTGCGCCACCACGGAAGCCCTAACCCTACTTTTATTTTTAAAAAACAAACAGAAGAGAAGGATGAGAACGTGTGCTGCACAGAAGGGAGAGACTCTTAAAAATCAGGGTCTTAACCGTTTATCCTCTCTTACCTCAAAACGCTTTGATTTCAAAATCCTTTGATTTTAACATATTTTTAATGCAAAAAATTTACATAGCTGACGCTAGAGTTTAAGAACAAAAAACACACATCCCAGAGCTAGATAGAACACACACTGCTGAAATGCTAAGAGCCTACAGAAGTCATGTATTACATAGCTAACTATTTTCCTTCAAAATATACTGAACTTAGGACTTCCCTGGCAGTCCAGTGGTTAGGACTCTGCACTTCCACTGCAGGGGCAAGGGTTTGATCCCTGGTCAGGGAACTAAAATCTCGCATGCCAAGCAGCAAGGCCAAAAAACAAAACAATACACACACACACACACACACACACACACACACGCGCGCGCGCACGCGCACACACACACTGAACTTTGTGTGATTAACTGCACTTTATGTTTCATCTTATTTTTAAAAGGTAAGTCTTAAACAAAATAACTCACTTGGAAGAGTAACTAGAAAACTGTGGCTGACTCTGAGAATGAACCGGCTTGGCGGGCTCTGAGAGGTGGCTGGCAGGGACATGTGCAGAAGGCTTGCTCTCAAAACTTCTTCGATCAAAGTAGGAGAGCTGTTTTCGATAGTATTCTTCATCTTCCTCAGGATCATAATGATTTGACCGAACAATGTCTTCAGGCGGCTTCATTTGAGGTTTTTGCGGTTCGGGGATCCTGATAATGAATGGTAAATGGAACAACTTTTGAGAAGTTAATATGACAAATAAAATGGAATACGTAAGTTTCACCTTGACCTTCCACTGACTGCTGTGGTTACTCAGGATCTGGCTGAGCAGTGCAGCAGTCAAGGTGGACATTCCCAGTCCCGTGTCCTCATACATTATACTCGATGGCAACACTCTCCTGGCCCGTGAGTCCTAAACACAACCTATCTATTGAGCTTGATAGTGACCTCGTTAGAAGCAGCTCATCAGAAAAAGAAAAGTAAGCCAGACAGTGGAGGGCTTCCTCAAGTACATGCACCATCATCGTCAGCAACAATAAAAACCGAGAGCTGAAGAACTTTACAGCAGGATCAATAAATGATCCTCATATAAGGAAAGAGCTCGACATGTCCAAAGTTCCAGAGGACACAGGAAGCACGTGGCGAAGAAAGTACATTATCAGCAAATTAAGGCACTGTTACATAGGCCCTAGTTAGCAAATTCCAGAAACTCCGCATCAAAAATGGATAAACTTAAATACGTTTCACACCAAGAAGGGGGGGCTAAGCTTTCAGTTAGTACATGTTTACTCTGTGTAGAAGAGCTTATTTGCTAGTGATCCCAGCTAAAGGAGACATCACAGTAGTTTACATTTTCATGAAGAGCAACAGACATTAAAATCAGAGGAAAATGTACATGTTAGACAGTAGTTCCTCTTTATTACAAGCACAAATATAAGCGAATGAAACATATTAGGCCAAAGAACTGTATTCAAATGCAGCCCATCAACTTAGCAGCAGCCAAATCAGGCCACAGCTAAGAGCACAGCTGGCGGGTTCCTCTCCCAGCAACTCCTGTCAGCCTCAGCTTCATCCCTCCTGGCGCTTTCTAAAGGATTAAGTTTAGTTATCTCATAGCTATCTGAGTCTGTTTCCTCACCCCTAAAAACTAACAGTTTGCATGTCCAAAAGCACTATTAAACTAAAAAACACAGTCCACAAGTTATTAGGGCTTTAAAAACTGTACTTTAGCCATTTGCTAGAGAAATATGTGTTCGAAAGATTTGTTAACTGAAAGAATAACAAAGATGTGTTACAGAAGGTATAATACATAAAGCTGTTTACTTTTCCTTCTAGGACCACTGTTTTAACTGCAAAAGCTGGAGGAGTTCACCTAAGGACAAGGGAGACCTCTGCCTTCCCCGCCTCCTCTCTAGTAAGAGGGCCACACTCTCAGTCAGTTGTAGGCCACAAGCCTGCAAAGCACCCACCTGTGCAGTGTTCTGTCGTGTTCAATGAGCTGATTCTGAGCAGGGGCTTTAGGACCTAGGACGGGAGCACCTGCAGGTTTAGACGTGACCTCTGGAGGCTGCAGAAAAATAAGACACACGAGCCTCAGGGAGAGATCATGAGAAAACAGGCCTCGTTTAAGGGGGAGGGAACATTATGAAGCGTTACGCACAACAGTCACTGAATGTGCTCTGAACGTGAGGCAGGAGACACAATCACGTATTTACCTTGAAACCAGAGTTATGGTTTTCATCCTTCTTGCTCTCCACTGATGCAGACCTTTTGTTTTCAAACATTTTCACTCTGGTGAGCACTGACTGTGGCTTCATCGCTGGGTCTTCCTCTTCCTCGACCAGAGCTGGGGGTGGAGGCAGTGGTTTGGTACTTGCGGGCGGCACTTCCGGCTTGTGCTGAGGCGGGACAAGGGCAGCACCGTGGAGAGGCTCGTAGTGGCCCGGGCCTGCTTTGGAGGTGAAGCCTTGGGGCGGGACCTGCTCATAACTCCGTGAGTACTGGTCAAAATACTGCTTAGGCTCGGACGCCTTGGGGCCTGTGGAGGAGTAGGGCTGCGCGTCTGGCCTGTACCTCCCATGCACGTCAAACCCAGGAGCGGGCTGCTCTTCGTGCCGCAGGGTGGAGGTCCTGAGTGGCGGGTCGTAGCGCGGTCGGCTTTCATAGGACAGAGGGGTTGGCTCCTCGAAACGTGGGAAATACCCTCGTTCTGAGGACTCCTCGGGATGCTGTCTGGAGTCCAGGTCTCGCGGGTGCTGATTATCAAAAGAAGGCCGGGGCTGGTACGGCTGTTTGTCATCATAATAGGACCACTGCTCCTCATACGCAGGGATGCGGTCGTCATAGCGCAGACGATGGTCGTAGTTTCGAGGAAACTGGTCCGTGTAGTTTGAGGAGTCATATCTGTAGGCAGGCTGCTCCAGGTCCCTGCTGGCCTGTCTCTCTGCGTATGGGGGCTGAGGCTCATAGCTCAGACTGGGCTCCTTGTCTAGCCTCTGCCCTGGGTGAGCAACAGCTGGCTGCTTCAAAACATGGTTCTGTCTCATCACTTCCTCAGGATAGGGATCCTTCCTATATACCTGTATAAAAAATCCACGCGTAAGGACACAGGCTTGTTTCAAATTCTAGTCTATTTTAAGACAAACTATGATTTAATATGTAAAAATGGCATGTTCTACCATTTATTACCAGGACAGAAACAGATTAGTGGAGAAAGCCAGTTTAAGTGAAGCTCAAACTTTACAATGCAAGTAGGGGCTTTTACTTTTCAGCATACTAAATGAAAAGTGAGTTAAAGATACTTTAACTTTTTAATTATTAAGTTTAGTAGAAAATTAATGCACTGAACTGTTGATTCCACTTGATTTGGACACTGAAAATAAAATCAAAAAGAAAATTTATGGACACCATAATTTATAAAACATAAAGAAGTTTAAAATGGGTCTGAACTATAGATTAAGAAATTCTGACCACCTAGAGGGGTGGGATAGGGAGGGTGGGAGGGAGACGCAAGAGGGAGGGGATATGGGGATATATATATATACACATATAGCTGATTCACTTTGTTATACAGCAGAAACTAATACAACATTGTAAAGCAATTATACTCCAATAAAGATGTTTAAAAAAATAAAAAGAAAAAAGAAAGAAAGAAATTCTGGAAGATTCTGAAAGCCAAACATTAAAAAATAATAAAAATATTAAGTACCAATCCCAATTAAAAGGCCTATTTTAAAATAATCAGTATATCACTGGAAGCCATGCAAATTATAGAACCGAAATGATTTGTACTGATTTGAAAACAGTATGGTGCATAAGCCCACAGTAAAAAGCAAAAGGAACACGTAAAGGGCAAAGCAAACACAATCATGTGCTAGACTGATGGAGAGCAACAGATTAGCGCAACACTGCAGCACAGGTACCTTTGCTGGATCTACATGCGACGACAATGATGGCTCTTGACCTCTTAGCATTATGTGAGCTGCCTCAGTGCGTGGTGCTCTTAAAGAATCAGCTTGTGGTGAGTCAGAGGTGAAAGGAGCTGGGGTGGGCTCCTCCAGTCTGACATTAGTTAAGTTTACATTAGGATTAACAGCAGAGGTTGATGATGCTGGGTTTGTTTCAGGCGAAAGGTAAGGGCCTGGAGATGAGGCTTCTGCTTTCTGTGAAGTGTTTAAAATATTTTAAATATAGTGTTTCTGTTTACTGCTAACTTCCCACTTCCATTTATAGTGGTTGATAGACATACATTTTAAGTGTGCTGAATAACAAAACTATGACCTCATGTCCTGAATTTTTAAAATTTCAATATACTGCTGTCTAAGATAAACACACAAAGTTTAGAATTAAGTCCTTGGTATTCTCAAGTTGAAATTAAAGATTAATTCTTAATCTGGAGAAAGGACAATATATTTTTAATTCAATCACCATATCCTAGACTTTAACAATGCACCTCTAACTGCAAAACGTTGAATGCTTGCTGCTTACCTGTTGAGAGGCTGTCTTAAGTCCAGGGGAGTCTATTCTATGAACTGGCTGTGGCTGCGCTTGTGGTGAGTAAGTAGGATATGTCTGGTGGTCATGATGCATTCCAGAGGAATCCTCTCTGACAGGCTCAGAGGACCGTGTAATGGCAGACTCCGGGGGAGTCCCCACCTCATCATTAAGAGTCTCATCTAGTTCTTGATCAGTGTAGGCCCCGCCTTCTGTATCTGTATCTTCATAGTCAGAAGTATGTCTACTGTCCGTGCTATACATTGAGTATTCACTACCTGGGGCTGACAGGTAGGACAGACGATCATCATGCAAATCAAGGTCATCACTTGTAGCACCATCCGCCTGGGTCAAATAGAAGTAAATTAAAAATTTATTCAGTAGTTCTTTAAGAGATGGCCTTTATTTTACAAGGGAGACTGAAAAGGATACTTTTCTTTGCAGAAATCACATCTGTTTCTTGAAACTTCTGGTGAGGAAAGGTCAAGAAGATAGTACAAGCACACATGCAGACACGCAGAGCATCCTTTGAGATCTGAAGGGCTTGGATGAGTGGAATGTCGGCTGGCCGGCCGTGACAAAGCCCCAGAAGACAGCGAAGGAGCCCTGGCCCCACTCTGATTTTGAAACCTAGTCAGTCACTAGCTTGTCAGCCCAGAGGAGGGTGAAGAGGGAGAGTGCTGCCAGACCAAGCTCACAGAAACAAAGACACAGTGACTGACAGAACAGCGCACGTGAGAATAACCAGGAAAATAAACGCCACAGTTCAAGCTGAACAAGAGTTTATGTATATATAAAATCTATATATTAAGAAAACAGCTTCTTAAAAAACTTGGTATTTGGCCCTAGAGCTTTATAAAACACAACGGAAAAGCATCATCTAAGTGCTGGTTGCCTAATTAAACTAAGAACTTTTAAAAATTATTCTTCACAGATGGATGCAGAGAGGGAAATGCAGTTATGACTCTCTTTTACAGACAATTAAGAGCTGAGTTAGCCTTCAGTCTGCACTGATTATCTTCTGAGCAGACCAGAAAGAACAGAAGTATTTGAGGGAAAGGGAAGTACAGTGCTGCAGTCAACAGGCTGTCATGGATACTAATTTGAAGCTAGTGCCCGTATTACACACAACAGTCCTGGAAGACCATGCCTGGACCCTGCACCCAGAGAGGCACGAGAGCTGGAGGATCCAGAACCCAGAATTCTGACGGCATGGACTGAAGGATAAACAAGGCTCGAGCCGCCTGAATGGTGCTTCCCCCACAGTCCCAATCCTGGCTCTGCAACAGCCTGACCCTGAGCCCTCCCTTAATGGGAAAGACCAGCCTTCCATGACTCTGGCTTTCAACAGATCACCTGCCTGGTTTGGAGAGTGAGCGCACTAGGGCTATGCTCTATGTTCCGGCAGAGTCTCTCCCACTGAAATCTCAATGGCTTGAAACCTTCTTGCTATCTACTTTGATCTCTGACTCGCGGGGTCTGGAAGACTATAACCCAGGAGCCAGCCAGGGAAGTATTTAAGGCCCTGGGGAAGAACAACTCAACTCACTAACCTGCTCAGCTTTTGCAGTGGTATGAAATGCAGAAGTGAGCAAGAACCAGGAGTGCTCTGAACCAGAAATGACATATGCTTACATGTTAAGAAAGCCTCCGGATGATTTTTCTTGGTTTAATAGGGAACATACAAGCCTGTCACAGAAACTGCAAAAAGGAACTCTTCCTAGCAATCAGATCAAAGTAGTTAGCTCAGGAGAGTCGATGTGAAATGAAGTGGTTTTAGTTTAAGAATCTATTTGGAGAAAATATACTTGAATGGAAGGGGGGCATAAATCAAACTTGATTTAAATTGTAACACGTTTTCTGATTTACAAAATGCATCAATCTATTCTAATAGTAAATGACCTATTAGACCTATTAATAAAGTTAATAAAATTAATTGAGATGACCTATTTTCCTCACACAAAAAGCTGGGAGAGCTAGACCTTCATTTTAAAATCCAAGCAAAGAAAGGAAGCACACAATAGTATCAAAGAAATCACAGAAAATTAAGATTTGTGGATTTAAAAAACCTCTCAGATAGGTAGACATGTATACCTTGTGCATTTATAAACTAATATTATTTCAAAAATCACCAGTGATACCGCAAAAAAAAAAAAAAGAAAAATCACCAGTGAAAGCTATTAACATTCTACCTGACCAAGGCTGCTGGCAGAACTGTGTTGTCATAGAAGATTAGTATGGAGAGGACGGTAATCCTTTTAATCAAATGCCACAAGAGTTAAGAATTAGTAACAGTGTGTCGTATAAAGTGGTGTAGTGAGTTTATTCTACCTGCCTCTGTCTATAAAGCGTCCCGGCTGATATGTCAGTTACTCAAAGTGGTCTCAGGTTCTCATGTGTACGGTCCACCGCCCAGAGTGGTACTGAGGAGAAAAGGCATGGTTCTGACACAGGACCACAGGTGGGAGCAGCAGACACTACCTCTAGATGTCAGCATTTCAACATCTCTTCTTGGCAGAGGTTTTCTGGGTGAGGGGCACGGGGGTTCTAAGCATGCAGCATGCACGGCCACAGCACCTGGGGCCATAGCCAGGCAGAGGAAAGGAGGGGCCATGCAGGGGCAAAACACAACAAAAACCAAGCCGACAAGGAAATACAAAAAACAAAATAAGAGAACAGATATTCTCAATCTTCCCTAGCAACTAAAATATATTAATATTGTGTTGATCTGAAGGTAAAAGACATTTAAAACAAAAGATTCTTTTAACTGTATACTTTGAGAAAATTATTATCTCTCCCAACAAAATAAACAGGACTTTCCCATCAAGAACTGCTAAAAGACCAGAAAGACTTAACAACAGAAAGTAGTTATTTTAATCTTTATAAAATCAAAATTCAAAGCCAAAAGGATGTATTGCTTTGTCTAACATTTTCAGTACGTTTTAAGAATGTTAACAGGTGCTGAGTGAAAAAAAATTCCTTAGGTAAGGATTTAGGGAAATGCTTAAAGTAGCAAAGTAAGTCCTTTACTTCAGACCTCTCAGAGCCATCACCATGCTGGTGGGTACTGTGCTGCTCCAGGGCGCTTGGTTTGCAGCACGGTGGTCCCCAACCATTCCTTGCCTTCAGAGTGCCTCTTCTTCAGGGCCAGTCCTGGATCTCACATGCTGAGCACAGCACTTTGGGGACCACTCATCTAGCCCACCCATTCCCCTTGTTTCCAGAGGAAGAAACAGAAGCCAGGTTCAAAGTCATTCCTCAGTCAGACAGGGGCAGAGTCAGAACTCAACCCTGCTCTTTTAAGTTACCCTCTGAGAATTCTCTGAGAATACCACTGAATGGTAGGTAATTCAGTGGGGAGAGAAACTTCAGAATCTTCTACTATCAAAAACAACTTTCATAACCCTTACAAATTATAAAAACCTAAAAGCTAATGCCCCAAATTACTTTAATAAGTTGATCCAATTAGAAAACAATGGTGACTCAAAAGCTTCTCTGATTAGTTATATAATTTATCAAATGGGTTAAAAACAGGAAATTTCTTACCTTTCCCTCAGAAACCCACACCAACTGGTTCTGTTGTTGCTGAATTGCTTCTTTCAATGCACCATACCAACCGTCATTCATTGAATTTAAATTAATTGTAGCTGCAAATAGATAACATTGTTCTATGATTACAACACAGCAAAAGTCAGAATTCACTCAACCATTGCTTAGAGTTCAGTCACCACTACTGAGTTATCTGACAGATAGTATTGAGGACACACCTCTGGAAATGTCTATTTTGGCACTGAACCATTTCTTTCAATCAACAGCAGCCATTAACACAACAACAAGCGTAACAGGCAAAGGTTATATGAGTTTTAATATTTGAACAACACAACATTTTTGCCCACATATTGTTGCATAGACACTGTAAGCTGAAAGAAGGCCTTTAATATACTCACTTGTAAAAAGATGGTGATTATTTTTACGAAGTTTATGAGACCGCTCATATAATTTCCTGGCGCTTTTCCTAGATTCTGGACATAACCTCATCCTCATTGTTTTCACACCTTGCTTAGAATCAGGGTTAAGGAACACTACAATTGGATACCACTGGGCATAATTCAGACGATCAACTGCATTTGGTGTTACATCCAATAAAGCATGTTTATCCTGAAGACACAAGAAAAAAATAAACAAGGACGCAAGACACGGTAACTAAGAAGCATCACCTTCAGAAAGTCACAGCTAAGACTACATTCCAATGGGAATGGACGTTTAACTGTGCTCCAAAATGTCTCAGGAGCACACATTAGAAAAAGGTGTACTCAGAAGTTAATGCAATATAATTTCTAGTCCAATTTAAAAAAAAGTTTTAACTAGCTCACTTTTAAGATAGCCCAAATACTTGCAAGCAGAGAGTGAAAATAAGTGTAACAATTTAATGTTCCTGATATGGCCTTGTGAGTAGCAACACATTCCTAACATATAAATATCAAAGTGCAACCTGAATTGTCCTGATGCGGTATCAAGTCTATCGACATATGTGAACACTGTATACTCTTTTGTGGTAATGAAAGCTCATCTTTTCAGGCACGTACTACCGTTCCATTGAAAGTGATTATTTTAATGTCTCGATAATTTACTTACGGTATACCAGTAATAACTTTAGAAAAACTACCTTCTACTTTCAGTTTAACCAAACCCATCCCACTGAGAAACACAAAATTCACAGCTTACAATGAAACGGGTCAATTTCTAATAACTTACTTGATCTATTATTTGCTTTATTGTATGAAGGCGAATAATACCAGAGCTCCGTTGGTCAGTTCCAGCATCTCGAGGTTCACTTTCTAGTCATGCAGTCAGGACAAAAACAAAACACCAAATTTCCACTGGTTAGGTCAGTTTCTCAACTGCTGGGCATAATGAAACGCTGGGCTCCATGACGTGTAGTTGTGGGGGCTTCCCGTGCACCACGGCCTATTGAGCAGCATTTCTGGCCTCCACCCACTGGATGTCAGTAGCAGCCCCCCACCTCCCTTTTGCTCCCACGGCGACAAACAGAACTGTGGCCAAATGTCGTCTCTGGGACAGACCCACCCTGGCTGAGAACCCCGGGTTACATCAATGCTTCCAACACTGCTGGGATCAGACGGCAAGGGGGAGAACTTCCCTGGTGGTCCAGTGGCTAAGACTCTGTGCTCTTGATGCAGGGGGCCCAGGTTCAATCCCTGGTCAGGGAACTAGATCCCACATGCATGACGCAACTAAGAGCCCACATGCCCCAACTAAAGATCCTACATGTCACAATGAAGATTCTGCACGCCACAACTAAGACGCAGCACAGCCAAATGAATGAGTAGGTAGGTAGGTAGGTAAGTAAATAGTTTTTTTTTTTTTTTAAAAGCAAGTGGGCCACTCACCCCGCTGCAAAATTCAAGGGAGTGCCCCCAAACCTCAGAAGTCCAACAATATTTGGATGCAATATGTTCACAGAAGCAAAATAAATACTTCAAAATGAACATTTTAAATAGAATCAGTAAGTGGAGGGACTTCCCTGATGGTCCAGTGGTTAAGAATCCGCCCTGCAATGTAGGGGACGTGGGTTCAATCCCTGGTTGGGGAACTAAGACCCCACATGCCACGGGGCAACTAAGCCTGCGTGCTCTAGAGCCTGCATGCCCCAACTAGAGAGAAGCCGGCATGCCACAACGAAAAGCTCACGTGATGCAACTAAAACCTGATGCAGCCTAATTAATTAATTAATTAATTATTTAAAAGAAAAGAATCAGTAAGTGGAACGTGAGCAAAAATTATTTAGGACTGTCACTTGGTCAAGAGAAACAGCCAAATATGGCAATTCTCTCAATTGAAAATAAGCTTAAAAAAATGTAGATTTACAAAATAATATTGATAAATTTGCTTCCATTAAAACCAGAAAGGTAAAATTATAAGTTATGTGTTTGGTCTAAATAAAATATTTAAATTTAAAATAATGTCAGTTTTAATACTCATGTCTTCAAAAATTTTCCAACTATTTTCATGTTCTGGAAAAAACAGCCATTAAAAAAATATATATAATATATATATAAAAACATGTATATAGGGATTTCCCTTTTTCTTTTGCTCCAGTGTGGCCTGGCATGGCACTGTCTGCAAACCTTTTTCACATTGTGGCATGTGAGTGGCAATGGTTCTGTCTGTATGGCACACAGATACCCTGAGGAGGCCTCCCCACAGCAGGGCCCGCCCGGCCGCAGAGGGCTGCTCAATACCCGGGCAGGCCCACACTCAGCAGCAACAACTACAGCAGACTGGCTGGGGAGTCCTGGGTTAGGGACCTCTTTTCACATCAGCAGAAGGGGACTTGGGAGCAGAGAAGGCTGTAACTTGTGACTATGACACAGCCTGTGCTTTCACAATGGCAATCTGTGCCTCCCTCCTGGCGCGGAACACGCCAAGGCAGCTTGGGCTGATTTCTAACCACGCGTCTCAGAGGTCCACTGACATGAAGGCTTTCACCGAAAAGGCACAGCGATGTCTGAGACTCTGGTCACAGGAAAGCTCAGAAGTTAGAGCTCTGGTTGTTCAGATCAGACAAAGACAGAGACATGGAAGTTCAGAGGTCAGGCTGAGGGACAAGGGGACGATCTGGGAGAACAAGGCCATCGCGAGATAGCAGGGCCAATCTCCAATCTGGTGGACATGGGAGAACGACGGAGGGAGATCAACTGGGAGGTTCTGGGTGGAGAAAATGCTACTAGTCTCTAAACTCAAAATACTCTCGTTAGATTCAAATAGGATACACAACTAAGAGATCTGAATCCCTTTCGTAAGAGTCTGGTTGTAGAGTAAACCCAATTAATCAACCAATTAGTCCTCAAGACAGAGCTTTCTAAGTCTTCACACTTGCTTTTCCTAAATTTAAAAGCCCTAAGTTTGGTTACAGGTGGTATCTATACGTATCAACTTCTTCAGGCAAAATGTTATCTATAAGCAATGACCAAAAAAAGATCTCTTCTGAAAAGACTAACAAACTGAGTGATGAATCAGAAATGAACATTTTCTAAATTGCCCAAATTTTACTATCATTTGTCTGCAAATCTTCTGAGTTTCAGAAAATATCCTCATTCAACTTCACCAGCAACCAAATGAAAAGCAATATATATAATATTAAATCAGCACTTGGGAGTTTATAGTGCCAGCAGGAACAACAGCTGCACAACCCTCTGGAAGCAGCCAAAGTTACACAGCAGCAGCCAGGAGTGCTCGTGTCTTGGGTCATTCCTTCCTATCTTTGGTAATTCTGTCTAAGAAATTCAGCATATATATGGAAAAAGCTATATTCTTGAGTATTTAAATCCTTTGCAAAACAAAAGCAAAGCGTAATATGGACAGACAAAGCAAACAAAATATGGACAGATTTCTGCACCCTTTGTATTAGTAAAATATAAATTTGAAACGGACGATACAAATAACTTAAAGCAAGCCTAAGTGATCATAACTAAGTCTGTGTATTTAAACTACCATAATAGCTAAAATAATGAAACGATGAAAGAATCTGCAAGCAAAATCTGTAAGCATTTAAAGCACTACTTCCTCGATATTTATATTTAATACTAACCTACTATATCTGTCTGCAATAAGCAATAGCATGAATCATGCTTTTATTACTCTTCTGACATATCTGAGTATTTGTTTGCTTAATGACTGAAAGCACTGGGCTGGAGCCAGAAAGAGCTGGGTTCAGAGCCAAGTGTGTGACTCATTAGCTGGGTGTCATCATGACACCCCAACTAAAGAGGCGGGGCGGTGGTCTCCGTCACAACCACCCTACAGCTCAACTCGCCCAGCTTCAGCTGGACATTCTGACACCCGCCCCATGGGATACTGTCAGGATTAAACAAGACTGTGTGCTAAGAGATTCTCATAAATGGTGATTCTTTTTCTTATGAAAGGGAACTGGCAGAGCACAGACACAGTCACTCAGGTTTCCCTCATGGGGTCAATTGCAAATGTTCACTTACAAAAAGTGTTATTTCTATTAAGTGAATGGATCAGACCCACCCTTTAGAGAAGTAATTAGTAAAGAAACACGCTCAATCTCATCTGAAGTCCGTATGGAGACTACTTACTTGCAATCTGATAAATATCTGGTTCTTCTCTGGCCAGCTTTTCTCTGGCAACATCAGCTATTGGTCCAAAGATAGTTACAGGCCTCAGAAATCCAGCTGGGGAGATTCAAATGAAAAATAGCACAGTTTATACTTCTTCTTTCTTAGGCAAACTGACATTAAAAGGTATTAGGTTCATCTGTAGAAAAGAGACTACCTTCTCGAAGAACAACTCTCTCATATGCTGGGAACTTTGTCTGAACCGGCTGGGCTGACAAATCTTCTCTGCTCTTGCGCAGATTTCTCTTAGAGCTACGCAGACCTCGGAATCTCCAGAAGTCGGCGCGGTCTCCTCCTGCCGTCTTTGGAAGTGTGTACTGTACACTGGCTAACTGCTCAGCTCTGGACAAGAAAAGACAAAAATAAAAATAAGGGTATTTTAAAAACAAAATGGAGAAAGACTTATAGTGAAACAAAATGTCAAAACACTGGATAGAACTTCACATGCAGTTTAAATCTTAATGGTTAAACTAAAATAAAGGAGTTTATACAACTAAGTCAGTTTTAGATATGGTAAATACAGTGAAAATTAATTCTTTACGTTACCAAAATTTCCCAGTGGGACTGAAATATTGTCATCATTTCCTTAATTTGTTCTGTAAGAAGTATCCAAACATTCATACCTGTTCTTATTAGGGATGATGCCTCGTTCTACCTCCTTATGATTTTTGCCAATTCGAATAGCAAGCCAAGAGCCCAGTTTTCCGTTGTACAAAGTATCCACAACACGGAACACCTCTCCTTTGTTAAAACTAAGTCCATAGGGAGATTCCTTTTCATATTCAAAATGAGTTCTAATATAGAAAGAATCTCCTACATCTGATTCTACGATGCGACGATAAACTAAAAGGAATCAAAACAAAAAATTATCAGTAACTAGTGGGAAAAGATATTAATCTAAAGAGAATACATTACGTGAAGATTCTATTGATAATATCAACAATAACAAAAACAACAGTTTCCAACAAACGGTGGCTCCTTACTAATTACGAAGTATTCTGTCTTGTGGACATCATCATTATCTCACGAAATGGGAACTCTTAGCACTTCCATTTCACAAATGAGGAAACTACTGCAGATACAGATCAAGCAACTTGTCCAAAGCCACACATGCTTTCTATTTAAATCATCTAACTTAATTTCGCTGCAGCCCCTGCAAACCTCATCTATGTCCCATTTTCTAAATGAGTGGTTCTCAAATGAGGGCAATTCTGTTCCCCCCATGGAAGAGCTGGCATACATGGAGACATTTTTGATAGTTGCAATTGTGTGTTGAAAGGAGGTGTGTGTGCTACGGACACTTAGTGAGCAGAGGGAAGGATGCTTTTAAACAGCCTAAAACACACGGGATAGCCTTTACAACAAAGAATTATTTGGTTCAAAACATCAACAGTGACAAGCTTGAGAAACCCTGTTCTAAATGAAAATGTATCTGCTTAATCACAGAGAAAATCAGGCATTCCCTTGAATTAATGCTAACAAACATCAGAGTATATTGCTTAGAAAACATGAATACAAAATTCAGAAGCTACCCATATGCACTTTTGTGTGGAATACTATAGGATTTTTCCGTGCAGATGGCACTCTACTTCAATAGAACGCCAGAAAGGTTGGCTGGTCCTATTACTGTGCTGTGTTAACAAGCACAGTGTAAGACTGTGTGCCCCTAAATGACAAAATAAGCAAAATCTGTGAGATTAACAAATTCATTTATCACTTAACTTTGATTTATTAAAAACATTACAATTAAAATTCCTATTTAAGTCCTCAAACTTCTCCAGGTTTATTTTCTCAATATTCTGACAGTATCTCACCATCCTTCTTCTTCTGAGCCAATATGGTCACTTCTTCTCCTTTTGGGAGGTCAAGTAGAAAAAGGACAGCTTCTTCTCTTATGATATTTGTGAAGTCTACATTGTTTACCTGTTAAAATACATTTCACAAATTACTACTGGTCATATTTTAAGATTATAAAAACATTTATCTATGCAGGAAACAAATATATCCAGAGTTTATCTAATTTGAAAATATCACATCTTCAAAAGTGAAAATTTTCATTTTACTTTGGAGAAAAGAATATACCCTAATTTAAAACAAGCAGGAACCAAGTAAATAAAGTGAGTGAAGGTGTAAAGTCACTTAAAGAGTAGTCACAATGCATCCCGACATTAGAGATCATGCACTGCAAAATCCAACCAATTCAGACCAAAAAAGACAACTTCTAATTCCAACTGTTTATTATTATTGCAAAATCTCGGGATTTAAAATTTTAAATTATAAGTTCTATGAATGTATAATAGAGCCCTACTTTTTACTAGGCTCTGAAAAAGAAATCAAAAGGAAACAAGATTAAAAAGAAAGAGTGCATGCATTGTGCCATCTCTGTAAGAGCATCTGTATGGTGTAAGCTCAGTGTCTGCCAAATCAATGTTTAATATTAGACGCTCCTAAGGACCAAAATGTAACTTATCAAAATGTCCCCAGTGACTATGTGCAGGATTACAGGTAGATTTTCTTCTACTCATCTTCTGGAAATTTTCCGCATTAAAAAAATTTTTTTTTCTACATGTACTACCTTTATGATATGAAACAACAAAAAAACTATTAAGAAATATTTTTTGAATGATGTACGATTACTTCAAACAGGATATGGGGTAGGTAAGAGAATAACAGGTCTGTTTAATTATCCATGTTGTATTTGAGAAAATGTAGACATCATCTGGAGGAATCATAACACAAAGTCAGGTGGAAACCAGTGAGTCAGGAGACAATGCCCTGACTTTCTGACATGTAAGTCTGAAGGGGGAGGAGGACGGGAGTGGCCATAGGCAGCCAGCACAGTCTGAAGGGGCTTGCAGAGGGCTCAGAGGGCAGCTTCTGACCGCGGGCTGCTGCCAAAAGCGACCAAACCCAAGATAGAGATACGAAAGCAAGATAGAAGCAGGGGGCCGCTGACACATCCCAAGTTTTAGGAAGAATGATTAAAGAAGGTAGGAAAAGAACTGAAATGATTAGAGGAGCACCAGAAAAGCAGTGTTATGGAATCCAAGGAAGAAAGCACTTCAAAAAGGACTTGTTAAGAAGGTCAAAACACTAGTAAGAAATACAGGAAAATGAGGGCTGAAGATGACATTAGGTTGGCAATGCCTCATGAAAATTCACATTCAGTCGTGGTTAAGGTGGAAGGCAGACTACACAACTTTATGACACAAGGACTGAAAAGCAAGCAGGGAAGGGACTCAACCAAACCTTCAACAAGTTCAACAGCCAAAGGAGAAAAGACAGACAATGGAAGGCTGATGAAGAACCAGAGGATAGGGAAAGAGGAAAACATGAACAAAGCAGCCATATTCTGGGGCAGGAGGAGAACGAATGCAGGACATGGGCAGGAGGCAGCCTGAACGCAGGAAGAGACCAGAACAGAGGTGGCAACGACAATCTGAGGCAATCTCCTCTGGCAAGAGGAGTAGAGCAGATGTAGGAACTCCCACTTGAGAGATCTGATCTTCCGATTAAAACAGCACATAGTGCATCTGGCAGAAAGTTTGGATATTTTAAAAAGAGGAGAGAAATAAAGATGGTACTACGTTACTAGGTGGCATTGCTTATGGAAAAGAAACAAAAACATACACAAACAAAAAACAAAAGAAAAAGACCCGATTGGCACCCTGCATCTAAACTAGGCTTTCCTGGACTCTCCCCTCTTGTGGGGTATGAAGCTTCAGAGCCCAGGCAGCTTACACATGTGCCTGATGGAAACCCCATGTCTGCACACCTGAGCCATCACCTGTGGTGAAGAAGGTCCTACAGGGCTCTGTGGGCTGCTGCAAAGACTACTCCCACTGGAGAGGAACACCCGCCGCTGCCCTAGTGGCAAGTTGTGGCCCACGGCAGAGTCTAGCCAGCCTGAATGTTTAATTGAACTTAAAATAACTGGTGGATATTATGGGGCTCTAAGACTTACTTTTTTTAGGTTCTATGAACATGAGTGATTAACACGAGACCAAAGCACCACACTGTGTAGTAACAACACAGCAGTGAATAAGAGCAAAGGCAGGAATGAGAGACCTGATGGATTCTCAATCTGCATGCTAAATTGGTTCTAGACGCTACAACAGATTACAAGCTAACTGCGATAGTGAGTCTCCTGTGTCTGATGCCTTTTTCTAAAGATCTAAGTACTTTGAAACCACATAAGTTGACCACTGACATACCCTGAGAATCTGATCACCCTCTTCCAAGCCTTCTTTGGCAGCAGGGCTATCTTCAAGAACGCCAGCTACAAATATTCCAACATCATTTCCACCAGCCAGCCGCAAACCCACACTATCTCCTTTCCTGAATTTTACTAATTTCATGCTGGGCCTGTTAAGACAAATATTTCATTTGAAACAGTTAAGAGAAGCTTGAAGAGTTATAGCAAACTACTACAATAAAAACCATATTTAGAATAAAACAAAGGACCATCATCTCTAAAATTTGCCCTACACCTCTAATTTACTGAATAAAATTTATCATTAGAATACCAAACCAGATTTAATAGCACTTTCTTTTAATTTTTGATTAACAAAATAAGTTTCGAAATATCCAAATTCAATATGTAACTACTGTTTTACATAATAATTATAAAATTACTTCATAACAATGCTTTCCCAACTCTGAGTCTTGGATTTATGTGGTACATTAACAATGGCTAAAAAATCTTCCATTTCTCCCACCCCAATTCATACCATATCATCTCTACTGAATAACTAAAAAGCACTATTGTATGAAGGTAGAAACTGAGCATAAACTGACAAATTTCCCTAATGCCAGAGAGTCAAAAACAGGCTCTAAGCACTGTAATCTCTATACCCAACAGACAGTGGTTTTGAAACTTTGCAGTTAGGGGACTCCTTCAGTAGTTCACACAGATCACTTACTCTGCAGCCCCTTTGAATTTTAAACAAAAAGCTCATCATCATTCAGCCTTTTGGGATTAGCCCCATATTTAAGCTCTGCCCCCTTCTTGCTAGAGAGAATGGAAAGGAATTAATGCAGGCACATTCCTCTACTATCAGTGTAGTGTCAAAGCTCTGTGACACTCCTAAAACACCAAAGAATGCCTTAGAAGAATGGCTAGACAGAAACACATTGTAACTAAGCATTACCCTTTTGGGTAATTAATTACAAATTACATACATAATTACAAATTTCCCTTCTAGGTTTCTATAACCATCCCACATTCCAAGCCAAGAAGACACACAATTCTACCTATTCTGACACAATGTGTGGGAAAAAGTCCTTTTCCTCTTAATTTAGTAAGTAACAATGAGCAAATAATTAGAAACTAGTAGTAACGAAAAAAACACAAATCAAACGAATGAATGAGTTGAGGGAAGAGAGATGCCTCATTCTTTAAAACCAACTAAAGACCACCTTAGCTTTCAGAACGTACAAGGTAGTCACATTTGACCTTGTTTCTTCATGTAGAACTAACATTAGCTAGATGGAAACCTCAGAGTCTGTAGGTCAGATGAGGTCACTTATTAATGCCAGGGCTGGTGGTACCCTCAGTGCCCCAAATCCATTTACTGGCTTTACCATGGAGGGTGTGAGTCCCTCAGCTGTGATGGATCCTACTTTTCCAACTGCATCAAGAGCCTTCTGACAGACTCCTCTCCCAAACCAACTGTACAGACAGCTCTTTTAAACATTTCCTTAAAGTCCTTAAGGCACCAGGTCCCTCAAGTCCTCTCCTAACACTGACCCATCTAGTGCACCTCAAAAAGTAAAATAGCTGATTGTAGTCTGCATCCTTTAGTAAAACCTGGCTTTTTATTGATAAAACCACTGTTCAAGGACAGCTCTAGGCCCCATCTTAGGGTCATGTGCCCTACATGCCTAATATTTTATACTCTGCCCTGTGTTATGTCAACCACATGCAATAGCAAAAATCCTTCTGCCTCAAATCCAGTCACTGAATCTGAATGAATAACTAAACCTTTCCTGGCTAAGCTACAAATCCTGCCCACATTCTCAGTTCTCTTTGGTATCTGTCCTTCAGTGCTCCCTCAGGGAAACAGGTCTCTGGAATCTAGTTATTAAAGTTTTCGTAAAACTTACAGAGTTAGGAAAGCTCTCAGGCCATTCTCTTTTTTTTTTGGCTGCACTGGGTGTATGCTACTGCCCACGGGCTTTTTCTCTAGTTGTGGTGGGCAGGCCTCTCATTGCGGTGGCTTCTCTTGTTGCGGAGCATGGGCTCTAGGCACGCGGGCTCAGTAGTTGTGGCGCACGGGCTTAGTTCCTCCACGGCATGTGGGATCTTCCCGGACCAGGGCTCAAACCCGTGTCCCCTGCATTGGCAGGTGGATTCTTTTTGTTTTTTTGTTTTGTTTTGTTTTGTTTTTGCGGTACGTGGGCCTCTCACTGTTGTGGCCTCTCCCGTTGCGGAGCAATAGGCTCCGGACGCGCAGGCTCAGCGGCCATGGCTCACGGGCACAGCCGCTCCGCGGCATGTGGGATCTTCCCGGACCGGGGCACGAACCCGTGTCCCCTGCATCGGCAGGCGGACTCTCAACCACTGCGCCACCAGGGAAGCCAGGCAGGTGGATTCTTAACCACTGCTCCACCAGGGAAGTCCCCAAAATGTATAATTTTAAACTTGTGATACTTTCACCTATTTCAGGAGCCATTTCTCTCTACCAAGCTAGGTCTTATGGTAATAACCCAATTTTCTTTAGCAGAGAAAACAGATGAGAGCAGAGGTCTACATCTAATCTACTTTAGGAAATCTGGTAATTTTCCATTATTCATGTCATGTCTCTTTTACCAGAGAGGCAACAAAAACTAATCTGATGATCATGATAGTTTGAAATCTGGATATAAAATCTACATCTCAATCTCAATGTATAAAATATAAAGTAATAAAAGTTGTGAATATCAAAAACTTACTTTTGAGTTGCTAACTAATCTAGAACAGGTTTCTCAACCGGAGGTGATTTTGCCTGCAGGGAACATCTGTCAGAGCCTAGAGATATTTTTAGTTGTCACAACTGGGTGTGTATGTGTGTGCTACTAGCAGCCAGTGGCCAGGGACGCTACTAAGCATCCACCATGTAAAGGACAGTCCACCACAATAAACAATTATCTGGCCCCAAATGTCAACAGCGCTGAGATGGAGGAACACTGATTTGTTTTTAAAATGCTAGGGCTTTAGAATGCCTGTGAAAATTCTGATGTTTAAATAGAAAGCAATTTTCTAGTTTTGTAATTCCTAATCTAAAAACTAGGTAGAGAAAAAAACAGTGGTGAGAAAGAAGTAAACATCTTAAATGTTTCTTTGTTGTTCTCTAATCTCTAACTATTCTATCATATAAATAATTTTAAAAACCAAAACAAACACTAACCATAGCATTTAATAGTATACACTGTCTTTAAAAGCATATATAATATGGTTCGCAATTGAATTCTCAATTTAAATAATCCTTAGTAATGGGCAGAGAAGACAACACAAGTTTAAAACCACATTACCGAAGAATCCCATCTTCATGAGTTGCATTAGGCAGGATCCCATCAGATGGACTGACAGGTAAATCCACGTCTGGCTGTCCAACCTGAGCATACACAGGCTTTGGTTCTAAAAGAAAAGAAAATTTAAATTATGCAGGAATCACTTTACAAAATGGAATAACAAAGCAAGCAACCACTGAAATAACCAAACAATAAAAAGTCTGCAAAATACAGCAAAAATGTAAGTTCAGAGAACCTGATCAGGAACATATATACTACATATGCATATATCAGGGTACATTTTACAGTTATAAATTCTGGGATCTTTATAGCATGTATGCACGTTACATGGTCACCTATGCTTTCTATAGCTCCAGCTGTTACAGTCTGAAAAATATACTTTTTAGGGAAGAATAACAGAGGAAGAAGAATATAAGAAGAGAGAATCCCTACATTTCTCTGTTAAGACTGTCAAAGTAGCCTTCTTTCTTCACTGTGATACAATTTATTTTTAAATTTCCACATTCCTGCCACTAAATAATCAGAGCAGAAACAGGTTTTGAGAGAAGGACCTGAGAGACAGTAGAACCAGGACCTCCAGGCCTGTCAAGCAACTGGATCTCAGAACCTTGCAGATTCTTATGTGTGGTCTTATATACAGGTCAGCAAGGTATACTTCATAAAGTGAACACTTTCAATAGACAAGAGAACTTTAAACAGTGTCTAAAGCCAATCTAATGTTTCCCTTAATGAGCAGTACTGGAAAACAACCTCACTCAGTGTGAACAGCTGTGAACCACAAATAACTTCTATCTGGAAAATCTGAAAAACATTCACGAACGTTTACTGATATATGGCAACCTCCCACTTACAAAGAAAATGCTGGAAGTACAGAAAAATTCACACATGGGCAGTAGGTAGCAGCAATAGTAGTAGTAATAATAATTGCATCTTTATATTTTCTGTAAATATAATTCTGTAAATTGTGAAACAATTTAGTCTGAATGCAAATGTTTCCTGCACTCTAGGCTAGGCTTACCTGGAAGATTGGGTGTTTGTTTCTCATTTCTTTCAACTATAACTTCTTCCACTGTTTTAGGTGTGTGATCATCTGCATGCTTTACAGGAGTTGAGACAGCCCCGGGTTTAGAAATTCTCTCTTCCTCTCTGCTCCGGAGACTATACATCAGTAAAATAAAAACTTATGAGCATGCCAAGACAATGTCAAAAAAGGGTGACAAGGAACTTGCTCTAAAAGATAACAAAATATTGTAAAAACTTAGTAATTAAAACTAGAGTGCTACTGCCACAGAAACAGATAAATAGATCCATGTAACAAAACAGAAAATGGAGAAATATATCCACAGTACCAAAGTTTATTACGGAAGCAGCAGCCCAAAACTGCTGGAAGAGAACACACTGTTTAATAAACAGTGTTTAGAACAACTGTCCACAAATTTAGAAAAATTAGATCTCTATGCATATCAATGACATAAGTATAAATTTCAGATAAAGTCTTAAACATAAAATATATTTTAAAAATCTTATCAAAAATAGAGGACTCTTAAAGTAAGATTCAATGCACAAAATGAAGTGAATACATATAAAAAGTTTAAAAAGGTGTGAAAATAATTTGAAAAAATATGTCTTAGGTTGAACCAAATGAATTTTTTTTAAGTTCAAACAACTGAACATTAGCAATTTGACCAAACAAATGTAACAGGAGTTCAATTTTAAGACTATATATTGATCTAACAATACATATAATAAGAATTTGATATTTAGAACATATGCAAACACACTTTTTAATTATTTTAGAATAAAAAGAGCCAATATGTGAACTCATGGACAAAAATGAAAAAGACCTTGGGCTTCCCTGGTGGCACAGTGGTTGAGAATCTGCCTGCTAATGCAGGGGACATGGGTTCGAGCCCTGGTCTGGGAGGATCCCACATGCCGCGGAGCAACTAGGCCCATGAGCCACAACTACTGAGCCTGCGCTCCACAACAAGAGAGGCCACGATAGTGAGAGGCCCGCGCACCGCATTGAAGAGTGGCCCCCGCTCGCCGCAACTAGAGAAAGCCCTCGCACAGAAACGAAGACCCAACACAGCAAAAATAAATTAATTAATTAATAAACTCCTACCCCCAACATCTAAAAAAAAAAAAAGAAGAAAAAAACCTAGAAACAGACTTCCCATAATATGGAAAATTTCTCATCAAAGGAATAAGCTGGAAGGATGCTCACCTGTGTTAAGTGAAACAAACTACTATCTGAGGAATATGTGCAGAGCCTGATCTTTTCAAATTATTTTTAAAACACACAGAAACTCTATGATGCTAAAATGTTTGCACGAGTACGGAGGAAAGCTTAATTCAAGAAGGAGATCTGGGATGAGGTGGAGTTGGCAGATTTGGCCTATTTCACCTAGAACGTTCTAATGAGCATACAATGCTTTCATAATTGAAGATTAAAAATTAAAATATTAAAGTTACAATGAAATAGTTATATCTGGAGACATGAAAATAGCCCCAAAATAAAATGTGAAGAACAAACTGCAGAATATACGTGGTGTGACATCACTAAGGTATTAACGAAAACTCTCCACAGCTACACAAACACATGTCGACGCCACATGCAGAAAGACCCAGACGGACAGAGGCGACAGAGGTTCTCGGAGTGGGGAGCAGACAAAACAGCAGCCCAGGGAAATCTGAGATTTATCTCCACTATTTCAGTTTTCCTAAGAAAATATTTACATAGTACTTATGAAGTAAAGACTGAAATGTTTTTAAATATTTTAAAATAATGTTCATTATTTAAAAATGGAATTAAGTCTAATTTTAAACAATGAATTTGATTCTATTACTGCATATTATTAGCAGTCTCGTACCAGGAAAAAATTTCTTCCCGTTATCCTCTTGAAAAAATAAAACATAAGCACTTTTCAGAGTTTCTATTTTCATGTTCATTTAACTACTCAGTGGGGGTGTATTCCAGTTTTAAATTATATGTATTAAATGAGCTGCATGTAAGTAAAACAGTCTTTCAGAAAGTAAAGCCAAGATATCTTCTAGCTCAAACCAGAATGAACTTTCTAAATCATAAAAGGTTAAAATTTTTAGCCACTGCTTATGTAATAAAATCTTACATACAATTAGTCTAAGTATAAATAAATACAGTTAAACTCTATCCCCAAACTGCTCTAGGCACCTCAGAATATAAAGGGAAATACAAAATAATAAATTCTCCTTGCATTCTTTGCACTGAAAAATGCAAATGATGTAAAGTATGAACATTTTGAAGACAATGAGATTAAAGAACTACATAATTTTAGTAGTTTTACAGATTTTGTTGCTCTGCAACAGACTTTAAAGACTATTTGCTTAAAAAAGATCAAAAAACAAACGTTTCCAAATGATTTTCTTGTTTCTTGTAACTTAAAAATTCTAAACTTAGAATGTGACCAAGTGACATTAATGATAACTAAGAATCAATGATAATATTTTAATCTGAACGTCCTCCCCAGTGATAACCAGGACTGTCGTGCAATAGGGCTCTTGCTCCGTACATCACACGGAACTCCCGCTAGTAGTGTTGGCTAATTTTCATACTCTATACCACCTTTCTTTAATATAATTATTATGACTTAACATTGCAGATGGGTGGAACGCACATCATTCTATTAAATTTTTCATACAATTAATATTTGGAAAAATCACTGTTCATTTTTAGTGTATTTCCATTATCTACCAAAAGATGGAAGCATTATTCAATACATGCAGATTTGGAGCCGTGCTGTTAATGGAATTGTGAAGCAAGTCATTTATGTAATTTAAAATTTTCTAGAATCCGTATTAAATAAATGAGGTGAAATCAATTAATACATTTTATTTAACTCAGTATACCCACAATATTATTTAAGTAGTCAATATAAATGATTAATGAGGTATTTTACACATTCTTTTTTGTGTACTCAGTCATCAAACTCCAGTGTGTAGGTTCACACTTACGTCTCTATTTAAACTGGCCACATTTCAAAGGCTCCACAGCCACATGTGGCTAGTGGCAATGGTGCTGGGCAATGAAGATCTAGAGTAACAGTATAGAACAAAATAATCAACTTTTCCAAACATTTAAAATGTTCTACTATGAGCATGTATGACCATTAAGTCTATTATAAGACAAAGAATAGAATTTAGACACACAGAATCAGACTACAATCAGGGGCAGTTATTGAAAGTGAAGCCATAAAAAAGGAAAATATATTTTCCCCAAACCTTCCTTACATAGTTCTACCCTAATGGCTCCCATGTAATATTTAAGCTTTAGTAAAAAACAACTTTTGCTATTATGAGTCAAGCCAGCTTTATACAAAAACCATCTTTGTCCTGAGTTGGACTCATGTTTATCTACCACACTCTGGCTCCTAGTAGCCTAGAAAGAAACTCCAGACATTCTAGGGGACCTTGAGACCCTCTGAAGGGTGTTTTTGTTTTTCCCCTGGAGGGTAAGCAGATAGGTTTTGTTTTTCAGATTTTTCACTTGTACATATTAATCTAACGGTAATGATCCATTAATCTAGAGACTTTGGGCTAGTTAAAAGCTCTGCGGAACAGCTGTTAAGACAAAGTCTCTGAAAGAGAGTTTTTACAGTCACATAAATGGGCTCATTGTAAAGAGCCTTAAATTGTATCCAGTCAACTCTGTAAGTACAGTAGCAGATTAACACACATTCAACCAGATCAGCAAAGGGTAACAGATTAAGTGCAAAACTTCAGGTGTAAAGTCACAGCTGTTTGGGACCACTTAGTGCAGGCAGAGGGCAGGCAGCGAGATCAGGAGAGGGACCTGGAGAGACACTGCAGGAGGAAGGGGCTCTCCTCCGTCCCCTCGGCAGCCCCTGCAGGACACAGGGGCCAGAAGCACTCAGTGGCCAGCAGCTTTCCCCAGACACTTCCTAGGTTGGTTTTACAGTGCACGGTCTCTGACAAGACACCTCCTCAAGATTGGCTTTCCCAAGCCCCTTGGAGGGCAGATTTCCTGCAAGTTCATCCAGTGACACCAGAGTGAATTCTCTGCCATGCAGTGAGCCTCAGGTGTGTGAGGACAGGTGGGGAAGCTTCTTCCTTTGGCAAATCCATCTCAGTACCAGGGGAAGGACCTGCTCCTTACATCTGATTCTTATATTTTTCAGTTCTCTTTATTTATTACTGGCGAATCCCTTGTCACTCCACTCTCGTTATATTTAATCTCTTTGTATTAAATTCGCTCTGTTCACAAGAAACTGTGCTTTCTGTCTTTTAGACGCTGATGAAATATGTCAGACTGCCAATTCTTCAAGGAGTTTTATTTCTGATTTCTGGTTCTCAAACACCTCCCCATCTGACTGGTTACATCTTATTTAAAACTAATCTTAATACAGGAAATAAACTGAGGCTGAATGTTCACTGTAATAAAAAATCCTTTTATAAAGCTAATTTCCTCTTATATAATAAATGACTCATCCTACATAAGCCAATTTATAATTTCTTTTCAGAAACTCATTTATTGCATAAAGGTAGGCAAGATCTACACAGCTTACGATGAACACAGCAACTAGGTACCCTTTAAAGGCCACTGGACTATCTCAGCCCCAATTATCAATAAAGATAGAAACTTAGAAAGTAACTTAACCAGACTCCAAAGTTCTTCTCCACTGGCAGGGACAGTTCGGCATGGAGGGCTCCTAATACATATGAGAAAGAAAAACTAAGGCACACTCAAGTCTGACTTCTCAGAGTATTGCAGCCATTGCTAATCTTCTAAATTTCATATGGAAACAGATATTTACATACTGCAGTTCCTCCTCGACAGCAATTCAAAAATTACAGCATGGCACACAGACGATTATAGGGATGAAAAAGGCAGAGAGATGTGGCGATTCTGGGCTGGTACTTGGGCAGAGAAGTGAAGAGCTGCCCAGGGAGTATGCTGAGAAAGCAGGGGGAATAATTACCTTATATCTACTTGGCTACATTTGCAAGCAAAGTTCTCACAATTTAAATTTGTTCTTTATACATTGTAATCTATTTTCAAAAATATATATATGTGTGGTGTACGTTTTTGAAAAAATATGAGTGTCTGTATTGCTCACTTTGACAACTGGCTTTCTGGCAATAACCTAGCTACATATTTATATGAAGCCTATCAGCTTGTACAGAGATTCTCATCTTGCATGTTCCTTTATGATGATAATGACTAACCTAGTCCATCTGAATTAGAAAACAGATCTGTTGTTCAACAAGTATAATTGAAAAAATGATCAATTTTTAGTAAGGAACAACTGGGGAAAGACTAAGAAGGACCCTTCTTTCACTTAAGGGACAACAGCATCATCAGGGCTTCACTGGTGGTATGATTATTACATACTTAGATTAATATTTAGAGTAAAACAAGCCTTGACTGTGCAGTATGTTTGGCTGATTTTATAACAAGAGACCAGTGTTACCATACTCTTCATTTTTTATTAACATTCTCTCAAAGGCAATAAAGAATTGTCCTACGTTATTTAAACTAGAAATAAGATTTTTCATATACTTACTACATTTACACGTGAGTGGAAGTCTGTTTTTATAATATTTTATGTTTTATATTGTACAAGAAAATAGTTCTCAGCTGGAGTAAATAAAATATACACTTTTACTTTAAAAATAGTGACTATAAAGTATAATACTTAAGCTTGCCTTGCTGTCATTAGGTCCATGAACTCCTCTTAGGGGTTAAAATCCATCACCAATCACTGAGCACAACACTACTAGACCTTGGTCTATATTAACTAGAGAAATGTATCAGCTATGGTCCTCCCTCAGCCCTTCCCCTTACAAAGCATATGAAAACAAAACCTCAGTTTGGAGTTTTAATCCTGTAACCGAAAATTCCCAAGGATTGAAAGTAACAGTTGGCTCTTATCTGAATAACAGAAGTTCAGGATGGGTCTTTAATATTCCACTCACTTTCAAAGGTTAGACAAAGAATCTTATTTTAAAAAGATTTAGTAACAATTCAAGTGATAAACTTTGAAGTTTCACATTCTCCCTAACCAATTTTCCAAAACAGGAAAAAAAAAAAACGTTTAAGAACTCCAAATCCCTGGCTATGTTGCCCTTGTGGTCCAGCCACACCAGTCACCTTGCTGTTCTTCCAACAAGCTGAATGTATCTCCATCTCTGTCTTATTCTGGAATGATCTTCCTTTGGCTGGCTCCTTCTCACTCACTCATATCAAGATAAGTTGACCGTAGAGAAGCCTTCTTTCTGCCCAAGCATGTCTCTAATACTGCCCCCTCTTCCTGCACTGTCACATCACCCTGATTTTCTTTACCGCTAATGCAAATTACTGTTTCATATTTCAAACGCATTTATCAGTTTTATTCACTTGGATATAAGCTCTATGGTACAAGGGATCTTGCCTAGACTGTTGAGGGCATAATTTATAATCATACACTGACAACATGTGCATTATCAAAAAATACTTCATAGGGGTTTCCCTGGTGGTGCAGTGGTTGAGAGTCCACCTGCCGATGCAGGGGACACAGGTTCGTGCCCCAGTCCGGGAGGATCCCACATGCCGCGGAGCGGCTGGGCCCGTGAGCCATGGCCGCTGAGCCTGCGCATCCGGAGCCTGTACTCCACAACGGGAGAGGCCACAACAGTGAGAGGCCCACGTACCGAAAAAAACAAAACAAAACTTCATAAAGGAAAAATGAGCGGGGTAATGTCAAAATTACTGGTGAAGGAAAAAATCTTTCAACCTTCACTGAAGAACACTCACTGTGCTGACTGCTGATCACTCACCATCAACTGTGCACGGCACAGGAGCCATAGAAAAGGAGGCATCAATTGTTGATTAAATTCACTGAGATTTAACAAACTGAATCTCTCTACCTGACTATCTTTGAGGTGAAAGCGGGAGGGAAAAAAGGATGCAGGACTCCACAGCATGTCTGAAAAAGAAAATGTAATAGTACCTGCACCAAATTAATTACCAACAGTATCACATATAAATCTTGTTTTGAATCAAGCATCTTTCAAATTGGAGGTAATAAAATCTTTTCTACCTAAGACAAAGGACTAAAACCAAGGATCAGGGGAAAAAACCCTGAAATTCACCAGTCAGAAGAAGGTTATACTTCTCTACATTTTGAAACAGTAAAAAGAAATGTTCAGCTTATGTATATGGATGTTTCCACAATAATTTTTAGCCTATTGGCAAAGTTCTATGTATGTTCCAGACAGAACTACACAATATCTAACAGAAACGATATATACTAGGGCAAAAGAATATTTACAGCTCTCTAAACTCAAAGAAAACAACTATGGAAGGTGACATATAAGGTGTGTAAATAAAAAAACTAGATCTTTAATTTAAAAGCCAAGGCTTCTCTAAGGTATTTAAGCAGAAACACCGTATGCCCTACATGCATGTGTATGAGGACTCACCTGGCACTCTGAGAGAACAAAGGCATGAACCTGCATTCAACCCTGATGATATAGGTGGACTGTATAGTTAAAGGATTTTTGATCCCATTATTTAACTTGATTATTTAACTTGGCTCAATGCTCGGATTTAGGCTAGAAATTCGCATTCATAAGAACAAATTTAATCATCATGTATTTGTTACACCATAAGCAGTATCAATACTGACACCACTAACTTCAGAATTCAGTGGAGACATTTCTCTCAAGAGAAACAAACAATGAAACAAGTATTTTAAACTTCTACAGTTTTAATCTCTAGACTGCTTTCAAGTACTTCAGAAGCAATCATTTTTATGAAATAGATATGCTAAATATAAATCAGACTTTTTCCTGTTTGTTAAAATATACAATTCCCTAAAAACCTTAAACAGCTTATTCTCAGATGCACCTTGTCAGTTTATGGAATGACTGAGTATAAGAAATACAAAATACAAACCTTTACAATGCAAATTTTCTACAGTTGAACCTTATCCTAACTAGTCTGAGCTTTTACTGTAATAGAATTTTTTCAATAATGCGACGGCTTATGATTAATCAGTAGCATGAGAGTCACTTTTATTAAAATAGTTTATAGAACAGAACCAAAAACGTAAACATATGTTGCTCCTCTAGGGAGAAAACGCATAAAATGGATCTGTTAAATTAACTGTAAATACTAGGGAGAGTACAATATAACCAAACAGAGGCTTAGAACACACTCTGCAAATCCAATACTCTCTAGTCATGCAGGGACTGCAGTGAAATCAGTCAAAGAGTCTTCTCATTGACAGCCCCTGACAATCGCCATGAGGCAGTGCCACCAGCCAAGGACTCTCAGTATGCCCAGCTCCCTCCTAGAGAGGGAGTCTCGGCCCAGAGTGGGCAGTGAAAAAACACCGAATAAAATATACAAAACAAACTTAGCAACAGCATCAAGCTATAACAAAATCACTGTAATAATTCTCTATACATATATTATTTTTCAATTTAAAAACAAAACTATTTTAACATCCTAGACCAGGGAAGAACTGGCAGACTTTTTCTGTAAATGGCTCTGTGGGCCATGCAGTCTCTGCCACAACTTAATTAGGATGAGTTCCAGTAAAACTTTATTTGCAAAACCAGGCAGCAGTCTGGATTTCGCCCACAGGCTGTAATTTGCCAGCCCATGTTCAAGACAAAAGTAATGGTACACTGCTCATCCAATTATTATGAAGAATACACGCTCATGTGTTTTTCTCAGAACTCAGACCATATAACATTTGTTCTCCAAGAAAAGAACATCACACAGAGGAACATAAGTAGGTCATGACAACAATGGAACACAATGGAATGCTTTATAGATTTCTGCTCCCTTAAGTAACCTTCCACTTTTTTCTTTCTCTACACCCATAAGATCAAACACTTAAGTCAAAAGGCCAAGAGCTTTAATCCTGGCTCTAATCTCTTGTCAACTACATAACCCTGGACTTTATCACAACCACTCAGCTTAAGCTGACTTGCCTACAAAACGAGCAAATCTTCTTAGAAATGGTTTAATATGAGCAGATGTGAAAGCACTTTTGGAAACTCTAACTGATGATACTATTACTACTACTACTAATCACCATACTAATGAGAGCAGCCAATATTTGCGCCAGGTGTTCTAATAACTAATTTAACTTTCACAACTTTGTAATGTATGATGCCTTTTTTTACAGCAAATGAGAAAACTAAAGTGCAGAGAGGTTTCAAGGTTGCGCAAGTAACCAATGGCAGGGTGGGACTTAAACCCAGGAAAACTTGCTTCAAAGCCCAAAGAAATCACTATATTCTATTGCCTCTGACAAAATGAAAGTTACTGTTCTCAGCAGATAACTGCAGTCTTACAAACATACGAAAATACTCAGAAATCTAGGAAGAGAAAAAGGTGGGGCTAGTGTTTTGCACACTAAACAAACTTTTCTCACCAGTCTTTTTTGTTTCACTTTTTAAACAAGAGCATTTAAAGAACATTTGTAAAACAAAGACATCTGTACAAAATTAAATAACAAAAAGAAAATGTCCCATGTGTTTTTTAATACTAGGATTTTACTCTCTTACTATATCTAAGTTGTTTCTCAAAATGCAAGGCACCCTCTATATTAAAACTCCCACAGTTATCTGGATTTTAATATTAACTTTAGGGGGGAAATGAAAATGAAACCTTTAAGCAACTGGTACTACTTTACATCCTGTCTTTTGACAGGCCACTTAATTTTCAGGAATTATATTCTCAGTACAAACATTTGGAAAAGAATCTGAAGACTTTTTGTCTTCTGTACTCAAAGTACTATCTTTTCCTTAGTATATGCTACATGTTCTAACCAGAAGTTCCCAAATCTGGTAATGTATAGAAGCGAATGCTATCAGGAACTTTAAAAAAGTATTCCCTGCCTCCACCTCAGATGAACTGAGAAGCAGGCCCAGGATTCTGTATTTTTAAAAGATCTCATATAACTGGTGTTACCCATAAAGAATACTTGAGGTTCCCAAGAGAGTAAAACAACCCAATATAATATGAAGATAGTTAAAAAAATTTTTAAATCCTCTTCAACTTTTAAAGTTACAGATGTCAAGTGTTTAGGAAATCTAAATGGAAAAAAGTTAAGTATCAGAAAGAACTTTCTAAGGTTTAGAATTTGATTACAATAAATACAAATGGCCAAAATTTTGATGAGCATTTCTTTCTTTCTTTTTAAAGGAAAATCATGTCCAAATTCCTTGATGCCAGCCTAGCTTCTAGGTGAGAGAACTGTGTTACAATTACAGCCACTCCCCATGACTCATCAGGGATGTTAGCTCTGTCACTGTGTACATGTTGCAGCAGCTGTCCTTTTCCAGATAAGGTCTGTACTGTGTCAGGGAGATTTTTAGAATTAATATGTTAACCTGCAGCAGTTAAAACTAATAATCGACTATAAGTCCATTTTGCATGTGACATACTATAATATTCCTTAAAAAAATTATAACATTAATTACAAAGATCAGGGTTAATACAATTTATATGTCTAAAATCTGAAATTCAGAGAGAATCAGCCTCACAAATATCTAAACTCAGGGGTGCATAACAACTGTTACCTGTATGATTTCTGACAATCTTGAGGACAGCTCTCTCCCAGGGAGGGACTTCTCCCTTGCCTCCTCAGGGAACACTCCCTGTGGTCCACCTCTGGGCGTTCTATCTATATTGTTTCTCTTGGCACTTTTAGTGACTTCTATGGCTTCAGCTAACACCCTCATGCAGTAAGTCCCAAATCACCACCTTGAATCTTAAACTGGTCAGCTCTGGACCTGAAATTTCAAGTGTCTACAGAAGATCTCCATATGGATTGCTGTTAAACCCTAGGTCCACCCCTAGGTGGCCTACAGAGCTCCGGGGAATGTCCAGAATTCTTATGTAAAGTGCTACACGTATGTGTACATGTGCATTTTTCTGGAAAGAAGAGTCATAATTTTCCTCATATTCTCAAATGTATATGTGACCCCAGAGACTATAAACTCAGGTAAGTCATATACTACTAGCATAGCAGACCCTTTGGCATAAATACCAGACAGTGTACTTTAAAGCAGAAAATAAAGTCCAGGTTAATCTCTCCACTAAAGGACTTCTACTGTATACAGTTAACTTGTCCTAAAGCTTGCTAGCATCTTCTAATGCAGTGGGTCAGCAAATTGCAGCTGAGAGCCAACTTTTTAAAAATAAAGTTTTATTGGAAAACAGCCATGCCCATTTATTTACATACTGTCTACAGTTAGTTTTGTGCCACAAAGACAGAGCTGAGTAGTGACAAGACTTGGCTCACATGCCTAAAATACTCTTTGGCCTTTTATGAAACAGTTTGACCTCTGTTATTCTAGATAAGAAATACCTAAATTGATAAAGAAACACGAACCTAATTTAAGTAATCCAAAGACAACCTATCTTCTAATTTTATTTCTAAGCAAAACCAGAAACATGTACCAAGCACACACACCTGTTTTATTTTAAACAACAGAGCATGATTACCTGCCATTGCTGGGCTGCTGTGGAGACTGTCTAGAATGGTCAGAAGGCTCTGACCGCTGGTCAGGAGATCGTGATCGGCTGTGACGGGGAGGCCGGTCGTGTGATCGACCAGAATGATCTGATGCCAGTGACTGAATTTCTGAAATGTCTGTTAAACAAAAGAGTGCTGTTTATTTTTCCATGAAATGACTACAGTAAAATATAAGGTACTCCAATAATAATGGAAATAAGTTACTAAATATAAATTCATATAAAATGGTTGATTTAAGCATTAACTTAATCAGCTACTATTCGATATTGGTGAGCTGTCAACAGAAAAAATTTTTTTTGTATTCTTATATTTTGAAGGTGTCTGGCTTATAGAAAATTATCATTTCATTCTAAAATGTCAAATCTTCCCACTTTAAGAAACAGGTCACTTAAAGGGTCTCTGCAAACAGAGCCACACTCACCATCTCTCTCAGAGGCATTAGCAGAGTGGATACTGTCAGAAAGATCAGGGACATTCAGCAGGGTAGCCCGCTCATCTCTCTGAACTACCATCTTTAACTTGCCTTTAGACCTCTCTATCAATGTCTTTGCATCTGTCAATGACATATTTTCCGTCACGGTACCATTTATCTGCAACAGAAAAGAAACTATAGGTTGAAGGTAAATGACAAAAATACAAACGTTAACTTAGTCTGACATGAACAGGAATATCTAGACTACTCCTGGGCTTGCTCTGAGAACCAAAATATTCCCTTTACACTTTTCCTAAACTATCAAAGTACTCCTCCTTACTGAAATAATAAAATCTGTACTACACTGCTGCTCTGCCAGAAAAGCCCAAATTAGCATCTTCTACCTCCTCCCCATCACTTTCTATTACTCATGGGCAAACTAACAAAACACATCAATAATATCCGGAGGAGTTATCAAAACCACTTAATGTGGAACAACAAACAAATCTATCTACAAAAGTAACTCCTATTAGTGAAAAATACACATTTGGCGCTATTAATTCTCTAGGATGACTCTATGCCCAAAGAAAAGCGTCAGTGTTGACATGTAATAATAGCCAGTGGCAAACTATCTAGTCCCCAAATACTGATTTTTAATTCTTTTTGGCAAAATCGCTTCAAGCATGAACAGGAGCTATGTGGTCACACTAGAACTTGTTTTCTACTGCAGTTCATCAAAATGTAAGAATATGACTATACCTTCAATACAACATCGCCTTCTTGAATATTGCCATCTCTTGCTGCCAAACTATCTTGTGAAATTTCCTTTACAAATATATGGCTGGCCAATCGAAGACCATATTCTGAAATAATATATTTAAATGTCTTTAGTGTAAAATCCCAAGAGTAAAATCCCAAGACTCTTAAATAGAGTTTAAAAGTATGAAACTAATAATCACCGCATAGAGTTTTTAAGTACAATCAGTAATAAGAAATTATTCTTGGCCTCCCTGCAAAGAAGACATTTCCTCTAATCATCAGAAAGTTTTCACTGTCAGTGTGAAAGCAAAGGGAAAGTGCGTGGTTCAAACAAAAGATTGACACATCGTGCTCTCACTGTACTGAAAGAGAGAAAAATCCGAAGAGATAACCATTTCTCTCTGATGGTGTCATGCTGATGCACTAGCTTCTCAGAAGGTTTAAAGAATAAAATTCTGAAAAGGAAAACTCTGGAATCCTTTACGATTTTGTTGATGACTTGAACACCTCTCTGAGAGACATACACAGAGCATCAGTGTGCACCACTCAAACGAGGGCTTAAAACAAGCCAAGCAGATGTGGGGAGGAGTTAAAGATGCCCGTCCTTCCAACAACCGACAAAGTGCCCAAAGTGCCCAGGAGCGTGGCAACATTAATTGCACCTGTGGGTGAGGGAGTGGTCAGAGTTAAAGAAGTTACCAGGAGAGTCCAGAAAACTGTCAGGGGGCCTGCAAAGCTGTACAATGACTACAACTAACAGTATAATGTCAATAGGAACAGGACTGCCCCGGTTGTGTTAGGAGAAAGAGTAGGACTGAGTCTTACTGCGAAAGAAAAACAAAACAAAAACCAGAAGGGAAACAAAACTGTTTTTAAGATGGGATAAGTTAGCAGACCTGCTACTCAAGCTTTTAAAAGTTACATCAGTTACAGTTCAACTTAAGGCAAATATACAAAGAGTGTTCACAAGCAGGAATAGAATCAGGGTTAAAAAAAAGAAAATGACCTTCTAAGGGATCTAGGCAGTCAACTATGTGTGCTTTAGAAATGGTGACTATATCTCACAGAAAGAAAGTATTGATTAAAAGACTGTCCTTATTTAAGACTTAAAAATTATAAATGACCAAAATACAGAGATGACTCTAAAATATTCCTTGTATATTAATGTATTCGTTTATTCTAAGTATTTCCTTAGTAAATATTAACTAGGTGGTAGGCACTAGAGATAAAAACCAGCAATTGAGACAGTCCCTGCACTCTGGCAGCTTCCCTAGTCAGTAGGGAAAAAGACGTTACCACAATTACCTGTGTGATGAAGAGTTCGGATGGAGCAATACATGATTCTGTGCCTAGTGGGGGTCAGAGAAGGTCTCCCTGAGAAGCAAATGCTAAAGCTGAAACTCTACCTAAGAAATACTAACACTAAACCTGAGAAATGGACTTCCCTGGTGGCGCAGTGGTTGAGAATCCACCTGCCAATGCAGGGGACACAGGTTCGAGACCTGGTCTGGGAAGATCCCACATGCGCGGAGCAACTAGGCACGTGAGCCACAACTACTGAGCCTGCGCGTCTGGAGCCTATGCTCCGCAACAAGAGAGGCTGTGATAGTGAGAGGCCCGCGCACTGCGATGAAGAGTGGCCCCTGCTTGCCACAACTAGAGAAAGCCCTCGCACAGAAACGAAGACCCAACATAGCAAAAATAAATAAATAAACAAATGTGGGTTTAAAAAAAAAAAAAAAAGAATATAAACCTGAGAAATGAGGTTGGGTGGGGGTGGTGGGGTGTGTGTGTGTGTGTGTGCGCGCGCATGCGCGTGGGTGTGGGTGTGTGCGTGTGCACACTGGTCGAGACAGAATGGTTAAAAACAAGTGCACCAGAAGGTATGAAGGAAAGACAAGACAGGTTTGATGAAGTCATAAGTGTAGGGCAAGAGTCAGACAGAGAAGCAGCCCAGAGGACCCTGTAACCATGTGGAGCAGTCCACAGAATGGACCAGGGAGATCCAGAGACTGGATCATGAGGCTGGGTGAGTCACTTAATAGACAGTGGTGTGGTGCTCCTCACCCGCCGTGCCCCACAACACAAAAAAGGAAAAAGTAACGATGTGTTGATTAACTTGATTGTGGTGATCGTTTCCTAGTGTATACATACCTCAAACCATCACACTGTACACACCTTAAATACATAACAACTTTACATATTAATATACAATGTCAATTACACCTCAATAAAGATGGAAGAAAAAAAAAAGATGCTGGTAGCTTGGATGAGGGTGGTGGTGGTGGAGAAAGGAGGAGTAGGACAGTCAAGTGTGGTGTTTAGGAAGTTAGAAGGTGTTAACCGGGCATAGGAAAGCAGGGGAAAAAAGATGTCACGGAAAACTATACCATGCTGCCCCCGGCTGGCTTGAGAGACCGGGTAGACAGGAATATATGCAATGGGATATTTCATAAGAAACATTCCACGAGGGAGATGTGCTGTATCTGAGGGATGCAGACAAACACCTAAGGGTACATGCCTATGAGTCAGCTGGGGCACCAGGGTACACACACTGGACCTAGGGAAGGAGCTGTGCCATCATGAGCAGCCCACGACACTGAGAGACATGAGATTTCCTAAAGATGTTATATGAAGTAGAAAAGAGATTCTAGAACAGAAATCCACAGAACACTGAAAGGTAGAATGAGGACAAAGAGATTGCCAAGGATACAGAAAAGAAAGAGGGAGGAACCCCTGAAACCCACAGCATTACAGGAGCCAAGAGAAAACATTATTTCAAAAAACACGGAGTGGTTAATTATTAGAGAAATGCAAATCAAAACTACAATGAGGTATCACCTCACACCAGTTAGAACGGGCATCATCAGAAAATCTACAAGCAACAAATGCTGGAGAGGGTGTGGAGAAAAGGGAACCCTCTTGAACTGTTGGTGGGAATGTAAATTGATACAGCCACTATGGAGAACAGTAGGGACGTTCCTTAAAAAACTAAAATAGAATTACAGTATGACCCAGCAATCCCACTACTGGGCATATACCCAGAGAAAACCATAATTCAAAAAGACACATGCACCCCAATGTTCACTGCAGCACTATTTACAATAGCCAGGTCATGGAAGCAACCTAAATGCCCATCAACAGATAAATGGATAAAGATGTGGTACATATATACAATGGAATATTACTTAGCCATAAAAAGAAATGAAACTGAGTCATCTGTAGAGACGTGGATGGACCTAGAGACTGTCATACAGAGTGAAGTAAGTCAGAAAGAGAAAAACAAATATGGTATATTAACATATATATGTGAAACCTAGAAAAATAGTATAGATGAACCGGTTTGCAGGGCAGAAATAGAGACACAGATGTAGAGAACAAACATATGGACACCAAGGGGGGAAACTGGGGGGGGTGGGGGTGGGATGGGATGAACAGGGAGACTGGGATTGACATATATACACTAATATGTATAAAACAGATAACTAATAAGAACCTGCTGTATAAAAAATAAATCAAAAGGCAAGTAAGATAAAGACTAGAAATTTCTACCGGATTTAGTATGACCAGTTCTAGGAGCAGATACCAGAGAGAGAGGGCTGAAGAGTGAGTGGTGAACAAGGAGAAACAGCTCTGAACACAGACAGTCTGACTGAGAAGTTGGTATGGATGAGGGCAGAGGGGAGCAATAACCAGGAGACATGTCAGGTTTCAGTAAAGCGGATCAGAGCCAGCCTTCAAATACTCTTACACCTTTTTATCAAAATGATCAGTCATCAATGCTTTCCTGCATGGGAGAGACACGCCCACGGCAGCAAGAAGCCACAATCAGACTCATTTGTATCAAATGTGATTACCTGAGGGGAGGCAGCTAGGCTTCAGTTTCAAAATTTTTTGACAAACAAGTCCTTTGCTTTTAGAGCAATATCCTGTGGCGGGTCCTGTCCCTCCGACTCTCCATTTAGAAAAGGCAGCCTGCCCTCCCTCCGAATCCAATGATTTCTACCCAGATGTAGGTACTACTGATCCTGACAGCTAAGTAAAACACTGAATTGCAACTTGGTGATGGCGTGACATTTCTTGTATTAGCCTATTCTACTCACAAGAAGTAATCCAAAATCCAACTACTGGACAATTTATGTGAAGTACTATCTGCTACAACAAAATGATTCAAGAAGAGGAAACAGATGACCCCTGAAGCCTGACATCACAGGATTTGATTTAAAGCAACAGGACACAAAAACGAAGATAACAGAAGACAACAAAGCAAAGATATAAAGTGATGGCAAACTTACTTCTCATTAAAATTGGTCTTAAAATTTTCATGTGAAAATGATAAACGAGTTGGTAGAAAATACCTTCGTTTTTCCGGGATTTCACCAGTGTGACTTTGGTGGGTCTGGCAGGTTGACTGGAAGCCACAGATCGCCTATCAGATCGCGGAGACAGACTCCTCTCTCGACTTGCACTTCTATCCCTGGCCCAGCTCTTCTCACTCCTCCTGTTAACCATGCCCCCACGGCCACTTCTCGGGTCGTGTACTTCCTCATCATAACTATCTTCTTCATTCTCAGATACTGGTTCAGGATCAGGACGACTTACTGGTATCTGAACTTTCTTTTTCCTTCGAATGGTCTACAAATAAGAAGGATTACAATATGAGCTGATTTTCATATATGTACTTTCAGTTCTTAAGAGAGGAAGATCACATTTTTCTGGTCTCATACTCATTATGAATAAGAGATATAGTACACAAATATAACAAATTAATAAGGAATACTTTTCTATATTGGTTATCTTTTCTGCTCTCCTGGTAAACAGATCTGGTTAAGAAGCAAATTTGGAATAGAGGGCCTAATAAAGTTCTTAATTCAGAAGATCTTCTATGTGTAATAATTACAAGCTTACAGGAAAACTAATAATTACTGGTGGTTTGAATAAAGGAGGGGGCACTGTACTCTAATACAATCAAATATACTGTAGTTGTTACCAAACCAGAGCAAACTTGCAGGCCCAACTTGATTCCTTAAAAATTTCGGAATCCATGAGTATCAAGGCCCACAACTGTCCTACTGGAACTCTAAGAGAGAAATTTATTGTACTTCCACACTAACACTGAACTTAGTGTTGTGTTGGAGCTAATAACTCCATGATACTCCACCAATACAAACTTTGTTTCTCTCTCTCCAAAATTTGTAATTTATGGTCTATGCATAAATTCCTTCTTCTGGCTTTCTTTACTCAATTGACTCTGATACTGGTTCAATTTTCCCTGTCCACTTATTTCCTTTACTTTCTGTAAGATCAAGATCTATTTGCGTTGCCTTCTGACTGAGTGGCCTCTTAATCCCTGGACTGCACTCTGTCTTCTCACACCAGTATACATTTGATCTCATCAGAGATCTGCAAGATCTTCTTGAGTAACACTCCTTGTCTTCTACTTCTGATACCCTGATCTACTGAAACTTCTCCATGTCCATCTTATGTCTGACTCCTCCATGCCCTCCTATTCTCCTAGTCCATCAATTCCCTCCTGGTTTCAACTGTCTTCCTCCCAAGTTTGATGAGTTGTCATGCTTCGATATTTAAATGATTTTCTCTAGCCCCGGGATACCACAGCCCTGTACCTGCTGAGTCAGGACCCAGCCCACCCCAGTAGGCTGGCACCAGCCCCTGGACCCCCAGGGCCCTGCAGCCAGAGACTCCATGACCAGCCTGCCTACGCTGGGCACTAGCCCTGGGACACATAGGACCCTGACCCTGTCCACCAGTAGGCCGATATTAGCTCTGAAACACCTTGGACCCATCAGCCAGCCACTCTGGGATCCAGCCCCACTCATCAGTAGGCTTACAAAGCTTTGGAACACCCCGAACCCTGCAGCCAGTGATGTCTGAAACCAGCCTGCTCACCAGCAAGCCTACACTAGGACCCCTGGCCGCACAACCAGCCACCCAGCTCTACCCACCAGTGGGCCAGCACTAGAGAGAGAGGGCCCAAATCAATAATATCAGAAATGAAAAAGCAGAAGTTACAACTGACAGCACCGAAATACAAAAGATCACAAGAGATTACTGTGAACAATTATACGCAAATAAAATGGACAACCTAGAAGAAATGGACAAATTCCTAGAAATGTACAACCTCCCAAGACTGAACCAGGAAGAAATAGAAAATATGAACAGACCAATTATCAGTAATGAAACTGAATCAATAATTTAAAAACTCCCAACAAACAGAAGTCCAAGACCATATGGCTTCACAAGTGAATTCTACCAAACATTTACAGAAGAGTTAACATGTATCCTTCTGAAACTCTTCCAAAACATTGCAGAGGAAGGAGTGCTTCTGAACTCATTCTATGAGGCCAGCATCACCCTGAGAGCAAAACCAGACAAAGAGAAGAGAAAAAATTACAGGCCAATATCAATGATAAACATAGATGCAAAATTACTCAACAAAATATTAGCAAACTGAATTCAACAATACATTTAAAGGATCATACACCATGATCAAGTGGGATTTACCCCATGGATATAAGGATGGTTCAATATCCACAAATCAATGTGATATATACCACATTAACAAACTGAGGAAGAAAAATTTTATGATCGTCTCAATAAATGTTGAAAAAGCTTTTAATAAAATTCAACATCTACGTATGATTAAAAAAACTCAACAAAGTGCATATAGAGGGAACATACCTCAACATAAAAAAGGTCATATATAAGCCCACAGCTAACATGGTGGGCTCAATGGTATAAAGCTGAGAGCATTTTCTCTAAGATCAGGAACAAGACAAGGATGCCCACTGTCGCTCTTTTATTGAACTTAGTGTTGGAAGTCCTAGCCCCAGCAATCAGACAAGAAAAAGAAAAGGAATCCAAATTGGAAAGGAAGAAGTACAACTGTTACTGTTTGAGGATGACATGATACTCTATAGAAAATCCTAAAGGCATCAAGAATAAACTGCTAAGAGCTCATCAATAAATTTGGCAAAGTTGCAGGATACAAAATTAATACAAAGAAATCTGTTGTATTTCTATACACTAACAACGAACTATCAGAAAGAGAAATTAAGAAAACAATCCCATTTACAAATCGCATCAAAAAATAAAATCCCTGGGGGCTTCCCTGGTGGCGCAGTGATTGAGAGCCCGCCTGCTGATGCAGGGCACACAGGTTCGCGCTCCAGTCCGGGAAGATCCCACATGCCGCGGAGCGGATGGGCCCATGAGCCATGGCTGCTGAGCCTGCGCGTCCGGAGCCTGTGCTCCGCAACAGGAGAGGCCACAACAGTGAGAGGCCCACGTACCGCAAAAAATAAATAAATAAATTAATTAATTAAAATCCCTGGGAATAAATCTAACTAAGGAGGGAAAACACCTATACTCGGAAATATAATGACACCAATGCAAGAAACTGAAGACAACGGGAACAGATGTAAAGATATACCAAGTTCATGGACTGGAAAACTTAATATTGCTAAAATGACCATACTATCCAAAGCAGTCTAAATATCCAATGCAATCCCTATCAAAATGCCAATGGCATTTTTCACAGAACTAGAACAAGTAATTCTAAAATTTATATGGAAACACAAAAGACCCCAAATAGCAAAAAACGAACAAACAAAAACAATCTTGAGAATGAAGAACAAAGCTGGAGGCATCATGCACCCAGATTTCAAACTATACTATATGGTTACAGTCATCAAAACAGCATGGTACTAGCACAAAACCAGACACATAAATCAATGGAACGGAACAGAAGGCCCAGAAGATGAATCCACACTTACATGGGCAATTAATCTATGACAAAGGAGGCAAGAATGTACAATGGGGAAAAAACAGCCTCTTCAATAAATTGTGCTGGGAAAACAGGACAATTACATACAGAAGAATCATACTGGACTACTCTCTCATATCATGCACAAAAATAAATTCAAAATGGATACAAGATTTAAATATAAGCCCTGAAACCATAAAACTCCTAGAAGAAAACATAGGCAGTACACTATTTGACATCAGTCTTAAAAATATTTTTTGGATATGCCTCCTCAGGCAAGGGAAACAAAAGCACAAACAGGACTACATTCAACTAAAAAAGCTTTTACACAGTGAAGTTAACTATCAACAAAACAAAAAGGCCGCAGACGCAATGGGAGAAGATATTTGTAAACAATATGACCCACAAGGGATTAATATCCAAAATATACAAAGAACTTACACAACTCAACGTCAAAAAATAAACAAACAACTCAATTAAAAACTGGGCAGAGGATCTGAATAGACATTTTTCCAAAGAAGACATACAGATGGCCAACGGGCACATGACAAGATGCTCAATATCACTAATCATCAGTGAAATGCAAATCAAAACCACAATGAGATATCACCTCCCACCTGTCAGAATGGCAATTATGAAAAAGAAAACAAATAACAAGCACTGACAAGGATGTGGAGAAAAGGGGACACTCATGCTCTGTTGGTGGGAATGTCAATTAGTCCAGCCACTACGCAAAACAGTATGGAAACTCCTCAAAAAATTAAAAATAGAACTACCATATGATCCAGCAAATTCCACTCCTATTCACCCAGAGAAAATAAAAACACTAATTAGAAAAGACATTTATGGGAATCCCCTGGTGGTCCAGTGGTTAGGACTCTGCACTTCCACTGCAAGGGGCATGGGTGCAATCCCTGGTCGGGGAACTAAGATCCTGCATGCCACGAGGCCAAAAAAAAAAAGGAGGGGAGGGGAGGGAAGAAAGGAAAAGGAAAAGACATTTGCATGTCTCTGTTCATTGCAGCATTATTTATGATATCCAAGATATGGAAGCAAAGCAAGTGCCCATCAACAGATGAACGGATAAAGAAGATTTGATACACACACACACACACACACACACACACACACACACACACACACACACACACGAATACTACTCAGCCATGAGAAAGAGTAACATCTTGCCATCTGCAACAACACAGATGGACCTGGAGGGTATTACACTAAGTGAAATAAGTCAGACAGAGAAACACAACTACTGTATGATTTCACTTATATGTGGAATCTAAACAACAAATGAACGAACATAACAAAACAGAAATGGAGTTACAGATACAGAGAACAGGCGGCTGCCAGAGGGAAAGGAACAGGTGAGACAGATCAAACAAACTTCCAGTTGCAAAATAAATGAGTCATGGGTATGAAATGTACGGTGTAGGAAACACAGTAACTACCTAGTATCTTTGCATGGTGACATATCGTAACTAGATTTATCCTGGTGACCATTTTGAAATGTAGAGAAATATAGAATCACCATGTTGTGTAACAGGAACTAACAGTGTTGTAGGTCAATTATACTTCAAAAACAAACAAATTTATAGAAAAAGAGGTCAGATTTGTAGCTACAGAGGTGACGGGGGCTGGGGGGATTGGATGAGGGCAATCAAAAAATGCAAATTGGGGCTTCCCTGGTGGCACAGTGGTTGAGAATCCGCCTGCCAAGGCAGGGGACACAGGTTCGATCCCTAGTCCGGGAAGATCCCACAAGCCGCAGAGCAACTAAGCCCGTGTGCCACAACTACTGAGCCTGTGCTCTAGAGCCCGCGAGCCACAACTACTGAAGCCGGCGTGCCTAGAGCCTGTGCTCCGCAACGAGTGATGCCACCGCAATGAGAAGCCTGCGCACCACAATGAAGAGTAGCCCCCGCAACCAGAGAAAGACCACGCACAGCAACAAAGACCCAATGCAGTCAAAAATAAAATTATTATTATTATTTTTTTAAAGTGCAGACTTCCCTTCATAAGATAAATAAGTACTAAGGACATAATGTACAACATGGTAAATATAATTAAAGTTGCTAAGAGAGTAAATCCTAAGAGTTCTCATCACAAGGAAAAAATGTTTTTTTCTATTTCTTTAACTTTGTATCTATATGAGATGATGGATGTCATAATTTCATGAAGTCAAATCATCATGCTGCACACCTTAAACTTACACAGTGCCGTATGTCAACTGTATCTCAGTAAAGCTGGGGGGAAGTTACTTTCTCTTGACCCGTTGGTCCTGTGCCAGGTCAAACCCTGTCCTGTATTATCTTCCCCTTCAGATGGCTGCATCCCCACACCGGCTGGTTAGGTTCTCCTCTATAAATTCATTTTACTTGAAAGAATTCTTTCATTTATTCAGCAATCCTTTCATCTACCTCTTGTTGCCTCAAATTCCATGGAATGTGCTAACACAGGTATCCCGAAACCGTTCTCTGAGATGCCAGTCACTAGGCCTGATTTATAGAGATCAGTGCCACTTCACATCCCCACTCCCACATGCTTTCAGTGTCTCATTTATTTGGTCTTCCTTCCTGGTCTCAGACAATTCGATCCTCTTCCTGCATGAACAACACCCTTTCAGAGGGGCTTATTCTCATCCCTCCCCACCTCCAAGACCTTTCCTCATCAATTACCACCCCCCCGCAAGCCAGGTACCAACAACTATAATCTCTCCCTATTTACCTCCAGTCTGTCCTCTGCCTACTAATCTGCAAACTCATCTTCGATTCCCATCTCGCTACTCATTTCCAAGCTATCATCTTTTCTCTTCCTTTTGTGACTCACTTTCTTCAAAGGGCTGCTCCACACTTAATACCGCAGCTTCTTACCACCAAGAGTGATCAGAGAACGCCTCTCTGAGGACACATCGAAGCTAAAGGTCAACAAGCAGCAAGAGGCCAGCATGTGGAAAGGACAGGCAGCCAAGGCCCTGTTATGAATGAAGAAAAGGCTGCCTGCCTTGCTACTCTTGGTGCCTCATGGCTGAGGCCCTTCTCGGGCAACATTTACTGTAAAGCACCCCTCACTGCCTCCCTGAGTCTTACTCTCACCTCTATTTCCATCTCCAACATGTTGTATTAGAAGCAATTCTTTGTGTTAGCACTTCGATCTTCAATCGCTCCCTAGTAAGGTATAAACAAAATAACCAGTTGAGTCCTCAAAGCTTTCCCCGTCACTCCCCTAAGAGAGTGAGCACCACCTGTCTGAAATCTGCACCTGAAGCACCCTCCATCTCAGATGATTTGCATGATGGCTGTGACTGTGTGTACCCATCAAGCCTACTGAAATTCAAGTTCCCTGAGGAGGTCCTGGCCAGGTCATTTTAACTGTACCTGTAATGAAGTATTTGCACGTAGTAAGTGTTTAACTCATTGAAAAATATCCAATCCTGCTATGATTCCCCATTTATATTATGAGTTAAGTACTATAAACCCACTCAGGCTTGGTAATCATACTTGATTTTAACACTGAAAATTGTGAAACAAAAATTTTGGGGAAGAATGCCTACTTCAAAACAGGTCAGCTGAATTAAACATTCAAATATAAAACAAAACAATGAAATTATGTAAGTACTAGAATAAAATATAAGATATATGTTTTTATAACTCTGGTAAGGTAAAGACTTTTGTAAGCATGACACCAAAGGCAGAGCCAATCAAGTGAAAGTCTGACAGATATGACACGATAAAAATGAAAACCTTCCCATGATGATGAAATAAAATGATATAAAAGCAAACCAAAAAAACACTGTAAACAACTTAAACACACTCACAAAGAAAATGGAAAAACAATATATGCAGTGTATACCACAAAAGGCTAATCATCTTAATACACACAACACTAGTGTGACACTCATCAACATAAGAATAGGAACAGGCAAAGAAACATAACGGGAAGTATACATACCAGGTGAAGATCAAACCCACTTGTAATTTGAAATACTATGTTTAGTCCATCAGTTTGGCAGAGATGTAAGCGTTGATGAAATTGTACTCTCTCAGTAGCTTACTGGTTTTCTAATGGGCAAATTGGCAACCCATGTATCAAAAGTCGTTCATGCCATCTGACTCTAAAAAGCTACTCCTAAGAAGTTATTCTTAAAAAGTAACTGAACAAGTAGATAGAAATACGATGATCTTTATTATTTTTAAAATAATAAAGATTATTTAAAAATAATCTTATTAAAAATAATTTTAATAAGATTATTTTAAAATAATCTTAATTTTTAAAAAAATACTTGTGGAAACTGGACATTGAAATGCCCATCAGTGAATGCGTTGAGGAAGTGTGCACACACACTGAAATGCTATGCAGCCATGTGGGTAAATACTAAAGTGTTCAGAATTTATCTCTAGGAAGGTGTTTTCGCCCATTCGCTTCATAATGCTTTTTTAGTATGTTCAGAATTTTAGTAAAAACTACACATGTTCACTATGTTATAAACAATCTTTTACTATCTTCTCTTCACCTACTGTTAAACAAAATTAAGCACATTTATGGTAGTTATATTATCAAAGGAGTTCTAACATTTTAATTCAACGGAAAAGAAATTTATTGAGCCTAATGCCCAAGGGATCTTAGTTTATGGGAAGATATAAACTAAGAACCATCAAAATATAAGAGCCCAGGGCCGGGGAGGGAAGGAGCTAGCTACTCAGAACTGGGGGGAAAAAAAACATATATAGAGACCTGAGGTTCTGGTTATGGCAGGAGATGAGTTAAGGAAGACATCCTACAATGAAAGGCCACATTTTAAGACACTACGGTTTTATTCTCAATGATGAAAACTTAGCGTATGTTGATGACGTAACCCACTCTCTTCAGACACAGGAATGAACAGCTACCCTCTGCTGACTGAACATGCTACCACCCAACCCTCCTACAGCTTCTCCCTGAAGAGCAAACTACTTGCCCTGACTTCCACCTTTCCAAATGATGTAGCGAAGCACAGTGAGAGGAAAACTCATCCTTCTTACATGTGCTATTTCAAATACATAACAGGTTTTGGACTGTTTCTTACAAAATCATTTCTATGGTTAGAAAAGTCTGAAGTGTAGGAGTACAACTTTCTTGGTTGTATTATTGATGTGGGGCATGTGTACTAAACATTTTGCATGGAAAAACACAACAGTTCAATATTCCAAAGAATGAAGCTGGAGCTATGGGTGAAGCTCACAACCTCAGACACAGGGAGAAAAATCCAATTTACCTATGGTGCTCACCTTGGAATATGCAGTGACTCATCTGAAGAACACTTATTCAATTTATAAAAACCAACAAATATAAAAATTAGCAATTTGCTTCTGTAAATGCTACAATCTCATGTTATAAAAACTGTTTAAAAATTGTACCATCAACTAGCCAGTCTGTACACGAACTGCAATTTAAAACAACACTAGAGTTCCAAATGTAAAAATACAGTTACAACAAAAAGCTGTGAAAACACATGCACAGTAGAAGATGCCTGTCATCTGGAATGCAGTAACTAAACTCTGGGTCTACTGCCACATGAGAAAACTCACTTAACCAGCAAGGACACTGGTGTGGAGATGAGCCATACGGCACAGCAGCCTACACAAGGTGAGAGGGCCTCCAACTGTGGGTATACAGTCTCAGGAAATACCACTTCTGGCTCTCACCATAGCTCCCAGAGGTCAAAACACCATGCAGGCCTCCTCACTCCAGCCCTCTCCTTTCTGTTGGGTCCACTGTGGCTCTGACTGTCTGCTGCAAAGTAGAAACGTTCTCAGTGGACAAGGCAACACAAACCATGTAGCCGCCAGCCTCTTCCTCCTACTCTATACACCTGAGCTAACGCCTCAAGCAGTACCTTAATTAGGCCTTTCAGAGTCTAGATAAGGCAGAAACAGGGGCAGCAAAGTGGTTAACGTGCTCCTCTATGCATTGATAGATATACATATATATATATTTTTTTTTGGCCTCATGGCATGTGGGATCCTAGTTCCCCGACCAGGGATCAAACCTGTGATTCCTGCAGTGGAAGCACAGAGTACTAATCGCTGGACCGCCAGGGAAGTCCCTATGTAGATACAATTTTACGTAGGATTTTAACGTTAAATCCATTCTCTGCTACATGTGCCTAGTTTTAAATGAAACAGAAGAGTCTAGCAATACACTAAAAAACATATGAACCCTGAACAACTCTATAAAACAAAAAACAGAAAAAAAACAAAACACACAGAACCAAAAAAATAAACCCTTACCACTCTCTCTTTCCTCAAACTATATCACAGTAACAAAGTAGCAACAATATACGTGTTCAAGGGACAACATAAAATTTGTCCACTGAACAAAACCTATAACAGAAAATACCTTAAACTGATTATACGCCAAGATTCAGTCTAATTTAAGTATTTTTTTAAAGAGGAAGCATTAAGCCATAAAGAAAGAGGTAACCATTCAACCAGGAGCTCCTTCCTTTCTTTTTCAATCAAAAAAAAATCCTGGTATCTGAGCTTTGAGAAAATACACACCAGTGACAAAACATACCACCGGTATTAGAAGAAAGAAACATTCTTACTTGTAAACAACTAACTTTAGAACTACTGTTCCAGATTTTATTTTCTTAAATGGGAAGAATGAATTCAAACACCAAAAACATACCAACAGTAAAGTTGGTATCTTTATAAAATTAAAGGTAAAAAACACTTACAATTTTTGCATTTTTTCCACTTTTCCTTAGTTGCTGAACAGCAAAAGCATGTTCAACATTATCCATTGAAACGCCATTAACCATCGCGACTCGGTCATTTTCCCTAAGGAAAAAAAGTGACCAAAATAATAACAAGTTAGACGAAACCATACAAATAAGTTTATAAAGATATTTTTAAGATAGGATCTTTAAAAAAGATATTCTAATTATGGGCTAATTAACCTGTCTTCAGATCAATGATAAAATAATGTCCAGCTATTTAATTTTCAAATCCCCCACAAAAAATGTTTAGCACTTGTAACTAACCACAGGTCATTAATTTTTTAACTATTAACACAATGTTTCCCAAAAGGACTGAACAGGTACCACAATACACATAATGACTTCTGGTGGTACAGTTACAGGCATTCAATGATACTAAGTCATAAGGCTGGAAAAAGTTATTCCTTCTTTAAAGATAAAGTCCTTCTCCTTCCAATTTTCTTTCAGTCCTCTACTCATACTCTCATTTTTTTGCTAGTGTACCTTTTGCCTCTCTTTTATCTTGCTAATCTTCTTGTTGAACAAAAACACTAAGACTCAGGGTGAGAGGCTCCTGAAGGCTAGATTCTACCCAAACTGAGTAACAAGTTTTCTTTTCACTATCTTTATTTTTTACAGTGACCTTCTATTTAAGTTAAGTGATACTAGCTTTCCATATGACAGAGATAAGCATAAACGTATATTAATTTAGAAAAATCACTAGCATGGCATGCCAATGGCTGAGGGTAGGAAACATGCTTACTGCAGCTGCCCTTCTGCGGGTCCTCCTTTAAGCACATCTGAAATCACTATCGAGGTTTCCCCACTCTGGAAATGAGGATTATCTCTTCCACCAGATATTGCAATTCCAAATCCAAATCCAGGAGCCTAAAGTAACAATTATAGTAAAATGTTATGATGTCATACTCTACAATCTAAAAAAGTTCAAATATAAAAATTACAATCCTATTACAAAATGCTCACTCACTTGTATGGAAACACATCAGAATGACCTATCCTGGTATGGGAATGCAGGCTTTAATAAATTTAATGCTGGGCATAACAGAATATCGGAAACTGTCAATTACATGAATGTTCTTTAAGAACTAAAACACATTTAAAAATTCTGAACACTGAAATCCTGAATTCATTTTTGCTTATCAGAAGGGTTCCTGAGGGAATTGGCAGTGCCCCCCACCCCCCCCCAGCCGTGATCATCACAAACACTGGCAACTGATTTGCAGAATGACAGATTTAATGAGCATATAAACCGGGTGCCATTTTATATAATAAAATATCAACAGCTGTGAAAATCAACTTCCTTCACTTACCCTAAAAATCTCTACTGAAGTAATACACTATAATGTCTTATACACACTGCATACAATAGAAAGTATACATTAATCATATCAAGCATTTTTAATTACTTATATTGTTAATTAAACAAAATCATAATTAATTATATACTTCTAAATGAGCTGAGAATCTTGACCATGGTGACTAAGGACAGCCCAGCACAGGAACAATCAAAACACTACCAAGTTATTTAAAAATTACCTAATCTCGCTTTTTTCACGAAGATGGCGCCAAAGGTGAAGAAGGAAGCCCCTGCCCCTCCCAAAGCCGAAGCCAAAGCAAAGGCTTTGAAGGCCAAGAAAGCAGTGCTGAAAGGCGTACACAGCCACAAAAAAGAAGATCTGGACGTCACCCACCTTCCGACGGCCCAAAACACTGCGGCTCAGGAGGCAGCCCACATATCCTCGGAAGAGCGCCCCTAGGAGAAACAAGCTTGACCACTATGCCATCATCAAGTTCCCCCTCACCACCGAGTCAGCCATGAAGAAAATAGAAGACACCACCACACTGGTGTTCACTGTGGATGTCAAGGCCAACAAGCATCAAATTAAACAGGCCGTGAAGAAGCTCTGACACTGACGTGGCTAAGGTCAACACCCTGATCAGGCCTGATGGAGAGAAGAAGGCATATGTTCGACTGGCTCCTGACTATGATGCTTTGGATGTTGCCAACAAAATTGGGATCACCTAAACTGAGTCCAGCTGGCTAATTCTAAATATAGAAGTTTTCACTCTAAAAAAATAATTAAATAAAAATAAATAAAAATAAAAATTACCTAATCTCAAAGAAATCCACACCATTCCCTAGAAAGGAAATGAAGTATTCAGAGTAGTCTGAAAGAAACAGCCAATATTCTCCTAGGGCTCCAGAATCAAAAAATCAGAGGCTATGTTTTCATATAACGTTGTACTACACTATGCTCTACAATCCAAACCACCTGAGGACAAAGGTAACAACTTCCTTCCACTACTGTCCCATCCACAAAGACCACGCCCACCATGGACAGGGGATACATCATGACCTCCCCTTCTACCCCAAAGTCTACTGAAATAGCCAAAGAAGAAGAAAAGAGAAAAACTCTTATTAAAAAAGAATAAACACCAGCAATTCCACGCCTAGGTATATACCAAAAAGAAATGAAAACGTGTGCAGAGATTTATACCCACACACAGCAGCATTTATTAATAGCCAAAAACTGCAAACAACCCAAATGTCTATCCACTGATGAATGGATGAATAAAATATGGTATATCCATTAAATGAATTATCTGCAATAGAAAGGAGTGAAGTACTGATACATGCTACAAAATGGGGAACACAGAAAACATGATGCTATCTAAAAGAAGCCAACCATAAAAGACCACACACATCATACCATTCCTCTTAGATGAAACGTTCAGAAAAGACCAATCTGTATGAAACAGAAAATAGACTGGTGATTGTCGACGGCCAGGGTGTGGAAAGGGATGGAGACATTGGGGAGGGATGGTTTATGAGTAACATTATTCTTTTTAGGGTGATGGAATGCTTAAAAACTGACTCTGGTGATGGTCTTACAGATCTGTGAATATACTAAAAATCACTAAATTGTACATTTAAATGGTGAATTGTATGGTATGTGAATTATACTGCAATAAAGCTAATACCCCCCAGAAAAGGTTAATGTGAAAAAACAAATAAACAGGAAAACATCTGGGTGGCAGAAGATAATGGCAACTGCCTGAATCTGTGTCTCCAAAATAATACAAAACAGATCACTACACAAAACCATAGCCTTAATATAGCTCAAAACCAGAGAATATGCAAATCTCAAAATAGCTAGAAGTAGGCCTAAAATTTCAAAAATAAAGAAATGATTAGAAAGAAAACTATTAGCACACAATTAGAAAACTTAAGAGACTACAGAACAAGTTCAAATAAATTTGAAAACTTAGATAAAACAGATAATTTTATAGGGAAATAAAGATTATTGAAATTGACTCTATTAGAAATAAAGACTTAAGCAACCCCATCGCTGAAGAGGAAACAGAGATAGTTATGAGGGAATTATCCCACAAAAAACACCAGGCACAGATGATTTCACAGGGAATTCTACCAAAACATCAATATCCAGATAGCCTCAATGCTCCATAAATTGTTCCAGAGCATCCTAAAATGAAGGAAAGCTTCTAACTCTTTTCAAGAAGCAATTATAATATTGATATCTAAATCTGATCATGACTATCCATGATAAAGACAGGGCTTCCCTGGTGGCACAGTGGTTAAGAACCCACCTGCCAATGCAGGGGACACGGGTTCGAGCCCTGGTCTGGGAAGATCTCACATGCCATGGAGCAACTAAGCCCGTGTGCCACAACTACTGAGCCTGTGCTCTAGAGCCCACACACCATAACTACTGAAGACCGCACGCCTAGAGCCCATGCTCCGCAACAAGAGAAGCCACCACAATGAGAAGCCCAAGCACAGCAACAAGAGTAGCCCCTGCTTACTGCAACTAGAGAAAGCCCACACGCAGCAACAAAGACCCATCACAGCCAAAAATTTAAAAAAACAAATTAATTAATTTTAAAAAGACAGAGCCCCCCTCCAAATACTAAAGCCTAACATCATTTATAAAGGCCAACACCATACAAATATTCCATGACAAGGTGATTTATTTCCAAGACTGTTGTATTAGGAAAGCCACTATATAGGAGACCCTATTAATAAACGTAGAGAAAAAAATTCAGAGATTATATCCATAGACCCTGGAAAGGCCTTTGACAAAAACCAACATTCACGACCAAGGGAAAGAAAAATTCAAGAAAATACTTTCAATCTGTTTTAATATTTCATTTTATGTTAAAGTACATGAAGAACCTTACCCACACACATAGTTGAAAAGGAGAAGAGTGATTTTAGTAAACCTTTTAGATGATTATGGATACTCCTGTTTGATTTTATATCGGTAAGTGATAGTTTCTTAATGGGTGGCTACAATGTGCAACCTAAAACCGTATCAGTGGACTTTTTGTACTTACTCTGTTACATGAATACCCATCCACTGGCCTATTTTGCACTTTGAATGGATTATTTTATCCAATGTGATTTTATAATACATTTCTTGGTCATTTGGAAAATATTTAGGTAAATCTTTCAAATGATGACACATTTCACTATACAATATTTTTTAAAAATCATACTTTAATTAATATCACCACCAATGCAATCAAAGTCTTTAAGTAGTGAAAAGTACTGAGCTCATCTCATGGTGGCAGATAAATGTTTTCCAAATTTTAATTTCTGTTTTAAAATTCAATTTTCTTCATTGGCAACAACTATTATCAGAGTTGTTTTCCTTGAAGCAACAGGTACTCATCACTTGAAAAAATGTTTGTCAAATATTCCAGTCTGGATAACCATTCCTTCAAGTAAAAGTGGTGTTACACACACAAATACACAGCTGGTTGAGCTTCCAATTCAAACAATCATGCAAGTACTTCAGTATAAAGCAGAAATACCTTATGCATATTTCCCATTTCAATATACAGATTATTTGTTAAATGTCTATTCAAAAGCTGACATGTGGTAAAATTAGTAATTTTTACTGCTTTGAGTTATTCTGCAGCAAAACTGGGATTGTTCTTATAAACTCTGAGTAAGTCCAGGAACTATTAGGATGGTTTGGGGCTATGAGGCCAGTTTTACCTCATACCACTGCTTTTGTACCTTCACTACAACTATCAACACAGTGAAAAAGACAAATAACATTTCTGTGCTGTTATGAAAATAGTTCGTCCTAAGCATAAAAAGACTTCAGAGGTCTTTTGGGGTCCTCAGCCCATACATTGATATTAAAAACCACTGAAAAAAGAACAAAACAAAAAAAACCCCAAAACAAACAAAAAACCCAACGAAGCAATTTACAAAAGATATGAAATGTTAAAACTCATAAGAAACACAAATTAAAACCACACAGAGAATGGTAAAAATTAAAGTACAACAACACATTTTGTTGAGGCGGCTGTAGAAAAATAGGCACCACTGCTAATGCGCATGCAAACTGCTACAATTCTTTAGGAGAGGAATTTGGCAATCCTAACAAAATTACAAAAGCATTTATGTATGTATGTATGTATGTATGTATGCATTTACTTATTTGTATTTTTGGCTGCGTCTTAGTTGTGGCACGCGGGCTCCAGAGCGTGGGCTCTGTTGTTGTGGCACACGGGCTCTCTAGTTGTGGCACAGGGGCTCAAGCAGTTGCGGCACAGCCTGTGGGATCTTAGTTCCCCGGCTAGGGATCAAACCCAACCCATGTCCCGTCCGTTGGAAGGTGGCTACTTAACCAATGGGCCACCAGGGAAGTCCTCAAAAGCACTTTATCTTTCAACAGAGTGAACCAGTTTCTAGCAATGTACACTGAAGATTACATATACAGCTCCAAAAATAAGAAAATACATATGTACATAGTTATTCACTGCAGATTGTAACTGCAAATACTGGAAAAAACCTAAAACACCCAAGGGTTACCTCCAAGGCAGTTTGGGGAGGGGTGTGTTATTCTCTGGCTCTTTTTCCATCCTTGGAGGAGGCTAGCACTAATCTTTTACTCTGTATACTTTTAAACTGTGCATTTATATCTTGCTTGATAATTCTTTTATTTAAAAATTAAAAACATAATACAAAAATATTAAAGAAATGCCAAAAACATAAGGACCTTTCAATAAGGAAGGCGGAGGTGAGTAGATACTTCCTAAGATTTGCTTGTGAACAAGTAAGTACAGTCTTGGCTGCATGAGCCAGGCATCAAACCCAGGCAGAACATACTGCTTCCATGCAGTGCCAGCACTCTGTGGGGCATGTCATCCTGCTGGATCAGCGCTGGCTGCAGTTCATTTAATGACTACCCAGGAAGTCTGTGATTCCCAACCCTGTCTACAGATGAAAATCATTTGGGATCAGTCTCAAAACTGCTTGATGATTTCCAAACCCCCCACCCCACAACCATTAAATAAAACTGGAGGAGGGCAGATGGCAGGCGTTTAAAAAAAAAAAATCTCCTAAGTGATTCTAATGGGCAGTCAGGGCTGAGAACCCTAGCCTTAAAAGCTTTGTGAATTTAAGACCAGGGTGATCATCAAAAACTATAAAAGGTTCGACTATCTCACACTTTCCCTTCCCTCTTAGGGAAGGTTTCTCTCCGAAACCTTTTTAGGCTTAGATCTCCACACGGTCCTATTTTTGGGCTTTTCAACAGATTTCTTACCTCCACTGCACTACAATTTACCCTCCATCGTGTTCAAAGGATTATTATTCTAAAACAAACCCAATTCTGTCATTCCATTGCCCAGAGGTCCAAGTTCCTTAACATGCAATATCCTGAAATGCAACGCCAACTTGCTTCCCAGCACCCCAGTCTTTACCCTAAACACACTTAACTACTGACCCCTGCTTAACCATGCCATGCATCATCAAGTTCCAAGCTTTCACATTTCTTCTCTGCCTAGGACTCCTTTAGCATCACACCCTTCAACATCCAGGTTCAACAACACCTCCTTCATAAAACCAACCTAGCTTTTCACAAGCACAAGTGGCCCATCCTGTAGGCTCTCCGGCCACATAGACACACTTCTGCTACTTAACACACAGCACTGTAAATAGCCTGGGTATCAGAGGTTCGTTTGGGAGGGGTTTACATATTCTTCTACATATCCCACCTGAGTACAACCCTGCAAGGGCCTAACACAAAGTGGCTCATCAATGTTAGGGCACTAAAACAAGTATTTAGCCAATTATTCAATTTAATTTTAACTCAATTTCCCTTTATAGAGTTGTCTTTTAAAACTCACACTAATTTGAGCACTAAAACCTCATTAGCAGCCAGAGTACTAGCGTGGATTTGGAATTTCTTGAATTTCCAAATAAAAACAAGCAGGGCAACTATACAGCAAACCAAAAACCGTATATACAGCAAAAAAAAAAAAAAAACCCCACAGGCAACCAATGTACCCTCCTGAGGAAGCAGATGGGGATGAGCAACACCTATGAGACTTGTGTGTTCCCAAAACCTACTTGGAAAGAAAGCCACAAGGCATCTGACACACCTTAGACCTGAAGAACCTCCCAAATAACTAACAGGTATTTACTGGAAAGAACGGCAGGGCAATTTTAGAACAACAGCTGAAACTGGGAGGGATTTTGCCTCTCCAGTTGTCAGTGAGAGCAAGGAGCCTGCAGTAGGGCGTGAATGGGCTAGAGCAGTGTAACCCCTAGGAATTCTCAACACAGACCTGCCAGTGGATTCAGACTAGAGAGGGACAGGAACAGCAAAAGATGAAAGGGTACAAAAGGCATGAGCCTAGGAAATGTCAGAAAGCAGCAGTTATGTTTCTTTAGTGCATGCACACATACAAGAAAACTAAGCCAATTTCTAGAAGCTCAAGAAAGGTAATTTCCCATAAAATTGAGCAAAAAAGGGATTATGATCAAATCCCTTAGAAAATTACTATAGAACACAATGAGTAGCAGAATATCCCTACAGAAAATGAAAGCATGCCAAAAAGAGTACTCAAAAAAAGAAAAATAAAGGATCAAAACTGTTACTATTATAAAACAAGTGAAAAGGCATTACAAAAATACACAGGACATGAAAGAATATAAATAAGAATTTTAGACAATCACAGAAAGATAGACAAAATGAAAAGGCAGAGGACTTTGTACCAGATGAAGGAACAAGATAAAACACCATAAAAACAACTAAATGAAGTGGAGATAGGCAACCTTCCAGAAAAAGAATTCAGAATAATGACAGTGAAGATGATCCAGAACCTCAGAAAAAGACTGGTGGCAAAGATCGAGAAGATGCAAGAAATGTCTGACAAAGACCTAGAAGAATTAAAGAACAAACACCTGGAAGAATTAAAGAACAGAGATGAACAATACAATAACTGAAATGAAAAAAAAAGAAAGCTGGAGTAGCAATACTCATATCAGATAAAACAGACTTTAAAATAAAGAATGTTACAAGAAACAAGAAGGGACACTACATAATGATCAAGGGATCAATCCAAGAAGAAGATATAACAATTAAAAATATATATGCACCCAACATAGGAGCACCTCAATACATAAGGCAACTGCTAACAGCTATAAAAGAGGAAATCGACAGTAACACAATAATAGTGGGGGACTTTAAGACCTCACACCAATGGACAGATCATCCAAAATGAAAATAAATAAGGAAACAGAAGCTTTAAATGACACAGTAGACCAAATAGATTTAATTGATATTTATAGGATATTCCATCCAAAAACAGCAGATTACACTTTCTTCTCAAGTGTGCACGGAACATTCTCCAGGATAGATCACATCTTAGATCAAAAATCAAGTCTCAGTAAATTTAAGAAAACTGAAATCGTATCAAGCATCTTTTCTGACCACAACACTATGAGATTAGAAAAGAATTACAAGGGAAAAAAAACATAAAAAACACAAACACATGGAGGCTAAACAATACGTTATTAAATAACAAAGAGATCACTGAAGAAATCAAAGAGAAAATCAAAAAATACCTCGAGACAAATGACAATGAAAACACGACAATCCACAACCTATGGGATGCAGCAAAAGCAGTTCTAAGAGGGAAGTTTATAGCTATACAAGCCTACCTCAAGAAACAAGAAACATCTCAAATAAACAACCTAACCCTACACTTAAAGGAACTATAGAAAGAAAAACAAACGAAACCAAATTTAGCAGAAGGAAAGAAATCATAAAGATCAGATCAGAAATAAATGAAATAGAAACAAAGAAAACAAGAGCAAAGATCAATAAAACTAAAAGCTGGTTCTTTGAGAAGATAAACAAAATTGATAAACCTTTAGCCAGACTCATCAGGAAAAAGAGGGAGAGGACTCAAATCAATAAAATTAGAAATGAAAAAGGAAAAGTTACAACAGATTCTGCAGAAATACAAAGCATCCCAAGAGAGTACTACAAGCAACTCTATGCCAATAAAATGGACAACCTGGAAGAAATAGACAAATTCTTAGAACGGTATAACCTTCCAAGACTGAACCAGGAAGAAATAAAAAATATGAACAGACCAATCACAAGTAATGAAATTGAAACCATGATTAAAAATCTTCCAACAAACAAAAGTCCAGGACCAGACATCTTCACAGATGAATTCTATCAAACATTTAGAGAAGAGCTAACACCCATTCTTCTCAAACTCTTCCAAAAAATTGCAGAGGAAGGAACACTCCCAAACTCATTCTATGAGGCCACCATCACCCTTATACCAAAACCAGACAAAGATACCACAAAAAAAGAAAATTATAGACAAATATCACTGATGAATATAGACGCAAAACTTCTCAACAAAATACTACCAAACAGGATCATATACCATGATCAAGGTGGATTTATCCCAGGGATGCAAGGATTCTTCAATATATGCAAATCAATCAATGTGATACACCATATGAACAAACTGAAGATTAAAAACCATATGATCATCTCAATAGATGCAGAGAAAGCTTCTGACAAAATTCAACACCCATTTATGATAAAAACACTCCAGAAAGTGGGTATAGAGGGAACCTACCTCAACATAATAAAGGCCATATACGACAAACTCACAGCAAACATCATTCTCAATGGTGAAAAACTGAAATCATTTCCTCTAGATCAGGAACAAGACAAGGATGCCCACTCTCGCCACTATTATTCAACAGTTTTGGAAGTCTTACCCATGGCAATCAGAGAAGAAAAAGAAAGAAAAGCAATACAAATTGGAAAAGAAGAAGTAAAACTGTCACTGTTTGCAGATGACATGATACTATACATAGAGAATCCTGAAGATGCCACCAGAAAACTACTAGAGCTAATCAATGAATTTGGTAAAGTTGCAGGATACAAAATTAATGTACAGAAATCTCTTGCATTTCTATACACTAAAAACAAAAGATTAGAAAGAGAAATTAAGGAAACAATCCCATTCACCATTGCAACAAAAAGAATAAGATACCTAGGAATAAACCTACCTAAGGAGGTAAACTACCTGTACTCAGAAAACTGTAACACAGTGATGAAAGAAATCAAAGATGACACAAACAGATGGAGAGATATACCATGTTCTTGGACTGGAAGAATCAATATTGTGAAAATGACTATACTACCCAAAGCAATCCACAGATTCAATGCAATCCCTATCAAATTACCAGTGGCATTTTTTACAGAACTAGAACAAAAAATCTTAAAATTTGTATGTAGACACAAAAGACCCCGAAGAGCCAAAGCAGTCTTGAGGAAAAAAATCAGAGCTGGAGGAATCAGACTCCCTGACTTCAGACTATACTACAAAGCTACAGTAATCAAGACAATATGGGGGCTTCCCTGGTGGCACAGTGGTTAAGAATTCACGGGTTCGAGCCCTGGTCCAGGAAGATCCCACATGCTAAGGAGCAACTAAGCCGATGCGCGCCACAACTACGCCGATGCGCGCCACAACTACAGAGCCTGCGCTCTAGAGCCCACGAGCCACAGCTACTGAGCCCGCACACCTCGAGCCCATGCTCCACAACAAGAGAAGCCACTGCAACGAGAAGCCCGTGCACTGCAACGAAGAGTGGCCCCCACTCGCCACAACTAGAGAAAGCCCTCATGCAGCAATGAAGACCCAACGCAGCCATAAATAAATAAATTAAATAAAATTAAAAAATTAAAAAAAAAATACAATATGGTACTGGCAAAAAAACAGAAATATAGATCAGTGGAACAGGATAGAAAGCCCAGAGATAAACCCATGCACCTATGGTCAACTAATCTATGACAAAGGAGGCAAGGATATACAATGGAGAAAAGACAGCCTCTTCAATAAGTGGTGCTGGGAAAAGTGGACACCTACATGTAAAAGAATGAAATTAGGACACTCCCTAACACCATATACAAAAATAAACTAAAAATGGATTAGAGACCTAAATGTAAGACTGGACACTATAAAACTCTTAGAGGAAAACATAGGAAGAACTCTCTTTGACATAAATCACAGCAAGATCTTTTTTGATCCACCTCCTAGAGTAACAGAAATAAAAACAAAAATAAACAAATGGGACCTAATGAAACTTCAAAGCTTTTGCAAAGCAAAGGAAACTACAAACAAGATGAAAAGACAACCCTCAGAATGGGAGAAAATATTTGCAAACAAATCAACGGACAAAGGATTAATCTCCAAAATATATAAACAGCTCATGCAGCTCAATATTAAAAAAACAAACAACCCAATCAAGAAATGGGGAGAAGACCTAAATAGACATTTCTCCAAAGAAGACCTACAGATGGCCAAGAAGCATGTGAAAAGCTGCTCAACATCACTAATTATTAAGAAATGCAAGTCTAAACTACAATGAGGTATCACCTCACACCAGTTAGAACGGGCATCATAAGAAAATCTACAAACAACAAATGCTGGAGAGGGTGTGGAGAACAGGGAACCCTCTTGCACTGTTGGTGGGAATGTAAATTGATACAGCCACTATGGAGAACAGTATGGACATTCCTTAAAAAGCTAAAATAGAATTACCGTATGACCCAGCCATCCCACTACTGGGCAGGTACCCAGAGAAAACCAAAATTCAAAAAGACACATGCACCCCAATGTTCACTGCAGCACTATTTACAATAGCCAGGTCATGGAAACAACCTAAATGCCCATTAACAGACGAATGGATAAAGAAGATGTGGTACATATAGACAATGGAATATTACTCAGCCATAAAAAGGAATGAAATTGGGTCATTTGTAGAGACGTGGATGGATCTAGAGACTGTCATACAGAGTGAAGTAAATCAGAAAGAGAAAAACAAATATCGTATATTAACGCATATATGTGGAATCTAATAAAAAGGTACAGATAAACTGGTTTGCAGGGCAGAAATAGAGACACAGATGTAGAGAACAAACATACGGACAGCAAGGGGGGAAAGTGGTGGTGGTGGTGGTGGGATGAATTGGGAGATTGGGATTGACACGTATACACTAATATGTATAAACAGATAACTAATAACCTGATGTATAAAAAATAAAACTCAAAAACTCAAAAAATGAAAAAAAAAGAATTTTAAGAATTCAGAAATGAGGCTGACAGAATTCAAGAGTTAATTAGAAATTTTAAAAAGCCATTTTAGACAGGAACACAAATAAACATAATACCATGAAAGAAACAGAAAGTAAAAAAGATAAATCTTTTATAAAACAAAAAAGAAATGTTTCAGGAGATTTTTTAAAAAGGATTTGAGAGAAAATTACAAATAATGAAGACAGGCAAGAGATACAACATACGGATAGTAGGAATACCTGAAGACTAAATTGAAGTAGGAGAAAAAAAATAGTAAAACTAAAATTAAATAAAGAACTTTCCTGATATATGTATTTTATATATCCTTCCATATATTTATATATATAATTGAAACTGTATACTCAAAGGACACAAATCACTGTAGATACCTGGGAATATCAATTCAGAGGAAATGCCAAAATATATTCAAATAAAATGACTAGATTTTAAGGCAGAAGATTCTTTGGCATCTAGGCAAAAAGAGCTATAATTTTAAAAGAAATATAAATTAGATTATCATCACACTTGGGTAGCAACACATTATGCCAAAAATAACATCGTTAAGATACTTAAGGGAAACAATGAGCCATGGATTTTATATCCAGTAAAGCTAATCTTCAAGTATAAAAGGGCACAGAAAAGCTAATAAACATATAAGAAAAACACAGGGAACACTGTTTTTCATGATCCTTTCCTAATAGAAAATAACTTTCTGACAATCAAAATGACAAGAATCACATGGAAAGGACTGGTGATAAGCATTAAATATACACCTACTTACAGCATTAAATATACACCTACTTACAGGATTAAATGTGGATTAAAGGGAGAAAGGTTAAATTATATAATAGCTATATGGTCTACACAGAGTAAAACCATTTCTTTAAATGGGGAGAGGAACAGGATAGAATAGAGGAATAGTTAAAAAATTTTAACACTGTTTCCAGTAATCAAAATTGACAGTAGTAGAATTATTATTATTGAGGCAATCATATGCTCTGTACTGGATTTACAAAAGACTAACATGGTGCTTTTCAGAGGGATTTTCAAAAGAAATGGAAAATAATCCATTTTTCTCATATATCTTTACCATAAGAAAATTGTAGGTGTGTCAAAATATAGTTGATTTTTATATGTTTACATGAGAAAATGTCCAAGATAATGGTTTTTATTATGGTGATGGGAGAAGTAGTTTAAAGCAGCATAATATGATCTCATTGACCTGTATGTGCACACACACACATGATTATAGCTTTTGGATGGAATTAAATGCATCAAAGAATTTTACTTTCATCATATTTTGTCCTTTCGACATCACAGGCAGCCATAAGCAACAATAATATGTATTTCTACCTGTGCCTGGTAGTGAAACTGAGTTTATGATAAACAGGAGGCCTGGAATCTGTTCAGTTATTTGCCCAGTTTCACTGGACACTAGCCATGCCCATTCCTTTACATTTCATTGTAACTGCTTTTGCACTGAGTACTTGCAACAGGGAACATATGGTCAACAAAGCTGAAACTATTTACTATCTGACCTTTTACAGAAAAGGTTTGCCCACTTATCTGTTATAGTATTTCTTGATTCCTTAAAAGATTTTTTACAAAGGGAAAAAAATTCCTGAAGGTTGACTGTTGATTCATTTGCAGAAATATAACTACATAATATGAATAACCTCTCCTCCAAAGATTTTTCTGTTTCCTTCAAATATGCCCAATTCTCTAGTTAAAGATTCTCCCCGCTGCCTTTTTTTCTCCTGTTTTTCATGCCAAACTTCTACAACCAACTAACTTAATTCTAACTTTTCTCACCTTATACAGTTTTACTCCTATAGTTTTTGTAGTTTGACTCCTCTCCCCTTCTTCTTCCAATCTACCCTCAACATTCTATGGAAACTGTTCTAGTCATGTGTTTTCACAGTGAACACGGCGATCAAAATTTTTTTAAATGAATGGATCCAATTTTTTCAAATGGTTCCTCGGCAATCATTTGTTCAACTTCCTTTCTACAAATGAACTCAGAAGGCCTGGAATCCTATGTGCCACTCCACTACCTGCCAACTAGACCTTATGTAGGACTTCTCTGTGGACTTGGTCAGAGAGAATAGGATTTTATCACCTCTGGTAACATTTTAATTCTATGAGGTCCCAAGAGATCTGAAAGGCCTGTTCAAAATCAGTTAGTGGTAAGCCCAAACTAGTTCAGAAGTCACAAGACCCCTACAGTTTTTCCACTGTACCTTGGTAGTTCTCAAAATGTTGTTTAAATGTCTACGACTGTTAGACTGGTTCTTTTTTACCTCTGCGTCCTTCATCAGCCCGTTGGTTACTCGCTCTTGCGGCTCTGTTTCCAAAATTACAGCTTTCATTTCTAATTCTTATTCCACTTTCCTATTCCCAGCTTCTTAAAGGACACCTCCAATTGCCCTTCTCCAAACTGTCATTTTCGCCAAAAAACTGACCTCACCACCAATGTTCTAAACTTAAAAAAAACAGAAAAAAAAACAGACAAAAAGCCAAAATTCTGGCTCCTTCCTTAACAAGGTTACTACTTTTTATTAATTTTATTACATATATATGTAGTTTATGTGGTAGAATTATGAGTTCTGAATTTCAGATATTATATTCCATAAGTATTTCTAATATTTAAAATTAAATTTTACATGTAAGTGAAAAGAGCATTATATGATGAGTCCAGAGACCTGCGTTCAAGATGTACCTCTTTGGGACATTTCACTAGACCTTTCTGAGACTCAGTTTATTCCATGTGGTTATTAACCCCTATTTCACAGAGAATTAAATAAAATAAAGGATTTGAAACATTCATAATACACTCTATAAATGTACACAATGGCCTTCAACCAGATAAAACAAGCCTAGCTTAGCTTACATGCTTACCTTCTACCCACCATACACTTGCCTGGAGCTACAAAACAGATATGTAGGATTCCCCTTCCCTGGCCCCTTTTCTTAGAATAGCTTTATTGACATGTAAATTACCTATCGTAAATTCACTCTTCAAAATGTACAATTCTATGTTTTTTGTATGTTCAGAGTTGTGCAACCATCATCACAATCAACTGCATAAAATTTTCATCACCCTGAAATGAAATTCCCTACCCTTTAGCCATCATCCCTGAATTCCCGCATCCTAAAAACCACTAATCTTTCTGTCTATTCACCTGTTCTGACCATTTCATATAAATGGAATTATACAATAATGGTCCTTTGTGACTGCCTTCTTCGAGTTAGGGTAACGTTTTCAAGGTTCATCCATGTCACGGCATGTTATCAGTACTTCATTTCTTTTCACTGTTGAACAATATTCCATTATATGGATATACCACATTTTGCTTATTCATCATTCATCAGTTAATGGGCATGTGGGTTCTTTACACTTTCAGGCTATCATGAGTCATGCTGCTATGAACAACCATGTTTAATAAGTTATTATGTCGGTATTTGTCTCCACTTCTCTTGGGTATATGCCTACGAGTGGAATTGCTGGGCCATGTGGTAATTCTACATATGTTTACCTTTTGAGGAATACCTTAGTTAACCACAGTTGGCTCCACCAGCCAACATCCACATCCTCATCAACACCTATTATTGCCTGCTTTTGTGATTACAGCCATTCTAGAGGGTGTGACAGGGTATCTCACTGTTTTTGACATATATTTCCCTGATGGTCAGTACTGTTGAGCATCTTTTCATACGTTTATTAAACAGTTCTGTATCATCTTTGGAGAAATGTTTTTCAAATCTTCAGTCCATTTAAAAAACTGAATTATTTGCTTTTTTACTACTAAATTTCTATATTCTGGATACAAGTCCCTTATCAGATATGTAACTTGCAAATACTTTCTCATTCTGTGGGTTATCCTTTCACTTTCTTGTTGAGAGTTTCTCGGTTTCCTTTGAAACACAAAAGTTTTAAATTTTGATGTGGTCCAATTTTACCTGTTTTCTCTTCTGTTGCTTTTATTTTCAAGATTGTATCTAAGAAACCATTGCCCAACCCAAGGTCATAAAGATTTATTCCTGTGTTTTCTTCTAAAAGTTTTACAGTTTAAGCACTTACATTTAGGTCTATGATCCATCTTAGGTTAATTTTTGTTCTTGGTGTGAAGTAGGAGTCAAAATTCATTACTTTCCACGCTGTTGACCAGTTGTCCCAGTACCATCGGTTAAGACTACTCTTTCCCTCACTGCATTGTCTTGACACCCTTGTTCCAAGTTTACTTCCTACTGAATCCCCTCCCTACTTGAAACACTTAGTTGCTTGCCCTTAGATGATCTCTTAACTAGATTCCTTGCTTTCAACATACTTTCACCATTTGATTTTTTTTTTTTTTTTTTTTTAGTTTTAGGTGTACAACATATTGTTTAGTATAGTTGATTTATAATACAATATTAGTTTCAGGTATACAACATAGTGATACAAGTTTTTATAGATTATACTCCTTTTATAGTTACTATAAAATATTGGCTATATTCCCCTGTCCTATATAATATATCCCTGTAGCTTATTTATTTTATAAATAGTAGTTTGTATCTCTTAACCCCCTACCCCTATCCTGAACCTCCCCCCTTCCCTCTCCCCACTGGTAACTACTAGTTTGTTCTCTATATCTGTGAGTCTGTTTCTTTTTTGTTATATTCACTAGTTTATTTTTTTAGATTCTGCATATCCATGATAACATGCATTGTCTTTTTCTGTCTAATAAGCATAATACCCTCTAGGTCCACCCATGTTGCTGCAAATGACCTTATTTTATTCTTCTATATGGCTGAGTAATATTCCATTATATATATATGTACCACATCTTCTTTATCCATTCATCTGTTGATCAACACTTAGGTTGCTTTCATATGTTGGTTATTGTAAATAATGCTGCTATGAACACTGGGGTGCATGTATCTTTACAAATTAGTGTTTTTGTTTTCTTCGAATATATACCCAGAAGTGGAACTGCTTGATCATATGGCAGTTCTATTTTTAGTTTTTTGAGGAACCTCCATACTCTTTTCCATACTGCCTGCCCTAATTTACATTCTCACCAGTGTACTAGGGTTCCCGTATTTCTCCACATCCTCACCAACACTTGTTATTTGTAGACTTTTTGATGATAGTCATTCTGAGGGGTCCAAGGAGTCCTGGGGCTGGTGTCACACGGTGGGTGGGGATGGGGCCCAGGGGATCCCGGGGCTGATGCCCACCCACCAGTGAGTGAAGCCAGGTTCTAGGGCTAGTATTGGCCAACTGGTGGGCAAAGGCAGGTCCTGGGGTCTCTGGCTGCAGAGCCCAGGAGTCCCAGAGCTGGTGTGGAACCACTGGTGAATGGGGCTGAGGCCCAGGGGGTGCTGGGACTGGTGCATGCCCACTGGTGTGTGAAGCTGGCCCCAGGGCTAGTGCCAACTCACAAGTGGGTGAAGCCAGGTCCTAGGGTGTCTGGCTGCAGGGCCCTGTGGGTCCTGGTGCTGATGAGCTAGAGGGAGGGTTCCACAATGACTCTTGCCAGCACCAGTGTCCATGTGGTAGAATGAGCTCCCCTAATGTCTGCTGCCAATGTCTATGTTCCTCGGGTGCACTCCAGTTGTCTCCTGCCTCTCTAGGAGGCTCTCCAAGATCAGATGATGGGTCTGATACAGGTTCCTTTCAAATTACTGCTTCTGCCTTGGGTCCCAGAGGATGTGAAATTTTATGTGCACCCTTTAAGAGTGGAGTGTCTATTTCTCATAGTCCTCTGGGTCTTCAGAAAGTGAGCCCTGCTGGCCTTCAAAGCCAAACATTCTGGGGACACGTCTTCCCGGTGCAGGACCCCTGGGCTGGGGAGCCTGATGTGGGGCTCAGACCCCTCACTCCTTGGGGAGAACCTCTGCAATTGTAATTATCCTCCCATTTGTGGGTCGCCTACCTGGGGGTATGGGTCTTGACCATGACTCCACCCATCCTACCCATCTCACTGTGGTTCCTTCTTACTATCTTTAGCTGTAGATCTTTATGCCTCCAGTCTTGCTCATCAATAATTGCTCCGTAAACAGTTGTTAATTTTGGTGTACCCGTGAAAAGAGGTGAGCTCTGCCATCTTGGCCAAGCCTCTAACTTCTCTCAACCCTTTAATTCTTTAATACAGAAATATTCACTTAATCTTTCATGTAATTTTTTTCAGAAAATAGAAAAATAGAGATGACCAACTCATTCCTGAGTATTCATTTCTCAAAGAATTATAAAAATATGTGCATTTTCTAAGGGAGAACATCTGAAACTAAAGAAAGTTGTGGGTATGTAATGGGTGGGAGGGGTGGAACACAAGACCCTCTGGATGCAACTACCATCTCAAGCTGCAGACCTGCACTTGCCAATACTACAGCCACTATACACACAACTACTGAGCACTTAAAATGTGGCTAGTCTTACCTGAAAGGTGCTGAAATTACAAGATGTACATCAGTTTTTTAAGACTCAGTATGGGGAAAAAAAGCAAAGTATGGTATACCAATTTTTAAATATTACATGTTGAAAATGACAATATTTTGGATATACTGAGTTAAATGAGATCTATCATAAAATTCACCCATATTTTACGTTTTTCAATGTGAAGACTAGGAAAATTTTAATTACATTGTGGTTTGCATTATATTGCTACTAGACAATGCTGCTATTTGATCTCCTAAGACTTTGTTGAATAGATTGGCCTCCTGTGAAAATAAGTTTTACTGGGCATAACTAAGTACACTAAGCCCTTATCTGGCAAGACACAATATCTGTAACTCCAGGTTATTGCCAAAAGCATATAGTCTCAAATTATCTCGGTCACTTACTACTATTCCAAAAGCTCATTTGGCTCACCTCAAGGAGAATAACTTTCTCTCATTCCTTTGTCAGCGTTTCTTAAAAATGTGATGCCAGAGGACATGGCCCTCCATTTCAAACATGCATTTTTAAACATACATATTACGGGTCCCATCCCAGACCAAATGAATCAGAATCTTTGGTAGTTGGGTATGATCCAGTTGATTCCTCTTTACAATAAACCTTGAGAGCTACTACTCTAGATCAGCCGTCAGCAAACTATGGCCTGCAGGCTAAATCCAGCTAGCTGCCCATTGTTGTAAATAAAGTTTTACTGGAATATAGCCACACCCATTTGTTAACCTACTCTCTACAGCTGCTTCTGCAATACAGCTACAGAGTTGAGAAGTTGTGACAGAGATTTATGGCCCGCAAGGCCTGAAGTATTTATTTATCATCTGGTTCTTTACAGCAAAAGTTTGCTGACAGTGCTCTAGACAGTCTAAATTTTATTCTGTAACAACTCAGAATACCAAAGGAAAGATACCTGAAAGTATAGTTCTGCAGCCTCGGAAAATGAAGTCAACTGAATTATGCTTTGGCATAAGTTTCTGGGCTTACAATGACAGGTCTATTTTTAAAAACCTTCAAAAACGATTCCTGGAGGGATGGTTGTTGAGGACTTCCATTCTGTCATAGTCCCTCTCTGATGAGGCCCAGAGGCAACACAGCTCTGTGTTTCCAGCACAATAGTTAACATGTTTGAAAACCAAAGAATTATGAACTATATACTCATCTTATCTCCATGTATCTTTTGATGACATTTTTCTGGGCTAGTACCCCCCTCCCTCAGGGCAAAAGAAAACTGAAGCACAAGAAGAGCCCAGCTACAGAGTGGAGTTTACACTGACCTTCTTTCTAGACAGGAGTTCCAGACTTGCCTGAGTATTACAACTACCATGATGAGTTGGTGTGACACTTTTAACACATTCAAAAAATCAGATTCTGTTTTCTCAACATTCAGAATCTTTTCCTACTTTGCCTAAGTTCTGTAGTAAATAACCTAACATTTCCCCACAACTGACAAAACCAGGCAAAACTGTAGAAAGGAGAAACGTACTTTAGCTAATTTAAGTGTCTTATTTTATTTTCCTTATTTAAAAACTAAGAAGGTATTAGGAAAAAACAAATGTAATGTGATACGGTCAAATTACACCTATGGTCCCAAATGATCTAGCTTCTAACCTTAAGAAATCATAAAAAGAAGAGCAACTTGAACCCAATGTAAGCAGAAGAAACATTAAAATAAGAGCAGAAATCAGTGAAATACAAAGCAGAAAATAAAAAATATCAATGAAAAGAAAAGCTGGTATTTTGAAAAGGTCAATAAAATTGTTAAACCTCGGGCTTCCCTGGTGGCACAGTGGTTGAGAGTCCGCCTGCCGATGCAGAGGACACGGGTTCGTGCCCCAGTCCGGGAAGATCCCACATGCCACGGAGCGACTAGGCCCGTGAGCCATGGCCTCTGAGCCTGCGCGTCCGGAGCCTGTGCTCCACAACGGGAGAGGCCACAACACTGAGAGGCCCACGTACCGCAAAAAAAAAAAAAAAATTGTTAAACCTCTAGCCAGGTTGACCAAGAAATAAGAGAAGACACAAATTACCAATATTATAAATGAAAATGGGCCACCATTACAGATCCTAAAATATTAAGATAAGAGAATGCCATGAACAATTTTATGTCTATAAATTTGACAACTTAGATAAAAGGAACTAATACTTTGAAAGATACAAACTACCAAAGTTACCAAATAAATCTCCAAAAGCTAACAAAGAAAAAATACATAACCTGAATAGTCCTATATAAAATTAAAGAAAATAAATTTATAGTTAAAAGCTTTCTCACAAAGAAAACTCCAAAACCAGATGGCTACACTGGTGAATTCTACCAAACATTTAAGGGAGAAATACCTTCAGTTGTACACAAACTCTACCACAGAACACAATAGGGAAGAATACTTCCCAGCTGCTTGTTTTGAGACTGGTAGCTTTCCTTACTCCAAGACCAATAAAAACACAAGGAAAAAGTACTAACCAATATTCCTCATGAACACAGAAACAAATATCTTCATAATACATTAGCAAATCAATCCGGCAATATATAAAATGAATAATACATCACAACTAGGTAGAATTTATCTTGGGAATGAAAGGCTCTTCAATATCCAAAAAGCAAGAAACTGACCATACCAACAGACTAAAAAGAAAACTCGTATATAACCTCAATCAATACTTACCAAAAAAGCACTGGCAAAATCCAACATCTATTCATGATTTAAAAAAAAAGCCTCTTAGCAAAGTTAAGTATAAAAGGGAACTTCCTCAACCTAGTAAATAGCAAAACAGAAATACAAGGGAACTTCCTTAACCTCATAAAGGGCATCTACAAAAACCTTACTGCTAACATCATACATAATAGTGAAAGAATGCTTTCATTTAAAATTTGGAATAAGGCAAGGATGCCTGCTTACTGTCCCTATTCAACAACATCCTGGAAGTCCTAGCAAGTACAATAAGGCAAAAACAAGAAATGAACAGCATATAGATCAAAAACGAAGAAATAAAACTGCCTCTCTTCACAGATGAGATGACTGCATAGAAAAAGGCCAAAGAATCTACCAAAGGAGTTCCTAGAAAACTTAAAGTTCACTATTTAAAAAAAAACAAAAATCAATTGTATTTCTACATATTAATAGACAATCAAAAACTGAAATTTAAAAAATACCGTTTACAATAGCATGAGGAAACATAAAAAATATACTTGAGTAGAAATCTAACAAAACATGTGTAGAATCTGTATGCCGAAAACTACAAAACCGTAATGAAGAGACACATCACATTCAGTTTGGAATACTCAATACCGTTAAAGTGTCAATTCTCCCCAAATTAATCTGTAGATTCAATGCAATCCCAATGAAAAATCCTGGCAGATTTTTTTTAATTTGACAAACTTATTCTAAAGTTTATATACAGAGACAAAGGAACTAGTCAAAATAATTAAAAATAATAATAGTAAGTTTGGAGGATTCACACTACCTGATTTCCAACTTAATATAAAGCTACAATAATCAAGGCAGAAGTAACTGGCAAAGGACAGACACACCGATCAATAGAAGAGACTAGGGAAAGGCCGACACACATATGGTCACTGATTTTTGACAAAGGGAGAAAGCAATTAAATGAAGAAAGGATAACCTTTTCATAAATGGTTGTTCAAAAAATTGGACATCCGTATTAAAAAAAAATCCCCTAAAAAGAAATCTTAATACATACAAATTTTAATTAAAACAAAACAAAAACAAAACAAAACCTTCCAGAAGAAAACAACAGGAAAGATATTTGGGACCTTAGGTTTGGCAGACTTCTCAGATACAAAACCAAAAGCAAAATCAATAAAAGCAAAAACGACTTTATCAAAATTTGAAACTTATACTCTGCAAAAGACACTGTTAAGAGAAGGAAAAAGGCAAGCCACAGACTGGGAAAAATATTTGCAAAACAATACCTATTAAAGAACTTGTATCCAGAAGATATTCAAGACTCTCAAAACTCAGTAACAACTTCTGTGCAACAAGGGACACAATTAACAGTACAAAGGTAATCCATGGAATGGGAAAAAAAACATTTATGAGTCATATTATCTGATAAGGGGTTAATGACCAGAATATATAAAAACTCCTACAATTCAACAGATAAAACCCAATTTAAAAATGGACAAAGGAACTGGACAGATGGCAAATTTTGTTATGTGTATTTTACCACAGTTTAAAAAAACAGTAAGTATAAAAATTAATAAACAGAAACCTCAATTAAAATAGAGTTGGGGGCCTCCCTGGTGGCGCAGTGGTTGAGTCCGCCTGCCGATGTGGGGGACGCGGGTTCGTGTCCCAGTCCAGGAGGATCCCACATGCCGTGGAGCGGCTGGGCCCGTGAGCCACGGCCGCTGAGCCTGCGCGTCCGGAGCCTGTGCTCCGCAACCGCAAAAAAAAGAAAAGTGAGGCCCGCGAACTGCAAAAAAAAAGAAAAGTGAAGAAAAAAAAAAAATAGAGTTGGGAGGCCAGAAGAGGGAGCACTCATGCACTGTGCTGTTAGCAGAGCCTAGCAAGAAGAAAGACTTCCTCTTCTTGCCTGCCAAGAACTCAGCCAATGACAGACTGTCACAATTCAGCCAATGAAAAACCACTACACTCTGGACTCTCAATTCCTCCAATGGACTCTGTTTACTACAGCCCTCCCAACTTCCTTTTCCCCTCTATAAAAGAGTTCTATTTTTGCTGGGGTCTTGCACTGTGTCTTGCAGTAGCTGCAGACTCTGAATTGCAATTCTTTGTTGATCCCAAGTAAACCCATTTTTAAGGTCAATATAAGAAAACAAAAAACCTAATTAAAAATGGGTAAAAGATTTGGACACATTTTACCAAAGAAAATAATGGATGACAAATAAGCGCATAAACAGATATTCAAAATCATTAGTCTTTAGAGAACTACAAACTAAGAACAATTCCATTCCTAGGAATTTACCCAAGAGAAATGAAAAGCTATGTTCATTCAAAAACCTGTACACTAGAGATTTATTCACAATCACCAAAAACTGGAAACCACCCCAGGGTACCAAGACTGGAGAATGAATAAGCAACTTATTCTACATTCATACAATGGAATACTATTCAGCAATAAGAACTACTGATGTAAGTACATCACGGAGAAATCTCAAGTGCATTAGGCTAAGTGTAAGAAACCAGTCTCAAAAGGCTATGTATTGTATGAGTTCACCTACATGAGAGAAAAAGCAGGCATATAGGAACAGAAAACACATCAGTGGTTACTCAGTGCTCAGGGTAAGCGGACGGGGTTGACTACAAATGGCAGAAGGGAAAATTTCAGGGCGATGGAATTGTTCTATATTGTCTGTAGTGGTGGTTATATGACTTACATGACTAAATGCGTTTGTCAAACTCAGAACTGTACACTAAGGATGAATCTTACTGTGTGTAAATTATACCAATAAAAATAATAAAGGTATTAAGAAAATAAATGTAATGTGGTAAAACACCAAATTATTCTATAAAAACCAGCCAATTAAACATTTATAAGGTACGATGGCATATGTTTAATCTGATTTAAATATGCTATCAGCACATTTCAAATAAATTCAAGCCATACCTTAGCTTTATAAATTAAAAGTTAAGGTTAGTATTATTAATGATTTCTTTCACCATTTAGGGAGACACAAAAAAGTCTTATCTGAAATCACTGTTTTTTAATAATTAATTTACCCACTGTCTATTATGTGTAGATTCAAAGATGCACGAGACAGTCAGGTGCAGGGTGGTTCAGGAACATGATTTTCCCCCTTTCCATTTTCCTAGTAATGGATATAGCTGGTAGAAATAGTAAGTGTAAAATATTTAAATATTCTCTAATCTCTTTCTGTACATTCTCTAAGGAGAAGGGTAATCAGTAGATTCAGCTCTCTTCAAAGGGAGGATAGGAGAGATTTATGGGAGGCACTACTTTATGTCAAGCATGAGGTGGCATAAGCCCCATTTTTAACACTGAAAACTAATGCTTTAAAGGCGGTTTGGTCACTTGCTCATTTCTAAAAGGAAGCAGGCAGCAGTAGGATTCAAATTCAGGGCAGTCTCATTTCAGACAAAGCTTTTTTTTTTTTTTAAAAGCTATTATTTATTTAATTCTTATTCCAGAATTTTCCATCTATTTCTAGTGCCATGTGGCATGCGGGATCTTAGCTTCCCAACCAGGGATCAAACCCACTCCCCCCTGCATTGGAAGCGCGGAGTCTTAACCACTGGATAGCCAGGGAAGTCCAAAAAAGTTCTTACTCTTACCCAGCTCACTGCGATTTGCTCTCTGCCCATCTGCAATTGCTTAAACAAGAGCTTGGCTCTGCATGTTTCAAATCAAGGAGTATCTTTTAAGATTTTATTACTCGCATGACCCTGTTCAATTTTAAACCCCAAGCCTACAATACATACATATTACTCAGAAAAGCTGAAACAGTTTACAATTTACACGAAAATACGGTGACTTTTATCTGATCAAATTTTTAAAAATAAACCACTTAATTTCTTAAGTCATGATTAAAAACAGCAATATACAAATAACCAAAAGGATATATGAAAAAGTAATCATGTTCACTTTTGACCTTAATAAAGAATTTATTGCAACTCTAATTTTAAACAAAGGAATATAGAAAAGTTCTTCCCCTTTCTTCTGGCTTCCTGACATCTGGCTTTCCTCTATTGTTTTCAAAAGCTGCCAGTATCCTGACCTACACACAGATTATTTACTTCAACAGAACTCACCCTGTGAAGTGTCACCGTGTGTTGTTCCCATATAGCTGTTTCCTCCATTGCTGTGTTCTGATAAAGAAAAAGAAAAACAATAATTATCTTTTAAGAAAATGTCTAATAAAGTGAATGAGAACAGCCAGCAAACAATTTAGCACAGTAAAAAAACAAAATTCATACTTTCAATATTAGATACTCTAAAAAGAGCTTAATAATTATTGAAGGTTTTTTGCTTGCTTTTGTTTTTGTTGTAAGAGACAGGAAATTACACACAGGAACTTCCTTTGTTTTTAACTTAATTTGGACAGATGCCACTCTATATTCATTTCATGCCAGCTGAAATCAGTGTTCAAGCTAATTCTGCAACTTTATACTTAACATCAGATAGAAATGAACAGAAGTTGGAATAGTATTTTAAAATATCTAACGAACAACACATAAAACATTTAAAAGTATTCCTTAATGTTGTGCAAAGGAAGGAAACGTCAAATACCTCTGAACTCAGTAATTATAAATACACGTATCACAGGAAAACAGATAAGACCATTTGATAGGTTTGGTCAATGGCTGCTTCAGTATCAGTTAAAACATTACTGCTCCACCTAGTTTCAATTTTACTACAGAATTATCTTCAAGCTTTGTTTATAACCCTGAAGAAAAAAAAAAGACTTTTCTAACATACATATCATGCACACATGCCATGCCACACACAAAAGAAACAAAAAGGAAAAACAAATAAACAATTCCAAACTCCCTGCCCCAAAGAACTGCCTTAAAATAAAAGTGATGCAAGCTCCAATGGTGCTCAAATGTCAGTGTAGTTCAGGTTCTTCTCCTGTCAAGAACTTTTTACTGAAGAGAGAAATAAATCACTATCTAACAGATAGACACTAAAGAATTCAAAGTAAATTTCTTATAAATTGGGTTAATTGCTCTTGGAGGCTTAAAGTAATTCAATCTCTTTTAATGTTACCATTTTCTGTAATTGGGGTTCCTGAACATATATATCTACAATTTGTTTAAAGGCTTTTTCAGAGGTATCACAAGGTAAGGTAGAAGTGAGAATGCTGAGCACGATGCTTCCAGGACATCACTTGTCACCCAGCCTTATCAATGTCTATTCCACAAATAAGGTTTGTTTTCTACTGCACTGCTGTCACTACCATCATGAGAACATGTCCACCAAGGGGCCCTGGGCCCATTTCTCCTTTCCCACAGCAACTTTAATCGAACATTAATGCCACTTTAGAAAAGGAATCCCTATAAAGAAAGCCTGCTTCCCTAAATACAAAGCAACTAGATTAACTTTCCTGCCAGATGAATAAGAGAGGGAGAGAAAGGATCCCTCTGTTCACTCCCATAGATAAGAACTGTCAACCAGCATTTTGTTTCAATCTTTCAGTCAAGTGCAGCAAAACCTCCTTTTAATGAGACCTCTGATGGAAACAAAGCTGTTTTGTTTTTTAAAAAAATTGACCAGCATTTATGTATTTTAAAATACACCTCCATCAATGTGACACAGTGATGATATGAGTAATTCTGCTAAACATCAAGAGTCCTACTAAAATATACAGGATAAAAATATCTGCAATTGCCAGTTTGTCCAATCTTAGCTGACTTATTAAAAATGAGAACTGCTTGCATGGCTTTAAGCTTGTCTTGCCTTGATCTACTTCTTAAACCAGCAGCACTGCTTCACTACCCTTTTAATTCCTTTCCTATCAGTGCAAACTGAAAGTGATCTGATAACCAGAGAGGACCTCCATAACATATTCTTTGGAACGAAAATTTATCATCCTCTATATGGTTTTAATGGCCACACAATTTACCATTTAGTAAAAGAATATGAATCAAAATGAGAAAATTCATTTAATGCGAAGGGAGGAAAAGCAGATTATGAAATGGCTTGTATATTGTTATCCTTTGTTTAAACGTGAATATGAAAAGAAAGGCTAAAAGGATATACAAAATGTTAACACAAATCATCCTCAAAGTGAAGGGATTATGGGTAATATTTTTTCATTAGGTTTTTTTTTTTTGCTTTCCTTTCTCCATTCCCAGTCAGAATAAACTGCCAAAATATTTTAAGCCACATTCATCAAATCCCACTTTAAACTTCAAATATCTATTTTTAACTTTGCTTTTAGGAAAAATCAAGTAATATTTAAGATTCTTTTATGTTTTATTGTTAATTATAAAAAAGTATCCTGTTAGTAAGGGATTTATAGAATAAGGTCTTAATGTACAAGCTTCTAGGAGTACAATAAGAGAAATTTAGATTATTTTGTTTATATAAGGGGAAAAATAAAAATACTAAAACAATTGTTCTCAGCATTCCAATCAAAATTAATGTTTCTTCAGAAAAGTACACAACTCAACCAACTCAATGGCTTCCCCCAAATGGGTAATACAATAGCTCCCTTCTCTATTAAAGCCAAACACAGCCTTATTAGCTTGATTTATCAGAAGGGAGACCAATGTGCAAGAAAGAAGCCGAGAGAACGAAACATCAAAAAGGGTGGTCAGTTAGGCTCTTAACCTGTGCTCTAAAGCAATTGAATCCATAATATAAATAAGTTGTTATGCCTTGATGATCCTAATCACTTAAAACACACACACAGAGAAAAAAGTGTTACTAGTTTAAACCATGGACCATTCCATCTCTCTCCACTCTCAGGCCTTTGGTTTCCTTCAGTGGCAAAAGCAGCAAAATTCTATCCATGGCTGTTTATATAACTAGGCAGACTTTATGAGGAGTTCTGAAGGAACTGAGAATACAAATACAGTAAAATATAATAGTAGAATCTTACTTGACGGGATTCAAGTACCCACTGTAATTCTTTCAACTTTGCTATGTTTGAAAGTGAACATAAAATGTTGGGAGGTGGTGAGAGGAGATTCTTATTAAATCACTCAGAAACTGAAGGCTAAAATGGATATAAAAAACTTTTAGTACTACTAAATGTGATACTTTCGAAATTTGATACTTTAGATTTTAATGCTAAAATTTTGATACTTTAGAAAAAGGAGAAAGGGGATTTCCTTTGATAGAATACCTAAAAAAACAAGTGGCCTCTGGGGTTGAGAAAGAGAAATTGGGGCAGGGAGGTAGGGAATCTTACATTTTCACTGTGAGCCCTTTTGTAATGTTCCATTATGTTCATCTACTACTTACTCAAATAATTTTTGAAACATCATCCTTATTGTAAAATTGCTTACTTGTCATTTTTCTTACTGGTAAAAAAAAGCAGAATGCATAACTGGCAGAAGGATTTTCTGGTAAATGAATAGTCTCATTCCCAAAACATTTAGGCTTGTGGGGAGACCGCAAGTAAAAAAGTGTCACTCCTCTAAGAATGATTACAGCACTATCATTCCCTATAACTATGAAAGATGCTGTTAAACAGAAAATGAACTAAGCCAGAAATATCAAGATCACAGCCCAAATCTGCCATTAACTAGGTAAGTAAACTTAGTGTTCCTCATTTAGGGAATGGTATGACATTATCTCAAGTAAAAAGTCCTGTCCAGCTCCAAAATCCTATTAGACTGTAATTTCAATTCCAAACAGGCTGCAAATTCAATAATTAGTGAAGCACTGTAGGCATCCAGAGGAACTGTAATCGTGGCCACTGGACTCTGAGTTCTACATACACTTCTAAGTCAGTGTCAACTGACCAGAATCACAATTTCTGAAAAAGCAAAAAGCTGCATTTCAGAGAGTGCCAAGAGTTTGTTTGGTTTCTTTGTTCTAAGCTCCAGCTGGCAAAGACACTACTCAGATCACCAACTCTGAAGGGCTTCCTGCCAAAACTTAAGATCCTAATTCTAGGCAGTTTCACTGTCCTTTAGGGCTGATTACACATCAAGTGGGGAAAAGACAGGAGAACACAAGAACGGACAAGAAGGGATGAACCTGTAACTGGGAGAAGACCAAATCCAAGATGGAATAAAGCCAGTGTTCTCCAAATGAAGGAAAATCTTAACTCCTCAATATTCACTGGGTATATAGCCAGTTAAAATTTACCATCCTTATGGCTGTAATTTTAAAAACAATCCATTCATTTATTCAATCCAGACATTTATGCTAAGTGCTGTAGAGGTCAAAAATAGGTCCTTCTTCCTCCTTAAGGACTCAAGGAGAGGCTTATAACACTAGATAAATGTGTATACAAGGTGCCACGGGGGATGGAGAAGACGCTGCTTGCTGAGAAGATGGGAGACTGAGTCCCCGAGAAAGAAACATCTGAGTTCAAGCTTGAAGGATGACCAGGAAAGAAAGTGGGGAAAGATGTTTCCAGAGAAGAAACAGGGTATCAGCAAGGCTGTTGATGCTGCACATAAAGCTGGCTTTGATGTGGCTGAACAGTACCATTTGTGGAATAGGGAAAGGGTAAAATAAAAAGAGAAGCTGCAGAAGTACATCCCAACAGGCCTTGTAACAAATGTAACGCTAAGGACTGTAAACTCAATGGGAAGACACTAAGGAACTTTAGGCTGTCATATTCCATTGTCAGGACTCATTCTGATGGCTGTGATGTGGAAGAGGGAATTGAGGCAGGGAGACCAGTTAGAAAGTGGAAATAAAGAGGGGGGAGGAGCTAAAGATGGCTGTTACAGGTTCTGAATTGACCATCTGCGTGAAAAAGCCAGCAGAAAAAGAGATTACAAATTCAGTTTTAGTCACCTTTAATTTAAGGTGCCTGTGGGAATACTGAAGCAGAGATATAGGCAGTAGGCAGGTGGATATAGGAGATCTGGCACAGATAAGGATCTAGGAGTAATCAACAAAGTAGTATTGAATCCAAGAGAAAAGATCCAATTACCAAAGGACTAAGATGACCCTGTGCACCACAAATATTCTGAGGGGAAAAAAGGAAGAACCTAAGGAACTTGAAAAGGCACAGCCAGTGAGGAACTAATATAAAAATGTCATTTATTAGGGCTTCCCTGTGGCGCAGTGGTTGAGAATCTGCCTGCCAATGCAGGGGACACGGGTTCGAGCCCCGGTCTGGGAAGATCCTACATGCCACGGAGCAACTGGGCCCAGGAGCCACAACTACTGAGCCTGCGCGTCTGGAGCTAGTGCTCCACAACAAGAGAGGCCACGACAATGAGAGGCCCGCGCACCGCGATGAAGAGTGACCCCTGCTCGCCGCAACTAGAGAAAGCCCTCGCACAGAAACAAAGACCCAATGAAGCCAAATAAATAAATAGCGTTCCCTTTAATAAAAAAAAAAAAAAAAAGTCATTTATTGTCCAGAGAATACACCAAAACAAAATATAAAAATGGAAGATACCATAAAAGAATAAAATTTTCATGTTTTTTAAATTGTTGGACCCTTACATATCAAATATATACTTTAAATAGTTTATTCAGTACTATCTCTTAAATAAAGCACACTGAGCTCCTTCCTGATGACTTGTGGTCCTCCACTAGGAATATCAAGTAGCAAACACAGAGGTAACACTGGTGGCTCTGAGTTTTTCTTCTCTATGCAAAGTTGTTATGCTGAATTGTTTCTGAATTCTCCTGCCCTCCAAAGTGTTTTGTTTTTTGTTTTTTTGCTTTCCATCCAAAATAGAAAGCAAGATTACCTACTGAGATAAGGTTGAGCCAGGAACTTAAGAAGTACAACCTAAGTTTTAGTGAATAAAACAAATGACCCCTGCCCCTCTTTGACCTTTCAGTTAAGCATTTAATTTCAAATGTGATCACTGCTATGCAAATAAAGTACAAAGAAAGAGACTAGTGTATGTGCTAAAAGGTGGGGAAAATATACATTTGGATTGATCTGAAGGGCTGTCAAGTAAACTCTCAAAATGGAGATGTCCTGTCCAAGACAGAATAAAAAAGATAAATCTGAAGTCAAATGAAGAGTGGTCTTGGAGACACTCAGGGAATTCAACAAATCTCACAAACAGGATAAGAACTCACTAAGCATAAGAACTAAAAATAATGATCAAAGTAACACTGCAGCAATTGTGGGATGACAGCCTCAACAGAAAGTAAGTAAATCGAGCATCTGACATCCCACTATTCTCATCACCACTTAAATTTTCAAATACTTTATTGTGTGTTCACTCCTTGGCTGACAATTCAGGAGACAGATGATGAGATGGATAGGATTAGAAAATATTAAGAGCTGGAAGAAGGACACAGGTGGGCCTAGAATTTTTTTGGTTGATCAAAGCTAGAGATTTGCTTAAGTAACTTCACAGATAAATTGCTATATTTGCCAATGTCCTAAGATCAAAGTGAAAGTGTTACCAAGTCCAAGCTCGCTCCGCTCGCCACATGACAGGCCAATGAATCGGAGACGAGGTATTCAGGCAAAGGAATATTCGGAAAGCCGGCAGACCGAGAAGATGGCAGACTAGTGTCTCTGAAAAACCATCTTATCGGGGTCTGGATGCCAGTTTCTTTTATAGAATCAGAGAAGGAGAAGCAGTGAGGAAGTAAAGTAAAAGGGCCATCAGTCTTGCAAAACATCTCCTGGAATGACCAGCCCCATTGAGGGGATGTGTTAGTTTCTTTTTTCTTGCAGCGAACTGACAGGTGGGCAGAGTTCCCTGAGGCAGGCCATTATGTGTGATTATAATAACAAAGGCAACAAAAAGCAAAGGTTAAAGTCCAAGAAACAGATCCAACGTGGAGTCCGATTTAGCTCTTCCCTGTTACAAAAGAATATCAGCTTAAATAAGTTACCATTAAACCTTGAGAAATTCTCATCAGGGACAGTTACAGATACCCTCGAAAACTTAGTGCTTTCCAGTTATCAAAAATAAAACTTTTTAGGTTGACATTTTCTAATGGCTGAAAGTGGATAAAAGACCTTTCAAATTTTTTCCAGGTAGAAAGGGGAAAGGAAATGGGGTAGCATAGATGAGGAAGTGATATTTCTGAGTGTATCTTTTTGTGTAGCAGTATTGTTCCATGATATATTATCCTCCATATATACAAAAGTCTTTCTCCAGGGGTGAGGGGAGAAATGGGTAAAAAATTTAAACTGTTTTATGCGTATACTAGAAGTGAAGAAATAATAGATAATGAGAGCTGGGTTTCTATTGCTGGAGAAAAAAACTATAAATAAGAAAAGGAGGGAGGCTAAACTGAACTCTATGATGTGAGATCGGAATCTGAGGTCAGTATAAACCCATGGTTTTCAATATACATGCAGATAGATACAGAAATAAGAGTCTTGTAGATATGCATATGCCTACAGGATTCCTAGCTCTGTCTGCTGAGAGCCTAGAAGAAAGAAAGACTGCAATGAGCACAGCTAGCATGGAGATCTTAATTTCTAAATACGAGTCTTTAATAAAACAAACCAGAATTTCTCAGAGAAGGGGTTGGTTGCAGGGCTGGGTCAGGAAAATGCAGCATGAACCTGGAATATCATGTGGCACTAGAAATGAAGGTACTGCTCAAAAAATTATGGGGGTTTGTCAAGAGAACACCAGCTTGAAAGAGCTTCTAAAGGCCAAAGCTGGAATAATGTGAGCAACAAAATAATATTAGACTTTAACCCACAGAATAATAACCCTTGAGTCCATACTGATGTAATCAAACAAATAAATGGGAAAGGGACAGCTCTTCATTAGAGTGGAATTTCAATTAAATGTGAAAGGAAATGGGAAAACAGAATTACCATCAGCCAAACTCCAGAAACTGTTCCAGATAAAGATCCACCCACAGATGATAAAACTAGTGGGTGAATGTTTGAGGACTAACAGTTAAATTAAGCACAGCCCCAAATTATCTCCTCCAAAATATTTATAAATTACAGAAACACAGTAACTTTACAGTGGAGAAATACCATCTTAACCAAGGTAAACATTACCAATAATAAGACAGATCAATATCATGAACCCCTTGAGATGATGAACAACATGGTTTTTGTAGTATTCTTGCCAAAAATGCACGACCTCATTCCAATGATGAAAAAACATCAGACAAACCAAGTTGAAGGGCATTCTAAAAAATAACCAATCCTCTTCAAAAAGTTATAAAAGACAATGGGAAAACTGAGGATCTGTTACAGAGTCAGACACCAAAAAGAAGTAACAACTAAATGCAAAGTGGAATGCTGGAAGAGAAAAAGGAAGAACTAGCAAAATTCAAATGTGGTGGGTAATTTACTTATTATTGGATCATTGTTCATTTCTTATCCTTGATAACTGTTCTACAGTTGCAGTTATGTAAAACGTAAGGGGAGTGGAATGAAAGATATAAGAGAACTCTAATATTTTTGCAATTTTTCTCTAACATTAACTCAAAATTTAGAAGTTTTTCCAAACACAAAACAAAAAGACAACTTACAGACTAAGAGAAAGTATTTGCAAATGATGTAACCGATAAGGGCTTAATTTCTAAAATACACAGACAGCTCATAAACCTCAGTATCAAAAAAACAACCCCATCAAAAAATGGGCAGAAGACCTAAATAGATCTCTCTCCAAGGAGGACATACAGATAGCCAAGAGGCACACGAAAGGATGCTCAACATCACTAATTATTAGAGAAATGCAAATCGAAACTACAATGAGGTATCACCTCACGAACCTGTCGAATGGCTATCATCAGAAAGTCTACAAATAATAAATGCTGGAGAGGGAGTGGAGAAAAGGAACTCCTGTACGTTGTTGGTGGGAATGAAAATTGGTGCAGCCACTATGGAAAACAGTATGGAGGTTCTTTAAAAAACTAAAAATAGAGCTACCATATGATCCTGCAATCCCATTCCTGGGTATATATCAAGGGATTAACAGATATATACCACTATATATAAAATAGATAAACAACAAGGATTTATTGTAGAGTACAGGGAACTATATATTCAATAGCTTATAATAACCTATAATGGAAAAGAATCTGAAGCTGTACACTTGGAACACGATCTTGTAAATCACTACAGTTAAAATAAAAATAAATAAATATTCACAGAGCAAAACAAAAAAGGAATGGTAATGACAAGATTAATAAGGAGCTGAAAATTGCTAGGTACAAAAGAATGCCATCTTGACCACATTTGCCTTGGGCAGTAGAACATCTAAGTCATATTCTGAACTATCATATATGAGCAAATTCATCAAATTCTTATCAAAATCAAGAACATTCTTTCTTTAGCTGCTAAAATGAAGAATATAATTAACCTATTAAAGGAACCTGAATGGGTAGTTAACACGTCTGGTTTTGGAGTTTCTTTGGTTATTCCTCCTCCTTACTAAATCACTATCTGATTTTCAAAAAAAAAGAAAAAGAACTAAAAAGTTTTAGGAAGTCTTTTCAATTTCTAAATAATAAAATATATGAAAAGCCATGATACTTCTCTAACAAAGCACTCAATGGAAAACAGCAAATTTGTACACTCGACAGGCCACATTTCTTTAAAACCAGCCTCCTTACTTCACCTCAACCCTAAAACTATTTTAAACAAATCACAAAATGTCTAAGGTAAAGTAACAAGCTGTGTTTCAACTGCTAAGCCCCACTTGGGCACACTCCACCAGGCAGCTCCCTGGTTCCCAGACCAGGCACCTTGAAGCTGAAAACTTCACTATTACGGTGGAAGTTGCGATAGATCAAGGTTCGGTAAGAAGTAAATATACCAGTCTGAATGCAAGCTGTTTGGTTATTAAAACTTAGAACTTCTTCCATACAAACAAAGAAGCAGTATCACTTATTTTCATGTAAATCTGGGCTTTTAAAGTTAACCTGCTAATATCTATCTAACGAATCTAGTATTCACAGCCAGAAAATCAATAAAGACAAAGCACCTAACAGAAAAGATGGGCTGAGGGCTTGAGGAAGCGCTTCAAGCAAGAGGACAGTAAACACGTGGGAAAGTGCACAACTTCCTTATTCAACAGGGCAATACAAATTAAAAACACAATTAAAGGCTACTGCACAACCATACAATAAGCTAAAAGAAAATAATAATGAACACTCTAATCAAAATGCACCACTAGTGGACTTCCCTGGTGGCGCAGTGGTTAAGAATCCACCTGCCAATGTAGGGGACACGGGTTGGAGCCCTGGTTCAGGAAGATGCCACGGAGCAACTAAGCCCGTGCACCACAACTACTGAGCCCAAGTGCCACAACTACTGAAGCCTGCACACCCATAGCCCGTGCTCCGCAACAAAGAGAAGCCACCTCAATGAGAAGCCACCTCAATGAGAAGCCCATGCACCGAAACAAAGAGTAGCCCCCGCTCGCTGCAACTAGAGAAAGCCCACACGTAGCAACGAAGATCCGACAGGGCCATAAATAAATAAATAAATAAATAAATTTATAAAAAGAAAAAAAACCTCACCACTAGTAGGAGTGTAAATTGGTATCACTGCTTTGGAAAGCTGGGTAAAATAAGCATACTGTATGATCAATCAACAGAAATGTAACATATATTTACAAGAATGTTCACAAAAGCACTATTCTTTTTTTTTTTTTTTTTTTTGCGGTATGCGGGCCTCTCACTGTTGTGGCCTCTCCTGTTGCGGAGCACAGGCTCTGGACGCACAGGCTCAGCAGCCACGGCTCACGGGCCCAGCCGCTCCGCGGCATGTGGGATCTTCCCGGACTGGGGCATGAACCCGTGTTCCCTGCATCGGCAGACGGACTCTCAACCACTGCGCCACCAGGGAAGCCCAAAAGCACTATTCTTAACAGCCAAAAACCAAAAACAATCTAGATGTCCACCAATCATAAAAGTGAAAACAATGCAACATTCACTCAATGGAAAATTACAGAGCCATGAAATGAATAAACTCTAACTACACAAATCAATATGGATGAACACTGATCAGTGTTGAACAAAAGAAGCCAGACATAAGAATATGTTTCCCTTTAAGTCTAATAACAGGTAAAACTGAAAAAAACACTGCAAAAGAAAAACTACTAGGGGGGGACTAGCCCTATCAAGTATGGCCTCTTAATTAAGACATACTATAAGGCATCTACAATTAAAAATGTGATACTGGGGCACGAGCAAATAGACCAGTGGAATAAAATGGGAAAATTCATAAACAGACCTTCAAATCACTGGAAAAATCAGTGTATGAGAAAGGTAACATCTCAAATTACTAAGGTAAAGATGCACTTTTTAATAAATGCGGCTAGAACATCTGGGCTGTCATTTGGAAAAAACATATATTAGATCTATATCTCACCACACACAAGAATAAACTCGAATGAATTTAGGAATCTAAATGTAAAAAACAAAACCATACGAGTACTAGAGAAAACCTGGGTGAATTCCTCTTTAATGCTGGTGTAGGGAAAGACTTTCTAAGCATAACTCAAAATCTAACGGAAATAAAACAAAGTATGTAAAAAATTTTAAATGTCTGCTTGACCAAAAAACAAAACACAAATACAAAACACCATAAACAAAGTCTTAAGAAAAGTGCAAGATACACCATGAGAGCCAGTATCTCTAAAACATAAAGAAATCAAAAACTGCAGAAAAATTTCAGCAGAAAAATGGGGAAAAAAATACATCACAAAAAGGATATTAAGATTTGAAAAAATGTTCAAACTCAGTCATAATTAGAGAAATGCAAATTAATATAACACCAAGATGCCATTTCTCACCTGCCAAAGCAGTCTGTGGGCAAGACTGTGAGGCTATATTCACTCACAAATATTTCCAGGGGAAATGCAAATTCATCCTGCCTTTCTGGAGGTATATCTGGCAATACTGGGGCTTCCCTGGTGGTGCAGTGGTTGAGAGTCCGCCTGCTGATGCAGGGGACACAGGTTCGTGCCCCAGTCCAGGAAGATCCCACATGCCGTGGAGTGGCTGGGCCCATGAGCCATGGCTGCTGAGCCTGCACGTCCGGAGCCTGTGCTCCGCAACAGGAGAGGCCACAACAGTGAGAGGCCCGTGTACCGCAAAAAAAAAGTAAATCTGGCAATACCTAACAAAACTGAATGTGTACCTAACCTTCTGACCCAGAGATCCCACTCTTAGGAAATCTGTCCTGAAGATAAACCTCCAAAAATGCGACTATACATATGTACCAGGTATTCATGGTAGCAATGTTGTAACTACAATACTGGGAACAACCTGTATGACCAAACTTGGGAGAACGGATGAATAAATTACAGCACATCACAGAGCGGAGTACTATGCAGTCATGAAAAATGGAAGATCTCTATGAACCGACATGGAGCAATTTCAAAGACAGACCTTTAAAAGAATAAAGCAAAGTGCACACATATCAATAGTATTCCATCCTTCATGAAGGAAAGAAGGGAATATAAGATTATATACATGTATCTGCTCATTTGTGCAAAAGAAATATAGAAATGATAAACCAGAAACTAAAGAAATTGCTTACAGATTAAGTAGGAAAGGGGTGGAAGGGAGAGGGTGGTAGGACTGAGGAAGGAATGATATTTCTTTGCAACACTGAACTACAGTAACGTATCACATACCCCAAAATAACAAATAAATAATTAAAATTAACCAGGATGAGGTGGTGGGAACCAAAATGGAATACAAACAGTAGCAGATAAACCTATCTATTACAAATGAATACCACAAGCGAAGAGGATGGGTAGAAAAACACTCAGCTAAGTAACTGTGGAAAACACTATTCTGACTGGATACTGTAATGTTAAAGACACAAAGAACTGTACACAAACACTGTACTCGAGTTAAGTCAATCTGTTTCTCAGAAGGATAGGATGGGTTAACAATCTGCTAACTACTGGACAGGTACATGAGGATTAAACAAATAACTGAATATACTGTAGACAATGAGCTGATTTCTCACTGTCAGAGAAAGAAGTTACAAGAAAGAGTGAAGGCTAGAATGAAGAGTGCTGGATAGGAATCATGGCGTCCATATAAACCCATGGTTTAAAACATACACATACAGATAACTAGATACATGAGGAAGAAGAGGCAGCTCTTCCTTACAAAGGAATGTGGAAGAAATGAGAGAAATACAAGATCACTATTTTAGGGAAAAAACATCGTAATAACTGCTGCAGGCAAGATCAAAGAGCATAACCAGTGGGCAAAAGTTTGAAGAGAAACAATCTCAAAGTATCTTGCCCAAGATATTTATCAATTACAATGGGAAAAACAGTAAGTACCTCACCAAATGTTCAAGGTTATCACACCAGTAATAAAACATAAATATCACATACCCTTTCCTAATCTGATGCATAACCTCAATCCAATCATGAGACAACATCAGACAAACCCAAATGGAAACATTCTAAAAAATAACTGACCGGCGTTCACTGAAAGTGTCCAAGTCATAAAAGACAGGAGAAGACTGAGAAACCCGGAAGGGCTGTCAGAGTTAAAATGATAATATATTGGATATATGCACAAATAAAATATTAAAATTATTTTCACCTGTTAAACTTTTTGATGTGGTTAACAAAATTTAAATCATGTATGTGGCTCATATGATATTTCTATTAGACAGAACTGCACTGGCTCTAATCACCAATTTTCAGGAAGTACAGAGGGCAAGAAACATTGTAACTATGACAGGGAAAATCCAGACCAAGAAATTGCATAGGACAAACAATTCTGTTCTTCACCAATAAAACTGCACCGTGGGTGGGGAGGCCAGGGCCAGAGCCAGATGGGAGAATCCTACAGTCTAAAAGACTTAGCATGGGCTTCCCTGGTGGTGCAGTGGTTGAGAGTCCGCCTGCTGATGCAGGGGACACGGGTTCGTGCCCCGGTCCGGGAGGATCCCACGTGCCGCGGAGCGGCTGGGCCCGTGAGCCATGGCCGCTGAGCCTGCGCGTCCAGAGCCTGTGCTCCACAACGGGAGAGGCCACAACAGTGAGAGGCCCGTGTAGCGCAAAAAAAAAAAAAAAAATCTTAAAAAAAAAAAAGACTTAGGAGACACACCAAACAATCACAATGGGAGGACTTTATTTGGATCCTGTTTTTTCTTAAATATATTGAAAACAGAAGTTGATACTTAAGATAATTAGAAACTCCATTGACTAAATGGTGGATTTTTTAATTTACAATTTGTTTTTAAAGTGTGATAATAGTAATATAGTTATTTTTTTAAAAGAGTTCTTATCTTTTAGAGATATATACTCAAATATTAGATGAAAAGACATGTCTGGTGTTTGCTTCAGAATAACGGGGGAGAAAGAATGGGTAGAAGTATAGATGGAACAAGACTGGCCGTAAACTGACAACTGGACCTGTGAGGCTAGCATGGGGATTCATTACACGCCTCATATACTTCTGTATGGGCTCGAACTTTTCCCACTTAAAAAAAAGGAAGGCAATTGAGGGGACTACAATTTTTTTTTTTTTTTTTTTTTTGTGGTACGCGGGCCTCTCACTGTTGTGGCCTCTCCCGTTGCGGAGCACAGGCTCCGGACGTGCAGGCTCAGCGGCCGTGGCTCACGGGCCCAGCCGCTCCGCGCCATGTGGGATCTTCCCAGACCAGGGCACGAACCCGTGTCCCCTGCATTGGCAGGCGGACTCTCAACCACTGTGCCACCAGGGAAGCCCCAAGTTAATTATTGAATCTAGAAAAGACCCAAACTAAGAATCCTACGACCAAGATGCCAGGCCATTATGCAAAGTTTCCATGGGCTGGCTCCTCAGCAGCTGCCTCCCCTTCCAGGAAAGATAAGTGCAGCAGGTCCTGGAGATGCACTGGGACCTTCTGGGAGTTTCTTGGCTGAATGTAACCTGGTCTATTACCAGTAAGTGAGCAACAGAGTGAAAACAGTGCCTCTGGTCCAGGAGGGACGTCAGATTTTAATCAAATAAGCAGCAGACAAACAAGTACAAGTTGTTGTACAGTGAAATACAGGTAAAGCACACGGAGCTTAAAGCAGAGTTCTGAACTGTTTTCTGGGCTCAGGACAAGGTTCTCGAGGTTTAGTATTGGGACATGGCTATCTGAGGAAGACAGGTCCTCAGAGCTCTGCCTGCTCTGGCTGAGGAACAAGGCGGGCAGGAAGCCCGGTTGCAGCCGCAGCAAAATGCGGGAAGGACCTGTGGGAAGGACCTGTGGGACCAGACTTGGCAGTTCAGGGAATTACAATCATCTTCACCAGCCTCAACACTGACTTGACCAGAGGCACAAAGGAAAAGCATCTCAAAGTGAAAGGGCCAGTTCAGATGTATATACCAAGACTCTGAGAATACCTACAAGGAAAATTCCTGGTGGTGAAGGTTCTAAGACTTGGGATGGTTTTCAGAAGAGGCTCCACAGCGACTCACTGACTTGCACAGTCCTGAGATGGTTAAGCAGATTACCTCCATCAACACTGAGCCAGGAGTCAGGGCTGAAGTCACCACTGCAAATGCTGAAATCAACTTTTAATAAGTTGATAAGCACTTGTTAAAAAAAAAAAAAATTGGCACAGATGCTGGGTGAATGAGGGACAGAAGTGGGGAAGCTTTCCAGGTAGAGAAAACAGTATGTGCAAGAGCCCTGGCGTAGGAAAGCACTTTCCACGTTAATTCAAACAATACTTGAGTTTATTATAAGCTAGACACTCTGTTAAGCTCTGCGATGACAGGACACACCAAGATGACCTTTGTTCTCATGGAGCTTACAGTCTAATGACAGAAATGGATGATCAAAAAATGTCACAACTGAATATATTACCACAGGCTTAAATAAATACTACAAAGAAAAGAATGAGTGCCGTGAGAGGAACTCAAAGACAAACCTGGCAGGAAGTTCAGTACCCGCTAGGAACTAAAATGAGGACAGCACAGGTTGAGAACAGAGACCAAGAGGGGGGGAAAAGATGCAAGGTGAGGCTAGAGCAGTAGGTAGGGGTCAAATAATCCTGTAGCAGTTTACTGATCGTATTATGGATTTTGGTCTTTTACTTCTGAAGTCAATTAAGAAGCCTAGGAGTTTTAGAATGAGCATGTGTACTGGGGCACAGGGAAAGAGGGGGTACTAATCAAACTTGAATTTTGAGACGATCGTTTCAAAAAGACAGACTGTAAGGGACAAGAAGGGGTATGATACTACTTAGGAGGCTATTACAGGAGTACAAAGAGAAGAACAGAATGTGTGTATGTGTGTATATATCTGTTTTGGAGGGAGGGGGGATGTAAATGGTAGAAAGTACCCATGGAACGAGTGGAAAGATATGAGGTGCTCAGGAGTTAAGAACTGAACAGAATCTGCTAATCGGTCAGGTCATTCACCCTACCAGATATGTAGCCCAACTGAACCAGGTACACTGGAGTAGGAGTAGTCTTTAGTCTCTATTCCCTAATTCGTCAGACAAAAGAGTGCCTCTCTTACTTAATACTACCGTAATAAAATTTTCAAAAGTATCTCGGGAGCTCAAGGACTTTCTCTGACACCACAACACATCTTGCTGGTCTGGGACTCAACTAACCCTTTGTCCAGTATCAAATAAATACATACATACCTAAATATGTAAAGTAAGTAAATGTTTTAAGAGTGCACATTCACAGAAATACCATAATTCCTATACACCTCTTCCCTGATATTAAGGTGGGCTTCACTTAAAATGTTTTTATTAAAAGATACAGCCAACATAACAGCTCACCCTGTTCTGGGCACTGTGCTGAGTGTACAACCACCCTGAGACGGGTCCCTGAGTGTACTGTGATCATCTGAGCTGTACAGATGACAACACAGTATTAACTGGTAGACTCAAGATGCAGATTCCAGAGCCTAAACTCACGTAATAAAGTAACAAAGACTTAGGGTTATTCAATGATAAAACTTTTCAGTTCTTACATTGCTTGACCTCTCTCTGTGCAGGGTCTGGCCTACCAACAGGCAGGTCCCTCTCTGGAAACTCTCTATTCCCTTGCTGGCCTTTCTCTTGTGTCACTACACTCAGACCACATTCAAATGAAGAGCTTGTATTCATCAAAAGACCATTAAGAGAACTACCACAATGGAAAATATACCTACAATATATATAATCAACTAGCTTTTATCCAAAAAAAAAAAAATACAAAGCAAATCAATAAGAAGATAATCCCAAAGAAAAATAGACAATAGACTCAAACAGGGCATAAACATGCAAAGTTGCTCAACTTCATCTAGTCAAAAAATGCAAATTAAAATCTCCAATGAGATTCACTAAAGACCAACCAGAAAGGGCTAAAAGTATCTGCTAATACCAAGTATTGGTCAAAATGCAGAGCAACAGAAACCCTCATTCACTGATGATGACAAGTGTAACTTGGTATCATCTCTTTGCAGAAGACATCGTCTACTGAAAGTGAAGACACACTAAACAATCCAGCAGCAATTCCGTCCCCAAATACATCTTAGAGAAAAACGTGCACATGTTCACTGAGATGAACAAGTGTTCATCTTAATAGTGGAAGCATTATTCTTAATAGCCCAAAGTAGTAAACAACCCAAATGCCCATCAATGGTAGAATAAATAAACTGTAGTACATTCACACAATAAAATACTAAACAGCAATGAAGATGAATGAATTCATGATGCAACAACACACGAATTTTAAAAACATAAAGTCAGAATAGTGGCTGTCTTGGGGAAAGAATGGTGCTGGCAGGAAGATCCGAACGCATGGGTCTTACTGTCGGGACAGTGGCTCACTGGCAGGATAAGGTTATCAGGTAGAGGGCAATGAAGGAAGCTGAAGAGCTGCCAATATTCTACTCCTTGACCTGGGTGGTGTTTACATGGGTGTTCACTTTGTGATAATTCATTAATGTACATGTGCTTTCTGCTCTTTTACATAGGTGTTACGTTTCACAATAAAAAGGTATAAAAAATGAAGTCAGCTCCCAACAAGTAAATCAAGGTAATTTACATAAAATCTGGATTTACAACCAGTTCTGGAAAAAAACGGGAAGATCCAGCCTGCTGTCTTCACCACCAGCAACAATCAGCTGGGGCGGGGCAATCTTGGCCTCCTTCAGAGGAGCTCGTGCTCTCTGACCCCACAGCACCCTCTCTTCCTGCTCTCAGGAGTCACGACTCGCCTAACACCTAACACCATTCCATACTCGTCTCCTTGACACTCCTTACAGCACATGAACGTAAAAGCATGCGCATGTGTGAATTATAAAGCCTAGAAGCAAGTGTGTCATTAGCCAGAGCAGTAAATTTAACCTCAGATTCCTCACCTATGAAACAGAGGTCACAAGAGTACCTACCACAATTGTTAAGACCAGATGAGACAATGCACATGAAACAGCTAGCTTAGTATCGTCACAGAATCAGCACTCAGTATTAGGAGGCTATTGTTTATTATTAATACACATTTCTCATATTTACAACTAGGATGTAAATCTGCTTGCCATGGCCAGAGTCTTCTGACTTTACAGGAAATACAGCATCAAAGTATGGGTTGGTATATGTTTAATTAAATAGTCCAACATGTATCACTGTTTAAAAAAGAAAAACAATAGGGACTTGCTGGTGGTGCAGTGGTTAAGAATCTGCCTGCCAATGCAGGGAACATGGGTTCGAGCCCTGGTCTGGGAAGATCCCACATGTCTCAGAGCAACTAAGCCCATGCACAACTACTAAGCCTGCGCTCTAGAGCCCACGAGCCACAACTACTGAAGCCCATGCACCTAGAGCCCGTGCTCCGCAACAAGAGAAGCCACCGCAATGAGAAGCCCGCACCATAATGAAGAGTAGCCCCCGCTCGCTACAACTCGCGCAGCAACAAAGACCCAACACAGCCAAAAATAAATAAATAAATTTATTTTAAAAGAAAAACAGTAAATAAATCTTCCAAAGTTCCTTTACATGACACCACTGGGAAAGATTTCTTACAATTATACTTTGAAAAGTACACTTGTGTTTACTTGTTTTTGCCGAACCACAAATTTCTCCCTATCAGGGCTTTCACTGGTCTGATCAGCATCAGGTAAATAGATACCTATGAAAATACACTTTAAGATAATGGATTTTAAGACCTCAGTCATAAAAAGCCCTCAAAATTAAAACTGACTTTTCAAGGTAAACATCATATGAACACCAAAAGCAGCTCCCTATTTTTCACATAGCTGTTAGTGTCCCAACGCCTAGTCAATACACTTATCTAATTCTTGCCCCTCAGACAAGTATACAACATTTTTCCCCCAAAACCCACAAAAGTCTAATTCAAACTACTTTTTCCAGAAGCCAATCTGACAGTAAGCCCTCCTAAAATGGAAGACTACGAATTTCACCCACGAATATGACGACAGCTAATGAACTAGTCACCCACGATGTCCATCGTCTCACAGACACAACACTGAGCAAGAGAAGCCATATACAAGAGTCCACACCAGAAGATCCTGTTTGTGTAAAGTTCACAGGCAAAACCAGTGTTTACGGAATGCGTAAGTGGTAAAATTACACAGAAAAACTAGAAAATAAGTAATATAGAAGACAAGATACTTATAATCTTTGGGGAAAGCAAGTTATGATCCAGAAATGGCCTGTTAGGGATTCTAGGTGCTCATCATCATTTTATTTACAGTATTTTATTTGTTGCTTTCTGCCCACACCATTAAAATGGTCCACAAGTACAGCATAGTGATATGTTCACTGCTCTATTTCTAGCACCTAGAACAGTGCCTGGTTCATACTAGGCCAGCAGTGAGTATCTGTTAAATATAGAATACAGCTTCAAAAATCCAAATTGTTACATATTTAACAACTGGCTAGACCCTAAGTATAATAGTAACAGCCAGCTTACTGTCCATTTTCCATGTCAGTATATTCAAGGAGTTATAAGTATGTAAATAAATTCTAATTACTTTATAATTCTTAACCTTCTTCTCTATTTAGACGTTTACCAAATGCGTGAATGTATCCAGATTCAACTGAAACGTTTTTTTTTTTAATTAACAAGGGAAAATGCAGAAACTCATGTGTTACAGTAAGCCCAGGCTCTAGATGGGATTCTACCACCTTCCCCAACCAAAAAAGCACAGCAGAGTGCTATGCTTTTATAAGATGACCTGAAGTGTGCTCATATTTAAGAATAAAAACTCAAATCCTTTGGATCTTAAAAATGAATTACACATTTCACAACAGATTATTACAATACAGGGCAGCTAAAACCTATAAGCCTTTAGAGGACAGGGATCCAAATCAAAGTGTGCTCAATAAATACTTGCTGAACTAACAAAAAGAATCTCATTACTGATAACCTCCTGAATTTTAGCATTATGTACTGAATTAAGAGATCATAAATTAAGTTTAATTCAGTTATCAAAAACTGTGTACAAACCCAAAAGATTACTAGCAACAATTCGAAAGAGTGAAAATTCCTAAAATAACCAAGAAAAAAATGAACTTTCACTCTTTGGGAATGTACACTATTTTAAAAAAAACAAAAAAAATACTTCAGCAAATCAAAAAAAAATTTTTTAATCAAGCCAGGAATATGCTAATCTTATGTTCCTAATTAGCATCCCTGCAAAGTAATATTCATTCCAGTTTTCACCTCTCTTCTGGGCATGATAAACTAGAATGAGGTCACTCACCAATCAACTCACTTCCCAGCATTCTACCAGCATGAAAGAGTTAAGACTGTTCTAATATACACTGAAATGCACCTACAACACAAATTAAAACATACCTTTTCATCTATCCCAAAGTTAAGGGCTTTCGGTGATTCAGTATCAACACTACATATGTAACAGGGTATTTTGTGGTATGAATTTTGGAAACATTGGTTTCCTCATATTAAAACAGTACTCTGTGGGATAGTCGATCATTCAGAGTCCATTATTTTCACACATTTTTAGGATATAACATGAAATTCCCTACCCATGAACTCATCGCACACTTCTCATTGTTAAGAATGTATCTCTTTAGGAAGGCACGGAAATCAAGCACCTGGCTAACCCATAAAGAAGCAACCTGAAGCCACTCTTCTCTACAATAAATAAATTAGGAAGCACTCTAGGTCAGCAGTAGCAAAAGGCCTATTTTTATTGCTGGCTTATATTAGAAATACTATACTGAAACAGACCAATTTTAGATTAAATTCAAAACTTGGTAAACTGTTCTAACGTGTCTCTTTCTACAAGATTAAAAGTTAAGCTAAGGAGGTTTTTCAAGATTGTCTTTCAAAATTCAGAGATACAAAGCAAGTTCTAGTCAAATATTTCAGAAATATCATACTAGACATAAACTATCTTTTAATCTTATTTAACATTTGATCAAAAACTCTACAAATAAAAAATAACTCTGCTTGTCCCATGGCTGGTCTCCAGCCCTACCACGCTCCATCAGTGCTCGATCCTGAGTGCGTGACTGGCACGGAGCCTGCAGTGAGCTGTGGCTGGGCGGCCAGGGACCAGTGGCACCACACGGGGATTTACAGCCGGACTCGTGGTCTTTCATTAGATTGAATTTTTATCATGTCAGAACTATGTCAGTAAACAGAATTACACTTCCAATTTTGTCACCAAAATTATTATTTTTAATGACACTTTCCTTAGCAGCTTGGTAATGTCTTGTTTATACTCAGTTTTATTCTTAGAACTGTACTGAGTTTACATTTGGTCTCTAAATAGAGAAAAGATTAAAGAGCAAGTAAAAGTCAAAGCCAGTACATTGTTACCAGGATTGGGAAAAAAAAAAAAAAAGCAGTGAAACTACTGTAATCTTTCTCCTTCAAACCAAACAGGAAACAGTACTATATATACTACATTACAGCTCTCAAAGCCACAGATTGGTTTTAACCTCATTATTTGTTGGTGTGGATGGCTGACCTCCACTATCACTCACTAGTGGGTAAGCACTGTAGATTTGAAAAGTACCTGTCTAATGGAGCTGTCCTAAAATGAACTTAAGAGTTATAAATGCAGTCAGGATTATCAACCAAGCACATAAATGACAGGTTTAACCACAAGCATCTACCATGTCAAACACACTAACATAAAAAATTAAGTCTTTACCTTAAATACTATAAAAATATTTCTAGTGAAAAACATTGTACAAATTTGGCAGGTAAAGAAAAATATTACTACAGTGAAGCCCAATAAACGTTGGCACACACAATTAGTGAATTCTCATAAAGCACAGTGAGTTTTTAATTTACCTTTAAAGCAGTATGAAGCGAATACCAATCACTAAGTACCAAAATTAAAACTACGTCATAACAGCCACTGAGGACACAATTCCTATCTATAAGGACTAATTTTGTAATTAGTTTTGTTCATTTAGCTTCATTCTACAGTTTTTAACTTTCAAATGTTAAGCTGTTAAGGAAAGTTCATTGTGCCTTATTTGATAACTATAAATCAATTCCTAAGAAGTGCTGTAAATAATTTCCATACTAAACTACATTATAATTTTAAAAATAATCAACCAGGCGAAAAAAATTCTGTTCCTGAGACAAAATGGAAACTTTTAAGCAGCAAAATCAAATAAGCATACAGTACAATGTTACATTTTATTGCTTCCTCTGAAGTGAAACAGCTTAAAAATCCAGAAGCCACTGTACTTGCTTCAGCCACTTTCTGTGATTCAACAAATGGAAATGTTCCCAATTATTCATATCATTTTCTTACATAACTAAACAATTCCTTGGTGAGACAGAGAACCGCCCTCAAATTCCTGTTTTCAACTTTTGAATCATTTCATATCAGGTACACTAGTTAATTCTGTTTGCAAATTCAGATGTATATCTGAACTTTTCCTTTATTACTTAAGTTAATATCATGCACTGAGAAGCCCTTTCCAATTTAAGTATTTATTTTTTAAAAGCATCCTATACTTTCTTCTAGTATTTTATGATTTATCTTCTTTGCACTTTTTCAAACATTTCATTTGGACTTTTTTTTGGGGGGGGGGCCTAAAAATTTCTTTTTTTTTTTTTAAAGAGGATAACCAACAGTCCCAGCACTATTTATTGAATAATCCATCCTTTCTCCAGTAATCTTCCGTGTTATTTTTATCATGCAGTCTCAATTCTCCCTCTTGCTGGCTAGGTGAATTTAGGCAAGTTACTTTATCTCTCTGTGTTTCAATCTCCTCATCCATAAACTGGGGAATAACAGTAGTACTCACTTCATATCGATACTGAGAACTACATCAGTTAATTCATGTTAAGCACTTAGAACAATAGCTGACACACATTAAATGCTGACGATCATAATCACTAAAACCTCATAAACACACAGATGTTTCTGGACTCTGTGATTCCAATGTCTATTCCTGAGCTAAAAGACTGCCTCAAATTACTTTGAATTTATAACACATTAGGTTTTCTAATAAAGTATTCTTTTTCCAAAAATTTCATGGCTATCATCCATTTATTTTATCAGATAAACTTTCTCATCAGTATGTCAAGTTTTCTACAATACTGCACTGGAATTCTATTTGGAATTGTGTTAACATTTATACACCAACTCTAGGAAATTTGGTATATTCTACAAGAGTCACTCTCCCCCAGTCAGAGAGTATATTTTCTCATCTCATTTACTGAGGTTTTATGTCCTTTAAAATTAGGTAAGTTACCAACAATTGTTATATTTATTCCTAGGTACAACCGTTTTGGAGAAAGATTTAGTGGCGTATATCAGAATTTTAAATGCACATACCCTTTGACCCAGAAATTCCACTTTTAAGAATATGACATACAGTAATACTATATAAATGCAGATATAAAAATATAAGGCTACTTATTACAATAAAATCCTGGAAACAAATTAAATGTCTATCAGTAAGGCAATAATGACCTGCAGCATATTCATGGGATGGAAGAATATTCAACCATTACAAAGAATATAGAATCAAAGGTACTGGTTTCGAGAAGAGTTCTACAAACTATTATGCTAAAAGCAATAAAAGCAAGCTGCAAAATTAATGTCTTCACTTTTTAACTGGGAAGTGGAGGAAACAAAAATATACATACAGTATTGAGTACACAGCCTGGTTCTTATTAAGCATTTTAATCACCTTACAAAATTAAACGTGACTTGGTTGGTTGAATACTATTTCATTTCATCTATCTTTTACAGCCTGCCTTGCTCTACATAAGATTTAATGGTGGCCCCATAACACAGCATTTCAGAAAAGTAAGCTTTCAACTGACATTCTACTCATAAATATTTAAGAATGCAAACGTCCCTAAAATGTAGTGTTTAACTAGGGATATTTTTCAATATGCCATAAAATCTCAACACCATGATTCAGGAGAAAATGTATGACTCCTTCTAAATCATCATTTTACCATGGCAATCTATTGAAAACTTACTTCTCTCCATACATGAAATAACCTTTTTAGAGTGTGTGGTCTTGTATATTAAGTGCCAGAGATCACAGTGCAGGAACACAGTGACATTCTCTGTAATACGGCAACAAAGCCTTTCCTCCCAAGAAAAGTAAATAATGAAAGCTTATTTTAAAATCATGCAAAATTCTGCCTTTTATTCTAAATCTTTAGATTGTGCTTAATCAGTGTACGGTCAAAAAGGTACACATGAAAGTTTTCTTGTACACATGCAAGTTTTCTTAAAGAGAGAACACTAAATTCCTTAGAAGAATTTATTCACTACTAAATGTATCCGCTAACTTCTGCCAGCCAGAAAACAAGGTCTTGAGATCAGAAACTCCAGGGCCTTATTATACCTGGTCCGAGATACTATGAATAAACATTTCAAACAGAAAAACAAACAAAAAAAATCAAACCAGTACCTGCGTAAGCACTTTGATACTGTTTGAAGTAATGAATTGATTTTTAAGGGAGAAGATTTTTACTCTTCACATTTCTGTATTCCCGCAATCGTTTAAAAGAGCAGGTACTATTTTATGGTGAAAAAGGTTAAAATGTACAAAAGGAGAGGAGAATATTAACTGATTTTTAAGAACTTCAGGGAACTTCCTTGGTGGTTCAGTGGTTAAGAATCTGCCTACCAATGCAGGGGACACGGGTTTGAGCCCTGGTCCGGGAAGATCCCACATGCCGCGGAGCAACTAAGCCCGTGGGTCACAACTACTGAGCCTGCGCTCTAGAGCCTGCAAGCCACAACTACTGAGCCCACGTGCCTAGAGCCTGTGCTCCCTAACCAGAGAATCCACCGCAATGAGAAGCCCGCGCACCGCAACAAAGACCCAATGCAGTCAAAAATTTAAAAAGATAAATAAATGTATTTTAAAAAGAAGAACTTCAGCTTTTTGATGTCATATACGAATTGGTTTGAAAGCACTGAGAAAATGGCATAATACTTCAAAGCACATGGAAAAATTGATAGGAAAAAGTGTTACTTTTTTGAGGAAACCACACGTCTTTGCCAATTTTTATTGTTTAGAGTTCATCTAATTGTCCATTTTTAAGGTTATTTTGTGGTACTTCTGAAAGTTTAATTCAAACTAAACTATTAAAAACTGTTAAGAGATTAGTTTTTTCAGTGTTTCCGTAAGTAAATAAAAGAGTTAAAACAACAAAAATCCAGCCTACTCCACACGGGCTGAGTGTTTGCCGTCCCAATGTCTTGTCGCGGGCGCGCGCATACCAGCGACAGTGACATCAGATCGAAACCACACGGTTTCGCCAGGGACCAACCACTCCCGCAAAGACAGCAGCCGCCGCCCACCGGGGTGGCTCCGGCCCGACCTCCGCTCCCCGCGCCCGGCTTCCCGGCGGGACCTGTTGCGCGTTCCCGCCCGCCCTGCTCCCTCCCCGAGCAGGCATGAGCCGGGGACTGCCAGCGACGCCGCCGCGTTGCACCTGCCTGGGCCCCAGCCGTCCCCACCCCCGGCCAGCCGCCCGCTCCTCGGGCCCCGGCCCGGCAGCCAGCCCGCGGGAGGAGGGAGACGGGCCCCCGGCGGGACGGGCCCCCGAAGCGCTCACCTTGGCGGCCGCGGCCCTGGCGGACATCTTGTCTCTCCGGTGCCACAAGACGCTCCTCGGACCCGAGACTCCTCGCCGCCAGCCACCGGCTCCTCACGCAGCTGCCCAGATAAACATCTCCCGGGAGCGAGCGGGGCGGGGGCGCCGGAGAGGCCCGGCCCACGGGGAGGGGACTCAACTAGGACAAAAGTCCGCGCCGCGCCAGCCCCGCCCGGGGCTCCCCGCGGGGCGCGCCCGGCCGGCACCTCCCTCCGAGCGCGGCGGCCGCAGCCCCGCCACCGGCACGGGCCCGCCCGCTCAACGCGCGGCAGCACCGAGCCCTCCGCGGCCCGCCCGCCGTCTCCCTGCGAGCCGCTTCCGCATGTAACTTCCCAGGAACGAGCCGCAACGACGGGACGTGGCGTCGGCGGGCTGAGCCGGCGCCGGCAACCACGGACGGCCACGCAAACCTGCCAACCCGACCCGGCCCACTGAGCATGCCCGGCCGGGGGGCGGGGCCAGGGCCAGGGCAGGGCCAAGCGCGGGAGGCGGGGCCGAGGCGGGGGCGGGGCCACGAGGGCGAGGGGCGAGCGGCTGGTCAGCTTCCTGTCCGGACGCGACCCCTGTTGCGGAAGGAAAAGCCCAGTTTCCGAAGTAGCTTGGAGACTGAGTTTCCTGTTTGTTCGCATCACGGGTCCGGCGGAAAGCGGCCCCCAGGAGCGAGCCTCCGTGTATCCAGCCTTTGCGACTTGAACAGAGACACACCTGGCCGCGGCCCCCGCCGCTCGCCTGCCTAGGCCTCGCTGTGAAGTGCGTCCTGGCTGTCGTTGTGGACGGATCGACTGCCCCGCGGACACTGGTCACGGGCACCAGGGGGCTCACGCACACGAGGCCTCGATATAGACCCAACACCCCCTTCTCCAGCCAGTACAGAGAGGGATCCCAAAAGCATATTTTTGGCATAAAAAATGTTGAAATTCTTAGTGGCGAGAGAAGGGGAGGCGCCCAGCAGAAAAGGCTGCGAGGACGTTCGGTCCACGGTGCGGCTGATCAGCCCGCAGTGCAAACGCCCTCGCTAGACACCAAGGAGTATTTAAGAAACCTTTCCCGCCCTCATTATTCTACACTCTGTAAAATGTAAAGCTCTTCACAAATGTCAGGAATTCTTAGTAACATTAAATGGTAAGCTCCTTAAAAGTACCTAGTATAGTGCCATAAAAGGTACACGAGAAACAGAAAAAAGCAGAAACATCAGGTTTTAAACGATGATTTTCTCTAGAATTCAAACTGTATGAAAAGACCTAATTTACCGTAACCAAGAAATATCTGTATATCATACATAAATATCAATTAAAATTTCAAAGTAAAATACCATACATTTTGCAACCTGAAGCTATGGAACTAGAAAAAAACATTCTGCAAATCAAACCCTTATTCTTTCCTTTTTTTTCCCCATGCACAGAAATGGTTACAGTCTCTTTTGTTTTAAAGTCATGTTGGATGTAACTTTTGTTTTTGGACAAAGTATTATTTATTCTTTTAGGAACTGTAATTAAAATTTCCTTATGAACAAATGCTATTTTTTTTAAATTGTGGTGATATTTTTTTATTTGAAAAGGTGGCTGTGGAAGACCTTCCACATTATCTTTATTAGTCTTCCCATTTAATAAGATGTGCAATCAGCATGACCTGCCTAGAACTAGACATCGTACCTTTAACAGACCTAAACCTAGAAATGTTATCTACAAATGCACTGAGACCTTTCCTCTTTCCTCATTTGTCACTCTTCATCAAGCCTACCGTATATAAGTTAAATGCTAGATTACATAATGATCTGTCAAAGATCTAATACATCTGATGGCAATTTTAGTTTATTTTCCTTTTGGCATGGTTTTAAAAATAATGAAATCAAGCAAGAAATTTAACCTTGAGAATACTATGCTTTAAAAATTACATTGATAAAAATATTTCAAAGAATAATAGTATACTTTAAATTTTTTTCAATGGTAGTTATAATATCTAAATTAAGCTGTACGAATGGGAGAAAATATCTGCAAATGAAGCAACTGACAAAGGATCAATCTCCAAAATTTACAAGCAGCTCATGCAGCTCAATATCAAAAAACCAAACAACCCAATCCAAAAATGGGCAGAAGACCTAAATAGACATTTCTCCAAAGAAGATATACAGATTGCCAACAAACACATGAAAGGATGCTCAACATCACTAATCATCAGAGAAATGCAAATCCAAACTACAATGAGGTATCACCTCACACCAGTCAGAATGGCCATCATCAAAAAATCTGCAAACAATAAATGCTGGAGAGGGTGTGGAGAAAAAGGAACCCTCTTGCACTGTTGGTGGGAATGTAAATTAATACAGCCACTATGGAGAACAGTACGGAGGTTCTTTAAAAAACTAAAAATAAAACTACCATACGACCCAGCATCCCACTACTGGGCATATACCCTGAGAAAACCATAATTCAAAGAGTCATGTACCGCAATGTTCATTGCAGCTCTATTTACAATAGCCAGGACATGGAAGCAACCTAAGTGTCCATCGACAGATGAATGGATAAATAAGATGTGGCACATATATACAATGGAATATTACTCAGCCATAAAAAGAAACAAAATTGAGTTATTTGTAGTGAGGTGGATGGACCTAGAGTCTGTCATACAGAGTGAAGTAAGTCAGAAAGAGAAAAACAAATACCGGATGCTAACACATATATATGGAATCTTAAAAACAAAAAAAAAAAAACGGTTCTGAAGAACCTAGGGGTAGGACAGGAATAAAGACGCAGATGTAGAGAATGGCCTTGGGAACACGGGAAGGGGGAAGGGTAAGCTGGGACGAAGTGAGAGAGTGGCATGGACATATATACACTACCAAATGTGGAATAGCTAGCTAGTGGGAAGCAGCCACAAAGTACAGAGAGATCAGCTCGGTGCTTTGTGACCACCTAGAGGGGTGGGATAGGGAGGATGGCAGGGAGATGCAAGAGGAAGGAGATAATGGGGATACATGTGTATGTATAGCTGACTCACTCTGTTATAAAGCAGAAACTAACACACCATTGTAAAGCAATTATACTCCTATAAAGATGTTAAAAAATTAATTAAGCTGTACAATTTTTTTTAATGTATCTCCTTTTCTCTAAAGAATCAAGAGAAAGTTTTTGTCATTTGTAAAAATAAAGGTAAAAGTTAGTTGTCAAGAATTAAAAGCACATATCCATTCCTACAGTTTATTTCCGGGGAGATGGTTTGATAAGAAGTGGAAAGCATAAAGCATAATCTCAGATAGTTGCCCCTTTAACAATGAAGAGTTTATCCTTTCAACATCAAAAAAAGGTTCACATTATACCACAACTTTAATGCCTACATATGGATGTGATTATAGCTCCTCTAGATCAATTATATGGGAAGAAATACAAGCAAATTTGAGATTCTCATTTAGAATTACAATAAAGTTTAACCAAGAATCTCTTTCGATAGCACAGACTATTTCTAATCATCTAATGCAAACTGAACAGGAAACTAAAAAACCACAACACTTTCAAAGACAACTTCCTGTGGGACTTTTGGTGTCTGTGGCTCAGAATGAAAAAAAACAGCATGTATGCGAAATCTTTATAAATCTTAGAACCATTTATTAAAACAGCTTTGACCAAATGAACAACTATAACCACACCCACATTTTACATATGTATATTTATCTTTCTGTTACCAAAAAAATCCTTAGAAAAACATAGCTATTTTTAGTATGAGCTGTGAATTTACACATGAACTATAAAGGGGAAGTATGGCACTGTGGCAGAAAGTGAGACAGTCTTGATAATGTCACAAAAGAGACATATATACAAAATACTGGAATTAGGAGAACTTTATCAGAGCACTGTAACAACAAAATAAAATAAGTAATCCTAATCTCACTCTTATGCCATATTTTTAAACATTCTATAAACTGCTTCCAAGTTTTCCTCTGCCGATAAGAGTCATATAACACTGTTAAATAGGAAAAAGTTTTTTAAGGCTCATAAAGTTTCTAGATTTCAAAGACCAGTAAAATTTCACAAAAACAAAAGAAACAAAAAAACCCACTTTAGGGGTACAATACAGAATGACCAACTTTTAATCTTATTTTATTTTGCAAAGTAAAGAACATTTAAAAACAAACATTATGAACTGTACACACTTAAAGATGTTTAAAATGGTACATTTTATATAGATTTTTGCCAGAATAAAAAAAAATACCAAAAGAATGCTACTTATCACCAACATCATTTCGTTTTTTTAAAGAACGTAGAAACACTAAAAACAAGTCATTTTTTATTCAGTTCAAAATAAAGAACAGTCCTTCCTAAGAAGAGTTCCTCCTAAGGAAGAGTGGCGCCATCCTTCCTCTGACCATGGCAAGGTAGAGCTTTCTCTTTTTAGGGTCGTGAATGTCACACAACCAGGCTGACTAGAAAGTTCATAATTCCGTGGAATCCATGACTCCAGCTGGACTGGAGGGAGCAGTCTGCCCCTCCTTCACAGCTCCTGTTTCCCACTTCTACACTCTCCTAATGACCCCTCAAAGACCTCCTCCCCAGCCCAAGCAGATAATCCATAGAGAAAACAGAAATTGAGGAATGGAAACTCCCTTCCCTTCCTGCCAAATATGACACACCTATCCTAACATTGGCTTTTCTTCTCTTTCCCTCCCCCCTGGGCAGGGAATCCCATCTGGGGGCCTGGCCCTATCAGCCAAGTTCTCTGGCCATCATCTTTGTCCTCTCTCAGCTAAAGGATTCTACCTCTCAGAATTCAAGCTTCTCCTAGTTTCTCCCGTCTTAAAAACGGAGGGAAAAAACAAAAACAAAAGCCCCTGACTCCACCCAGGCTACCTTCAAAGGTGTGCCAGCAGTGCAGCTGTACAACCCAGCGCTCAGAAGCCCCTGCACTTGGGGTTTAATGCTCTGAATCTGAATGATTTTCGCTTTGGATTTGTATTTTGTAAGTGAAGGTGGATAGAGCGCACGCTGGGGTCCTGTGGTCTCAGCTCACACTGGTCCTGGCTCCTGTGGCCTCTGGGGCGGGGCTCCAGGCTGCCTGCTCCCAGGACTCCTGAAGACTGGCCTGTTCCTCCCTCCCTGACAGGGATGGGCGAGGGCTGGGTACCACAGCATCCTGGGTGGGGCAAGAGTCCAGACAGGCGGTGCTGTTTCCCACCTTGGTAGGGGGAGCCTCTCTCTCAGCTCCCACTCGGGTACCAAGCCTTCGCGGCCTGGAGGTTTAAGGATCCCTGGTGGTTGCCGTCTGCTGTGGGCTGCAGCAGCAGGCCAGGAGCTCAATCCCCCCAGACCCTGTGCCCAGCTAGGGCATCTTGGTCAGGCAGCTTGTGAGAAGGGGGTTCTGCTAGGCCCAGCAGGCAAGTGGGACCCCCAGGGCCTTGGAGGGTCTTCTGGTTGTGATTATCCCAGGCCCAGGGGTGCTCCCCCTGCCTGTGGGTCTCTGCTTGGGAGTGGGGTCCTCTCTCCTCCCAACCTTTCTGAGTTTGCTTGTGCTTGTCTCTTCTGGCTGGCTTGAGGGACAACTCCAGGGAAAAGCCATGAAATATCAATTGTATAATTCAACTAATTCCTCATACGAGTTAAATGTTCTGATCTTTGCATTTAAAACTAGCCTGAGGGCTTTCCTGGTGGCGCAGTGGTTGAGAGTCCGCCTGCGGATGCAGGGGACGTGGGTTCGTGCCCCAGTCCAGGAGGATCACACATGCCGTGGAGCGGCTGGGCCCGTGAGCCATGGCCGCTGAGCCTGCGCATCCGGAGCCTGTGCTCCGCAACGGTAGAGGCCACAGCAGTGAGAGGCCCGCGTACCGCAAAAAAAAAAAAAAAAAAAAAAAAACTAGCCTGATATAAAAACAAATGGAAAAATTATATGTACTGTTAATGACACTTTTTTCTGCTTTTTGAGCAAAGGGTTCCACATTTTCATTCTGCACTGGATCCCACAAGTGGCACAGGCAGCTTCGAGTCCAGCCCCTCTAGACAGTGTTCTACCGGTTCATGATGAGCTTCCCGAGAGTTCTCTCACCTCTGGGTCTCTCTGTTGTCAATGCCTGCCCTGGGCTCTTGGCATTCTTTCTTTTCCCCCTTAATTTCACAACTAATACAGGGGTACATTCCTTCTGTAAAAGACTCAAGCAATAGGTATTTTTTAAAAGTCCAACTGGCCTACATCCCCCATTTCCACTACCCAGGAATACTGGTATTTAAATCTAACTAGAGAGTGATATCCAAATGGCCTTTTTTTTTTTTTCGGTACGCGGGCCTCTCACTGTTGTGGCCTCTCCCATTGCGGAGCACAGGCTCCGGACGCGCAGGCTCAGCGGCCATGGCTCACGGGCCCAGCCGCTCCGCGGCATCTGGGATCTTCCCGGACGGGGGCCGAACCCGTGTCCCCTGCATCGGCAAGCGGACTCTCAACCACTGCGCCACCAGGAAAGCCCCAAATGGCTTTTTTTGATTGAAGTATATGCTTATTTAAAATAAAAATGCTAAGCTGATACTGTTGACTTGCCAACCAAGAATATTAGATCAACCTATCCTGTTTCCCCCACCCATATGAACGCTTGATATTAATCTTATACATTTTTGCCTGTCTGGCAGACAAAAACAGTATATTACTTGACATTTATTCATTTACCCCCTTTTTTCTGTTAGGTTATTTATCTTACTGCTTTGTTGAAGTTCTCTAAGGATCCCTTTGTATTTAATGCATTCTAAGACTTTTTAGTCTGCTGCCTGTGTGTGTGAGTGTGTATGTGTATACGAAATAAAATTTCTTTTGGAATAATTTTAGCTTTACAGAAGAGTTGAAAAGATAGTACAAAGACTTCCTTTATACTTTTCACCCAGGTTCCCCTAATGTCAACATTTTATATAACTATGGTAGATTTGTTAAAAACCAAAAAAATTAACAATGTTACAACATTATTAACAGAAGTACATCAAGTTCTGCCCGTTTTCTCTCTTTAATTTCTCTGATATTCTTCCAATTTTGCCAAGCCTCCTCCTTTCCAAATCTTATGAAAACTATTTTGGCCATGTCCATTTTGAGCCTCTAGAATTTCTTAAGTTCAAGTCTGTGAACATGACTATGAATGAGGCAGAGGGTAAATTAAAAAGTCACAGAGGGGCTTCCCTGGTGGCGCAGTGGTTGAGAGTCTGCTTGCCAATGCAGGGGACACGGGTTCGTGCCCCGGTCCGGGAAGATCCCACATGCCACAGAGCGGCTGGGCCTGTGCGTCCGGAGCCTGTGCTCCGCAACGGGAGAGGCCACAACAGTGAGAGGCCTGCGTACCGCAAAAAAAAAAAAAAAAAAAATCACAAAGGACAACACTCAGGGCACACCTGGAGTTTCATGGTTCTTAGTATACTCAAGGAACTTATTTTCTCAGACTCATCATTGTAAAAGAACTTCTGTGAGATATTTTCTCAGCCTCAAACAATAAATGGAGATCAGAAGAAATCTTTCTATCCCACTTTAGTTTGGAATCTGTCTTTCCCAGATGGCAGGGAGTACCAAACTCATTGGATTAAAAAAAAACAACCAGATATATTCCTTAACAGAAGCTAAACAGTCTGGTCTCCCAAAGTACAATGTTTGGATTTTGTTTACAGTTTATGCATGTGTAAAACCTTTATAATAGTAGTCTTTTAAAACAAATAATAAACATAAAATGTAGAAAAGTTAGTGTAACTCCACTGAAAAAGAGGTAAATATATTTTTATATTTAACATAATTTTAAAAGGGAGTAAAATATATACATATATTTGCAAAATAAACAAATAAAAGGAATTGCCTTCAGAGGAGGGAGAGACATCAATAATCTGAGACTTTTCTAGACAGACTCGATATTATAGTTTTGACTTTGGAAACAAAAATGTTTTGCATATTTTTAAAAAAATGAAATCAAGAAGAAAAAAGGCATCTGTAAATACTGGGGTGAGAAAATAAACACTACTTTCGTGCCCTAACCATACAAAGAAAAGAACTGTTCCCAATGACTTGTCCAAAGTGCTTTGACTGTATTCTCAGTGGAATATCTTCTAAGGAAAAGGGCACTGCAGAGAAATCTTAAATTTCATCCAGTAGTCTGTTAGTAATAATATCAACATTATTATTTTGAAACTTTTATCTACGTGTGTGTGCACATTAATATAAAACTGACATACTCATTAGTGTATTAACTAATATATAGTAATTAGCTGTTTTATATATGTATTAATACATTAGTATATTTAATATTTATTAGTATTATTAACATACAATAATTTACAATATTAGCATTATCACATTATGTGTATAACAGTTTCAAAGTTAAATGTAAATATACAACAGTTTCAAAGTAATAATGTTAATATTATTAGCATTAGTATATGCTAGTAATGCTAAATTATAATATATGTTTTCACACTAGTTATATATTAGTTAATATATCAATATATATTAGTGTATGTTAACACAGTTAGGAACCAAAATTTTCCACTGAAAAGAGAAAAAAGCATAAAATTGAAGAAGTTAAATAAAAATTTTGCAATTCTAATTTAAGTTAAAAAATCAGTATAACAACTTTAAAAATATACTTAAGAGAAAAAGAAACATATATATGTATCTATATGTTCCAGGACCCTTGGAGATACCAAAATTCGAGGATGCTCAAGTCCCTTATGTAGTATTTGCATATAACCTATGCACATCTTCCCATACACTTGAAACCATCTCTAGATTACTTATAATACCTAATACAATGTAACTGCTATGTAAATAGTTGCCAGTGTGCAGCAAATTCAAATTTTGCTTTTTGGAAATTTCTGGAATTTTTTTTCCCGAATATTTTCAATCTGCAGTTTGTTGAATCCATAGATGCAGAGTCCACAGATACAGAGGGCTGACTATATATATATATATATATATATATATATATATATATATACACACACACATATATATATGTTTCCCAGCTCTTGCCATTGAAAGGACTAGAAATAATAAAAACTCAATAGCATTGAGCCCAACCAGTGCCCATACTGTAATCTCCAGCCAGGAATGGCTGATTACAGGTCTGGAGCAAGAAACATACAAGATAATCCTGGGATATACTGTGCCAGAAAGCAAGGAAATTCTCAAAGAATAATGGATCAAAAGGTGAGAGAAGCGACCAAGTAGCTTCCACTGGCCAAAGATGAAACAATTTGAGCCTCAAAAAAAAAAAAAAATGCGATTGAAACACACTGAATATTGAAAACCCATGAATTCATAATACAAGCATACCTCGTGTTATTATACTTTGCAGGTATTACATTTTTTTATAAATTGAAGGTCTGTGGCAACCCTGCATTGAAGGTCTGTGGCAACCCTCCATTGTCAGATGGTTAGCATTTTTTATCAATCAAGCATTTTTTAATTAAGGTATGCACATTCTTTTTTCAGACATAATGTTATTATTGCACATTAACAGACTACAGTATAGTGCAAACATAATTTTTATATGCATTGGGAAATCAAAAAAATTCATTTGACTTGCTCTAGTGTGATACTTGCTTTATTGCAGTGGTCTGGATTAGAACCTGCCATATCTCTGAGGTCTAGCTGTAATATCAAAAAAGAGAGTAAATAAGCAAGAGAGGCCCCCAAACAACTACGTATTGAGTAGCTCTAGCTATAACTCAGGTACCAACTCCTTATTCTCTAAGCTGTCAATTAAAAGGAAAGAATATATATTCTGTCTGAATATTATTGCAGATAACCAAATGACTCTAACTGATGAGGGAAAGTTCCTTATGAAAGAAACTCCACCTAATAAATCTGGAAGGAATGACGGAATTAGGAAATCATCGTCTTGTAACACTGAAATAACAGATTCGGGTACTGATCATCAAAGGATCAACCCACCCATCACTGTTATAGCATTATTGAAAGCAAGACAAGCCAACACTGATGCCTCTGTGTGATGCGACTGGAAGCACACAACCCTCTCTACAAAGGACACCTGCCCCAAGAGTGGCACCTGAATGAAATTCACCTATAGGGAGACTTCCACAAACAGAAATACAAGAGCTGGAGATGCACCTTAAATGACTCCACGAGGAAGCAGACAGACAAACGCAGAATGTGGGAGGTTCTATACACTATATAGAACTATACTATACTATTCCTATAGTATATAGGAAAACTCAGCCAGTTTTCAAAACAAATTAATAGGAAAAAAGAAAAGAAAAGCAAGTTGGGACTGCTATGGACCTTATGTGGATGGAATCCTTTTCAAATCTACCTATTGTAAAAAGACATTTTTGAGACAGTTGGGGAAATTTAATTATGGACTAAGTGCTAGATGATACCAAGATATGATCATGGCATGTGGCCACATAAGTAAGGTATCCTTTTTGAGGAGATGCATATTGAAACATGCAGAGCTGAAACAGCACCATGTTTGGGACTTGCTTTAAAATACTTCAGCAAAGAGAAAAATTTAAAAATACAGGCAAAAAAAAAAGCAGCAAAATATTGAAAATTGTTGAATCCAGGTGATGGGCATATAAGAGGTTTAATGTATCATTCTTTTTACTTTAGGGTATGTTTGAATGTTGGTGTACATTTGAAATTTGTTATCATGGAAATCAATAAAAACAGAAATATTCCCATCAGCAAAGGTAGGGAGATGACAAATAATTGTCAGAAATTCTTGCCATCCCTGTTTGGATGCCCCATTGCAATGTGACAGAGCAGCTCTTCTCAACAAGAGGTAGAGTCTTTCTTTTCAACCTCCTGAATCTGGGTAGCAGCATGACTTGTTTTAAAGGGCAAACATGACACAAGCAGAAGCCTGAAAAGCACTTGGGCATCAGGGCTTGCTGTCTCTTGCTGCTGAGGACCCTGCAACCTCCAGGGGAAGAAGCCCAGGTTAGCCTGCTGGAGAGGTCACATGGAAAGGAAACAAGATGCTCTGGCTGAAAGTCTGCCAACCTCCAGAGACATGAGCAAGGGAATTCTAGACCATCCAGTCCCAGCCAAGCCACAAACTGACGGCACCAACCTAAGTGAGCCCAGGCAAGTCTAGCAAAAGAACCGCTTAGCTGACCCGAGCCCAAACTGCCAGCCCATAGAACCATGATGATTTTTTTTTTTTTTTTTTTTGCGGTACGCGGGCCTCTCACTGCTGTGGCCTCTCCCGTTGCGGAGCACAGGCTCCGGACGCGCAGGCTCAGCGGCCACGGCTCACAGGCCCAGCCGCTCCGTGGCATGTAGGATCCTCCCGGACCGGGGCACGAACCTGTGTCCCCTGCATCGGCAGGCGGACTCTTCAACCACTGTGCCAGCAGGGAAGCCCTAGAACCATGATTATTTTTAAAGATGCTTAGTATTGGGGTGGTTTGTTACACTGCAAGGACAAACTGATATGTAAGGCTAAACCTATAGGAGGAGTACTACACAAACACATGCAAAAGATTAGCTTCTTAGTACTGTGGGGTACGTGGCATGTGCTCTGTAAGTGTATCTGAATGGGAATTCCACATCGCTAGAAAATGATATATATAGAAACTGCTCTAAAGGCAAGAAGGCTTAGGTAGACTGCCTCCTTTTGTATGTATAATAAGGGCTATAAAACCAAGTAGTCTCTCCACTGATAAAGGCAGGTATGACCGATAAACGTAGAACTTTCTTTTTTCTTCTAAGGACTAAAAAGGTCTGGCTCTGCCCCCTGGTCACCTATGATCAGACACTACACAATAGCCTTTGGGATTGCTGGCAGACGGCCCCGCCTGTCTCCTCTGACACAATTCTGCAACCCAAGTAGCCAGTACATAGAGAGAGCATACACTCTCCTGTCAGAGTCTGGCTCTGACAGAGCCAGGCCCTCCCCTAAGGGCCGCGCTGGGGCTACCCAGCACCCAGGAACACATCTGGGACACTTTCCAACAGGGCATATTTCACCCTGTGGACCCTAAGGACAAACATGACCCTAAGGACCCTAAACAAATCATGTTTCCTCTTTACGACAGATGTTCGCCAGCAGATGCTGGATTCAGACATAAGGATTAATTAGAGAGTGTTTAGGGTGCCACAGACAAACTAAACCAAAGTCACTGAGGTGCATAGTGATGTTTTAGCTAAGGTATTTTTTTACTAAAACAAAATATTAAAGGATTTTAAATTGACTGATCAATTTAGCTGAATCACATGGCTTTAAAATAATCTTTGTAAGGATTCTGTAGCTCATCTTAGTATCATTAGCAAAATACTGTACTTGCAAAAGAAAAATTCAACATAGTTAAATATTTCTCCATAATACTAGCTATTTATTTGGAAATATTTGAAAGTTAATTTGATACTTTAACTTTTGATGAATATGGCTACTTTCAGTACATTAGAATTACTTTTCGCACAAATGCCACCCACATTTACATGCTAATTTATCCAGTCTCTTCATTTATATTTTTCAAGGTGCAGTATAATTTTTCGTAAGTACATTTTTTAAAGCACAAGAATCTTATAAGTAAATGACCATATTTTATACTATTTTGAATTAGCAAACTATTATTTAGTAAATGTTGCAAAAGCCTTTTTGGACTATGGGCTTGGAATTAACATTATTCAACAAGGTTTAATGATACAAAAAGATGGTATTGGGGAAGAATGGACTTTAAAAACTAAAAAATAAATAAGTAAATAAATTGGTGGCAGCTTCATTATTTGTGGAACTAAACTTAAAGGGGACAAATGAAAACTTGAGGCTGAGCTGAAGGTACAACAGAAACTAAGGGCAGCAGGCTGATCCCTCACTTGAGGGAGCGCTTCTGAGCTCCTGCTCCTGGCAGTTCTACCTTCTCTTTTTGAAAGGACCACACACAGAGCTAGGAAAAGCCGTTAGATTCATTATCTTTCTACTGAAAACCAAAATAAATGTTCTCTTTGGTTAACAAAGTGTGGACACACATGGTGAAGGCATCAGAAAGAACACGATGGAAATATCTGGGAAAGGTCTTCTGGGACTAAAGTTTCCTCATCTACACAATAGTGGGGGAGGGACGTTAGGGGTGGGGTAACCCGGAGGGATTGATGTGTGGGTGGGGATGGGCTGGGTTAATTCTCAGACCCTTTCCAGCCATAACTTTCAGTGATCTGAAGAGTCAAAAGCTGAAGATCTTTTTCATCCCTGAAGCTATGAGGCCACTGTGGGATGTGGTTATTCGTAGGTCTTACAAGTTTTGGAAAGATACATATTATAAAACCATATAATTTGTTTCTATGAAAAGCTAACTTTAAACAAGTTTAATTTTAAATGTGATTAATATTTCCATGAGAGTACCTTTATGAAAATGAAAAGTTTTATAAAAGCTGGGCAAATTAAAAAACATGTAAAAATCCAGCTTAACTTAAATCTGTGTGGGAGAGTGTGTATGTTTTGAAAGGGTGTGGCTTCCTGACTGGATTGTTTGGAAACATTCTGACAAAGCCAAATTCACTTCTCTGATATCCTGAAGGCAGCAACGGAACTGGCACCTAAAATAGCACAAAAGACCATATTCCTATACACATAATCAATTTAAGTCAACTGAGAACTGTGATTTTAAAAAGATTTCTAATCTGTATTCTCCTAATTCCTTTTCAGAGATAGTCTACACCAGGGGTCCCCAACCCCTGAGCTGCAGACAGGTATGGGTCCTTGGCCTGTTAGGAACCCGGCTGCACAGCAGGAGGTGAGCGGCAGGCAAGCAAGGGAAGCTTCATCTGCCGCTCCCCATCAGTCGCATTACCCCTGAACCATCCCCCCACACCCCTTCCATGGAAAAATTACCTTCCACGAAACTGGTCCCTGGTGCCAAAAAGGTTGGGGACCTCTGGTCTACACAATAAACCGGATTGGAAAATTTAGCAACACTTTGCATGCTTTTCACTCATTCACTCATTCATTCATTAACTCACATCTATTCAACAAATATTTATACATCTCTTTATTTTTTACAAACATTTATACATCTCTTAGTATATGCCAGAAACAATGTCTTCTAATGTTTTTCCCAATTTTTCTTTTTCATACTCCTTTACTCTCACTCCTGCTTTTGTTAGGTATGATGCCATATTCAGATTACTCAAGAATACATTTAATGGGACTTCCCTGGTGGTCCACTGGTTAAGAATCCACCTTCCAATCAGGGGAAGCAGGTTCGATCCCTGGTCAGGGAACTAAGATGCCGAGGGGTAAATAAGCCCACACGCCACAACTAGAAAGTCCATGCACTGCAACTACTGAGCCTGCATGCTCTGCAGCCCACGAGCCACAACTAGAGAGAAGCCCGTGCATCGCAAAGAAAGATCCGCATGCCTCACCCAAGACCCAACTCAGCCAATAAATAAATAAATAAATATACAAATAAATAAATATTTAAAAAAAAGAATACATTTACAATTGAAGTACGGTTGATTTACAATGTTGTGTTGATTGCTGTACAAACAAATAAATAAATATTTTTTTTAAAAAAGAAGACATTTAAAATGTGGTACTAAAATCACAATGCTCTCTTACTGAGGGAAAAACACACACCCCTGGGTCAGCCCCTCATGCTGCGGTATCAGGAGGATTCTTGAGTAGTTTGGTACACTCTACTATCCCCCCTCAAGGGAACTACAGTCCTGGCTGGACTTACTTATGCTTCTTCCACTATTGTTAAGAGAAGTTATTCTTGGGACGACCAACTTTTAGAGAGTCAACCCAGGACACAGCAATACAGACAAAAGACATAATAATATAATATATAATGAGTAACTATACACATGTTACTGCTTTAACATAAAAAATTAGGTGCTGATGGAAATTGTATTATTCTGCATTATTTCCCTTTCTATTACATAAATGTTATTATTTAAATAAAACAACACTAGAACTAGTTAATAGTGTTAATCAGTAGTAATTAATAGGACTAATTAAATAATGTGTGAGAAATATAACAATATTTTTTAATGTTTCTGTCCTCTGACACAGCACTGTAACTCTTTTTAAATTATTTATTAGATATTTAAATTTTGTAGGCTTTATACTGTGTACTTTTAAGATATACGAATGTAAGACTTCTTAAAAGGAAAATATAAATACAAGGCTAAACAGATATTACTTATATTTAACCACCACCACCACACACAGAAATATCCTGTTCCTTTCTGCTCCATGATACAGTAGGGTATTTTTACTCTTTCTGTTTCCTTTCCCCATAATACCTGTCTGAACTGCCTGCAGCTGCTGAGATACCCCTCTTCTCTTCCTGTGGTGGCAACAATGAACACAGTCACATGAAAAATTCACTCTGACTTGCCGCTCTGCCTTTGTCAGGCCCACAGGACAATGATGCCTGGTGTCAGTCCAGTGCGATGATATCAAGCTAAACATCCTCTCAACAAAAACATTTCAGCGCGGAGTAGTTACAATTTTATTTACTAGCAAGAGCAGGTTTTTAGACTTGTGGGAATTCATTTCAACCCTTCCAAAACCATCCATCCACTTTGTATCTACAGGCTGGTTTGTTAATCAGGTCGTCTGCACCTATAACTTCATCAAATAAGCTACGTCTAAAAGATCCACTGTTTTATAAAACTCTTCATTTTGAAATAATTATAGATTCAAAAGAAGCTGCAAAGAAATGCACAGGGAAGCCCCGTGTTCCCTTCACCCAGCCTTCCCTGAGGTCAGCAATGAATACAACTCAGTATCACTCTGATACCAAAAATGCACACTGGGACAATCCAAAGACTGTATTTAGATTTCATGAGCTGTACGTACGCTCGTGCACGCGTGCCTGCACGCAGCTCTACACCACTTGTATAACCACACACACCAGCCCCCACTCACACTCTGTCTTCCCCACAGGGCTCCCTCCTGTCAGCCCTTTATAGCCACACCCGTCCGGTCCCCCCATCCCCTAACCTGGCAACTACTAATCTGTTCTCCATCTCTATAATTACATTACTTCATGAATACTAGATAAATGGAATAACATAGTATGTAACCTTTTGGAATTGGCTTTTTTCACTCGGCACGATTTCCCTGAGGTTTCTACAAGCTGTTGCATGTACCAAGGGCTCCTCCCTTCTTAGTGCTGAGCAGTGTCCCACTGTATGGATGGATCACAGTCTGTTCAACCATCACCCACTGAAGGACATATGAGGAATTTCCAATTCTTGGCTGTCATGGATAAAACTGCTATGAGTATCTGTGTACCAATCCCTGCATGAAAATAACTCTTCATTTCTCTGGGATAAATGCCCAAGAATTCAAATGCTGAGTCTCTATGGTGAATCCACTTTTAGTTTTGAAAGGAACTGCCCAACTATTTTCCAGAGAAGCTGTACCATGTTACATTCCTCCCAGCAATGAATGAGGGCTCCAGTGTCTCTTCATCCTTGATGTTATCACTATGTTTCATTTTAGCCATTCTGATAGGTGTGTGATGATATCTCATGTGGTTTTAATTTGCGTTTCCCTAATGGCTAATGATGCTGAACAGCTTTTCATGTGCTTTTTTAAATTTAAATTTTTATTTTTATTTACTTATTTGGCTGCATTCGGTCTTAGCTGCAGGATCTTCCTTGCAGCATGTGGGATCTTTCATTGTGGCATACAGGATCTTTCACTGCGGCACACGGGCTCCAGAGCGCACAGGCTCAGTAGTTGGGGCGCGCAGGCTCTAGAGCGCGCAGGCTTAGTTGCCCAGCAGCATGTGGGATCTTAGTTCCCTGACCAGGAATCGAACCTGCATCCCTTGCATTGGAAGGAAGATTCTTAACCACTGGGCCACCAGGGAAGTCCCTCACGTGTCTTTTCCTTTTTTGGTCGCACCATGCAGCTTGTGGGATCTTAGTTCCTGACCAGGAGTTGAACCGGGCCCTCGGAAGTGAAAGCAAGGAGTCCTAACCACTGGACCTCCAGGAAATTCCCCCATTTTCTCATCAAATTGTTTTTTTACTGTTGTTTTGAGAGTTCCTCATACAGTCTAGATACAAACAGTTTGTTGGATGCATGGTTTGCAAATATTTTTTCCCAGTAAATAGCTTGTCTTTTCAGCCTTATGGATCACACTTTTGGTGTCCTCAGCCCTGTTCTAAGTCCTGAAGATTTTCTTTTATGTTGTTTTCTAGAAATTCTATAGTTTTACGTTTTACATTTAAGCTTGTCTATCATTTTTAAACCATCTGAATGGACAAGTTACACCTCTCTCTCAGAGAAAATAGTTTTAAAGCAAAGATGTAATTTGAACTTGTGAGATCAAAGTTTTAGTTTAGTTGAGAAAGTTGCCCTTTTCTGATGACTTATAAAAAAATTTTAAGCAATCATTTCAAAAAACGAGTCATTTTCTCACCATACGAGTTTTTGCCTCAACTAAACATAACAGCAAACAACTCAGGTACAGTCGCTCCATCCTAGGCTTCTTATACATCATCAAAGACCATTAAGCAGTTCTAAAGAAAGAACATACAAATGTCTGTTTTACTGTACCTCTTTTCTCCATTCTCATCTTCAATGTATTTCCAAATTAGAGAAGGACATTCTTTCTGCCCTGCACTTTGAAAATATGATTTTATGACAGGGCAATATTTTAACATCATTTGATGGCTGAGAACTACGATAGCCATTTTGTAGGCACATGTGCCAAGGAGGCTATCTCCTTCCATTTCTATAAATTCAAACATCTCATTAGGTGCTTCTAAACATTTTGAGGAAGCTGAAGAGCGACCAAACACTTGTATTATGAAAGTATCGCAGGTGAATCTTTTTTACCTCATACACAACACTCTTAAAAAGATTTACCTGCGATACTCTCATAATACAAGTGTTTGGTCGCTCTTCAGCTTCCTCAGAGTGCTGTGTATGAGGCATGCAGGCATTTACTAGGTAAGATCATTTCAGTTTCTTTGGTAATAAGTTTATAGACTAACTGGGATTTCCAAAATTTACATTTGCACTGCCTGCCGAATAGGCAGATGGATAAGCAAAGTAGGACAAGATATCAACAATCTTGTACAGTCTGTTTACTGAGATCTCATTAAAACCCTCATAGAAATGAAGATGATCTGAAACTTCAATTTTCCAATCAAAACACCTAATAGCTGGGCAGAACATTTTTGCTGCCCTGATCTGATGCATCACTTGACACACTGTAGACGCAGGATGGTGGATGAGCCCTGACAGAATCAGCTCTACGCCATAAGGGCCCAACACATCTGGAATCAAGATTTCCTCTTTTTTTTTTGGCCCACATGGCACTTTATTGCAACCTCTGAATCAGGAAATATAACTTTACTCAGTTCCACAGAGTAACAGGGGAATAAAGCCGTGATGCATTCCTATGGCATGCCCAAGATTATTCCATGCCAGTTATTTTCATTTGCGTATTGGTGTCTTTGGGGGAGATGAAAAAACTTTTGACTGATTCAGAAATATATATATGTATATACTTGCCTATCTCAGCCCAAGTTCATGAGATCCGGCGTCCCTGTGTTCTCACCCTGCCCCTCCTGATGCCCTATTCCAATTCTGCTCTGTGTATTGCACATTACCTCTGATCATCCCACTCCCTGATCCAGTCCTCCTGATCCTGATGCATCCCTCCACCTGTCGTTAAAACATCACAGTCATTCAGCCTTCTTTTTCAGTGAGGTCTGGGCCAAACTGTCACTGCTATTGTAATCGTATTCATCTTAATTATCTGAATCCTTAGAAAACATGATCAGAATGTTCACAATGTTAACATTTTAACCATCCCTATCTTGACACAAAGCACAACAGTCAGACAACAGTCCGAGTCAAAGCCGTGGTTGCAATGGCCTTAATTACACACTTAAGTCTCCTTGCTCGGTGAGGAAACAATGGGTGATGCTTCACTGGGACCTGCAAATCATGGATGCCATCAGAGGTCAGGGTAAAAAGAGTGACAACAACCGCAGAAGGCAAATAATCCACGCAGGACCCAAGAGACACTAAAATGGCATTGTTTCCAGCCCATATTTGGGAGGCCACCTTATGGGCTTTGTACTTTTCCCCAACCTTCAGTACCCATCACCAGAAGCCGGGGTGTTTCGTGTCCCAGGGAGTCGTTTCGTGGGACACAGGATCTTCAGTGCTAGAATTAGGACACTCCTCGCTAAGGAAGTCAGTTAGTCCCCCCACCGATACTGTAGAAGAGCCTTCTAGAGGGCCCTAGACCAGGACAGCCCCGCTCACTGGCTCCAGTCAGACCTTTCCTGTGCTCATCGTAGAGGACCGGGGGAGAGGTTTCAGAGAGCAGATAAATGGGCATGTCTCCTTCTCTTCCTCCTTCTCAGCCACATCCCCACTTCATTCTTAGTCCAGAAGTTAAAACTGGTCCCAGAAAGGAAGAGGCAGAGATCAGAGGGGCAAACTATAAACTTGGAAGGTGCAGTGTGCAGACTCCTCCAGACATTTCTACTCAATGCACAGAGAAAAGTCGCACGCAGTAGCCCCATCGTGAATACAAAGCAGCCTTCTCCATCATCCACTAATGTTTCCTTATTAGGTGCCATTCACTACTCTACATGTTTGGGATACAAGAAAGAATCTACAGTCTAGAGAAGGAGACGCTATAAGAGATAAGAACCAGAGAGCGAGGGCTAAGAGCAGGTCGGGGCAAGGGAAGCAGAGAAGAGAAGGGAGGTTTGCTTGGGTGGAGCCTTCGGGGAAGGCGTCCCTAGGAGATGGCTTGAGGGGGAGGGTAAACATGTGAAACAGAAAACCATGGACCCAAGAATAAGAGTTCCTGCATTTCAAAGTCCCTGAAGTACCCTTCAAAGGGTACCACCGGTTTGAGGGCTGCTCTTCCAAAAACAGGACACTGGCATTTCCTGTGAGCAGCAAGAAGAACCCACCAAGGGTAGATGTGACTGCCTATGATTGACAAGAAGGGGAAGCAAGCCTGGCACCGACCCCACCAGCCTGGAAGGCTGGGTTTCCACCGTGATGGTCAGGGGCTGAGCCCCAGTCTGGGCTGAAGTTGAGTTTGGCGAGTCCATGACAAAAAGCTTACCAAGCAGAAGGGCAGAGGGAAAATATTTCAGCAAAACTATTTAACTCACTGAAAATAATTTATATCTGTGTACAAACAACCTGCTGATTAAAATTGATCCTTAACTGCTCATTAAAAGGAGATCCACCCTTCAGGACCTATACTTTGCAACACTTAGTTACCATTAAATTGGAGTTACAGTATCAGCAAAATAGAAAAAGGCTGCATTTCTTTATATGCTATAATTTTACTTTTTTGACCAATTCCAACTTTCTCTGTGCTCAATTAGTCTGACTTAGTGATGTTTTGTCACGTATAAGCTGTAAAGTCCTGACTTGTCTTTCAACTTTCCAGCCAGAAGTAGCAGGATTAGTAAATTCTTCAGATTTTTTAAAAAGGTCAAATTTTCTTTACTAATTTTAAATGACTGTAAGCTCTTGGGAAAATAATTATTTATCATCAAAAATACAATCTATATTCTTCTTGACCTCAACTTAGCTATGACTGAGAATCAAATTTGAGTTTGTGGTCTCTGTCTTATAATGTCCAGAATGCACTGTACATAATAAAGTTGGGTTCATCTGGGGCTTCCAAAGCCCAGAGACCCATTAAGAGTTCCCATAAATAAGGACATTTCTAGAGGTGGAGGGTATAAAGCAAGGTTTTCTGATCTTCTGGTAAACTTTTAACTGGGAAGCCCAACTTTAGGTTATTTTATTTTGAGAGAGGGATGAAAATTTTAGCAAGTTGTAGCTTCCCAACATAAGTATAGAAGGGAGACTGAATGCATGATCACAAGTGCAAATCTCTGACAAGGAAGTTAGGAAGAACCACTCTGCTGTTCCCTTAACACCTGCTGCCCACAGCAAAAAGAATAATCAGTTTTCTTAAGTCACACATTTCTCTGCCATGTGTGAGAAGAAAATTTCACTTCTGAAATGCTAAATTAATGTGTGGTTTCCAGCGAGCAAAGTTGCATAACGGTCCTGGCTTTGCCAGACACATGCTGTGTATGTGTGGACAAATTGCCCAACTTCTCTAAGCCACAGTGTTCTTCTCAATAAAGGTGGTAATAGTCACTGCTTTTTATAAGCTGATGCCATGAGGAAGGATTAAATGAGCTCATGTATGAGAGAGTCCACAGGCACTCAATAAACATCTGCTCATTTTTTTAAGAATTATTCTTTGCTTCGTTCTTAATTTTGACATGCTACTTGCTATCTACTGATGTTCTTATTTTTCATTTTTGTATCAGTGTAAAGTTAGAAGAGTCAAGCAACCATTCTAAGGATGACACGAGTTATTTTCTAGACCCAGTTCAGTGATCAACCATCTGTTACGCTCTACATGCTGAGGACTCAGCCATGGACAGCAGACAAGAAGTCCTTCCCCCACATAGCTTCTACTGCAGTGGAGAAACAGAAACAGATAAATAAGAAAAATATGCAAAATGTTAGACATAGTAAATGCAAGCGAAGAAGACTGGGGAATCCATGAGGAAGGCAGGGGACAGCTGGATCTGTGGATTCAGGAAGGTCTCATGAAGAAGGCGACACCTGAGCACGGGGAGTGAGCCCTGCGCACGCTGTGGAAGACCCTCCAGGTAGAAGGGGTGGCACTGCAAGGTCTCTGCAGAAGGACGGGAGGGGACTCAGTGTGTCAGAAGCAGCAGGAGGCCAGTGGCTGGAGCAGAGGAGAGCAGACGGAGCCGACAGGGAAGTGAAGGGTGGGGCATGCTGGCCAGCAGGCTTTCCCTGTGTTGGATGCAGGCCTGCGCAGGAATCTGATGGGGTGACAAAGGAGCCACTGTTTGACAGAAATGCTCTGCTGCTGTGCAGAGAACGAAGGGAGAGAGCAACAGGGGAGGCAGGGAAGCCAGCCAGGGGCACCCACAGGGGCCTGGACCCACATCAGTGGCGGTGCTGTCCGTGAATCCCATGTGGGGTCTGATGGTAGAGCCCATAGGGTGTGCTGAGAGAGGAGATGCAGGGCACACCGGAAGAGAGGAGTCTAAGATTTTTGATCTGAGCTACTGAAAGTGTGCAACTACCATAAAATAAGATCATAAACTGTGTGGAAAAAAGCAGGTTTTGGAGGCTGACATCAGGAGCTAGTTTTGGACGTGTTGAACATGAGACTTGTGTGGACATCCAAGGAGAAATGTTGGGTAGGCAGCGGGAAACGTGACAGGACTTGATGTCCAGCTGGATGCAGTGATCATCAATGTGAGATGGTCCCTGAAGCCACAGGTGGGTGAGCTCATAGAGGAGCGGGTGTACATGCAGAAAAGAGACCCAGGACCCAAGACCAAGCATGCCAGGGCCAGAGGTCAGGGAGAAGCAGCCCAGGTTACTAACAATGAGAAACCAACAAGACAGAGGACAGTGTCTTAGAAGCCAAGTGAAGATGATGTTTGAAGGAGGAGGGGCTGATCAACTGTGAACCATGTCAAATGCTGTCACCAGGCTAAGAGCAGAGAACTGAGCAAAGGGATACCCCAAAATCCTCATAAAAAGGTATGTTAAACCAGTTTGTAATGTTTTAATAAGGTCTTACAATTAAACACAAGATTTACATATGAATTTATCTCTTTACTAAATCACACTAAAATGACAGTAAGTTATAAACACATAAGGACAAAGAGACAACATAGGTCAGGAAGTGTCTCCTTCCTTGCTCTCTCCCCTAAAACTTTAAACAGACCCTGGAATCTATTCCAAACATTCCAACAATCTATACACCAAACAACAGAGTCTCAAAACGCCTGAAGCAGAAACTGATAAAGCTGAAAAGAGAAATGGATAAGTCCACATTTGTAGTTAGGAACTGCAGGCTCCCCTCAGCAACCGAGAACTACTAGACAGAAAATCAGTAAGAACAGAGAAGATCCACACAGGATCTTACTGACATATGTAGAACACTAACCCAACCTCAGCAGAATACAAATTATTTTCAAGCACTCTAGGAACATTCACTGACGGACCATATGTTGGGCCATAATCCATGCCCCCCAAAATTTAAAATAATTGCAATCATGCAAATGTGCTATCTGCCATAATGAAATCAAACTAGAAAATGATAATAGACAAGAAAATATCTAATCATGTGGAAATAAAACAACACTTATAAATAATCAATCTGTCAAAGAGGAATTCACAAAGAAATTTAAAAAATACATAGAACTAAATGAAAATGAAAACACATTGTATCAAATATATGGGGTACAGCAATAGCAGTAACCAAGAGGAAAACTTATAGCACTAAATACTTAAATGAAAAATGCAGGGCTTCCCTGGTGGCGCAGTGGTTGAGAGTCTGCCTGCCTATGCAGGGGACACAAGTTCGTGCCCTGGTCCGGGAAGATCCCACATGCCGCAGAGCGGCTGGGCCCATGAGCCATGGCCGCTGAGCCTGCGCATCCAGAGCCTGTGCCGCAAAAAAAAAAAAAAAAAAAAAAAAAAATGCAGAAAGGTCTCAAATTAATAACCTAACTTCCTACCTCAAGAAACTAGGGGCGGGGTGGGGGGTGGGAAGAAGAGAGCAAAATCAGCCCAAAGTGAACAAAAGAAAGTAATAAAGAGCAAAAACTAGTAAAATTAAAAACGGAAAAACAAAAGAGAAAAGAGAGAAAACACAAAAAAACATTATCAGGAATGAAATATGGGACATCACTACAGATCTCACAGTCAGCGATAAGATTACAAGGGAATGCTATGAACAACTTTATACTCAGAAATTTGAAAACTCAGAGGAAATGGACCAATACCTCAAAAACCACAAACTACCAAAACTCAACCAAGAGGAAATAGTCAATCTGAATAGTCTTATCACTTTTTAAAAAAACTGAATATCTAACTTTAAAGCTTCCAAAAGATAAATTTCCAGGGCCAGAAGGATTCACTAGGGATTTCTACCAAACATTTAAGTAAGAATTAACACCCATCAAAATCCCTGCAAGATATTTATAGATATAGGCAAGATTATTCCAAAGTATATATGGATATGAATTCAGATGTCTCTGACTCCAAAGTGCTTTTTCCTTGTACGGCATGTTAGGGTTTGTGTATTATCATTTGCCTAATTCTTAAAACCGTTTGTGATGTGAGAAGCCTAGTGTGCAAGAAATTAGACATCTTCCATTGTTTCACTGTGCATTTTAGAAAGTGTTGTTCCACTGTAAGCCAGTCCTCAACAAACCCATAAGTGGTTACATTCCTAAATGGGAAAAGAATTTGAAAAAGAATAGATACAGGTATATGTATAACTGAATCACTTTGCTGTACACCTGAAAGTAACACAACATTGTTAATCAACTATGCTCCAATATAAAATAAAATTTTTTTAAAGAGTGGTTAAAAAAATAGTATATATGGAAAGGCAAAGAAATTAGAATAGCTAAATTCATTTTGAAACAATAAATAAATAAAATGGGAGGAATCAAGTCTATGAGATTTCAAGACTTATTATACATCTATAGTAATCAAAACTGTGTGGTATGGACAAAGATCAGTGCAATCCACACAAATATGTCTGACTCATTTTTAACAAAGGTGCAAAAGGCAATTCAATGGAAGGATAGCCTTTTGAACAAACAGTGCTGCCCCAATCAGACATTCATGAGCAAAAAATGAACCCGGACCTGAATCTCACATCTTACACAAAAACTAATTCAAAATCAATCAGATACTTAAATGTAAAACTGTAAAACCTTTAGGGAAAAAAAAGAGAAAATCTTCAGGATCTAGGAGTAGGCAAAGATTTCCTAGACACACCACCAAAAGGACAATCCACAAAAGGAAATACTGAAGAATTGCACACTGTCAAACTTAAAAACTTTTCCTCTGCCAAAGACCCTGTTAAGGGGATGAAAAGACAAGCCACAGACTGGAAGAAAATATTTGCAAACCACGTATCTGACAGAAAGACTAAAATATATAAGGAAAAGACGTTTCATTGAAGGGGATATTCAGATGGTTATTAGCATGAAAAGATGTTCAACGTCCTTATCACTCAGGGAAATTATGCAATGAGGTATCACTGCCCATCTATCAGTTACAAACCTATTTGGTGACAACACCGAATGCCAGAGAGGACATGGAAAAACTGGGTCACTCATACATCGCTGGTGGGAACGCGGTATGGTCAAGCCACTCTAAAGTCACTCACACACCGCTGGTGGGAACGCGGTATGGTCAAGCCACTCGAAAGTCACTCACACACCGCTGGTGGGAACGTGGTATGGTCAAGCCACTCTAAAAAACAGTTTGGCAGTTTCTTATAAAAGTAAACATGCAACTAGTATACCGAGAAATTGCACTCTTGGGCATTTATCTCAGCATAATGAAAATCTATTCTCACACAAAAACTTGTACATGAATGTTCATAGCAGCTTTACTTATAATAGCCCCAAACTAGAATCAGTCCAGATGTTCTTCAGCGGGTGAGTTAAACAACTTGTGGTCTAGCTATACCACGGAATATTATTTCGTAATAAAAAGGAAAAAACAATTTACATGTGCAACAACTTGGATGAATCGCCAGGAAATCATGTCAGTGAAATAAGCCAATCCCAAAAGGTTCAGTCTGTACTGAATGCTTGATTCCATTTATATAACATTTTGAAATGATAAAATTTTAGAAATAGAGAATAATTAGTTGTTGTCAGGGGTTAGGGACGTGCCAGGGGAAGGGAGAAAGTTGCGTGTGATTATAAAAAGGCAACATGAGAGATTCTGGTGGTGCTGGAAATATTCGGTATCTTGACTGTAGTCCCCTATTTAATTAGCCATTCTAAGTAGGTCACTGTGTGACCGACCATCCTACTCTCTGGCGGCTGCTCAGATGATGATTTAGGGGGGTGGGGGGGCCAGTGATGTTTACTCTCTAGAACTACCCAGGTCCCCACCCCCCAGACCCTGTCTTTGGTTTAAAAGACCAAAGATGGGAAGGGGACGCAGCAGCCTGGGCAACAGCAGGCTCCTACTGGGGGTTCAGGATTGGGGATAACCCTTGAGAAACGTCTCCTCTCTTCCCTGCCCTCCCTGCTCCTTGTGGGCATGGGTTCCCATCACTCACACATGTCTATGCACTGACAGGCTGGGATAGCCGGGGCGGTGGGCGGGACTATCTCCACAAGTCAGATGTACACAACTTTTTCAGCCTATGAGACAAGTTATGAAAGTTCAGTGACCTGTATTTAATACTGACCTACTGCTATACGGTATTCATTTTTTATATGACCTCAGAGACTCTTCTGGACTAGAACACTCTCCCTCCAGTGTCCGGCATCCAGTGCCAGCCCCAGAGCATGGGGCAGATTTGCATATTTATTTGTCTGTTTGGTAGGCTTACATGTCCAGGATGCTGTTTAAGATTTTAGGATGCCTTCAGTACACTAACTTTTTGAAATAAAAATATTTCCTGGGCTTCCCTGGTGGCACAGTGGTTGTGAGTCCGCCTGCCGATGCAGGGGACATGGGTTCGTGCCCCTGTCCAGGAAGATCCCACGTGCCGCGGAGCGGCTGGGCCCGTGAGCCGTGGCCGCTGAGCCTGCACGTCCGGAGCCTGTGCTCCGCAACGGGAGAGGCTACAGCAGTGAGGGGCCCGCGTACTGCAAAAAAAAAAAAAAAAGTAATATTTTATATACCATATAGAAAATATAGAAATACAAAAAAGATAGAGAAGTACCGAAAAACTATAAACAAGAGACAGTCTATGTACTGGCAACTGCAGGATGGCTCCTGTAGTAGGGTAGATGGTGGCCCCAACCAGATAGGTCCATACCCTAGTCCCCAGAATCTGTAAAATGTGACCTTATTTAGAAAAAGGGTCTTTACAGATGTAAATTAAGGATTCTGAGACAGGAGACCATCTAGATTATTATTGGGCCATAAATCCAGTAAGTGTCCTTACAAGAGGGAGGCAGAGGGAGATCTGACAGAAACAGGGGAGAAGGGATGTGAAGACAAGGCAGAGACTGGAGAGCAGGGGTCGCTAGCCCAGGAACACCCAGGGATGCTGGGCAGCCACCCAAACTGGAAGAGACAAGGGTCAGATTCTCTCCTGGTCTCCTGGAGGGAGTACAGCCCTGCCAGATTTTGGACTTCTAGCCTCCAAAACTGTGTGGTGATTTGTTACAGCAGCCACAGGAAACTAATACACTCCCTTTACCAGGGAATACAATCCACACACCTGCCAATCAAAGCAACACATGAAAATCACTATCTTTCAAATTCAGGATAAAATAGGTCTCAGGAATACCTTAGGACTCTAGCTCACAAAAGTGTGAAAATATGAAACAGAGTATCAAGGAATAACTTCAACCAACTTTGCATGGACCTATATGAAAACAAAGAAACAAAAAAGTTAATTATTATTTTATTAATTATTATTTATACTTGTTTATTTCTTCAAGTCAAGAAGTGGGACACACCCAGCTGCTGAGTGGAGGACTAAACACTGTAAGATGCAAGTTAGTCTCAAGTTTGTTTGACACAATGCAAAAAAAGTCCCAAATATATTTTTCAAAGGAATTTAAATGACTCCAAAGTGCAAAGCATGCAAAAATCTAGTGGTAAAGGAAAGAGCTATAAGGTAAACTAACAGATATGATGATAACAAGATCTGCTAGATATTAGACATAATATAAAGGTATAAGTAACAAAACATAAGGGTGAAGCTAAATGAAGCAGAACAGATAACAGAGAAATAAATCTTGTTATGTAAGAGAATTAATCTATGGCAAAACCAGCAACAGGAAAGAAAATATCAAATCGATAAGCTTTATAAGGACACTGGGCTAGCAGCTGGGTGGAGTGGGGGTAGGGAAGGATTCATATCCTTGTATCATACTGTATATGACAATAAACTACAAATGAACTGAAGACTTAAATGTTAAAAATTAAACAACAAGCCAGAACGAAGAGAAAATGGACCAGATCTGGAGGCAATGGGGTGGGGGTGGGGGGGTTAAGAGATGAGAAGGGAAGGACTTTTAAATGCAGTGGGATAAGCCAAGAGGAAAAAGATGGATAACTCTTACAAAGCCAAACTTTTTAGACTGGAAAAAAAAAAAAAAAAGACAAGCTGGAGCAAATATTTGCAATAAATAAGTCAGAAAAAGGATTAATATCCTCAATATGTAATAAGTTCACTCAGTAAAAAGTACATGAGAAAAAAAGAGAAAATGGAAGAAAAATATTAATAAACATATAAAAAAAGAGCATGAAGAAATCCTACAATCCAAATAAAAAGACAACCCAATTTTAAAATGGACAAAGGATGTGAATAGACGTTTCTCCCAAGAAGATATACAAATGGCCAATAAGCCCATAAGAAGATGTTCAACATTAGTAGTCATTAGGGAAATGCAAATGAAAACCATAATGAGACAACCCTTCACAACCACTAGGATGGCTATAATCAAAAAGACGGACAAAAACAAGTACAAGAGGATGCAGAGGAATTGAACTTCCATATATCACTAGTGAAGATGTAAAATGGTTCAGCTGCTTTTGAGAACAGTCTGGCAGTTCCTCAAAATGTTAAATACAGAGTTACCAGCAATTCCACACCCAAGAGAATTGAAAACATATATCCCTATAAAAATTTGTAAACAAACATTCATAGCAGCATTATGTCACAACAGCCAAAGAGTAGAAACAGCCCAAATGTCCATCAACTGATGAATGAACAAAATGTGGTCTATTCATGCAACAGAATATTGTTCAGCCATAAAGAGGAATGAACTATTGCTACAATATGAGTAAACCGTGAAAACATCATGTTAAGTGAAAGAAGCCAGACACAAAAGGCCATATATTGCAATATTCTATTTATATGAAATGTTCAGAATAGGCAAATCCACAGAGACAGAAAGTAGATTGGTGGTTGCCAGAGACTTGTAGGAGGGGAACTGGGGGGTGACTGCTAATTAGTATGAGGTTCTTTTGGGGATGATGAAAATGTTCTGGCATTATAAAGTTTTATTTTTACCTTGTACCACGTCATGAAATAAATTTCAGTTAGAATAAAGACTTAAAAATAAAAAATAGGTCTTCCCTGGTGGCGCAGTGGTTGAGAGTCCACCTGCTGATGCAGGGTACACGGGTTCGTGCCCCGGTCTGGGAAGATCCCACACGCCACGGAGCGGCTAGGCCCGTGAGCCATGGCCGCTGAGCCTGCAAGTCCGGAGCCTGTGCTCCGCAACAGGAGAGGCCAAAACAGTGAGAGGCCCGCGTACCACACAAAAAATAATAATAATTTTAAAAAATATATAATAATATAAGAAGAATATTTCAATAATCTTTAATTGGGATGGGTCACTCTAAGCACAGCATGGATTAAAGAAATTATAAAGGATGGATAGACTTAAGTTTATAAAATTCACAAACTTTTACAACAAAAGAGACTTCCTGAATGGATACTGTTGGATTATAAAAAAAGGTGGTTTCTATTTACATTTTTTAAAAGGCCAGTATAGTCAACACCTGCTGGTCTGCCTCTTATATCACATGGATCCACCTTGGACCTTGGTCATGTTTTTCTGCCACAAGGACAAGAAAAGCAGAGGAGGCCTTTCTGCAGACAAACAAGAAGAAGAAAAGATTCGTGTGGGAGGGAAGACACCAACTATGGGGAACTGAATGCTGATGGCGTTCAAGTTCCTGCTCCAGCCGTTCCCCAGCCAACATGCATCCTGCCTTCAGGAGCTGGGAGACACTAGGTACTCTCAAACGAGCCTGTATTTCCAGTCAGTGGCTCTTAACAAATGTTGCTTTGTTTCCAAGATTATTATTACTAGAAAGTGTTCTTTTAACAACGATGGCTTTATTTTTATAAAATCTTCAAGTGAACAGTGTTTACGCCTTTGTTTTTTTGCCCAGTGTTTCTGTATTAACATTCAAATTTTAACATTTCAGGTGGAAACAAATATACACAGATTATAATAAGTCCACTTAGTTTCCATAAGAGCTGTTTGAAAGATTCTGAGTGTGTGAAAAACAGCTTTAAAGGACAGGAAATACACTGAAGGCCAAGACGCTCTGGCATTGTTTCTGCAATGACAAACCACGGTGGCCAATAAAAATTAAAACAGTTTCAGAGCCAACAAGATTTTTCAATTTTCATGCTTAAGTTTTAGGATCCCTAAAACATCACAGTATCCCTAAAATCTGGAAGGAAAAACAAGTGAGGTACAGCCTGAGTGGCTGTGAGGTGGACTGTTTGATTTTTAAGATAAGAATGAGAAACGGTGTCATTTTCTTAAAGCCCAACCAGTAAGATCAGCTCTAACATCACATCTGAAAGGATGTCAAATTGCTATTGGATGGTCTTGTTCATGGGTCTATCTTGTTTATAGGACCATCTAATTTAGAGAGCAAACTGTTTTGTGCCATACATTTCTCCCTATGTTGGAAATTAAATGAATTTTTTGGTTGGTTTTTATTTTTACATTTATGCTCAATGATTTTATGACTTTTTAAATGAAGTATAGTTGATTTACGTTTTGTTAGTTTCCACCGTATAGCAAAGTGATTTAGTTATGTGGGACTTCCCTGGTGGCACAGTGGTTAAGAATCCACCTGCCAATGCAGGGGACACAGATGTGAGCCCTGGTCTGGGAAGATCTCACGTGCCGCGGAGCAACTGAGCCTGTGCGCCACAACTACTGAGCCTGCACTCTAGAGCCCACGTGCCACAACTACTGAGCCCATGTACTGCAACTACTGAAGCCTGTGCGCCTAGAGCCCATGCTCTGCAACAAGAGAAGCCACCGCAATGAGAAGCCCGTGCACTGCAACCAAGAGCAGCCCCTGCTCGCTGCAACTAGAGAAAGCCCGCACGCAGCAACGAAGACCCAAAGCAGCCAAAAATAAATAAATACATAAATTAATTTTTTAAAAATCCAAAGTAATTCAGTTATGTGTGTGTGTATGTATATATACATACACACACATATATATAATATATATACTTATTCTTTTAAAGATTCTTTTCCCTTATAGGTTTTCACAAAATATTGAGTATAGTTCCCTGTGCTATAATGATTTTATAACTTGCCAAGAAAATATCTTACGGAGAAAAATTGATTGCAGGACATCTTCAAAGATACATTGTCCACCAACCAAGTGAAGCCACAGGCACACATGTCCCGCAGGCAGGCCCTGTCTCCCCTGCTCTGCTCCCCACAGAGCGCTGCCTCCACATCACTGTCAAGGGGATGACGATTTTAGACCTGCTGTCCACACCACATCCTTGCCCTGGGGACTACATCCCATGCTCTGGCCTCAGGAGGGCGGGCTCCTTGCCCTCACTCTTCCTGGGAGTCCTGTGTACCATTCTGCCTCCCTCCCTCCCTCCTGCTGCCTGGTTCCAGACAGCAGAATAGAATCACAGGACAGCTCTGCTTTCCACTCCCTCCTCAAGTCATCCAGGGCACCCTCAGATTTGCATAGTTATACTTACATACCTAGAAAACACTTCATGCTTGCTCTAAGGTAACCCAAGTCTGTGCATTGCTAGTCAGAACTCCTGGTTTATAACATCATCATGAGTATTGCAGATGGAGCCCTAGACGTGTTCCAGTCCTACTGAATCTGAACCAAGACAACAGGACAGAAGATGGTACGTGTATACTTTAGGAAAGCTCTCAAAGGGATTAAAAAAAAAAAAAACAGCTTTCTTGAGATATAATTCAAATACCAAAAAGTCACCTTCTTAAAGTGTACAAATTCAGTCACGTTTTGAAAGTGTACAAATTCACAAAGCTGTACAACTATCACCAGTATCTAAATCCAGAACATTTTCAGGACCCCATTAAGAACCTCATTCCAAGTAGCAGTCACTCCCCAATGTGCTCCCCTCCCCAACCTCCTAGTCCCTGGCAACTATTAACCTATTTTCTGTCTCTATGAACTTGCTTACTCTGAACATTTCATATAAATGGAATGATATAATATGTGGCCCTTTGTGACTGCCTTCCTTCACTTGGCACAATGTTTTCAAGGTTCACCGATGTTGTAGCATGTGTCAGTACTTCTTTTATTTTTATGGCTGAACAAGATTCTATCATATGGATATACCACTACTTGTTTATCCATTTATCAGCTGATGGACATTGCGGTTATTATGAAATAATGCTGCTACGAATGTTTATATATGAGTTTTTGTGTGGACAAATGTTTTCAGTTCTTTTATGTATATACCCCTAGGAATGGAATTGCATATATGCTAATTATATGTTTAACATTTTTAGGAAATGCAAACTTTTTTCCTCAGCAGTGGCACCATTTTCCATTCACACCAGCATCCATGAGGGCTCCAATTTCTCCACTTTCTAGTTAACACTTGTTACTGTTCATCTTAATTATAGCCAACCTAGTGGGTATGAAGTGGTATCTCAATGTGATTTTGATTTGTGTTTCCCTGACAACCAATGATGCTGAGCATCTTTTCACATGCTTATTGGCCATTTGAATATTTTCTTTGGAGAACTGTCTATTCAAGTCCTTTGCCATTTAAAAAATTGAGTAGCCTTTTAATAGGTGACTTGTAAGAGTCCTTTATATATTCTGGATACTAGACCCTTATGAGATGTATGATTTGCAAGTATTTTCTCCCATTTTTTGAGTTGTCTTTTCACTTTACTAATGGTGTCCTTTGAAGCACAGAAGTTTATAATATTGATGAGGTCTAAGGTATCTATTTTTCCTTTGGTCACAAGTGACCAAAGAACCATTGCTTATTCCAATGTCATGAAGGTTTACTCCTGGGTTCTCTTCTTATGAGTTTTATAGTTTAGTTCTTATATTTAGGTCTATAATCCACTTTGAGTCAATTTCAGTGTTTGGAGTGAAACAGGGCCCCAACTTCATGACTCTGCATGGGATGCCCATCGTGTTGTCTAGCACCACGGGTTGGACTCCAGGTGACTATGATGTGCACCTGCAGTTAAGAACCACCAAATTCTAGCCCAACACTTCCAGTATCTTCATTTCATAGATAAGAAATTTTAGGCTTAGAGAGATTGAGGTAAAACTGCTCTGTATTTGGAATAAAGGAAGTTACAGAAAAAAAGAGAAGTTGGTTCCCACATTTTAGAATTTCAAAGTCTGGTGAGGAAGGCAAACATCACAATGTCGGAATATACACATCATAATTCAGGAATAAGCACAGAAATATACAAAGTGGCATGAGATCGCAGGGAAGGGGCTGATTAAGTGACTGTCTGGTGATTTAAGCTAAGATTCACTGGTGAGGGTCACTCCAGCAGAAGAAAGCTCACTTATGAAACCTTTAGGCTGAAGTGCTGCGGGAAGCACACACAGTCACCGGAGCAGTGGGGTCTTAAACCAGGGCCAACAGGACAGGGAGTGATAGCAGACGAGGCTCTGTGCTCCGGCTGAAGCCCGGGCAGCAGGGAGCACTGTGTTTCCGCAGGGAAGTGACTCCACCAGACATATGCTTCAGGAATCAGCGGCTGGCGACAGGGATGGCGGGTCCCAGGCAGCAGGGCCGGGAGGAAGGCTTCAGGAGATCCTGTAACAGCTCCTGACGAGGGCCCAAAGCACAGTCCTCAGCCCACAGCCAGTTTTCTGATACGGCCGGCAGATAAGCCTTGTTTGGCTAGAACAGCATCTTTAAAACATCTTGAACTCAAATGCCTGCTGGGGAGGAGGAGGTGCAAGATCTCCCTGGGGTGCTGGAACCCAGCACTCCCTCCTCAGGCCTGCCCAGCAGGAGCAACCAGGGATGCAGCCAGCCCAGCCCTGTAGGCCTTTCAGTTCACAACCTGGGCCTAGACTAAGGTGGCGATGACGTGAGAGCAAGAAGCTACGGCAGAGTCCCAGGATAGCGAGAAAGCAGCTGCCGCCCTGTGCAGGTGAAGGACCGCAGGGTGAGGCTGACCTCTGGACTTGGGTGCGCCTCACGCACCCACCCACCCTGCTCCCGGGAGGATGGCAAAGCCTCTGCTGAACTCACCACTCTAAATCGTTTGCACTGCTGGCTCCTGGCCTCCCGTGTCAAGAATAAGAATACATGAAGTCTTTCAAAATGGCTTGTCAACTGTGGGGGTTTTTTCCTGCTGAAGTTTTATGACGGAAAGCTGTGGAAAGTTCCCACCTCCCAGTTCCCTGGGGACTACAGATTTCAAATTTCCAAGGCTGTCCGGAAATGCTGGTGCTGGCCAGTGACAGGGTATTTACTTTACTTTCATCTGTCTTCAATTGATATCTCTCAAAAGAGTTCTCTCTCTCAAGATGAAAGGGTGTATTCTAGTTTCGACAGAACGGTCTGTTCTCTTCTGAAGTCTGCTCATGCATGTCCTTCTTTTAGAGCGTAAGTTCCTTAAGGGGAGGGACCGTGCACCTCATTCAGGTCAGTAACCTGGGAGCTTAATGAGGTCCCAGAGCACAGGCGGTGGTTACTGTTGAGAACTGTACAAGACTCCTACTGTCAGGACAGTTATCTGCAAGCTCTTTTTGGCTCCATTCGCCTGCAGGCCTCTGGGCCAGGTTCAAGTCCACAGGGCTCTCATCCGAATGAGGGGAATAAAGGCTGTGGAGGAAGGAACCTGGCATCTGACCCTGAGGGTCTCCAGCTCTTTTCTGTGGGACTGTGTCTCTGAGTCCTGCTGCCTTATCACCATCCCCACCTTTCTCCTCAGTTGCCTCTGTGGGCACTTTCTCTCCAACAGACCCTTTACACCTGGCCCCTCTGTCTCTGTCTTACTGGGTGCTGAGTGGTAAACATTTGTAGACTATTTATTAATCCTTTTAACTTTTTGCTTTACAAACACCTGTATTTTGTTTGTAAATCTCTTTTCTAAAATCAAAACAAAAGTTATATGCTAGAAAGCAAACATTACGCTAAATTTAGAAGGCTTAAAATAACCTTTTTATCTCCTTCTCCAGGAGCGACATAAGAGGGCTCTTCCAACTCTGTAATTTGAAGATTCAGGAAACCATGAAAGCTCATGTGAGCCAAGATCTTCATAGTTGGAGTGGGAATCTACAAGTGAATTTTAACAGGATAAGCAATATGTAACAAGACCAGGAAACTATTCAAGGACAAGATTAGATGGCTGTTCTTGGTTTTAGCTGCACAAGTCAACACCAATCCCTCTGATAGGATAAGAATTACTCTTTTAGCAGTTACTGACAGCAGCAAACGGTAAGATGTTAACAAAGAGCATCCTCAGTGCATGTGGAATGAAGCAGACGATTCTTACAAATGTTAACGTAAGCTCTGTAGTTCATTCCACTCCGTCTTGTTGAAAATTTTGCTCTGCCAGGTCTGGTGCAAACTCAAAATACAGTTTTCCACAAAGAATGGGGCTGCAACTTCCTTCAACTTCAGAGTGATTTTTATGTGGAAAGAAATCTGTGATATCCATAAGAACTTGGGGGATTTTCATAATATGATCATCTTCAGAAGTGCATTTTTTTATTTGTAAAAATTATCTTAATAGATATTTGGCAAATACATGAATGAATGAAGGTGCATAAAGTGGTGAAACATCTGGAAGCCACTGGCACACACCCAGAGGAAGACTGATCCAGATACACAGGGCCTTGTCAGCAAAGAGGGCTGGTGAAGATGTTCACACACCTGGCAACATCTCTCGTGAGGTCTGAGCCAGACATCATCACCAATGCCAAGCGGGAAATGGATCTGGCCCTCCAGAGCCTTAATAGCTGTTGGAGAATGTAGAAAAGAAGTGAGGGAGTGAATTAGAGAGACAAACAGAAAGCTAAAAAGGCAGAAGTGGAGTGTTGAAGAGAAACAGGGATCCAGTCTCGTCCAGGATGAATTCTCATCTCCAGGTTCTGCCTAGGAACTAGGGGATACAATGTCTCTACTGAGAGAAGCCTTCTGCCCTTGACCAGTAATGAGACAGAAAAAAATTTGCAGATAACAACTGCAAAAGCATACTTCCATCACAGGCCCTTGGAAGAAAGGAAACACAGAGAGCTGACATAAATTTCAATGTAAACACAGCTTTAAGCATTTTTTCTTTTTCTTTTGGTGATCTGACACCTTCTCCTTTTTAAAACTAGCAGCGTATTAATTCTCTGTTAAATCTTCTCTTTGAAATCTACGTTTCTGTCAGGCATGACTTTATCCCCATGTCACCTAGTCCTGCCCCCCACATTCCTGTTCCTTCTGGTAACATCCACCTAAATTTCAACACATTTTCCCTCACAAATGTAGCATTAGCTTAAGTCATTAACTATATTTAGAGCTTGCCTTCACCCTTACTGATACATAAAGGCTAGCTGCGATAATGGTTCTGTTTGTTTATGAAGAAAAAGTGTCCATTTTCAATCAGTACTTTTAAATACATCACTCTGTATTGGAACACAGCTTTGACAAATGTCCGGTGGGATGAAATCTCCACCCTGGTCAGAAAACAAACAGGCAGCATTCTTCATCTTATTATGTGAACTCCCCACAGAGCAGGCCATGTGGAATTTGTGTGGGATCTTATTTACTATATTACAAAAGCTGTCCTTAGTGTATGTTTTCTGCAGGACAAAAAAAAAAAAGGCTGCTTTTATAGAAGTCAAATGTCACATCAGAAAATAGTAGTCTGGAATGCTTGGAAAGCATTCTAATGCTTTGGATCCATTGAAAAATATAACGTGCTCTTCACAACAACAAATTAACTGAAGGGGAAAGGCATGTTTAATAAAAATAAAGACGTCTTCTGGTTGGGAGTGAGCTGTCAGGAGGCTGAGAAAGGAGGTGAGGCCTCCCGTGGGCCTCCTTCAGCAGCCACCCTAACCCCAGCTGGCCTGGGAGGCGGAGGGCCAGGGGCACAGAGACCGCAGGGAGCTGGCATCAGGAGCCCCCAGCCTCTCGAGGGGGAAGGGGAGGGGGAGGGGAGGAATGCTCAAACTGAGCCCAGACGCATGGTCACTCAGGTCCTGTCCTGTCCGTGTAGGGGCCCAGAGCTGCCTGTGCTTCTCGTTGCTTCTGTGCTCCCTAGGTCTTCCTGCAAGACCAAGCGAACTGGACTCAAGACATTTATTCAGAACAAATAAGATCAATCATGTACTATATAGACTGTAAGAAGTGAAAAGAGCAATTTCTGGCCAGCACCAGAGCTGCCCTGGACACAAGAAACTCCACCCCATCCAAGCTGACCAACGCCCGGATCAGATACACCGTCTGTTTGTGGCCAATATTAGAACTTGGTCTTTAACTGTAAAAGCCACGGGCAATGGATAAACAAGAAATCAACTAAAAAAGATGAATGACCTACGTGATGGTCATCACAAGAGGTGACGGCAAAACTGTAAACCTGTTCGTTGGAGAGTCCAAGCAGGCATCCCTGTAGAAAGGGGACCCACCTTGCTGCCTCACACCCGACTCAGCCCACTTGCTCAGGGAAGGAGAAAAGCATTTCCTTCCCTTCCACGACATGGGGGCTCCGAATGCAGCTCTCCACTCTTTCCAGGAGAAAGACAGGGTGTGTGTATTCCCTTGTAAACTGTCTCAGTGAGTAAAAATTATATTTTGAAAACATTTCTAAGTAGAATTAGCTGAGGATTAGAGCAACAGCTCCTAATTCCTTCTCTGTAATTTTCCAGGCATTAAAAATCACTGGTCAGTTATAAGGTTGCTAGTCCTGCCTGTGGTTGTACAAAGGCTTAGGATAAGATGCAGGAACAGTTGCTGAGGAGGCTTCGTTCCCTTTTTTGCCTTTTCTGGTGATCCGGACTCTAAATGAGCTCTGAGACCGGGCCCTGTGTGTGGCCCAGGCCCAAGGACGAGGCCAAGCTCGAGGTGCTCTCCGTGAATCCGAGGCTGGTCCTCCTCTCCGTCCCCGGCCAAGTTCAGTGTCCACATAGAGCAACACGCAATAAACGCCGAGGGAGAGAAGGCAGGAAAAACAAATCAAGAGAATGAAACTGTGTCTGGCATTGGCAGACACTAGCTTCCCAATATTTGTTGAGAAAATGAACCCCCTAAGGAAAATAGCCCAAATTTAAGTTTTTTTCAAACTTCCTTTATAGACTGGTTCTGAAGACCTAAGCGAAAGATTTTGCTACTGCTAACAAACTTTGCAAAAAGAAAAGTTTTTACCATGGAAAGAAAATCTGAAGAAAAAAAAAAAAAAGGAATGAGTAGAAGCTAGCCCTAGCTGATAATAAAACATATTATGAAGCTTCAATATCAATACAGTTTAGAAGAAATAAACAAGAAGAAATAAACAAGACAGATGACTGGATCACAAAAAAGATTAAAATATATAAGAGAATTTAATTTACTACAAAGGTATATTATATTACTATAACATAGCATTTCAAGAAAAGAGATCACTTAATCAATGTGTTTAAATGTAACCAGGTAGCTATCTGGAAAAAGTAAAGCCAGATTCCTCTCATGCTTTATATCAAAATTAATTTCAGATGAATCAAAGTTTCTGATGTAAACATGAAGCCATAAGAGAAAGCCAGGGAGAACAGTGAATATGTGTATCATCTCAAGATGGGAAGGATGGTCTCTTTCCACGCAGGACATAACCTCAGAATCAAACAAATAGGGAAAACATTTGCAACACAGATACAAAGGGTAACTTCCTTAATCTAGAAAGTGCTCATATGGGGACTTCCCTGGTGGTCCAGTGGTAAAGGACCCGCCTTCCAATGCAGGGGACGCAGGTTCCATCCCTGGTCGGGGAACTAAGATCCCACATGCCGTGCGGCAACTAAGCCTGCAGGCCACAACTACTGAGTTCTCGCACCTCAACGAAAGATCCCACATGCCTCAACAAAGTTCCCACATGCCGCAACTAAGACCCGACACAGCCAAAAAAAATAAACAAAATAAATAAAATTAAAAAAAAAAGAAAGTGATCATACAAACAAAAAATAAATAAACCAACAGAATAATGGGGAAGACATCAGAAAATTCACAGGAAGAGAAACACACATCTCAAAAACAAAACAAAAATCATAAGAAGATGCTCAACTTCACACATATTTAAAGAGGTAAGATCAAATAAATAATGAGATACTGTTTATTTTACCCATCACACTGCAAAATGGTGGGGAGAGCCTGGAATAACGCACTGAGACACCCCTGAGGGGAGTATATATTAAATGTAATGTTTCTGGGGAATGTGGCAATGTTTATCCAAATTTAGAAAACATGTATCTCAGCAATCCCTGGACCACAAAGAATTTACCCGACAAATATACTCCCCTGATCCAAGGTCCGTTCTAAGGTCAAGGTTGCAGAAGCAGCAGTGCTGTCTCCAGGTGAGGAACTGCGCTCAGGTTCAGCCCCACGTCCCTCAGACACGGCTCGGTACCCTCCCCGATGGTCCCAGGATGCCCTGGGCATACATCTCACCAGGCTCCAATATTAGTATACCTAATATTATATAGCCCATAGTAGGTGTGCAAAATAACATTTGTTGAATGAATGAACAAATGAATGAGTGAACGTGTCAATGAGGTAAGTTAGCTAATGGCAGATTAGAGACAGGACTGAAACACAGGTGAAAGGTTAAAAAGAGAGAAAATTTTAGAATAGTTCTCTAATGAATTTAACCTCAGTCTTGTGTGTAAAAACGACTTTTATATTGAGTATGCAAAATTACCTTACAATAACAGAGCAAAATGAGTAGAGAGTAATGATCTTACAAATGGAGCAAGCAGGTTGGGTTAGATGGGATGAAACCAAAGACCCTCAAGCTTTGGAGACGAGCTTGTTAAATAACCAAGCTCCTGTAAACAGGCAGCTGGATTTATCGTGCCCCCGGGAAACTCTCTGGAATGAGAACAGAAAATGCTGCTGTTGATTAGCCCTCCTAGCTGGCGGCGGAATGTTGACCTAAAAGGGAAAGGCTTGCCCTCCAGATTTTACATAACGTGTGCCCTTATCAACTCCCATCCGGGACTGTCCCTCGCAGGGACATGAGGAAGGCGAACCCTCCAGCCTCAGCAACAGCCTGTGCTCCCAAGAGCCTGCCACCCACCAGAAGCTGTGTACACCCGCTTGCGGACCGGCAAGAACAACTTTAAATTGAGGGCAAAAAGAGAAGGATAAGGAAGGATGAGGAAATTAACACAATGAACAAGTTTACTGACTGATGTATTCAGACAAAGAGAGGAAACCAGGGCCATGAGTGTGTGACCACCTGCCCCAGGTCATAAGGGACCTCGGGGACAGCAGGGCCGGTCCTCCCCCCAGCCAGGCCTTCTCCGGCCACCTCGAAGTTAGGCTCAGCGGCAGGGAGGGGGCATGTCCACGAGGTACCTCTGAATACCTCGCAGTGTTTTCACTTGACAAAGCAAAGCAAAGAGGCTCCTCCAAACAAGACACTGACCACTCACTCAGAGCTGGTAACTGAAGTCTCTGGCTGCAACTCAAGGCTCACTTTAACCAACTTTGGGGTTACTTCCCAGACAGTTCTAAAAAAGTACGCAAAGCAGGAAATGGAGTCAAAGAGAGATACTTCAAATCTTGTGAGAGTGACAATAAAATGAGAAGACTTTAATGTCGTAGGAAGCATTGTAAAATGTGGAAATATCTATTGTTGGTTTTCTGGCTATTGTAGCCAATCTCCAAGGATGACACCCAGCCCCAACCCCCACCATGCCCACAGGGAGAACCCCCTGTATTCACCTCCGTGTGGCCCCCTGCCCCTGAAGGCAGCGAGGCGGAGCTGTGTGCCTTCTGAGACTGGATTCCTAAGACATCTCACAGCTTCCATCTCTGGGGAGGCCTGCTGTGGGGCGAAGCGCGCTGCTCACGAGGGGGCACAGCCCAGAGAGGGAGGCCCTCTGCCCCCAGCAGGCACCCAAGAGGCCGCCCTGGACGCCCAGCCCATATCACAGGAGCCCAGTCCCCACCCCATCAAAGCGCCAGCCCAGGACAGACCCTGGTGAGAACCGAGACAGAGAACAAGAGACAAGCCACCAAGTTCCGGGGTGGTTTCCTATTCAACAACAGATAATAAAACATTAGCTAACCACAGTGTGGAAAGTACTGAAGTAGATTTCATGCTGTAAGACGTGAGAAATGTAAACCAAAAAGGTTAATAAACGATGACTGCGCTCTTATGCTGCTTCTTTGAATGGAAGGCCTTAGAAATGCTTCTCTATTTTGGGGTCTTTTGAAGGGGCGCAGGTGTGAACACACAGCAGCGCCAGCAGGGGAAAGACGGCCAGGAGCTGACAGGATGTACTGTGGGGTAGGGAGAGAAGGATGGTGACCACAGGGGCACAGGCAGGAGGCTGGCAGCTGAAGGACTCAGGACAATACTTGACTTTCAATCGGAAACAAATTCAGCCCTGCCGGTTATTTCTCTTACAAACTCTAGAATGGTCTAGGGTTGCAGAGGTATTTATACTGTGAGCACAAATGTGCTCGAACTGTCAAATTGTGTGGCAAAATCTTTATTCTGTACTTTCTCCAGATTTATATCTCTTTTTTTAGACTTAAATCTTATTGTACTTCAAAGATGATTATGAAGTGCCTTGAACTCATGTTCAAGTTTAAAATATAAAACAAAGATGAAAGCACAGACTAGAACAGAAAATAAAAAAGCAAACAAAACACAATTCAAGGATAGTATAACCAAAACATGTTTCAGATCCTGGAGAAAGCTGGTACTTTGCGATAGGAGGTCAAGTTCCAGGGGTACCTCATCCTTAACAACCAGATGTGTCCACCAGTCACTTCGTCCAAGTCATTTCTGCGTCTCAGAGCGGCACTGAAACGGGCCTCACGGGACGAGTGGGATTTGGAAGAAAGCTGTGCAAGAGCAGGTGTTCATGTGAAAGGCACACACACCAGGGGCCTCAGGTGGTGACGGGCAAAGCTCTGAGCTCAGGAACTTCAAGCAGTTCTGAGCGTTTCTTTTGATGTCTGTTTGGCAAAAGAATTTCTTTTTAAACAGACCAACTCACCGTGTTTTGCCAAATATACTAAACACTTCTGAGACATTTTCCGGATCTTTCAGGTTTAAAAACTTAATTCTGGATATTAGTTGTTCCCAAATTCAAGGGTGACATCCCTTGCCATTAAAACCTAATCCAGATGCGGGAAACACCTGGGGGAAGAGGAGTGACCAGGCGGACCCGCTCCCAGGGCCCAGGGGCTGCCACCCCTCCCGTGTAAGAGCAAACTGCTCCTCGGGATGAGCTGGTCCCTTTCTGAATCAAATCAGAAACATAAAGAAAAGACAGAGGTCTATTCACGTATGATCGAGGCAATTTTTGGCTACGCTTGATACTCTTTTTCAGTGTCATGTTTTCATGTTCTCATTGAGTAGCTGTCAAGCACGGCTCAGTGGGGGTGTGAAGGCAGCTCCACCTGCCCAGTGAGGCCCTGGGCTTTGTGGCCTGGTGATTTCCTAGGGGACGGACCACACAGGTATGCTGCTCCAGATAAACCTAGAAATCTTACGGTGTAAATGCAACTGCTGTTCATTAGTCCACATTTTGCTAAGGACAAAAGTGCATTCGATACTGCACAGAGCACAGCATTAGACAAGCTCCCACCCCAGAGGCTCAAAGTCCACATTAAAACAAAACAAGGAACAGAAAAGAAAGCAGTTTTCTGTCGCCCACCTCCCCCCCTTCTGCCTCCTCCTCTCCCCGCAAATGCACCACCCACCCTTGGGGGGTTTCCTGGTCACACACTTTAGTGCACAGAGATGACATGCCACGCTCTCCTCGGGTCCCGGTTTACAGCCGTCACCACCATCACAGCAGCAACAATGACGGGGTGCGGCCACATGAGTAAAACAAGAAGGGCCTGTTCTGAGGCCACGCGGCGGGGCCCGTGTCCTGGTTCCTCTCTCTCTGAGAAGGAAGGTGACAGGGTGAGAACGGCCCTCAGGGGGACGGTGGGGCACGTGTCACCGACGGGGCTGCAGAGCCCTGCGAAGTCCCCACTGTGCACTGTCGGAACCAATCAGGCGCTCAGCTTGTTAGAAGTTGGTTGCAGAGCAGTGGGTGGCGGGGTGCAGGGTAGGGAGGGCAACCTCACCCACACATCTCAGTCACGGGGCACAATCGGGACTGGCGTTGGCAGCCCTGAAACCAGCCTGCAGTGATGCAGCCAGAGACAATGCCCCGGGTAAAGCAGGAATGCACCCTATTATGAAAGAGGAGAAACCTCAGCAAATCGTTGTCTATGCTCTTTCTGAGCTGATAAAACGGCTTTACAATGAGCCAGGGGTGGCTAGTCCCTCAAAATCCACGTTAATGAAATTTCCCAAAACAAGTAAAAACTAGCAAAATCATCCTTTTAAACAAATTTAGAATTAAAAATTCTTATTTGTTTGCAAACACGGTCATGAGCTTTTGAGATGAAAAGTCTAATTCAGCTCCTTATTTAACAAGGAGTAGCTTTTAAATACAACTTAATGCGTTGCTGTATCAATATTACAACTACTAATATACGTGCTGCTTCTAATGATGCCTATGCATATATACACACACACAGATATCATGTAAATAGTGATACCTAATTGATTTTGACATGCATATGTATAAAATAGGACCATTTGGATAAAGATCAAGTTCATGATTACAAGAAGCAAATAACACCCATTAAAACGACTTTTAGGGCTTCCCTGGTGGCGCAGTGGTTGAGAGTCCACCTGCCGATGCAGCGGACACGGGTTCGTGCCCTGGTCCGGGAAGATCCCACGTGCCGCAGAGCAGCTGGGCCCGTGAGCCATGGGCGCTGAGCCTGCGCGTTCGGAGCCTGTGCTCCACAACGGGAGAGGTCACAGCAGTGAGAGGCCCGCGTACCGCAAAACACACACACACACACACACACACACACACACACACACACACAAAAACAAGAAAAACAAAAACGACTTTTACAGGGTGTTAGAGTTTCACTCTCTTCCTCAGTAGAAAGTAGCATTTACTGCTATCTACATGTTACTGGGGCTGTAGCAGCAAACACCTGACTTGGCTGAAGGATGAAATCCATTACATAAGGAACTCCTACTTTAAATGGAGGCCCCTCCCCAAGTCTAAGTCTGGCAGCCACTGCAGACTTGAAGGCAACCTTCCACTCTGTCCCAGTAAGTGTGCAGCCACAGGGGCACCATGACCATCTGCAGACCAAGTGTGAGGCAAGCCTCTAGTATGAACTTCTCAATCAATACCCGAGAGGCTTTTTTTTTTTTGTTTTTGCGGTACGCGGGCTTCTCACTGTTGTGGCCTCCCCCGTTGCGGAGCACAGGCTCCGGACGCACAGGCTCAGCAGCCGTGGCTCACGGGCCCAGCCGCTCCGTGGCATGTGGGATCCTCCCAGATCGGGGCACGAACCCGTGTCCCCCGCATCGGCAGGTGGATTCTCAACCACTGCGCCACCAGGGAAGCCCCCGAGAGGCTTTTTAAAGAGTGATTTCCACCTCATTTTCATTGGTTTGATTTTATTCTACTCAAGTACCTTGTTGCAGTTGAAAACTACAGCTGACTTTATTATCATCAACTTCGAGTCCTCTTTTCCACCTATAATTCTATATGAATTCCTAAAACAAGTCATTTGTGCAAGTTATCTGAGGACTAACTTCTCCTGGAGATGCAGTGTTCAAGTCTATGAATAACCCCCAAGCACAGGTTGTGGGTTTGGGTCTCCCCGCAGGAGGAAAGTGTCACCTTCTTCCCTACAGGCCACATCTTCAGTGACCAAATGTAGTTGTTACTTCAGCCAAAACTTGACACCTTTGCTGTCTAACGTGGTGACCTCCAGCCACATGTGGCTATTTAAAGTCATTCAAAGTACATAAAACTAGAAATTATGTTCCTCCTACACACTGAAGCCAGATTTCAAGTGACCCACAGTCATATTCACCAGCACGGCCACACGGAGAGTGCCGGAAAGCCTCCTGGGCAGCACTGGTCTTCGTGCCGGGAGATGGCTGTGGACTTCTGGCTAATTAATACACGACACTGTCCACCAGGACACACACAACTAGACATACCCACGGCCTCCAGAGAATTTGGGGGCACCATGACCCCCAGCAGCCCTGTGGATACAAACCTGAAGGACCAGCACACTCTGCTCAGAAGTCGGAAGTCCTCCCACACCTGCTCCTGAGGGGTCACTACCACCCCTGAAGCACTCACCCCACACATTCATGAGAACACAGTGAGGCGTAAGGAGCGAGCATGCCCACAAAATGGAAGAGTTTCAGTTCATTCAAAGTTAAGGTTAATTTGGTTTTTCCTCACTTCTGTCAATTTTCTGTACAGCACATCAGTTTCCTTTCCTGCTTTAGTGTGGCACCCTCTACACCTAACCTTAACTAATTCAGGACGTTACATTAATTGAGGCTCACTGTTTTTATAATTTCTTGTAAAGCAATAATAGATGTAAAAGATTTTAGAAGATCTGACTTAACATTTGACTCTAGGACATAAAAATGGAAGATTATTTCTTTTAAAAACAAATACTTTGACTTTTTAAATTAAAATTTGCCTGTTTTCTCTAAAAGTAAAGTATAGTTTTTTAAGAGCTGGTTAATCAAGTGCAATGTAAACTGACTTGGTCTCCATGGGCAGCCTCTGGACTTCCCCAGAACCATGAATTCCTTCAAGGAGTCGATATATGCTCCAAAAAGTACTTCATTTTATGTCGGATCATTCTGACATACTCTTATTTTAGGAAACAGGCCATAGTTCAGTCTACAGCCACCATCTGTCCTTAGAATACAAATGAGCAATAAAAGGAAGTCTCTAGAAGCATCCTTTGAAAGGTGTCCCCACAATTCTAGAGCCCCACAGCTTTGTATAGTTTCTAATCACGCACGTAAGCAGCTGAAATGAAAAACAATTTCCCTTTTGTATGTGCCCGTTTCCACATTTGCTTGTACAACATTCCCATTCTGCCTGGACCAGCAGGGAAGCTGGTGTGGGAGGCAGGGCTGGCCTGGGACACGTGCTCAGGAGAAAAGGTGACCTGCAAGTTAATTAATGTCCCCTCCCCCAGCACCCCTCCCCCCCCCACATTCCTACACAAGGGGTTAAAGCAGGATAAAGAGAACAGCAAAGACAGCGTTAGTGGGGCAGCAACTCTCAGAAAGGCGGGAGGCTAAACCTCGAGGTCGGTTTGCTGTCCCCTCCTGCTCTCCGCCTGCCCCGCCCCCCAGGCGTCTCCAGGACTCACTGCCTCCCCAGGGCCCACGCATCAGGCCAGATTCCCCACTGCCTTTTTTCCTCCCTTGAATATTTCCTTAGGTGTGTATTTCTAATGCTACATTTATGATTTCATCGGGTCAGTTTTAGTGGTTTAAAGCTAAGTCTCAGTTTCTAGGAAACGCCATCTTGTCATCAGCATCAACTCCAGTCCTCTGACTTCTGGTATGTTAGTAACAGGACCCTGATGTCAGACGCGCACTCTTCCACACGTGGTTTGGACCAAGTGACAGTGTTAACTCATGTATTAAAAATATCTTCATCTTGCTAGCTACTTTGAAATATGTTGAGTATTATTTTAAGAAAACAATTGCTTCTCATTAATATAGAGTTAATTTCAAAGTTACACAAGCTTTTACTACATTTATTGCTTTCGTCTTCACCATATCCTCACTAATTTCTTTCCTGGTGCAATTTATTGCGACAATTGATTCAACCATTTATCTCTGTGTTAGGTACATGCAGGGATTTTTGTTTCTTTGTTATTTGTTTTGTCTCTAAAAACAAAGCACTAATAATAATAGTAATAATAAAACATTAATGCCCTTGTGGTCTGTTGCATCCTTTGCAGGCAGGTAGTCCAGCGAAGCGGGTAAGGAGGTAAAGCTTATAGCTTCATTACCTGAGTGCAAATCCTTCCAGTATCACTGTTTAGCCGAGGGCAAGTAACTGACTCTTTCTGCCTGGTTTCCTTCTCCCCTAATCTGGGGTAACATTAACTGAGAGACACAGGATTGCATCTACAAAGACTCATCCAATTAATGTTCATCTCCTGTTGTGACAGTAGATTCAAATTTGACCCACAATTGGGATACTTTTCACCCCTACTCAGGAAGCTTTGTGGATATTTAGTAGTAATTCCCAGATACTCAAGTCAATGAAATTTTAAAAAGTGTTTCTGGACAATAAAGTCTGATGTCCTTGCCTCATCCCAATCCGTCCTTAAACTGCCCCAGTGCACTGAACAGGGAGACCTAGCGAGCCCCTCATTAGCACAGTTTCCCCATCACCACGCATCAGGCAGAATTCTTACCGTATGTTTTACTTGTCTGTGTCTCAGTTTGGGGAAGGGGAAAAGAGGGGTCAGCGGGCTCAAAGCTATACCATGGAGCAGACCTTAAATATGAAAATGACTCTTATGCCCCCATCACCAGTATCAACGATAAAAGACTTCCTGATAACACTTGGAGATCTGAGAGACCTTTCTAAAATGACTTGTGACTTTCATTCTAAATCGTTAGACAAACAACTCATTCAACAGACTGCAGAAAACGGGCCACAAAATGACCAGGAGGCACATGATATCACGCAGAGAAGAGGGAACAGGGACCACAGTTAAATCTGTAACTAGGTTTAAGTACAAAATCCCTAAGAGACTTAGGTGGCCGGATTACAAATGAAGAGCAACCGTCCCTGCATGAGTAACAAAGTCCCTCCCTAACAGCCTTCCCCAAATTCACAGTCATGGGTCCAATCCAGTGTGATCAATAATCGTTAAAACAACAAAAACACCACCACCACCACCTTTAGATCAATCTGGTGGAGGGTGATTTTGAGAGTCACTAGAAAAAGCGAAACAGACCCAAGATCTGACTAATGGGCTGCTTGCTCACTTGGTCTTGGTGGTGACTTCATCACTGTGGAATGCCGTCTCACTTTTGTCTGTGGCCTTCCTACTGCCCCTTCCGATTCTGCCACTCCCAGGACTTCTACATGGGAGGACTACAAACATGGCTGAAGCACTTAAAATTATTTTAAAATGGTTGTTTGAAAGAACTAATATAATTAATGAAAAAAAAATATGCCTCAATTTGAGTTCCAGGACTATTATTACTTCTGCTGGAAAAGAAAGTCTAGTAAATCTTCTTTCTGTGCTAAAATGCAGAGACCCCTGTTTGGCTGTATACAGTTTGCAGCCCACTGGCAATCTATTCGCTTCCTGTGACTACAGTCAAAGAAATTTAACTTGGAATCTAATAAAAGAAAACATTTCTTTCAAGTTGTAGGCTTGCCTTGGGGCTTAGAGTTAACACTGGGTCCACTTCCTGCAGCCTTGGAAAGCCTGCGAGGGAGGCCTTTAGGGCAAGGCTCGGGGCTTCTGTGCACAATGCCCAGAGAATGCAGAATGTTCTGTGTTCTCTCTCACTCTGAATTGTTTATACTTGCGAAATAACCTATATTTACTCCTCAATTCAAGATGACTTGTCTATGTGACTGAGGCGTAAAATGATACAATCATCTCACACACTCAATGCAGCAACCATCTCCTTACAGCGCCACCCCCCAACCCCTGCCCACAACTTTTCAGTGGTGAAATGATGTTTTTATTTCCCTTTTAATCCTGACATCATTTATTCTCTCAATGCTATTTAATAAAATGACCAAATGATAAAGGAGAAAAAGAGGTATTTTGAGAAAGGGTTTCATTTCTGGCTTTAATTATAAGGATAGGGTTTTTTCTTTTTTTTTTCAGAGAAAAAATTCTAGTGATAAAAGAACAGCATTTTAATGAATGCTAACTTTTAATAAATCTTTTATAATTTGTGGATATATTCTACTCATAAAATATTTACAACTCAATGAAAGGAAGGAATAGACAAGCTATACACGGAGCTTGACAGCCTCATGTGCTTGGTGGTGAAATTATCACAACCATGGGCCTCTACTATAATGTATTAATAAAGTGAACAAATGATAAATATGGAAACTCCTGAAAGGTAAAAATTCTTCAGAAAAAGTCTTTAGGCCGAAAGCTATACAGGGTATCCCTGCTAAAACAAGGCCATCCTACTGACCATGCCGTCCTTGCAGAGAATCTGAAGACACACCTTTTTCTACTAAATGATGAGGCACCTGCTCCTTATCTGTACTTGTGGCTGCACTGAACTCACAATAGGGAAAGGAAACTAAACATCTTCTGAAAGAAAGTAACTTTACAAAGAGATGTCCATCATGTCTAAGTGTTCTTTTAAAACAGAGCTGGAGAAACCACAGAGATCACCCTGTTCAGTGGTTCTCCACAGATGCTGCATGGACCACGGAGGGGAGCGGGCCTTCTGTACTCACACGGCTCAGCCCTGCAGCTAGGCCTGACAAATCTTGGAAGGTAGAGCCCAGACACCTGCAATTTTAATAAGCACCTTATTTCATTCTTCTCTACAGTACCTCTGTTTTCCTAGTCCCTTTTCAAACACAGAAACTCTAATCCGGGTTGTCCAAGAAGGTAGAACCAACTGTCTCACAGTGACATCGTGGGTTTTTCTCATTCATTCTTCTATTCCACAAACTTTACTGAATGCCCACACTACACAGGCATCACTGTCACAGCAGTAGGGGCTACAGAAGTGCCCTCAGGGAGCTTACAGTTGAGCAGAGATAAGACATTTACACAAAGAGGTAGGATTCAAGGTAGCCTGCAACAAACACAACAGGAGTAGGCTAACTAAAGGGATCCAAGGCTTCTAAGTAACTAGCCCTCCTCCTGGTTCAGGTGATCAAGAAAAACTTCAGGGAATTCCCTGGCAGTCCAGTGGTTAGGACTCCGTGCTCTCACTGCTGGGGCTGGGTAAAGGCCAGACGGGCAGGAAGGATAGGCAAGCAAGGACAGGAGGGGCAGGGAGAACTCAGCTTACCGTCTCATGTGCTGCCCAGTGTGGACATCGTGGGCGGCTGCAGCCTTCATACAGAAGTGCTCCAACTGAACGGAATAGGATGGGGTGGGGAACAAGACCGTCCCTGTACACGGGGGTGGCGTCTCCCCCAGGCTGCCAGGCTGCCCCGCGGGACTGCTCTCCCTGACTCCTCAGACTGTCCTCTTCTCAGACTCTGAGGAAGATCTGGACCCTGCCCTCCCCACACCCCCAGTTCTGTAGGGAACCCCCATATTCACCAGTGTCTTACATTCTTTTATGATGTGAACCCAGGCTCAGAGGGGACTGGCCCCTTCCCTGGGGCCCCGCTCCCTGCAGGAGCGGCCTGCAGGCTTGGGTTTAGATGTCCTGCCTCTCAAGCTGTGCTCCCCCAACCTCCCAGTTCTCTTTAAGATCTGGCTGTAAGGGGCTCCCTGAGACAGCATTCCTGAGGGGAAAGGGAAACCCAAGCAGCACTTCTGAAGGCCGTGGGGAAGGGCTTCAGGCCTTAAGGCTTTGTTTCATCTTCCTTCTCCTTGATCAGTAAACGCCCCCAGGCATTTACTGACCACAGGCAGCAGACGACTGCCCTTGTGTTTTTCAGCTTTAGAACAATAACAACAAAAACTGATAAACAAACAGATTTCTTTCCTGCTTTGGGCCAGTAAATTAAAAAAAGAAGTGAGCAGGGGACTTCCCTGGTGGGCAATGGTTAAGAATCCACGTGCCGGGGCTTCCCTGGTGGCGCAGTGCTTGAGAGTCTGCCTGCCAATGCAGGGGACACGGGTTCGAGCTCTGGTCTGGGAGGATCCCACATGCGGAGCAGCTGGGCCTGTGAGCCACAACAGCTGAGCCTGCACGTGCGTCTGGAGCCTGTGCATCTGGAGTCGGTGTGTCTGGAGCCTGTGCTCCACAACAAGAGAGGCCGGGACAGTGAGAGGCCCGCGCGTGGCAATGAGGACTGGCCCCGACTCGCCGCAACTGGAGAAGGCCCTCGCACAGAAACGAAGACCTAGCACAGCCAAAAATGAATAAATAAATAAATTGAAAAAAAAAAGAAAAACCTCACTCACTTAAAAGAAAAAAAGAATCCAGCTGCCAATGCAGGAGACACAGGTTTAAGCCCTGGTCCGGGAAGATCCCACGTGCCATGGAGCAACTAAGCCCGTGCGCCACAACTACTGAGCCTGCACTCTAGAGCCCGCGAGTCACAACTACTGAGCCCGTGCACCTAGAGCCCGTGCTCCCCAACAAGAGAAGCCACCGCAATGAGAAGCCCGTGCACCGCAACAAAGAGGAGTCCCTGCTCGCCACAATTAGAGAAAGCCCGCACACAGCAACAAAGACCTAAAGCAGCCAAAAATAAATAAAATTAAAAAAAAAAAAAAGTGAGGGGAAGAAAACGGAAAGCTGATAGGGGTAGGGGATTAAGAGGTACAAACTACTATGTATAAAATAAATAAGCTATAAGGATCTATTATATAGCACAGGGAATGTAGCCAACGTGTTTAAATAATTTTAAATGAAATATAAGCTATAAAAATATTGAATCACTATGCTATACACCTGAAACTAATAGTATTGTAAATCAACTATACAATAAAAATAATAAAATTTTACTATTTGGCTTTTTAAAAAGTTCCTATTTTTTAAAATTTTTTCAGGAAATCAGGTCAATAGTAAGACATGAGAAAGAAACAAAAACTTAAATATTAAGAAAGAAGATAATTTTTGCATGTGTTTCTAGGAATCAAATGGGAAACTATTAGATTTAATTTAAAAGTGAGTGAATACAAGATACACAAAATTAAAATACCAAGTATCGGTCTGAAAATATGATGAAATGAGATTGAAACACAATCTAAAATAAATAATAATAAACATAATGAGAAATGAAAGGACCTATTTAAAGAAAATTGGAAATTTTGGTGGGAAATACAAAAAATAAGATTTGAGTTAAATGCACAGTCCATGCCATGTGCTTGATTAAGAAGACTAAACATTTTTAAGTGGCCAGTCTTCTCAAAATAATTTGTAAATTCAAAATAAGTATTCCAAAGTTCCTCTGAAAAAACAAACAGGAAAGAATCACAAAGAAAATTTGCAGAAGAATCCTGAAGGGGGTTAGCCCTATCAGATACTAAATTATTTAAACAGTGTGGCACTAGCAGAAACACAGATAAGCAGAACAACTAGAGACAACGAAGAAATAAAACCTACTCATATTAAAAAGATATCACATGGCTTCCCTGGTGGCGCAGTGGTTGAGAGTCCGCCTGCCGATGCAGGGGACGCGGGTTCGTGCCCCGGTCCGGGAGGATCCCACATGCTGCGGAGCGGCTGGGCGCATGGGCCATGGCCGCTGAGCCTGCGCGTCCGGAGCCTGTGCTCCGCAACGGGAGAGGCCACAACAGTGAGAGGCCCGCGTACCGCAAAAAAAAAAAAAAAGATATCACAAATCAATCAAATAAAATGGGGGAAAGATTGAGCCAACTTGGTAGCAATTCAAAAAGAAAAAAAGGCCCCTCATCCAATTCCATATACTGAAATAAATTCCACATGAATTAAAGAGTTTAATAAGAAAAAGCTTTAAGGTAGAAAAATATATTGGATAGCTAAAACTTCTGGAAAAGAAACACCAAACTGCAAAAAATATTTGCAGTTAGAAATGATTATCAAGACTAATAGCTCTGCAATAAATAGAGTTATAACATTTGTATTAGATTTGCTAGTACCATGGTAAACTAGTATAAACTTTTGGGAAGGTAATTTGGCAACACATGTAATTGGAATCTTAAATATATTTGTATCCATGATCCAGTAATTCCACTTCTGGGAATCAAGCCTAAGGAAACAATCACATATAATAAATACTCTCTGTGCACAAAGATGCTCATCACATGGAAAAGAACTAGAGACAATCTAAAAAAGCATTAAAGAACAATTAACTGTGCAGCCTTTAAAAACGATGCTTAGGAACAATGTGCAATAATATTTAAGTTTTATAATGTTAAAGAAAAAGCCTAGGTACTAATTGCATATTCAATGAGGAACATAACTTTATTTTTTAAACCTAGATTTATGTATAAAATACTAAACTATTTCATTAAAATATTTATTCAAACACTATATATACTCATTATATATGTGTACATATATAATGTACTATATATACATTTACATATATTTTATATAAACATTATATATAATACACACACCCATCACCTGTTTAATGCCTTTAATTTGTTAAAAAAACAAAGCATAAGGCCAAAAGTACATTAATGTAGTACCCTGACTTACCAGGGTTCAACTTAACGATTTTTCACCTTTACGACGGGGCAAAAGCAACACGCATTCAGCTGAACTGTACTTGGAATTTGAATTTTGGTCTTTTCCCAGGCTAGGGGTGTGCAGTGTGATCCTCTCCTGCGAAACTGGGCAGCAGCCCCCAGTCAGCCATGCGATCATGGGGGTAAACAGCTGATATACTTACAACCATCCTGGACTCACAGAACCATTCTGTTTTTCACTTTCAGTACAGTATTAAATAAACTATTCAAAACATAAGCTATTCAACACTTTAGTATAAAATAAATGGGCTCTGAGTTGGATGATTTTGCCCAACTACAGGCTAATGTGAGTGTTCTGAACACGTTCAAGGCAGGCTGGGCTGAGCTACGATGTCTGGTAGGTTAGTGTGTATTAAATGCATTTTCAACTTAGAATATTTTCAACTTAAGATGAGTTTATCAGGATGTAAGCCCCACCTTAAGTCGAGGAAGATCTGTATTACCATTCATTTTGAAGGGTAATATTATAATTAATCCCAGAGCATCCTTAAGTCCCAAATTTTTCACCAAAATAAAGTCATTAAAAAAATACCCCATTATGAATTAAATGTATTATTAAATAGTACTTATATTTAAAACAACAAATCATTTAAACCTTAAATACAATTCATTAGTCTCCTGAAATGGGTGAATAACACACAAACATTCTCATAAAAGTTCTTTTTTGTTTCTGCCTCCACTAGCGTACATCCTAAAACTACATTCCGTAAGGAATGGCTCTGGCCCAGTGTGCCCAGAACTACAAGGGCATCTCCACTCATTTTCACTCCTGTCACTACAGTGACACCCCAACAGAAGCACAAGAAGAATGCCGAATGCAGTGGAATGCTATTAAAAGGACTAAACATGGGGCTGAAAGCCTGGCAAGAAAATAGGAGAAGGAGGAACCCAGGGAGGCAGCAGACAGACTGGATCTCACCAAACGCTCGAGCTGACAAATGCCCAGAAAATGTGCTCCACGGAACCCAAGGACTCCTGCTCCGCGGGACCAAGAGGTGGCAAATCCACTCCCCTGGCTGGGTAACCAATCCCGGGAAGGAAATGAGACGAGAGGCCTCAAAGTAAATCAGACTCGTAGAACAGATCGATGTATATGGTTTCAGTGTTAAGTGCAAGATAATCTTTGAGTGACTGTCATTTAAAGTGTTTAATATTTTAGAAGACCTGTCAGAATGGTCTTGTCATCTGTAAGCTGAAAGATGTACCAGAAGTGTATTGTTTATAAATAATACTGTTATGTTTGAGATAACTTGATTATTGTACAAATAGTTTACTATATTTTGTTTGTTTGAGACTTTTTTTTCTATTGCGATTGTAAATTTGCCTCTCACACATTTTAAAGGCTTAAAAATAGAATATACTAAACCCATAAATGTAGTTTAAAATGTTGGAGGAAAATCCAATTAACTAAAATTAATCAACAATTAGTCTAATTTTATGCAAAATAATTAGATTCATTAATAGAAAATAAGATTTGTAAACTGAAAAGGAAAATTAGCTTTTTAAAAGTAAAACCTCCACAAACTGAACACCATTTTTAAAAACAAGTAACTACAAATGTCCTTTGTAAGGACAGCAGTCCCTCTGGACATTGTGACCTATCACTTACTCCTCCCCAGCCTCTCCTGCAGCCACGGGAGACTTCCTGTGAAGGCTAGCCAGGCCCCAGCCCCTCCGCAGCCTTCTCCCACTCTGAGGTCACACTAAGTCATTCATCTCACCCTCCAGGGAGACCCAATGCCAAAAGGCATGATCAAGTCATAGTCATTTTACTAAAGATTTCACGGGGAAAAGGTCAGCAAAATTAATACTTTTTCCACATACCAAAAAATTTTTAATTTTAATTTCTTCCATTAGATATCTCCTTTCTTCTGCTCAAAAATTCTCTTTCCTACCAGTTTCATTAACTCTTTTGGCCTCTCCCACACCTCTCTTCAGATACAGTTCTGACCCTCACCTGCATGCCCCACTCAGGAGAACAAAAGTTCCACGGTGGCCAGACAGTGGCCCTGCTCCCCCACCCACCCTGAGTCCACCACTCCAGTGTAAAAGCCCAACAAAACTGGGTAAGATAGGATCCTGCTGCCAAGGAAATGAGATTTTTCTTATATCATTTAAAATAAAATCACTATGATAAGCCAGTTGAAACAAAACGAGAGTTAAGGGGATACAGGATATCATAAGGGAATAGAAATACAGCCACTCCACTATTTTGCAACGCCATCAGTTAGATCTTTATGCTACCCAAGGCAATCTACAGATTCAATGCAATCCCTATCAAATTACTAATGGCATTTCTCACAGAACTAGGACAAAATTTTTTTTAATTTGCATGGAAACACAAAAACCCCCAAATAGCCAAAACAGTCTTAAGAAAGAAGAATGGAGCTGCAGAAACCAGGCTCCCTGACTTCAGAATATACTACAAAGCTACAGTCATCAAAACAGTTTGGTACTGGCACGAAAACAGACATATAGATCAATGCAACAGGACAGAAAGCCCAGAAATAAACCCATGCACCTACAGTCAATTAATCTAAGACAAAGGAGGCAAGAATATACAATGGAGAAAAGACAGTCCCTTCAATAAGTGGTGCTGGGAAAACTGGATAGCTACATGTAAAAGAATGAAATTAGAAGATTCTCTAACACCATATACAAAAATAAACTCAAAATGGATTAAAGTCCTAAATGTAAGACCGGATACTATAAAACTCCTAGAGGAAAACACAGGCAGAACACTCTTTGACATAAATCACAACAATATTTTTTTTTTGACCCGTCTCCTAGAGTAATGGCAAGAAAAGTAAAAATAAACAAGTGGAATCTAATTAAACTTACAAAAGAAACTATGAACAAAATGAAAAGACAACCTACGAACTGGGAGAAAATATTTGCAAATGAGGCAACCAACAAGGGCTTAATTTCCAAAATATACCAACATCTTATACAGCTCAATATCAAAAAAACCCCCCAACAATCCAATCAAAAAATGGGCAGAAGACCTCAATAGACATTTCTCCAAAGAAGACATACAGATGGCCAACAGGCACATGAAAAGATGTTCAACTTGGCTATTCATGAGAGAAATGCAAATCAAAACTACAGTGAGGTACCACCTCACACTGGTCAGAAAGGCCATCATTAAAAAGTCTACAATCTGTAGACTTGTAATAACCTATAATGGAAAATAATGCTGGAGAGGGTGTGGAGAAAAGGGAACTCTTGTACACTGTTGATGGGAATGGAAATTGGTACAACCATTATGGAGAACAGTATGGAGTTCCTTAAAAAAAATAAATGAAGAACTACCATATGATCCTGCAATCCCACTCCTGGGCATATATTCAGAAAAGACTAAACTCTAATTTGAAAAGATACATGTACCCCAGTGTTCACCACAGCACTATTCACAATACCCAAGATATGGAAACAACGTAAATGTCCATCAACAGATGAATGGATAAAGAAGATGTGGTACATATATACAATGGAATATTACTCAGCTATAAAAAAGAATGAAATATTGCCATTTGCAGCAATATGGATGGGCCTAGAGATTATCATACTAAGAGAAGTAAGTCAGACAGAGAAAGACAAATATATATCACTCTTTCGTGGAATCTAAAAAAGTGATACAAATGAACTTAGTTACAAAACAGAAACAGACTTACAGACTTAGAAAACCAAATTTTGGTTACCAAAGGGGATAGCGGGGTGGGGGAGATAAATTAGGAGTTTGGGATTAACAGATACACACTACTATGTATAAAACAGATAAACAACAAGGACCTACTGTATAGCACAGGGAACTATATTCAATACCTTGTAATAATCTATAATGAAAAATAATCTGAAAAAGAATAGATATATATATGTAAAAATGAATTACTTTACTGTACATCTGAAACACAATAAATGAACTATACTTCAATAAAAATTTTAAAAAGACTAGAAAAGCTGGAAATAGGTATGGGCATTCTAAACAAGCTCAAAGCCCAGGTGAATCACTCCCACTGCAATGAAAAGCAATTACATATGTTACACCAACAGAGCCACTGTTGGTGTGGTTTCCTAATGGAAAAAATGGACAGCTGTCAAGAAATGGAAACCAGAGGAATATTTTCCCAGTTTTCAGAAAAGAGCAAAGAGTAAAAATACGGAAATTGCAAACTGGTAAATATGATATATGAAATATACATAAGCAGTTCAATTATCATAATAAATTCATTGAAAAGGTGGGGTTTCTCTTTTCCTCCTGATCAAGGTACAGTCCTTGATGAAAATCATACAGCCAAGAGGATCCCATCCTCAAAGAAACCCACCAAATAATCATCTAATAGCAGGGAACTGGACCAGCGAATTCATTTCTTCACCAAATATGCCTTAAATATTTGTTCTGTGCCAGATGCTGTCACAGGTACTGAGGATACAGCAGGGAACAGGCACAAAGCCCAGCTCTCCTGCAGTTTATATCCCAGTAGGGAAAACACAACTGACAAAATAAATATGTAAGCACAGGGAACTCTAGTCAACATTCTTTAATGACCTATACGGGAAAAGAAACTAAAAAAGAGTGGATATATGTCTATGTATAACTGAATCACTTTGCTGTACAGCAGAAGCTAACACAACACTGTAAATCAACTATATTCCAATAAAAAAATATGTAAAACATACAGTATACTAAACGGTGCTGGGGGCTTTGAGGAAAAAAAATAAGGCGGGGGAAAGTGAGAGGGGACGGGAAGTGTGACTGTAACGGGGGTTCCGGCACAGGTGACACTAAAGCAAGACTGAAGCACTGAGCATCCCGGTCATGCAGCTATGCAGACAGGCCGAGCGGCTGCAAGGGCCTGGCACAGCGGTGCACGTCCGGACGGCCGGGGCAGCCGCAGCAGACACCAGGACACGGGAAGGCGGGCAGACAAGAAGGGACAGCCACGGGCTTTACCCAGCGTGAGACGGGAGCCCTGGCGGAGCTCTGTGCGGAGGAGTGACACCCACAGCTTCCCTTTTCACAGGATCCTGAGGTCCTCTGAAGAGTGTGCTAGGAAAACTGACTGCAGGAGGGCAGCGTGAGAACCGGAAGTTGCCAATGAGCCACTGCACCAACCCAGGTGAAAGGTAGTGCCAGCTCAGGCGCGGGTGGCAAATGCAGGCGGGGAGAGGCAGTCACAGGGGCATCAACTCTGAGGTGTGGCCAGGAGAGCCCTGCTGATGGACTGAACACAGCCGAGCACGAGAGAAAGGGGGCAAGGATGAGCCCAGCGTTTCTGGCCTGAGCAAGAGCAAGGACGAGGTCACCACTAACTGAGATAGCAGGTAGGGGAGGAGTCAGATCTTGGTTTTGGACTCAGTTTGAAGCGAGGGCCTGTGTGATTCTGGAGTCCAGGAAAGAGGTCCCTATTAGCATTTGGATGTACTAGGCAAGCCATGAGGCCGGCTAAGGCCAGCAGGGGAACGAGTCCAGAGCGAAGGGGAAGCCCAGGAACCAGGCCCGGGGCCAACACTGAGATGTGGGGCAAAAGGAGAACCAGAGGCGTGTGGGTCCTGGGGACATGCTCCCAGGCAGAGAGGGTTTCATTTGTGCCGAGGACAGTCCAGGAGGCGGAGGCTGGCTGACCAACACGACTGTGACCTTGGCAGCACGAAGGTCTGCCAATAAGCCACTGGTGACTTCCCAGGAGAGCGGTTTCAGGGGAGCAGTGGAGACAAGCGCCTGATTCAAGTGGATAGGAAAGAGACTGGGACACAGCCGACTCTTCTAGGCTCCAGTGCTGACGCCTGTCCAAACTGTGGAGCCTCAGAATTCCAAAGCCTCCTTTGCTCTTAATTCTCACACAAGACTTCCTTGTTTCCAATTAAACATCTCCTGTTTTAGTTTTTAACACCATTTCCTTGTATTTGGTCCTCTATAAACTGGGAAAAAATATTCTGTATCTCTCTAACATGGACAAAAATCTGTTAACGTTTTATATTCTTAAAACCAGTAGTCAAGGGACTTCCCTGGTGGTCCAATGGTTAGGAATCCGCCTTCCAGTACAAGGGACACGGGTTTGATCCCTGGTCAGGGAACTAAGATCCCACATGCCATGGGGCAACTAAGCCTGCATGCCACAACTAGAGATCCCGCATGCTGCGACTATAGAGCCCACATGCTCTGGAGCCCACGCCCCACAACTCGAGAGCCTGTGAGCCACACAAAAGATCCCACGTGCCGCAGCCAAGACCCGACACAGCCAAAAATAAATAAATAAATAAATAAATTTTTTTTTTTAAATAGTAGTCAGTAAGAAAATAATTCCATTTACAATAGCATCAAAAGGAGGGGCTTCCCTGGTGGCACAGTGGTTGAGAGTCCGCCTGCCGATGCAGGGGACACGGGTTCGTGCCCCAGTCCGGGAAGATCCCACATGCTGCGGAGCGGCTGGGCCCGTGAGCCATGGCCGCTGAGCCTGCGTGTCCGGAGCCTGTTCTCTGCAACGGGAGAGGCCACAACAGTGAGAGGCCCGCGTACCGCGAAAAAAACAAAAACAAAAACAAAAAAAACCCAAAAGGAATACGATACTTAGGAATAAATTTAACAAAACAAGCACAAGATTTGTATACTAAAAATTACAAAACATCCTTGAAAGAAATTTAAAAGGACTGAACTAAAAGGAAAGACATCCAATGTTCAAGAACTGGAGGCCTTAATACTGTGGAGTTGGCAGCATCGTACCAATCGCTCTACAGACTTAGCGCAGCTCCATCCAACTCCCAGCTGTCGGACTTCCCTGGCGGTCCAGTGGTTAAGACTCTGCACTTCCACTGCTAAGTGTACGGGTTCCATCCTTGGTCAGGGAACTAAGTTCCCACATGCTGTGTGGCATGGCCAAAAAAAAAAAGTCTCAACTGCCTTTTTAAAAAAAAGAAATTGACAAGCTCATCCTAAAACCCATATGAACATACAGTGGACCCAGAATAGCTAAAACAATCTTGAAAAAGAAAAAAAAAGTGGGAGGATTGACATTTCCCAATTTCAAAACTTACTGCACAGAGTGGCTCTGGCCTAAAGAGGGACACACAGATGAATGGAATAGAAGCTAGAGTCCAAAAACAAACTGTACAAACAAAAATGTATTTATTGTCAATAGATTTTAAACAAAGGTGCCAGGACAATTCAACAATTTCAACAACTGATGCAGAACAACTGGATAATAACATGCAAAAGTATGAATCTGGACTCCTACCTCACACCATCTACAAATTAACTCAAAGTGAGTCACCAACTTTAAATGTAAGAGCTAAAACTAGAAAACTCTCGGTAGAAAACAGAGGAGTGAATCTTTGTGACCTCAGATTTAGCAATGGTTTCTCAGATATGACACCAAAAGAACAATCAACAAAAGAAAAAGCAAATAAATTAGACCTCAAAAGGATTTTCAAAGTTTTGTGTTTCAAAGGACAGCATCAATCAAGTGAAAAGACAACCGACGCAGTGGGAGAGAAATATTTGCGAATAATATATCTGATAAGCGACTTCTATCCAAAGTATATAAAAAATGCCTATAACTCCATAATAAAAAAATAAATAACCCAACTGAAAAATTGGCAAAAGATGTGAATAAACATTTATCCAAAGAAGACATACAAATGGCCCAAAATCTCACAAAAAGATGCTCAACAAGATTAACCATTGGGGAGATACAAGTCGAAACCACAAGGGAATTCTAATTCTCAGCCACCAGACTGGCTATAATCAAAAGATGAACAGTAAGGAGCACTGGTGAGGGCATGGAGGACCTGAGCCCTCAGACATGGCTGGTGAAAATGGAAACAGTGCAGCCGCCATTCAGCAAGGCACAGAACTGTCAGATGACTTAGCAATTCTCCTCCTAGGTTTATATCCAAGAGAAATGAAAACATATGCCTACACAGCCACAAAACATACATCCGTACACAAATGTTCACAACAACATTACTCAAAATAGCCACAAAAATAGAAACAGCCCAAATGTCGATCAATTGATACATGAATAAATAAAATGTGGCACATCCATATGATAAAATATTATTAGGCAACAAAAAGGAATGAAGTACTGATACATGCTACAATATGAACGAACCTTGAAAACATCACACTAAATGAAAGAAGACTATATTATTCCATTAATATGAAATGCCCAGAACTGGCAAATCTACAGTAGAGACAGAAAATAGATTAGTGGTTCTCTAGGGCTGGTGGAGGGGATGAGGGAGGGAACGGGCTGTGACTAAGCCCAGGATTTCTTTGTGGTGATGAAAAAGTTTTAAAATTAGATTGTGGTGACAGCTGCATAACTGTTAATATATTAAAAACCACTGAAATGTATACTTTAAATGGATGAATTGTATTTTATGTGAATATCTCAATAAAGCTGCTACATAAAAAACAGTAATCAAATCTCTAACCGACTCTATGTTAAATAATCCCAATTTTTAAAACTCTGAATAATTTTCATTATTTGTTATTTTTCTATGATCCATTTTTCTGGCTTTTTTTCCCATAACCTTTAAGAGATGATAGCTTAATTAAAGTGCTCATTTAATCTAGAACAGGGGTCAGCAAACTACAACCTGAGAGCCAAACAGAGCTAAGAATGGTTTTTATTATTTTAAAGGGTTAACAAACAAACAAAAAAAGAATATACAACAGACACCATATTTGGTCCACAAAGCCTAAAATATTTGCTGTCTGGTCATTACAAAGGTTTGCTGACCCATGATCTAGAACAACAAAGTGAGTCTGCACAGTACACTCATCACAAAATATATTAGAAACATGTTCACTCTGATCCATATTCATACTGTGATTAGCTATGTTTAATGCACAGAGGAGGAATAAACGGACTGTATTAAACAAACTCCCTTTCTACTAATATAATCTATTTTAAATGTCTATATTCCAGGCTGTGAGTAACCACAGGTAATTTGGAGAAACTGATAACTATATACACAACTGCCCCGTCCAGAAGACAAAAGCGATACTGACTCAGGCAGGTGCTACAGTCGGACCTTAAAGGTTATTGTGCAAAATCCATCAGATTTTGGCCAAATCACTTTGCGACGATAAAATCAAGGATGTACTATCTTGACTGTGAACATGTGTGAAGGAAACCTGACTCAGAACTGGAGGCGGGAAGCTGGGAAGGAGGGTGCCGGCCCAGCCCGCAGGGCTCAGCAAGAAGGAGGAGGGTCTCCGGACGACACCACAAGCTGCAGGGTTCTTGCCTGCAGCCACAGGGAAGCTGCCACCATTCTGCGCTTTCGTTTTCCTCCAGTGACTTTTATTCCAAACATCTTCTGCCAGCCTCCTCCTTTCCTCCACAAAGAACGTTCTCCTCTGTTCACTGGATTAGCCTAGGGGCCACCAGTTTGCTTGTTCCGAACGGCAATTCCTCTGCTATTCTCAAATAAATCTTTTCTGCTTAAATAAAATTGCTCTTTGTGCTATTAGACGTTGACATGACCTGAACCCTGCGAGTTTTCAAGTGCATTATCATCTTACCATCCCCACTGTTTAGTAGGTGTAATGCTAGCAGAGTCAGGATTCAGGCTCTGCTTCCAAGCTGCACAGCCTGCACCTGTGATGTAATTTCTGACTCTGAGGATTAGATGAGTAATGAGCACAGGTCAGCACACAGCCTGATGCCGGGCACAGTGGGCCCTCAAGTTAGATTTGGGTTCAAATCAACGAAACCTACTGAACGTCTGCTCTGTGCCTGGTGCTGAGTCTGCTGGTCCAGAGATACGAACGGAGAAGATGTGGAATCCACCCTCCAGAACTTCACAATCTAGTGAAAGAAAGAAACCTTCCTCAGTAGCACAAGGGTCAATGTCTGTCACAGGAATGCGCATAAGATACCGAAGTCAGGCTGGGTAGGCGAGGATGTCTAGGAGGGCTTCCGAGAAGAGGTGTCAGCAGAGCAGTGAGCGGCCTTCACAGAGGAGAAGGGATGAGAACTGGCACACCTGGGGAAAGGCTGTAGAGAGGGACAGGACGTTGAGCGTCTACCACTGAGGACAGGCCATCTCCCCTTTATGTGTCACAGTGCAACAGTGCCGGTCACCCATCCTGGAGATCACAACACAGACACAGGTCCCTCTGAACGATCCTTGACCGGCACATAGCTGCTGTTTGGTTTGACCACTCTTGCTTTCATAGTCATAGCTGGGTTCAGCCAATGCTAGCCGGCAGCATAACTCTGCATTTCAGACCTCCAGAGCAAAACTGCAGAACTACAGCTGTATGAGGAGGCGGTCCCTGATCCACACCGCTCGGGCTTCCTCTTCCCATAGCTTCCAACAACCACAGAAGCCCCTTGCGCGCTCTGATCCTCAGCCATGAACTAGTGTCACTTTTTTTTTTTTTTTGCGGTACGCGGGCCTCTCACTGTTGTGGCCTCTCCCGTTGCGGAGCACAGGCTCCGGACGTGCAGGCTCAGCAACCATGGCTCGCGGGCCCAGCCGCTCCGCGGCGTGTGGGATCTTCCTGGGCTGGGGCACGAACCCGTGCCGATGCGGGGGACACGGGTTCGAGCCCTGGTCTAGGAGGATTCCACATGCCGCGGAGCAACTGGGCCCGTGAGCCAAAACTACTGAGCCTGCGTGTCTGGAGCCTGTGCTCCGCAACGAGAGGCCGCGACAGTGAGAGGCCCGCGCACTGCGATGAAGAGCGGCCCCTGCTCGCCCCAACTGGAGAAAGCCCTCACACAGAAACGAAGACCCAACACTGCCAAAAATAAATAAATTAATTTAAAAATATATATATATATTAAAAAAAAAACCTTTCCAGAATGTTAAAAATCAATGTTACCTCAATTTAAAAAAGTTTTTAATAAAAAATAAATTTAAAAATAAAGTAAAGAAAAAGAAACTTTCTATCCAGTCACGATACTCATGTAGGTTTATGGGGGTAGATTCCTAGTCCCATATACAAACACCTTTTAAAAATGACCAGGAATATGGGAATCTTCTTCATTAATGCTCCTTTTTGACCATGAAGCAGTTCTGTTAAGACAGAACTTCTCTACTCAATAAATTGCACTAAAGTACCATTTGCCCTGCCCTAAAGGAATTAGTTTGATCCAAAAGAAACTGATAAGAGCTAGAGAATGTGGAAACCAACAGTTCAGCAAGTTAACAACAGTTACATGCCATTCACTTCCAAGGGAAAAAACAACACAACTGCCAACCCTATTTAAGAAAAGTACGTTTTCTATCTCACAGGCCAGGTCTTGACCTGAGTGATTTACAGGCAAGCGAAGCCTCAGTGAACAAGGCCAGGCTTCTCACAAACACACCTGCCCGGTCCCCTCCACCGCTCTCACACCATCTCCCGTCTTCATACACTCAGAGGAGGGTGAGCCTGAATGAAGCAAAACTTTCCAACTCATCTATGTGTCATCTTCCCCAAGCTCTATATGAAGCTCGAGATGAATACAAAGGCACAACACGCATACCACAAATTTAATATTTAGTTTCCTTCCAGGATCAAATGTACTTATAATATTGTGTAATATTTACCTAGAAGGATCTCCTTAGCATTTGGTGAAACAGTAGATAAAGATTAAAGCCTTACTCATTGAGAAATTATTAAGTGTTCACTCTGACATGTTTAATCTTACCAAGTTTCAAAATACTAAAAAATCAGAAAATTTCCCTTTGCAGTCTTGGAGATATTTGTCCTTTCTTTCTCAGGAATCGGAGTAGAACTTTTGTGAAAAGCAGCAGTCTAAGCAGATCATAGCAATGGGAAATTCCTTTATGGGAATTTAACTTTTAAAACTCCAAATGAAGACATGTATTTGCAGTAGGCAACCTGAAGACAAAATACCACGCTCAAACAAAATGAGCTGCAGAGCCGGGGAACAGGCCTGCTCGGGAGCAGCTCCATTTGTTATCAATTCTTTGACCTCTCCGAGCTGGGTCTGAGGCCCAAAATACGCAGAGCAGATTTCAGCAGAGTTGCCTGAAGGCCTGTATCTGCAAACAGGAGGGAGGGCTGGGGCAGAGGGGCAGGAGAGGAGGGGGAGGAGGTTCAGACCCCAGGACCACAAGCGGGCCTCAGGCTTTTGTTCCAAATGTGAGCAGATCCATTGAAGGGCTTTGAGCAGAAGAGCCACAGGGTCTGATTTACATTTGAAAAGGACTGTTCTGGCTGCTGGTTGAGATCAAACTGGGTGGAGAAACAAAAGGATGGCGTGGACCTCGCAGGCAGTAGAGGAGGGGTGAGAAGTGATCAGATGCAGGATATAATTAGAGGGGAAGATGCAAGATGTAAGAGGAAGACAAAGGTACATCTCTACCTCGTTTCATAAATAAAAATAAATTCCAGATTGTTCGATGAGTTAAGGTAAACCATTGAATTGAAGACTAGGTAAGGGCTACAAACAATTTACAAAACAAGAAATACATGCAAATAACCATACCAAAAGATTTCAACATCACTAGTAATACGAATTGCACTATATAAATACAAATTAGAAAAAAAAGAAAAAAGGATGCTTTCCCCCCTGCTCTGATTAGAAAAGAAATTTAAAGATAATCGTAGTGGTACGGATAGTATTCCCCAAATTCATGTCCACCAGGAACCTCAGAGAGTGACCTTACTTGGAACAGGGTCTTTGCGTATGTAATGACTTAAGATGAGATCATAGCAGATTAGGTGGGCCCTAAACTCAATGGCTGGGGTCCTTCTAGGAAGAGGAGAGGACACACAGAGATACAAAAGCATGGGAGAGGCCATGTGACAATGGAGGCTAGACTAGAGTGATGCAGCTGTAAGCCAATGACTACCCAGGACTGTCAGAGCATCAGAAGTAAGAAGCAGCAAGGGAGAATCCTTCCCCAGAGCCTTCAGAAGGAGCACAGGCCTGCTGACACCTTATTCTGACTTCTAGTCTCCAGAACTGTGAAAGAATAAATTTCTGTTGTTTAAAGCCCCCAAAATTGTGCTACTGCAGCCCTGGGAAACCAGTACAGTAATATATGATGTTACCGAGAGTGTGGGAGGCAGTCAAGTCTCGTTCCCCATTGGCAGAGCCTAAGTCAGGGGTACAACCTTTGGGAAAGACCGTGTCACAGTGCTTACACAGTTCTAAATGATCAGATCTCTTGGACCAGGAATCCAATTTGAGAGATTTATATTCAGCAAATAATTAGCAATGTGTGCAAAGATTTAAAAAGAAGAATGTTCATCCAAGGGTTACAATTGGAAAGAATATAAACGTTCAAAAATTTGGAATTAGTCAAGTAAACTATGGTGTAAACTTACAATGAAGTATCACGTTGCTATTGAAACGGACCTTGATTGGAAGACAGTTTGGTAGTTTCTTACAAAACTAAACATATTCTTACCATACAATCCAGCAATCACACTCCTTAGAATTTACCCAAATGAGCCGAAAACTTAGGTCCACACAAAAACCTGCACATGGATGTTTACAGCAGCTTTATTCATAATTGCCAAAACTTGGAAGCAACCAAGACGTCCTTCAGCAGGTGAACGGACAAGCTTTGGTACATCCAGACAATGGAATATTATTCAGCAAAAAAAAAAAAGAAAAAGAAAAAGAAATGCACTATCAAGCCACAGAAAGACATGAAAGAAGCTTAAATGCATATTACTAAACGAAAGAAGCCAGTCCAAAAAAGGCTACATAGTATATGATTCCAACTATATGACATTCTAGAAAAGGCAAAACTACAGAGGTAGTAAAAAGATCAGTGGTTACCAGGGGTAAGGGGGTTGGGGAGAGAGATTAAAAGGTGGAGTGGAGCACAGGACATTTTTAGAGTGGGGAACTATTCTGTATGATACTGTAATGGTGGGTACATGTCATTACACCTTGTCCAAACCTACAGAATGAACAACACAAAGAGTGAATCCTGGGACTTCCCTCATGGCGCAGTGGTTAAGAATCCGCCTGCCAATGCAGGGCACACGGGTTCGAGCCCTGGCCCCGGAAGATCCCAAATGCCATGGAGCAACTAAGCCTGTGCACCACAACTACTGAGCCTGCACTCTAGAGCCCGCGCGCCACAGCTACTGAAGCCCGCGTGCCTAGAGTCCAGGCTCCGCAACAAGAGAAGCCACCACAATGAGAAGCCCGCGCACCGCCGCGAAGAGTAGCCCCCACTCGCTGCAACTAGAGAAAATCTGCACACAGCAACGAAGACCCAATGCAGCCAAAAATAAATAAATAAATAATTTTTTTAAAAACCCCGAAGTAAATACTAATGTAAACTATGGATCTGGGGTGATAATGAGTTATCAATGTCAGTTGATAGTACCCTGGTGTGGCTGTTGATAGTGGGGGCGTGAACACACGTGGGGACAGGGAGCATATGGGAAAACTCTGCACTTTCTGCTCAATTTTGCTGTGAACGTAAAGCTGCTCTAAAAAATAAAGTCTATTAATTTTTTTTTAATTTGAAAGAAAAAAATGATCTTGAAAAAATATTTAAAGCTAAGAATATTCAAAATATGAGATGCATTGTTAACTGGAAAAAGAATATAGAAGCGACCTACAGTCAGATTCTAATTTTGTTTTTAGAAGGAATATATATATTCATGTACTATTAGAGATAACACAGAGAACACTCAAATATTAATAATGGTTATCTCTGAGTGGTGGGATTCACACGATTTTTATGTTTTTCTTTGTGATTTCTTGTATTCTCCAAAATTTCTACAATAAACATGTATTACTTTCATAGTCAGGAATGTAGAGTTAATGTCATTTACAAGTAATAACCAATGCAGGGGTCTAAGAAACCTAAGAACATTAATCTGAGAAAAAACAAACGTCCTTTAAACTCCTTTTCTTCTACTAAGCAGCCTGCCTACCTCTTCAGGGATGCTGAAATCCATGGAGTACGAACAACCTCTGATTCCCTCGCTTGCACAACGAAGTTTCCTGGAATATTCACCCGCTCTATCTTCCATTCCTCTGTCACTTACTGCTCTTTAAAAATAGAACTGAGAACAAAAGTGCTCTTGAAAACTAAAAATATGGGAGAAGGGGAAAAGGAATCAATGGAAATTTGGAAGATAAAGTTGTGAAATAATCTCAGAAAGCAGAAAAAATAAAAGGATAAGGGAGGTGGGAAATAGAGATAAAAAGAGAGAGAAATTAAAAGATAGTCCAACAGTCCCAACAAGAGAGGAAGAAAACACCACTAAACAACTTCCCAAAGTCTGGAAGATATTTTCTGGTTTCAAGTTTCTACTTGGAAGTTTCAAGTGCCCATCACAATGAATAAAAAAAAGACCTACTTCACAGCACATCAGAATACTGGGGATAAAGAGAATTTCCTAAAAATTTCCACAAAAGGGGGAGGAACAGGAACACACAAAGGGTTGAAGATGAAAACTCCATTTAGGGACAAGACTGGAAACTGGAAGGCTGCAGAATGAGGGGGAAGTGACCTCTGCCCTGGAATGGTACCCCCAGCAACCATCCAGTGGGTGGGTGACAGGGACGTTCTCAAACATTCAGTTTACCAAATCCTTTGACACGACAGCAGCTGACGGCCTACTCAACAACCATCCTCCTCCGTTCTTGCTAACAAACCCTGACTTTATTCCTCTATTAAGTGGTCGTCCGTTTTGCAGGAAGCGGGGGCATCGGCCCCAGGAAGGCGAATTCTTCCTAGAAACCAGTTATGGCGATTCCATTCCCTGTGCTATGGCCTGAGATGTGAACTAAAGTTGGCGAAGAGGTTTTGAGAAAAGGATTTTCTGGCCTTTAAAAAGAGGCTCAGCAGAGAAAATGGTTCATTTTTCGCTTCTGGATATTGTCTACATATGACACTTGAAACATGGCAGGCACCTCGGAGCTGGTCCATGAGCCCAAATCCTCACACAGAAGCCCAAAGAGTTGAACGTTTGAAAGAATCTATGTTTGAAGATATCACTAAGCTGACCCTGCACCAGCCTAGCTCCTGACTTATCTGATATAGTAAATGTCCTTTCTGTTTAGTCACTTGCAGTTGGCTCCTACCTGTAGCTGAAAGCATCATAAACTGAGATGTCCCCATTCTGTCCCCAGAACGCCAATGGTGGTAGCCTCACTGGAGCCAGGAACAGGAGAGGTGAGGGAAACCCCTGGAATGACAGTGAAATGACGCCCAAGGAAAACAGCCGTGCAAAGGCCTAGGGATAATACATGTGACTGGAGCCAGAGGACGGGCTCCAAGCAGGGTCCCCAGGGAAAACCCACAGATGTGCAGTTTGTGACCACATGAAAAATAACATTAAGGAGGACTCCGTAATTTGCTTACCAGTTTAAAAAGACATAATAATAGCTGCATAGAAAATAAAGCAAATAAAAAGATGAGGGAATTTTTAAGTCCAAGGAAAACAAAAATTTGCACAAGAAAGGAGAAAATGGTCATAATACTCTACTTGGTCAGCAGTGAGTAATATTTATATAGTCACACTATATAGTGTCAGAATTCTGAGAGGGAAGTTAGAAGAGGGAGGGGAGCACAGGGAGGGGGCTTCCCCCTCATCTTCCACAAGAGAACGGCAGCAGAGAATGTCTAACGTAGTCACACAAGAGACATGGCAACAAGCACGTTACCTAAAACGTGGAGGTAAGTTCCACAGAAAAGTTAAAGGTATTTAATCTTTGAATGTTTCTGAAAGTTGAAGATATTTAATCCTGTAGTACTCTGTAACGTATTAAACCATATGACTATATTACCGTAGTGTAATAAATAACCTGTCTGGTCTTCGTCCTGGGTTTCTGGCATGGAGCGTGCACAACCCTTAGCATCTCTTGAATGACAGGAGTGTCTCTGTTACGCTCACGTGGTAACTCCCTGGATGGGGATGGCTTCCGGCTGAGGGCTGGGCACCAGGAAGACCAACTCTGTGATGAGAGGGCTGGCGGGACTTTCTGCTGCCTGACCTCCACGGAAGGAGGAGAGGGCTGAAGGCAGATTTCAATCACGTGGCCCATGATTCAGTCAATCGCGCTTCTGTAATGAAACCTCAGTAAAATATCTGGACCCTAAAACTCAGCAGAGCTTCCTGGTTGGTGAACACACAGATGTGCCGGGAGTGTGATGCTCGCTGACTCCATGAGGAACGGCGCAGAAGCTCTGCATTCCTTCCCAGACGCCAGCCTATGCATCTCTTCATTGGGCTGGTCCTCTTTTTAATAAGACTGCAATCATAACTACAGTGCTTTCCTGAGTTTTAAGCATTGTTCTGGTAAGTTATCTAGCCTGAAGGGATCATGGGAACCCCCTCACTTAGAGCCACTTGGTCAGAAGTGCAGGTGGCATCTGAAGTATTGGAAATCTTTTTGGCTACCAGGCCCTGTAACTTGTGGGGTCTGTGCTAATTCTGGGTGGTTAATTCCTGAATGGAATGACAGGAGACCCAGTTAGGCCTGGTACAGAATACTTTGCTAAATTAATTTTTTAAAGGAAAAAAGCGTAAACCTCATCAGCCTAATCATTGGAGGGTTCTGTGGCATGTGTATGAAGGCCCACCCAAGGGTGGAGGACCACAGCTGTGGCAACACTGCTGCTGGCCAGTGAGCACTCACGGCAGGGAGCATGCCTGGGGTGGGTGGGGCAGGGAACGCAGGCCTCGCTTCTGAACGAGGATGCAGAAAAGGAGGCTTCTTGAGACTTTTCATTTAATTCCACATTCTTCAAAACAAATGTCCAGTAGTCCCCTTGTGGCTGCAGTTGGCCAAAGGTAAAGTAAAAAAAGCAGCTTGGGGCTTCCCTGGTGGTGGAGTGGTTGAGAGTCCGCCTGCCGATGCAGGGGACGCGGGTTCGTGCCCCGATCCGGGAGGATCCCACATGCCGCGGAGCGGCTGGGCCCGTGAGCCATGGCCGCTGAGCCTGCGCGTCCGGAGCCTGTGCTCTGCAACGGGAGAGGCCACAACAGTGACAGGCCTGTGTACTGCAATAAAACAAAACAAAACAAAAACACAAAAAAACAAAACAAAACCAAAAAAAAGCAGCTTGTCCTTGGTATCCTGTGTTCTCCAGGCCTTCCTTCCTCTGCCTTCGGGGAACCTCAGCATCCATCTGAGCCAAGCCCGCTGAGCTGGGCCTCTCCAGGCCACTCTCCTTCTCCTCCAAAGTCTCCCTTCCCCTGCCATCCTCCTCCCCTTTAAACCTCAAAGACCTGGTTTTGGCTATCTGGTAGTGGGAAACTCATTTATTCATTCACAAATAAAAACAAGTGACTGCTTTATATAGGTGTTAACTTTTTAAAAGAAAAGACTAGGTAATTTAAAAGAGATATTTCAGAGCTTCCCTGGTGGCGCAGTGGTTAAGAATCCACTTGCCAATGCAGGGGACACGGGTTCGAGCCCTGGTCCAGGAAGATCCCACATGCCACGGAGCAACTAAGCCCGTGCACCACAACTACTGAGCCTCCGCTGTAGAGCCCATGCTCCACAACAAGAGAAGCCACCACAATGAGAAGCCTTCGCACCGCAATGAAGAGCAGCCCCCATTTGCTGCAACTAGAGAAAGCCCGTGCACAGCAACAAAGACCCAACACAGCCAAAAATAAATAAATAAACAAAAACTTACAAAAAAAAAAAAAAAGGTGATATTTCAGAGGGAAGAGATTCTGATGCTCTTCAAACCAATTTAGGGACAGACTGGTTAGGAGTCAAAACCAAAATCATCCTTCCTGGTGCCAAGCATCTCAGCAGCTCTGGGTGTAAGACTGGCCTCCACTGTACACGGGCTGCTGCTGCTCCCAGGACACTGGGCCCGGGCAACTCCCACTTGCACACCACGCACACATAACATTCTGAGGGGAGCTGGGCGCCCCTTCCCACCAAGGATAATGTCTCTGTGCACTGGCGCCAAGCTCAAGTCTGCAGATTAGAACGCAGGTCCCCAAGGGGTGCAGTGGCTGAACCCTTCCAGGGCTAGCCACGGCCGTCAGGGCCCGGGGAGGCCTGGGTTTCACAGGGAACCCATCCATGGGTTACGGTGTAGCAGGCAGAGGTGGGAAATTAAGTAAGCTCCTTAAGAGTTCTTTAAGTCTTCATCGTTTATGTCTGTCAAAGCAGAGTTTCTAGAAGGATCCAGATTCATGCTCCACAAAGGGCTGAGATATCTGCACTGAAATCGGAAAATGCTCTAAGAGCAACGTGATATTTGTTTGTTTGTACTACTAGAAACCAATGGAGAAAACGCCTTATCTGGAAACACAATCTGAACTTTTACTCACCTCCCCAAATCTAAATTGATATCTAATACCCACTTACCTCGCAAAACAATAGCAGGCAGTGGGGACAGAGCCTTTCATAGTAAGAAATGTTATAATGTCATAGAAACCTGACACGATATAGATAATGGGACTTATTTTCTGTCCACTCACTTTCTCTTTAACATCAAAGCCTGCTTACATTGCTAAATACTGCAGTGGAAAGACTGACCTTACTATGTTCACTCCACCCAGGTTCATTGCTCCAGTTACCTGAATGTGTGCCAAAGCGCCCGGCCTATCGCTTGGAAACCCTACATGCAGCCCTGTTTTTGAACACTTTTACCACTCCCTTAACCTTTCCACTTTAAAAATATTTTCTGATATTTTGTTTACTTTTATATTTTAACCACTGTTCGTATGAAAGAAAGCATTTTAATTAAATCAAGCAATGGAGCTCATGCTTACTACCTGCATGTAGATGTTCTATAATATTTTATTAAAGTCGAAAAGACATACATCGTAGTATACAGCTCTAACAACCCTGCTAGTAATGCTAGTGACACAAATGGACTTATGAGTCTGTTTTTAGAAGTCCTGATATGTATAATGACCAACATCAACCCCCATCCCAACGGCTCTGAAGACATGAGACTCATCAGCTCCTCTCCTGCAAACATAAGCAGGAGACACAGATACCACATCCTCAGTGATGTGTAACAGGTTGCACGAAAGGAGAGCAAGACATGCCCTGAGCCCGGATCGGTGGGAGGGACACCTGAGAGCAGGGGTGCCCAGGACTGGTCGCTGGCTGCCACCTGCAGCCCCAGGTGGCTCTGCTGCTCTCAGAGCACATGGGGCAAGTAAGCCAGGCCATGAGGATCTCAAGGAGCACGGAGGCAGACAGAGTGAAGATGAGGGGACACTCTCTCTCTAATTCCTTCCCCTGCGGAGGTGTCTCCTGCAGTAGTTAAGAATCCGCCTGCCAATGCAGGGGACATGGGTTCAAGCCCTGGTCCGGGAAGATCCCACATGCCGCGTAGCAACTAGGCCCATGCGCCACAACTACTGAGCCTGAGCTCTAGAGCCCATGAGCCACAACTACTGAGCCTGTGAGCCACAACTACTGACCCTGTGTGCCAGAACTACTGAAGCCTGCGCACCTAGAGCCCGTGCTCCGCAATAAGAGAAGCCACCGCAATGAGAAGCCCGCGCACCGCAATGAAGAGTAGCCCCCGCTCGCTGCAACTAGAGAAAGCGCACACACAGCAATGAAGACCCAACACAGCCAAATTAATTAATTAATTAATTTTTAAAAACAACTCATTAAAAAAAAAAAGACGATCTTGTGAGTGACAATCATGTCATCAGAGCTTTGAAAAAGTAGATGCTTTAAACAGACGGAGAAGGGGAGGGTAAGTAGGTAAGCATTCTAGGTACAGGAACTTCAATGAGTTGGCAAAAAGCTATGCAAACTCACAGTATGTCAGGCAGGAGAAAGTTCGTGAAAGCAGGGAAGCCAAAAAAATGGGACAGAATTAGGTGATGGAGTTCCCTACAGACCATGAGGAAGAGACTAGAATTTATTCTACAAAGACAGTCAAGTTTTTAAGCAGGGGAGGGACATTATTACATCTACTTTGGAAAGATAGACTTGGTGAAAATATGGAGGATTTATGTGTTGCAGGAGCTATCAGAGACAGGAAAATGGCCCTGACGAGGTTTTCTCAACCAGGGTCTGCGAATCTCTCGAGATGACTGAAAAATTGTGTGTGTGTGAGTGTGTTTGTATGTGTGTACACGCGTGAGTATATGCGCTTTCTCAGGAAGAGGGTCTATGCTTTCATCAGATACTTAAGGGGTCACAATCTCAAAAAAGGTGAAGAACTAGAGTTAACACTCACGTGCACAGTGATGGGGAAGGAGCAGTATGTGTGCAGAGAACAGAGTAAATTCATGAGACTCTTTGTAAAGACTGCATTTCTGGACCTGCAATCAGCTAGTGGGTGAGAGTGAGAGGAGAATTTAATGATGACAGTAAAGATCCTAAAGATTCTAGCTCAGTGATTCGGAAAGTGTGAGGAGGAGAGGAACAGAGGGGGTGTCGTTACACTAAGAACAAAAATAATAACAATTTCACTTCAAAGAATCAAATACTTAATATTTTCACTTAGCTGGAGGTTTTGGCCCATTTTTACGGGCCAAAGTATTTCTGGCTAAAGACAGAGATAAGATGAACTGCAGAGGACTCTGTTTGCATATAAAAATAAAAAGCAGATGAGAAAACAATCTTCAAAGTCTTTTCCAGAGTGGTTTCTCTTTCTGTATTCTTATGGCATCAGGAAACCTCAGGGAGATGGCAACGAATTTAGCATACATAAGTAAAGTAAGCTAAAGACAGCAGTCCAGAGAGTTAATTTTTTTTCAAATGTAAAAACTTTTATGTATTACTTGAGGTTTTCACAAATTAGGGATTTGACTCTCCAGTGTGGATTACCCCTTGAATGAGTATAGGTTCACCCTTGTTTTTATACACATACCATGTATGATGAAACAAATTCACGTCTTTAGTAAACCTTTGTTAAGCATACCCTTAAGGCCCTTTTCAGTGTCCCCTTCTCTGTATCCCAACCTCCAAAGTTAAAATAGTCACTGACACACAGCAGGTGCTCAAAGTTGGGTCCAGAACAATGTAATTTCTCACCTCTAGCTTTTCAATTTCTAAGTAAAACAAAAATTTCTATGGATTTAGAAACCAATTTCAAAGCTATCTGCTTTTGTTACATAAGTAAGACATGGAAGAATTCCAACTGTAAAATAACCCCATACTGGCCTAATATGTGTTCCATTACAGGAGCCAGCAAAGTGGTCCAAGGACCATGGAGCCAAAAGGTCCAGGTGTGCTTGTTTAAAATGCAGATTCCTGGGCCCCCACCTAGACTCATAAGTCAGAATCCCTGCAGTGGGGTGGGGAGTCCAAATGGTACAGTCACCCCCACATGTTTCTTACTCGCAGGAGTCTGAAAGCCACTGGTCTAAAAAATAGGTGGTAGGGAGAGAAAGAGCGGGGTGAGGACTAGCAGAAAAAAACAGTATATCTAGAAAGACAACAGAGAAAACCCGCCTGTGGGTCTGGCAGGAGGTGGTGGGGTGAGAGCACCACAAACTTTGATCTCCGGGACAGTCAAGGAAACTGGTCCCACAGATTTCCTTCCCGACTGTTCTTAAAGAAACGATTCTTCTGTGACTTTCTCTAATTCCACTACCTCTGAACTGGCTCTGCTGTTTGAAAACCTGTAAGTCAAGGGCTGTAAGAGAAGACGCAGCAGAAGAGGCAGGAGTAAGCACACTGTTTCCCTCACCCTCACTCCCCCACCCCCCCCCCCCACCACCCACCATGGAGACCTCGCCAGCGGGTCTCCCGCTGTCACAACGCCGCGCTCAGGGCCAGCACTGAAGCGCACCTCCTGCCACTGCACCCGCTGACCCAGGCTCCCACTTTCTCTCAAGGAGGCCCTCAGGGGCCACACAGTCTGGCTGCAAAGGAGTTTGAAGCCAAGTTTACAGAGAGCTTCACATGGCCTGGGAAACACTCATTAAAACTGGGGGAGTGGAGCCCGCGTTCACTCTATGAGCGGTTCTCAAACTTCAGCCGGAGTCAACGTCACCTGGAGGGGTGGGTTTCCGATACAGCAGGTGTGGGCGCATCCGAGATCCTGCATTGCTAACCAGCTCCCGGTGCTGCTGCTGCTGGTTCAGGGCTGGCCTTCTGAGAACCGCTGGGCTTCACTGTCACCTCTGCTGACGCCTCCTCTTTACCACCGAACAGCTTGTTTATCAGGCAGTTTTTTGGCACATGCCAGGGAAAATGTAGATCTAGAGCCAAAAAAACACTTTAGCCCTGAGTGCTAAAGGAGTAAGCAAGGGTCAGGCAGCCGTGTCCGGACACAAGGTTCCAGCAGAAGAGGAGGAGGGAGAGGGAGCAGGGCAAAGCGGGGTGGGCCGCGGAGGGATGAGAAAGGGACGGAGAACGGCTTTGGGAAGGGGTGCCTTCCCTTACCCTGGAGTCCTGGAAGGGCCTGAAACTGAGTGAAAAGGCTGCAGGTCTATGTGTATTTTTTCCTGCAAAGAGTCCATAGTTTCCTCATGGTCTGTGCCCCCAGAAAAGTTTGTGATCTTCTGCTCTGAGCCAAGCTTCCTCAGAACAGGGCAAATGCGAGTGACAGAGCCCACCATCTGGCCCATGTGCCACCCAGTCTGCTCCCGTTCTGGGCAAATCAGACCATCCCCAGCCAGAAGAGGGAGGCCTTTCAGGTACCCAAGGCTGCAGGCCCCTCCGAGGCTCTGATTTAGCGTTCTGGCCATCCCTACATTTAAGAGCCTCCCCTGCCCTCAGAGGCTCCTGTGCCCATAGTCTGGGAGAGGCTGCTTTATAGAGAACTGCCCAAACGGCTCTGTTTGCTCTGTCTGACCCACCTCCCAGGACCGAGGGTCCAGAAAGCGCAGCCTCGGGAAGCCTGGAGAAAGCTAAAAGGCGAAGGCCAGCGAGTCTGTGTTAAACAGACAGGCACTGATGGGCAGACACCCTGACAGTGTCAGAACGCACAACGGTGCCAGGGGCTCTCTGCTCGTGGATTCAGGCTCAGCCACGCAGGGCAGGCCCCGGAGGAAGAGCCTGCCTGGTTGGGAGGCCAGGGAAGGCTGCTCCTGGAAGGAGCCAGCTGCCACGTGGAGCTGAGAGGGGCCAAGAAAGGAGACCTCGGGGAGCGAGTGCGGCTCCCAAACACTCACATCCACACTAGACAGCAGGGCCCTCCTACCCAGACTCCACGCAGCAGCTCAGCAGATCCACCACCGCCCTCACCTCCTCGGTGAAGAATCACACCCGCCCAGGACCGTGGCCCACAGCGCCCTCCCCCGCCGCCTGCAACACACATGCACACCAAGCATGCCTGCACACACACACACAGACACACGCAGGCACACATACTTCCACTCTTAGCAGCCGAGCTCTATGAATACAACCTTAGCCGACTTCACTGTTCCATTTGTACTTATTACTGTAACTGATGAACGGGTGCAAAAAGAATTGTTCAATGAATGCTTTGGAAGCACCTGATGAAGGCAAATTACTAAAAAAAAGAAAAAGTGCTGTCAAATTTAGCATGGAAGAGATTAACTGTAAAAAGGAGGAAGGGAAATTATTAAAAGTCATGAAGCCTATCAAGGTCTTTCCACTGTAAAGAAAACCCACCTGCACTATGGCTGTGCTTCACGGAAAAACAAAGAGGCAGAACTAAGCAAATCTATATTCAAACAAAAGGCCTGGGAGCTACATCCAAAAACTGGTAAATAAATGTGCATTTATAGGTACTTAATTAATATAAAATGTTTAAGGAGCATATGGAACATTTTTTTATGATTTTCTGCTCAACATTTTTTGTAATTTGCTGGCCAACTACCATAGGAATTAACCAAAAACCTAGCAATTCTCCAATTCCTCTTCCTTTTATTATTATTAATTAATTAATTAATTTATTTATTTATTTGGCTGCATCTGGTCTTAGTTGCAGCATGCAGGATCTAGTTCCCTGACCAGGATCAAACTCGGGCCCCCTGCATTGCGAGCATGGAGTCAGCCACTGGACCACCAGGGAGGTCCCTCCAATTCCTCTTCTGCAGGGATTCACCCCACCCCACATGACCAGCTGCTCTCCCTTTCAACTGGAAAATCCTTGGCCCTGTTACCAGACTGTACCAAAGATGATTTGCAAACCATGCAATCTCATTTACTGTGCTCTGCGTTTAGCTTTACTTGATAAAAAGGATTTTAGGGCTTCCCTGGTGGCGCAGTGGTTGAGAGTCCGCCTGCCGATGAGGGGGACACGGGTTCGTGCCCCGGTCCGGGAGGATCCCACGTGCCGCGGAGCGGCTGGGCCCGTGGGCCATGGCCACTGGGCCTGCGCGTCCGGAGCCTGTGCTCCGCAGCGGGAGAGGCCACAGCAGTGAGAGGCCCGCGTACCGCAAAAGAAAAGAAAAAAAAAAAAAAAAGGATTTTATATTAAAACTTAAACCTTAACCACTGCCAAACCTTCCTTAACCTTATCTAATAAGATTTCATAAAACTTAGAACAGGATTTATAAACTGAATAAATATATGAAGAAGTCTATCAAAGCAGTTTCTTACTGCTTATTATTATTTGTATTCCAGTTACAGAATTTTAAATATTGAAGATTATCTTTAAAAAACCTTTTAAAATTAATTTGTCAATGCAAAAATTGTGATTACTTACTTAGTTTTGATATATTTCAATCTGAGATACTATACAGTAACAAAAACATTCAAGTTGCAACTACTGAAATGAAATCTGATAAGCAACCTGTCATTTTATTGAACAGTTGCCTTGCTCATGTTTTTTGAAACATTTAGTTGGAGAAGCTGTCTTCCTTTAAAAACTGATGCTTTAAAATCCATGTTATTCAAATATCGTATATTAATGCATATATGTGGAATCTAGAAAAATGGTACAGATGAACGAGTTTGCAAGGCAGAAACAGAGACACAGATGTAGAGAACAAACATGAACACCAAGGGAGAAAAGGGGGGGTGCGGTGGTGGGATGAATTGGGAGATTGGGACTGACATATATACACTAATATGTATAAAATAGATAACTGATAAGAACCTGATGTATAGCACAGGGAACTCCACTTCGCTGTGCAGTAGAAACTAACACAACATTGTAAAACAACTATACCGAAAAAAAAAAAAATCCATGTTATAAAAAGATTACTAGGGAACAGCAGCTATTCAGTAGCTCTTCATAATGTGTTTAAACACCAATTTAATTATTCAGTATACTTCTAGCATATTTGTAAGATCTCAAGAGCACTATGGAATGCTCTGGACTGTCTTAACACACAGGATTCAATGTAACAGAGCGACTTGAGAAGCTAGAACTGGATTTCCTGACTGGTTAATGGGATCTCTTAAATTTAATCCACTGGAGGCCAACGAACGTCATCCTTAATTAAAAAAGAAAAGAGTGGTATTATTAAAAAAACATTTACTTCAAGTGATAGGAAGCCCAAATGGAAACTACAGAGTCCTGTGAATTTTAAACCATACACAAATGCTGTTACACAAACTCATTTTTCTCCGGTCTTCAAAGTGCTGCCCAAGTTTTTTACACGTAAGCTCCTGCAGACCTGAGGGGTCTGCTTTACAATGGCTGTTGTCAATTCAAAGATGAGATTCCTTTTTAAGGATCACAATTAAAAGGGCAGATGTACCTAAAAAATGTTAATATACGGCCATCATAAGTTAGTTTTGAAACGACCTCACTACTTAATTTTAGTGTATCAGTCTACAGCATCTATTAAGCAACTGGTATAAAGCAGGGGTCTCCAACCCCCAGGCCACGGACCGGTACCAGTCCGTGGCCTGTTAGGAACCGGGCCACACAGCAGGAGGTAAGCAGCGGGCAGGCCAGCAAGCAAAGCTTCATCTGCCACTCCCCATCGCTTGCATTACTGCCTGAATCATCATCCCCCCCATCTGTGGAAAAATTGTCTTCCATGAAACTGGTCCCTGGTGCCAAAAAGGTTGGGGACCGCTGGTATAAAGCATTTTGAAACTAACAACAAACAGTGAGTGATGATGTCATGCACATGTTCCTTTTAAGCCCTTAGTCCACCTTTCCAACAGCTACTACACACACACACACAGCACACAAAGACATACACATCACACAGATCCCCCTCACCACCAATTTTTCATGGCAACACACACCAATCTTTTTTTTTTTTTTTTTTACACCAATCTTTCATGGATATATTTATGGCTTAAATTTAGCCAGATTTTTAAAAAGTTTTTATTGAAGTGTAGTTGATTTACAATGTTGTGTTAATTTCTTCTGTACAGCAAATAAATTTAGCCAAATTAATGTTAATTTCTTCTGATAACCTTGGAAGTATTTTTCAACACTCTTTAGATAATTGACAAAAAGACATTTAGGACTCAGCTCTATAAAGGTATCATTGTTGTTACTGCTATTTTCTGTCTCCTTTAAGGAACGTCCCATGCTTATCAGGACACAGAGCTGTCACTCAGCTGTGATGAACAGACGCTGCCTTGCGGGGCCTGTCACTCAGCAGAGCCTGGGTTTAGCAGGCTCCCAGGGGACGGCTGTGCTGATGTGGACAATAATATCAACTGAAGAGCTGGTTGAAATAAGCACTTTGAATTTTCATTTGTATGTGAGTAGATTAAAGAGATTAAAGTGGTATATCCATAATAATATCATTACAGCTATTAAAAAATAGCTATGCCGACTTCTAATTTAAAAGGTAGATAATCTCACACCAGTCAGAATGGCCATCATCAAAAAATCTAGAAACAATAAATGCTGGAGAGAGTGTGGAGAAAAGGGAACACTCTTGCACTGCTGGTGGGAATGTGAATTGGTTCAGCCACTATGGAGAACAGTATGGAGGTTCCTTAAAAAGCTACAAATAGAACTACCATATGACCCAGCAATCCCACTACTGGGCATATACCCTGAGAAAACCGAAATTCAAAAAGAGTCATGTACCAAAATGTTCATTGCAGCTCTATTTACAATAGCCCGGAGATGGAAACAACCTAAGTGCCCATCATCGGATGAATGGATAAAGAAGATGTGGCACATATATACAATGGAATATTACTCAGCCATAAAAAGAAACGAAATTGAGCTATTTGTAATGAGGTGGATAGACCTAGAGTCTGTCATACAGAGTGAAGTAAGTCAGAAAGAAAAAGACAAATACCGTATGCTAACACATATATATGGAATTTAAGAAAAAAAAATGTCATGAAGAACCTAGGGGTAAGGCAGGAATAAAGACGCAGACCTCCTAGAGAACGGACTTGAGGTTATGGGGAGGGGAAGGGTGAGCTGTGACAGGGCGAGAGAGAGTCATGGACATATACACACTAACAAACGTAGTAAGGTAGATAGCTAGTTGGAAGCAGCCGCATGGCACAGGGTGATTGGCTTGGTGCTATGTGACAGCCTGGAGGGGTGGGATAGGGAGGGTGGGAGGGAGGGAGACGCAAGAGGGAAGAGATATGGGAACATATGTATATGTATAACTGATTCACTTTGTTATAAAGCAGAAACTAACACACCATTGTAAAGCAATTATACCCCAATAAAGATGTTAAAAAAAAAAAAAAAGGTAGATAGTCCATGTATGTTATCTCTTCTCTCTCCTGAATCACTGCTCCCCCCCCCCACCCCCGCAAGAAGAGAGAAAGCCACAAGGAAAACAGATCCAAATGAGTGGGAGACAGCCACACATTGTGGAAGAACAAGAAAAAGCAGAGTCATCAGCCCTGGGCCTCCAGTTTGCCTTGAGACCCAGGAAAGGCTCTGGGGTCCGGGCACCCGGACCAACCACAGGGCAGGGGGACAGGCTGAAGACCAGGGAGTCCATGAAGGCCAAGATGTGAGGACTTGGATCCCCAGGTCCCCCCGCCCCCGCCCAGCCTGCTCAACGGCTTCAATCTGCTTGTTAGTGACTCACTCCTTCATATAAACTTATAACTAAGGATTAGACAAGTTTCAGTAAAACTTTCCAACATTAAAGACAGAAACCAAAAGAAATGAGAAAGGAGTCTTGAACATTTAAAATAGTACAAATAAATTTTTAGCATGGTTGTATAAAAAGATCAAACGTTGCAGACAAAAGAGAGGAATCAATATTTTCCAACGTCAAATTAATAGAGAAGAAAGGTGTTTATCAAGAAAAAAAAGAAGACCTTTCTCAAAATTAGAAAATACCAAAGGGCTTTCTAAGAGCCCGGCCAAGATGAAAATACACCGTTTGAGGCACATCACAATGAAATGCAGCAAGAATAAAGAGAAGATGCTAAAAGCTTTCACGGAAAATAGCATGTCACATCAAGGCTTAGGAAATGGAACAGAATCAGAGGTCTCAACACCACCACTCAAGCCAGACCAGAGTAGAACAATGATTTTCATGTTCAGAGGAAAACACTTTTCAAGCTAGAATTCCATAACTAAGCAAACCACCAACCAGGAAAGAGGCACGAAGGGCCTGGTTCACATCAGAGAGGCAGAGGAGCTGGCAACCCCAGAGCACAGTGGTCAGAGCAGGGTGTGGAGGCCTCCCACGTCCCTCGGTCACGTTCCTGAGGGTCTCCTCTGCCAGGGCTGTCTGTCGGGGGACAGAAAGAGCTCTCCTTCTCCCGGAACTTTCATTCCAAGGGGGAAGGGGCAACTAACAAACAAACATACCCCGTTAGGTAAAGAGCTGAGGTAAACGAGCAGGATGGGGGACAGAGTGTGACCCAGTGGACAGAGCTCTAGGGGTCGATGAGCAGTCAGTTAGGGGGATGCCAGGACCACCTGCTCCCACCAAGGACTAGGTTTCCCACTTGTCCCCAGCCATCTCAGCTCTTCCCGATTCTCTGGGAAGCTCTGCCTGGAGCCCAGGGACCAGGCTAAGTGACCCTAGCCACCACACATCTGGGCCCTGCCAGGCTGATCCTCTGTTCCCTCCCCATGCTGTGGGGACCTTGCAAGGGAGATGGAACCCCGGACAGAAAGGACACGAGCAGTTAAGTCTAAAGCGGTAAGTCCAGGCCCAAACGGGTCTAGGCAACCTGCCACCCTCTACTTCCGTAGCCCTTTATGTGTGTTTCCACAAGCCAGGGAGGGCAGAGCAGGTACCACCATCTTCCTCTACAGACCAGAGACTGAGGCCCTGCCAGGCAAGGAACTCGCCCCAGCTCACAGAACACGGCTACAGAGCCCAGACGACAACATAAACCTGCATCAGAGACCAGTCCACACCGTCTTCCCATTACTCTTCATTTTCTCCACCCAGGTAAAAATGAAGCTGAAGCTGTAAGTGGCTCACAAGAACAAAAGAGCTCCCAGTTCAGCGTTTAATAAGCTGTAACTCTGCTCCTCCGGGAACTTCTCCTTGACTTGTCGTTTTCTCGCGACCCATGGTAAGAGACAGGTACCAGAACTAGGCTAGACTTACTCCACCTCAGATAAGAAATAACTACGATTCAGGAAAGAAAAAAAAAATGCTACAGGATGGAAAGAGGACAACCTGGAAGAAGAAAGATGTGTCAACGTTTGGATCACCAGCATCACCCAAGTCCCTCCTGGAGCCCAGCGCCCTGGCCTTCCAAACTCCCCGCTCCCCTTCTCTCCCTGCCTGCAGGCTGCAGTCCCATCCTGGATCCTGAGAGCATCCGAGGGTGCAGGAAGGGAGGGGCCGCCCAGGCCCACACGTGGAGTCAGCAGCTGGCCCTGCTGAGCAAGGAAAGCGGGGTGGCCTGTCTCCACCTGGGTCTGGCACAGCTCCCGGAGCTGACTCAAGAACTGAGTCGTCATTTGCAACCTGAAGTCAGGCAACTTCTTAGCCAGGTTTAAAACATCCTGTATTTCTACAGCATCTCACAGTTAAACAGTACTTTCACATTTAATCCTCAAAACTCCTGCCTGAGAGAAGCACAATGGTGTCTGCAATTTATCTGAAATAAGTCAAAAAAGTAAAATGGATGGATGGATGGGTGAATGGGTGAATGGATGGATGGATGGATGGAGGGATGGATGGATGGGTGAATGGATGGACGGATGGATGGAGGGATGGATATGTAACAAAACAAGTAAAATGATCAAGGTAGAAACCAGGTATCGGACGTATGAGTATTCACTGTAACATGCTTTCATCATCAGTGTATTTTTGAGATTTTTGGTGAATGGATGGATGGATGGATGGATGGAGGGATGGATATGTAACAAAACAAGTAAAATGATCAAGGTAGAAACCAGGTATCGGACGTATGAGTATTCACTGTAACATGTTTTCATCATCAGTGTATTTTTGAGATTTTTCATGATAAAATCTTGGGGCTGGCTCGCCCTGAATAATTTCAACATCCATGTGAATGATTAACTCAACAACCTGGCGTCCAGCTTTGTGACCCTCAATACCTGGGGGGCTCCCTCAGCTCACAGACCTTATCCTCACGCAGAGCAGCGCTGCCTGTAAAGACGATGCTGCTTCTTCAGACCAAATTCCTCTCATTCCAGCTCACTGTCCTCACCCGCGCTTCCGCCTCAGGAAGAGGCTGAGGGCCCCAACCCCGCCTTTCTCCACGATTTCTCTTTCTTCCATGCCCAGCAGAGACCCCGTGGATCATTCACCAGCCACGCACACTCTTATCAGCTCCCTCAGCAACTTCCCTGAAAACAAGCAGGGCCAGGCACTGTTAGGTACTAGGGATGCAGAGGCAGGAAAAAACCTAAACAGCTCTGCCTCTGGGGAGCTTCTCTGGAGCTGAGCAGCCAGACGTCCAGCAAGCTGTTCAAGCGGGGACGGGGCCGGGGGCGGGGGGGGAACCCAGCTCCCACCCTCACCCTTGGCCCCCGGCAGGCCCCGGGGCACACTTGCCTCTCCTGTGGTGGACCTCCTCTTTTCCATGGTCCATATCTTCCAGGAGAGCTTACTTTACTCTCATTTTGATAGAGCATGCCTCTCAACTGCTTCAACACTTTTTATTATGAAATATTTAAAATATACTCAAAAGTAGAAAGAAATGTATGATTAAATGCATCCCTCAAACTCAGCAACATCAAGATTTTGACAGGGACTTCCCTGGTGCCGCAGTGGTTAAGAATCCACCTGCCAATGCAGGGGACATGGGTTCAAGCCCTGGTCTGGGAAGATCCCACATGCCACAGAGCAACTAAGCCCGTGTGCCACAACTACTGAGCCTGTGCTCTAGAGCCCGCAAGCCACAACTACTGAGCCCACTTGGCACAACTGCTGAAGCCCATGCGCCTAGAGCCCGTGCTCTGCAACAAGAAAAGCCACCGCAGTGAGAAGCCCGCACACCACAATGAAGAGTAGCTCCCGCTCGCCACAACTAGGGAAAGCCCACGCACAGCAACGAAGACCCAATGCAGCCAAAAATAAATTAAAAAAAAAAAGATTTTGACATATTTGCTTCACTATCCCATTTTTCTTTTTCTTTTCATTCTTTGCTGAAGTACTTTAAAGGAACTCTCAGCTTTTCGATATGCCTCTAAAAATGTGGAATTTGAAAAACATACCACAATGTCACTATCACATATAACAAAATTAAACATAACTTCTTGCTAGCATATAATACTTAGTCCACAATAAAAATATCCTGATTGTCTGAAAAATGTCTTTTTACCCAAACAGGTTTTAATCAGGATCCAAGCAGGGTCCCCGTATTTGTTCCCTGTAGCTGCAGGTCTCTTAGGTCTCTTAGGGCCTCTGTAACCCAGGAGTCACCCCCGCCCCCCACCATCTTTGTTCATTTAATGCCATTAATTCATTGCATTTGTTCCAGCTGACCTGGACTTCTCTGCTTGTTTCCTCACCGTGTCATTTGTTTAATTTATCCCTTTCTCTCCATGTCTTCTGCAAATAGAATTTAGCTCCAGCAGCACGATTAAACTCAGGGTACAGTGTTTGGCATGTATGATTCTCGGGCAGCGCACTGTGCTTCCTCCTGCATCTGATCGGAAGGCCTGCAGTGTTGCAGGCACCTGTCCTAGGATCCAGCAGTGGACTGAGCTGGTGATGGCCTGGACTCTGCACCGTGAAGCCCCCTCAACCTTTCACCCAGTGCTTTCACTACCTCCATCTGTTACCTCACCAAGGGTCGTACAGTGACGATTTTCTAAGTCTACCATCCTTTCCACAGCTCAGAGCTGGAATTCTTCTACAAAGAACAACTTTCCCTTGTGAGTTACAGTTATTTACCTGTATTACAGTTCATAACACAAAAGGCAGGACAAGGGCACAATTCTTTCCTTTTACTTACTAACTTTCAGAGTAAGACTACGACCCTAATTCTGAAATAATCCAATAGGGCCCAATGAGTTGTTTGACTTTCTCTTTTTTAAAGTATTCTTATAAACTCACAGGATTTTACATATTCTTTGTTTTAGTTAATTGCATTTTTATGTGTGTGACTCCCAAACAGCCCCATCTTTGTCTGATGAGAGCTCCTTCATGTTGGGTCCTATGTCTCTTGACATGACCCCATTAGTCTTTAGTAACTTCTTGGCTTTCTGGCACAATAAAATGTTCCAGGCTCATCCTGAATATTTCCTGCCCAAACCAGAACTGGCCACTCCTCCAAGGAGCCCTGGCTAGATGCTACAGTCTGGGTGATGGATGTGTTCACTGCTACAGTTATCACCGCTTCTAGGACTGTTGTGTAAAGAGAGGTAGGAGAAATAATTTTAATTTAAAAAAATCAGTTCCGGGCTTCCCTGGTGGCGCAGTGGTTGAAAGTCCGCCTGCCGATGCAGGGGACACGGGTTCGTGCCCCGGTCCGGGAAGATCCCACATGCCGCGGAGCGGCTGGGCCCGTGAGCCATGGCCGCTGAGCCTGCGCGTCTGGAGCCTGTGCTCCGCAACGGGAGAGGCCACAACAGTGAGAGGCCCGCATACCACAAAAAAAAAAAAAAAAAAAAAATCAGTTCACACTGATATTTCCAATTGAGATTTCACATCACAGGGGTTTTATTTAAGATCTGCCAAAACAGAAGATTTTTAACTCTTTCTTTCCAAGTTGTAGGCTTCTCACATTCCTGACTTTAAAAGGAAGGCCTCTAGTTTTTCCCCACTAAGTAAGGTGCTGACTTTGGGGTGTGTGTGTATGCATGCACGTGAGAACGTTTAATCATGCCAGGCTACCACGCACTGAGTCCTATTTTAAAACTGAGCATTTTTAAAGGGATGAGTGTTGAATGTTGTTAAATGCTTTTTTGGCATCTATGAAGATGATCACGTAATTAATTTTTTTCCTTAAATCTACTAATCTAATCTGATAAACTACATGAATGGATTAATAAATCACATTTGAATTCCTGGAATAAACTGTACTTGATCATGAGCTATCTTTTTTATGTACCATCAGATTATATTTGTTAGCATTTTACTTAACATTTTTAAAGTCTCCATCAGACTTTAGTATTAATGTTATATTCACTTCATTAAAAGAATTTGGAAAGGAGAGGGGAGTGGCGATCTGAGAGGACGCTGAGCCTGTGACCTCTTTCTTTCTTTTATTTAACATAAAACCGGTGTGTCCACCCACAGGGCCCCGCGGCCAGGCGGACCCAGTGCAGACGGGCTAGCTCACCTGGCCCCTTGGAAGGCGAGGCGAAGCTGCACTAGGAGAACGAGTGAGCCCCTCCACTACTTCCTCTCCTGGAGTTTGGAACTGTCAAGCTCCAGCTCCCACCCTCTCTCCAGGTTCAAGACTCCTGCGCGGCCCATGCCATGGGCCCAGCGGCGCTCGGGGACCGGGCCGGGCCTGCCTGGCCCGTGAGGATCTGCACCAGCAGGTCGGTGGCCAGCATGTGCGACGGCTCCTCGAAGCCGGTGGTCAGCAGCTGCTCGTAGTCCCCAGGAGGCTGCGTGGACAAAATCCTGGGGGCTGGGGAGAGACAGGCCTGGATGTGAGTGCCCCCTGCTACTCGGGAGCCCCTCCCCTTGAGTGAGAGGCTGTGGCTGAGAGAGGCTTTGTTTCAGCTAGGGGTGGGAAAAACCCTGGGGGAAAGTGATTTTCTTGTTGATGAGAAACATAGAGGGTAATGGCTCTGGGAGGCTGAACAACTCTAGCCCTGACCTGGCCAATTATCAGCTAGCTGTGTGTCCTTGGGCAGGTAATTTATCCTCTCTGAGCACCTGTTTCCTTCTTTGTAAAATGGGGCTAGTAGTATAGACCTCAGTGGGTTGTTACATGAGTCTGCATAAAGCGCTTTTCAGGGCACAATAAAATGCTATCGTTATTAAAAAAAAAAAAGAATTTGGAAATTTTCCTTCTTTTTCTGTGCTCTGGAACAGTTTAAGTAGTATTGAGATTATCTGGGCTTTGAAGCTTTGAAAGAATTCCCCTGTGAGACCATCTGGGCATGGTACTTAAGTTCTTCTACAGTTTTTCCTACTTCATGTATTGCTGGGCTCTTTAGATTCTCTGTTTCTACTGGGATAAGTTCTAGTAAATTATATCTTCATAAAACATTGTCCATTTCATCTAGGTTTTCAAATATATTTGAATGGAACTGTGCAAAGTAATCTCCTGTTTTAAATGTCTTCTGTTTTGATGGTTATTTCTCCCTTGTCATATCTTATTTGGATACACATTGTTTTCTACCCCCACTTTTTTTAGATTAGGGGGGCTAGTAGTTTTTATCATTTTTGTTAAGTATTTATTTATTTATTTATTTGGCTGTGTTGGGTCTTAGTTGCAGCATGTGGGCTCAGTAGTTGCAGTGCGTGGGCTCTCTAGTTGTGGCACTCAGGCTCTAGAGCAAACTGGCTCAGCAGCTGTGGCACTCGGGCTTAGTTGCCCCACGGCATGTGGGAATCTGAGTTCCCTGACCAGGAATTGAACCTGCATCACCTGCATTGGAAGGCGGATTCTTAACCACTGGACCACAAGGGAAGTCCCAGTTTTTATCTTTTCTTGAGCTTCACCTTGAGAACCAGATTCTTGATTTAGTCATTCTTCTGTTTTTCTGTTTACTAATCAGTTAATTTCAGTTTTTATATTTACTAATGCCTTCTTTCTGGTTTTTTTTTTACTTTGTTGTTTATTATACCAGAGTTTTGCTGAGTTCATTTTGTTCATTTTTTGTTTTGATTTTTGTTTATGTGGCTATTTATGCTATGAATCTTCCTAAACATTGTTTCATCCACATTGACTCTGATACAGCATGCTTTTAATATTGCTATTTTCTCAGAATTCTGTTCATGTTTCCTTTTTGATCCAAGAATTATTTAATAAAGTTTTAAATGTTCCAGATTGAAGAGTCTTTTTTCAATAAATAAATGACTGTTATTTAAGACTGCACCCTGGAGCAAATGGACATTCTTACTCCACTCTAAAAATTTCCACGTAAAGGAAGTTTTTGCTTTTATTTTTACTTGCTTTATCTTTTTCTTTGTGTGTGGTTATCCCTCTTCTTCTGGTCCTATTAGTTTTACTCCAAAGATGTGATGCTTCTGATGTATACTCCTGACACAAAACAAAGTCAAACCATGGCTCCATCACTGACCAGCTGTAAGACTTGTTAGTCTACAACTAACCTCTCTGGGCTTCAATATCATCCTCTGTTTAAGTAGGGCATCGACTCCAAGGTTTATTCTAGGTCTAAGTTCTATAGCTTCACTGGGAGTGATAATTACTTCCATTTTCTATTTGGAATAAATTGGCACTCAAGTAATATGCTACTCCTCACCTGTTCTTGAACTTTAAAGCAGAGGAATTTGGAGAGTCTTGTGACCACTTTTTGCATTTCCCTCTTGACAATCATGTTAGTATCTTCTTTGAAGACAGGCTTTAAAAAAAATTGTGGTAAAATACACATAACATGAAATTTACTATACCATTTTTAAGGTATAATTCAGTAGTGTCAAGTACATTCACACTGTGAAACTAGTCTTTTTTTTCTATTAATTTCTAATTTTATTCAGAATATGTTGATTTATTTCTTTTTTTCAAAATTATATGAAGTTTTTTAAAATCAACTAATATAAGGTCAACTGGTATCAATGATCCACATGCATGTGAAATCAAGGTACAGTCCCCATCCCTGGGGTACATAGTTCAGCATGTGTCTACAGGTCTCCTAGCTGATCACCTACTTAGGCATCTACACCCTCACACACTTTTGCACTTGATCTGTGTAATCAGAGAGCACGTTAAACGCCCCTACTTATCAGCATGTGCTATTCCTCCTTGCAGCAAGAGCTCCTGCTTTAGGAACATTGTTTCTGTGTTATTAAAAGCATAGATATTAAAAACTGTCATTTTTTTCATTGGAAATCATAGCTTTTTGCATTATACAGTATCTCTGTCTCATGTGATCTTTTTTGGCCTAAATTCTACTTTGTCTGATATCAAGACTTTCTTTTTACATATATTTTCCTGGAACATCTTTCCCAATCCTTTATTTCTAACACTTCTCAGTCGCTTTAAGTGTGTCTCTGTACACAGCAAAGAGTTAGATTTTACTTTACCAATCGGAGACTCTTTAACTTTTAATAGCAACTTAGGTCTATATACATTTATCATTATGACAGATTTCCGTAATAATACGCAATATATATTGTGAGGTCTGTTTTCTTTGCTCTGTTTTTCCTTTTCTAGTATTTCTTTTGGTACTTAGAAAGTTTTGTATTTGTGTTCTACTAGCTTCTTTATACTAAACCTCTATGTAATATTCTTAGTCATCTCTTTATTCAGCTATTACCTATTGGCTTCACAACTGGAAAATTCCAGAATTATCATTCAGAGATGGAGATAGGCTATTTTCACCATGACTACTCATGATAAAGTAATGCGTGAAATAAAAAGGAAGATTTTCGGACTTTCCTGGTGGCGCAGTGGTTGAAAATCTGCCTGCCAATGCAGGGGACACAGGTTCAAGCCCTGTTCTGGGAAGATCCCACAGGCCGCAGAGCAACTAAGCCCATGCGCCACAACTACTGAGCCTGTGCTCTAGAGACCACGAGCCACAACTACTGAAGCCCGCACGCCTAGAGCCCGTGCTCCGCAACAACAGAAGCCACTGCAATGAGAAGCCCACGCACCACAACCAAGAGCAGCCCCCGCTCGCCATAACTAGAGAAAGCCTGCACACAGCAATGAAGGCCCAACACAGCCAAAAACTAAATTAAAAAAAAAATAATAATAACAAACCTCATTAAGAAAGGAAGATTTTCTAGGGAGCATAAAAAGAATGCAACCTTTCCCTCATTCCAAAGAGGGGAAAGAGGGAAATTCAGAAAAATGAAGAGAGTAGTAGAGAAACTAAAAAAAGAAGCCATTCAGAAATATGGGAAATTAATGCAGAAGTCAGCAAAAGTTACAGTCTATTAAGTTGATATTTAGTAATTTTGGTTTGTAAACTAAGAGATTAACCCTGAGGCTATACATACACAGTGTATTTGTAAAGGGCCATGCTTTTAAGTTTCTAAGAAAATCTTCAGTTACCAGTTTAGAGTCTTCTAAAATTAAAGTAAAAAGAATTAATTGGTGTGAAAATACAAGGGTTAGCCGTGTGGGAAAATGTCTAATTGAGGGTTGTAGGTTTCTTGTATCTCGAGAAGAATAAATATTTTGAAGAGTAACACTGAAGGTGGCATTTTAAAAGACATTAAATGCTTATTAAAAGCCACAGGAAAAGTAGTGGAAAGGAAATGGTAATAGAACAGTCAAAGAAAAGGATAATGGAATAATAAACAGGTTAACATTAGAAAAATGATAATTAACAGTAATAAAAAGATATCACTACAATTTCAATTAAACATAAAGCAGTGGAAGGAAATACTGAAATACTTGACTATATAAAAATTCTAAACTTTTACTTATAAACTTCCAACCTTATATATTTGAAATAAAAAAGCATAAATGGCCAAAATGTAAATTGGCCATATCCTTTCAACCACCAAATCTACTTCTAGAAATTTACCCATAGAAGACAATCACATAAATATTCAAAGATATATACGAAGCAGTGTTCAAAAGAGTGAAAACTAGGAAATACTCAAATATCCACAAACAATGGATAGGGTAAATAAACTATGGTACATCCATGAAAAGGACTACTGCTACAGCCATAAAAACATACAGATGTCGGAGAAAGTCACGTTAACAAAGAAACTTAGTGCCATAAATTCATGACCATTCCTCCCAAATGGGGCCCCTACACACTCCCTCTGACCACACAGACTTACAGGTCCTTCTCCTGAGCTGACCAAAGATCTCCTATCAGCAATAGAAAGGAATAAAGTACTAACACATACTACAACATGGAAAACCACTGAAAACATCACGCTAAGTGAAAAAAGCCAGACACAAAGGGCCACATAGTGTATGAAATGTCCAGGGCTGGGGCGGAGGGTTTGGAATGGGGGAATAGGGGAGTGATGGCTAAAGGGAGTGGGGACTGGGGGGGGAATGAAAATATTCTAAAGTTGATTGTGATGATGGATGCACAACTTTACAAATATACTACACGCTGCTGAACCATACATTTTAAATGGGTGACTTGTGTGACATGTATTATATCGCAATAAATGTATTAAAAAAAAACAAGTTCTCCCATATGCTGAATATCTTTGCAATGCCCCATTACCACCTCAGTACTCTTTTTTTGTTTGTTTTTTGTTTGTGGTACGCAGGCCTCTCACTGTTGTGGCCTCTCCCGTTGCGGAGCACAGGCTCCGGACGGGCAGGCTCAGCGGCCATGGCCCACGGGCCCAGCTGCTCCGCAGCATGTGGGATCTTCCCGGACCGGGGCACGAACCCGTGCCCCTGCATCGGCAGGCAGACTGTCAACCACTGCGCCACCAGGGAAGCCCCCACCTCAGTACTCTTATCCTTACAGCTGAATATGCCTTATTTGTTTATTCTAGTATATCTGTGAGTTTCACCATCTGTATGCAACAAGCCAGCTCTATGCTCATCTGTTACTCCACCTTTCTAGAAAGCCCTCTGACAAGACATACCAAGAGCTAAAATAACACTTCTCATCCATTGATTCAAATATTCTCTTTTAGAAATCTATCTTAAGGAAATATAAATTTAGAGACTTATATTCAAAGAAGTAATTTTATAATTTGGGAAAAAAATGCAAGCAATCTAAATGTTTAACAATCGAGGAATCGATAAACTGTAATACGCACATATAAGGAATAGCAAAAAGTCATTAAAATGTCTTCAAAAAATATCGAATATTAAAAAAAGTGGAAAACAAAGAGTATAGACAGTGTGCTCCCTGTTACGTACATTACACGTGCCTGCGACACGGATGTGGGGGACGTCCATGCCGTCTCTGGACACCAGCCCCCCAGCCCTAGCACCACCGTGCTTGTGTAGTGTGACCACACTGCCTTGCCACAGGGACAGGGGCTGATCTGGGGGCGCGATGGGCAGTCAGGGACCCTTCCCCGGAAATGTGCAACTGAGACCATGAGATTCAACCCGGCTGCTCCCCTGAACTGCAGAGGCCTGACCCATTGGCTGGGCCTGCAATTATCTGAGGAATGCTGCCAGGGTCTCCGCCTCTGCCCTGACACTTGCTACACTTGAATGTTGTGTTCTCAGCGTTCACTGGAAGGCAGGGCCAGGAGTCTCCCAGCACTAGACGGCTGGTTGGAAACAGCAAAGCTCACCCCCTGGGAGCATTGCTGGCTAGAATCCACCTGTGCCAGCAGCTCCCTGCAGCATCCTCTCGTTTAACCTGCTCCAACCACAGAAAATAATCCAAGAGCCAATTCTGCTACACCAACAACTAGAGTCCAAGCCAGCGAAGCTTTCTATCCACTGGTCTAAAGCGTGGGCCGTGGGTTCAGCCACACGTCCTGTGGGCTGAGCGGATTGTGCACTCTCGCCCAGGGTTGTGGTCGGACCCTCAGGCCCTGGACATCCCGGGCTGCGCGCGTCTCCCTTCAGCTTCCTCCTGTCCTGGGAAGAGAAGCAGCACAGCAGAAACAGCGAGAAGTGCCATGAACTGTGAAGGGGAATCTTCTCAGCCTCCCCAGCTAAGCACCCTTCTCCGAGAGCACTGGATCTTTGAGAACAGAGCAGACCTGCCGCTGGCACGTGGGGATGGAGAGAGGGAGGCCGTCCGGTCCCTGTAACCAGGCTGTGTCCTCTCCTGTCCTGGTCATTAAAGCCAGTCACTCAGCACCTCCAGAGACGCAACACGGGGACACAACGTGCGCCTCACTGAAGGCTCTCATCAAACAGCACTGCTCGTCCCTCTTCTGTGCTACCTCCTTTTCTATTAAAAAATACAACATTTAAAAACAGAGATACCCACTTGCTGCTGTGGACATAATAATTACAACCTGTAAACCATGGCATTCACCAACAGCCCAGGAAGTCATTCCTATAAACACACACACACACACACACACACACACACACACACACACACACACACACACACACCTCTTCCTGCTTGTACGTATTGTACTTGGAAATAACTGTCACACTGAGTCTGGGCTTCTGGAATTCACGAGCAGGAGAGTCAGCAGTTTCTGATGCATTCTCCTTTATCTCTCTGACCGGCAGATCTTCCTCTTTTACAGCTTGATTGAGGTATATCTCACATATCATAAAATTCACCCATCGAAAGGGTGAAGTTCAGTGGTTTTTATTATTTACAGGCAGATCCTGACCAGCATAGAGTGGAAGATAATAAAAGTGTGTTCTCAGCCGGCATCTTCGTCTTCCCCTCCTCTGCTCTGTTTTCCTGGGTGCTCCATCTAACCCCTTGCCATCTTCAGCCCCTTGGGGGCCACAAGCCTGGGAGGGAGCCCTAAGCCAGGGCAGCAGGCTTGGCTCACTATGCCGTGACCCCAACACTCCCCACGAGGGAACAAACTCTAGGCTCAGAATACATGATCTTATTGAACACCAGAAAAACAAGGACAAAAAGCAAGTGAAAGAAATAAACACTTTTGTATACTTTTAAAGTATAGAGAGCAAGTTGAGAGTTTATAAGCAAAAGCTGAGTTTTTTAAAAAGAGCTTTTTGCATAATCTTTGCCCTTATTCCTACAAATAATTAAAATCTCACAAATGACCATAGGGACCCATCAAATAGTAAAGAATTATTTACTGTATAAGGAATGAGTTATTTACAGTATAAGGAATGAATTCACATGTGTGATGGATAATGAAAGGCCCAAAGAAATGAAAATCCCAGAAGAAGCAGGGTAAAAACAAAGCGTAGGGAAACACAATAGAACTATCTCTAAATACATCATAAATCACGGTAAGTATAAATAAATGAAATAGGTCTGTTAAAGTGGATAAAAATTTAGATTCTGTAAAAAGAAAAATAAACCCCACAAAATCCACAGAGACACATACAGAGACAGAGAGGTTAAGAATAAAAAGAGGAAAAAATACATCTATGGGAGGAATTGAGATTCTGGGAATGGTGGTCTGGGTAATTCAAATTAAGCCTCCCTCTGAACATAACTGGAAAAACATAAAGAACATTTTCTTGAAGGAATCACAGAACCAACCAGATAGCAAAGAATGGCCAAGCCAAATCCTGCGAGAATGGAGGTCTGGGAAGGTGAGCCAAGCACACGGGGGCCACTCTCCCCTGCAGGTGTCCTCTGATTCCGGGGTGTGGCTGAGCAGCTCTGTGACTCCATCCAGGAATCAAGGGACAGAAACTGGAGTCCATGGTCCACCAAGTCAGAGTGCCTGGGAAATCCTTAATTTGGGTTGGGATTCTGAAGGAGTGCTCCCTCCAAATAAAGAAACAACCAGGTCTTCACAGGCACTTTACAGGTTCAGTTCTGAACCACCTAAGTCCTTGGAATTGGACCCAGGAGTTGCAACAGATTCCAAGCGCCTGGCAGAAACACACACAAATGCATTGTGGAAGAAGACTAGACCTCAATTTATTTTTAATTTTTTAAATCTTTTTGGCACTCACTCAATAAAAAATAACCGGACATACAAAAAGACAAGACTCTATGGAAAAAACCTCACAAGCAATAGAATACTCACACAATCACTCTGAATATCAGAGAGTGAGACACAAAGTGTAAAATAACTTTGTTATTGTGTTCAACAAGATAAAAGACAAGACTGTTCAGACAGAGAGTTGGAAACTGCAAAGGAGAACCAAGAAACATATGAAAAGAGGCTCAATCTCATTAGTTATTACAGACACGCACACTAAAGCCACAATGTGCTACTATCACACCCCAACTACGATGGCTAAAATTAAAAACCTGACAACACCAAGTGCTGCTAAAAATAGTGTAACGGGAACTCTCATGTAGCACTCGTGAGATTAAAAACTGTTTAAACCACTTTAGGAAACTGTGTAGTGTCATCTCATAAAACTGAACACATGCACAAGCTAATATATAGTAATTCTACATCTAGGTTATACAACCAGCAGATACACACACACATATACACCAAGGAACTTACACAAGTAAACTTCTAACAGCAAAACTTGATCACTGGAAGGAAAAAATGGATAACCCCAACTACCACAGTAGCAGGAGTTAACACGCTTATTTCAGTAAATTAATTGATCAAGTAGAGAAAATCTGAATAGCAACTAATAAGCCTAATGTAAAGAGATTAGAGAACTCATTATTTTCAACCCACAGGCATTTTTTAAAAACTGACTTTATTAGGCAATAATGCACATTTCAACAATTATCATAGAATAATTATCACACAGACCACATTATCTTACAACAATGAAATCAGAAATCTGGGGCAAAAAGGTAACCAATTTGTGCCCTTCTTCTTGGAAATTTATGGACACAGCTCCAAATAATCATAGGTCAGAGAAGAAACCATAAAGGATATTAGAAAATACTTAAAACTTTAATGACAATGAAAGAACTAAATATTGAAATATATAGGACTCAGCTAAATCACTACTTAGAAATCTGGTGTTTTAAGTGTATATTAGAAAAGAAGACTGAAAACCACTGAGCTAAATGTGCAACTCAAACATGAGAGGAAGAATGAGCAGAGAGTAAGAGGGTATGAGCAGAATGATGAAACTAAAAACAAACCATAACAAGAAGCAACACAATCAAAAGCTGGCTCTTTGACTAAAGAAAAATATAGAAGGTATAAAGAAGAAATATCAGGAATTAAAAAAAGGGTCACAACTACACATACAGCTGACACTAAAAAAAAAAGACAGAATACAGTAAACAACTTTTTGCAAATACAAGTGAAATTTTGAGGGAGAATGGATAGTTTTTAAGAAAAATATAACATCGAAATTAACTCAAGAAATTGAATCAGCAGTTCAATATCTACTCCTCAAAACATACTAGAAACAAACAAAAATCATCTCTCGATGATACTTCAGGCAAGTTATATCAAACATCCAAGATGCAGAAAAATCTCTACACAAACTACTCCAAAGAAGAAGAGAAGGAATCATTCCCAACTCATATAATGAAGATAGGAAAACCCAGAAACCAAACACGTAAGAACAGCACCAACATCTCAGTTTCTAACAGATGTAAAAATCTTTCTAAAAATGTTAGGAAACCCAATTTTGCAAAGTCTTAAATAACAACAACAACATTTTCAAGTATAATTTATCCAAGTAACACAAAAACAGTTTCATACTAGAAATTACAATAGTAGAATTTTGTAATTCACCACATTGATATGAACATGTCAATTAAGATAGGGGAGAAACACTGCATTATCTTAATAGGTATAGAAAAAGTACTCTTTAAAATTTAACACTCATTCATGACACAAATTCTTAGAAAACTGAGATGAGGAGTTCTCTAATCTGATGAAGGTGATCTACAAAAATATACAGCAAATGCCACCCTTAAGGACAAAGCATTAGAAGCTAAGGGGCCATTATCATGGCCCCCATCCAGCCGTGCACTGGAATGCCCGGCACAGACGGAAGACGGCATGGTGGCATGAGGGCTGGGACCAGAAAAACCCGTCACAACACACAGGAAGCAGCAGAGTATACAGAGAATCACCCAGAAATCCAGACACTATTGGAATTAAAATGACAGGCTGCTGATTATAACGCGAAAATATATAAGTCGATTACACATCTATACATCAGCAAAGTTAGAAAGTGAAAATAAAATTTAAGCCATTTACAATGACCAAAAACTCTGTAACAAATCTAACAAGTCATACAAGATACAACTTTATTGAAAACCATTTTAGAATAGATAGATGTGCTCTATCCAAGTATAATAAGAGTCCAAACTATAAGAGATTAATTCTCCCCCATTCTAATTCTATATATTCAATGTAATTCCAATCAAACTCCCATGGGTGTTTTGTGTGGAATTTGACAGATTGATTATAAAATGTGTAAGGAAGGTCGAAGGGCCAAGCATAGCCAAAGCAACTTTAAATAACTAGGGTGAGGTGGGAAGGCACCTACCAATTTTCAAGATTAGTTGGTAAGTTATAGTAATTAACACAGTGTGGTTTTAACACACGACTAGGTAAACAGACCAATGGAAAAGGAAAGGGAGAAACAGATCCACACATACGTGGGAACTTTCTGTTTGACAGACAAGGTATTACAGATCAGTATGAAACGATGAAACATTCCATGTATAGTAGCAATCTCTACCTTTCACCACACCCAAAAAGTAAATTTCAGGATTAAAGACTCAAATGTGAAAAGCAAACATTAAAACATTTTTAAAGATATAAGGGAGAACATCTTTATGGCTTGGAGAAAGAAAGGGGTTTTTAAACAAGACATTAAAAGAATAAAAATCATAAAGGAAAAGACCAATAAACATTCCTACATTAAAACTATGAACACGAAATAGAAAGGTAAACCACAGACAAGAAGATATTTGCAATGCATATTACCATTAGAGGACTAATAACTACAACATACAAGGAATTCCTACAAATCAATAATCAACCTTCTCTCCAAATAACTTAGCTATTTTTACAAGTGTGAAACGTCTCCATTTTTTTGCTTCCATTTTGAAAAATGAATATTTAGCTTCTCTGAGAGTATTCTTTTTCTCTTATTGTCATTTCCAACATAGAATTCTAAAACTGATTTGAATAGTATTAGAACCATTAAAAATATATTAAAACTAATGTATTTTAACTATTTTTATGATTATAAAATAACTCATAATTGTAGAAATTTTATAAAGGTATTAAAATATACATTTGAAATATTAAATAATTAAAATGTTAAAATTAAATGGAAAAGAAACAAATATAGAAAAACATAAAAATCATTAATAATCCTTCATGCACACACACATCCTTTTTATTTTGGAATTTTTTTCTAGACTTTGTTTGTATTAATATATACAGACATGTATCCATACATTACACTGTAATGTATACATTAACCTAACATGCATGACAAGTTGGGTCTGAAGTGAGGGCAGGTCATTTCAAGTGATGACACCCATCAATCAGCAGGAGATGCAAGCTGACTCAGGAGGTCTTCTTAGAGCAACAGGAGTTAAAACCACTCTTGGAGGAAGGAACTGTAACAGGAGTGAAGGCTTAACACTGGGATAAGGACCACATTAAGATGGTGGGTTAAAGAACTCCTGGACAAACAGAAGGCAAAATCGGAGAGGTTAGGACGAGAAGCAGGATATTGTGGAAGAATTTCAAGAAGAGGATACTGCTCAAATGCCAGATCCTGCAAAGAAGTTCAGGAGAATGAGTGAAGAAAAGGCATCCAAGAGGGCCATGGTGAAAATATCAGATTACAAGGATGTGAAGAAAACAGGAGATAAAGACGTGTGTGTAGACTTCACAGTCAGCAAATCAGGCAGGAAGCGAAGGTGACAAATCAGCAGAAGTTTAACCCAATCCACTGAGAGACTGCGGATGCAGGAAGAGAGAGAAAAGGAGGCCCCAGAGGCCCGAGGGCAGCGGGAGAAAAGGATTGGTGTCACCGCAGAGCTGTTCCCAAGCTGATGACAGACGGGAGGAGAGCCTCAAGCCAGGTAAACTTGGTCATTTTACCACTAAAATCTGGCATGGGACAAAAGTCTATTTGAATCAAGACGCATCCCCACCAAGCTGCTGTATCGGACAGAATACTAGAAATACAAAAGAAGAAAAACAAACCCTCATGTCTTTGCTTCAAGTCACTCATGGCAGGAGAACCAAGATTTGAGAGAAACTTCATAAATACTGATGCTAAGGGGGATTTTTAAAACTAGCTAACCACTGACACAAATGACTGACAAGCTCTTATTTCCTTAAAAGAAGGAAAGTCCTGATTTATTTAATATTATTTTTTGACAGTATCTATCCACACGACTGGAGAATGCTACACGTAATGAATGTTTCTGTGTTACCTGGTCAACTGCATAATTGCTAGTTTAAGATACAAAATTAAAAGCAAAACAATTCAAGGTGGAATAACCCAACCCATGTTTTCCTAAATATCTGTGATTGTAGCAGGAATGTGATGACTCACGGTTCTCTGTAGGTAACAGGGACGCACGGCTGGGGCTGTGACCTTCCCAGCTCCCTCCACATCCTCTACATCCCTCCTCACCTCGCCCCACCTTGAATGACACCAAGTTAAAACACTAATGAAGACACCCCCGTGCCATAAACCCAATGAACTGGAGAAACAAGAACGCTGACCTCTTTAATTACTCCTCAAAAAAAAAGATCTAAAATTTATGCATAATAAAATTTTAAAAAGAACATTTATCTTCTAAGTGTATATCTTCTAAGCTTATGACTGAAGTATCTTGAACTTCTAAAGTGGTTTTCAACTTCAAATACAAACATTTATTAGAGGCAAAAGCTAATTAGCTTTATTACAAGGAGGGTGTGAAGAGTTGATGTGATCTGAGGAAGTAAATAAAGTTTGCAAAGATTTTCATTTGACTGTGGATTTACAAAATGTTCAATAATTCTAATTTCTGAAATAGCTGTCATCTTCCTATAGGATAAGATAAATTAGTCAGCTAAGGGTGGAGGTCTCTGAGGTAATATCAAATCCATGCCACTAGAAGGAAACTCTCAGAAGTGTCTGCAGAATGATCTTCGAAATGAAGTCACAAAGTACCCACATCCTCCCACCTTCCACGCATGCTTCTTCTGTTTACCTACACATGCCCCTCGCAACACCTGTGCATCTCCTAACACTCAGCATTTAACTCTCCAGTTAGTTGATACCACTCCACAAACCATTTCTTCTCTCTTCCTTCAGAGGTTCCTTATCCTCAAATTTCTCAAATTTTGTTCAATTTTAAACTCTTTATATTTACCTTCTAAACATTTTAGTCACCTCCTCTGCTCCAATCAGAGGAGCAAGTACTCGACTCTCTAAGCCCCTATCGCTTTCAGCAATTACTGTCAGGCATTTTCTTAAAATTCTCGTGTCTCCAGTAAGGTGCTGGTGGCTTGACAAGAGTCGTCCAGAGCAGTGTCAACACGACCAGGGAAGGACAGTGGGGAATTGCCATTTCACCGCCCGCGGCCCCTCACTCCAAATGACTTGACCAGCTCTGGTAGGACCCTGACCCCCACTCCATTCCAACTGTCCACTCCCAAAGCCACACCTGGTCTCAGTCGCCACTACTCCCCTGACAACTTCTTAAACTTCTACGCGCAGAACTCAAGCCAAAGCTCTTGAATTCTGCACCAAGGCCCCAGCCGCCCAATCCCTTCTGACTTCACGTCCTGGTCCCAGGGGCCATCATCTCCGTCATCCTCTCACCTTTAATCTCAATTCCCCCCGGTCCTTCACTGCACACTCCCTTCTGAACCGGCCAGCCCTCTTTCCACTGCGCCCCCCAGGCTTTGGAGCCCTTCTGGAGAGAATCACACAGGCTCGCCCCATGTGGTCATGGTCTCCGACCTCTGGGGTCCCTCAACCATGCCCGGCAGTCCCTACTCATGTTCCCAGTCATTTTCTCTCTCTTTGTCCCTCCGCAGAGGTGACATCATCACCTCTCTAGAAATCTTACCTACTCCTTCTCCCTCGACTGGCAATCTCAATGCCCTCTTAGAAAATGAAACTACCTCCCAGCCCCACCTTACCTCTATACACAACTATTCATTCAGTTCCTCCTCTCTGGGGGGGTGGGGTCCTTACCCTGTGCTGTGAATTCCATCCACCACTGTCCCCCACACCCCGTCCCCACAGCAGCAGCCCTCCATCTCTGTCCCTGCTCCCTCTGGTATCTCTGAAGGTTCCACCAGGCATATAAAGATGCTCAATACTCTACCATTTAAAAATAATAGCATCTATTGAAAATGACAAACTTCTATAGAGTATGTTTAACTCTCACTAAATACAGTGGTCTGCTCACTCTTCACTGTATTATTTTATCTGTGTTGTCAGTACCTGGCTCCCCTGGTCTTTACTGTAGACACTGATGCTCATCCCTGTTGCTTTGGCTCCAGCAAGTTCCTAAGCTGCTGACCAAGCGTCCAGCCTTCCTGTGGGATCTCGAGGGCCACCCACTGGCTCTCCAAATTGAGCGTTTCTTTCTCACACCTGCAACTCTGATCACTCAACTCCCGGCTTGGTTTCAGCTTGGACTCCAGGTACCTGCTGGGACTGCAGTATGACCCTGGACTCCCACTTACTGCACTCATTTCCAACCAAGGTCCAGGCAAAGGATCAGCTTTTTTCTGCTGAGGGTCCTGATTTCCTCTTAAGCCCAGGAATTATTAGGGGCCCCTTCACTCTCAATTTCACATCACTATACTTAGCTGAAAAAAACCCTGGCCTTTAAACTGCTCTACCCTGGGTTGACAGTTAGACTCTGCATTCAGGACCCTGGCTGCGCTGCTGGAGTACAGCTACATGGCTGCTGGTCTCCTCACCCCTGGCTCCCTTGCTTGCAATTTCCTCTCATTTTCTACTGATCTCCAACCCATCTCTCATCAAATCATGGGCAAACACCCATGCCACAACAGGTGGTCATTTCACTCACTACTTATTTTAAGTTGTGGTAAGTGTTATAAACAAATTCTGAAATCTACATTACTCTTTTAGCGGTCAGCAAACAACACTATTACAGACTCTGTTATATTTCATAATCATATATTATATATAACGTGAATGCTCTAGGATTTATGTCAGAGAAGATCATCATTTTAAGAGTACAGTATATGTGAAACTGTTCAGTCAGTCAAAAACAAAAAAGAAAAGTTTAATATCAGGTGGTCATATACTGGAAAATCAAATCTTGAACAAAGATTTAGGGATTCTTAGACTTACAAGTGTATTGGTTTCTACTGGATTATTTCTTGACTGTCTCATTTTATACCATCCAAACAAAGGAATTGATATTATGTTTTTAAAAAACTGATCCAAAATAAATCTGAGAAATCAGAAAAATTTTATGTATTGTATATTCTGAAATGAAAACGAAGAAAAAGCCAGTATGCTAAAACCCAGTGGCACTACCGTACTTCTTCATGATCACACCACAAAGCAGAATTTAATAGCTTCAAAAAGCAGTTATCAGGGACTTCCCTAGTAGTGCAGTGGTTAAGAATCTGCCTGCCAATGCAGGGGACATGGGTTCAAGCCCTGGTCCCAGAAGATCCCACATGCCGCGGAGCAACTAAGCCAGTGCGCCACAACTACTGAGCCTGCACTCTAGAGCTCTCGAGCCACAACTACTGAGCCTGTGTGCCACAACTATTGAAGCCCGCGCACCTAGAACCCGTGCTCTGCAACAAGAGAAGCCACCGCGTGAGAAGCCCGTGCACCGCAACGAAGAGCAGCCCTCACTCGCTGCAACTAGAGAAAGCCTGCATGCAGCAACAAAGACCCAACACAGCCAAAAACATTAAATAATTAATTAATTTTTTAAAAAAGCAGTTATCAGATACCATCTGCACAGGACATACAAAGGAAATAACAAGTATACAACCTAAAAGAGACAACACTAACCCTGTCCAAGACACAAAATGACATGCAAAGTCACACTGAACAGACCATCTTCCTGAGAGTAAGTCAGGAAAGGCAATGGCATGACTCTGACACTTTCCTAAAGGATGGTCTTGATAACTCAGCAGCTTCAGTAAAGCTCTTCTTTTGCCCTCGTCAAAATGCACTTAAATATGAGAAAGTACAAGGAAAAGCATTTCTCTTCACTAGAAAGAAATCTAATTATCAGATGCTAAATCCAAGTGTTACACGAAAACAAAATTTAGATGAAATAAAATATGGCCCTGCCTCAAAGCATTAGCAAGTCTTGCCAGTCTCAATGTACCTCACTAACAATTTCAAGGCGGAAAAAATAAACATTTGAACCATTTAAAATTACACAGTCCATTAAACATTCTGCTGTGCACACAGAACACACAGTGTGCTTATTTTACTTGACATGTAAAAAGAATAACATTTATGTTGAAGCCAAAGGTTAAACAGATTTTAAAAATATGAACAGTAGTAACAATATACTGAATTATATAATATCCAAAATGTTGAAAATGAATTTTCATGCCAAATAGTAGGAAAATGCCAGTGATTATGAGTTACTGAAATAAAATGCAGTAACTCAAAGTATATAGTTAGATCAAAAGGAAAAATGTAAAATATTTAAAAAGCTAGTTCATGATTTTCATTCTAATTATAATAAATCTTTCAAAATTGAATACACAATAGAGAAACAAAGTTAATAAATGCATACAAAGATGGTTCATGTTACATTAAAATATGGAAGTGACTATCAAAACACGATTTTTAAAACAATCAAAAGCTAAAGTCATGTTTGGAGTACAGGTATATAGCTAGTTTTAAAGAATTTCAACTAAGTTACTTTTTAAAAAAAATCAACAAAAAAGCTTGACTTCTTTCTGGCAGCACAGAGTCCTTAAAGAAGGGTGGAAGCACTTTCATTTTTCATTGCAAAGAGGAAAACAGTCACTGCTGTCATTCTGCTACCAGTTATCCTCCAATCATCAAAAGGCCCTGGCATTTAAATCACCTTCAGACAAGCTCAGGTGGCTCCAAATTCTACTCCGCCCTAAGCAGCACCTTCTAAATATCAACAGCTTCCAGAAATTCAAACAACCAAAACAACTTCAAATTGGAAAGGCCTTCCACTTTCATTCCACATTAAAGTCCATCAGTCACAAATTTAAGCAGAGATGTGACTGTCGAGAAATACGAAGAATGAAGCTGTTAGGCAGCCAGGCCCCAGCGGCTGTCCCCGCCTGGGCGGCAGGTCACTTGCTGGGGAGCCCTGCCCCCAAGTGGCCACCAGCTGCCCTGCCCAGGGATGAAGGGAGAAGGCCACCCGGGCTGTCCTCCTACGAAGACACTCTCCCTTCCCAGGCTCAGGCCCAGTTTCCTGGACCGTGTGAATGCGCGCAGGTACCTGACCAGAAGGAAAACAGCCGCCGGACCAGCAGGTGCCTCACAGAGGGGCCCTCGAGGGGATTCAGCCAACCTGGACTTTCAAGTTCTGAGCCTGTTTGTTCTGGGAGTCAGAGTGGGACTCCCAGAACAAACAGGCCACACCGAGATCTGGGGAGGACTGGGTCTTGTGCCCGCACCCAGATCAGGCTCTGAAGAACAAGCCCTCCTACAAGCTACGATGTCACCACTGAAGCGAAATGACTATAGTATTGCCCTCCCCCACTTGCCACAGGAAAGAACACAGTAAAGCACTGAGGACACCAAAGGCTTCCCTCCGCCTGGTGTCTTCTCTCAGGGCCGCCCCAGCTCAGGCCAAGAGCTGGCACCCTGCTGAGCATGCCTGCACCCCGTCTGCACGAGGCCCACAGCCAGCCCTCACCACTATCTGGTTACCACAAAATGTTGGGCTTCTCTAAGATAGAAGACAGCATAGAGATAGAAAACTACACATTCTGAATCTTCCATTTGTCATCCTAATGCTCAGAAGTCACGGAATAACCAAATAAAATGCTTTTACTTAGACTAGCAAGAACAGAATATCTGCTCCAAAGACAAATATAACTAATTTCTACATATCCTTGAAATTATAGTGTGTGTGCATACTGACACAGGTAAGTACATTATTTGTTATGTTCCCCAGAGATTATTTATTCTGTTCAGTAACAAATATGGAAATCAAACGATTCAGTTTCTTGAGTTAAAAGTAATGAAATAATATAAGATCACCTCTGAAAACCTGAAGCAGATCCATTTTAGATAAAAAACAATTATGTCCATAGACTTACTCATTCAGCACACAGGAACATATTCTTTTTATTTCTGGAATTTCAACCTCCTTTGGCCTGCCTGCCTGTCACCCCACTGCCCTTGGCTAATGTCACCAGCCACCTCCAAAAGCCCCCCACCCCGCTCACCACTGTAAGCACAGCACCTGGAGGGTGAGTTCCACTGCCATGTGCCCCCTTCATAGCCCTGGGGGAGGGGCTGTCAGAGAGGTGATGGAACTGTCAGAGCCCATGATATCAGCTCTGTAGATTTTGAAGCAGTGATGGCTCTCTTTGTTCTGTGACTGTATGAAAAATTACATTATTCCTCCTCTCAAGATAAAAAGTAAAAGAAAAGATAAACTCTAATTCTCACTCCTTAAGTGACCTTCTCTGACCGCTGGAAGGTCCAAGTCGCCTTTGCCCTCCGCCACTATCTGAGGCTGCACGTATCTGCTGGTCACTCACTCCCTTCTGGAAACTGCCCTCCTCAGCTGCTCCATCACCCACGAATGAACTCCCCTGCTCGCTCCCCTCCTGCTGCCCACCCCTGAACTGGCCATGTCCTCTGGTTCTAGCATTAGCCCTCTTAGTTCACAGAAGCATCATCATGGCGGAATCCTTCTTTGTAAGTGAAATGGTGCACATCCCCCTGCCCTCCTGCAGCGGAACAGATAAATGCGGAGCTCCAGACAGGAGGCGGGGTGGGGGCTCAAGACTGACCCTGCCCCTTGGGGTCAGAACAACCTGTGGTCCCTCCCACGGCCCTGGCAGCTCTCAGCTCATCCCCACTCCCTGCCCTGCTCCCTCAACCTGGGGACATCCTCCCCGCTCCCTCCCCCACGAAGTCAGATGCATCCTTCAGGTCCAGTGAAAGAGTCACCTTCTTCGTGACTCTCTTCTGCACCAGGGGGGCGATGAGCACCCGTATTCCCCAGGGGTACCCTGCACTGCCTCTACTACTGTCCATGGTGTGGTGTGTTTACATTTCTGCCTTCTCTATTAAACTGAGACCATTTTAGAGGCAGGCGAGACGGTGGTGGTGGTGGTGGTGTGTGTGCATGAGAGAGAAAGATGTGGGGAAGAAGGGTCCCAGGTGAACCGAACATGAGGCTCAGGCGTGTTCTGCTGTGGGCTGGTGTCCCGCATGAAGAGAAATGAGGCCGTGGGGCGGGCAGTGACTGGGAGCTGGAGGGGAAAGCAGCCGCTGGTCTCCAGCCCAGACAACAAAAGGAATCGAAGCCCTAGAGAAAGAGATGGTCAGGCAAAATCCAGGGCAGCTTTCCCAAGAGACTATGAGATACAAATTAAGGCAGAAAACTAAAGGCTTCTCGTTCTCTTCTTGGTAATCCTATTTTCAATATTCTTTTCCTTAAGACCTAAATTCTAAAAGTCCTGTGTTTTCTACTCAGTTCTGATGAATAAAATCCTGCCTAAAATCAGAGCCAACAAAGTTCCCAACTAGCAGTTGTTAGTGAAAAGAAACTCTAAAGAGATAAGCGATGTGAGCATAGGTCCAAGATGGAGACAAAATTCTGAGCTTCTGAAACAATACAAAAGACGGAGGCTGACAGTGTTCACAAGAAGAGTACTTGTAGCCGTTGTGTTTATTAACCATTTAAAAAAACAAATGTCCTTGTAAGGCTGTCTGTAAAAGTCCCTTAAAGATATCTGGACATTCACAGTTTAATGAAGAAGTAACCATTATGGGCAAAGCAGCTCCTACTAATTGGTTGTCAATGGGCAAACTGCATTCCAACTGGTCTCTGGATGCCCTAAAGTGACATAAATAGCCCGATTTTTTTGTTCTCCCTACCTGACTCTGCTCACTCTGGAAAACTGATGAGGGTGGTAATTCTGCCGGATCCCTGTACCCTCCAGCCATGCCTCTCCCCACAGAGGGTTGGGACTGGGCCACTCCGGTGTCCAGTGATGAGGCCAGACCTCAGTGAGCTGGGACTAGTGAGGACAGCCCCTCAGCTACTGCTCGGAGCACATAACCTGAGTCTGGTCATGGGGAAACACAGAACAGCCCCAGGTTGAGGATTCTTTAAAACTGCCAAGGAGGAGATATGACACCTAGAAGCAATGCATGTTCCTGGGCGGGATCCTGCACCAGAAGGGAAACAAGACACTGCTGGGACAGCAGTGCAGTTCGGATGGGATGTGTGGACTGGACAGAACTGCTGTGCCAACGTTGACTTCCTGCCTTGGTTACACGGGTTATATCATGATTAAGTAGAAACTGCCCTTGTTTGGGGGAACTAAACCCAAAAAAGTTTAGGGGCTGTGGGACACCATATCTACAGCTTGCTCTCAAGAGTTCAGCAAAAGACTAATAACAAAGGGTGTATTCACACACGCACATACACATCTCTACACAGAGAGAGTGGGCAGTGGAGCAAACGCTATGAAATGTTAGCAGTTGGGAAATTTGGGAGAGTGGGGTTATGGCAGTTCTCTGTACTGTTCTTACAATTTTTCTTTAAGTTTAAAAATATTTCAAAATGACATTTTAAAATTCCCCCTATTGTTCATTCTAGTACTTTTTATCTTCTCCTTTCCTTATATCTGACAAAGCCCACCAGCCAAAGACCCCCAGACATGCCTGTAGTCAAACAGAGTGAGGTCGTGAACTTGCTGCAGCCAACAAGGAAGCTGTCCACACAGAACCGTAAGTATGTTTTGCAAATTGTGGTTTCCATTGCCATTCACAGTGCCTCCTCCCGGTCTACCTGCCAGGGAGGGCATTGATTCACCTAATAAAATCTCTTCGTTCATTCAACAAATATTTATCCTGAGCTCCTCTAAGTCCTTAACATGTTAGGCATTAGGAAGCTATGTAGTTTAATGACACATGATCCGTCTTTGAAACTGGTGAGGCAATATATAGACATAAATGATTATATAAGAGATCCTTGTAAGGCTGTACTGAAAAAACAAAGACTTGATGGAATGAAGGAAAACCTGAGGAACAATTTGTTCTGGATAGATAAGTTTTCATAGAATTAGCTGAAAGTACCACTTCAGGCACAAAATCTTTTTGTATTTTAACCATCAGGTTATATATATTTTTCTAAAATGTATTATAAACTTTCCTGCCTTAAACCAAACATAATTTGATATGTTAAGCAAATTTTAGTTGTGCAAATCTCAATCATGCAACATAAAATATTAATGGTCCCATTTCATACACAAATCTGAAATTATGCAAATGCCCCAAATTAAGAGTGACCAGTGAGAATTGCATAACTTCAAACCAGCAGGCTGAGTGACCTATAGCCTATGAACTCTAACCAGACCACTTTATCTGGAAAACAGAAATAAGCCACCATATTTTGTGAGTCCTCTGGGAAAATGGGTCTTACAATTGTATGAATTTTGAATATGTAGAGGCCTCAGAAGCATACATCTTTTACTGGGGCACCCCACTGACGCTGGGGCAACATACATCTTCCATAAAATGCCATATCAATTGTAATTTAACCCATTTATGATTTGGCTTTTACTGGGGCATTAACTTTCTGATCTGTACAGTGGCGAGTTCCAGACCTGCTAGGGTATGTAAGTGGACTTTTCTAGTTACTGATGAAATGTCCATTTCCTTCTTCTTCCTCACCAGCAGAACCCCATTTTTATCCCCTGCAGCCCTGTGCTACCAAAATTTCCATTTTTCAACCTCCCTTAGAACTGGAGATGACAACATGACACAGTTCTTGCCAAAGAGATGTAGGAAGATGTCCCTAAGCGGGCACAATCTCCTCTGAAATAACCGGACAAAGCTTCCCTAGGACAAAGTCTGTGCCTTTACTCTGCCGCCTTCTCCTCGCTGGAGACCCAAAATATGAGGGCAGACCCACAGCAGACACGTAGAGACCACAGAAGACCAGCATGAGGACCCAGGCCTGCAAACTGAGGGCAGCCTGGAAAAGAGAAAACTAGGTCTCATCACAGAGCTGCTGTACCAACGACTGTCTACCCTGAGACTCCCACTGAGAAAAAATTCCTGGCAGTTGATTTTAAATGACTATAATTCAATCAGCCAACTCTTACATTCATATAGCTGTTATTTATGGATTTGGGGGGGTTGGGGCACTTTTTTGGTCAAAGAACCCAGCTAAGCAAATCAATACACGTGATCCACCAGGCCAGATCCTGGTCCAGGAAAAGGCCCAGCGAGAGAAATGGGAAGGAGCAAAGGGGGCTTCAGGGAAGGGTTTCCATGCTTGTAAGAGAGAGACTCCCCTTCCTTCCTGACTTTATCCATGTGGATGTGAGGCCCAGAACTGCCACACTCACCACGTGACAAGTCTACTGATGAGGTCTATGCAGAGAGGAGAGTAGACCTAAGATTCCCAGGAAAATGGAACTGGACCCATGGGATTAAATCAGGCATGAAGATCACCCTAGTAGACTTCTAGACCTCTAGGAATGTGACCTGATAAACATCCTTAATATTCAGGTCACTCTGAGTCAGCGTTTTGTAACATGCAATCAGGAACATTCTCACTACCTCAAAATGTGAAGGACCTGGCCACTGTGAGAACAGAAGCTGCCACAATCATCTCCTCCACCTCTACCTGCATCACCACCACCACCTCCACCATCATCACCTAAACCAGCATCACCTCCATCACCATTACCATCACCACCTCTATCACCACCACCATCACCACCACCCTCTCCATCACCACCACCATCACCACCCCAGCTACCATCTCCATCACCACCTCCATCACCACCGTCATCGCCATCACCTTCACCACCACCACTGCCATCACCACCACCACCTCTACCACAACCACCTCCATTAACACCACCATCACCACCACCACTGCCTCTACCACCACCTCCACTCTCACCAATACTACTCCACCGTCATCATCACCATCACCACCACCACCTTCACCTCCACCTCCAACACCACCAATACCACTACCTCTACCTCCTCCACCCCCACCACCAACATTACCTAAATCCCCTCCACGATGATCTCTACCTCCATCACCCCACCACCACCTCCACCTCCACCAGTTACCTCCACTACCTCCATCAGTACCACCACATCTACTCTGGCTATTCAAAAAAATGTCCCCCTTACTTCTTCATGCTCAGGCATGTTCACCATAAGAGAAGTCAATACATGAAGTTGCTTCCTTTTCCTGTGTGTCAAGTGAGTGACATGATTTTACATGTCCTCTTGCTTCTCAGCCCCACCACTTTAACATTTAATGGTCGCTCAGCTTTCTTCTACTCAGCTACCAAAGTTATTGGAGCAGTAAGTCAACCAACAATAAATCAGCAAATACTTAATGAGCATAGACCTGACATGCTTAGCACTGGGAAATACAAAAGACATGCTCCCTGCCTTTGAGGAGCTGAAACACATCATCAATGGAGAACAGAACACACACTAAGAGGCGAAGGTGCAGTGAGGAGATGTGTAGGTGGCCTGGGGTCAGCACCCACAATGACATGGAGATACCTAAAGTGAACGGAAAGATGCCAAGTCACTAGAGCTCAGGGTGAGAAGAGCAGAGGGCACCCACGATGCTCACTGCTGTTTCTTCTAAGCTCTCCTCCGGTGAGGCGGGTGGTGGTGATCAGAGAAGAGCAATGAGCAGGGAGTGGCTGGCCCTTCCCACCAAACCAGGAAGCAGGGTAAGCTGGTGTTCAGTGTCCTTCACGTCTTCTCCCTCTACTGACTCAGCACCTTCAGTGCCAGCTCCTTACTCATCAGTCAGGCACCAAGAAAGCAAACTTGACATATGGTCAAAGTCAAAGGGATATTTAGTTTTAAAACAGGCCTCTGGGGTCTTAGCATCCCACACATCTCATAGTAGGAGGTCTTGGGTAGAGAAAGAACGAGAAAATTTCGATCACTAATATCCCGACAGGGTTGCATAGATCCTCCAGTAGCCTACACAGATGCCTCTTTACCAGGAGAAAAAAGTTTCTTTTCAAATGTGAAAAACTGCTGATCATTAAAAAACCACAGAACTATTATTCAGGCAGCAGTGAAATGTGGCATATTAGCCCCAAAAGGTAACACTCCAAATAATATCTTCACATATTTTCCCTCCCATGACAAAAACTCCTGGAAGGGTTTTGAAAAATGTATCATTTTGCCTGATGGTTCTCAGTGATGACTGAATCCTTTTTACTCAAGGCTAAAGGAACAGAGACATAAATTATTAATTAGTTCATTGTTCCTATTTATTGTATATAGAACTTCTTTGTAGTATTTCTGTTGGCAGAAAGAGAAAACTGACAATCTAGGTTTACACCCACAAAGCAAGAAATAAATTACTTAAGTTCACGTTAAGGACAGCATTCCCAAACTGAAGGAATCCCACTCAATTGGCTCCATCCTCCTATTTTAGGTAGGAGGTATAATCAAGAGAAGCCGTAAAATTTCAAGCAATCTGCTGAATTTTTAAATTACCACTTAAAATTCTTTGATAACACATTTAGAATCTGAGAGAGAGGAAGGGACAGAAGTGAAAATGCAACCTGATGACTCTAAACCTGATGGCAATGACACCACAGTGATACGGAAGAGCTAAGAACGGAAACATCATTAGCTAAATCTAAAGACAAACGGTTGCTTTTCTTCTTCATACTGATTATCAATACATCCCTCCTTCACCCGAAGGAAGAAACAGAACTTGTCACATGGTTTATATAGCATTTGACTCATTAAAGTGTTGAAGAAAGGCTCAGGTTTTCTAGGCAAAACACATCATCATAACAGACTTGTCCATTCCAGGCCTCGCCTAAGAAAACTGTACCAAGTATCCCTGGGACACTGTCTCAAGGACCTAGGGAGAGTGGATGGATTCCAGGCCCCCTCAGTAAACTAGGTTGTCAATCAATTACGCTGCAGTGTTTACAGAATGAACTAGAAAGCCCATCCCATTTAATCCCCACAGAGAAAGCTGAAACAACCAACTCTCCCCAGGGGTGAAATGGCATCGATCTGATGCTGGGACCAAAGCCAACAGTCTCAGCTGGAACCTGAGGCTTATCGGCCAGAAACTGGGACCTTGAAACCATGGCAAGGGGACCTCCTGCTCCACTTGCTAAGTTCTTCCAAAAGCAATGAAAATTGCATTTTTTTCTCAGGCAAAGTTAAAAGCAAAATGTAAAAATATAAATGTTACTCTGTTGGTCATGCAAATTTGATATATATGTACATGACAGGATACCATGAACTAAGTTTCTGTCTTTCTATTTTAAGGTTTTCTGTTTACTTTGGTGGTTAAAGGAAGCCATACATTTAATAAGAATTTTTACAATTTAAAAAAGTGTATAATATGACAAAATTTTCAGTCTTTTTGCACTAGAAGAACATTTATGAAGAGATACATACAATGGCTAAGCTATTTCCTGAAGAGAATAAGGGTTATGTATTCCTATACAATTAGAAGTCATTACAGACCCTTTCCCAAGGATCTTCTTCCCTTTAAACTTTGTGGCAAAGATTTTAAAATTTGGTTCTCCACGATTATATGGCATAGCCAACTGCATTAGAGAAACAAATCTGAACACTTTTTACCTCCCATGAAACCCTTTTCTAAACCACATTTTTAAAAAGCGGAGTACTCCCTTTTTTAAAAAAAAGAAGATAAAATTTTAGAAGTGGAGGGAAAGGGATTCCCTGGTGGCTCAGTGGTTAGGAACCCACCTGCCAATGCAGGGGACACGGGTTCGAGCCCTGGACCAGGAAGATCCCACATGCTGCAAAACAACTAAGCCCGTGCACCACAACTGCTGAGCCTGCACTGTGGAGTCCGTGAGCCACAACTACTGAAACAACGTTCCACAACTACTGAAGCCCGCGCGCCTAGAGCCCATGTTCCACAACCAGAGAAGCCACCACAATGAGAAGCCCGCGCACCGTCATGAAGAGTAGCCCCGGCTCGCCGCAACTAGAGAAAGCCCGCGCGCGGTAACGAAGACCCAATACAGCCAAAAATAAAAACAAATAAATAAATTTTTTAAAAAAGGTAGAGGGAAAAAGTCCTTTTTCAGCCCCATACCAAAGATACTCCATGTCCCTATACATTCTGAATATTATAGTATTATCTGACCATAGCTTATGGTAGAAAGTGGGAATAGCCAAGCTGAGAGAGTCTTCTTTCTATTATTTTATTTTTCAGAAAATCAGTTTATTGCTTTGCTAAAAACGGAACATGTTCATTGTAAAAATTTCTGACAATCTAAAAATGTTCAAAGAACAAAACACTAAATTGCTGCCCCACCAACCATGACTATAAGAACCTGAGACAGAAAATGAACTCAAATTGCAAAAAACCCAAATTGATTGCAGTAATTACATTTTGTTAATACATTCCCATTACTGACAAGTAGATGAACTATCAGTACATGGCCTTTCAATGCACTCTGCGGAAAGTAGAACACCAAAGTCACACACAACACAGCTCATGCAGCTGAGCACACCCCACACCAGAACCCACAGCTCTTCCCAGGAATCCACTTTCCCTACCTCAGCTTTACCTCTCTTTGAACCTCAATGGCAAAACCTCTTCCCTCCAGAGATGCTTAAACATTTCACTTTTGACATAAAGTCAAACAGGAAAGATCATCAAAAAGAAATAAATTAATTCTGCACCTGGCTAGTGTTATTTTTTTCCTTGCTTGTACTGTACACTAACTTCAGCCAAATCAACTCTTTCATGGAATGAGACAGGAAATTTACTATCAATAATTTTTAGACATGTTCATCACAATGAAAAGATAACTCTATGCACCAACTTTTCCTCACAGCTGAAATAATCTATTTCTATTTCTGAGAAACTGAAGGCAATCTTATGTGAAGTTAAGCTCTTCTTCTGTCATATTCTAGAAAAATTTTAATATCTTCCCCCTCCACAATAATTCTATTTAAACAAGTAAACATATTTTATGACACGCAAATTAATTAGTTACCTGATTATGCTTCAGTAATGATAATATTTAACATCATATAAAATAACGTGATAAAATTTCAACTCCCATTTTTATGTTTTAACAAATAATTCAAATTTGTTTCTTAATTAATTCAGTGTTTCACTTTTGAAAAGCAATTTGCTTTATTTTAAGCCAGACTTATACTTTCTTCTGTCACTTTAAAGTCTACTTAGCATGAATTTACTGTCTTTTAACCCCTTTTTTCAGTTATTGCTTAAATGTCTTCTGATAGGTCACGTTTCACCTTCTTGTCTTATATGGTCAAGCATAGTTTTAAGTGAAATAATTGGGTAAAATTATTTTAATAAAAATAATTACTAAAATTTTTGAAAACTAAAAATATAGAGTATTCACAATTACTGAACTTTTGTTTTCATCAATTATAGGCAAAAGATGCAGTAGGGCTTCCCTGGTGGCGCAGTGGTTGAGAGTCTGCCTGCCGATGCAGGGAACACGGGTTCGTGCCCCGGTCCGGGAAGATCCCACATGCCGCGGAGCGGCTGGGCCCATGAGCCATGGCCGCTGAGCCTGCGCGTCCGGAGCCTGTGCTCCGCAACGGGAGAGGCCACAACAGTGAGAAGCCCGCGTACCGCAAAAAAAAAAAAAAAAAAAGATGCAGCGGTCATATCTTCAAAAAAGATAGGCTTTACTTTCACACTGTTACCACCTTTTGAAACAATAATGGTCAATGGTACTTTTATAATTCTGAATTCTTCAGCGCTCAAGGGAGAAACGAACACATCTAGTCTAAGCATCCCGAACATCCATTAATTTGCCAATGAATGCTACAACACATACATGTGAATAAGACCTTCTTATAGCTAGGAAAATTCTAGTGTTTCCTTTATGGCATTACAGTAGCTCTTCCAGGACAACACAATTAATAGGAAAGGACAGTGGGGCCTGAAAGGGCCAGTGTTCCTCTAAAAACATGCATGAATTTACCATATACCCAAGTGAAAACCTGTCACTAGGCCTGGGGAAAAAAAGGTCACTAATGTTAATCACTTAGAATGAGAAGAAAACCCCATCATTAACTGAACTGGGATCTGTCCTAATAATAAGAGAGCACCTCTATTTTCTGGAACTACAAGGAAGTTGGGTGTTTGGGGTTCATCAAATACTTAGGTCTGTACTTACATTGATATGTGGATTTGTGATTTTCTGAGAAATTTACATTATCCACTGAACTTAATTCAATTTTTTTTTTTTTTTTTTTTTTTTTACTGTACGCGGGCCTCTCACCGTTGTGGCCTCTCCCGTTGCGGAGCACAGGCTCCGGACGCGCAGGCTCAGTGGCCATGGCTCACAGGCCCAGCCGCTCCGTGGCATGTGGGATCTTCCCGGACCGAGGCATGAACCCGTGTCCCCTGCATCGGCAGGCGGACTCTCAACCACTGTGCCACCAGGGAAGCCCCTTAATTCAATTTTTGTTGTAGAGTTCAGGAAACATTTGTTTATTTTGGTCTTTGAACCAGAATCATCATTATGAACCGCTTATCATAAATGTATTTATGGATATCGGTTAAGAAAGTTATGCTGGTCGGTAACCTGTTGGATAAACCAGTTTTTACCGAAAAATGCTTACCACAAAATAAGCCTGTTGCATTTTTATGAAAATATTTAAAAATCAAATTTTTCATATTCTTTGAAAAGGAAGAAAAGCGTTAAACAATCCACTTACAGTGAGTTCACAGAAATCGATGCTATCGAGGCTTTTGCTTCTGTGTAGTCTCCCTTTAATTCGTCTTAGAGAAGGTTTTCCTTGGCTGACACTAGAAGTAGCACCATTAGGATTTTCAGAGGACGGTGTTACCCTGCAAGAAGAGGAAAATTCTTAAGAAGACAGGTTTACAGGTGAATACTTTTCTCAAGTATGAGGTAAGCATTTACTTGAGAATAGCTTTGGAGATGTCATACTCCTTTTTCAACCAAAAAGCTAAGAATCACAGTGGAGCTACATTCTACCAGATACCTTTCTAAATATTTCTTAGCAGCTTGCTAGTTTAGAAATCTTTCGTGACAGTTCAAATATTCCAACATTAAGATTCACTAAAAGTCAACTCTGTAACCATCAGAAAAGCAACCAAGACCAGACTGAAGTTTCCTAGGTAACTGAGAGGCACTGCTTCCCTCTGGGTGGTTATTTATCTAGTGCTCAGCCTGGTGCCTGGCACACCAGTGCACAGCAGCCATCACTGTCCCCAACCACAGAAACTGTTCAGGAGGATTCTATTAAGCATGAAAATAGCCTTTAAAAATTGAAGCATGAGACATAGCATGGACTTGAGGACACGAGGAGGCGGGGAAGGGTAAGCTGGGACGAAGTGAGAGAGTCGCACTGACATATATACACTACCAAATATAAAACAGATAGCTAGTGGGAAGCAGCTGCGTAGCACAGGGAGATCAGCTCAGTGCTTTGTGACCACCTAGAGGGGTGGGATAGAGATGGGTGGGATAGAGAGGGTGGGAGGGAGATGCAAGAGGGTGGGGATATGGGGATGTATGTATACATATAGCCGATTCACTCTGTTATACAACAGAAACTAACACAACATTGTAAAGCAATTATACTCCAATAAAAATGTTAAAAAAAAATTTAAGCATGACAGTCGACACTTAATTCAGTATTACTATGGAACCAAGAAAATTCAGATAAGAAACAGCACACAAACTAAGCCATCTATAGAACGCACCCTGGGCAACGTGTTCACACATACACACACACACTCCAGACTGCCATGTGTCCTCCCATTTTGTGCCACTGCTGGTGGCAGCCTTGGAACAAGGTGCCTTGGGAACCTGGGAGGACACTGCTCAGTGGATTATGGTTTTAGAGATAAAAAAGATTATAAAGTAATGAGGCTGATTTGTAAGTGTGGCTGTGTGGTTTGTGAAAAACGTAATCCTTATTTTATGATCAGATCTCCTATTTGTAATACATTCCATGTTCATATATTTATTAACCTTCATGACCTATTTAATTTTTGGTATTTAAAATGTTGTCTGAGGGACTTCCCTGGTGGTGCAGTGGTTAAGAATCCGCCTGCCAATGCAGGGGACACCAGTTCTATCTCTGCTCCTGGAAGATCCCACATGCCGCAGAACAACAAAGCCCATGCACCACAACTACTGAGCCTGTGCTCTAGAGCCCGCAAGCTACAACTACTGAGCCCACGAGCCATAACTACTGAGCCCGCATGCCACAACTACTGAAGCCCACACATCTAGAGCCGGTGCTATGCAACAAGAGAGGCCACTGCAGTGAGAAGCACGCGCACCGCAACGAAGAGTGGCCCCCGCTCACTGCAACGAGAGAAGGCCTGCGCACAGCAACGAAGACCCAACACAACCAAAAATAAATGAATAAAATAAATACATTTAAAAATAAAATAAAATGTCTCTTGTTGCTTGAAAAGGACACAAAGGATGGACTACTAGCAAAATTAATTTAACAAAAATAAGGTAGAAGTAAATACCATAAAATAGACTAGTTTAGGTACATCTACAGCTTAAAAGTACTCCATCCATATAGTAAGAATATTTGAAGAGTACAGAAAGATACAGAAACAACAAGTAAAAGCCTCCCCCCTCCCCCTCATCCCAAATCCCCATCCCTCTTCCTAAGGACAATCATTGACAACAGTTCTTTGTATAACCTTGAAGACAAATGCTCATGTTTATCTATGTATGTGTTAATCTCCTTTTGAAACTTTTAAGGCAAGGCACCAAATTGTTTATATTGTCCTGCATCTTATATTTTTCACTTAATTACCTATCTTGACTCTTTCCCCATAATAACCCATACAGATCTATTTCATTGTTTTTTTTAACGGCTAACCACTATTCCATAGCATAGGTGTACGACAATTTATTCAATCATTCCCCTGTGATGGGCATTTAGTTTAGCTTTCAAACGTTTGCTATCAAACCACAGAGCAATGAACTCCTTTTTTTGGACAACATCTTTGGGTACAAATGCAGTATTTACTTAGGAAAAGTTACTAGAAGTTGCTAAGTATTGCCTTTCAAAAAGACCTTACCAACTTACGCTTCCATCAACAGTATAACAATGCCCATTTGGCAGTCCTTAAATACAAGGACAATTTTACCATTTTATCTTATTAGTTAAAACTCAACTTCTCTGTGTCCTTCATTGTATTTGTCTTGCTGAGTTGATTTCTATAAAAGAGACTAGTATCGGGGGCTTCCCTGGTGGTGCAGTGGTTAAGAGTCCGCCTGCCAATACAGGCGACGCGGGTTCGTGCCCTGGTCCAGAAGGATCCCACATGCCGCGGAGCGGCTGGGCCCGTGAACCATGGCAGCTGGGCCTGCGCGTCCGGAGCCTGTGCTCCGCAACGGGAGAGACCACAACAGTGACAGAGGCCCGCGTACCGCAAAAAAAAAAAAAAAAAAGAGACTAGTATCGAGCTCCCCAGCGTGAATATGGATTTGTCAGTTGATCTTTGTATATCATTAGTTTTTCCTTTATATGTCTCAAATCTATTTTATTAGATGCCTTAATGTTTGTAACTCAGATCTTCTTAGGGATTTAACCCTTTAGCATATGAAAAGTCTCTGTGCCAATTCAAGATTTTACCCTAAATGCTATTTTGTCTGATAATGTTTTCCATCTATATATTTACATTAAACTTTTCCTGGCTTATCTTTTTCTGTGCTTGTATTTTCCACCTTTCCAAGTGTCTATCTCTCTCTTTTTAGCTGTACCTTTAACTCCTGGTAAACAGCATGCAGCTGTATTCCTTTTCTTTTTTACCCAATCTGGAAATCAGTATTTTTTGAGAGAACCTTAATCCATTCAAAGTACTCTTTACTCATATGTTTAGATTTATTCCTATCATCTTTGTTTTATGGTTTGTGTGTGTGTTTTTAAATTTAAATACTTTGGGGTTTTTTTCTGCCTTTTCAGTATGATTGAGTTTTCTTTGCCCCGCCAGCCCGCAGACTCTTCCGCCCTTCCAGTTAGTTTGAAAGTTGTACATTTTATAAGGGCAACTCTAACTCTAGCTAACTAACTATATGCATATATTTATGTATTTATATGTATATACACATACATGTATATGTAAATATACATACATACATACATGTTTAAACTCATATTTTTCTATCAGCATCTCTGGTTCATTGGTTTTCTTACCTCCTCTTACACAAGAAATGACATTAATACATCTTCATTTTCCTTCTTTGCCAGCACCACCACATCCCTGCCAAAAGTCCAGCCCCCTCTTGGACATTTTTTTTTTTTTTGAATTTTATTTTATTTTTTTTATACAGCAGGTTCTTAGTACTTATCTACTTTATACATATTAGTGTATATATGTCGATCCCTATCTCCCAATTCATCCCACCACCACCACCCGCCCCCGCCCCCGCCCCCACCACTTTCCCCCCTCGGTGTCCATACGTTTGTTCTCTACACCTGTGTCTCTATTTCTGCCCTGCAAACTGGTTGATCGGTACCATTTTTCTAGGTTCCACTTATATGTGTTAATATACGATATTTGTTTTTCTCTTTCTGACTTACTTCACTCTGTATGACAGTCTCTAGATCCATCCACGTCTCTACAAATGACCCAATTTCGCTTTTTATAGCTGAGTAATATTCCACTGTATATATATATACCATATCTTCTTTATCCATTTGTCTGTCGATAGGCATTTAGGTTGCTTCCATGACCTGGCTATTGTAAATAGTGCTGCAATGAGCATTGGGGTACATGACTCTTTTTGAATTATGGTTTTCCCTGGGTATATGCCCAGTAGTGGGATTGCTGGGTCATGCGGTAATTCTATTTTTAGTTTATTTATTTATTTACTTTTTTAAGTAGAGGGAAGGATTATTTATTTATTTATTTATTTATTTATTTTTGGCTTCGTTGGGTCTTTGTTTCGTGTGAGGGCTTTCTCTAGGTGCAGCAAGCAGGGGCCACTCTTCATCGCGGTGCACAGGCCTTTCACTGTTGCGGCCTCTCTTGTTGCGGGGCACAGGCTCCAGACGTGCAGGCTCAGTAGTTGTGGCTCACGGGCCTAGTTGCTCCGCAGCATGTGGGATCTTCCCAGACCAGGGCTCGAACCCGTGTCCCCTGCATTTGCAGGCAGATTCTCAACCACTGCGCCACCAGGGAAGCCCTATTTGTAGTTTCTTAAGGAACCTCCATACTGTTCTCCATAGTGGCTGTATCAATTTACATTCCCACCAACAGTGCAAGAGGGTTCCCTTTTCTCCACACCCTCACTGGCATTTGTTGTTTGTAGATTTTCTGATGATGCCCATTCTAACTGGTGTGAGTTGTAGTTTTGTAGTTTTGTAGTTTGTAGTTTTGATTTTCATTTCTCTAATAATTAGTGATGTTGAGCAGCTTTTCATGTGCTTCTTGGCCATCTGTAAGTCTTCTTTGGAGAAATGTCTATTTAGGTCTTCTGCCCATTTTTGGATTCAGTTGTTTGTTTTTTTAATATTGAGCTTCATTAGCTGTTTATATATTTTGGAGATTAATCCTTTGTCGGCTGATTCGTTGGCAAATATTTTCTCCCACTCTGCGGGCTGTCTTTTTGTCTTGTTTGTCGTTTTCCTTGCTTTGCAAAAGCTTTTAAGTTTCATTAGGTCCCATCTGCTTATTTTAGTTTTTATTTCCATTTCTCTAGGAGGTGGAACAAAAAAGATCTTGCTGTGATCTATGTCAAAGAGTGTTCTTCCTATGTTTTCCTCTAAGAGTTTTATAGTGTCCAGTCTTACATTTAGGTCTCTAATCCATTTTGAGTTTATTTTTGTGTATGGTGTTAGAGAGTGTCCTAATTTCACACTTTTACATGTAGCTGTCCAGTTTTCCCAGCACCACTTATTGAAGAGACTGTCTTTTCTCCATTGTATATCCTTACCTCCTTTGTCATAGATTAGTTGACCATAGGTGCGTGGGTTTATCTCTGGGCTTTCTATCCTGTTCCATTGATCTATATTTCTGTTTTTTGCCAGTACCATATTGTCTTGATTACTGTAGCTTTGTAGTATAGTCTGAAGTCAGGGAGTCTGATTCCTCCAGCTACGTTTTTTTCCCTCAAGACTGCTTTGGCTATTCAGGGTCTTTTGTGTCTCCATACAAAGTTTAAGATTTTTTGTTCTAGTCCTGTAAAAAATGCCATTGATAATTTGATAGGAATTGCATTGAATCTGTAGATTGCTTTGGGTAATATAGTCATTTTCACAATGTTGATTCTTCCAATCCAAGAACATGGTATATCTCTCCATCTATATGTGTCATCTTTGATTTCTTTCGAGAGTTCCTAACTTCTCTTTCTTTTCATCCCTTTCTTTTGTGAGTCTTTAGCTTACTTCTCCAGATTACTAATTTGTTTTTCAATTTGTCAATTCAGCCATTCTTTTACTCCAATGAGTACATTTTAAATCTGTAAAGTGTCTAGTATGCTTTTTTATTAGTAGAATATTCTCTTGCATCTTTCTGAAAACCATGTTAATCCAAAGTTTTTCCTTTTTCTTGGAGATTAGTTCGTCTGTTTGTTGAATGTGGTATTCTCTTAATACTGGCTTTTTCCACTTGTTGTGTGATTTTTAAAGTCTATTTATATTTCTATTAGAGAACGTCTGTTTCCCCACAGTAGTGCTTAAGGTGGCCTGCCTTTGGCAGCTCTGGCAGAGACAGGACACACTGCCGGGAGGTCTGTGAGGCAGCTTCTCTTCTGCGTCAAGGGATGCAGTGGACATCTCAGGTTCAGCCCTGTCTCCCTGGCTCTAGTGCCCACATCACTGCCTCAGTGAGAAAGCAACACTGCTGTCCCCTCTGTGTCACACATCAGTGAGGATGAGGGAGTCGGATCTGATGAACCCCCCCCCCCACATCCCCTGCTCCTTCTATCCTTTGAAGCTGCTTCAAGCCTCCCACCCTTAACTTTGCAGGAATCTTCTGCACATTTTCCGGACAATGGTTTCTGCAAGGTATTTCTCTCAGTAGATCTGTCCCTATCTACTAACTACTTCTCAGACATTCCTCAAGAATGCTGGTCCATCGATGGTATTTTTTATTGTTTACTCAGACTGTTACTATTTTTGTTGTAGCTTTTTAAATTTATATTTTCGTTATTTCATTGGGTTCCAATGAGTCCACCTTTCAAGTCATCTCCAGAGTAAAATCTGGGTGATGCCACTTTCATTATTCTTAACACAAAGAGCAGCACCCTGTACAGTTTTGTTCTCCTCTCTGCAGGGTAAAAGATTCCATAAAAATAATGAAAAACTCTGTTCAAGAAGAGGGCATATGGTCACTAATTATTAGAGAAATGCAAATCAAAACTACAATGAGGTATCACCTCACACCGGTCAGAATGGCCATCATCTACAAACAATAAATGCTAGAGAGGGTGTGGAGGAAAGGAACCCTGCTACATCGTTGGGATCCCTCCTACACTCTACACTAAAAACAGAGCTACCATATGATCCAGCAATCCCTCTCCTGCACATATATCTGGAGAAAACCATAATTCGAAAGGATATATGCACCCCAATGTTCATAGCAGCACTATTTACAATAGCCAAGACATGGAAGCAACCTAAATGTCCATCAACAGAGGAATGAATAAAGAAAATGTGGCACAGGGACTTCCCTGGTGGGTGCAGTGGTTAAGAACCCGCCTGCCAATGCAGGGGACACGGGTTCGAGCCCTGGTCCAGGAAGATTCCACATGCCATGGAGCAACTAAGCCCATGCGCCACAACTACTGAGCCTGTGCTCTAGAGCCCGCGAGCCACAAATACTAGGCCCGCGTGCCACAACTACTGAAGCCCACCCGCCTACAGCCCATGCTCCACAACAAGAGAAGCCACTGCAGTGAGAAGCCTGCACAGCGCAATGAAGAGTAGCCCCTGCTCACCGCAACTAGAGAAAGCCCCCGCACAGCAACAAGGACCCAATGCAGCCAAAAAACAAATAAATAAATTTATTTAAAAAAAAAAAAGATGTGGTACACATACACAGTGGAATATTACTCATCTATAAAAAAGAACAAAATAATTCCATTTGCAGCGACATGGATGGACCTAGAGATTGTCATACTGAGTGAAGTAAGTCAGAGAAAGACAGATATCATATGATATCGCTTATTGGAATCTAAAGAAATGGTACAAATGAACCTATTTACAAAACAGAAGTCTAGTCACAGATGTAGAAAGCAAACGTGTGGTTACTGGAGGGAAAGCAGGGGGAGGAATAAATTGGGAGATTGGGATTGACATATACACACTACTATGTATAAAACAGATAACTAATAAGAACCTACTGTATAGCACAGGTTAGCACAATACTCTATAATGACCTATATGGGAATAGAATCTAAAAGAGTGGATATATATGTATGTATAACTGGCTCACTTTGCTGTACAGCAAAAACTAACACAACATTGTAAATCAACTATACTCCAATTTAAGAAAAAAAAGAAGAGGGCACGTGGGAAAGAAAAACAGAATGCTAAAACAATATACAAGGCTTAAATTTTCTTTATTTCCTCTCTCTCATTTCATGTTGATAGCACGGCTTATATGGTTTGATCATTTATAAGAAATTAACACAAATGTAATATAAACTTTTCTCCACAAAGAAAATTTTCAAAAGATTTTCCTCTCATCTGACTTAGACAGGCATCACTATTTTCATTTTTTCCAAACCTAAAAGCCTAAAACCTAAAGTCTGCAATAAGTATTTATATCCACCAAATTTTATAAATGACTAAAGGCCAAGAAATTTATCAGACTTAACACAATGTAATATTAAATCCAGTAACAAAGTAAAAGAGAAAAGAAAGATCCTAAATATAACTAGAAGAATGGACTCTCCCCCTCCCTACCAGGATCATAATAAAAACCTTTAATAACCAGGAGGGATGAGCTGGCATATACCAGGTGAATATCAGGTCGGTACCCGCCCTACCCACAGACTCAGAGGGAGGATGGTGTCTTGTCCAAGAACTGAACCAGCTCCTACAGAGTAATTTTAGTAACTTTAAAGCTCAGATCAGATCTCTGTGAAGCTAAGAGGTCAACTGTTAAAAAGCGTATGGCTCAGTCATGGGCCCCCTTTCTTTGATGGGAGATAAAGAAAAGGAATAAACAGGTCCAGATAATAATGGACCAGATTATTATGCAGAAGGAGTCGAGATATAAGGGAATTTTAAATGTCACTTCTCTTTTGTTTTAATATTTCTCGAGAATTAGTATTTGTCCTGGGGTGGAAATGCGTGTGTTCAAATAGTTCTCTGCTAGACATGCACAAGAATACAGAGGTGCATCTACAACTCACGAGGGGAGTACTGCCTTTGCGTACTCGTGATGTGGAGTAAAAGGAGCCTCTGTCACCCCGAGGCACCGCTCTCCCCCAACCTGAGGTATTCCCCCACTGAATACCTCAGACTGTGGAGATCATTCCCCAAATATTTAGGAGAACAGCCTTTGATGACAGGGAAATAAAGTTAGGAAGTGAGCTGTAAGCAGCTTGGATGCTTTCCCTTGAACTCTGGAGAAATCAATACTTGGCCTACAATGAAGTTTTTCTTTTCCTAATTCTTAATTCCATTTAATCATCCCTAGCGGGTAACTGGGGGGAAAATGTCTGCCTCTCTCCACTCGCTTCATAACTTCTCTAACAGCGTCGTGTTTTTATTTGCAGCCTTGGCTGACAGGCTTAAAAGGCAGAAACCCGGAGTCCATCCTCTCATTTTGTTACAACTCAGCAGATTTGGCTCACGACCAGTTTTGACCACAGTTCACTTGGGACAAACAGCTCCCAAGCTCATCTACCACACCCATTTCTAATTTCTAGTGGAAAAGAACTCAACAATAACAAAGAATTGGGCAAAAATAATGAAGATCGTAAAAACAAAGCAGTTATACAAGAACTATCAACAAAATATCTAATAATCCTTCTACAATATATTAATTATAAAATATAAGCAACTGACAGCTACAACCAAGTCAAGATAACACTTATGAGAGAGAGCAAAGCATCCTTCCCCCAAATGAGGGGAATTCCAAACAAGAGTGTGAGAACAGGAGCCTTGAGATACTGCTAAGTATAGCAGGGCAGCTGACTTTATAAGGATACTGAGTACTTCTGAAGGATTCTTCAGTAGTGCTAGCAAAATGCTAATTTTTGTTTACGAGTACCAGACTTCGGAAACCTTAATAGCTCACTGAAAAGGTTCATATTAATGGCCCTTAGTTGTACTTATAAATAATAATGTGTGTAACTGCCTACACTTTGCTCATTAAAGAAACCAAGGAAGGACTTGGATATTGGTCCCATCCAATCAGGGAACTCTGTGAGCCGTGAATGGGCCACAGGTCACCCTGGGAGAAACAACATCCTATAAGGGACATTTCCGTCCTTTTGTTCCTGTCTTCAGTCCGTCTCTCTTTCTGGACTGGCACGTCCTCGCTCAAATACGTTTTTAACCCCAAGAACTGGCAAAAAATCTGAGGTGTGACTCTGGGCAAGCCAATGACCTCATCTGTAAAGTTGGGGAGATACAGCCCCCACCCCATAGAGGGATATAGGGCCAGCACGGAACAAGTTCAATGAACAGCAGCTCTTCTTATCTTATTTCTGGAATCTGACTATTAGATGACAACTTCAGTGGACGAATGGATACTGCATGGCCTTCAATACTTACTGACTCAACTGGGAGAAACAGACTTAGAAGCATGAAGAAAATGATATGACACTCTTTTCCCCTAAGATCCGTGTAATGCTCCTGAAAGCACTCAATGCAAAAATCAAGGCTCTGGGGGACCTTCAAGACGGCGGAGGAGTAAGACGTGGAGATCACCCTCCTCCCCACAAACACATCAGAAATACATCTACGTGTGGAACAACTCCTCCAGAACACCTACTGAACGCTGGCAGAAGAGCTCAGACTTCCCAAAAGGCAAGAAACTCCCCACGTACCCGGGTAGGGCAAAAGAAAAAACAGAGACAAAAGAATAGGGACGGGACCTGCACCACTGGGAGGGAGCTCTGAAGGAGGAAAGGTTTCCACACACTAGGAAGCCCCTTCACCGGTGGAGACGGGGTTGGGGGCAAGCTTTGGAGCCACAGAGGAGAGCGCAGCAACAGGGGTGCAGAGGGCAAAGCGGAGAGATTCCCGCACAGAGGATCGGTGCCGACCAGCACTCACCAGCCTGAGAGGCTTGTCTGCTCACCCACCAGGGAGGGCGGGGGCTGGGAGCTGAGGCTCTGGCTTCGGAGTTCAGATCCCAGGGAGAGGACTGGGGTTGCCTGCGTGAACACAGCCTGAAGGGGGCTACTGCGCCACAGCTAGCCAGGAGGGAGTCCGGGAAAAAGTCTGGACCTGCCGAAGAGGCAAGAGACCATTGTTTCAGGGTGCGCGAGGAGAGGGGATTCAGAGCACCGCCTAAATGAGCTCCAGAGACAGGCGCGAGCTACGGCTATCAGCGCGGACCCCAGAGACGGGCATGAGACGCTGAGGTTGCTGCTGCCGCCACCAAGAAGCCTGTGTGCAAGCACAGGTCACTATCCACACCTCCCCTGCCGTGAGACTGTGCAGCCCGCCACTGCCAGCGCACCGTGATCCAGGGACAACTTCCTGGGGAGAACACACGGCGTGCCTCAGGCTGTTGCAACGTCATGCCAGCCTCTGCCTCCACGAAGAACAGACGCCCTCAGGCGACCTACACGCAGAGGCGGGGTCAAATCCAAAGCTGAACCCCAGGAGCTGGGCGAACAAAAAGAAAGGGAAATTTCTCCCAGTAGCCTCAGGAGCAGCAGATTAAATCTCCACAATCAACTTGATGTACCCTGCACCTCTGGAATACCTGAATAGACAACGATTCATCCCAAAATTGAGGCAGTGGACTTTGTGTGATTTTGTCTGTAGAGCTTTGCTTTTAACATTTGTCCTAGGGGTCTGTCTGTCTGGTTTTTTTGTTTGTTTGTTTGGTTGGGGGATTTTTTAGTATAGTTTTTAACAATTGTTATGATTGATGGATTTGTTTTCTGGTTTGGTTGCTCTCTTCTTTCTTTCTTTTATTTTTATTACTTTTTCATTTTTAATAATTTTTTTATTTTTTAATAACTTTATTTTTTTCTTTCTTTCTTTCTTTTTTACTCCCTTTTCTTCTGAGCCATGTGGCTGACAGGGTCTTGGTGCCCTGGCCGGGTGTCAGGCCTGTGTCTCTGAGGTGGGAGAGCCGAGTTCAGGACACCGGTCTACCAGAGACCTCCCGGCTCCACGTAATATCAAATGGCGAAAGCTCTCCCAGAGATCTTGATCTCAACGCTAAGACCCAGCTCCACTGAACGACCAGCAAGCTACAGTGCTGGACACCCTATGCCAAACAGCTAGCAAGACAGGAACACAACCCCACCCATTAGCAGAGAGGTTGCCTAAAATCATAATAAGGTCACAGACACCCCAAAACAAACCAGCGGACGCAGTCCTGTCCACCAGAAAGACAAGATCCAGCCTGATCCACCAGAACACAGGCACCAGTCCCCTCCACCAAGAAGCCTACACAACCCACTGAACCAACCTTAGCCACTGGGGGCAGACACCAAAAACAACGGGAACTACGAACCCGCAGCCTGCTAAAAGGAGACCCCAAACACACTAAGTTAAGCAAAATGAGAAGACAGAGAAACACACGGTAGATGAAGGAGCAAGGTAAAACCCCACCAGACCAAACAAATGAAGAGGAAACAGGCAGTCTACCTGAAAAAGAATTCAGAGTAATGATAGTAAAGTGATCCAAAATCTTGGAAACAGAATGGAGAAAATACAAGAAACCTTTAAGAAGGACGTAGAAGAACTAAAGAGCAAACAAACAATGATGAAGAACACAATAAATGAAATATGTTCTACATGTGGAACAATCAATAATGAAAGGACATATTTAAAGTGATGAAAGGGAAAAACCTACCACCATGATTACTCTACCCACCAAGGATCTCATTCAGATTCGATGGGGAAATTAAAACCTTTACAGACAAGCAAAAGCTAAGAGAATTCAGCACCACCAAACAAGCTTTATAACAAATGCTAAAGGAATTTCTGTAAGCAGGAAACACAAGAGAAGGAAAAGACCTACAATAACAAACCCAAAACACTTAAGAAAATTAAGGAACATACATATCGATAACTAACTTTAAATTAAATGGATTAAATGCTCCAACCAAAAGACAGAGACTGGCTGAATAGATACAAAAACAAGGCTCATATATGTGCTGTCTACAAGGGACCCACTTCAGACCTAGGGACACATACAGACTGAAAGTGAGGGGATGGAAAAAGATATTCCATGCAAATGGAAATCACAAGAATGCTGGAGTAGCAATACTCATGTCAGATAAAATAGACTTTATAATAAAGACTGTGGCAAGAAATAAGGAAGGACACTACATAATGATCAAGGGATCAAGCCAAGAAGAAAACATAACAATTATAAATATTTATGCACCCAAAATAGGAGCACCTCAATCCATAAGGCAAGTGCTAACAGCCATAAAAGGGGAAATCGACAGTAACACAATAATAGCGGGGGACTTTAACACCCCACTTACACCAATAGACAGATCATCCAGACAGAAAATAAATAAGGAAACACAAGCTTTAAATGACACAACAGACCAGATAGACTTAATTGATATTTATAGGACATTCCACCCGAAAGCGGAAGAATACACTTTCTTCTCAAGAGCACATGGAAAGTTCTCCAGAATAGATCACAACTTGGGTCACAAATAAAGCTTGGAAATTTAAGAAAACTGAAATTGTATTAAGCATCTTCTCTGATCACAATGCTATGAGACTAGATATCAATTACAGGAAAAAATCTGTAAAAAATGCAAACACATGGAGGCTAAACAATAAACTACTAAATAACCAAGAGATCACTGAAGAAATCAAAGAGGAAGTCAAAAAATACCTAGAAACAAGTGATAATGAAAACACGACGAAGCAAAACCTATGGGATACAGCGAAAGCAATTCTAAGAGGGACGTTTATAGCAATACAATCCTACCTAAAGAAACAAGAAACATCTCAAATAAACAACCTAACCTTACACCTAAAGCAATTAGAGAAAGAACAACAAAAAACCTCCAAAGTTAGCAGAAGGAAAGAAATCATAAAGATCAGATCAGAAATGAATCAGATCAGAAAAAGAAATGAAGGAAACAATAGCAAAGATCAATAAAACTAAACGCTGGTTCTTTGAGAAGATAAACAAAATTGATAAACCATTAGCCAGACTCATCAACAAAAACGGGGAAAAGACTCAAATCAATAGAATTAGAAATGAAAAAGGAGAAGTAACAACTGACACTGCAGAAATATAAAGGATCATGGGAGATTACTACAAGCAACTCTATGCCAATAAAATGGACAACCTGGAAGAAATGGACAAACTCATAGAAAAGCACAACCTTCCAAGACTGAACCAGGAAGAAACAGAAAATATAAACAGACCAATCACAAGCACTGAAATTGATACTGTGATTTAAAATCTTCCAACAAACAAAAGCCCAGGACCAGATGGCTTCACAGGCGAATTCTATCAAACATTTAGAGAAGAGCTAACACCTACCCTTCTCAAACTCTTCCAAAATACAGCAGAGGGAGGAACACTCCCAAACTCATTCTACGAGGCCACCATCACCCTGATACCAAAACCAGACAAAGATGTCACAAAAAACGAAAACTACAGGCCAATATCACTGATGAACATAGATGCAAAAATCCTCAACAAAATACTAGCAAACAGGGCTTTCCTGGTGGCGCAGTGGTTGAGAGTCCGCCTGCCGATGCAGGGGACACAGGTTCGTGCCCCGGTCCGGGAAGATCCCACATGCCGCGGAGCGGCTGGGCCCGTGAGCCATGGCTGCTGAGCCTGCACGTCCGGAGCCTGTGCTCCGCAACGGGAGAGGCCACAACAGTGAGAGGCCTGCGTACCGCCAAAAAAAAAAAAAATACTAGCAAACAGAATCCAGCAGCACATTAAAAGGATCACACACCATGATCAAGTGGGGTTTATTCCAGGAATGCAAGGATTCTTCAATATACCCAAATCAATCAATGTGATACACCATATTAACAAACTGAAGGAGAAAAACCATATGATCATCTCAGTAGATGCAGAAAAAACTTTTGACAAAATTCAACATCCATTTATGATAAAAACCCTCCAGAAAGTAGGCATAGAGGGAACTTACCTCAACATAATAAAGCCCATATATGACAAACCCACAGCCAACATCGTTCTCAAAGGTGAAAAACTGAAACCATTTCCTCTAAGATCAGGAACAAGACAAGGGTGTCCACTCTCACCACTGTTATTCAACATAGTTTTGGAAGTTTTAGCCACAGCAATCAGACAAGAAAAGGAAATAAAAGGAATCCAAATCGGAAAAGAAGAAGTAATGCTGTTACTGTTTGCAGATGACATGATACTATACATAGAGAATCCTAAATATGCTACCAGAAAACTACTAGAGCTAATCAATGAATTCGGTAAACTAACAGGATACAAAATTAATGCACAGAAATCTCTTGCATTCCTATACACTAACAATGAAAAATCTGAAAGAGAAGTTAAGGAAACACTCCCGTTTACCACTGCAACAAAAAGAATAAAATACCTAGCTATAAACCTACATAAGGAGACAGAAGACCTGTATGCAGAAAACTATAAGATGCTGATGAGAGAAATTAAAGGTGATATAAACAGATGGAGAGCTATACCATGTTCTTGGATTGGAATAATTAACATTGTGAAAATGACTATACTACCCAAAGCAATCTACAGATTCAATGCAATCCCTGTGAAACTACCAATGACATTTTCCACAAAACTGGAACAAAAAAATCTTAAAATCTGTATGGAGACACAAAAGACTCCAAATAGCCAAAGCAGTCTTGAGGGAAAAAAACGTAGCTGGAGGAATCAGACTCCCTGACTTCAGACTATACTACAAAAGCTACAGTAATCAAGACAATATGGTACTGGCAAAAAACAGAAATATAGATCAATGGAACAGGATAGAAAGCCCAGAGATAAACCCACGCACCTATGGTCAACTTATCTATGACAAAGGAGGCAAGGATAGACAGTCCTTCAATAAGTCTCTTATTGAAGACAGCCTCTTCAATAAGACAGACAGTCTCTTCAATAAGTGGTGCTGGGAAAACTGGACAGCTACATGTAAAAGAATGAAATTAGAACACTCCCTAACACCATACACAAAAATAAACTCAAAATGGATTAAAGAGCTAAATGTAAGGACAGACACTACAAAACTCTTAGAGGCAGAACACTCTATAACATAAATCACAGCAAGATCCTTTTTGACCCATTTCCTAGAGAAATGGAAATAAAAATAAACAAATGGGACTTAATGAAACTTAAATGCTTTTGCACAGCAAAGGAAAACATAAACAAGATGAAAAGACAACCCTCAGAATGCGAGAAAATATTTGCAAATGAAGCAACTGACAAAGGATTAATCTCCAAAATTTACAAGCAGCTCAATATCAAAAATACAAACAACCCAATCCAAAAATGGGCAGAAGACCTAAAAGACATTTCTCCAAAGAAGATACACAGACTGCCAACAAACACATGAAAGGATGCTCAACATCACTAATCATTAGAGAAATGCAAACCAAAACTACAATGAGGTACCACCTCACAGCAGTCAGAATGGCCATCATCAAAAAATCTACAAACAGTAAATGCTGGAGAGGGTGTGGAGAAAAGGCAACCCTCTTGCACTCTTGGTGGGAATGTAAATTGATACAGCCACTATAGAGAACAGTATGGAGGTTCCTTAAAAAACTAAAAATAGAACTACCATACAACCCAGCAATCCCAGTACTGGGCATATACCCTGAGAAAACCATAATTCAAAGAGTCATGTACCACAACGTTCACTGCAGCTCTATTTACAATAGTCAGGACATGGAAGCAACCTAAGTGTCCATCGAGAGATGAATGGAAAAAGAAGATGTGGCACATATATACAATGGAATATTACTCGGCCATAAAAAGAAACGAAATTGAGTTATTTGTATTGAGGTGGATGGACCTAGAGTCTGTCATACAGTGTGAAGTAAGTCAGAAAGAGAAAAACAAATACCATATGCTAACACATGTATATGGAATGTTAAAAAAAAATGGTTCTGAAGAACCTAGGGGTGGGACAGGAATAGAGACACAGATGTAGAGAATGGACTTGAGGACACGGGAAGGGGGAAGGGTAAGCTGGGACGAAGTGAGAGTGTGGCATGGACATATATACACTACTAAATGTAAAACAGATAGCTAGTGGGAAGCAGCCGCATAGCACAGGGAGATTAGCTCGGTGCTTTATGATCACCTAGAGGGGTGGGATAGGGAGGGTGGGAGGGAGACACAAGAGGGAGGAGATACTGGGATGTATGTATATGTATAATTGATTCATTTAGTTATAAAGCAGAAATTAACACACCATTGTAAAGCAATTATACCCCAATAAGATGTTAAAAAAAAATCAAGGCTCTGACAACAATAAACTTATTATGAAAATAATTTTTGCATTTCACCTAAAATAGACAGGAGTAACAGCTATTTGGGCCTCACACCCGCTGAACAGCAAGGAGCCGGCCATGGTTCCCGCAATGGACTGAACTGTGCCCCTCCTCCCCCCACCTCCTAACAACCCAGTGGATGTGACCCTGTTTAGAGAAAGTGTCTTCACAGAGGTTACTATGGTGAGGATCTCGAGATGAGCTCACCCTGGATTACCCAGCTGGACCCTAACTCCGATGACAAGTGGTCTTATAAGTGGTCTTATAAGAGACACACAGACAAGACCACATCAGGGTGCTGAGAGAGACTGAAGAGGAACCCAAGGAACACTGGGGCCACAGACACTAGAGGAGGCAGGAAGGATTCTCCCCAGAGCTCTTGGGGGAGCGTGGCCCTGCCGATGCTTTTATTTCAGACTCTGGCCTCCAGAACTGGGGGAGAAGAAATTCCTGTTGCTTTCAGTGATCTGTTACAGCAGATCTAGGAAATACCGCGCTCTACTGCTTCTGTCCAGCAATGGTACTGGTTCTGTCCATCTGAACCATTATCTGAGGCCCTCAGAGCAGGCAGCAGCCGCACAAACTCACATCTCCCTCGGGTAACAGGCCTGAGTTCCAGGTTCATGAACAGTAATGATTCAGAACCAAACACTGCAAACACTCCTACTTACTAAACTTCTTAGAGAAGGAGTCAAGGAGAAGAGGGCTCCTGCAGGCTCCACTGATGCAGGTCTGGCTGTGTGTCCGCTTCAGTTTCCATGTAAAATGGCCTGCAAGTGCTCTACTCCTTAAAGGATTTGTAGAGCCAGTTAGAAAGACAGAAAGATATTGCAAAGAGGAAAGCGGATGAGCACAAGTGGCCAAACTACATACGAGTGTGGGGCCAAAGCACTGGTCCATTCAACCGTAACCTTCACTTAGACAGGCATAAGCTTTGCAGGTATGCAGTCTTCCCATACAGACTGTAATAGTTAAAAGAGAGAGAAACACAGGGAGCCTACACATCTTCCTAAACGTCTTCACATAAACCTTTATATAAGCCATGAACAATGACTGTGGTATGTCCTCACATCTTGTAAATGGACATAAGCTGGCGCACCCCAAGGTCTGAATGCACTATTGATGTCGCCTGTGGGTTCCCACCAACCACTCTGGAGGCAGACCCCATCCTCTCATCTTCTAGCCAAATAATGGCCCCATCCATCTCAAATTCTCCACATGCAGTTGCTAGGGCACTGGCAAAATGAAATGTTATCTAGAAAATAAACTCCAGAGACGTAAGAGATAGATTTACCAGGCAGCACAATATTCTCCAACAACAACAAAAAAAGACTATACATCTATGTCCCAAAGTACCACCCAGTGCCGAGTTTTGTAGAGTGTGCTCTTCACTTTGCCACTGGAGAAAGTAGATGAACATTTGCAAATCCGCTTACCACTGAGTCCTGAAATGCTCATTTAAGATTGTGGGAAAGCTCAATGAAATCCCCCTCTTTCCAGGCTGTCTCTTCATAAGACGGTTCTTAATGCTGGTCCCAGGTCACTGCCTGCCTCAAACGTGAATCTCTAGAGTACAAATGTTACCGGGATTTTATTTCCTTGTGTTCTCTCTTCACAAACTATATACTCGGGAAACTAGTTTCAGAAGCAGCACTCCAATGATAAGAAAGAATAAACCAAGCTTCTTGACCTTGTGACCAATTGCTGCTAATATTCATGCCTAACAGCTCCTCAAACCTTATTTCCACATCTTGGTTTTTAAGTGTAACATGAAGAAAATTTCCTTGGGAATTCCTTGGCGGTCCAGTGGTTAGGACTCTGCGCTTTCACTGCCAAGCACGCAGGTTCAATCCCTGGTCAGGAAACTAAGATCCTGCAAGCCGTTCAGCGCAGCCAAAAAAAAAAAAAAAAATTCCTTAACTTTCTTTTCCAATTATGCATTAAGAATTCATTTATTCAGCAGTTATCTTTTGCGAACCTATTTTGTACCAGACACTGCTTGAAGGGAATTTAGTAATCAACTAAACAGACTAAAGCCCCGGCCCCATGCTACTTAACATTCTAGGGCGGGGGGAGAAGCGATATATATGAAAATTAAGTAAAATAGGCAGTGTGTTTGATACTGATAAGCACTCAGGAGAAAATCTGGGTGGGGGGTAAGACTGTTGGTGCTGACCTCTCCTTTTTTTTTTTTTTTTTTCTGTAAACCATCCATGTGAAAAGTCAACTTCAAATGTTACCGCTTCTTGCTTCAGAATAATGACATATTCTTGATGTATTTGCTAAAACTTTCTTCCATGGACATTTCTTAATTCAATCACTGTCAACTTTTACCAGCCTAGTCTTCCAGGTGTTGTCACTTGATGTTCATCAAATTAAAATATTTTGCAGAATAAATTTATCTTTTTTTAACAACTGGGCGGGAGTGGGGGGTGGGGGGGGTGGAGGAAGACAATAATATTTACTCAGCACCTACTATGCAGCGGAGGAGAGTGGCCAGCACTTTGTATTGACCATCAAAGTTGGTCTACACATGGCCCCATGAGGTAGAGAACATTGTTCCCATTTTACAGATGAAGAAACAGATTCTCCAGCAACTTGTCTATGGTCACACAATAAGTGGCACAGCTGAAATTTGGACTTTGCTGCTCATAATTTTTGGTCTTACCTCCAAAATTCTCCACTATTGACAGTTTCCTTTTAAGCTTTTTCCTGGCTGCTCAATCCTTATGTTCCTTAGATCGTTATTCCATTTTGCCTTACATAGCAGACATTACTCTTCCCAATGCTTAGATACAGCCTCACTTCCTCTCCCTATAACCTTAAAATTAAACTGAACTATGTTCAGTTGAATTGAATCAACCTCTATAAACTATATTAACCACGCATTTTTTAATTTAAATAACCACTGAATACCACAATCACCGGCACCTTTTTTCTACAGTCACCACCCCTTTACTGGACCATTCCTCTTGTGACAGAACCGCACACCTAAGTCCCAAGTGGATGGAACGCCTGGGTCGCCACTGGGATTCCCTGTGACATGTTTACATGCTAATAAAACGCGATACAATCCGATAGATGATCCGGTGTCCACACCGGTTCCAGGTGACCCTAGACACCTTTCTTTAGGGGCGTTCTTCCCGTTACCCCGAGAGCGGTTTCCAGGTGGGAGCACCAGACGGCCTACAGGTAAAGCCCAGTCACCGACCCCGCGAGGATGACCCCGCCGGCCGCGGACGTCCCGACCCGGATCGGCGGCCGATGGATCCGAGGCGCCGCAGGAAACGCACGGCGAGCCCGGCGGGACGTTCGGAGCCAGAACCTGCCGGCGCGGCGCCTCCCTCGGCCGCGGTCCCCACCCCGCCCGGCCGCGCGCTCTCTGGTTACCGAGGGGGTTGATAGTGCCCACTGCCCGGCCCCCGGCCTCCGGCCCGTTGTCCCCCGCCGACCCCCGCCCCCGGGCCCCACCCTCACCACAGCCTCCTCCTGAGCGGCAGAAGGCTGCCGCGGTTGGACGGCGTGACGCCGATGGCCATCTGCAGCACCGTCAGGTACTTCTGGTACTTCATCTTGTCCCCGCTCCGCTCGCGGCCCGGACCCCGCCGCCGCCGCCGCCGCCGCCGGCACAGCCCCTCCAGGCGCCGCATAGGTCAGCCCTGGGCCATCCGCCGCCGCCCGCACCTACCACCCCGCGCCCCTGCAGCCGCCGCTGCCGCCGCCACCGCCGCCGCCGTGCGTCCGGCCGTGCGTGCCGGGTCCCGCGCCCGCGTGCGTGCGTGCCCGCCGCTCCCGCCGCCGCCGCCGTGCGTGGCCCGCGCCCCGTCGTCCCCGCGCTGCGCACCGGCTGGCGGGGCTCTGGTCCGGAACGGCGGGCGAGGCCGGTACCGCCCGCATTGCCCCCCCCCCGCCCCGCCCATCCCGTCCTCCGCCCCGCCCCCGCGGCCTCGCTCCCCTCAGCGCTTGGCGGGAGCTCGCTTTCCAGCACCTCACTCCCACAGAATCCCAACCACAACCTTCCAGAAAGGGAAAAATTACTATTTTGTATTTATAATTACCCCCGAATAGCTGTCACCGTCACTTACGCTCTACCCTGAAGTGTGTGGACGCGTGCTGTATATAAAATACACGCGTGTCTGTGTGCTGTACGTGTGGATACTGCGTGTGTACACGTGCGGGCCTCACTGGCGGGCAGGCAGGCGGTGGACAGGACCCTGAACCGTGCAAAACCATCTTCATCAAGGGGAAAATCAACATTGTTCCACGACCTTTAAAAATGTCCAAACATGCTGTTCATTCATGGTTATAAATGTGTAGGGAAACGAAAAAAAAAAGCAAACCAATCATTTGTTATGCTATAAAGCATTACAAACATGGAGACTTGAAGTGTTTTATTTCTGTGTAGGAAAAACTTAACAAGAGTGGCTTGAACAGTGCTTGTCTTTTCCTGAGAGTCGTTATATGCCGAGAGAGCACCTTTTCTGTGTCTTGGCAAAGCGTCCTGTTTGGGTCACTTTCAACGTTTTATCCTCTGGGCGTTCCCCATCGCGGAGTGAGTCCGAGTTCCTTCAATGCGATGTCCTCTGGGACGTCCCCATCCTTTTGTCACAGCCGCTTTCTTCATTCAAGTTTACATTCCGTGCGATTCCCCCAGCGGCGCATCTAAAGGCTCTGGAAAGGTGGCAACATCTGCATTCCCACAGTTGCCTATTTTTTTATAACTCCAATTACATTCCATTCATATTTCATGCCACTTCCATCTTTATCGTTTTTTGTTTCTTTGCTGCACTTCCATCTTTGTTGCCCAATTTCCTCTTTCAGTTACCCTTTTTCTGTTTTTGTTTTTTAACAAGGCTCTGTGAGTATATCACTGGGAGAAAAGGAGGCAACACAACGGCACACTTTGCTGTCAGTGGCTAAGCTAAAAAATGCTCAGAGACCAAATACTGACAACTGTGAAAGAACTGCTGTCACTGATCGTGATGCACATGTTATGTGGTGATTTCTGGACTAAAGAGCTGGCGTCAAGTTTGTACTGTATGTATTGGTACTGGATGTATTTACTCACAGTATGCCATGAGTACTGAAATTTCACCCATATTGTTGAGCAGCTGGTATTATTTAATTAAACCGTGGTAGCTGACATCAGGCATATCTGAACCTGCAAAGCAAGGGCGGCCTGGAAGCAGGTGTATACTGTATGTGTATGTGAAGAGCACAGATAACAAGTGCCTATGCACCCACCAGGCAGAATGATCAAATGTCAACCCACTCCCACTACAATGCATCCCTCCTGTACATCTACTTAAACACTTCATTTTCAAATTAATTAGCACACAGGAGAATTAGAAAAAAACAGTCTCCTGCTGGTTTAGGCTCTCAACATGATTTCACAGTCACTTCGGTAGAAAAGCAGGTCTAAATCTATTTCACTTTTGTTTATTCAGAGGTTTTAGCTCTCACATAAAATGAGGAGTTGGCAGATCTTTCACACTGCAAATGTATATTCATAACTGGGAGAGGACCTTTTAAAAGGTACTGGGAGCAGTACTTTTAAAAGACATCAGGGTCTGTACTTATCTATTCACCATTTCTTAGATGTGCTCATCCTTTTGCATCACCTTGCTATACTGTTGTAAGGTATTTGATGAAAATACTGCACTGTACTCAAGGATTTAGATAACTGGAGGTTGAGGGGATCTATTCAGGATAACAAGGGATAAAAACAAATCTGGCAGAAGCACCATCCAGAATGGCAGAAAAATCTGCTTCTCCATAAAAAGAGAGTGCTGGCTTAAATTGTCAAATCAACCTTTTCAGAACCCCAGAAATCAACCAAAGGCTTGCAACAATCCCAAGATTGTTTTTCAAGAAAAATGAATCTTGATAAGAACAGTGAGCCTTATGGGATTTTAACTTGCCCACTTCCCAACCCCTTCTACCCAGCCCTGTGGTAGCCTTGGAAACTAATAGCCTCATAACTACAATAGCTTTGAAACCCAGTAGACTAGCAGCCACTGGAAGGGAAGAATGGGTTTAGAGGTCCCCAAAAGCCTTATCTCCAGAGAACTGTCATTATTTGACCTGTTGGCAACTCCGCTCACAAGGCTTGTCTTTATTTGACCTGCCTCAGAATTCACTCTGTGCAACCAGCCCTATCCTTAGGGCATTTGTCAAAAACAATCAGCAGCAGTTGTTTAACATCACAGCTGCCTGAGGTGGTGAAACCAGTTGGGGCTAACAAGAGGTTAACCAAAAAAATGCAAAAATGGGGAATGAGAGTCCATAGTGTGCCTTGAAAGCTCTGACATATTCCTGGGAATCCAGAATGCCATGCACGGTGCAGGACTGTGCACACACTCAGGAAACACCTGAGAAGGCCCTAATCTCTCACTTCTGGTTGACTTCGAGGTTCAGTGCAAGCAGAAAGTGAAGGCTAAAGAAGAGTCATAACTTACCTACCAGAATATTGAAGGCATGCCCCAACACACACACAGCCTCTCAGCAAAGGCTAGGAGATTTACTGGTTCAAAGCATTTAAGTAAACCTCTGTCCAATAATTAGCTGACCACTAAACTACCGGATCAGGGACGTCAGTGGCCACACGTGACAACGAATACAGACTTTACAGAATTAGTCTGGAAAAGTCACTAGACAAGCAACAACAATGAACCTTGGGGTAGGAGGAGGGATATTATTTCTAGAATGGCCACATTTTGTTATTCAAAATGTCCACACTTCAACAAAAAAAAATTACAGGACATGCAAAGCAACAGAAAAATACAGTCCATATATAGGGGAAAAAGTTGTTAATAGAAACTGTTCTTGAGGAAGCCCAGGCATTGGACTTACTGGACAAAGACTTTAAATCAGCTATTATAAATATGTTCACTAAAGGAAACCATGTGCTAAGAATCAAGGAAAGTATGATAAGAATATCTCACCAAATAGATAATATCAATAAACAGAAATTAAAAAAAAATAGAAACCTGGAGTTTTGAAAAACACAATAACTGAAATTAAAAATTCAGCAACATATTTGAACTGGCAGAGTAAGAGTCAGTGAACTCTAGTATAAATCAACTGAGTTTATCCAGTCTGATGAATAGAAAGGGAAAAGAATGAAGAAAAACAAACAGATTCAGAGACCTATGAAAAAACATTAAACATACCAATATATGCATAAAGTCCCAAAGGAAAGGAGAGAGAGAAAGGACCCAAAGAATATTTGAAGAAATAATAACTAAAAACTTCCCAAATGTTGTGAAATATATTAATCTGCATTCAAGGACATTCAAGGAGTACAAAGAATTCCAAGTAGAATATACTCAAAGCAGTCCAGGGACTTCCCTGGTGGTACAATGGGTAAGACTCCACACTCCCAATGCAGGGGGCCCAGGTCCAAACTCTGGTCAGGGAACTAGACCCCGCATGCATGCCGCAACTAAGAAGCACGCATGTGGCAATTAAAAAGTCCGCATGCTGCAACTAAAAGATCCTGTGTGCCGCAACCAAGACCTGGTGCAGCCAAAACTAAATAAATAAAAATAAAATCTTTAAAAGAACAAAAAAAAATACAGCAGTCCACACCTAGGCTAATAGTCAAACTGTTGAAAGCCAAAAACAATAAGAGAATCTTAAAGCAGCAAGAGAAAAGCAACTTATCACATATAAGGGATCCTCAATAAGATTAACATCTGACTTCTCATCAGAAATGGAGATCAGAAGGCAGAATGAAGACATTTAAAGGGCTGAAAGAAAAAGACTATCATCTGAGAATTCTACATCCAGCAACAGTATACTTTAAAAATGAAGAAGAAATTAAGGCATTCCCAGATAAACTAAAACTGAGAAATCATGCCTAGCATATATGCACTTTAAGAAATACCAAAAGACTCCTTCAGGCTGAGATGAAGGATACTAAACAGTAACTTGAAGCCACATGAAGAAATATAGAACAATTATAAAAAATAACTATCAAATTGAATATAAAAGAGAGTATAAAATATTTTAAATTTTTTAATTTTTAAAATCTTTTAATTAAAAATATTTTTATTTGAAACTCTTTTATCTGATTTAAAAGACAAATACATAAAGCAACAATTATAAACTGTATTGATGGGCTTATAATGTGTGCAAGTACATATACATATTTATGTATTTATATGTAATTTGAATGATAATAACAGCACAAAGAAGAAGGGAGAGAATGGGGCACTATTGGGGCCTAGTTTTGGTGTCCTATAGAAATTAAATTAGTATTAATTTTACCTAGATTATTTTAAGTTAAGAAGTTAATTGTAATCCCCAAGACAACCATTAAAAAAGCAACTTTTTAAAATATAGTAAAAGAAACAACAAGGAAATTAAAATACTACACTAGAAAATATACAGCAAAAACAAAGGCAGTAATAGAGAAACAGAGGAACAAAAAGACATAAGATATGTAGAAAACAAATAGCAAAATGGCAGCCATAAATCCTTCCTTATCAGTAATTTCATTAAATGTAAATATACTAAATATTCCAATCAAAAGACAGAGATTGACAGAATAGACATAAAAACATGATCCAACTATATGCTATCTACAAGAGACATACTTTAAAGTCACAAATGGGTTGAAAGTAAAAGGATGGAAAGACATGTACCATGTAAAATCAAAGATGAAGTGGCTATACTAATATCAGACAAAATAGACTTTCAGAGATAAATTGTTCCTAGAAACAAAGAAAAACATTTTATACTGACAAAAGCGTCAATCCATCAAGAAAACATAACATTTAAGAAACGCATTGCACATAACAGCAGAACCCCCAAATAGCAAAATCTGACGGAACTGAAGGGGAATAGCAGACAATTCAACAATAATAATCGGAGATTTCAATATCCCCACTTTTCATAACGGATAGAACAAGGCAGATGATCAACAAGGAAAAAGAAGTCTTGAACAATATCAAAGTCTTGAACAAAACCCAACTAGACCCAACACATCTGTGGATCATTTGCATCCAACACAGTAGAATACACATTCTTTTCAAGTGCACATGGAACATTCTTCAGGATAAATCATATATCAGACCACAAAACAAGCCCTCGATACATTTAAAAGTATTGAAACCATACAAAGTATGTTCTCCAACCACAATGGAATTAAATCAAAAACCAGTTACAGAAGGAAATTTGGGGGATTCAAAAATATGTGAAAATTAAACAAAACACCCCTAAACCTAAATAATCAATGGAACAAAGAAGAAATTATAAGAAAAATTAGAAAAAATTATGACTGAGACAAAAAGCATAACATAGGACTTGGATGCAGCTAAAGCAGTGCTATGAAGGAAATTTATAATTGTGATCCCAATATTTTAAAAGATGAAAGAGTTAAAATTTATAGCCTAACCTTCCACCTTAACAAATTAGAAAAGAAGAACACACTAAACCCAAAGCAAGCGGAAGGAAGGAAGTAATAAATATTAGAGTGGAAATAAACAAAATAGAGAATAGAAAAATAATAGAGAAAAATTAACAAAACCAAAAGTTGGTTCTTAGAAGAGATAATAAAATTGACAAACCTTTAGCTGGACACCAAGGAGAAAAGGGAGAAAACTCAAATTACTAAAATTTGGGATGAAAGAGAGGACATCACCACCAATCTTACAGGAATAAAAAGATTTTAAGGGACTACTATGAGTAGTTGTATGCCAACAAATTAAATAACCTAGATGAAATGGGGAAATTCCTAGAAAGACCAAACTGCTGAAACTGACTCAAGAACAAACAGAAAATGTGAATAGAACTATAACAACTAAAAAGATTGAATTAAAAAACTTCCCACCATGCAAAGCCCAGGTCCAGGGGAAAGGGTTGATGTCAGTGTTGTTCGCTGCTCTATCTCTAGTCCCGAGAACAGGGTCTGGTATACAGTAGGCACTCAATAAATATTTGTTGAACTTGAGTGAGGGCATGAATGCAAAATGAAAGATTCCATGACTTTTCATAAAATGTATCATTTTCCTAACAAATGAGACAAACTACTCGTAGAGTTTTGCATGCAGTGTAGGTAAACATTACAGCTGGAAAGCTGACATCGATTTACAAAGTCAAAGAAATAAAAATGCACTATTAGTTCTCAGAGGATAGCCAATGCTTCAAAGGAAAATGAGGGGGCTGCTACAATGGCACTGTGCAAGACCCACGGGAAATCTTCCAGCAAGCAAGTCGCTGGGGATTATAGCACCTATACCTGTTGCCCACCTTCCTCTCAGACAGGGTCCTTCAAGTTGTTTTGACTACCACCTCCAGTAAGAAGCATATTTAAAAAAATTTTTTTAATTTATTGAAGTATAGTTGATTTACAATGTTGTGTTGATTTCTGCTGTACAGCAAAGTGATTCAGTTATACATATATATATTGGTTTGGCCAAAAGTTTCGTTCTTTTTTTTCCGTAAGATGGCTCTAGTAGCACTTAGTTGTCTTTAACTTCATTCGAAACAATTTTGTTAGATTGTATGTGACAGCTGTCATATCAGCATGTATTTAAAAAAAGACTTATCAAATTTGATGAATTTTTGTGTAGTCATTTTAATATTGAAGATGGAAGAAAAAAGCAACATTGTGGGCATATTATGCTTTATTATTTCAAGAAAGATAAAAATGCAACCAAAACACACACAAAAAATTTGTGCAGTGTATGGAGAAGGTGTGTGACTGATCAAATGTGTCAAAAGTGGTTTGCAAAGTTTTGTGCCAGAGATTTCTCGCTGGACGATGCTCCACAGTTGGATAGACCAGTTGAAGTTGATAGCAACCAAATCGAGACATCAACTGAGAACAATCAATGGCATACCACACGGGAGATAGACGACATACTCAAAATATCCAAATCAAGCGTTGAAAACATTTGCACCAGCTTGGTTATGTGAATCACTTTGATGTTTGGGTTCCACATAAGTTAAGCGAGAAAACCTTCTTGACCATATTTCCGCATGCGATTCTCTACTTAAACGTAACGAAAACGTTCCGGTTTTAAAAAAATTGTGACAGGCAATGAAAAGTGGATACTGTACAATAATGTGGAACGGAAAAGATCATGGAGCAACAGAAATGAACCACCACCAACCACACCAAAGGCTGGTCTTCATCCAAAGAAGGTGATGTTTTGTACATGGTGCGATTGGAAGGGAGTCCTCTATTATGAACTCCTTCCGGAAAACCAAACGATTAATTCCAACAAGTACTGCTCCCAATTAGACCAACTGAAAGCAGCACTCGACGAAAAGCGTCCAGAATTAGTCAACAGAAAATGTGTAATCTTCCATCAGGATAATGCAAGACTGCATGTTTCTTTGATGACCAGGCAAAAACTGTTATAGCTTGGCTGGGAGGTTCTGATTCATCTGCTGTATTCACCAGATTTCTGTTTATTTCTATTTATTATTACCTTGAGATTTCTATTTATCTCGGCTTTTACAAAATTCTCTTAATGGAAAAAATTTCAATTCCCTGGAAGACTATAAAAGGCACCTAGAACAGTTCTTTGCTCAAAAAGATAAAAAAATTTGGGGAAAATGAAATTATGAAGTTGCCTGAAAAATGGCAGAAGGTAGTGGAACAAAAGGGTGAATACATTGTCAATAAAGTTCTTGGTGAAAATGAAAAATGTGTCTTTTATTTTTAGTTAAAAACCAAAGGCACTTTTTTTTTTTTTTTTTTTTGCGGTACGCGGGCTTCTCACTGTTGTGGCCTCTCCCGTTGCGGAGCACAGGCTCCGGACGCGCAGGCTCAGCGGCCATGGCTCACGGGCCTAGCCGCTCCGCGGCATGTGGGATCTTCCCGGACCGGGGCACGAACCCGTGTCCCCTGCATTGGCAGGCGGACTCTCAACCACTGAGCCACCAGGGAAGCCCCCAAAGGCACTTTTTGGCCAACCCAATATATTCTTTTTCATATTCTTTTCCATTATGGTTTATCTCAGGATATTGAATACAGCTCCCTGTGCTCTACAGTAGGACCTTTTTGTTGATCCATTCTATATGTAATAGTTTGCATCTGCTAATCCCAAACTCTCAATCCATCCTTCCCCCACCCTACCCCACTGGAAACCACAAGTCTGTTCTCTGTCTGTGAGTCTGTTTCTGTTTTGTAGATAAGTTCATTTGTGTCATATTTTAGATTCCACATATAAGTGATATCATACATTTGTCTTCCTCTGTCTGACTTACTTCACTTAGTATGACAGTCTCTAGGTCCATCCATGTTGCTGTAAGCAGCATTATTTCATTCTTTTATGGCTGAGTAGTATTCCACTGTACGTATATACCACATCTTCGTCATCCATTCATCTGTTGATGGACATTTAGGTTGCTTCCATGTCTTGACTATTGTGAATAGTGTTGCAATGAACATTGGGGTGCATGTATCTTTTCGAATTAGAATTTCTCCAGATACATGCCCAGGAGTGGGATTGCAGGATCATATGGTAACTCTATTTTCAGTTTTATAAGGAACCTCCATACTGTTCTCCATAGTGGCTGCACCAATTTACATTCCCACCAACAGTGTACAAGGGTTCCCTTTTCTCCACACCCTCTCCAGCTTTTATTATTTGTAGACTTTTTGATGACAGCCATTCTGATTGGTGTGAAGTGGTACCTCATTGTAGTTTTGATTTGCATTTCTCTAATAGTTAGTGATGTGGAGCATCTTTTCTTGTGTCTGTTGGCCATCTGTATGTCTTCTTTGGTGAAATGTCTATTTAAGACTTCTGCCCAATTTTTGATTGGGTAGTTTTTTTGTTTTGTTTTTTTTGATATTGAGCTGCATGAGCATGAGTTTGGTTTTGGTTTTGGCAGGGTCCCCCGTGGAGGGGGGAATCCCTGCCCTGTTTCAATTTTTAATTTCTTGTTTTTACAAGTTTTATTTGGTTGTATTTCAAATACATCTTGTCATTTTTATTACTTTTATTGTCAAATTTGTTATCAAATTAAGAAATTTTATCAAATTAAGAAATCTTAACATTGATATGATACTATTATCTAATATATAGTTCATATGAAAATTTTGACAATTATCCCAATACTATCTTTCATAGTAACTTTATTTTTACTTCCTTTATCTCCTTTAATCTGGAGCAATTCTGTGGCCGTTCTTTGTTTTTTATAACACTGACAATTTTGAATAGTACAGGTCCATTGTTTTGTAGAATATCCTTCATGAATCATTTTCTGCATTTTTCCCCCAATTTTTAAATGCTGGTAAAGTACACATAACATAAAATTTACCATCTTAACCATTTTTAAATGTACAGTTCAGCGACGTTAAATACACTCATTATGTGCAGCCGTCACCACCATCCATCTCCAGAACTCCTCTCATCTTGTAAAATTGAAACTCTATACCCATTAAACAATAACTCTGGCCTCCAGAACTGGCAACCACCATTCTACTTTCTGTCTCCATGATTTGACTACTCTAAGTGCTTCATATAAGTGGAATCACACAGTATTTGTCTTTTTGTGACTGGCTTATTTCACTTAGCATGATGTCCTCAAGATACATCCACCTCATAGCATATGTTAGTATCTCCTTCATTTTTTAAGGCTGAATAATAATAATTATTATTATATACATAATTATATTATGTATATATCATAGTTTGCTTATCCATTCATCCATTGATGGACATGGATTCCTTCCATGTTTTAACTATTGTGTATAATGCTACTATGAATATAGGTAAACAAATATCTCTTTGAGACCCTGCTTTCCAGTCTTTTGGGTCTATACCCAGAAGTGGAATCACTGGTATGGTAATCCTATTTTTAACTTTATGAGAAACTGCAACACTGTTTTCCACAGCAAAGGAAACCATAAACAAAATGAAAGGACAACTTACGGACTGGGAGAAAATATTTGCAAATTATGCAACAGACAAAGCTTAATTTCCAAAATATACAAACAGCTCATACAACTCAATAACAAAAAAGCAAATAACCCAATCGAAAAATGGGCAGGAAATCTAAATAGACATTTCTCCAAAGAAGATGAAGTAAGAGTGAAGTAAGACAGAAAGCGAAAGAGGAATATCATATAATATCACTTATATGTGGAATCTAGGAAAACAATACAGATGAACTTACTTGCAAAGCAGAAATAGAGACACAGACATAGAGAACAAACTTACGGATACCAGTGGGGGAAGTGGGGGTGGGATGAACTGGGAGATTGGGATTGACATATATACACTACTATGTATAAAATAGATAACCAATAAGGGCTTCCCTGGTGGTGCAGTGGTTGAGAGTCCGCCTGCCCATGCAGGGGAAACGGGCGTGCCCCGGTCCGGGAGGATCCCACATGCCGTGGAGCGGCTGGGCCCGTGAGCCATGGCCGCTGAGCCTGCGCGTCCGCAGCTGTGCTCCGCAACGGGAGAGGCCACAACAGTGAGAGGCCCGCGTACAGCAAAAAAAAAAAAAATATATATATATATGTATAGATAGATAGATAGATAACCAATAAGACCCTACTGTATAGCACAGGGAACTCTACTCAGTGCTCTGTGCTGACCTAAATGGGAAGGAAATCCAAAAAAGAGGGGATATATGTATACATACAGCTGATTCACTTTGCTGTACAGCAGAAACCAACACAACATTGTAAAGCAACTATACGCCAATAAAAATTAATTTAAAAAAAAGACTCCCTTCCCAGGTGCCAAGGCCATACTGGCTCACTGTGTACGTGCTGGTCTGTTTTTTTTTGAAACCTTGAAGGAATGTGTTCCTGACTTGTTTGATGCTCTTTGTTTTGTGCTGAAAGCTATGCTTCTCCAGAACAGTTCCTCAGAGTTACCTGAGAAGCTGTCTTCCCGCCTACAGTTCTCAGTTTGGCTCAAGTAAAACTTTTTTCTATTCCTATTAAAAAAAAAAAAATTGAAATAAAAAACAAATGGATGAGTTTAACAGAAGATCAGATGTAGCTAGACAGTTAGTAAACTAGAAGTAGACACAGTGCTTACCAGAAGTAGGCACAGAGACAGAATGATGGAGAATATGAAACAGTGATTAAGAGACTTGAAAGTTGCAGTGAGATGTCCAACGTAAGTAGAGCAGCACTGAAGGTGGGGAAGGGGAGAAAGGGGGCAGGAAGCAGCATGCGGAGAGGTGTTCATGAGTATACTCTAGAACCGATGGAAGGCCCAGTTCACATTTCCGGAAGCCCAGTGAATCCCAGGCAGGATCAATAAACAGAAATCCCCACCAAAATACATCATAGTGAAATTGCAGAACTCTAAAGAAAAAGAAAATCTGAAAATAGGCCAGAAAATAAAGAATGCTTACATTTAAAGAAACAACAATTAAACTGAAGCTGGTCTCTCAACAGCGGTAACGGGAGCCGGGAGCCAGTGGGAGGAGAATCAATGAACTGAAAGAAAACAACAGTCAAAGTCGAGCTCTACAGCCACTGAAAATGCCTTTTAAGAATATGGTGAAACAAAGACATTTTCAGTCAAACAAAAATGGAGGTCGTCCCCAGCAGACTCTCAATAGAGAAAATTGAAATGATACATGTTTGTCAGAACAAAAGTTTTCCTAGATGGAAGGTGTGAGAAACAAGGGATGAAGAGTAAAGAAAGTGGTGAAAATGTAGATGAATCTAAGCAAGTACTAATTAATAAAACAATAATAATAATGTCTTAAAGGGTTAAACAAGAATAGTTAAAATACGTGGAAAAATGACTCGTAAGTTGGGAAGTGTTCTAAGTTTCTTTTATTAATGCAGGAGGAAGTTAAGGGATTTATTTAGACTTTATTAAGTAAGCATATTATAATTTCTAGGACAACTACTAAAAGAATTGAACATAATGCATAACTTTTAAACTACTTAGAGGAGACAACATTGGAATAACTAAAATAGTCAGTAAATACAAACTAAAGTAAAAAAGGAGAAAAAATATGCAACAGGTATGACAAGTAGGAAGCACAAAATATGGTTGCAGATTTAAACCCAAATATATACAGAGTGTGAATTGTGCCTCTAAAATGGTGCAATGTCATGGCATTAATAATTAAATTTTATGTAAATGAACTAAATGCTCCAGTTAAAAGACAAAGATTTTCAGACTTGGTAAAGACAAATTCTCCCCCTATGCTTTTATGAGAAATAAAATGTCTTAGAAATACAACGATTAAGGATACAGAAAACTTGAAAGGGAAATGATTAAATAAGACTTACCAACACATTCTAAACCAAAGAAAACTAGTGTAGCTATAATAAGGAAAAAAATATCTTTAAGGAAAATAAAATTACAGGAGTAAAGAAGGTCGATTCATGTTGATGAAAGGTTCCATTTGCTGAACAAGTGACAATTTTTAATTTGTATATTCCCAATATATACCCTCAAGATATGTAAGGCAACCACTGATAGAACTTCAAGGAGAAATAGACAAATCTATAAACAAGGAAGGAGTGTTGTTTTTGGTACTACATCTCTCAGTTATTAACAGAAAAAACAAACAAAAAATGAGTAAAGACATGAAAAGATTTGAGTAAGATAATAAAATTGACATACTGAGATTACCACCTAACTACTGCAGAATACATATTTTTTCAAGCATACAGAACATTTACTAAATATAAATGAACCATAAAGCAAGTCTTAATATATTTCAATGGTTTAAAACCATAGAGCATGTGCTTGGACCATAAGACAAACTAGAAATCAGCAAAAATTCGAAAATGAAAAAATACCCCAGATGTTACAGACCTAAAACAATCATGCATCAAAACAAAATTATAAAAATATTTCAAACAGAACAATAACAAAATATTGCATATCAAAATTTATGAATTCCGTACAGAAAGGGAAATTCACAACCTCAAAGTGTGTATATTCAAACAGTCTGAAACTTAATTAACTAAACATTCATTCGAAGAAGTTAGAGCTATACCAGCAAGAAGAAAATAAGATAAAAGGAGAAACTTTAAAAATAGAAAACAATTACATAATGGAGATGTTCAACAAAGCCAAAAGTTGCTTGTTGATTTTAACAAGTTACAATATCTCTGTCAGTAGTGATCAAGAAACTAAGGCACAAATAACTAATATCCAGAAACAAAAAGGAGACATACTTACAGATGTTACAAATTATTAAAAAGACAATACAAGATTAACATGATCCTCAATAAAGTTGGGGGGGGGAGGAACACGTTAAATAAAAGAAAAAGAAGATTGACATGAAATCTTCATACCAATACACTTGAAAAATTTAGACAAAGTGGACAGGTTTTTAAAAATATATAACTTAAAAAATTTATTCAGGAAGAAATAGGAAATCTATAGTAAGAAATAGGAAATCTTACAACTGTAGTATCCATAAATTCCATTTTGCCCAGGACAGTCCCAGTTTATGCCCATTATAGATTAATATCCATTAATTATTTTAATGACGCTTTTAATTCTCAAAAGTGTTCCATTTTGGAGGGTAAGCCATATGTTCATCCTTCCTACTTACAATAATTAGAGAAACAAAATCCATAGTCCAAAATGTTCCTGCTGAAATAGTTCCAGGCTCAAATTCACCAGCAGATTCTACCAAACATTCATGAAAGAAATCATTTTAATCTTAAACTCTTTCAGAAAATAGAAAAAGAGGAAACACCAACTCCTGAGACTAGTATAACCTTGGTACTAAAATCTGGCAAAGACACTGCATGAGAAGAAAATTACAGGCAATCTCATGCATGAACACAGATGCAAAAATCCTAACCAAATGTCTGCAAACTGAATCTAGCAGTATATGAAAGGATACTACCTCATGACCAAGTTGGTTATATCCCAGGAATTCAAGGTTGTTTTACATTTAGCAAATGAATTAATATAATCCACCATGTTACCATATTAAAGAAGAAAATCATAACATCTTCTCACTAAATGTAGAAAAAGCATTTGATAAAATTCAACATACATTCACGATTTTAAAAAATTATTCCCAAAGTGAGAATGAAAGGGAATGTCCTTGGTGAAAGTTATCTTCAAAAATCATATAGCAAATATTCTTTTTTTCGTTGGTTTAATTTAATTTTTTTATACAGCAGGTTCTTGTTAGTTATCTATTTTATACATATTAGTATATATATGTCAATCCCAATCTCCCAATTCATCCCACCACTGCACCCTGCCCCTGCTTTCACCCCTTGGTGTCCATACATTTGTTCTCTACATCTGTCTCTTATTTCTGCCTTGCAAACCAGTTCATCTGTACCATTTTTCTAGATTCCACATATATGCGTTAATATACAATATTTGTTTTTCTCTTTCTGACTTACTTCAGTCTGTATGACAGTCTCTAGGTCCATCCACATCTCTAAAAATGACCCAATTTTGTTCCTTTTTATGGCTGAGTGATATTCCATTGTATATATGTACCACATATTCTTTATCCATTCATCTGTTGATGGGCATTTAGGTTGCTTCCATGACCTGGCTATTGTAAATAGTGCTTCAATGAACATTGGGGTACAGAAAATATTCTTAATGGTGATATTTTGAGATCAGGACAAGACAAGAATTTCTACTATCATCAAGTCTATTTGACATTGTAGTGGTGGTCCTAGCCAATAAAGTAAGAAAGTAAAAAGAAAAAAAGTTATGCAAGAACTGGAAAGGAAAGAACAAAACTGTTATTATTAGAAAATAATGTTTATATAATAATTCAAAATAAAACTAAATAATATTTTATTAGAATTAATAAGAGAGATGAACAAGTTTACTGGATACAAAAAAAGTCAACTGCATTTCTATACACCAGCATCAAAAAATTGCAAAATGAAATAAAAGATACTATTTACAACAGTACCAAAATATACAAAGTACCTAGGAAGGAAATCTAACAAAAGATGTTATAGAGAAAATTATAAAATTGTACTGAGAGATATCAAAGAAGATATAGAGAAATATAACAAACTTATGGATTGGAAGCTTGAATATTATAAATATATCAGTTTTCCCCAAATTAATATATGGATTCAATGTAATTGCAATAAAAACAGTAGTTTAGGGGACTTCCCTGGTGGCTCAGTGGTTAAGAATCCACCTGCCAATGCAGGGGACATGGGTTCAAGCTCTGGTTCGGGAAGATCCCACATGCCTCGGAGCAACTAAGCCCGTGTGCCACAACTACTGAGCCCACGTGCTACAACTACTGAAGCCCGTGCGCCTAGAGCTCATGCTCTGCAACGAGAAGCCACCACAATGAGAAGCCTGTGCACCTCAACAAAGAGTAGCCCCTGCTCGCCGCAACTAGAGAAAGCCTGTGCGCAGCAACGAAGACCCAATGCAGCCAAAAATAAATAAATAAATAAATAAAGATTCTCTTTGTAAAAAACAAAACAATAGTTTAAGTGGTTGTTAAAACTGACAAACATTCTAAAGTTTACATGGAACAGGAAAGGGCCTAGAAAGCTGAAACAAACAAGGTGGGAATATTTGCCCTGTAAGATGTCAAGACTTAAAACAACACTATAACAATTAAGAAGCTGTGTATTGGCTCAGGGACAGACAATTAGATCAATGGGCCAGAGGAAGCACACAGAAATAAACCTACACACATGTGGCCACTTGTTAGACGACAGAGCTGCCATTGCAAATAAGTGACAAAAGGATGGCTTTTCATTAACTGGTCCCAGAACAACTGGGATTTCATAAGAGAAAAACCCTGAATATGGTCCTGTACCTTGCATTACACACAAAAATCAGTTAAAAGCAAATATATGTGAAAAGCAAAACTATAATCCTTTCAATAGATAATATAGGAGGATATCTTTAAGACCTGGAAGGATTTCTTAAATAGTACATAAAAAGCATTTAACCATAAAGAAAAAGATTAATAAATAAGACAACATTAAAATCAAGAACTTCATATCTCATCATCAGAAGGTATCTTCCACATCATCAAAAGACCCAAGACTAGAAAAAGATACTTGTAATGAATGAATATAATGGACAAAGGACTCATATCAAGAATATATAAATTTTTAAATGCCTACCAATGAGAAAAAGGCAGATAACAATAGAAAAATGCACAAAGGACCTGAACAGGCAGCTTTTCAAAAAGGAATTCCAAATGTGTAATAAACACATCAAAGGTGTTTAGCCTAATTTGTATTCATAGAAATGTACCTTAAAACCACAATGAGACCCCCTACAATCCTATCAGACTGGCCAAACTTATAAAATCTACAGTAAGTTTGGGAGAGGCTGTGGACTATTTTCATACACAATAACAGGGAAAAAAAATGTCTCTGTATTATAAAAACAGCAACTGAGTGTAGGAGAAGAACCCAGGGATTCTGGGGAGTGGTCTGCTCACTTCTCACCTTCGTAGACTTGACGAGCGGCCAGGCAATCTATTCTGGCTCTTGTCAGTCCCAGGGCTAAATTGTTCAGCTACCACTTAGTGGAAGTAACAGCTGTCATATTGCTTTAATAGTTTCCTTCCACTGACATGAGATGAGGAATTTTTTCCATGGGAATACTCAAGAGTTGGCAAACCTCCTAATGGCATCCTTCAGTTTTGACCTCCAGTGGCTCTTATATTCAGCTGAATTATGTAGAAAACAGAAAGAAGGAGTTATCGATCATATTCCTCTCTCTCTCAAGGAAATGTACCATTTTCTTCTTCTCTTCTATAGTCTGTGTGGCATTTTTTTTCCCAAGCTTGCTTGGTTTAAAACCTGCACACCTCACCTTCTTCAGGAAGCTCTCCTAAACTGATGTCTTATTCCCAGCTGTCCTCTGATCCTTTTCCCTTTCTATCCTATATCACTACTGAAGGGGGACATGTCTTAGCTCTTTCAGTAGACAGTGACTTTGTGGCAGACAGGATCCTTGTCTGATCCATTCCTGAGCTCCCTACAGAGAAACTTTCCCAGTTTCTTACACATAGTAGGTGGTTGGTAAATGTTTGTCTTATGAGTGAATGGATCTTCAGATTATTAGATAATAAACGTGCAGAGTTTTAGGATGTATCAGTTAGGAATGGTGTTGGTGCTAGTACCGAGAACCTGTTGTAGTGGCTTGAACAAAGGAACATTTTTTTCCTCTCATGTAAAAAATGCCATTGGTCTGCCAGTCTGGAGTTGGTAAGGTGGTTCCACAAAGTCATGAGAGATGCAGGCACTTTTTAATTTCTGCTTTGCATTCTTTGGTATGTTGTTTCCATCTTCAAAGTCACAAAATGGCTGCCCAGAGCTTCAGCCAGCGCATCTGCATATTAGGAAAAATAGAAAGGGAAATACAGGGGGCAAACAGGCTCTTCTCTCATCCAAGTCAGGCCCCCTTTAAAGAGAGTTTCAGGAAACATTAACCCAAGACTTCTACTTAAATTTCAATGAATACTCCCTTAACTGCAAGGGAGGCTGGGAAGTAAAGTTTTTTAGCTTGGCACACTGACCCTCTGAACAAAATCTGAGTTATGTTACTAAGGAAGAAAGGGAGATAACATATTGGGTAAGCAGCCTGAAATCTGCTGCAGTGTTATCATTTTTTCCCCACAAGTGTTAATTGTTTCTTCAAGATTTTTATGTTTCTCTTCAAAGTCTGTAGGTAAGTTATTGATATTTACACAGACTCCAGCTTTCACATCCAGGGTTTTAATGTCATACAATCTATTTGATATTCTCCCCTCAACAAATGAACCTCATTTGTTTTTCCTGTATCTTTAAGTAGGTATGATACCATCTGGTGTTTTCCACGTTTGACCCAAAACCACAGCTGGTTTCGTCTGAGTAATCAGGAGCTGGGAAGGGGCAGGTTCGGGAATGGGTTAGTGTCACAAATCACTTGGTAATTAAAAAACCCCTTGGTTATAACACTTGCTCCCTGCAATAAAATATCCACTGTAGGATTCTGATAAAACTGTGTTAAATTAAACATCAGTAGTTGGAAGGTCAGGGTGTGAGTTTTATTGATGCCATGGCTGATATGAAGTATTAAGTTTCAAAAAGACAACCAGAGAGGCAGTTAAAGAAACGTTTCTTGTATGCTCATTCTTTGCCTACCATTTCATACATGTTAACTTCCTCCTAAAAATAATCTGGATGCTGTGGTACAAGCGACTAAAGATAATAATTGATCTATTTATCATCCATTTCATTCAATCACTAATTGTTCAGTACGTACTATTTGCCAAGCATTGTGCTTGTTCCTACAGATTTAAATGAGAATTTTTAAATGTAGACATTCAGAGATAAAGATATATTGAAAGTCTGTAATGGACAGCAGAAAACTGAGATGAGTAATCTGAATTCAACTTCCACAGACTAATAATCCTAGAAAGCCTACTGGAAAATTAATAGCAGAAACTGAGCTTGGACATTTTGTAATTCTCTTTTAGCCACACAAAATTAAATTAGAAATTCTCAGAAGACTCAGGCTTCTTCATTGTTAACATGAGATTTTGACACATACAAATTAGACTATCTTAATGAATAAAGAAAAGAAATACAAGTTCCTTATATGGCATAATATAGAAATAAGGTGTCCTAGATTGTCAACTATTCTGATTGAAAGATAAAAAGTTTTAATAGGTTACAGCTGAGTGAGTGGCTCAAAATTCCATTAGAATATTCTAAGCTTTAGTGCAGAAGTTGACACAAGAGTTACAGAAAATGAAATTTAAAACCAAGACCTGGAGAGCACTCATTAATTTAAGGGCAGGTCATTTTTTTTTTTTTTTTTTTTTTTCTCTTCTGCGATACACGGGCCTCTCACCGTTGTGGCCTCTCCCATTGCGGAGCACAGGCTCCGGACGCGCAGGCTCAGCGGCCATGGCTCACGGGCCCAGCCGCTCCACGGCATGTGGGATCCTCCCGGACCGGGGTACGAACCCGCGTCTCCTGCATCGGCAGGCGGACTCCCAACCACTGCGCCACCAGGGAAAACCCGCAGGTCATTTTTTGAGAGGAAAAAATCACTGGATTGTCAAAAATTGAAATAGGTTAATTTCAGCTGACTAATTGATACATTTGGTCAAATCTTTGAAAGTCATGAATTTAGAAGCTGCTGATGCTATGGTAGAGAAAATCTGCCTATAAGAAGGTGTTCAATCCAGAGCTGCTGGGGGTCCTATGCCCCTTGGGTTTCCAGTATGTTTCACTTGGAGCTCAGGCCACTGTCCTGAGCTTTTGACCTTGGAATATCAGTTGGTATGACATGCTTGTTTCATCATTCATTAGTTGGATGAATAACTTATAATCTCTAAAACTCAGTGTACTCTTATGTAAGTGTGTTTAAATATAACCATTATGATATCCTGTACATATTCTGTTAATTTTCTTAATGATGTTTGAAAGGCTTAAAAGGATTTTATCTACAAAATTTATAAGGCTGATATAGTAGATTGACAAGAGTGGCTTAAATGCTTAGGAAGATTTTGTTTCTTACATTTGTAATCCTCTCTTAGTGTATTTGAAATGTTTGAGAGAGTCAATTGTGTTAAAATTGGACTCTGAAATAGCCAAGGGAATTTGATTAAAGTTAAATATCTAAATATGTTACATGTAGGAATTAACTGAAAAAGCACAAGTGAAAATGATTGTTCTTATTTTTGATTAAAATTATAAAATTTGTAAATGAAATAAAAGCTGTAAATGTTTAAGGAAAACAAGATTTTTACCTTTGTAGCTATAATAATACAATATGAATCAAAGCATGTTAATTAGAAGGATTCCTTTCTGTGCACAAAAGCCCAATTAGGATAGTAAAAGCCCCAAACACAGAGTTCACCAATAACAGAAGTAGGAGTAAGCTGTGGGTCAACCATTAGGGTACTTGAAGAAAGATCCTCATTCCTAGCAGTAGGGTCAGTGGGGCTCCACACATAGGTTCCAAGTGAAAGGATGAAAAAAGGTATTCCATGCAAGTGGAAACTAAAAGAGATAAGGGGTAGCTATACTTATATCAGATAAAATAGATTTTTAACTAAAAACCTGTAACAAGAGACAAAGAAAGTCATTATATAATTATAAAGGATTCAATGCATCAAGAGGATATAATAATTGTAAATATGCATGACGTACCCAGCATTGGAGTACCTAAATATATTAAACAAATATTAGCAGATCTGAAGGGAGAAATAGACAACAATACAATAATAATAGGTGACTTCAATACTCCACTCTGAACAATGGATAAAGCATTTAGACAGAAAATCAATAAGGAGACATTGGACTTGAACTATACTTTGATCAAATGAATCCACAGACAACTACAGAATATTCCATCCAACAACAGCAGAATATACATTCTTCTCAAGTACCTAAGGAATATTATCCAGGATAGATCACAGGAGAGGTCACAAAACAAGTCTTAGCAAATTTAAGAAGATTGAAATCATACCAAATATCTTTTCCAACCATGATGATGTGAAACTAGAAATCAATAACAAAAGGAAAATTGGAAAATTCGCAAGTATGTGGAAGTTAAACAATACACTCCTGAACAACCAGTGGGTCAAAGAAGAAATCAAAAAATACCTTGAGACAAATGAAAATGGAAACACAACATACTGAAACATGGGATCCAGCAAAAGTAGTTCTAAGAGGGAAATTTACATCAATAAAATTTATATTAAGGAAAGAGGATGATCTCAAATGAAATACCTAACTTTATACCTCAAAGAACTAGAAAAATAAGAAAAATTAAGCCTAAAGTTAACATAAGGAAGGAAATAACAAAAATCAGAGCAGAAATAGAGACCAGAAAAATAATAGAAAAAAATCAAGGAAACCAAGAGCTGGGGTGTTTTTTGAAAAAAAAAAAAAATTGGTAAACCTTTAACTAGACTAAGAAAAAAGAGAATAACCCAGGTAAATAAAATCAGAAATGAAAGAGGAAACATTATAACCTGATACCACAAAAATACAAAAGATCAGAAGAGACTACTTGAACAATTATATACCAACAAATTGGATAACATAAAATAAATGGAATAATTCGCAGAAATATACAACCTACCAAGACTGAATCATGAGAAAATGGAAAACCTGAACAGACCAAAAATGAGTAAGGAGATTGAATCAGTTATTTAAAAAGTCCCAACAAAGGAAAGTCCAGGGTCAGATGGTTTCACTGGTGAATTTAACCAAATATTTAAAGCAGAATTAACTCCAGTTCTTTTCCAACTCATCCAAAACATTGAAGGGGAGGGAATGCTCCCAAATTTATTTTACGAGGTCTAGTACCCTGATACCAAATCTAGGTAAAGACACTACAGGAAAAAAAAATAGGCCAATATCCTTAATGAATATAGATGCAAAAATTTTCAACAAAATACTAGCAAATTGAATTCAGCAGCACATTAAAAGGATCATACACCATGATCAAGTGGGAATTATCCCTGGAATGCAAAGATGGCTCAATATATGCAAATCAATAAATGTGATACATCACTTAATAGAATTAAAGATAAAAATCATAAGATCATCTCAATAGATGAATAAAAAGCATTCTATAAAATTCAACATCCTTTCATGACAAAACTCTCGATAAATCAGGTATAGAAGGAACCCACCTCAACATGATAAAGGCCATACATGACAAGCCTACAGCTAACATCATATTCAGTGTTGAAAGGTTGATCAGGAACAAGAAAAAGGTGCTACTCCCACCACTTCCATTTGAAATAGTACTGTGACTCCTAGCCAGAGTAATTAGGCAAGAAAAAGAAGTAAAAGGCATCTGAGTTGGAAAGAAGAATTTAAATTGTCTGTTTGTAGGTGACATGATTTTTTATATAGAAAATCCTAGAAACTCTACCAAAAAACCTGTTAGAACTAATCAACAAATTCAGTAAAGTTGTGGGATACAAAATTAGTGTACAAAAAGCTACAGCAATTCTATAGATTCATGCAATTCCTGTCAAGATTCCAATGGCATTTTAAAAACAGAAAAGAAAACGTAATCCTAAAATTCATTTGGAACCACAAGACCCCAAATAGCCAAAGAAATCCTTAGAAATAAAAACGAAGCTGGAGGCATAAAACTTCCTGATTTCAAACTATATTACAAAGCTATAGTAATTAAAACAATACAGTACTGGCATAGAAACAGACACATTAGACAAATGGAACAGAACTGAGAGCCCAGAAAAAACCTTCACATTTATAGTCAACTAATATTTGATAAGGGAGCCAAGATACTCAGTAGAGAAAAGACAGTCTCTTCAATAAATGGTGCTGGGGAAATTGGATATGCACATGTAAGAGAATGACTGGACCCTTATATTACACCTTTCACCAAAATTAACTCAAAATCAATTAAAGACTTAATGTAAGACCTGAAACCATAAAACTCCAATGATTTTTTGATATGTCACCTAAAGAACAAGCAACAAAAGCAAAAATAAACAAGTAGAACTACATCAAACTAAAAAGCTCTTCACAGCAAGAGAAACAATCAACAAAATGAAAAGACAACCTATGGAATGGGAGAAAATCTGTTCAAATCATCTATCTGATAAGGGGTTAATATCTAAAATATATGCAACTCAATAGCAAAAAACAAATCATCCAATTAAAAAATGGGCAGAGGACTGGAATAGACATTTTTTTTTCCAAAGAAGATATTCAAATGGACAGCAGGTATATGAAAAGGTGCTCAACATCACTAATCATCAGGGGAATGCAAATTCAAACCACAATGAATTATCACCTCACACCAAAAGAATGGCAATTATCAAGAAGACAAGAAACAAGTGTTGGTGAGGAGGTGGAGAAAAGGGAACACTTGTACATTGTTGGTGGGAATGTAAATTGGTGCAGCCACTACAGAAAACAGTGTGGACGTTCCTGAAGAAATTAGAAATAGAACTATAATATGATCCAGTAGTTCCACTTCTGGGTATATTCCTGAAGGAAATGAAATCATGATCTTGAAGAGAAATCTGCACTCCCATGTTCATTGCATCATTATTTATAATAGCCAAGACTTAGGAAACAACCTAAGTGTCCACTGATGGATGAACGGATAAAGATGTGTATATTTATATTTATACACACACACAAGGAAATTATTATTTCAGCCATGAGAAAGAAGGAAATTCTGCCATTTGTGACAATACGGTTGGACCTGGAGGGCATTATGCTAAGTGAAATAAGTCAGACAAAGACAAATACTGTATAATCTCACTTATATGTGGAATTGAAAAAAACTAAACTCATAGAAACAGAGAGCATGGGACTTCCCTGGTGGTCCAGTGGTTAAGAATTTGCCTTCCAATGCAGGGGATGCAGGTCCGATCCCTGGTAGGGAAACTAAGATCCCACATGCCATGGGGCAACTAGGCCTGTGCGCCACAGCTACTGAGCATGAGAGCCACAACTAGAGAGCCCTCAGGCCACAACGAAAGATCCTGCATGCCACAACGAAGATCCCGAGTGCCACAACTAAAACCCGACGCAGGCAAAAATAAAATAAATAAATAACTATTAAAAAAAGAAAGAAAGAAAGAAAGAAACAGAGAACAATTTGGTGGTTACCAGAAGTGGGAGCTGGTGGGGGGAGAATGAGTGAAGGTGGTCAAAAGGTAACACTTCCAGTTATGAGATAAATTAGTTCTTGGGATATAATGTGCAGTATGGTGACTATAGTTAATATATTTGAAAGTTGCTAAGAGAGTAGACCTTAAAAGTTCTCATCATGAGAAAAAAATTGTAACTACGTGAGGTGATGGATGTTAACTAAACTTATTGTAGTAATCATTTTGTAATATATACATATATCAAATCATTGTGTTGTACACCTTAAACTTATACAATGTTATATACCAATTATATCTCAATAAAACTGGGAGAAAAAGACATGTTTTCATTCACTTAATCCATATTTTCCTCTACATTCTTTAATATGCTCGTACCAGTTATTTAACATCCTTTTTTTTTACCAACTCAAATAGCTAGGGTATTTGTGGGTCTGTTTTATTATCTATTTTTTCCCCTTGATTTATCACTCATGTTTCTCTGCTTTTTTTTTTTTTTTTTTTTTGCGGTACGCGGGCCTCTCACTGTTGTGGCCTCTCCCGTTGCGGAGCACAGGCTCCGGACACGCAGGCTCAGCAGCCATGGCTCACGGGCCCAGCCGCTCCGCGGCATGTGGGATCCTCCCGGACCGGGGCACGAACCCGTGTCCCCTGCATCGGCAGGCGGACTCTCAACCACTGCGCCACCAGGGAAGCCCTATATTTCTTCTTTATCCTGCCTAAAACCTAATACTTCCTTCTTTAATCTCTTTCTTCTTGCATTTTATAAATGCAGCTAAAAGAAGCCAGTTGCACTTTCTTTTTTATAATATGTGCACTTATTTATTTTTTTTATTGAGGTATAATTGACATATAACATTAGCTTCAGACGTACAACATAATTTGATATTTGTATATAGATATTTATATATATTGTAAAATAATCACCACAATAAGTCTAGTTAACACCCATTGCCATACATAGTTATATAATCTTTTTTCCTCATGGTAAGAATTTTTAAGATCTTAGCAACTTTCAACTATACAGTACACTATTATTAACTATAGTCACCATGCTGTACATTACACCCTCATGAAAGCTGTACCTTTTTAGCCACTTCACCCATTTCTCCCACCCCCACCTCCCACCCTCTGTCAACCGTCAATCTGTTCTCTGTATCCGTGAGCTTTTTTTTTAGATTCCACATAAAAGTGAGATGAAACAGCATGTGTCTTTCTCTGTCTGACTTATTTCACTCAGCATAACACCCTCGAGGTCCATCCATGTTGGTGCAAAAGGCAAGATTTCCTTCTTTTTTGGTGGCTGAATAATATTCCATTGTGTATACAGACCACATTTTTTTTTTAAACATCTTTATTGGAGTATAATTGCTTTACAATGTTGTGTTAGTTTCTGCTGTATAACAAAGTGAGTCAGCTATATGTATACATGTATCCCCATATCTCCTCCCTCTTGAATCTCCCTCCCACCCTCCCTATCCCACCCCTCTAGGTGGTCACAAAGCACCGAGCTGATCTCCCTGTGTATAGACCACATTTTGAAGTCCATTCACACATTGATGGACACTTAGGTTGTTTTCATATCTTGGCTATTGCAAATAATGATGCAATGAACATAGGGGTGCAGATATCTTTTCAAGTTAATGTTTTTGTTTTCTTCAGACAAATATCAAGAAATGGAATTACTGGATCATATGGTAGTTCTAGTTTTAATTTTTTCCAGCACCTCCATAACTGTTTTCCATAGTGGCTGCACCAATTTGCATTCCTACCAACAGTGCACAAGTGTTCCCTTTTCTTCACATTCTCACCAACGCTTCTTATTTCTTGTCTTTTTGATGATAGCCAGTCTAAGAGGTGTGTGGTGATATCTCATTGTGATTTTCATTTGCAATCCCCTGATGATAAGTGATGTTGAGTACCTTTTCATGTACTTTTTGGCCCATCTGTATGTCTTCTTTGTAAAAAATGTTTATTCAGATCCTCTGCCCACTTTTTAACCAGATTGTTTGGTTTTTTTGCTACTGAATTGTATGAGTTCCTTATATATTTTGGATATTAATCCCTTATCAGATAGATAATTTGAAAATACTTTTTCCCACTCCTTAGGTTGCCTGCACTTTCAGTATTTTGCCTGGAAATCTCCTTATCCAGATCAGCAAGTTCATTAGCTGCAGTTTTCTATCTTCCATGATACGGTGTGGCCAAAAATTCCACCAGGTGTAACACAGGTCACCCTTTTCTTGAGCCTCCAATAGCAATTTTCTCACTACTATTCCAGGCTTCCCTGACAGTTTTCTTGCTGCTCCTTCGGCCTCTGTTCCCAGTGTCAAAATTAATGATGTTACTGAACAAAAGTCTGTGTGCCCAACGCACAGTGAGGCCAAACACCACCAAAATGTGGGAGTTTGGAGCAGAGAAAGGATTATTGCAGGGCCACGCAAGAAGACAGGTGGCTCATGCTTTAAAAACCCTGAACTCCCCGAAAGCTTTCAGCAAAGCCCTTTTATACAATAGGTGAGAGAGGGATGTGGTTAGTTGTTGCAAACTTCTTGGTGTCAGATCCGTTGTTCCTGAGGTCAGGTCATGGTCAGGTCACCATCTTCCTGTAAACCTCCACCAACACAAATGTTATTATCTGTTCTGACAAGCAAGGGCAAGGTCCCAAGGCTCAACTTTCGCCCTCCAAGGTCCAGGCCTGGCTAAGAGGAGGGGGTCCCTGCAGGGGCCGGGTACCCTGCCCCGGAGCGCTCTTCTGACACCCAATCTGGGTCCTCACACCAGTGCCCAGGCCTGGCTGAAGAGGCAGATCTCAGCTGACAGCGCCCTCAGGGCCAGGTCCCCAGACCCTGCCCAGCGCCCAGGACACAGCCAGCCCTCAGGCTTCTCATTTAAACTGGAGAGAATTAGTTGTATAGGATCCATAGGAATAAGTATGGTAGCAAATACCCATCACGTTAATTCCCAGCTCACAGCAATCGCCCTTCTTAGAGAAAAGCCCCAGCCACACAGGTGGACCTGAAGTAACGATGTACAGTGTCCTTGCAACTTAACCTTGACCTCTGGCCACCTCCTGGGGTGGACAACCGATCCAAGCTGTACCAAGTTTTGAAACTTGAATGGAGAAACGAAAGCTGGTTGAGCTGTTATCTTTTTTTTTTTTTGTCTTTATTGAATCTGTTACAATATTCCTCCTGTTTTATGTTTATTGGCCGCGAGGCATATGGGATCTTAGCTCCCCGACCAGGGATCGAACCCACACCCCCTGCACTGGAAGGCGAAATCTTAACCACTAGTCCCTGAGCTGTTACCTTAATGGCCGTGTCCATATGTTCCAGTTGCCGAGGCCTCCATGGACTGCGACCCATGGAGACCGTCACCTCCATTAGGTCTCGGAGGAAGGGATGGGAGAGAGGTTCGCCGCTGCTTCAAGGCCTGGCTGGGCCCAGCCATTGGGTGGCCATAGCAAGGGCTCTGGAGCTCTGAAGGACACAAGCCCCCAGCCTGTCCCCGGGCCCCCAGCTCACCCACCAGCCCGAGGTCGGAGGGCCTGGAGGGCCCTGGGGAGAAGGCCATGGTCTGCCTCTCACCTCACTCTCTGCCACAAGGGACATGGCCACGCTGACCACTGGCGGAGCAGGACCTCTAACAGCCGGGCTGCAGGTCTCGCACTTAGGGTCTGGCGGTAACAGTCTCGCAGTAAAGGCTGTGCACCTGCCCTGCCCCTATTACAGATATCTTCAGTTTTTATAATGGCAGCACTTTCCTCCCAGATACCAATTTCTGTTTCAGTTATCTGTTTCTGCGTAATAAACCAGCCCAGCATTTAGTAGCTTAAATCAATGTCACTTTTATTGCTCACAATTCTGTGGGCTAGGAACTTGGGCAAGGGTTGGTGGGAGCAGTTCTCCTCGGCTCTGGTGGGGTCAGCTGGGGCAGATGAGGCCGGAAGATCCCAGCTTCTGCCTGCTGGTGCTGGCTGTCAGCTTGGGTTCCTTGGTTCTCCTCTGTGGGGCCTCTTATTATCCAGGCCCTCTTTCTGTCTATGTGGCCTCTCCAAGAGGGTCGTCTAGATTTCTGTACCTGGCACTTGGCTTCCAAGAGGCAGAAACAGAATCTGCAAGGCCTCTAAAGGCCTAGGCTGAGAAGTCATACAGTGTAACTTGCACTGCATCCCACTGGTCCAGTTCAGATTCAAAGGAAGAAATTTCATTTCTTTGTTGGTAAAGTCCCATTGCAGAAGGGCATACAGGATGGGACAGATTGCTGTGACCATCTTTAGAAACAACCTATCCCACAGATAGAAGGAAAAAGATCATGAACCCAAATGCTCTCTGAGGCCATTTCTATTCTGTATCCAGCAATAAACCTGATGTTCAAACTACCTCCTTAGCAAACTGGCTAATTAAGCCAAGGTAGGCAGAAGGAGGCTAAGACAAAACTAATCGACGCAAGACTGCTTTTACGGGACTTCCCTGGTGGTCCAGTGGCTAAGACTCCATGCTCCCAAAGCAGGGGCCTGGTTCAATCCCTGGTCAGGAACTAGATCCCACGTGCTACAACTAAAGATCCTGAATGCCGCAACGAAGATGCTGTCTGCCTGCAACTAAGACCTGGCACAGCCAAATATTAATAAATAAATACATATTTTTAAAAAATGCCTTTAAAAATAAAAGACTGCTTTTACAACATCCCTATCTGTATTTTCTTGGACATTTTGAGAGACAAGCCACCTCAGAGGGCGACCTGTCCCATTGTTGAGCAACTCTAAAATCTAGAGCAGTCTTTCATTTGTGAGGCCAACACTGCCTTTCTGTGAGTCCTCCCAGGCTCAGAGATCTGCCGTCTGGAGCCAACTCCCTTCCAAATATGGCTTTCTTTTCTTTTTTTCTTTTCTTTTTTTTTTTTTGTAATTGTTCTTTTTTTAAATTTAATTTTTATTTTACATTGGGGCGGTATAGTTGATTTACAATGTTGTTAGTTTCCGGTATACAGCAAAGTGATTCACTTATATATACATGTATTTATTCTTTTCCAGATTATTTTCCCATCTAGGTTATTACAGAGTATTGAGTAGAGTTTCCTGTGCTATACAGTAGGTCCTTGTTGATTATCTATTTTATATATAGTAGTGTGTATATGTTAATCCCAAACTCCTACCAAATATGGCTTTCATTCAGATTTAGGTATTCTCAATTCAAGGCTCGACATCTCCCAACTTCTTTACTTGTCTGTCTCAAGTCATGATTTCCCAAACATGTGTTTGCCTGTATAATATATAACTCATAGAATGAATTTTGCCCAGTTAGTGTATTTAAGAACAGAGGAAAGTAACAGATTATTGAAAGCTTTAAAATATCTGACAATGCAAACAAATGGGCTGTTTATTGTTAAGTGTCTGACACACTGGCCTGGCTTAAACTTCGGTTTGATCTTGTGGAAATACAGTGCTTGAAATTTATCTTGTCCCCACTTTTTATTTTTTTTTCTTGCGGTACGCGGGCCTCTCAGCGCCACGGCCTCTCCCGTTGCAGAGCACAGGCTCCGGACGCGCAGGCCCAGCGGCCATGGCTCACGGGCCCAGCCGCTCCGCAGCACGTAGGATCCTCCCGGACCGGGGCACGAACCCGCGTCCCCTGCATCGGCAGGCGGACTCCCAACCACTGCGCCACCAGGGAAGCCCCCAACTTTTTCATAAGTTATTCACTCTTAACCAAAATAATTATCTAACTGAACCATTTCTATAATTAGTATTCAGTGGGTGATACAAGTGGGGACCATTAATACACAAATTCTGAGAAAAGCTGAAGGTAAAGTTTACTGTTCTGTTACAACTGATGAAAAAAAAAATTACCCAGATAAGACAAACTCTGCTTGATGCTTTTTGTGCCAAATGAAAAATAGGAGCCTGTATGACTGGTTGAAGAATCATTTCTCCCCATGGGTGGTGCTTATGTAAGATGCCTCAGACCCAAAATTAGGGTGAAGCTTTCACTAGTCAGGGAAGGTGGCTGTAAAAAGATAAGAATAATGAAAAGCTATGACCAATAAAAAGACAGAGAACTTAATCACAGCCTTATCAACCCCCAACCAGGGGTCACAAAAAGCCTTAATCACATCCTATAGTATTAAGACAACAACCCTACATTTTCTTGACAACAATTTTTTGGTGCTAATATTTTGGTCTTTTGCCTCCAAGTACTAGCCTCCTAATAAAGTCAGAAAGCTTTAAAAATGTATGTGTGTATGTGTGTTTGTTTTATAAATAGAAATACATTTGAGGATATATGAAAGGAGCAAAGTATTTATCTCACCACACAGTTAAGGACTTTAAAAAATATTCATTGTTGTATGATGTCTTTTAAAACATTAAGCGGGACAGTTGCTTTGAATTTATGAAGAATAACACATATATAATTAATGACTTTCCTCTTCTGTCTGTATCATACTTGCTTAGTTTTTTTCAGGCTTAGTGAAAAGGCTATATATAGGAAAAATAATGTGTATATGTAATAATAAAGAAATAATGTGGACTATCAATGAAATGAAAAATAGTCATTTACATACATTTTGTTTGAAGATATTTTCAGATATTTCCCTACATTCACCTTTCATATTTAGTGCATCAATGGCATGAGAAGATCTTCAAAATTAGGTAACTCAAATGTGTTCTAGTTGAACACAAAAAAGTGAGAAAAAATTAATTTTCCTAAATGTATAATAGAGGGTAGAAGATTGTTGGAATTGCAGAAATCTTTTTCAAAATTGATTCTGAAACTAGTTAGTGGCAATGGTTGTACAACAATGTGAATGGACTAAATGTCTCTAAATCGTATACTTTAAAATGACTAAAATAGTAAATTTTGCTATATGGATTTTACCATAATAAAAAAATGGTCTTTCCAAAAAAAGCCCAATAATTCATCTAAATAGGCAAAGTAGATTTCTAGGAAGCTAAAATCTGAGATTTGAAGGAAAAAAGAATAAACCTGGGTTGAATTTGCTGGGATTGCCCATCATTGTCTTTGTTAGCAACCTGCTAAATATTTACAAACTTCTGGACAAGTCTGAGGTCAGTCGGTATAATCAGCAAAGAAGTGAAGTGCACTTGGTCCCAGGCAGACTGGTACCCAGGGTGTCTCTGGACATTTAATTGGTCTGAGTTCCCTGCTGAGCCTGTTGCAGACAGGAGCAGGCAGGTTCAAGAGCTACTGTTGCTCAGAGTGTACAGCGGAGTCAGCTGATTGTGAACGCGGCTGGTACAAGTGGCCTTTTATGCTAGAGCCCTGCTGGCCGCCCAGAGGACAATCCCCCATTCATTTGTCTCCTTTGGATGCTTGTGGTCTTGGGGCCTTTTGGATTTTTATTGCTGCAGATAACAGAAAACAGGCGTGGGTGTATGTTATAGTAGTGTCTTCTCTACACTTGCAAAAATTCCTGGCTACAAATAAAATAACAACAACAACAAATGGGAAAGGTGGACAACACCAGGCAGTGTAGCTCCTGAGAAAATGACTTTATCCAGAATTCATCCTAAAATAAAAGCTGGCTCACCACGACTCCAGGTCTGGCCATGGACTATATTAAAGTGTCATACATACAGGTGGCCAACAGGCACATGAAAAAATGCTCAACATTGCTAATTATTACAAAAATGCAAATCAAAACTACAATGAGGTATCACATCACACTGGTCAGAATGGCCATCCTCAAAAAGTCTACAAACAATAAATGTTGGAGAGGGTGTGGAGAAAATGGAACCCTCCTGCACTGTTGGTGGGAATGTAAATTGATACAGCCACTATGGAGAACAGTATGGAGGTTCCTTAAGAAATTAAAAATAGAACTACCACATGACCCAGCAATCCCACTCCTGGACATATACCCAGAGAAAAGCATGGTTCAAAAAAACAGATGCACCCCAGTGTTCATAGGAGCACTATTTACAGTAGCCAAGACATGGAAGCAACCTAAATGTCTATCAACAGAGGAATGGATAAAGAAGATGTGGTACATATATAAAATGGAATACTACTCAGCCATAAAAAAGAATGAAATAATGCCATTTACAGCAACATGGATGGACCTAGAGATTACCATACTAAGTGAAGTAAGTCAGACTGACAGAGAAAAGAAAAAAAAAGAAAATGAAGATCTTTCCTGGAGGGCCTGGCAAACTTCTCAGCTTTCTCGTTGACCTGAATTGGGTCTCATGCCCATTTCTGAACTGACTTAGGGCAATGAATATGGGTCACCCTCTGACCAACCACCTCCCAGGTCTGGAGGTGGAATCTACTTCCACTAAGGTACATGGGGTGGGGGTGGGGGGGTCCCATGGTAGGGGTTGGGGGAAGAGAACTGCACAAAATCAGAGCTCTGTTAGGAAGGAGGAAGCAGTGAATGGGTGCTATGTATGCACAGAAGGTGCAGAAGGAGGAAGGTGTAGAACAGCATGTCCAGCATGTTGCCAGTTTTTGTTAAAAAAAGATGTGGGGGCTCCTAGAGAAATGGAAATAAAAACAAAAAGAAACAAATGGGACCTAATGAAACTTCAAAGCTTTTGCACAGCAAAGGAAACCATAAACAAGACCAAAAGACAACCCTCAGAATGGGAGAAAATATTTGCAAATGAAGCAACTGACAAAGGATTAATCTCCAAAATTTACAAGCAGCTCATGCAGCTCAATAACAAAAAAACAAACAACCCAATCCAAAAATGGGCAGAAGACCTAAATAGACATTTCTCCAAAGAAGATATACAGACTGCCAACAAACACATGAAAGAATGCTCAACATCATTAATCATTAGAGAAATGCAAATCAAAACTACAATGAGATATCATCTCACACTGGTCAGAATGGCCATCATCAAAAAATCTAGAAACAATAAATGCTGGAGAGAGTGTGTAGAAAAGGGAACACTCTTGCACTGCTGGTGGGAAGGTGAATTAGTACAGCCACTATGGAGAACAGTATGGAGGTTCCTTAAAAAACTACAAATAGAACTACCATACAACCCAGCAATCCCACTACTGGGCATATACCCTGAGAAAACCATAATTCAAAAAGAGTCATGTACCACAATGTTCACTACAGCTCTATTTACAATAGTCAGGACATGGAAGCAACCTAAGTGTCCATCATCGGATGAATGGATAAAGATGTGGCACATATATACAATGGAATATTACTCAGCCATAAAAAGAAACAAAATTGAGTTATTTGTAGTGAGGTGGATGGACCTAGAGTCTGTCATACACAGTGAAGTAAGTCAGAAAGAGAAAGACAAATACCGTATGCTAACACGTATATATGGAATCTAAGAAAAAAAAATGTCATGAAGAACATAGGGGTAAGATGGGAATAAAGACACAGACCTACTGGAGAATGGACTTGAGGATATGGGGAGGGGGAAGGGTAAGATGTGACAAAGTGAGAGAGTGACATGGACATATATACACTACCAGACGTAAGGTATATAGCTAGTGGGAAGCAGCCGCATAGCACAGGGAGATCAGCTCGGTGCTTTGTGACCACCTAGATGGGTGGGATAGGGAGGGTGGGAGGGGGGGAGACGCAAGAGGGAGGAGATATGGGAACATATGTATATGTATAACTGATTCATTTTGTTATAAAGCAGAAACTAACACACCATTGTAAAGCAATTATACTCCAATAAAGATGTAAAAACAAAACAAAACAAAACAAAAACATGAATAGGCAAAAGAAAACAAAAAAGAGATGGGGGAAAGAGAGAGAGAAATATATTCATGTATGCATAAAATATATTTGGAAGTGTAAATAAGAAACCGTTCATGTGGCTGCCTCATGGGAAATAACCAGGTGTCTGGAGACAAGTTTACAAGAAGTAAAATTTTCACTCTACACTCATTTATACCTTTAAAATTTTGAACCACGTGAATATATTGCTGATTCAAAGAAAAATTAATGAAATAAAAATAAAAATGGACTTTCAGACTTCCCTGGCGGTCCAGTGGTTAAGACTCTGCGCTCCCAATGCAGGGGGCATGGGTTCGATCCCTGGTCGGGGAAGATCCCACATGCTGTGTGGCATGGTCCCCCCAAAAAAAACCTGTTAAAAATAAAAATGGACTTTCAGAAGCAAGTGGGACTTGGGGACTCCAAATCTAGACCCTTTCAAGGACTTTGCTCCAGATTAAATGGACACTATGCTTACTTATTCACCCAAGGGCCCAATGGATAACTGGGCATGTATTGTTTGTGTCAAATAATATCACACACACACACACACACCACACACACACACACACACACACACTCACCGAACGTTAATTTCCCTAAGTTCTTCTGATAGGAGGATTGTTTTCGTGACTAGGCAGAGAGGTGACAGGCCCCTTCTTCCACTGCCAGCCTCTGAAGCACTGATCCTCAACCAAGGGTGGTTTCACAGCCCTCACAAAGGGACCTTTGACAATATCTGGGGGCCTTTTTGGTTGTCAGATCTTGGGGGTGCTACAGGTATAGAGTGGGGAGAAGACAAGGATATTGCTAAACATGCTAAAATGAACAGCACAGCCCCCCAACAAAAAATGATGGCCCCCAAAATGTCAATGGTGCCACTGTTGAGAAACCCAGCTCCAAGGCAGAAAGCACAAGAAAAGAGCCAACTCTCAATGGCCACGGTGTAAGAAAATACCTGTCTTTGTAATTGCCATTTGTCTTACTCCCAGATAACAATTCTTACTAGAATGCTGCCACAATAAATGAAGCGATGTGGAAAGTTGTGGTATCCAGGATTTAACGGAGTGGAGACACTAGTCTCCTAGTCAAAGAGGTTGGCTCCATCCCGTGAATGGAACATGGTGCCCACTGAGCTTCTGTACCGTGTTTTCCTTCAACAGCTCGCTGCTGAGAAGCAGTTGGAGGTTTTCTTTATACTAATGTTGCAATGATTGCTACCTACGTGCTAAGCATTCTTCTAGTCTGTATAAATATACCTAACCTTCACAACAGTTCCATGAGCTGACTACATCATCTCCGCCTCACAGATGAGGCTCAGGTGGGTAAGGTAACTTGTCACAGTCACACAGCTAGAAAGTTGCTGAGGTGACATCTGATCCCTGGCAGGCTGATTCCAGAGCCTGAGTGCCTAACTCACTGCTCTCCTGCTTTGGCACACTCAAACTAACCTACACCTCTGTGTACTCTTGTGAGAAGGAAAATTGTCCTCCAGGAAGATTATTCTGACATATTGTCCAATGAATTATCCATAGGAGTGACTGTTTCCCCTCATCCTCACCAACAGCGGGTATAATGCATTTTTAAAAACCTGTCATCCACCATTATTATTTCTATTTTTCATCTCCTGCCTTAGAATGAAATTATGCATCTTTTCATGTGTTTATATTTGCACTTTGTTTTTCTGTGAGATGCTTGCCTCTTTTTCTATTGGGATGTTTATTCTTTTCTTTTCAGATTTAAAACACTTCTTTGTTTATTAGGAACATGTAACCATTGATCATCATTGGCCACTTGGGCCAATATTTTGCCCAAATTTATCTTTTGTAGCTTTTATTGTACTTTTCTTTTTCTGTGCAAAGGAGCTTAATTTTTATGTCCTTGGATTTATCAATCTTTTCCTACTTGGCTTCTTGAGTCTGATGTCATCCTTGGAAACTTCTTACCTATAAAGTATTATTTAAAATATTTACCCCTGTTTCCTTCTTATAGATTCTCATTGTAGAACTCTCATCTTTAATCCATCTGAGATTAGTACACTAAATTTGCATATGAATGCGTATTTTGACACAGTAAGAATCACAGATAGATAATGTATATTCTTAACATAATGCATATTTCAGTTGAGGTCACTCTGTATTTTGAGATTTACAAAAAATTTGACCCAAATCCCCATTGCACACCTGGAGGGAAGCCCAAACCCCTTTCCAAGATTTCTGTGGGCCCCACAGTTTAGTCTGATTCTCTGCTCTGGCTGAATCATTGAGCTCCTTTGTTTCCCTCAATCCTCACCGTATTCTGCTCTCTGTTCCCTCAGCCAGATGAGAAACTCAACCTACCCTTTTTCTTTGGTAGAAAGCCCCTCACATGCAGATCTCTCTATAGGGTCGGGGTGGGAGGTGGAGTTTCCCTGCTGCCACATCAATTGAATAGTAACGTTCTTTGGTCAACTCACACAGTTGGCAATTTCTAACTGGCATATTCCTCCAGGAGTCTCAGGCTTCTACCCAGTTTGCTCAAACATATATACTATATTCTACTTCCCTCCCATCTTTTTTCACCCTTCCCTGAACTTCTGCTTAGTTTTTGTGCCAAATAGTGTTACTATTTTCTTGTTGGGCATTCCAGGGCAAGCCACTCCCTCAGGGCTTTGCCTTCCAATCAAAATATTTTTGAAAACAGAGAGACTATTCCATCATTAAACATACCTTGGTACTATGTATTTAAAAATAAATTCGTCTTTCTGCTACAGTATTCGAAAGTCTTTTCAAATAATGCAAAATTTTCAAATGGCTTCGTAGAATTAAGGTAATCGTAGGGCTTTCATTCTTATTAATGAATGGAGTTCCTAAATCAAAGGATTTTTTCATTCTTAAATTAAGCCTTGCTTAGTAATACTGTGTGTTTCTTGAGATACATTTTCTTTAAGTATATGTTGGAGACTTGTAACTAAGTTCATAAGTAAGACTTTAAAATAGGGATGCTTTGTGAGTGGGCATACCTGTGTGAGAGCCACCTGCATCAGCTTTTAGAAGCCATAATACCGTAACTTAGGAAATAAATTAGCAAGGCTCCCTTCCTCCTCTGTGCTTTAGAACAGTTTGAACGCCATTGGAGTCATCTTTTCCTAGAGTGGCTTTATTTATATAAAACAAAGTATACTTCAGAAGAAAGAAAATTACCAGAGACAAGGAGGAAAAACACTTTTAACTATAGAGGAGCAAAGATGAGAATTACATCTAACTTCATCTCAGAAACCATGTAAGCAAGAAGATAGTGGAATGAAATATTTAAAGTACAGAAAGAAAAACAATACCAATCTAGAATTTCATATCCAGAAAAATTATCCTTCAAAAATGAAGGAGGAAGAAAGACTTTCTCAGAAGAAAAAAAAATTGAGGTAATTTGTTGCCAGTAGACATGCTTTGCAAGAAATGTTAAAAAATAGATCTTCAGAGATAAAGAAATTGATAGGTCAGAAACTTTGATCTACATAAAGAAAGAAAGGGCATTATATATGTCAGCAAGCTCCTAGATACACAGAAATTAAAACAGCAAGTTAGATAAAATGAGGCTGTTAGATTGCTGACTCAGTGCTCTGGAAGTTACAATATGTCCTAGAACGCAACAAGGGAACATGTTCCAAATGAAGGAACAAGATAAAATCCCAGAAGAACTAAGTGAAATGGAGACAGGCAGTCTACCTGAGAAAGAGTTCAAGGTAACGATCATAAAGATAATCAAAGAACTCAAGAAAAAAACTTATGAACAGAGGGAGAAGTTAGAGGGTTTTAACAAAGAGTTAGAAAATATAAAGAGAGACAGCTCAGTCATTGCCCGGGGTTTGGGGGAAGAGGAGAGAGATTAACAGGTGGAGTACTGGACTTTTTGGGGTGGTGAGACTATTCTGTGTGATGCTCTAATGGTGCATACACAATATGAGTTTGTCAGAACACACAGAACTGTACAAAACACAGAGAGTGAATGCTAATGTAAACTATGGACATTAGTTTTTTTAATATGTTAAGTCCCTCCCCATTTAATAACTTTTTTTTCTTCCAGTATATTTTGTCTTGTATTAATATGCCACTCTGGCCCTCTTACAGTCGCTGTTTGCACGATATATCTTTCCCAACCTTTTACTTTCAACCTCTTTGAATCTAAAGTGGATCATAGTTGTGTTTTTTTTTTAAATCCAGCCTGACAATCTCTGACTTTTGATTGGAGTGTTTAATCCATTCACATTTAATGTTTTTATTTATCTAGTTGGAACTATCTCTGCCATCTGGACATTTGTTTTCTATACAACTCTATGTTTTGTTCCTCTATTCCTCCTCTACTGCCTTTTTTGTAGTAAGTAGATATTTCCTTGTGTATCATTTTCATTCTTTTGTCGACTTTTGGACTATTTTTGGTTTTAGTGATCTTCTTAGTAGTAGCTTTACATCTGAAGCAATTACTACTGAGGGGATTAGAGTTGGTGTCAGGAGACCCGTCAGAGTTACCACGTGAATGCAAACTGCCGTCCACGCTCTCCTGCCTGCTGGAGCCACCGGCTTCTGGAAGCTGATCTGGATCACTCTTCCTCTCTGGGGATTGGTTTTGCCTTTCAGTCCCAATTTGGCCTGTTGCCCAAGTCCTGGACTTCAGGCTGAGCCTGATGGAATCAGACCTTTTGACCTGGCTCTTCTTGCAGTCACTGACTGTGATTCCAAGGCTTTCTGAGTTTTGAGCAGCTCTACTCGCCTGCCAGAAATCAGTAAGGAAGCTCCTTTATAGGTGCTGAAGCGGGGGTCTGAATCAGACAATACTGAAAGGTTCTTTCTAATTCTTTTATTCCCCGATTGTCTTAAAATAGTATTTGAAATATTTCTCACCTTCTGCTGTTCCCACGCATCAACTCTTTGAATCTGGTACGAAACAAGGTATCTGTTGTGTGCTTTTAACACCTTTTTGCCTGAGTTCAGCTAAACTATTACTGAAGTTGTAACCCTTTTATGATATAATTATTTAGTGTTAGATTTTTGTGTTATGAAACTACAGAATATCTTAAATATGTTTCCTGATAGATCTAGGGCAGCAAATCTCTTCTGGATACTTTTCTCTGAAATTACACTGAAAGAAAGAAACAGCTGTCAGGAGGATGCAGGCTAAACCGTTAGATTGCTGACTCAGTGCTCTGGAAGTTACAATACATCCTAGAATGCAAGTCACTTGGCCTGACATTCAAGTACTCATTTTCTTTTTTTGAAGGTTAACGTAAATTCGTTGTGGGAGGTTGAGAAGAGGACACGGGAATAACTGGAAAATGCAAATGCATGGGCCAGTAACAACCAGTATTCTAGCTGTACAGGCATGGTCAAACACACAGGTCATATGCAAAATATGATTCACGTCTAATTTATGATGCAGAAAGCCTTGTGTTAATAATGGTTCTCTTTACCCATTAAAGCTACTGAATTACATATTTCTTTGTTGCTTGGTCTTGTTTTCCCCTGAAAGACCCTATAAAACAGTTGTAATGAAAGCAGTATTTTACAAATACAAAACCAGTGCATTTTGTCCTTAAGCCATATTTCATTTCAACCTCTGTCATCTCATCTTGATGTAGAGTCAAGAGGCTTACTGCCCGGGGTAGAGAGCGTGTATGCGCCCTCTTTCGCATGATGCTAGGCTTGAAATCCAGGCTTTGTGCATTTGGTCGATTCACTGAATGGCCATTCAAACGGCCTAGCCCGGACTTGGAACTTAAACCATCTCCTAAAGTGAAGAGAGAAGAGGGTCCTTTTATCTATCTCTGATGGGCCTCAGGGTTTTCTTCAAGCTGGTACAAGGAAACTCTTGCAGAAGAGATGTAAAGGGAAGCCCAGCTCCTCCCCTCTGAGAGACGGGGGTAGGAGAGAGCAAGAAGGGTCCAGCTACGGGTCAGTCTGATGTCGGTGCCGAGTGGTCCTCATGAAGCTCCAGCAGGAAGGGGTGTAGAACGCACGGGCTCCGCAAGAGGCTGCTGGGTGGGGTCCCCTGAGCTGACATGAGCGGGCCCAGCCTCCTGAAGAGCACAGAGCCCAGAGCTCAGCGAGAGAGTTTTCCAATCCCCACCAGCAAGGCCCTGAGCTGAGAGCCGCCGGGCCACCCTGAGTCCTGGTGGTGGGGCGAGGCCAGGCTGCAGGGGCCCCGAAGGAGCTGCAGGGAAGACGATGCAAGCTCTTGGAGGGGCTCAGCCAGCGAGATGGAAGAGAAGCTGGGTCCATCGGGGGCCATGCCACCCAGGTGGGAACCTGCAGGTCCCCCCCAGGAATGAGCAGCCGCAGCCCTCAGCTCGGAAGCCAGCAGGGAGCCCGGTGCCCACACAGCCAGGAGTATCACCAGGACCCGGAGGAGGACCATCTCGCAAGAGGACACTCGAACAGATGGAAACAGGGGAGGCTGGCCAGTGCCCAAGCAACCGATTAAAGAATCATTTGCCTCTAAACCTTAAACCTCATGGGCCACTTAGTTGGGTTCTGTTGGTTTGTTTGCTCTGCTTCCTTGCAAACAGGTACTTGAGGAAGGCAGGAAATTTGTGTAAACACAACGAGAAACATTTTCTCCGCACATCCCAGCTGTGGCAAGTGTCACTGCAGGTAGGTTATAGGTTGAAGGAAGCACATGTGAGTGCACATGCACTCACACTTGCTGTAACTCAGGAACGGAGCTTAAGGGAGTGAGTGTGAGGGGCTCACAGCTGCCTTGCTGCAGGAGGAGTCCTGGACATCCTTGCTCAGTCTTTTATACCGGGGCTTGCGGCACCTTTTCAGAAGAACGTCCACACACCATGTTTTTTCTTCTTTTTAAAACCACTTTACTGATGTATGACTGATTTACAAAAAGCTCTATATTTAATATATGCAAACTGATGAGTTTGGAGATAGGTATGCATCTGTGAAAACATCACCACAACCAAGTCCTTAACTCCTCTTTGTTCTTTTATGAAAATTTTTTCATTTTATACTGGACTGTAGTTCATTTACAATGTTGTAACTTCAGGTGTACAGCAAAGTGATTCACTTATATATATATATATGTATCTGTTCTTTTTCAAGTTCTTTTCCCATTTAGGTTATTACAGAATATTGAGCAGAGTTCCCCATACACCATTTTAAGAGAGGATTTACCAACACAGGAAGCTCCTGGTCCTTGAAGCCAAGTCAGCATCAGCATGGCCAGTTCTCCTCCAGAGGAAGAAAGCCCTGCTGTGCTCAAGGCCCTGAACCACTGCCCGCTTCCAGCATTCCAGGAACCCTGTGTCTGGGAGCTGGTCAGCCGCTCGAGAATCAGCATCTTCAAACACATGATTATGGGTGTTACACACACAGGATTTTACTTCTGTAACTAATTTTTGTCAGATTAAGCATTTACCCATCTTAGAGTTGTCAGAGCATAGCAGTGGGTGACAGACTGTCTCCTTCAGGGCATCGCAATGCGGTGAGGGGGTCTTGGGGGTCTCAGCACAGTGAAATTGCTCCCCTGGGGAGCTGAAGATGTTTCCCATCTTCCTATCTTCCCTCAGACCACGCCAGGATGAACACTGAATCACACTGACCCTCCCAAACACTTTCCGAAGTTTCCCAACCCTTGAACTTACTAAGGAAGTTTGAAAAGCTACACATTATTTTCCCTTTATTGTATTGAATATACTTATCTCTGTATCCAGTATTTCATCTTTTTTTTTTTTTTTTTTTTACTAGTCTCTGAAACAACAGCTGTGAAGGCCTCTTTTCTACCACACTGTGTTGATTTGGGTTTTCCTTACCTTCAAAAATGTCTCACTGCATCATCCTTCTCTAACACTGCCCTGTCACTCCCTTTTTCCCCATTTTATTTCTCTTATCTACATCTATTTTTATCTCAGCTCAGACACCAGAAGAATTTCTAATATGCTCATTTTAAAGTTTGACATTATCTGTTGGGATCAGAGGTCAGAATCTGTTTGACGTTAGGAAAGCTTGCGATGGCCAGCAAATTGAGGACTGTGGGATTCTTCCTTTTGTGGAAGAAGAATGTGCTGGGAGGTTTTTTTGTTTTTGTTTTTGTTTTTCTGGCCGCACCATGCAACTTGTGGGATCTTAGTTTCCCAACCAGGGATCAAACCCGGGCCCCCTGCAGTGGAAGTGCAGAGTCCCAACCACTGGACCACCAGGGAATTCTCAAGAATGTGCTGGGAGTTTGATAGACCCTAAGCCGTGGAGTTGTTTGTGTTTGGAGTCGGGCACACTGGTCATAGCGCCATTTTTGGAGCAAGGTGACCCCAACAGTAGCACTGGAAAATGCCATCTCAAGGGGGACCCTGGACATTCCCTTTTCTGATTTTTCTTTCAGAATATCAATGATCCAGACTCTGTAGGACTTCCTGAAGTCTTTCCTGTTGAGCTCATCCTCTGTTGAGCCATGACTTTATCAAATTATGGTACCACATGCGGGCCTCTCTTCTCACTGGAAAATTCCAAAAGCAGCCAAAATTCTGAAAAGATAAGCTAAAGCACATGGGAAAGGCCAACTGTTCCAAACTATAAATTAAAAAAGACGTTCAAAGAACTGATTGGCTGAGGTCTTAGGCATGGGCACAGCATCTGTCTCCACTGGGGTTTGTCAGGTATCTTCGAGGGGCTCTCTTGGCATTTGGGGTGGGACAATTCTTTGTTCAGAACTATCGCACACATTATCAGACGGTTAGCGTCCTGGGCCTTCAGGCACCAAGTAGAATTTCCATGTTATCATGGCAACCATGATGACCCCTACACATTTCCGAATGCCCCCTTGGAGGTGGTCTCTCCTCCAACCGAGATCCGTTAGTTCTGTCCTAAAGAGTATGAATGAATGATTTCAGAGCACTTTGTTTAGTTAGAATTTCATGTTTGTAATCAATTCTTTAGATCAAAAGCTACATTTTTAAACTTCCAGTGAGTTGGTAGAATGACCAGATCCAGCCAGAATCGTGCGAGTCTCCCGCTGTCGGCCCTTAGTTGTTTAGAGCCTTTCTGCGTGAAGTGTGTCCCCACAGGAGCAGCTCATTAGAGCTTGTTAGAAATGCAAAAGCTACTGGATTAAAAACTGTATTTTAGACAAGATTGCCACTGAATCCATACTCACTTTAAATTTTGAGATGCAGTGCTTTAGAGAATACCCTGGACAGTCTTGTGACCGCTCTTATAGTTAGACTTTTCCCCACTCAGTGGCACAAATGATTTCGATCTCAACCCCAAATGGTATTAAACGCTTCCCATTTGCACTTTGCCATTGTGATGGGAGCAGCAACGACTCTACCAAAGACCCACTGTGTTCCTCACCAGCTTGGGCTCCAACCACATCAACTAAGCTCTCATAATTGTGAGAAAGCCAGATTATCAGGTGATCTCAAATATTCCTCTTATCGTCTATGAGAGTTCTTTTCTTTCCCATTATGGTTTATCACAGGATATTGAATATAGTTCCCTGTGCTATACAGTAGGTTTTGTTGTTTATTTTACATACAGTAGTGTGTATCTGCTAAACCCCAACTCCCAATTTATCCCTCCCCCACCCCAGCAACCACAAGCCTGTTCTCTATGTCTGTGAGTCTGTTTCTGTTTTGTAAATAAGTTCATTTGTGTCATATTTTTAAATTTTTTATTTGAATTTATTTATTTTTTTACAGAATTAACTTTCAGACATTTTCTCAATTAAAAAATTTTTAAAATTTATTTATTTACTTACTTATTTTTGGCTGCATCAGGTCTTAGTTGCAGCATGCAGGATCTTTCCTTGCAGTGTGCGGGCTCTTCCTTGCAGTGTGTGAGCTTCTCTCTAGTTGTGGCACGCGGGCTCCAGAGCGTGGGCTCTGTAGTTGTGGCATGCAGGCTTAGTTGCCCCACGGCATGTGAGATCTTAGTTCCCCGACCAGGGATCGAACCTGTGTCCCCTGCATTGGAAGGCAGATTCTCAACCACTGGACCACCAGGGAAGTCCCTGTGTCATATTTCAGATTCCACATATCAGTGATATCATATGATATTTGTCTGCTGCTGGCCATCTGTATGTCTTCCTTGGAGAAATGTCTATTTAGGTCTTCTGCCCATTTTATTTTTTTTAACATCTTTATTGGAGTATAACTGCTTTACAATCGTGTGTTAGTTTCTGCTTTATAACAAAGTGAATCAGCTATACATATACATATATCCTCATATCTTTCCCCCCCAAAAAAATGGTTCTGAAGAATCTTGGGGAAGGACAGGAATAAAGATGCAGACATAGAGAATGGACTTGAGGACATGGGGAGGGGGAAGGGTAAGCTGGGATGAAGTGAGAGAGTGGCATGGACATATATACACTACCAAATGTAAAATAGATAGCTAGTGGGAAGCAGCCACATAGCACAGGGAGATCAGCTCGGTGCTACGTGACCACCTAGAGGAGTGGGATAGGGAGGGTGGGAGGGAGACGCAAGAGGGAGGAGATATGGGGATATATATATATATGTATAGCTGCCCATTTTTTGATTGGGTTGTTTGGGTTTTTGTTTTGTTTTGTTTTTTATTATTGAGTTGTGTGACCTGTTTGTATATTTTGGAAATTAATCCCTTGTTGGTAGCATTATTTGCAAATATTTTCTCCCATTCAGTAGGTAGTCTTTTCATTTTGTTTATGGTTTCCTTTGCTGTTCAAAAGCTTTTAACCTTAATTAGGTCCCATATGTTTATTTTTGCTTTTATTTCAATTACTCTAGGAGAGGGATTTAAAAAGATATTGCTGTGATTTATGCCGAACAGTGTTATTCTACCTATGTTTTCCAGTAGGTTCATTTCTTTTTTTTTTTAATGCTATGATTTTTTTAAAATGTTAAAATCCATTTGTTTTATTTATTCTTTTATTTAATTTTTTATTTTATATTGGAGCATAGTTGATTAACAATGTTGTGCTAGTTTCAGGTATACAGCAAAGTGATTCAGCTATGTATATATACACATATATGTTTTTTTTCAGGTTCTTTTCCCATTTAGGTTATTATAGAATATTGAGCAGAGTTCCCTGTGCTATACAGTAGGTCCTTATCTCTTTTAAATATACTAGTGTGTACATGTCATTTCCTTTTGAGAGAGCTATGGAAGGGAATCTTCCTCACTTCCCTTGCTCATCCCTGTGTAGAGAAATGAAGATGACGTGACACTACAGGCATGGCCTTGGAGGAACTGGAGTGCTTGGATTAAGCCAATCCTGAAGGCTGTTCTACTGAAGTCCTTCCAGGTGTAGGACAGAGGGTCTAGTCGACTAGGTTAGAGCCAGAAAGCAGTGACATTGGAGTTATACATGTAAATGTGAAGCCATTTCAAGTCCAACTCTGGTGTGGCTTGCAAGCTTTTGGTTTACAACAGTAAAATCATCTCTCTGATGTATAGTATGTTATGGTTTAAAAAGTAGTCTCACATTCAGGTCTTGTTTGAGAGTAACTGTGCAAGGCAAGGCCTATGCCCCACTGCACAAGTGAGGGAAGGAAAACACAGTGGGGGAAAGTGCTTGTCCAAGGCCACTCATCTTGTAAGAGGCAGAACTGGAATCTGACCAAAGTTTGCTTCTACATCAAGGTTACTTTCCCTGACATTCCTCCAAACCCCAGGCTGCTCAGATCAAGGCACTTGTACCCACAAACATGTAATGAGGGCCCAGGCTGCCCTCCAGACTGGCGGGACCAGGAATCTCTAGATGGTCAGCAAGTAGGAAAGGGCAGGAAAAGCCCCACTGGGATACAACTGCTGTCACTAAGGCTGCTGCCACCATGACAGTATGACCTCTAACATTTAACCCTGCTCAGTCCTCAAGATTCAGTGGCCCAGGAGCCAACATGTAGCCTCCAGGCTCCACTAGGGCAGGAGAAAACGACCTGGTGCCCCTCATCTGATGGAAGATTCCCCAAGATGAACATTAGGGTGCTATGCTAGGGACCCCTAAATGGCAAAGATTCCCCCAATCTCTAAGGCTCCTGCCATCTCCAAAACTCTGGTGGCAAATGCAATGAATAACCTTTAGTCATCTCCTTCCTCTGGAAAGTTTTCTTTCTTTCTTTTTTAATTAAGGCTTCAATTAATTTAAAGAGAATTTAATCCAAAAGATGAGAGTAGAGTTGATGATGGCGTCAGGGAGCTGATGTTAATCAAAAGTTAGGAAAAAGATACATGTGAGCAATAACATCGTTGGATTCAAATTTAGTCCCAGAGCTACAACTGAGTCTGTGAGTGTGTCATTTGGACACATGCTATGTGTTGCACATACCCTTTTGTTTCTGCACGAGCCCAGGCACGCCACAGTGGTGTTGTTGCCTTTTGTTTTTAATCCTAGATTCGTTTTTAGATCCTAAAGCACAAAACGGAATTCAAGAAGTGTGAGGACTTCCCTGGTGGCGCAGTGGTTGAAAGTCCGCCTGCCGATGCAGGGGACACGGGTTCGTGCCTCAGTCCAGGAAGATCCCACATGCCGCGGAGCAGCTGGGCCCGTGAGCCATAGCCGCTGGGCCTGTGCGTCGGGAGCCTGTGCTCCGCAGCGGGAGAGGCCACAACAGTGAGAGGCCCACATACCGCAACAAAAAAAAAAAGTGTGAATTTACTTGAACCAAACTGAAAAAAGGTTTTATCAGCCTCTGCAAAATGCAGCTGCAGAATTCTCAACAGTTTTTTTTTTCTCTCAACAGTTTTAATTATAACACACTAAATAAATACAGTAAGCAACTCTTTGCTCTGAGGTTGAAATCTCTATCTATTTTTATCTTCAAGCAGATAACAGACCAGAAGGGAAAGTTACTACATTGTGAGTGGATTATTGAATCTACGCATCAACAACTTCTTTGACATTATTTTGTACTGCATGCTGAAGAAAATCATTTACCTGAAAATATTACTGTAAACAGACTAAGCAAAAAAATTTAAGACTTTTTAGAAGAAATTTTCTTCCCACAGGCAAAGAAAGAGTAAGCACATGAAAAACACTGCTGTGCACATTGTGCTCTCTCCATACAATGGAATATTATTCAGCCTTAAAAAGGAAGGAAATTCTGGGGCTTCCCTGGTGGCACAGTGGTTGAGAATCTACCTGCCAATGCAGGGCACACGGGTTCAAGCCCTGGTCTGGGAAGATCCCACATGCCGCAGAGCAACTGGGCCCGTGAGCCACAATTACTGAGCCTGCGCGTCTAGAACCTGTGCTCTGCAACGAGAGAGGCCGCAATAGTGAGAGGCCTGCGCACTGCGATGAAGAGTGGCCCCCACTTGCCACAACTAGAGAAAGCCCTTGCACAGAAACGAAGACCCAACACAGCCATAAATAAATAAATAAAAATTAAAAAAATATATATATAGTGTGCCAACAATAGAGATATATTCTTTCAAAAAAAAAAAAAAAGGAAGGAAATTCTGACACAAGTAACAACATGGATGCACCTGGAGAACATTATGCTGAGTAAAATAAGCCAGTCACAGAAACACACATACTGTATTACTTCACTCATGTAATGTCCCTAGAGCAGTCAAATTCACAGAGACAGAAAGTAGAATGGTGGCTGTCAGGAGCTAGGAAAGAAAGTTATGGGCAGTTATTCTTTAATGGGTGCAGAGTTTCAGTTTTGCAAGATGAAAAGAGTTCTGGACATGGATGATGTTGATGGTTGCACAACATTATGAATGCATTTAACACCACTGAACTGTACACTTTAGAAATGGTTAAGATGGAAATATAAAAAGGATCACACACCATGATCAAGTAGGATTTATATCAGGGAGGCAAGGATGGTTCGATATCTGCAAATCAATCAGTGTGATACACAACATTAACAAGGAAGGATAAAAATCACATGATTATCTCAATTGATGCACAAAAAGCATTGACAGGGCTTCCCTGGTGGCATAGTGGTTGAGAGTCTGCCTGCCGATGCAGGGGACACGGGTTCGTGCCCCGGTCTGGGAAGATCCCACATGCTGCGGAGCAGCTGGGCCCGTGAGCCATGGTCGCTGAGCCTGCGCGTCCGGAGCCTGTGCTCCACAATGGGAGAGGCCACAACAGTGAGAGGCCCGCGTACCACACACACAAAAAAAGCATTGACAAAATTGAACATCCATTCATGAAAAAAACTCTTATCAATGTTGGTATAAACTGTCACTATTTGCAGATGACATGATACTATATATAGAAAGTCTCCACCAAAAAAACTATTAGAACCAATCTATGAATTCAGTAAAGTTGCAGGATACAAGATTAATATACAGAAATCTGTTGCTTTTCTATAACTAATAATGAAATATCAGAAAGAGAAAGCAAGAAAACAATCCCTTTTAAAATTGCATCAGAGAATAAAATACCTAAGAATAAATTTAGACAAGGAGGTAAAAGACCTATACTCTGAAAACTATAAGACATTGATGAAGGAAACTGAAGATGATACAAAGAAATGGAAAGATATTCTGTGTTCATGGACTGGAAGAATTAATATTGTTAAAATGTCCATACTACACAAAACAATCTACAGATTTAAACCAATCCCTATCAAAATACCCATGACATTTTCCACAGAACTAGAACAAATAATCCTAAAATTTAAGGAACCACAAAACACCCTGAATTGCCAAAGCAATCTTGAGAAAAAAGAACAAAGCTTGGAGACATCATGGTCCCTGACTTCAGACTATACTACAAAGCTACGGTAATCAAAATAATATGGTACTGGCACAAAAACAGACACATAGATTAATAGAACAGAATAGAGAGCCCAGAAATAAACCTACACACTTATGATCTATTAATCTATGATGAAGGAGGCAAGAACATACAATTAATGAAAAACATTCTCTTCAATAAGTGGTGCTGGGAAAACGAAACAGCTATATTTAAAAGAATGAAATTAGAACATTTTCTCACACCATATACAAAAATAAACTCAAAATGGATCAAAGATCTAAATGTAACATCAGAAACCATAAAACTCCTAGAATAAAGCATAGGCAGAGCAATCCTTGACATAAATCAAAGCAATATTTGTTTTGGATCTGTCATCTAAGGCAAAGGAAACAAAAGCAAAAATAAACAATGGGACCTGAGTAAAATAAAAGCTTTTGCATAGCAAAGGAAACCATAAACAAAATGAAAAGACAACCTACTGAATGAGAGAAAATATTTGCAAATGGTATGACCAATAAGGGGTTAATATCCAAAATATACAAACAGTTCACACAACTCAATATAAAAAAAAAACAAAATTAAAGTTTTGAAAGAACTTTATTAAAAGAACCCAGTTAAAAAATGGGCAGAAAACCTGATGAGACATTTTTCCAGAGAGGACATACAGATGGCTAACAGGCACAGGAAAAGATACCCAACATCACTAATCATCAGAGAAAAGCAAATCAAAACCACAATGAGATATCACCTCACATCTGCCAGAATGGCTATCATCAAAAAGGCCACAAATAACAAATGTTGGTGAGGATGTGGAGAAATCCCTACACTGTTGGTGGGAATGTAAATTGTTGCAGCCAGTATGGAAGACAGTATGGAGATCCCTCAAAAAACTAAAAGGAGAACTACCATATGATCCAGCAATTCCACCCTGGGAATATATCAGAAGAAAATGAAAACACTAATTCAAAAAGATGCATGCATCCTTATGTTCATAGCAGCACTATTTATAATAGCCAAGATTTGGAACCAATCAACCTAAGTGTCTATCAACAGATGAATGGATAAAGAAGATGTGTCATATATATATATATATATATATATATATATATACACACACACACATATATACATATATATTTACATATATATATATCAATATACAATGGGATACTACTTGGTCACAAAAAAGAATTAAATTTGTAACTTTGCAGACTAGGATGGACCTGGAGTATATTATGCTTAGTGAAATAAGTCAGACAGAGAAAGAGAATGCTATCATTTATATGTGGAATCTAAAAAATGAAACAAATAAATGAATGTAACAAAGCAGAAACAGACTCACAGATATAGAGAACAAATTAGTGGTTACCAGTGGGGAGAAGAAAGAGGGGAGGGGCAAGGTAGAGGTAGGGGATTAAGAGTTACGAACTACTATGTATAAATAAACTACAAGGCTATATTGTATAGCACAGAGAATATAGCCAATATTTTATGATAACTTTAAATGGAGTATAATCTATAAAAATATTGAACCAGTATGTTGTACACTGAAATTAATATAGTGTTGTAAATCAATTATACACTCCAGTACAAAAATGGTTAACATGGTAATTTTTTTCTTTTTGTCAGAGTACTCTTTATTTATTATTTATTTTTATTTTATTGAAGTATAGTTGATTTACAATGTGTTAATTTCTGCTGTACAGCAAAGTGATTCAGTTATACACACACACACACACACACACACACACACACATATATATATATATATATATACATTCTTTTTCATATTCTTTTCCATTATGGCTTATCACAGGGTATTGAATATAGTTCCCTGTGCTATACAGTAGGACCTTGTTGTTTACCCATTCTACATATAATAGTTTGCACCTGCTAATCCCAACCTCCCAATCCATCCCCTCCCCACCCCCTCCCCCTTGGCAAACATAAGCCTGTTTTCTATGTCTGTGAGTCTGTTTCTGTTTTGTAAATATGTTCATTTGTATCATTTTTTTTTAGATTCCACATATAAGTGATATCATATGATATTTGTCTTTCTCTGTCTGACCTACTTCGCTTAGTATGATAATCTCTAGGTCCATCCATGTTGCTGCAAGTGGCATTATTTCATTCTTTTTTATGGCTGAGTAGTATTCCATTGTATATATGTACCACATAAGATGGTAAATTTTATGTTATGTATATTTTTACCACAATAGAAAAATTGAAAACAGGGACATCTCTGGTGGTCCAGTAGGTAAAACTCTGTGCTCCCAATGCAGGGGGCCCGGGTTTGATCCCTGGTCAGGGAACTTGATCCCACAAGCTGCACCTAAGAGCCAGCATGCTGCAACTAAAGATCCTGTCACAACTAAAAAAAAGATCCGCATGCTGCAGTGAAGTTCCCACACGCAGCAACGAAGATTTTGCATGCTGCAACTAAGACCTGGTGCAGCGAAAGAAAGAAGGAAGGAAGGAAGGGAGGGAGGGAGGGAGGGAAGAAGGAAAGAAAGAAAGAAAGAAAGAAAGAAAGAAAGAAAGAGAGGAAGAAAGAGAGGAAGGAAGGAAGAAAGAAAAAAACTGAAAACAAAATAAAACAAACAAAAAACCCCATGCTGCTCTGAAATAATTTTAAAGTGTAATTCTCCTCTTGACTTTCAGAAGAGCCCTTAGCAAGGGCAGAACTCTCCCTTTCTCACCTCTCCACAGTCGCCGGGGCCTTGGCACTCAGGCCATGAAAATGAAGACCCCTCCAGTCACCACCGCAGCTGGGTTCTGGGGACAGTGGGGATCCAAGAACAGAGCGCCCTGGTGTGGTCGGCTGGGGCCTTGGTGAGGGCTGCAGGTTGAGGGAAGGCCCGGGGGATTGCATATCTGCCCTTGGCCTCACTTCCCTGCTCTTCTCCTAGATGATTCTATCAGAAATGATTTGGGCCCAAGAATGGGCCTGTGATACCAACTCTGGGCTGAATTCCTCCCCTGCATGTGGGCATCACATCGTAGACCCCGATCTTCCGTAGCAGCGTAAGATAGGGAGGGCAAAGCCGGGAGCAGAGAACAGACGTTTCAGAGGTTCACTCACTTATTTTCAAAGTAGGCCACACTACCGATGAGAAAACAGGTGCACGGAGGTGAAGAGCCTTGCTGGAGACTGCGCTTCACCCCAGCTCTGTCTGACTCAAAGCTTTGAATTACATCATAATTTCTAAAAGAAAGGGTTAGGGAACCGTTGACCGTAACCACTTGCCTTGGCCAGGCATGATGATAACCGTTTGCCTGAGTTTTCTCACAATAGGATGTCCCGATAAAGAACTCAGTGCTGCCACTGAACACAGACTGGGAGAATTCGGGAGGGGCCGAAAGGAGGAAGGGAGAAGAAGATATGTCCAGAATCCTCCTCACTGGAATTCATCTTGGCTGAGCCATGTGCGAGCCACCAGGAAGGACCCTGAGTTAGAGTGATTGGCCAGAGACAACCCGGAAACTAAACCCATCACCATAAAACCCTGAGACTGCAAGCCACGTGGAGAGCCGTACTCCCGGCCTCCCTTACCTGTTGCTCTCCGCCCAGGCGCCCCTTCCCAATAAAGTCTCCTGCTTTGTCAGCACGTGTGTCTCCTCCTCCAATTCATTTCCAAGTGTTTGACAAGCGCCCACTCTTGGGTTCCCCTTCCTGCAACAAAAGGGTTGATCCTCACAATTATAATAAAATTAACAAGCAGCCTAAAGGACTTGTTTGGGAAATTCAGTCAAATGACTACATAACAAGGTTAACATCAAAGGCAGCCTCATTGAATGCTTACATTATGTTTTACCATACGCAGTTATTAAATCACTTAAAGATGTTTCAGGACTGAACGGGTTATTTCTCTATGATGCATTTCTAATGAAAGGAAACATGAACTATTATTATTCATTATAAAATGTAAAACAGGAGATTTCACAGCCAATCAAACCAGAGTTTAGAACTGGATCCTCTTGCACTTTCCCCCACATGATGATATGTCAAAGCCGTTCCCTTCTGCAGGCTTCTGCTGGCCTCTGAGCACCCTGGATCACCAGCTACGGGGTGCTGCCTGCCTGATCCGGCCAAGAACACACCAGGAACACGCCCCAGGGAGAGGCATCATCTTCCATGGGGCTGTTGAAAATACTGGGGCTTGTTGCCACGACCGCCTTCACCTACTCTAAGGATTTATCAAGTGAACAAAAATACATTAAAACTTCAGTGCTTGGCTTGGGGTTTTGAAGATCAGTGGCATCTATTGTTGGGATAGATCCTTGGGACTTTCCCAGATCCTATTGATTGACTGATTAATTGATTGTGGTACGGATGCCCGAGGGCTCTGTGCGCAGCCCAGCTCTCTCTCCGTTGCCAATTCTCCCGCAGATCCTCAGCTGCAGCTCTGGTTCTTGCCTCTTCATTCACACCATTTGGGACCTGAAACTTGTCTGTCCTGTGGCCCCGGAACCTTGACTGGGCAGCCTCTCCTGTCGGCCCCCAAGGAGGTTTGGCTGCCTTTTCTGATTGAGGGCTGCGTGACTGAACCACACAAAGTTGCTCTTTTTGTTGGCTATTTTTGTCCTGCAAAAAGCAGAGTTTCACATCCTTCACTTTCATACTTCTGGAGGAGTAAACGACCTGCTTTTGTTGCCCAATTCAGGGAACAAATGGTTCCTTCGTCAAAGAACTTTTGTGAGCCAAACAATGCTTGTTTGATGCCTGTTTCCTCTTCAGTGACATGTGTGGCACCATCACAGGAGGACCACATTCTCTCCTGCCTTCCTAGGGAGCTCCTGCCCTTTGTGTGACAAGTGCCCTTCCTCTGGGCAGCTCCACTGTGATGAGCTTTTTCTGAGGGTGCAGTGACAAGAAAAACGTGAAATATTGTTCCTGTTACCTTAAGTAATAAATCACAATTTCTTCCATTTTCTCTTTGGCTAAAAGCTTTACCCAACTTTAACCTTTCTTCTCCATTATGTAAATAGCAAAAAGAATGTGACGTGTGCACCCAAACTTAGACTGTTTGGAGCTGGAAACATCACTGACCTCTTTGTTTACTGTCTTAGAATCTTTGCAGCTGATAAATGTGTCTTCTTTCAAATGAACTGGAACAGATGAGTTGCCACAAAGCCTGGGTCTGAGCACATCGTAGGAGAATATGCAGCTTCTCCACGGCTGATGCCGGCCCATCTCATAGAAGCTCAGAGGCCCGGGGAGGCCAGCCCCAGCTGGTCCCAGGAGAGGACCATGGTCAGCTCCATATGCGAAATCTCACTGCCGGAAAGGGATTTGGGGTGCATCATATGAATACATACATACAATTATAAAATAAAAATAAAATAAGCAAAGAAATGGAGATGGAGGAGAATGAAGGTAAAAAGTTGAGGCCACGTTTTTCTTTTTGCCTATTCATATTTTGAGTTTTCTCACTTTCCTTATTGACTTGTAGGAGTTCCTTGTATATTCCAGGTCTGTGCTCTCTAGTGAGGTAGCCACTGGTCCCATGCGCCTGTTAGAATGACAATTAACTAAAATCCAGCTGCTCAGTCACACTGGCTGCATTTCAAGTGCTCATTAGCTGCCAGTGGCTTGTGGCCAGCACAGACCTGGAACATTCCCATGAGTGCGACAAACCTTCTCAGACAGAGTGGTTGTATCTATGAACCCCTTGTCAATTTTATTCATTTCAAATCTTCTTCCAGATTATTGTTTTCTGCTAACTTTGACTAAGACGACTTCACTGAACCACAGGTAGAGTTTTTAGATGGTCTTATCCCTCCTATTTTGCCCTGTCGTTGGTGCATTGAGGGTCTTGTTTGAATAGTCTCCTCCCTGAGGTCGCCAAGACATTTCCTTTGACCTTTTTGCATCTGTTATATGGTTTTACTTTTCCTATTTTTTTTTTTAATTTGTATTGGAGTGTAGTTGATTTACACTGCTGTGATAGTTTCAGGTGTACAGCAAAGTGAATCAGTTATACATATACACATATCTATTCTTTTTTAGATTCTTTTCCTATATAAGTCATTACAGAGTACTGAGTAGAGTTCCCTGTGCTGTACAGTAGGTCCTTGTTGGTTACCTATTTTATACACAGTAGTGTGTATATGTCAATCCCAAACTCCCAATTTATTCCTCCCTCCCCTTCCCCCCTGCTAATCATAAGTTTGTTTTCTACATGTGTGACTCTGTTTCTGCTTTGTAAATAAGTTCATTTGTACCCTTTTTTTTTTAAGATGTTGGGGGTAGGACTTTATTAATTTATTTATTTTAGCTGTGTTGGGTCTTCGTTTCTGTGCGAGGGCTTTCTCTAGTTGTGGCAAGCGCGGGCCACTCTTCATCGCGGTGCGCGGGCCTCTCACTATCGCAGCCTCTCTTGTTGTGGAGCACAGGCTCCAGACATGCAGGCTCAGTAGTTGTGGCTCACGGGCCTAGTTGCTCCGCGGCATGTGGGATCCTCCCAGTCCAGGGCTTGAACCCGTGTGCCCTGCATTAGCAGGCAGATTCTCAACCACTGCGCCACCAGGGAAGCCCTGTACCCTTTTTTTTTTTTGATTCCACATATAAGCGATATCATATGATAATTTGTCTTTGTCTGACTTCACTCAGTATGGCAATCTCTAGGTCCACCCATACTTTACCTATTAAGGTATTGAATCCAACAGGACTTTGCCTCCTTTACACAGTGGGAGGGAGGAATCCATTTACTGAGACAGGTCTCCCCATCACTGCTGCAAACACATGGGTCTTCTCCCCACTGGATTGGAGCGCTGCTGCTCTCCCGAGCCCGTCCCAGGCCTGCATGTGACTTGTTGGTCCGTGGCTCTCTCACGGGCTGCATCCACCTCTTTGCTTTTCCTCTGCTGGAGCACGCTGCCTTCTTGCTACGACTCTGTGGTGTGACTTCATATGGGGGTTGTGCCCTGCAACCCCTGGCTCTTCTTTTGCCAAAGTGTCTTAGCCATTCATGGACCCTACCCATCTACATGCATTTTAAAATCCATTTTGTGAGTTCCTCAAACATACATATCTATCTATCTATCTATCTAAAATTGGCAATACTAATGAAATACGCTCCTTTAATTTTAAAAGAGTGTATGTATGGGGCAAGCTCTGAGATCTCCTTTTGAACCTAAGAATGAAGCTGCAAGTGTTAACAGTGATTAAAAATCCATTCCATGGAGTTTCAATGACTCTGGAGCACCTGTAAATGCTCATTTCCAAAGCGCTTTGCTTTTGGAGGCTCCTAATGAAGGCAGTGTGTTGCCATGGTAACAGTTACTTTTAGTTAGTACTTTTTATAGATTTAAGGGTGACACCCTGCAGTCTCTTCCTACAAGTGAATAAATCTTAAGGCAGTGTGGTACTTCATTTAATGTAGATATTTAATGGCATAGAGTCGACTTGAAAGAACCAGAAATGGGAAATTTTGTATTTGATGTAGACACACGTTGTTACCAGGGCTACAACATTTTCATCAATTTTTTTCTTTTTTCTTTTTTTTTTTTTTTTACAAAATACAAGTTAATCTTTTTATCCAATGAAAGGTATTAAATATGGATTTAATAAATTATGGCTGAAATATATACGTGTGTCAGGAGTTTGCCCAGATCACTGTTTTTTACCTTGGGGCAGAATCCCCAGTTGCTGTTGGGAATCTGAAGACTTGAAGAACGGTGTCTCCTGACCTGATGGGGGGACGTCACAGGCGCCCGGGGAGGAGGGAGCTGGTGGGCCTGGGTTTGGATACTAGCTCTGCCCTTTACTGCCTGTGAAGGCCTGAGCTTCAGAAGATACGGTAACCCCCATCTTCTACTCTGCAGAGCAACATGATGACTGAAAGAGATCCATGTCAAAAGTGCGGACGGAAGGCAACAGAGAGTGGTCCTCGGGGGTGCCCAGCACCAGGGAACAGATTGGACCCTCTGTTTCCATGCAGGGGCCACGGAGCACAGAGGCAAGGCCTCGGACAGGGGGCAAGGGCCTGGGCAGAGGGCCTGGGGCTGGTGGGGTGAGGATGGTCAGTGAGGACAACGGGGCGGCGATCAGAGGCCCCAGTGTAGGCTGAGAGCTCTGTACTTTACACAGCAGCCAGCTTGGTGACCAGAGTGTGGCAGAGGGAAGACCTGGCAAAGCTAAGGGGCACAGAGAGGCTGCCACGAAGGCCGTGTGTGCCCCTGGCCCGAGGAGAGCAGGGGTGACGTCAGGCAGGGATCTGGGAGGGAGGTGACACTGTGAACCTCAGTCACCAAGAGGAGGCTCCTCTGGGCATGGAGAAGCAGAAGGAGTGGAAGGAGCCAGAGCTTATCCTAAAAGCTTTCAGCTTCTCTGATAAACAACTGTTTACAGAACAGCGACAAACATAACAATATGTGGTTTGAATATCTGACATCTGTCCTTTTAAAAAAAGTTTCAAAATGCATTTATGAGCATTATCTCATTTGGCTCCCACAAGAGCTTTGTGAGCTAGAACAGGCAGACTTTACATCCTTGTCTAAAATAGGAAGAGACCGTTTCTAGAAAAGTAACAACCGCAATGAAGGCAAAACAATTTCCAGGCCTTATTCTGTCTCCAAAAAAAAGAAAAAAAGAAAAAAAAAGTGGCTTCTTTTGCCTCTGTGGTTCCACATCATGGCCAAGGTCAGTCTCATATCAGTTCTCTGGGAATCAGGAGGAAATTGCTGAAGAATGGACACGCCCAGGAGCGGTCCCTTAGACTTCTCAAGGACAGAGCTGGTTGTCCAGATGACAGACCAGTTCATTGTGCAATGAAATGAAGTATACATGTCCTACAGGTGGTCAAAACAGGGTGCTTCCCAATCTATGAGCTCTCCCATGACTCACATGGGTGTGGGCTAAGGTTTTGGGACACCTACTGGGAATACAACTCAGCCTATCATCTGGGTCCATGTGACCTCCATCCCAGCTGCCGTATTGTGGTCCCTGATGTTTCCACTCCTCCAGTCCCCTAGGGAGTTAGGAGCTGCCCACACGGCCGCCAGTGACACCCATCTCCTGGTATTCATGACTTTGTGTGTATGGGCTGGACCAGTGACTTGATTTTGATGAACAAAATACAGCAGAGGTGATGGGGTGTCACTTTTGAGGGGAGGTTATAAAAGACTGTGACTTCCCTCTTTTTCATATACTCTGTCTTTCTGACCCTCCTCACACATTTGCTCTGATAAAGTGGAGAAGGTCACATGGCAAGAAACTCTGGGCAACCTCCGACTAACTGCCAGTAAAGAAGGCAGAGCCTCATCCTGACATCTCACAAGGAGCTGAATCCTGCCAACAACCATAGGAGTGAGCTGGAATTTCATTGTTCTCCTTTGGAAACTTCAGATGAGACCACAGCCCCAGCTGACACCTTGATTACAGCCTGTGAGAACCCCTGAGCTGTGTAACCCAGCTAAACTGTGCCCTGATTCCTGGCCCACAGAAACGATGAGATGATAACTGTGTTTTTTAAGCCACACACTTTGGGGTGATTTGGGGGTAATTTGTTTTGCAGCAACAGATAATTAATACACCTAGGTTCCAACACTTGGGGCTATGTTTGATCCTATCGATTACAATAAAGCATGTAGAAGTTCTCCTGCCCTTTTCTCAAGGCCCCTAAATTTATGCTTCTCTGGAATCTGAGGGAAGATATTGGGGAGGAAGATAATGCTTAGGAAGGAAAAGATCACTCCGTATCAGCCTCCAGGCACTCTTTCCTCTGCTGGACAACCACTTGTCCAGCTTTTTGCCTTCCTTGCTATTCTGCCTTGGACTTTCTATGTTCCAAAACTTAGCTTGAGTCCAGACTGTCTTCTTCTTCATCCTTGACCTGGATTCCAACTCCAGAGCCTGGGGTTGCTGGGGTTCTCAGCCTGACCTGGTCAGCAGATCTTTTATCGCTGCTGCATTTGATGGTTGGTCTTCGGTGTTCTCGTCCTCGTACGACACCCACACAGACCAAACCTCCTTAGCAGCCCTGCAGGATGGCCTGATTCCCCGCCCGGGCAGTACACTGCCAGGCCCCCGACTAGCTCCCAGTGCCCAGCCCTGGTGCATGGCTCCCTGACTGCTCTGCTCAAGCTTTTCATATCACTGACCTTCGCAGCCCCGCTGCCTTATAAGGCTCACACAGTCTTTCAAAGGTCTGTGCCAAGTTCTGAGCTCCTTCCTCCTGTCTGTCCAGGGGGGTGGGATGGGACTTACAGACGGGCCAGCTCTTCGGGGGAGATGTGAACGCAGCAGCTTCACGGAGAGTTTGGCACCAGGCCCGGCCACTCAGTGGCACCGCAGTGACTCACCAAGCACTGGGGAGTGGGGTGTGGTGTCAGAACCAGGCCCCAGGCCCTCTCAGCAATGATGAAGCAGACCGTTGACTTGGAGCCATGAAAACAGAGTAAAAGTTCCTTTTCCTGGCTTCCAGGGATTGCCGCAGGTGGATGGATGCCAGCCACCCACCCAATCTGTCCTCATCCTGAGCCCTCTACTCCCGCCACTTTCTAGTCCAGAATTCTTTACTTTACAAAATATTTAGTGGGACTTCCCTGGTGGTCCAGTGGTTAAGACTTTGCCTTCCAATGCAGGGGGTGTGGGTTTGATCCCTGGTCGCGGAGCTAAGATCCCACATGCCTCACGGCCAAGAAATCAAAACATAAAACAGAAGCAATATTGTAACAAGTTCAATAAAGACTTTTAAAATGGTCCACACCAAAAAAACAATCTTAAAAAAAAAATAAAGAATAAAAAAATAAAGGATAAAAAAATAAAAAATATTTATTGAATGGGTGAACCCCACAGACATTATGTGAAGCAAAATAATCTGAATACGAAAGACTAAATGCTGTGCACTTCCTTTAGATGGCATTTTAGAATAGGCAAAGTTCAGTAAAGTGAAAAAAAATCCTACTAGTTGCCTCTGGTTGGTGAGGGATTGTCTGACCAGAGATGTGAAGGAACTTTCTGGACAGATGGAGATGTTCTCTGTCACAGGGTTGGGGCACCACAGGTGTATTCATTTGCCAAAATCGTACAGCCAGCTTTGTGGTTCTGTCACTAAGTCATTTTGATAGATGTAAATTTTACCTCCAATAAAACTAAAAAATAATATTAAGTCAGGACAGAGAGTGGGTGGGTTTACAAAAGAAGCAGAAATGGCAGAATGTGGATAATTCTTGAAACTGGGTAATTGGTGCACAGAGGCTCATTACATTATTCTGTTTACTTTGAATATGCGTAAACTTTTCCATAATAAGGCACTGAAAAATTATCTACTGAACACATATTCTGTACGAGACCCTAAGCTAAATGACACGGCCCAGGCAGACAAGGCTGCAGATACAAAAAGTCAATTAAAGATGGAATTTTTACTTACAAACATTAAGTTTCTTGAAAGGGGGAAATGTGGAAAGAAATGCTGACCATTATTAATATCTTAAATTGTTATTCATTAACAACCCCTTAGTGTCGTTTATAATTTGCCACAGATATGTATGCTTAGGAGGAATACTAATGATACTCTCATCAGATCTATAGACAAAATTGCTCTGAGATATCTTGTTTCTTCCCACTTCTATACCTTTGTTTTTGCTCTTTCCACGCATGCTTGCTTCCCTCTATCCCTCCAAACCTATGTAAATTCCACTCATGATTTAGCAGCACTACTCAAAACAAGGGCCCAGGAAGATGCAGACCTTTTACCAGGGGTAAATCCACCTGCTGCTTCTTTCATCAAGATTGTCATGTTATGTTATCCTCATAAGAAGGAGGGCAGCAGAACTAAACATTGTGCTGGGTGATGTAGTTGATTTACATGCTGATTCAAGCTGGATTCTTAGAGCAGCAGCCAGCCCTGGGACCAACACTAAGGCAATGGTTCATCAGATTCACCTGGGGAGCATACAGGTCCACTAAAGCAGAATCTCTGTTGTGAGTTCACCACGTGATTCCAACACACAGCCAGCCGTGTGAACCAGTGATTTATGAACCGCATAAGTCACTTCCCCTCCAGGAATTTCTCTGTGCCGGCTCTGGAAGAGTTTTCTTTTATCCAACACCCTCCACATCGCTGACTTCCAATCTGCTGTCTAAGTGTCTGGGGCCTTGTACTGTTTCAAACCATCATGCTTGGTTTCTTCAATAAGGATATATGGATCTGTGTTTTTTTTTGTTGTTGTTTTTTGTTTTTTGGTTTTTTTTGTGATATGCGGGCCTCTCACTGTTGTGGCCTTTCCTGTTGCGAAGCACAGGCTCCGGACGCGCAGGCTCAGCGGCCATGGCTCACGGGCCCAGCCGCTCCGCGGCATGTGGGATCTTCCCGGACCGGGGCATGAACCCTTGTCCCCTGCATCGGCAGGCGGACTCTCAACCACTGCGCCACCAGGGAAGCCCGGATCTGTGTTTTTGAGGGTAGGGACCATCTTTTACTTCTTTGCATCCCTCCCAACACTTAGCACTATGGTACTCAGTACACATTTGTTCAAAATGTTTTTTTAGAAAATGATCAAGTATTTCCTTATTAAAACTTGCCTGGGGACTTCCCTGGTGGTGCAATGGTTGAGAATCTGCCTGCCAATGCAGGGGACACGGGTTCGATCTCTGGTCTGGGAAGATACCACATGCTGTGGAGCAACTAAGCCCGTGCACCACAACTACTGAGCCTGCGCTGTAGAGCCCGCAATCCACAACTACTGAGCCTGCATGCCGCAACTACTGAAGTCCACGCGCCTAGAGCCCGTGCTCCGCAACAAGAGAAGCCACCGCAATGAGAAGCCCATGCACTGCAACGAAGAGTAGCCCCTGCTCACCGCAACTAGAGAAAACCCGTGCACAGCAGTGAAGACCTAACACAGCCAAAAACAACAAAAAAAACACAAAGAAAAACTTGCCTGTATTCTTTAATTTTATATATATATATATATATATATATATATACACACACACACATATATATATATATATATATATATTCCTATGGTCTGAATGCTTATGTCTCTCCCACCAATTCTATGTTGAAATTCTACCTCCTAATACCTGAGGGTATTAGGAGGTAGAGCCTTAGGGAGGTGATTAGGTGCCCTTACAAAAGGGACCCCAGAGAGCTTCCTCGTCCCTTCTGCCACATGAGGAGACAGAGAGAAAACAGCTATCTATGAATCAAGAAGCTCTCACCAGACACTGAGTCTGCCAACACCTTGATCTTGGGCGTCCCATTCTCCAGAACTGTGAAAAATAAACTTTTGTTCTTTATACGCCACCTAGCTGAGGGTATTTTGTTATAACAACCCAAATGGATAAAGACATATAGATATCTATAAATTACTCAAGAATTCTTTCTCAAGGTTTTGAACTAAATGATTAATCAATACTGGGACATGCTTTTTCATGAAGGAAATACAGAAAGAGGTAAAATTTAAACATAACTTTTCAGTTATTTAATTTTGCAATATGCCAATTCAATGTATTTCCTATTTAACAGATTCTGTCTATATTATTTTGCTATCCGTCCTCACGCAGACTATTTATATGCTGAGTTGTTTGCAGGGGAGAAATTTGTTCTAATGGAGTTACTGGAAGTTGAGGTAAACCGACTCAGGCTTTAGAGAACCATCGTTCTTACCGGTTGACCACAAATGAGAGGAACTATATATACCTATTACAGATCAACACCAGAATGACCTTCACACATAATGGTGCAGAATTTTTTTCCCAATGAAACATGGAAAAATGTAGCAGCCCAGAGTGAAGTTGCCTTCAAAAGCTCTCTGGAGCGAAACCACTGTGTTCTCCTGGGTGACAGAGCCCAGTACTAACGTCCATCAGAGAGGCTCCTAGGAACGGCTTCCATTAAACAGTGTATTAACCAGAGCCTGGTTGCTTGTACCACACTGATAAAGACAAAATTCATCCTCTCTACCAAAAACATACTTGCCATACAAGACTTAGCAATGAAAATAAACAAAAGCTTTAGATGTCAACTACAGATACCACGAAGAACGGTGAATTTAGGTTTTTGTTAATGCTCATTTGTCTTTGCTTTTAATTGCTTAGTTGGCTGCAAAAAGTGTCGTTCACATTCCTTTACAATATTGTTTCACTTGAAGTTAATTGTGAAAGAAAAGAGAGAATTAATAGCACTTCTCAGAAGCCCACATGTTATTTAACCTAAAGAACTTTACATCAGAGATTTCAGTATGAGTCAAAGGCCATCATTGCTTCAAAATAGGGTGATTTAGCAAATTAAAGTTAGGAGAGCAGTAGATAGTGCTGATGAGAATGGCAAAAACGCATTAAGAGTGATTCATTCCTTGAAGAAAAGAATCACTGTCAATGCCAAGTTTAAACACTGTGGAATTTACTAACTATTGCAGAGCACCACCTAGTGGTGATGATATAGCTCCATCCTGGTGTTAAAGGAGGACTGGTTTACCTCAGCCTGAAATTGGCAAATCCAGGTCCATAGTGGATGACACACACCATGACTGTAAACTATCAAAAAGGTGAAAGGAGAAAGGCATCTTTTATCACTCAAAATTTGTTTAGGGTGATGAAGTGCATTAATATAGATAAGGTAAGCAGGTTCCAGTAGCTTATATGAAATTTTAAAATGTTCCAGGGTCTCAGACATGTCCAATATGGATTCTCAGTAAATTTTGTTTTAGGATATTGAACAAGTACTGTGGTTACTTTTCTCACAATAATTACTGCAATCTGTCTTATCTGTCTTGAGTTATACCATAGAATATTGAGTACTGCTTTGTTTTTTTCTTACTCTGAACAAGTGTAATTTGTGCATTTCTTCAAGTGCAATCTGAAAATCAAATGCTTTTGACATGGTAGGTGTCACAATTATCTTTATTTAATGAGATTTATGGAGGGTGAAAAAAATGTTTAAAGGGATAGTTGTTTCTATGACAACTTGAGGGCATAGCTGAGAGTATTATGGGTAATTTGGACACTTTCTGATCAAATTCAGATATAACAAGGCACTTACACTTAGTTTACCAATATTTCTAATTATAAGCACATTTTCAGACATATGGGGCTCACTGTATTTTAAACATAGACAAGATTCAATGTGAATCTATCATTTTTCTCTTGCTTCAAGCCTTGTTTTATAAAAGAGCCATTGATTTGTTTGGCATGGGTAAACCTAATTTAATCTATTAGATGTCCTTCTCAACAATAAAGGGTCTGAAGAAAAAATGTTAATGACTAGGCCTGAAATTATTTTTAAAATTCACAATGTTGTCTATTCTATTTTGCTTACTGACTTAACAAATCTTTAAACAACCTTCATGTGTATTATGGAGATATAACTTATACCATACAGTGATGTGATTTATTGAATGTGAGAGAAATTCTCACATTCAATCTTAATTTCCTTAAAAAGAAGAGAACAGGTTACAGTGTTTAAATAGTGAATGCTTTTGTAAAAGAGCAGCTAAGTGCAGTCTTTCTCACAACTACTCAACTTTAGTGGCAGCATGAAAGCAGCCATAAACTTTATGCAAATGAGCAGATGTGCCTGTTTTCCAATAAAGTTTTATTTACAAAAACAGGCTGCGGGTTGGATTTGGTCCACTGCCATACTTCACTAACCTTGATCTCTATCATCAGTGGGGAAATTGGTATTTTGATGCATCTTATTAAACCTCTGTTCAATATTTTTTATTATTTATTATAACAAATATTTATTGAGCACCTACTGTGCTCCAGGCACTGCTCTAAGAACTAGGGATACAGCCGTGAACAAAATAAAATCTCTATCCTCACAGAGCTTGCATTCTACTGGGAGAAAACAAACGAACAAAGAAACAAAACATGCAATGCATCAGGGAGTGCTTGAAGAAAATAAGGCAGAATGAGGGATGGATACTTCTAGAGGTGGGAGTGGCACAGTTCTAGAAGGAGTGCTAAGAAAGTCCTCCCGAGAGGTACAGGTACGTGAGGGTCAGAAAGAAGCCGCCCCACCCCTCTGCTGCGTAGGGGGTGTTGGCGGCTGTTCCAGGGAAGACAGGAGGGTGGAGTCCTGAGCCAGGAGGAGAACCAGCCAAAGGCTGATGAGCCTGCAGCCCTGGGGGAAGGAAGGGAGGTATCCAGGGGCCAGGGCCAGGGCCTCCAAGGCCATTTTGAGGAGCAAGGACTTTATCTTGGTGTTATGGAGGCCCCTAGGGGCCTTTAAGCCAGGCAGTGACTGATTGACGCATTTATAATCTGTCTCTCTCTGCTGTGGCACCATGGGTTGTGGGTCCAGGACCAAGCAGGGCGGGTTAGGAAGCCCCACAGCCTCCAGGTGCGGGTGGTTGGACTTGGCCGCGTGGTGAGGAGCAGTCAGATCCCGGGAACAGCTGGGGCTGGGACGTGGGATGAGGGGAAGGGAAGCCAGGGCGACTGTCCAAAGACTTTGGACAGAAGTGCCATTTGCTGAGCCCTAAGCAGTCGTGGGCATGGCACTTGGCAGGGGCCAGTTCCCAGGTGCTTGGCTAGCATCGTTTGGGTTGCCTCTTAGGCTGGAGGCAGCGGATGGGACTGGGCTTCAGGGAGGAGATGCCAGTTGGGGAGTGATGGGTAGAGGCCCACAAGGTCATCAAGAGAACCACCAGGACCGGGATCCCGCGGGGGAGCAGGAAGAGTGGGGTGGGAGGGGGGAGCGCATCCGGGAACAGCCGAGGCGAAGGCCAGGGATGGAGAGGGGCGGGGAGCACATCCGGGAACAGCAAGGAGAAGGCCAGGGATGGAGGGGGGGGATCTTTATGGGAGGGGCAGGGGGAGGGAAGCGGGCTGCAGAATAGGTTCAAGAGGAACCGGGGTGTGTGTGGGGGGGCGGTGAGGAAGCCAAGCCGGGTGTGTGGAGACCTGGGCCCAGGATGGGCAAGCTTTCACCTCACTGCAGACCAAGCCGTGAGCTCCGTCCCAGGCTGTGCTGGGCTCTGAGAAGGAAAACGTGGATGTAAAAGATTCCTTTTTGTGAGCGTGTGTGCTGGGGGGCCGGGGGGCAGGAGAGGTGTGAGGGGAAACAACCCATCTATTCTGAGAAGCATGAAAATAGGGGCCAGAGTGTGTGGAAACAGAGCTGAGGGTCCCATCCCCGGGGAGGGTCACATCCTGGCTGCCCAGGTGTGTTGCTGGACAGTGGAGGAAATTTTAGAGTGAGATTCCCAAGGGCTTGATCAACGAAAAAGTGTGGACCCCACATGGGTGGTTTGGCCGTTCCCAATCCACAGTGAGGCCTGGTGGGCAGGAGACCTTCCATCTGTAGGTGTAGGTGTTTCCTTCCATCGGTAGGTGTGCTAAGAAGCAGGCCAGCCGAGTCTTGGGGCTTGCATCCCGCACACACCCTGTGAAGGAGGAGCGCCAGGTCCTTGGAAGCCGTGGGCCTCTGGAAAGGGTACAGAACCAGGGGCCTGGAGCCAGTGCCTTCAGCCCTGAGCCTCAGCTCCTAAACCTGCCACTTGGGGATAATCGCACTTTGAGGTGTGGGGAGAGGAGTTAAGATAACGCATGGAAAACGACTGTGCCCCGAGGGGGCTTGTGGGTGTGTGATGAGAGTGTCCTCAGAACTCCGCGGGAGCATCCAGACCCACCTGAGAATTATGACCTGACGCCAGAGGTGAGGCTTGTCCCTCATGAGTGAAATATTTAGGTATAGGACACGCCCAGCATTCCTTTCCGTTCATCCCTCATTGTCCCTTTTCAATGCATTTAATGATTGTAAACAGAAACACAGTGTCAGCTGGGCTCCTCCCCGCCTCCGGCGGCCTCATCCAGATGCAGCCTGCCTGCTGCCTGTGTCTGGGATGCCATCTGGGCGTCCTCAGGACTGCTGCTGCCTTCTCACGGGTGGAGTCGCAGGTCCTGGATACTGTTGCCTTGGTGAATTCACAGTGCTGTGTGTGGGTAGGGGGGGAAGAATCTCTGATTTAGTCTCTGCTCTTAAACATTGAGGTTATCCCTGATGAGGCTTAAAATTAAGACATCCTCTCTCTTTCGTTGTCTTTTTCTTCAGTATATGTGTCTGTGAGCAAGGGGTGTTCTTTTTTTGGCAGGTGAATGAACAGAAAAAGGAGAAAAGCACACACTTGCTGTGTCCAAGTCAATCCCCTCTCTCTAGCCCTTCACGGAAGGGAGAGAGAAACATCACGAAGCATGCGGGGTACTTTTTCTGAAATCAGGTCCCAGGGCTGAGTGGGAGGACCCACTTCCAGGGCCTCCACTCCAGCCTGACTTCTGCGCTGGGGTAGAGGTCCTGCTCCAGCCTCCTCTGCCGAAGGTGAGCAGGAGGGTGAGGGGAGAACGGTGACCCCACCGGGCACAGAGCAGGCCCTTCGCCACAACCGCTGTGCAGCAGACGTACGCGTGGATGAAATGTCTTCTAACAGTTGGTGGAACCCAAGTTGATTTTGCTGCTAGTGTGGCAAAACTCAGACAGGAAAGACACTTTCCCCACCTCCTAATAAAATCACATAGTGCATCTCTAACTTATTCATTAATTCACAGAACCTGGATATAAATTTGGGGAGAGGAATGATCATATTACTGCCCTTCTCAAGAGGCATATTTAGGAGCTGGCCATACAGGTGCTTAATAATACCTACTGTCATCACTATTGTGATGAAATAACCTAATGAGGTGTATTTTTCACAGGACTCTATTCAACATGAGTAGGAGATGATCAATTATTATTTTAGACCAGTGTTTCACAGATGCAGAAAAATCGACATATTATAGGTTGTTTTCTAACGCAAATAGGATTTAGGTTATGCACGTTGCAGGTTAACCTAACAGACATAACTATTGTTCTAGAATGTAGAGCATGTTTATCCAATATGTAGGGCCATTTTAACTCTTTAAATCATGGCAAGATACAGTTGGGAGTCTGCAGAAATTGTTAGCAATAAACAGTGAACACAGAGGGAGTGATGATAAAATGATAAACCAACACAGACAGAAAGTCCAGTGATGGCCCAGCGGGGAAGGTTCTCCACATGCTCTCCAGCAGGGTTGGGGGTACCCCGTTTAGAATTTCAGGCTAGGAAAGGACAGTGAGGTCAGAGAGAAGACAAGCAATGCGCAGAAGGGAAGAACAGGTCAGGGGAGGCTGGTGAGAGCATAGGTCACGGCTCTGGAGAGAAGGGCCAATCTAGAGATATGGGTGGGGTCGGCCGCAACTTTTCCTCGGGAAATGGCTAAAGTCATGAGCTCAGTCTTCAGCTCAGAAGGGCCTGAGGCTGGGGGCAGGGGGAGACGCACCTAGACCACTCCAGGGCACGTCTCGCCCCACGTGCACCTGTATCCACACAGACATGGCCCTGGGGAATGGAGGAAAAAGAGAAGGTGTTGAGCCTCCCCAGGAATCAGGAAAAGCCAAAGCCTTAGCAGCTCAAAGAAAGCACGACCGCAGGGTGGCTGCTTTGGAGCTCAGAGCTCCCGCTCTCTTGGGGTCTGACAAGAAGTTATGACCCAAGGACCTTCTTTCCATCCTTACATTACCCCTGGGTGGGGGTCCGGGGGCAAAAAAGGAAAGGGAGACAAGAAAGAAGGATCTAGGCCTCAGGGAAAGGCAGGAGGGGTCAAGAAACCATAATCGAGACGCTGTGTTTGCACACAAGACAGAAAGTCGAAACCAGGATGTTCTACTGATCGTATTAACTCAGTGCATGGGCCTCAGGCCCAGGGGGACTGAGGGCGCAGAGTGGCCAGATGCACAGAGGAGATGCTGGCAGCCCCGGACTGGACCGTTGTCTTAATCGGAAAGAGAAGCCAAGAGGAGGACGCAGTGAGCAGGCGGCCGAGTCTTAGCATGAGTTGAGCGCCAACAACATGCCGGGCACAGAGTAGTCTGGGCACAAAGAGGGAAGAATGGATCAGGAGAGGCTGCTTCATGCATTTTTGTGCATTTAACCCTCTCTCCCCCCAGTACTTGATGAGCCAGCTACTGTTTATTATTCTCGTTTTCCACAAGAGAAACTCAGGGATGGAGAGGTTAAACAGCTTGCCCAGGGCTACACAATACTTGGCGATGCTTATTTTTATGTGTGAACTTGTCTAGGCCGCGGTGCCCAGGTGTTTCGTCAAACACCAGTCTAGACGTGGCTGTAAGGATATTTCTTAGGTGTGATTAACATCTAAACCAGTGGACTTCGAGTAAAGCAGGTTACCCTTCCGTAGTGTGGGTGAGCCTCACCCAATCACATGAATAAAGAATAAAGACAAAGCCTTCCTGAAATAGAAGTAATTCTCCTTAAGATTGCAACATAGAAACCTGCCAGGGTTTCCAGCCTGCTGCCCTGTGGAATTCCGACTCAAGCCTCAACATCAAGTCTGATCTGGATTCCCACCCTGCTAGGGCTTGCCCTGTGGGTTTTGGACTTGCCAGCTCCCACAAATGCACAAGCCAATTCCTTAAAATAAATTTCTCTCTCTCTTTCTCCGTAGGGGTGTGTGTGTGTGTGTGTGTGTGTGCACGCGCGTGTGTGTATCCTTTCGCCTTACTGAAAACAAGAAGTAGATGGGGAATGAAACAAAAATCACCTCTTTGACAAACACTGCAGGCATCTGCCGCTCTGGATCCTGTTCTGGGAAGGGCTGGGATGCCTGGGGGCCGGCCTTGGGCCTGCTGGACACAGCTGGGAGGACACTGCGCTCTCCACAGAGGGGGCTCACCTGCAGGAGGAGTGTTCATCACAGGGAACCCAAGCCCACCCAGGTCAGTCTCAGGGACCCCGGAGAGCTTTGCCCCAAGACTAAATGGGTTCTCCACGCAGCCAGAAAAAGGATCAAAAGCAGGATGTATACTTTCCAAGTGAATAGACTATGATAATGAGGCCCCAAGTACATATTTAAGTTAATAAGCCCTATGAATGGAAAAATCGATTACATACGCTAATTAAATACATTAAATGTTGGCCTGTGTACTTTTCCCACAATGCTTACTAATTATCACAATGTAGCTATTTATAAGCAAGCCATAAGCAAATTAAAGAAAATGGATGGTTTACATTTTTCATGCCTTTTGGAGGGGGAAGGATTTTGCCTGGAGTAGAAACCATTTTGACAGTTGCGTTCGGTTCTCGGTTTATTCAAATCCTTCCCATCAGGGTCTGTATCGGCAAGAAATAGCCGTGAAGGCTGAGCACAGTCCAAGTTTCATTGTAGCGCATAACATACGTAACCTGTGAGCCGGAGAAGCAGACGAGGGCCACTCATATTAGAATACTTCCAGAACGTCCCATAAAAAGTTCAAAATTCAGGGTTTTTTTGAGGGGGAAAGCATTAGAACACATTTTAGTGGATCACTGCACAATTCTTATTATTATTTTTTTTTTTGGCTGCGCTGTGTGGTTTGTGGGATCTCAGTTCCCTGACCAAGGATTGATCCCAGGCCACAGCAGTGAAAGCCCGGAATCCTTCCCACTAGGCCACCAGGGAACTCCCCACTGCATCCAGGACATTCAGATGTTAGAATTTTACCACTGAAATGCAGAGTTATCCGGGAGGCTCTGAAAGTGCAGTTCCCAATAAGGAACAAAACCCTGGGGCAATTAGGAGCGTGCTTCCATGGCATCCAGGGTCTGAGATTCATGTGCTCTCCAAGAACCATTTTTCTATACCGTGGAACAACCCAAGAAGCCACACAGTGGCCTGGGCACATCCTCGAAGATATGGGCATCAGCAGAACGATTTGTAAATGGTCAGGGGTCAGGGTGAAATCAGAGCTACACAGGGAGGAAGAAAGCGGAAAAGAAAAACATAGGACTTTTCAAAAGCTGCAAACACACGCAGAATGTGAACATACTTGTTAAATAATTGAAGACTTTCTCGATCCTCAGTCTCAAGGACACTGCTAGGTTCGGGCTGAGTTCCAACCCTTGCTTTTTCCTCTGCAGCAGCTACATCTTGCAGGATCCTGCGGGTCTGCTCTGCATTGTAACATAAACAGGAATCACAGTTCTGGCAAGACGCTCTCCCACTCATCCCTGCCTTGCTTCCCTTCGCTAAAGTCATCTCTTGCTGGAGACATGGCCGTTTCAATAGGGCAGAGAAGGGCAAACAGGATTCAGGCCACACTTTTCTAAACAAACGCCTGTTAGTTCATTGACATACGGATGATTATAAGTCCTTCAATTGCTCCTTGGGGCTGGGAAGAAAGGGCGTTTTTCAAAAGCCCATGTCGGTATTTTTCTGAGCACAGGGCTTTGGAGTAAATAAATACTCACATTCCTTGCAATATGTACAAATGGGTTTCATGCAAACAGAGAAGAAGGAAAAGGAGGAGCCAGGATCCCTTTCAAATGTGGCTTCTCCCGAGCTGCTGACCCAGGACCCCCACGGCCTGTGCGGGTTTGGGAGGCAGAGGCACGTCAGGTTCGCCAGGAAAGCTCATCTTCTTCCTCTCTGGGACCCGACTGTGATTTGGGGCAGCAGCTTTACTGCACGCCCGATTCAAAGCCTCTGAGACTTCGTTCCCTACAAGCCTCTCTGTCCCACCTCCCATCCGTCACAAGACGCCATCTTCCCTAGCAAAGAGCTGATGTAACACCCTCCGTGGGGCCCCTTCAGCATCCAAGGCCACCTGCCGACCTCTCTGCCCCCCCCCCCCCCCCCCCCCCCCGCCTGCACCGGCCCTCGCGCTCACGTGCTCCTGCTTTGTCATGTCCCCCTCCCCCTCCCGCTCCTGGAAGGCAGCCCGCATCCTCCCGGCGGTCACATACCTGCCAGGTGCAGGCATGTCGTGATCTGTGTGGCCACAAGGAATCGCATCGCGGTGGAAGGGTCCACCCAAGAACCGGGCTGAGCGAGAGGCTGACTCTGCTCACACTTACATGGTCCTTCCAGTTCTAGATCCTGCCTGTTCTCCCAGTGCACCAGGGTGGGAATAGGAGAAACGCAGTGCCCGCCTTTAAGGGGCCGTAGGGATGAGCCTCTCGCCCTGTGTGTGGGGTTCTCCCCCGTAGTTAGGGGTGTCAGGCACTCTTTTCATCTCTATGGGCACAAATGACCTGTTGTAACAACTAGTGCTTCCGCAAAGAACATTAAAATGTGGACACAGGGACTTCCCTGGTGGCCCTGTGGTAAAGAATCCGCCTTCCAGTGCAGGGGACACGGGTTCTATCCCTGGTCAGGGAACTAAGATCCTACATGCCGCGGGGCAGCTGAGCCCGTGCGCTGCAACTACTGAGCCCAGGCGCCACAACTACAGAGCTCACACGTTCTGGAGCCCGTGTGCCTCAACTAGAGAGAAGCCCGCACACCACAAAGAGCCCTCACACCGCAATGAAAGATCCCACGTGCCACAGCTAAGATCTGATGCCGCCGATAAATAAATAAATATATTTTATATATACATATATATATGTATAAATGTATATATATATGTATATATATATATATATATAATACGGCCATAAAACATAGGACACTGTAGTGCTCCTGGGCCCTGGGATCTCATTAGCTGTTGATACTGAGTGAAATACAGTAACTTCATGCCTCCACCTTTACACCAATTAGATCGTTTTGCCTTCGCAGATGCTGCGAAGCATAACTGCTAACTTGGATCCTTTCCCGTGTGGTCACCCTGGGACATATTTGTTTATAGTATGTATGTCTAGTGATGGCAGCTGGCCTTGTGTGTATTCTAAGGATGGCAAGACCTCCTAGGCATTTACACAGGCTGATTCTACCCCCATACAGCGAGAGGAGATGGATTTCCTTCTGAAGGGAGGTGTCGTGATAGCCCATCATAAAGCAGCCCCTCCTGGGCACCTACAAAGGGTGAGCCCCATGGAGCACAGGTAGGTCAACCCATGCTGGAAGGAAGTGAACCTCTGCAAAGAACTTACAGAATAGCCCAGAATTATACCTATGGAATCACCTACAAAAATTACTTTAAAACTCTAAATTCTGACTGTTGACATGAAATTCAGGTAGCAAAAGAAGTTGAACATTTTAGAATTTGATTTTTGAAAAATAATCTCTCCAGTTAAATTCTGATAATGCTATTGCTACATTTTTTTTTTACAACTTTTAATTTTCAAGCAGTTTTAGGCTCGAGTAGAAGTTGTAAATATAATACAGAGAGCTCCCATGTACCCTTCACTCTGCTTCCTCCAATGATAATGTTTTACATAATCCTAGTTATGTATTGAATAATGAATCAACCATTCAAACCAGAAAACTGATATTGGCACAGTACTAACCTATAGACGTTATTCAGATTGTACTAGTTTTTACATGCACTCATTTTTTTGTGGGTTTTTTGTGGTTCTTGTATAGTTCTATAAAATGCTGTCGTCAGTACAGATTTGTGTAACCACCACCACAATCAGATTATTTCTTTTACAATTCAAATACTTCTATTTTTATTTTTGCTGAGGAACATGTTCAAATATGCAGAAAAGTATAGAAAATAATATAAGAAATATAAGAAATAGCCATGTTTCTAACTCTGTATTTAACAAGTGTTAACATTTTCATACATATGCTTCAGAATTTTTTTGTTACTTTTTAAATTTAAGTATAGTTGATTTACAATGTTGTGTTAGTTTCAGGTGTCCAGCAAAGTGATTCAGTTATATATATGTGTATATATATATATATATATTCTTTTTCAGATAATTTTCCTATATAGGTTATTACAAAGTATTGAGTATAGTTCCCTGTGCTATACTGAAGGTCCTTGTTGGTTATCTATTTTATATATAGTAGTGTGTATCTGTTAATCCCAAACTCCTAAATTATTCCTCCACCCCCTTCCGCCTTTGGTAACCATAAGTTTGTTTTCTATGCCTATGGGTCTATTTCTGTTTTGTAGATAAGTTCATTTGTATCTTTTTTTTCTTAGATTCCACAAATAAGTGATATCATATGATATTTTTCTTTCCCTGTCTGGCTTACTTCACTTAGTATGATAATCTCTAGGTCCATCCATGGTGCTGCAAAAATGGCATTATTTCATTCTTTTTATAACTGAGTAATATTCCATTGTATATATATACCACATCTTCCTATCCATTCATCTGTTAATGGATACTTAGGTTGTTTCCATGTCTTGGCTATGGTAAATAGTGTGGCAATGAACATTGGGGTATATGTATCTTTTCAAGTTATGGTTTTCTCTGGATATATGCCCAGGATATGCTTCAAAATTTTTTAAAGAATTAAAATGTTAAAGATACAACTAATACTCCACCTGATCCTTTTCCCTCTCCCTTTTCCTTTTCAGCCAAGGTTATTTATTTACAAGAAAAAAATTAAGCAACAAATAAACAAAACTCACTGTGTAATTGACCCTTACCTAAAAAGTTAAATGATTACTGTAATAGATATTCAGGCCATTTTTGACTTATCAACATTTTAAATTACATTGTAAAAAACATTTACCAAAGGGGTTTTCTTTTTTTTACTGTATGATAGATATTTAATAGCAATAAAGGACTTGGCAATAAAAAATAAAGGACTGCATTGTTCTTGTTTACCACAGTACTGTATAAAGTTGTATAGAGTCAATAAATGAATGGATGAACAAATACTCCTCTGATAAATTTATATTAATTACAACCTGAAATATGTATAAATTATTTATATTACACGATAGCCTAAATAATGTATAAATAAGAAGCCATTTATAAATATCCACTTTCACCATCTTGACCTGGGCCATGGATGGACCATTTTACTGAACATTATAATTCACGACTATCTTAAAAACCAAAAATAATTTTTCCCCTGAGACAAATCTTAAAATACATGTAACTATTGTAAAGCTGGGATTCTTATGGTTCAGGCAAATGAAGACCAGCAACCAAACACTTCCTGCAATTCTCGAAGACTTGAGTGGTACACATGTACTCAGGCCACAGAATCACGATAGGGATCTCCTTCGTTTGCCTCTGTTCCCATAGTCCTACAACTGCCCCAGAACATCTGCTGTCATTGCTTTTCCCAAACCCACCTCCTCTGTCCAGCTCTGTGTTGCTTTTCTCTCCCACGCTCACCTTCCCTTCCCCCACTCTTCATTCCTTTAACGTACTGGTATTGACGAACCCAAACCCTTTCTCTTTAGAAGGAAGGAGGTAGGGAAATCGGAACTGGCAATTACAGGGCTCTCTTTGGAAGGCTAGCAGATGAGAAACAGCTAAGAAGACTCCCACGCTAATTTTTGGAAATAACAGCTTTTTTGGAGATATAACATATGTACCATAAAATGCATCCTTTGAAAGTAATGCAATCCAGTGGGTTTTAGTATGTCATAGACATACTCAGCTTATCACCACTACCTAATTTCAGAACGTTTCCATCACCCCACAAAGAAACACGGTACCCAATAGCAGTCTCTCCCAATCCCCTTACCTCTAGCCTTGGGCAACCACGAATCTACTTTCTGTCTCAATGGATTTATCTATTCTGGACATTTCATATGAATGGAATCACACAATATGTGGCATTTTGTAACTGGCTTATTTCTTTTAGCATAAGGTTTTCAAGGTTCATCCATGTTGTAGCATGTTTCAGGCCTTCATTACTTTTTATGGCAGAGTAATATTCCATTGCATGGATATACCACATTTTGTTTATCCATTCATCACTTGATGGACATTCGGGTCATTATTTCTTGGCTATTATGAATAATGCTGCTGTGAACATTCTCACACAGGTTTTTTCTGTGGACATGTTTTCATTTCTCTTGGGAGTATACCAAGCAGTGGAATCCTGGGTCACATGGTAACTCTTACATTTTGAGGAACCATGGCAATTTTTGTGCCTTTACCTATAAAATGAAAGCTCAGGCCAGCTTCTATTAACTGAAACTTAATCTATTAATAGTTTATGCCTTGCAATTAAAAGTCCTCGTTAAAATCAGAAAGGTGCAAATCATTCTATGAGACAACTGAAGTCATCCCCTAGGCTGTGTTGTGTAAGATTTTATGTGACACCAAAGCATTTACTTCTGTATCATGAGACTTTAGAGAGAAGTATTGGATCTTTTTATTAAAATAAAAATCAATGCTGCATTGGAGCGCATTCTTAAAGAGTGTGGTTGTAGTGCCAGATATTTTGATTAGACCATCATTAATCTTAACACTTCTCAGAGCAAACCATGTTCTTACCTTGAAGGTAAAGAAAAAAGCAGGTGAGCAGGTAAGGGCAGAATTCCTCCAGATGAGAGCAGAAAGCACAGAAAGCCTTTGGCCCTTTGGAGCACAGCTTCAAGAAAAAAGAGTCCACTCTCTCCAAAGAGTCATCCCGGGAGAGGATCTGGTTGCACTCCTGCAAGGAGAACACACCATCGTACACCAAGTGTGGGAGCACCCAGCTCATGTCCAAGTCCCTCAGGATCCTCTCTTTGTAACTCCTGGGGATCTCCGAGAGCTGCTCGGCCCTCCTCTCCTTTTCTCTCCGAGTCATTGGCTCGCAGTGATAGAACCAAGACCCGGCCCCTGTCTCTGCTGTCCTGGCACGTGGAGGGCCCGGGAAAGGGCTCCCTCCCGGTCCAGGCAGCTCCGCGGCCTCCGTGGGCATCATCCACACCGCACAGGCATCTGCAGGCCGACTCATCCCACCGTCTGGAGAGATTGCAGGTCTTCGGGGAGGGGTGGGGGGGGGGCCTCGGATTAAACCTGCAGTGCTGGCCGTCGTGGCCTAAGAGGATTGCCCTGCACCCATGAGCCCCTTGCAGTGGTGAACTTGCAAAGATGAACAAGACGCAGCCTGGCTGAATCCCCTTCAGCTGAAATTCATCCCCAAGTAAGCACTTCCCCAGGCTACCCCTGCATCCCCCCAAAAGATTATTTTCAGCATCACAAATGTAACAGGCTCATGGTCTATACTGAAGGGTCTCCTTGTGACGCTGGAAGCTGTGTCAGGACCCGACTACTCATCTCTCTGGTCTTCTCTCCCCTGTCGTCGGGGGTTGGACATGGCTTGACAGCCAGCCTGGCTGCGGACACGCGGAGACTTGGCCAAAGCCAGCTGTTCAACAGAGCATTTTGATTTTCCCAAACTGTCTGCTAAGTGCTGTTTCTTAGGGCATGGTTCTTTTTCTTTCAGAAATTGGTACACTTCTGTGTGATCGTTTGGTTAAATGATTCAGTCCCACAGATGACCCCCCTCCTCTGATCCAACCCTGGTGTCCATTTAATGGAGTTATTGCCGGGTCAGGGGAGGCCTCTGCCACGAGCCATGCCTCACTATGCACCACGCAGATGCAGGATGATTGCTCGCTCCACCTGCTGGAGCTGCCAGGCCTGACTCACCTCAGGATGCTCCCTGGCTGCGTCTGCAGGTGACCTGTTCTTCTCTGGCCTGTCCCTCTCCCTCTGCCCATGAGATGGAAGTATAGCCTTGGGGTCTTTCTCCCACTCACATTACTGTGTCTTCTCTCTAAAAGTCACCCTAGGATCATTCACCCAACAAGGACCTACTGTATAGCACTGGGAGCTCTGCTCAATATTCTGTGATAACCTATACGGGAAAAAAAATCTGAAAAAGAATGAATATATATAACTGAAGCACTTTGCTGTACACCTGAAACTCACAACACTGTAAATCAACTACAATCCAATAAAATTAGAAAAAAAAAAAAACACAGATCATTCACAGATCAGGTGAAGAGAAATGATTTAAAAAAGCCCAATTTTTATAAACTGCTTTCCAGTTAGGAAACTGATGAAAAGATCTGCAATTCTCGTAATATTCTTGCCAGTTCCATTTATAGAAGCAATTAGATATTACTCTATAGTATCTGGGTGGAAGATTTGCTTTTCAGAAATCCAAACTCCCTTGGGGTATTCTGGTGATGGTGCTTTTCCTGGCTTTGCTTCTGACCTCGTGTGTGACCTTGAGAAAATAATTCTATGTCATCACACTCCTTTGTGTTAACCATGTATTTCTGATGTTTTGACATCTTGGGGCCTTGCTGACTCCGAAGAGATTGCCCCCCTCCCCGCCCCGCCCCCAGGACTGACCAGTTCCTAGAGACAGCAAAAAACTCGCCTGCAAGCACATCTTTCGTAGGCAAGTCACCAATCCGGAGTCCACACCCCCAAACACCTCCTTTATGGGACCCTTACACTTGGGGCCACTCTCTACCTGCCCTAATGACCCCAGGGCCAGGTATCAGACAACTAGGGACAGCCCCTCTGTCCCACAGCCCGCTGAAAGAATTCAAACTAGCCCATCGTAAGCCTGCTTACACTGCCTCATCTGTTCCTTCCTGCAGAAATCACGAGCCCCACACCTCCCCCCTGCTCTTCCTGCCTCCTGATGGACCCCCGGTGCTCCCTCATGTGCCCCTGCTTGGCACGGAGCCCCCCCTTCTCTTGGGAACTGTAAATGACAAACTATCTTTTCAGTGGCCGTGGTCTCCTGATCTGTTGGCCTCGCCCTGCCTGAGTAGCAATAAACTCGACACTTTAAAACATCCATTGAAAGTACAAAGCTGGGGCTGAGCTGTGACAATGCTGTGAAGCACTTTGAGTGTCATAAGAACTGGACTGGAGGTCACAGAACCCCTAACCCTAACTACATTCTTCTGCACCAGCAGCAAAGATTATGTGCCCCCACATTGCAACTTCTAAGGGAATTAGTGCCATCTTGTGGTGTTTTTAGAGTCTCTCAGGCCATTTCTTCTTAACAGACTTTATTTTTTTAGAGCAGTTTTAGGCTCACAGCAGTTGAACAGAAAGTACAGAGAGTTCCCATATGCCCCCTGCTCCCACACGCCCACAGCCTCCCTATTACCAACACCTCCACCAGAGGGGTACGTCTGTTACAATGATGAACCTACATTGACACATAATTATCACCCAGAGTCCACAGTTCACTGTTGGTGGTTTACATTCTGTGGGTTTGGACAAATGTGTAATAACATGTATCCATCATTATTGCATCAGATGTAGTTCCATTGCCCTAAAATCCTCCTTGCTCCACCAGTCATCCCTCCCTCCCCTCTAACATCTGGCACCCACTGATCATTTTCCTGCCTCCAAATTTTTGTCACAGGCCATTTCTACTCTAAGATTTTCTTTATTTTGTTGCCCACCTTGTGCTGAGCATGATACAAAATAATGGTGAGCAAGACAGACAACTTCCCTACCCAGAGAAAAGGTCCAGGTAGGGAGAGAAAAAAGCCAGGTAACAAATAAATAAAATAGTTACAATACTGTTGAAAAAGATGCTGAGAGGAAATGGGCATAGGGATACCTTAAATAGAGTGGAGAGGTGGCACACGAGCTAAAACTGCCAGGATGAAAAGAAGTCAGATGTTAAGAGTGGATGGAAGCTATGAGCAGGCAGAGACTCAGAATGTGTAAAATCCCAGAGCAGGAGAGCGTGGGAGTCATTGGGCATCTGAGGGCTCCACGAACCAGCATGTGGGGTTGGACCACGTGGGGTCAGGGAGCGATGATGGAAAGGCCGTCAGGAGGTCAATCTTGCCAGCCTGCTAGGTCCTGATAAGAAATTTGAGGCTTCCCTCGTGGCACCGTGGTTAAGAATCCACCTGCCAATGCAGGGGACACGGGTTCAAGCCCTGGTCTGGGAAGATCCCACATGCCGCGGAGCAACTAAGCCCGTGCACCACAGCTACTGAGCCTGCGCTCTAGAGCCCGCGAGCCACAGCTACTGAGTCCACGTGCCACAACTACTGAAGCCCGTGCGCCTAGGGCACGTGCTCCTAGAGCCCGTGCTCCGCAACAAGAGAAGCCACCACAACGAGAAGCCCGCGTGCAGCAACGAAGATCCAATGCAGCCAAAAATAAATAAATAAATATGTTTTTTTAAAAAAGAAAGAAATTTGGATTTTCCTCCCCTTGCAGTAGAAAGCTCCTGAAGGCTTTACCTGGAGGAGAGATATCATCTGATGGAAGTTTTCAGAACTAGTGTTAATTTTCAGAAGCCTCACGTTTGAGGCTGGTAACACTTTTTTTACCCTTTGCTTTATCATTTGTTCTCTCTCCCTCTACAATACTTCTTTCTGAACTATTTGGGTGTAAGTTATATACATCATGACCCTTTACCCCTAAATTCTTCAGCTTGCTTTTACTAAGAATGGAGATAATCTCTTTTTTTAAATTGAAGTACAGTTGATTTACAATGTTTCAGATGCACAGCAAAGTGATTCAGTTATATATGTATATATATCCTTTTTCAGATTCTTTTCCATTATAGGTTATTACAAGATATGGAATGTAGTTCCCTATACTATACAGTAGGCCCTTGTTGTTTAACTATTTTATATATGGTCCTTTGTATCTGCTAATCCCAAGATCCTAATTTATCCTTCCCCCACAACTTTCCCCTCTGGTAACCATAAATTTGTTTTCTATGTCTGTGAGTTTATTTCTGTTTTGCAAATAAGTTGATTCCTATCATTTTTTAGATTCCACACATAAGTGACATCAGATGATATTTGTCCATATTCTTAATTATAGAGCTTTTGTCATATGTTTTAATATCCAGTAGGGCTGGCCTTATAGCTCTTTCTCTTCAGTGTTTTCCTAGCTATTATTATGTGCTTACTTTTCCATGTGAACTTTAGGATCAACTTTTCTAGGTTCATAAAAAAGCTCTTTGGAATTTTTTTTTTTTTTTTTTTTTCGGTACGCGGGCCTCTCACTTCTGCGGGCTCTCCCATTGCGGAGTACAGGCTCCAGATGCGCAGGCTCAGCGGCCATGGCTCACGGCATCCGCGGCATGTGGGATCCTCCCGGACCGGGGCACGAACCCGTGTCCCCTGCATTGGCAGGCGAACTCTCAACCACTGCGCCACCAGGGAAGCCCTCTTTGGAATTTTTATGGGGATCATATTAAATTTCTAAGTACAGTAAGGAGGGCTGACCTCTAAATGATGTTGAGGTGTCCTAACCAAGAACAAAGACATTATACCATCAGTTCAAGTCTACCTCTGTGGCTTTCAGAAGTGTTTTAAGGTTTTCTTCATATAAGTTATAATATTTCTTGTGGACTAGATTATGACATAAAGCTAGAGAGTTTATGTAGCCCTGGGGTAAGAATGTGAAGATATTGCTAGTCGTTCCGGCTGAAAGAAAACTGCTTTTGATGGCCTTCAATGAACAGGTAGAGAGAAAAAGGCATTAGCCCGACCAATAGCTGCATATAAGGTGTCAGGGATGATGCTGATACACTCCACCAATCATAGCATATTGGGAAGAGCAGCTGCAACTAAAGTCACCATCTAATTAAATGTATGATAATCCACTGTAGTTCCTCAACACATATCTATCATGTACACAAGCAAAATAGGGGAGGTAAACGGAGGTGTGATGAGAATCTCCACACCTGCACTGTTCGAGTCCTGGAGGGTGGTAGTCATCTCTGCAATTCCTCCAGGAATGCGGTGTTTGCTTTGGTTTACGATTTTTGAAGGTTGAGAGAATTCGAGTGGCTCCCACTTGGCCTTTCTTACTAGAATATCCTTAAGTCCGTGGGTCAAGGAACCACTGCAGGGATTCTGCCAGTTGCTGAATATGTCTATGCAAACTCTGCTTTCTGAAACTGGGCAAATGAGCACAGTGTGGGTTTGGGGAATGGATGAGCATGCTGTGAGATAGGTCCCAGACCAAACCCGGACACAATCCAAATGTCCAACAACAGATAAATGGATAAATGAATTGTGGTATAGGCGTACAATCGACTACTACTCAAGAGAAAGAAAGAAAGGGGCGGAGTCAAGATGGTGGACTAGAAGGACGAGGAGTTCCCGACTCCGCAAAACTAGGGCATCTACCAGGCACTGGTGGGGGACCATGGACGCCTAAGGGGACAGGAGGAACCCCCAGTGACCGGGTAGGGTGTGGGGGGGAGCAAAGGGGGAGAAGAAGTGGAGACAGGACAAGACTGGCACCCCTGAGGGGCACCTGGGGGAGGGGAAGGGATCCCACGTCTGGAGGGGGAAAGAGGGCTACCGTTGGGAGGGCAGAGGATCAGAAGGGAGCATGGCCAGCATTTCCGCTGTCCACACGGGCCCCGGGGAGCCTGCTGAGACCCAGGCCTGATCCTCTGCCCACTGAGGCCCCCACCAGCTGTGTGGGTCCTGAGGGAGTAGGAGGGAGGGAGGGGGGAGGGAAAGTAAAGGCCTGACCGATGGGACCTGCACCCCTGAGGGGCAGCTGGGAGAGGGGAGGATTTATCATACCCAGTGGGGCCCACCCATAGTTAGGGGTTCAGCAGCAATGGCAGAGACCCTTGGGAGGGCAGAGGAACAGAAAGGAGAGTGGCCAGTGCTTTCCCTGCCCACTTGGGCACCGGGGAGCCTCTTAGGCTCCCAGGTCTAATCCCCAGCCCTCAGAGGCTCCCTCTGGGAGCGCAGAGCCCGGCCCCCACCCCCACACCCAGGGTCTTACCTCTACAGGTGGCACTCGGAGACCCCCTCTGAGACCCCTCCAACTGCACTGGGCCTAAACCCTGCTCACACACCCTCACCTAAGGCCTTACCAACAAACTCTGGAACCCCACATTCTCAGGCACCCCCCTCTGGCCGTGCTGCCTTTTCCCTGCCAGGCAGGTCCTAAGCGTAGGCCCTGCCCCCACCCTAAACCCCACCCCCGCCTAAGCTCCGCCCCCCCCAGCCAAGGCCTTTAACCACCTTTTTTGTTTTCTTCTTCTTCTTTTAGGGTGTGGTTCTGTTTTACCTTGTTGTTCATTCATTTATATTTTTATTTTTTCTAATAAATCTTTTATTTTTCTAATTTTATTTTATTCTTTGTACTTTGTTATTGTTCTCCTTTTGGCGTATTCGCATTTTTCTTTCTTCTGTTGTGGTTCTGTTTTACCTTGTTGTAGTTGTTTCAATTATATTTTTATTTTTCTTAATATATTTATATATAAATATATAAATATATACAAATGTATATATTTATATATTTTAAATATATATTTTATATATGTAATATATTTTTTATCTTTCTAATTTTATTTTATTTTTTATTCTTTGTTATTCTACTGCTCCTTTTTTTTTCCTTTGCCATGCTGCATGCCTCGCAGAATCTTGGTTCCCAGGCCAGGAGTCAGGCCTGAGCTCCTGTAGTGGGAGTGCTGAGTCCAAACTGCTGCACTAACAGAGAACCTCACACCCCAGGGAATATTAATTGGAGTGAGGTCACCCAGAGGTCTTTATCTGGGCACCAAGTCCCAGCTCTACCCAGCTGCCTGCAAACGCCAGTGCAGGACCCCTCAGGTCAAACAACCAGTAACACAGGAACACAACCCCACCCATCAAGAAACTGAGACGACAAAAAATATGTTACAGACGAAGGAGCAAGGTAAAAACCTACAAGACCAAATAAATGAAGAGGAAATAAGCAACGTACGTGAAAAATAATTCAGAGTAATGATAATAAAGATGATCCAAAATCTCGGAAACAGAATGGAGAAAATACAAGAAACGTTTAACAAGGATCTAGAAGAACTAAAGAGCAAACAAACAGTGATGAACAACAAATAACTGAAATTAAAAATACTCCAGAAGGAATCAATAGTAGAATAACTGAGGCAGAAGAATGGATAAGTGAGCTGGAAGATAAAGTGGTGGGAATAACTGCCAGGGAGCAGAATAAAGAAAAAAGAATGAAAAGAACTGAGGACAATCTCAGAGACCTCTGGGACAACATTAAATGAACCAACATTTGCATTATAGGGGTCCCAGAAGAAGAAGAGAAAGACAAGGGTCTGAGAAAATACGAAGAGATTATGGTCAAAAACTTCCCTAACATGGGAAAGGAAATAGCCATCCAAGTCCAGGAAGCACAGAGAGTCCCATACAGGATAAACCCTAGGAGAAACACACCAAGACACATATTAATCGAACTAACAAAAATTAAATTCAAAGAAAAAATATTAAAAGCAGCAAGGGAAAAACAACAAATAACATACAAGGGGATCCCCATAAGATTATCAGCTGATTTCTCAGCAGAAACTCTGCAGGCCAGGAGGGAGTGACAGGGTATATTTAAAGTGATGAAAGAGAAAAATCTACAACCAAGATTACTCTACCCAGCAAGGACCTCATTCAGATTCAACGGAGAAATCAAAAGCTTTACAGACAAGCAAACACTATGAGAATTTAGCACCACCAAACCAGCTTTACAACAAATGCTGAAGAACTTCTCTAAGCAGGAAACACAAAAGAAGAAAAAGACCCACAAAAACAAGGCCAAACAATTAAGAAAATGGTAATAGGAACATACATATTGATAATTACCTTGAATGTAAAATGGATTAAATGCTCTAACCAAAAGACACAGACTGGCTGAATGGATAGAAAAACAAGGCTCATATATGTGCTGTCTACAAGGGACCCACTTCAGACCTAGGGACACATACAGACTGAAAGTGAGGGGATGGAAAAAGATATTCCATGCAAATGGAAATCACAAGAATGCTGGAGTAGCAATACTCACGTCAGATAAAATAGACTTTAAAATAAAGACTGTGACAAGAGATAAGGAAGGACACTACATAATGATCAAGGGATCAAACCAAGAAGAAAACATAACAATTATAAATATTTATGCACCCAAAATAGGAGCACCTCAATCCATAAGGCAAATGCTAACAGCCATAAAAGGGGAAATCGACAGTAACACAATAATAGTGGAGGACTTTAACACCCCACTTACACCAATAGACAGATCATCCAGACAGAAAATAAATAAGGAAACACAAGCTTTAAATGACACAATAGACCAGATAGACTTAATTGATATTTATAGGACATTCCACCTGAAAGCCAAAGAATACACTTTCTTCTCAAGTGCACATGGAAAGTTCTCCAGAATAGATCACAACTTGGGTCACAAATAAAGCTTGGAAATTTAAGAAAATTGAAATTGTATCAAGCATCTTTTCTGACCACAATGCTATGAGATTAAAAATCAATTACATGGAAAAAATTGTAAAAAACACAAACACATTGAGGTTAAACAGTGCACTGCTAAATAACCAACAGACCACTGAAGAAATCAAAGAAGAAATAAAAGAATACCTAGAAACGAATGACAATGAAAACACAACGATCCAAAACCTATGGGATGCAGCAAAAGCAGTTCTCAGAGGGAAGTTTATAGCAATACAAGCTCACCTCAAGAAACAAGAAAAATCTCAAACAATCTAACCTTACACCTAAAGCAACTAGAAGAAGAAGAACAAAGAAAACCCAAAGTTCGCAGAAGGAAAGAAATCATAAAGATCAGAGCAGAAATAAATGAAATAGAAATGAAGAAAACAATAGCAAAGATCAATAAAACTAAAAGCTTGTTCTTTGAAGAGATAAACCTTTACCCAGACTCATCAAGAAAAAGGGAGAGGACTCAAATCAATAAAATTAGAAATGAAAAATGAGAGATTACAGCTGACACCACAGAAATACAAAGGATCATAAGTGACTACTACAAGCAACTATATGTCAATAAAATGGACAACCTGGAAGAAATGGACAAATTCTTGGAAAGGTACAACTTTCCAAGACCAAACCAGGAAGAATTAGAAAATATAAACAGACCAATCACAGGTAATGAGATTGAAACTGTAATTAAAAATCTTCCTAACAAACAAAAGTGCAGGACCTGATGGCTTCACAGGCGAATTCTATCAAACATTTAGAGAAGAGTTAAAACCTACCCTTCTCAAACTCTTCCAAAAAATTGCAGAGGGAGGAACACTCCCAAACTCATTCTACGAGGGCACCATCACCCTGATACCAAAACCAGACAAAGATATCACAAAAAAAGAAAACTGCAGACCAATACCACTGATGAACATAGACGCAAAAATCCTCCACAAAATACTAGCAAACATAATCCAACAACACATTAAAAAGATCATACACCATGATCAAGTGGGATTTATCCTAGGGATGCAAAGATTCTTCAATATACACAAATCAATCAATGTGATACACCATTTTAACAAATTGAAGAATAAAAACCATATGATCATCTCAATACCTGCAGAAAAAGCTTTTGACAAAATTCAACACCCATTTATGATAAAAACTCTACAGAAAGTGGGCATAGAGGGAATCTGCCTCAGCATAATAAAGTCTGTATATGACAAACTCACAGCAAACATCATTCTCAATGGTGAAAAACTGAAAGCATTTCCTCTAAAATCAGGAATAAGACAAGGATGTCCACTCTTACTACTCTTATTCAACATAGTATTGGAAGTCCTAGCCACGGCAATCAGAGAACAGAAAGAAATAAAGGGAATACAAATTGGAAAAGAAGAAGTAAAACTGTCACTGTTTGCGGATGACATGATACTATACATAGAAAATCCTAAAGATGCCACTAGAAAACTACTAGAACTAATCAATGAATCCGGTAAGGTTGCAGGATACAAAATTAATGCACAGAAATCTCTTGCATTCCTATACACTAACAGCAAAAGATCAGAAAGAGAAATTAAGGAAACAATCCTTTTTACCATCGCAACAAAAAGAATAAAATACCTAGGAATAAATCTACCTAAGGAGGCAAAAGACCCGTACTCAGAAAACTATAAAACACTGATAAAAGAAATCAAAGATGACACAAACAGATGGAGAGATATACCATGCTCCTGGATTGGAAGAATCAATATTGTGAAAATGACTATACTAACCAAAGCAATCTACAGGTTCATTGCAATCCCTATCAAATTACCAATGGCATTTTTCACAGAATTAGAACAAAAAAGTATACAATTTGTATGGAAACACAAAAGACCCTGAATATCTAAGGCAATTTTGAGAAAGAAAAATGGAGCTGGAGGAATCAGGCTCCCTGACTTCAGACTATACTACAAAGTTACAGTAATCAAGACAGTATGGTACTGGCACAAAAACAGAAATATAGGTCAATGGTACAGGATAGAAAGCCCAGAGATAAACCCACACACCTATGGTCACCTAATCTATGACAAAGGAGGCAAGAATATGCAATGGAGACAAGACAGTCTCTTCAATAAATGGTTCTGGGAAAACCGGACAACTACATGTAAAAGAATGAAATTAGAATGCTACCTAACACCAGTCACAATAATAAACTCAAAATGGATTAAAGACCTAAATCTAAGATCGGACACTATAAAACTCTTAGAGGGAAACATAGGGAAAACACTATTTGACATAAATCACAGCAAGATGTTTTTTGACCCACCTCCTAGAGTAATGAAAACAAACCCAAAAATAAACAAATGGGACCTAATGAAACTTAACAGCTTTTGCACATCAAAAGAAACCATAAACAAGACAAAAAGACAACCCACAGAATAGGAGAAAATATTGGTAAATGAAGCAACAGGCAAAGGATTAATCTCCAAAATATATGAACAGTTCATGTAGCTCAATATCAAAAAAAAACAAACAACCCAATCAAAAAATGGGTGGAAGACCTAAGTAGAAATTTCAGCAAAGAAGACATACAGATGGCCAAGAGGCACATGAAAAGATGCTCAATAGCACTAATTATTAGTGAAATGCAAATCAAAACTACAATGAGGTACCACCTCACACTGGTCAGAATGGCTATCATCAGAAAATCTACAAACAGTAAATGCTGGAGAGGGTGCGGAGAAAAGGGAACCCTCTTGCACTGTTGGTGGGAATGTAAATTGATATAGCCACTATGGAGAACAGTATGGAGGTTCCTTAAAAAACTAAAAACTGAACTACCATATGACTCAGCAATCCTACTACTGGGCATATACCCTGAGAAAACCATAATTCAAAAAGACACATGTACCCCAATGTTCATTGCAGCACTATTTACAATAGCCAGGACATGGAAACAACCTAAATGTCCACTGGCAGATGAATGGATAAAGAAGATGTAGTACATATATATAATAGAATATTACTCCGCCATAGAAAGAAATGAAATTGGGTCATTTGTAGAGATGTAGATGGACCTAGAATCTGTCATACAGAGTGAAGTACGTCAGAAAGAGAAAAGCAAATATTGTATATTAATGCATATATGTGGAATCTAGAAAAATGGTACAGATGAACCTATTTGCAGGGCAGGAATAGAGATGTAGACATAGAGAATGGACGTGTGGACACGGGAGGAAGGGGAGGGTGGGATGAATTGGGAGATTAGGTTTGACATAAATACACTACCATGTGTAAAATAGATAGCTAGTGGGAACCTGCTGTATAGCACAGGGATCTCAGCTTGGTGCTCTGTGATGGCCTAGTTGCGTGGGATGGGGTGGGGAGGGAGGTCCAAGAGGGAGGGGATGTGCATATGCGTATGGCCGATTCACTTTGCTGTACGGCAGAAACTAACACAACATTGTAAAACGATTATACTCCAATAAAAATAATGAAAAATAAGGAGAAAGAAAGAAGGAAGGGGGGGGGAGGTAGAGAGGGAGGTGGAAGGAAGTAAGGAAAGAAGGAGAGAAAGAAAGAATTGATATACCCAACAACATGGGTAAATCTCAAAATTACTATGCTGAGCGTAAGAAGCCGAATAAAAGGAGTACATACCATATGATTCCATTTATAGAAAACTACAGAAAATGTAAACTAGCCTATAGTGACAGAAAGCAGATCAGTCGTTTCCTGGGGGTTGGCGATGGGGCCTAAGAGAGACAAATTACAAAGGCCACGGCATCTGACAGTGCGTAGGTCACGCCAGAACGGGAGGAGCAGAAATCAGATGGGGGGAAGTGGGGAAGAGAATGGGAAGGCTGTGGAGCCTGTGAGTCTGTGTAACTCCGTCCAGAAGCTGATCAGGGGAGGGAATAACAAAGACGCACTGGTATTAGTGTCATACTTATGGAACCTCCTTCTGGGAGCTGTGTGTGACTCCAATCAGCTCGCCCCCTCACCTCCTACAGAGGCATTCATCCACCTCTCCTCCTTCCTAACACCTGCCAACCTTTCTTTTCCAGAGCATCTGCTCCCTTCCCAACTGCACCAGTCCAAACGAAGCTCTCCCATTTTGGAACCACGATGACATTCATGGCCTGCATCTCACCAGGCTACCTGTTCAGTTAAACTTCACCGCGGTCGAAAGGCAGCCTAGTGCTGAGCACGTAAACATGCCTCGGATGGTCGAAGCTTGAAACTCAGATGTGCCATGCAGAGGTGGTGTGACCTTGAACACTTAGCCTCTCTGTGTTTCAGTTTCTCCATCTATAAACGGCTATAACAATAGTGTCTCTCGCTATAAGTATTAAAGGCGTTAATATCTGTGTAAAGAATTTAGAACAAGGTTTGCCACATTCTAAGCCCTAAGAATGTTAATAAAAACCAACTTGTGTTCCTACTACGGGAAGGTGTGTGCTTATGGTTATAAGGGATACAAAGACCTATGTGGCATTTGTCCTACCCTCGAGGAACTAGCAATTTCTTGCCATCAGATTTAAATTTTTGTAGCGATCTGCGTGCCCTGGTGCAGCAACCTTTGCATTTGGGCAGCCTTGGCATGAGGCCAAAGAAGGTCAATTCTCAGTGGCCACTTTTTAGAACCTGGTGGCAAGTTAAAAGAATGGTAACTTCCAGGATTCACGAGAGAGAAAACAGGAGCCATTCTGGGAAGGGAGATGGTTTTGGACAATATGCATTTTGGCGACCTACTCGTAGCTTTGAAGGCACAGTGAGCCTGTTTAGGGCCCACTCCACTCTCCAGGTCACTCTACCTGTCTTGGCCCCCAGCCCCGAAGCGTGTCCAATGTGGGTACACCAGCCCCGCCCCAACCCGTCTCCCCCGCCCCGTTCCTACAGCCCTGCCCCTGCAATGCACAGCCAGCCTCACCCCTCTCCTTTGCCCCGCCCTCTACAGTTCCAATAGCCCAGCCTCTGCAGTGCACAGCCGGCCCCACCCCTCCCCATCGTCCCTCCCTACAGTTCCTATCGCTCAGTCTCTCCCCTTCACTCCGCCCCCTACAGTTCCTATAGCCCGCCCCTGCAGTGCAAGCCGGCCCCACCCCTCCCCATCACCCCGCCCCTACAGTTCCTATAGCCCCACCCCATATCTCCGCCCTCCTCAGCTCCTATCTTCCCGCCCCTACACGGTACAGCTAGCACCGCCCCGCCCCGTCACCCCGTTTCCCCCAACCCGCCCCGCTATTTATATAGCGTCGGGCCCCCGCCCGGACACCGCAGTGCGCCCCTTAGCTGGCGACTGTGTCCCACGGGGCGCCGGTACCTGTGTGAGGCGAGGCGGACGCTATGGCGGCCGAGGCCCTGGCGGCGGATGCCGTGGCGTCGCGCCTGGCGCGGCAGGAGGAGGACATCCGCTGGCTGTGGACGGAGGTCCACCGCCTGAGAGACGAGCAGCTGAACGCGCCCGACCGCTGCCAGGCCGAGGGGCCGTGCCTCACGCGCGAGGTGGCGCAGCTGCGGGCCGAGAACCGCGAGCTGCGCCACCGCCTGTACCGCCTGCGGCTGTGCCTCGCGGAGGAGCTGAGCCACCAGGCGCGGCGGGAGAGCGCGCTGCGGCGGGAGGCCGGGCGCGAGGCTGCGGGCACTCAGGTACCGGGCTGGGGCCTGTCCGCAGGGCGTGGCGGAGCTCGTGCGTTGAGAGCCCTGGGGCGGCAGGTGCGCTGCGGGGGCGGGGGCGGGGCGGGGCCTGCCCTCCCGGCCCCGTGCCCCGCGCTCTCACTCGGACCGGGAGCCCGCGACAGACTGGACACGCCGGGGCCGCTGCGTCTCCAGCGATCGCCAGGCTGACCTAACGCTGTAATGTCTCAACTCTTCCCGTAAATTGCTCGGCGCACATTTTCTTCAGTGGCAGAAATAGCATTTTCCTGTCTGAAAAAAATGCTGCAGTGTTTAAAATTCACACTTATTTTCTTGGGCAGGAAGACCAACAGCTCCATGTAGAAACATTTCCCTTTCCCCTGGTGAATGGCTGGTCTGAGCTGTTTATGACAGGTGGTTTGGGGTGTTTAGTTGTTGCCTTGTTTTGGAGGTCTATCTTGAGATTTGCGTATTTAATATTGTCATTTAATAGCGTATTTTAATGTTTTGGTTCACTTACTTTCTAACGTAATGCATTTCTAAGTTCTGAAGGCCTTCTCAGACTGTGGGTGTTCTCAGTCCTTGTACCAGCGGACTGTGGTGCTCCTGGGCAACACCTTCTTGAAACAGTGCATTTAAAGTCTCTGGGAGCAGCTATGCAACCATTAATCCAGGGACATTATTTGTTTAAAATTTAGGGGGGGAAAACTTTAAAGAGCAAAATATATTAAGTGTACTTAGCAAGAATGTGAAAGTGCACATTCAGGAAGGACTGAACCCCAGAAAACGGCTTACCTGTTGAAGGTTGTAGGTAATGGTCAGGAGAGCCCCAGCCGTGAGCCTCTAAACATGGGACGCTTGCTGCCTGCTGGCCTGTCCCTCTCCTGCTTCGGGCTTCAGATATGTTGCTCTTTGTTGTCATTGGGATGAGTTGTTTATTATTTCCCTTTATTTCTCAGCCTCCTCCTAGTCAGAGCCAAGAAAAGGACATTAAAAAGAAGAAGGAAAGCGGGCCTGACAGTGAGGTAAGTCATTGCTGTGGAAATAATATAAAATACTACCTATAATTTAAATATGCTTATGTAGTTAATTGCCCAGGGGTTTTAATTAAAACAGTTGCTGTAAATTACGGCTTGGGCCACAGGAGTGTGTTTAAAATTTTGTTAGCCTTAGATACAAGATGTCTTAACTTAGAGGTGAGCCAGCCCCACAGCTGTAAAGGGCTCCTTAGTCTATTTAAGTTGAGAAAGCAGAGCTCTTCTTTTGTGTTAAGGAAACCGGCTTCTTTGCTTTTTAAATATAAATCATTAAAACAACCAGAATTGATCAGGCACATCAACATTTGGTAGGAGCAGAGGGATCTTGGCTTCAGGGATCCATCGGGTTGAGGAGTTCAGACAAACGGGAGAAACAACTAGAGAACAAAGTCAGATGGTGTATCAATAAAGGCTGAGTTGTGTGGCTCTGTGCACGAGCATGTTAAACCTGTAGAGAAGGGCGATGCCAGTGGGTGTGGTAGTTGGAAGAGGAGGGCTTTGCGCAGGACCCTGAGAGCTAGGAGGGAGTTAGACCCTGGGAGGGGAGTCTCCAGGGGGTGAGAGTGAACGCAGAGTCATAGGGGCTTGTGGGGGCCGTGACCTGAGCGTGCTGAGAAGGGGTGGGGCTTATTTAGAGCTGAGCAGTTAGAAAAAAGTGGACTGTGTCTGTTAACCCTCCTGTATTCTAATGGTTTTCAGGTGAAGAATCCACCAAATTTTGTGAAGGAAAGATTGAAGCTTTTTGAAATACTGAAGAAAGATCATCAGCTCTTACTTGCCATTTATGGAAAAAAGGGGAATACAAGCAATGTGATCACAGTAAGAGTGGCTGATGGGAAAACAGTGGAAGGGGAAGCTTGGAAAACAACACCTTACCAAGTGGCTGCTGAAATTAGGTAAACCGTAGTGTGGAGCAGATGATCAGTACTAAGTGTTGGGCTAGAGCTTGGTGAAAATGTGTTCTTAGGGACTGCTAAGGTATTCTTTTCTTACTCAATTGAATAAATTAAATGTAATTAGGTAATTATTTACCTCTTGGCTTCTAAAGGGGCCATTTAATACGTAATTGAATATCAGAACACAATCTCCTTCTCTTTCAAGGGTCCAATTTTTAGAGTTCTAGTAAAAGTATATAGTAGAGAAAAATGTGTAATCCTTGACAGGCGACATTACATTGACCCGGTTCATTATCAAGTTATTTCCATGAGATTTTACAGGTCTTTTGTTGGGCTTGACTCCAAGCCATTGTTCCACCAGTAAATAACTGTGGGTGGGTCTTTGGACCAATGTGGGCAGATCCCTCCAAGCCTGTTTTCTTAAATCTTAAGTGGAAATAATAATACTTTTATCGTTTACCTTACGAGATTGTAAAGATTTAATAAAATACTATATATGAGAGAAACTCTGAAAATGAAAGCAACTCTAGAAATGTACAAAAAGGCCTATTAATTATAGATTGAAGATGTATGTGTTAGAGCTATGATCAGCCCTGGAAGCTTTGACCTTCCTAGAAATTAGATACTTCAGTGAAGTTGTGTTGTTTTGACTAATGTTAATTCCTGGCATTAAATAAAATTCTGTGGAAGCTATAGCTCAAAACTGCCATGTAAATAAACTTATTATTTAAAAAGCAAACTATTCAACAATTAAAATCTTCAGATTTCCTTTGAAAAATATGGTTAAGATTGTATTTTTCATCCTATTATATCATACACCCTAAAGGCCCCTCCCAACCTGTTCCTGTGCTTTCCAGGAGAGAGGAATAGATGTGCTGGGAACGGGCTTTGAGGCAAAAATAAGTTTATGTTTCCTCGTGGAGAGTCATTTGCATGTTGGTGGATTGAAGTCTGAGCCGTCCTGCACTGAAGAGACTGTCCAAGCTTGGGAAACAAGGTCATTTCATTATAGGACGTGTTCTCATTGTACAGTGACTTGCATTCCCACAGGTACTAGTTTAAAACCACCCTCGAGTTTTATGACAGAGGGGTTACAGGAGTGTCTAAAAAGTAAAATTGTCCAAAACTAAAGCATGGGCAAAGCTATATCAGGCAAACCTGATAAGAAGAAAGCAGTGGTCTTAATGTTACCGTCAGACAGCAGAATTTAGGGCTGTCTAAATCATTAGACAGAATCATTGAATGGGAGACTGAGGCTTATTTTTAAAATAGAAGAACAGTGTAATTCCCAATTTGTCACGCACCTTTATGAGTTATATAACGTAGCATCAAACCAGAAATACAAGATTATAGGAACTCAAGAGTGGCAGACTTTAACATGCCTTTCTCAGTTTTTGATCAAATAGCCCAAAATTAAGATTACATGGTCTGAATAACAACACTCTAAGGTAGGCTTCGTGGCTAGTCCCTGATCTCTGTGCTGTGGCCCAGATGGTGCCTCCTCTCTTGGCACCTGTGGTTGTGCTTTCAGTTCCTCAGAATCTTAATAAAATACAGAAACACACAGTTAGCATTCTGTGAGCAAAGTGAAATCCGTTGTGAACTCAGTAAGCATTAAATGACAACAAGATAAAACAAAGCTAGGAAATTAAAAAAACTTCAAAATACTCAGGTGAAAAGAAATAAAAACAAGTATTTTTGGAAATAAAAAGAGTAAAAAAGGAGTATTCTTAGAAAATACTTCTAATGAAGAGAATATATTTCAAAATCTATAATACATCTGAAGTGGTGATCAGGAACAGATTTATAGTGTTGAAGGCTTTTATTATTGAATTAAAAAAATGAAATGACTAAGAATTCAACTCAGGCAGTTAGAAAAAGAACAATTAAACTAGGAGGAAACTAAAAAAGTGAATTAGAGAAGAGTATTAACTGAAAAACTATTAAAATAAGTAAGGGTGCAGCAAGGTGTACAGTTATAAAAATAAAGTTAAAAATAATAGTTTTATTAAATTATACTGACTGTTCCCTTGGTTTACTGAGACTTGATTGCATGGATGATTTTCCCTGCTCTGAGGGAGTGTCGGCCTTCCGAAGTGTAACATGTAAGGTACAAATCATTAAGGAAAAGATGGACAGAGTCAAAAACACTTAGGAAAAATGGCTATGTGTAAAAATGACGCATAAAAAGGAGGAAAAGATAATCTTAGAAATGCAAATTAAAGTAATTGTGTATTATCTATTGGTCTGTCAAAGATTTATGAATAATGGTTAATATTGATATGATTTTGGGGAAATGGCACTGCTGGAGGGTGGATGCAGAGGCGCAGTCTCTTTCTTAAATGTGCAAACCCCAACCCTTGGATCCAGTCATTCTATACATAGCCATTTATCCCAAGGAAATACCCCAGCAGAAAAAATGAGCAAAGGACAGTTCATAGTAGTTCACTGAAGAGTAGTTCTTGGAATGTGGTCCCCAAACCAGCAGCATTAGCATCACCTGGGAACTTGATGGAAGAGCAGATTCTTGGGCCCCATCCCACACTTGCCGAATCAGTTAGTCATCTGTGTTTCCGGGAGCCCCCCAGGGGCTTCTGACTAAACTGCTGCAGGAAAGAGTCCCTAGAGATCATGGCTTAAATAAGGCAGATGCCACATTCTCCCCTGACAGACTCGTGGTGGCCAGACTGGTGGGCGTCTCTGGTCTAGGTAGTCCTTCATGGGCCCAAGATCCCTGCATCTTGTCGCTCTGCCGTCCCCTTAGGTAGGGTTTGTCCACATCTAGGGGTGGAGGCTGGGTCACACCCATGGACCTGCTTGCAGGCAGGGGAAGAGCGGCTGGAGAGCAAGGGTGCTTTGAGGCCAAGACCCTGGAGCAGCATGTTTTAATTCCCACCTACAGCCTGTTAGCTCACGCTTAGTCACACAGCCACGCCGCCTGTAAGAGAATGGAAACGTAGCTCCTGCTGGCTGGCCACGTGTCCAGCCCAGGCACTCTCACCACAGGAGAGAGGAAGGATGGTCTTGGGGACAGCGTCCGCCACGGTGTGCTGCTGGCACCTCCAGACACCTGTGAGCATCCGCCGTGCATCATCCCCCACACTCCCTCACTCTCCCGGTGAGACGACTCCAGCCCCTGGCAGTAGAAAGCCCAGGATTTTCAGGTGAAGCACACAACACCCCCATCGGCTGGCTGCTCATGCTCTAGCAGCAAGTCAACTGATAGACGAGGCTGCCCATGCCACGTGTATATGGTGGTGGGATAAACACAATCACGATTAAAGTGTCATTTGGAAAAAAGAGGAGTGATGCGGCAGACAGTGGTATTCAGGAGCCCCCAGATCTTGTCTGCAGCCTGGCCGTGGGTGGGGCTCGGGTCAAACCATCTGGCCACCCTTTGTCCTCTGGGAGCAGCTCTCTTGTCCACCGCCCTCTGTCGGCCCTGATTTTGCAATTTGGAGGGCTTGTCGTTGTCCCTGGCCTTCACTTGCCGCATCTGAAGTGCGGGCAGTTGTTCATGGTGGAGGCCGCGGGGTTTGCTGGTGCGGCTCCTGCTGGTGCACATGTGGGGCTCAGGGCTCCTGAGGATCAGTGACAGGTACTTGTAAGCTGGGGTTGTAGTTTGTTTGGCAAAACAATTCCCTCAAGCAATTAACTAGAAGCTTCTAGTCAGTTTCCCGTGAAAGTAACCATACTGAAGATTTCTCCTAGACAGAGACTTCTCACCCTTTTACTCCCTGGCCTTTGTCCTTTGCTTGTTCCTCCCTCCCTCAGTTAAATGGGCCAAGATCAGACAAAACTGTAGGTTGCGGGCTCTGATCCTTGTAGCTGGACCAGCCTGTGTGGTCTGTCTCTGTGCGGCCTTTGAGAAGGGCTGTTCCTCCTGCTCTTTGGGACAGAAGATTGCTTTTGCATCTTGCACAGCCTCACCCTTCTGAACTCCCATTCAGTTCGGCTTACAGGCCGCGTGCGGAGAGAGCCTCCCTCGCAAGGGGACAAATACCGTCTGAGCTTACCTTGGCCTGGTAGTATTTTGTTAAAAGCCACGAGAGTTACCCAGTGTATCCCAGCGTTTGCCTTTGTATAACCGTTTACTCATGTGCTACAGGCATCGTAAGCACATTATTTGCCTGCAAGTCTTAGGAGACACTTTGTTATGCTGTAACAGGGTTATTGGCTTTCCACGTCTGAGTACCTCTTTCTGTGTAACCCACCGCCCATCCGCTAAGCCAATGCCAGATGATTTGTTTTTGTTACTCACTTGCAGGCCCTTATTTCTGCGTTAGTTAGGCCCAGGCTAAGCTGCTGCAACAGGCCACAGAAAACTTAGTGCCTTAAATACGACTAGAGCCTCTCTGACAGCAGTCTGGGGGTGCAGGGTCCAGGTTGGCAGGCAGCGCTTCTCCATATGTTTATTTGGGGACCTAAATTCCTTCCATCTGGCTGTTGGGTGGTCTGGTACAGTGTTCCTTTGTCCGTATGGCCCAAAAGTCATAGCATGTGTGCTCCATCTACAGAGGGCCGGATGGACAGGTGCCCTGCGTGGTGTTAAGGCTGAGATATGGCAGTGCTGGACACCGCTTCTGCCTCCACCTAAGCCACGTGGCTGCCTCCTGCTGCAAGGATGGCCAGGCACTGATTGTAGAGGACAGAGAGAATGGGCTTGAGGAGCCCTTAGCAGCCTGGCATGGCCAGCGAAGGTGAAGATAAAATTCTACTCCACTGATAACAATACTGAATGTGTATTAAGTTCTTATTATGAGTACACCTTATTTAATCCTTAGGATAAATATATGAGGAAGGTCCTGTAATTCCCATCTTGCTGACGAGGAAACCGAGGCTTAGAAAAGCTGAGTAAATTGTCCAGTGTTTAACCCCAGGTTGGCCTGACCCTAGAGTGTGTGCTGTTAACCACAGTGCTGTGCCCCTGCTCAAGTTACTCACAGAAATGCAAATGAAAATGTTACATTGTCAAGATGACACAATTTTGTACTCCTGAAGGTGAGAGCACAGAGAAAGGTATTTTGGGACCCTCTTCTGATAGGAAAATTTGGTAATATAGTCCAATTAAAGTCATTAAAAGTGCTTATCCCTTGACTCAGTAGTTTTACTTCTAGAATTTTTCCTGAGAAAATAATCAGGAACTGAGATGTATGTTCAAGAATGTCCATTGCAGCTTTATTTGTCATTGTCAAAATAAAACAAGAAAAACCAAAACCCACAAAGAAATAACCCAAATCCCAGCAATAGTGGGTTCATTAAGCAAATCTTAGTTCTACTGCAGCTGTCAAATAGCATGTTTTACAAGTCTGTTTGCTGTTGGGGAAAATGTCATGGTTTATTGTTAAGTTTAAAAAGTAAGTTATCATATAACATAAAGAGTAATACTATTAAAATTTTTACATTGGTGTATGTATTTATCCAAAAAAGTGGAAAGACGGACAGCAAATGTTAACAGTAATTTCTGAGTGACTGGATTGAGGGTGAATCTTTTTTTTGGCTGCACACGTGGGATCTTAGTTCCCCAACCAGGGATCGAACCTGTACCCCCCTGCGTTGGAAGCATGAAGTCATAACCACTAGACCGTCAGGGAAGTCCAGAGGGTGATTTTGTCAGTAATTTTCAAACAATAAATGTTAATGAAAAGACACACACACACACACACACACACACACACACACACAAAGGAAAAGGATCAACACCTCAGTAGAAAATAGGCAAAGGACACGGACAGTTCATAAAAGTAAACTGGCCAGTAAACATTTATAATCCAATAAACCAAATTAAAACAACCATTTCCAACATCACATTGGCAAAGTTTGAAAAAATCGGGGTGCGTGGAAGTGGTACATTCAAACAATATTTATCAGCAGTCCTTCAGAGGTACATGCTCTTTGACCTGACAGTTTTACTTCCAAAGGCCTATTCCCAGAAAAGTCACCAAAGAACACTGTGCAGTGTACGCTCTGATAGCACACAACGACCTGGTGTGCAGGAGGAGGCTTCCTTAATCAGTGTGGTCCTTCCAGAATGTTCTGGGAGTCTGTCTGATGGCATGGTTGTGAAGAAAATTATGTAGGCAACTATGTTTTTTTATGATGGGGGTGTGTGCCTGTGTGTGGGCGGGGGGTGAGTGTGTGAAGGAGGGGCGGGTATAGATAAAGACTGGAAAAACATGTGCCAGAATGTTATATGAGTGGTGATATCTGGATGGTGAGATTTATGTGATTTTTATTTTATTCTGTGCATTCTCTGTTTTCTGAGTTTTTACAGTGAACGTATCTTATTACTTTTGTACTTAAAATAAGTGTTACAGAATTTTAAAAAAATCTATCCTATTAGTTTACATTTGTACTTTCCACTAAAGAAAGAAACCCTGGAAATCATTTCCATCTTTTGTTTTAGCCTGTGGTGCGTTAACGCCCACGTGACTGTTCTCTCACCAGTCAGGAGCTGGCAGAAAGCACAGTGATAGCCAAAGTGAATGGGGAGCTGTGGGACCTGGACCGTCCGCTGGAAGGGGACACCACCCTAGAGCTGCTCACGTTTGAGGACAAGGAAGCCCAAACTGTAAGTGTTTAAAGACCAACCCACCGTACTTCGGCTATTTATGTTGTCAGTTACATTATGTAATTATGACGCCACATACCGAAGTCAAGAATGATGGGTTTTGTGGCCTTCTAAGGTTTAAAATGCATTTGTTGGTGTTTAATAAATATAATATTAATAACACCATATTTAAAAGTGATTCAGAAAGAGCAGGTTTTAAATGAAATACATAGCTTATATGTATTATTTAGTTTTTCTCACTTAAGATCTAACCCAAACAGCTGTCACCTAACTATATGCCAGCTGTCACCCCAGAACTTGTGAACACGTATTGATTCCCTCAGTCAGCTGACCAGTATCTAAGCTGTTGGGTGCACATGCCAGACCTTGTGGGGCGGCAGAGGCTCCTGCTACAGAGAGTTCACTGGTGGGAGGGGTAGTGAGCAAGGGAATAAACGACTAGACACTTTCGGGTGGTGTCAGCCTCCAGAGAAGCAAGTAGGAGCAGCCATGGTAGCTGGCCCGGCAGTTAGTTTTAGCCCTCTCCTGAGGGCGGAATCCTGCCGAGACCTGAGCACTTTCCCACACTAGCTGGCTCTTGGTTGACCTGCAGACACTGTTCTCTAACAGATTCTTTAACAGTGGGCTGCTGCAGGCTTTCAGACGGTCAGGTGTTTGGTTGGGGGGCCGGGGGAGCTACCAAACTTAATGTTCCATGGAGGGGTCGACCTCTTTGGAGTTCTTTCCCCCTGTGTTTAGTGACATCATGAAAGAGAAAACTTATTTATCATATTATCTTGGGGAATGTTTCTGGAGTGTCTCATCAGCCCACCCCTCTGCCTACCCTGATACTAACATGGCACCTGGTGTCACATTGCATGGCTTCCGAAATACTTGTGGTTGTTTATGAAAATGAGAATGTTCCGTGCCAGGCACCAGCCCCAGCCCCTTGTGTACATTATCTCCCTGAGTCTGCACTTACCTTTTCACACAGGTACCGTGTTAATAGTACACAGGCTCAGGATGCTTCAGTAACTTTTCCAAGCCCTCAATGCTTCTTTTAGTGTAATTTAGTAACAGAGAGGTTTTTTTTTGTTCTTGGATTTTATTTTCCTGTTACTATGAACATATTAAGATTTTGAGCATAAACCCATTTATGAATATTTAATGCATATCCATGAAAAAGAAATCCTAGAAAAGCAAATCTAGAAAACTCAGATCTACAAGATGATAAAATTAATGATTTTGTAAAGCATTTTTTACTTTACAGAAAAATCCGTCTCCTTTGTATAGCAAACTCTTAAACTTCTATTTTAAAAGATGCTTCTATTTACAAGACTATTTAGTGCATGATGTAACATAGGAAAGTAAATAGTCCTCACCCTCTAGGTAAATTCATGTTGAAAGTGACAGCAAGAATGTTCATGTAAAGTTGATAAGTACGCACACCAGAAACAAGGAGCATTTTATAAAATGGTAGAGCTTTCAAGTCTAAAATATATCTAATAGATATTTCCTTTTGCAAGCATGCTGTCCAGCAGGAGAATGTATGTGGGTATTCGTTCTGCTCTAAATCTTTGCAGAAGTCCCAGGAGCAGTCAGCGATGTGCTGCTGGGACCTCATGCTCAGGAAGCATAGGTACTTATCTGAGGTGTAAACAAGGTACTTATCTGAGGTGTAAACAAAACCAGATATATGTAAGAACCCAAGCTGCTAGTTCTGTGATGCCCTATGTTTTAAATGTAAATTCAATCATTTCTTTTCTGCTTAAAACCTTTTAATACATCCCACTGCATTAGAATAAAGCTCAAATCCCTCTCCAAGGCCTGCATGGTCGCTGGCCTGTTCTTACCTGTCACCCTTCCACAAGCTGCTTTGTGGTACATCCCCCCAACCCTAACCACGCTGTGAATACAGGGCGTCCACCGTGATTCTTAATTACAGCACCCTGTTCATCTTCTTCTTTTTTTTTTTTTTTTTTGTGGTATGTGGGCCTCTCACTGTTGTGGCCTCTCCCGTTGCGGAGCACAGGCTCCGGACGCGCAGGCTCAGCGGCCATGGCTCACAGGCCCAGCCGCTCCGCGGCATGTGGGATCTTCCCGGACCGGGGCACGAACCCGTGTCCCCTGCATCAGCAGGCAGACTCTCAACCACTGCGCCACCAGAGAAGCCCTCATCTTCTTTTAAATACGCTTCTTGTCTTGCGATGATGCACTTAGAGGTTTGTTGCCTGCCCTCTCCCCACTAGGCTGCAAACAGCCTGAGGCCAGTGGCTCGCATTTCTTTCTCTCCTGTGTCTCCAGCACCTAACACAGTGTTTGGCTCAGGCGATTTCCAGGTGTGCACAATGCACCGAAGAAGGTACTTGGGCTGACGCTGGCAGCCAGCCTGCCATCCTGTACCATCCCAAGCAGAGGGTTCTGCCTCTAGGCCTGGCGCCGCGGGTCGGGATTGCACGGAGCCTGCTCAGCCAGCTAACTCCCTCTACTCCGGTTTATTATCTCAGACAGCTTTCTAATTGCGATTTGTTTCCTATGTAACTGAGGAAAGTGCTGCCAGAGGACTCGATTGTCTTGTTCCTTTGGCATCTATATTTATTGATATTTGGTGACTGGTTAGTTTTAATGTATCCATAAACCGTTGATTCCTTGGTAATTCAAAACCCAATCAACTTTCTGAACTTGTAGAGCTAATGACTGGCCCTTGGACTGCAGTGAATTAACAAATGTACACCCTGCCCAGGGGACCCCGGCAGCCAGCAGACAGTCCTCAGTGACCCCTCTGTCTTGAGTTATCTTTCAGACTTCCACAGCCACATGCTATTCAGCGCGTGAAGACTGCTGTGTAGACGCAGAATCTTGTTAACGTGAGTGATGTCATGAGCAGCCGCTGTGGCCTCGAATCTGATTCAGAGAGGCTGCCTGGAGGAGGAGGAAAGGGGCCCATGCCCAGCACTCCCTGGCGTTCCTCTGCGCTGGGCCTGGACCGGCTCTGGGCGGCTGCTCTGCTTGGTGGTCAAGGCACAGAAGGAAGTGGTTTAGGAGCTGGGCTTCAGTGCCACACAGAGCAGCAGCTGCACGTTAGAACCAAGCAGCCGGCTGCCAGGGATTCCAGACAGGGCTCAGGAAGCATCTCTCGTCAGCAGTCGCCAGAGATTGATGCTGCCTTGTGTCCCAGTGTCTGTCCCCTTACACTGTATCCATGTGCTTGCTTGTCCTCTTGTCTGCCTGATGGCTTCCCGTGACCCGTGGTCGTGGCCGCGGCCTCTGTCCTGCCTGCAGGTGTACTGGCACTCCAGTGCCCACGTCCTCGGGGAAGCCCTGGAGCTCCACTACGGGGGCCTCCTGTGCTGCGGGCCACCTACCGACTGCGGGTTCTACTACGACATGTTCCTCAAAGACAGGTAACGCCTCTGAGTGCATGTGTTTATAGTGGTTACACATTAGTGTAGTGAATACCTATTGCAGAATGTGATTATAGATTAGGTCACCATTTATGAACAGTATTATTTTTTATGAGTTTAGATTCAAGGGTAACTTCTCAAATTGTTTTCTTTCTTTTCTTGAGAAGGATGTGATACACTATTTATGTAACCTGAGACTTGGCTAGGGCAAACTACTAATTCGGACCAGAGTTGTAGGGTTAATCCCTGGAGAGCACATAGTTCAGCTCTGTGCCGTGATGGTCAAGGGCGCTGTCCACCCCAGCCACACATGTCCCACAGCTGGTGCCAGAGGTGCTGGTTCGCAGCGGCCTCATGTTCCTCAAGTAGATCTGTGCTTAAAATCACAAGCAGCAGGCCCAGCCCTGGCCCACCTCCTTCTCCATATCCCTCGTCGCCCTTAAGGAAACCACCAGCTCTCAAATCAAAACCTGAGGGTCTTCCCAAGCCCACCCTGCTCCTTGCCACCCCTACCCCCCCCAGTCACTCCATCCAGTTCTGCCAGTCTTATCCCCTAAGTAGTTCTCCCCCACCTTCTGCCTTAACATAGACGCCCAGCGTCCTTGCCTCGACGACCGTGGTACATTTTCCCGCCATCTGCCACCTCCACGCTGTCAAAGTGACCCCTCCCTAACCGAGCGCCCGGCACTCTGCAGCTCCTGCTCCCAGCCTGTCCAGCGTAGTCCCCCCCGGAGTCATTCCGCAGGACGTGTTGACGCCCCTGTGTGCTCTGGGTTTGGTGCTGCTGACTCTGCACTGGACAGATCAGCCTGTCCTCGTGGGCTCAGCAGTCTGGATGGGGGAGACAGACATAGACAGACACGCAGCCGTCTGCTGTCGGAGGTGATGAGGTGGTGAGGGCTGTGAAGGGGAGGTGGGGGCCTGAGCAGGCAGCCGGTCAGCTGAGAGCTCGGTGACCTTGAAGCAGGGGTGGGACGGAGGGAGAGAGGGAGCGAGCTCTGAGGCTGGTGGGGGAAGAACGTCCCAGGCCTCTGTGGGACAGCCCTGGGTCGGGGTGTGTGTGGCTTGTTTGAGGAATGCAGGTGGCCCACAGGGCTGGAGGGGTGTGAGCATAGACAGGGGTTCCTGAGAGGAGCCAGGACTGCCCAGCGGAGGCCGGCTGACCTGTAGTTCACACCCTCAGAGCTTCCTCCCAGCCTGGATCTCCTGGTCTAGGGCAGGGGCATGGCGCACGCTCCACACTACGCTTTTGAACAAAAACGTAAACATGTGAAGAATGAGGAGGACTGCCCAGATGATCAGGCCCCGGAGGAGCTTGTGGTCCAGCTGGGGAGTGTCCAACGGGGCTGTTCAGAGAACCGAGGGCAGTTCATCAGCTGACGCCTCTGTCTCCCTCTTTGAGAAGTAGGGTTACCTGCCTTGTGAAAGGATGACTGACCCTCTGAAATCCTGGACAGTAAAGAACCACGTTCCTCAATGTAGAAGGCTAGTCAGCTGGTGACAAAGGCCACAGGTCTAAGGTCATGTCTGATCAATCTGTGCTGATTCTCGCTGCTTTTCCCTGCAGGGCCGTGTCCAGCACAGAGCTGCCAGCGCTGGAGAGCACGTGCAAGGCCATCATCAAAGAGCAGCAGCCTTTCGAAAGGTTGGAAGTCAGCAAGGAGGCCCTGCTGGACCTGTTTAAGGTGAGTTCGTGCCGGGAACGTGAACAATATTTAACACAGACGACTGGTTTTAACAAATAATTGGCCACTGCTCACCAAATTGTTCCAAACGGGTTGGTTGAATTTTTAATGCAGACATAGGTAGGTGAAGGGCCAGGGGAATAGTTTCATATGTGTGTTTTATAAATCTGATTAATTCTGAGTGTTGTTAGTACTCCGGCTATTGAATTCAACAATATGTATAATACCATATAAAATTCTGGGTTTTCCTCTTTCGTTTGGGGTTTTCTGCTAATTTTTTTTTCACATCTTTATTGGAGTAAAAATGCTTTACAATGTTGTGTTAGTTTCTACTGTTCAACAAAGTGAATCAGCTGTATGTAAACATATATCCCCATATCCCCTCCCTCTTGAGCCTCCCTCCCACCCTCCCTATCCCACCCCTCTAGGTCATCACAAAGCACTCAGCTGATCTCCCTGTGCTATGCAGCAGCTTCCCACTAGCCAACCATTTTACATTTGGTAGTGTATATATGTCCATGTCACTCTCTTACTTTATCCCAGCTTCCGCCTGCCCCCCGCTGTGCCCTCAAGTCCATTCTCTACACCTGTGTCTTTATTCTTGCCCTGCCACTAGGTTCATCAGTACCACTTTTTAAAATTCCATATATAAGCATTAGCATACGGTATTTGTTTTTCTCTTTCTGACTTACTTCACTCTGTATGACAGATTCTAGGTCCATCCACCTCACTACAAATAACTCAATTTCGTTCTTTTTTATGGCTGAGTAATATTCCACTGTATATATGTGCCACATCTTCTTTATCCATTCATCTGTCAATGGACATTTAGGTGCTTCCATGTCCTGGCTATTGTAAATAGTGCTGCAGTGAACATTTTGGTACATGTATCTTTTTGAATTATGATTTTCTTTGGGTATATGCCCAGGAGCGGGATTGCTGGGTCATGTGGTAGTTCTATTTTTAGTTTCTTAAGGAACCTCCATACTGTTCTCCATAGTGGCTGTATCAATTTACATTCCCACCAACAGTGCAGGAGGGTTCCCGTTTTTAATTTTTACGTGTCCTCAGAATTTTATTTACTTCATGTAGTTAAAATTGGAATCTTCGAGAGCAGTGCTGTCCAATAATGAGATCCACAAATCTGAGCCACATATGTCGTCTTAAATTTTCTGGTAGCCACCTTTTAAAAGTAAAAGAAAGATGGAATTAATTTTTATAACATTTTATTTAACCCAATAAATCAAAAATATTGCTTCAACATGTAACCAACATAAAAAGTAATTAGTGAGCTATTTTATTTTCTTCTTTTCACATTATGCCTCTGAAATCCAGTGTTTTGCCCTTGTGGTACACCTCATTTCAGATCAGTTGCATTTCAAATGCTCAGTAGGCTCCCGTCCTGCATGGCACAGCTCTGGGCTGTCAGCTCTTTGTATCCCCACAGTCTCAGCACCTAGAACATAGCAGATGCCCATTCAGGGTATGTTGAAAAAAGTTAACATTTTTTCCCAGTTAAACATTTTGTGTGATAATATGTAAATGTATTTTTCTTTGTAGTACAATAAATTTAAATGCCGCATCCTGAAGGAGAATATTAACACGCCAACGACCACAGTTTACAGGTAAAGTGTGTGTGAATTTTAAACACTGCTCAGTGGTACATCTGAAGGCATTAACAGTAGCAAGTCTGTCTTTGGTGGGTGGTCTGTTTATAAATTTGCATGGTTGGTATAGTACTACTGTAGGTGGGGACTCTGAAATGTTATCACCAAAGGGGAATTGTTATTTTCTCATTTGTATTTATTAGGATGGTACTAAAAACCCACATTCTGTTTTCTGGATGTTAGCTGTAGCAGCCTCTTTCTCCCTGTGGTTAAGACTGTGTTCTCAGGGCCTCACATTTTGGGGGACTGTTAGGGAAAGGAATTCTGTTTGTCCTCCCACATTCTTATTGAGGGGCGGTGGGAGCTGTCATGGGCCATCTCCTCGGGCAGTGATTCTCTGCCTCTTACCACGCTCTCCACTGCTTGGGGTCCAAGAGCATTACCCTCCAGGCGTCAGCTGGACTCACAGTGAGACAAGAAGTGGTGGGAAGCAGAGACCAGTGGGTGCCCCTACCCAAACCACTTAGTTTTGCTGGGCATTAGGCTCCCAACCCCTTTTACTGGCCACTTGTTCAGCTGCCTTGTGCGTACTGCTCGTCTCTGTTCCTGTGTGTCCTGCTCTCTGGCTGCCTGTGACCTTCACGGTCCCATCGGAGAAGACCTGGTCCCTGTATAAGTACGACCACAAATATCCTCCACAGGGAACTTCCTTTCCACACTCAAGTACTATGGTTCTCTGACTTAATTGTACTGTGAGTAAAATTATACCCCCTTTATGCACAGCTGTGCACAGTGCATTTCTTTTGTTTTTTTTTTTTTTTGGCGGTTCGCTGCCCTCTCACTGTTGTTGCCTCTTCCATTGCGGCTCCGGACACGCAGGCTCAGCGGCCATGGCTCACGGGCCCAGCCGCTCCGCGGCATGTGGGATCTTCCCGGACCGGGGCACGAACCCGCATCCCCTGCATCGGCAGGTGGACTCTCAACCACTGCGCCACCAGGGAAGCCCGCATTTCTTTTTTTAAAAAAATTTATTTATTTATTGTATTTATTTATTTTTGGCTGTGTTTGGTCTTCATTGCTGCACGTGGGCGTTCTCTAGTTGCAGTGAGCAGGGGCTACTCTTCGTTGCCATGTGTGAACTTCTCACTGTGGTGGCTTCTCTTGTTGCGGAGCACGGGCTCTAGGCACGTGGGCTTCAGTAGTTGTGGCACGCAAGCTCAATAGTTGTGGCTCACAGGCTCTAGAGTGCAGGCTCAGTAGTTGTGGTGCACGGGCTTAGTTGCTCCGTGGCATGTGGGATCTTCCCGGACCAGGGCTCAAACCCGTGTCCCCTGCATTGGCAGGCGGATTCTCAACCACTGCACCACCAGGGAAGTCCCCACAGTGCATTTCTTAAATGATAATATGAACACATGGCCATTTTATGCTGAAGGTGGATACCATGCTTATCTTATTTTTGCTGCTCTCCAATGACCTGATAAGATTTTGTTATTTATTACCTATAATACAAAAAAGTGTCAGTATAATCATTTTAAAGTTTAAAAATAAATGAAGAAATTGAAAAGGTATGCTAAGTTTTAAATTTCTGGCTTTTAATACTTGACATTTTGTTTTTTTTTTTTTAAGTTAGGTCAACATTGATGCTTATTCTATCAATTGGAATAGCTTTTATTTAATTTTTTGAAAATAAATGGCTTTTTTCTATGGAATTATTTAAAGATTAGCTTATTAAAGTCTTTCATGCTAATCAGGCATTTTTTTCCATTTCTCTGAACATTGACTTACAACCTCCATCTTGGACGGAGAACAATACATAAAAGCCTGGTCATTCAGAGAAATGATGTTTTCATGTTTAAAGCTTCATTGTACTTTGGTGAATAATCCAGTCCCTTTATGTATTCATTGTAATTTTTAACTTTTTAACCAATGAACTTTAAAAATACTTAAAATTGGTTGGAATAGTTAAGGAACAACTTTTTTTCTTTACTAAATTTTCCTTAAATTGGTTGACGTTAAGTCACCTTCCCTCAGACCCACATTATTGGTATCTTAACTCTGCTAATGTTTCTGTACTTGGAGAAAAGTCTGCGCTTGTTAGGGTTTAGTGGTCCCTTGTTCATTATAGGTGCAGGCGAGTCCCCACCTGCAGCCCCGTGTGCTTTAATAGCAGTGTCGTCTCTGATCTAAACCTTTGCCTGAGATTTACGTTGTTAAGTCAGTATGCTGTTTTTCTAAACCAAGAGACAATTAGACATTTTGTCATGAAATCAGAGGGCCTTAAAACAAACAAAAACCCTTGAATTTATTTATTTTTTAAGTAGACTATTTTTTAGAGCCGTTTAGGTTTGCAGCAAAATTTAGAAGAAGATGCAGAGAGTTCCCATACACCCTTGCCCCCATATATGCACAACTTCCCCATGGTCAAGATTACCCACCAGAGGTGGGAAATGAGTTACAATCCATCTACACCGATGCTTATAGCGTGCTTCACTGTTGGTGTGCATTCTGTGGGTTTGGTGAAGTTTATTTTTAATGTAAAATATCAACTTAACGCATTTTTTATAACTGTCATATAATTTTGGTTTTGAAAATTAGTGTAGAGCAGGGAAATGGCTATCTGATTTTAAGACAGTGAAGGTTTTTAGGAGCCTTAGGGTGTGACAATGAAAAGTGGTATCTCTGTCTGCACAGTTTCTTTCCAAGGATTCTGTGGCTTTTGAATGTGAGCAAAGGAGGGAAGGCTGGGATCTGAGACTAGGTGAATCGCCTCTTTCTTGCTCCTTAAATTAAAAATTCATTTAAATTAAGTTGTTCCTAAATTAAACATTGCCCCAAAACATAGAACATGGTGTCTAATGAATAGTCCCAAAAGCTATAACTGTGCCTGGGCATGTTTTAAATATTTTATTACAGGTGTGGTCCACTAGTTGACCTTTGTAAAGGCCCCCATGTAAGACACACTGGAAAAATTAAAGAGATAAAAATTTTCAAGGTAAGTATTGATTTTTTTCTTAATATAGTAAACTTAAGATGAACTAGATATTCAATAATATCTTTTATAACCTGAACACCATGCCTCTTAGAAACACTACATCCATATTTGATTTTTATGTGGGTTTCTAAAAATAATATAATTTTTTAGAATTTTGGTAATTAGAACATTATATGTAGCCTTTAATTGTTTATCATTTAACCTTACTATACATGTTACAGTGCATTTCTTTTTCATCTATATTACAATATTGTTCTGCATACTATTGTTTTCTTGAATTGCCCTAATGTGAACAAGAATGTTTATCTGCATGTAAGAATAACGTACTGTAGGAAAAGGAGAAAATAAAGGGATAGAGTGGTATGATGCAGAAAACACACTCTGGAATCAAGAGGCATGAGACTGACATCACCGTCCTGCCCTTCCCAGGCCTTGGTTTTCTTACAGGTGGAGGAAGGGTGATGACAGTCAGCAAGGCTGGCCTTCATGTCCCCACACCTCTTCCTCCACTGCCCTCTCCTGGGTGATGCACTCGGTGCTTGGCCTTCCCTCAGTTCCACACTTTCTTTCTCACTTTTCATCCCTAGAATCCACAGCAGACTGAGTACATAATTTACTGATTAATGGTATAATTTGGGCTGGGAAGGTTTAGTTAGAAACAATTTAAGATTCCAAGTCTACAAAAACTCATCTTTAAGTAAGCTATGCTGATGTTAGGGTGAGGAATTGTGTACAGTCATCCCTTGGCATCCACGGGGCAGTGGTTCCAGGATACCCGGCTGATACCAAAGTCCACGGTAGCTCAGGCCCTTGGTATGAACCAGCTGTACATATTTCAGAGCAGTTTTATTTGTAACCAAGGGTTTGGTGTGTTTACCCAAATCTCATCTGATGTTTAGAATTCCTCAGCATATTGGGAGGGTAACCCTGAAATGGAAACGCTGCAGAGGGTCTACGGGATATCCTTTCCTGATGACCAGATGATGACAGCCTGGGAGAAGCTGCAGGAGGAGACCAAGACCCAGGATCACAGGAGGATTGGGAAGGTGCGCCGCGCTGAGCGCTGCTGAGCTGGCCTGCGACCGCGTCTCAGAACTAGGGTGTCTTAAAACTAACATTTCTTCTTCTCCTCCTCTCCTGTCTTCTGTTTTGCTGGCGCTCATGGTTTGCTGCTGAGTTCTTTCACGCTCCTACCCCAATGTCTTCTAACCTCTTTCCTTCTTGTATTTTGTATTAGATTTAAACAATTGCACCTTTCATTTTTATCATGATATAAAAATAACCTTTTTAAAAAAATTGTGTATACTTGATAATATACTTTGTATTTGGGAAGCAGAGCAGAAACAAAGAAGATCTGCAAGAAGGCAGACCTGGGTTTAACTCAGTCCTGCCACGTAGGAGCTCAGTCCTGCCACGTAGGAGCTGTTACACGACAGGCCAGGCACTCGCTGTGGAGCTCCATGTCCTCGGCTCTGCTGGGTAGCGTGCAAAGTGGCATGAGGACGGACACTGGGTGTTGGTGGCCACCAGGGTGGGCTCTCAGCATGACGGCCATGCTGATGTCACGTCACTCAGAGCCCACCTCCAGCCATGTCTCCCTATGAGATCCGTACTCCAAGGTGCCGAGGAGGAAATCAGCAGTAAATACTAGGTGAAATAAAAGCCAAGTTCAAAGCTAAGTAACCATAAATATGAGTTGTAATTTTACATGTGCTGTTACATGTAGTTAGATTCAAGTACAGTGTTGAGGGACTTTGGAATGTCAATATTAGAATCAGAAATAACTAAGTATATGTTTTATTCCTAGTGTATCATTTGTATACAGTAAATGTTATGCAGCGACAGTGAAAATGAAATGCAATTATTGTTTTAATCTAGGAACAAGAACTTTTCTTCTTCCATGATCTGAGTCCTGGAAGCTGTTTCTTTCTTCCCAGAGGAGCCTTCGTTTATAATACACTTATGGATTTCATACGAGTAAGTTAATTTTTAAAATATTCTATACTTATTCAACTCCATTTTACATTTTACTATTTTCTCTCATCGTAAAATGGCCAAGCATTTCCATTAATTTTATTTTAATAATACTAAGAATTTTGAACCTCAAAGAGAAATGCCACATTGTGCCTTCAACTAAAAACATTGAAACAATTTGTATTTTCCCTAAATATTTACATTTATACTTGGACTTCATTAAATGTACCTCTTGTCCATGTAAGTTTCTGGAACACGTAGGATACTAAGATAAACTTCAGACCAAGTGTGGAACTCCCCCTGAGAGAAGGAAGGAGGAAGCGTTCTGTGTGGCACAGAACACTAAACTGTGAAGTATCATTGCTTCTCAGGATGTGATCCCTGGACCACTGGTGCCCCCTGCCATTGTTTATTATGTGACTCCTAGGTGATTTGGCAGCTCCAGAGCAAAGAGTGAAAAAACAATTTTGTAAAATAGCTACTTGTACAATAGGACAAGTTCATAGAGTAGAAAGTCTTCATTAGGACTATGTAGATGTTGTGCAGAGGTGACCCAGGCAGACTACTAGGATTACTTTTCCTTTCTGTACTTTCTGTGTCTTTCCTGTAATTAATAATTACCTAAAACTTTCATTTCCTCACTTTTCTATGTGCCCATCACTAATTCATCCTCAACTTTCTATCAAAACTCTGAAACTCCTTGCAGTGTATTCTGATGATTCAGGTAATCTCTAAGTAAATTTTTTTTCTTCAAATTTGATCCTCTCCCTCCAGAATTGACTTGCTGCTAAGATTCTTGACAACTGATGTCTTAGGACTTCTTTTCGTCATCGCCCTGGCTACTCCCCTCCTGTCTTTCCTGTGCTGAGTCCCCTCTCCCCTGACCCATGTCTTCCTCTTCCTTGCTTGTCCCTCTCATTGGGGGGACCACCTTCTGCAGTGCCTTCCTGAGAAGGTACGCAGCCTGTACTGGTTACTGTCCGACTCGCTTTCCTTCCTTTTCTTCTCGGCTGTGCGCCTGGAGGCTGACCTCTGTGGGCTGCATGCCTTCCACAGGGATTGACCACTGCTTAGCCATGGGAGGAGATCAGAGAGCAGGGAGGTAAGACCTGAAGAGTCTTTGAAGGGTGTCAGACTTCACCAGGTGGTAATGGCCATCACAGCTGCTGTTTGGGGTGTGCTGTCTTTGCTGGAAAATCAGCACAGCCCCTGGCACCTTGAACTCCCTGGGTTGGAGGTAGAATGTGTGGAGAATAAACAGGATGCCTCTATGGTGGCTTTAAAAGAATCTTTTATCTTTTATAGATGCAAGACAGACATGGCTGATGATCAGGCCCAAGGCCTGATCGTATGGGTTGTAGTACTGTACAGTCGTTTACATACGTAAGCCCAGTGGTCTCTTCTGCTGAGGTAAGGGCATTGGTGGGAAGGATGGGGGTCTCTGAGGCTTCGAAGGGGAATGGTTGGCAGACACAGATGAGGTGAAGAACTCTGAACCCCCAGATATCCGTGTCTGAGAAAATCGGCCTTTCCATGCAAAAAAGAAAAACCTCTCAGAGACTGCCTTCTCCTGGTTTCCTGGTATGCAGTCTTGCCTCTTTCCACAGCTGATCATTTTCTATTCTATGCTGGATATTGTATGTAAACATACCTGCAGAGGCTCCGGGTGACGTTTTCTCCCACTTGAGCAGTTACCCATCGCCTAGATGGAAGAAGAAGCCCTCAGTGCGGAGACTGAGCTCAGTCAAGGCTGGGCTTGCATTTGGATGGGACACAGGCTGCCCTTGTGTCTGGGGCCTGGCCCCCGGGGCTTCCAGCTGAGCATCTGGTGGCTCTTTATGTCTTCAGCCCCCAAAGGCTGGAGGATAATCAGCTCTGCCCTTTGAATGTGTTTTGAGTGCTGAGTAAAAGGTCTGCCGAGTCTCCTCTGGTTACCACATCAGCGCAGAAGGTAGTAACTCATCTCGGTGCAGAGGAGGCTTCTCAGGTGTAGCCCCTCAGGTAGAGTTCCTGTCAGTGTAAGACCTGTGGACTAAAGAGACAGGTTACCTGTGGGCCACCCCACTCCCCCCACCCCACCACATTATAAAATGATGATGAAAAAAAATAAAAACAAAATAAAATGATGATGGAGGAGTAGGAGGCCGGGGACATTCCCACTCAGGAAGGGATGGGCGCAGAAGGAGGTGCTGGGGTCGGTGATCTGTCGAAACCCTGATTCCCACCCGTCTTCCCAGCTCCAAGGTCAGAAAACGCTTGTTTTTCAGGACTCAGTTCTCTTCCCTCTGGGCCCTGGTTCAGAGTCAGCCTCCCTGCCTGTGTGGACCTCTGAGCAGCTTTCTCAGTGTCCCCGGCCTGATTCCTTCTGTGAAGGTTGGGGTCCAGAGACCTCATTTCTTCTCGTGCTGTCTCTGTCCCTTTCAATCCCAGCTAGTACAGTTCCTTTAAGAGTTGGGGGGCGGGGAGCACTTTTACATACAGTGTTTATAATCAATGCTTAGATAAAAGCCATCCCTGCGTCTCTTTCTGGGACAGATTCTTCCCTACCCAGGGCTGCCTGGGAGGCTGCTGGGAAATGACACTTAAAAATGTAAAAGCCTCCTCTTTAACTGAGTGTACAAAGAACAGTCCTAAGACTCTTAAAGCCCCATTGGGTACTCAGCTCATTCCGAGGTCTTTGCAAAGGGCAGACAGCTGCACCCTTAAGATTTGACCTTTGTCCTCAAGAGTCTTGTGACTCTTTTGCTGAGAAGGTCTGAGGGTGAGAAAGTTTTATTTTTGAATCCGGTCGGTCCTGCCACCTTTGTATTTCCTCTAAATTTGTCTCAGAAACGTAATAGTGCTCTCTCTAGTTTCTGTCTTCTTGTATTTTGTCACAGGCAGTTAGAAGTTGGCTGTCCCTTTCCACATTCTGCCCGGACACCCCCAGCTAAGTCTGTGAGTTCTTTGGGGACTCTTTCTGTTTTCCGTGTTACCTGGGGTGACAGGGTTACCAAATCTCTGGCACCACCTAACAAGGGTCCTCTTTTCTTCAACTTCCAGTAACATTTTCCTCCCTGTTAGTGTTCAGCTCGTCACAGACAGTTTCTTTAAGGCCCTTCTAGCTCTGCCCACCACTTGGCCCTAAAGCCACAGCCCCCTGTTTTAGGGTTACTGGTACAGCAGCACCCATGGCCAGTGCACATTCTGTCCTGGTTGTTCTATCGCAGCCTAGAAAACCATCCTGAAACTGAGTAGCTTAAAACTGCTGATTAAAACTTCTCTTTCATGGTTCCAAGTGTTAGGCTCATTAGGGTGGTTCTTGCATTAGGTCCCTTATGTTGTTGCAGGAAGGGGAACCCCTTCCAGAGACCAAGAGTGGGCTCTTGGCTAACGCTTGGAAATGAATTGTCCAAGAAGACACATGTGCTGACAAAGCAGGAGACTTTATTGGGAAGGGGCGCCCGGGCAGAGAGCAGTAGGGTAAGTGAACCCAGGAGGACTGCTGTCTACGTGGCTCGAAGTCTCAGGTTCCATGGTGATGGGGTTAGTTTCAGGTTGTCTCTGGCCAATCATCTTGCTTGGCCCATATTTGGTGGCTCAGGGTCCTTCCTGGTGGCATGCGCATCTCTCAACTAAGATGGATTCCAACACGAGGGTTTCTGGGAGGTTGGCAGGACATATTATGGGCTGACGTCTCCTCCCTTCTCCTTTCAGCCCCTCCTGAATTCTCCCCGTTAGTTTTCAGTGGCAGCACCATGTTCTTTATCAGGACCTCCTGCTGTGAGACAACACAGGCAGGCGCTTATCATAGTGCCTGGCCAAGGCGGGCGGTTTCGGTCAACGGTTCCCTAACAATATTATTGTATTCGGAGGGAGGCTACTGATTGAAATATAAGTTACATTCATTAAAGTGGACAAATCTGAAGCATTTCACATGTGCACATCTACCAGCCACACTCAAATCAAGACCAAGAACCTTCCATCTTGTCGTGTGTCCTCTTGGGTCTCTTCCCGGATGGTACCTGCCTCCCCTTCCCTCCCCTGAGATCATCTCTATGCTGATTTTGGTTACCATAGATAAATTGCCCCTGGTTTTAAACTTCATAACATGGAATCGTAGTATTCACTATTGTGTTTCTGGCTTCTTTTGTTCAACTTAATGTGTGAGATTCATCCAAGTTGTGTGTATTTTGATTTATCCCATCTTATTACTATAGTACAATCTGTTTATTTATTCTCCTGTAGACGCACATGTAGGTTGTTTCCAGTTTGGGGCTATTACATATGAAGCTACTGTGAACATTCTTGATCATGTCTTTGGTGCTCCCAAGAACCCACTTCTCTTGGGTATTTACTTGGGAATAGAATTGCTAGGTCCTGGGGAAGTAATGACAAACTTTTAAAGAAAATGCTGACCAGTTTTTATGTAGTTGAACCACTTACTACTCCTTCTAGGATTATATGACTATGTAATTCTTCTACACTGTTAAAAACAAAATTCAACCAAGTAAATTTGAAGAACTAATTGGCTTTATTCAGAAATTCAAGAATCAGCAGCAGTAGGAGGGGTTGTACGAAATGGAGGGTTTTTATAGGTAGAAGGAGGGGAGGGGGCGAGAAGGTGTTAGCAAATGAAAAGAAAGGATTATTTTAGGCAGGCTGTCTTCTACTGGGGGAGGAACAGCAGGGTCTTTCTCAGGTAGTTACCTCACCAGTGCTGATCAGGACATTTCAGATGGGCTGTTGTAAAGGTCACATCTCTGTGGGGGTGGGGTTGAAACTGTCTTGGTTTTCTGTCCTGGAGGTAAGTGACCCCATTTGAGGCTTGTTATTTCTTTTTTAACACTTGGTATAATGGCACTATTTTGCATATCCCTGATGGATAGTGATGTTGAGAATCTTTTCATATGCTTATTAGCCACTTGGATGTTCTCTTTTGTGAAGCTCCTGTTTAAATATTTTGCCCATTTAAAAGTTTGGGTTGTCTTTTTATTATTGATTTGTAGGAATTTTTTTCTATATTCTGAATCTGAGTCCTTAGTTAAATATATGTAATAAATATATTCTTTCAGTCTGTGGCTTCTTGATTTATTTTTTAATGATGTCTTTGGACCAACACTTTTTATATTTAATGAAGTCCAGTTTATTACTTTTTCTTTTCTCCTTAGTGTTTTTCACATCCTGTTTAAGAAATCTTTGGCCGACTTCAGAGTCATGAAGCTATTTTTCTTTGTTCTGTTTAAAAACTTGTTTGCTTTCACTCTTAAGGCTATGATTTACCTTGGATTCATTTTGAGGTTCTGTGCTTATCCAGTAACTTCAGTACCGTTTATTACTATAGCAGAATCTTTGTCCCAAGCCAAATCATCGCATATATATTTTTTCCGGGTATTTATTCCGTTCTTCTGATCCCTTTGTTGTCTGGCCTTGCGTCAGTACCACACCGCTTTGATTACTGTAACTGTATTTTAAGTCTTGGTGTCAGTAGTTTAAGTTCATTAATTTTATTATTTTTGTTCAGGATTATTTTGGCTATTCTTTGCATTTCCATATAACTTTTACAAGAAGCTTGTCAATTTCCTAAAAAGAAAAAAACACTGCTGAGATTTTGATTGGAATTACATTCAATCTATAGATTAATTTGCAGATAATGACAACAATATTGAGTTTAACAATCCATATGTAAATCTTGTCAATTCATTTAGATCTTTATTTTCCCTCAGCAATATTTTGTTATTGCTACTTTAGAGGTCTTAACACATCTTTCATCAGATTTATCCCTAGATATTTGATTTTGTTAATGGAAACAGCAGAAAAAACACAAAAAATGCTCAACATCATTAGTCTTAAAAGAAATGAAATTTTCAATGGAAACCCTAAAATATAGAAGACAGGAGCAATACCTTAAAAATGTGAAGCCAAGAAATCTGTATCCAGCCAGAGTAGTCTTGCTTCTGGGATTCTCCCGTAAAGTTTCAGCTTTCCCAGATCTGCTGAGGCTGTTGCTCATCTGCTTTCCAGATTCATAAGTATATAGCTGTCATCTCCTCTCCTTTTTCTCTTTGGCCTTGTAGATTTATGCTTTTATTAAAACTCTGGTATTTTAGTGTGATTTTGGAAAGGATCTGTTTAAGTGGAATCACTTTAGTGTTTATAATGAAAAATTACTTAAGAGAATTTCTCTATGCACTGATATTTAGGTGCTATTTCCAGTGGCCAAATCACAGGTGCAGGTGGAGATTCAGTACTTTCTACGGTATGAAGTTATTACTTCAGGGATGAAATATGCTTTTTAATCTTCAGAATAAGCTTTCAGGATTTCTTCAGATCATACTGAGCTATAGACTGGTCAGTCATCATGACTTTGCTCTTTCTCAGACTTGATTTTCTTTACACTTTAGAGAAAGAAATTGGTGATATGGATTCAGATATATTTTTCCCCAACTTTTTCTTTCAAAAAGTTCAAATCTACAGAAAAGCTAAAGAGCAGTGCAGTGAGCATACATGTGTCCTTCATCTAGATTCATCAATTGTTAAGTTTGCCAATTTGCTTTCTCTCTCTCTGACATGTATGTGCATGTGAGAGAGACAAAACAATATATATATATAACACACATATAATATACAGAGATAAGGTGATATACATGCAATATATGTGTACATTTTATGTATAAATGTAGCAGTTGTTTTTTGCTAAACTGCATAAAATAAGTTGCAAACATAATGACACTTGCCCTCATAGGGCATAGTTTAAAATCGTTTCCAAACACCTCAACAAAACAAATTCCTAACATGATTGTGTCCAGAGTGGGTTAAAAAAAATCTATCAATTACTCTCTCCTGAGCTTAGCTTTAAAAGTAACCTCTAGTAAAAAGAAACCAAAACACAAAAACCCCTTTAATTTCTGGGACCTTGTTTTTTGTTTTTTGTTTTAAATTTATTTATTTATTTATTTGATTTTGAACTGTGTTGGATTTTCATTGTTGCACACGGGCTTTTTCTAGTTGTGGCGAGCGAGGGCTACCCTTTGTTGCGGTGCGCAGGCTTCTTATTGCGGTGGCTTCTCTTGTTGCAGAGCACGGGCTCTAGGCACGTGGGTTTCAGTAGTTGTGGCACACAGGCTCAGTAGTTGTGGTGCACAGCCTTAGTTGCTCCGTGGCATGTGGGATCTTCCCAGACCAGGGCTCGAACTCGTGTCCCCTACATTGGCAGGCAGATTCTTAACCACTGCGCCACCAAGGAAGTAGCTGGGACATTGTTTAATCTGAGTATATGGAGCCATCTGACTTACCACTAAATAATTACTGCCATTCATAGTGACCTATAATTTTGTTGAAATTTTCCTATTTGGTAAAAACAAAGGTTAAGTAAAGAAGCTTAATGGATAGCTGAGACCCAGGCTCTTCACAACTGGACTGAAAAGATGCTCAGCTGAAGAGGGACAAATAATATATCCCTGTCAGTGATGCAAAACTGTTCTTTGTAGTAATTTTGAAATAGTATGTTTTATATTTTTTTAATTGTATAAAAATATATTTTTACTTAGCTAAAATATGGTGATCTAGGTTTGTGCCAGATGCCCATTAAATGATTAACAAATGTTGAAACTCTAAGAAACACTGAACAAAGATCATCAGATTGATAACTTGAAGAAAAAGAAAGCAAAGTTAAAGTAAAAGAAGAACTCTGCTTGAAAACAAGCCTCTCTTTTCCTGACCCCAGTGATGGAATGAGGGAAGCTGTTAATTGATAGGGAGGGAGCAAAGCCAGCTCCTGACTCAGTAGATAACAACCACTTAAAATATTACAAATTCAAATTCCCAGCTTTAGTTCTATTTAAAACTAAATGGGTCAAAACTGTAAATAACATGGCACTCAGAGGCTTATTGAGTTATAAAATTATTCTACCTCTTAAGTAATAGAAAATAAACTCCTGGGCTTCCCTGGTGGCGCAGTGGTTGAAAGTCCGCCTGCCGATGCAGGGACACGGGTTCGTGCCCTGGTCCGGGAGGATCCCGCGTGCCGTGGAGCAGCTAGGCCCGTGAGCCATGGCCTCTGAGCCTGCGCATCCAGAGCCAGTGCTCCGCAATGGGAGAGGCCACAACAGAGAGAGGCCCGCGTACCGCCTAAAAAAAAAAAAAAAAAAAAAAAAAAAACTCCTGCTGTTTATCTGGAATGTACAAGGATTTGGGAGTTTGTAGTTATAAAAAGTTTATATATATAGTATTTCAATTACTAATTCTCAAAGAATTAAAATACTATACACTATATACTATTATACTATAAAATAAATATACTTAATGTGAAAATTATACTGAGCATACACTAATCTTTCTTTCATGATCCATAAGTTACCACCCTTAAAGCCAAGGGCATATTAACCATGAATTAATGTAAGACATAATCCTGAATTTAAAAATCTTTGTTCATAGTGTTATTTGCCCGGAGTTGTGACCTGTTCCAGCAGATTTTAACTTTGCGTGTGCGTCTCCTTTAGGAGGAGTACCACCGACGCAGCTTCCTGGAGGTGCTCTCCCCCAACGTGTACAGCAGTAAGCTCTGGGAAACCTCTGGACACTGGCAGCATTACAGTGACAACATGTTCACCTTTGACATTGACAAGGACACTTTTGCCCTTAAGCCCATGAATTGTCCGGGGCACTGGTGAGTATTAAAAGTGAAGCAGATCTGTGCCTATAAACGCATAGCAGACTTCCTCACAATTAGTCTTTAATATTATTTTGCTTTTTGGAACTAAGTGATTCCTTTAATCTGAAGACTGGTGGTTAGAAATCATCTTTACCAAGTTATTTCATTCTGGAGAATAAATTTACTTTTTAAAATATGTTTGCTTTTTGACAGGTGTGGGATGTTAGCTGGAAACCATTTAGTATTTTGTGCTTCTCAGAGGATAATGTTACATATCAACTTTATAAATTATTGTAATAGTTCTCTTCCTAATAGTAATACACTTCAAATATACATATTTGCAGAACATCTAGTTCTTACATACTATTTGGGTTGATTGTAACAAGAACAGTGAGGTCAAAATAAATGACTGGATTTCATTGATTCTAAGATGGCTTTACCCCTGAAATTGGGACACATCTTATATTTGGTATCTTAACATTATGCCATAATTTAATTAATGGTTATTTTCTTTCTTAGTGATGTATAAAATAATGGTACATCTTACAATCAAGGTTGTCTTAGAGTCTGTGAAAGAATGTAATTATCATAAAGTTGCATGGTATGCAAATACAACCTTGTAAGAGTAGCAGATTTTACAACTGGAAGTGAACAGATACAATTCTCCACAAAAAAATATCCCAACTATTGTAGCTTTGTATCATCAACTACATAGTTTCAGGTAAATTTACCTTAGAAGGTAACTACTTAAAACAAACCTCTGAACATTGAAGAAAGCTCTTTGCCCTTTTCAGTAAAGAATGAAAGAAGTTCAACTTTATGATGACAGCATGTAAAAAATATATATTTATCTTTAATTTTCTAAAAACTGCTATGTAAATATTCTATAACCTCGTTTTAAAAACAGAAGGTGGGGCTTCCCTGGTGGCACAGTGGTTGAGAGTCCGCCTGCTGATGCAGGGGACGCAGGTTCGTTCCCCAGTCCGGGAAGATCCCACATGCCGCGGAGCGGCTAGGCCTGTGAGCCGTGGCCGCTGAGCCTGCGCGTCCGGAGCCTGTGCTCTGCAACGGGAGAGGCCACAACAGTGAGAGGCCTGCGTACCGCAAATAAATAAATAATAAAAACAGAAGGTGGAGGCTAATCTTGTGCTTTGCATTCTCTAAAACACCTGTATTAACAATTTCTTAACTCAGTTTCCCATTGGGTACCAGTTGAAGCTGTGATTTCAATAGAATTAGAAGAAAGCTGAACACAAGTAGAGAATGTAATTTTGTATTTTCGTGTCTCAGAACAAGGAAGAGCAGGACCACAGTGGCCTAGTGGTGATGGGATTTGGGAGCCAGGGGTGCTTCCTGCAGAAGAGAGGCCTTTCATTCAACAGAGAACATTAGCCGAGTGTTTCCAGTGCTGGGAGCTGGAAATGCAGGGGTGATTCAGACGCAATCCATTTCCCCCCGGAGCTCATGAGCAGATTGGGGAAGGAACAGATATATAGACAGTCAGTTATAAAAATAGCAAGACCAGTGTCAAAACTGTGGCAATTCCAGCTGTTCTTGGAGCCTGAGGCAAGCCTGACTAGCCCTTCTGGGGGAGTGTCCAGGGCTGCTTCACTTAAGAAGTAGCCTTTGAAATGGATTGTAAACAGTAAGTGGATATTCCCTGGGTGAATGAGAGTAGGGAACAGCATTCTGGAGAAGATAAGAGGGTTCTTTCTCAGAGTGTGCAGTGATGTAAGTTCAAGGTTCACTAATTCATGGGAGAAGAATTTTTGTAAAATTGGTGATCTAAGAACCAGAATAAGGTGTTTACAAATCCTGAGGCATTTAACTGTACCTTATTAACATCTAGATCATTACATAATCTTTTCCATGCTAAGGAAAAGCTGTGTGCCATTGTTTCTTTTCTAGTCTGATGTTTGCCCATCGTCCACGATCTTGGAGGGAAATGCCTATTAGATTTGCTGACTTCGGAGCTCTTCACAGGAATGAGCCGTCAGGAACTTTGCATGGCTTGACCCACGTCAGGCGCTTCCAGCAGGATGACGCTCACATCTTCTGCACTGTGGAGCAGGTAAACGGGGACACAGGGGAGGCGTGGTCAGCACAGGTCCGGTGTGCTACCTTGGACAGATCGCTGAGTCTTTCAGGGTCGCTGTGAAATGTGTTGTTCAGTCTAGTCTCTGAGGGCCCATCAGCTCCAACGTTTTGTGATTCTCTAATTTGGGTCATAGATCAGTAATCTCATGACATGAAAAAGTTTTTTTCAAACATAATTTATTTTATTATAAAGGAACATGATTCTCTGAAAATTCGAAGTTCTGTTTGATGCTATTTAAAAATTTTTAACAATCAGTCACTGACAGAAATCAAAAGTAAAGACAGTTTTATTATTATACATTGGAACATAAATCACATTGTTGTTTATCTATTTTATCTATCTGTAAAGTAGTGTGTGTCTGTTAATCCTAAACTCCTAATTTATTCTCCCCCTTCCCTTTCCCCTTTGGTAACCATAAGTTATTTTCTATGTCTGTGAGTCTGTTTCTGTTTTGTAAGTAAGTTCATTGTATCATTTTTTAGATTCCACATAGAAATGATATCATGATTTTTGTCTTTCTCTATCTGACTTACTTCACTTAGTTTGATAAACTCTAGGTTCATCCATGTTGCTGCAAATAGCAATACTTCCTTCTCTTTTATAGCTGGGTACTATTCTATTTTGTGTGTGTGTGTGTGTGTATGTATATATATATAAATACACACACCACATCTTCTTTATCCATTCATCTGTCCATGGATACATATGTTGCTTACATGCCTTGGCTGTTGTAAATAGTGCTGCTGTGAACATTGAGGTGCATGTATCTTTTTAAATTAGAGTTTTCATCTTTTCTGGATATTTGTCCAGGAGTGGGATTGCTGAATCATATGGCAACTCTATTTTTAGCTTTTTAAGGAAGCTTCATACTGTTCTCCATAGTGACTGCACCAGTTTACATTCCTGCCAATGGTTTAGGAGGCTTCCATTTTCTCCACACCCTCTCTAGCACTTATTATTTTGTTGACTTCTTGATGATGGCCATTCTGACTGGTGTGAGGTGATACCTCATTGTAGTTTTGATTTTCATTTCTCTAATAATTAGTGATGTTGAGCATCTTTTCGTGTGCCTGCTGGCCATCTGTATGTCTTCTTTGGAGAAATGTCTATTTAGGTCTTCTGCCATTTTTTGATTGGGTTGTTTGTTTTTCTTGACATGAAATTTATTATTATTTTTTTAAGTTTCCTCCAATTTTATTAACTTAAGTACATTAAGTGGACTGTTTTAAGGGGGTTGGTGGAATTTTGGATGTGTTTGTTTTTCAGTATTGCCTAGAAGTTAGTGTTTACTTTTTCAGGTTTTCATGTTAATTCAAATTAAAATTGTCATGCAAAGGACCACTATCAAATGGTTTGACCTAATAGACAGTTATAGAACCCTCCAATCAATAACAGCAGAGTACACATTCTTTGAAAGTGCACACAGAACATTTACCAAGGTAGACCATATTCTGGGCCATAAAATGAGTCTCAGTAAATTTAAAGGGATTCAATTCGTACCAAATATGTTCTCTGGCCACAATGAAATTGAAGTAGAAATCAATAACAGAAAGCTATCTGGAAAATCTCCAAATATTTGGAAGGTGAATCATACACTTCCAAATAACCCATGTGTCAAATAAGAAATCAAAGGGAAATTAGAAAATATTGTCCAGTTAACCCTTGAACAACACAACAATATAAATAAAAACCAAAGGCTGGTTCTCCTAGAAGATCAATAAAATTCATAAACCTTTAGTTTACTAAACTAAACCTTTAGTTTAGTTGTTGGAGAGAAAAGAGAAGATACTAATTAAAAACATTAGGACTGGGGACTTCCCTGGTGGTCCAGTGGTTAGGATTCTGCACTCTCACTGCATGGGGCCCGGGTTTGATCCCTGGTCGGGGAACTAAGATCCCACAAGCTGCATGGCCCAGCCGAAAAAAAGGAAAGAAAAAGAAAAACAAATATTAGGACTGATAGAAGTGACATTACTACAGACCCTATAGATATTAAAAGGGTAATAAGGCAATATTATGAACAAGCTTATGCCAGTAAATTTGACAAATTAGATGAAATGGACAAATTCTTTGAAAAACACAAACTACCAAACTTTACTCAAGGAGAAATAGATAATCTGAGTAGCCCTGTGTTTATTAAAGAAATTGAATTGATAGTTAACAACATTTCCACAAAGAAAACTCCAGGCCCAGAAGGAATCACTAGTGAATTCTACCAAACACTTAAAGAAGAAATCATACCAATTCTACTCATCCCTGCCAGGCATTAACAGGGATCTCCCTGCTCCCACCCCGTAATGTCAATGGAGACTAAGTGGGAGCCTTTACTTCCACCCTCACCTGGCAGTCACAAGGTGCCTCTTCCACTTCCTGCTTGAGTGGAGAGACAAAACTTCTACCACCACTCCATGGTAATGAGGCTGTGCACCCTGGAGGTTGCTAAAGGCCACATGAGGAGCAGTGCCAAGATACCCCTGCCTCTCCCAGCTGAGGTGTTATCAGGGGAAACCTACTAAGGTGCAGAACTCCTACTTACCCAGCAGTAATGAGGAGCCTCTGCCTCCCTTGCGGTCCCCAGTGGGAAACCCAGACATCTGCTCCTACTTTGCAATAACCAGGCAGTACTGCTCCCTCCCTGTTGGAGCAGAGTCAGTGGAAGCCAGCTAAAATGAAGAGTTTAAATAAAATCCAAAGTCTTATAACATAATATCCAAAATATCTAGATTTCAGAAATCAAAAATCAATCATCACATTAAGAACAAGGAAAATCTCAACTTGAATGACAAAGGGCAGTGTAGGAGCATTGATGTGAACATGGCAGGGATATTAGAATTATCTGATGAGGATCTTAAAGAAACCATCATAAAAATGCTTTAACAAGCAATTACAAGCACATTTAGAAAAAATGAAAAAATAGTCTCAGGAAATAGAAGATATAAAGAAGAACCAAATGGAAATTTTAGAACTGAAAAATGTAATAACCAAAATATTCAGTGGATGGATTCCTGAGCAGAATGGAGGAGACAGAGAAAAGAATCAGTGAACTTGAAGACACCAGTAGAAATGACACTATGTGAAAAACAGAAAAGAGACTGAAAGAAAAATGAACAGAACCTCAGAGACCAGTGGGACTATAACAGAATGCCTAATATGTCACCAACGTTCTGGAATAGTTCTGGAAATAGTTCTGGAAATGTAGGGTGGAGGTGAAAAAGTACTCAAAGAGGTAATGGCTGAAAACTGGCCAAATTTGGCAAAAAACATAAGCTTACAGATTCAAGTAGCTGAGAAAGTCCACACAGGATAAACCCAAAGAAATTCACACCAAGACACATTATAGCCAAACTTCTGAAAACTAAAGAAAAAGAAAAAAATTTGAAAGCAGTGAGAAAGAAATGATACCTTACCATTAAGGAAAAAAATATTTTTTTTAAAAAAACAACAGTTTTCTTATCAAAAACAAAACAAAACAGAGGCCAGAAGGAAGCGGCACAGCATTTTCCAAATGCTGAAATAACTGTTAACCCAAAATTCTATATCCAGAAAAAATGTCTTTATGGAATGAAGGTGAAATCAAGACCTTAGACCTACCTTAGAAGAATGGCTATAGGAATTTCTCTGAAGAGAAAGGAAATGATAAAAGGAAGAGTCTTGGAACATTAGGAAGAAAGAAAGGACAACTGTAAAAGTAAAACATGGTTAAATACAATAAATATTCCTTTTCCTTTTCCTTTCTCTCAGAGTTTTCAGAGTTGTGAAAAACTCACAGTTTTCTGAGTTGTGTTTGACGGTTGAAGCAAAAATTATATCACCACTGGGGAAACCTGAGTAAATGGTACAACGGTCTTATTTCTTACAAATGCATGTGAATCTCAAAAAGTTAAACTTTAAAAAATGGGCAAAAAGATTTGACCATTCAAATGGTCGAAGATACATATCTAAGGAGATACACAGATGGCAAAGAAGGACATGAATAAGGGGTGCAAGGTGATCAGTCACTAAGGAGATGAAGATTGAAACCATGAGGAGTTGCCTCTACACCAACTAGAATGGTTCAGACGTAAAAGGCTGACTCTGACACGTGTTGGGAGTGTGGAAGGGATGGACTTCTCACTCACTGGTTTTGGAAATGGAAGACGGCACAGTCACTTTAGAAACCAGTTTGGCAGTTTCTTAAAAAGTGAAGCAGAGACTTCCCTGGTGGCGCAGTGGTTAAGACTCCACGCTTCCAAAGCAGGGGGCACGGGTTCGATCCCTGGTCAGGGAACTGTATCCCACATCCACGCCGCAACTAAAGATCCCGCACACCCCAACGAAGATCACACATGCAGCAACGAAGATCCTGTGCGCTGCAACTAAGACCCAGCACAGCCAAATAAGTAAATAAATAATTTTTTTCTTTAAAGCACAAACCTACCATATGTCCCAGCCATCTTACTACTCCTTTTCCTTTTCCAAGAGAAAAAGAAAGTACATGTCCATACAAAGACTTGTCCACACGTGTTCATAGCAACTTTATTTGAAATAGCCGAAATATAGAAACAGCCCAATAACAGGTGAGTGTATAAAGGAACAGTGGTATATCCATACAGTGGAAAACCACTCAGCAAGAAAAAAGAATGACCTATTGATGCACACAACAGTATGAATGAATCTTGAAATAATTCTACTGAGTGGAAAAAGGAAGACAGAAAAAAGAGCAAGGGCTGCATGATTCCACTGATGAAAATCCCAAAACCTAATCCCTGGTGACATGCAGATCCTTACTTGTCCCCTCTCTCTACGTCTCTGTTTTTGCTGCCCCATCTCGTCTGCATTTAGATGTGCTTGTCTTTCTCCCTGTTAAGGATGCTGTCTCTCAGCCTCCCAGCCCGGGCCCTGCTTTTCTCACCCTGCGCTCTCTGGCATCGGTCCCTCTCCTAACCTCTGCTGCGTCTCAGCTGTCCCCCGTGAGCTCCAAGCCCTGCAGGGGCTGGGGGACGTGTCTGCTTGGCCATCACAAACACCCTCTCATTGGCCAGGCCCAGCGTCGGCCCCTCTTCTGCCTTTCACACCACGTCCTCCTCCTCTCAGCGATGCACCAGCACCCTCTCCATGGCCCAGGCCAGGAACCCAGGTGTCCTTTGGTTTTCACTTCTCATGTCTAGTTTATCACAAGCCCTATTCACTCTTCTTAAATATATTATTCTTGAATAAGTTCATTCATTCCTGAATTCCCAGCATCCAGCACAGTGCTGACGATGTAGGCAATTACTGTCTGTTAGTGAACGAAAGGACAGGTATCCTGCAAACGCATCTGATTCCCTGCATTCCAGCCACTTCTGTTTCAAGCTGCCATCCTCTTGCTCCTGAAGGATCCCAACAGCTTCCTAATGGGCTGCTCTTCTCGTCTTCCCAGTCTTTTTCCCGTACTTCAAACAATCACATTGAACTGTGTTAGTCCCCTGCTGAAACCTCCACTGGTTCTCCATTGCTCTCAGGCTAAAAAGTGCAGACATTACCCTGGCTTTGAAAGCACTGCATTTTCTCTGGCCCCGGCCTGCCTCTATCCTGACTGTCTGCCATGCTCCCTCTGTGCCGTCTGTCCCGTCACGTGCAGCTTCCCACAGCTGTCCTGCCCTGGCCCACTCCTCCATCCTGTGGGTCTTCACCCTCAGTGTTTCCTCTGCTCCGGGAGCTCCTGCCCTGCCTCCATGGAGAACGCTTAACCTCTCCTCTGGCTGCAGCTTGGCCATCACTTCCTCTGGACCTCCACCCTTCCTCCTGTGTGGCATTGTGCACGGAGAGGTACCCTCCCCTGGGTCTTCGCCCAGCCCTGCGCTGGACCATGGGGGCCTCCAGCAGCCTGTGTGCATTGGCACCTGGCGGGCGTCCCGTGAATATTCGAGTGAGGAAAAGACAACAACCCGAACAGTGCTACTGACTATAGTAAAAGCACGCTTTATTTCTATCTGACAAGAAGAATGTTTTTTAATACCATAAATAGGTTTAAATTTGGTGTTATTTAAGGTTTTTCATTTGCTCTGATTTCAGATTGAAGAAGAAATAAAAGGGTGTTTGCAGTTTTTGCAATCCGTTTACTCAACATTTGGCTTCTCCTTTCAATTAAATTTGTCAACAAGACCTGAAAACTTTCTAGGGGAGGTTGAGATATGGGATGAAGCTGAAAAGGTAGGGAGAAACAAAGTGTTACCCTTCATTTTTGTGAATATGGAAAATACCTTGCATGAGGATGCGATGCTTTGCAATGGAAACTTAAAATTGGAAGTTCTGGGATAAACGTGCCCATTGTAGAATTTTGTTAATCCAGTTTTCTTCAAAACAATGCTAAGAGCAGTACCTTACATTTGCTTCACACCTTAGTTTATATCAGGTTTCCATTTATACTCTTTTCAGTGCTGGTCACTAATAACCAATTTCATAAGCTTTTAAAGAAGTTCTCTGGCTCCTTCTTCAGCAGCTCTTGTTTGGCCTCTGCCACTGGAACTGATGTACGTCCTTCAGCTCCTTGGAGCTGGATTAACCTCAAACCTCTGTTGGGGGCTTCCCTGGTGGCGCAGTGTTTAAGAACCCGCCTGCCAGTGCAGGGGACATGCGTTCGAGCCCTGGTCCAGGAAGATCCCACATGCCATGGAGCAACTAAGCCCATGCACCACAACTACTGAAGCCCACACACCTAGAGCCCATGAGCCACAACTACTGAAGCCCGTGTGTCTAGAGCCCGTGCTCCACAACAAGAGAAGCCACCACAATTAGAAGCCCATGCACCGCAATGAAGAGTAGCCCCTGCTCACCACAGCTAGAGAAAGCCCGTGTGCAGCAATGAAGACCCAATGAAACAAAAAATAAATAAATAAATAAATAAATAAATAATTTTTAAAAAAAAAACCTCTCTTGGGTCCCACTTTCCCAGAGTTGCAGTGAGTCATTAGATCCTTAAGAACATTCCAGCCCCTCCCACATAAGCACAAGCAAACTGATGTGTCCGAAACCCAGCACGTCCCACAGTCTAGACCCTAGTGCTCTTGGGAGCCAGAGACCTGGCATGCGTGGGGCAGGACAGACAGCAGGGAGAAGAGGTGCCGGGCAGTGTCCCCGGGCCAGTCCTGGGAGCGGCAGTTCCAGCACTGCCCAGACGTCCCCTCTCCCCAGACCTCGTGTCAACCGGAAGCTTTCTTGGCCTCGGCCCCTCCCATCAGGCCTTCCTATCCCGGTGTCCCCAGGGAGAGGACAGAGCAGTGGACGCAGTGACCTCTGCTGTATGCTCTTCCCCCAAACATGGCCTTTCTTTTGCTTTTAATTCCCTGGGAGTCCCTACAATTGCTGTTACCTGCTGTAGCAGGGCCTTGTTTTGTCTGAGAACATGGTTTCACAGTCTCTTCTCCCTTCAGAAACAAAGTCGGGGGAGGGCAGCTCCAGCTTGTGAAGTGCATCTGTGCAGGTGGCCTTCCCAGCCCTGAGCACAAGGGAAGCCTCTGCAGGAGGGTTGGGTCCCTGAGGGACCCCCTGGGGTCTGGCCAGGAGCAGCTCCTGACCTGCTCTGATTGAGGCCCTGGAGGAGGCTTTCTGGGTGATGCTGGCCTGGCCCAGGACACCACCACTGCTTTCCTTCCCTGTCGGGCGCTTCACTCCCAAATGTCACCCCCCTCACGGCTCCAGTGCGCTGGGGTGATGACAGGAGTCTGGCTGCTGTTCTGACATTCTTCTGGCCAGGGCCTTAGGGATGCCTGGGTGCTTCCCAGAGAAGCCATTTTCACAGGGAGTGGCCAGAAGACTCAAAGAGCCCTATCACTAATACTCGTGTGCACGCCCCGTCACCGGCAGTGTGGAGCGGCCTCACTGTGTGCTAACTTAGGTGACTTTACGTGGCTTAGTCTGGAGACCAGAGTGGGCCTCACGCTTCCACAGCCTCCGTGTCCCAAGGGGCCCTGCCCACCAGCTGCAGGCACAGAGGTGGGGGAGAAGCAAGAGCAAGTGCAAGGCCTGTCCCCCAGTCTTCTGAGCACAGAGTGCACGAGGAACAAGGCCCCAGCTTTCTTGCCTTTTATGGTGTGGAGGCGCCTCCTGAAAGGAGCTAGAGAGAGTAGGGCAGAGGGAGCCTGCACGGCGGAAGTGCCCAAAGTACCCCTCTATCACTTACCTGGAATTCAGTGGAACAGTTTAGTAAGTTATCTTTTTTCTCCCCCAATTAAAATGTGTATGTTTCTTGAGAGTAAGTACCATCTTAATTTTCTTTACGTAGTCGTTGCTCAGTAGTTTATTGAATATAGAAGAGGTTCAATAAGTATATGGTGACTAAGTGTAAGTAATGTTCTCTTCTTATTAAAAAAATAGCAACTACAGAATAGCTTGATGGAATTTGGGAAACCATGGAAGATGAACCCGGGAGATGGAGCATTTTATGGTCCTAAAGTAAGTAGGCCATATGCTTCAAAAAAAGTAAAATTTAACAGAAAAATAAAACCTGTCTCTAAGCAAACATCATTTAATTTACAGATTGATATAAAAATCAAGGATGCTATTGGCAGATACCATCAGTGTGCTACAATTCAGCTGGACTTCCAACTGCCTGTAAGATTTAATCTTACGTATGTTAGGTGAGTGATTGAATGTGATAAATAATGTAGGACTCATATCTTAATTATTGTCATTTGAGCATTAGCAGTACAGAAACAAGTGTCAGTGAATGTCTGTCTGTGTGCAAGATACTCAGTATGTATTTGTTTACCTGCTTGTAATCTAGTTGGAGGTCAGCTTTAGTTTTCTGGTTAGAGCTATGAACAAACGACGTGGAAACATGACCCAAACAGAGAAATCTCCCTGAGGCAGAGGGGGAGACTTCATAAAGGGCTGACCCTGGGTCTGTGTCTTAAGGATGGTATTTACCAGGGAAAGCAGAGGAAAAAAGGCAGTTTCATCACTGCAAACCAACAACTCCTTTAAAAATTTTTTTCTTAACTCACAGTAAAGTTGACTTTGTGTGTATATGTGTGTGTGTGTGTACAGTTCTGTAAGTTTTAAACATCGTATAGAGTGGTGTGCCCACCACCACGATTGTGATTCCATCAGGCAAGCAAATTCCTGTGCTGTTCCTTTACAGTCACACTCTCCTCCCACCCCAGCCCTGGGCAGCCACTGACCTCCTCTCCATCACTTTCCCAGAATTCCACAGAAGTGGGATCATACTGTATATCACCTTTTGAGGGTGGCTCTTCCTGTCAAGGGTGTGCATGGCATCAATGTGACTTGTCAGCAGTGATGTAACCTCCATCACTTGGTTAAAATAAAGTTTGCCAGATTTCCCCACTGCAGTTACTGTTAATTCCCTTTCCATAATCTGTTTTTTGGAATTGAGATTTTCCTGGTGATGAATATGCTGAGTAGGTTTGAATTGCATCCCAGACATTGTTAATATTATATTGTGAGATGCTGGGTCTTGTTTAAATCCTAAGGGGATTGTTGACTTTTTAGCAGTCATTCTGCCTGGGCAGGTTCAGGCTGTAATTTCTAACCCGCCTTCTGTGGTTCCAGCGTCAGCTCAGTTTTCTGAGCCTATACAGTCGACCCTCTGTATCCATATCTGTATCCGTATCTGTGAAGCCCATGGATATGGAGGGCCGACTGGGCTCACTGTACCAGCCATTGTATATAAGGGATATGAGCGTCTGTGGATCTTGGCCTCAGCGAGGCCTTCTGTCCTGTGTGCACCACCCAGGGGCAAAGTCCCACAGTCCAATTCTCAAGCCTTTTATGTGCTGTTAGGGTCGGATCCAAGCATGTGCAATGAGAGGTGAGGCCAGCGAGCTCATACACCCCTTTATGGGGCAGCTCTTCTGCGCCCCCTGCTCTCTGTATTTTCCTGACACTTTTTGGTTCCCTGAAGTCCCTTTCTGTAGTCCTGTGGCCAGAACGCTGGGCTTTAGCTTCCCTGCTCCGCATGCTGTTTCCAGGGCTATCTGTTTCAGAGACCAGGCATCAGGAGGCCAGCCAGAGAAAGAGAGCACAGGGATTCACGTACGCTTGGGATCACAGCTGTTCGGGTTGGAGAGAAGGATCCCCTTCCTTGGAGTTTTAGGTGCCTGTTTAGTCTCTGTGCCACTGTGGGAATGCTGGGGGCTGGAGGAAGAGAGGAGAAAAAAGAAACAGAAGAAAACTCCAGGACGTCCCCCACCCCCACTTTTTCTGAAACTTAGCAGTTATTTTCTGGCTCTTGGCCAGAAAGTGAGGATTTCTCTTGAAGCTTTTCCTGTCTGCACCTGGTATGTATTCTTGCTTGTGGGCTGTCTCTGAGTCCAGGCCACACAAACTGGAAGACAAAATTACAAAAAACTAAGTGCAGTTTGGTGGCACTTCAGATTCTGGTCTTCTTCGGCAATCCCCCGGCACCAGTCACTCCTCCCAGCCCTCGGATGGCTGTTCTTCATGTTCTCTCCAGGGTCCACGTCTGCGTTCAGAGAGAGAGTCAGGTGTGGCATGCTTACTTCATTCTGCCTGGAAGCAGCTTCTTTTTAAAGACCCTTCCACTGACTTGAATTAGACAAAAATTACAACATCATTTCTTTAAACTCTCCCCTTCTCACCATGTCCTGTTTTAGACATGTGGTGTTGATTAGATAATGTGTTGAGATCTCTTTCACTCAAGATTATTAATTTAAAAAATTAATTTAGAAAGGAAAAATTATTGGCATATTTTAAGTCTAATAATTTTTAATAGAATATTTTCCTAATAAGATTCTTATAATAAATGAACAACCACCAATTTCGCAGAGTGTAGGATTTTATGCAGTGATCTCAATTTATGTTCAACCAACAAAAATTTTATTTCGGATTCTCCAACTTGTGTTTTGATTAATGGTTATAGAGCTACACTGAGAGTTACATCCTGTGAGAAGGTAAAGAGCTGAAGAATAGTTGAAGTGTTCATACAGGGAGTTACATCAGGACATGAGAATAATAAAAATTCTCAAAGGTTAAAGGGGAAAGCACGGAACTTTCAAGAATAAATTCAGGCCTTTTGGAAAAGATGGTGTCTTAAGTTCATATTTGCAAAATCATCTTTCCCCAGTAACCTACCAAAATGAACAAAAGGAATTAGGGGTAGGGGGACTTTATGCAAAAATGACCCAACTAGTGCAACAAAATTTGAACACTACTAGCCATCCAAGGGGGATGTGGAGGAGCAGTAGATCAGGCAAGCCATCCACCCATCCATCCATCTACCCATCCACCCATCCATCCATCTACCCATCCACCCATCCATCCATCTACCCATCCATCCATCTACCCATCCACCCATCCATCCATCCACCCATCCATCCATCCACCCATCCACCCACCCACCCACTGATCCACCCACCCATCCACCCATCCATCCTTCCATCCATCCACCCATCCACCCACCCATCCACCCATCCTTCCACCCATCCATCCACCCATCCACCCATCCACCCATCCACCCACCCATCTACCCATCCGTCCACCCATCCACCCATCCATCCATCCACCCTTCCACCCACCCATCCACCCATCCTTCCACCCATCCATCCACCCATCCATCCATCCACCCATCCACCCTTCCATCCATCCACCCATCCACCCACCCACCCACCCATCCATCCACCTATCCACCCATCCATCCACCTATCCACCCACCCACCCACCCATCCACCCAGCCATCCACCCATCCATCCATCCATCCATCCATCCATCCACCCACCCATCCACCCATCTATCCACCCATCCATCCACCCAGCCATCCACCCATCCATCCATCCATCCATCCATCCATCCACCCACCCATCCACCCATCTATCCACCCATCCATCCACCCATTCACCCACCCACCCATCCATCCACCCACCCACCCACCCATCCATCCACCCATCCACCCATCCACCCATCCATCCATCCATCCATCCATCCATCCATCCATCCATCCATCCATCGTCCTAGGTGTTGTGTGGACAGTAGGGACTGGAAAGCAGAAGTGGAAGCAGTGGTCTGTAGGCCAGGTAAGAGATGATGACATAACGTGGTGGCAGTGATACATAGAGATGAGAAAAGTGGAGGTATTTGGGGTATATTTTGGAGGTAGAACGAATGCGATCTGTTTGTGGCTTAGATATGAGGGGAGAAGAGGGAAGGAGCAGCGAGTTCATCACCTTGATCAAGTAAGTTTTTTACCCAAGAAAGCAGGGGTGGTTTTGGACTTCCCTGGTGGTCCAGTGCTTAAGACTTCACACTCCCAATGCAGGGGCCCTGGGTTTGATCCCTGGTCAGGGAACTAGATCCCGCATGCTGCAACTAAAGATTCCACATGCCGCCAGGAAGATCCCGCACACAGCAACCTCAGCTAAGACCTAGGTGCAGCCAAATAAATAAATATTAAAAAAAAAAAAAAAGAAAGCAGGGGTAGTTTAACATTACGAAGTGTATTGTCACCCATTACCTTCAACAGCGCTGAAAGGCATTGGATAAACAGTAACATTCATTCCTGTGAGAGGAACAGAAATAAATTTTCCTGTAATGGTAAGGAGTATTTATTAGAAAACAACAATAACATCTCTACTTAGTTGAGAAGAAGGTGACTAGCCTATTTGTACTCTTACTCACAGTTGTTCTGGAATACGTAGACATATTGAAATAAAGAGCCAAATTTTCATTGTATGTAGATGCTAAGATGTCTAGAAATCCAATAGAATCAGATGGAGAAAAATTAAAACTGATAATAAAGTAAGGTACCTAGCAATAAGGTCAAAATGCAAACATCAATTTGCTTTCATATATATTAGCGACAACCTGCTAAGAAGTGCAATGGAAAAAAAATTTCAGAAACAGTAACAGCAACAATAACAAAAACCAAGCAGAGGGGCTTCCCCAGTGGTGCAGTGGTTAAGAATCCTCCTGCCAATGAAGGGGCCTGGGAAGATCCCACATGCAGCGAAGCAGCTAATCCTGTGTGCCACAACTATTGAGCCTGTGTGCCACAACTACTGAAGCCCACGTGCCTAGAGCCTGTGCTCCGCAACAAGAGAAGCCACCACAATGAGAAGCCTGTGCACCTCAATGAAGAGTAGCCCCTGCTCGCCACAACTAGAGAAAGCCCGCGCACAGCAATGAAGACCCAACACAGCCAAAAATAAATAAATAAAATAAATTAAAAAAAAAACAAGCAAAATATCTAGGAATAAACTTAACAAGGAATATAAATATATAATATTTATTTGAAATATATACCATAAAACTTTATCAAAGGCAAAAAAAAACAGTTGTTTAAATGAAGATTCACACCACTGTTGGACTGGGAAGAATCAATATTGTGAAGATACGAATTCTCTTCAAATGTATCTCTAAATCTAATGTAATTCCAACTAAATCCACGAGGATTGTTTGGGGGAACTTGTCATTAATTCTAATGTTTACCTGAAAGTATAGATGTGTAAGCATAGTTTAGGTCACTCTTTGCCCTTCTTAAGACTAGACCTGATTTTAATTCTTTTAAAATAAATGATGGGACAGAAATTTCTGGTACCCAGGGGCCTGTGAAAGGATCATGCTGCTTCTCTTTCATTCCCTACACAGGCAACATTATGCGACATTCAGGAATATACCATGCTGTTTCCAGTTTGTAGAATGAATTATTTCTTCACATATCTGAGCAGGACTGGACTCAGGCCCCCCAGCCCCACCCCAAAGCTTCTGTAGGATCTGACAGAGGATTTGGCCTGCAGTCAGTCTGCCGTGGCTCTTAGCAGAAATGATTGGCAATGACGATGTCCAATGAAAACTCTTTTGAAGTGAGTTTAATGAATGAGTCTCTGTTTTTATTTGTCTGTTTGCCCTGTGTGTATATGTGTTTTAGTAGTAAATAGCTGGTACAACATTTAGATAAAAATTTGTCCTAAGAACTTTGTAAGCATCACATATTATTACATTTGTTGCAGTAACGTGAAATTTATCTTTCTGGGAAAAGTGTGCACAGATCTTGGAGTGCCTGACTTTATTACAATTAACAGTTGTAATTTGCTTTTTACATCTTTTTCTGAAAGGGAGGAGAGAATTCTCAAATGTAAGGAGAATGTCATGAAGGTTTCAGGTCTGTAAACGGAATTTGACCAGTGGACTTCTGGAACAAGTATCAGGAACATTTTGAAATATATCAGTAGTATGGGGGCATAGTGTTTACAATATGGCAGTGTGTTTACAGTGGATGGTGTCAGGAATGGGTGCATTTGGACCAAACCAGGTTGGCTGTGAGTTGACATTTGCTGATGCTGAGAAAGGGTTATGTGGGAGTTCATTATACTATTCTCTCTACTTTTGTATATGTTTTCAATATTCTCTAATAACTACTAACTAACTAACTAAGGTTGGTAAATTTTTTGCCAGCCACCGTGGTCATACCATTAACCCAAACTAATAGAATACCAACATATTCTATTACAGACTACAGAAACCCATTTTCTTTATTTTTGCAATGTCTTTGATAATTGTTCAATAAATTAGTGGTGAAGTAAGCCATAGTTCAAAATAAAGTTAATTTAAAAAATATGATTTGTAAAATTGCCTCTCAATATGAGTAAACTGGTAGTTTCGAATAAAACTGGTAGTTTAGAATAATCAGTAGATTTGTAATAGAGATAGTGATCTAATATCACATTGCTTTTTCCTAGATGATATATTTTACTTCCCTTTGGTTTATAAAAGATACCATAGGGCTTCCCTGGTGGTGCAGTGGTTAAGAATCCACCTGCCAATGCAGGGGACACGGGTTCAAGCCCTGGTCCGGGAAGATCCCACATGCCGCGGAGCAGCTAAGCCTGTGCGCCACAACTACTGAAGCCTGCGCGCTTAGAGCTCATGCTCCGCACAAGAGAAGCCACCACAATGAGAAGCCCGTGCACCGCAACGAAGAGTAGCCCCCACTCACTGCAACTAGAGAAAGCCCACATGCAGCAACAAAGACCTAATGCAGCCAAAAATAAATAAATTTTAAAAATACTAAACTATTAAAAAAATAAGAAACAATGCAAAATCTCTTTAAAAAAATAAAAGATACCATAATTTGAAAGAAAAAAAACCTTTATTTCTAATTAATGGCACATTTATGTTTAAAGATAATTTATGAGTAATCTATTGTTTTACCTAGTTTGGGAAAATACCTTTTAAATATAAGGTAAGAAGATAAAGTTATTTATGAATCTTAAGAGAATAATTAAATGTATAATTTTCATTTTTTTAGTAAGGATGGGGATGATAAGAAGAACCCTGTGATCATTCATCGAGCCATTTTGGGGTCAGTGGAAAGAATGATAGCCATTCTCTCAGAAAACTATGGAGGAAAATGGTAAGTGATATGGAAAAGAAAAGCTATATGTCTACTGTTCTTAAAAATCATGTCTAAAAGATGAAATTAATATGAAAAAATTGGTGGCTCTTGCCTTATAATCAGCAAGTATCCAAACAGCAAATAAAAATTTTTGTGGCATCTGCCAGACCAGAAAACAAAACAAAGAAAACAAAGGCAGCGTGGCATAACACTATCATTTACCTTTTTGAGATCTCAGTAAAATTAAAGAGTAACATTTTCACCTGTGTCAAACAAACCCCTCAAAGATCTAGCCGCTGGAACGTATATGGCCCACACTCTCAGGGCGCCATCTCTAGCTGTACTGCCCTCCTTCCTTCCGCTATGCTGTTGACCTCACAGCCCCGTGACCACAGACTTAGGAGGAAACATGTAAGCCTGGTTCACACATGGCCCCAAAGCCAAAGAGAACCGCTGCAGTGGCATCCCCCTCCAGGGTTGGAGGGGGAAGGTGAATGCCCTAAGTGCAGGCTTTTGGTGGTACGTCTGGTCACCGTCTGTGCCCGGAGGGAAAAGTGGCCAGATGTGGGTTACACTGATGCGTGGGATCTGGTTATTGCTTTGGCCACAGGGTCAGAGACTTAAGAGATAATTAGGTTGGAAACCAGATGACAAGTAGATTTGGTATGTGGATGGTCGCTCAGAATGGGCCATGGGGATGGTATTGCCCGAGTCTGTGTCTGTCCCTTAGATTTTATTTGCAATCCTAGAGAAATATACTGAGGTGTCATGGGGGTGTCCAATCTATTACAGGTACAGGGAATCCAAAACTGTAGATATGAATATGTGTGTGTGTGAATTAACATGTTTATATTTCTCTCCAGTTGATTCTGTTGTAAATAGTTAACATAGTGAGAGATGGTGGGTCTTGCAAGAGAGCAGTAGAACTAGGGGATCAGGAGATGGTGTGGGCACACCTCCCTGTGGAGACACAGTACCACCCTCTACAGTTTACACAGCAAGCCTTTGGACACCTACCAAGTTGTGGTGGAAATCTCCCTGAGAAATAAAAATAGAAATGTTTAAAATGTGGCTCTCTTGAGTTGGTAGGGCTGAATCAGGGGTGAGAACAGAGTTCAAAAAGATACATTTACTTTTCATTTTATAATCTGTATTTCATCATGTATATAATTACATTTGTCACATGTATTATTTTGCTTTTGTAATTTAAGAATAAGTATGTAAAAACATATGCACGAAGTGCCATCTGGTAATAGTCCCCGTGCATTTCCTTCCACCTTCAAACTAAACATGCTGAAGAAAAAGGCAAACATTTCCCACATCAAACATTGCTTATACCCACCTTTCCATCTTTTAAAACATTTTCATTTTGAGATAACTGTAGAATCATTTACAAAGAGGTCCAGCACACCTTTTACCAGTTTTCCCCAATGGTAACATCTTGCAGAACTGAATACAACATAACTGGGGAGTGACAATCCACCAACCTCATTCAGGTCTTGCATTTGTGCACACGTTGTAGATTTGTGTACCCGCCAGTCAAGGTACAGGACAGTTCCATTACTTATAAGGATCCCTCATGCTGCCGTTTATTTTATGGCCACACACCTCCTACCCCATCCCTGTCACCATCCTCCGGCAGCCACTCATCTGGTCTCCATCTTCATAATTTTGTCATTTCCATAATGTTACATAAATGGAATCACAGCGTGCAGCCGTTGGAGACTGACTTTTTTCACTCCTTGGATGGAGTTGCCTTGAGATGCATCCGAGGCATCTCAAGTACCAGTCGTTGGCTCCCTTTCACTACTGATGGTGTTCTGTAGTGTGATGCACAGTTTGAGCATTCACTCGCTGAAGGGCATTTCGGATATTTCCAGTTTGGGGCTATTATACGTAAAGCTGCTATAAATCTTAGTGTGCAGGTTTTTGTGTGAACATGTTTCCATTTCTCTGGGATAAATACCCAGGAGAGCGGTTGCTGGGTTGTATGGTCAGTGATGTTTAGCCCTTTCATCTAGCTGCCAACCTGTTTTCCCTCCCTTTCCAACCAAAATGCCCAGTTTCCCCTTTTGTCTCCTCTGTTGCCTTTTAATATAGTTTGCTTTATTTCTACACCCCTCTACTGAACCTGCTCTCTTGTGAAGTCTTACTTAAAAAGAAAAAAGAGTCTTTGGTTGTTTTTTAATCTTGTAATAAATGGTCATTTTAAAAATACGTATTATATTTTTCAGGCCTTTCTGGCTGTCTCCTCGTCAGGTAATGGTCATCCCTGTGGAGCCAACTTGTGAAAAATATGCACTTCAGGTAAAATTAGAGACATTTAAAGTACATAATCTTGGCATGTGGTCTGTGAACGTCATTGACTTGGAATTCGCACCTTAAAATATTGCATAACTAATACATTAATTTACCACCTCATGTTTTCAATAAATGTTTTCAGTAACACCTGAGTCGTGTCTATGTGGCTGTATCAGAACTATTTTATTTCTTAATGTTTTTGAGAAATTGGTGTTTTAAAACATCTCATAGTTATTCTTTTCCTCGTGGCTCTATTAGGAAGAATACTTATATTATCTGTTGCTGTGTAACAAATTACCCCAAAACTTGGCAGCTTAGAACAATAAGCATTTATTATCTCAGTTTCTGTGAGTCAGAATCTGGGACAACTTGGCTGGGGACTCTGGCTCGGGTGCCTGGTGAGGCTTCTCAGAGGTCGAGGCAGGGGGAGTGACTCAGCACTTTAACCTCATCTCAGAAGTGGGGTGCCATCACTCTCCCTCCACTGTGGTCACAGAGACCAACCTGGTACAAGGTGGAGGGGACACACAAGGGTGTGAATACCGGGGGGTGGGACCCTGGGGGTCATCTTGGAGGCTGGCCACCACATTACCATACACAATGTATTAATGAAAGTGTCTCATTCTCTTATAGGTATCCACTGAATTTTTTGAAGAAGGATTCATGGCTGATGTTGACTTAGATCATAGTTGTACACTAAATAAGAAAATACAAAATGCACAGCTGGATCAGTATAATTTTATTTTGGGTAATCTAAATTTGTATATATTTTTCCCAAATGCTTGTTTTTTCACCTTAATTCCAAAAAACCCCAAAAAACAAAGAATATGGTATAACTGCTTGATTATGACAAATAGCTGTTGAATACTTATACACAAAGAAGAGTCTGTGATGTTCCTGGCTAGATACTTTTTGTTATTTGCCAGAAAAGAAGAGTTATGAAGTTTCACATGGATCCTGTGGTGTAGTATTACTAGGAAGAATTAATAACTCAAACTGACAGTGGAAAATGATCTTATCAGTAGAATTATACTCTGTATGTTTCAGTGATGTGATAGGCCTGAAATAATCTCCTTTGCTTTTCTGGTTTATTAGAAATCTTTAGGATTAAACTAATGACTAGGAGATGTTCCAAATTTAAGATGATCAAAAGAAAAGAATTAAGTGAAAAAATAAAACGTCCTTGAGGAACATGAGTAATTAGATGCAGAATCTAAAATTTTGACTGTAAAAATGATTCAAAATCAAGGGAAACTTATTTATATGCCTGCAGGCATGATATGGTTATGTCCTATAAGTTGAAAGTTTGTGTAGAAGGCAAAATAAATATGCACAGGGCTGTCCTATGAGCAATTTGTCATCAAAAGTGTTTGTAGTAGGTACTGTGATGCTTCAATCAGCCTTCTTGTGGTGACAGAAATTTCAAATTAGCTTAGACACGATGGAATGTATTGGAAGGGAGTTAGAGTATCTCGTGCCATGGAAGGTAGAATTAAGTAGCCAAATCATTAGAAAAGTAACTGGAAGGGGAACTCAACCCTTACCAGGACCATTTCTCCCCATTTCTGTTCCCTGTTTTGATCTGCTTCTTTATGCTTCTCTTGATCTACTTTATTCCCCTTACTTGCTGGCCAGTATCTTCGTTCCAGACAGCAAGAAACATGGCGGCAGAATTCTGCATCATCTCACAGTATGGGTCATTAGCGAGAACAAACCTTTTACATATATTCCAGAAAATTCTGTTGGCTGGTTGGGCACATGTCTGGTGCCCGCCTCTTGATTCATCAAGTGTGCCAGGTGGAGTCAGGGGGTCTTTAGGAACTCCCTCCTCCCACCTGTACCCCACGACCACCACAGGTGTTCTCAAAAATGGACAATAGAGAGATGGGATTAGAAGTCATTCCTTGTCTCAAGAAATTTACTCTTAAGAGGATGACCAAATGGACATTAGATTGATATTTGGTGATTAGTACTAAGAAGAAAACTTAATAAGACACATGCCATATGACTGCTGACTTAATATTTAGTAAATTGTTGATTGTAAATGTATTTCCCTTTGTTTTCTACAGTCGTTGGAGAAAAGGAAAAGACAAATAATGCCGTAAATGTTCGAACAAGAGACAACAAAATTCATGGAGAGATTTCAGTAACTTCTGCCATTGATAAATTGAAGAATCTCAAGAAATCACGTACCCTGAATGCTGAGGAAGAATTCTGAAGTCCTTTCCTTGTGCTCACATCTGTGTAACCTTGTTCTGAACCCTGAACATGCATTTTCCTTAATTACCATTCATACTTCTGAGAACTTAGGACCCACTATCTGGTCCACTGATGGGCACAGTGAGAAGTGAGATGGGGAATGAGTGGCTGATATGCACAAAATCTGATTCACTAATGTGTCTGCGGACAATGAGAGGACAAGTGTGGGAAATTTTAAATTTCCCAAATATCTTGAGAGACTTCAATGGGAAAATGTCATTCATCAAAGAGGGAAATACTAGGAAATGAGCATTATGAGATGTTACTGTTAAGAATTCTGATTTTCAAAAGATAAGTTTCAAAAGTCTGCAAAGCTTTTTGAATATGGGGTGATATCTTATTTTCTAATAACATTATGCCTCAGGTATTTTTTAACTGAAGTTTTACTAAAGTTCGCACTGAAACTTTATTTTTCTTATTTTTGGCTACACCCCACAGCATGTGGAACTTCCCTTACCAGGGATCGAACCCATGCCCCCTGAAGTGGAAAAGTGGAGTCTTAACCTCTGGACCACTAGGGAGGTCCTGAAACTTTATTTTCAAAATCAATTTGTTTTAACCAACCAACAATCACAAAAGAAGAAGCTAGTACTAAATATTGGATTACTAACAAAGGATTCTGAACTCAAAGAAATTCAGTGTTGTGCAAATCTTCTGTAGTTTCCACTATAGGATAAGAGTTGCCATTTTAATGCTTCTAAATGACAATTGAACCTTATTTATCTTTAGAAAAAATAAACTCTCAAATAAAATGTGTTATGTAGTGCTTCCAGGGTTTCACCTATAGGTTTATACCATAATAATTTGCTCCCCTAGAGTTAAATTACTCTTCTGATGCGATGACATTCCACTGATTTACAGACTCAAGTGGATTTCTGATTTTAACTGAGAAAAATACCTTACTGCTCAAAACAATTAAAATGGCTTTATGTCAGTAGTGAATTTAGCTACCAATCAAGCAGTATTTTTTGTGTTTATTTGGTTATGTGCTGTGGAATTCAAAATAAATTTAAGACCTGCTCTCTCTTCTGTACACGCTTATCATTTAGCTTCCTGAAGAGTTGGAAGACAAACCAGCAGGGCTGACCGTGAACAACAGGATTGAACTGCACGGGTCCACTTACTCGTGGGTTTTTTTCAATAGCAAATACTAGAGTATACACAGTCCTACCCGCAGTTGGTGGAATCTAAGGAGGTGGAGTCACCGATAGGGAAGAACCGAATGAGGAGGGCCTGCTCTAAGTTACACTGCGCCCCTCACCCCAAAGTTGTTCAAGGGTCAGGCCTGTGTGATGGAAGGTGCAGATTGTGTGATGTACCTGTTTAAGCTAACTTTAATTGAGGCCAAGCACTATTCGATACATTCCTTGAATTCACCAAACGTGCTAGTGAGGCAGGGGGCGTCAGAAGACTCCCCATCCCCACCCCAGACAACCTTGTGTTGGGTGGGCGGGGAGAGGGAAGCCCGTGCTCAGCCCAGCACGAATGTTGCTGCGGTGGGAACAGGTGCGGTGGGAACAGGTGCGGATCGCTGTGCCGGCCGCAGGGAGCCGCGGCCTGGGAGCAGCTCCCTCCCGGGGCGGGCCTCCTCCAGGGGGGTCTGGGGGCCTGACACCCGCGGCCGCACTTCAGTCCGGCTTCTCCCCGCCTTCGAGGAGCGTCTCTGAGGACTGGTTAGACGTCCGAGCAGGGCGGGCCTGGAGAGATGCTCGCGGGACGCTGCCCGGGCCCTGGGGTCGCGGGGACTGGGTCCTCGGGGGCCACCTGGCACACATGGGGTCCTTACCGAGCGGTCTGGGCCAGTTTCCTCATCTGTAAACAAGAGGCTTTTTAGTCTGACAAAAACGTAACGTCGTCAAACCTCCGCACGGTACCAAGCGCACAGCAGCAGTTTTTGTCTCTAAACGTACAGATCCGGCCACAGGTATACAGCGGCCAACTTCCCACATTTCCCCGCCTCTGGTCTCGATCCCTCAGGTGTGACTTTCGGGGTCCAGGTGACCTTTCCGTGTCTCCATCCGCCAGGAGAGCGGTGAACGCCTTGTCACAGGCGCTGGCAGCCCTAGGAGGCGGGGCGCGGGGAACTCGGGAGGAGGGGCCGCGCCTGCGCCGTGGACCCCCCGGCCCCCCCTAACTCCTCTCGGCCCGGCGTCCCCCGCGGCCCGGAAGTGTTTCCTCTGGCAAGATGGCGCGTGCAGGGGTTCTGCTGTGGGACCTACGCCGCCTGTGTCGAGTGCTGCTATTCCTTTCGCAGTTCTACATCCTCTCGGGCGGCGGTGAGTTGGGGGCAGGGGTCTGCGCCGGGCCGGGCTGAGGGGTGGGGAACCCAGGACCGCGGGGACCGTCGGCCTGGGCCCTTGGGCGGAGGCTGAGTGCGGGCGGAGGGCGCGGGTTGCTACAGCCGAGTCCGGCTCGTCCTGCCGCCGCCCCTCGGCTCAGGGAGCCGGAGCCGCGAGCCTCGAACTGTGGGCCTGGGGGCTCGGCCTGGAACGCGGAGCCGGGTCTCGGCACCGCGCGTCGTCTCCAGTTGCCCGCAGACCTAAATTGGTGTCGACCCCATTGGGTTTCATGTTCAGTTTCCCGGCGGTCAGGCCGAGATGTTTGCCTGAGCAGCTGTGGGCCTGGCGCGATACACACATAGCCTGAGGTCTTCGTTTCTCTAATCATAGGATCCTTCAGTGTAGAGCCTTCGCAGCCGCTGGCTCAGTCCGACAAGGATCCGGGCCCCACACGTACGTTCACAGTAGTGCCCAGGGCAGCAGGTACTAGACGTTTTCTCTTCTAGTAAACGTGTATATTTGTATCTACTGGTCTCTTTCTTTTCTTTTTGGATAAAATTTCTTGTAGAATATGACATTTTCCATGTTTTGAACATTTTATTGATTGCATTTTAGATATGTGAACTAAAGGCAGATGCATACCTTTTCTGTAGACAGTCTTGGTATTTCAATACCTTTTGACATTCCTGTCTCATCTTTTTCCAGTCCCAGGCTCCTCATTTCCATCTCTTTATATCAAGTTTTTTCTTTTTTCCGCTTCATCCATCAAGATAACCTTCAACCAACGCTTCTTTCCCTTCAGAAAATTTCTTGTGCTTTTGGAACCCTGTTCCTGATGTTGGATATTATTAAAGGCTCCCCCAGGGCTGTGTGAAATGGAGGGATTGCAGAAGGACTGGTACAGACCTGGCATCTATCTCTGGTGGTGCTGCTGGGAGCTGGACCAAAATAACCTTTTTGGGTTTCCGTTTTCTCATCTTTTTAAGGTCGTGGGGTTGTCCTGGCTCTGTAAACTCTTGGCTTTGTGATTCTAAGTGCCCATCCTCCAGCCACGGTAGTAATAGGAACAAAAGAAAAGAAAATTTTCTTTTCTTTTGTTCCTATTACAAAAGGGTATAATAGGAATTATACCCTTTTGTAAGTATACCCTTTTGTAGGTATTTTGTAGAATTGCCCACTTAATAGTGACTTTAGGACCAGATTTAAATGAGTATTAGTGTGTTTTGCTAAATGGAACTTTGGTCTCTGTAGTTTCATCCCTTTAGAGTTCCATTACTTCAGTAAATTGAAACTGGCAGACGTATTTTACTGATTCTATAAAAGACTACTAGAAGACAGCAGCATACTTGAGTTTAAAACATAGATTATTTTATAGAGAAAGCACAAGAATTTTTTACTCTCTTGGACGTTTTTGAAAGCTTCTCTTCCTGAGAATACTGGTTGCAATTTTGATCCTCTCTTAAGTGATAGTAATATATTATACTCCCAGCTAGGCTGGCTGGAGAAACTTACTGCAACCCACTGAATAAGTTACTAATATAAAGAACTATTTTGAACTTTGGTACTGTAAAATTGTAAATGTTACTTGCAGATGGTGGCTTGTTGAAGTACCAAAGTGGAATAATGACAGGACGTTTTTCTAGAGTTGGTACCTTGTTGTACCGATTGATTCACTTAGAGGGTTAGGGGCTTCACTTACAAATTCGTGAATTCAAGTGAAAAGAACATTGGATTGGAAACTGAGAGGTTTGGGCTCTGGTTCCAGTTTTGCCCTCCCTCTGTGATCTTGAACGAACTTTATCATCTGTAAGCCTTCGTTTTTTTCATCTTGTAACATGATAGACTTTTTGAGGTCCTTATTTATTCCTAGCACTGTATATATGTTATGTTCATGATTGTGTTCCTTAAGCTTAGAAAATTGCTTTCCTCTGTTATTGTATTCAGTATTCCAAGAGAATAAGCTTCTCTCTCACCTCTCACAGAAAGCACCGATATTCCACCTTATATGATGAAGTGTCCGAGCAATGGTTTGTGTAGCAGACTTCCCGCAGACTGTATAGAGTGCAAGACCAATTTCTCCTGTGTCTATGGGAAGCCTGTCACTTTTGACTGCACAGTCAAACCTTCTGTTACCTGTGTTGTAAGTACTGCAGCTTACTTATTCTTAATAAACTGATCGTAAAGCTCAAGTTATAAGTAGAGTTTAGACTTGACTATGGAGGAAATTCAGAAAGTGCTCTGCATTTTAAAAGTAAGATTTGAGGAATAAAGTCAACTTTATCAGAAGATGGAAACTTCCATCTCCAAGTAAGGTTTGGTTGCAAGGGTTCAGATAGCAATTTTTTGACATGAGGATAAATTGAAGCAATTGTCAGACTTCTTACAAAAAGTAGGAAGTAAAAGCTCAAACGCACCAACTGTTGCCCATTAGAAATGACCCTGTTACAGTGGTCACTCCTGCAGCCCATCTCTGATATGTTGACAGCCAGGAAGGAGCCTACAAAGGCTTCCACAGTCGGTGTTCCTTAGCATGCTCTCGGGATACCTGCTTCAGAGCCACAGACTCCTGGCGGCAGCCCCACACCTGTTGAATGTGACAAGGGCAGGGAGACTCGTGTATCTGCATTTTTGAACCGTTGGACCAGGGAAATTACTGCAAACTTCATTGTAGTCCCAGCATGTGGGTGAGATAGAGAGTAGAAATGAATAATGAGGCAGTGTTTTACTCTTGGACCTGCCATGACTAGCTCTGTGATTTAGTTATCTGTCTCTTGTTAAATCAGGAGATGGGCCCAGAACAGCTTTCCTAAAGTGTTTCCATGGCGCCCTCTTTCTGGGAGATGGTTGAGGAGGAAAACAGATTCCATACCATATTCTCTATCTCTGTCTTTTTTCTTTTTTTTAAGGGAAGCAGTAGGAAGTAAGATTTTTCTTTTAATTAATTTATTAATTTATTTATCTTTGGCTGCGTTGGGTCTTCATTGCTGCGCACAGACTTTCTCTAGTTGTGATCGGAGGCTACTCTTCGTTGCGGTGTGCAGGCTTCTCCTTGCGGTGGCTTCTCTTGTTGCAGAGCACGGGCTCTAGGTGCTCAGGCTTCGGTAGTTGTGGTGCATGGGCTTCAGTAGTTGTGGCTCGTGGGCTCTAGAGTGCAGGCTCAGTAGTTGTGGCGCACGGGTTTAGTTGCTCCACGGCATGTGGGATCTTCCCATACCAGGGCTTGAACCCCTGTCCCCTGCATTGGCAGGCGGATTCTTAACCACTGCGCCACCAAGGGAAGCCCACCATATTCTCTTTTGCAGATTCCCTTTGACCCAGCGATTCTAACTTACTTGAACAAGATACCTTTCCCCGTCGGTTCTTTGGAACTTGGTCTGCAGAGGGCTAGATTAGAAAGTTCCTTCCACCCCCAGGCTCTCTCTCTATTTCTCCTGAGGTCTAGTATCAGGTGAGGGCATGAGGGAGGCTTCACTCCAAAGGGGAAATGAGATTTTATGTGTTCTCAGTGTCTGGACATAGTGTTTGTAACTGTCAGTATTTGTCATTTTCTTATATCAGAGTTACCCTTTAAAGTGTGCTGGAAAATTGAACTAGTTGCTGGGTAATCTTCATGACTGCCCTTGGATTATCAGTTAGTCTCTGTTGCTGTATCTTACATAGAATTTTCTCCCTACTTACCTAATGGCGAAACCTGTTTGAAGGCTTTTGAAATTGCGTACTTCATTGGTCTGGCAGATAGTAGGTACCTTGTGAAAAATGAGAAAACTGACGGCTGAGGAGAGCTTTTCCAGAATTAGCCTCCTTTGTTTGCCTCAGTGTCTTTGACATTCATCTGTCACAGCTGGTTCCTGAATGAAACATAGTTCTCAATTTCTTCCTTCTTTAGGTGTTCCAAAAACAAGTAGTTTCATTTAGCGGAAAATAGCAGAGAATAGGAGAAATTACAAAGCTTAGGGAAGTTTCTGAAGTCCTGGGTGCTGGTCCCTGGTGCATCCTCACCCCTTGGCTGAGATGTGCCCTGGATGGGTTCCTTCCCTTCTCCTCCCGAGGTGCTTTCACCTCACCTGCTTCCTGACTAGCCAGTCATCGCGAATCCTGTAAAGTAGCAGATGCCCAGCCCGCAAGTGTGGCATTTGAAGGCAGCCCCAGGAGCGTCTGGTGGTCTGTTTCTTCTTAAAAATGAAGAGCAGTCAAATAATTGGCTGTCAGGAGCCACGGGCCCCAGGACTGCTGCGGCCAGGTGATCTGGGGCAGGCCGTGCATTCTTCCCTTGTTTGTTTAATGACCACCTGTAGGATCCTGTCTCGCTAAATAAGTTAGCATTTCAGGAAGAAATAAGCTGTGACCATCTGCATACGCAGGTGCACGTGCAAATGCTCATCCTTTCGCTGTGCTGCACTCAGCTCTCTCCCTCCCTCCTGCACCTTATTTTGAACTTCATATTAATGGAAAGAAAGAAACTCTTCTTGTCCTTCTAATGCATACTGCATAGGGACTCAGAGCAAGGGAACCTTACCTGGATTACACTAGTCAAAGAAATTGTTTTATAATGGCCCTGTTAAGTATATAAATAGAAATTAATGCAAAAATCCTGCAACCCCTTTCATATCAGCTAACTCCTGCTCCAGCTATGATGGGAACTATCAAGCCAGTTACCTCAGCTGGAAATGTGCTTGATAGAAACGCTGCTTCCTGTTCCTTGGAGAAGAGCTCAGTCTGCTAGTGTATTTGAAGCAAGTTTAACTCCTTCAGATAGGTTCTGTATCCTTACTAATGACAGCTGTTTCACAAAGGGAAAGGTAACAAATCTTTTTACTACAGATGAGCTTTTTTGGGGATCTATACTTTTTTGTGGTGTGAAAATGGATTCAGTAAATGCTGGGGTGCCTGTGTAGCTATATGGAAAAAAGTGGAATCCTGTTTTATCCAAAGTAAATTCCAGATCAAAGATTTAATGTGAAAACGTGAAACCATAAAGTACCAGAGAAAGCATGAGATAGTTTTGTTATAATCTCAAAGTAGGGAATATTTTTCTCAGTATGAAATAAAATTTAGAAGCCATAAAAGAAGGAATTGATAGATTTGACTACTAAAAATTAGAGATTTCTGCATGACCTAAAAAAAAGCATAAAGGCCAACGATAAATGACAAACTAGGAAAAAGTATTTCTAACACACGTGACAAATAATGCACTAATATCCATAATATATAAAGACTTCCAAAAAGCCAATAAGAAAAAGATGACAGTCCTGTAGAGAAATGGTTTTAGGACATGAACAGAGGGTTCATAGGAAAGGAAATACAATTGGACTTTCAATGCATGAAAAAAAGTTTAATTTTTCTCATGATTAAGTAACAAATCAATGCGTTTTGTTTTGTTTTGTTTTGTTTTGTTTGCGGTACGCGGGCCTCTCACCGCTGCTGCCTCCCCCGCTGCGGAGGACAGGCTCCGGATGCGCAGGCCCAGTGGCCATGGCCCATGGGCCCAGCCGCTCCGCGGCATGTGGGATCCTCCTGGACCGGGGCACGAACCCGCGTCCCCTGCATCAGCAGGCGGACCCCTAACCACTGCGCCACCAGGGAAGCCCAATGCATTTTTTAAACTATCATATTGGCAAAACAATCAAAAAGTTTAACACTCTGAGTTCTTAAGGGTATAAGGGACAAACACTCCTGTATCTTGTTAGCAGGCGGGTAGGTTAATCAGCCTCTTGTGAGCACTTTATCTTATCTCTGAAACTTATAGATGCACATAAGCTTTGACCCAGCAATTTCATATTTAGGAATTTATCTTACAGATATTACATATTGCACGTGTATGCAAATAAATATGCCTAAGGATATTCTTAGCTGCTTTGTTCACACAGGCAAGATTGGAAACAAGCCGAATGTACAAAAGAGAACAGTTTAATTTATGGTCCACTGTGTAGTGAAATAAATACATTGCAGCCATTGAGAAGAACTAGGCAGCTCTAGGGATATTTATCGATATCTATAGAATTAAGTGAAAAGTAAATATCAGTGGGAACATTAAATTAAAAACAAAAAAGACACGTATCTGATGTAAACGTGCCCATGCATAGAACAGACTCCCTGGAAGGCCAGAGTGGGTGAGCGGTGCTTGGTGCTGGGGAGGGCAGTGCTGCTGAGGGCTGGGCTGCACCAGCCTTCTCCTCACTCTCCTGTTGTCTCCGGGAGTTTGTACCACGTAAACTTATTACCTAGTTTTAAAAAACAATTGATAAGAAGCGTGTTATGGATGCATCACTAGAAATATGCAGACATTTAAAACAATATTGCTTAAATCATGCAGTGCCTTACTCAGTTTCAAATACTGTTCATAATAGGAGTTTTGCATTAATCAAAAAAGTTAATAAATATAATACTTCCAGAGGTGATTGTGTTACCATTTAAATATGATTTTGAAAAATATTTATTACAATATAATGTCAAGTGGATACAAAATGTTTTCAGTGTAATTCCACGTATGTAAATCTGTACTATAGGAAGGAAAAATGAAAGAAGGTTAAAAGTGCTTGTCTCTGGAGAGGTTACAGGTTTTTTCTGTAATTTCCAAATGTGCAACATATAAGAACATGGACTGCTCTTATAGGCAGAAAACAAAATAAGGACATTTAAAATTGAAATGAAAAAAATCTCTGGTCTCAAAGTTCAGGGCCCACAGTGAACACTTGCTCATCAGCCTCTCTATGCAGTTCTTTCTAAGTTGGGAGTGGTTTTTCTGGGGCTGCCTATGGGTCGGTCCTGCTGGGTGCTCGTGGGTGTGTCACAGCAGTGACAGCCCTGGGGCTCTGGGCCGCTCGCAGGACAGCTCCTAGGGAAGAGTTGAGACCCGGTGGCCAGGCTGTTCCTCCAGGAACAGGGCTCCTGCGTTCTGCATGGGCTTGCAGCTCCGTGACCTTGAGCAGAGGGACTCATCTGCCCTTTGAACTCTCTGTGACTCCGAGGCTTTATAAAGTACATTTTCCTTTTTTCTGTGTTATAAAAGTACACATGTGCATTATTAAAAATTTAGCCAAAGTAACAGTGATGAAATAATCTTATCATTCTGAAATAACCTTTGTTACTTTGATGTGCATTTATCTAGATATTTTTTGTTAGGTATATATTTTTGGTTGTATATTTATGATCATAGGATCATAGCATACACATTTGTATTGTGTACATATTGGTTTGATACCTGTTTTTCTGCCACTTCCTCCTAGGTCATAAAGTATTTTAGACACTTGGTGCCATATGACTGTAGTTTTATTGACCTATTAACAAACTACTGTATTATGATTGAATAGTTCTGTGTCCTTTGGTACGTAGGATCAAGACTTCAAATCCCGAAAGAGCTTTGTCCTCAACATGACTTGCAGGTTCTGCTGGCAGCTTCCGGAAACCGACTACGAGTGCTCCAGCTCCACCAGCTGCATGGCGGTGTCCTGCCCGCGGCAGCGCTACACGGCCAACTGCACCGTGCGGGACCACGTCCACTGCCTGGGTAAGTCGGCGTTAAGGAAATCTGTGAGCAAGATATTTTTTCTACGCTTATTTATGGAGCTGTAACCAGAAACTTAAGAATTAAATTTTAATTGTTTCATCAGAAATATTTATTAGCACTATTTTTAGTTATGCCAGTTCTATTTTAAAATGTAATATTCGATAAAACAAAAAATGTGTAAGGTATAAAGCATAGTGTATAATTGAGTTTCCCCCAAATTAACAACTAAAGCAGCGTGATGCCATTGAAACTACCAGAGTGTGTTTCCTGCACGCAGTTACCCTGCCTCTTCTTCAGAGGTAACCACCCTTTTGGATTTTCTTATCATCTCACTTCCTTTTCTTTAAATTTTTTGTAGTTCTATCACATGAATGTACTAGAATATAGTGTGGTAAATTATTCAGTAGTGCATGTTTTAGAATTGTATAATATAGACTGTTTATGGTCTTCTGAGACCATCTTTCAACATCATGGCTCTAAGATTCTTCCATTTGTCTTCTCTTATTACAATTTTTTTTTACTTCTATATAATAACTTGTAAGATTGTGTCATAGTTTATCCTTTCTCCACTGTATTTGGATTATTTACAGTTTTTTTCCTTACAAATTGCGCTGCTGTTAAAGCTTTTGTCCATGTCTCCTGGTTGCACATGTCCGTGTCTCCTGGTTGCACATGTTTGTCTGGCATACACTCTCTTGCGTGTGTTATTTTCCAGGACGGTTGTATCCGTTTACATTCCCACCAGTGGTTACACAACTGTTCGTGATGATCCACATCCTCTCCAATACTTGTTATCCCTACAGTTTGTTTTTTTTTCTTACAGACTTCTAGGAATTCTTTTATATTTTGGGTAGTAATTTTTTGGTGTCCCTAACATCCTCTCCCAGATTTTAACTCCCCCCACAACCCCTTTCTTTTGGTATCTTTTGAACAGAACTTTAAATTTTTAGTTAGTTGAAGTTTTTAGTCTTTCAGAGTTAGCCCTTTTTTGTTGTAAGAAATCTTTCCCTACTCCAGATTCATAATTTCCTGTATGTTCTTTTAAAAGTGGTAAATGTGGCCTTTCACATTTAGGTCTCTAGTCCCCTGGGGTTGGTTTGGTATATGGTGTAAGGTGGATTCAGTCTCACTTTTTCTGGCTGGGACAGCCCAGTGTCCCAGGACTCCCGGGCGGTCTGTGGGCCCGCTCCCTTCCTGGTGCCTGGTTTGTCTGTCTCAGCCCCACGTTACCCACGTTTTCACAGCAGGTGGGGTGTTTTACCTTCTTCAAGCTGTGATCCTCACAAAACTGATTTAAATGTCGAGTCTGTGCTCATAGACAGTCAGGGCTTTCTTTTTACCATTCATTGTAGTGAACATTTACTTTTGTAAAGAAAGTTGGCTTTTTACATTGTAAATCACAAGGCCCCTAGTTATAATTTAGTCTCTGTATGACAGTATTTTTATACCCGTGTTTTTATGTGGAGTGTTTTCCTTTTTTTAAGGCAACCGTACTTTTCCGAAAATGCTGTACTGCAACTGGACTGGCGGTTATAAGTGGTCTACTGCTCTGGCTCTGAGGTAAGCTCTGTTTCTAGTAAATCGGTTGCCATTTGGATTTCGTTGGGGTTGGTGGGCTCTCCCAAGCTCCTCCTCCATCCACTCAGATCCCGCCGTGTGTTAGGTAGACCATAGGGACAGCACTGTGGGAGGTTATTTAGGTGGTCAGACCAGTACCCTCGTGGAATTTAATGGCCCGTTGCTGGTTTTCCTCCCGAGATGACCTGCACGTTCTAGAGGTGACTGTAGTCATTACTAGAGATCATTAGAACCAGTCAGTGCTTCCCATCCTGAGTGTACCCTGAATTAGTAAAATGCCATATACTAATTAAAGTCGGTAGGTTTATGATGTATATCTTTAATTTTCAGTAATTTTCTTCTTTATTACAAAAAATAATACATGCTCAGTACTGAAAACTGGAAAAAAATGAAAATGACAAAGAGAAACGTTGAAAATCACGTATAATTCCACCATTCAAACATACTTATAGACTTAAAATTTTTACATAAAATTTGCTTGTATTAGTTAAACTTTTCAACAGTTTGAAAAGAAAATTGTACCAGTTCTTCCCACCGGAGGGAAGGGCAGGTGGGGTGCTGGTTAAATGATTCTCTGATTAGGAAGGTAGGCATCTGCTGTTGGAGGTTTAGGTTAAGAGTCTGAGGTGGCCTGTGGCCTGTGGTGAGACGCGGGCAGGGCTTCTCAGCCTTGTCATTGTTGACATTTGGGCCAAGAATTCTCTGCTGTGGGGCGTCCTCTGCAGAGCAGGATGTTCAGCAGCATCTCTGGACTCCATTTACTGCGTGTTAGCAGTCTTCCCAACCCCCACTGAAGCTGTGAGAATCAAAAATGCCTCCAGGGGTGGCCAGGTGGCCCCTTGTCGGGAACCGCTGCGTCAGGGTTTGGGCTGGGGAAGAGGAGGATCCTGCTGGCAGGAAAGCACAGCTGGAAAGTGAAAGACGGGTCCACGATAGAAAATTAGATGCAACGACAGATTTGGTGACACCCAGCGTCTTTGTCAGCAGTGGTTCACATTCAAACTAACAGCTGACTTTCTGCTTTTCAATAAACTTTTTATTTTGGAATAATTTTAGATTTAAAAAAAAGTTGCAAAGCTAGAGACTTCCAGTACACCCTTCACCCAGCTTCCCCCACATTGTTGACATCTTAAATTACCATGGCACATTTAATAGCTGATTTTTTAAAAATAAGAATAATTTCCTTCTCTGGGCTCAGCATGGTTTCTTTGAGAATATTCACGGTGAATGTGATAATGCCTGGTGTTTGCTTCTTGGTACTCAGGGTGGGGGATTGGAAGGGTGTAGATGAACCAGGGATGGACACATGTTGATAACTATTGGAGCTGGGTCATGGGTGCTGTTCTCTTCTTTTTACTTTTATATGTTTGGAATTTTTCATAATAAAAGCTTTAAAAGAAATACAATGAGAAGTTGTCCGAATATTGTTAGATCTTAGAATTTGAAGGAACCTTAAAAGTCATTTATTCTGAACATGAAATTTTTAAAGATGGGTGACTGACAATGTTCACGACTTGATCTGGGCGGCCACGTGGTGTTGGCTGCCTGGCGATGCCACCTTCGACCACCATGTTCCTGCGCTGTCTGTAGGACTAGCCCCACTTTACTCTCCTGGATGTGCCATTTCAAGGTTAAAAAAGCAACAAGCTCGATTTTCTTGAAAAGAGAACCATTAGATTTCATTACAGCTAAAAAGTGTTTACTTTTGACAATTAAACGGTCTTGTTGCCCATGATTGTTTAGTGTTGTACATTTGTGAGATAGTCACTGTGTCCTGATTAAGGGATCTGGTGATTTGAGGCCCTTTCCCACATGTGAGTTAGCGGTTACTGAGGCGCAGTAATGCAGGCGCAGTCGGGGGGCCGTTGATGGACTCCAGGCCTGTTTGCTGTTGCAGCATCACCCTTGGTGGGTTTGGAGCGGACCGCTTCTACCTGGGCCAGTGGCGAGAAGGCCTCGGCAAGCTCTTCAGCTTTGGGGGCCTGGGAATATGGACGCTGCTCGACGTCCTGCTCATTGGAGTCGGCTACGTGGGACCAGCAGATGGCTCTTTGTACATTTAGCTGCAGTTGTGCGCTTCAGAGGGGAGCAGTGCTTAGAAAACGGCCTCTTCCCTGTAGGAGTCCATGTGCTGTGAATGTGTATGTGTATGTTTTTATGTTTTTAATGTACAGCATCTGTACTTTGCCTGCCTTGATGAAGGTAAAATAAAAAACACTGAACTGTGTTTATCTGGAATTTGTTTTTATTTGCCTGAAGTCTATTTTTTTTTCCGTGAAAAAATTTAAACTTACTTAAACTAGAAGAACAACCTGTGCAGCGACTGAAAATCTGTTCAATTCGTAGACTTGAGTTTTATATTGCTTACCTCAAACTGTGCCACATGTATCTCCAGCCTGAGTGTCATCTGCCGTAAAGAGCTTTTCAACTATAATTGCAGAAATTGGGAAATGTTTTTATTCTTTAGCTAAATAAGATTATCTACCTAAATTTTCAGTCATCTCTGAGCTTTGCAGTGTAATGTCTATGGAGTCTGGTCTTCATATATGACTGTTTGAAGTAAATTGCAGAAATTTTGTGTCTGGTTCCTGTGATTGGAATTTTGTTAGTAATATAAAATGTTGCAAGAGTACTGGAGAATTAATAAAACTACAAGTTACTTTAAAAATTTTGCAGACTTCTTCCTGTTATGTTTTTTATATTAAAACATAATCTTGAATAATCCTAGCAACTTTATTATTAAGAAGTATAATATTTATTTTTCAGGGCATTACTCCATTCTAATAGATATATTCATAATTGGCTGGCTCATTAACACACTGGAAGTGTTAAAAAATGTGTTGGTGTGATAAATGGTTTTGAGTCTTTGTAAGATCTGTTGTAGACCCTTTCTTGGAAATAAAAACATTTATTAATCCAAAATTTTTTTAATTAACTTTTTTTTATTCAAGTATAGTTGAGTTACAGTATTTCAGACTGATTCAGTTATGTTTATATGTGTATATATATACACATATATGTGTGTGTATTTTTTCAGATTCTTTTCCATTGTAGGTTACAAGATATTGAATATAGTTCGCTGTGCTGTACAGTAGGTCCTTGTTAGTTATCTATTTTATATATAGTAGTGTGTATATGTTAATTCCAAATTCCCAATTTACCTCTCCCCACCTTTCTGCTTTGGTAACCATAAGTGTGTTTTCTAAGTCTGTGAGTCTATTTCTGTTTTGTAAATAAGTTCGTTTGTATGTTTTTTTTAGATTCCACATATAAGTGATAACGTATGATTTTTGTCTTTCTCTGACTTCACTTAGAATGATAATCTCTAGGTCAATCCATGTGGCTGCAAATGGCATTATTTCATTCTTTTTTATGGCTGAGTAATATTCCATTGTATACATGTACCACATCTTCTTTATCCCTTCCTCCATCAACGGACACTTAGCTATTGTAAATAGTGCTGCTATGAACTTGGCTATTGTATATAGTGCTGCTGTGGACATTGGGGTAAATGTATCTTTCCGAATCAGGGTTTTCATCTTTTCTGGTTATATGCCCAGGAGTGAGATTGCTGGATCATATGGTAACTCTTTTTAGTTTTTTAAGGATGCTCCATACTGTTCTCCATAGTGGCTGCACCAATTTATATCCCCACCAACAGTGCAAGAGGGTTCTCTTTTCTCCACACCCTCTCCAGCATTTATTATTTGTAGACTTTTTGATGATATCCATTCTGACCGGTGTGAGGTGATACGTCATTGTAGTTTTCATTTGCATTTCTTTAATAATTAGTGATGTTGAGAATCTTTTTATGTGCCTGTTGGCCATCTGTATGTCTTCTTTGGAGAAATGACTATTTAGGACTTCTGCCCATTGTTTTGATTGGGTTGTTTGATTTTTTGACATTGAACTGTATAAGCTGTTTGTATATTGTGGAAAATATATACCTTGTTGGTTGCATCCTTTACAAATATTTTCTCCCAGTCCATAGGTTGCCTTTTGATTTTGTTTATGGTTTCCTTTGCTGTGCAAAAGCTTTTAAGTTTAATTAGGTCCCTTTTGTTTATTTTTGCTTTTGCTTCCATTACTTTAGGAGTAATTCCAAAAAAATATTGCTACAATTTATGTCAAAGAGTGTTCTGCCTATGTTTTCCTCTAGGAGTTTTATAGTTCATTTAGGTCTTTAATCCATTTTGAGTTTATTTTTTGTATATGGTGTTGGAGAATGTTCTGATTTCATTCTTTTACATGTAGCTGTCCAGTTTTCCCAGGACCACTTATTGAAGAGACTGTCTTTTTTTTCCATTGTATATTTTTGCCTCCTTTGTTGTAGATTAACTGACCATAAGTGCAGGGGTTTATTTCTGGGCTCTCTATCCTGTTCCATTGATCTATGTGTCTGTTTTTGTGTTCAGTACCATACTGTTTTAATGACTGTAGCTTTGTAGCAAGTCAGGGAGCATGATTCCTCCAGCTCCATTCTTCTTTCTTAAGATTGTTTTGGCTACTTGTTCTAGTTCTGTGAAAAATGCCATTGGTGATTTGATAGGGATTTCGTTGAATGTATAGATTGCCTTGGGTAGTATAGTCATTTCGACAGTATTGATTCTTCTAATCCAAGAACATGGTATATCTTTTCATCTGTTTGTGTGGTCTTCCATTTATTTCATCAGCATCTTACAGTTTTCAGAGTATGGGTCTTTTGCCTCCTTAGGTAGGTTTATTCCTAGGTATTTTATTCTTTTTGATGTGATGATAAGTGGGATTGTTTGCTGAATTTCTCTTTCTGATATTTCATTGTTAGTGTATGGAAATGCAACAGATTTCTGTGTATTGATTTTGTATCCTGCATCTTTACCAAACTTATTGATGAGCTATAGTAGTTTTCTGGTAGCATCTTTAGAATTTTCTGTATATAGATCATGTCATTTGCAAACAGTGACAGTTTTCCTTCTTTTCTGATTTGGATTCCTTTTATTTCTTCTTCTTCTCTGATTACTGTGGTGAGAACTTCCAAAACTGTGTTGAATAAAAGTAGTGAGAGTGGACATCCTTGTCTTGTTCCTGATCTTAGAGGGAATGCTTTCAGTTTTTCACCATTGAGAATGATGTTAGCTGTGTGTTTGTCATATATGGCCTTTATTATGTTGAGGTATGTTCCCTCTATGCCCACTTTCTGGAGAGTTATTATAATAAATGGATGTTGAATTTTGTCAAAAGCTTTTTTGCATCTATTGAGATCATGTTTTTTATTCTTCAGTTTGTTAATAGGGTGTATCACGTTGACTGATTTGTGGGTATTGAAAAATCCTTGCATCTGAGGGATGAATCCCACTTGATCATGTTATATCATGCTTTTTAATATGTTGTTGAATTCTTTTTGCTAGTATTTTGTTGAGGATTTTTACATCTATGTTCATCAGTGATACCGGCCTGTAATTTTTTTTGTGTGTGTAGTATCTTTGGTTTTGGTATCAGGGTGATGTTGGCCTCATATAATGTGTTTGGTTGTGTTCCTTCCTCTGCAATTTTTTGGAATAGTTTCAGAAAGATAGGTGTTAACTCTTCTCTAAATGTTTGGTATAATTCACCTGTGAAGCCATCTAGTCCTGGACTTCTGTTTGTTGGGAGTTTTTAAATCACAGATTCAATTTCAGTACTCGTGATTGGGCCGTTCATATTTTCTATTTCTTCCTGGTTCAGGCTTGGGAGGTTGTACCTTTCTAAGAATTTGCTCATTTCTTCTAGGTTGTCCATTTTATTGACATATAGTTGTTTGTAGTAGTCTCTCATGATCGTTTGTATTTCTGTGGTGTCAGTTGTAACTTTTCTCCTTTTTTGTTTTTGATTTTATTAATGTGGGCCCTCTCCCTTTTTTCTTGATGAGTCTAGCTAAAGGTTCATCAATTTTGTTTCTCTTTTCAAAGAAGCAGCTTTTAGTTTTGTTGATCTTTTCTTTTTTTAAATTTGTATTTCATTTATTTCTGCTCTGATCTTTATGATTTGTTTTACTAAGTTTGGGTTTTGTTTTTCTTTCTCCAGTTGCTTTGGGTGTAAGGTTAGGTTATTTACTTGAGTTTTTCTTGTTTCCTGAGATAAGCTTGTAACACTATAAACTTCCCTGTTAGAACTGCTTTTGCTGTGTCTCATAGGTTTTGGATTATTGTGGTTTCGTTTTTGTGTGCCTCTAGGTGTTTTTTGATTTCCTCTTTGATTTCTTCAGTGATCCACTGGTTGTTTAGTAGCATATTGTTTAGCCTCCATGTGTTTGTGTTTTTTGCAAGTTTTTTCTTGTGCTTGAGTTCTAGCCTTGTAGCATTGTGGTCAGAAAAGATGGTTGATATTCAATTTTCTTGAATTTACCGAGGCTTGCTTTGTGACTCAGTATGTGATCTGTCCTGGAGAATGTTCCGTGTGCAGTTGAAAAGAATGTATTCTCTTGGTTTTTGGTGGAGTGCTCTATAAATATCAGTTACGTCCATCTGGTCTAATGTGTCATTTAAGGCCTGTGTTTCCTTATTGATTTTCTGTCCATTGATGAAAGTGGGGTGTTAAAGTCCCCCACTATTATTATGTTACTGTCAGTTTCTCCCTTCATGGCTGTTAGCATTTGCTTTATTGAGGTACTCCTGTGTTGGTTGTATATGTACTTACAATTGTTACATCTTCCTTTTGGATTGATCCCTTGATCATTATGTAGTGTCCTTCCTTGTCTCTTGTAACAGTATTTTAAAGTCTATTTTGTCTGATATGAGTATTGCTACTCCAGCATTCTTGTGATTTCCATTTGCATGGAATACCTTTTTCCATCCCCTCACTTTCAGTTGTATGTGTCTCTAGGTCTGAAGTGGGTCTCTTGTAGACAGCATATATACAGGTCTTGTTTCTGTATCCATTCAGTGTATTTCTTTTGGTTGGAACATTTAGTCCCTTTACGTTTAAGGTTATTATTGATATGTATGTTACTTTCATTTTATTGTTTTGGATTTGTAGGTCTTTTTGAGTTTTAATAACAATTTCCCTAGAAACATTTACAAATTTTTAGCATTTTTCCATTTAAATTGGATATCTGAGTGTTACTTTTTAAACATCTGTGTCAGTAGCCAGCAGACTTAACCAGACTATCAGATCTTTAGCTATAAAATATTTTTTGAGAATATCTCCATAAATCTCAGGTGACAAAAACATGTTTCTTCACCAGAATAAATTACAGTTTACCTGAAAAGGGAACTGAATTATTTGGTGCAATAACTTGCACTTTAGGAATCAAGAATCTTGTCTGGGGCTTCCCTGGTGGCGCAGCGATTGAGAGTCCACCTGTTGATGCAGGGGACACGGGTTCGTGCCCCGGTCCAGGAAGATGCCGCGGAGCGGCTGGGCCTGTGAGCCGTGGCTGCTGAGCCTGTGCGTCTGGAACCTGTGCTCCGCAACGGGAGAGGCCACAACAGTGAGAGGCCCGCGTACCGCAAAAAAAAAAAAAGAATCTTGTCTGTGCAGGTGTGTTGGTCTGGTTGAGTAGCAGTTCCAGCTCTGGCCACTAGGTGGGGCATCCCCATTACCGTTGCTTTCCCATCATATTCCCAGAAACAGCCAATCTTGAGTTGTCGTCCCCCCCCACTGCCGCCCCCACCCCGGAACTCGACCCTGGGCACAGAGCAGGGCTGCACTTCCAGGTGGGCAGCCCAGTTTGCACGGGACTTTCTTTTCTAAAGACAGCACACTTTCTTACCCGACATGGGTACATGAGACTCTTGGCTTGAGCTGGTATTTCTTTAGAGGAGGACCTGTTCCTGCCAGGAAGCAGCCCCTTTGCTAATTATAATAAAGATTTCCCCAGAATCCCCTCAGTACTCGGCTCCACGTAGAAGAGGATCTCCACTGCTGTGCTCCCACACAAGGAGGAGCGGGGGAGTGATGGGAATTGCTGGCTGTTCCTGGTGTTCATGGGAGAGGTATGTATCTTGACCATTGACCATCTGTATGCTTTGTGGGCTGAGTTAAAAAACGAAGCTCCAGCATTTGAAAGGCGAAAGCTGAAATGATTCTGAATCCACAAGAGGAGATGGATGAACTTGTTCCTAAATCCTAAGAAAGTTTTTATATGGGGATAGTCTTTGGAACCTAAAGGATGTAAGCAAATCAGGGATTCTTCCTGTCAAGGATTTGATGGAGCTGATGGCCTCAGAGAGCTAGCAGGAAGATGAAGAGATTCCCAAATTTATGAGTGAGGAACTCATACATGCGTCCCTAAAAGGAAGTGTAACAGAGCTACATGTTCAAAGGGCACCAGAGAGGTGGATGTAATCTCTAGCCAATTCCATGAGCCTCTGCTGGCTGCAAACTGTCTTGTTTGGGTCTGACCTTTAGGCTCTGTTCCCGTATGCTGGGAGCTCAGATCAGAGACTGTGAGATGGGGAAGCTCGTCACAGGCTGGGAACCGTATTAGTCACCAAGCTCTGTTGACGGTTCTCTGGAAATTGAGAATTATCACTGCAGCATGCTGTGTGTCATTACTTTGTCTTATGAATGGCTGCCTTGCTTTGTCAGCATTCTTCTTCCACTTGCCCCAGTAACTCCTGGTGGGCAGGTGCTGTGTTATTTATTTCTCCCCCGTCGTCCCCAGCGCAGTGTTGTGTACACAGTGGCCCTCATATTTGCTGAGTGAGTTAATGCCATGAGAGTCTTGCAGGTACTGAAGCACCTGAGTGGGATTCTGGGCCCTGGCAGTTGAGGTGGCTGCAGGGTGGTAATATACAGAACTTGGCTCTAACTAAATATTGGCCATAGCACCACGTGAATCCGATTCCTGCAAATTGCTGGGGAGCAACTGGTTTATGGTGCTTATAAAAAGAGATTTTTTAAAGGTTTTGTGCTTCAGGATTTAAAAATGTAAAATTGTCTTCTCTGTGCCACACAACTTTGTTTCCCTATACTTTTTAAATACTTTGTGCCAGAATTGAATTTATTTTTGGCACATCATCAAGTAAGGAATTTGCAAGTGATTCTAATTCATCCCGTAAGCAATGAGTGGAAAACAATCTCTACTTTTCAAATACATCAGGAGAGCTTAAAAATGCAGGCAGATTCCTTCACTCATGCTCTCAAGCTTCCCCTCTGTCCAGGCTATAGAGTGTGAAGTGTCACAAGGATGTTAGAGGGTTTGCAATTTGGTATAAATTCTTGGATTTAAAGTATTGAAATTATCTTCTATAAACATGCTTTTATGTGAAATGAAGCCTTGATTGAGACACTTGGGCGTAATTTACTAAGAGGCTCCAGGAGAGCAGGACTCTGCTTCTCTGCTGTACCCCAACTGCGAGAGCCCACAGTAGGTGGGCACACAGTGGGTGCACAGTGACTATTTGTTTGATGAATGAATAATGGGGAATCTCCTGGAGTAAGCTAAAGACCTAAACGTATTGCTAAGAGTTTCTGGGTAGAGTGGAGAGAGCAGCTGGGTCACAACATCTCCCTTTTCAAACACTTAGTGACATGAACACAGTAGTTAAACTGGAGCCTCCTTGCCACAGAGAACAAGCAAACAAATGAATAAGCCCAGCAGCAAACAAGGAAAAAGGCAACGAAATAAAAAACATACAAAAATGACAAGAGAAGAAAAAAAAAGTATTGCTCAGGTGTGCCAGGCTACTCCTGCAAATGGCCTTGGTGAGTCAGCAAAATCCAGGAACTCTGACTCACAAGAGTGACTGGTTGGGAGAAGAGGGACATCCTTATCTTTTCCAGTTACTTCAGGGGGTAGGGTGTGTGAAAAGGGCTGTTGAGGAGAAACTGATGAGAGGACTGACTCTCCGATGGAAGTGGGGGTTTCACGCTGAGCCAGAGAACGGATCCAGAGCCCAGGATGGCCCCCAGGGATCATGACATCACCTCCTACCCAGGGGACAGGAAACATTGCTGAGGACACTTTGAAAACCTTAGTGAAGAGGCCGGAGACCAGATATTCTAGCAAAAATAGTTGAGCTCTTCCCTGCCTCGCCTCTGGCTATCACGCTCCCAAACATTCAGTAGGATGCAAAATAACAGCTTTCAAACTGCTCAGAGAGAAAAAATAAATAGGGTAATTTGCTCACCCGATATCATGAAGTTGCCCACATAAGAGAACACAATAAAAAGAAATGACAGTGCTTCACATCCACCAGAATGACTGTAACAGGAAAGAGAGACAATAACAAGAATTAGGATATGGAAAACTCGGAACCCTCATACACTGCTGGTGGGAATGGAAAATGATGCAGCCACTTTGGAAAACAGTCTGGCAGTTCTTAAAAATTTTTAAACATAGAGTTACTGTTTTTGACTCAGCAATTCTAGATATATGCCCAAGAAAAATGAAAATATATGTACACAAAAAAACTTGTTCATAGGAGCAGTATCCATAATAGTCAAAAGTGGAAACAAGCCAGCTATCCATCAACTGATGCGTTAACAAAATGTGGTCTATCAATACAATATAACAGTATTTGGTCGTAAAAAGGAATGAAGTACTGATACATGCTAAAACATGGATAAACCTCAAAAACTTGATGCTAAGTGAAAAAGGTATATTTTAGGCTGGTGAACTTTATGGTATGTAAATTATCTCAATAAAGCTCAACAATTGGCACAGCAACTGTGTATACTATTGCAGGGGGAACGGGAGAACACAGAAGAAATAGAGGAAGGAACATAGGCTTCAAAAAAAGAGGAAGAGCCCATCTTGAAGAAAACATGACCCAGGAAATAGAAGAAAAGCCCCTGCAAATTTTTTGTGCTATAGAGCACGTAAGTGTATTCCTTTGTTCAGCAAATAGATGCTGCGGTGTTAGTATATGACATGCACCATTCTGGGCACTGGAGATAGAGCAGGGAGCAAGTTCTTCCTGTCGCAGAGCTTCCATTATGTTTAAATGTGTAAGTACAAGGCTATTGATTCCATTGGACCTCTTCTGTCATGGAAGGGATATTGATTCATCCTCATGGAATAGACACATACTCTGGATGTGGATTTGTCTCCCTAGCCTTGTTTACTGCCTCACACAAGATTGCTTCTGCTTAAAGAACTCATTTCACAGCAAAACACATGGGGCACCAAGTGTGAGGTCATGCTCAGAAAGGGAAAAATGGCCCCAGTAATAGCCAGGAACCTCTAAATATAAAAACCTCTAAATATAAAAAATGCTCAGAATACAAGCCATACTCCTCCCTACCACCTTTTCTCCCCCCAGGTTCTTAAGGTGGAAGCTTGGGTCATTGATTTGAGACACTTGTCTTTTTCTAATACAAGTATTTAATGCTATAAATTGCCCTCTAAACTTGTGTACATCTCATGAATTCCATTGTGTACAATTAAAAATATTTTATAATTCTTCTTTCAACTTCCTCTTTGACCCAAGGATTATTTTTAAATGTACTGTTTAGCTTCCAAATATTCGGGAATTTTCAAGATATATATATATATATATATATATATATATATATATATATATATTTTTTTTTTTTTTTTGTGGTACACGGGCCTCTCACTGCTGTGGCCTCTCCCGCCGCAGAGCACAGGCCCCGGACGCGCAGGCCCAGCAGCCATGGCCCACGGGCCCAGCCCCTCTGCGGCATGCGGGATCCTCCCAGACCGGGGCACGAACCCACGTCCCCCGCATCGGCAGGCGGACTCCCAACCACTGCGCCACCAGGGAAGCCCTCAAGATATATTTTTGTAATTAGTTTCTAGTTGAATTTCATTGTGGTCAGAGAATAAAATTTGTATTTTAATTTTAAAAAACTTGTTAGTTTGCTTTATGGCTCAAAATATGGTCTTTCATGCTGAATATCATGTGTACTTGAAAAAAAGTGTGTACTGTTCCAGGTAATGTGTTTTATAAATGTCAATTAGATCAAGTTGGTTGGTAGTATTTTTCAGCATTTTTATATATTTACAAATATTCTATCCACTTGTTCTGTCAATTAGTGACAGAAGAGTGTTGTAGTCTCTAACTATAATGATAGGTTTGTATTTCTCATTTCGATTCTCTCAATTTTTGCTTATGTATTCTAATACTTTGCTGTTACATATATGCATTTAGGATTGTGATAACTTTATAGGTGTCATAAAATATGCATAATACAAAATTTACCATTTTAAGTGTACAGTTCAGTGGCATTAAGTACATTTACATTGTTGTGCAACTCTCACCACAATCCAGAACTTTTGCATCTTCCCAAAATGAAATTCTGTGCCCATTAAACAACTCCTTATTCTCCCCCTTCCCTGCCAAACACCATTCTATCCTTATGTAATAGGGAGCATACAGTATTTGTCCTTTTGTGACTTACCGTTATGTCTAAAGTTCATCCATGTTGTAGCATGTGTCAGAATTCATTCTTTTTTAAGGCTGTCCCTTGCTTGTCCATTCATCTGTTGATGGAAATTTGGGTTGCTTATGCCTTTTGGCTGTTGTGAATAATGCTGCTGTGAACACTAGTATACAGACAGCTGTTTGAATCCCTGTTTGAATTATTTTGGATATATGCCCAGAAGTGAGATTGTTGGATCATATGTTCTATGTCTAATTTTTGAGGAATGTGTGATGTTTTCTTGATGAATTGACCCCTTTATTATCATGTAATGTTCCTCTTTATCCCTGGTAATATTCTTTGTTCTGAAGTCTACTTTTCTGATATGAATATAACCACTATTATACTAATGTTATACTATTTATTATTAGTGTTTGCTTAGTATATCTTCTTCCATCCTTTTACTTTTATAACATATCCATGTCTTTGTATTTAATTGAATTCCTTCTAGATGCATATGTTGGGTTTTGATTTTTCATCTAATCTGACAATCTCTGCCTTTTTTTTTTTTTCTTTTTTTTTTTGCGGTACACGGGCCTCTCACTGCTGTGGCCTCTCCTGTTGTGGAGTACAGGCTCCAGACACGCAGGCTCAGTGGCCATGGTTCACAGGCCCAGCTGCTCCGTGGCATGTGGGATCTTCCCAGACCGGGGCACGAACCCATGTCCCCTGCATCGGCAGGCGGACTCTCAACCACTGCACCACCAGGGAAGCCCAATCTCTGCCTTTTAATTGGGGATTTTAGACCATTTACATTTAATAGCACTAGTGATAGAATTGGATTTAAGTCTACCAGTTTGTTAGTTGTTTGCATTTGTTCCATCGGTTCCTTGTCCTCTTTTTCATATTTTCCTGCCTACTTTTGGATTAGTTGAATTAAAAAAAATTATTTTCAGCCATTTTTCCTCAAATATTTTTTTCAGATTCATACTCTTTCTCCTCTTTCTCTGAGACTCCAGTGATACAAATGTTAGATTTTTTGGGTATTGTCCCACAGGTTCCTGAGGCACTGTTCTTCTCCTTTTTTTTTTTTTAAGTCTGTTTTCTCTCTGTTGTTCAGATTGGAAATTTCTGTTGATTGGTCTTTGCGTTCACTGATTCTTTCCTCTATCATCTCTAGTTTACTGTTGAGCCTGTCCAGAGAGTTTTTAATTTCAATTATATTTTTTAGTTATATAGTTTCCCTTTTGTTCTTTTTTTATATCTTCTATTTATTTGTTGGAATCTTCCTATTCTTTATTTAAGAGTGTACATAATTGCTCATTGAAGCATTTTTATCATGGCTGCTTTAAATCCTTGTCAGGTTAATTCCAACCTCCAAGTAATCTCAGTGTTGGTGCCTTTTGATTATCTTTTCTCATTCAGGTTGTGGTTGCCCCAGTTCTTGGTGTGGCAAGTAAATTTGTACCCTGGGCATTTCTGGTATTGTGTTGCAAGACCTGTTTGATCTTTTTCCTGTTTAAATCCTTTTTCTTTCTGGGTGTGGTGTGCAGGTCCAGCTCGGGGTGCATGCAAAGCTTCCTGTGGGGCTTTTTTGACTCCTCCCTGACAGTGGAGTGTTGGCTCATTGCCTCGTTGCAGGTGGATGTAACCTAATCCCAGGACCCCTGGTAGGACAAGCTGCTGTGATACGAACTACCTGTAGAGGGCCATGTGGCAGGGAGCAGTGGGCAGCCTGTAGGAGCTGAGGGCCTCAGTCCTCAGGAATTGAATTCTTCCAACAACCATGTGAGTTTGGAAGAAGGCCCCAAGATCCAGAAAGGAGCACAGCCCCACTGGCACTTGATTGCAGCCTGGTGAGAGCCTGAAACAGAGTCCAGCTAAGCCACCCCAGACTCCTGATACACGTATGTTGTTTTAAACTATCCACATTTACAGCCACAGAAAACTGACACGCCCTTTCTGCTCTTTCTCATTCCTCATGTTCCAGCTTTCCTTCCGTTGTCATTTCCTTTCTGTCTGAAGAACTTCCTTTAGCATTTTTTTTTTTTCCACTAGAGCAGGTCTGCTGACAACAAATTTCTTAGGTTTCCTTCATCTGAGAATTTCACCTTCATTTCTGAAACACAGTTTTGCTGAATATGGAATTCTGGGTGACAGCTTTTTTCTCTCACACTTGAAAAATGCTTCCTTCTCGCATTCATGATTTTTAATGAGAAACATACTGTCACAGGAATAGTTTTACTGTTCACATCAGGTAACACATCATTTTTTTCTGGTGGCTTTCAAGATTTTTCCTTTGTCTCTAGTTTTCAGAAATTTAATTATGATGTATCCAGGCATGGATTTCTTTGGGTTTATCCTGTTTAGGGTTTGCTTCTTCAAATTTGGTAAGATTTCAGTCATTATTTCTTTAAATACTTTTTCAGCATTACACTCATTCTTCTCTCCCGCTGGGTCTCTGATGACATGAATGTTAGATTATTTTGTTATTGTCCCACATGTTTCTGAGATTCTATTCATTTTCAAAATCTATTCTCTCTCTGTTGAAATCAGATAATTTCAATTTTTCTGTCTTCAGGTTCATTGATTCTTTCTGATGTCATATCCACCTGCTGTTCAGCCCATTCATTGAGTTTTTAAATTTCACTTATTTTTCATTTCTCAAGTTTTTATTGGTTCTTCTTAAGTCTATTTCTTTGCCTAGAGTTTCTGTTTTTTCTCTTTTCTCGGTGTTAGTATCTGTTTGGGAACATTTTTACAAGAGCTTCTATCAAATTCTCATCAGGTAATTATAGCATCTGTATCATCTTGATGTTGATGTCTGCTGATTGTTTTTTCCCATTTGAGTTGAGATTTTCTGGGTCTCAGTATGATGAGTAATTGTGGAATGTGCCAGGACAAATTGAGTGTGAGTTTATGAGATTCTGGTTTGCATTTCAGTCTGCTTTCAGCAGGCTCTCAGCCTGTTTAGGTTCCAAGTACATGTCCTGGCACACTTCTGTGGGTCATGCTTCAGATGCCAGTGTGGTTTGTAGTGCTGTCCTGCCCAGCCATGTGCTGCCCAGAGGCCAACCTGAAACGAGAGCAGCATTTGACCTTGAGTTCAGTTCTCCAGTCTTCTGATGTGTTCATTCTGGTTGGTCATGCATGGGCTGCTTGGGGGTCTGCCCAGGACTTCATGCACAGATTTAAGTATCCCCGTCTCCTGCTCTGTTCTCTCTGTAATCCTCACCCCTTCTGATGGGGTGGGGAGCAGGTGCTGCCTCCTTGTTCCTGTTTGCTTAGTGCACGTGGGGCTCTCACAGTCTCTGCAGCTGATGTGCTACTTGGTGGGGAGGAGACTACTTGTGTGCTGGCGTTTGCTTAGTGCAGAGCAGAAATGGTAATGGGGACCCCTCCACAGTGGTGCAGTGCGGGGGGTATGGAGTGGGAGCTGCGCCTCTGCTCATATTAGTGTGGGACAGAATGGTCGACAGGGTTCACCCCAGAGTCTGCCCACAGTCCCACTGTGCTAATGGAAAGCAGGGGTGGTTACAGGGCTCCCCCTCAGTTTCCACGGCCCTGCCCCACTGGGGAGGGGGGCCTCCTGGTCAGCATAGGGCAGGGATGGTCACAGGGCTCTGCCTGCCATCCCTGTGGCTACAGTGTTGGGTAGGGGTGGGGGATGGGGTAGCTTTTTTGAGGTTTCATCTGGAGTAGAGTGGGTTCCATCCTGCAGGGCTGCCCTTTATCAAGGCTTTGGGCCAGAGAGAAGAGGCTTTCCTTGGAGCTTGTTGGTCTGTGCTTGCTGGCATTTCTGGGTTGTGGACCCCTCCAACTCTTGGGCGAGAATCTGTAGGAGGAACAGCCTGCCTGCTTGGTCTTCAAGTCAAGGTCCCTGCCTCCCACCTTCTCTTCTGCACCCCTCAGAGTCTTCTGCCAGCTGCTCTGTGTATCTGTGGAGAGTTTTATTTGCAAACAGTATGAGGAATAGGATGAAATGTGTATTTTGTCTGGAATTCACAGAAGCTGTGGATTATCTTTCATTGTGACTTAAAGTAAGAAAAGTCTTCTGTAGTTAACCTCCATTTTTGCCATTTCTGGTGGCCCTCATTTCTTTGTTGATTGATTTTCTCTCTGTCATCATATCCATGTAATAAAGAGTAAGTCTCCATTTTTGATGTTGGGCTATCTCCAGCTTTCAAGCCCCACTCCTCTTTCTTCCCTTTTGGCTCTACATCTGAGGAAAAGCCAGTAAGGTAATGATGAGAAAACCTGGTTACTTGCTCCAGAAGTGCCAGCAGGAAGTTCACAGTGTGCGAGCCCCAGCCCAAGGGCCTGAGCCCTTTCCTCGGCCCAGCGTCACTAGCCCTGCACTGCTCGTGCCATTTGGCCTGGCTGGCTGGCCCCTGCCCTCCTCTCCTCAGGAAAGCTCACGGGTAATAAATCTTCCCATATCTTCTTGGTGCCCGTGGCCTTACGAGTCTCAACATCTCAGCTCTCCCACCTCTGTGGGGTGACTGTCAGACACTCCTTCTGCCCCAAGGACTCTGTTAACATATCTTGTAATGCAGGTCTGCTGTCAGTGAATTCTATAAGCTGTTGTTTGTTTGAAAATGTCTTTGTTTTCCCGTAATTTTTGACAGATATTTGCACTGAGTGTAGAACTCTGAGTTGACGGGTTTTCCTTTCAGCCACTCTGTTGTCTTTGCCCTGCACAGTTTCTGATCAGAAGTGTCCTGTAACTCTTATCTTTGCTCCTCTGTGTGTAATGTTCCCTCTTTCCTCCGGCTGCCTTCAAGGTTTTCCTTCTGTTTTCTTTAAAACAGTTTTTTTCCTCCAGTTTTATTGAGATATAATAGACAAACAGCACTGTATACGTTTAAGGTATATGGAATAATGATTTGACTTACACACACACCATGAAATGATGACCACTATAAGTATGGTGGACATCCATCATCTCACATAAATACAAAATAAAAGAAAAAGAAAAAAAATTTTCTTGTGATTGATGACTCAGGATTTACTCTCTTAGCAACTTTCGTTTATAATGTAAGCAACGTTACTTCTAGTCATCACATTGTAAAGCTTTTCTTCTCATCTTTCAGCAGGTTGACCATGATGTGTATAGGTGTATGTGGGCCTTTTTTTGGTTGGTGTTGAGTTTTCTTTTTCTTTTTTATTTTTTGTATTTGTTCCTTTTAGAGTCCTCTGTATTCTTAGAGCTGTGGTTTAATGTTTATCCTTATCTTTGGAAAATTCTTGACTGTTACCTTCTTCAAATAGTTCTTCTCTTCAAATTCTCCCTCTTCTTCTGTCACTCCAGTTATGTGTATGTTAGACCGTCTGGCGGTTCCTACAGGCCTGGAGTGCTCTGATTTGCTTTCGCCACGTCATTATCCTTGTTTCAGTTCACTTAATTTCTTTTGACCCATGCTCAAGCTGGTTGATTCTTCCAAAGTGATATTCATTCTGCTCGTGTGCCTGTCACAAGAATTTTCCATTTCTGACATCATATAGTTTATTTCTAGCATTTCTGTTTTACTCTTTCTCACAGTTTTTATCTCTCTGGTGAAATTTCCCAACAGTTTCAGTTATCTGGGTCATCAAATCTATTTCCATTGATTGCTTTATCTCTAGATTGTTTTCTCTTACTTATTTTTTACTTTCTTGAAATTGTAATTTTTTTGATTGTATGCCAGACCTCATGTGTACAAGGACAGTACAGACTGAGGTAAACTGTATTTACACCTGTGCTAGCATGCCTCTTCTGTCTGGGTTTTAGTGTGTGACGTTGAGTCAATTTAGTTAGGGGTTGAGTTGGATTTAGGTTTTGTTGTTTCATTGCTACTGTCAGTGCAGCTAAGGCTTCTACTTTCTCTAAATGTGGATGGTTTTCCCTTGTGCTTACGGGGGTGCTGAGGTTCCAGGTGGTTTTTCTCAGTGGTTCTGATGCTTCCTTCACCTGTAGATGTTCCTGAATTTCTGTGCGACCGAGGAGAGCACTTGCCTCTTCTTCAGGGATAGCGGGCCACTACTTGTTTCTCAGCATGAAGTTTATGGTGAGAGGGGGATTCCTCTGATGTCTTGGTCCAGCTCATTCTTAGATCCTAAATCTCAGTGTGGGGCTTCCTGCCCCTCTTTCCCATGGCAACCCAAATCTGCCTTGTACCTGTGTTGATTCTGGACAGGAGTTTCCTGCTCCTCCTCCCTCTGCCTGGTATTGATCTAAGGTCCTGGGCCCTAAATGGTTTCTTGTCTTTCCCCAGAAGTAGGACGTTTTACTCCCGCAGTAGTAATGGGTCTTTCCCTGTGTCCTTGGGGCAAGAGGTTTCTGACTTCTCTCCCAGAGGCAGATGGGTTTTAGCTCTCTGTCTTCGAAAGCAATGGATTTTTACCTGTGCCCTGTGGGTGGCTTTGGTGCCCCTCCCTCAGTTCATAGGAGGGATGGATCCAGGGAAGGGGTGGGTCCGTGCCCATCCTTCCCCGGCTCCTGCCCTGCTCCTAGTATTTCCGTTGCGAGCACTCTTGCTGGATTCCTCAGCTGTTCCAAACGTACATGCAAGCCCACACTTGGCCTTTAAAGATTTGCTGACGTTTTAGCTGAGATCTCCATCCCCCAAGGCAGCCCCGTGTTTCTCCTGGTCTTCACATAAGGGAACAGGTAGCAGCCACGTTTCCCCTGGAGGCTCTGCCCCTCCTTTGGAAATCACCGTATTTGGTTGCCACGCAACCTCACATCTCTAATAGATTCAAGAAAGATGATCATTTTTGTAGACCACCAGATTTTTCTCATTGTTATTTGCAGCTTTCTACTTCCTACATGGAAGCAGAAATTAGATGTTTTAAATCAAAATTACAAACTCACCTTCATTTATCTGCATTTATCAAGAACATTGCATGAATTTTTTTCCAATTATAAAATGACTTTCAAAGAGTTTCCCAGCCATATTTAGAAGCTAAAAGCTGTGAATGATCTGCTTTTCTTATTTTGTAACCTAGTAACCAACATTATTAATGAATATCAAAGTTAAGTTTTTTTCCGTTTGAAAAAATTTGAGTTAACATATAGAAGGTTGGGCTTCCCTGGTGGCGCAGTGGTTGAGAGTCCGCCTGCCGATGCAGGGGACACGGGTTCTTGCCCCGGTCCAGGAAGATCCCACGTGCCGCGGAGCGCTGGGCCTGTGAGCCATGGCCACTGAGCCTGCGTGTCCGGAGTCTGTGCTCCGCAACGGGAGAGGCCATAACAGTGAGAGGCCCGCGTACCACACACACACAAAAAAAACATATAGAAGGTTAACTTTTTTCTCTTTGGAAATTCTTGAGTTACAGGCAGACCTCATTTTATTGTGCTTTGCTTTAGTGCACTTTGCAGTTACTGCATTTTTTAATAAATTGGAGGTTTCTGGCAACCCTGCATCATCAGATGATGGTGAGCATTTTTTAGCAATGAAGTATTTTTAATTAAGGTATGTACATTGTTTTTTTAGACATACTGCTGTTGCACACTTGACAGACTACAGTAGAGGGTAAACATAACTTTTATGTGCACTGGGAAATCAAATAATCATGTGACTTGCTTTATTGCAATATTTGCTTCATTGCGGTGGTCTGGAATTGAACCTGCAATATCTCTGAGGTCGGTCGTATGCCGACATCTTCTTTTAAATTTATATAAACTGTCTGTAACCAATTAGGATAGTATCTCCTGTGGACTGTAATACACCTTATGATCTGATTTATTTTTCCTTTGTGTTAGGTCTGTTTATCTGGCTGTTGAGTTCTGCAATGTGGACATAATGACAGACATTTTTGTGATTATTTAATGTGCCAGCTTCTGTGGGTGTGTAACTAATCACTTCAGAGCCTAGTGGCATAAAACAACCACTTACTTTAACAGATACTGTGGATTGGGAATTTGGACAAGGCACAGCAGAACGGTTTGTCTGTCCTGTCTGCCAGTGGGACTCAGGAGTGGGGACCAGAGCCACCTGGGGGCTCGTTCTCACACCTGGTGGGTCCTCTCCACAAGTCCCTCTGGGTGGTCTCTGGGGGTCTTTCCTATGGCGTGGAGGTTGGCCGCATGGACCTGGGTTCCCTGTCCTGACCTGGCTCTGAAGCCATCAGCATCATGTCCACCACAGTCCCCTCACTGAGTCAGTGACAGGGGCCCCTCAACATCTGGGGGACAGACGTAAATGCAGCTCTTATTAGGGGAGTGGGGAGATTCACGAGAAAAGCACGTAAAACTAAAATATTTCGGTGGACATTTTTAGAAAATATAATCTCCTGCAGTTCATTTCCAAAGTCGTTCAAGAGATGAGGGAAAAGGGAAGGAAAGGAAGTTGTGTGGCAGTTGGCTGCAGTGACCCTTGAGAGCACCTCAGAATTCGCTAGTTCCTGGTTCGTTGTGGCTAGGAGGGGACAATTTCTAGTTATTCCTTTGTTTGCAATATTGAGAAGCGTCTCTGTTAGTAGACTTTCCACTTTGTGTTTTTAAGGACTGGTTAGCCGTGTCCCTTTTAGGGCCACGCCGATTAGCTTTCCTCATCCACAGCTTTGCGTCTCCTAGCCCTTCCACAGGTGGATGGTTGGAGGAGGCCGGAGAGCCTACCTGTTGACCCCCTTCACCCATTTGCCCCACCCTCCAACCCCCCTTCCCCTCTAGCAACCACCAGTATGTTCTTTGTATCTATGATTTTTGTTTGTTCATTTATTTTGTTTTTTTAGATTCCACATATAAGTGAAATCACACAGTATTTTCTTTTTCTCATTTAGTGTAATTCTCTTGAGGTCCATTCATATTGTTGCAAGTGGCAAGATTTCTTTCTTTTTTCTGGCTGGGTACTGTTCCATTGCATATATATACCACATCTTTAGTCATTCATCCATCAGTGAACACTTAGATTTGCATATCTTGGCTATTGTAAAAAATGCTGCAATAACATGTGGAACTAGTATTTTCATTTTATTTAGATAAATACCTACTAGTGGAATTGCTTGATCATATGGTAGTTCTGTCTTTAATATTTGAGGTACCTCCATACTGTTCTCCATAGTGGCTGCCCAATTTACATTCCCACCAACGGTGCACAAGGGTTCCCTTTTCTCTGCATCCTCACCAACACTTGTTATTTTTTGTCTTTTGCTTGATGGCCTTTCTGACACGTGGGAGGTGATATCTCATTGTGGTTTGTTGTTGGGTTTTTTTTGGTAGAGATAGAATTGAATCTGTAGATCACTTTGAATAGTATTGACATCTTTTTTTTTTAACATCTTTATTGGAGTATAATTGCTTTTCAATGGTGTGTTAGTTTCTGCTTTATAACAAAGTGAATCAGCTATGCATATACATACATCCCGTATCTCCTCCCTCTTGCGTCTCCCTCCCACCCTCCCTATCCCACCCCCTCTAGGTGGTCACGAAGCACCGAGCTGATCTCCCTGTGCTATGTGGCTGCTTCCCACTAGCTATCTGTTTTACATTTGGTAGTATATATAAGTCCATGCCATTCTCTCACTTCTTTCCAGCTTACCCTTCCCCCTCCCCATGTCCTCAAGTCCATTCTCTACGTTTGTCTTTATTCCTGTCCTGCCCCTAGGTTCTTCAGAACCTTTTTTTCCCTTAGATTCCATATATATGTGCTAGCATACGGTATTTGTTTTTCTCTTTCTGACTTACTTCACTCTGTATGACAGACTCTAGGTCCATCCACCTCACTACAAATAACTCAATTTCATTTCCTTTGATGGCTGAGTAATACGCCATTGTGTATATGTGCCACATCTTCTTTATCCATTCATCTGTCGATGGACACTTAGGTTGCTTCCACGTCCTGGCTATTGTAAATAGAGCTGCAATGAACATTGTGGTACATGACTCTTTTTGAATTATGGTTTTTTCAGGGTATATGCCCAGTAGTGGGATTTCTGGGTCATATGGTAGTTCTATTTGTGGTTTCTTAAGGAACCTCCATACTGTTCTCCATAGTGGCTGTATCAATTTACACTCCCACCAACAGTGCAAGAGGGTTCCCTTTTCTCTACACCCTCTCCAGCATTTGTTGTTTGTAGAGTTTTTGATGATGGCCATTCTGACTGGTGTGAGGTGATACCTCATTGTAGTTTTGATTTACATTTCTCTAATGATTAGTGATGTTGAGCATCCTTTCATGTGTTTGTTTGCACTCTGTATATCTTCTTTGGAGAAATGTCTGTTTAGGTCTTCTGACCATTTTTGGATTGGGTTTTTTTTTTTTTTTTTTTTGATATTGAGCTGCATGAGCTGCTTGTAAATTTTGCAGATTAATCCTTTGTCAGTTGCTTCATTTGCCAGTATTTTCTTCCATTCTGAGGGTTGTCTTTTCATCTTGTTTATGGTTTCCTTTGCTGTGCAAAAGCTTTTAAGTTTCATTAGGTCCCATTTGTTTATTTTTGTTTTTATTTCCATTTCTCTAGGAGGTGGGTCATAAAGGATCTTGCTGTGATTTATATTATAGAGTGTTCTGCCTATGTTTTCCTCTAAGAGTTTTATAGTGTCTGGATTTACATTTAGGTCTTTAATCCATTTTGAGTTTATTTTTGTGTATGGTGTATGGAGTGTTCTAATTTCATTCTTTTACATGTAGCTGTCCAGTTTTCCTGGCACCACTTATTGAAGAGGCTGTCTTTTCTCCATTGTATATTCTTGCCTCCTTCATCAAAAATAAGGTGACCATATGTGCGTGCGTTTATCTCTGGGCTTTCTATCCTGTTCTGTTGATCTATATTTCTGTTTTTGTGACAGTACCATACTGTCTTGATTACTGTAGCTTTGTAGTATAGTCTGAAGTCATTGTGGTTTTAATTTGCATTTCCCTGGTGATTAGTCATGTTGAGCATCTTTTCATGTGCCTGTTGGCCATCTGTATGTCTTCTTTGGAAAAATATCTATTCAGATCCTCTGCCCATTTTTTAGACAGATTATTTGTTGTTTGGCTATTGAGGTGTTTGAGTTCTTTAATTATTTTGGATAGTAACCCCATATCAGATATATGATTTGCAAATATTTTTCCCACTGTGTAGGTTGCCTTTTTTATTTTGTCAATGGTTTCTTTTGCTGTACAGAAGCTTTTTAGTTCAATGTAGTTCCATTTGTTTATTTTTGCTTTTGTTGCCTTTGCTTTTAGAGTCAGACCCAAAAAAATAATTGCCAAGACAGATATCAAGAGCTTATTGCCTATGTTTTCTTCTAGGAGTTTTATGGTTTCAAGTCTTACATTCAAGTCTTTAATCCATTTTGAGTTAATTTTTGTGAATGGTGTAAGATTTTTCATTCTTTTGTATGTGGCTGTCCAGTTTTCCCAGCATCATTTATTGAAGAGACTGTCCTTTCCCCATTGTGTATTCTTGCCTGCTTTGTTGTAAATTAATTGATCATATATGTGTGGATTTATTTCTGGGACATCTATTTCGTTCCATTGATTTATGTGTCTGTTTTTATGCCAGTACCATAGTGTTGTGATTATATAGCTTTGTAATGTGGTTTGAAATCAGGGAGTGATTTCAGCTTTGTTCTTTCTCAAGATTGCTTTGGCTGTTTGGGTTCTTTTGTGGTTCCATACAAATTTTAGGATTGTTCTGTTTCTGTGAAAAATGCCATTGGAATTTTGATGGGGATTGCAGTAAATCTATAGAATGCTTTAGGTAATATGGACATTCTAATCCATGAGCACGGAATATCTTTTCATTTATTTGTGTCTTCCCCAGTTTATTTCATCGATGTCATGTAGTTTTCAGTGTACAGGTCTTTCATCTCCTTGGTTAAATTTATTCCTAGGCATTTTATTCTTTTTGATGCGTTGTAAATTGGATAGTTTTCTTAATTTGTCTTTCTGATAGTTCTTAGTGTATAGAAACACAGCAGCTATTTGTATATTGATTTTGTACCCTGTGACTTTACTGAATTCATTTTATTAGTTCTAACGGATTTCTGGTGGAGTCTTTTGGGTTTTCTATATATAAAATCATGTTGTCTGCTAATAGTGACAGTTTTACCTCCTCCTTTCCAATTTGGATGCCTTTTATTTCTTTTTCTTGCCTAATTGCTCTGGCTAGGCCTTCCAATACTTTGTTGAATAAAAGTGGTAAGAGTGGGCATCCTTATCTTATTCCTGATCTCAGTTGAAAAGCTTTCAGCTTTTCACCATTGAGTATGATGTTAGGTGTCATATATGGCTAGTCATATATGACTTTTATTATGGGGATATACATTCTGTCTATACACTTTGTTGAGAGTGTTTATCATAAATGGATGTTAAATTTTGTCACATGCTTTTTCTGTATCTTTTGAGATTATCATGTGATTTTTATCCTTTATTTTGTCAGTGTGGTGTGTCATATTGATTTGTGGATGTTGAACCATCCTTGCATCCCTGGGATAAATCCCACTTGACTTTGATGTATGATCTTTTAAATGTATTGTTGAATTCAGTTTGCTAATATGTAGTTGAGGATTTTTGTATGTATGTTCATCAGGAATATTGGCGTGTAATATTCTTTTTGTGGTATCTTTTTCTGGTTTTCATATCAGGATAATGCTGGCCTTGTAAATTGAGTTTGGAAGTGTTTCCTCCTCTTCAATTTTCTGGAAAGTTTTGAGAAGAATAGGTATTAACTCTTCTTTAAATGTTTGGTAGACTTTAGCAGTAAAACCTCTGGTCCTGGGCTTTTTTTGGTTGTTGTTGAGAGGTTTTTCATTACTGATTCCATATCCCTATTAGTAATTGGTCTATTCAGATTTAGTTCATGATTCAGTCTTGGAAGATTATATGTTTCTAGGAATTTTTTCATTTGTTCTCGGTTGTCCAACTTGTTGCTGTACAATTTTTTTTAAAGGCTTGAGAGCTGACGTTTATTTTTTATTATTTTAAAAATTATTATTTATTTGGTTGTGCCGGGTCTTAGTTGTGGCAGGTGGGCTCCTTAGTTGCAGCTCTCAGGCTCCTTAGTTGCGGCACGTGAGCTCCTTAGTTGTGGCTTGCAGTCTTGTTAGTTGCGGCTCGCTGACTCCTTAGTTGGAGCACATGGGCTCCTTAATTGTAGCATGTGAACTCTTAGTTGCAGCATGCATGTGGGATCTAGTTCCCTGATCAGGGATTGAACCTGGGCCCCCTGCATTGGGAGCTTGGAGTCTTAACCACTGCACCACCAGGGAAGTCCAGTAGCTGTATAATTGTTCATAGTAACCGTTTATGATCCTTTGTATTTCTGTGGTATCAGTTGTAACATCTCTTTCATTTCTGATTTTATTTATTGATTCCTCTTGTTTTTCTTGGTGAGTTTAGCTAAAGGTTTGTCAGTTTTGTTTATCTTTTCAAAAAACCAGTTTTATTGATCTTTTCTATGTCTTTTTAGTCTCTATTTCCACTCTGATCTTTGTTATTTCCTTTCTTCTACTAACTTTGGGATTTGTTTTTTCTTTTTCTAATTCCTTTAGGTGTAAAGCGAGATTGTTTGTTTGAGATATCTTGTTTAGTTCATTTAGTCTAATGTGTCATTTAAAGCCAGTGTTTCCTTATTGATTTTTACTGGATGACCTGTCCATTATGTAAGTGGGGAAAGTCCCTTACTATTATTGTGTTGCTGTCAATTTCTCTCTTTAGTTCTGTTAATATTTGCTGTGTATATTTAGGTGCTCCTATGTTGGGCACATAAATATTTACAAATTTTGTATCCTCTTGTTGGACTGACCACTTTACCATTATGTAATGCCCTTTGTCTTCTATTACAGTCTTTGTTTTAAAGTATTTTATCAGATATAAGTATAGGTACCAATCTATTTTAAATTGATAGCAGCTTAAATTTGAACACATTCTAAAATTTCCCTACCCACTACATTTTATGTTTTTTTTATTTTGTGTATTCCTTAACTAATTGTTATAGTTATGGTCAATTTTACTACTGTTGTCTTTTCACCTTCCTGCTAGCTTTATAAGTGATCAATTCACTACATTTTCTATATATTTACCTTTACCAGTGATACTTACACTTTCATATGCTTTTGTTACTATTTAGTGCCCTTTCTTTTAAACTTAAAGAAGTCTCTTTAACATTTATTGTAAGGCTGATTTATTGGTGATGAACTACTTTAGCTTTTGCTTTTTTGGAAATTCTTTCTCTCTCTTAATTCTGTTTCTTTCTTTCTTTCTTTCCTTCCTTCTATCTATCTATCTATCTATCTGTCTATTTATTTATGGCTGCATTGGGTTGTCATTGCTGTGCGCAGGCTTTCTCTAGTTGTGGCGAGAGGGGGCTACTCTTTGATGCGGTGCGTGGGCTTCTCACTGCGGTGGCTTCTCTTGTTGCGCAGCATGGTCTCTAGGCGTGTGGGCTTCAGTAGTTGTGGCACATGGGCTCAATATTTGTGGCTCGCAGGCTCCAGAGCGCAGGCTCAGTAGTTGTGGCACATGGGCTTAGTTGCTCCACGGCATGTGGGATCTTCCTGGACCAGGGCTTGAACCCATGTCCCCTGCATTGGCAGGCGGATTCTTAACCACTGCACCACCAGGGAAGTCTCTCTCTTTCTTAATTCTGAGTAATAACCTTGCTGAGTAGAATATTCTTAATTGGAAGTTTCTTCCTTTCAGCACTTTAAATATATCATGCACTCCCTTCTGCCCTGTAAAGTTTCTCCTGAAAAATATGCTGATAGTCTTATGCAGATTCCCTTATAGGTAACAAGTCGTTTTCCTCTTGCTGCATTTAAGTTTCTCTCTTTATCTTTAACTTTTGACATTTTAATTATAATGTGTCCTGGTGTGGATCTCTTTGGCTTCATCTTCTTTGGAGCTCTCTGGGAATTCCTGGACCTGGATGTCTCTTTCCTTCCCCAGGTTAGGGAAGTTTTCAGCCATTATCTCTTTCTTTCTTTTTTTAAAAAATAAATTTATTTATTTATTTATTTTTGGCTGCATTGGGTCCACGTTGCTGCATGTGGGCTTTCTTTAGTTGCAGCGAGTGGAGGCTACTCTTTGTTGCGGTGTGCAGGCTTCTCATCGCAGTGGCTTCTCTTGTTGTGGAGCACGGGCTCTAGGCACGCGGGCTTCAGTAGTTGTGGCACGCAGGCTCAGTAGTTGGGGCTCACAAGCTTTGTTGCTCTGTGACATGTGGGATCTTCCCGGACCAGGGATTGAACCCATGTCCCCTGCATTGGCAGGTGGATTCTTAACCACTGCACCACCAGGGAAGTCCTGCCATTATTTCTTAAGTTTTCTGTCCGTTTCTCCTTCTCTCATTCTGGGACCCCTGTAATTTGAATGTTATCTGCTTGATGTTGTCCCACAGGTCCCTTAAACTATCTTCCCTTTTTTTTTTAAGCCTGCATCTGACATTAATTTATTTTAATTTATTTTTGCTGCGTTGGGTCTTCATTTCTGTGTGAGGGCTTTCTCTAGTTGTGGCAAGCGGGGGCCACTCTTCATCGTGGTGCGCGGGCCTCTCACTGTCACAGCCTCTTTTGTTGCGGAGCATAGGCTCCAGACATGCAGGCTCAGTAGTTGTGGCTCACGGGCCTAGTTGCTCCGCGGCATGTGGGATCCTCCCAGACCAGGGCTCGAACCCGTGTCCCCTGCATTAGCAGGCAGATTCTCAACCACTGTGCCACCAGGGAAGCCCTATCTTCCCTTTTTTTAAATTACTTTTTCTTTTTGCTTTTCTGTTTGGGTGAGTTCCACTGCCCTGTCTTCCTGCTCATGGATCCTTTCTTTGCTTCATCTAGTCTCTGTTGAACCCCTCTAATGTATTTTTTAGTTAAGTTATTGTGTTATTTGGCTCTGTGACTTCTGCCTGGTACTTTCCTATAATTTCTGTCTCTTTGTTGAAGTTCTCAATGTGTTCATCCATTGTTTTCTTAAGTTTGGTAAGAATATTTATGACCATGGCTTTGAATTCTTTATCAAGTAAATTATTTGTTTCTATTTCATTAAAGTTTCTCTGTGAGTTTTTAGCTTGCTCTTTTGTTTCGAACATACTGTTCTGTTTCCTCATTTTGCTTGAATCTCTCTGTTTGTTCATGTATTCAGTGAAACAGCTACCTCTTCCATTCTTGAAGGAGTGGCCTGTGTAAGGGATGAACCTTGTCCTTCAACCTTGTCCTAGAATTGTCTCTTGAATCTTTGTGATTGTCTAAGCAGCCTGATTTGTCCATGACAGGTCCTGGTCATTGAGGGTGTGCTGAGACTTGCCAGCATTCTAGAGAGAGGGATCTCAGTCAGCACCAGGTTTTAGGCTGATTGGAAGCCAGACTCTCAGGTTGCAGCTTTTAAAGTATGCAAATATGTACAGTCCTGTGGGATTGCAATTATAAACCCATAAATCTTCTGGCCTCCAGACCAAGGGATCTGGGGTTGTCCTCTGGGTGACAGTTGCAGAAACTGGGGCTCCAGATGAGTGAGTGTATAAGCTTATTCTGGGAGGTACTGGCAAGTGGCACTAAGGCCTAGACAGAGCACGAAGCTGGTGTCCCCACCCTGTGCTCCTTGAGAGCACCTCTGGAACCTCCAGCATGTGGCAAACCTGAGTCCTGCCCTCAGGCTGAAGCTCCAGGACAAGTAAATAGGACCTTTTCACAGGGAGACTGGGGGTGTGTTTTAGTCTGCTGTCTGTGTGGTGCTCTGGGGAGGTAGCCTGCCAGGAACTGTCTCCCCGATTTTTACAGTCCCACGGGACTCAGGGATGCAAGGCCCTCTGGCCACCAGAGCCAGGTGATCAAGGAGAGTCACCTGTGTCGTCAGTGCGTGGCTGCCGGCTTTGGTGGGGCAGCCGAAGAGGGAATTGTTCCATATGTGGCTGTAGATTCGGTGTGTCCCTGGGAGGAGGTGAGTTCAGAATCTTCCTATGTTGCCCTCTTGGACTTCCTTGTGGTCTTTATGTTTGAAGTAATTGTTACTATTGTCTAGTCCCAGGACACCTTTCCGCATCCTGGACTACAGAAGCAGTGATGCAAACAAATGTTTTACATTTCATCTGCTGGAGGATTGTGTTTTGAAATATTAGTTATCCTTTCATTTTTTTTGATCCTGTTGTTACATAGAAATTTAGAAACTAAAAGAACACCTTAATTTACATTCTTTGACTGTGTGGGTGAGGGAAGAAGAAACTGGTTTATATTATATTTTTAGGTTGTTAAACTTCCTTTCATGTTTTTTGGTAATGTGATGAGATTAACATTTATTAGCAGCTTAGAATTCCTGAGGCAGTAGCAGCAACAGACAAACTAAGCAGGAGATTGTCTGTCTCAGGGTGCCAGGGGTCAGCCTTGGCGCTGCTCCCTCTGAACAAGCCACTTAGGGGGTTGTCAAGGTCAGTGGTCCTCCCTTCTTAGGAAATTAACTATTAAGGGTGCCTGTGACCAGAGCCTTACACTCTGCTTTGGGGTGTTAGGACACCAGTCTCTCCCCAACTTTCCAGGGAGTCCTGGAAGTCGGGGCCCAGCCTTATTTACCTGTCTGCATCTGGAACCCCTTGGGTCTTTGTCCTGCAGCAGAGGGAGTGGACATCGGTCACTGTGGATGCCCATAGTCTTTTCAGTACCTCCTGGACATTTTCACCATCCCCTACCTTGTGAATCCTACCTTCCACACTGACTTCCTCTCCCATGAAACGCCAAACACGTGTGACTGAGGAGAGGGCCCAGGAAGCCTCAGGCAAGGTGGCCTCTGCATGAAGCATGTGGGAGCAGGGGCAGGGACGTTGGGGGCACCCCCCTGCCCCAGTGCGGTGAAGGCAGGGTGGCATCGGGTCAGCAAGTCCGGCACTCAGGTTCTGGGAGCTCAGCCCGAGTCGAATTCTTCACTCTTCCTGAAAGGTGCTATGAGACTTCTCACACCCACCAATAAACCCTCTCCCACCTCAACCAAACTGATGGTTTTGTGCGTGGTCATGGGTCAGAAATACGGACTCAAAGATTATCTAATTGAGAGTCCACTTTATGAAGAAGAACATAAAATTATGCAAACAAAACTAAGTACAAAGGTGAATATTTAATGAGAAAAAAAGAAATCACAAGAAAGTAAAAATTTGAACATCACAGCATTCTGAAAAATAACATAATTTTAAAAATTAATTTTATACCCTAACATACCTCTAGGTTACTTCATTGCCATATATATATATATATATATATATATATATATATATTTTTTTTACAGTAACTTTGTAATGGCATTTTCTGTAAAGAGAATCGAAAGAGAAATGAAGCTTTCCTTTAGCACTGTTGATTAAAATTTGATTTTCTTATTGATAGTTTAGAAAAGTTATTTTCAACTTTACAACTTGTCATTAATGAAATGTCATGTAAAATTCTGGATTATTTCCAATTTGAGGAAATCTTTATCAAGTACCTGTCACATGTGAGCTGTGAGATTACAAGGCATTTCAAGTTTTCTTGTGCAATGGACAATCAAATATTCTTTCAGTTGATAACATTCATTATGCAGTTAGTCAATATTTTCTTGTCACTTGCCAGGTGAGTTGACACAGTGCACAGTAAGCAAATTTTTGGAAGACATTCCTATACCAGATGACTTCCAATAATTTAATTATACACCAAAGCCACTCTGAATCACATAAATATATCCCACAAAACTCAGACTTAATATATCCTCAGCTCACTTCCTCTTCATATCTGTAACCACCCCAAAATGTCCATAGGCACCCCCAAAACCCAATAAGAGGGGACATATAGTGGCGGGGAAATCAGAGTGGAGACAGAGACTGCTCGGAGCCAATTACAGTTAAAATCCCTTAGTCCCGAAAATTTTATAAAATGTGCAACCATGTGAACACGGCTAGGATCCCTTCTAGGGATCCTAGAAGGGCCCATGCTGGTGGGGGATCTGGATATGCAGGGTGACTGGCATTGCCTCAGTGTCCAATAATAATAATAGTAGTAATAATAATAATAATAAAATAAAGCTATTTAGTCTCAGATTTGTGTAAGGGCCAAGTCACAAAAAGCTAATTAATATCCTGAAATCCTCAGTAAATTGTCTTAACGTTTTCATGGGCTTTACACATTGTACTGCATCCTAACTCCACAACAGAATTAGGATCGTTCTGTCTTGTACATTTGACTCAGAAGCAGAGCAATATAATGTGCCCTTGGAAATTTGCAGAGTATTTGGAGGGTAGACTTTTTTTAAATTGAAGTATAGTTGATTTACAATGTGTTAGTTTCAGGTGTACAGCACAGTGATTCGGTTATACACATACACACACACACACACACACACACACACACACACATATATTCTTTTTCAGATTCTTTTCCCTTATAGGTTATTACAAGATATTTAGTATAGTCCCCTGTGCTGTATAGTAGGTGCCTGTTGGTTATCTATTTTATATATAGGAGTGTGTATCTGTCAATCCCAAACTCCTAATTTATCCCTCCTTATTTTCAAAACAGAAATAGACTCCGAGACATAGAAAACAAACTTATGGTTACCAAAGGGGAAAGGGGGATAGGGTAGCCTCTTTGTACTATGGTAAATCAACTTAGGTTCCTGATCCTAGGTAAATGAAGGAAAATTTTCACCTAAAGATGCACATTGTCCAGGAATATGGCATATACACACTTCCTCTATTTCTCTCAGTACAATTAAAACACTGGACCTTATATATTAAACCAATATAAGAAGGCTCTGATTGGGACTTCCCTGGTGGCACAGTGGTTAAGAATCCACCTGCCAATGCGAGGGACACAGGTTCAATCCCTGGTCCAGGAAGATCCCACATGCCGTGGAGCAACTAAGCCCGTGCATCACAACTACTGAAGCCCACGTGCCTAGAGCCCATGCTCCACAACAAGAGAAGCCACCACAATGAGAAGCCCGTGCACTGCAATGAAGAGTAGCCCCCACTCGCCGCAACTAGAGAAAGCCTGTGTGCAGCAACGAAGACCCAACACGGCCAAAAATAAAAGAAATAAAGAAGGCTCTGATAAATTGAGAGAAGGCGGCAGACTGGCTATGCACCTCAGGACCCAAGGAGCTACATGGGGATGAGTTCCCTGAGTATTCTTTTTGCCTCACGTAGCCCAGACTTAGAGCTGAAAAGGCAGGCAAAACACTAATACGCACAAACAAAAGTCCCTACAGAAGCCTGCTATCTCTAGCCAAAGGGCCAGGAAGACAGAAAACATTTAGTCAGTAACTGCTCTACTCCAGCCAGACACCCCAGAAAAACCATGGCACTACCCCTACCCGTGCAAGTAGGTGAGCCTCGCTTTCCGCCCTCGCCAGGCTGTGTAGCAGGGTATCCCAGCTTCCCTGATGGAACGATGTCAGAGAAGGCTGAGCAGGGGGCCGGGACTTTAACCGACGCCAGGCAGTTATGAGGCACCACACATCCTGACCTCTTTCAGTAGAGGTCACGTGGGGACAGCAGTGAAGCACCCCAGAATTGCCATCCCGTCCACCAGCCACAAGGGGTCGTTCCCTTCCTTCGTGTCAGTGGAGGCCAAGTGGGGAACCTGGGCGTCGATCCCCTTGGCAGTAACAAAGCAGTGCCTTCTGTTCGCCTGCCAGAGTAGTATCATGGAACCAGCTTAAACAGAAGGTTGAATAGTATCCAGTCTCAAAACATCATATCCAAATGTCCTAGTTCTAATCAAAAAGCGCTTGTTATACCAAGGACCTGGAAAATTTCAACTTGAATGAAAAAGACAATCAATACATGTTAACACTGAGATGACAGAGATGTTAGAATTATCTAACAATAATTTTAAGGCAGTCTTGATAAAAATGCTTCAATGAATTATGAACAGATTTGAAACAAATGAAAAATAGAAAGTCTCAGAAAAGAAATGGAAAATCTCAGGAAAGAAATAAAAGATATATAGATGAAAAATGCAACTTTTAGAACTGAAAAATACGGTAATGGAAATAAAAAGCTCACTGGGTGACCCCAACAGCAGAATGGAGAGGAAGGAAGAATCAGTGAACTTGAAGGTAGAGCAGTAAAAATCACCCAGTCTAAACTAGAGAGACAAAATAGACTTAAAAAAAAAAATGAGCAGAGTATCAGGGACCCGTGGGACTATAACAAAAGAACTAAGATTTGTGTCATTGGAGCCCCAGAAAGAGGGGAAAAGGGCAGGATTTGAATAAATAATAGCTGGAAACACCTCAAATTTGGCAAAAGAAATAAACCTACAGATTCAAGAAGCTGAATGAATTCCAAATAGGATGAATCTAATGAAATCATGCCAAGATTTTTAATATTTATATAATTATAGTATTTAACATTTTATATTTAATATAAATATATAACTTTATATCAATATATTTATAAATATTTATAATATTTATACATATTACATCATAATCAAACATGAAAACCAAAGAGAGGAAAAATCTTGAAAGCAGTAAGAGAGAAACAAAATTTCACCTATAGGGAAAAAATCAATTCAAATGACAGCAAATTTCTCTTTAGAAACCATGGAGGCCAGAAGGAAGTGGCACAACACTTTCTAATGCTGAAAAAGAACTGTCCGACTGTCCACCGAGAATTCTGTATCCAGAGAAAATGTTCTTCAGGAATGAAGGAGGAAATCGAGTCTTTCTCAGATGAAGAAAAGCTAAGAGAATTTGTTGTCAGCAGGCCTACTCTAAAAGAATGGCTAAAGGAATATCTATAACAGGAAGAAAATTATAAAAGAAGGAATCCTGAAACATCAGGAATAAAGAAAGAACAATGGAATGAGTCAAGATAAGCTTAAATATAATACATTTTGCTTCACCTCTTGAGTTTTCTAAGTTATGCTTGAGAGTTGAAATAAAAATCATAACATTGTTTGATGAAGTCCTACATGTATGTAGAAGACATATTTAAGACAATTATAGTACTATAAACAGTAGGAGGAAAAGGGATGTAAGGGAAGATAAGATTTCTATGCTTCATTCAAAATAGTAAAATGTTGACATCAGTAGATTGATAAGTTATGTATATATGATTTACAGGCACTAAAAAAGGTATACAAAGAGATTCACTCAAAATCACTATAAATCAAAATGGAATTCTAAAAAAAACATTTAAGTAACCCACAGGAAAACAGGAAAAAGAAAACAGAGAAACCAAAAGCAGAGGTAACAGAAAACAAAATAAAATGACTGACTTAAACATATCAAGAATCACATTAAATGTAAATGTTACACATACACTGAGTAAAGGATAGAAATTTGCAAAGTGTATTAGAAAACATGACCCAAATATATGCTAAAATAAATTCACTTCAAATACAATTGTATAGGTAGGTTGAAAGTTAAAGGATAGGGAAAAATATTCCAGACAACATTAATAAGAAGAAAGCACAAGTAGCTATATTAATATCAAGTAAAATAGACTTCAAAGAGAAAATTATTAAAGACAGGGAAATTATGGTGATAAAAGGGCCAGTCCACCAAAAAGTCATAGCAAATTAAACGTGAATGCACCAGACAGCAGAGCTGTAAAAATGTGTGAAGCAAAAACTGATGAAACTGAAAGGTGAAATAGACAAACTCACAATTATAGTTGGAGACTTCAACACCCGTATTTCAACAATTGACAGGACAACTGTAGAGGAAATTAGGAAAGATATGGAGGAACTCAGCAACACCATCAATCATCGACTGTAACTTCTTTTTCTTTTCTTTGGCCACACCGTGCTGGCAAGTAGGATCTTAGTTCCCCAACCAGGGATCGAACCCTCACCCCCTGCATTGGAAGCGTGGAGTCTTCCACCAGGGAAGTCCTGAAACCATCAGTCAACAGGACCTCATCAACACTTATAGAGCTTCCCACCCAGCAACAGCAGAGTGCATACTCTTCCAGTGCCCACAGAACATATACCAACATAGATCATATCCTGGCGCATTACAATAAACACTCAGCAAATTTAAAAGAATTGAAATCATACCAAGTATTTTTTCCTTCCATAGTGGAATCAAACTAGAAATCAACAACATAAAACAGGAAAATCTCTAGATACTTGGAAACTGAACAACATACTTCTAAATAATCCTTGGGTCACAGAAGAAGTTACCATGGAAAAATTTTTTTCAAAGGTTGAACTGAATGAAAATGAAAATACAACATATCAGAATTTGTGGGATGTAGCTAAATAAGTGCTAACAGGTAAATATATAGCACTGAATATTTACATCAGAAAACAGCAAATGTCTCAAATATATCATCTAAGCTCCCACTTCAGAATCTAGAAAAAGAAGAGCAAAATAAAGTCAAAGCATATAAAAGGAAGGAATAATAAAGATAAGAGCAGAAATCAATGACATTGAAAACAGAAAAAGTATAGAAAAAAGTCAGTTAAACAAAAAGCTGTTTCTTTGAAAAGATCAATAAAATAGTCAATAAAATGTATCCCCCCCCAAATCAATAAAAGATCTATAAAATTGACAAACTTTTAGCAAGACTGACAAAATAAAAATGAAAGGGAAGACACAAATTACCAATATCAGGATAGAAACAGTTGATATTGCTACAGATTCTGTAGATAAATAGAGAATTAAAAAATATTGCAAACAACTATACACATAACTTAGACAACTAAGATGAAACAGACCAGTTACTTGAAATGTACCAACTACTACCACAATTCACCCAATATTAATTAGGTAATTTGAATAGCCCTATAACTATTAAGGAAATTGAATTTTTAAAGATTAACAGTCTTACATTTTTACAGCAGTTTTAGGTTTACAGAAAAATTGAGCAGGAAGTACAGAGAGTTTCCATTTATTCCTCTCTGCTCCCAGTTTCCCCCATTATTAGCATCTTGCATTAGTGTGATATGTATGTTACAATTGGTGAACCAATATCAATACATTATTATTGACTAAATCCCATAATTTACATTAGGGCTCACTCTTTGTGTTATTCAGTTTTATGGGTTTTTTTTTAAGTACACGTTCATTTTTAGAGAAGTTTTAGGTTCACTGCAAAATTGATCACAAAGTACAGAGAGTTCCCATTTACCCTCTACCTGCACACACTTGGTCTCCTCCACTATGAACATCCCACACCAGTTGGTACATTTGTTACACTGACACATTATTATCATCCAAAGACCATAATTTACATAAAGGTTCACTCTTGGCACTGTACATTCCATGGGTTTGGACAAATGTATAATGACATGTATCCACCATTATAGTGTCACACAGAATAGTTTCACTCCCCTAAAACTCATCTGTGCTCTGCCTATTCATCCCTCCCTCCCCACGACCCCTGGAAATCACTGATCTTTTTACTGTCTCCGTAGTTTTGCCTTTTCCAAAATGTCCTATAGTTGGAATCATACAGTATGTAGGCTTTTCAGATTGGCTTCTTTCACTTAGTAATGTGCATTTACATTTCCTCCATGTCTTTTCATGACTTGATAGCTCATTTCTTTTTAGTGCTGAATAATATTTTATTATATGAATGTACCCCAATTTATGTATCCATTAACATACTGAAGGATATCTTAGTTGTTTCCAAGTCTTCGCAATTATGAATGAAGCTGCAATAGACATCCTCATGCAGGTTTTCATGTGGACATGTCTTCAATTCATTTGAGGTGTAATTGCTGGAGTGAATGATAAGACTGTTTAGCTTTCTAAGAAATGGCCAAACTGTCTTCCAAAGTGGCTGCAGTATTTTGCATTCCACCAGCAATGAATGGGACTTCCTGATGCTCCACATCCTCATCAGCATTTGGTATTGTCAGTGTTTCGGATTATAGGTGTGTATTGGTACCTCACTGTTGTGTTTTATTTTTTTCATTGTTGTTTTAATTTGAAATTAATGATATGTGATGTTGAGCATCTTTACATATGCTTATTTGCCATAAGTATATCTTCTTTGGTGAGGTGCCTGTTCAGGTTTTCTGCCCCCCTTTGGGCAAACAATTGGGTTGTTTTCTTATTGTTGAGTTTTAAATGTTCTTTGTATATTTTGGATACAATTCCTCTATCAGTTATATGTTTTGCAAATATTTTCTCCTAGTCTGTGGCTTATCTTTTTATTCTCTTAATAATGCCATTCACAGATAAGTTCTTTTATCTTAATGAACTCCATCTCATCAATATTTTCATTCACGGTTATGTTTTTGGAGTGATATCTGAAAAGTCATTGCCAAGCCCAAGGTCACAAACATTTTCTCTCATGTTATAGCCTAGAAGTTTCATTGTTCTGTGTCTTAACATTTAGGCTTGAGATAATTTTGAGTTAACTTTTTGAAAGATAAAAGGTCTTTGTCTAGATTCATTTATTTTATTTATTTATTTTTTTGCATGTATGCAGTTTACCTAACACTATTTGTTCAAAAGACTTCCTCCTCCATTTAATTGCCTTTGCTATCCTTTGTCAAAGAACAATTGACTGTATTTGTGTGTATTTATTTCTGAGTTCTCCATTCTGTTCCACTGATCTATTTGTATATTCTTTCACCAATACCATACCCTTTGACTACTGTATCTTGATAGTAAATCTTGAAATTGGATGGTGACAGTCCTCTGACCCTGTTCTTTTTCTTCAATATTGTATTGGCTATTCTGGGTCTTTAGCTTTCTGTGTAAACTTTAGAATCAGTTTGTCTGTATTCACAAAATACCTTGCTAGGATTTAGATTAGGATTGTATTGAGTCTACACATCAACTACAGTTGGGAAGAATTAACATCTTAACAACATTAAGTCTTCCTATACGTGAACATGGAATACCTCTCCACTTATTTAGTCTTCTTTTATTCCTTTCATTAAAGATATATAATTTCCCTCGTATATATCTTGTACATATTTTATTAGATTTGTGTCTAAGTATTTCATTTTTTGGTGCTAATGTAAATGGTGCTGTTTTTAATTCAAATTCCAACAGTTCATTACTCGTATATAAGAAAGCAATTGATTTTTCTGTATAGTAACATTGTATCTTGAACCTTGCTCAGTTGCTTATTGGTTCTAGGAGTTTTTGTTTGTTTGTTTAAAAATTCCCAAGAAGGGGCTTTCCTGGTGGCACAGTGGTTAAGAATCTGCCGGCTAATGCACGGGACACGGGTTTGAGCCCTGGTCCGGGAAGATCCCACATGCTGCGGAGCAACTAAGCCTGTGCGCCACAACTACTAAGCCTGTGCTCTAGAGCCCGCGAGCCACAGCTACTGAAACCCACGCTCCTAGAGCCCATGCTCTGTAACAAGAGAAGCCACTGCAATTAGAAGCCTGAGCACCGCAACAAAGAGTAGCTCCCACTCGCCGCAACTAGAGAAAGCCCACGTGCAGCAACAAAGATCCAACGCATTAAAAATAAATGAATAAATTAATTAAAAAATTATACAACTCTAAAAAGAAGAACTAAAAGTGTCCCTATTTGCAGGTAATATGATTGTCTATGTAAAATCTCCCAAGAAATCTACCCCGCAAATGATAGAACTAGTAAATGCATACAAAGCCACAAGAAGATCAACATACAGAAATCAATTGTATTTCTCTATAATATTAATAAACACATGGATGCCAACATTTAAAATACAATATCATTTAAAATTGCTAAAAAAAGAAAAACTTATGTGTATATTTAACAAAACACATACAGAACTTGTATGGCCAAAAACTACAAAACAGTGATAATAGAATTCAGAGAAGCTCTAGATAAATGGTGAGATATACCTTACTCATGGATTGGAAGACACAATATAGTAAAGATACCAGTTCTCTCCAAATTCATCTATTGGTTAAATGCAGTTCCTATCAAAATCCCAGGAGGTTTTTGTAGATACAGATATTCTAAGATTGATGGAAAGACAACAGAACTAGAACTAAAACAAGTTTGAGAAAGAAAAATAAACTGGGAGGAATCAGTCTATCCAATTTCAAGACTTACTATAGCTAAAGGAGTCAAGACCCTGTGGTATGGGTGGTGGGACAGACACAAAGATCAATGGAACAGGAAAGAGAACCTAGAAATAGACCCACACAAATATGCCCAACTGATTTTTGACAAAGGTGCAAAAGAATTCAACAAAGGGAGGATAACCTTTTCAATAGAAGGTGCTGGAGAAACTACACATCTGTAGGAAAAAATATGCACCTACCTAAACCTCATACCTTATGAAAAAAAAGTCAAAATAGCTCATATATAAATGTAAAGTATATTTTTTTAAAAATGTGAAGTGTAAAACTATAAATTTTTTAAGAAAAATATCATAGGAGAAAATCTTTGGGATTTAGAGCTAGGCAAAGAGAGCTTGAACTTAACACCAAAAGCACAGTCCATAAAGGAAAAATCAATAGATTTGACTTAATCAAAATTAAAGCCTTTTGTCCTATGAAAGACGTTGTTAAGGGATGAAAGCTTCTACAGTGGCAGAAAACACTGGAAACCACGTAAATAACAAAGAAGTAGTATCTGTAATTAAACAACTTTTGAAACTTAACAGTAAAAAATAAACAATTCATTTATAAAATGGGCAAAAGACATGAACAGACATTCCACCAAAGGGGGTATATAGGTGGCAGATAAATGCATGAAAAGGTATTCAATATCATTAGTCACTAGGGAAATGCAAGTTGAAACTACAATGAGATATTACTGCACACCTATCAGAATGGTTAAAATGAAAAATAGTGACAACACCAAGTGTTATCAAGGATGCGGAGTAATTGGATCACTTCACTTATATATTGCTGGCAGGAATGTAAATGGAACAGCCACTCTGGGAAACAGTTTGGCAGTTTCTTGAGATAAACATGCAACTACCATACAACTCAGTAATTGTGTTCCTGGGCAATTATCCTGAAATCAAGACTTAGGTTCACACAATAACTTGTACAAGAATGTTCATAGAAGCTTTATTCATAATAGCGAAAAACTGGAAACCATCCAGATGTTCTGTGAGCAACAGGTAAACAGAACATGCATCCTATGGAATGCTGCTTGGCAATAAAATGAAGGAACTGCTGATACATGTACAACTAGGATGTTTCTCCGGGGAATTATGCTCAATGGAAAAACATAGTGGTTACCTACTGGTATGAGTTCATTTACATGACATTCTTTTTTTTTTTTGCGGTACACGGGCCTCTCACTGTTGTGGCCTCTCCCGTTGCGGAGCACAGGTTCTGGACACGCAGGCTCAGCGGCCATGGCTCACGGGCTTAGCCACTCCATGACATGTGGGATCTTCCCAGACCGGGGCACAAACCCGTGTCCCCTGCATTGGCAGGCGGACTCTCAACCACTGTGCCACCAAGGAAGCCCTAGATGACATTCTTGATGGCAAAATTATATGAATGGTGGATATACAATGGATTAGCAGTTGCCAGGGGTGAAGGACTGGGGGTGGGAGGCATGAGGGAAGTGGCTGTGACTATAAAGGGGCCACTGGACCAGTCCTTGTAGTGATGGAAAAGTTCTAATCTTGACTGGATCGATGTCAATTTTCTGGTTGTGATATTATACTATTGGGGAAAACTGTGTAAAGGATACATTGTGTCTCCGTATTATTATTATCACTATTTTTGAGGAAGGTGACAGGGACTACAGAAACTTAGCTCAATCTTTATTTTTTTTTAATTGAAGTATAGTCGATTTACAATGCTGTGTTAATTTCTGCTGTACAGCAAAGTGATTCACTTATATATATTCTTTTTCTTTATGGTTTATTACAGGACAGTGAATATAGTTCTCTGGCTCTATAATAGGACCTTGTTGTTTATCTATTTTGTATATAATTGTTTGCATCTGCTAGTCCCAAACTCCTGATTTATCGCTCTACCACCCCATTTCCCCATTGGTAACTGTAAGTTTGTTTTCTATTTCTATGAGTCTGTTTCTGTTTTGGAAATAAGTTCATTTGTGTCTTTTTTCTTTTAGGTACCACATATAAGTGATATCATATGATATTTGTCTTTCTCTGTCTGACTTACTTCACTTAGCATGATAATCTCTAGGTCCATCCATGTTGCTGCAAATGGCATTATTTCATCCTTTTTTATGGCTGAGTAATATTCCACTGTATATACAGACCACCTCTTCTTTACCCATTCCTCTGTCAATGGACGTTTAGATTGCTTCCATGTCTTGGCTACTGTAAGTAGTGCTGCTATGAACATTGGGGTGCACATATCTTTTCAAATTGTGGTTTTCTCCTTTCTTTCTTATGCCATGGCAACATTCAGGGAGGATGAATATTTTTAAAGCTGAAGACATCTGACTGCTGGTTCCTCAATGTAAGTTGCTGCAGCTCTTTAATAGGCAGCTGGGAAGAGAGAATCTGCCCAGCCTGGACTTCGTTGCTTCAAGCCTGAAAGGACCACGCCCCCCGCCCCTGCCCCCGACACCCACCTTGCTAGAACTAATGCTTTCTCTGTGTAGCTGAGGACCTGGCTTCTGGTCATGAGCCCAGAGCCTGTGGCAGATCTGGGGAGAAGATGTTGCCTCTCAAAGAGGCATCCACTCAGAACCCAGATGGCAGCATTGGGGCCCCTAAATGGGCCTTCTGCATCTCAAGGAGCAGCAAAGGCTTTTCTCAGAACTGTAGCAGGAAGGTGGACCCCTTCCAGGGCCCAAGAGTGGGCTCTTGTCTAACACTTGGAAATGATTGTCAGAGGAGACACACGTGCTGACAAAGCAAGAGACTTTATTGGGAAGGGGCACCCGGGCGGAGAGCAGCAGGTAAAGGAACCCAGGAGAACTGCTTCATAAATAAGGTCATTTGTGTCATATCTTAGATTCCACGTGTAAGTGATATTATGTGGTATTTGTCTTTGACTTCCATCACTTAGTATGATCACCTCTGGGTCCATCCATATTGCTGCAAATGGCTTATTACATGGTTTTTCATGGCTGAGCAACATTCCATTGTATATATGTACCACATCTTTATCCATCTATCTGTCGATGGACATTTAGGTTGCTTCCATGTCTTGGCTATTGTAAATAGGGCTGCAATGAATATTGGGGTACATGTATATCTTCGAATTATAATTTTGTTTAGATATATGCCCGGGAGTAGAATTGCTGGATCATATGGTAAACCTATTTTTAGTTTTTTTTTAAGGAGCCTCCATACTGTTTTCCATAGTGGCTGCACCAACTTACACTCCCACCATCTCTCTGTATTATTCTTAAAGCTGCAGATGAACCTGCAATTATCTCAAATTTAAAAGTTTAATTTCTGAAAAGCAAGAAGAATGCAAATTCATAGGGTTAAACCATGTTAGACACAAGGCCACTGGCTGACAGTAGGAATTCTCCCTGAGAATTCCAGATGTGACCCAGTGTGAGTGTGTATCAGTTACCTGCTGCATGCTCCAAACAGGTGTGGAAAACCTTTACAAGTGGGATTCCAAGTTAAGTATGATGGGCACTGGCCTGGCATGTATCCTGGTTCTGTCTCAAGCCCACTAGGTGACTGTGAATATAGTAGTTGGTTGCTTTGAGTAGCAAGTGACAGAATATGACACCATCTCATTGACACAAGTATTGTTACCTAATCCAACAGGAAGCAGGGAGGTGGGCAGCTGCAAGGCGGGTCAGCAGCGCTCAGTTGGCCTTTCTGAAATTCCCTAAGTCAGTCCCAGCAACTCAGGGCAACACTACCCGATACCATGTGTGCAAAGCAAAGAAAAGGGGATAGCAAACAGGGAACTTTTCCCTTGCATGTCCTTTGCTAATTGAGAAGGAAAATGATCACACAATTTCCTAGTGGGCTTTTTTTTTCTTTGGCCAGAACTGGTCACATGCCTGCCTCTACTACTGATGACCAGTAGACGGACTCGTGATTCACTTCCTGTTGCTGGGCCCATCGCCACCCAGGAACAGCTGGAACTCAGTTAGCAAGGAAGGATGGAGAGGGATGTTGGATGGCCCAGCAGCAGGCTGCTATGGTGGAAAGCTGGCCCCTGGCCCATGGAATGTTCTGGGCTTCTGTGCTGCTCCAGGTTTGGCTCTCCAGCCTGGAAGCACCTCTCCAAGGGGGCTGGGGGGTGCTGGGCCTGGTGGGCAGGCCCAACCACAGCCCCTTATCCATCCAGCCAATGAGAGTGTTTCCATCAAATGAAAATGGGGTGTCTGGGGTTTCCTCGGCCCGACCTCTGGCCCAGATATTTGCCCGTCACCTGCATCTCTCAGCCGGAGAGACAGATGCTTCCAGCTCCTCAGAAAGGTTATGCAGCAATAAGGGGCCTGTGAGGTAGCCTGAGGACCGTGTGACGGATGAGCATCCGTGAGATGAGCAGCATGAGGACGGCGCGAGCTGATTGTTGGCAAGTCCGCCTTCTCTCCTTCATTCTTCATCCGTCCCCCAGGGAGCTAGAAAACGGCCAGGTTCATCCCGCACGTGTGGTTTAATAGTATAAGTGCCCGTCAGATTTCTCCTGCAATTCAGGGACCACGTCTGGTTGGCTGTCTCGGCCAGCTTTAGGATATTGGTTCGAAAAAGGGTCATAAATTTTATTTTCAATTTTGTTTCTGTGGCATTTATCCTTTAATGTGCCCCCGCGGACTTGCCAGGCCTTACGGTCAGGTTACGGAGAGGAGTCCTCTGCCTCATGGGGGGGATCTGCAGCCTCGGAGACAGCTCCTCTCCCTTCGTGGTGTCAGCCAGTTTGGGGACTAAGTTGTGTGTGGACTGGGGCTGCAGGTGCAGACGCTGCATCTGCTGACTCAGTGGAGGACGCTACCCGGGATCCTTCTTCCTGGTGGGGCGGGGAGGCCCACCCTGGGGCTGCGGGTCTGACACGTGACCCCGGCCCAGCCAATCAGAGGACTCAGCCCTGTGTAAGGGGCGGGGCAAGGAACCTGGGCCAAATGCTGGCCTTGGTGGGAGGTGCTGGGCTGCAGGCTGCAAATCTCCTGGTGCAACTGTGCCCAAAGCTAGATGCCCCACCGAAGCCCTGCTACACAAGCCAGTAAGCTCCCCACCTGCCCCCTTTTAACCTTGAAAGGTATTTGGAGTTGGTATTATCTCTTGCAACTGAGAGTCCTTTGGATACTGATGTCCCCAGGGCATCAACATTGGCCCCCGCCCCCCTGGGGCGGCATTTGAAGGGCTGGCGGCCACTTCTCAGCCCTGCTACTGCACACCTTGCCAGCACCGCACAAGGGCGATCTTTCCTGCCCCCCACCCCCCTCAGTTTTCTCTTATATAAAACGAGCTGCCTACCCTGGAGATGTGCGGGAGTGAGGTGAGAAATGAAGTGACACGAGGCTGTCTGTAGTCTATGACCGTCAGCTCCCTTCCCTGCGTTGGGGCTTCTTGTGTCCTTGGGTTCCCCCCAAAGTTCTTCCACGCTGATCCGCTCCTGTGTGCTTAATGTTGTAGGGCCCCTGTGGCTTCTGCATCGCTCAGCAAAGTAACCGAGGCTCACACCTGCACAGGAAAGCGCATCTGTCCCTGTCTTCAAGGACAAGTTACTAGTTATTATGACCGGTACGACTTCTCCTTCCCGCTCTCCTTCCCTCCCCCCACTCTGTGCGCGTGCGCATGTGTGCGCGCGCGCGCGCACACACACACACACACACACACACACACTTGGGAGGGGGAGGGCATCGTACAAAATTACTTACAGATTCAAAGAAGTGGATGGTGGTGAGGAAGGGGGGCAGCCGCTGATGACAGGGTCCCGGCCGGGGTGGGCACTGTGAGGCAGTGGCACATGTCCTTTGCCTCCTTCTCTTCATCGCAGCCTCTTGGGGATGCATTTCTCAGGCTCACTTGCTTCTGATGGTCAGTAAGGGTGTGGCAGTTCAGTGCATGACACCTGGAAAGGAAGGTGAGGCTGAGGCCCGGCTGCTGCTGCTTCCGTTCTGATCTGCTGGTGAGCACAGTACAAGAGGCGTTTGGGTTTTCTGCATCGGTGGAAGCAATGGCCTCATGCTTGCAAGAGGTAGGCAGAGGGCATCCGCGGAACTGGTGTGGTCGTGGCTGAGAGCCGAGAGGCACGTGGGCTTCCTCCCCCTCCCCAACTTCCTGATGGCGATGGTGCCAGAGGTGGAGCTCACCTGGCGTCCAGTTCCGCGGGGAGAACGAACCCCAAAATCACGCCTCTAGCCCAGAGGGTTCTGTGCACTCCTGACACCCTCTGAACTCCCCTCTGTGTCAACCTGTGAGGGTGTTTTCTGTGATTACACCTGAGCCCTGTCGTGGGGTCACACAAAGGACGATGCAGAAGCCATTAAACTTGAGGGAAAGAACTATTTCAGAGGACTCGGAGCTCTGAAGGACCACATACGAGCAAGAATCCAGGCGGGTTTGGCGGCGCCTTGGGTGATGCTGACGGGGAAAGGTAGATGGTGCAGCCTTTCAAAGAGAGCAGTTCTGGAGAGATGACCGTGAACCATGTTCTGGGTGCAGCCCCAGGATGTGGGCTGCCCCTTCCTCCTGCCCTTGAACTTGGAGGAGACAGCAGCCCCCATCCAAGAAGACAGTGCAGTGTGGAGATCCTGGGGAGACCTCGGGCTTGTTTAGGCCCAGGAGTGGAAGGAGGCTGAGGAGAAAGGATTGAGGGCAGAGGGGAGATGATTTCCCACCGAACAGGACTTGTTCAGGCCAGGGAGGAAGGGTTCGTGGAAGGACCTGGGTGGGTGCTGGGAGCAAGGAGACGTGGGTCTGCAGCGCCCCCGCATGGTGCAGCCAGGGGCTGGACCAGGATAATGAAGACAGTGGCGTTGTCTGTGCTCGGGATGGTTCTTCTCTGCCAGCTGCTGGTTAGAGGTCAGCTCTGGGGCTGGGAATAAGCCCAGCCATGCATAATTTGAATACATAAGCCCTCAAATAAAATGAAATGGAAATGGTTTCACTTGCTGTTCTCCTATGGTTAATTATAGATGATTAAATTCGTCCATCATTTTTCCATTTGTTGTTAATTTTTTTCTTCCTGGTGAATTTACACTGTCTGATTTTTTAAAAAAGTTTTTGCAGGGTAAGATGTGGTGGGGAGAAATGGTGCTGTTGTTACTGCCCTATCCCTGTTGGGCCCACCTGCTGGTGCTCTGTGGGAGGCGTGTGTGTCTGGGTGAGGGGGGTCCGGGTCAGGGTCAGGAGAGCTGGGACACAGCTGGATGATGGGGATTCTCTGCCTCCGGAGCAGGGTGGTGAAGGATGGAGTGGGGAGGGTTGGGAAGGAAGCAGGACTGACGACTTTTGTCCTAAGCATCCACCCCACTTGCCCCCCTCCCACCAGCCATGGTGGGACACCCCTGGTCCTGCCACCTGAGCCTGCTGCCAGCCTTCCTCGCCGGAAGGCTTAGAGCCATGCAGACCTGCTTCTCGCCAGCCCTGCCGCCCGGCGCTGAGCTGGCGGAGCAGCCAGATGAGCCCTTCAGCTCCCATTTCATTTCTGAGGGTCTCTCCTTGGCTGTCCCACCCTTTCTGTCGCCCTCCAGTCCCACTGCCCATTTCGGTTTTTCCATCTGATGAGTGTCTGGAGTTTCACTTACATTTTGATGCTGAGATTCTTTTCATGCATTTATAAGCAGTTGGAGATCTTTTGTTAATTGCCTGTTTATACCCTTTCTCCATCCTGTAGTGAGCTGTTTCTTCTTTGGCGATACCCAGAGCCTCTTTTTATGTTATGGGCATTAACCCTTTGTCTACTGAATATGGCAAATATTTTCTCTCAGCCTGTCTCTTATCTTTTTCTTTTTGTTAGTGACAGGGTTTTGGGGGTAGTAAACGGATTTATATTTTGACATATAAATCTCTCCATCTTTTCTTTTTGTGAATCCTGAGTTTTGGCTCTTGGTTAGGAAGTCCTTCCCAATCCCAAGATTATAAAAATATTATACTTTCCTCTGATTCTTTTGTGGTTTTGATTTCTTCATGTAGAGTTTTAATCTATCTGGAATTTACTTTGGGGTGTAGTGTGTGAGGTAGGGATCAAAGCTATGTTTTCTACAAAACATCTGAACACTATTGATGAGTCCATTTCTTCTCACTGTTATTATTCAATATTGGAATTCTATTAATGTACAAATTTACTATCTTATGAAGGGGAAGATACATATTTATCTTGGTACATTTCTTCTTTTTTTTTTAAAGGCTTAATTCTTTTTAATTTACTTATTTCATTTTTAATTTATTTTCGGCTGCATTGTGTCTTTGTTGCTGTGCGTGGGCTTCCTCCAGTTGCGGCCAGTGGGGTCCACTCTCAGCTGCGGTGCGCAGGCCTCTCATTGTGGCGGCCCCTCCCACTGTGGAACACGGGCTCTAGGCGCGTGGGCCTCAGCAGTTGTGACTCGCGAGCTCCAGAGTGCAGCCTCAGTAGATGTGGTGCACGGGCCCAGCCGCTCCGCAGCATGTGGGATCCTCCAGGACAAGGGCTCAAACCCGTATCCCCTGCATTGGCAGGCAGACTCTCAACCACTCTGCCACCAGGGAAGCCCTTGGTACATTTCTTAAATTAAAAAACCTGACACCCAACCTGATCAAAATTCTCAGTAAGCTAATAATACAATGAAACTTCCTCAACCTAAAAAAAAGCCACATCAATTGTCACAGATGTTCCCCACACTAATGCAAAATGTTAAAAATACAGGAATTGGTGGAGAGCGAGGGGTTTGTGGGAACTCTCTGTACTTTCCACTCAATTTTCTTTCTGTAAAAATTAAAACAGCTTAAAAATTTTAAAACATATAAAATAAAAAACCAAGCCACAGCAAACATATTCAGTAGTGACACTTTGTAAGCATTCTGATTAAAATCAGAACCAGAAATTTAAGTGACATCATTACCTCATCTATATCATTTCTTGTTCTAGCAAACGTAACCTGTGTTTCTGGATCCCTTACTCTGAAAAGAGGACGTCACACCTCTGCTTACACCCAGTTCTGCTTCCCAGCCTCTGTCAGTGCGTCTCTCCACTTACTGTCAAGATTTATAAAGATTATCTGTTGCTTTGTTTGTAGATTGATTCTCAGAGGTCAAAACCAACAGACAAGCAAAAAAACCAAGCCAAGTAATGTGCCAGAATTATGTTTCCTTCTTTAGCGGTCTACTGTTGGTATCCTCGGGTCTTTGAAAGAACAAGTTTCACATGGACTGTGTTTCACGCTATGAGTTACTCGAAATCATGATAGATATTTTGGTCTGTTTCATATTTGGATCATATCTTTTATGTTCAGTTTGTTTTTCTTTTGGAAAGAAGACACATCCGCCTCATTCAACAAACGCCTGCAGTTTCCAGCTTCCTACACTTCTGTTTGGCTTAGTCCATTTCATCCTTATCCTCGAGCCCTACCTGAATCCTGTGCTAATTTGAATCAGGTGCTTCATATGTAGATTGCAACTCTCCACCCTTTGGCCATCCGTGGAGCACCTGGATGCCCCTCTGCTTCCGCCTCACATGCTGTACCCTTGTCACAGCTCCAGTGTCTGGGCGTGCAGTGCCCATTCTTCCCGGGTCCTCCCTCCCAGAGCCTCTGACCTGCTCCAGCCTAGAGCTCACTGCTCAAATGTGGTCCTGGGGCTTCTCCTGACTGCAGTTCTGGGTTTGGACCCCTTGTTTCCTGGAGTCTCTGTTTTCCCTTTTCTTGGTTCCTTCTCTTATTTTGTTGGAGTATTCTCTTTTATTATTTCCTAAGGAAAAAATGAATGAGAGCTTAACTTTTTGTTCACGGGTATCCAGAAATTTCTTTGGTGCGTCCTCCCACTGGAGGGTCACTTTGGCTGGACTTTTAGACTGAAGCCGTTTTCCCTCAGTGTCGGCAGGCTTTGCTCCGTGGTATTCCAGCATCCTGCAGGGCTGCCAGGCCACTGCTTGCCTGGCTCTCATTCCTTTGAGGACCATCTCTTTTTCCCCTCTGGAAGCTTTTTGGGATTTTCTCTTGATCCTGGCTATTCTAATAATTCATCATGTGTGGTTAGGTATGCATCTTTGTATCATTCAGGATGCTTTCAGCTCCCTGAATAGGGCTTCCAACACATGGCAACTTGAAAGGTAAGGATATGTACTGGCTCATATAATAACGCATCCCAAAGTGGGGCAGTTCCAGAGTTGGCTCATCAGGGCCCCATCTTCACTCCATCTTCTCTCTCTCCTGACCTCGACACGTCAAAAGGGCTGCAGTGACTCCAGGCATCCCCTTGCCCTGCATTGTTCAGAGCAGGAGAAGGACACTCTTATCCTTGTGTCTTATTTTAAGAACTAAGAAATCCATCACAGACTCCCTCCTGGGAGACTTTTCCTGTATCTCATCGGCTAGAATCGGGTCACATGCCTCTCCCTGTGCCTGTGATGAGAATTAGCAGGATTGAATTAGACCAATACAGAGCCAGTCTTAGACCAATACAGAGCCAGCCTCTGGGGCTGGGGCTGCACAGAGGAACATAAAGACAAAAAAAAAAAAAAGGAATAATGATTTGGTTGTAAAGAAGAAAGAGGGAGGAATGGCTGTCGAGTAACAGGCCATTTCTTCTTTTATTTTTTCAATTTTTATTACATATTTTCAAATATAAAAATTTAAGATTCTGATACCAATCATCTCAAAACCATGCAAAGCAACCCAAAATGTTTATAAACATTTCTCTTGAGTTTTTATTCTTTAAACAATGAAGTGATTAACATAACATGATTTTCTTGGATGAGAGGTATATATAGACATATGTACAGACAGATAATAGAGACCCAGAACCAATTCAGTGGTAAGTGCATCACTGTTAATTCATCTGCGCCATCTCTGTACCCTTAACAGGAACAGAGGATGGCATTGCTCAGTGGGAAGAGTTTTCTGTTTTCAAACTGAGGAAGATAAGGTTCTACCTCAGGCCCACGAGGGCCTGCACTGTCTGTGGTCAGAGCGCCAGGTCTCACTGCTCGCATGTGTCTGCTCTTGTTGTGAAAGCTTGACCCCGGCTCCTTTGGGGGAGGGGACATTGAGCTTGACCCCCACACAGTGCATCCGTGCCTCGGAAGGAGAAAAGCCCTGCTGTGCACACACCCTCAAGGGTGAAGGGGCACGCTTCTTGTTACCGGTGGTTAAACTGTTTCAGTCTGAAAGTTTGGGGGGTGACTCTTCAAGAGGAACAAATGCCCGTAGGCCTTTTGATTTAATTTTCCTGAGCTGGCTTCAGAGAGCTCTGTGGTGAGACTCACCCCTGGAGAACCGGGTATTCAGCTCTTTCACCCCGAACTCTTGTCTCCTATAACTCTAGGACACTTTCTGGTATTGTTTTTTGACAAGTACTATACCTGAACTTGATTATAGAGTGATAGAGAGCATGAGAGAGAACCTGAGATTCTTTGAATAAAGATTATGCATTCTTTTATATGACCATGGGATAATTCTCACTTTTCTAACAAAATACTACGCATATTTTTTTAATCAAAAAGTTTACTTAGGCTAACAATGAAAAACAGCCTTTTCCTGCCTCATCTGTGAAACTTCTAATTTTCACTCCTCTGAGGCAAATGTTTTTAACTCTTACTTTTTTTTTTTCCTGGCACTTATATCCATATTTCTATACAACTTGATCACACTGATATTTCTTGAGTATTTAGTTTTAGATATTTTTTATTGATAATTAATCCTTCTCCACTCCTTGTCCACAGACACACATGTCAATATTGTGATATCAGTTTCTAGGTATGTGTATATTTATATTCACATTATGAGCCTGCAACTGTTATTCACAACGAGTCATGTACTGTGCTATGCTTACTTGTTTGTTCTTTGCTCAGCTTTCTGTCTTTCTAGATTAAAAAAAATTTTTTTAATAAATTTATTTATTTATTTATGGCTGCACTGCGTCCTCATTGCTGCGCCTGGGCTTTCTCTAGTTGCGGCGAGCAGGGGCTACTCTTCGTTGTGGTATGTAGGCTTCTCATTGCAGTGGCTTCTCTTGCTGCAGAGCACAGGCTCTAGGCGCTCGGGCTTCAGTAGTTGTGACATGCGCACTCTAGAGCGCAGGCTCAGTAGTTGTGGTACACGGGCTTAGTTGCTCTGCGGCATGTGGGATCTTCCCGGACCAGGGCTCGAACCCGTGTCCCCTGAATTGGCAGGCAGATTCTTAACCACTGCTGCACCAGGGAAGCTCTTAAAATTTTTTGAATGTTTCCATTTGCTTTCACATTTGTTCTCTATATAGTAATCACCAATTTATCACCAAAATGATTATAAAATTCTTTCGAATATGTTCAGACCGTCCACGCCAGCTCCATTCTCAAACTGGCGACATCTTTCTCAGAGGCCCTGTCTGCTGCTCTAATCTGGCCTTGTCACCGCCAGCCGCTGCACAGCTGTCATCCTGGAGCTTTAATATCATCCTGTGCGTTCCCTTTGACTCTCTCTTATGTTGAAGCTTCTGTTTTCTGAATCTCCAGAAATCTATGTTCTCAACTTACATATCCCTGTTTAATTGAAATATAGTTCATATACCATAAAATTCACCCTTTTGAAGTGTACAATTCAGTGTTTTATTATATTCACAGAACCGTGCCTCTGTCTAATTCCAGAATATTTTCATCACCCCCAAAATAAACCCCACACCCGTCAGCAGTCATTCCCCTTCCCTTTCTCCCTCCAGACCCTGGAAACCACTAATCCACTCTGTGGATTTGCTTATTCTGGACATTTCAAATAAATAGAGCCATACAATATGTGGCCTTTTTTGTCTGGCTTCTTTCACGTAGCATGTTTTTGAGGTTCATCTATATTGTAGCATGGATCAGTATCTCATTCCTTATATAGCTGAATAATACTGCATTGAATTGATATAGCACATTTGGTTCACCCATTCATCAGTGGAATGGCGTTGGGATTGTTTCCACTTTTTGACTATTGTGAATAATGCTGCTGTGAAATTTGTGTGCAAGTTTTTGTGTGGATGTATGTTTTTTTATTCTTTTGTGTAAGTATAGGTATACTAACCCAAGTATACTTGACGTGCAAGTAAGTGTAAGTATACACTTATTCATTTTGATAAGGTACATCCTTCAGCAGCTTGCTGAGAAAGGATGAATAGCAGCACATTTTGGGGACCTTGAATATTTGCAAATGCCTTTTTTGTACCCTTACCCTTGGTTGATAGTTTGAGTATAGACTTATCAGGTGGAAACTGTTCCCTCAGAATTTTGAAGGCATTTTCTCCATTGCCTTCTACCTTCCAGTGTTGCCACTGAGAAGTCCAATGTCATTTTTATTCCGGATTCTTTTTATGTGACCATTTTTTTCATCTTTGAAAGTTTATAAAAACTTCTCTTTTCCCATAGTATTCTGATATTTCCCAGTGATGTCCCTAGTGTAGTATTTTTCCCATTTATTATAGTGAAAATTTAGTGAAAACTTTTTATCTGGAAACTCATCTTCTAAGTCTGGGAAATTTTTCTGTACTATGTCTTTGGCAATTTCCTCCCCTTTTTCTCCTTTATTCTTACTTCTTGATGTGTTAATTACTGAGGTTTTAGACTTCCTGGATTGATGCTCTGTGTCAGTTAGCTGTGTAGTAAACTACCCCCAAATGTAGTGGTGTGAAACAACCATCACTAATTTAGCTGAAGATTCTGGAGGTCAGCAGTTTGGTGTGGGCCTCGCTGGGCAGTCTCTCTCATCTTGGCTGGGCTCATTCATGCGTCCATGGTCAGCTTCTGGGCTTGCTGGTGGTTGGCTGGTGTCAGATGGTCTCAACTAGGGCAGCTCCTCCCCCACATCCTCTCTAGTCTTCAAGACAGTGAGTCTGGGGCTGTTCACATGGCAGCCACGTAGGGGTCTGGGGAAACAAGGAGGAGTGTACAAGGCTTGTATGTCACTTCTGCCACATTCTACTGGCTAAAGCAAATTCCAAGGCCAGCCCGATTCAAGGGGAGGGGGAAGAGATGCCACCTTTGTAGGCTGGAGCTGCAGTCTCATTGCATAGGGCATGTGCTTTGCCCTGAATGTTCGTGTCCTCCTAAAAATTCATATGTTGAAACCCTAATCCCCAAAAGTGATGGCATTTAGAAATGGGCCTTTGGAGAGGTGATTAGGTCATGAGAGTGGAGCTCTCATGATGGGGTTAGTGCCCTAATGAAAAGAGACATGAGGAATCTTGATTCAGCTTTGTCTCTGCCACGTGAGGACACAAGGAGAAGACATCCATCTACGAACCAGGAAGTGGGTCCTCACCAGACACCAGATCTGCTGGGACCTTGGTCTTGGACGTCCAGCCTCTAGAACTGTGGGAAGTAAGTGTTGTTAAGCTGCCCAGCCTGTGGCATTTTGGCTATAGTGGCCCGAGCTGACAGAGGCAGCGTGGACGCAGGGAGCATGGAGCATGGTGGCTGTCTTTGCAATCGGCCACATGTTCCTGTGTGCTGCTTCTCTACTTTTATTTTTCTTGAAATATTTCTCCACTTGACCCTTCAAGCCTTCTGTTGAGTTTTTAATTTCTGCTATTGTATTTGTAATTTCCAAGAGTTTTTTTTCTTGTTTCTTGATTTTTTTGTTTTTTTGAAACAGTAGTGTGATGATTCTGGCCTGAAACAGACCCTTTCCTGTATCCTTCAGCGGGAACCCACTTTGCTGGCACCTTGAACTTGGATGTCCAGCCTCCAGACCTGTGAGAAAAATACATTTCTTCTGAAGCTGCCCCATGTAGGGTATCTGGTTACCTGAGATATGCAGTGTAGACTGCTCCACGGTCACGGGCGGGCTTCCTCTGAGGCCCGGCCGGTGTCCTCCCCCGGCATTCTCTCTGACAGAGGGAGGGGCACTGGCTCAGGACCTTCCCTCGCTGAGCCCCCTGCCCGCCTTCAAGTGTGGTTCTCACCACCTCTGTTAGCAGCAAGGCCGAGGCGCAGAGAGGCTCAGACCTGGGGATGCTGCGTCCCCGGGAGTTGGGGGTATGGCTCTTCCGCCCGGTTTGCCCCTGCCCGCCCCCTTCCCCCACCCTGTCCTAAGCCCGGCACCCTTCCCCATCTCTTCTTCCCCTGGCTCATCTCCATATGCTTTAAATTCGTTCAATACCAGAAGGATTTGAGAAACTTGGTTTGCCTGCGAGCCTTTCCGCTCCGGGGACCTTTCCGCCCTGAGGAGCCTCAGGCCTCTCAGCCCTGCTCACAGTCCTGTTTCTCTGCCCCTTCTGCTCTGCCTTCCATTGTTCTTCATGCAGCAAACCCTGCTGCTGTTGTTACATGTTCCTTCTGCACCTCAGGCTCACTCTGCCCTTAGGAGCAGTGTTCATGGTTGCACAGACGGTGGGGCTGTCTGCTGGTGGCCTTTGTGGTGGCTCTCAGCTCTGGTGGTTCCGGCCACGCCCCAGCTTTCCCACCCAGCACGCAGGTACCTTCTCAGCCTGCTGGCCAAGGGTGGTCTAGTCCTGGGGGAAAGCGCATCCATCCTCTGGGGGCAGAAGTTCAGATGCGTCCATCCTCACATCAGGGAGAAATGGTCGGGCCATGCTGCCAGCATCCTCTTAAGAAAGGATGTCCCAGACAAAGCTTTCAGTTTCTGCAACCCTGGGTCTTTCTGGCAAAGAGAAATGGCTGGTTATGGTTTGCATTCAGCTGTGCGATCCACTGCTTTTAAAGCGTCCAGTTTCATGGCCTCTTGGTGTGATTCCTCACACATGATGAAGAACTTCCATCTCCCAGATGCTGACGTTGTTACTGTTCTTGAGTGTGGAGAGAAATAAGAAAAATCTTCTGTAGCTACTGCTTTTCCAAACACGGATTCAATTCCTGTTTGGTTGACTCCATGAAGTACCGTCTCTAGAAGACACTGGGAACAAAGCAGCTCTTCTCATTTTCCAGTGATTTGCCCAAGTCAAAGTCATTGATTCTTTTTTCCTTCTACTCTGGGGAAGGCTCTTGCCTGTCTTCCAAGTGAACTTTCAATGGCATTTGCACCAGGAATGGTCACTCTTTCTGGCTGGTGGCTGACCTCCTTACACTGAAGTTCCTGGAAGCACCTGGCAGGTGCCCAGAGGCAATCTTTTCCCCTGTGTCTACACCGCTTCCCAGAGGCAGCATGGCGAGGCCAGCAGGGACTTCAGTCTCCCCATCCATTTCAGCAGCCCCTTTCCTGCCATGACAAGTCGCTTGCTTTATGACAGTTGCTGCAGACTCTTCCCCTGCTTTGTTAGAGAGAGAGAGGGAAACCTCTATTGGAATGAGTGTCTTTGGGGAAGAAGCACAGCTTCTTTTGGCAGAAACTTCCTGAGCCCATTAGACACATTAGTCCAATCTGTGTGGAGGCTGCTTGAAGAATTGGTGAGGGCAATGCAGGTGGCAGGCAAGAAGGTGGGGCGGGCCAGGAACCCACACTCTTCCCCTGTGAATTGATAGCTCCCTGTAGAGAAGGAATCACAATCAAGGATTCAGCCAAATACATCTCTCACAACTCCGACCTTCTGACTTTTAATTCTGCTGGTATGGTCATAAATGAAAAATATGTGAGGCCCCGTTCTCTTGTCTTCCTCTGTCGTTTCTGACCAAGTCACAAGCTCTGAAATCTTTGCCTCCAAAGATACTGTGCTGGGGCGGAGAGACCAGACCAGTGTCAAGGGATGTGGCTTCTGGTTCCAGTCCTGTTATTCAGGTGTCTACTGAGTGACACTCGGACCTCATGTCCTCAGAACTCTAGGAGGAATTAGAACCAATGACCCAATGAAGATGAGAATTAATATGAACTAGATTCCTGTAAATTACGTTATTAATGGTGATTCTCAGTGTCTCCACTTAGAAAATAACTCAAAAATTGTAGTAAACAAATAACATGAAAATTAAAATGGCACATTGTAAGATATCGATTTAACACAAAAGAAGGCAGTAACAGAGGAACTTGGAACAACAGCAACAAAGGTGAGCATCTTAATTTAACATCTCTTATAAGACAAAATTTCAACTGTTCACTGTTCCTCACAAGCCAGTTAACTTACAATGTTCACACATTTCTCATTCCATAAAAATGAAATTTCATGTCTTGATGCCTCACCCTCGAGGGTACTGTCAGAACTGCCTGAAAATGGAGACATCTGTTATTTGGATAAAAAAGGTTTTTTTAATCCATTTTAGAGAGTTGTATTTTTTTTAACAGACAATTTGAATGATCAGTTGGCTATTATATTGATTAAGACAGTTTTGTTTGCAAGTGACAAAAACCCAAGTGAAACCATCCACAAGAGTAATTTATTGTCATGTGTATAAATTAGGATTCTTTGTTGCAGACAACAGAATCCACTCCAGTTTGTTTCAGAGAAAGGAATTTATTACAACGTGTTATGTGGTTTATAGAATTTCTGGGTAGGTCAAGGACACACACTTAGATCCTACAGCCAGAGAGACACCTGTCAGACTACAGGACTTATCTTCTGAAAACCCCACAGTGACTTTGGCCCCAGCCCACAGCTGAGGGCCGGGACAACAGACGCTCCACCTCAACTGCTTAGGTGGGGGAGCCAAGCACTGGGTCTGTCCTGCCTGGAAGAAGCCCAGTTTCCCTGAGTGTGGGCTCATTTCCACCTGCCAGTGTCCTGCAGATGTGTGGCTAGTGGGATCTCGGTCACACATGAAGCCTTTGCTGTGATGGAGTCTGGGAAATGTAGGCTTTAGCTTCCCACCCTCGAATTACTGGGCAGGAGGGGTAGCAGTGTGCAGGACATTCCTGGGCAGGAAAGAGCTGGCCTCAGCAAAAGGGCTGGCACTGGACACTGGAGAAGTGAGAAAATTCTGTCTCCATGTTTCCTCTGCCTCTCTCTGCCTGGCTGCTACCTACAGGTAACACAGCCTCTAGAAGCTTCAGAACTTTACCTTAGAGTCCAGGCCCCAGAGGGGTCTTAAGTCCCATTTCCATCCTCCTTAGGAAAGGGATGGGTGGACCCAGGCAGGGTCAGCTGCCCACTTCTGACGGGAACAGAGCCAGAGTGCACCAAACGGCCATTCTCTTGGAAGTAAAGAAAATAATTTTCAGAAAAGAATAGCAGAGGGGAGAAGTGGGGTGTCTGGGCAAACCAGACGATATCAAGAAGGCAAGAATCCTTGCTGAAGCAACTTCATCCCTCAGGTTCTGTTGGCTGAGTCTAGCTCTGTCTCCCTGCTGGATGGGAGCGTGAGTTTCTCACACCATTGTATATTCACTGTGCTTCTGTATCATAGCTGCTGGGAGCAAAGCAGGTGGTGAGGGCAAGTCAGCGGGGCTGGACAAGCTGACACTCAGCCCCGTTGTCACCCAGACAAGTGGCCTTGGGCAAGCCACTTCAGCCCTCTTCTCCCCTGTGTGCAAAACGAGCTGGCAATACATGCTCCAGAGACTGTGGAATTTAGACTACAGATGCAGTGGTCCCTCCATGGCATCCTGAGAGGGGCCCATTGGAAAGACAGGAATGGAGGAATCTAGTCAAGCACCCGATTAGTAGCTTAAAGGAGGAAAGGATGATAAAGGAACACCTAGAGGTTCCAGATGACCTGAGATCTCCAGAGTCAACCCACTACTGGAAATTTTTTAAATTTTAGGTGAAATTTATATAACATAAAATTAACCATTTGAAAGTGAACAATTCAGCGGCATTTAGTACATTCACACTGTTATGCAACCATCACCTCTGTCTCATTCCAAAATGTGCTCATCACCCCAAAAGATGTGGTGTTTCAGTTCTCTTGGGTCTATACCTAATCATGGAATTGCTGGGTCACGTGGCAACTCTGTTTATGCAGAACTGCCAAATTGTTTTCCACAGTGGCTGCGTCATTTCACACTCCCGCCAGTGACGTACGAGGGTTCCCATTTCTCCACAGCCACACCAAAAAGCTGTGAAGGGGTGTCCCTGTAGCTTTGATTTGCTTTTCTGAGAACTTTCTGAAGTGACACATGACACTTTTTCTTGATTCTTGAGGAGAATCCTGGCAGATAGGAGGTGGAGTGAATGCCTGCAGCAGAGCAAATGTTATCCACTTCTCAAAACAGAGGCGAAAGTGGGCTCCAGAAACTCGAGCCTTCCATCCCCAGCCACATCTGAGGGACTCCAATAACCAGATGGAAAGCAGGAAGAGAGGGGCCCCAGGGGAAGGCCGTTTCCCCAGTGAACCTGTGGTCACGTCATTGCAATCGTGCGTTTGTACTCTTTTGTGAACAGGATAGAGACACATTGTGGGTAGGTGGCCTCACTGTGGGATGTATAGTCACACCCCAAGACAGGAGAGCTCTGCGTGTGGGTTGCCTGGTATCAGGGCCTCTGGGGCAAAGATGAGGCAGAGTGGGAGGAAGTCATCCAGGAATGTCTTGGGAGATTGGCGGTCCAGAGATGACCAGCTGCATGAGAAGGCAAGGTCGACTGGGACCAGGTTCTGGACTGGGTTCAAAAATGGATGACACATGACCAGGCTCTCTAGGTGACTGGCAACTTGGGTGTAAGAAAATTTGCCTATTCAGTGGAGTGCTGGCCCACGTGAGTGGAGAACGTGGTGTGGCCTCAGGGAGCTGATCCAAGTGATAAAGCCATTAGCGGACGTCTCCCACCAGGGTGGAGCTCTGCACCATCAGACAACCACATCCTAAGGAAGGGAAAGCTGGCCTGTGCTTGGAAATCTAGGGCAGTGAATGCCACCCTGTAACAGGCGAGGGGCAGCGACCTCCCCATTGCCATGGCCCACACCATGTGCACTGCTCCTTTGCCCTCTGGTCCACTCACCGCCTGCCTCTCTGGCTTCCACCATCATGTCTGTTTTCACATTCCACTTTCTTTGCAATGGAGCCTCTATGGCCTAATCATCTAATAATGATTCCTCTGTCTGCTCTCCCATCCCCACCACATTGGGTGGCACAACCCCAGAACTTTTTTTTTTTTTTTGCGGTACGGGGGCTTCTCACTGCTGTGGCCTCTCCCGTTGCAGAGCACAGGCTCCGGACGCGCAGGCTCAGCAGCCATGGCTCACGGGCCCAGCCACTCTGCGGCATGTGGGATCTTCCCGGACCGGGGCACGAACCTGTGTCCCCTGCATCAGCAGGCGGACTCTCAACCGCTGCGCCACCAGGGAAGCCCAACCCCAGAACTTTTTGCACCTGTTCCCTGTCCTGACCTGCAGTTTTGCAGGCATAGCCTGCACTGTGAGAGGCTCCAGACAGGGTTCCATGGGTCAGTCCCTGGGGCTCCTGGACCCCAGGACTGGAAACATTGGCTGGAGGAGTGGTTTTGCTTCTGTGGAGATGTTTGTATGAAGAGGCTGCCATCTGTCTTCCCTCCCAAGCCCCTTGGGGATGTGGGGCCTCCCCTGCCCCTCGATTAGCCCAGGTCTGATGCATTAGCCAGCCCCTGCTTGCCCAGCTTCTCCCCCAGCCTGAAAGAACCTTGGTGACCAGACCAACCTGTACAGCTTCTAACCAGATAGTCTAACCCTCTCAGGCTGCTGAATGAGGCACAGAGTTCAGCGTAGGAATTTCTCCAGTTCTGCATGTAAGGAGCTTGGAAGTTGCCACTCTGTCCTAACAAGTGAAAAGCTGAACAGCCTGAGAAGTCAATAACTCTTCTTGGGTCCCCGAGAGAGGGGAGGGCATATGGCCAACCACTGCCCCCAAGATTGGAGAGACAGGCAGCTTCCCAGAGCAGAGATGCAGGGCTGGAAGCTGCTGCAGAGCCTGGGCCAGGGCGGGAAAACCTGGAATGTAATTGATGACTTGTTGGAGGCTTGATGCCGACAACTCTGAGAGTTAAAAACTCCAGGGGACCCAGTCACGGGAGGTTCTCCACAACTTTGTGAAATTTGCCTACAGGAGCTCGACCAGGATCTCACAGTAAATAACAGGAAAATATCCCCTCCTGCTTCTGGGGGTAGCGGGGGAGGAATCATTCTGAAATATGTGCAGAACATTCTGCTCTCAACAAAACCTGCTCTGGGGGGGAAACTAGTTAACCAGACCTAGCATGCTGGGGTATTATCAGAGCCTCACTGACCTGAGGAAAGGGAAACACTCAGTTCCACGCCACTCTTGCCATCCCATTCCACATAAGTGGGAAAACAAACTAAGACACTTGTGAGGGTCACTGCCCAGAGGTACAGGCTCACTAAGTATTGAGACCTGATCATGGGCTGTAGAATACCTCCCCTCCCGCGACAGCTCACCTCCACGTTAATAAAGGCCTGTTATAGCAGTTTCTTTCACCCAGTACATCGAGTCTGGCTGTCATGAAAAAAAATTACAAGGCGGTGAGCCACAGCCATACCCTGCCTCTGCAGGAGACCCTCCAAAACGAGCAGATCCTTCCTAAATAGCATTGGTGAAAGAGTTCATGCTTCTGCTTTTGCAGAAATCTCCTAAGAAGCACTGAGGAGGCGTTCTTGCTTAGGCTTCACCTTCTCTGCTCCTTCAGCCATGTTGCTAACAGGGTCTTGGTGCTCTGGGTGGGTGTCAGGCCTGTGCCTCTGAAGTGGGAGAGCCAAGTTCAGGACATGGGTCCACCAGAGACCTCCCGGCTCCACGTAACATCAGATGGCGAAAGCTCTCCCAGAGATCTCCATCTCAATGCTAAGACCCAGCTCCACTCAAAGACCAACAAGCTATGTGCTGGACACCCTATTCCAAGCAACTAGCAAGACAGGAACACAACCCCACCCATTGGCAGAGAGGCTGCCTAAAATCATAATACAGTAGCAGACACCCCAAAACACACCAGCAGATGCAGTCCTGTCCACCAGAAAGACAAGATCCAGCCTCATCCACCAGAACACAGGCACTAGTCCCCTCCACCAGGAAGCCTACACAACCCACTGAACCAATCTTAGCCACTGGGGGCAGACACCAAAAACAACGGGAACTACGAACCAGCAGCCTGTGAAAAGGAGACCCCAAACACAGTAAGATAAGCAAAATGAGAAGACAGAGAAACACACAGCAGATAAAGGAGCAAGGTAAAAACCCACCAGAACAAACAAATGAAGAGAAAATAGGCAGTCTCCCTAAAAAAGAATTCAGAGTAATGATAGTAAAGATGGTCCAAAATCTTGGAAACAGAATAGAGAAAATACAAGAAACGTTTAACAAGGACCTAGAATAGCTAAAGAGCAAAGAAACAATGATGAACAACACAATAGATGAAATTTAAAATTTTCTAGAAGGAATCAATAGCAGAATAACTAAGGCAGAAGAACGGATAAGTGACCTGGAAGATAAAATAGTGGAAATAACTACCACAGAGCAGAATAAAGAAAAAAGAATGAAAAGAATCGAGGACAGTCTTAGAGACCTCTGGGACAACATTAAACGCACCAACATTCGAATTATAGGGGTCCCAGAAGAAGAAGACAAAAATAAAGGGACTGAGAAAATATTTGAAGAGATTATAGTTGAAAACTTCCCTAATATGGGAAAGAAAATAGTCAATCAAGTCCAGGAAGCACAGAGAGTCCCATACAGGATAAATCCAAGGAGAAACACACCAAGACACACATTAATCAAACTACCAAAAATTAAATACAAAGAAAAAATATTAAAAGCAGCAAGGGCAAAACAACAAATAACATACAAGGGAATCCCCATAAGGTTAACAGCTGATCTTTTAGCAGGAACTCTGCAAGCCAGAAGGGAGTGGCAGGACATATTTAAAGTGATGAAAGGGAAAAACCTATACAACCAAGATTACTCTACCCAGCAAGGATCTCATTCAGATTTGATGGAGAAATTAAAACCTTTACAGACAAGCGAAAGCTAAGAGAATTCAGCACCACCAAACCAGCTTTACAACAAATGCTAAAGGAACTTCTGTAGGCAGGAAACACAAGAGAAGGAAAGGACCTACAACAAACCCAAAACAATTAAGATAATGGTAATAGGAACATACATGTCAATAATCACCTTGAATGTAAATGGATTAAAAGCTCCAACTAAAAGACACAGACTGGCTGAATGGATCTAAAAACAATTAGATCCATATATATGCTGTCTACAAGAGACCCACTTCAGATGTAGGGACACATACAGACTGAAAGTGAGGGGATGGAAAAAGATATTCCATGCAAATGGAAATCACAAGAATGCTGGAGTAGCAATACTCATATCAGATAAAATAGACTTTATAATAAAGACTGTGACAAGAGATAAGGAAGGACACTACATAATGATCAAGAGATCAAGCCAAGAAGAAAACATAACAATTATAAATATTTATGCACCCAAAATGGGAGCACCTCAATACATAAGACAAATGCTAACAGCCATAAAAGGGGAAATCGACAGTAACACATTCATAGTAGGGGACTTTAACACACCACTTTTACCAATGGACAGATCATCCAAACAGAAAATAAATAAGGAAACACAAGCCTTAAATGACACAATAGACCAGATAGACTTAATTGATGTTTACAGGACATTCCCCCTGAAAGCAGAAGAATAACACTTTCTTCTCAAGCACACATGGAAAGTTCTCCAGAGTAGATCATATCTTGGGTCACAAATCAAGCCTTGGTAAATTTAAGAAAATTGAAATCATATCAAGTATCTTTTCCAACCACAATGCTGTGAGACTAGATATCAATTTCAGGGAAAAAGTCTGTAAGAAGTACAAACACATGGAGGCTAAACAATACACTGCTAAATAACAAAGACATCACTGAAGAAATCAAAGAGGAAGTCAAAAAATACCTAGAAACAAATGACAATGAAAACACGACAACCCAAAACCCATGGATGCAGCAAAAGCAGTTCTAAGAGGGAATTTTATAGCAATACAATCCTACCTCAAGAAACAAGACACATCTCAAATAAACAACCTAACCTTACACCTAAAGCAATTAGAGAAAGAAGAACAAAAAAAAACCCCAAAGTTAGCAGAAGGAAAGAAATCTTAAAGATCAGATAAGAAATAAATGAAAAAGAAATGATGGAAACAATAGAAAGATCAATAAAACTGAAAGCTGGTTCTTTGAGAAGATAAACAAAATTGATAAACCATTAGCCAGATTCATCAAGAAAAAAAGGGAGAAGACTCAAATCAATAAAATTAGACATGGAAAAAGAGAAGTAGCTAATAACACTGCAGAAATACAAAGGATCATGAGAGATTACTACAGACAACTATATGCCAGTAAAATGGACAACCTGGAAGAAATGCACAAATCTTTAGAAAAGCAAACCTACCGAGACTGAACCAGGAAGAAATAGAAAATATAAACAGACAAATCACAAGCACTGAAATTGAGACTGTGATTAAAAATCTTCCAACAAACAAAAGCCCAAGACCAGATGGCTTCACAGGCGAATTCTGTCAAAAATTTAGAGAAGAGCTAACACCTGTCCTTCTCAAACTCTTCCAAAATACAGCAGAGGGAGAAATACTCCCAAACTCATTCTATGAGGCCACCATCACCCTGATACCAAAACCAGACAAAGATGTCACAAAAAACGAAAACTACAGGCCAGTATCACTGATGAATATAGATGCAAAAATCCTCAACAAAATACTAGCAAACAAAAATACTAGCATATTAAAAGGATCATACACCGTGATCAAGTGGGGTTTATTCCAGGAATGCAAGGATTCTTCAATATATGCAAATCAATCAATGTGATACACCATATTAACAAAATAAAGGAGAAAAACCATATGATCATCTCAATAGATGCAGAAAAGGCTTTTGACAAAATTCAACACCGATTTATGATAAAAACCCTCCAGAAAGTAGGCATAGAGGGAACTTACCTCAACATAATAAAGGCCATATATGACAAACCCACAGCCAACATCATTCTCAATGGTGAAAAACTGAAACCATTTCCTCTAAGATCAGAAACAAGACAAGGTTGTCCGCTCTCACCACTATTATTCAACATAATTTTGGAAGTTTTAGCCACCGCAATCAGAGATGAAAAAGAAATAAAAGGAATCCAAATCGGAAAAGAAGAAGTAAAGCTGTCACTGTTTGCAGGTGACATGATACTATACATAGAGAATCCTAAAAATGCTACCAGAAAACTACTAGAGTTAATCAATGAATTTGGTAAAGTAGCAGGATACAAAATTAATGCACAGAAATCTCTTGCATTCCTATACACTAATGATGAAAAATCTGAAAGAGAAATTAAGGAAACACTCCCATTTACCACTGCAACAAAAAGAATAAAATACCTAGGAATAAACCTAAGGAGACAAAAGACCTGTATGCAGAAAACTATAAGACAGTGATGAAAGGAATTAAAGATGTTACAAACAGATGGAGAGATATATCAACATTGTGAAAGTGACTCTACTACCCAAAGCAATCTACAGATTCAGTGCAATCCCTATCAAACTACCAATGGCATTTTTCACAGAAGTAGAACAAAAAATTTCACAATTTGTATGGAAACACAAAAGACCCAGAATAGCCAAAGCAGTCTTGAGAAAGAAAAACGGAGCTGGAGGAATCAGGCTCCTGGACTTCAGACTATACTACAAAGCTACAGTAATCAAGACAATATGGTATTGGCACCAAAACAGAAATATATATCAATGGAACACGATAAAAAGCCCAGAGAGAAATCCATGCACATATGATCACCTTATTTTTCATAAAGGAGGCAAGAATATACAATGGAGAGAAGACAGCCTCTTCAGTACATGGTGCTGGGAAAACTGGACAGCTACATGTAAAAGAATGAAATTTGAACACTCCATACACCATACACAAAAATAAACTCAAAATGGGTTAAAGACCTGAATGTAAGGCCAGACACTATAAAACTCTTAGAGGCAAACATAGGCAGAACACTCTATGACATAAATCAGAGCAAGACCCTTTTTGACCCACCTCCTAGAGAAATGGAAATAAAAACAAAAATAAACAAATGGGACCTAATGAAACTTAAAAGCTTTTGTACGGCAAAGGAAACCATAAACAAGACCAAAAGACAACCCTCAGAATGGGAGAAAATATTTACAAATGAAGCAACTGACAAAGGATTAATCTGCAAAATTTACAAGCAGCTCATGCAGCTCAATATCAAAAAAACAATCAACCGAATCCAAAAATGGGCAGAAAACCTAAATAGACATTTCTCCAAAGAAGATATACAGATTGCCAACAAACACATGAAAGGATGCTCAACATCACTAATCATTAGAGAAATGCAAATCAAAACTACAGTGAGATATCACCTCACACCAGTCAGAATGGCCATCATCAAAAAATCTACAAACAATAAATGCTGGAGAGGGTGTGGAGAAAAGGGGACCCTCCTGCACTGTTGGTGGGAATGTAAATTGATACAGCCACTATGGAGAACAGTATGGAGGTTCCTTAAAAAACTAAAAACAGAGCTACCGTATGACCCAGCATTCCCATTACTGGGCATATACCCTGAGAAAACCATAATTCAAAAAGAGTCATGTACCACAATGTTCACTACAGCTCTATTTACAATAGCCAGGACATGGAAGTAACCTAAGTGTCCATCGACAGATGAATGGATAAAGATGTGGCACATATACACAATGGAGTATTATTCAGGCATAAAAAGAAACAAAATTGAGTTATTTGTATTGAGGTGGATGGACCTAGAGTCTGTCATACAGAGTGAAGTCAGAAAGAGAAAAACAAATACCATATGCTAACACATATATATGGACTCTAAGGAAAATAAAAGTTTTGAAGAACGTAGGGGCAGGACAGGAATAAAGGCGCAGATATAGAGAATGGACTTGAGGACACGGGGAGGGGGAAGGGCAAGCTGGAACAAAGTGAGAGAGTGGCATGTACTTATATATAGTACCAAATTAAAATAGCTAGCTAGTGGGAAGCAGCCGCATAGCACAGGGAGATCAGCTTGGTGCTTCGTGACCACCTAGAGGGGTGGGATAGGGAGGGTGGGAGGGAGATGCAAGAGGGAGGAGATATGCGGATATATGTATATGTATAGCTGATTCACTTTGTTATAAAGCAGAAACTAAGACACCATTGTAAAGCAATTATACTCCAATAAAACTGTTAAAAAAATTACAAGGCATATCAAAAAGTAAAACAAAACAACAAAACAAACGAAAAACCCCAAACAAACAAAACCCACAATTTGAAGTGACAGAGCAAGCTTCAGAATGAAACATAGCAGGGATGCTGGAATTATTAGACTGAGAATTTAAAGTAACTATGATTAAGGTGCTAAGGGCTGTAAGAGATAAAGTAGGCAGCTTTCAGAAAAGATAGGCAATGTAAGCAGAGAGATGGAAATCCCAAGAAAAACCAAAAAGAAATGCTAGAGATCAAGAATACTGTAACAGAAAAGAAGAATGTCTTTGATGGGCTTGTTAGTAGACTAGACACAGCTGGGAAAGAATCTCTGAGCTAGGGGATATATCAACAGAATTCTCAAAAACCAAAAAACAAAGAGAACAAAGATTGAAGAAAAGGAAAACAGAATATCCAAAACAGTGGGACAAGTACAAAAGGTGTAACATCTGCAGAATGGGAACACCAGAAAGAGAAGAAAGGGAGAAAAGAAGAAAATAAATGTTTGAAACCATCACGGTGGAGAAATTCCCCAAGTTAATGTCAGACACCAAACCACAGATCCAGGAAGCTCAGAGAACACTAAGCAGGATAAATGCAAAAAACAAAACAAAACAAAAACACCAAAAAACAAAAAACACCCTACACCACACACAAAAACCCCCTCAAAACAAAACATCAGTCCTACCCTGCAAAACAAAACAAAAACAAAACTGTATCTTGGCATATTATTTTCAAAATACAGAAAATCAAAGATTAAAAAAAAAAATCCTGAAAGAAGCCAGAGGGGAAGAAACATCATATCCATAGAGAAGGAAAAATTAGAATATTGTCTGACTTTTCCTCAGAAAGCATGCAAGCAAGAAGAGAGTAGAGTGAAATATTTAAAGTGTTTAGAGAAAGAATACACCCACCTAGTATTCTTTACCCTGTGAATGCATCCTTCAAAAGTGAAGGAGAAATAAAACTTTCTCAGATAAACAAATTGATTTGTTGCCAGTGGACCTACTTTGATAGAAATGTTAAAAGAAGTTCTTTGAAGAGAAAGAAAATAATATAGTTCAGAAACTTGGATTTACATAAAGTAAGGAAGAGCACTGAAATGAAGATAAATAGAATAAGTGAAAGTAAAATAAATATTTTTCTTGTTCTTAATTGATCTAATAGATAACAGTTTGTTCAAAATAACAATAAAAACAATTGTATTTGAATATGTATGCTTATATATAAGTGAAATGAATGACAGCAATGATACAAGGGAGGAATTAGGGAGATTTTATTGTTATAATGTACTCACACTACCTGTGAAGAGGTATAGTGTTATTTGAAATGAATTAGATTAGTTGTAAATGTATATGACAAACTCTAGGGCAACCACTAAAAAAAAGCATAAAAAGAAGTCTAACTGATATACTAACAAAGTAGAGAAAATGGAATTATAAAATGCTCACTAAAAACAACAAAGGCAGAAAGAGAGTGGAAGACAAAAATAGACACAACGAACAAGGGCAACAAACAGAAAATAGTAACAAATGGTAGATATTAATCTAACCATACCAATAATCACTTTCAATGTCAATAGCTTAAATGCACCAATTAAAAGAATTTGTTAGAGTGGATTAAAACACAAGACCCAATTATTTGTTGTCTACAAGAAACCTGCTTTAAATATAAAGATACATATAGATTAAAACTAAAAGGATAGAGGTAAAAATATGTTAACACTAATCAAAAAAAAAGTGGGTGTAGCTATATTAATTTCAGGCAGAGCAAGGAAAGTTATCACGGATAAAGAAGAGCATTACATAATGATAAAGAGAATTCTCCAAGAAGACATAACAATTCTTAATATGCACGTACCTAACAACAGAGTGTCAAACTACACAAGACAAAAACTAATAGAACTGCAAGAAGAAATAGTTGACTCCACTATCATAGATGGAGCTTTTGACTCCCCTCTATAATAAATGGACAAATCTGTCAGAAAATCAGTAAGAGCATAGTTGACCTTAATAACACCATCAATCAACTGGATTTAACTAACATCTCTAGACTACTTCTTCCAGTAACAGTAGAATACATATTTTTCTCAAACTCACATGTAATATTCACCAAGCCATACCACATTCTGGGGCATAAAACACCCTTTAACAAATGTGAAAAAATAGGGATAAAGCAATGTCTGGTCTCAGACCACAGTGGAATTAAACAAGAAATCAATAACAGAAAGTAACCTGGAAAATCCCAAAACACATGGAGATTAAACAACACATTTCTAAATAACATGCGGGTCAAGGAAGATATCTCAAGAGAAATTTAAAAGTAGTTTGAATGAAATGAAAATAAAAACACAACTCATCAAAATTTGTGGGATGCAACGAAAGCAGTGCTTAGAGGAAATTTTACAGCATTGAATGTATCTAAAATCAATAAGCTTTCACCTTAGGAAACTAGAAAATGAGCAAATTAAATTGAAAATGAGCAGAAGGAAAGAAATAATTAGAGCAGAAATCAGTGAAGTTGAAAACAGGAAATCAATAGAGAAAATCAATGAAACCAAAAGCTAGTTCTTTGAAAAGATCAATAAAATTGATAAGCCTCTAGCCAGGCTAACCAAGAAAAAAAGAGATAGGACACAAAGTACTAATATCAGAAATGAAAGAAGGAACACCACTACAGATCTTATGGACATTAAAAGATTTTAAAAAGGAGTACTATGAACAACTCTATGCCCACAAATTTGAGAACCTAGATGAAATGGACCAATTCCTTAAAGGAAACAATCTATCAAAACTCACTCAAGAAGAAATAGATAGTCTGAATAGGCCTATATCTATTAAGGAAATTGAATCAATAGTTAATAACCTCCCAAACAGAAAGCACTAGGCCCAGATGGGCTCACTGGTGAATTCTACCAAACATTTAAGGAAGAATTTATACCAATTCTCTACAATCTCTTGCAGAGGATAGAAGCAGAGGAAATACTTTCTAACTTGTTTTCTGAGGCCAGTATTTCCCTAATACTAAATACAGACAAAAACTTTGCCAGAAAAGAAAACTATAGACCAATAACTTTCATGAACATAGATGCAAAAATTCTCAACAAAATATTAGCAAATTGAATCCAACAATGTTCAAAAAGAAATATACCACAACCAAGTGGGATTTATCCCAGATATGGAAGCCTCAACATTTTAAAATTAATTAATATAATCCACCACATCAACAGACTATAAAAGAAAAGTCACATGGTCATATCAATAGATGTAGAAAAACATCTGACAAAATCCAGCACCCATTAATGATAAAACCCTCAGCAAACTAAGAATAGAGGGGAACCTCCTCAACCTGATAAAGAATATCTACAAAAAAAAACCCTACAGCTAACATCGTATTTAATGGTGAGAATCTCAAAACTGTCCTGCAAAGATCAGGAACAAGGCAAGGATATTCCTTCTCACCACCTCTTCTTAACATTGTACTGAAAGTCCAAGCTAATGCAATAATACAAGAAAAAAATTTTTTTAAGTAATACAGATTGAGAAGGAAGAAATAAAACGTTTGTTTGCAGATGACGTGATCATCTATATAGCAAAATACAAAGCATTAACTAAAAAACTCCAGGAACTAATAAATGATTACCACAACATTGCAGGGTACAAAGTTAATATACAAAAGTTATTCACTTTTCTGCATACCATCAATGAACAAGTGGAATTTGAAATTAAAAACACAATACCATTTAAAAATAAAATCCTTAGTTATAAATCTAACAAAATACATACAAAATCTATATGAAGAAGACTAGAAAATGCTGATGAAGGAAATCAAAGAGTTAAATAAATGGAGAGATGTTCCATGTTCATGGATAGGAAGACTCAATATTGTCAAGATGTCAGTTCTTTCCAGTTTGATCTATAGATTCAATATAATCCTAATCAAAATCCCAGCAAGTTATTTTTTAAATATTTACAAGCCGATTCTAAAGTTTAAATGGAGAGGCAAAAGGACAGAATAGCCAAAACAATATTGAAGAAGAAGAACAAAGTTGGAGGACTGACACACCCAACTTTAAGGCTTAATATAAAGCTAAAGCAATCAAGATAGCATGGTATCAGTGAAAGAACAGACAATTATGTCAGTGCTATAGAACAGAGAGTCCAGAAATATACCCACATAAATATAGTCAACTGATCTTTGACAAAAAACAAAGACAATGCAATGGAGCAAAGGTAGTCTTTTCAACAAATGGTCCTGGAACAACTGTACATCCACATGTGAAAAATGAATCCAGACCCATATTTTATACCCTTCACAAAGATTAACTCAAAATGGATCATAAACCTAAAGGTAAAACATAAAACTATAAAACTCCTGGAAGATAACATAGGAGAAAACTTAGTATGATGTGATGACTTAGTATGGTGATGACTTTTTAGATACAGCACCAAAGACATGATCAATGAACAAAATAATTGATAAGCTGGACTTCACTGAAATTAAAGACTTCTGCTCTGTGAAAGACAATGTCAACAGAGTGAGGACACAAACCATGGACTGGAAGAAAATATTTGCAAAAGAAACATCTGATAAATGAACTCTTCAAACTTAACAATAAGAAACTCAAATAACTCTTCAAACTCAACAATAAGAAAAGAAACAACCCAATTAAAAACTAGGCCAAAGGCCTTAAAACCTCACCAAAAAAGACATACAGATGGCAAAGAAGTATATGAAAAGAGGCTCCACATCATACGTCATCAGGGAAATGCAAATTAAAACAACAATGAGATATCACTATGCACCTATTAGAATGGCTGAACTCCAGAACACTGACACCACCAAATGCTGGCGAGGATGTGGTGCAACAGGAACTCTCCTCTGTTGCTGGTGGGAATGCAAAATGGTGCAGCCACTTCGGAAGACAGTTTGGTGGTTTCTTACAAAACTAAACATACTCTTAACTATAATCCAGCAATCATGCTCTTTGGTATTTAATTAACCAAAGAGTTGAAAATTTATGTCTATACAAAAACCCTCACACAGACATTTATAGCAGCTTCATTCATAATTGCCCAAACTTGGAAGCAACCAAGAAGTCCTTTAATAGGTGGATGGCTAAATAAACTGTGGAAAAAAACAAACAATGGAATATTACTCAGTGCTAAAAAGAAATGAGCTGTCAAGCCATGAAAAGACATGGAGGAATCTTAAAAGCATATGATTAAGTGAAAAAAAAATCCAATCTGCAAAGGCTACATACTGTGTGATTCCAACTGTGTGACATTTTGGAAAAGGCAAAACTATGGAGACAGTAAAAAGATCAGTGGTTGCCAGGGGTTAAGGGGAGAGAGGGATGAACAGGTGGAGCACAGAGAGCTTTTAGGGCAGTTAAAATACTCTGTGTGAATCTATGACAGCAGATACCTGTCATTATACATTTGTCCAAATCCATAGAATGTACACCAAGAGTGAACCCTGTTGGACCTTGGGTGACAATGATGTGTCAGTGTAGGTCCCTCAGTTGTAACGAATGTTCCAATCTGCTGGGGGGATGTTGATAGTGAGGTAGGCTATATGTGGGGGGTGGGAGGGGGCAGGGGTACTTGGAAATCTCTATACCTTTCTTTTTTAATTTGTTTATCTATTTGTTTTTGTTTTTTTTAATTTTTGGCTATGTTGGGTCTTTGCTGCTGCTCATGGGCTCTCTCTAGTTGAGGCAAGCGGGGGCTACTCCTTGTTGCAGTGCACGGACCTCTCATTGTCGTGGCCTCTCTTGTTGCAGAGCACAGACTCTAGAGCACAGGCTCAGCAGTTGTGGCACACAGGCCCAGCTGCTCCACGGCATGTGGGATCTTCCTGGGCCAGGGATCGAACCTACGTCCCCTGCACCGGCAGGCGGATTCCTAACCACTGCACCACCAGGGGAGCCCTCTATACCTTCTTAATTTGCTGTGAACTTGAAACCACTTAAAAAAAAAAAAAGTCTTATTAAAAAAAAAAAGAATCTTGCTCCGACTATGGAATCAGATTTGCTGAACTTGAAACCAGGCTAATGTGGCCTCTGACAAGTTACTTATCCCCTCTGTGCCTCAGTTTCCACATGTGTAAAGCAGGGATAATAACAGTCCTGACCCATAGAGTTGTTGTAAGTGTTACAAGACAGTGCATTAAAAGCATGTAGCCCCGTGTCTACTGAAAAAGAGAGAGAGATTTGAGTTATTTACAACTGGTTTGTTGAACAGTCTGAACAAGTGAGGAACAAACAGGAAATGGCTTGATCTTCCTCCAACCCTGGGCTTCAAATAAGTTCTTCCACATCTCCTTCTCTGCCCCTTGACAACATCTCAGCAAGCCAGCTCCCCTTAGCACATGGGGCAGTTTTAACTACAAGAACAAGCCCCATTTCTGTAAAGATGACTCACTTCCAGGCATTAAGGAGTCCAGTCCAGTCTCAATCAAAATTCGAATCTCACATCCACTCTTACATCCAAGCCAAACTCGCAGGCAGGCCCTGTGGCTGAGCCAGTGATGGAGGAGGGGCTTCGCGCCCCTTTCCTTTTCCTGGTTCTCTCACTCTTCCCTTCCTCTCTGGGGCGAGGGCGTGGGAGATTAGAGGCAGGGAGCAGAACATCTTTTTTCTTTTTAACTTAGGTAGTCCTGTGGCTGTCGCCCTCCCTTGGCAATCCTCCAAATGCTGCCCCTCTCAAGGTCCACATTTTGTGGATTCTTTGGAGATCCCCTGGGGCCATGCAGACTACAGAGTTTCTTAACCTGGGAGATACATTCTTTGCATAATCTCTCGCAACACATCCTTCCTTTCTGGTTCATCTCCGCTGCACCCCGTCTCCCCACCCCCCAGCATCTTCATCTCCTTGTCCCCCCCTTCTCTTTCTCTATGCCCCCAGAGCCTGAACCCTCTGGACTCTGCCTCCAGGGCTTCCTTGCTCACTGATCTCTGGGTTCCGCCCATGGAGGCCCTGGCCGGAGACAGGAGGGTGGGAGCTGGCCCGCCCCGCCTCCCAGCACCAGGCGACACTGTCCCCTTGACCTCTGTCCTTGGAGCGGGAATGGCTCTGATGTCGTTAGTCCCCAAGAGCCTTGACATCCACCTGAAGTAGCACCTTCAGAAAAATTCTTCAGGGAATTCCCTGGCAGTCTAGTGGTTACAACTCTGTGCTTTCACTGCCCAGGGCCCAGCTTCAATCCCTAGTCAGGGAACTAAGATCCCGCAAGCTGCATGGAGAGGCAAAAAAAAAAAAAAGGAAAAATAAAAGTTAAAGAAAAAGGGGAAAAAGGAAAGAAAAATTCGTCAAAAGGCAGCACATAGAGTTCCATGTCAAAAACATTTATCGACAATGTGTAAGTCTGACAAAGGTTGTGCGCAAAGAACATACACAGAACTCCTACACGCCGACAAGAGAAAGAACATGAAAATGGACAAAAGACTTGAATAGGCACATCTCAAAAGAACAAATCAAAATATCCTCCTTCATAAGTTTCATAAACAGACAGAAAGGGGTCGATCTTGTTGGTCATCAGAGATACGGCCGCATACTCACTCGTGTGGCGGAAGGGGAAGTCATGGAAAATACCAAGTGCTGGCTAGGCTGCTGGGCAACCGGGACTCCCACATGCTGCTGGGGGAGGGGGAAGGGGTGTGAGCGTTTTGAAAAGGTCCTTGGTGTGTCCACTGACATTAAAGATACACACACCTGATGCTCCAGCAGTACCACTCCCAGGAAAGCACCCAATGATCACGAAAAGACAGGTACAGCCCCAAACTGGACATGGCACACATACGTATTAACAACTGAACGAATCAGTGAATTGTGGTGCAGCAGTGAGGAGCAGTGGTCTACATGGAAATGCAACGTACAACTCTTACAAATATAATGTTGAGTGAAAGAACAGAGAGTCGAAAGAAGACACACTATATGATTCCATTTACAGAAAGTTTAAAAGCAGACAAAACTCCTCTCAGCTGTTAGAAGTCCAGGTAATGGTTATCAAGGGTGGGGTGGGGCAGACGGGGAGTATGAGTATCTGAATGGCAGGAAAGGGTCTGTTTCCTAATCTGGGGCTGATAACACGGAGGTGCTCAGTTTGCAAAACCTCCTTGAGCTATACACGGACATACATGTTTCTGCAAGTATTTTATACTTCAGTAGAAAAAGCTCTCTTTGTTCTTTTCAACAAGCGGTGCTGTAACACTTGGATCTCCGTGTGGAATGACCCTCAGCCCTTACCTCATGCCACATTATAGCATTAACTTGAAGTGGATCATAGTCCTAAATGTAAGAGGTAACACTGTGCAACTTTGAGAAGAAAAGATAGGAGAACATCTATGTGCACTTGTGTTAGGCAAAGATTTACAAGTTACAACACAAAAAGCACCCAGTATAAAAGAAAGAAAATTGATAAATGGGACTTCATCAAAGTTTTAAAACTTTCATTCTTCAAAAGACCATTTAAAAAATGGAAAGACAAGCCGTAGTCTGGAAGAAAATACTTGCAAAGTACATATCTGACAAAGCACTTGTGTTATTCAGATTACATAAAGAATGTGCTCTTCTTTTAACTGATAAGAAGATTAAAAACAATTAAAAATTGGCAAAATATTTGAATAGACACTTCACCAAAGATATATAGACAGCAAATGAGCACATGAAAAGACTCTCAATAGCACCAGTCGTTAGGGAAATGAAATTAAAACCCCCCGAGATACCTCTGCACACGTAATAGATTGGATGAAATTCAGAAGACTTCCAATACTAAGTCCTGGTAAGAATGTGGAGGAAGTGGGACTCTCGTACACTTCCAGCGAGGATGCAAAACGTTACAAGCACTTTGGAAAATTTTGCCAGCTTCTCACAATGTTAAACACACACTTACCATATGACTCAGCTCTTCCACTCCTAGATACTTGCCTAAGAGAAATGAAAACATATGTCCACACGAAGATCTGTATATGAACATTTATAGCCCCATTATTCATAATCACCCCAAAATAGAAACAAAATGTCCTTCCACAGAGAATGGATAAACAAAGGTACATCCATGCAAGGGTACACTATCCGAAATGAAAAGGAGCAAACTGCAGACAAGTGCAAATTTGATGCCCAATATCCCTTCTGGGGGGGTGCCCCATCTCTAAAGGAGTCTCTGGGCCCCACTTCACCTGGTTTGAGTGCTCCCCACTGGGCAGTGACCCCACTGCTTCTACAGAACTCCCACTTGACCCCATCCGTCTCGAGTTTCTACAGTGGGTTGTCAGGTGCCACTGGGGTAAGGGCCTCAGAACCGGTTTAGACTTCTTAGCAAAGCCCAGAATGGATTTCTGGGCGCTGCTGGTGCTCTTCTGACAATGTGGCAGGTGCTTCTTTGCTGTTGTCCTCGGCTTTGGGGTCTTAGCTGAAGTTCAAACACTCCAGGGAATATTTCCATAGAGGCTGACGGGTGCCCTCATCTGCTCCCACCTGTTGGTGTGCCCACGGAAACAAGTGACGCAGAGCCATCACTTGTTACGTGGTTTTCAAAAATAGCTGGTTGGTTGGCTGAATCAGACCAGACAGCTCTTTCTGAAGAGTTGCAGTGAATAAATAAAAACTGCGGTGCACCTGAAGTAAACCCTAACCATTTCCTGCCTAACTCATGGGGCTCCACTAGGATGAAAGTATCTGTGTTTGCAGCATCCCTCATGTGCCCACGAGAGAGCATATTAATCCTTGATGGTCACTAGTATAATCCTGGAAAAGTTGGCTTCTTGTGCCATGGCAACATTCAGGGAGGATGAATTTTTTTTTTATTGAAGTATAGTTGATTTTCAATATTGTGTAAGTTTCAGGTATACAGCACGGAGATTCAGATATATATATATATATATATATATATATATATATATATATATATATATCTTTTCTTTTATATTCTTTTCCCTTATAGGTTATTACAAAATACTGAGTATGGTTCCCTGTGCTCTACAGTAGGACCTTGTTGGTTATCTATTTTATACAGAGTAGTGTGTATATGTTAATCCCAGCCTCCTAATTCCCCCCCGCCCCCCCACTATCCCCTGTGGTCACTATAAGTTTCTTTTCTATGACTGTGAGTCTGTTTCTGTCTTGGAAATAAGCTCATTTATGTCTTTTTTTCTTTTAGATTCCACATATAAGCGATATCATATGATATTTGTCTTTCTCTGTCTGACTTACTTCACTTAGTATGATAATCTCTAGGTCCATCCATGTTGCTGCAAATGGCATTATTTCATTCTTTTTTATGGCTAATATTCCCTTGTGTATATATGGGCCACATCTTTATCCATTCATCTGTCAGTGGACATTTAGGTTGCTTCCACATCTTGGCTATTGTAAATAGTGCTTCTATGAACATTGGGGTGCACATATCTTCTTGAATTATGGTTTTCTCCTTTCTTCTTTCTTGTGCCATGGCAACATTCAGGGAGGATGAATATTTTTAAAGCTGAAGACATCTGACTGCTGGTTCCTCAATGAAAGTTGCTACAGCTCTTTAATAGGCAGCTGGGAAAAGAGAGTCTGCCCAGCCTGGACTTTGTTGCTTCAAGTCTGAAAGGACCCCCTCCACCTTGCTAGAACTAATGCTTTCTCTGTGTAGTTGAGGACCTGGCTTCTGGTCATGAGTCCAGAGCCTGTAGCAGAGCCAGGGAGAAGATGCTGCATCTGAAAGAGACATCCACAGAGAACCCAGGTGGCTGCATTGGGGTGTGTGAATGGACCTTCTGTACCTCGAGGAGCAGCAAAGCCCTTTCACAGAACTATAGCAGGAAGGGGGAACCCTTCCAGGGCCCAAGAGTGAGTTCTTGTCTAACACTTCGAAATGATTGTCCAAGGAGACACACGTGTTGACAAAGCAGGAGACTTTATTGGGAAGGGGTGCCCGGGCGGAGAGCAGGAAGGTAAGGGAACCCAGGAGAACTGCTGTCCACGTGGCTCGCAGTCTCAGGGTTTATGGAGATGGGGTTAGTTTCTGGTTGTCTCTGGCCAATCATCTTGCGTGGCCCATATTTGGTGACTCAGGGTCCTTCCTGGTGGTGCGCGCATCACTCAACCAAGACAGATTCCAGCGCAAAGGACTCTGGGAGGTTTTCAGGACATATTATGGGCTGGCGTCTCTTCCCTCCTCCTTTCGGCCCCTCCCAAATTCTCCCCGTTAGTTTTCGGTGGCAGCACTGTGTCCTTTATCAGGACTTCCTGTTGTGAGACAACTCAGGCAAGCGGTTATCATCATCGTGCCTGGCCAAGGCGGGCGGTTTTGGTCAAGGTTCCCTAACAGAACAACACACTGGCAGAGTGACCCATCTACCCAGGGAACCTGAGAGACTTCAAGATGAGTGAGGGGAGCGCCAGTGGGCTTCAGCCACACGTCTCTCAGCCTGCTTCTGTGCACAGGACATGCTTCCCTCCACAGCTGAGCTGCGAGTGTCTGTCTTGTTCTTTCCAGGTATGAGCATTTGTCAGCCCTCCGCAGCATCCTTACACTTGTAATGTTCACAGGTAACCCAATCCAGTTAAGAACATGCTCCCATTTCAAGTATTAGTCGGGGGCTCTTCATGATCCAAAATCAGGTTTCCTCCTTGGCCAAGCCCCAGCTCCCCCGGCCCTTCCTGGAATGGAGGCACTCTGCCCTCATTGCTCGTCCTGGAAATTCCTGCTGCTTCCTCACAGTGAAAGCTGGGCTTGTCCAGTCAACACACTTGCTAGTTCACTAGTTCTTGACAACCTCTTGTAGGACCAGCTGCTGTGACATAAGACTGAAGTTCCTCTTTCGAGTGTAAATACTTCCTAGGAGAAGAAGAATTGCAAATGGCATGCAAAATCCAATTATTTACACCCATAGGCATTTTAGTCATTTCAGTTTCCACTCCTTGTGGTTTCCAAAGCTGGGGAAGTGAGGACCTGGGAGAAAATTGACACGTTGCCTCACGGGCTGCTGACATAAACCCCGCCATGGAGTCCTCCGCTCGCTGCCAGAGGCGTCTGGTTTGGTTTGGTTTTTGAGCACTGATCTGATTACACTCCCACCCTTTGGCCAGAAAGTTCAGGACAAAGTCCAAGTATCTCAGCAGGGAACTCAAGGCCTTTCACAAATGACTCGTATATGCTGATTTAACCCAATCACTTGTCCACACCTGCCCTCATCCCCATCCTCCCGTGCAGGCTGCACGCCCACCTGATGGGACTATATGCCACTCAGGAGGTGCCCATGATGTGAGAGCCTTCATGCCCCACTGCCTCACAACCCCCCCACCAGCTCCCCCCACCCCCTGGACCCCCCCATCTGCTCCCCCCGCCACCCCAGACCCCCACCTGCTCCCTCTTGACTCCCTGGACCCGTCAGCTCCTCTGACACCGTGCTTTGGAAGGAGCCCCTCAGACTCCCTGGGCATAGAGTTATGCCTGAAGCACCTAGTGCATTCTTCTGTGAAGCCTGAGTGTCAGCTGAGGTCACCCTGTCCTTTGAGATTCCCCACATAACCTGTGCCCCCACCCCACACTCTCCTCAGGATGCTGTGTCTGCACCTGCTTTCTCACGGGGTCCCCATCTCCTGACCCTGACCTGTGATCCCTCCTGTACCCTGCAGGCCTGTCCTTCCCTCTGCCCTGCAAGGCCCAGGACATGAAGTCCAGCTCCTCTGTCTGACCTCCCTCACCCACGGGGGTCCCTGCTTGTAGAGCAGGCTTGGCTAAGCAGTGGAATGAAGGAAGGTTTACACTGTGGAGATTCGGTGGCTGGAAACCAGACACCTCTATTCCTGAAGGCCCCAGGGCTCTGCCACTGGGAACCTTGCATTGATATTTATCCTTCCAGAGATTATTCCCAGGTACATATTATACAGGTACTTTTTTTTTTTTAAGAAAAAAGAGCTTATTCTCAGTGTACAGTCATGTATTTTGTTTCCTTCACTCAATAGGGTGAAAATTCCATGTTAATTAAATGTTCTTCAATGCCTTTGCCATTGCACAGTATTCAATTTTCTGGATTATTACAATTGATCAAGTACTCTGTTGTTGGGCATTTAACTGGAAAATTCTTTTGCCATTGACAATCAGTCTGTTCTTTCCTGTAATATTTCTAAAATTGATCTTCTCATAAACACTCTGATTATTTCACTGTTTTCCTGGCACCACTGCAGCCCCAACCACTGTGCTATGAAGCTGATTGTTTTTCAGGCAGACAAATATTTACGGATGCCCATGGTCCTTGGAAGACCCAAAAGACATATATGTGGCTCTGATCTCAAAGGAGACACAATCCTATTAACAATCATTTTGATCATATTAGTTTCCTGTTGATGGTGTAACAAATTACCACACACATAGTGGCTTAAGACAGCACAAATTTATTATCTTATAGTTCTGTAGATCAGAAGTCTGACATGGGTCTCAATGCATTAAAACCAAGGTCTCGGCAGGCTGCATTCCTTTCTGGAGGTTCTAGGGTATAATCCACTACCTGGCCTCTTCCAGCTTTGAGAGTCTGTCCACAGTCCTTGGCTTATGGCCCCTTCCTCCACCTTCAAAGCCAGCAGTGCTGTGTTTCTCCGCACCCCCCACCCATAGCCACTTCTTCCTCTGATTACAACTGGGAAAGTTCCTTTATTTTTCTTTTCTGTTATGGTTTATTCCAGGATATTGAACATAGTTCCCTGTGCTATATGATAGGTCCTTGTTGGTTATCTATTTTATACACAGTAGTGTGTACATGTTAATCCCAACCTCCTAATATATCCCTCCCCCACACCTTTCCCCTTTGGTCACCATAAGTTTGTTTTCTATGTCTGTGAGTCTGTTTCTGTTTTGTAAATAAGTTCATTTGTGTCATATCTTAGATTCCACATATAAGTGATATCATATGGTATTTAGTATGATCATCTCTAGGTCCATCCGTGTTACTGCAAATGGCATTATTTCATTCTTTTTTATGGCTGAGTAATATCCCACTGTATATAGGTACCCCATCTTCTTTATCCATTCCTCTGTTGATAGACACTTAAGTTGCTTCCATGTCTTGGCTACTGTGAATAGTGCTGCTATGAACATTGGGGTGCCTGGATCTTTTCTAATTATAGTTTTTGCTGATATATGCCCAGCAGTGGGATTGCTGGATTATATGGCAACGCTATTTTTAGTTTTTTGAGGACCCTCCATGCTGTTTTCCATAATGGCTGCACCAATTTACATTGGAAAAGCTTCTTTGATTCTAAGGGTTTGTGTGATTACATTGGGTCCCCCTGGAAAATTCAGGATAATCTCCCCATCTCAAGGTCCTTCACCTTAATCACGCCTGCAAAATCCTGTCTGCCCTGTGACATAACATACAGGTTCCAGGGATGGGGGTGTGGACATCTGGGCGGGGTGGGCATTACTCTGTCCACCGCATGACATTAGCTACCATTTATCGAGTAGCTGTTATTGTCAGTTTGAACGAAGCACTTTACAGGTGTTATCTCATTTAACCCAGCCCCGAATCCATGAGGCAGGTACTATTATCCTCACTGGGCAGAGGAGGAAACCGAGACTGAGAGCAGTGATTTAAAAGTCGAGGTTAATTCTCATGAGTAACACAAGTCAGTGAGAACTGTGAGCTTTCTCCATTTATTTGTTTGTTTGTTTGCTTATTTATTTATTTAAAGACAACTTTGAAACCTTACCAGAGACCCGGAACTTTCTGGGGAGTTGCTGTTTATAACACTGAGCTGGCCTACTTGGTGTTTAATCCACAGTGTTTGTGAAGGGTTAGGGAACCCTCCATTGCAGTTGTTGAGCTGGGTCAGGTGTGGATGCCCCGACCATGGAGGCAGGGGCTTGGGCTGCCATTTTGTCCAGCTTAGCGCATCTTCCGTGGAACCAGACGTGGCTCTGTGGACTTACAGACCCCAAACTGCACTTGTGACAGCTGCTAGGTGTGCACTGAGGCCTCCATTTAAAAAGGAAGTGGGGGCTGAGTGACTCCGCCGCCATCTCTTGGAGGAGATGAGTCTGATTCAGTCTCACGGGAGGTTTCTCAGCAGCCTCCCACCCGTGGCTGTGGAAGGGAAGCAGGTCTCCCTGGCCACAGCCTCCAGAGAGAGCTGTCATGGGCCCTCAGATCTCGGGTCGCCATCCATCAGGCAGCGGCACAGGGGAAGTACAAAAAGGTCAAGTCCAAGTGGCCTCCTGGTGCCTCCAGGGCAGGTGGGCTTTTTCTTCCCCGGGGGAACTGACAGGAGGTGACGTTAGCATCCCCAAAGAACAGGGTCGCCAGATTTAGGGAAAGAAAAAAACAAGAACAGAACAGGATACCCAGTTAAATTTGCTTTGGATTGAATTTCAGATGAATGATGAATAATTTTTTAGTGTAAGTATGGTCCAAATAGTGCATGTTTCCATACTTATACAAAACAAATATTTGTTGCTTATCTCAAATTCAAATTTACCCAGGCGTCCCGTATCTTATCTGACAGCCCTATGCTGGATGGAAAACACACATTTCTAGCTCAGGCACCAAATTCAGTGAATCCAAGCCTCATATTCCAAGCCCTCTAATTTTTTCTGTGGCTGCTTTTCAGATATTCTCTTTGGTTTTCAGCAGTTTTACCAGGCTCTGTCTGGATGTGTTTTTTTTTTCATCGATACCTCTTGGGCTTTATAACTCTTCTTAAATCTGAGGCATTCTGTCTTCCATCATTTTTGGACAATTCTCAGCCATTATCTCTTCAAATATTACTTTTTGCCCCCATTCTCTCTTTCTCCTTCTGGGACTCTAATCACATACATTTCTTTTACATTCTTTTTGTATTTTTTTAAAACTTATTTATTTATTTATTTATTCTTGGCTGCATTGGGTCTTCGTTGCTGCCCATGGGCTTTCTCTAGTTGCGGTGAGTCAGGGCTACTCTTCATTGCGGTGCGCGGGCTTCTCATTGCGGTGGCTTCTCTCATTGCGCAGCATGGGCTCTAGGCGCTTGGGCTTCAGTAGCTGTGGCATGCAGGCTCAGTAGTTGTGGCTTATGGGCTCTAGAACACAGGCTCAGTAGTTGTGGTGAACAGGCTTAGTTGCTCCGCAGCATGTGGGGTCTCCCTGGACCAGGGCTCGAGCCCGTGTCCCCTGCATTGGCAGGGGGATTCTTAATTAACTGTTTAATTTTTTTTCTCTTCTTGCTTCAGTCTGGATATATTTTTCTAATCTGCCTTCATGATTACTTATTTTCTTCACCTTGTATAATCTGTAGTTGAACTTAATTTTAGTTAAAATCAGTGCCTTAATTTTAGTTACTGTATTTTAAAGTTCTACAATGTCCATTTATTGCTTCCAGGTTGCTAGTGAAAATATTCATCTTGTCACTTAATTTCTGGAACATATGACTCTAGTATTTTAAAGTTCTTAAGAGCCTGACAACACCAATATCAGAATCTCCAGTGGCTCAGCTTCTATTGTCCAATTTTTTTCTCTTGGTCCAATCTTGTCATTTTTTCACACCTGGTCATTTTTGATTGAATGTTGGACATTGTGAAGGAAAATATTGAGAAAATGCCTTCCAGAAAGGTAGCAATCTTTGCTCTTAGTTGTGGACAAGGGAGCCCGTTTCCCCACATCATACACTACTGGGTGTCACCATCTCTACCAAAGAGAACTTATCTTTGTATCTTTTCAGTATAAACCTTTTGGATGGTGTGGAGTTTAAGTTTTCGCCTTTCTTTGATCCCTAGTGAGGTAGAGCCTTGTTTCTTATGCTTATTGGCCATTTATATTTACTCTAAAGAATGTTTTCAGTGTAAACCTTCACTTGGATCATGTATATTGAACATTGCTGAACAGATCTGGTGGATGGGAAAGGAAGACACAGCTGTGGATGAGTTTGTGGACAGCAGTATCTCTGTCACAAGTTCACCCAGTGACCCGATCAATTAAAAGAGCTCCAAACTATCAGTGCTGGCTCCTTTTTAAAGACTCCAACATCAGTTTCCCGACTGGTGGGAGCCACTTCCTACTTAAGCCGTTTGGGCCGTGAGGTGGTGAGGGCTCTGTAACAAATGCAGTCACGAAGGGAGAAGCATGGTCAGAGTTCATAGTCCCGTGGAAAAGAGAGATGCCCAAGCTCGGAGCGGACAGCCACTCCGGCGTCCACTGTTCTTTCCATTTCAGTGGCCGTTGTCACAACGGGCAAATGAGAGTGTTGCTTTTGCAAATCATTGTACTCCTGGCTGCATTGTGTGCCAGGCAGCCCTCCTGGGATCTACTGTCTCGAAAACCCCAGCCCTCACGGTTGCTCTTATGTGAAGAGCACGTAAGTGTCATCTTCTGCAGCAGAGAAGGGTTTGTGTTTGGGCATAGGTGTTTGCTTTCTAAATAACTTCCCCGGCATGGGCCAAAGCAACGGGACTTGGGCATTTAATTAGTCATTTTTAAAATAAGGGGGTGAGGGCTTCCCTGGTGGCACAGTGGTTAAGAATGTGCCTGCCAATGCAGGGAACACGGGTTCAAGTCCTGGTCCAGAAAGATCCCACATGCTGCGGAACAACTAAGCCCATGCGCCACATCTACTGAGCCTGCACTCTAGAGCCTGCGAGCCACAACTACTGAAGCCCGCGCACCTAGAGCCCGTGCTCTGCAACAAGAGAAGCCACCGCAATGAGAAGCCCATGCACCGCAACGAAGAGTAGCCCCCGCTCACCGCAACTAGATAAAGCCTGCACACAGCAACGAAGACCCAACGCAGCCAAAAATAAATAAAAATAAAATAACTTTATTTTTAAAAATAAATAAATAAAATAAAGGAGTGGGCCAAGCATGCTTAGTTTAGGAGGGGAGAAGAAAACCTTCCTGTTCTCCTCAATCCCACACCAGTTCTCTCTGGGCTCCCTTGTGGTCACACAGGTGGCAGTTCCAGGATCAGATCTGGGCAGCCCATGGTGCTGGGTTCCAGGAGGGATTTTCACAGTTAATTGATCCCCCAGGTGGCCCTCAGATGTCCATCCAGTCAGTGAGTAATTGGGAGTTCCTGCTTGGAAACTAGACTTTCTGTCAATGAGAACTTGAAGACCAGCTTCCCACTGGCTCTAAATGGGCTTTTATGGCTGAGACTCCAGACCCAGGGCTTTTTTTCAAAGGCTTTATACAGCAATTAATGGCTGCAAGCAGACACTCAACCTCAGATGCGGAGCCAGTGCCAGATTCTTCGCTGCTACGGAGGCTCCAAGAGCAGTGTTTGTTCTCTGACGTTGCTCTAAATGGGGGCTCTTTTACAGCCATAAATAACTGCTTTTCCTGCGGAGGGGGGAGCAGGGGGACAGGTGAATCACAGCAAGATATTTTTTTAAAGAAGAGAAACAGTAAACTTATCACTCCTCAAGAAATTTCCAAGGATGTCCCATATATTCCTTGTAGGAAATACCCTGTAATTTTCCTAACTTTCATGCCAGTTTTCCTCATTTTTTACTTTAATGAATGAGGCTTGCAGCCATCCCACGTTAGTTCAGCTCTTTAACATTTTTTCCATATTGTTATTTGGAGACTAGCTTTCGCCGCAGACTCCCTTCCACCCACACACGTGGTGCTTGAAACTGTCCGTCCAGATGGTCCTGGTGTGGTGGGCAGGGGGTCCTCTGGCCCCAGTGGCCAAGCCGTGCAAGCAGCACAGATGGCCCTGGATCCTGTGGACGGGCAGGGGGCGGGGGTGGAGACTGCAGGGCATCAGGAAGTGGAGAAGGTTCTGTGTCACCCATTCTCACCCTGCGTGGCAATCACTTGGGAACTCAGGCCGAGCTGGGGTGGTGGCCTGGGTAGATGATGGATGGATGAGGCCTGCAGGTCTAGTGGGGGAGGGGATGTGGGCCCCCTGGGCGGTGACACGTTCACATCAGCTGAGAATGTCATTGGAGCTGCTTCCGGCTTCAGACGTGGCTGTGGAAACTCTCTAAAGAGACTCCTTCCCTGTTCTCCAGGGACAGGGGCGTGAATGGGAGCTTTCCCCGGCCCGCAGGTTCCGGGCCCCAAGTGATGGTTATAATCCTCCGTTCTTATTGGACACCGAATCCTGGCTGTGCTGCTGGGGGCTCCGGGGTTGGGGAGGGAAGACCCCCTGGGGCTTCATGAAACTACAAAGGCTACTAGTCATGACCTCTAGACCGTTTCCTTTTTTGAGCAAAATAAGAAATACCAAACGCGAAGTTCTCGGGAGTGTGGAGTGGGGTTGGTGAGTGGGCCTTTGCCCCAGCTGCCTTCTCGGCCTCAGCGCCCCTCCTGTACAAGGGCGACACCGGCTCTGCCCTTGCTGCAAGGAGAAGGGCCCAGCACACGAGATGTGCTCCAGAAGCCGGAGCTGCTGCTAGGATTTTACTTCTTCATTGTGAATAATGAATGTCACACTTGATTTGCTCCAGAGGCGGGAGGAGGGGAGCCGATGGAGGGAGTCTGGAGGCAGGACCAACACGGAGACGCCTCTGAGGCCGGACCAGGAGGCTGCTCCTGGGAGCAGAGGGAGGGGCGGGTGAGGAGGGCCAGTCCCTCCAGGCCCCTGGCCCCGGGGCCCCAGCAACACCGGCCCTGCAGTCCTAAGCTGCCCCGTCCTCCACCTCCAGCCCCAGGTCCTTCCAGAACCCCCTGGACCAACTGGCAGACATTTGCCCCTCGGCCCCGGCTGCAGGTCCTAGGAGGTCTACTGTTCAAGGCAAGGACCCCGGGCTCTGGCAAGGGGACCCATTCCCCCAACCGCGCACATGTGTATGTGAGTCTGTGTCGTGGACTGGAGGAAGGGCTGGCTCATGGAGTCTCCCCAGAGGCCAGAGCCACCCCCTTCGATTGCCCACGGCTCCCAGACACACCCCAGATGTGGATGAGCCTGGCCTGCACCTGGAGGAAAGACTCTGGGCCCTGCAGGACAGAGACAGAGCCCGGCCAAGGCAGGTGCCGACCAGACCCCATGCCCATACCCTGCCGTCATCGCAAACACCACATTGGGCTTTGGCCCAAGTTGGCCTCCCCAGCCCAGGGCTCCAGTTTTGGGTGCTGGGCAGGGTGGAGGAAGGGTGGGGAGAGCAGTATTGGGGGTGGGGTTGGGATGCTGGGCCATTTGTGGGGATAAGGACCACGGTCGGGCCCCAGGGCTGATGGCAGCAGACGGGGCACAAACCCAGGGGTCTTAGGTATGGGGTCTGTGCCCACCTGGTCCTGGACGGGGGCAGCCCTCAGGGGTCTAGGCAAGGGCCCAGGGCCTGGCAGAAGGGAGGGGGTCAGGAGGGACAGGGAGGGGGCCTGGGAGGAGAATGGGGACATAAAAGGGGCCTGGGGGTGTGCGGGGAAAACAGCGATGGAAGGAAGGAGGCCCAGATAAGCCAGAACGCGGCAGCTGGCCTCAGCCTCCCCTGCGCCCGGCCCAGGTGGGCACTTTCCCCTCCCCCGAGGCCCAGTAATCTGGCTGGGACTCCTCAGGCCCCTCAGTGCTGCTGTCAGTTATCCAAGCCCTTTAAGGCTTTGTGACTGTGTGTCATTCATCCCCCGTCCCCAGCACCCCCCCCAGAGCTGGGAGCCTGGGTCACCCACTCGCTCCCCTGCCCCCTGCACAAGGGCGGCCTGAGCCCTGCCAGGCTGCAGGCACTGAGCCCGATAGGCAGGCAGCGACCCTGCCAGCGGGTCCCCGTCTTCGCCAACCCGACATCCCAGAGTGGAGACAGACGACAGTGGACACGTGGACCAGACAGGTGGACCAGAGGATTCCAGAGCGTGGGAAGGGCCACAAGAATGAGAAACAGAAAATGTGACAGCGGGGTGGAGGTGACTTTGACTTGAGCGGGCAGGTTTGTCCTGGGCTAAGCCTGGCCTGGTGGACAGGCAGAGGAGGTGCTGGGTAAATGGATGCGGGGGAACCGATGGCAACAGGCAGGACCTGGAGCCTCGACTCTTTGGCTAGGAACTGGCCTGTTCCTCCTGCACCTGCCAGATGCTCCCCCACAGGGTACAGGAAGCCGCGATCCCAACCAAGGGGGAGGGCAGGTGTTCTCAGGACACGGTGCTCGCATCCTGGGAGCGGGCCTCACACCGCACTGAGCCCAGTGGGCCTATCGATGGGGACTGGGGGGGGCTGGTGGTCCCTCACAGGGGACTTAGAGGGGGAATCCAAATGCCACAGGTGACCGTACACGAGCAGGGAAAACCCTGCCCAGTCCTGCCCTGGGGAGGGGCCCCAGCGCATCTAGGCGGTCTTTTCTCAGAGACACCCAGCCCTGCGCAAGCCTGCCTCTTCCTGTGCCTCTTCCTGTCCTCCCTGCTCCTCAGCCTCGAGGCCCCACGAGGGTCCAGCGGTCTCTCCGTGCCAGGGAAACGCCCCTCCAGCAGGCTCTTCGTTCCCAAAGAGCAGCCTGGATCCTGGGGTTCTCACCCAGTCTGTCCCAAGAGACCCCCGGCTGCTTCCTTAGACTGTTGGTGGGCTCTCGGGATGCCGTGGGAGCTCCCCCGTCGGAGCCACTGGACTTCTATGGGATACAAGGGTCCTGGAATTCCAGTTCTGAGCAGGTAGCCGCCGGTGGGCCGTACCCCATCAGCTGGTCCTCCAGCTGTCCCTGAAACCCTTCTCCCCTCTCTGCCCTCCCCTGGCCCTCCCCTGGCAGGCCAACCCTGTTCTGGTCCACTCTGGTTTTCCGGTTTCCGTCCGAGGAGTAGCACAGCCACCCCAGATCCAGGCCTGCTTGGGTCTGGCCCCCAGCCCCCGAGCTGGCCTCTCGTGGCTCAGCAGCGGCTGTGTTCCTGCCCCCAGGCTGGTCCTGACACTGCCCTTCCCGAGGCACGATCTCATCCGCTGCAGGCCAGCCCCTGACAGTCCCAGCTCTTGCCCTCTGTGTTGCGGAGCCATGACCCTTGCTTGGCCTCTCCCCTCTGCCCCCACTGGTCCTTCATGAACAGCAGTCGGGGCAGCTGCCCCACTGGAAGGTGCCCCCTTGAGCCCTCACTGCCTCCCGCGAACCCCAGCGTCAGTCCCTGAAGTCTGCCTTGGGAGCCTCAGTGGAACCAACAGTAAGAGGACCCTCCGGGACTCCATGTTTCAAACCAGGTGTTTATATCAGAACAAAGCCCACATGGATTGGTTCAGGTTCCCTGGAGAGTCAAGCCATGGCAAATAAATAATGCAGGGTAGAAAAAGGGGGAGAAAAGAAAGGCTTAACTTCCCTTTTTCTACTGAGGTATGGACCATAAAAAAAGGAAGAACAAACTTTGAAGCAGCAGTGATTTTGGAACAAACCCTGAACATAGACGGATGCTCTGGGGGGAGGGGAAAGAAATGGTATGCAACATCTTCCCTAGAAAAAGGGCAAGGGTCCCCCTGCCCCCTTCCTTCTGCAGACGCTGCAGGGCAGGCCCTGGCCTCAAGTGGTTATTCCACAGCAGAGATGCGCTGAACCCACTGTCTTTGTGTTGAAGTCTGTGTGTCTCATCACCTGGCCATTTTGCATTCCTAAAACTCAGAATGTGGGTGTGTAGATGAATCTTTTAAAACTGTTTTTAGATGAAGCATTTGAGGTGAGGCCCCTTGATGAACTAGATTTTGGGGAGGAAAAGTTTAGCCAGAAATGCATGACTGGCCCGGGAGGGGCCCCTCCCATGGCCTCCGAGCACACAATCCCGTCCACTGCAGGCTGACCACTGCCCTGCCCACCCAGAAACACAGGTGCCGAAGCTGCCTGTGTGGGAGCAGCAGCACCCCTCCACCGGAGCCCTTTCTACCCTCCCACCGACCCACCCCGGCCCCCGGCTGACCCGGCACAGTACACTTGAACACTCGCTGTGGTCCTGTTTCCTTCCGTCTGAGGGATTCATCCATATCGGTTCTGTTTGTTTGTTTTTTTAACATCTTTATTGGAGTATAATTGCTTTACAATGGTGTGTTAGTTTATGCTTTATAACAAAGTGAATCAGCTGTACATATACATATATCCCCATATGTCCTCCCTATCCCACCCCTCTAGGTGGACACAAAGCACCGAGCTGATCTCCCTGTGCTATGTGGCTGCTTCCCACTAGCTATCTATTTTACATGTGGTAGTGTATATGTGTCCATGCCACTCTCTCACTTCGTCCCAGCTTACCCCGTATCGTTTTAAGTTTTATTTTCATAGTTTGAACAATATACTAACTTACTGTACAAACATTAGAAAATATGGGAAAACAATAAATGAATGGCAGCTCCAATTCCTCTCTTCAGATATTCAGAAATTGCCGCCAGTCACACACATACACGTGAGCCTGCATTTCTGGTTATGACAGCTTCTGCTATGGTCTGAATGTTCTTGTCCACTCACATTCATATGTTGAAACCTAATCCCCAACGTGATGGTATCAGGAGGTGGGGCCTTTGGGGTGATGAGGTCATGAGGGTGGAGTCCTCATGCTGGGATCGGTGCCCTCATCAAAGAGACCCCAGAGCTCCCCACCCCTTCCACCATGTGAGGACCCAGTGAGAAGGTGCCGTCTGTGCCCCAGGAAGCTCTCACCACACACTGACTCTGCCAGTGCCTTGACCTTGGACTTCCCAGCCTCCAGAAATGTAGAAATAAATGTGTTTATAAGCCAGCCAGTTAATGTTATACCAGCCTGAACAGACTAAAACAGCTGTATAACAAATTACCCCCAAAACTTAGTGGCGTAAAGCAGTCCTTTATTATTCTGTGGATCAGGGAAGGAATTTGGACCTAGTGGGGATGTTTGGCCTCTGCTCCGTGATGTTGGGGCCTCAGCTGCAAGACCAGAAGGCTGGGGGCTGGAGAGTTGTCTGGGGTTTCCTTCTGTCACATGGTCAAAGGGGCTGTTCTCGACTTCTCGGGGCAGGCAGAGAAGCAGTGGTTATGAATGGAGAGGGGCCCCTCAGCCACGGGGGTACCATCCTCAGGTTGGCTCGAATGGCTCGGAAAGAGGATTTACATCTCTGTCACCACGTGAACATCTATGACATGTGACAGCGTGCCTGGAGGCTGAGCATACACACTGACATCGTCCTTCCTGTTCCCTTTTCGTGCTCACTCTCCACGTTGCTCTGCTTTCTCACAAAGGACGGCATGTGCACTCGTCTGCATCACTGTCAGAGGCTTCTGCTGAAATACGCTTCGTAGTGACGTAGTGACGTAGTGACGTAGTGGAAGCATCTTGTTTTATACACTCTCCTTGTCTGACAGCTCTGTTTTCTAGGAGGTGTTGTCTTATTTGTCCACAATCATCCAAGAAGATAAAGGAGAAGAAAAGAGAGGGAGGAAGAGGGAAAGGGTTGTTATAATCGTTCTAATTTTCCTGGGAGGAAAGCGTGGTTTGTGGAGTCATATATCACCATGTTAATGTTTACAAACAAAGACACCAGAGGCCACTGGTGCTCAAACACAGGATGCACTTTCTGTCTGCAAATCGTTTTTTTCTCAGGAAAATTAAATTCCGAAAATATTTGCACTGAGTCAAAAAAAGTTTCTCTTCACATCTCTCATTTTTAGCTACATTCCTCATTTGTGTGTCGAGTTTGAGTCCCTTTTTTAAAAGTTTAAATAGGATCGGAAGCTATCCATTGAAGTTGAAGCCAAGCTTAGAGGAAACGTCCTGTAAAGGGAAGGAACACCATAAATGTGACAGAGAAAGTGAAGAGAAAACGCCTTCCCCCATTTAAATGTCAGTGAAGGCAGCCCCTCAGAAGCCCCCTCCGGACTGTCAGGCTCCCCTGGTGGTGGGGATGGAGGTACAGTCTAGAGCTGCTGTCTCAGGGGCACAGGTGGGACCAGCATGAAAGGAGGCCCGATTGATGGAATGTTCTGGAAACAACCGGCGGCCGGCGAGAAAGCAAGTCTGCAGATTTCAAACCTGACCCCAGCCCATGCAGATATGCAAGCAGGGCATCCGCAGACAGTGTCTTTAACACAGAGCAACGATCCCGTTACCTTCCGGAGCTGGGGTGGGAGCAGGAGAGAATGACTTTGGGATCCAGGGAGTGGAGCAGCTGCCGTGCCACGTGGCCCTGGGCCCAGGCCTCGGAGCCACTATCCCGTGGGCGCGCCTGCTGTACCGTGCAGGGTCATAGCACTGGCGCCACGGGACCCGCCGCCCCTCCCACCGCCGCTGCGACACCTACATTCCTGTCCCCCGCAGGAGACACCTCCGCGCGGGCACCATCCGCCCCTTCACCCGCTGCTCAGCGCAGGGCAGGTCTGCCCCGTCACAGCTCAGCCCCAGGGAGAGCCTGTCATGGGCAGCACGGCAACGGGACAGAGCGTGGTGTGTGGGGCTGAGAGCCGGGTGCTTGGCCAAGACCCTCACTCTCAGTCCCGGCGCGGCTCTACCTCGGCTACCGCGTCCGAGATGCGCGGCCCTGCACTCCACCCCGCACCCACTGCGTCTCGGCTGCGCCGGGACACCGTCCTGCGCGCCTCCTGGTCCAGCCCCAGCAAGGTTATCTCCCTCCTGGATCATGTCCTCCAACCAACACCAAACAAAAAAATCCTTCCGTGACCCACTTTCCCTCCGGCTACTGCGCATTTCTCTTTCCCTTTCCAGGAAACTTATCAGCGAGCTGTCGACACTCGCTGTCTCCAATTCCTCTGCCATTCCCTCTCCAAGGCTGTCCGGCTTCTTCCGCAGCACCTTCTTCACGGCCTCCCCTGGGCTTCCTGCCCCGCCTCCACGGCTAGACACCCTCACCTCCCCAGGGAAGGCCGGGGTTCCGTCCTGAGCCCTTTCCCACCAGCGCGTCCTCCTTGATGGCCCGTTGGTCTCCTGGCCTTAAATGTCAGGACCCCCAAACACACGTCTCCCACCCGCCTCTCCTGCACGGCCCAGGCTGCCGGTTCTCAGCACCAAGTCTAAAAGCAGCTTGAGCCCAGCGTGTCAGCACGGAGCGTCCCAGTGCCCTGCGCCTCCCCAGTCTTACCCGCCAGGAAGTGGCAGCCCCACAGCACAGGCCACACGTCCGAGTCCCTTGGACTCCCCTCCTTCTGTACCCTATTACTTGGAAGAGCACCTATTGGGGGCCACCGTTCCCACCATGACTGCATGACCCTGGTCCCTGTCATCACTGCCTCTGGATTATTGCAAACAACCCCCTCCTGAGTCCCTGCGTGGCCCCTGCAGTCTCGCCTCAATACATAAAAGAGTGACCCTTTCAGACAGAGACCAACGGGGTCCCCCACGGTCCCCTCCAGCCTCACGCAGAGACAGAGCCAAAGCCCCTGCAGTGAAGGAGGCCCCCTTGACCCAGCCCTGCTCCCTGGTGATGGTGACGGCACCTCTGCCCACACCTCCCCGCCCGATGTATCCCCCGCTTCCTGATCTCAGGGCCGAGCTGTCCCTGCCAGGGCTGCCTGCGCCTCCCCCTCAGTCCTCCTGGGTGTGCTCAGATCTCACCATCTTGGAGACACCCCAGCACACACACTTATTTAAATTGCAGCTTCCCTGGGGATCACTTCCTGTCCTCTTTTCCTGCTTCATTTTCCTCCTTATCACATTTCTCTCTGTGTGTATTTTATTTAACTGTCCTGTTTACGTCTTCCTTCCCCATTAGGCTGTAACAGAATGTCCACTCCATAAAAACAGAGCAGGTATTGTGTCTGTTTTGCCCACCCTGCATCCCCAGGGCCCAGATCCGGGCTGGACACAAAACCTCCCTCTGCCAGGGAGTGAACAGCTCAGAATGTCAGCCCCACAGCAGTGTCGCCAGCCTCCCCCTGCCCAACCCCATAGGATGGAGCCATCGGGTCGCACATGTGGAAAAGTACCATGCAGCTCAGGGTGGGTGCCCTGAAGAGCAAAGTTCGGGGTGTGCTGACCACCTGAGTCACACAGAACCGTCCACAGTGAGGGCTGTGAGGTGGGCCCGCTCTCACGGACGAGGAGAGAACTGACAAACACAGTGGACGGTCCAACAACCACTTCTAAAGAGAAAGTCTCAAAAGACACAGCATTCAGGAGGCCCTCGGGCTTTTGCAAGGCCAACCATCCCCCTGACCAGGATGCAGACGTCACACAGGAAGTGAGGGACACGCACCGAGCCCAGTGGGGAGGGGACGGGACTGTGGCCCTACAGCACAGGCCATGCGGCTGGCAAGTCGCTTCAACTCTCTGCACCTCTGTCTTCTCATCTGTAAAAGGGGGATAGTAATGTTGTTTTTCTCATGATTGTGAACATTAAATACATACACACGTCTATAGTTCAGAACAGTGCCTGGCACTTAGTAAACGCTATAGAAATGTTTGCTATTAATATTGTCAAGCATATGAAATAATGCCCCCAAACTAACAATAGATTCCTTCATCTCTCTAAGAGGTAGTTTATGGTTGCATATCAGGTAATTTTTTTAAATTATAGGACAAAATGAACTTCACATGTGTGACTATTTACACATTTTCACAATTTTATTTCATTGTTTTTTAAATAAATTTATTTATTTTATTTATTTATTTTTGGCTGCATTGGGTCTTCGTTGCTGCGCACAGGCTTTCTCTAGTTGCAGCGAGCGGGGGCTACTCTTCGTTGTGGTGCGTAGGCTTCTCATTGCGGTGACTTCTCTTGTTGCGGAGCGCGGACTCTAGGCACGGGGGCTTTAGTAGTTGTGGCGCTCAGGCTCTAGAGGGCAGGCTCAGTAGCTGTGGTGCACAGGCTTAGTTGCTCTGTGGCATGTGGGATCTTCCCAGACCAGAGCTTGAACCCGTGTCCCCTGCATTGGCAGGCGGATTCTTAACCACTGTGCCACCAGGGATGCCCTATTAAATTTTTAAAGAAGGTTCCAACCAAGCCCCCTTTTTCCACTATTGACTGTGACATATAGTTTCCCTCTCAGTGGATTTAAAGTGACTTTATCCAGGTCCAGTAGGGACTGACGGGGGAAGTGTGCTCTCCAGAGAGGGCAGAGCCAGGGCTGGGGGAGTGAAGAGGCTCATTACGAGACGTCCACAAAGGAGCGCTGAAGGTGGGCTCCAGGGTGGCCATCCACAGCTTCATCCATGAATTCATCCAGCCATGTTTGTGTGCATCTGCCAGGGCTTGGAATCCAGCGGGCCTTGGGGGAGGGTAGAAGGATGGATGATAGGCTTCTGGGTCCGGACAAGACAGAGAACAAGCAAGGGCTGCCCTCACCCCCACCAGCAGCAACCTTGGAGGCCTTGCAGGAGAGGGAGGGACACAAAACTGCAAAGTCCTGTGGAGACCCCAGGCTGGTGGGAACACTGGGGGTGGTGATGGGGGAGCTGGGACCGTGGAGGTGAGGGGACCACTACTAGGGCAGGAGGCAGAGGAGAGCTGGGAAATTCTGTTGCTGTCTCTGCCTGTTCTCCCAGAAAGAGACCAGCAGCCCATCCCACAGCCTCTTATCAGAGAGGGTCTGCTTGGGGTGGCCCAGTCCTGCCAGGTGAGGAGCTGATGGAAGCGGCCCTGCCAGATCGGCTTCCCTCCAACACCCTCTCCTTGCCTCCCCTTCTGCTCCCCAGGGCTGGTGGGCTGCAACCTGGAAAGCCAACCTCCTCCTGGGGCCACTGACATCTGTGAGTTTAAGGAAAATTCTGGTGGAGCAACAGCAAAGAGGGTGCTTGGCAGTAATTCTGTGGTCTCAGGGCTCATCCCTCTCTCGCGTCAGCCCCTCCAGGAGGGACACAGAAACCCAGGTCAGGCCTGGGCTTCACCTAGTCCCCCATTACCTGTCCCCAAACAGGGTGACAACAGCCCCAGGAGGACAGGAGTCCACGAGCCAAGGGCAAACAGAAGACCCAGGAGTACAGCAGCTCATATGGAGAGTATGCCCTGGACCACAGTCACCTCGGGAAGCAGAATTTTCAGGCAGATCCAGAATTTTTTTTTATAAATTTATTTTATTTTTGGCTGCGTTGGGTCTTCATTGCTGCGCACCTGCTTTCTCTGTTTGCGGTGAGTGGGGGCTACTCTTCGTTGTGGTGTTCAGGCTTCTCATTGCGGTGGCTTCTCTTGTTGTGGAGCACGGGCTCTAGAGTGCAGGCTCAGTAGTTGTGGCTCATGGGCTTTAGAGCACAGGCTCAGTAGTTGTGGCGCACGGGCTTAGTTGCTCCACGGCATGTGGGATCTTCCTAGACCAGGGCTCGAACCCGTGTCCCCTGCGTTGGCAGGTGGATTCTTAACCACTGTGCCACCAGGGAAGTCCCCAGATCCAGAATTTAAAATAAGTACAATAAATATTCTCAGGCAAGGGAGCGTATCAATAATTAAACAGAAACAAGGAGTCATAAAAACAACCAAAGGGTGGAAACTATAACCATGGAAAGAAGAGTAATGGTAGATGGGACCTGCACACAGATGGTTTTGGTAGGATTGCGTGCAGTGGGGAGGGGATGGTCTGGGGCTGGGGGATGAGCCAACTGTGAGGGGTGTGCCTGGGACTCCAGACCCCTGTTAGAAGCAAAGGCCTAGATGCACACAGAACAGGAATGAATCATGGTGATGGTGCTGAGTGGAAATAAGAAAACAAACAAGGCCAACAGAGTAATTAAATTAAGTTAAAAATATGAAACTGTGTGTCAGCAGATGCGTGGATAACAAAATGTGGTCTCCTCAGCCCTAGAAAGGAAGGAAACTCTGACACCAGCTACAATGTGGATGAACCCTCAGACATTGTGTTCTGTAAAATAAGCTGGGCACAAAAGAACAAATATTGTGTGACTCCACTCCTGTGAGGTCCCCAGAGGAGTCAGATTCCCAAGGACAGAAAGCAGAGAGTGGGTGCCAGGAGCTGGAGGACGGGCGAGTAGGGAATTAGTGTTAATGGGCGCAGGGTGTCATTTGGGGAGGATGAAAAGAGCTCTGTGGGTGGATGGTGGTGATGATGGCACAACCATGTGAATGTACTTAATGCCCCTGAACTGTCCACTTAAAAATAGTTAAAATGGTAAATTTTATGTTAGGTATATTTTACTACAAAAAAAAAAAATCTAATGAAGGTAATGAAAACAACCCTGTGTGTTATATACACGGACAGGACAGATACCAATAAAAGGACACACATTCAGTCTACTAGGATAAACAGACAGATGAGCCAAAGGGCTGCGGTGTGGGGCAGACGGTGACCTCTGCACGGTCCACAGAATGACACCCACATCCTGGCCAGGGAAGGAGTGGCTGGCAGGTCAAGAGACGGGATTATCTCAGGAACCGCTTTTCCGAGGGCAGGGGCTTCCCCACGCCGGCAGAGCCACCAGCCCTTCCAAACTCCAGTTCCCAAAGCACTGTCCCGGGGTCCCCTTCTCCTCAGCTCGGCTGCATCTGAAACCCGTCCCCGCCTTGCTGGCTGCCCGGCCACCCCTCCCCCCACACCCACGGCCATGGCCAGCTTATGCCCCTGCTGGGTGCGGGGGCCCGCAGCCAGGCTCGTGCGTGCAGTAGGTGCTCAGCGCGTTTCTGTTGGGTGAGAGTGAATGATGGGGAGGGAAAAGGGGGCAAGCTCTCTTGGCCTGGAAAAATGACAGGATGCTTCCATTCAAGGAGCCTGGTGGGATAAACCTCACTCCCAGACTCAGGAGCGTGAGAATGGCCACTCTGCTCCCCGAGGCCCACCGGGGGCAGAGTTGCCCTGGGTAACGTGACCGTGCTTAGTCACTCAGCTAAGCCTGAGGACCACTGCTTCCCAGCTGGGCAGCCTGACCTTTGACCCTGACTCGGCCTTCGGAGCCATGTGTATACAGTGGCGAAAACAGGACTTTGTTGGAGCCCTTCCAGGCTTTCAATCCCGTTTCCAACCAGCGAGACAGACAGATAGGGGGTGCCACCCAGCCCTCACCAGCATGTTCCCAAATTTTGGTTGATGTGTGCAGTTTGGGGAAAAACTGAGTCCGTCAGAACGCCCAGGTGGTGGGGGGAGGGACAGCGCAGGGGTGAGGAGGGGGTGGGGCAGTGCAGGGGTGAGGAGGGGGTGGGGGCAGCGCAGGGGTGAGGAGGGGGTGGGGGCAGCGCGGGGGGCGGGAGGGGGTGGTGAGGAGGGCAGGGCAGGCAAAGGCAAAGGTGAGAAGCTGAGGGTTCCGTTGAGCAGGTTGTTGGCGGCTTTGACCTAGAGCTGCCAGGACAGAAGGGGGCGTCCTCCGCAGCAGCATAGGGCTGAAGGCGGCGACGACGCCCATCAGGGCTCCTGGCTGCAGAACAGCCCTGGGTGATGGTAAGGAGAGGCATTTATTAAAGGGAGACCAAGTGGCTGGAGAATCACTTGGGGAAAATGATCAGGAACCCAGAGGTAATGGGTGACCACAACCTCAGCCCAGATCCCACCCGATGTGTAACTGGGCCGCTGCTGTCTGTGCCCAGGGCCCTGCTGGGACTCCTGCCTAGCCCTGCGCTCCCTTGCAGGGCTCAAGGAGAACACATTCTGGCCTTCTAGGTTTTCGTAGAGGGAGGCAGGGTCTTGCCTCCCACTAGAATGGCTGATTCCCCAGAGGTGAGAAGGCCATTCTGATGCTGGACAACCATAAAACAAAAATGGCCAGCAATGGCTCAGCGGTCCTGGATATTTCTAGACCCTATGGGCCCCTCTGTTGCTGAAGTGGAGTGATTGCTGTTATTTTGATTCTTCGTACCCCTGCCAGTGTTCTTTCAGATTTCCAGTTGTCAGAACCGTGCTGTGCACACAGAAAAGTTTCTTCCAGCACCTTAGACAGTCTCGTGCCTTCTTCTCAGAGTATAAAAATGTATTAATTCCCTGAAACCCAGGAGTAAATATCCATGCAAACGCTGGCTCTAACAAACGAAAAGTTATTTTAACAAAGATTGATGTGCGGGCCCCAGTCCACGTACAGATTTGTCACAATGGGACACTGCTCAGCGCTTCATCCTTTGCGATAAACGCCCAGCTGTGTAAACGGCCGTCAGAGAGCTGTCCGGGGGTCAAGGTCAGCCGTGGTTTGGGCGGGGTGGGCAGTGGCTTGCCGGGAGGTACCCAGGGTTATGGGTCTACAGTTGGGCAACTCCACAATCGATGCCCTGGATGATGAAATGGGGCTTATGGCAGCAGCCCTTGGTCCTGAGCTGGAATTTCACATCCAGGTGACCCCAAGAGCGACCCGTGTGTACGGGCTCCAGGAGGTCCCTGTGGGAGGGCGTTAGGGGTGATGGAAAATAGGCCCAGGGGGAGTAAGGCTGGAGGTGAGTGCATGATCCTTCACTCCTGGCCTGATTTATCCAGACTCGGTAAAGAGAACCAGGCTCATGGAGGCCGGGCACACAGAAGGCGGGAGCGATCCTGAGAACACGCCTGAAAACAGGCTAGCTTGTCGATTCCGGGAAGCAGTCTGGTCTGGTGTCCCTAAAGGCCCAAGTGTGAGCTGAAGGATTTTCAAGCAAGCTTGTGATTCTTTCCACAAATTAGAGCCTCTCCACTTGCGAGCACCTGTCCCCGGCTGTGCGCAGGGAGTTCTGCAAGGAATCCCCCCCGGGACAGTGCATGAGGCCAGAAGGAGGGCCCAGCCAGGGCTGCAGGGTGCAACTGCCCGCACGAGAGGCCGGCTGGCCAGCCAGGAGCCACCTCCCAGGCCCAGCTTCAGGGCTGGGTTTCCTGCAAACCACGATTCTGGAGCAGGGCCGCCAAGCCGATGATGCGTGTTTATGGTTTTCACTGTGCCCCTGGGACAGCTGTGGGCCTCCTGGATCTAGAGCCGCTGGATCTGGAATCCCTGGCAGCTGCTAGTCCCCTAAAGCCTCCCACTGGCTTTGAGCAATCAGGGCTGTTTGTTCATCTCTCCTGTAAACAGCTGTTTTCCCAGTGACTGCCCAGATCCTGTTAAATATTAACAAAGAGCTGCCTCCGCAGCCGCTCGCAGGGCGTCTGCTTTAAATATTTAAGTAATTGCCTTTCGGTCCCTGAGTGACTTTGGCTCCAACTGCTCTGTCACTGCACTTGCCTCCCTGGCTATGGAGCAGCTGGATGTGTCAAAGCTCCTGTTCTCTCTCCTCTTCTTCACTCCCTGCCCCTGCTCGCGCACGGTCTCTCTCTCTCTATCTCTCTCTCTCTCTCTCTCTCTCTCTCTCTCTCTCGCTGGACATCCATCACTCAGGCGCTGGGTCAGATGTGTGCGGCCAGGGCGCACCCCTCCTCCCTCTCACATCTGGGGTGTGCGCTCCCACTCTTGGGGCCCGTGGCTGGGGCATCGCCATACCGTCGCGTCGGGACTTCTAAGCCATCCTCTCGTTTGCTCTTCATCCACATCAGGGTTCGTGTGAGACATGTGGGTTTTCTTTTGCAGGCTCGTTGTGAAGCTCAGGAAAGAGGATTAAGCTCAGATAGCGACCTCGGCCCCGGAAGCTGCGCGGCCTCCCCGCAGGGAGAAGGGGTGCAGAGGCGCCGTCCTCGGGGGGCATGGAGCCCAGGGCTCCTGGGAGCTGGGGTTGCGCTGGGTGGTTCTGTGTCCGCGTGGCATCGGGTCATAACCACACACCTTGGAACAGTATCCCTGAAACCACAGCTTTGTGTGGACTCAGCTGTGGACACTTCAGTGGATCTGGCCCCAAACGGGCACTATGGAGGAACCACGAGGCAATGACTTTCTCTAGCTCTCTCATTCCTTGGCTGGAGTTTGGGAATGAAACCACTGAAGGTCTCCATAGAAATGTCGGGAAATTCGGAGGAAAGGGCAGGTGCTGCCTGGCCCCTAGCTGGGATCTCCTCTCCCTGGCCAGGAGCCTACGGAAGCATCGGTGGAAGACAAGACATTATCTTTCTCCAACTTGGGCTGGAGATTCCTCACCTAAATTTGTGAGACCCCATGACAGTTATATATATCCTAAAAGCTATTGAGATCTTCTCAAAGCTAAACTAATTGAAATCCATTTTATCTCAAGAGCTACTGTGAAGCTCTCAGAGTAAAATGAACTTCAATTTACTTTAATTTAGAAATGGTCTTTTTAAAATAGATACATTAAAAAAAAAAAACACCTTTTTTTTTTTTTAAACAGGGAGAAGGGGTCACAGTTACAAATTGCAATTCCGGCTTGGCCCAGGTGGGGCATCACTGCGTCCTGGGGCCACTTCCCGTTGGCAGAGCCTGTTGTAAGTTGCAGCCAGTAGTCCACGAGCCTGCATGGGAGTCACAGGTCCCCAGCTGTGCAGCCTCTCTGCTTCTCACGCCCCTCATTTCTTCTTCTTTTTTTTTTAAAAATAAATTTATTTACTTATTTATTTATTTTTGGCTGCATTGGATCTTCGTTGCTGTGCCTGGATTTCTCTAGTTGCGGCGAGGTGAGTGGGGGCTACTATTCGTTGTGGTACGCGGGCTTCTCGTTGCTGTGGCTTCTCTTGTTGCGGAGCACAGGCTCTAGGCGTGTGGGCTTCAGTAGTTGTGCCATGTGGGCTCAGTAGTTGTGGCTCACGGGCTCTAGAGCGCAGGCTCAGTAGTTGTGGTGCCCAGGCTTAGTTGCTCCATGGCATGTGGGATCTTCCTGGACCAGGGCTTGCACCGTGTGCACTGGCAGGCGGATTCTTAACCACTGCGCCACCAGGGAAGTCCTCATGCCCATCATTTCTAAATGGAGAAAATAATAGTATCTACCTCACAGTATTCAGAGATCACTGTAGACCCTGTCCGTGAAGTGTGGTGCCTGAACACGGTAAGCCAACAACAAATGTGCTGGAGATACAGCCATGAGCACCAGCTGGAAAGAAGTGTTGTCTGGGCCAAGCGGGAAGCGTCCAGGGCCGCACACAGGAGTCAGCGGTAGAGGATGAACTGGCTGCCATGGTCCAGGCCAGCCTGGAGGCAGGGGCATTAGCAGTCAAAAGATTTGGGGAAAAAAACCAACAAAAAGTGATTCTGTAAGCTGGAAAGCAAATGGATGGGTATGAACGGAGGAGAAAGAAAGGCAGAGTCTGCCTCTCAGAACATTGTCAGAGGGAGGCTGCAGGGGCAGGCCAGTCCCTACCCGAACCCAGAGGGGCACAGGCTGCGAGCTGGCAGGTGTGGAGAGGGGGGGATAGGAGCGCTGAAAAGTGCGGGACTGATAGGAAATCTGTTTATGAAGTGGCTCAGTCTAAGGCCCCCCCGCACCAAGGCACAGAACAATGAAAACCTCAAGCCAAAAAAGGGGCTCTTTTTTAGAGAAACTGAACAAACTTCCCAAGACGAACTAGACTTCCAATATGGAAGAATCTACTCTAAAGCTGTGCTTCTCAAAATATGTTCCTCACCAGCAGCAGCAGCATCACCTGGGAACTTGTTAGAAATGCACATTCCCAGGCTCACCCCAGACCTGCTGAATCAGAAGCTCTTGGCCTTGGGGCCCATCCATCCATGTTTTAACCATTCCTCCGGGAGATGGAGGCTGCACTGAAGGCTGAGAGTCTCTGATCTAGAACAGAACTTCTCAACCTAGGCTGCATACTGAAATCACTTTAGAAAATGCTGATGCCTGGGGCCCCATCCCCCAGAGATTCTGACCTCATGGGTTCTGCATGTGGCCCAGGCATCAGGATTTTAAGACATTTACCAGGTCCAGCCAGGATGGAGAACCACTGGTCTAGAATAAGGCCTTCCTATTTAGCATGTACCAGCCATCAGCCCAATTGCTCATCCCACAGTGAAGCTTCTAGGCCACAAGCCCTGTGCACTTAATCAGATCTCACTGTCACCCTCCCCATTAAGGGAGAGGCCTCATGGGGTACAGACTGACTACAACCACAGGGGAACAACATAGCAGGCACCCAGGACCATTGGCCTGGAGCTTCACTCTCAAATATGAAAGGAGGACCAAGGGTCCCCAGGCACATAAGGGAGACCAGCCATGTGAGTGAGAAATATGAAGATTAGCAAGCAAAACAACCAACCCTATAGGAAAAAGAAACAATGCAGGGATCACAAGATAATTCCTAAAAATTCTCATATCCTCAGAAGGATATGAGAAGTTATTAAATCTGTAAAACAAAAACTGATGCTATGAAAAGGAAATAATTGCATAATCAAGAAGAAATCTTAGAAATTAAAAATATGATTTTTTAAATAAAACTTTCAATAAAAGAAAATTAGGAAGCTTCCCAGATGGTAGGGCAAAAATGAGAAAGAAACCAAAAACATGAGAGAGAGGGAAAAAAAGAGAAATAGCAGTTCAAGTCAGGATGTCCAACATTTGACTGTTACAGCTGCAGAACAAGCAGAGGATACTGAGGGAAAGAAAATAATCTCAGATATACTAAAGGATATTTTCTCAAAGACAAGAGATAGAAGTTGTCAGACTGAGGAGGCCTACGAGTGCCACTCTGGATCTATAATCAAACATCCACAACCAGACACAGTCTCATGAATTTCAGAGCATGAAGAATTAAAGGCAGGTGCTGAAAGCATCCAGGGAGAAAATAAATTAATACAATCAGACTGCCTGTAAAGAAATAAAATCCAGACCTCCTCAGGGAGATTGGGTTCTAGAAGACAAAGGCCTTCCAAGGTTTGAGAGGAAATATTTTGAACATAGAATTCTATACCCTGGGCTTCCCTGGTGGCACAGTGGTTAAGAATCCACCTGCCAATGCAGGGGACACGGTTTCAAGCCCTGGTCCGGGAAGATCCCACATGCCGCGGAGCAACTAAGCCCGGGTGCCACACTTCTGAGCCTGTGCTCTAGAGCCCTTGAGCCACAACTACTGAGCCCTCACCCCACAACTGCTGAAGCCCTCTCTCCTAGAGCCCGTGCTCTGCAACAAGAGAAGCCACTGCAATGAGAAGCCCACGCACTGCCACCAAGAGTAGCCCCCGTTCACCGCAACTAGAGAAAGCCCGCGCACAGCAACAAAGACCCAACACAGCCAAAAATAAATAAAACAAATTTATAAAAAAACAAATTCTATACCCAGTGAAACAAATCTCAAAAGGATTTGGACGAATGCAATTTCCAGACATCTGGAAACTTAGAAATTCTGCCACCTTTTCTTACAGAGTTTCCTGAGGAAGTACTCCAGCAAAACAAGGAGAAAAACCAAGAAGGAAGGATCCAAGAAACAGACGCTCTACCCTGAAGGTGGAGGGAAGTCCCCAGATGACACGGATGCCCCGGCCTGGGGCCCCTGGGTCAGGATGTGAGCCTTCAGGAGGCCCTGGGATGGGCGTCCCCAGGCAGGGAAGACTCAGTGCAGCAGGATAGTGTATCGGCCAGTGTCCAGTCAGGAAAGCAGAAACTCCTCTAGATATTTCCAACAGAGGGGGTTGAAATCAGGAACTTGCTTTAAGACATATTGAAAGCGACTCACAGTCTCTGGTCTGACATGTAAGGAGCTTGGAAGTTATCACTCTCATCTTCACAACAAGAAAAAATCTGAACCAACTGAAAATCAACAACTCCTCTTAGATCTACAGGAGGACTGGGGTCACAGGTAAACCACTGCCCCAAATATTGGAGAGACAGACAGGTAGGTATGGAGAATCACAGCTTACTGGAGGCGAAGCCCAGAAACAAAAGCCTCTGTGGACCCGCTCCAGGGAAGAAAGACCCAAACTGTCCCTCGAGGGCTGGAGCCCCGGTGTGGACCATCTGAGGGGGCTCCAGCCTTAGGTGGGGGGGCCCACACTTTCATGAGTTTTACCTACAGGGAAGATCAGAGCACAATCTTCCCTTGTGCTTCCAACAGGGGGAATAGAAAAGTAGCCATTCTGGGGACTTCCCTGGTGGTCCAGTGGTTAGGACTGTGCACGTCCACTGCAGGGGCACAGGTTCGATCTCTGGTTGGTGAACTGAGATCCGGCATGCTGTGCAGCACAGCCAAAAAAAAAAAGCAAGAAAAGTAGCCATTCTGAAATATTTCCAGAGCATTCTGTTCTTCTTAACTGAACATGTGGCCGGATTTTGAGCAAGATGAATGTGTGGAAGAATCCTTCGGCCTTGAGGCTAAAATCGTCCTCCTTTGTGTGACTTGGGAAAGCCATCAACCTATAGAGAAGGAAACCACGTAACTGCTGTGGACAGAGAATGTTACCTGCCATTTCAGTTAACAGAGGATGTCGCTGTGGCCACCAAGCCTAAAGCCACCAGCACTGCAGCTGCTCCACACCATGTGCCCTGTGGGGATTCGGGATGGAGAAAAACAGGATACTGGCCCTAAGTAGTTAAGGTGTATATCAAAGGAATAAATTCAATGAGTCCAGACTCTCGGGTCTTCCCAAACATTAAAAAAAAGCATTAAATCATTAACTTGAGATGTCTGTTTTTTGTGATTAGCAGTAATAGAAGAGTCCCTCAGAGGGATCTGAGAGGCTGTCGTCCCAGGCTATAGACCTCAGTAATGCCCCAAATAAAACATAATTCTCAGCTTTTAGGTTGTGCTTTTTTTTTCCTCAGTCAACAATATTGTGAATAGTTTACAGAGTTGTAAAAATGCCAATGTTGTTTACTTGTTTTCAATACCTAGATAAAACTTAACAAAGAACAGAAAACTTATTTATGGCTTTCAAACAAAATGTTATAAATCTTTGATGCCGTAAAAGGAAAACCCAGCTGATGAGGGAGCGACAAGGAAGGGAGGTGGAGGAAAGAGCAGGGTTGCCGTGGCCTCTGTTATGTGGTGAAAACTCAACACTGCCTACAGTGGACAGAAAACCAGTGCATTTCAAGGCTATATATATATATATATATATATATATATAGCTGCAAATGTAACAAATATGACAAATAAAAAATCATGATTTGGAGGAGGTGGGGTTAAAGGTAAATGAGTGAAATTCTCATTTTTAAGAGTTGTAGAATCAGTAGATATTGTCTAAAAATGACAAATGAAGAAGTAAAGATATCAGCATACTGCCAAGAGTTGTGATGGTGAACGAATGGATTCTTTTTAAGGATGGAAACAAGGCCCAAACTGCAGAACTATGTCACAGACGTCATTTAACCCAGAATCCCTGGGGTTGGGGTGTGGGGTTGGCTGCCCTATCGCCTCTGGACAGTTTTGTGCTGTTTTGTTTTTTTCCTTTGCCATTTGCTTCCGGAGGCATTTACACAAGTTTTTATGTTTCCTTGAGCTATTAGAGGTTGCTAGAAATTTTTCTGGGCCTGTTTGTCTTGCTGTAACCATCACAAAGCTGTGTATATCTTCACAAATTAGATGTGGTTTAGCTTCTCAAATTAGCACTTTTGCCCAAGGGCATGTTTACCTTCTCTTTCTTGCTTGCTCAGGGCGGGGAAAGTAAGCCTGGGTACAGCTTTAGCTGCCCTCCGAGGGCCAAGCTGGCTGTCCTCAGGCCCCAGCACCTTCCTGCAAGGCTGTGGCCTGGCGAGCACCTGGGAGGCGCTGGGCCAGATCTTGCCGAGCACAGAGGCAGAAGAGCTGGTCACCCGGGAGCCAGTCACAGGCGCTGCGTGGCACTCACATCCCTGTGGCCCACGGCCCTGTGAACCCAGGCAAGCTCCTCTTCCTTTCCAGTGTCCCCTTCCCAGTTTGTGGGACAAATGGTGCCACATCTTACACAGGCACCTTGTAGGCAGTGGTCCCCTCGCCACCGCTGCTTGTCAGGTGTCTCCTTGTGCGCCCATCTCCACCCAGGGCTGCCTTGGGTCTCCAGCACCTCCTTTCTCATCCTCCACCCAGGAGCTCCCCCTCCTCCCACTTCCAGGGCCCGCATGCCAGGACTGGCAGCCACCTGTTTTGTCTCCCTGCATCTGAGTGCCAGCCGTCCGCTGGCATTTCGGCATGTTGCTTTTCCTTGTCCTCACTCTGCACACGACTCCTGACCGTGCCATAACTCCAGGTACTGGCCTGCTCCTTCTGGCCCTGAGTCCCCCCACTTTCACTTCAATACAGGCCATTAGGTGACCCCTCGTAGCCATGCTGTAAACAAGGGGACAGACAAGACGTGGGAGGAGAGGACAACTATCCTCAGCAAACACTTACCGTGTGCCCGATATCGCTCGAGGCATTTTATGTCTGTGAACTCATTTACTCCTCAGAACAACCCAATCTTATCTCCTTTCTAGAGATGAGGCTACTGCTGCACAGAGAGGTTAAGTGACTTTCCTGAGGTCACACAGCCAGGAAGGGACAGAGAAGGGGTTTGAATTCAGGCTCCAGAGTCCAGGCACTTAATGTCTACACTCTATTGCCCCTCCCCGAGGGTTGCTCGTGATCTTGGCCTGGGGTAAAGACGAATTCCACCTGATTGCCCTCCTACCTGATGCCCGGAGCCCAGAGGAGGGTACAGACAACCCCTTGATGTCCCTGCGAGGGCCTAGATATTTAAATATTATGTCTGTTAGGTTCCCGGGGCTGCTATAACCAAGTCCCACAAACTAGTGGCTTAGAATGACAGAAATTTGTTGTCTCAGAGTCCTGGAGGACAGAAGTCCAAAATCAAGGGGTCAGCAGGGCCACGCTCCCTCTGAAGCCTCCGGGAAGAATCCTTCCTGTCTCCTCCGCTTCTGGTGGCTCCAGGTGTGCCCTGCCTGGCAGCTGCAGCCCTCCAGCCTCTGCCTCCATCATCACTGGCATTCCCTGCGAGTGACTCTTTCTCCTTTTCTCACACGGACGACAGTCACGTTGGACTATGCCCACCCTCATTCAGTAGGACCTCACTTTAACTTGATCACGTCTGCAAAGACCCTGTTTCCAAATAAGGTCACATTCACAGGGACTGGGGGTTAGGACTTGAATACATCCTTTGCAGGGACACAAGTCAACCCATGCTGCAATTATCTTTGTCCTGGGTTGTTCTTTGTGTGTGATGGATAACCAGCATAATTTCCAGAATGTCCAGCAATGCCCCCTCCAGCACATAAGCTACCTCCTTAGAAAAAGAAAACATTTTTTTTCTAAGGGGACATAGGGGAGGTTTGCTTTTCCCTCCCTGATGGTGTGGCAGGAAAAGTGGGGTGAGAGGACAGCCATGTCCTGGGTCTCAGGTGAATCCCTGGGAATGAGCCACCAAGTGAGGGTCCTTGGCTTCACGTGGGAAAGTATTCAAGAGCGAGAGGTAGTAAAGGGAAAGCAGGTTTATTGAGAGAGATACACACTCCATAGGCAGAGTGTGGGCGTCTCAGAAAGTGAGCGGCCCTGAAATATGGGAGGGTTAGTTTTTAACAGGCCGGGTAATCTCACAGGGTAAGGCATGGGAGAAGGGGCGGGGATTTCCAGGACTTGGACCACCGCCCCCTTTTTGGCCTTTTATGGTCAGCCCTGAACTGCCACGGCGCCTGTGGGTGTGGCTTAGATGCCAACGTATTATAATGAGGCCCAAGGTCGCTGGAAGTTGAACCTTCCGCCATCTTGGGCCTAGTGAGTAATGACGGTTCATGTTCTGCCCTCCAGGGCTCTGTCCTTCTTTTAATGGTCGTGCCCTGCCTTCCCTCCTGTCTCAGTGGAAGTTAAGGAGCAGTCTGGAGACAGGACGTGCAGAACCGGCGGCCACCTGGGTCCATGTGAAGGGAGGTGGCGAAGGGAGGTGGCGAACGGAGGGGATGGCGGAGAGACGCTCTCAAGACCCTGCTGAGCACGAGCACGGACTGCCTGCCACCCGAGCTCCCGTGTCCTTGAGAGGTAAGAAAACGTCCTCACTGCCGGCGCCGCTGCTCACTGGGCGCTCGGGCAGCACAGCTCCCATCGGTCCAGCAGCCTTCTTTTGACCAGCGCGCCTCTGAGCCGGATCTGCAGCTCAAGGTCGCCCACAGGGGGCTCCTCGGGCTTCCGGGCTCCCCGGGGGCAGGGGAGCCGGCAGGCCACAGCGCCTCCGAGCCCCGCTCATGGAGAGGGGGCGCGTCGTCCGAGCAGGCCACCCTCATGGCCACCAGCTGCGTGGCTGATGGTGACACGTGGCTCTGAGGCTGCCGCTTCCGCCTCGCGACCCGCCCCTTCCCGGCCCCGGACCAGGGTCTGCTTTCTTTCCGGGTCTGGACGTCCTGTGGGGCTCCACCCTCTCCCCTTCTGTCCCCTGATTACCTCCCCCCACTCCCTATCCTGGGCGAAGTTGATCTTTGTCACGTGCTGGCCTCGTGTCCTCAACTTGGAAACATTGGCACAAGGTTGCCTTCGTTTTACTCCATCTAGTTTCTGGAGTTGCGGCTCTTGTCTGGGAATACACATAAGAAAGGATGCGCTGAGACTGGTCCCTGGAGGGGGCACGGGGTAAGGCGGTGACCGTAACGGGACACGGGGAAGACCCGACTCTCCCCGAAGGCGTCTGACCTTATGTCCGTCAGGATGTGCAGATTCCTCAGCCTGTGCACGTGTGAGGAGGGCTCTTTTCCGGACCCGTGTAGCACGACAGTAAACAGGGTTTTGTTTACGGTTTAAATAAAGGGAACAACCAGAGGAGCATTTCGCTTTGGTGAACAAAGAGGACACAGATGCGGGTTTTCCTTGGGGCCCAAATCCACTCCCAGCCAGGTTTCGTGGTGGCAGCTGGAGGGAGCCGTGGGGACCTAGATGTCTTTGCCGCTGTCCGTGCCTTTCTTCCCCGTGGTGCCCTCAGGGACTGCCCCTGGATCTGAGTTCTGACTGTTTACTGCTCTGGAATTTCCGTTTTGCTGGTTTGTGGCGTGGCTGCTGCAGCCCTGGGGCTGTTGGGTGTGGGTTTCCTCAAGCACGGCGATGTTTATATCCATACATGGCTCTGCAGCATTTTTTGGAAGAGAATTAAAACCAAAGTAACTGCCATGATAAACGTCCATACCCTTGGCTCTTACCAGACCTTCCGGTAGAACTTGGAACTGGTCAGTTCCGAGGAGGATAAAGTTAATGATAATAATACTTTGCACTTGGTCTAGCAAAAATATTTTGAATACGGTGGAGGCAAGGATATGAATGTTTGCTTGGCACTGTTTATCAGGAAGTGCTTCTGCTTGTTTGTTATGTTAGGGCTTTGTATACAGAAATCAATTTTTCCTCTCTCACCAATGGGGGGCCACATTTCTTGCCAGTTGCTACATCCAAAGTTTAACAGGAAGTTGCCGTTCATATTTAAATGGTATATTTTAAAAACATATCTGTAAATAGCTGAAGACAGGACGGCTGAAGGTGTGGAGTTGTTTAATATTCTCCCTGACAGATATTTTTGCTCGTGAAATTACATTTCAGTAGTTGTAAAACAGGAAATTTAAAAGCACCAAATCCAGGAGATGGTGACATTTTGATGCTTATCCATCTTTGAATCTGTGGAGGTTCAGAGTTACTCAGGGGATAAGGATTTTTTTTGGTGGGGAGAGGGTGGCTCTGAAGAATTATTCTTAGTTGTATCCAAACATATAATAGGAGAGCAGGAGATAACCTGGGAAAAGCAAAGTGCATACCAGTATTCTCCCCTAGTTGAAAGGGGGGGAGAAAAAGCCCCTTTATATGCAGCATGGTAGCTGTCTTTTCTCCAATAATTATTAAGAGTTTTCTTGCATATCTTTCACTTCCTCCAGGGGCCATCTCCCCGCTGTGTAATAATACATCACCTATGGGGACTCTTTGGCATCAATAAAACAGCACCAGAATGATGGGTTGGAGCTGTACACATCCCAGCAACAGGTCCCTTGGATGGGTATTAGGGCAATCCGTCTCCAGCACAGGGCTCGGGTAATGTATTATTCACAGGATAGAATCACCCAAGGACCAATACACTCTGGCTGTAACTCAGATCAACCCAAGATGCAGCTCCAGGTTGCTTATTGGGTCTACACAGCAGTAATTCAGTATTTTGTAATCCTTTGGAGTCAGAGATCTTGCTACAGCAAATCTGGCTTCAGATCCAGGGGACTCTGTTACCCCCACAAACCAGCAGACATCAAGTCTGTGCACCAGAGACCCATGGCACCGGCTGGCTCAAGAACTTGGAACGTTCTTTGACTGCTACTTAGACGTTTGTCTCAGTTAAGGAAAAACCAATTATGTGTTTATTCTGCAGAAGCTTAAGGGCTCATAAAACTGGGGAAAAACAGACTTCTGGTTTAAGATGGTGGATTTTTCACATGGATTTTTCTTTTTCCTTCCAAATCCAATGAGGAGTTACAAAATGAAAAAATATCCCCAAACAGGAAGGGGGTTGGAGAAAGGGTTATAGGCAAATAAGACATTAAAATGGATGTAGGGAGATAGAGAGCAGAAGGCATAGGTAACAGATGGGAAAAAGCCAAGGATCGGTGTGCAGTGCAGAGAACATGGCAGTGGGGCTCACAGCAGTGGCCAGTCCTCCCAACTGGACACAGAGAGACTGGAAAGTGAAGGAGGGCATCAAACAGAATGTTTAATTAAAGGTTTGTCAACAGTTGTGCCAATCGGTCCCTTCTCTAAATCCCCGCTCACTTCACAGGGAGAGACCAACATTAGGTATTTACTCCTAAGCAAACTAAAAAACCAGAAGGCTCTTCCTAAAGACATTTGACCAAGGAGATCCAAGGTTCCTAGTGTCAGTATTGGTGACTTCCCATTCTAATATCAAAGAATGGTCCCAAGAGCACAAGCATCCTACTTGTGAACCCTAAAGCAAAGTCTGCTGGTGCACAAGGCCAACCCCACACATGATACTCCGGTGCAGGCCTTTTATTAGCTCAAGGGTGTGGCCAGCTACTGTAAATACGGTCCTTCAACCTCAAATATGAACAGAGGACTAAACATAACCAGACACATGGGGAAAGCTGGCCATCTGTAAAAAAAAAAAAGACCAAGAATATTGAACAGAATAGCTGACTGCATAAGATTAAAAACACAACCCAGGGAAGAGAGGGAACCTGACAAATCTAGTTAGTATCCTCAGAGAAATCTGGGGGAGATTTTGCATCCACAAAATCAGAAGTGGATGCTGTGAAAAGAGAATGAGAAGGAGCGGTTTTTGTTTGTTTGTTGTTTGGTTTCTGGCTTAAAACAACAAAAATTCTTTCCTTCACAGTTCTAGAGGTTAGAAGTTTGAAATCAGGTGTTGGCAGGTCTGTGCTCCCTCTGAAGGCTCTAGGGAAGAACCCAGAAGGCATTTTTTGAAGCTAAACATTCAGATGAAGAGCTGAGAGATAAAGTTGAGGAAACCTTTTGGATGTGAAACACAAGAACAAAGATATAAAAAATATGAGAGAAAACATAAGGGACCTAAAGCATTACTCCAAGAGGGCAGCACCCAACTACTATCCATTTTCAGACAGAAAATGGAGAGAAGAATATTACCAAAGAAAAATAGAGATTTTTTTTGTTCTTTTTAAAAAATTTTTTATTGAAATATAGTTGATTTACAATGTTGTTTCAGGTGTACAATAAAGTAATGCAGATGTATATATATATTTCTTACATTCTCTTCCATTGTAGGTTATTACAAGATACTGAGTATAGTTTCCTGTGCTGTATAGTCTGTTCTTTTTGGTTATCTATTTTATATATAGTAGTGTGTATATTTTAATCCCAAACTCCTAATTTATCCCTCCCCCCACCACTTTGGTAACCATAAGTTTGTTTCCTATTTCCGTGAGTCTATTTCTGTTTTGTAAATAAGATCATTTGTATCCTTTTTTTTAGATTCCACTTACATATCATACGGTATTTATCTTTCTCTGTCAGACTTACTTCACTTAGTATGATAATCTCTAGGTCCACCCATGTTGCTGCAAATGGTATTATTTCATTCTTTTTTATGGCTGAGTAATGTTCCATTGTATATATGTACGACATCTTTATCCATTCATCTGTCGATGGACATTTATGTTGTTTCCATGTCTTGGCTCTTGTAAATAGTGCTGCAGTGAACATTGGGGTGCATGTATCTTTTGGAATTATGGTTTTCTCTGGATATATGCCAAGCAGTGGGATTGCAAGATCATATGGTAGCTCTATTTTTAGTTTTTTAAGGAACCTCCACGCTGTTCTCCATAGTGGCTGCACCAGTTTACATTACCACCAACAGTACAGGATGGTTCTCTTTTCTCCACACCCTCTCCAGCATTTATTGTGTATAGACTTTTTGATGATGTCCATTCTGACTAGTGTGAGGTGATACCTCATTATAGTTTTGACTTCCATTTCTCTAATACTTAGCAAAGTTGAGCATCTTTTCGTGTGCCTCTTGGCCACCTGTATGTCGTCTTTGGAGAAATGTCTTTTTAGCTCCTCTGCCCATTTTTTTTACTGGGTTTTTTGTTTTTTTGATATTGAGCTGTATGAGCTATATGTATATCTTGGAGATTAATCCCTTGTCAGTTGCATCGTTTCCAAATATTTTCACCCATTCTGTAGGTTGTCTTTTTGTTTTGTTTATGGTTTCCTTTGCTGTGCAAAAGCTTTTAAGTTTAATTAGGTCCCATTTGTTTACCTTTGTTTTTATTTCAGTTACTCTAGAAGATGTAATCCAAAAAGGTATTGCTTCGATTTATGTCAAAGACTGTTCTGCCTGTGTTTTCCTCTAGGAGTTTTATAGTATCTGGTCTTGCATTTAGGTCTTTAATCCATTTTGAGTTTATTTTTGTGTATGGTGTTAGAGAATCTTCTAATTTCATTCTTTTACATGTAGCTATCCAGTTTTCCCAGCACCACTTATTGAAGAGACTGTCTTTCTCCATTGTATATTCTTGCCTCCTTTTTGTAGATTAATTGACCATAAGTGCATGTGTTTATCTCTGGGCTTTCTATCCTGTTCCATTGGTCTATATTTTTGTTTTTGTGCTAGTACCATACTGTTTTGGTTACTGTAGCTTTGTAGTATAGCCTGAAGTCAGGGAGCCTGATTCCTCCAACTTTTGTTTTTCTTTCTCAAAATTGCTTTGGCTATTCGGGGTCTTTTGTGTTTTCATACAAATTTGAAAAATTTTCATTCTAGTTCTAAGAAAAATGCAGTTTGTAGTATGATAGGAATTGCATTGAATCTGTAGATTGCCTTGGTAGTATAGTCATTTGGACAATATTGATTCTTCCAATCCAAGAAAATGGTATATCTTTCCATTTGTTTGTGTCATTTTTGATATCTTTCGTCAGGGTCTTATAGTTTTCAGAGTACAGGGCTTTTGCTTCCTTAGGTAGGTTTATTCCTAGGTATTTTATTATTTTTGATGCAGTCGTAAATGGGATTGTTTCCTTTATTTCTCTTTCTGATATTTCATTGTTAGTGTATAGAAATGCAACAGATTTCTGTTCGTTAATTTTGTATCCTGCAACTTTACCAAATTCACTGATGAGCTCTAGTAGTTTTCTGGTAGTGTCTTTAGGATTTTCTATGTATAGTATCATGCCATCTGCAAACACTGACAGTTTTACTTCTTTTCCAATTTGGATTCCTTTTTCTTCTCTGATTGCTGTGGCTAGCACTTCCAAAAGTATGTTGAACAAAAGTGGCAAAATGGGACATCCTTGTTGTGTTCCTGATCTTAGAGGAAATACTTTCAGCTTTTCACCATTGAGTATGATGTTAGCTGGGGTTTTGTCATATATGGCCTGTATTATGTTGAAGTCAGTTCCCTTTATGCCCACTTTCATGATAGTTTTTATCATAAATGGATATTGAATTTTATCAAAAGCTTTTTCTGCATCTACTGAGATGATCGTATGGTTTTTATTCTTCAGTTTGTTTATGTGGTTTATCACACTGATTGATTTGCAGATATTGAAAAATCCTTGCATCCCTGGGATAAATCCCACTTGATCGTGGTGTATGATCCTTTTCATGTATTGTTGGATTCAGTTTGCTAGTATTTTGTTGAGGATTTTAGCATCTATGTTCGTCAGCAAAATTGGCCTGTAGTTCTCTTTTTGTGTGTGTGTGGTATCTTTGTCTGGTTTTGGTATCAGGGTGATGCTGTCCTCATAGAATGAGTTTGGAAGTGTTCCTTCCTCTGCAATTTTTTGGAATAGTTTTAGAAGTTTAGGTGTTAATTCTTCTCTAAATGTTTGCTAGAATTTGCCTGTGAAGCCATCTGGTCATGGACTTTTGTTTGTTGGAAGCTTTTAAATCACAGATTCAATTTCAGTACTTGGAATTGGTCTGTTCATATTTTCTGTTTCTTCCTGGTTCAGTCTTGGGAGATTGTACCTTTCTGAGATTTTGTCCATTTCTTCTAGGTTGTCCATTTTATTAATATATAGTTGCTTCTAGTAGTCTTTTATGGTCCTTTGTGTTTCTATGGTGTCAATTGTAACTTCTCCTTTTTAATTTCTAATTTTATTGATTTGAACCCTCTCCCTTTTTTTCTTCATGAGTCTGGCTAAAGGTTTATCAATTTTGTTTATCTTTTCAAGGAACCAGCTTTTAGTTTCCTTGATCTCTTCTATTGTTTTTTAGTCTCTGTTTCATTTATTTCTTCTCTGATCTTCATGATTTCTTTTTTTCTGCTAACTTTGGTTTTTGTTGTTTCTTCTTTCTCTTGTTGCTTTAGGTGTAAGGTTAAGTTGTTTATTTGAGATTTTTTCTTGTTTCCTGAGGTGAGCTTGTATTGCTATAAACTTCCCTCATAAAACTGCCTTTGCTGCATCCCATAGCATTTGTATTATGGGTTTTGGGTTGTTGTGTTTTTGTTTTCCTTTGTCTCTAGGTATTTTTTGACATTTTCTTTGACTTCTTCAGTGATCCATTGGTTGTTAAGTAGCATATTGTTTGGCTTCACGTTTTTGTGTTTTTTTTTTTTTTTTTTTTTTTGCAGTACGCAGGCCTCTCACTGCTGTGGCCTCTCCTACTGCAGAGCACAGGCTCGGACACGCAGGCTCAGCAGCCATGGCTCATGGGCCCAGCTGCTCCACGGCATGTGGGATCCTCCCGGACCGGGGCACAAACCCGCATCCCCTGCATCTGCAGGCAGACTCCCAACCACTGCGCCACCAGGGAAGCCCTGTGTTTTTGTTTTTTTGCAGTATTTTTCTTCTCACACTTGATTTCTAATCTTATAGCATTGTGGTTGGAAAAGTTGCTTGATACAATTTCAATTTTCTTAAATTTACTGAGGCTCACTTTACGGCCCAGCATGTGATCTGTTCTGAAGAATGTTCCATGTGCACTTGAAAAGAATGTGTATTCTGCTGATTTCAGATGGAATGGTCTATAAATATCAACTAAGTCCATCTGGTCTAATGTGTCATTTAAGGTCTGTATTTCCTTATTGATTTTCTGTCTGGATGATCTGTCCATCAATGAAAGTGAGTGTTAAAAGTCCCCCACTATTATTGTGTTACTGTCAGTTTCTACTTTTATGTCTGTTAACATTTGCCTTACATATTGATATGCTTTTATGTTGGGCGCATATATATTTACAATTGTTATATCTTCTTTGTGGATTAACCCATTTATCATTATGTAGTGTCTTTCTTTGTCTTTCGTAACAGCTTTCATTTTAAAGTTTATTGAAAGTCTATGCTGCCTTGGAACTTCCCTGGTGGTGCAGTGGTAGAGAATCTGCCCTCCAATGCACCGGACAGGGGTTCTATCCCTGGTCAGGGAACTAAGATCCCACATGCTGTGGGGCAACTAGGCCTGTGCACTGCAACTACTGGGCCTGCATGTCCTCAACTAGAGAGCCCGCATGCCACAAACTACAGAGCCCACATGCTCTGGAGCACACGCACCACACTACAGAACCCATGCTCTCTGGAGCCTGCACGCCACAAGTAGAGAGAGAAAACCTGCATGCCACTACTAGAGAGAAGCCCGTGCGCCACAACAGAAGATCCCGTGTGCCACAACTAAGACCTGACAGCCAAAAATAAAAATAAATAAATAAATAAAATAAATAAATACTAAAAAAACAATAAAGTATATGCTGTGTTGTAGAGAGCATATATATGAGTCTTGCTTTTGTATCCATTCAGCCAGTCTGTGTTGTTTGGTTGGAGCATTTTATCTGTTTATATTTAAGGTAATTATCAGTATGTATGTTCTTATTTCCATTTTGTTAATAGTTTTGGATTTTTTTTGTAGGTCTTCTTTCTTCCTTTCCTCTTTTGTTCTCTTGTGGTTTGATAACTGTTTTTAGTTTAGATTCCTTTTTCTTTTTTGAGTGTGTATATCTATTATAGATTTTTGGTTTGCAGTTACCATGAGGTTTTGCTATAGCAGTCTATGTAAATACATGATTATTTTAATTTGCTGATCTCTTCATTTCAAATGCATTTCAAATATCCTGGATTTATACTCTCCTCCTCTTATGATTACTGGTTTTGATACCATATTTGTGTGTATCCAACCTTTCCTACCTTTACTGTATGTTGGCCTTTACCAGTGAGCTTTCCCATTTTGTACTTTCCTTGTTTCTCATTGTGGCCTTTTCTTTTCTGGCTGGAGAAGTACCTTTAGCATTTGTTGTAAAGCTGGTTTGGTGGTGCTGAACTCTTTTAGCTTTTGCTTTTCTGTAAAGCTTTTGATTTCTCTGTCAAATCTGAACAAGAGCCTTGCTAGGTAGAGTACACTTGGTTGTAGGTTTTTCCCTTTCATCAATTAAAAAAATATTTCTTTTACTTAGTTGTCTTTGGCTGCACTGGGTCTTCGTTGCTGCATGCGGGCTTTCTCTAGTTGTGGCAAGTGGGTCTACTCTCTGTTGTGGTGCATGGGCTTGTCATTGTGGTGGCTTCTCTTGTTGCAGAGCACGGGCTCTAGATGCACAGGCTTCAGTAGTTGTGGCACGTGAGCTCAGTAGTTGTGGCTTGTGGGCTCTAGAGCACAGGCTCAGTAGTTGTGGCGCACAGGCTTAGTTGCTCTGCGATATGTGGGATCTTCCCGGATCAGGTCTTGAACCCATGTCCCCTGCATTGGCAGGCAGATTCTTAACCACTGTGCCACCAGGGAAGCCCCCCTTTCATCATTTTAAATACATCATTCCACTCCCTTTTGGTCTGCAGAGTTTGTGCTGAAAAATCAGCTGATAAACTTATGGGGATTCCCTTGTATGTCATTTGTTGCTTTTCCTTTGCTGCTTTTAATATTTTCTATTTATCCTTAATTTTTGTCAGTTTGATTACTATGTGTCTCAAACTCAAAGCGTGGTCCTCCTTGGGTTAATCCTGTAAAGGACTCTCTGCACTTCCTGGATTGGGTGACTGCTTCCTTTCCCATGTTAGGGAAGTTTTCAGCTATTATCTCTTCAGATATCTTCTCAGGCTTCTTCTCTCTCTCTTTTCCTTCTGGGACTCCTGTAATGTGAACACTGGTGCATTTGACATTGTCTCAGAGGTCTCTTTAAACTGTCCTCATTTTTCATTTTTTCTTTATTCTGTTCCAAGGCAGTGATTTCCACCACTCTGTATTCCTGGTCATTTATCCATTTTTCTGTCTCATTTATTCTGCTATTGATTCCTTCTAGTGTATTTTTCACTTCAGTTGTTTTATTCTTCAACTCTGTTTGGTTGTTCATTATTTTTTTAAATTCTTTGTCAAAAACTTTGTGGGGCTTCCCTGGTGTGCAGTGGTTAAGAATCTGCCTGCCAATGCAGGGGACATGGGTTTGAGCCCTGGTCCGGGAAGATCCCACATTCTGCGGAGCAACTAAGCCCATGAGCCACAACTACTGAGCCCGTGCTCTAGAGCCCATGAGGTACAACTACTGAGCCCACGTGCCACAGCTACTGAAGCCTGCGCACCTAGAGCCCATGCTCCGCAATAGGAGAAGCCACCACAATGAGAAGCCTGTGCACTGCAATGAAGAGTAGGCCCCGCTCACTGCAACTAGAGAAAGCCCCCACACAGCAACAAAGACTCAACACAACCAAAAATAAATAAAATAAAAAGTATATAAATTTTTTTAAAAAAAGCTTTAAAAATAACTTTTTATAACTTCTTGCTCTATGCCTCCCTTCTTTTCCCAAGTTCTTGGATCATCTTTACTATCATTACTCAGAACTCTTTTTAAGGTAGATTGCCTGTCTCCACTTAACTTAGTTGTTCTTCTGGGGCTTTATCTTGTTCTTTTGTCTGGAACATATTCCCTTGCTGTCTCATTTTGTTTAAACTTATATTTGTATTTTTTATATATGTATTTTTATATAGTAGCTTAGTTATGCTTCTTGACCTTGGAGAAGTGGACTTCTGTAGGGCAAGTCCTATGTGTCCCAGCAGTATACTCTCCTCTCATCACCCAAGGACCAGGGACCAACTGGTCTCAGGGTAGGTTCTGACCTGTGTTTACAGACTCAGTTCTGCAGGTTAAGGAACATAGTTTCCTTTCTTCTGGTGTCTGCTCCCTGGTGGGTGAGGCTGGACTAGAGGCTTGTATAGGCTGCCTGGTGGGAGGGACTGTTGCCTGCCCACTGGTGGATGGAGTTGGGTCTTGGCTCTCTGGTGGGCAGGACCATGTCACGGGGCATGTCTAGAGGTGGCTGTGGGCTCAGGATATCTTTAGGCAGCCTGTCTGTTGATGGGTGGGACTGTGTTCCCACCCTGTTGGCTGTTTGGCCTGAGGAGTCCCAGCACTGGAGCCTACAGGCTGTTGGGTGGGGCCAGGTCTTGGTGCTAATGTTCCAAGCAAGATGTCAGCCCTCAGATGAGTACTCTGTGTATGTTCGCCCCACCAGCTTTTATGTCCCAAGAGAGAGCCACAGCTGCCCCTTGCCTCCCCAGGAGACCCTCCAAGACCAGCAGGTAGGTCTGACCCAGGCTCCTTTGAAGTCACTGCTTTTGCCCTGGGTCCCAGTGTGCATGAGATGTTGTGTGTGCCCTCCAAGAGTGGAGTTTCTGTTTCCCTCAGTCCTGTAAATTTCCTGTGATCAAGACCCGCTGGCCTTCAAAGCCAAATGCTCTGGGGGCTCCTTCTCCTAATGCCAAACGTGGGGCTCAGAACTCTTCCGTGGAAGAACTTCTGTGAATAATTATTCTCCAGTTTGTGGGTCACCTACCCAGGGGAGTATGAGATTTTTTTCTATCATGAATGTGCCCCTCCTACCATTTCATTGCCATTTCTTCTTTGTTTTTGGATGTACAGTATCTTTTTTGGTAGGTTCCAGTTTTTTTTATTGATGGCTGTTCAGCAGTTGTGATTTCGGTGTTCTCATGGGAGGAGGTGAGCTCAAGGTCTTCTACTCTGCCGTCTTGTCTTCAATCTCAAGAGTATATTATTCTTATTCAGGATACCCGTGTTCCTCTGCCTCACAGTGATGTTCTTGCCTTGGTTAAAATCCACACTGTGAATGGGAAGTCCCTCACTGAAAAACAGAGACTCTCAGATTGGCTTAAAATTCTGCCATATCCTGCTTATAAGGTACATGCCTTTGCTCTCAGTGCTGGGCAGTCTGAAAGCACCACATAACAGAGCAGACAGAAGTGTCAACAGGATGACCAGGTCCAGAGAAGGTAGGGAAACCGGTGGGGCAGTCAATCATCAGGGAGGCCCGAGCCCCAGTGTACAGCTGCTCATGCTGCAACCCCGGCTGTGCTCCAAATAGAGATATTTTAGACATAGATCTATCTTCTGGTTTAACATGGCAGAGAAAACACCTGAATTTATGGTTGCTTTCTCATAAAGGAAGCAATTTCAATAAAATAAAAATGGGGGGATAGATCTGTAAGGGCAAAGAGAATGCGAGGAGAGACTGAAGCAATCTGTTTGGAAGCTGGGAGGTAGATGGCTGAGGAATAACTGTTAATGGACCCATGAAAGCTGAAGCCTACACTAGGGGAAAATCTAGAAACTGAAGAACTACCAAAAGACTCTGGAGTTGAAAGCATCAGTTAACTCTGAATGAAGGGATTAGGTGAGGCTCAAATGAGGAAGAATGTTTGAAAATCTTTACATGAAGTAGGTAGACCTCCTGGGATTCCCTCCCTCATCCTGTGCATCCTGATGAGCATCACCCTCTTGTGATGAGCAGAAGAAAGCTTAAAAAATCATAATTGAAATCTTGGAAACAAATCTACCCATCAAACAGGATTACTGGACTTCTATTTTACCTGATGATAAATGTAACAGGAATCAGATTTATCCTCTCTTCTAAAACAACTAAAAATCTGGAAAAATGAATGAAACTGAATTGTAGGGCAACTTGAAATGGCCTATTGTATGTAATTGGAACTCTAGAAGGAGAAGATAGTGGGGTGAGGTTGTGGTAGGAGACAGAAAAAACATTTGAAGAAATAATGGCCGTAATTTCCCCAATTTTGATGAAAATTATAAATCCACAGGTCTAAGAAATTTGGTAAACCCCAAGCACAAGAAATGTAAAGAAAACTACACAAAGACACATCATAATCAAATTGCTTAAAACCAGAGGTAAAGAGAAAATCTTAAGAGCAGCCAGAAAATAAATACACTGCTATTAGATAAAAGTGATAGCAACTTCTTGTTGGAAACAAAGCAAGCCAGAAGACAGTGGAGCAACATATTTATGTACCAAAAGGAAAAAAACATTGTCAAACTAGAATTTTATACATGGAGAAATTGGGAAACACTAAAGCAGAAAAAAGTTACCACTTGCAGAAACAAACTAGAAGAAGTTTTAAAAGAAGTCATGGAGACAGAAGGAAAATGATCCTAGAAGAAAAACTGGATCTGCACAAAGGAATGATAAGCACCAGAAATGATGTGTATGTGAATATAAGATTTCTTTTTTTGTTTTTAAAAAAGTCTTAATTTTAAATATAAAAATAGTAACCATAGAGTTTATAACATATGTAAAATCTAGACAAAATATAGCGCAAACTTCAGGGGAGGAAGAATGGAAATATACTGTTGTAAAATTCTTATACTACACACAGAATGGTATAATATTACTTTAAGTGAGACTGTAATAAGTTAAAGATGTATACCATAAACCCTAAAGTAACCAGTAAAATAAGAAAGTAAAGGCTTACAGCTAATAAGCCAAAAGAGGAGATAAATTTAAATTATAAAAATACTCAATCTAAAAGAAGCCAGCACAAAAGGAAAACGGGAACAAATAAAAGATGAGACAGGGGCTTCCCTGGTGGCGCAGTGGTTGAGAGTCCGCCTGCCGGTGCAGGGGACACGGGTTCATGCCCCGGTCTGGGAGGATCCCGTGTGCCGCAGAGCGGCTGGGCCCATGAGCCATGGCCACTGAGCCTGCATGTCTGGAGTCTGTGCTCCGCAGCGGGAGAGGCCATGACAGTGAGAGGCCCGCATGCCACACACACACACAAAAAAGATGAGACAAATAGGAAACAAATATCAAAATGATGTATTTAAACCCAAACACATTAATAATCAGACTAAATGTAAATGGTATAAACATCCCCAATCAAAAGGCAGAGGTAGTCAGAATGAATAAAAAAAACAAGATAACTATTTGCTTTCTAAAAGAAATCCATTAAAATATAAGGACACAAACAGGTTAAAAGTAAAAGTTGAAAGAAGGCATACAAGGTAAAAAATAGATTTTAAAAATTTAGATCCAGTAGTCAAACCAATTTAAAGAAAGAAGGAGTGGCTCTCAGAGAAATTAAATTTCAGAGTGAAGAATATTATTAGGGATAAAGAGGATAATTTGGTAATGATAAAAGAAGCAAGTTACCAAGAGTGTACAAAACAAATGGAAGCATTAATGCACATCATAACAGAACTTCAAAATTCTTGAAGCGAGAGTGAATAGAATTGTAAGGAGAAATGGACAAATCTTCTACTCTCAATAATTTGAATAAAAAGTAGATCGAAAATCAGTAAAGATATAGAAGCCTTGAACAATACTTTCAACCAACATGTTCTAATTGATATTTATAGAACTTTACACTTAACAACAGAAGAATGCACATTCTTTTGCAGTACATATGGAACGCCCACTAAAATAGTATATTCTTGGGCAATAAAAAATGCAATAACTGTATAAGAATTTAAATCAAACAGTCTGTTCACTGATCACAATGGAATTAAAAGTTAATAATGTAAGGATTGCTGAATATCTTCAAATATTTGGAAATTAAACAACACATTTTAAAATAACCCAAAGGTCAAGGAAGAAATCAAAAGGGAACTGAATCAAAATGAAAATGCAACCTATCAAAATTTGTGGGATGCAAAATTTGTGGGATGCAAGTATGCTTTAGTTAGGGGAAAATTTATAGTACCAAATGCATATACATTAAGTCTCCTACATACGAATGAGTTCCATTCCAAGAGTGCGTTCGTAAGTCCAATTTGTTCATAAGTCCAACAGAGTTAGCCTAGGTACCCACCTTTTACAGATAATGCCAGACATGTGAACTAACTTACATGATTGGACATGCAAATGCATGTTTGCCTCTTTGAAAGTTCACAACTGGAAGGTTTGTATGTAGGGGACTTACTGTATTAGAAAAAAGAAAAGTCTCAAATAAATTACTTCAGCTTATACTATAAGAAATAAGAGGGCTTCCCTGGTGGTGCAGTGGTTGAGAGTCCGCCTGCCGATGCAGGGGACACAGGTTCGCGCCCTGGTCCGGGAAGATCCCACATGCCGCGGAACGGCTGGGCCCGTGAACCATGGCCGCTAAGCCTGCACGTCCAGAGCCTGTGCTCCGCAACGGGAGAGGCCACAGCAGTGAGAGGCCCGCGTACCGCAAAAAAAAAAAAAAAAAAAAAAGAAATAAGAGAAAGAAGAAAAATTAAACTCAAAACAGAAGAAAAGAAACAATAAAGAGTATAAATAAATAAAATAGAGAATAGAAAACAAAAGAAAAAATCAGTGAAACCAAAAGTTTGTTCTTTGATAAAATCAATAAAACTCAAAAGCTTCTTGCCAGAAGTATCAGAAAAAAATATCAAAGATACAAATTACCAATATCAGGAATGAGAGAGGGGACATCACTACAGACTTTATATATATTAAAAGGAAAATTATAAAGTATTATAAATAACTTCATATGAGTTAGTTTAATAATTGAGATGAAAGAGACTTCCCTTGAAAGATATAAACTTTCAAAGCTCACTCGGAAAGAAACAGCCATAATAAAAAACAACATTCTGATACTTGCTACAACATGGATGAACCTTGAAAACATTATGCTGAGTGAGTAAGCCAGACACAAAAAGACACCTGTTGTATGATTCCACTTGCATGAAATATCTATAATAGGCAAATTTTATAGAGAGGAATAGAGGTTACGGGACTGAGAGGAAGGGGAAAAGCGGTTTACTGTTTAATGGGTACAGAGTTTCTGTTTGGAATGATGAGAACGTTCTGGAAATAGTGGTGATGGTTATGGGACATTGTTTATGTGCTTAATGCCCTTGAATTGTATATTTAAAATATTTGAAATGGTAAATTGTACATTATGAATATTTTATCACACACAAAAAATAAAAAGAATCTGAATTTGAAATAGATAATCTGAATCAAAAATACATAATCTGAATATGAATAAATCTATTAAAGAAATTTAATTTGTAAGTAAAAATCTTTCCAAAAAGATGACTCCAGGCACAGATGGCTTCGCTGGTGTATTCTGCCATACATTTAAGGAAGAAATAATATCAGTTCTATACAAACTCTTCCAGAAAATTGAAAAGGAGGAAATACTTTGCAACTCATTCTGTGAGGCCAGCATTACTCTGATACCAAAACCAGACAAAGACATTATAAGAATACAATACTACAGACAAATTCCCTTCATGAATTTAGATGCAAAAATTTTTAACAAAATTAAGCAGAGTGAATCTAACAGTAAATAAAAATTACAATACATATTGCCAGGTGGGATTTTTCCCAGGAGTGCAATGTTAAACATTAAAATCAAGTAACTCATCATATTAGCAACCTAAAAAAGAAGAATCACGTGACCATCTCAGTATATGCAGACAAAGCATTTAACAAAATCTAACATCCATTCCTGGTCACAACGCTCAGCAAAGTACAATTAGAAGAGAACTTCCTTGACCTGATAAAAGGTGTCTATGAAAAAACTATAGCTAACATCAAATTTAATGGTGAAAACCTGAATGCTTAAAGCAACAATAAGATACTGCCACACACCTGTTAGAATCTAAATCCAAAACACTGACAACATCAAATGTTGGTGAGGATACAGAGCAACAGGAATTCTCATTCATTGCTGCTGGAATGCAAAACACTAAATCCACTTTGGAAGACAGTGGTAGTTTCTTACAAAACTAACCATATGCTTACCATACAATCCAGCAATTGCACTACTTGGTATTTATCCAAATGAGTTGAAAAGTTACATCCACACACAAAAACTGCACACAGATATTTATAGCAGCTTTATTCATAATTGCCAAAATTTGGAAGCAACCAAGATTTCATTCAGTAGAAGAATGGATAAACTGTGGTACATCCATACAATGGAATATTATTCATCACTAAAAAGTAATGAGCTATCAAGCCATGAAAAGATATGGAGGAAACATAAATGCATATTGTTAAGTAAAAGAAGCCAATCTGAAAAGGCTGCATACTGTATGATTCCAACTGTATGACATTTTGGAAAAGGTAAAACCATGGAGACAGTGAAAAGACAGTTACAGATGTCCCACTCTGGGGCAGGATGTTGATAGTGGATGAGGCTGTCCATGTGTGGGGGCTGGGGTGTATATAGGAATTCTCTGTACTTTCTGCTCAATTTTGCTGTGAGCCTAAAACTGCCCTGAAAAATAAAGTCTATTTAAAAAAACAAAAGGAAAAGCACCCACAATGTTATGTTTCAGTATGTTGTGCTTTGTTAGAAAAATTCACCTTTCCCTCACAAGATTTCTTTTGTGATTATTACGTTGTACCTCTAAGAAAGTGATCTTTTAAGTTTAAAAAAAAAAAAAACTGAATGTTTTCCCTCTAAGACAAGAAACAAAGCTAGGATGTCTGCTTTCAGTATTTCTATTCAACCTTGTCCTGGAAGTTCTCGTCCATTCAATAAGGCAAGAAAAAAATATAAGGCATCCAGATGGGAAAAAAGAAGAAAAACTGTCTTTATTTATAGACATGATCATCCTTGTAGAAGTCTTTACAAAATCTACAAAGAGCTACTAGAGCTAAGAAGTAGTTACAGTAAGATTATAGGATATTTGATCCATGTACAAAAAAAGTTAATGTGTTTCTATATACTAGCAATGAATAATTAGAAATTAAAGTTTCAAAAACAATACCATTTACAGTAGCATCAAAAAATTAGATATTTAGGGATAAGCTTGATGAAAGATGTGAAACACCTTTATGCTAAGAGAAATTAAGGAGGATCTACACAAATGGAGAGATAATGCCTTGTTCATGGATCAGAAATCTCAATATTATTAACAGGATGGGTCTCTCCAAATTGATGTATAGATTTAACACAATCAGAATCCCAGCAGATTGTTTTGTAGATATTAATTCACTATTTCTAAAATTTATATGTAAATGCAAAGGACCCAGAATGGCCAAAACAACTTTGAAGAGAAGAACAAATGAGGAGGGTTTTCACTACCTGATTTTCAGACTTATGATGTAGCTACAGTAATCAAGTAGGATGGTATTGGTGTAAAGATACACAAGCAGATCAGTGGAGGAGAGGAGAGTCCAGACATAGACTCACACATGTATGGGCAATTAATTTTTGAGAAACACCCCAAGGCGATTCCAGGAGAAAGGGATAGCCTTTTCAATAAATAGCACTGGAACAATTTGATACACATATGCAAAAAAAAAAAAGAACCCTGTTTATTGGTTTACATTGGATCATAGACCAAAATGTAAATCCTAAAACTACACATTTTCTAGATAAAGAAAACATAGGAAAAAAATCTTTGTGAGCATGAGTCAGGTAAAAATTTATCAAAACCGTAATTCATCTAAGAAAAAATTATTATATTGATTATGGTGATGGTTTCATCGGTATATACATATGTCAAAACTTATCAAATTGTATATTTTAGATGTGGACAATTACATATTGTACTTCAATAAGGCTGATCAAAGAATATTGCTGTAGAAAGGATTTAGAACACAAAAATGATTTTGGAATTTAAAAATAAAAAAGCAGAAATGAAATATTTAGTAGAAGCCTGGAAAGAAAGTTGAGGAAATCTAATAATTAGAACAACTCCAACAAAGAAATGGAAAATAGAAGCTAAAAGCTAAGAAAATTAGACTAAGCAGGAAATGGAAGTTTAAATTATAGAACTTTCAAAAATAGAGAAGAAAGAAAATGGAGGGGCAATATACCAAAGAAACAACTCAAGGAAATTTCTTGCACACAAAAGCCTGGATTTCTAGTCTGAGGGGTTTACCACTTGTCCAGCACGATGAGTGGAAACAAAGCCACACAAGACACACCAGTGAAAAGTTTTAAAACACTGGGGACAAAAAAAAGGCACTAAAGTTCCCAGAGAGAAAGAATAGGCCCACAAGGCCTAGTATTAGTCCTGTATTAGACTTCTCAGCAGCAAGGCTGAAGGTAAAGGATAAGAAAGACCTTCACAGTTCTTGTTGAAAATGATGTCTTAGAATTCTGTATCCTCAGACTCTCATCATGCTGTTACTAATGGACACTTTCAGATATGCAGTGTCCTGAATTTTAAAAAAATTGCTCATATTTTCTTTCCCAGGAAAGGGGAGATTTTTTTTTCTGTTGAAGAGTTTGGGGATGAATTTGTGATAGGTACATAAAAAAACTAAACAAATGGAAAAAAAAATTGCCTCCAGTGAAAACAAAAAATTGTATAAGAAAGAAAATTTTAATGTACCACATGCTACAGCCTCAAATAATATTTACAGTCATAATAATATAAATGCTAAATATTGATTTGTCCAAAAATTATTATACCATTCTATTAGAATGGGAAGGGAAAGAAATGTATTTTAGGGTATGGGAGTGGAGTGCGAGAGCTGAACCCTTATTGTCCATTGTCTGAAGTAAATACATTATATTTAAAATAAACAAAAATCAATACATTGGAATTTAAGCATGTGATTTACAAATACAGAGGCAAATATCAGAGGCTAAAAACATCAGAAGTAGTGGCTTCTGGGGTGTGGAAAGGAAACAGCTAACTTCATGTAAGACCTATAGAACTATATGATTTTTAAACCATGTAAATGTACAACTTTTATTAAAATTAAAAGAATAAAGACACTATAGAAGAAAGTTTCTCAGAACTGAAGAAACATAGTTATCTCCGGACTAAAAGACCCTCCAAGCTCCAAGTAGGACAGAGAATAAAAGATTCATGCCTTGATGCAGACTCAAGAGATTTCAGGACATCACACATAAAGAGAAATTCCTAAAGCTTCCAGGAGAGAAGAAGTCATCCTTGAAAGAGCAAAAATAATGCTGGCCTCAGACATCTTACCAGGAACATTGGATATTAGAAGAAGAAAAAATTCTGAAAAATATAATTTAAAACCCAGTATTCTATATGAAGAAAATTGTTATGCCTGTGAGAAAACAAAGAGTTTTAGATTTATAAGTACTCTAAAAACTGATCTCCAAAGCGCTCTTTCTGTTACTGCAGGATATATTCCAGCAAAAAACTTCAAGAAATAGTAGAATTAAGAGGCTTGGTAATCTCAAAGATCCAGCAAAGAAAAAATAAGGCAAATAAATATTCCAAGAACAAAAAGTTATGTGAGAAGCTCATGTCTGCGTCTAAATGTGAAGGAAGCAAAGTGACATGAATTTAATGATTGACCATTCGTGATTCTTGTAGTTAATGACACTGGACCCACAGAGAAGGAAATAAAATCCTACTATCCTGACTGACTTTGAAGGAACAGTATTTACTAACTCATAATAGCGTAAACAGTGTTTATTGTTTTTTAGGTTTTAAGAATCAGCTTATGGACAAAACATGAAAGAATTATGTTCATAAAATAGTATATAAAATTATCAACTCTGACAATTTAAATGTTGTCAGGGTATAGTTGAGAGAAATTAAGAGATTGTCTGAAAACAATAGAAGAAGTAAGATTAGGTGTGAGACAATGTTTCAAAGGTAGCCAACAGAAAAATTTAAATAGTAACTCTTAAAATTTAGAGGAGGGAGTAGTGTGTTAGCTAAAGCCTGTGTTTCATAGCAAAGAGTCAAGCTGAATATCAAGATAGAGCCATAGTGTGCTAAAATTAAGATGCTAACCACCAGAAAAGCCAAATGCAGAAATGGTTAAAGATGGCCCCAAAAAAAAGGATGGCAGCTTCTGGGACTGTGGGTGGGGAAGGGAACGGAGTGGGTGGCCTTTGCTTTTCATTATGTGGCCTCTTCTACCGCACGTATTCAGAAAAGCATTTTGAAATGCTTTAAATGAATAAAATAAAATAAAATGTTGATGTAGTGCAAGCCCAGACAGTTTTTCGTTTCTGTTTGTCTTTTCTGTTTTGCATTGCAAGTGCCTGACTTACTCTCTGATCGCCTAGGCATCCACTTCAAAGACGGCTGTCTCGGTAAACACACAGCCAGCCACAGGGCTGGATAGAGAGCCAGACTGCCTCCTTCACTGAGGTTCCCCGTTTTAGAGATCTTCGTTGATTTCAATAACTAACCATTTGGGCCACTTGGGTTTTTTTTTTTCCCTTCCTGCTCTTGTGTTTTAAATTCAGCAATAGTGAGCGAGCCTGTGAAACCCTAGGCCCCTCCCTCAACCCCAGTAAAAGCAGAACCCCAGCACCGAGAACTCTCTGTGTGGCTGTGTAATTTCCAGGTCCTGTAGGTAATGAACCTTTATTTTCTCCAAGTTTCCTGATGGCTGTTGCTGAAGGGTATCTTGCAGTCATAATAAGAACCACAAGGGCCCATCCATCCACAACACTGGTTATTGATAGGCGGAGACAGGCACAACACAGTTGCATTGTGAATAAATACATCCTTGTTCTGAGAACTAGATGTGAAAAAGTTGATAGTGAAAAGCAGTGTCTTAGACCATCAGGACACGAGGGTCTTCAGCATTTGTCATCCATTTGTCATCAGGCTTCAGGATGGTGGCCTTGCTGGGAGTAGGAGGGACAGTCCCTTCCTCATTAGGACTTCTGCAAAATTAAGGATAAGCTTACTGTGGACACAGGGTGTTGTTTTGATGGCTGTGTGTGTGCACGCGCGCATGGGTGTGCGCATGCGTGTGCCAGGTGGATGATAAGAAAAGTGTCCGAGTTATGAATCAAAGTGGCCGAGTGGTTTTGGTAGAATGTGATGTAGAAGACCTAAGAACAGAACAAGACTAAGTATAGAAGAAAGTCCATTATTATGACCTTTACTGATAGAGCCAACTGCCAGCTGGAACTCTCCCCCAGCCCCTCCACCCGCCGCCGCTCTGACAGATTTCTGTAGTGGCCTCTGCTCGGAGAGGGTCCCTTGCATGCTGGTCTTATGAGAGAATCATGTAAGAAAGCCCAGGTTAGTTCAGAAGACTTGGAGACCCTTTTTGCTTCCTGTTTAGCCGCCTCCTCACCCCGACAGCCACCTCTGGGTTCCAGCAGACAGACCCCAGTGAGCTGGCAGCTGACCCGCCACCTGGCAGGTGCCCACGGCCTCCTGTTCTCCCAGTTCCCTTCCCGTCTCGTTGTGGGAGGTAGTTCCTACATTGCATGACCTCTTACATGCCAAGCTAAGCCTCCAGTGGACCATGTCTAACAGCCCAGGTCACAGGCCCAGTGTCCGAAGGCCTCGGAAACGGCAGGCATGTGGGCCCAGCCCCAAGGGATCTCCCTCCTCATGTTCACCCCTACCACCCCAAGAGCCGAGGTGCATAAGGATGGCGTGGACAGCCTGGGCGACCCCTGAATTTCAGCATCAGTGAATGCTCTGACCCTTAGATCCAATCTGGTGTTCAGGGATGGTGGAATCTGTACATCGCTTACATATTTCACATGGAAAAAATCCTCACCTGGGCAAAAATGCAGGCCATCTTGCCAGCCCCTTCAGGCTATTTTCAGTGCCACTGTCTTTTCCACTAGCACTTAGACTCTTATCTTGATTGCATTTGTTCAGTTTTAACGACCACTTGGTTATCTTTGCCTTTGGGGCTGTGGGTCGGACCCTTTTGGCATCTGTGGGAAAAGCTTTGAGTGATGTATGTCTGCACGGAGGTAGTGTGCATCTCGGTCTCACTTAAAACGAGAAACCGCGTCACCTTCGTGTGAAGCTCTGAGAAGAGCAGTGTCAGGGCCGTGTTAGAGGATCTGGGGCCAAGATGGGCTATTAACGCTTGGTTGGTCTGAAAGGCTCCCAGACACCCACCCACATGGTGCATCCTGATTGCTCCTCCAGCACGAGGGATGACCCCTCACCCCACATCAGGGTTTGGTCCAGGTCCCTGGTGACGGCCAGCGGGAGCACCCCCCTTGCCTGGTGAAGCACAGGGAGGGGTCGATGTCACTGCAGATGCGCTCGGCTGGAAAAGCGTTCAAATGATGGGCTGGTGGCAAAAGTTTGACATTTCGATATCTCTTTGCCTTTTAACGTGCTCATGTGGGGACAGCCTGTACCTGCTTTTCTGCTTTAATCCATCATTTTTCTCTGGGCAAAAGCACAAAATAATACAGAATAGGAAGAATTTTGGGTCCAGCGATGGTAGGTACAGCCAGCTCTCCATGAACCTGACAACACGTAGATTAGTCAGAACATGGTTGGCTCCCTGTTCCCGTGTGTGGCAGACGTGGATGACAATTTTCATGTAATTAGAGAACAGTTCAGTAAATTACTGTATCGTAGATTCTCTTTAACCCGTGGCTCAGACAACCCTAGGACTGCTTACAGCCTTGACACCGACAGTCCAAACATTGTCATTATTCTATAGATCCCCAGAAGGGCTGGTTAATGTAGAACTGCAGTCGCTAACCCTTAACCCTGCCCCCTCTTTTGGACTAGAAGACAGTGCTGTTGACATTCCTCCTGGACTCCTCCTTGCAAAGCGCGGTGTGTGTCCCCACGGCCTCCTGCCTGGTGTCCGAGCTGCCCCACGTGCTGTGTCTCTCACCACGCCTGCCCCAGCAAAGCAGAGTTCACGGAAAAGTTCACGGGTGCCTAGTCCCATGGGGCAGAAAGGGCAACAGACACAATTCACGTTGGGTTATATATAGGCATAGGTGTCTTGCTGACGATCAGAAAAACATTTCTGGGGGGAAAATAAGTAACAAGAAAATGGAGGAAAAACAATTGAAAACTCAAGAGAGATAAGATGTGAAAGGAAATGACAAAATAGAAGAAATAGGAATTGTTTGGGAGGGGTGCCTGTGACTTGGACAATTGTCCATTTTGCTGGGGTGTCAGGGTGGGTAGTGGGAGCAGGGAAGGACCCTGGGGGGCGGGGAACGAGCACAGCAAATGGGTGCTGCGGCACTCCTGGCCTGGGCAGATCCCGCTGGGGCCAGGATGGGAGGGGGACTGGCAGGCAGAGGGGTGCTTCCCGGGTCACCCAAATACTGCCTGATACACCAGCTCGCAAAACCTCCCTGGCACGAGCCACTTCCGAGCCACCACTTCTCCCACGGATGCTGCTGCCTGAGGCCCCAAGGGTTATTACTGTAGTCTCAGATGTTTCATTTAGTCTTATCTCCCTCCCTGTCGGTGTCTTTCTTTGTTTTTATTTATTTTTACGTTATTTTAATCTGTCTAGATGCCTAATGGCCTGTATCTGAGCTCAGCAAGATACTTTGAATGGTTTGAGTAGCTTGATTCCTGGCCCCATCAGAAGGTGTTCTGAATTCTTAAACCAAAACCTTCGCCTGGCACTTCTTAAAGTATTAGTGATACCCTGCCCTCCCCAGTTCCAGCTGAAGCATTTGGTCCCCATCAAGAGTTGCCAGGTTTAGCAAAGAAAAATACAGGACAGCCAGGTAAGTTGGAATTTCAGATAAATAGCAAATCGTTTTATAAGTATATGCCAACTATTGTGTGGGATATACTTCTACTTAAAAAAATTTTTTTTCCCATTCTTTATCTGAAATTCAAATTTAATTCAGCATCTAGTATTTGTCTGGCAACCCTGCCAACTAATCCTTCAGCCATTCTAGGAAAGCACTTAACCTGCAGGCTCATACACACTAGACCCATGTAGTCCTATTTATCTCCTAGCAATCACCCATATTGTTTGTTCATGGTGTGCACATCTCTGTCTGGATGCAGACAGCGGGCTCCAGGGGAAGGGGCTGATCGCACAGCTCGCCTTTGAACAGTGGTAAGGCCACTGGAGGGGAAGATGTGGGGCACTCACCAGCTCTGCCAGAGGTGGGTGGGTGGGACTTGAGGCTCTCTACACTGAGTTCTGGAATTGGGGAGCTGGCCCTGGGAGTCAGTGTGAGCTCAGCTTCCTGAAGGGTGAAGGAGGCCCCTCCTCACCATCTCCAGCAGGTGCTGCCCCAGCTCTTCTTGAACCCCTCCCGCTCAGGAGGCTCATCACCGCATGGGAGCACAGCACCTGTGGGAACAGCAGTCCCTGTCGGTCTCCCCTTCAGCCCAAGTCCTTCATTTTCCAGCCAGGGAAAGCCTGGCTCAGGAGGGAAGGGCATTTCCCTCAAAGCAGGGTGTCCAGTGAGGCCTTCTGATCTCGAATCCTGCTCCTCTCCCAGTGAACTCTGCATTCTGTTTCCTTCCTTCCCTTCACCTTCCTTCCTTCCTTCCTTCCTTCCTTCCTTCCTTCCTTCCCTCCCTCCCTCCCTCCCTTCCTCTCTCTCTTTTTTGTTTTGCCTATTAGAAGACCATAAACAGTTGTTATTTTTTCATGTCAAAAAGGACATGTGTCCCAAAGATGTGACTAGAGGTCGTGGGAGGTTTGTGTGGACTAGTGGGGGGACCCCCAAGGGGTGGAGTGGGGCTGCTCCCCAGGTGACAGTCATGTAGTTACTGCCGCTTCGCAGCCCGTGGCCGACAAGGGGAGCACAGTGACTTGACAGGAGGATTTATTTCCACCAGCGAGAGAATGGCTTATAATTTACAGCCCACTGAGCCAGCTTCCACCACATCATTAGAGCCTTCTTTTTGTAGACAGTAATAAATTGTCTTATCACCAGTGCTGACATAACATGCTCCTTTTTAAGTACACCATAATTTTATTTTTAAGAGAATATTCATACTTGATAGCCTAGCTCATGGGCATGTGAATGCTGCCCCGGAGAGAAGACTTTTTCTTTTCTGTTTTAAAAAAGAAGGTATAATTCAATTTCCAAATACCACTGGCAGGGTGTTGCCTTCTAAACAGACATTGGGGGCAGAAAGATGTTTCTAGACCCTTGATAGACAGAGTGCCTTGTCCTTCGGTAGGGAGGCATCAAAAAGATGAAAGCAAGACACTTTGAATGGTTTGCATTGCCTTGATTCCTGGCCCCATCAGAAGGTGTTCTGAATTTTTGAACCAAAACCTTCACCCGGCACTTCATTTGTAAAGTATTAGTGATACCCTGCCCTCCCCAGTTCCAGCTGAAGCATTTGGTCCCCATGTAAAGTTGCCAGGTTTAGCAAAGAAAATTACAGGACAGCCAGGTAAGTTGGAATTTCAGATAAATAATTGGTATAAGTATATCCCAACTATTGTGTGGGATATATTTATACTGAAAAGTTTTTTCATTGTTTATCTGAAATTCAAATTCAACTGGGCATCTAGCATTCATCTGCAAGCCTACCAGCTAGTCCTGCAACTGCTCTGTGAAAATGTGCACCCTGGGCTGGTGGGCGGTGCCCGTCCTCAGATGTGGCCACGCTGCTGCCTCTGGAGGAAGGCCATGGGGTGTGGGTGCATCCTTGGGCTTTGTGTCCCAAAGGACCAGTTTTGCCCCCACCCAGGGCACTCACTTTCTTGAGTTCCTCTGACAGGGAGGTGACACAGGCAGAGAGTGGAGGCAGCTCCGGGGCTGGTGGGCACCCCACCCAGGGGTTCCCCAGCTTGGAAACCCTGGCCTCCCTCCTGGCCTCCCTGGGCCGGCTGCTTCAGATACGGCTCCTCCCTCCTCTATCTCCTCTAGGGGCAACGGTGTAGCCTGCTGACCCCGGGGGCAGTTCTGGAGGGACCCTGAGTGCCCAGGAGCACAGCCCTGGGGTGGGGATGGCAGAGATGGTCACCATCAGCCAGTGACTTCCCCAGGCCTGTCGCCCGTTTCTGCCGACCCCCAGGTGGACCAGGGGAGGGTTCTGCTTCCCCGCCCTCCAGGCCTCGCGGGCCTTGCCCGTCATCCAGGGATCTCGCTCACTGTCTGCGGGACAGGACAGGCACCTCTGGGCGTGACTTGGCTTCCTCCTCCACCTTTGTCTTGTGCCTTCACAACCACCCCTCCACCCTGACTACAACATTCACTTTTATCTGTAAAATGGGAGGAATCATAACCACTGTACGGGGCGGCTTTAAAAACAAATGAGACACAGATGTACGTGAAAGCCTGGCAGAGGCCTCAGTAAGACATGAGTGTTTCTCTTCCTTGCCCCCGCTTTGTCCTGCCTTCCTTGGCCCCCACTTCCTCCTTCCTTCCTTGCCTAGCTCCCTCCTGACGGCCCTGGGGCTGTCTGTGCGCCGCATGCTCCTTCTGTGTCTGGGATGTGGAGCATCTGTCTCCGTGGAGCGGCGCCACGGGGCTGGCCGGCCTGGAGCACATTTGTGCTCACACAGCCGCACACAAACTTCTGCAGCATGTGTTTACAGGTAGCAGTCAGATGTCTGGCCTCATAATCACACCTCTTACGTGATGCTGTCTAAGCGCAGGGCACAAGTCAGAGCACTTTATCTACCTTGACTCATTTGAGGTGAACACAAATTTTGTGCCCATTTTATCCTCAGTTGGGAAAACCTAGGCCCAGAGAGGTTAACTGACTTGCCTGAGGTCACACAGCTAGGAATGGCAGAGCTGGAATGAGAACCTAGATGGTCAGTTCAAGAATCTCTGCTCTAACCACAGTGCTCCACTGCCTCTCCTTCTCCTGCCTGGGCATCTGCTCTGTCCAGACCCTCCCCTGCCTGTTCCAGGAGACAGGACCTGAGCTCACTTCCTGCTGTGCTGTCTTGTGGTACAGCTTGTGCCCCAAGCCCTCCATGAAGTTTGGCCTGAGAGGTGCAGCATTTTGGCTGTGAGCGAGAAGGTTCCCAAGGGTGGGGACTGAGAGAACGAGGGTGACGACCTGTGACCCATGATGACTACATGCTTGGGGGGAGCACGCTGCTCCATGTTGCTGGTTTGTAATGAAAGATCACCTTACAGGATTGGGGTAAAAGGGGCTTAGGAGAAAGAAAAATAATAAGGGAATTAGCCCTGATCCAGATGAAGACAGCTAGACGCAAAATCGTATGGGTCACAGAAATATTGTTTGGTTACCAAATTTTCCACCTTTTGGAAATGACCGTATGGAACGGCAGGCTTGGTGGCGTTGTTGGTGGGACTGGACATGGTGGCCAGTGGCCTCGCACAGGGCAGAGGAGTTCCTGGGTCTCGCTCCCTGAGGAGAAAAAGTGCTGGGCTTGCTGGGGCTGCAGTTCACGCTGCTGTGTTCCCTGCTGCTAGTGCGTCTGGGTGGAGAGAAAACACAGCAGGAATGATTTTGGCTGGGTTGGGGATTTGGGAGAGTTTAGACTATAAATAGTGAGTATATAAAAAGCCTCAAGTGGATTTTTGGAAGCCCTAAATTCACCACATAGATCCAAGCAAGATAACAGTAACCATTTAGGTTTTAGTAACATCTAAATGTAACTCGGCACAGCGCCCTGCCACCCCACGCTTCTGCTGTCACCACAACCCCTGCCAGCATCTGCCAAACCAGAGACACACGTCTCAGGAGCTTTGCTGCCAGCCTGCTGGCTGCCCTTGAGGTCCTGGCCCTGCATGAATGACCTTGCCTCCTCTCCATGGAGGGGCCGTTTTAAGTCTCATCTACGGCGGAGGAAACTGAGGCCTAGCAGGCGAGGTGACCTGTCCAAAGTGACACAGCCAGCAAGCACTGGGCTGGATTCCACCCACTACCCAGAGCCCACCCCACTGCCCGCTGCCCCGCCCTGCCTGAGACCGGACTCCGGGGCCCGCACCAGGGCAATGCTGCAGGAAGCTATGTTCAGGTCAGCAGAAAATTGAAGCAGCATGTGGAAAGGAACGTGGGTGCCTTTGCGTCTTGCTTCTCGGGGCCTGTGGTCACCAGGCTTCTCTTGTCTCTAGGCCCCTTGTTTCACGTGATACACCGACTTGTCATAAAGCCCCTCTGCGCTCCTGCAGCCCCGGCTCGGCAAGCCCAACGCCTGCCCTGGTCCTAGGGCTGCTTGGCGTCGATGAGACCCGGCTCTACTGCCCTTGGCCCTGGATCTGCTGCTGCTCTTGGCCACCTACAGTCAGGTCTTCTGGTCTTGATTCTTTTAGCAAAATCATTGTCACCTGATACTGAGGGCTAGATAACCTGGATGGTGTGACATTTAGGATGACAGCAGTCATATTTATAGGAAAAACCCAGGGCTCCAATGGATTGTATTTAAACCTGTAGGATTCCCTTCACAGTCCTACCTGCCCACGTCAGACTAGCTTATCCTCCTCCAAGGTTCTGGAAGAGACTGCTGTAGGAAACCCCAGAAGGAGGTTCTAGCTTGTTTGTACAGGGAAAAGGCACCAGGTCTGAGGCTTCTTCCTACCAGGGAGGAAAGGGAGGTCCAGGGAGCCCCAAGAGCTGGAAAGCAGCTTCTGAGACTCAGCCCCCAGTCGGCACCGAGCTGGGTGTGAGAGATTCCAGAACCAGAACATAAGGCAGCACAGCCAGGTGAGCAGCTCTGCCTGGGGACAAGAGGGAGAGGGCTGGGGCAGGGGAGGGGTGCTTTTGGTGAAGGAAGGCTTCACAGAGGAGGTACCCTGCGGCAGGAGGAATTTGCATGTGGGGGCGGGGAGGGGAGAAAGGCACACCCAGGGAGGAGGTGTCGAAATCCAAGCAGCCTGGGCCTGAAGGGCTGGTCCATCTGGGAAGGTGGTTGGCCCACGATGGGGCAGGAAGAGCAAGAAAGACAGCGCCAGCTTGCTAAGGCCATGAGGGCTCTGCCTCATGGAGTTTGGTCTCCACCCTGTTGGCTGCAGACATTCACAGTGGTCTTATTAGTAGGCTCCCAAGAGCACGTGGGAACCAAGCCTCAGGTCGAGGGTGGGGTTAGAGGGGCAGTGAGCTGGAGCAGAGAGCCAGGTTGGAAGTTATCCTGACAGTCTGTGTGTGCAAGGTGAGGCCTCCGCTGGGACGGGAGCCCAGGGGGTGGGGAAGGATGGGGAGCCAGGCAGGAGCCAGGTGAGGGAACAACACTTCCATGGATGTCACAGGGAACGTTTGAGGCCAGGGTCTGGGCAGGGCAGAGGTGAGCAGGCTGGTGTTTTTAAGAGACCAGAACAGTGAGGGTGTTGAGTAAAGAGCTAAAGGTGTGGGACCCAAAGTGTGTCCTTCTGAAGATGGGAAGGGCTGCAGAGAGCCATGAGGCTTGGCTGGTCGCAACAGCGGGAGCGTCTCTCCTCTGCTTTCCACTTCTCTTGGCATTAAGTCCAAATTCTTGCCAGGGCTGGTGAAGCTGCCCCAGCCTGGCCTCGTGTCCCTTCTCAGGCCACCCTCCTTTCACTATCAATGCCCCTGCCCCTTTGTTTCTCTTCTAGCTCTCCCACCACACCACCTTCCTCCTGCCTCAGGGCCTTTGCACATGCCGACCAACTGCCAGGCGCTTTGCCTGGAGCCGGGTGATACCGGGGGGTGGGGGAGTCGGTGTTAATGTCGGGTTGCCCCTCCCTTCCCCATCTCAGCTCTTCCATCATCCATGTCACCAGTTCCCTCCACTGTAAACACTTGGTGCAGTCTCTGTTTTCCTACTTAGACCTGACTGATGTCTGCTCATCTAGGTATTTCCTGTTTATTTCTTTGAGCTCAGCTTAAAAGTCACTTCCTCCGGGAAGCTCAAACCATCCAGTTCAATGCTCTTCCAATATCTGACCAACGGGCTGTGCATGGTGGGTGTGGAGGCTGGCGTGGGTTGTAAGGGACCTCTGGGGCTGCAAGGACTTTGGTTTTGCTCTGTTTGAGCCTGGAAGGGCTCTAAGCTGGGGAGTGGCCTGTGTGACTCTGTTTCACATGATCCCCCGTGTTGAGGGCTGATTCAAGGGGCAAGGGCAGAATAGGGAGGGCATTTAGGAGACTGCTGAGTTATACCAGGGGACATGTGAGCGTGGCCTGGCCCAGGGCGGTAGCAGTGGGAGTGGTGAGAAGTACTCAGGCTCTGGATGGATTTCCAAGGTAGAAATGACCAGATTCCCTGAGAGCCTAGACTCGGGGAGGGGTCAAGGGGGCTGCAGGCTTTGGGGCTGCCCTTTACCATGATAGGAAATCTGGGGGTGGGTTAGGGGGCTGGGAAGAGCAGGAGCTCAGTTTGTGTGATGAGCCTTAGACGCAGAGGGGAGATGTCTTCAGTGTCTGGAGCTCAGGTGTGACGTCCAAGCTGGTGACACAGGTTGGGAACCATCAGCTGGTAATGGGCACCCGCAATGATGAAAATGACTGATGTCTCCGGTTGGGTGGTAGAGGTGGGTGGGCGGGGGAGAGGGAGGAAGCCCAGAACTGGGGCTTGGGGCCCTGATGCTAAGAACCAGCAGTGGAGACTGAGGAGCAGCCTCTGTGCTGGGGGGACCAGCGCGGTGGGGAGGGGTGTCCCGGAGGCCACGTGGGAAAGGCTTCAGGGATGAGTGGTCACATGCTGCAGGAAGGGCTCGGGGGACCAGGGCTGAGAACTGGCCCCTGGCCTCTAGCCACCCGGGGCAGTGGTGACAGCAAGCAGGGTGTGGCTTCAGGCAGTGAGGGGTGATCTGATTGGCATGGGTTTGAGAGCGCCAGAGAGAAACAGACACTGGGTGGAGACAACTTTTTGAGAGTTTTGTTTTCCTATAAAGGGAGGAAGAAAAATGGGAGGGTAGCTGGAGAGTTCGTTGTTATTGCTGTTTTAAAGATGCTGGAATCACAGCAGCAAAGAGAGAACTCAGCAGCTGGTGCAGGGACACCCTTGAAGAACCACATGGCGGGGCTGGGGGGGCGGCGGGCGCAGGGGGGCGCCCAGGAAGGGAGTGGGTTCCTTGGCAGGAGCGGGGCCCCCTCGGGCAGCAGGGTTGGGAGACAGAGCCCACGGGTGCAGTGGGAGAGGACGGTTTTCCCTGAGAACCTGATGAAGAAAGACGCGGGGCCTCGGGAGAGTGAGGGTGGGGACAGGGTGGGAGGTGGAGAAAGGAGCATGGGGATTTGCACGACTGCGGAGGTGTGGATGGTGCATGTCAGGGAGACGGGTGGCTGGTTCTCCATCCGCCGTCGGCTGCGGTCGCAGGTGCCGACTCAACGGAGAGCCAGGCGCAGAGTGACCCTTAGGTGAAGAGCCAGGTGACCTTCTCCAGGGCCTGGGGTGGGGGGTGAGGGAGCCTGTTTAGGGTGGGGGGCGGGGCGCTGGGAAACGTGCAGATGAGGAGAAGGATCTGGGAGAGGAAAAGATGAGTGTGCTTAATTGCCAGAGCAGGAGCCCACGGGGTGGGGGTGGGGGTGGGAGGGTTCCCTGAGGAACCAGGGAGGGGCAACCAGGGAGGGGCAGCTTGGAGGGGGCGGGGGGACAGAGGAGTGACCGACCGCGTTGCTGCCTCCGGCTGCAGCAGCCAGTTCCTCTGCTGCACCCAGCCCGGCCCCTGAGATGCACGTTCCCCATTATCTCTTTATACACTCGGGTTCCCGAGACAATGGTTGTCTAGAAAGGACTGGATTTCGAGCTCTTCTCTCCAGCTTGTGCCTCGCTCAATTTGCAGAGAGTGGGGGGGGCGGATCCCAAGTTCCTAATTTATTCTCACTTGGAAAGAGTGCTCAGGCAACGAAGCCAAAACTCATCCTGGCATCAAAGGAATGATGTCCTCACCCAGGAATAAGACGCAGATCCCGCTGCCCGTCTGCTGGGCTCGGGTAAAATGCAGTGCGATCCTGAGGGTCTGCTTGGCATGGGGGGGGGGGCTCTTCCTTCCCTCCCTCCTCCTTTGTGTTCTTCCTTTCAATAAATATGCATTTGCAGTCTGAATCTATATGAAGGTGATGGAATAGAAAGGGAGGGGAGGAGATGGTAGGCCCAGCCAGCAGCCTTCCTGGACCAGCGTCTTGCTAGCAGATCTCTGATTTTACTCAGTCTGGGGCGGTGATGTTTCCCCAGGAGGAAAACCAAGACTGATGCAAACCAACGTGGGTGACCCCGCTTACTCTGTCAATGATTTACCTGGGAGGGGGAGGGTTTGTGATCCAGTTCGGGTCAGTGGGGCCTGAGGTGAAATGGACTGGACATTGGGTGTGTTCCCCTAAGGAGATGAGACAGTCAGGAGAGGGAAGGTCGCTCCTGCCATTCCTTCCTTGGAGGCCATCTTGAGATGCCCCAGTGTGGGGCAGTTGTCTCTGTCCGTGAGGAGAAGGCCAGGCAAAGGACAGGAAGGCTATCTTGAGCCCTGCTGTCACTGAGCTGCTGAATTAACAACCCTGGATCCAGCTCTCACCAAATTCCTGTTCATGGGATAGTGAGTCATCTTTATTGTCCACGTGCCTTTTACTTGGATATTCCAGTACTTGTAACCAGAGGCATCCTAACTGCTGCGGCAAGGAGAAAGTAAACCATTGTGGTTTTCTATCACATGGGGCGCGGAGCCTCCTGGGAGCCAAGGCAAGAAGGGAAAACAGAGAAATGGCAAAGCTTTCATTCTTAGTTGGGAAGAGCTTCTGAGGGAGTTTCAGCTGTTTTGCTCCTAAATTCCTTGTTTGACACTAAATTTTTGCCTGGGAGTTTATGAAAGGAACACTGAGATACATAATTGCTAGATTCAGGATAATTGTTTTGCAGGAGAAGCAGTTTTCACAAGACTCTTAAGACAACGAGGATCTAGGTATAAAGGGAGAGTCTAACCAGAGAGGCAAAGAGTGGGTGGGAGTGGGGTGGGCAGAGAGCTGCTCCACGCACCCCCCAAGATGGTCAACCCCCCACCTCGAAAGGAGTAAAGCCCAATATGAATCAGAGCCCACACTGAGGAGATGATGAGATAAACTGGCAATAACACAGAGTGGAAGGTGGAGCAAGACGGAAAGGGAAGACCCCTGACCCACCAGAGTGAGAAGGATTTGGGGTGAAAAGACTTGGAGTCATTTGGGGGACCCCTGGTTTGTAGAAGCCCTGGGCCTGGATGCTTTCTCGGGACCGGGGGTGGGGGTGGGGTGAGGAGACGGGGTGTGTGTGGAAGGGGTAGAAGGAGGCAGTGGTCTACTCTTCTGCGGGCCCACTCTCATCACAGGCCCACTCGCTATGTGGCGTCTGTGTCAGCATCTCCTGTCCCCCAGGCTAGGGACCATGTGTGTTATCCAGGCTTGGTGTCAGGGCTGTCAGCTCTACAGAATGCGTCCTATCGGGCATCACACCTCTGAATGCTGTGTAGTCTAAACCATCCAGGTGTTCTCCTGAGAGAAGGGTAGAATTTGAAAATTCACACTAACCAGGCGATGGGAGACCTTTGCTTTGCCAAAGGAGTCAAAACAGATTTTCATTAAAAACACGGCACTTTCTGTACCTCTGCTGTAGAATGTTAATAGATGCCACAAAAAGAAACATCAGAGCCATTTGAGAGAGTCAAATAGGCATCTCTACTGCAATACGTCTTGGAGGCATTAATGCCATATTCACCAAATCCAAGACACACCCTTAAGTGGAAGATGCGTCAGGAGTTGACATATTACTGAGAAAGCAAAAGTGTCCAAGTTGGGAAGTGTCATGGGGACTCTTCCATTCATGTGCCAGTGAAAGGCTGCACCGTTGGTGCAGGAGAAGATGAGAAATAAACCCACCACCAGAGAGGGACAGCAGGGAGCCCCCTGGCCTGTCCCCTGGCCATGGTGGAGGCAGGGAGAAATGCTTGTACTGATCATTTGAACCATAAGGTGGTTCTCAGCTGGGGGTCACACCACCCATGTGGTCCCCAAGGGGTCTCAGGAGCTGTGTCCCAGACCACTGGGGGGAGCAAACACAAATCCTCTCAGGAAGAAGTCAATTTCGGTCAATTTCGGTCCAGGCCAGTGGTGATCACAAGACACTGGACTGTGAGATTTTCCCCGATTTCAGGGATGTTAAGATGTGAGGAAATGTGCAACTAGGCCTGGTGGAAGGACAGGACATTTATGTGCCCGTGAACCCCACAGAGGGACAGAGTGTGCAGCCTTGCCCATCTTACCCCACTGGACGCTCCTGGTGCCCGGCGGCAGCAGTGGTCACCGGTATCACCATTTGCGCAGCGTGTACTTGGTGCCAGGCTGGGCAAGGGGCTTGGCCCCTGTCAGCTTTGACTGGCTCCACAGATCCCCTGCATCGGCACAGCATCATTACTGCCATTTTGGCAGAGGATACTGGAATAGCTTTGCCCGGGGTTGCACACAAGTGGCAGGGAAGCTCTGCTGAGTGCGTGCTTTTCTCCCACATCCTGAAGGTGGTGCCCATCAGACGTTCTTTGAGGGATGCCACCCCAACCTAAACCTACCGAACCTAGCACACTTCCGAAGTTTTAGAAAACTTCCCTTCAGAAGTTTTAGAAAATGCTAATACAAAGATGTGATATTTATGCTAGTATCTTCCCAAATCAGACAAGAGGAGGTGGCATCACTGGGAAGATGTTACTGAATTACAGTGTGTTCTCATGCCCACCATTGATCCCTTCACAGCAAGTACAGGATTACACAGCTGGGGCCAAGGGGTGCCCAGTGCTGCCCGGACCACTTGATAGCAGAAGACTTCACATAGCCACTTGGGGTGTGTTGAAACAGAATTTGATCCAGAAATTGCCTCCTTCCGAAGTGGTTAAGATTCCACGCTTCCAGTGCAGGGTGTGTGGGTTCTATCACTGGTCAGGGAACTAAGATCCCACATGCCGTGTAGTGTGACCAAAAAATAATTTTAAAAAATAATAATAAAATTTAAAAAAAAAACCGAAAAATTTCCTGGCTCCAGTCACCTTTGTGGTCTATGTCCTGTCCATCTGCAGGCCTGCTGACCTCAGACTAGGGAAGCAGCAGGCCCCCCACCCCTGTTCCTACAGAGCTGTGTGGCCCTCAAGGGCCATCTGGAGAGCTGGAGCTGGAGTGAGTGGTAAACCCCCTCCCTACAGGAAGACGAGGCAGGTCTTATTGCAGATCCAGTCACAGTGCAAAGGGCTGGTCCTTCTGGGATCAAGCTGTCCTGTCACCTTGTAAATCAATGAGCAACCCACAGCAGGTGCTTTAAGATGTTCATTTTGGGAAGCTGGGCTCCCGACAAAATTGAAGCCAAGATATTGTCTGGGCACATCCACAGTAAATGTAAAGTTTACCCCAAATGAGCAGATCTATTAATAAAATAAATTCGGATCCCTCCAAATAAAAATTCAGATGCATTTTAGTCTCCTCTCAGTTCAGTGGGCTGAATCCCTTAATCTACTAAATTATTATGGAAAAACCCTTATCTCTATCTGTCAAAATCACTGCTGCTTTGGCAGTATCCTCTGGGGACACATGAGCCGCTTCATAATAACTTAGACTATGTGCATTGTAGCCGTAGCTTGAAGAGGGTCACGTACTTGAAGGAGTACAACACAAGGTCCAGGACAGGGTCGAGGGACAGTCTGGCCAACAGGGGCCAGAAAGGTGACAAGTGTATTGCTGGTAAGTGACAGAGGGAGGCCTTTAATCCAGTGTCCCTCCTCTGTGGGCAGCCAGGGTGGCATTGGGAAGAGACAGGCTGTGGGTTCTGGGTACTGTTTCTGCCCTGTCAGGGCAGTGCGATTTCCCGCAGGGCAGCCCAGCCTGTGCTAGGGCCTCTGTCTCTCACATGGGCAGGGTGAGGCCATCTGCAGGAGGGAAACTCAGGGCCTGCATTCTGCATCGTGGGCTGAGCCCACTTGGCCAGGGGAGGAAAGGGAGGGCAAACTGCATTTGTGCAGAAAAGGGAAGAAAGTGTGGGAATTCAGTCCCCAGGTTCCAGAGGGGCCCCTGGCAGGAGCACTTGTGAACAAGAATTTGGCTGGTCCCTGTTCTCCCACCTCCACTGGGGTGACTCACGCCAGCAGAAAGGATGAATCATGTGGGTTATGAAACCGAAGGGCTCCTGAGAGGGAGGCTGGAAAGGACCCGGGGAAGCCATCGGCATGGGTCCTGCTCTGTCCCCACCTGCTCCTGCCCCTCGTCACCGACCTTCCACCTGCCACGCCACAGTCTCGCACAGTGAGCTCTCTACAGCAGCCCGAAGGCAAGGGGCTGCTCCTGGAGACAGACCATCAGGGCACGATTCCCTTCCCACCTCAAGGCCTTCCTGGCCTAGTTTTTGTTTCTTCACCAGCCGGTAGTAATCAGGGTAATAAAGGCTTGCTTTCCACATGTGGCCAGTTGGGACCAACACCCCTTGGGAGGAATGGGAGAAGAGATCCTGCCATTCACCTGTTGCAGGTGTGAACATTTCTGCAGCTCTCCAGGTGCACCAAATAAGTCTCTGTTGGATTCTAGGCTGCTCCAGGCAGCAGGGGCCAAGATGATTCCACTTACTTTCCCACTGATTGGTCCCAGGTCAGCGGGAGCTTTTAAGAGTCTACACAGCTAGTGATCACCTACCATGCGGCAGGCTCTGCGCTCATATAAACATTTATCAACATCCGATTGCAAGGCCAGCGCTCATGTCATGCCCTAAACAGCCCCACGGGGTAGATAACTACTGTCACCCGCTATCACAGGTGGAGCCCTGTGCTCAGAAAGGACAGCAACTTGCCCAGGATCACACAGCTAGGAACTGGACAGCTCGGGATCCACAGCACCGTCTACCCCCCAGTGGGCTGCAACCTGGGGGCTGTCCCCCGAGGTTCCTCCCGAAGCCAGCTAATCTGCCAAACGTCTTTGCCCCCCTCACCAAGCCCCTTCCATCAGGCCTAGCTCTGAACGGGCCCTGACCTGTCTTTCCTTGTGGCTTCTTGCCCCAGAATCCAGGACCTAGGGCGAGCCGCTTGTCTCACGCAGGGACGAGCAAGAGCAAGGCCTCGCACGCAGGTCAAAACACCATCAGGCAAATGAGGCCCCCAGGCTGCCCTACCAGAGGGGGGCGCCGGCCCCCAGCCCGCCAGGCTGGGAACGGGACTCACCTGAGACGACCCGGGCCCTCCCGGACGCCAGTGGAACGCGTGTCCCGAGGGTCCCCGAAGTCTGCGGGAAGTTCCAGGCGGGAGCTTCGCCCCGGGCTCGCGAAGGTGGGGTGCGGGCCGCTGAGCGCGGGCCAGGGCGCCGCCGGGCCGCGCGGGCGGGAACGCGCGGCGGCCGTCCCCTCCTCCCTCGCTCCCGCCCGCAGCGGCGGCGGCGGCGCTTCTCCGGCGCGGAGCGGCTTTAAAAGGCGGCACCCCACCCCCTGGCGCACTCGCCGCTCGGGCGCCGAGCGAGCCTGCCGTTGCCATGCCTCCGCGCGCGCCGCCCGCGCCAGGGCCCCGGCCGCCGCCCCGGGCCCCCGCCGCCGCCTGGGACGCGGACACCGACACGGACACGGCCGGCGCCGGCGGGCCCGGGCTCCGGCCGCTCGCGCCGCGCCCCTGGCGCTGGCTGCTGCTGCTCGCGCTGCCCGCCGCCTGCTCCGCGCCGCCGCCGCCGCGCCCCGTCTACACCAACCACTGGGCGGTGCAAGTGCTGGGCGGCCCGGCCGCCGCGGACCGCGTGGCCGCGGCGCACGGCTACCTCAACTTGGGCCAGGTGAGTGCGACCGGCCCGCGCGCCCGAAACTTTCCCGGCCTCCGGCGGGCGCGGCGCGAGGGGCCGCCCTGCAGGGAGTCGCCTGGGAGCGCGGCGCGCGGGGCCCTCGGCGGGGACGCCGGGGCAGGCCCGGCGCTACGGGGTCAGCGCCCCGGGTGCGGGCACCTGCCTAGCCGCGCGGGAGGAGAGCCCGTGGCGGGAGCCGTCCTCCGTGTCCCCCGAGCTTGTCCCGCCGCCGACCCCGGCCTCTCCGCGCCGGGCCCTCTGACCTCGACGGGCTGCGCGGGGCTCAGGAACCTGTGCGCGGGGCTCAGGAACTTGTGCGCGCGCCGGAGGGGCAGGCGGCTGCGGGGGTGACGTGCGCTCCCTAGGTGTCCGCGACTCCCGGAGGGAGGGCGGCTGGTGCCTGCGCCCGGGAGGCGCGGGACCGGGCAGTCGCGTCGAGGGTCGGAGGCTGCGGTCCCGCGTTTGAAACCCCTCCAGGCTTCTGGCGGCGACGGCGGGGGTGGAGGGAGTTGGCTTTGTTTCTGGGCCTCCGCGCGGGGTTCTGATGGTAGTTTTCTGCGGACCAGATGTATGATCTTAGGCAAGTCACTTCCCGTCTTCTCCATCTGTCCGGACAGTGACAGTGCGTACGTGCGCAGTGGTTGCGACGATCCTGTGTTTTCTGGCCGCAGGGCACCTGCCGGGTCTGACCCTGGCCGGGGAGCCAGGCGTCCTCCCGTGGCCTCGCCCTCAGGACTGCTGTCAGTTAGCAAGAGGGGACAAACTCCGGGCACAGAGGCTGCATAACTCCAAAGGACCTCGGTGGCAGGTCCCTTTTTCCAGCTCCAACCCTGCAGGGTGGCAGTGGGGCAGGTTGATCCTGATTTATGGCGGGGGGAGGGGCCGCAGCAGGCTCAAATGTGCGGTCCTACCAGTGGATCTCTCTGTGCAGTGAACAAGTCTCCTACAAACTACACACTTAGAGGATCAAATGGAGTGACAGGGACGCGCGCGCTCATAACTCAAGCCCTACTGCCAAGTGGCGTTAAATTTAGTTTCATCGTTATCCGTGACAGAAGCCAGCAAAGTGTGGTGCGGCCCTAATGTAAATGACATCTCTTTGCATCCCGAGTCTAGTCCAGATGCTGCTAATGTGAGATGTGCCACCTTTGGGAAAAGTGGATTCTACCTGTTTCAGCTGTACTTCACACCGCAGGTTAGAGTGTGTCTGAAAGAACCCATCACATCCTTTGTATATCTTTTTTTGTTGTATTTTGACCACTCAAGTCTGTCCAAACATCCTGTGATTTAAGATTTGCCTTTGGGTAGCACTGGCTTCAATTCTCCCTGTGGTTCCTAAGTCTCCCTGGTTCACGGTCCAGACTGAAGAAGGGGCTCCTCAGGGTCCATCCGGCGCCTTGCTTTCCCTGTTGGCTTAGGGCCCCAGCTCCTGCTAAACTTGGCTGCTCTGCCCAGATGGTCCAGCAATTTGTCTTCCGCTAGAAGTGACTCTTAAATGGCGTGGTAAATTACAAATTACAAAGTGCCTGGGTTTCTGGCTCTTATAATTAAATGAGCAGAGGGGAACTGAAGTTGAGTGGAGAGCTCCTGGACATTGCAGGAGAGAGGCATCGTGACTCCCCCTCATGACTCCTGTCCTTGGGGATCAGAAATGCCAGTCCCCTGGCCACGCCCGATCTTTGAAACAACTTCTGTCTGACTCACTTGAGTTGCTTGTGCATGAAGTCCGCTGTCCTCACTTTGCCTGTGGGAGAGAAGTTTGCTCAGGGTGTGCACCCCTCCACCCGGGACCTTCTGGGGGAGCGTTTCAGGGTCTCCCCACTTGGTCCAGGGCAGCCAGGGTGGACTGCACACAACGTGGTCGCTCAGCCTGGTGGGCGTGCTTCTGGGGCTGCCACTGGAGGCACTCTCAAACGGAGGGGCTGGTTGGTTTGGGGTACGAGCTGTGTCAGGCGAGTGTGTGTGTGTGCGCGCGCGTCCACGCACGCTTGCAGTTACTCAAAGAGGGCCTGTTATTCTTTATTCCCAAACCCGCTTTCCTGCCCACCTCCCCCAAGTGCATTGCTAATGTGGAAAAGGCCTGGAGCACTCCACCTTCTGCCTATTCACTAAGAACTCTTTAAAAACCTTATTTGTCTTTTTCAGCCAGGAGAATTTGTGACTCATAAATAAGATGTAGATATTATTAGCTTTGATTTATGGGTGAGTGAACTGCGGTGAAGCATGGGCTGGAAGCTGTTTGTGTTCACACAATAAGAGTGTGTCACCTCCAACAGTTGTGATTCGTCCACTTCGTCTCCTGCTATGTTCTCTGGTCCCGGGTCTCCTTTGGGCGACTCTTTCCCCCAACCCTTCATGGGCAGTTAGTGTTATGCCCGGTACCTGCCCTGACTCTTTTTCTCCCAAGTCTTTGCTGCGCTCAAGTTCTGGCTTGATTGCTTTACTTTCTTTCTTTCATACAACTGATAACCTGATTCTGTTTATTTTATGTGGTGCAAAGGTAAATTAGACCAATGGTTTTTCATCTTTCTTGAATCGTGGGTCCTTTTCAGAGTCTGATAAAGGCTCTGGATCCGCTCCATTTAAAAATATGCATCATCAGGAACAAGACAAATGAGCCTCTTTTGGCCCTGGGGGCCCCAGATAATGCAACACAATTTACAAAAAAAGGAATAAAAATTGGGAAGAGTCAAATGTCACTCTTGACAGATGACAAAATTAGCCACAAGGATAATCCGAGAGAACCTGGAGACCAACTAATGAGAGAGTTGAGTGGGTGCTTGATCAACAGGAGCTGCCCGACAGTGGCCACAGCTGCAAAGATGAGAGGAATTATAATTCCCTGCAGCATAGGCACTGTTAGAGACTTAGGAATAAATCTTAGAGTAGCGCGAGACTTGCGTGGAGAAGATTACAAAACATTTAAAGAAGCATTAGGAGAAAGAAGGCCTGAATGATGGAGAGACAGATTATGTTCTTGATGGGAGGGCTGACTGTCACAGGTCCCCTGAATTAACATGTAAATTGAGTGTCGTCTAGTTGTGATACCGATAGGTTTTGTTTTCTTTTTAAGCCAGGTATGAGCTATTTATTTATTTTTGATTTTGACAGTTTGGGAATTTTTATCTTTTAATAGTGGAATTTGACATATTGACATTTACTGTTCAAACCATGTGGTATTCATTTTTTTTAACAAAGTATTTTTTTAATTAAAAAATTATTTTAACATCTTTATTGGAGTATAATTGCTTTACAATGATGTGTTAGTTTTCTGCTTTGTAACAAAGTGAATCAGCTATACATATACATATATCCCCATATCTTCTCCCTCTTGCATCTCCCTGCCATCCTCCCTATCCCACACCTCTAGGGGTCACAAAGCACCGAGCTGATCTCCCTGTGCTATGCGGCTGCTTCCCACTAGCTATCTGTTTTACATTTGGTAGTGTATATATGTCCATGCCACTCTCTCACTTCGTCCCAGCTTACCCTTCCCCCTCCCCGTGTCCTCAAGTCCATTTTCTATGTCTGCATCTTTGTTCCTGTCCTGTCCCTAGGTTCATCAGAACCATCTTCTGTTTTAGATTCCATATATATGTGTTAGCATCTGGTATTTGTTTTTCTCTTTCTGACTTACTTCACTCGTATGACAGACTCCAGGTCCATCCACCTCACTACAAATAACTCAATTTCATTTCTTTTTATGGCTGAGTAATATTCCATTGTATATATGTGCCACATCTTTTTTCTCCATTCATCTGAAGATATATAGATTGCCAACAAACACATGAAAGGATGCTCAACGTCACTAATCATTAGAGAAATGCAAATCAAAACTGCAATGAGGTATCACCTCACACCAGTCAGAAGGCCATCATCAAAAAATCTGCAAACAATAAATGCTGGAGAGGGTGTGGAGAAAAGGGAACCCTCTTGCACTGTTGGTGGGAATGTAAATTGATACAGCTACTATGGAGAACAGTATGGAGGTTCCTTAAAAAACTAAAAATAGAACTACCGTATGACCCAGCAATCCCACTACTGGGCATATACCCTGAGAAAACCATAATTCAAAAAGAATCATGTACCACAATGCTCACTGCAGCTCTGCTTCTGATAGCCAGGACATGGAAGCAACCTAAGTGCTGATAGGTTTTGATATGGAGTATGAAATCACACAAAGGAAGAGTAGGGTCTTGGAATACCAGAGACAACTCTGAGAAGGGAGATGGGCAGCGTCTCTGCCACCATAAGCCTTGGTGATCACAGCAGCTCCGCCTTGGCCCAGTGATGGTCTGGTCCATTGGTGGAGTTGACTCCAACCCAGGCATATGTGGGAGCTTGTATGTAAGCAGAAGAGGCTCATGTGGATGGGAAGTCTGGGCAGTTCAGTAAACGGCGCTGAGAGGGCCGACTCTGCAGGGAAGGGCAGCCAGACCCTCACCTCACACTCCATAACAACAAACTCCAGATGGAATGAGAGCCTGAATGTGTAACTGCCATGGAAGGCCTTTATGACATAGGGAAAGGAAAGGATTCCTTTTTTTAAAAAAAACTTATTTTACTGAATTATAGTTGATATTCAGTGTTGTGTTAATTTCTGCTCTACAGCAGAGTGATTCACTTATATATACATTCTTTTTCATACTCTTTTCCCTTATGGTTTATCCCAGGAGATTGGTTATAGTTCACTGTGCTATACAGCAAGACCTTGTCGTTTATCCATCCTATGTATAATCGTTTGCCTCTGCTAACCCCAAACTCCCAATCCATCCCTCCCCCACCTCCCGCCTCCTTGGCAACCACCAGTCTGTTTTCTATGTCTGTGAGTCTGTTTCTGTTTCGTAGATAAGTTCATTTGTGTCATATTTTAGATTCTACATATAAGTGATATCATATGGTATTTGTCTTTCTCTTTCTGACTTACTTAGTATGATAATCTCTAGGTCCATCCCTGTTGCTGCAAGCGGCATTACTTCATTCTTGTTTTATGGCTGAGTAATATTCCATTGTATATATGTACCACATCTTCTTTATCCATTCTTTTGTTGATGGACATTTAGGTTGTTTCTGTGTCTTGGCTATTGTGAATAGTGCTGCTACGAATATAGGGGTGCATGTATCTTTTTGAATTAGAGTTTTGTCCAGATGAATGCCCAGGAGTGGGATTGCTGGATCATATGGTAGTTCTATTTTTAGTTTTTTGAGGAACCTCCATACTGTTCTCCATACTGGCTGTACCAATTTACATTCCCACCAACAGCGTAGGAGGGTTGAGAAAGGAAAAGATTTCTTAAACAAGATGCGAAAAGATCAAATAAAAAAGGGAAGAGATTGATCCATTAAAAGTTCTGTATAATAAAGGCTTCATAACAGTTGAAAAGCAAATAAGAGAGTAGGAAAAGTATTTATAACATATAACAGATTAATGCCTAGATTATTTAAAAAGTTATAAATCAATAAGAAAAAGGATAAATGCCAGGTAGAAAAACGGGGAGGCATATGAATAGGGAATTGAATGAAAAGGAAACCCGGATGAGAAAAGATGCCCAGCCTCCCCGGGAGCTGTTGGGGCAATGCACCTTCAGGCAGTAATCCCATTTCACACCTATCTGATTGGCAGACTGCGAACGTGTTAGTATGAAGTGTTGCCAAGGCTGTAGAGGAGCTGGAACTTTCAGATGCTGCTGACAGAGTGGAAATGGGGACAACTACTTGGAGAGTAATCTGGGGTCAGGTCACATCAGCAAGTCCACATCTCAGCTTTGTCATAAGAAACTCTTGCACACGTGCACCGGGAGACTTGTACCAGAATGAACACAGGGGCATTTTTAAACGAAGGGAAACACAACCTAAATATCCATCAGCAGAAGAATGGAGAGACGTATCGAAATAGCCACACCATGGGGTACTCAACAATACTTAGACATGAGTGAGCTAGGCATGTATCTACACAGATAAATGTCAGAAATGATGTTGAGTGAAAGAGGCAAGTTGCCGATGTACCATGTAATAGTATTTATGTAAACTTAAAAAAACACTGAGCCATTCTGTAATATTTATGAATGTTTACACATGTAGTAAAAGTATAGAAGCTTGGGCTGGAAGGATCCACAGCAAATTCTAGTTAGTAGTAGAATTTCAAACTTCATCTGCAGTGTTCTAATTCTTAATGCACTTTGTAGACATATATGTAATATATGCACTTGTAGGGACTTCCCTGGTGGCACAGTGGTTAAAAATCTGTCTGCCAACGTGAGGGACAAGGGTTGGAGCCCTGGTCTGGGGGGATCCCACGTGCCACGGAGCAGCTGGGCCTGAGGGTCACGGCTGCTGAGCCTGTGCTCTGGAGCCCGCAAGCCACAACTGCTGAGCCCACGTTCCACAACTGCTGGGGCCCGCGTGCCTGGAGCCCGCGCTCCGTAACAGGAGAGGCCGCTGTGGTGAGAGGTCCACACACTGCAGCAAGGGGTGGCCCCCGCTCACTGCAAGTGGGGAGGGCCCGCACATAGCAAAGAAGACCCAGCGCAGCCATAATAAATAAATAAATATAAATATATATATATATATATATATATACACACACAGTTGTATACAGACATCCATATGTACATGCATATACACATGTGCATATTTATACGGGTATACACGTACACCTACACATGTGCACATACACAGAGATACACATGAAATGTTAAAGGGGGGAAAAAGAACAGAAAAATGCACATCATACACACATGCCGCTGTGTTCCTGGGCCGCCTGTGGGCATACAGGTAGCTGTGGGCCCAGTAAGAGAAGCCCGTGCTTTACACTCCCCAGGCTGGGCTGATCCACTTGTCAAGGAAATGGTGACCTAGGGAAACAATGCCTGGCTGCAGCTCACGGGGCTGTTGGGAAAGAGCTGGACCCAGAGCCCAGGAACCCTGCTGCTGGCCACTGCCTTCTCCCTCTGCCAGACTTCTTTCTCCCTCAGGTCAGTTTGTGGCAGAGGTGGCCTCACTCCAACCTACATCGTTACCTTTGACATTAATGACTCTGAGAAAAGACAAGTTGTTGATTCACGTGAAGAGAAAGGCAACAAGCCATTTGCACAAACCAAATCACAGCAGCTCAACGTCTGCAGCTCTTAGAAGTGATGTTTACCTTTAAGGTGGCGCTGAGGCACCACGCTTGCCCTTACGTTTCTGCTCTGCCTGGGGAGTTGAGCTAATTCGTTGGTTCTGAGTCTGAACATAAAACGGTAGGCTGGCTGTCAGGGCCCTAAAAGATCTAAGAGCCTTCAGTGATTTTGAACTTGCCTTAAATAGTTTTACTTAAAATAGCTGCTGAGTGGAGCATACCTGGCTCAGAATTTCAGGTGGGCCTTTGTCATTCACTTGTCAACAGAGGAAAATTGTCGTGCTGCGGATGGCTTGTTCCTACAACTGAAAACAAGCTGAAGCTTTAGCCGGGTGTTAAAATAATGAGCCAGAACTTGTTCCAGGGAGTGTTGGGGGCTTGGGAGGGGCAAGGGGAAGCCCTGCAGCTTCCCCAGTCACCTGCAGCATAGTTCTCTGGTATTGATTTTCGGCTGGAGGCTGTCTTTTATGCTCTGAACCAGGAGCCATGCTGGTGGCTGGCCTGCAAATGGCAAGGGAGAGGTTCTGGTGTGAGCTGGGGCTGGGGGTGCAAACAAAATTGGGATTGTGAAGCTTGTGTAGTATCCCACCTTCCCATTTGCTGTCTTTATTCGGATGGTAATGGATCAAAGTGGACAGGGTTTTATTTGATGGGGCTGGCGGTGGAGAGATGCGTGCCAGGCTGAGTTGCAGTACATGGAGCCGGGAGAGCTCCCAAGGGCAGCGTCCGAGGGGGACTCAGAACTAGGCCGGGGTGGCTGGCTTGGCTGTCTGGTCCCTTGGGAGGGTTTGAGCTTCTCTAGGCAGAAACCAAGGGTGCAAATGAGAAACACAGTGGCTGATGGGGTGAGAGAGCCAGAGGACTGTCTGGGGCCCCCTCCCTGGTCTTGGGCTTTGCAGGACTGTCCACATCCTGGGGAATACTCCGGGATCCTCGGGGTCTCTGAGTCTCTGCACAGATCTTGCCTCTAAAACGTAGTTCCTCCGGTCTAACCCAGCCCAGCCAGGCGCTGACACCCTCCCCCTGCTCCTCCCATCACCCTGCCCAGGGAGGCCTTCGGACTGCGCTTGTGAGCGCCATCTCCTTTCCAGCTTGGACTGTGGCGTGGCCTCGCACTGACCGGAGGCCCTGGCGTGTGCTTGCGCCTGGCGGGCAATTCCCTGGGAGTGCTGTCGCCCACGGAGCCTCATACCACCCTGCAGGCAGGTGTCACAGGGCCTGTTTTACTGTGAAGAGACCTCAGGTCCGGTTAAGTGTGACTTGCTGCAGGTTATAAACCGGTGACTGACAGGCCAGGGCCCAAAGCCCTCCCATTCGGCTCGCCTGGCCCGTCCTCCCCTCTGGCAGAGGAACCTCACCTCTGTGTCTCAAACAAGGGTGAGCAGCGGACAGACCCGCCAGCCGCTGTCCCTCCTTCCTGCCACCTGCTTATGTGCACACAGGGTGCTGGAGGTGACGTGTTCCATCCTGAGTAGCTACGCCGGCTCCTTCTCATCAGCACTGAGACTCACAGTTCTCCACGTGGAGGGAAAAAAAACCAACCCCTCCCTAGGATGCCACGCGCAGTCCCTCAAAGTCTGCACATTCTCCACGGGACTGATCCTCCTTTGCTGCGAACCTCCTCCTCTATGTGTGTCCCCGTCCACAGGGGGGACCACCGTCCACCGGAAGCTCAAGGCCTGGAAGTCACCACTGCTCCCCTGCTCCCGCGCCTCCTGTCCTGTCCATAACCAAGCTTGTCTCTTTGGCCTCCTGGATGGCTGTTAGGTCCCCCCAGCTTCTCCCTGCCACCACCCGGCACAGGCCTGGGCCTCTCACCCGTCCATGCCATGCAGGCCCAGTCCACTGCCTTCTGCTCCGGCCCCGCTGATCCCCTCACTTTGTGCACTTGCTTCCCTTTCAGCTTCCTTGTGCTGTTCTTTCTGCCTAGGATGGCTTTCCCCTGCCCACCTGGTCAGCGCCTCATCCTTCCTGGCCGTCTGTGGCCGGACCTGACTTCCCCAGCTCTGCAGATGTGCCCTCTGGGCTCCCAAGCCTCCATCATCCTGACCCTGTCTGCTGGCTGTGTGTTTCTGCCACTGGGCTCTGGACTTTGTGGTGCCTCAGTCCGCATCGGCTCTCTGGTTGCCCTCTGAGATGAGGTCCAATTCTGCCGCTTCTCTGATGGCAGAGCCGTCTTCCCAGGGCAGCCTGGGCCCAGCAGACATGCCCTCATTCATTCAGCCAGTGTTTGTTATGTGCGCGTGTGTGGGTGCTGGGCCCTCAGAGATAAGGAAAACATGGCCCCTGCCCTGTGAGAGCCTTTCAGTGGAGGGCAGGATGTGAGCATTTTGACCGAGCAAGGTCAGGCTCCTCTCGGTGTCTGGACTGAACCATCTCCACCCACACCTTTTATCTTAATCCCTTGCTTCTCAGAGTCACGTTCAGCCCGCAGCTCCCGCCTCTGCGAGGATGCATGGGGAGGAGCCGGCCCGTGATGCTCTAGTTTGCTCCTAGGTCTGGTCGGCTACACACTGTGGCCCAGCCGTGCCCTGGAGCCCACCGTAGATTCTTCAGATCCCAAGGGTTGCATCATCCTGCTGAGTCCTGGGTCTTCCTGAGGTCCGGTGCCTCTGCTCTAGGAGATTTTGAAGACCCGGCAGCAGGCATAAGGCCCTTGGTCCAGTGCTGCACAGAACAGGGATGAATAGCCGTCAGCTGTCGGGAGGGAGCCTCACGCTCCACAGGATGGGATGGGATCAGCAGCTCGAGTTCCCATGGTAACCAGCCCATCAATGCCCTCAGTGTCAAGTCGGTGGCACCGTGGAGAGGAAGAAACAGTCTCATTGTCTCCCCCTTGGCCGCTTGGGCACAAACCAGCCGCGCTCCACAGGGCTGGACAGCCATGGGCCACCGTGGGGCACGATCCAGCCAGAAAGGGGCCGTGGGCTTCAGCTTCCTAACCCTTCCTGGGGCCTCATAAATTCCTACCGCTGGCCAGCATCTGTCACTTACAGAGTCCTTGTTGGGTGACTGTCTTCTCAGTGGGAAGAAACGGCCCATCCACCATGGGGGTGGATAAACTGTGTCCAGTGTCTCGGTCGGGTGCTCGAAAGGGACCTCGATGTCCAGACCTCCCCTTTTTGTTTGTGCAATGGTTCTCAGAGATGACCTCCTGTGTTTACTTGACCAGAACCTCGTTGCCCCCTCAAGGCCCCAGCCCAACCCGGGGTCTTTGTCAGACTCCTGGGGTGGACAGTCTGGGCAGGAGGGGGTGAGGGGGAGGGCAGGCTGGCCTGCTCATCAGATAAGGGCCTGGAGTCCCCTGGCCTGGAGGAGGCGAGGCTGTTCCACTGCTCACCCACCCTCACCCTGTCCTCCAAGCCAGAAACCAGGGCATTGCTGAGTTTCCCTCCTCCGCTGGTGCCCGTCTGCTGGCTGCAGCTCCTTCTCTCTGCCTCCTGGTCTCGCCTGCAGCCCTTTCCCTGCCTCTGACAGTGCCTGGGTTACTGCCTCACTGCTCTCTAGGCCGTTCCCCACCTCGTGCTGTCGTTTCCCTGCTTTGAAACCCACAGAGGCTCCTCCACAGCAAAGCCTGACAGGCTCAGCCCTTGGGGAGCGAGCCTTCCCCCTGTCCCTGCCTCTCCATCATCCACCCAGAACCCCTCACAGTTGCCAGATGCTCCAGCCGGTCCAGACCTCTGCTATGCTGGAAATGTTCCATATGCCTTTTCTTTCTTGTGCACCTGCTATTTGGGGGCAGCTTTTTTAACCTGGGTGCCTGTTCCCATGTGGTCCACCTGGAGAACCTGCTCTTCTTTAGGATTAGCTGAAGTGCTGTTTCCTGACTTGTCTGCTGCCCCCCAGGGCTGAGCTCTGGCTCCCAGGCTCCAGGGCCACGGCCTGCGAGGGTGTCTGTCTCCCCACCAGACCGCAGCCTCTTGTGGTCAGCGTCTTTGTTCTTTTTGTTTGCTCATGCCCCGGCCCTGCCCTCAGCTGCCACACCACCTCCCAGAAGCACCTGGTGACTGTGTTTTCCTTAGAAGGGGATCACTTGGCCACTGGGTTCCAGGACCCCCTCACCACTGCTGCCGGCCAGCCCCTGCGCTGTTCTTACTGTTCACCAAGCACTGCTCTGATGATCACCCCAGAGCCCTATTAACCCCGTTACACAGAGGAGCAGACTGAGGCACCGAGCAGCTGAGTAACTCCCTAAGGCTCAGTCCAGGTCAGAGCAAGGCTTTCCACAGGGGCGCCTTCGATTCCAGTGTCCACGTCAGGAAAGGCTGCAGAGAGCAGGTGGCAGCGGGGCTGGCCGGGGAGCTGGAGTCGGGGTCTTGTAACTGGTAAGGCAGAGGGTGCAGTCCAGGCAGAGGGAAGGCTGAGACACAGGGGTGCCCTGGGAAGGTACCTGCACTCTCCCAGCGAGGCAGAGGGCTCGGCTGTACCTTCGGACCCTCCCTGGACCCTCCCTTCTTATCAGGCCTCTGGCCCAGGGCTTCACTTCAAAGGCTTATCTATGCAGCAATGAAGGCAGCCCGAAGCTTTGGAGTCTAAGAGCCTCAGGAGCGGGGAGCTTTCCTTGGACGCCTCACCAGCCTACCGGAGCCGGAGGAGAGTAGAAAACTGTCAAGCAGACACCCAGGAAAAAAACGAGAACTGGAGAGAAGGGGCTTCATGACCCAGGGTTGCACAGAGAGTGGCACAGCCTGGAGGTGAAATGGTCATTACTTCATTTTTCTTTGTATAATACAGAAAGAATACACTATATAGAAAGTTTGGAAAATATGGAAAAGAGCAAAGAAAACTTAAAAAATCATTTATAATTCTTCCACCCAAAGATAATCACTGTTAACATTTTGGACCGTGTTTTTTCATTTTTTTTTTTTTTTAAACTGCGTGAGTGTGTGTTTGTGTGCGCGCATATATCTGTATATATATCTGTATATGTGGATGCACACACTCTCACAAATGTCTTAGGCAAATAAGGTTGTACAGTTTTGCAGCTGTACTTCCCAGGTCTATAACGGTTCTGTGGTACAATTTTTTTAAAATATTTATTTATTTATTTAGGCTGCGCCAGGTCTTGGTTGCGGTGCGCGGGATCTTTAGTTGTGGCATGTGAACTCTTAGTCACAGCATGCATGCGGGATCTAGTTCCCTGACCAGGGATCGAACCCGGGCCCCCTGCATTGGGAGTGCAGAGTCTTACCCACTGGACCACCAGGGAAGTCCCTGTGGTGCAATTTTTAATGACTGCTCAGTGCATCATTTAGTGGCTGGCCCGTAACTTACCTAATCTTTCCCCTGACATTTAGGTCAGTGGATTCTTTGTGAGTCCTCAGGAAGGTGGATATTGCTGCTGGTCTGGAATGCCAGCACCGGGTAAGGAGGTGGATGGGTTCCGTCCGTGCCCGGCTGCCTGCTGCCAGGCCTCACAGCCCTGGTTCCCACACCCGTCACTTTCCCCGTCTCCCCACCCTGATAACCTGTGCTTAGTTCAACTCATAAGGATTGTATGCAGTACTTTTTCCTTATTTTATAAAGTTACACATGTATTATAAATATTCTCCCGTCATAAAGATTCAAACGGTGCAGATGTATAAAGAGGAAAAACCCCAAATCTCCTTCCTCCCCTCATCCCATCCTCAACTTAACCTTCCCCCCAGACGCCACCACTGTCCACACGTTAGTATCTGTGTGTCCTGTTTCACAAACACACTGGCACACTTACATGGAGAGTTTAGGGGGTTATTTTTCACGTAAATGGGATTGTGCCAAACATGTTTTTCTGCACCTAGCTTTTCTTAGCCTAACAATACATCTGGGAAAGCTTTCTACGCAAGTACACAGAGATCTACCTCATTCTTTTGAAACAGTTTAAAGCTATTGTATTGAAGCAACATATTTGGTTTACAGCATTGACTTAATGTTATTTGATTTGCCTCCAGGTTTTTGGGGGTTTTCTGGGGGATATTATAAACAACATTGCAGTGACCATCTTTATTCGTCCTCTCTGTGCACATGTACGAGAATTTCTGTAGGATACATAATAGCAAAAACAAGTAGTAGTTAGAGTGGTGAATAACGATTACAGACACCTACTGGCCCTTATGTGCTTTCCTGGAATTGACTCGTTTAATCTTCTTAGAAACCCTGTGAAGTAAGTACTGTCATTATCCCCATTTTACAGATGAGGAAACCAAGGCACAGAAAGGTTAAGTAACTTGCCCATGGTTGCAGAGCTTGTAAGTGCCAGAGCCACGATTTGAACTGATATGGTCTGGCTCCAGAGACTGGGGAACTGCTGAGGCAAAGCTGTTTTCAGCATGGGGGCGGGGGGGGGGGGGCGTCGGTCCAGGCAGGTGGCTCCGAGTGGCACTGCCCCCAGAAGTGTGTGGTGGCCAGGCCCTCAGCGGTCCTGTGGGGAGGTCATCAGTGCTCGAATTTCTAGTTCTTACAGGTGAAAATGAGCTCTTGTGGTTGTTTTGCCTTTTTCTGATTACTGTTAAATACCTCTTCATAAAGTTATTAATTACTTTAATTCTTCTCTGAATGTCTTATCTTCTTTGCCCATTTTTCAGTTGGGTTATTTCCCTTTTCTCCTATATTGTGGATATGAATCTCCTGTTTGTAAATAGACTCTCCCATCTGTCACTTTGCTTTGAACGTTGTTCAGAGGGTGTTTGCTGCTTGTTTTCGGAAGTAAAATCCGCAGTTCCCTTTGTTTGCAGGGCTTTGGGCTGGTCACTTGATGTAACTCAGAGTGAACAAGACAGGGTCCCTACCCACAGCAGAAAAGAACTTAAGTAACCGTTGCAAGAGGAATACTGGAAATAATACAGGGGTGAAGTCCACATGCTTTAGGATGCTAGGAGCGCGGGGCTGATTTTCACCTGGGAGGTTCAAGGGTGGCCTTTGAACCAGACCTGGAAGGGTCCATGGGTTGTCATAGGCAAAGGAGAAGCGGGGAGCAGGTGGGCCATGCGTGGGAGCATTAATCTGCGTGCCGTTGGGAAGCAACCCAGCTCAATGGCTCAGGCAGAGGCACGTTTACAGCGGGCTGCTTCTAGACGTGTGAGCGGGGTGACAGAAACCAACCAAGGCTGTTGGCCGGCGCGGAGGGGGAGCTGCTACCCACCTCGGGCTGAGGGGACAGAGGGAGGAAACAGGGTCAGCAGAGCCTGTGAGACCTGGGGTGGTGAGGATGCAGCCTCCTGGTACCTCCCACTGGCTCAGCCCTCAGGGGGTGTGTTGTCAGGAGGGGTGCAGGGCAGGGCGGAGAGGAGAATACCAAGAGAAGGAGCAAAGTCCTGGGTACGATGTCATCAGAGGGCAGAGGAATTCACTTGCTGCTGCTTTTATTCAGCAGGCATTTATCGGGTGCTGGCATGAAGCCTGGCACCATGCAAAGGACTGAGTGGGTAAAGGTGTATCCGGCTGGCGTTGCCCCTGGGGACGGGGCCTCAGCGCCACCATTAACTCTCCGAGTGTCCTCTTGGCGGGTACGGCAGAGGTATGTGGTTGCAGCCCTGCTAGACCCCACGTACCTGGATCTATGCCTCCTTGTTCCAGTCGGGGTTTATTTAGGTATGTCTGGCTGAAGACAGATTTTAACACAGAAAAATAAGTCCATTTGTGGCCACTAGGCACTCAGTCTAACACACGTCTTGATCTTCTGCTGTTTTCCTAAACGTAAACAAACAAAAATATCCCTATTTGGGTTCCTCTTGATAAAGCCCAATTTCTGTGAAAAGAAAAGAAACCTTATTTCTGTTCTGCTATCAAAGTAGCCGTTCATGGACTTCCTTGGCGGTGCAGTGGTTAAGAATCCACCTGCCTATGCAGGGGACACAGGTTTGAGCCCTGGTCCGGGAAGATCCCACATGCCGCGGAGCAACTAAGCCCCTGTGCACAACTACTGAGCCCACGTGCCACAACGACTGAAGCCCGGGCACTTAGAGCCTGTGCTCTTCAACAAGAGAGGTCACTGCAGTGAGAAGCCTGTGTGCCGCAATGAAGAGTAGCCCCCGCGCGCCACAACTAGAGAAAGCCTGCTCGCAGCAACGAAGACCCAACGCAGCCATAAATGAAAAGATAGTTAGATAGTAGTCATTCATGCCTGAGATCTTAGGCACGTCTCAATTTCTCTTTTGCAGGAATATGAAATTATTAGCTGCAGACAAGCAGCTGGATTTGTTTCAGTAGCTTAAACAAATTTATATACCACAACTTTGTCAATTCCATGCCCTCACACCCCTCCATTCAAGTTCAAGATGCAAAAACCCATTTGTGGGAAAGGAAGCTTTCTGTTCCCAGAGTTTCATGTCCTTGTATAAAATGAACTTTCTGGTACTTTCTAGGTCTTTTTTTTTTTCTGGTTTGCTTTCTCAAGGAACATGTTTTTCTACCTTCCTGTGATATATGGCCACAGCAGGAACATCCTAAAACCAAATTGTTACTTCTCACACCGAGTAGCCTTGAGATCCAAACAAACCCCAGAGGTAGAGGTGGGTTCGCGAAGTCAGGAAGACCATCTCTGAGGCTCGTGGCCAGGGGCCAGGACTGACCACCCCACGTAATGACGAGCTGTGTCATCCTTACTCCAACTGAGGAAGTGCATTTCCAAATCGTAACCAGGAGCATCTTTCCACTTTCCAACTTGACTTTTACTTGCAAAGAGCCCTGGATGTGTTTCTGTTTTCTTCTTGTGTCAGAAGTTCGATTGCTATATAGAACCATTAGAAAAGCCTCTCTGCAAGCCAGTTGGTTTGTCTCACTAAAATTTGGTCTTACTTTCCAGCAGTTGGTTCCTTTCCTGAAGTTTGTCACTTGCAGTGCATTGAGCTGTGCCAACGGCTGTGCCAGCCTGGCCTTGTCTTGGGGCCAGGCAGCCGCTCAGCCTCCTCCCCGGGGTCTCCCCAGCACACTCACCTCCTCGGGGGAGTCTTGAAATGACTCAGCGCCTCCACTGAGACCCCTTTTCTCCCGGCAAAGCCAAGGAAACTTGTTTGCGTGCTTGCCACTGCTTTTCTCCCATTGGTGTTTGTGTTTCGTATGAATCGTGTGGTCAGGCTGCATGGATTAGACTCCAAGTCTCCAGGCAGGGCTGTGTTCCTGCATGCACCCTGGGCACGGAAGAGATGCTCAAAGATTGTTATAGACAATGGATGTAGCCAGGAGGGAAGAGCCATCTTGCCGGAACTGTCCAGTTTGTTCTAAATGACCGCCTTTGTCCTGAGGTCTTTTGGGGGAGTTTTGTTAGCATTGAGCCCAGTTTGATTTCTGCATCAGCCTTTCATAGCAGAAGATGACATGTTGGCCGCTGTGACTAGCCTTCCTGTGGCCAGCAGGAGCGGGTGCCATGGTTTCCCCAGCAGGTCGTGGTGCTTTGCTGAGAGAATCAGACGGACACGTGTTTCCATCCGTCAGAGCAAGACACCAGCCTGCCTGTCCCCCTGCTGGTTTCTCAGCAATCTGGGGGCAAACTCTGTTTGACTTTTTTCCCCCAGAGGCTTATGGAGTTTCCTGGGTTGTTGAGCTTGTTTATCACAATTCCTTCAGTTTCTGAGGTCCACCAGCAGGAGAATGGATAAACCAATGTGACGTATTCCTTCGATGGGCATCTTTATTCATCAATAAAGAGGAATAGGCAACTGCTTTGTGACAGCGTGGATGAATCTCAGGCTTTGTACAGAGTGAAAGAAGCCTCACACAAGAGAGCCATCTGATTCCATTTCTAGAACAGGCAAAACCAATCTGTGGTGGAATAAAAACTAATCTATGGGGTGGGGATTGACTGGGAAGGTAAGGTGCATAGGGAGACTTTCTGGGGGTGATGGCTATGTTCTCTATCTTGATAGGGGCTTGGGGCTATACCGGTACACACGGTTATGAAAACTTAACAGATGTATAACTAACAATTACTCATTTCCCCATGTGTAAATTTTACTTCAAAAGAAAAAATCTGTAAGCAAGTATTGAACTCCCCATTATGATGTATATATTGAAGTATTTAGGGGACGTGTACCGATACTGCAGTCTACTTTGGAATGCACTGGAAATAAGATGGATTGACAGATGGATAGAGGCATGGATAGATGGAGAGGAATGTGATAGAGTCACTGTAGCGATTGTCAATGGTGGAGTCAGGGCAGTGGGTATTTGGGTGTTGGCTGTACAGTTCTTTCAACTTTGCTGTTTGTTGAAAATTTTCACAATAAAATGTTGGGAGAAAAAGATCTTTAGGGTTGTGGTGGGGATAGGACAGATTTGGAAGACATCCCCTGCTGTCCTTGGAGATATATCATGAATCTGTGTGTAGAGATAAGGATGAGAAGCCTAGGGATTTCCTGGGGCCAGTGAGGTCATCAGAGAAAGCCCCATGGAATCTGGGTTTGGGGGACGGTTGCTTTGGTAAGGTGTGTTCTGGGGTCACGCCCGCATCTGGAAGGATTACTGTGGCTCCCTGAGCCCTTAACTTGCTTGTTTCCCAGGAGCAGAGCTTCAGCCTGGGGAGAAGCACCCAGTCCACGTAAAGGAGCAGAGTCCTGCTGTTGAAGGACCTTCCTGCAGGTAGATAAGCCTGCAACAGACGCCCCTGGCACGGTGGTGGTGGTCTGGGCTGCTGGCCTGCTACTTACCTCCTTGGGCCTGTTCTGCAGTGCTTTTCTAGTTCCAGGATTTGAATTATTGACTTTGTACAGAACTTTCAGCCTCTCTTGCGTCATTGGATTGGAGAGCTGGACTAGCAGCCGTCCTGCGCGGAGTCCTAACGGAGGGCTGTCCTAAGCTGGGATCCTGCCCCTGCCTTGCTCCAGGCTGCCCCAGGCCAGACGCACCAGAGATACTGCCCTCAGGCTCCTCGTCAGAGAATCTCTGCCTGAGAGAGGAAGCTCCCCGTCTGCTGGTAAATTTAGGGCATGTGTGAGAAGGCGGGGTAGGGAGAGTGGAGAAGAATGAAAGCATTATTCTAGGAAGCTTCTTTTATTTATAGATTCTCCTAATTCTATTAAAATGAATGCCGGAGGGTTGTAAAACTTGGAGCACGTAACATAATAGCCATGAAAGGATGTTAAGTGAAAATAGAGAACGATGATAAAGTAAGAAGAGTCTTAGTACTGAGAGGAAGATGTGACATTTTTCGGAAGTAAAATCGTCTTAGAGCACACTGTACAGGGAAAGTGAATTAAAATAAGGACTTGGGGGCTTCCCACTTGGTGCAGTGGTTAAGAATCCGCCTGCTAATGCAGGGGACACGGGTTCGAGCCCTGGTCCGGGAAGATCCCACATGCTGCGGAGCAACTAAGCCCATGCGCCACAACTACTGAGCCTGTGCTCTAGAGCCCGCGAGCCACAACTACTGAAGCCCGCGCACCTAGAGCCCGTGCTCCAAAACAAAGAGAAGCCACCACGATGAGAAGCCCGCGCACCACAACTAGAGAAAGCCCACGCGCAGCAACGAAGACCCAATGCAGCCAAAAATAAAATAAATAAATTTATTTTAAAAAAAAAGATAAGAAAATAAGGACTTGGTTAGGATAGAACTTGGAAGGAAACAGAAAATATTTCATAATGAAAAAGAGACAGTGTTAACTGACATTACACTAATTACATTATAGCGACAAATAAAATGTCATCGTTCTAAAAGGAAATAAAACTAATTATATACTTAATGCGTTTTAAGAGGAGTTGGCAAAATAAGATGTGTTAAATATGAGAAATATGTAAACAGCCATAAGTTGCCCGCTTTGTTCTGGCAGCCGGGACAGTGCCTTATCTCCCACATGTAAAACAAGGGATCTTTGATTCCTGACATAACATATTAATGGGACAAAAAACTAAGTAGCCCCTTATATTAGAAAAGCTGGAATCAAACAAATGCTTTTAAATGGATGAATTGATGAATGAATGAAGAGTTTAAAAATACACACTCAAAAGGGAAAACAACAGAACTACCTTCTAAGATAAAAATCTAATGAATGAAGGCATGAAAGAAGGTGCTTCTCTTTACCGCCAGTAACTTAACCTCTTTGTGCTTTTTCTACTGGAGAACGGAAGTTATTGGTGCCCCTGACAGGTGCTTGGAAAAAGCCAGGCCCAAAGTGGACACTTACGCATGTTAATACTAATAATATTATCATCACGGTGATGACTGTTAATACCAAAAGAGGGGAATGACATGTCCTTTCAACGTCAGGCATTGGAGTCAGACTAGGAAGGCACCGTCTGTTTTTAAAGTTGGACTTCAAAGCTAGCAAAAGGTGTCACGGAGAAGATTTCAGACATACTGCTGCTTTTACCTTTCATCTTTTCTTTGGGAAAAGACGAGCTGATGTGAAAAGTTTAGGGTGGGAAAGATAGAAGTTAAGCCAGACCAAGAAAGAGCCAGTGAGCCATGGTTTGGGAAGCCAGGACACCCCAGCCGCAGAGCCTGCCCACCGGCTCCCAGGGAGGCACCTGGCCAGTGGCCGCTCCAGCCAGCCCCACATGGGATGCGCCCTCCTCAGCCGTCCCCCTGCCTGGCAAGCTCAGCCAGACTCATGTCCACCACCACGGATGCAAAAGAGGACACTCCTGCTTGGAATTAACTGGTTAATGATCCTCTCTGGAGGATGAAAGAAAATTTTAGATCAAGTAAAACTTATTATCAGTTAGCCTGTGTGGGCACCTGGGAGCCAACGCAGAAGCTCAGGAAGGAATAGTTTGTTACCTGGACCCGGCAACCTGGGGCCTGGAGCAGCTCTGTACAACGTGCGTTTGCCTGTTGATTACAACCGACAGGTCTACTTTTACTCCTGACGGAGAAGAGTGTGCCTGGGGATGCTGGATTTTATCCTTTTCCCAAACTGTTTTTAGTCTTGACATCACTCAGGAGGGATTGCACAGAGCACTGACTCTCCTAATTCAATGAGCAAGAGTCGTAATCGGACTTCAGGAACAGGAGGGCAAGAGGTGGGTTGTTTTCTCTTCTGCTGCTCTTCTTGTAAGAGCCAAATCTCCCCACAATGGGTGTTTTTCATTTTATCAGGCAATTTTGATCTGGTAGCTCTTACAGTCAGAGCCAGTGGCCAAAACACAGACTGTAGGATCAGAAGAGCCGGGTTCTAATCCCAGCACTTTGTCTGCAAATTGGTCAGCAGTTGACGAGCCAGTTGACATCTCTGGGTGTCAAGTCATGCATTGATCTATAACATATGATTGTAATAATCACTTTCTAAGTAGCGTTCTCATCTGGCTGTTGTGAGTATCACGGTGTGGACCTCAACATCTGCATGACTGAAAAGGGATGGTGGTTATTAGTGCAGCTGTGAGTGAGCCCACTGGACCAACAGATGCTCTGTGCAGGGCTCCCGCGTGGACACTGTGACCACCAGCCCAGGGCCCACTCCCATTTACCAGCGCCTGCTATAGCTTCTCCCCCACATCTTGCCTGGGTTGGTTCCATATTGATTTTGAAGGAGCTGTGGAATGCCGGGTGTTTGTGGCATCCTGGGGTCACAGTCCATCTTGGGGTGTGAGAGCTGAAATATGAAATGATCAGATTGCTACAATTTAGTTTAAGCGGTAATCTAAAAGCTCCCCTGCTGAGAGTGGAGAGTGTTCATTCTGCTGAGGGATAAGACAACGTGCCACCAATTTCAGAGCATCGTGGGACAGTAGCTCGGGATGCATTCAGCTGCTAAACAAGAAGGTGGTGCCTGAAACAAAGGCTCACACAGCACGTCCGGAGATGGGCCCTCCAGGGTTGGCGCGGGACCTATCGGTGTCTCCCTCCCCTTCAGGCCTCACGTCCAAGTTCCAGGCGGGAGACAGGGCTGGGGGCAAAAGGTGGAAGGGTGAAGTCTTTCCCTTTTTATTCAGGAAAGGTCACCTTCCCCAGGGACTTGTGCTGACAGCTCATGGGATAGAACTATGTCCCTGTCTGGCTATGCTGGCTACAAGGGAGTCTGAGAAATCAGGATTTTAGATTCTACAACCTCTACAGAAGAGGCGGGTAGAAGAGAAAGTGTTGGAAATTGAGGTAGTGTCTGCCAGCCATGCATCACAATGGCTGTAGTACGCTTCTAGTGTCTTATGGAGAATCAGGAAGGAGGGCGTCTTGTGTTGTAACAAGAGAGAAACCGCTTCTTAAAGTTGCTCAGAGTAAGCAGCAGTTCAGGGAAGGGCAGGCTCTGACTTAGCTGCTATGGGAACACAGAGAGCACCAAAGAGGCAAGCTGGTCTCAGGACTTGCTCTCCAGCCAGGGAGACACCTGCACCAATAACCAACCAGTAGAATGTGGTAAGTTGGCTGGGAGGAGTGGAAGTGATACTGGAGGACTGGGCAGTGGGGGATCACTTGTACGTTCCAAAGGAAAATACTGAGGAAGACGATGATGATGATGATGATAAGGGTAATGATGGTGAGGATGACGATGGTGATAAGGATGATGACAGTGACAATGACAAGGATGGTAAATGCTTATTGGGCCAGAAACCGCTCTACATGCTTGATCTCATTTACTCCTTACAGCCACCTCCTTACCACTGTTAAAAGATAAACCAAGGCATATTGAAAATTTTAAGACTTTATTTGAGCAAAAATCGATTTGAATCAGGCAGTGCCAACAGGAAGTGGTTATTAACGCTGTACAGACAGGAGCAAGACTTTTATAGGGGAGACACAGAAGCAAAGCAAGGAAGTGCTTTGATAGGCTGTAGCTGCAGCAGTTGCCTTATTTGGGAAAGCCTAGTTAGCTGTTCCTGATTGGCTGTCCTTAGGTTGTGATTTCTTAACCTTGAGGCATTTACAAGCTTGGGTTTGGCTGCTTGTAAATGCAGGCTGCTAAGGCCTTAGAGCCACCTCAGCCTAATGGCCTCCTCGTGTGATTAATTTAACCCCACCCTGCCCCCACCTCTCCAGCCCCACAGGGTAACCGCTGTCCAAACAGTGCATGTACCACAGGTGAAGAAGACATGCTTAGACAGTACCTTGCTTCGTTTCGCTTTTGAGCTCTCTAAAAATGATATACTGTGTGGTGTTCTGGGACCTCCCCCCCGGCCCCCTTTACATTCTAAGGCTCAACCACATTGTAGCCACAGCCCCAGCTTAGCTGTGGTTCATTTATTTTCACTGCTATACAGTATTCATTGGCCAACAAATCATGATGTATCTGTCCTTCTCCTGGCAATGCATGTTTGTGATTTTTACTAAGAACATTGTTGCTAAGAACAGCCTTGTGTGTGACCTGTGGTGACCTGTGGTGCGCATATGCCAGAGTTTTTCTTGGGCACATGCCTAGAATTGGGATGACGGGGTTTATGTGTACTGGATACCAGTGCTTTATCAGTTACAAGTGAGGGAAATAGTATTTCCCAGTTTGTGAATTTTTTAAAAACTTGTGTACGTGTCTTCTGATTAAACAGGAGAATTAACTTTTACGTAATTGTATGTATCAATCTTTCCTCTTTTTTTATAGCCGTTTTATTAAGATGTAATTCATGTGCCGTGTGATTTACCTATTTAAAATATACAATTCAGTGTTTTTAGTGTATTCACAGGGTGTGCTACCATCAGTGCAGTCAGGTCTAGAGCATTTCATCACCCCAGGAAGAAACCCCACACCCACTGGCTGCTGCTCCTCGTCCCGTCCCCACTCCCCCAGCCCTAAGCCATAACTCATCTGCTTTCTGTCTATAGCTTTGCCTGCTCTGGACATTTCATAGAATGGAATCATACAGTACGTGGTCTTCTTTGTGTCTGGCTTCTTTCCCTTCGTGTGTTTTCAAGATGATTTTGTAATACGTACCAGTACTTTATTCTTTTTATTTCCAAATATTCCACTGTATGGATATACCAATATATGGATATTTTATTTGTCTATCAATTGATGGACATTGAGGTTGCTTCTACTTTTTTGGCTCTTATGAGTACTGCTGCTGTGAGCATTTGCATGGAAGTTTTTGCGTGGGTGTGTGCTTTCACTCCTTTAGGATAATATTGAGGAGTGGAGCTGCTGGGTCACTTGGTAACCCTATGTTTGACCTATTGAGAAACCACCAGATTGCTTTCTAAAGCAGCTCCACCATTTTACAGTCTCTCCGGCAGTGTATGAGTCTTCCAGTTCCTCCACACTGTCATCAACACTCGTTATTATCTGTCTTTTGTACCCATCCTAGTGCTGTTCTGGTTTTGGTTTGTGTTTCCCTGATGGCTGATGATGTTGACCATCTTTTCATGTGTTTCTTGGCCTTTTGCATGTCTTCTGTAGAGAGATGTCTGTTCCAATCTTTTGCCCATGTATTGTTTTGTCTTTTATTATTACATATTTTAGATGCAAGTCCATACCAGATAGGTGATTTCCAAATACTTTCTCCCATTTTGTGGGTTATCTTTGCACTTTCTTGGTGGTGCCCTTTGCAGCACAAAAGTTTTTTTTTTTTTTCATCCATTCTTTCTCTGGCTTTTAGTTGGTATGTTTAGGCCATTCACATTTAAAGTGATTGCTGATATCGTTGGCTTAATATCTACCATGTTTCTAATTGTTTTCTGTTATATTTGTTCTCCTTCCTGCTTTTTCTACATTCTCTGATTACAATGGAGCCTCTTAGATAATTCTGTTTTATCTCCTCACTTAGCATATCAATTATAGTTCTTTAAAAATTTTTTAAGAGATTTCCTTGGAGTTCACAGTATGCACCGTTAACTAATTTAAGTCCACCTTCAGATGGACTTCATGGGTAGCGCAGGTGCCTTGTAACAGAGTATTCCCAATTTTCCCACCCCCTGCCCCTGGTGATGCCAGTCTCTTCCTCTGTGGATAGCGCTTCCTCTGCTCTCGTTGAAGAAACCCTTCCTTACCTGAGGTCAGAAGGCTCGCCCAGGGTATCACTCAGCATCGCAGAAGGAGCAGACAGCACCACGGCCCTTTCTTTATAATAGCCCCAGCCCCCCACCCCAGAGCCAAAGTGGGGCCATGGGCATTCCCTGGCGTGCCTGCCAGGCTCTGTGTTCTGGAGCTGGGAAATGACCCAGCAGGGGCCCTCGGGGGCACTGGACGCAGCGTCAGGCAGACCTGGTCCATGAACAAAATGAAACAATACAAGGAGCGTTTACATCAGTCAGAGACAGGACCCGTGGGCCACGGTGGCATTTCAGGGATGTGGGATCAGTGCGAGTTCAGAGCTCAAGTCTCATAGCTGCCAGGAGGTCTGGATGCCCCTCCCGCAGTGCACCGCCCCCGGGAGGGGGCTGCGGGAGCCTGGTGAGGTGTGAGGAAGGGCTCTCCCCTAAAGGCACCCAGTCTTCCTGTGCTTGTTGCAGAGCTCTGGGTCTGGGCACTGAGATACTGGGGATCCCCACTGCAGGGCTCTGCAGCAGCTGAGTAGGCTTCGGCTTCTCTGTGTCAAGAGGCTGCCCCTCTTTTCCTGGGTCTCACTCCATCTCTTTGCTCGGGGTCATCATCGCACCTACCTCCTGGCCTCCATCGGCTGTGCCCACCACTGGCGTCTGCCTCTCAGAATCCCGTGGTTCCCACGGAGAGGCGCTGGAGCAACCCTTGGTCACCTGCCTGACAGAGAGCACGGCCACCTGGAACCCTTGAAGGGTGCTGACCTGCCTCCCCCAGGCACCTTCTGAACTCCTTGGTGAGGGGTGGCTGAGCAGGTTTCAGAGAACAGATCCCTCCAACATTCCTGTTTCCTGGGGTCCCCACTGACCACCCACAGCAGCATGTTGGACCCTGCAAGAGATACAGTTGCTTGGACCCCACTACGGCCCTGCTCGATGAAAACCTCTGTGGGTAGGACCCAGCGCCCTCGAGTCTGGAGACCCACTGCCTCACAGGCATCGGTAGTTCCAGCATCCTGACCTCACCAGCCATCAGATTTGGTTCACTCTCTATGTTGATCGGCCAATCTTACCAACTGTAAACACACCCTGCATATCTGAGTTACACATTACACACCCCGTTTGTGGGGAAAGCACCCGTATCTGCGAGTCTGGCTCTGTCTGGACCATTTACATCCCATCCGCCTGCTCTCGCGTGGTCCAGGCTCCTGCTGGTACATACTGGCTCTCTCCTCCCAGGGTAGCTCCTGGATCCCTGGTACGCAACTCATTTTGTGGGTGTAGGCGGCGAGGGGTGTGGACTGGGTCCCGAGGAGAGAGGCCCCCCTGCCTGCTGTGAGGCAGTAGCTTTTCTTGCAGAGGTGAGCCTTTCCCCTCACAGCTGGTGGGAGGGTTGTTTCTGTAGATCGGGCAGGTCAGTTCTCTGTTGCAGCCAGTGTCTGCGTGGCTCTGATGGGCCCTCTTCTTCCCACCTTTCCCAACTGTTACTTACCTAGGAGTGTTGTGCGTTTCAATTTTTTTTTTTTTTTGACTCTGGAACCTTAAAATCACACTCTGGGGCTGCCATGGGGGGGCCTTCTGGTTCTCCACATGTGTTCTTAGTTACTGATTCTTAGCTTTTAATTTCTCCTTTCCCCCATGTGTGCTCTCTAGGGTCATAAGCAGAATCGACCCAATTTTACAAGCTTTGCAATCACATTTGCCACGGCCCCTGTTCTCCCAAGGCCCCACCTCCTCCTGCACTTCATCCCAGTATTATTATGTGTAATCACGGATGCTCTGGATTTGCGTGTAATCCAGTGCTGTGGATTACCCTTAGTCACACATGCACACACACGTCCCCAGCAAGGTGGTTATCTTAGTGCTCCGGAAATGTATGCACAACCCAACCCCAGTATCCCATTTTGAGGGTCTATTTTAGGATCACTTCCAGTAACAATTACTTTATCAGTCAGGGTCTCAGCAGGAAAGATTAGGCTACTGTGAGGAGGGTAAATAGATAGACTTGCCTTTTCCAGAGATGTGGGTGGACTGTTAACAGCAGAGTTGCCTTTATCCCATGGCCCTGAAAGAATAGGGAGGGAAAAGTGGTGGAGCCTGGGAGGAGAGATGTCTTTGACCAGGTGCCTTGAGAAGAGCAGTGACTTTCAGGGAGACACGGCAGCCTGAAGAGACGCCACAGGGAGCGTCAGGGGAGTAAATAGGACAACTTCACTCTCTCCGTCCTCCCTCTGCTACCTTCCCAAGGTTTTCCAGGGCCAAACCCATCCTCAGCCAGAGAGCTCACTGATGCAGTCCTTGTTACTGGGGCTGAGAGCCGGGGTTGGGGGGGGGTGGGTGGGGAGGAAAGTATTCAGTAGATTTAGGGAGTTAATTAGAAGCTATCTGGCCCATTCCCGTAAGTTCTAAAAGCTTTAGTTAGACTTCTCACACTTAAGTACTTAATCTGACTCCAGTTTGTTTTTGTATTTGATGTGAAGAAGGGATTTAACTCCCCCCTACCCCATGAATTTCCCAGCATCATCATTTGATAAGTCCCTCATTTTAATTGATGTTTCCTGGTAAATCAAGTTCTGTATTTGCATGAGTTTTCCTCTTTTCTGTTCTGTGAGTTTATCTGTCCTTGACCCAGTGCATCACAAACTTTCATACTGTAGCCTTATAATAAGGCTTGATATTTTGTAGGACAAGTCTTATTCTTTTTCAGGAATATCTAGGCTATTCTTGGCCCTTTGTTCTAACATGTTAACTTTGAATCAATTTGACAAGTTTCACAAAACAAACAAACAAAAACCCTGTTTGAAATTTGACTGAAATTTTATTTAATATATAAATCTGTTTGATGTATTTGTTATAGCTTTATGATATGGGGTCTTCCTGTCCATGAACATGGTATGTCTATTTATTTACGTCTCCCTTAATGTCTATTAGCAAAGTTTTATAACTTTCTCTATATAGGACTTACACATCTTTTGTTAAGTATATAGGTACCTTAAGTTTTCTAACATTTGTTGCTAGTATGTAGAAATGCAATTTATTTTTTAAAAATACTGTTCTTATATCCAGCCACCTTGCTACAAACTCCCTTATTCTTTCTAATAATTTGTCTATAAATTTGTTATGGTTTCCTAAGTAGATAGTCATATCACCAGTGAATGATGGTAGTTTTGTTTCTTCCTGATCAATATTTAAGCTATTTACTTACTGTTGGTGATCCTGGACCTTCAGTATAATGATAAATAAAACATTGGTTATTTGGACATTCTTACCTTGCTCTTGATTTTAAAGAGAATACTTTCAATATTTCCATGTTAAGATTGATATTTGTTTTTATAGATAACTTTTTAACAGGTTAAGAAAGTTCCCTTTTCTTTCTAACTTGCTAAGAGCTTTTTATCATGGGTTTTGCATTTTAGCAAAAGTTTTCCTGCATCTCCTTTAATCTATTCATGTAATGAATTACATTTATTGATTTTCTAATGTTAAAATACCCTTGCATTTCTGGGATAAACCAAACTTGGTCCTGGTGGACTACCCGTAAAACTTATAGGCCTGTTTGTGTGATAGAAAAGATGTTTAACTACTGCTTCAGTTTCTTTAATGGAAAGCCTGATGTCTTGTATTTCTTTCTTTGTTAGTTTTTATAATTTTCCAGGGACTTGTTCATGTTGTCTAAGTTTTCAAATTTGTTAGCTTACCATCGTTGATAGTGTATCCTTATTATTTTTAAATTCTCTGCTTTATCTGTGGTTATATCTCTCCTTTCGTTCTCTTCTTCCTAGGTTTTGGCCTTGTTTATTCTCTTTATTATAAATTTATTTTCAATTTTTGCAGAATTCTCCTAAATTTATCTCCTTTCTTCACTGGTTTATTTACTTTTAAAAATTTTTAGTAAGGGCTTCCCTGGTGGCACAGTGGTTGGGAGTCCGCCTGCCGATGCAGGGGACACGGGTTCGTGCCCCCGTCTGGGAGGATCCCACATGCCGCGGAGCGGCTGGGCCCGTGAGCCATGGCTGCTGAGCCTGCGCGTCCGGAGCCTGTGCTCCGCAATGGGAGAGGCCACAGCAGTGAGAGGCCCGCGTACCGCAAAAAAAAAAAAAAAAAAAAATTTTTAATAAGACACTTAATCTCATGAATTTTCAGTGTGTTCACTTCTAATTGGAGCACCTAAGGTTATACACTTCCCTTCCACTGTCATGTTCACTGATGCTCCTAAGTTGTTGTATGTAGTATTCATTCACTCATTCCATTCTACGTATTTTAAAATTCCCATTATGGTGTTTTCTTTGACCTATGAGTCACATAAACATGTTTGTTAATTTCCAAGTGTGTGGGATTTTTGAATCCCTCTTTACGTTACTGACGTCCAGCTGAATTACACCGCCGTCAGAGACTGTGTTGTCTGGGAGATCAGTTCTTTGATGCTATAGCAGACTTGCTTTTAGCCCTGGTCGTGGGTCAGTTTTTGAAAATGTCCTGTGTGTCTGGAAAAGAGTGCTGTCCTCTGTGGTTGGGTGCAGAGTTCTGAGCCCTCTTGAACACGCCTCTGGATAGAGCTGCTCAGACCCTCTGCATCTCCGTTGACTTTTTGTCCACGCGCCTCTCTGCTCTCCGGGGATATCTCTGTGCCTTACGGCTTCTGGAGTTGGGGCTCATTAAGGAGAAACAGGTTTGGGCTGACCGTGGAGGATGAGGAGGATTCTGTCCGATGTGGGGGGGCAGCTGGACGAGAGCAGCATGAATACTGGTGGGAGGAGGGCCAGAGAGAAGGGGCAGTTTGGGGCAAGGACCAGAGGCCCTGGGAAAGGCCTATTTTAAGAAGAGAGGCAGGAGAGAGTTGTTGGAGGGCTAAAAGAAGGGGACCCACAGGAGGGAGAAAGCCGAGGGGCTTTGAGCTGAGTGGGCCTGTGCTGTGGTGGAGGGTGTCCTCTGGTCACTGAGAAGCCCGGCAGTGCTGAGGGTCTAATGTCATGACAGCTTGACCAGGCGGGAAGGATGCCCTTAGCTGTGCCGGGGACTGGAAAAGCTGGATGGCTGAAGGTGGGAGGGACAGGCAGTGTATGGTTCTAAGGACAACATGGTTGAAACAGTGGCCCCAAAGGACCGGGCTGGGGTAGATGGATGGGGCAGGATGGACCAGTGATCGGGGCATCCAGGTCATGATGGACGGGAGGGGAGAGTCGTGGCGAGGGAGGGGTTTGGGTGTGGGGGCCTGGCTGGGAACGTGCTCACGGTTGCTGGAATGGGGGGGGGGTGGTCTGGGAGAGAATGAGGGGAGTGTTGAGGCCAGGGTGTCAGGAGCGTTGTTTACCAGGGTGTCAAAGTCATGTGTCAGTGGCAAAATGGTGATGAGAGGAGGGTGAGCCCTTTGACAGTGGCATGAGGGGTGTAGCCAGGAACACGTGGTGGTGGGTGGTATGGACTCAGGGAAAGGAAACTCGGGTCGGCCTGCAGGCGATCTTTCCTGGGAGGGGCCTACGGTCACGTTTCTGAGAGTGAGGAAAGCCGTGAATAATCAGGTCAGACGCCAGGACTGAGAAAACCAGGACACACACAGTATACTGGGGGGTCCCAGGCAACTGGAGGCTTTCAGCTAAGACGAGGCTGTGTACGGAAATACCAGACCGGTAGAGGGATGTTTGTTTGAGGCTTTTTTTTTATAAGTTTATTTTGTTTTATGAATTTATTTATTTATTTGTTTTTGGCGGTGTTGGGTCTTCATTGCTGCGCGCCGGCTCTCTCTAGTTGCGGCGAGCAGGGGCTACTCTTTGTTGCGGTGTGCCGGCTTCTCATTGCGGTGGCTTCTCTGGTTGCGGAGCCTGGGCTCTAGGCGTACGGGCTTCAGTGGTTGTGGCTCACGGGTTTAGTTGCTCTGCAGCATGTGGGATCTTCCCTGACCAGGGCTCGAACCCCTGTCCCCTGCACTGGCAGGCGGATTCTTAACCACTGCGCCACCAGGGAAGTCCCTGAGGCTTTTTAAAAAAGTGGTCAACTGTGGTAAAATATGTGTAACATAAAATGTACTATTTTCACCATTTTTCAGTGGACATTTTAGTGGCATTGGGTACATTGACATTGCGGTGCAGCCGTCACTACTGTCCGTCTCCAGAGCTCCTTGTCTTGCAAAACTGAAAATTTCTATCTAGTAAACACTAACGTCCCACTCCCCTCCCCCTTCACCCCTGGCAACCATCATTTTACTTTCTGTCTCTATGAATTTGGTGACTCCCAAGTGCTTCGTAGGAGTGGAATCTTACAATATTTATCTTTTTGTGACTGGCTTATTTCACGCAGCAAAATGTCCTCAAGATTCATCTGTATTGTAGCAGGTCTCAGGATTTCCTTCCTTTTCAAGGTTGAATAATATTCCGTTGTGTGGATAGAGCACATTTTGGTTATCCGTTCGTCTCTCAGTGAGCACCTTTGGCTCCTGTGACTAGTGCTCCTGTGAACACTGGCTTACAAAGATCTCCTTGAGATCCTCTGTTTCTAATTCTTTTGGGGCATATACTCAGAAGTGGAGTTGCCAGATCATATGGTAATTTTATATTTACCTTTTAGAGGAACCACAATGCTGTACCATTTTACATTCTCACCAGCAGTGTACAAGGGTTCAAATTCCTGCACATCCTTGACAACACTTGTTATTTTCTGCTATTTGGGTTTTTTTTTTTTATAGTAGCCATCCTATCTGGTGTGAAATAGTATTCCATTATGCTTTTGGTTTGCATTTCCCTAATGATTAGTGATGCTGAGCATCTTTTTATGTGCTTATTGGCCATTTGAATATCTTCTTTGGGGAAATGTCTATTCAAGTCCTTTGCTCATTTTTAATCTGGGTTTTGTTATTGTTGAGTTGTAGGAGTTCTTTATACATTCCGGATATTAGCCCCTTTTCAGATATATGACTTGCAAATATTTTTTCCTATTCCATTTTTTGTTTTATTTTTAAAATTAAAAAAAAATTTTTTTTTGATTGCACCACAAGGCTTGTGGGATCTTAGTTCCCCGACCAGGGATTGAACCTGGGCCCTCGGCAATGGGAGCACAGAGTGCTAACCACTGGACTGCCAGGGAATTCCCCTATTTTTAAAAAATAATAGGGATTCCCAAGCGTTCAGTGAGAGGAGTTAGGAGCAGGGCTGGGTGAGGACATTCAGGGGGTAGGGGGTGGGGAGAGGGGACCTGGAGGAGGCTTGGGGGTGTGGAGTGCGTGAGCAGTTGGTGTCTGAAGCTGGGGCGATTCACCCACGTGGGTGCCCAGAATGAGGGAAGTTGGGCTGTCACATTACATGGCAGTGGATACGGCTGGCGGTGGATTAGGGGGTCCACACGCGCGGCTTCCCACGGCACGCAGGTGTGATTCACAAGCCCTTCCAAACTCTGGGATCTCCAGGTGCCCGGAGCAAGGTGGTGAAGGCTTCTTTGACTTGGGGGCAGGATAGCCTGTCAAAACAAGTTGCGTTTTAGTTTCTTTTTCTGATCTTTTCTTCTTTCCCAAAGCCTCTCTCCCTTGGCTGAGAAAAGGCACACGTGCAGCCATTCTGGTTGATGAGGCCTACAGAACCACAGCAGAACTGCTGGCGGTAAATAACCAGGCGCAGAAAAGAATTCTCGAGGAAAGTTCCATGGCAGGTAGGGGTCATCAAATGAAATGGAAGGCAATTTGTTTCTCTCGAGGTGAGGCGCGTGTGGAGGAGTGATGTAGAAGCTGACAGAGAGCTACCAAAAGCTTGGATTTGGGGAAGAAAGAGGTTTGAGAGGTGATGTGTTGAGTAATTAGACCATCGCTGAGAATCTGAGTCACCATTTGACAACATTCACGTCTGTCGTTGTCACTGGGGAGAAACATCACAGAGCGGAGGTCTTTGAAAGGAGCTGATCTACAGAGAACTCCCTCCAGGCTGCTGGGTCTGTTCCTCTCGGGGAGACCCCTGAGAGGGGTATGTGCTGTGAGATGCAGAGCAGGGCGGGGGGCCCTAGAGGTGGGAGATGGTCCCCAGAGGGGGGAGTGAACTCAGAGGGTGTGGCAGGCGAGCCAGGTCCCACGGTGGCCCAGGGGTGTGTGCAGCCCCCCAGGTGTATTTTATTCTAATTAGAATGCTTTTAGAAAATTGGAATAGTTATTAACATTTAAACATTGGGAGGAACTCTGCTCAATATTTTGTAATAACCTAAATGGGAAAAGAATTTGAAAAAGAATGAATATGTGTATGTGTATAACTGAATCACTTTGCTGTACACCTGAAACTAACAAACATTGTAAATCAACTATAGTCCAATATAAAATAAAAATTACAAAAAAATAAATGTTGGGAGATTTCAGATAGGAATTTAAGTTTCCAGCTTCTCTCTTTCTTTTTTTTATACCATTTTATTCAGGAAAAAGAAATTCAGTGCTACCTACTTTTTAAAAATAATTTTTTTTTAAATTGAAGTATAGTTAATTTACAGTGTTGTAAATTAACGTCCCTAATTTATTCCTCCCCTGCTTCAGCTTCTCTTGAAAAACGGAAGAGCAGGTCCCTTCCTCACAGCGAGACAAGGAGGGAAAGTGACCCCAGAGCACCTGTGCCCTGTTGGGTCTCGGGACAGTTGCTCCCTTTGCCACAACTTGGCTCTCCCTTCCCCTTTGCCCATCATCCTCTGGCAGGGGGGCAGGTCCTCACTGCTGACCCAGCTCTGGAAGAGAAGCCGCTGGGCCCTGGGAGCGCAGGTGTGCGGCCGCGACCTTGTGGGTCACCCGGAAAGCCCTGGACCCCGTTCCCCTTGGAGGAGACGTGTCATCTGTGTTTGCTGATGCGGGTGTGGAAGTACCAGCTCTAGGCTCCAGTGAGTGGTGATCATAAATCAGACAGAACTTCACAGAACCCAGTGAGCGAGTCACCCGGAGTTTGTCTTTACAGACTTGTGAGCATGAATGATGACAGAAGCATGAATTCGTTTTACAGAACTGAAAAAAATGGCTCAGCCTGGGATTGATCGTATATTGCAACCTCATTTTATACGAGTGGATGAAAATAAGAGGGACAAGAAGTTAAGTCGTAAGTCCATCTCAGGGACATGAAACATCCTGAGGATGCCCGGACAGGGCGGGCAGCGTGGGGCATGCATGGAGGCCCCCAACCCTGCGGGTTCCCACGTGCCCCCAGCGCAGACCTGGCCAGTCGCGGATGGGGAGTGTTCGCACTGGCCTTTCTGGCTCTGTCTAGGTGGGATTATTTTCCCCACAGGGACCACTAATAAAGAGGTGTATGTTTATGGGTTTTTAAAAAATCTTTATTTATTTATTTATTTGGCTGCACTGGGTCTTAGTTGCGGCCCGCAGGATCTTTTAGTTGCAGCATGCATGTGGGATCTAGTTCCCTGACCCGGGATTGAAACGGGCCCCCTGCATTGGGAGTGCGGAGTCTTAACCACTGGACCACCAGGGAATGTATATATATGTTTTTAATTGAAATCAAAGGGCAAATGGGATTTGTTACCTAACTAACTTTGCAACTGGCTTTGTTGCAAACCATTTTTTCCCTCCCAAAGTGGGATGTATATTATTTCTTACAGAAATAATATGAAAAAAGCTACTTGAACGACAGCCTGCCATGTGTCAGGCCAGGCCCCATTCACATGTGTCGTGCCTCATTTATCCTCCCAGCAGCCATGGGGGGGTGGGGTGGAGGTGTACTGTTATCCCATTGCCTGGAAAGGGAAATGGAGGCAAAGAAAAATTAAGGAACTTGACTGGAGTCTCTTTTCAGTTAAATGGAGGAGCTGGCCGGGCGGCCTGGCTCCAAGGCCACAGTCGCAACTTGGAGTCCCCCCGCTCTCCCCGTCCCAAGTCCATGTAAGGTGGTGACCGGGGTCCCTTTGCTGTCACCTCCCTGCCCTGGCCCCATCTTTCCTTGAAAGCGCGGTAGAGAAGAGGTTCTCTCCACTAGTAGGACGCCAGCCTCTCCAAATGTGGGTCCCCGTTTCTGTCTTAGGGAGTATTTGGGTAGCTTGTTGCTCAGAGATGAGATCTGAGTGCCAGCCGGGCAGGAGGGCTTCCTCTGGGGCCCTCCTCGCCCTGCTCTGCGGTGCTCACTTCTGGGGGCCTATCCCCGGAGGCAGGTCCTGAGTCGCGTGAGCCCTGCAGGACCCCAGAGCCTGGAATAGCGCCCAGCTCGAGAGCTGCTCAGAGCCTTGTGGGGAGAGTGGAGGCGTGAGCGGGCAGTTGTGTGTGTGTGTCCGGGGGTCAGTAAACACAGGAAGGTGGCTGAAGGGCAGCGCCCCGTGTGGGAGGCGTTCATCCAGCCGTCAGTCAGTCGTGTGCACAGTCTTAGTGAATCGTGGGCAGAGGTGAGAGGGCTGACAGAGAACAGGGTAATCTGTTTTGTCCCGCTTTCCTTTCAAACAGCGACTTCTCACCTACAGATTAGTGCTTTTGAAGTTCTACTTTGAATATGAAAGTTCTGTTGAAATTTTTTATGGCCAAATATTCCATAAACCATAATGTTAACATGAAAGGGGCAGAGAGAGAAGCTGATCCAGCTCCTCCCGAGACAGAGTAGAAACAGAGGCTGGCAGCCACCGCGGTCCCCTGACCCCTTAATGCAGCAGCTGCGTGAAAAGTCCCAAATGCCGCAGTAAAAGGGCCCAGATGGAAGTAGTTGTACGAAGCTGTTTTAGTTTATAAACCAAGATGTGCTTTGCAACCAGGTGAGGGTGTCACACGAGTTGGGTGTTGGTGAAATCATGACAGCTGACTCCCCAGCAGCTTCTTCACTTTGAACTGCTGGCGGGGGGTTGAGTCACAGAAGCCAAAGGACAGTGCGTGCTTCTCTTTCCATCTGTTCTTAATGGGCATTATTGAGTTTGGGCACTGACGTGCTTGGACTGAAGGTTTCCGTGAAATCTAAACCTCCTGTCTCAGCAGGGCCAGCCCCTGGGAGGCCAGCTTCCAGGGTGGGTCATGGGGCCCCTGGTCAGCAGACCTTCAAGGCTGTCACTTGGGATGGGTGTCAGGATATAAGGAAGCTGGGGTGATGGGCTCAGGTCCCTCCCTGGTGTCTCTTTTCCCTTTAGGGGAAACCACATAACTGAGAGGGACATAGGATGGGGCTGAGCTGACTGGAGCCCAGAGTAGTTAGTAATGACAGCCGAGCAGCGTCACTGGGCTCTGTTTCTGTCCTGGGCTCTTTGGGGCTGATGGCATCTCCCCATCTCAGGCCTCCACATGCCACTGTCCTGGGAGCTGAGGTCCCCAACACCCAGCGTGACACCAGAGAGAAGCCAGTTTTAGGAAAGGGGGGCAAGAATGTAGAGGAGATATATTTTTTTAATGGCGGTAAAATATACGTAATAAAATTTACCATCTTCACCGTTTTTAAGTGTCCAGTTCAGTGACATTAAGCACATTGCTGTGCAGCCATCACCACCATCTCCAGAACATCCTCATCTTCCAAGAATGAAACTCTGGCCCTCTCAGACACTAACCACCGCCCCCAAGTCCTCACCATCTGCTTTCTGTCTCTGTGAATGTGACTGGTGCCTCAGATAAATGGAATCAAACAGGATTTGTCCTTCTGTGTCTGGCTTATCTCACTGAGCATAACGTCCTCAAGGTTCATCCGTGTCGTGTCGTAGCAGGTGTCAGACTGTCCTTCCTTTTTTAAGGCTGAATGATAGTCCCTTGTGTGCATAGAACACACTTTGTTTATCCATTCATCCATCGATGGGCACTTGGGTTGCTCCAGCTATTGTGAATCATGCTGCTGTGAACATGGGTGTACAAATATCTGTCCGAGTCTCTGCTTTCAATTTTTTTTTTTTTTTTTTTTTTTGCGGTACGCGGGCCTCTCACTGCCATGGCCTCTCCCGTTGTGGAGCACAGGCTCCGGACGCGCAGGCTCAGCGGCCATGGCTCACGAGCCCAGCCGCTCCGCGGCATGTGGGATCTTCCCGGACCGGGGCACGAACCCGTGTTCCCTGAATCGGCAGGCAGACTCTCAACCACTGCGCCACCAGGGAAGCCCCTCTGCTTTCACTTTTTTTGGGTATAAGAGCTATTTATTTTTAAAGAGAAAAACTTTGAAGATTAATTTCTCTAAAACACTTTTTAATTTCCCTTAGCATAACTCCTCTCAAATGAGAGTTTTTGATATTAAAGTTTGAATTTTAAACATCTTTTTTCATAAGGACAAAAATCTTTTTTTTAGCCGTGCCACGCAGCATGCGGGATCTTAGTTCCCCAACCAGGGATTGAACCTGTGCCCCCTGCAGTGAAAATGTGGAGCCCTAACCACTGGACCACCAGGGGAGTCCCTAAAAATCTTTTTTTTTTCTTTTTTCATATCTTGTAGCCTCCTGACCTGCCTTAGTCAAGTTTCCCCAAATTGCAGTCCAGCACTGGCCCTTCTTTCTGGGGAGCCTGGGAGGGGGCTGGTAGGACCCAGATGGGCCCTCCGCAGTTTCCTTGGGTGCTCAGGGGATCCCCGGCATTGCTGGCCCCCCAAAGTGTGCTATGCATGGCCATTGTGCTGAAGGTCATGGACATCTTTTACTCCACTCACAAGTCTTTGCCAAGAGCAAATCTGGGCATGTCTGTCCCAGACTGTCTCTTCCCTGGCTAATTTTCCAGATGAGAGTTTCTGAAGATAAGGCTCTCCCCCTATGTCTTCCATACTCAGCAAGAAAAAAGTCAGCAGCAGGCCTCCTAGAGTGGGGAAAGTCCAGACCAAATGTCTAGATCCCCTGTCGCAAGGACCACGGGCTGCTTGCAGCCCACAGGTTTGTTTTAGGCGGGCCGCACAGGGGTGTTAACATTTTAGAATTAGTGCCAATGTAATATTAAAAACTTGCAAGAGCTCATGTAGGATCTGAACGTTGGCTTCTCTGGAAGATTTCCAGAGATCTAGCAGTACTGAGTTCCTGACTCTTTATCCACCCATCACCTCCCGGTTGTGGGGTCCCTGCCTGGGCCCTGTGGGCGTCCAGGGTACCTCTCCCCACTGGAGACCAAACATTGCAGAGCAGTTAGCAGGCAGTGGGGACACACGGGGTGAACCCACCCTCACCATCAAATCAGCCACGTGGGTGATGGCTTAGAAATCTGGCAAAATGACTAATTCCGGACAGCCATAAAGAAACCGTTAACCAGTAAATGGCTTGAAATGAAGAGCTTCAAAAAGGTTGTAGAGTTTTTCAGATGTCTGTCTGTGAATATTAAAGGTATAGGTTGAGGCCAGATGTATACGTTAACTGTCCTCACCTGAAGCTAGACGATTTGGCTTGGTGACTTCAGGGAAGAGAAAATGCAGGCTGCTAAGTAAAAATTAATGATTTTTCAGGAATTTGTAGGAAGTTGGGCAGCTTAATTGCACTCTTTGGGTGGATACACGTTGAAGAAAGCAATCTGAGGAGACTAGGAAATTGTGTAACAGCCTTAACTTGGGTCAGAATTGTAATTACTGTAGTAACAGAATGTTGCTGTGTGTATCTGTGACTGAAATGGGAAGCAGGATTTTTTTAAAATGCTTTTGAAAGTAACAACAAAATGTCCATTCTCTCTCTCTGGACTTCCTTAATTATAAATACCATAAATACCAAGTAACTCACTGCTGGCTAAATATAGGTTCAGTGGCCATCTATATTTATAACTTTCTAAAGGTGGAAGTCACCAGCGCCAGGCTGAATTAATTTGGTGTGTAGGTTTTTATAGGCTCTAATTAGTTATGTTTTTCTTAAGCAGACCCACTGGGATGAATAACATTATATAACTGAACTCTGTTTGAAAGTGACGCCCGTCACTTTCAAACATAGACTCTCCTCCAAGAGCCAGAGCCCTTGAAGACACAGGCCCTGTAGACCAGGAGTTCCGGAAGCTGGCCCACTGCAGCTGTGAGCAGCGGGGCTCAGGACATCTGTTTCCATCCAGGGGCAGCCTATGGGAGTGATAAAGTGAATACTTTTTGCAAAGTCAGAAGCCTCATCTGCAGCCCACTGGCTTCTGAGGCCTTGAATTGGGACACTTTGTGACTTACCAGCTGTTCCCCTGAGGCAGATGCCACTGTGCTGGCCTGGGGAGGTGGGTGGCATCCCCGTGGACTGACCAAAGTATGTGCTTGGCCATCCCCCACCCCCCACACACACACCAAAAGCCAGCTTGCTGACTTGAGGGCTTACAGCATTGCACCTGCATCTGAGGTCACGTCCATTGGAGGCCTGAGTGGGCGGGTGGACCTTTGGAACCATCAGATGTCATTTGGGGTGGGTCCGGCATGCTCATCGGTGACTTTGCTGCAAAGCAAACGTGATAAATTAGATGAGGTTCTGCTCCTCTGTTCCCGAGGCTCTGCAAAAAACACCAAGTCATCTTCTTTTCCTCCAGGAAGGCAGGGTGCGCCCCAGCTGGCAGCACCCACGGATCCCTCCTACCTCACACCTGCCCTGTGTAAGCAGGGAGGTGATCTGAAGCTGGCTGTACTCACATTGACAGGAAAAAACAGGACAGGAGAGGCTCTTTCTGTAAACACCCCCAGCCCAGGCCTCTCCCCCATCACACTTGGCTTTTGCCCCTTCCTTGCTGGGCTCTGCAAGCTGTTTATGCTCCTCCCCACCTGTGGTCACTGAGATGCTTCCTCTCCACAGCCGGCCACTTGGAGGGAGTGCAGAGCCCTGCACCGCCGGCCTCGCTCAGCCCCGTGTCCCTGTGACTGGACGTCAGAGGGGCCGGCTCGGGTCCCGCCCGGGCCACACAGCTGATGGGAGGTCGGCCTGCCTCCATGGCCTCAGGACTGTCCTGGGAGGGGGCTAGAGAGAGCCCAAAGGCAAAACAGCTGGGAGGCCTGGGGTCTTGGTCACAGCCGAACTGGACAGCCCTATGTAGGTGGACAGGGGAAGACATGTGTCCTTCCAGTGTTACTCAAGGTCTGTTCATTTCACCAAACATTTCTTGAGCTCCTGCTGTGCCCCAGATGCTGCCAGGGCCTGAGGATTATACAGATGACAGTTTCTGCCTTTGAGGAGCTTAGCGTGGAGGGAGGAAGGGAGGGAGGGAGGGAGGATAGGCTGTGATGGGTACATGTAGGCAGACCTGGGCCTGGGAGGTCCACGAGGGCTTCCTGGAGGCAGTGACAGCTGAGGTGATGGTTCAAATCAGAGTTGGAGGTGGCATTGTTGGTGTGAGGTGTCCAGCATGCGCAGGCTCGGGGGTGTGAAAGAGCATGCAAGGGTCCCTCAGACACCGCAGCGTCGCGGGAGAACAGAAGGTGAGGCAGGTGAGGCCAGGCCTGTGCTGGAGAGCTGGCCTGGCCTGGTTGTGGAGCATTCGTGTGCCCCGTGAAGGGCTCGGGCTTCATGCCCCTAGAGGGGGCAGAGCTGGCATGGCAATGGCAGTGTGATGGAGTCTAGGAGGCCAGCAGTGCCCTGCCCTGGTCCAGGCAGGGCGGTGGTGCTGCCTGCCCTGGAGCGGGGTCAGTGGGGAGCAGCCAGGCTCGAGAACCATTCAAGAGGTCGCTTTCAGAGGGTTTGATGGCTGGATGCGCGCGGAGGATGGTGGTGCCTCACCAGGATGAGGGATTCCTCGGGAGGAGGAGCGGATCTGTGTGGAGGTGAGGGCAGCAAGATGGTGTTGATCTAAGGATGGATGCTCTGGTTGTGGCTGGGGTCGTCTCACCCCAGGTGGTCTGCTGAGAACAGGGAGGACTCAGCCCTTCCAGCACACCGTGCTCAGGGCCCCAGGCAGGGCCAGTGGGGGAGTGCTAGGCAGGAAGGGGAGGAGGGTAGGGGCCTTCTCCTGGAAAGGGCTGTCCTCGGGGTTTGACATGATCCGTGGCTGCAGCTCAGCGTCTCCTGGGGATGGGTTTCAGAATCTACATGCCCAGTTGTGTTCCAGTCCTCTAGAACCAGAACCTCCATCTGGGGGCAGGTCTGGCCCACAACAGGTTTGCTCCAAGCCTCAGATGCAGAGGTTCTGAATTAGGGTGACCTGCAGTGGCCCTGGAGGTCCACTCGGATGTGAGGGCTGTGGGAAAACCAAAGACTTGCCTGGTTGCATCTCAGGGCCATTTATGTGTGAATCTTGCATAAACACACACAACTGTATACACACAAACATAAATATACACACAAATGTGAATACACAACATGTGTATATATACACACACACATCTGTGTACACACACATGCAGTCATACATCTATATACATACATACATACATAAATACACAGACACACGCATTTCCATGCCCATCCATCCACACACACACTCACACACAGACACAGTGCAACAGATGTGTGCATGGGCCGTAATAGTGTCTGTCCTGATTGCTGCACTGGAAGGAAGGAACGTGAGCCCCTTGAGGCACTGGGCTGTGTGTGACCGAACTGCTGCCGGGGACCAGACTGAGACGAGTGGGATCCCCATGGCAGTGATGCTGCACGTGTGTCTAGAGGCAGAGGGGCGGTGGTTAAGGGTGTGAACTCTGATTCACCTCCTGACTGTGCTGCGTGGTGGGGGTGGGGGTTGAGCGAGTCACTTGACCACTCTGTTAAGTGGCGCCTCTGTTTCCCTGTCTGCAAGATGAGGGCGCTCCTGGCACCTGCCTCATAAGGTCGTTGCAAGAATCAAGTTAATGCATCTGGACTCTCAGCTTGCGGCCTGGGTGCTGTTCTTGTTATGAACCAGGAGCCCCCAGCAAAAGTCGGGGTCCTTAGTGGCTGTGAAAAGGAGGAGGGGGACTTGCTGTTCCCTATAACTCTATACCCTGTTTACCGTCCAGATTTTGTACCGAGTGCATATATGACTAGGTTGTTTTTTATTCTTTTCATTTATTTATTTATAATATTTATTTATTTATTTGGTTGCAGTGGGTCTTAGTTGTGACAGGTGGGCTCCTTAGTTGTGGCATGCATGTGGTATCTGGTTCCCTGACCAGGGATCGAACCTGGGCACCCTGCATTGGGAGCTTGGAGTCCTATCCACTGCGCCAGCAGGGAAGTCCCGGTTTTTTTAAAAGTGTCTAAAAGAGCAGAGGTCCCCAACCTTTCTGGCACCAGGGACCGGTTTCATGGAAGACAACTTTTCCACGGACGGGGGCAGGGGTTGGTTCAGGCGGTAATGCGAGCGATGGGGAGCGGCAGAGGAAGCTTTGCTCGCTCTCCTGCCGCTCACCTCACCTCCTGCTGTGCGGCCCGGCTCCTAACAGGCCTGGGGGTTGGGGACCCCCGTAACAGAGGAATCTGTTAGAGAGAAACCACATCCAGCTCTCCTCACTATGGGTTCTTTGATCTCGTTTCTTCCAATGTTCTGGCTGAGAACTCTTAGCGAGGTTTTTAATGATGTTCTAATGATGTTACCAGTTTTATCAACTAATGTGTATAATTACATATCAGTGTCGAGTGAAGGGATGGGAGCATCACAGACTCAGCGGATTGTTCATTTTCTGTAGTGGCAGGCTGAGAGAATGACTCTAATTAACGCATTGTGAAAATATGAAGGATACGAAAGAGAAAAAGCATTTATGGAAATTTTATGTCGTGACCGACACTCCCCTCCCACCCACCCCCGAAAAACACAACAAAAAACACCTCGCAGACCGGAGACCAGGTTCATTGAGGAAGAACAGATTGAGGTTCTGGGGGTTCAGCGCTGAGCAGGACTGGTAGGCAGCCTGGGAGGACGGAGAAGAGCTTCTATTCCGTGCTCCGGAGGAGGAAGAGGAGGCTGCCAGGGCCCTCGGGCAGCAGGGCTCTGTTGCAACCGCCGCCCCTGTGTTGACGGAGCAGGTTGCTTAGGCGCTGGCTGTGGAAGTGGTGCCCAGAGCATGAGCGTGGTGGCCAGGGGAGCACAGCAAGGCCAGGCTGAGGGACAGCATCCAGGATGGCCAGGGCTGCCGAGCCAGGAGGAGCGCCTACTTTAATGTCAATGCAGATGCCAAGTAAAAATGAGAATGTTTTCTTTTTTAAACATCTTTCTTGGGATATAATTGCTTTACAATGGTGTGTTAGTTTAGAATGTTTTCTTTCTTAGGGGATTACCCTGAATTTAAGACGTCTTTGTGCCAACCCCACCTTTTTGTCTATTCTTCTGCTTCCAGCTCTTGTCAGTTTGACCCTCAAGCAGCATCAAAAGTGTAGCAGTAGGTCCTGAGCCCTAACTGTGTAGCTGTTTGTCATGCTGTGTAAGATGTCATCCCCTGTTTGTCTGTGGGCACAATGGGGAGAGTTGGCTCAGGAATTGGGAGACCCTGAGGGTAACGTTGGGCTTAACCCCCCTGGGCCTCAGTCTTCCCATCTTTAAAATGGGGTCATCTCCGTGGTTCCTCCCCCCACCCCTGTCTGTGAGGCCAGAGGACAGTCAGCTGTCCCTCGTGTTTAACCAGGCCAGTGGCCACGTCCCCAGAGTGATCTGCCCTCCTGTCCTCTTATCTCACGAAGGTACCCGGAGAGCTCAAGGGGCAGCTCCCAAGTGGGGAGGGCATAACTGGGGTTGACACGGCTGTGGTGGGGGAGGTGACAGGGTGGGCAAGGGGGACGGGGCAGGAAATGGCTATGTCGTAAATGCCACGTCATCCAAGCTGGGCTGTGTCCCACTTGCAGTCAGGGCACCCGCCTCCTGCTCTGCCATCCCTTGATCCTTTCCAACCTTCTGCCTGTCTCGGAAACCTCATATTCCTGACCCAGGCCTGATGCCAGGGGGCGAGCTGGGCAGAGGGCAGCACAGCGTGAGTCAGACAGACAGGAGTGACCCGGGGGGCATCAGACAAGGATGGTGCTTCGAGAAAGGGCAGCTCAGTGACTAGGTAAGATGCTGAAGGCGCTGGCCTTGCAGCTGCACTTGTGTTTTTAAGCAGAGCCCCTCGGTGTGTGGACTGGTCATCCCCAGCCCTTAGAGAAACCATGTCCAACCTCAGAGACTTTGGTGGACTCCCTAGACACACTCAGCAACAAATGCTATAAATCGCAGGTTGGCAGACATTTTCTGTAAAGTCCACATGTGACGTGTTCTAGGCGTGGGGGCCAGAGGGTCTCTGTAGCCACCACTCAACTGTGGCATCACAGCATGAGAGCAGTTGTGGGCAGAAGGTAAGTGGACGCTGGTGGCTGTGCCCCAGTAAAGCTTTATTTATAAAAACAGGAGTTGTGTGTATGTCCAAAAGAATGGAATGCAGGGTCATAGACTGATACTTGCCTACGTGCTCAGAGCAACATGATTCACAGTAGTCAAAAGGTAGAGGCAACCCAAGTGCCCATCAGTGGACGAACAGATAAACGACCTGTGACTTGTACACACAATGGAATATGATTCAGCCTGAGAAAGGAAGGAAATTCAGACACCTGCTACAGCATGGGTGAACCTCGAGGACATCATGTTAAGGGAAACAGGCCAGTCACAAAAGGGCAAATGATCCTGCTGAGACAGCTAGAGCTGTCAGATTCCCAGAAACAAGAAGCAGATGGTGGGCGCCCGGGGCTGGGAGCGGGGAGGGGGAGCTCGTGTTTAACGGGGACAGAGTTTCAGTTTGGGAAGATGAAAAGATTCCGGAGGTGAAGGTGGTGACGGTTACATGACAGAGCGAATGTGCCCAGTGCCCCTGAACTATACGCTTAAACATTGTTACAATCATCCGTGTTACGTCTATTTTACCACAATTTTAAAACTTAATGTAAAAAACCAGAACGTAGACCAGATTTGACCCATAGGCCATCGTCTGCCCACCACTGCTCTGAATGGGTTAGTACTTGATAACCACACAGTGTAGCCACAGCCTTCGGGATATTATGTTCATCCAAGCTGCAGAGGGTGCCCAGGCCTCTCACAGTATCTGGATTCCCTCCTGAGCATCTGGGCCCTGTCTTCCTCCTTCCTTCCTTTTCCTACCCTTGCAGTCATTCCAGCGTCAGGCAGCCCTTTCTGTCCCGTGCCCTGTCAGGCCTATGTTTGCCTGACATTCAAATCTTTGGTTTCAAGGAAGGAAGGTGTCTCTCCCCATGCTCTCACACCGGCTTCTGGAGGGGCAGAGGGTGGATGGAGGTGCACAAAATCTCAGGGGGATCTGGAGGGCCGCTTCCAGATTCCTGAATAGCCAGTGACTCAACTCCCTCCCCTTTTTTCCTGAGTCAGATTCCAGCTTTTCCTGCAGCTGGGCAGGAGGGGGGCCTTGGCTGGTGTCCCCTTCTCACCTGCACCTAACCCTAACCCAGACCCTCCCCCTCCCCAGATTCTAACCCTAACCTAACCCTAGCCCAGACCCTAACCCTCCCCAGATCCTAACCCTAACCCAGACCCTCAGCCTCCATGCTGGGCTGGATATAAACTTCCAAACAGATGTGGCATTGGCCATTGCTGCCCTCAGGGGCAGTTGGCTGGGTCAGGACTGTGAGAACCATCTGTTCTTCCCTTGAATTGCTCAAAGAGAATGACTCCCGTCAGCTCAGACCCTCTGAGCCATTGCTCGGGATGTAGCTGGATAGGGGCAGAGGCAGGGGCCTGGATGGCCTTGGGACTGGCCTTTGAAGAGAGGCTTGGCTGCTCTGAGGCCAGGTGCTGCCCTGAATGGCTTCCAGGGCTACCCTGACATGGGTCTGCTTAGGGTCAGCAGCTCTTCAATTAATCCATCCCCTTGCCAGCAAATTTGATTCAACTCTTAGTTTCTCCATGTCCCTCAGTGGAAATTGACTTGAATGCCTGGAGTTAAAAGACCAAAAGTTGTGAAACATCTCCCAGGGAAGGTAGCAGCTTATAAGCAAACATGCTGATTAAACATTGCTGTAAGTTAAGACTCCATTATTGCTAAATAACAGCTCTGGCTTGTTCTAGGAGGAGCCCTTTGACATACATAACAATTAACTTTGTTGAAGAAGTGAACAGTTAACTGTAGGAGGAGGGAAAAAAGTGCTTTTGTGCAAAATAGGGCAGAAATAATGAGGTTTATGATGGTAGAGCAGTGTCTTGAGGTAGGAGATGAACTGAGAATCATAATTGCAGAAAACTATGTATAGAGCACTTACTACCTGCTGGGCACTCAGCTGGCTCTTTATATATGAAGAGCTGTACCTGACTCTGTAGATATATATATGGAGAGAGAGTCTTGGAGCAGCCCTTAAAAGTAGTAGTTAGTTTTCTCACAAGGAAACTAAGACTCATGGAGGGTCTGAAGCCCAGGTCACCCAGCAGGAATGGTTGAGTTGAGGTCTGTCCTAGACCCAGTGAAGGATTGAAGGAGCCTTGGAGAAGAGCCAGAGAGAGAATCCCAGCTCTCAATACGGCCAGGATTTCTCGAACACCCACTAGGTTCAAGGCACTAAACTAGGCACTGTACAGATGATACCTGCTTACCCTCATGACGATCACGGTATTCACTGTTCTGTGCTTGTAAGCGACAGAAACACCCTGGAGCAAGCTTAAGTGAACAAGGACGTTCTTTATTTCAAGGACAAGTGGGTGTCTCTAGAAGCTCAAGAACAGGATGCATGCAGACTGCCAGGCTTTCTGGCAATGAGCGCTGAAGGCTGTAGTAAAGTGGGCTCTCTCTGTAGACACTTGCTTGATCTTCTTGTGGAAAGATGTGGAAATGGCCACTCAGAATCTCCACGTCCCTCCGGGTCTCTGCCTGGGGCGGTCCACTCTGCTGGGATATCTTGTAGCAGATGCAATGTCTGTGAGTAGAAGGTCTTGGTGAATTGGGTGGACATTAGTCCTACTTAAACAACTGCATGGGGTAAGCAGTTTTATCCGCATTTTACACGTGAGGAGTTGAGATTTGCAGGAGGTGGATCTTGCCTGAGAGATGACACGATCATTGGCGGTGAAGGGAGTGGGCGGGGCTTGGATTAGGTCTATCTGACTGGAAACCTGGGCTCATCATCACATCTAACTGCTCTAGAGGACAATCACCCTAAATTCACTCTTTAATCAGACGCTGGAAAAGAAACTAGGATGGTTTAGCCTGAGAAGGGCAGCGTGAGAGTCTATATAGTATTCGGTCAGAAAGCTCTCCTCTTCAGTTAGAAAGCTCTGCTGTCAAGGATGGTGACCAACCAGCTGTTTTCAGCAACCAGTGGAAGTTAGAACGAGAAGCAGGTCTTCTGAGAACAGTGTCCTTATGCTCCAGGGTCGTGAGATAGAGAGCAAGTCGGTGCTGCGGGGAGTGGCCAGCGGGAGCAGCCCATCAGAGGGCCACATTCACCGCCCCTCCACGTCCCCTCCAGGCCTCAGGCTGAAATCTGTCCTGACAAACCACTGCTGGCAGAAAACTGGGACACCCTGGGGGCTTGGATGTTCTCAGCTGGCCTTTCCGCAATCCCCAAGCAGATGAGGCCGAGTGTTTGCCTTGGCTCCCTTGTCGCACTTGAGAGTCAGTGTTCATTCTTAGATATTTCAGTTTACCCATGGGGTGGAAAGGATGGAGTTTGTTTATAAATGAACATTTTGGTGTAGACCTGACTTGACACTAACTTAGCTACTTCAGGGATGCTTGACCCTAAATGAACATTAATTCATGTCCAAAAAACTTGGCCAAGATAATACAAACTTTAAGTGATATGACCTCATCGCAAGATTTGGGGAGTGTGTGCTTCATTGGAAAATACTACCTAGTGTTGTTTATCCAAAAGGAGTCTCTGAATCGACCTTCATGTTCACAGACGCTGAGTCTGCCAGAGACTTGAGTGGGGAAGTGTAACCAAGGGTATGTTTCCTTTGGGAGCAGGACGAGCCTCTCAGAGGAGGATGTTTGTGGGGTGCAGAATTTTGAAAGACTGTATTGACTGGTGATATCCTGCTTCTTGTTTTGCAGATCGGAAACCTGGAAGATTACTACCACTTTTATCATAGCAAAACCTTTAAAAGATCAACCTTGAGTAGCAGAGGCCCTCACACCTTCCTCAGGATGGACCCCCAGGTACAAATCTCCGCTCCCTATGCAGGGTGCTTTTTTAGGGCCTAGGGTATTGTTTGCTTATTTTTTGGGTCTGTGGTTCTGAAAATGCCTGAGTCTGGATTTTAATGGGATTCTAGATGGCCTTTAGTTTTCCATATCCACTTGGAATAAAACAAGAAAGATGTGCAGCTGCATATCAGACCATCTAAAGGCTCCAAATATTCGGGTTCCTTGGGAGACTTGGGAATTTCAATTCTTGACTTCAGTTTGAAGTAACAATCAAATGACTGTAGATCTAATATTTTAAATCTTTAAAAATCAACAAAATACACAGTAGTCAGAGGCGATAAATATGTGACTCTTACCCATAAAGGCTATGCAATTCAAGCTAGCGTTTTAATAATGAAATTAGAATTTGGACAAGTGGATGTTTTTGTGATTGTCATAACACATATCTTAATGGTTACCATGAACTTAAAAACCTGGGAAGTAAATATAACTCTTTTTTCCTTAAAAATTCCTGTGATCTCTGAGATGAAAACAAATGTAATTTGAAAAGAGGCCGACATTTTTAGTATAGTTCATATTTATTGGGTGGTTAATTATACTTTCTTTCTGCATAGATTTTAGATTAATATTTGACAAATATCAATCAACACTTGGTAAGATTAAAAATGTCAGATGGTCAGGTGAGCCTTTGATGACTTCATTCATTCACCAGGTGATTTTGGAATACCTGCTATGTGTCACGCTGTGTCCACAGCAGGGCTGTCAGAGTGGATGGTGGGGCTGACAGTCTATAGAAGAATATGTGATATGTCACAGGGCATTGAGCGCTATGAGGGACAGTGAAGTTCAAGTGAGAAGCAGTAGCAGCCCCAACAAAGAAATGAGGCCATTGGTAAATCGTAGTTTTAGAACATGGAAATCACCTTCTCTTAAAAGCAATGTGTGAAATGTTCACTTGGGCTCCAAAGCTGGCACGTGTCACTCCTTCAGTGATCCCCAGAGAACATGGATAATAAAGTTTCCTTGGGGAAATTGGCCTTGGTGTTGTCCCAAGCCACCCCACTGATAATCGTGGATACTTTTGTGTTGGTGGAGCTGGGGGTAGTGGGAGAGATGGTGTATCCCTGAGAACTGTACCTAAAACATTCCTCCAGGACATGACCTTGTGGTGGTCTGGTTTTAAGAACATGAGGAAGTGGTCCCTGTGAAACTAATTCATGCAGTTGGGCTCTGACAAGGTAGACATATAGTGTATGATTCTGAGTTCATTTTATAGGTGGGTAGAAGGATGGATGGAAGTGTGGGTAGGTGGACAGACTGAAGGAGATAGATAGCAAATATTGTGCTAATACCATTCTTCCTTCATAGCAGGGAAAGGAATTTAATGTTTTTGTTTTGTTTGTTTGTTTGTTTAATTATTTATTTATGCATGGATGCATACTGCATCAGGTCTTAGTTGTGGCATGCTGGATCTTTTAGTTGCAGCACGTGGACTTCTTATTTGCAGCATGCGACTCTTACTTGTGGCATGCAAACTCTTAGTTTAGGCATGCATGCAGGATCTAGTTCCCTGACCAGGGATCGAACCCGGGCCCCCTGCATTGGGAGCACGCAGTCTTACCCACTGGACCACCAGGGAAGTCCCAGGAATTTAATGTTTATGAAGGGATTAATATGTGCTCATGCAGCTTACATGCATCCTCCCACCTGACCGTTTGGGGCTGTGTTTATACCCGTGTGTGTTCATGCCATGGAGCTTGAGGGAATGCTTTTCAAAGGGGCTGGTGTATTTTTTTTCCCTCTCGGAAGCAAAGCCAGGTGGTAGTAGCTCATTCCCACAGGATGGGGCCACTGGAGAAGGGCCAGCAGACCCGAATCACCGTAGAGCTGAGTGCAGAGTGCCCAGCCCGTCACCAAAGACATGTGGGTTCTATGTGGCTGCGGGGTCGGGGGAGGCGGGGTGGGGGGCTGAGGTTCGCAGTGACCAGTCACCTGTCAGAGTGCGGAGACGTTTCTAAGCTAGGAAGGGAGTTGCTGCAGCGCCCTCCACAATTTCTCTTAAGCAAGCAGTGGTCTGTCTTGTGAGGACGGCATACTTGTTCTCTGTCCAAAGTCTTCGGAGTTATCTTTCCCACAGAGGGAGTCACAGTGAGGTGCGCTCTGTTTGCATGGGGGAGCCCCTGCCTGCCCCCAGCCCTGTAGAGATGTGCAATGAGAAGAGGATGGGACAGTGGGTTTCTTGGTCCCCTTTCTGTCACTGACGAGGGTTCTTAGCCTCCTAATCAAAAGAAATTGATAAAAGGCCAGACAAGAAATTCAGGCAAGGCTTTATTGGGGCCCCGCTGCAGCAGAGGGGAGCGGGAACAAACAACAGGTACCGTTGCTAGCTCCCTGATGGGGGCTGAGCCTGTTCCTTATATGGGGTGAGGGTAGGGGGTGTGTCCAGAATTCGGGCCGGAGGGGTGGCTTAGGTGGTGGTGAGTGCAGGGGGCACGCACAGTACCCTGCGTTTGCTCCTGATCCCTGCATTTGCTCCCCGCTCTTCAGAAGTGGCAGTTGGGTTTTCGGTCTTTTTGTATCTTGCTGTCCCTAAATTGCCCCAGCTGTGCACGCATGCAGTTACTTTTTTAGTCCCTTATAGTTTCTTTGTATTTTGTTGCTTGAGGAGACGTTTGTCCAGGTGCAAGCACTACGGCAAAGGGTCCCAGGTCCCAGGTCCCAGCCTGTCTCATTTCCTGAGGGATTTTGGAGAATGAAGCTGTTTCTCAATTGTTAGAACTATTTCTATTAGTTAGACGTAATCTGTGTTTTAGGCCCCCCCCACTTTTTTTTAGTGATTAAATTTTAAAACTCTTAAAGGTATTCAACTCAACTCCTCCATCCTTCCTTCCAAAAATACTAATTATGCACCTGCTGGGTGTGAGGCCCTGTGCCCCAGGGGATGCAGAGATGCCCGCCCAGCGGGTCTCCGCTCTGTCAGCACCAGCGGAGCAGGACACTGCAGCCCGAGCGTCCGGCTGAGGAGAATTCCCGGGCGGGCCCCAGCCAGCCTCCTCCAAGGCATCTGAGATGATGGGCTTGGGCATTGTGGGTGGGTTCAAAGTACGGCATTCAGTCTGGGTCTGAGGGCAGGGTATTCCGGTCATCAGCTGTGTCCTTGAAGGAAAGAGCAGGAAGGAGAGACTTCCAAAGGCTATGGCAGTTAAGTTTTTCAAATAAGAATCCCTTTTGTACAGAGCTTCTTAATAAGCTCCTGGCAGGGCCGCTATCAGACCATCCTGCCAATAAAGAGGAAAGAGAGAAAAGGTAAACAGCCCTCACATTCCAGCACCGCCTGCGACTCCCACGTGATTGGCTGATTGTTTCCTACAGTTCTAATTAAATGCTTAGCCCCAGGGAACGCACATAGACATCTGAACCCAATTCCGAATACAAATTCAGAATTGTAACTGAAATGCCTGTTTAAATCAGTCTAGTTTTAATGCAAACCAAATCAATTAGCTGTCACTCTAATATTTACTCTACCTAGTCGTTCCAGTGAAATATTGGGTAAAATTAGCTATTTTACAAAAGTGTTTAGTGTTACCTTGTCCTGCAGCACCAGGACATTTTCCCACATGAGCAAAGCATTTTTGTGTCACCTTCTCGATTGGAGAGTTGTGTAATTAATATTATTGAGAAAGGGAAAAGATGATTTAATATTATTCAGAGTCATTGGAATGCGGTTGCCATCGTGTTTGAATGACCAAACTGGAGATGAATGTTATAGGGTTTAGGATAAAGCTCAATCGAATGCAGATGGTATTTTATTTTAATTAGCTGCAGTCCCTATTGTATAAAATTGCTTTGATAAGTGATGGAATTTACAATCCACCCCTACTTCGTGTGAAAGCTGATAGAGTGTACATTTGTTGAACGAAATGGAAACAACACACGAGCGGGAGGGAAGATTTAAGACTTCAGCCACACGTGCACACACATTTATTAAGCATCTCTTTGCTCCGATCTTGTACCAGCATCGTGCGGTTGTTTTCCTTCCATTCTTAATCACCTTTACTTGATGTTTTTAACCACCTTTGGAAAGGGCCATTTTGCTCGAAGGGGTTTGTGGACCAGCCCTCTCCTTGGGAGAACAGCCCGACTGTTCTCAGGGTGCAGTATCAGTCACTGGGTTTTTCCAAGGGCTGTCATTTAAGCCAACTGAGGGCATTTGTTTTTAACTTGTTCTTTTGCCAAAAGTCGGGAGAAGGGTGGATGTTACTGAAGCACCAGCCAATAGCTGTAAGGGCTCCCAAATTTTTAAAAAATTACTTGTTCTGATTACGTTCCAAGCTGGCTTATAGTTCGACATTGCTGCTGCATCTTCCAACCCTTACATTTTAGAATGATGACTCTGGTTCAGCCCTTCCCTTGCGTGCTCAGCCAGATGGATGACGGAAATGGGAGGATAAAGATGTTACTGGGGGGCCCTCGGTGGCTCCTTCCGGGGTGGTGGGAGGCTTCGGGTTGACGCTTTGTTTCAGTCCTTCAACGCTCAGGAGCTGGAAACTGATTTCCAGGGCCGGAGTGGGCATTCTGTTTTGTAGGATGGGACTTTGCCCCAGAGTGTAATCAGAGCTCAGGTTTTTTTTTTTTCCAGCAGTGATGCAACGTTTAAGCAGATCTTTCCATTAACCACAGAGGGAATTTTATCTGACAGTCTTGTGTGCTAGAGCCATTTGGAGTGCAAACAAACAAAAAGTTCCTGGCAAGTACCAGCACATAGACAGGAAGTGACCACATTGATCTGGGGGTTGATGAACTGCGAGATGGGCTGGGGGGAGGGTGGGCTGCCACACGGGGCCCGACAGGTTCACCCGCGTGGGGACAGCAGGGCTTCAGCTGTCTCTTCACGTTTCAGCACAACCCTGCTGGGTCTAGTGAACTGGACGCTACCAGTTGGTAAGCAGTTAGGATTTTCAAATAGGCTTTAAAAGATGGTGCTTTATGATTTCACCGGCAGGCTTGACGCTTCCACTTAGATGCCTCCAAGATGTCTCAAAGTCACCGCATCCCAAAGCCGAGTGACCATCCCTGACCGCACCTCTGTCTCACAGAGAAGCCACCCCCTGCCCCATGCCCGTTCCCCACCCTCCGTCCACCACCCATGCAGCCCGTGCCCCAGGCCTGTCCTCTGGCACCTGGACGCTGCACGGCCCCTCTCACTGGCCAGCTGTGGGCATCCTTGCCCAACACCAGTCTGCTCTCCACTGTCCCGAGGGAGCCTATGAAACACGCCTGTCATGGTGCCACCGCCCCTGGGAATGCCCTGCCCAGGTCCCCCTTGGTCTGGCCTCCCTGTGGCCCCTGGACCCCCGCCACTCTGGCCTTTAAGATCCTCATCGGATGACATTTGCCCTTTCCCCCTGCGCAGCCTTTGCACATACTGGCTACCCCTGTGTCTCTCTCTGGTCTCGGCCTGTGCATCCCCGCCACCGGGAGCTGGCTCAGCGGCTGCTCCTAGCGGTTGGGTGTCAGCGCTCTGGGTCTGCGAGGTCCCCTCAGCATCTGCCTTCCCCAGGGACTCCAGGAGCGGAGGGGTCGTGGCTGTTCAGATCTTGTCCCAGCACGGAAGTGACAGGGCCAGAGTGCGTCTGGCCGTGTTCGCAGCTGCCCGCTGCTGCAGGGGACGTACCATCTTAAAGGGTTTAGTGGTCACTTGGGCGTCCCCCTCCCTGAGGTTCCCAGCGCCGTGAGGGTGGTAAGGAGCCCATCCATCGGCTCTCGTGCCCCCACTTTGTTCCTGTAACGTCTGTTTCCTGGCCGCCTTGGAGACAGTGCCAGGACCGCAGGCCCAGGTGGGAGCGAGGAGGGGTTTCATTTGCTGGGGATCCAGTAACGACAGGGACCAGGGACACGGCTGGTGGGAGCTGCAGGTGGTTCCAGGAGGCCTGGAGCGCGAGGCCGGGCAGAAGCCGTGAGAGGCAGGGGGATGGGGGGCGGGGGGAGCTCGGGGTGAGACGCACACAGCCCGCCTTGTGCCGGGGGGTGTCACGTTCTCCAGGGCCAGGGCCGCCTTCACTTGCTTTCACTCCAGGTCCGGCAGGCTACCCAGTAAATAGCAGACGGACCCTTAGTCAGTGTTTATTGAAACAGATCTCAGTTTTCAGGGAGTAGGTTCACGTAGCAAGTTGTATCTGTTACCATTTGCTCATCAACTTCTCTTTACCTAAAGGACTTTAGAAGTATCTTGTGGCCTTGGTTAAATTGCGACAAAAGCCTTGAAGAGGGCTTGAATTCACCAGGCTGCAGAACGACGGACATGGGGCCAGCCGGGCAGTGTGCTGACCGGCGTCCGGCTGGTGACCGTGGAGAGCAGGGCTCCTTCGGCCGCCTGTCCGTCCTGTGTGAGTGGAGGCAGGTGATTCTCGGCGATGCGGTGCTTCCCGTCAGAGCCCTGATTTCCCGAAGTCCATTCATGTTTTCCAGTATTAGCAGGAGGAGTGGTGCCGGCTCTCACCAGCTGTAAGTGGTCACCTTTTGGCCCGTGTAGTTCAGCTTGGGTGGAACGAATTCGAGAAGTGGCCTGTTGAGGAAGGGGGTCCCCGCTTGCCTCTGTGATGTGGGAGGAGGAGGGGGAGGTCTTCTAGGCTGAGTTAGATCAGCTTTTAGATTTTTGGTTCGTTTTCCTTCTCCTCTGCCTCTTCTACTGCCCTGACTCACGGATTTCCATAGCAACCCGGCATCTCCTCCCCACCCCAGGTGATACCCTCAGAAGGGCTCGAGCGTCTCCCTGAGACATGATCTAACAAGGCTGTTTAACCATCACTCGCTTGTGGGGCTGGTGCCCTCTGCCCCAGGAAGATAAGCGTGGGAGCATCAATCCTCGTATGCAGTCGGACCCCAATCCACTTGCCACCTCCACGAGCCCGGCTGAGTCCCATGCTTCTTACCCATGTCGGAGTCACAGGCCCCTCTGCAAAGCTGATGGAAGTTGTGGACATTCTCTCTCTCCGGAGGAGAAAAGAAGTCATGTGCTCATGTCCATGCTGCTCTGCATACAGCTTCTGGGGGTTCCTGGGACGTAAGCCTGCCCTTCCGTCCTCTAGGATCTCTGGGCCCCAGGCGGGAAGTCCCCAGCTTGGCTACCACTCAGCTCCTACGTGCCTGAACCATTGCCTGTCCTGAGAGAAGGACCACCTTGCAAACTGTAAGGTGACGCGCACTTGTGAGGGAGGATTATTTTCCTTTCTTTGAATCCTCACTTGGCGAGTTAACTTCTCAGTGCTCTTCAGCTGGTGGGAAGTCGACCCAACACGTGTTGGGACAGTTGTTGAGAGCAGTCGGTGTTGACGGGACTTGAGATGTAAGGGTCCAGGCTGCTGAGTGCAGGGGTCACAGAAATGGGCTGGTTCGGCCCCTCCCTCAGCTGGAGGCTGAGGCACAGAGGACGGGGTCAAAGGTTGACCTTCCCCCATGCTCCCGCTGCACTGTTCTCTCCTGGAAGAGACCTGAGGATCTGGGGGCCCCTGGACACTTGGAGGTCTGGCCTCTGACATCTTCCAAGGATTTGCCCTGATCTGCAGGCAGGGCTGCCTCTGTCACAGCAAACGGTGGAGGGAATCCCTGTCCTTACACAGTGACAGAATGAAATGTCCTTTGATGAAGATAAGGGGAAAAGAAAAGGGAAAGCTGGCCAGAGCTGTCTCCCTTGCCCTGGACACAGCTGTGCATGAACATGAACCCTAAATAGAACGCACTGCTCTTCCCCTCGCACCGGTGGAGATCTGGAGGGTATGGGGACGAGGATCTCGGAGAACAGCCTTTGTTGCCTTAGCTCCCTCTCAGAGTAAAGCCCCTGGAGCCCCTTCTAGGACCTACCAGCTCCTAAAGCTGCCCTGGGGCTTCCCGAGCCTGGTGGAGCCCGATGGAGGTCGACGACTTTAGGGCAGAGCGTAGGCGTGTGGTGGCTTTGGGTGGAATGCAGGGGTCATTCATGCTCTCTCTGGTGGCCTTGGCTCGTAGGAGGAAACTTGAAAACAACGTGACAGCAACCCCCTTTTGCGCTTGTTGAACCCAGGACTGATGTGCCAGGCTGCCTTCTGTTCTGGCAGTGTGCCCGTGGCCCCGGGAAGAGGATGCGCTGGGGCTGCCCAAGGCGCGCCTGCCTAGACGACGCTCGGACGGCTGTACGACCGGCAGTGCAGATTGGGATCCTGCTCGTTTACATGGCTTCTTTCTAAGCATCTTTTTAATTTTTTTAAAACATAAAGTTTTTTAAGGGAATAGTTTATTAACATTCTTTTTTTAAAAAAATATTTATTTATTTGGTTGCACCAGGTCTTAGTTGCGGCAGGTGGGCTCCTTAGTTGAGGCTCCAGGGCTCCTTAGCTGTGGCATGCAAATGGGATCCAGTTCCCTGGTCAGGGATTGAACCTGGGCCCCCTGCATTGGGAGCGCAGAGTCTTATCCACTGCACCACCAGGGAAGTCGCTCTAGCATCTTTTAAGTTTACCTCCTCTTATCTACAGAGCGACATTCAACAGATACCGAATTTTAATTTGACTTCTCAAGAAGAAAGCTGGAGGAAGCGTTGCCTCCAAAAGAAAGCGTTGCTCTTCATCTCGTCATGAGAAGATGATAAAGTCTTCGTGACAAGAATGTTTAACGGGAAACATACAGAAAATGGATAAAAGGAAGAGGGTCAGAGTGAAGTCCCACCTTCAAAATATGATTTTGAAGAAGTCAAGACACTTTATACAGGTTTATAGAGGTTTGCCCAGGAGAGATACTCTGTGTTGAGCTGGGGTTGCAGGTGGCAAACCTTGCTCTTGTCCAGAATCACTGATCTTCCACAAAAAGTCCACGGAGGTCACCTGGGGGTCATGAAGACCCAGTCGCACTGTCTACTCCAAAGTGTTTCTGAAAGTCTGACTGTGGTTACAACATATTTTATATCTGAAGCGTATTCATTTAACTTCATTCCTTCGTTCAGGGAGCATTTAGTGAACTCCTCTGTATACTGTGCATCGCCCGGCACACAGAAGCATAGTGGTGAGTGAAACACAGCCCACGTTGTCCGCACAGGCCAGTGGGGAGCAGAGGGTAGTCACACCGACCCTGGACACATCCGACCACAGCTGCGGTCCGTGCTGGACAAGTCAGGTCAGGGAAGCCCCTCGCCCCTGGCAGAGACACACCTAACTTTGCAGCGTCAGCTTTCAATTTGCCTTTTCAGGAAGAAGGAGGACAGGACTTAGTCCAGCAGATCTTTGCTGAGCAGGTCCCTGTTACAGGCAGGTGTTGGCTGAGAGCTGGAGAAACAAGCGTGACGGAGACGCATCCCTCCCTCTGGGGGAAAATGGGCTTCTGAACAGATGATGTCCATGTCCTGGGGTGGAGGCAGCGTCACCACGCACACACCTGTGGGGGCACAGGAGCCCGGGGGCCCACCCTGGCCTCCCTGGGTGTCAGGGAAAGATGCCAGGGTGGGGAGGGTTAAAGTGGAACACAAGTAAGTTGGCCCAGTGAAGGGGCACCGTGAGAGTCAGGCCCTGCGGGTGGGGGGGTGCCAGGGGGAAGAGAAGCGGGGCTGGAGGAGGCCCTGGTTGGGGGTCAGACCGCATCATGCATCGGTCATGGGGCAGAGACACCCCAAGAGTCACGTGACCGTCCAAATGCCAGGGGATCGTTGCCATGGTGAATCTTGGGGATGGGATCCTGACCCCTTGAGGAGATGGAATGTGTGACACTCGTGTTGGAGGGGATCCCAGCTTTGTTCTGACTTGGGGGACAGGTGGGCTTTAGTGCTGATGAGTTAGGAGAATCAGGAGGGTGAGAGGGACCTGGGTATAGGGGGCAGGACCCACTTTGGGGCAGCTGTAGTTTCAGAGAACGGCAGGGAGAGGTGTCCAGGGCCCTGAGATGTGCAGGGGGGAGCCGTTAGGGTGGGGGCTGCAGGCTTGTGTGGGTGAGGCTGCCAGCCAGAGCTGGGTACACTGGGATGGCCATTCTGTTCTGGTTTTTCAGATACTAGGGGACTTCCCTGGTGGTCCAGTGGCTAAGACTACACGTTCCCAATGCAGGGGGCCCAGGTTCGATCCCTGGCCAGGGAACTAGATCCCACATGCCGCAACTAAGAGTTCGCATGCCGCAACTAAAAAGATCCCACATGTCACAGCAAAGATCCTGCACGAAATTAAAAGAAATAAAATTTGGGGTAAGAGCTGCTGCCTTGAGTCCCACCCCCCGCTCCAGTGCTTTTCCTGCAGCCTCAGCCCATCCTCTGGGGGCCTCTGGATCCTCCGTTTAGCAGGACAGCCTCATGGATTCTCAAACATTTAAAATCTCAACCCTGATCAAGGCTGTGATTTAAACCTGTATCAGTCTCCCAGGGCAGCTGTAACAAATGACCAACAACTGGGTGGCTTAAAACAACAGAGATGCGTTATCTCACAGTCTGGAGTCCACAAGTCTGAAGCTAAGGTGTCGGCAGGGCAGTGGTCCCTCTGAGAGCTCTCAGGGAGCGTCCTTCCTTGCCTCTTCCAGCTCCTGGTTCCAGATGCTCCTCAGCTTGTGGAATCTGTCTTCACAAGGCCTCCTCCTCCTGTGTCTCAACCTCCCTTTGCCTGTCCTTTGTAAGGACACTTGTCATTGGATTTAGGGCACAGCATGACCACATCGCCAGAGCTTTAACTTAATTACATGTTCAAAGACCCTTTTCCCAAGGGAGGCCACATTCACTGGTTCTGGGTGAATGTACCTTTTGGGAGGCCACCAGTCAACTCTCCACAAAACCTAAAGAGAGTGATGTGGAATGAGCAGGGCCTTTCTTCTCAGCGATATTTCCCCTTCCTTCACTCCAGTGATCTGAAGGCTTTGCAGAGTGATTGGTTCTCTTCCTAAGAAGCTCAGCTCTTACCACGCACGCTTAGTCGCAATGTGTATTTTAACGTGCCCCAGGCCCACTCATTTGCAGGCTTACCCAGGTTTAGGACTTACTTACCTTCCAAGTATATTCCTATGGCCTTGAAAGGCAGACAGTGTGTACCGCTGTCTGCCCCCTGCCTTTTTCACCAAGAGAAAGTCTGAACACCTCCTCAAGGAGTTCTGAGGGATCTGATGAGCAGAGCACGAACGAAGCTACAGTGTAAAGTGACAGCCGGGCAGACTGCCAGCAAACTATGACGACTTTCCTCTTGCACGAGCCATCTCAGGGGAGGAAGCGTACTGCCAGTTCTCCTGAGCATCTCAGGTTGCTTCTCCTCGTAGAGATCATCACAGGAAGAACATCACAGTCTGGCCCCCTCCCAGCCTGACTCTCCCCATCACCACCAGCTCACCGCTTGTATTCCTTCCTCTGCAGTTTTTTGGAATAGCTTCAGAAGGATAGGTGTTAACTCTTCTCTAAATGATAGAATTCGCCTGTGAAGCCATCTGGTCCTGGGCTTTTGTTAGTTGGAGGTTTTTAAATCACAGTTTCAATTTCAGTACTTGTGATTGGTCAGTTCCAGCTCACCGTCTGTTGCGAGCTCTGCAGAAGAATGAATTCCACGAGCGACACACGTCCTTAGGGATCCTGAACTGTGTGTTCCTTTGTCATAAAGAGCATCACTGTTCGTGATGAGGGTACCTTTTGGGAAAGCTAAAGTTTCAGGCACTTGGATTTGGGTCATCGGCACCCCTGACCTTCCCGGAGAGGCCAGCTGGCTCTGGGTTCCAACCTGAGGGGCCCCTGAAGCAGAGCTCTGGGTCTGAGCTGGAGGGTGGGACAGGGGCCTTGGTCCTGGATGGGAACCAGTGGTATTTACACTCATACTCATGTTCCTAGAACCTAGCGCCGGACACACAGTGAGACTCAGTGCAGCTTTGGTGAGCGAATAAGGGACCACGGGGGTTGTGCTCTCCAGAGAAATCAGGGCAAATCTGGGAAAGGCCAGGATGATGGGATCCAGGAGCCCCCGCCCTTTCCTGGAGTTGGGTGAGAAGCAAGGCAGTGGCTGGAGCCTGGAGAGAGGAGACGGGGAGCAGGCTCTGACCAAGTGACCGCTGGCTGAGTCAGCCTCTGTGACTGGGAGGTCACCTGTGAATCCATCTCCACAGACCTGGCGAGTAATTTGTTACATCCAGTTCCATTGGCCTACAGTGCCTGGCTGTCTCTCAGAGTCTTACAATGACCTGTCTCAGGGGAGAGGGCTGCCCCGGGACCACGCCACAAGGAGAGCCTCCAGCTCTGCCGCGGGCCCTGGGCCATCACAGCCGACCCTCAGAACTGTGTTAAGTTGGGTTCTTACCCAGAGCCCAGGAATGACTGGAGGCCAGGTGCCCTCACTCTTTTATCCCACTAGGGGATTGTTTTGTGACTTCTGGCAACATGCTTCCCCATGTCACCTGCCTGATTCGGGGGAGTCACCTACTCAGGCTTGGAAGAGGAGGGTTCACCTCCTCTGGGACAGGAAGTAAAGCCTGGTGGGCACCACAGTTGGAAGGCACTGGTGCCGGTAAGATGGGTAGTGAGTCAGCCAGGCAAGGTGGACGGGAGCATCCCGGGAGCTTGGAGCTGTCAGTGGCTTGCCTACCACTGTACTTTACAACAGGTTGCCTAGCAGGTTAGGAAGTACAGTCTTAGGTTTTTGATACTGAGTAAAGCTTTCTGGTTCAGGCAGTAATATATGAGGAAGTTGCAAAATGCCATCAGAGGGTGTTATGAGCAAAATATCTCACTGTACAGTTTTATTTTCCATGGAAGTATCTATCAGTGGCAACTATAAATGATCCAGGACTTGGGCCTGGGCTTGTTTTAGTGCCTAATCCAAATTGTTTTTGAGCTCTTTGCGGCATCTCTCAGGAAGCTGATCTACTGGTGTTTTGTAGACAAGTCACATTGGTAGGGGGACAGGCTGTGATATTTCTTTCTAAGCATTTTGTCCTGGTGACCAACAATGCCTTGAGATCAGTCGTCACTCTTAGATGTGAATGAGGCTGTCCTCTCCTCCCTCAGGACCATGTGGGGAGGTCGAGGCTGAGTGGTCTGAGGGGAGCAGCTTGACCCTCGGACTTTGTGCCTTCATTCCCCTGGGGTCACCGGCCTTGGCCTGGCCTCCAGGTCAGCCAGGGTCCCCCATCATCACCCTCCCAGAAGCTCCATCCTCCTTCTCCCCTTCACCTTCTCTGCCCTGGGCCACCTGTTGCCTTCTTGGAGCCTGCATCACACCCTGTGCTGTGTGGTGGGAGCCCCTGACTGGAGCACAAACTTCTGAGAGCAGGGCCTGCTGCCCCCATCCTGCCCATCTCAGCCCCCTGTGCAGAGCTGAGCCCCAGCGGGAGGTGTACTGAATTGGGGGCCCATAGCAGCAGGACCAAGAAAATGTTTCGGTTCAGGGCACAGGGATTCAGGTCCCACATCTTTTAAAAGTGAAAAAACTCAGACTTCCCTGGTGGCACAGTGGTTAAGAATCTGCCTGCCAACGCAGGGGACACAGGTTCGAGCCCTGGTCTGGGAAGACCCCACATGCCGTGGAGCAACTAAGCCCGTGCACCACAGCTACTGAGCCTGCGCTCTAGAGCCCGCGAGCCACAACTACTGAGCCCACGTGCCACAACTACTGAAGCCCGCACGCCTAGAGCCCGTGCTCCGCAACAAGAGAAACCACCGCAATGAGAAGCCCATGCACCACAACGAAGAGTAGCCCCCGCTCGCCGCAACTAGAGAAAGCCCGAGCGCAGCAACGAAGACCGAACACAGCCAATAAATAAAAAAATAAATTTAAAAATAAATAGGTAAATAAATAAAAGTGAAAAAACTCTTCCACCTTGAAAAACTCTTACACACACACATACACACATGTGAGGATAATACAGCCATGTGCCAAGCAGTGATGTGCATGCTTTATATGCCAGTTTAAATGCCAGTGCTCCCTCATGACAGGCCACAGTGATGCCCATCATACAGGTGAGGCCAGGGAGGTTAACCGACTGGGTCACACAGCTGGTGAGTGTGGGGCTGGCTTTTGAATCCAGGCAGCCAGCCTCCTGGATTCCTGCTGTTAAATAACATTTATCCTGCCTCGCAAGCTTTTTTCCTTGGTTGTGAAGGCAGATCATGCCGATTGAAAGAAGTTTATAAAACCCTTAAAATAATTTAAAAATTTTAAATGAATAATAGTGTCACCATCAAGGAATTGCTGCTATTAATAGTTTGCTGTATCCCTTTTTAGGTTTTCTGTACATGCTTTGGTACCATGTTTGCAGAAGCTGCTAAAAATGCCAGTATATGGATTATCATAATTAACCGTATCCTACCTGTAAAACATTTTACTTCCAACTCCTGATCACCATTTGACCGGTTTCTCCCCTCTCTTCACTCTTTTCATACCCTTGCATGTATTTCCTTTTAATTAGGGACAAGGGTCACCAGAGAATCTGTTGGCAACTTCACAAGGTCTTTTTTTTTTTTAGTAGAATCATTTCAAACTCTATGAGAGTGGTCCTGTTCCCTCCCCTACAGACCCAGACTAGTTCTTGTCTTTCAAATATGATCCCTTGAAGTGAAAACATCTCCTGGGAATTTACCATCCAAGATATCTAATAGACACAGATGTTCATGGAAAAGGACAGCTGGAGCACCTACGAGGAGGCCACGTGAAACCAGGAGATCGTTTTTAAAACAAAAAGTAACTGCGTTTCTCCCCTGGTAGGTGAAATGGCTCCAACAACAAGAAGTTAAACGCAGGGTGAAGAGACAGGTGCGAAGTGACCCTCAGGCCCTTTATTTCAACGACCCCATTTGGTCCAACATGTGGTACATGGTGAGTAGGGCGTGGGCCTCTCTGTCCCTGGAGCGTTTGCAGCGCTGTGTTTCTGAGATGGGTCAATTTCCCCCAACAAAGCTAAATTCTCATGACAGCTCCAAACAGACACACTTCATCTGAGTGTAAAACTCCTGTTTTAATGCTATGAGGTGCAAGCTTTCTTTGAAGTTTTTTTAATTATGTGAAAGTCCAAGGGGAGGGGCTCTTTGAGCAGGGGAGCGATTGGCTGCACGGTGTATGAGTCACTACGTGGTGAGTAGTGAACAGAGCCCCTGAAGGGTGGTGGGTGTCCTGGGAAAGTGATGGACAGATTGCCGGGGCAGAAGAAGCAGTAGACCCTCCACGTGGACCGTTCCCAGAAATGGGTGGTAGAAAGAGGGTTCTGCTCTATCAGGCACGGGAAAGCATTTTCTCCGTATTCCCTTATGAGCATAGGAGCACCTCTGCTGGGTTTGCAGGTCTGTCAGGTGTGTCTGTGGGGGCGGGGCTTTGTGTCTTCTGTGCCTGCAGCATTGTGGCGACAAGAACAGTCGCTGCCGATCAGAAATGAATGTCCAGGCGGCGTGGAAGCGGGGCTACACGGGAAAAAACGTGGTGGTCACCATCCTGGATGATGGCATAGAGCGGAATCACCCCGACCTGGCCCCAAACTATGTAAGTCAAGCCTTAAAACTGGCAACTGGCATGCAGAGACATTCAACTGCGTGGGTCATTAAACAAGGACACATTTATAAAACGATAAGGTGCCTACCCCTCCCTATATCAGACAGTACAGAAAACTGAGCAGGGTGGGCTGGTGAACCCAGCTCCCCTGCTACCCGGAGCCAGGGGTTCGCAGAGGGATTCGTTCACATGTTAGAGGATTCACATGTACTTCTGGGAACGGGTCCTAAGAAACTCAGAGACGTGTGCATGGAGGTCGCCATCAGATCAACATCAGCGACGTGAGAAATGGCAGGGTTAAGACGTGGGCTTAGGACCCAAACTGCTGGGGCTCCTGTCCTGGCTCTGCGGCTTATTAACTCTGAGACCCCGGGCAATTTACTTGACTTCTCTGTGCCTCGGTGTCACATTCTGTAAAATGGGGTTAGTAACAGGGCTACTACCTCCTCGGGTAATTGTGAGGATTAAATGGCTTCATAAATGTAAAGGAGAGAGCCCAGCACATAGTAAATGTGAGAAAGGTATTTAGTATTCTGAGGCCCCTGGGGTACAGTGTTGTCTTAATTTCTGCTGTGCAGCAAATATGCATATATATATATGTTTTTCATGTTCTTTTCCATTATGGTTTATCACAGGATATTGAATATAGTTCCCTGTGCTATACAGTAGGACCTTGTTGCTTATCCATCCTATATATACTAGTTTGCAAAAGATGACAGTTTTGAAGTCAACCATCTGGAGAGCTTTTATAAGGTGTCTTAAAAGGATGTTAGGATATTACACGAACACTATGATTATAAGTATATACACAAAAACCTACATATTAAAAATACAAGATGAAGGACATTCTGACACTTGCTACCACGTGGATGAACCTTTATCTGATGCACGCGACCACACAGATCAGCCACATGGATGAAGACATTATCTAGGTCACAAAAGGACAAACACTGTGTGCTTTCACTTACATGAGGTCCCTAGAGGAGTCGAATTCATAGAGACAGAAAGTAGATGCTGGGTGCCAGGGGCTGGGGAGGGGGATGGGGAGTCCGTGTTTCATGGGGACAGAGTTGTAAGTTTTGCAAGATGAAAAGCGTTCTGTGGATGGATGGTGGTGACGGCTGCCCAGCAGTGTGAATGTACTTAAAGCCATTGAACTGTGCACTTAAAAATGGTTAGGGTGGTAAATTTTGTTGTGTGTATTTCCCACCATAATATATATACATACATACACATATATATATATATATGTATACAAAATTTTATATATATATATAAAGTTATAGTAAGGGAGTACCAAGCGTGCATTTTTCTCTGTTTCCAATTGAGGCATAAAAACAGTTTAAAGCAGAGCTGTGATATGCCAGGCCATTTCTCTTCGGTCACGAGGGTTTCATTTCTTAGGATTCCTATGCGAGCTATGACGTCAACGGAAACGATTACGACCCGTCTCCGCGATATGATGCCAGCAATGAGAACAAGTATGTCACTTGGTCACTTGGCCGGCCCCTCCTTGCTTCCCTTTCCGTCTCCCTGCAGTCACTGTTGAGCTGGCCCACAGTCGGGATCCTGGAACCGTGACGGGTCAGAGGCACCTCTCCGGCTGCCTGGCTGGGTCTGGGGCTGAGCCAGGAGCCAGCCCCGCACAGCCCTTCAGGCACAAGGCAGCCTCAGTGGATCCGGCCCCTTCCTAAGGGGCGTCACCCCTGATGGTCAGCTAGCAATGGATGTTGGACCAGCATCGTTCCTGTTCGAAACACTGTTGGATTTGAAAAGAGTAACCCTTAAATCTTGTGGTCTCCACAGCCGGCTGTGTTCAGACCACAGTGCGTGGGTCAATATCCAAGCCTTTTTGAGTCTGTCTGTGACCTCACGAGGGAGGTGGCAGAAGAGTGAATGATGCTGGGTAAATCGGGGCCCAGATCCTGGGCCTGGCTGTGTGCCTCTGTGCAGGCTGGGTGATGTCTCGTGGCCTGAGGCTCCCCATGCCCCAGGGCTGTGGGTGGGAGTCGGGTGATGGGTGAGGGACACACACGGAGGGTGTTCAGTCAGTGACGCTTGTGATCGTCACTTTGCAAATGAAGGCGGGAGGTCTGGAGAGATCAGGTGACTCGGCTCCGTGGGTGGCAGCCCTGGGGGTGATGTCCACTTTCCCCAGCCCAGCCCTAGAGCTCGTTTGCTCTGTCCTGCCTGTCGTTTCTCTGTCAGCATGCCCCATGCCCCATGCCCCAAGCTCTTCCCATTCTTCCAAAAATATTTAGAGAAGAACAGAAGCTGTTTCTTTCTTCTCCACTGTTTTTTTGGTTTTGTTTTGTTTTTAATTGTATTTTATTTGTTTTAGTTGTGCCGGGTCTTAGCTGCAGCTCACCAGTTCCTTTAGTTGCGGCATGTGTGCTCCTTAGTTGTGGCTGGCGGGCTCCTCAGTTGTGGCATGTGAACTCTTAGTTGTGGCATGCATGTGGGATTTTAGTTCCCTGATCAGGGATCGAACCCATGTCCCCTGCATTGGAAGGTGGATTCTTAACCACTGCGCCACCAGGGAAGTCCCTTTCTTTTCCACTGTTGACACGACGCTTGCCAAGGTGTGTCTTCGTCCATAATATTTTAGGTTGTGGTTGATTTGATTCTGGGGTTCAAATTCTGGTGCCCACAGGGTGCTGTGCAGGGAGGCTCGGCCGGCAGACGCAGTCAGCACGACGGACCACGGCTCTCCAGGGAGCCTGCAAAGGCCCCAGCCTCACGTCCCCAGGTGCCCTTCCCACTCAGCCGCCAGCACGCCAGTGGTGCAGGGCGCCTGGTCTCCCAGCCCCGAGTGCAGGGAGCCAGGAGGGATAATCCAGACACTGCACAGTGATCCATGAAGGGCAGGATTGAATGCTGAGTGGGATGGTGGGCTGCGTGACTTGGGAGCAGCCCTGGCTGTGGGCACACGAGGTCCAGAGGACAGAGGGCTGCCTCCCCAGGGCTAATGCATGAGCCCTGGACTAGTTTCAAAGGTGTTTTAAAGTTGACTCAGTGATTCTGATCCCCTGTGGACTCTTCTCAAAGATATGCTCCTTAAACTCGCCGGTATTTTTTGGCTTCTGCTGGAGGAACTGACCCGGTGCAGCATGTTGCAGAACGGGGTCATTACCCGAGGGGAGCGATCTGTTTTTCAGGTGGCCTCTTCCTAGTCTGTCCACCGCCGCTGAGTATTCATTTCGAGCTTTCTTCCTCGGCTCCTGCTGCAATGGCCGTGGGAAGGGTGGGGGGGCTGCCCGAGGTGAGCATGGGGTGGAGGAGGGGGACACAAGAGGACACAGGATCTAGGTTCTCGTGTGTTCTTACTTCAGCTCGGCAGCCAGGCAGGCGTCTACGCTGTGTTGTCAGTCGCGGGGACGCAGAGCTTGGGAGGAGGGATGCTTGGGCCCCTGGCGCCGGAGCAGGAGACTCAGCCTGATGCAGGAGCATCGTGTCTGCAGGGCGGCGGGAAGACCTTGCCAGCCTACGGGGTGCGGGGCGGGGGTGGGGAACGGGATGGTCCAGGCCCGTGCAAAAGCCCGCTTGATGCCCCTCCCGGAGCAGCCATGAGGGCGGGGAGCGATGGGAAGGGATGTGGGGAGAAGGCTTCAGCATCCTCCCCGGGCTTAGGGATAATGACTCTTCTTGCAGGAGAGCTGAGCAGGGCACTGAACCCACGGCAAGGTGCTGGCGGAGTCCTAACTTCGTTTTTTCCTTTGCCTCAGACACGGTACTCGCTGTGCGGGAGAGGTCGCCGCTTCAGCCAACAACTCTTACTGCATCGTGGGCATCGCGTACAATGCAAAAATCGGAGGTAAGGCCCAGGACTGTGCTGCCCGGGGGCTCGGGCCTGGGGCAGGGGTACTGCACGTGTCCCTCCTGCGAGTCTCAGCAGTGGCACTTCCGTTGGCCTCGGTGGCCGAGTCGGACCCTGGGCCTGACCTCATGCTGCCAGGGGCCTGGAGGCAGAGGTGTTGCTCACTGGTTTGCCTGAAAAGCCTCCGCGGGTCCTGTGGGTCCGGCTGCTGACTCACCACTGTCAAGCAGACCAGTCTTAATAGGCCGCGTGGGTCCCCTCCTGCTGCCCATCCTGCCCTCCCTCTGACTCTCCCAGCAGGGTTTACGGTTTTCACTTGGGGCGAAGGCCTTTCCTTGGCCCCAACTCCCGCTCGAGCATCCTGGCCCACTGCTCCTGCCCTGTCCCTCGGCTTTAGCCAGAGGACATTTGTCATAGTGCCCCCCGGAGATGCCCGGTCTCCCCTGTTTATGACGAGCTGGTAACATTTGCCTCACCCCAAAAACCTCTCCCCGCTGCTCTGTTCTGCTCAGTCCACCCATGACTTACGGCCTCTCACGCCCTCTCTGCTCCACGGAGTGCTCCCCAAATCCAGGTGTCCCCCCTCGTCTTGTTAACTGAGGGAGGTCAGCCTTCCAGGTCCCTTTAAGGAGCACGCCTGACCCTGGGTGTCTCTGGCTCTGTTGTTTGGTTTCTCCATTTGTGAGTCAAGCTTCTTTTGTTAGGATGGGGCTTTAGAGCAAAGAGTCACACGTCTTCCATGCCCCCCGCCCCTGCCCCTGCCCCTGCCCCCGCCCCCTGAGCCTGGCAGATTGACAACTCAGACTGGCAGACAGTAAGTCAGTAAGTCCTCTGCTGTGCCTGGTAGGTGCGCATCACTGAGCTGGCACTGAGCAGGTGTGACCGGGGCAATGAATTGTCCTCGACCGTCCACTTGGCCTTGGGGCACTGGCTCTCGGTTTGGAGGTGCTCACACGCACGCTGATGGCCATGCTGGGATGCCTTCCTGGGGTGTGGCCTTCTCTGCTGCTTTGCCTTTGTGGAGGTGGTTTAGCTCCCTCAGCTCTACTACGAGCAGCACAAGGTGGAGAACTCTGGGTCACGAGTCTTTGGGGAATTTCTTGAGTTTTGAAAATAGGGTCCCCAACTTTCACTTATTTAGGACCCTCTGCCTGCTGTTTCCCTTGGAAACCTTTGAAGTGGCTGGGATTTAACCAGCCATCATTAACCACCAAGGGCGTGTCCTGCAGAACAGATCAGGAGACTGTCACCTGGCCTCACTCCTTCGTGGATAGTTCTTTTACGTTGAGATGTGTAAGTTCTCCTTGGAGCTCTTGATGAGTGAAGAGCCACGAGAAGTCTCCCTGGCTGACCTGGGTACCAGTTCCATTCCCACCACCCACTGGCTCTGTGTCCTTGGACAGCGGGTATAAACTGTCTGTGACACAGGGTTGGGTTTGCAATGGAGACATAGCGTGGGCTTGAGGTTGGCATTGACCCAGGGAACCCGTAACAGCCACGTCTCCAAGGCTGCTGCATACAGCTGTAGCCTCTCAATACAGGCAGCCGCACCTCTTCCTGCCCCTCCCTCCAAGCCCACCCCTGGTCAGGGCAGCCTTCAGGCACCTCTAACATAGCTTCTCTCTCCACATGTTGACACAGAGCAGGGAATTTCTCTGAGATGCCCCTGGTGTGACCATGAGCTCTACTTTTTTATACCTTTTTTATTTTTAAAGTTGTTCTTCAAGAGATTAAAATGGATATCCTAATTTATTCCAATCTATGTGGAATTAATATTATACCACTTCACATATAGTATATAAACCTAAAACATTATTTGAGTTCACACTCACTGTTGTTCTTTATGCCGTTGTTTTTGTGTTTTACTTCATATATTATAAACCCAATGTTTATTCTTATTTAAACAGTTGGCTTAAAAATACTTATGGAAAGAAATATACTTACCTACATGTTTATCAGTCCCAGTGCTCTTCCTTATTTTCTGGCTTCATATTTCTTCTGACTGGCTTCAATTTTTCTTCAGCCTGAGAATTTCTTTTAGTATTTTAGTATTTCTTTACATGTAGGTATGCTGGCAAGAAGTCATCTTAGCTTTTAGGTGAAATTTATCTAAATTTCATCTTCATTTTTGAAAACAATTTTACTGAACATAGAATTCTAGGCTGACATGTTTTTCTTTCAGCTCTTTAAAGATGCTATTCCATTGTCTCTGGCATCCATTGTTTCTGATGATGAGTCAGTTGTCATACTTACCTTATTGTTGTTCCCCTTTATGTAACGTGATTTGTTCCTCTGGCAACTTTTTTTTTTTTTTTTTTTCTATCTGTGCTTTGTCTGTGACTATAATGTCCCTTGGTGTAATTTCTTTCATATTGCTCCAGCTTGGGGTTAGCTGTGCTTCCTCCTGGGTAATTATTCATATTACTTCTTTTCTAAATCAAATTTGGAAAAATTTCTGTCAGTACTTTTTACAATCCTGTTTCCTCTCTTTTCTCTTTGGGCACCAATTATACTTGTTAGATTGCTTGATATTCCTCACAGGTTGAGGCTGTGTTCATTTTTTAAAATCTTTTTTTATCTGTGTGCTTCCAATTTGATAATTTCTTTTGCACTGTCTTCTTCAGGTTCACTAATCCTTTCTTTTGTTGTGTCCAATCTGTTGTTGATTCCAAATGATTTTTTTTTTTCTTTTCTACTCAGATATTGTGCTTTTCTGTTCTGTGATGTCCATTTGGCTTTTTTTTTTAATATTTTCAAATCTTTTCTTACATTTCACTTCTCTTCACCCATTATACCTATATATTACTTTGGACTCTTTAACATACTTATGAGTTATTTTACAGTCTTTTATACTAATTCCAATACCTAAGTCATTTGTGGGTATGTTTCTTTTTTTTCTTTTTCCTGTGGAATGCCTTCTTCACTTTTTTCTTTTTTCATATCTTTGTTGGACTATAATTGCTTTACAGTGTTGTGTTAGTTTCTGCTGTATAACAGAGTGAATCAGCTACATGCATATGTATATCCCTATATCCCCTCCCTCTTTTGTCTCCCTCCCACCCTCCTTATCCCACCCCTCTAGGTGGTCACAAAGCACCAAGCTGATCTCCCTGTGCAGGGCAGCTGCTTCCCACTAGCTATCTATTGTATATTTGGTAGTGTATATATGTCAGTGCTACTCTCTCACTTCGTCCCAACGTACCCTTCCCCATCCCCGCGTCCTAAAGTCGATTTTTACATCTGTGTCTTTTTTCCTCTCCTGCCCCTAGGTTCATCAGAACCATTTTTTTTTAAGATTCCATATATATCTGTTAGCATATGGTATTTGTTTTTCTCTTTCTGACTTACTTCATTCTGTATGACAGACTCTAGGTCCATCCACCTCACTACAAATAACTTAATTTCATTTGTTTTTATGGCTGAGTAATATTCCATTGTATATATGTGCCACATCTTTATCCATTCATCTGTCGATGGACACTTAGGTTGCTTCCATGTCCTGACTGTTGTAAATAGCGCTGCAGTGACCATTGTGGTACATGACTCTTTCTGAATTATGGTTTTCTCAAGGTATATGCCCAGTGGTGGGATTGCTGTATCGTATGGTAGTTCTATTTTTAGTTTTTAAGGAACCTCCATACTGTTCTCCATAGTGGCTTTATCAATTTACATTCCCACCAACAGTGCAAGAGGTTCCCTTTTCTCTGCACTCTGACCAACATTTATTGTTTGTAGATTTTTTGATGATGGCCATTCTGACCGGTGTGAGGTGATACCTCATTGTAGTTTTGATTTGCATTTCTCTAATGATTAGTGATGTGAGCATCTTTTCATGTGTTTGTTGGCAGTCTGTATATCTTCTTTGGAGAAATGTCTGTTTAGGCCTTCTGCCCATTTTTGGATTGGGTTGTTTGTTTTTTTGATATTGAGCTGCATGAGCTGCTTATATATTTTGGAGATTAATCTTTTGTCAGTTGCTTCATTTGCAAATATTTTCTCCCATTCTGAGGGTTGTCTTTTCGTCTTGTTTATGTTTTCCTTTGCTGTGCAAAAGCTTCTAAGTTTCACTAGGTCCCATTTGTTTATTTTTATTTCATTTCTGTAGGAGGTGGGTCAAAAAGGATCTTGCTGTGATTTATGTCATAGAGTGTTCTGCCTATGTTTTCCTCTAAGAGTTTTATACTGTCTGGCCTTACATTTAGGTGTCTAATCCATTTTGAGTTTATTTTTGTGTATGGTGTTAGGAAGTGTTCTAATTTCATTCTTTTACATGTAGCTGTCCAGTTTTCCCAGAACCACTTATTGAAGAGGCTGTCTTTTCTCCATTGTATACTCTTGCCCCCTTTATCAAAGATAAGGCGACCATATGTGCATGGGATTATCTCTGGGCTTTCTATCCTGTTCCATTGATCTATATTTCTTCTTTTGTGCCAGTACCATACTGTCTTGTTTATTGTAGCTTTGTAGTATAGTCTGAATTCTGGGAGCCTGATTCCTCCAGCTCCGTTTTTCTTTCTCAGGATTGTTTTGGCTATTCGGGGTCTTTTGTGTTTCCATACAAATCGTGAAATTTTCTGTTCTAGTTCTGTGAAAAATGCCATTGTTAGTTTGATAGGGATTGCACTGAATCTGTAGATTGCTGTGGGTAGTATAGTCATTTTCACAATGTTGATTCTTCCAATCCAAGAACATGATATATCTCTCCATCTGTCTGTGTCATCTTTAATTTCTTTCATCCATGTCTTATAGTTTTCTGCATACAGGTCTTTTGTCTCCTTAGGTAGGTTTATTCCTAGGTATTTTATTCTTTTTGTTGCAGTGGTAAATGGGAGTGTTTCCTTACTTCTCTTTCAGATTTTTCATCATTAGTGTATAGGAATGCCAGAGATTTCTGTGCATTAATTTTGTATCCTGCTACTTTACCAAATTCATTGATCAGCTCTAGTAGTTTTCTGGTAGCATCTTTAGGATTCTCTATGTATACTATCATGTCATCTGCAACAGGGACAGTTTTACTTCTTCTTTTCTGATTTGGATTCCTTTTATTTCTATTTATTCTCTGATTACTGTGGCTAAAACTTCCAAAACTATGTTGAATAACAGTGATGAGAGTGGACAACCTTGTCTTATTCCTGATCTTAGAGGAAATGGTTTCAGTTTTTCACCATTGAGAATGATGTTGGCTGTGGGTTTGTTATATATGGCCTTTATTATGTTGAGGTAGGTTCCCTCTCTGCCTACTTTCTGGAGAGTTTTTATCATAAATGGGTGTTGAATTTTGTCAAAAGCTTTTTCTGCATCTATTGAGATGATCATATGGTTTTTCTCCTTCAATTTGTTAATGTGGTGTATCACGTTGATTGATTTGCATATATTGAATAATCCTTTCATTCCTGAGATAAACCCCACTTGATCATGGTGTATGATCCTTTTAATGTGCTGTTGGATTCTGTTTGCTAGTATTTTGTTGAGGATTTTTGCATCTATGTTCATCAGTGATACTGGCCTGTAGTTTTCTTTCTATGTGGCATCCTTCTCTGGTTTTGGTATCAGGGTGAGGGTGGCCTCATAGAATGAGTTTGGGCGTGTTCCTCCCTCTGCTATATTTTGGAAGAGTTTGAGAAGGATAGGTGTTTGCTCTTCTCTAAATGTTTGATAGAATTTGCCTGTGAAGCTATTTGGTCCTGGGCTTTTGTTTGTTGGAAGATTTTTAATCACAGTTTCAATTTCAGTGCTTGTGATTGGTCTGTTAATATTTTCTATTTCTTCCTGGTTCACTCTGGAAGGCTGTGCTTTTTTAAGAATTTGTCCATTTCTTCCAGGTTGTCCATAATATTGGCATATAGTTTCTTCTAGTAATCCCTCATGATCCTTCGTACTTCTGCAGTGTCAGTTGTTACTTCTTTTTCATTTCTAATTCTGCTGATTTGAGTCTTCTCCCTTTTTTTCCTTGATGAGTCTGGCTAATGGTTTATCAATTTTGTTTATCTTCTCAAAGAACCAGCTTTTAGTTTTATTGATGTTTGCTATTGTTTCCTCCATTTCTTTTTCATTTATTTCTGATCTAATCTTTATGATTTCTTTCCTTCTGCTAACTTTGGGGGTCTTTTTGTTCCTCTTTCTCTAATTGCTTTGGGTGTAAGGTTAGGTTGTTTATTTGAGATGTTTCTTGTTTCTTGAGGTAGGATTGTATTGCTACAAACTTCCCTCTTAGAACTGCTTTTGCTGCATCCCATAGGTTTTGGGTCGTTGTGTTTTTATTGTCATTTATGTCTAGGTATTTTTTGATTTCCTCTTTGATTTCTTCAGTGATCTCTTAGTTATTTAGTAGTGTATTGTTTAGCTTCCATGTGTTTGTATTTTTTACAGATTTTTTCCTGTAATTGGTATCTAGTCTCATAGCACTGTGGTTGGAAAAGATACTTGATACGATTTCAGTTTTCTTAAATTTACCAAGACTTGATTTGTGACCCAAAATACGATCCATCCTGTAGAATGTTCCATGAGCACTTGAGAAGAAAATGCATTCTGTTGTTTTTGGATGGAATGTCCTATAAATATCTTTTAAGTCCATCTTGTTTAATGTATCATTTAAGCTTGTGTTTCTTATTTATTTTCATTTTGGTTCATCTGTCCATGGGTGAAAGTGGGGTGTTAAAGTCCCCTACTATGATTGTGTTACTGTTGGTTTCCCCTTTTATGGCTGTTAGCATTTGCCTTATGTATTGAGGTGCTCCTATGTTGGGTGCATAAATATTTACAATTGTTATATCTTCTTCTTGGATTGATCCCTTGATCATTTTGTAGTGTCCTTCTGTGTCTCTTGTAATAGTCTTTATTTTAAAGTCTATCTTGTCTAATATGAGAATTGCTACTCCAGCTTTCTTTTGATTTCCATTTGCATGGAATATCTTTTTCCATCCCCTCACTTTCAGTCTGTATGTGTCTCTAGGTCTGAAGTGGGTCTGTTGTAGACAACATATGTATGGGTCTTGTTTTTGTATTTATTCAGCCAGTGTATGTCATTTGGTTGGAGCATTTAATAATTACCTTACATTTAAGGTAATTATTGATATGTGTGTTCCTATTACCATTTTCTTAATTGTTTTGGGTTTGTTTTTGTAGGTCTTTTCCTTCTCTTGTGTTTCCTGCCTAAAGAAGTTCCTTTAGCATTTGTTGTAAAGCTGGTTTGGTGGTGCTGAATTCTCTTAACTTTTGTGTATCTGTAAAGGTTTCAATTTCTCCATCGAATGTGAATCAGATCCTTGCTGGGTAGAGTAATCTTGGTTGTTGGTTTTTCCCTTTCATCACTTCAAACGTGTCCTGCCACTCCCTTGTGGCTTGCAGAGTTTCTGCTGAAAGATCAGCTGTTAACATTATGGAGATTCCCTCGTATGTTATTTGTTGTTTTTCCCTTGCTGCTTTTAATATTTTTTCTTTGAATTTAATTTTTGATAGTTCGATTAATATGTGTCTTGGCGTGTTTGTCTTTGGGTTTACCCTGTATGGTACTCTCTGTGCTTTCTGGACTTGACTATTTCCCATGTTAGGGAAGTTTTCAGCTATAATCTCTTCAAATATTTTCTCAGCCCCTTTCTTTTTCTCTTCTTCTTCTGGTACCTCTATAATTCGAATGTTGGTGCGTTTAATGTTGTCCCAGAGTTCTCTGAGACTGTCCTCAATTCTTTTCATTCTTTTTTCTTTATTCTGCTCCCTGGCAGTTATTTTCAGCATTTTATCTTCCAGCTCACTTATCCGTTCTTCTGCCTCAGTTATTCTGTTACTGTTTCCTTCTAGAGTATTTTTAATTTCAGTAATTGTGTTGTTCATCATTGTTTGTTTGCTCTTTAGTTCTTCCTGATCCTTGTTAAGTGTTTCTTGTATTTTCTCCATTCTGTTTCCGAGATTTTGGATCACCTTTACTATCATTACTCTGAATTCTTTTTCAGGTAGGTTGCCTATTTCATCTTCACTTATTTGGTCTTGTAGGTTTTTACCTTGCTCCTTCATCTGTAACATATTTTTTTGTTGCTTCATTTTTTTTTTTTTTTTTGATGGGTGGTGCTGTATTCCTGTCTTGCTGGTTGTTTGGCCTGAGACGTCCAGCACTGGAGTTTGCAGGCAGTTAGATAGAGCTGGGTCTTGGTGCTGAGATGAGGACCTTCAGGAGGCTGCACTCCAATTGATATTCCCTGGGGTCTGAGGTTCTCTGTTAGTCCAGTGGTGTGGACTCAGAGCTCCCACCACAGGCGTTCGGGCCTAACTTCCGGCCTGGGAACCAAGATCTGGCAAGCTTCATGGCACGTTAAAAAAAAAAAAAAAAAGAAAGAAAGGAGCAGTACAATATCAACAATAAAAAACAGTGGCGCGGTGGTTGAGAGTCCACCTGCTGATGTAGGGGACACGGGTTCGTGCCCCGGTCCGGGAAGATCCCACATGCCGCAGAGCAGCTAGGCCCATGAGCCACGGCCACTGAGCCTGCGTGTCTGGAGCCTGTGCTCTGCAACGGGAGAGGCCACAATAGTGAGAGGCCCGCGTACCGCAAAAAAAAAAATAAAAAATAAAATAAAATTAGGATAAAAAATATATTAGGAAAAATAAAACTATAATTGAAACAGCTGCAACAAAGTGAAATAAAACCACAGCAGAAAAAAGAAAAGAAAGGGTGGGTGGGGGCAAAAAGCCAAAAGGAGAGATCACTAACAAAGTATAAAGAGTAAAATAAAATTAGAAGAATAAAAGATTTATTAGGAAAAATAAAAATATAAAAGAATCAACAACAGTGAATCAACAAGGTAAAACAGAATCCCAGTGTAAAAGAGGAAAAAAGAAAAAAAAAAAAGCCTTGGGTATGGGGGTGTTTGGGGTGGGGGTGGGGGTGGTGGAACTTAGGCAGGGGTGGGGTTTAGGGTGGGGCAGGACCTCGGCGGGTGGGAGGGGTGATGATTGAGCGTGGGGCGGGGCCTCTGCTTAGGACCTGAGTGAAAGGGGAGAGGCAGCAAGTCGAAAGGAGGGCCTCTGGAGTGTGGGGTTCCAGAGTTTGGAGGTAGGGCCCTGAGTGAGGGTTTGTGGGTGGAGTTTAGGCCCAGCCCGTTGGAGGGGGTCTCAGAGGGCGTCTCCGAGTGTAGAGGTAGGGACCTGGGTGGGGGTGTAGGGACGAGGCTTGGGCTCTGCAGGCAGGAGGGAGGCTCTGAGCGCAGAGGATTAGGCCCGGGAGCCCAGCAGGCTTCCCCGTGCCTAAGTGGACAGGGAAAGCATTGGCCGCGTTCCCTTCCGTTCCTTCACGCCCCTCCCCCACCATCTCCCCCAGGGTCTGCCCCCTCGCAGCGGGACCCCTAACCATGGGTGGGTCCCGCTGGGTGTAGGAACTCTTCCCCTCCCCCAGCCACTGCTCAGGGGTGCCGGTCCCGGAGGTCTGGCCTTTACTTTTGCTCCCCCTTCCCTCCCTCCCACTCCCTCAGGACCCACGTGGCTGGAGGGGGCCTAGGTGGGCAGAGGATCAGGCCCAGGATTTCAGCAGCCTCCCGGGAGCCCAAGTGGGCAGGGGAAACCTGGCCACGCTCTCTTTTGTTCCTCTGCCCTCCCCGTGGTTCCCTAATTTCCCCCTTCGGGCGTGGGATCTCTTCCCCTCCCCCAGCCACCCCTCAGGGGCACCAGTCCCGTCCTGCCTCCACTTCACCTCCCCCTTCACTCCCCTCACGTCCCATGTCCTACCCGGTCGCTGGGGGTTCCTCCCGTCCCCTTAGGTGTCCGTGGTCCCCCATGGGTGCCTCGTAGGTGCCCTAGTTGTGCGGAGCCACTAATTCCACATCCTTCTAGTACGCCATCTTGACTCCGCCCCGTTTCTTTTTTTAAAAATTGAAGTATAGTTGTTTATCAGGTGTACAGCAAAGTGATTCATATGTGTGTGTATTTATACACACATATATACATATACATCTTTTTCAGATTATTTTCCATTATAGGTTATTACAAAATATTGAATATAGTTCCCTGTGCTATACAGTAGGTCTTTGTTGTTTATCTATTTTATATATAGTGTGTACCTGTTAATCCCAAATTTCCAATTTTAAGTCAAAGACAAATATCATATGATATCACTCATATGTGGAATTTTTATAAATATGATAAAAATGAACTTATTATCAAAACAGAAATATACTCACAGACATAGAAGACAAACTTATGGATACCAAAGGTGCGGGGAGGAATAAATAGGGAATGTGGGTATGTTTTCAATCATCGATATTTCTTTTTACAACGTGCACATTTGCGCATGTCAAGTAATTTTTTATTGTACACCGGACATTGTTATGCTACATTGTGGGGACTCTTGATCCTATTATCCTTGAATACTGTTGAGTTTTGTTCTTGCAGTCGGTTCAGTTTGAACTTATGGAGGCTTGATTTTTCCTTTTTTTTAGGATTGATCTCTTTCTGATTTGTCCTTAGCCTTAGAGAAAATCCTTTAGCCCAAGCACATAATCTTTACTCTTAGGTAGTGTGACCCTTTTGGTATTTCAGCGGAAAGACTGAAGTGTTTAGCCAACACCTCTAACTTGGCAAGACTCAAACTCCAAATTGACTGCCCTGCAATGGGCAGCAGCTGGAACATCTGCTCACTCACTCATTCAGCCTCCAGCTCTTCCTTTCCTCCTGGACTTCTTAGAGAGTTGCCCAAACGTGTTTAGTCCAGCGGTTAGCTGAGTGTTTGAGGGAAGTTTCAGTATGTCCTCTTCTGTAGCTCTCTCCTTTCTAGGATTTCTCTCGATTTCCACCTGCTCTAACAATCCCAGACTCCATCCCACGACTCCCCAGGAGAATAAGATTGCATTTTTCTGATGGAGTTCTAGCTTCTCTGCATCAAGAGAAATGGGGAGTTCCCTCAGAGGAAAAGTATAAACTCACATCATACCCAGTATTGTTGCTCTTTTAAGAACTGAATTGCCTGCCCCTGCCTTCTTATGGTAGCTTTCCAATGCCCTTAAAAAGGTGGTGTTTTCTTAAATAGGTATTTAGTCCAGGGTTTATAGTTACTACTTTTAGAAGAGTTAGTGTGATAGAAGCTACTCTGCCATTACTGACACTAAAACATGGTTTCTGTTTCTTTACCAGTTAGATGGTGTATTAGTTATCTATTGCTGCATGACAGTTACTCAAACATTTGTTATCTAGCACAGATGGTGGCTTAAATGAGTGATTCTGGCTGAGGGTCACACATGAGTTTGGCTGTGACTGTAGTCTGAAGGCTTGGCTGGGACTGGAGTATCCATTTCCAAGATGGGTCACTTCTTTGTTGTTGGCTAAAGTCCTCAGTTCCTTGTTGGCTGTTGGCAGGAGGCCTTGTTTCCTCAACATGTGTATCTCTTCATGGAGTTCTTAGAGTGTCCCCATGGCATGTAGCCAGCTTCCCTTATTGCAGGTGATTCAAAGAGAGAACCAGGAGGAAGCAGCAATGTTTTTCTTATGACTTAGTCTTAGAAGTAACATACTGTCACTTAGGTCATACTCTATTCTTTAGAAATGAATTCTACATACACTCAAGGGGAGAGAAATTAGGCTGCACCTTTTGAACGGAAAAGTGTCAAAGACTTGTGGTTATGGTTTAAAATCACCACAGATGGGCTCCTAAAAGTTTGACTATATATTTATACAAATGGAGTAATTTTTTCTACCAGATTTCTTTGTAGAATTGCATGTTTCTTACATGTTTTATCACATAAAAATAAATCGAATGAAAGTAGTAGAACTGTCCAAATTATGTATTTAAAATAATATGCTTGCTAGAACATTACTAATAAGTCCAGATAACTCCAAAATATATATAATGCTGTATCAAAGTGCAGAAGAGCACAAGGAAGGTAAAATATCATCTGGATCCTGGTGAAAGCAGGAATAACCAGTACTTACTGAGCTCTTGCTAGATCACAAGCACTGATCTAAGGTCTCTGTATGTATTGTCTTATGTAATCTTTACAAAACACTATGTCATTGATGCTACTTTTATCCCCATTTCACAGGTAAGGGCCAGAAAGGTTATGTAACTTTTGCCAAAGATCAAACCAAGCTGACTTCAGGCCCCAGCTCTTAGTTTCTGCTCTTCAACAAAAATCTTTAAACCGTATATACGAAGTGTGGATGGACGGGTGGATGGATAGATGGATGGACAGTATTATTTCTTTAACATTTGATCATACTATACAGATGGTTCCTGATACATGATGGTTTGACTTATGATTTTTCGACTTTACTATGGTGTGAAAGTGATACACATTCAGTAGAAACCCTACTTTGCATCTTGAATTTTGCTGCTTCCTTGAGCTAGCGATATGCAGTACAGTACTCTCTCATGATGCTCGGCAGTGACAGCCACAGCTCCTGGTCAGCCACACAATCACAAGGGCAAACAACTGATAAACCATTCTGTTTTCACTTTCAGTATAGTATTCAATAAATTACATGAGATATTCAACATTTTATTGTAAAATAGGCTTTGTTTTAGATGATTTTGCCCAACTGTAGGCTAATGTAAGTGTTCTGAGCATGTTTAGGGTAGGCTGGGCTAATATTTTCAACTTATGATTCATTTACCAGGATGTAACCCTATCATAAGTCGAGGAAGATCTGTACTTGTTTTCAGTAAAATATACTAAGTTTAATTTTATGCAAACTTAACACAAGAGAAAGTAAGTCAAACTGAATATTGCCGAACTTCAGATTTAATTCTATGTTTAATTTTATTTGTTTATGCTTTATGCTTAATTTATTTGGTTTATGTGAATTTAACAGAAGAAAAAGAAACAAGTTTAAAGGGAAGGAATTGCTGAACTTCACATAAATACTTCCTTATAATGAGATATTTTCTCAAGTATCCCTCTTTTATTGAAAAAAACAAAGCCCCAAGATTGTGACAGTCTTTAAGAGGCCAGGGTTACATTTTTTTGTTGTTGTTACATATTTCCCATATTGAGTAATTAGCATTTACTTCAGTTTGTTCTCACTTCTTCACCCCACACCTCAATATTAGTTTTTTTTTTTAATTTTCTTTTATTATTTTTGGCTGTGTCGGATCTTAGTTGCGGCATGCGGCCTCTTCATTGTGGTGATCAGCCTTCTCTCTGGTTCCAGCACTCGGGCTTCTCTCTAGTTGTGTTGTGTAAATTTTCTCCTCTCTAGTTGTAGTGTGCAGGCTCCAGAGTACGTGGGCTCTGTAGTTTGTGGCACGTGTGCTCTCATGTTGAGGCATGGGAGCTCAGTAGTTGCGGCTCGCGGGCTTAGTTGCCCCACGGCATATGGGATCTTAGTTCCCTGACCAGGGATCAAACCCGCATCCCCTGCATTTTTTTTCTTGCTTCTTTTTTTTTTTATTGGAGTATAGTTGTTTTACAATGTTGTGTTAGTTACTACTGTACGGTGAAGTGGTGTTCCCTGTGCTATACAGCAGGTTCTCATTAGTTACCTATTTTATACATATTAGTTTATATATGTCAATCCCAATCCCCTGCATTGGAAGGCGGATTCTTTACCACTGGACCACCAGGGAAGTCCCTAGGGTTTTTGTTTATTTTCTTTGATGTTGTTTTTGCATTGTCGGGGTTCAGTATTAACCGTCTGTCACTATGATTCTCACAGTTTTTTAGTCTTGGTCACCACCATCATTTTCAGCACAGTTTTTCCATTCCTGAGTAATTTATTTTGATTCATTTCTTAATTCCCTGGATTTTGCCACCCAGTAACGTTTTCAAGAAGGGCCAACAGGTGTTGTTTTCTTTCATCTTTGAGAAGTTCTCAAGGTTGCCTTTATACCTGAATTATATCTTTTATATATTACAGCCTTACAGACCTTGGTAAACATCACCTGTTTGTCTTCTGGATTCATTGTTGCTTGGAAGAGTTTGAAGCCAGCCCAACTTCTTCCCCCTGTAGGTGATGACTTTTTGGCTTGGATAGGATTCTTCCTTTATCCTTGAAGTCCAGTAGCTTTGCTGGGCCACCTCTGGCTGAGGATTATTCTATAGCAGCTGTTCTTGGGATGCAGTATCCTTAAAAAGATCTGGGTATTTTAAAATTTTAGGCAAATTTTCTTGTCATGATTTTTGAATATTTTTAGCTATATATGTTCAGTTCTGTGCTCCCTGTGTACCACTTATACATATATTGGATCTCTATTTCCTGAATTCTATATCTCTTTCTAAACATATTAACTTATTTCTTTTCTATTTTATTTTTCCTCAGGCTTGTCCTCTGTGTCTCTGACAGTTTCCCCAGTGCCTTTTTCTCCCTAGAGAAAACCCTAATATGGCTTTCATTTCTAAAAGTCTTTAATTTTTTCCATCTGTTTCTTTCCTGAGGATGAACACACTTTGGGCCTCTTGCTTTTGTCTTGTTATTTCTTCATGGAATCCTTGTATCTCTTTGAGCTCTTGCTTCATAGAGAAATCATTTTTTCTTTAAATTTTGGATATTATGGAGAAATGTTTGTTTATAGTTTTCATCATTTTCTTGCACTTGTTATGCCCCCTTTTTCCTTATTTTTTGCAGCATTGTTGCAGAGGTGTCATGCTAGTCACTTTCTGGTTATGATTAGTGACTGGCTGGAGAGGATTGAGGTCTTTCTTTCTAGGCCAGTAAGATGCTAAAATGTGGGAAGGAAGAGAAGGGGGAGTGAGCTAGGCTGTAGGCACTGTGAACCCAGATCCTTCTCGTCTGCCAGTCCAGTATCTCTGAGAGATCCCCTCCCCTCACCAGTAAATTAGCATTAATTCATTACATGCGGACACAGCAGGGACAGGGGCATATCTGACTGCCACTTTTTCTCCTCCAACAAATCATGCCACAGAAACTGCCTGTTCTTGGAAAGATGATGTGTTTGTGTGATTCCTGGTCAGACATCACTGTTTCTAAAATAATGGGCATTTAGGTGGCTTTTCATTTTTGCTATAAAAGCAATACAGTGTGGCAAAGAAACAAACTCCCCTAGCCACCCATGCCCCAGTCATATGGACCTGAGGTGCATCACTACTTTGTGGAGAAATCATATGCCCTTGGGAATCACAGAGGCATGTGTCATCTTTATTGTTTTCACAGAGGAGAGTGGATCACTCCTACATGTTTAACTGGAAGTCCCGAAGTTTCATTTCAGAGAAATTTCAATTTTTAAAAAGTTGTAGAGCTGTACGTTGATGATTTTTGCCCTTTTTTCTATACGTAATATTTCAATAAAAATCTGTTTAAAATTTTTATGATGTCACATTTGTTAGTCTTCCTTTATGACTCTTGGGTTCTGGATCTTGCTTAGAAAAGCCCAAAATAATAAATCTGTTTTATATTTCATCTAAAAACTTAGCTTTAGAAGAATAGTTCATCTTGAAACCTTCATGGTTTTGCCTTTTCTGTTAAGCTTTTTAATCCGTGTAGAATTTATTTCTGTGAATGTTGTGAAGGGGAAATCTAACTTTATTTTTCTCCAGAATTAATATTTAGTGATCTCTGCATGCCACCTTTATTATATACTAAATTCCCCTATGTGTACCGGCTCCTCCATTATGTTTCATTAGTCTTTTAATCCCTAAATAATACTTCATTTTAAATTATCATGGTTTAAGAAGATTTTTTTGATAAGTGATAGGATAAATTTTCTCTTAAGGTTCTTTTTCAAAAATTTCTTGGCTATTCTTGCACATTTTCTCTTTCAGGTGAACTTGAGAATCTACTTATCAAGTTCCATAAAAAATCCTGTTGGGATTTTGATTGGGATTACATGGAAATTATAGATTAATTGGGGGAGAATTGACATCTTTACAGTATTGAGTCTTCCCACCCAGGAACATGGTATGTTTTTATTTATTCAGGTCTTCTTTGACATCATTTAAAATAGTTTTATCACCGTCTTCATATTGATCTTATGCATTTCTTGTTAGGTTTATATCTAGGTTGATTTTTTTTAAATTATATTGCTAATTATTATTGAAATGGATATAGAAAAACTTGATTTTTGTGTGTCGTTATTTTGTACCTAGCCACCTTAATGAACTCTATTGGTGCTATTATTTTTTATTCTCTTGGCTTTTCTAGACAGGTGTAAATAAAAGCTGTCTGTAGATGATGGCTTTTATCCCTTTAATATTAATTACTGTCATTTCTTTTTCATGTCTTATTTCAATGTATAGGAACTCCTGATGAATAATTAATAGTGGTTGTCTATAGGTGTTGTTGTTTTGTTTCTGATATATACAGGAATGATCCTGTGTTATACCATTTGTAGGTGTCTTCTGTAGGTTTCCTGCAGTTACTCTTTATTAAATTAAGGAAATTTTTATAGTCCTAGATTTCTAAGAGTTTTGATCAGGAATGAATGTTGAATTTTATTACATGCTTTTAAAAAAAGCATTTATTGAGGTGATTTTATTGTTTTTCAACTTTACTATTTAATCTGTTTAAATGTAGTAAATTTCAGTAATAGATTTCCTAACACTGGAAATTTCACCCTTCCATTCTTGGAATGAGTTGTATTTGATTATGAGTATTGTTCTTTTAATACAGTGCTGCATTCAGTTGTTAATATTTTATGCATGGATTTTCCATCTTTATTTATAAGATAGATTGAGCTACAGTTGCTCTTTTTTTTGTGATGTCCCTCACGAGTCTGGGTATCAGCATCAAGCTGGTTTTGTAGAATGAGTTAGGAAGCTTTCTAGCGTTTATTGTGTTCTGAAACAGTTTATATACTGTGGACATTGCCTGGTTTTTGAAATGTTGGTAGAACTTATTAATCAGTCTGACCAGACATGGTGACTCTTTAAAGAGCTAGGTCTGTTCAGGCTTTACATTTCTCCTTGAGGGAATTTTAGTAGTTAAATTTTCCTAGAAAATCATCCATTTCTTCAGATTTTCAAATATATGACATACAAATTTTATATCATATTTTCATAATTAAAAAATATATTCTCCATGTTTATAGCTATAATTGTTCCTAATCTTATTCGTGGCATCTCTCCTTCTTCCCTTGATCAGACTAGTGAAAAATTTGCTATTTCCTATAAAATAGGTTTTTCAGAGAACTAGATTTCTTAAATTTAAATACAATTGACATACAACATTATACTGTTTCAGGTGTACAACATAATGATTCGATATTTGTATACATTGTGAAATGATCTCAATAAGTCTAGTTACCATCTGTCACCCCACAGTGTTACGAACTATTTTTTCTTGTCATTTTAAGATTCATTTTCTTAGCAGTTTCAAATTTGCAGTACAGTATTATTGACTATATTCACCATGCAGTACGTTATATCCCCGTGACTTATTTACTTTATAACCGGAAGTTTGTACCTCTTGATCCCCTTCACCCATTTCCCCCCCACCCCAAACCCCCTTCCCTCTGGCAACAACTAGTCTGTTCTCTGTACAGTAGTGCCCCCTTAACCATGGTTTCGCTTTCTGTGGTTTCAATTACACGCAGTCAACTGTGGCCTGAAATACAAAGTGGAAAATTCCAGAAATAAACAATTCATAAGTTTTAAATTGCACGCCCATCAGAGTAGCATGATGAAATCTCGCGCCAACCCGCTCAGCCCTGCCTGGGACATGAGTCATTTCTTTGTCTAGTATATCCCTCCATTAGGCACTTAGTAGTCATCTCAGTTATCAGATGGATGTCGCAGTAACACAGTGCTTGTGTTCAAGTAACCCTTATTTTACTTAATAATGGCCCCAAAGCCCAAGGAATAGTGATGCTGGAAATTCGGATATGCCAAAGAGAAGCTGTAAAGTGCTTCCTTTAAGTGAAAAGGTGAAAGTTCTCGATTTAATAAGGAAACAAAAAAATCATATGCTGAGGTTACTAAGATCTACGGTAAGAACAAGTCTTCTGTCCATGTAATTGTGAAGAAGGAAAAGAAATTTGTGCTAGTTTTGCTGTTGAACCTCAAACTACAAAAGTTATGGCCACAGTGCATGATGAGTGCTTAGTTAAGATGGAAAAGGCATTACATTTGTACAATAAGATATTTTGAGAGAGAGCAAGAAAGAGACAGACTGCATTCACATAACTTTTTTTTTTTTTTTTTTTTTTTTGGCGGTACGCGGGCCTCTCACTGCTGTGGCCTCTCCCGTTGCGGAGCACAGGCTCTGGACGCGCAGGCTCAGCGGCCATGGCTCACAGGCCCAGCCGCTCCACAGCATGTGGGATCTTCCCAGACTGGGGCATGAACCCGTGTCCCCTGCATCAGCAGGCGGACTCTCAACCACTGCGCCACCAGGGAAGCCCTTCACATAACTTTTATTACAGTATATTGTTGTAATTGTTCTATTTTATTCTTAATGTTGTTAATCTCTTCCTGTACCTAATTTATAAGTTAAATTTTGTCGTAGATATAGGTATGCATGTATAGGAAAATATATAGTATATATAGGGTTCAGTACTATCCATGGTATCAGGCATTCACTTCAAGTCTTGGAATGTATTCCGCATGGGTAAGGGGGGACTGTAGTATCTGAGAGTTTTGTTTTGGTTTTTAGATTCAACATATAAGTGAAATCATACAGTATTTTTCTTTCTCTATCTGGCTCATTTCACTTACATTCAAGGTCCATCCCTGTTGTTGCAAATGGCAAGATTTCATTCTTTTTTTTTTTTTTTTTTTTTTTTGTGGTACGCGGGCCTCTCACTGCTATGGCCTCTCCCGTTGCAGAGCACAGGCTCTGGACGCGCAGGCTCAGCGGCCATGGCTCATGGGCCCAGCCGCTCCACGGCATGTGGGATCTTCCCGGACTGGGGCACGAACCCGTGTCCCCTGCATCGGCAGACTCTCAACCACTGCGCCACCAGGGAAGCCCAGATTTCATTCTTTTTAATGGCTGATTATATGCCGTTATATATGTGTCTCAGATCTTCTTTATCCATTCATCCATCAGTGGACTCTTAAGTTGTTTCCATATCTTGGCTACTGTAAATAATGCTGCAATGAACATGGGGTGCATGTATCTTTTTGAATTAGGGTTTTTATTTTCTTCGGATAAATATCCAGAAGTGGGATTGCTGGATCATATGGTAGTTCTATTCTTAATTTTTAAAGGAGTCTCTGTACTCTTTCCCATAGTGGCTGCACCAATTTACATTCCCACCGACAGTACACAAGGGATCCTTCTTCTCCACATCCTCACTAACATTTGTTTTTTCTTGTCCTTTGCATAATAGCCATTCTGACAGGTGTGAGATGATAATAGCGCACTGTGGTTTTGATTTGCATTTCCCTGATGGCTAGTGATATAGAGCATCTTTTCATGTGCCTGTTGCCCATCTGTATGTCTTTTTTGGAAAAACGTCTATTCAGATCCTCTTCCCATTTTTTAATCAGATTGTGGTTTTTTGTTATTGAGCTGAATGAGTTCTTTAGGATATTAACACCTTATCAGACAGATGATTTGCAAATATCTTCTCCAATTCAGGAGGTTGCCTTTTTATTTTGTTGATGGTTTCCTTCACTGAGCAGAAGCTTTTTAGTTTGATGTGGTCCCATTTGTTTATTTTTACTTTTGTAGCCATTGCCTTTGGAGTCACATCCAAAAAAATATTGCCAAAGAGTGATGGTAAGGAGCTTACCACCTATGTTTTCTTCTTGGAGTTTTATGATTTCAGGTCTTTACATTCATGTTTTTAATCCATTTTGAGTTAATTTTGTGTGTGGTGTAAGATATTTGTCCAGTTTTGTTCTTCTGCATATGGCTGTCCAGTTTTCCCAATACCATTTATTGAAGAGATTGTGCTTTCCCCATTGTATATTCTTGGCTCCTTTGTTGTAAATTGACCATATATGATTGGATGTATTTCTGGGCTCTCTATTCTGCTCCACTGATGTATGTTTCTGTTTTTATGGCAATACCGTACTATATTGATTGCTATAGCTTTGTAATATAGTTTCAAATCAGGGAGCATGATGCCTCCAGCTTTATTCTTCTTTGTTACGATTGCTTTGGCTTTTATGGTTTCATACAGATTTTAGGATTATTTGTTCTAGTTCTGTGAAAAATGTCATTGGAATTTTGATAGGGATTGCATTGGAACTGTAGATTGCTTTGAGTAATATGGACATTCTTTACAATATTAATTATTCCAATCCATGAACATGAAATATCTTTCTGTTTATTTGTGTCATCTTCAGTTTCTTTCTTCAGTGTCTTATAGTTTTCAATGTACAGGTCTTTCACCTCCTTGGTTAAATTTATTCCTAGATGTGTTATTCTTTTTGATGCAGTTGTAAATGGTATTAAGTCTTAATTTCTCTTCTGATAGTTTGGTGGTGGTGTATAAAATGCAACAGATTTTTGTATATTAATTTTGTATCCTGAAACTTTACTTAATTTATTGGTTCTAACAGTTATTTTTTTGTGGAGTGTTTAGGGTTTTCTATATATAAAATCATATCATCCAGCAATAGTGATAGTTTTACATCTTCCTTTCAAATTTATATGCCTTTTATTTCTATTTCCTGCCAATCACTCTGGCCAGGACTTCCAATACTATGTTGAACAAAAGTGGCCAGAGTGGGCATCCTTGTCTTATTCCTGATCTTAAGGGAAAAGCTTTCAGCTTTTCACTGTTGAGTGTGGTTAGCTGTTGGGCCTGTCATATATGGCCTTTATTATGTTGAGGCATGTTCCCTCTGTATCCACTTGGTTGAGAGTTTTTATCATAAATGGATGTTGAACTTTGTCAAATGTTTTTTCTGCATCCATTGAGATGGTCATATGATTTTTATCTTCATGTTGTGTATCATGCTGATTGAGTTGCAGATGTTGAGCCATCCTTGTATCCCTGGAATAAATCCCACTTGATCATGATGTATGATCCTTTTAATGTATTACTGAATTTGATTTGCTAATACTTTGTTGAGGAGTTTTACATCTATGTTTATCAGGGATGTTGGCCTGTGTAATTTTCTTTTTTTTTTTTTGATGTCCTTGTCTGGTTTTGGTATTAGGGTAGTGCTGGCCTCATAACATGAGTTTGGAAGCATTCCCTCCTTTTTAATTTTTTTGGAAGAGTTTGAGAAGAGTAGGTATTAAATCTTCTTCAGATGTTTGCTAGAATTAACCAGTGAAGCCATCTGGTTCTGGGCTTTCGTTTGTTGGGAGTTTTTTGATTACTGATTCAATCTCCCTACTAGTAATTGGTCTATTTGAGTTTTCTATTGCTTCATGATTCTGTCTTAGAAGAGTGTATGTTTCTAGGAATTTATCCATTTCTTCTCAGTTGGCCAATTTGTTCATGTATAATTGTTCATAGTAGTCTCATGATCTTTTGTATTTCTTTGATATCAGTTGTAATGCCTCCTCTTTCATTTATGAGTTTATTTAAGCCCTCTCTTTTTTCTTAGTGAGTCTAGCTAAAGGTCTGTCAATTTTGTTTATGTTTTCAAGGAACCAGTTTTATTGACCTTTTCTATTGTCTTTTTAGGCTCTATTTATTTCCACTCTGGTCCTTATTATGTCTCCACTTCTACTAACTTTGGGCTTCATTTCTTATTTTTTTAGTTTCTTTAGTTATAAAGTTAGATTGCTTATTAGAAATTTTTCTTGTTTCTTGAGGTAGGCCTGAATTGCTATAAACTTCTTTCTTAGAACTGTCTATGCTGCATCCCATAGATTTTGTTATGTTGTATTTTCATTTTCATTTGTTTCAAGGTTTTTTTTAATTTCTCCTTTTATTTCTTCATTGATCCATTGGTGGTTCAGTAGCATGTTGTTTAATTTCTGCATACTTGTGATTTTTCCAGTTTTCTTCTTGTAATTGAGTTCTGGTTTCATACCATTACTTGATATGATTTCAGTCTTAAATTTATTTAGATTTGTTTTGTGGCCTAACGTATGATCTATCCTGGGGAATGCTCCATGTGCACTTGAGAAGATTATATATTCTGCTGTTTTGGGATGGAAAGTTCTGTATTTATTAGGTCCATCTTTTAAACATCATTTAAGTCTGATGTTTCCTTATTAATTTTCTGTCTGGATGATCTATCCATTGATGTAAGTGGGGTATTAAAGCACCCTACTGTTATTGTATTGCTGTCCAATTTCTCCCTTTAGGTCTGTTAATATTTGCTTTATATATTTAGGTGTTCCTATGTTGGATACATAAATATTTATAAATGTTATATCTTATTATTGGGTTGACTCCTTTATCATTATTTAATGCCCATCTTTGTCTTTTATTACAGACTTTGTTTTAAAGTCTGTTTTGTCTGATACCAGTATAGTTACCCCAGCTTTCTTTTGGTTTCCCTTTGTATGAAACACCTTTTTCCACCCCTTCACTTTCAGTCTGTATTTGTCCTTACATCTGAAGTGAGTCTCTTGAGGGCAGCATATAGTTGGGTCTTGTTGTTGTTGTTGTTTATCCATTCAACTATGGATAAACATTGGAGAATTTAGTCCATTTACATTTAAAGTAATATTGATAGGAATGTATCAGTACTTACTGCCATTTTGTTAATTGTTTTCTGTTTTGTAGTTTTTCTGTTTCTTTCTTGTTATCTTACTTTCTTCCCTGTGTTTTGATGAGTTTCTGTATTGTTACGCTTAGATTCCTTTCTTATTATCTTTTGTGTATCTACTGTAGGTTTTTGCTTTGTGGGTACCATGGGACTCACATACAACAGCCTATATATACAACAATCTGTTTTATGTTGATAGTAAGTTAAATTTGGGTGCATTCTAAAACCACATTTTCACTACCCCCCACCACACTCTATGGTTTTTTGGTTTTGTTTTGTTTTTTTGCGGTATGCGGGCCTCTCACTGCTGTGGCCTCTCCCATTGCGGAGCCCAGGCTCCGGACACGCAGGCTCAGCGGCCGTGGCTCACGGGCGCAGCCGCTCTGTGGCATGTGGGATCTTCCTGGACTGGGGCACGAACCCGTGTCTCCTGCATCGGCAGGCAGACTGTCAACCGCTGCGCCACCAGGGAAGCCCCACACTCTCTGTTTTTGATGTCACTTTTTATATCTTGTTATTTTATCTATCCCTTAACTAATTATTACAGTTATTTTTACTACTTTAGTCGTGTCATCTTTATACTAGCTTTATAAGTGATTAACCCACTTCCTTTCCTGTATATTTACCTTATTTACCTTACCAGTGATACTTTCACTTTCAGTTATTTTCTTGTTACCAATTAGTTCCATTTCTTTTCAGCTTAAAGAAGTCTCTTTAGCATTTCTTGTAGGGCCAGTTTAGTGGTGATTAACTCCTTTAGCTTTTGCTTGTCTGGAGAACTCTTTATCTCTCCTTCAATTTTGAATGATAACCTTGCCCAGTAGAGTATTCTTGGTTGGAAGGTTTTTTTTCCTAGCACTTTGAATATATCATGTCACTCCCTTCTGGCCTGCAAAGGTTCTTCTGAGAAATCTGCTGATAGTCTCATGGGGGTTCCCTTGTATATAACAAATTGGTTTTCTCTTGCTGTTTTTAAGATTCTATCTTTAGCTTTTGACATTTTAATAATAGTGTGTCTTGGTGTGGGTATCTTTGGGTTCATCTTGTTTGGAACTCTCTGATATTCCTGGATCTGGATGTCTGCTTCCTGCCCAGGGTAAGGGAGTTTTCAGACATTATTTCTTCAAATAAATATTCTTCCCCTTTCTCTCTCTTTTCTCTTTTTGCATTCCCTATAATTCGAATGTTATTGTGTTTGATGTTGTCCCATAGGTCCCTTAAGCTATCTTTGCTTTTTTAAAAAAATTCTTTTTTCTTTTTGCTTCTGTTTGGGTGAGCTCCACTGCCCTGTCTTCTGCTCACGGATCCTTTCTTTGCCTCATCTGGTCTGCTGTTGAACTCCTCCAGTGTATTTTTCAGTTAAGTTATTGTGTTCTTCAGCTTTGTGACTTCTGCCTGGTACCTTCTTATATTTCATGTCTGTCAAAATTCTCACTGTGTTCATCTATTCTTCTCCCAAGTTCGTTGAGCATTTTTATGACCATTATTTTGAACTTGTAGTTGGGTAAATTATCTCTGTTTCATTAAGGTTTTTTTCTGGGATTTTTATCTTGTTCTTTCGTTTGGAGCTAATTCCTCTGTTTCCTCATTTTGCTTGACTCTCTGTGTGTGTCTCTGTTTAGGAGAAACAGCTCTCTCTCCCAGTCTTGACAGGGTGGCCCTTGTAGGTGATGAACTTTGTTGTTTAAACTTGCCCTCATTCTTGGTTGTCTCTTGAACTACCTCTTTGATTGTTTCAGACCTGTTAGCCCCAGAAACACAATCCTCTCTGGCCACCAGAGCCTGGCACACAAGGGCATCCCATGTGTGGGCTGCATGCACCCACTGGCTTTGGGGGACTGTGGGGGGCTGCGGCACTTGCCTGCTGCCTCTGATGGGGCTACAGCAGCAGTGCAGGGGGGCCAGGGAGGACAGGTGCTAACAGGTTAGAGTCAGAGGGCAGAGGGCAGAAATGGCACCTGCCAGCCTCATTCCCTGAAGAGCCTCCCAACAGGCTTTTGCTCCTTTGGCAGATGTTTTAGGATTTTCCAATGAATCTTTTTCACATAAGGTCAAGGCTCTTTTCAAGCTTCTGCTTTTGTGCTGGGTCCTGGGGCGAGTGAATCTTCATGGGAGCCCTTTAAGGGCAGAATCTCCATTCCCTACAGCCCTATGGTCTCCTGGACATAAGCCCCATTGGTTTTCTTTCTTTCTTTTTTATCAAATAAAGACATTTAGTCTTCAGGTTTATTGAAAATGTATTTTCAGGTGCAAAAGTGAATCACCTCACCCCCAAACTCCTTAATGGCTAAAACTAACCCCCTTAATTATTTTTTTTTCACTTTCCCCCAAATGAAACATTTTTATTGACTACAAGTTGTATGTGGGTGGATGGGAATTGTTTATCAATTTTCAAGGTACTGTTAATTACCCACTGGTTTTTATTCCCTTTAAGTGGAGTCTTTATGGTAGGGAACACTGCTTGCTCCCCTTCCCATTTCCTTCTTTTTCTTTAATTATTATTTTTTATTTTTAAATTTTTATTGGAGTATAGTTGCTTTACAATGTTGTGTTAGTTTCTGCTGTACAGCAAAGTGAATCAGTAATATATATATATATATATATATATATATATATATATATATATATATCCCCTCTTGTTTAGATTTCCTTCCCATTCAGGTCACCACAGAGCATTGAGTAGAGTTCCCTGTGCTATACAGTAGGTTCTCATTAGTTATCTATCTTATACATAATAGTGTATATATGTCACTCCCAATCTCCCAATTCATCCCATCCCTCCATTCCCCCTTGGTATCCATAAGTTTGTTCTCTATATCTCTGTCTCTATTTCTGCTTTGCAAATAGGACTTTGCACTTCCACTGCAGGGGGCACGGGTTCAATCCCTGGTCAAGGAACTAAGATCCTGCATGCTGCGGCACAGCCAAAAAGTAAAAAAGCCCTGTTGGTTTTCGAAGCTAGACATATGGGGGGCTTGTCTCTCTATGGCAGATCCCCAAGGTTGGGGTACCTGACATGGGACAACAACCCTCTGGCTCCTCAGGGAGAAGTTATGTATTTGTGAGATCCCTCCAGACTGTGGGTCTCCATGCTGGCAGTGGGGGGTGGGGTGGGTTTGGCGAGACCATGTCCCTGCCTCTCCTACCCACCTTGATGTGGCCCTTTTATCCTTTGTTGTGGAGTAGCTGTAGCTACTTCTCAGGTTCTGTTCAGAAGAAATATTTCCACTCCTTCCCTCTCCTTCTGCCAGTCTCCATACCTCACTGAGCATCCCCTGCCGCCCCCTCTGGCTTCCAGGTGTTTAATTGGTCCCCCTGATTCCTCCCTGAAGAGCTCGGCTTTTTGCCCTGTCCCTCTGGAGAGCAGGCGGAGGCAGTGGAATGCACAGCCGTTTTGGAGCCGTCACAACTCCTGGCAGTCCAGAGCAATCTGCCTCTTCCTTTGCGCTCTCCTTGCTCTCCCTGAATGGGGCCAGTTTCAGATTTCAGCCCGGGAACTACGGGGTCGCCAGCCAACACAGCTTCAGCCTGAGTCCCAGCTCCACCCTCTCAACCCCTGGAAGCCACCTCATCTCCCTCCCACAGCTCAGACTGATTTTTATTTTTTGATTGAGTTCTTTTATTTTCTAACACATAAATTGCTATTTTTGTTTGTTTATTAATTCTTCCAGCTTTTAAATTTTTATTATTTTTTCCCTAACTCCTTTGAATAGAATGTTTTGTTCTTTATTTTCAGGCTTTGATGTGCTTTAATAAGTAATAAACGTTTTTTTTCCTCTCATTACCTATCTCTGGCTTGATTATACAGTGCTCTTATTGGTATTCACTTCTGAATAATTTTTTATTTCGGCTTTGATTTTTTTCTCTATAACTCAAAAGTTATTTATAAGGGATTTAAGTTTTTTTTCCAACTGCATAGACTTTTTTGGTGCTCCTTTTGTTGCTGATTTTTAACTTTATTGGGATCAGAGACTGCGCTCTGTATAATTTCTGCCTTTCTGAATTTGTTAAAAAATTCTTTATGTGGTTCAGTACATGTTCAGTTTTTGTCAACATTCCAATGAGTATTTGAGGAGTAGTTTTATTCTGTGCTTATTGAGTACAAAAGTCTGTATAAATTAGATCAGAGGTTGCCACCAGGAGCCCACAGGCTGCCTTGGCCTGCAGATATGTTTTGTACAACCCACATAAGTTTTTTTGTTGTTGTTTTTTTCTTTTGCGGTATGCGGGCCTCTCACTGTTGTGGCCTCTCCTGTTGCGGAGCACAGGCTCCGTATGCGCAGGCTCAGCGGCCATGGCTCATGGGCCCAGCCGCTCCGCGGCATGTGGGATCTTTCCGGACCGGGGCACAAACCCGTGTCCCCTGCATTGGCAGGCAGACTCTCAACCACTGCGCCACCAGGGAAGCCGTTGTTTTTTTTTTTTTTTAACTTGAGGAAACACTTACAAATCAAGAGATTTTATGTAGAAAATAGGGATTTGGGGTTTCTCTTGAAAAAAATCAGAAGCTCTGGCTCTGCTGGACCCTCATTCCTTCATGGCGACACTTAGCTGGTGCTGCACAGTGGCTGCACTTCCAAAGGATGGTTTAACCGTCCCCCTCACCTGTCCACGTCAGCCATTCATCCTGCCTGCCTGGTGCCTGTAGGGGCCGCATTTGTCACCTGTGGCTGCAAGAAGCTCATTCAGGTGTTTGGACGTCTTGTGTTTTGTCTACCTGGTCTGTTTCTGAGAAGGGATGTTAGTCTCCATATGGATTGTGGATTTGTCGATTTCTCTCAATTTTTGGTGTATGCATTTCATAGTTATAAGATGTACAAAAGTTATCATCTCATATTGATGTCATGAGCCTTTCTTTAATCAATATAAAAATCCCCTCCTTGTCTTATTCTCTTTTTGCCTTTAATCATTCTTTGGATGATAGTAATATCACCACACCTATTAAATTATTTTTATCGTCACTTTCTTCATATGTTTTTCATCCTCTATTTTTAACCTTAGTTTTGCAATCAGCATGTATCTGGCTTCATTTTTTTTTTTTTTTGATACCATCTAAGAGTTTTTTGTTTTTGTTTTTTTAATTTGTTTATTTTTGACTGCATTTGGTGTTTGTTGCCGTGTGCGGGCTTTCTCTAGCTCTGGAGAGCGGGGGCTACTCTTCGTTGCAGGGCGCGGGCTTCTCGTGCTGTGGCTCCTCTTGTCGCGGAGCACGGGCTCTAGGCATGTGGGCTTCAGTAGTTGTGGCATGTGGGCTCAGTAGTTGTGGTGCACAGGTTTAGTTGCTCTGTGGCATGTGGGATCTTACCTGGACCAGGGCTCGAACCTGTGTCCCCTGCATTAGCAGGCAGATTCTTAGCCACTGTGCCACCAGGGAGGTCCCTCTTTGGTCACCTTTTTTTCTTTAATCTTCTTTCTTTTATGTTTACAAAATCTTTTTCTCTACTAAGCCATTCATTCTTTTGAAAGATATTTTTGAGTGCTTGCCGTATATATGGATGGCTATCTAGGTAGTAAACTTTCTGAGTTCTTGAAGTCTTTATTTTCTTCCAACAAATTAGGCTGAGTTTAGATTTTAAGTTCAAAATAACTTTCACTGAGAATTTCAAAAACCTTGTACCCTGGTTTTTTGGCCTGCAGTGTTTCTGATGAGGCATCTGGTGCCAATATTAATTTTTGTTCCTTTTCAGATCACTTTCTTCTTCTTCCAGAACCTTTCAGGATTCTTTTCTCTTTTCTTGTTCTGGGATTTGACCTGTGTGTGTTGATGTGAATTTGTTTTCCTTTTCCTGCCTATCCCTCAGTGAGTTATTAACCGTTTTTCATTATACTCCAACAATTATGTGAACTTAACTGTAAAGGTGGGCCAGTTTCTTTGTTCACCGTTGTTTAGATTTGAGATTGAAATTCAAAGACTTCTGTGCTTGGCTTCAGGAAATTCTTCTGTTATTTATTTGACTCCTTTGCTTTATTTTTCCTCATTCCATCCTCCTAGAACTCTTATTAGACAGATACTAGATGTTGGCCTCTTCAGACTTTCTATCCCTTTGACCCTTTGTCTTAGGTCTTGAGAGAATCCCTAAGCTCAGTTGACCAGTTCTCTGACACACCCTATCTTTGCAGTTTTTACATTTTGAAAAGAATTTACCTTCTAGGATTTCTAATTGATGTTTTCAACTAAATGTGTATTTGAAATAATTATAGATTCACATGCAATTGTAAGAAACAATACACGGAAATCCAGTGTATCCTTTACCCAGTTTTCCATCATGGTGATCTCTTGTTGAAACTACAACTACATCTCTTGTTGAAACCAGGATACTGACGCCGATACAGTCAAGATACAGAACAGGGTCACAAAAGGGTCCTTCATGGTGCCTCTTTATTACCACAACCACTCTTGCCCCAGTCCCTTCCTTAACCTCTGGCAACCACTCTTTTGTCCTCCATTTCCATAATTTTCTCATTTCAAAAATGATGTAAAACGGAACCATAATTTGGGAACCAGGAATGTTCTGGGAATGTCTTCCTCTTGGAAAAGTGAATTAACTCTAAGGACCAGTTAGTGACCAGCATTAAGAAATCACTCTGTTTCCTATTACAGAGTATCCAAGCACACTGGCCAACAGAGTTTGTTAAATACTCTGTGGTAGGATTAAATCATGGTATTGATAAATAGAAATATGCCAATTACAATGTATACATAAAGATGCTCCATTAATATCAGCGTTATAGATGCCAGAGAGTTAAATGTAAACTTTCCCCCATCATACTTCCTGAGAAGGAATTAGATTAAAATTTAAACAAAAATCCAAAATTTTTGAGTCCAAAAGAATTGACTGAAAAATCTCTTTTTCTTTTATTTTTAAACTTGTGGAGAAATGAAGTTCAAGATTCTTCCTCCCCAGCTGTCTTACTCACTTTTAGCTAGAGGTTGTAATCAATGTCTGGCTAGCATATATTGATTTTTAAATCAATAGAAATATTACTAACTTTTTTATGTTCAAATATTTTTTTCTCCAGTTTGTTAATAATTGTTATTTAATATTGATGTTAAAAATTTTATTTTTATGCGGTCAGAATAACTTTTTTTTACATCTTTATTGGAGTATAATTGCTTTACAATGGTGTGTTAGTTTCTGCTTTATAACAAAGTGAATCAGTTATACATATACATATATCCTCATATCTCTTCCCTCTTGCGTCTCCCTCCCTCCAGAATAACTTTTTATCTTTAATTTCTGACCTTAGTTTTGTGATTATTATTGTCTAATTGATTTGTAATAAAGCTCAATAAAACTTGAAAAAAAAAGGAGATGCGTTCCCAACCCCCAAACCCCCACCCCAAGTCCGCATCAGAGGGTGACTCTAGTCGTTGGGTCTGCTCTGCGGGCCACATGCTGTGCTTCCACCTCCAGCTCCTTCATAGCTGCCCCAGCTCAGGGCCAGGGCCACATGGCGAGTGAGGCCGGCCTGGGGAAGGCGGCGCTGCCCAGGGACCCTGGGTCATCCTAGGTGTGGGAGGGGGTCCTCAGAAGTAGGGGCCCGCAGTTCCCCAGGTGCGGTGGGGGACCGCAGGTGCTAGCTGGTGGGTCGGGCAAGGAGGGCCACCATCTTCAGGGTAGAGGTCGTGCAGCAAGGCACGGCTCTGGAGGAGCGTGCCTCCAGAGTGTGCCTCCCTCCTACCCCAGGGAGGAAGGCTCCACTGGGACAGACCCAGAGATGAAGACACTGGGGAAGCATCAGAGTTTGGCCAAATAGCACGAGAGGCAGGAGGCGTCTACAGATGCGGGAGATGGGTGGACGTATCTACCTATGCATGTATCTACCTATGTGGTTCTCGTGCCCAGGGGAGAAATGAGGAAAGGATGGCCAGTGAAGGTTCCAGAGAGCGGGGCCCCACGTGCCAGGAATGACGCCCTGAGAGACATAAGCTAACAAGTGGAAAAAAAAAAAGGAACCATATACCATGTAACCTTTGGGATCGGTGCTTCTCACTCAGCATGGTTCTTCGAAGATTCATCCAGGTTGTTGTGTATATCTGTAGTTTATTGATAAGTAGTATTCCATGGTATGGATGTGACACAGTTTGTCTAACCATTCACCCGTTAGGGGACATCTGGGTTGTTTCTAGTCTTTGGATATTACAGGTAAAGCACCTAAAAACATTGTTGTATAGGTTTTTGTGTGAGCATTGTCTTCATTTTTGGGGGATAAACATCCAGGAGTGCAGTTGCCGGGTTGTATAATAGTACATGTTTATTTTTTTAAGAAACTGGGAAATTGTTTTTCAGAGAAGTTCTACCATTTGACCTCTAACAATGTATGAATGATCCAGTTTCTCTACATACTTGCCAATGTTTGGTATTGTCACTGTTTTTTTGTATTAGACATTGTGATAGGTATATCATAATATCTTATTAATTTGCACTTCTCTAAGGCTAGTGATGTGGGGTATCTTTTTATGTGCTCATTTGCCATCCATCTATCCTCTCCAGTGAAATGTCTCTTCATGTCTTTTTCTCATTTTCTAATTTTTAACTATTGAGTGTTGAGAGATCTTTATATATTCTAGCTACTTGTGCTTTGATGATTATGTTGTTTGTGAATATTTTCTCTCATTTTGTAACATGTCTTTTCATCCTCTTTAACCAGGTCTTCTCCAGAGTAAAATTTTAAAATTTTGATAAAATCCAGTTTATTAACTTTTCCTTTTAGGTTCATGTTTTTTGGTATCAATCTTAGAACTCTTTGCCTTATCTTAGATTCTAAAGATATTCTCTGTTTGTTTTTTTCCTAAAAGTTTTATATTCTGAGTTTCATTTTGAGAGATCCAATTTGAGTTAATGTTGTATAAGTTATCAGACTTAGGTCAAGGGGTTTTTTGGTTTGTTTTTTGTTTTGTTTGCCTATGGTCATCCAGTTACTCCAGCACCATGTGTTGAAATGCCTGTCTTTCTTCCACTGAGTTGCTTTGCACTTTTGTCAGGAGTCATTTGGGCATATTTGTGTGAGTTTATTTCTGAGTTCTCTGTCTGTTCCATTGATCTATGTGTCTGTCCCTCTCCCAGTGCAGCAGAGTCTTGATTATTATAGCTACAAAAAGTTGTGAAATGGGGTAGACTGATTGCTCCCACTTTAGTTTTCTTTTTCAAACTTATATGAACTTTTCTAGTTCTTTTGCCTTTCCATACAAGTTTTATTATTATCTTGGCAATATCTACGAAAAATATCTTGCTGGGGTTTTGGTAGGGATTATGTTAGACCTGTACATCAATTGGGAGAATTGACATCTTTACTATGTTCAGTCTTCACAAACACAATATCTGTCTTCATGTTTTTAGATCTCCTTTGATTTCTTTCATCGGCACTATGAAGCTTTCACTATGCAAGTCCTATACATGTTTGGTTAGATTTATACCTAAGTATTTCATTTTATTTAAGCAATGATAAAAGGCATTGTATTTCTTTCTTTCTTTCTTCTTTGCTGTGCACAGGCTTTCTCTAGTTGCCACGAAGCAGGAACTACTCTTCATTGCGGAACACGGGCTCTAGGTACGTGGGCTTCAGTAGTTGTGGCACGTGGACTCAGTAGTTGTGGCTCTCGGGCTCTAGAATGCAGGCTCGGTAGTTGTGGCACACGGGCTTAGTTGCTCCACAGCATGTGGTATATTCTCGGACCAGAGGTCGAACCCGTGTCCCCTGCATTGACAGGTGGATTCTTAACCACTGTGCCACCAGGGAAGTCCCAGGCATTGTATTTTTAATTTTGATGTTCATGTGTTCATTGTTAACATACAGAAATATAACTGCTTTTGCATGTTAATCTTATCTCCTGCAACCTTTCTGAACTTGCTTATTAGTTCTAGGAGTAGATTCTTTAAGATTTTATACTTGATAATGTCATCTACAAATAAGGACAGTTTTATTTCTTCTTTTTGATCCTTATGCCTTTTATTTCCTTTTCTTGTTTTGTTGCCGTGGCTAGAACTTCCAACCTAGGGCAGACATCTTTGCCTTGTTCCTGAGTTTAGGGGAAAGCATTCAGACTTTCACCATTAAGTACAATGTTACTTGTAGGCTTTTTTTGTAAATACTGTTTAGCAAGTTGGTGATGTTCCCTTCTGGTCATAGTTAGAGAGGTTTTTTTTTCTTCTTTAAATGAGTAGGTATTGAATTTTGTCACTGCTTTTTCCTCATTGAGTGACATGATTATGTGATTTTTCTTTTTTAAATTGTCAATATGGTAGGTTATACTGGTTGAGTTCTGAATATTGATCCAGTACTGAATCTGGCCAAGCCCCACTTGGTCATGGTGTTTCCTTTTATATATATATATTACTGAAACCTGTTTGCTAATATTTTGTTAAGGATTTTTGTGTCTGTGTTCATGAGGATTCTTGGTCTGTAATTTTCTTTTTCTTTCTCTCTCTTGCTCTTTTTTTTAATTTTTTTTTTATTGTCTTTGTACTATCAGGGTAATCCTAGCTTCAGTAAATGAATTGGGAAGTGTTTCCTCCTCTTTTATGTTCTGGAAGTGATTGTGTTGAATTGGTGTTAATTCTTTAAACTATTAGTAAAATCTTCCAGTGAAACCATATCTCTTTGGCGGGGAGATTTTTTAAAAATTACAAACTAAATTTCTTGGAAAGTTATAGGGTTGTTCAAATTATCCTTTTCATATTGGGGTGAGTTGTAGTAGTTTGTGTGTTCTGAGGAAGTGGTGCATTTCATCTAATTTATGAAGTTTATTTGTGTAGAGTTGTTTGTAATATTCCCTTATTACACTTTTGATGTTGGTAGCATCTGTGGATATATTCTTTGTTTCTTTCCTGATATTGGTAATTTGTGTCTTCTTTTTTTTTTCTTAGTCATTCTTAACTGGAAGTTTATCAGTTTTATTGATCTTTTCACAAAATTAGCTCTTTGTTGCACTTATTTTCTCTAGTGTTTTTCTGTTTTCAATTTCACTGTTTTCTGCTCTTTATTATTTCCTTCCTTCCTCTTGCTTTGGGCTTATTTTAAAGCTCTTCTTTTTCTAGGATCTTAAAGCGGGTGCTTCGCTTACTGATTTGAGACTCTTCTTCTTCTCTGGTGTAAACAATGGTACCATAAATCTTCCCCTTAGCAATAGTGTAACCGTGTCTCACAGATTTTGGTACCTTGTATTTTCCTTTTCATTCAGTTCAATGTTTTGTTTCGTTTTTCCCTTGAGACTTCCTCTTGGACCTGTGGATTTTTTTAAAGTGTGTTGTTTTGTTTCCAGCTGCTTGGAGATTTTTCTGTTTTCCGTCCCTCGTCAGTTACTAGTTGGATTCCATTGTGGTTGCAGAACAAATTCTGTAGGAGTTCAGTTCTCTTAAATTCATTGAGGTCAGGGTCTAATCTATCTTGGAATATGTTCTGTGGGCCCTTGAGAATAACGTGTATTCTGTTGTTGCATAGAATGTTCTAAAAATGTTTCTGAGAACCTGTTGGTTGATGGTGTTGAGTTCTTCCTCATCCTTTCTAATTTTCTGTCTGGCTGTTCTGTCGAGCATTGAGAGATGTTCAAGTCTGGCAGGGTGGTGGTGGCCTCCCCATCCCCAGGCTCTGTCCTGCCTCTCGGCCTCTGAATGAAGCCTGCCGCTGCCCACGCCCAGCCTGGGTGCCCCTGCCCTGCTCCTCTGGCACTGCTCTCCCCTCGGCAGCAGCCTCCTCGCCCAGGCCCTGCTTCTTCCCGCAGCCTCATCCCATCGCTTGCTGTCTTCCCGCAGTTCCTTGGACATCCCATCTGCCAGTCTTGTTTCCAGGGCTGTTACAGTTTTATTCATTTTCTTCTCTTTTTCCTGTTATTTCTAGGGATTCGGGCCCGTAGTAGAGGTGGACCGAGGGCTTGGTTTTCATTCGTGGTCCGAGCTCCTTAGTATTTTTATTGTGATGGTGCTAAGTGCTATCACTGGTTGCTATTACTTACCAGATGCTTCACCAGACATATATACTCGTCTGTGCACCTCAGAATGATTCTGCAAGTTGGATATTATCATGGCCACTTTACAACCGGGGAAAGTGACAGCCAGAGAAGTTGCCTGCCATGTCCAGGTCCACACAGCTGCTGAGGCAGGCCTGCTGACCTGGAGCCCGGGTTGTCCCTTTGTGGCTGCGGGTCACAGTGGTGGCCGGATGAGGACAGCTGTCATCAAGCCCTGTGAGCAGGAACAGAAGCAGGAAGGAAGGGTCCATGGTGTGCACGTGTATTCTTTTCCTTGTTTGCATTCACATTCCTTCGAAAGATATTTCAGCCTTGCTCTCTCTCTCAGCCTCAAATGTACTAAGCTGTGTGCTCTGTCCTTCCTCTGATAATGGGGCAACGTGGGAGGTGGAGGGAAAGGATAGCGGGCCTCACCCCGTCCTCTCTCCTCACTTAACCTCTCTTTACTCTCTCACTCTGTTAACCTTTTTTCTTTTTTTTTAATTTCAGCCCTATGTTTGATTTTCCCCTTCTCACTCCTTGTAATGCTCCTTCCCTCTTTCCCCATCTGCTTCTGGTCAGCATTGGTGGTGGGTGGGCTCAGACTTGCCTGCACCTACCAGCCTTCAGCTCATCATCATCATCATCATCATCATCTCCATCATCTCCATCATCTCCATCATCTCACCTGCCAGGTGAGCTCCATAGACAGGGCCCTCCCTGCCGGTGCCTTGAGAGGCCCCTGGGTGTGAGCCCGGCCGCTGCATCATGTCCTCCTGGCTTCATGGCCCCTCCCAGCACCCTGTGAGACAGGCTTTCTGGGCAGCCAGCTGTCCACCCGACCCCGGCCTGAGCAGAACTTGCTCTGTCAGGGAAACTGCAAGGCAGGCAGTGAAGCCCTCACCCCTTTAACTCTAAAGGGCATCAGTCTTTTGGGGAGTTGCTCCCCTGAACTGATGCTTAACAAGATTCAGACACTTCCCTGGGTCAGGATGGTGTCACCTGGAGCACAACCTGTCCTGCACCCAACTTGGAGAAGCACCCCTGGCCCAAGGGACAGATCCCAAGGCTGCTAGGGAGCAGGGCCGTGGGCGGCTGCCAGGAACCCCTCCCGGGCCTGGCAGATGCCCCGAAACTGAAAAACTCTCTGCTCAGGCTCCATGAAGGACGTGCATCTTTTCAGTCTGTTGACCCTGTTTCTGGGAAGGAAAAATGAAACAGCAGCAGGCCAATTTCTGTTGGTGTTTTTGTTCTGTTTTGACTGGGGAACTGAATCATGCCTTTCTTTTCGCAAACATGAGACTGTTAAGTACATAACAGCTAAATTAATCCTTGCCCATATATTAGTTAATTATGTTAATTCAGACTTACAGAATTCAGTCTCATTAGCGTTTCCATTAAGCAGTTTAGGCTTATGAGTGTTTTAAGAGGACAGTTTAAACTACAATTTTTTTTTTTTTTTTGTGGTACGCGGGCCTCTCACTGTTGTGGCCTCTCCCGTTACGGAGCACAGGCTCCGGACGCGCAGGCTTAGCGACCATGGCTCACGGGCCCAGCCGCTCTGTGGCATGTGGGATCTTCCCGGACCCGGGCACGAACCCATGTCCCCTGCATCGGCAGACGGACTCCCAACCACTGCGCCACCAGGGAAGCCCTAAGCTACAATTTAATCTTCAAAGGCTCCAAGTGCATTTTCCACTGCAGGAGGATTCTAAATACCTTGCGAGGTTTGGGAGGATTTAGTGACCGTGGGCAACTACAGCCCCACATTCTCATCAGACTCCCCGCCTGCTGGGTCTGGTACCCCGAGGCTAAGAGGAGCCTTGGGAAGGAGGAGATCGACAAGCGTGGCCACAGCTCCTGCACCGTGTCCCCCTGGTGGCCATGCCCCCGCCACGCTGCCCTGCAGCCCCCTGCCCCAAGGACAGGTGAGCCGGTTCTAGGCTGCGTGCTGGGCTTCCTGAGGTTGTCCTCACAGACACTGAGCGGGAAGCAGCTCTGCTTCTGGGGGTGTGTGAGGAAGGCTGGGGAGAGCACAGGGAGCACGTCCAAGCCTACGTGACAAGCCGGTGGCCTCTGTTCTGGGTGGTGTGACTGTCTTATCGCCACCGTGTTCTGGTCTCTGTCAAAGGCCAGCTCAGGGCATGTGCTCACGTCCTTGTCACAGGTGCACATCCGCTAGGGCTCCTCGTGTCCCCACTTGCAGGATGGATACTCGGGTCCCCATCATGCTCTTCTGTCCCAAGCTGCCAGCTCTCACTGGATCGCCTTGTTCTCTGGCCCCTGCTCCCTGGTGGAGAGACCACGAACGTCAGTCTGCGTTTCAAATCTCTAGAGCATTGCTGAGGTTCTTCCACTCTTCTATAGTTCTCTGAAAAATCAGCAGAACCTGATTATGAAAGAGTGACCTGTTTTAAAATAGAGATTTCATTACTATTTAGGTATGACAGGGCCCATAGATCAGGAGACAATGGCCATTGAACAGAGTTTGTTACTCACAGTTCCCAAGAGGATGGGTTATGCCTGGCGTGGAGGACACGCGGAAAAGCACCAGGGTTGGTCGGGCGGCAGAGGGAGCGAGCGGACCTGTGGGCTTCAGCCTTTATTGTGGTTTCTGCAGGAAAGAATGGGCGAGGTGGGGTGAGCAGGCTTAGGATGGGCTAGTTTGAATCATTTCAGGGCTCAGGGCTTAGGAGCTGCCCCTGGTTGTGTGGTACCAGGCCCCGGGGTGATTAGGGCAGGTGGAGAGTAACCCCAAGTGTAAAAGCCCCATAAAGGGGGGTGCTTGGGGGTGTGAGCTCTGGATTGGTTGGTTTGCATAGGAAAGATGTGCTCCTGGGGTAGTTCTGGACCATATCCAGGAACTGGCCAGCCCTGGGGCATGGGGGTGTCGGTCCCTGCAGGGTCAGCAAGGCCCCAAGATGTCAAAGCATCAGAATACAGAAGATAAGAGACCCGGTTCAAGACCTACCTAGGAGGGGCCCAGGGCTCCGTGGAAGGACAGGCCCGTGAGTTCACTGGGGCACCGCTGGCTCTAGCTGTGTTTCCACTACAGAGGGAGATTGGGAAACTAGCAGGAGGCCAGGGGAAACTTGGCTTGGCCGTCAGCCGTGGGTCTCCAGGCACTTCGTGTGACAATGGCAAGTGCAGATGTGGCTCACAACCCGGCCGACCATGCCCCCCGCCCCGGGTCCTAGGAGGAGGCTGTCACGTGTGGGTGTATTTAGAGATCTGAGAGCCCTGTTTGTCTTAGGCCATAATGAGAGTTAACAGAAACCTTTTAGGTTTTTAACATTTCTAAACAACTGTTGCAACCTCACTTGGCCCAGAATGACTGTTGGTAGAACACAATGTACTGTAGTTTTAGTGGGGGGAGAAAAAAAAAAACAAAAAACAATTCTCTGTGGATTTATGAAAATAAACTCAGAATTAATGAGCAAAATTTGTTGGGGAGGCCTATTTGTCACACTCAGGAAGCTACAATCTCATTTTACTTGCCGCTATTGCTCTAGCATTGCCATTCGTTTGCTGAAGGCAAAATACATTACTTGTAAATAAACAAAAGTGGCCCCCGTGTCCTGCTCCCCTGCCTTCCTGCAAACATTAATCACCGGCTGACTTCTTGTGTGTGTGTGTGTGTGTGTGTGTGTGTGTGTGTGTGTGTTCTCCCTGTTACCTTTTTTGGGGCTTACCAACAGAAATGTATTTTCTCTTGGTTATGGAGGCTGTTGAGTCCAAGATCAAGGTGTCGGAAGATCTGGTTTCTTCCGAGGCCTCTCTCTAGACCAGCACATACGGCTGCTTTTCGCTGTGTCTTCTCGTGGTTATCCCTTAGTCTGTGTTGTCCGTGTCAGAATTTCCTCTTCTTAAAAGGACACCAGTCGTGTTGGATGGGTGCCCACCCATGTGACCTCATTTCAGCTTAATTACCCCTTTAAAGACCCCGTCTCCAAACCCAGCACACTCTGATCTTCCTGTTTACTTTTTTAAAATTGTTTATTTATTTATTTTATATCAAAGTACAGTTGAGTTACATTGTTGTGTTAGTTTTAGCTGTACAGCACAGTGATTCAGTTTTATATATATTTTATATATAAATATTCTTTTTCAGGTTCTTTTCCCATATAGGTTATTACAGAGTATTGAGTAGAGTTCCCTGTGCTATACAGTAGGTCCTTGTTGGTAATCTATTTTATATTTAGTAGTGTGTGTATGTTAATCCCAAACTCCTAATTTATACCCACCCTTTTCTCCTTTGGGAAAAGACAAATATCATATGATGTCGCCTCTATGTGGAATCTAAAAACAAAATACAAATAAATTTATTTACAAAACAGAAAGAGACTCACAGACATAGAAGACAAATCCATTGCCTTTGAACATGGAACTTCTTCAGGACGTTTTCAGGGGAAATGCTGTGTCTCGGGCTGCTTCACATGGGCGTCTGCATGTCCGCGGGTTTGCCTTGCCTTATACAAGCCTGTGGTTTGCAAAGTCCCACCATAAGTTAGGAGCAGGAAAAGGGAGGAAGGACGGGTCACTATGAAAAAAAATGTGTTTTGGTTTTTTTAAAAATAAATTTATTTACTTATTTATATTTATTTTTGGTTGTGTTGGGTGTTCGTTGCTGCATGCAGGCTTTCTCTAGTTACAGCGAGCAGGGGCTACTCTTCGTTGTGGTGCGCGGGCTTCTCATTGTGGTGGCTTCTCTTGTTGCGGAACACAGGCTCGAGGCGCGTGGGCTTCAGTAGTTGTGGCACACGGGCTCAGTAGTTGTGGCTCGTGGGCTCTAGAGCACAGGCTCAGTAGTTGTGGTGCACGGGCTGAGTTGCTCTGTGGCATGTGGGATCTTCCCGGACCAGGGCTCAAACCCGTGTCCCCTGCATTGGCAGGCGGATTCTTAACCACTGCACCCCCAGGGAAGTCCCGGTTGGTTTTTTTTAACTTCATCAAGAGTCTTGTAAAATCATTGCTTTCATCAGGTTCTCCTGGGGCCTTGAAACTATCGTTGGGTGCAGGCCAGTTTATGGAAAGTTTATTGTTTCCTGCGAAGCAAGCTGTGTGATTCTTCCCTGGGGGACTGAGCCCTGGCAGCGCTAGGAGGTGTCCACCCAAACGCAAACCTGTCAGGCCCTGCAAAGCCCCGCTCTCCTCCTCCTCACACTCCTCCCACCTGGTGCCGCAGACGGGCCCTTGGAGTGGACGGCTCAGGCCTGCTCATCCTCCCCTGGGAGCCCTGAACCCAGCCCACTGCTGAGTCGTGAGCACGCTAACAACCATGAGTGGATCTGCCATCCAGATGATTTGTCCACATTATTTTTGTACCTGACAGTTTATGGGAAATGGGTCTTTATTTTTTCATTGGAGAAATGACTGTTTTCTTCAGTTTGGCGTTTCCGGAGAGCCATTCACATTTAGAGCTAATATTGGAACAGCAGGTTTCCACTGAAAATATTTACCTTTTCCTTGTTGGCAACTTGTCAGTGTTGGGGAAAATAGATGCTTCATTAAAATCTAAATACATTATGCTTTCTTTCTCACACGTCAGTCACTCTTCCTCCACGTTGAGGAACATTGTGAGAAGTGTTGGGAAAGCATTCTGGTCTTATGTTTTTACTTATTTTAGATGTCATCTGGCATCTTGTTCTTGTTCAAAAAGAGGCATCCCAACACCTATCACTGGCATGGAGAAGCCCTAGGATAGCAGGTTAAATGTCACCCCTAGGACATCAGAATTGATGGTGGCTTCAGTGTGACCGGCGGGGTCTCTTGCCCTGGAAACTCCATTGCCAAATAGAAGGGCATAAAGAAAGCAGCTGCCGTTTCTCAGAAAGCACAGGGCCCCAGGGCCTGAGCAAATAGTTAATTCCCCCGGCTACCCTGGCAGGTGAGCTTTGTGGAAAACAAGGGCTCGGACAGTTTGAGACTCTGGGCCAAGGTCACACGCAGCCGAGATGAGATCCCACCCCAGGACTGTCTGACCCCTGCTCTCTTCCCCCAGCAGTGAGCTGCTCTTTATTTTGCCTGGGGCCCCGCCTCTGCCACACCACATGGCCAACGTCCTGTACTCGTTATGGCCTCTCCTTGGGGTTTGTGGCTCCAAGAGCCTCTGGGCCCAGTGTCTCTGACGCAGCCAAAGAGACGAAGGCCCTGGGCACATAGACTAGCAACTGGAAAGGATGGTACTTGGGGCTACCCTGAGTCTCCTCGTCCACCCGGAAATCTGAGAAAGGAGAAAGTGCGATGAGCTGATGCAGCAGAAGGGGCCCCACCCCACGACAGATGCCCACAAACCCAGAAAAGATTTGGCCCTCGTTATAACCCCCTTGATCTTCAAAGGGAAATTGGCTCCCACTTCCTTGAAATTAAGAACCTCTGTTTATCAAAAGACACCATAACAAGTGAGAAGACAAGGCATCAACTGGGAGAAGATGTTTACTACATACGTAACCAAGAAAGGATGAATTCCCAGTACAAGCAAAGCTAAGCAGTGTATTATGCAGACAGTCGTATTAAAACACCCGTTTTTAAAGGCAATGGAAAGACTAGTCCAAAATTCTGAGGAGTTTCCTCCGTGAGGGGCAGGGCTTGGGTTGAGGCCACAGTGGCTCAAGTTCATATTTTCCCTAGATGAATGTTCATGTGTGTCTGTTATTTTATTAGGCTTTATAACTAACGTGTTTGTGCCAGGCAGTCCTTCATACATGTCAAATAGTAAATGTTTTAAAAATAAAGGTAAAAGGCAGTTGTTAACAACCCCCGGAGGTAGGTTTCACTATCCCCGTTTTTACAGGTGGGGTCAGACTAGCTGCTGACACACACTGGGTACTTACTGCACTCCAGGCACTTTATATGAACCGTCGTTTTCAGTGTTTATGGCTCCTCTATAGATACAATCATTTTCATCATCACAGTTTATAGAAAGCAGAAGCTTAGTGAGACAAGGTAGCTCTTGCAGTCACTAGCTGGTCACGAATGGTGGTCAAAGCAGGGCTTCCCCCGTGACCTACCCCATGTCCCTCTCGTGGGTGACGGGGTGACCAGGCATCTACCCCCACTTGTCCTGTGCTGCAGTCTCCGTGTCTGAACGATGGTGGCATCCCCACGCTGTCTACTGCCAGGCACCTGAGGTTCTGAATCACTCAGGCGGTCATAGACCGGGAGGCCCAAATCACAGACAGTTACGTCCCACAGTTCTGGAGGCTATAAGTCCAAGATCAAGGTGCTGTCCCACTGGTTCCCCATGAGGCCCACGTGGTGGCTGGCAGACGACCACCATCCGTGTCCTCACACGGTGGAGGGGACAGGAAGCCAGGGAAGGGTGCTAATCCTGCCCTGGGGCCACCCTCCTGATCTCACCTAAGCCTAGTTACCTCCTAAAGTCCCACCTCCAGATGCCCTCACCTCGGGGGTTAGGGCTGTAGCATATGAATCTGGAGGGACACAAGCGTTCAGTCCATGGTAGGCAGAGATGAGGGGAAGGGAAATAGATGGAGAACTGGCAGGTAAAGCGGATGGTGTTGAAATCTATCTCTGCTGCTCCCTTTTAAGGCCGTCCAGCTATAAGGAGCTGGTTCTCTGATGACCTCAGCCCCTTCCTCGGTCAGCACCCATGTGGCTGTGAGTACTTTTGTTGAGTTTTTGATGTCACCCGGGCCTAATCTCACTCTTGTTTTGCCGTGAATGTCTCTGTCGTTGTGTTTGAGTACAGTTTCGAGGTTCTAAGAGCAGGAGTTTCCAGTAGCTTGGTGTCCCCGCTAAGCATGGGGCCCGGATGCTGTGCCCAGCTCCCCGGACAGCTGTGCGGGGACCACGGTCCACACGGGGACCAGTGGCCGTGCGGGACCAACATCCGCATGGAACCCCCCACCCACCCACCTTCCATGCGACTGTCACGGGCCTGTGCTTCCAGGCATCCGCATGCTGGACGGAGACGTGACGGACGTGGTGGAGGCCAAGTCCCTGGGCATCAGACCCAACTACATCGACATTTACAGCGCGAGCTGGGGGCCGGATGACGACGGGAAGACGGTGGACGGGCCCGGCCGACTGGCCAGACAGGCCTTCGAGTACGGCATTAAAAAGGTGTGAGTAACCCAGAGCTGCGAGGGAGCCTCAGGGATGGGGGGAATAGTGAAAATATTTAACAGTGAGAAATCAGAAGGAATAAAGCCAAAAAGAATATCAAAAAGACTCTCAATCCGGCAAACCCAAAGATGATCTTCCAAATGCTCTTTTAACTCTTCTATGCATATGGAAGGAACTGGGTTCACTCACCTTTTTTAGAAACAAATATGGGACCATCTTCATGCTGTTTCGCAGTATGTCTTATCAAACAACCAACATGTCATATAGGTAAGAAGAAATCTTGTCGCATAGGTAACAATAAATAAACTTGAGGGATTTCCCTGGCGGTCCAGTGGTTAAGACTCCATGCTTCCACTGCAGGGGGCGTGGGTTCCATCCCTGGTCGGGGAACTAGATCCCACATGCTGTGCAGTGTGGCTCAAAAATAAATAAATAAATTTGAGCAGCATACACACAAAATTAGAGTGACACAGGGGAGAGCCCCAAAGCAGGACGGCGATGGTGCCAGGACCAGAGCGAGGGAGAAGTCATTTGGGGGCTCAGGGAAGTGGCCGTCCACCAACGAGAGCAGAAGGACATCACCTCATTACAGAGTAGCTGTTCCGGAAAGTACCAGCTGGTCACTCACCAGCCCCCTGGCTCTGAGCCTTGGAGCCTGACTGCCCCCAGCTGAGGGGTGTATGCAGGTGGGTGGTGGGGATCCTAGACTAACCACCTGGCCTGTTAACTGGGACAGTGCAGGTGGAAGGGGTGTCTGGGCCTCGGCCCACCTGCTCACAGGAACCCCGAGCCGTGGAGCTGTCTGCGTCCATCACGGGGAGTGTGCTCACCCAGCACCCCTGAAGCAGCAGGTCTTGGCCATGTTCCCTCCCTGCCAGCTCGCAGCCCAGTGTATGTGGGGTGGACCCCACTGGGGGCTACAGCGAGCAAACATCTGAGCATGGGCCCTCCACCCGCCGGCTGAGGGGGAGCAGAGGAGGCTGGCAGGCTCCTCTCGGGAGGTCCAGCCCAGGCACTCTGTGGTCATCAGTTCTGGGTCCTTGTGAGTCAGAAAAGCCTGGAGATGTCCCAGCTCTTACAAGCACAGTGGCAAGGCAGATTTATGGGCGAGGACAACTTCTTGGAGCAGACACAGAGCTGTGGTCAGCGTCCGGGTGGCCCTGGGAGGCCCGGCAATGCTGGCAGGGTTGGGTCAGGAGGTCCAGGCATCCCCAAGGCAGGGTTTATACCTCTGACTTCTACAGGAAACAGGACGGGGGCCAGGTCAAGCCCATTTTATTATCTATATTTTTAAAACATTTTTTTAAAGTTCTTATCTTATTGTAAACCATGCATGATTAAAATGTGGTTAACAAATAAAATAGTACCAGAGGATTATAGTGAAAGCAGCCCTTATCACCCTCTGCCCATCCCCCCGTGGTGCCCCACAGAGGAGCAATCCTGAATTCTGAGCAACACCGGCTTCATCCAGCTCTCAGGGGAGTGTGGAAGGTGCGGAGGGGACCATGTGGTTCTTGTCACAGTTTCTTGAAATACTGAAGTCACTTCATTTTTTTTTTTTTTTAGTCGTTCTGAATAAAATATGCCACATAGGGAGCCTTAGATCGCAGCTGTCTGAAGTTGTCACTGAAAATCCTCCTAGAGATTTGATGATCTCAGACCGAACCACATTCTCCCATCTGTTTTTCCTCCTCGATGCCCTGTTTGTCACATATATCCTTTTTCTGTAAAATCTGACTTCATCTTTGGTAGATGGTGTGGGTTGGTGGCAGGAGACATCAGACCCTGTACTTTGGCATAAACATATGTTTGATGTTGGTCCTCGTGTGGCTTGTCACCCAGAAGGGGAGAGTCAGTGTCCCTGTGGCTGAAAGCACTGGCTTTGTCCAGATGCCGGGCATTTGCTAGCCCTCTGAGTCCATGGATGAGGTCTCCGCTTCCCAGGCAAGATGCTCAAATACGTTCCGATGGTGTTGAGGTGTGGTGGCTTCCTGAACAGAAGTGCAAGTTCACAGCCGGGGTTGAAACGTCCCCTGGAGCCTCTGTCCTGTGGCTTCCATAGGAACAGAAGACCCGGAAAGTGAAAATGCAGTCCTCAGAGATGGCTCAGACCTGGGTGTTTCCTCTGCCTCGTTCCCACGTTCCCTTTCCAGGAAACTGTTTTCAGAAGGGAAAGAGGCTTTGGACGCCTTGATGCCTGTGAGAACTCATGGGTCTAGTGGTACCTGCAAAGTGCAAGGTGAAGACATGCAAGTCTTTGGCATTTAGGCCTCTGTTATTCAAAGTGGGGTCCCCAGCAGCAGAGCTGGCATCACCTGGGAGCCCGTCAGCAGTGCAGAATCTTGGGCTCACCTGGACCAGCTGAGCCCAAGTCTGCGATGTAGCGAGACCCCCAGGGATTCTCCTCACAAGTGTGAGAAGTGCTTTTTGAGGCCATTCTCCATGCTGCTGGAGCAGTAAGATCGCTTGCCCTGCTTTGCAAAATGACAGCCTTTGATAAATAATTTGGAGTGAGGTGAGGAGTTGGAGGTGAAATAAAGACAGGCTCTGATGGGTTCAACACCCTTTCATTCCAATTTTCGTTGGCTTTGAACGAGCTTCTGATTAATCTTTTCCTACAGGTAGTTATGGGCACAGACACACGCATGTCCTTAGTCCTTTGTGCCTTTTTTTCCAGAAGGTTGCCATTTTTGCTAACTGTAAGTAACCTTTCTGTCGAGCTGTTGGCCGTTTGGGCAGGTCTGCCTTCGAGATGTGGAAAACGGAGTGGGCAAGGCAGTTTTGAGCCCTGGGACTGGGCTGTCCCTCGAGCCTCAGGTTGGAACTGGTGCAGATGTGGGAGTGAAGACAAATAGGCACAAAAGGGTGGGGACCTGTGTTCTACTTGGTCCAAAAGTGGGGTGTCCTGGTGCTTCTGGAGCAGGTGGGTGCCCTCAGTCTGGGTGGACTTGAGCTCCAAGGGTGTGTCAGGCATCCTGTCAGAAGCAGGGCTTCAGTCGGGCTACGAGGAATTGTAGGATTTTGTTGAAAATTTTCTTTAAATTGGCCAGTTGTTGGGCCTGAGTGTCAGTTTCCTCCTGTGTGTTTGGACAGGAGTATCCTTGGCAGGGATGCCGGAGCCACCAGCCCACGTGGAGACGGGTATTGGCACCTCTCTCTGGGGCTGGCTGTGCCCACCAACGGTCCAGCCTTTCGGACCGAACGGGTCGGTTCCGTCTTGGAACTGGTGTTCTTCTTTAGCTGGTGTTTGTGGCTGGGATGAGTGTTGGTTGGATCCCATGGGTGTGGGTTGGAGAGGCTGCAGGAGCTCCCCTGACCTGCTACTGTCTTACAGCGACTTGCTGTCACGTGTGTGTCCTTAAATGTGAAAAGCTACACACAGGTGAAGCCGCTGGCCTTGGTTGCGCTGGCAGTGTGGCCGCTTCAACGCTGACCCAAGGGGAAGCCCGGGGGCGCTCTCCTAGGATGGCCCCGGGGTGTTCTGGCCCTTGGCCCTTGTTCCTGCAAATCCTGGGCCCGCCGCTTTTCAAGGAGCTCTTCTCCAGGAAGGATGCTTCTGCAGCTGGGTTTTCAGGAACTTTTGCCCTCTTCCTCAGCCAGAAAAATTAACGTCATAAATTCAGCCGTCAGCTTTCATCTCAGTGTACTTGGGGACGCTGCTTGGTCTTTCTGATCGTGGGACATTGCAGTGGAAATCACTGGTGTTGCTCTGGGACAGAGCAGCTTGTGTGAGGGCCTTGATTTTCCCGTGAAGAACAGGGAGGACTTTCTGGGCCAGCTTCTCAGTATGACGTTGTGATTCTATGGTGTCATGGCTGTTGCCGCCAATACTACGAAAATTGGAACGCCAGAGCCCATCAGCCCACAGACCACGCACTGGGCAGCCTCTGTCTGGTCTGGGTGCATCCTCCTCGGCCCCCTCCCTCTTCATGGGTGGAGGGGGACGCTGGACAGGGGTGAGACCAGCTGGGGGTCCATGTGGGCTGACGCCTGTCCCCTCCCCTCCAGGGCCGGCAGGGCCTGGGCTCCATTTTCGTCTGGGCGTCGGGGAACGGCGGCCGAGAGGGGGACCACTGCTCCTGCGACGGCTACACCAATAGCATCTACACCATCTCCGTGAGCAGCACCACGGAGAATGGCTACAAGCCCTGGTACCTAGAGGAGTGTGCGTCCACGCTGGCCACCACCTACAGCAGCGGGGCCTTCTACGAGCGCAAAATCGTGAGTCCTCGGCAGAACCCCGGGGGATGAGCTCCTCGTCCCATTCTCAGGAGGACGGGCCAGTCAGGGCAGTGTGTACCTGGCCCCGGGCCCAGCCTTGCTGTCAGGGAACTAGTTGTGCCTCAAGGTAAACCCCAGGCCCTTGGCAACCTTCCTCAGACCCTGCCTTTCTAATTTTGGCACAGAATACCAATTAAAACCCTCTCTGTCTCTAGGGATCTAAAAATAGCCTTTAAGAAAGGGGTGTATTCTCAGCATGGTGTCTTTTTTAAGCTTTCTGTGTTCTGTGGTCACATCGCTTGGGATCCAACTGGCCTGTTCAGTTTCAACGTGCAAAACAGAGTGAGAGAAAGTCTTGCTTCTATACGGAAACAGTTTAGAAATCTGAGTGTCCTAGGTGTTCCCTTCCTCACAAAAGGACTTTTCCAGACACTTGAGGTTGAGAGTGGTTCTGTCGGTTACGCTCACTTCAATGAACATAAGTGCGGTTTATCTTTTAGAAAGTAACTTTTAGTTTAGTGATGGGTGAAGTTTGTGCTTGTTCCTTCCCTACGTGCTTTCCTACTTTGAAAAAATGTAAGAGGGGAGGGTTTCAAGTTGAAATCAATGCAGAATTCAAATGCACAGTCGTTAAGATGGTTTTTAGACCTTTAAAAAAAGGAGACCGTGGAGCTGGCCAACTGGTTTAACCTGAAAGCTCACTGGCGTCTTTTCATTTCTCCTGTTGCCTGGCCACATCTTTAGACATTACTTGCAGGCATATTTTTACATTTTTCTGCGGGAGCGTGCAGGCTTCCCGTTCCCTGATTTGCTCTGCACCAGTGGGAAGGTCAGCCGCTATCCTCCCACCGCCAGCCTGGCAGCAGCCCGGGCTGTTTCACGAAGGTATTAATTTATTTTCCTTTTCTACTGGACTGTGCACCCCTGGGATGGGACTGAGATTCTGAATGGTGTCCTGTTCATTTAGGAATCTAGCTCATTTGAACACGGACTTGCTGGAGTCTCATTAAGCAGAACCTGACAGAGGCCTTGGCTGGAGGGGGCAGGGAGGTGCTGTGTGCCGGGGACTCTGTGCTGGGTGGATGCCATTCCCCATCCCTGGGAGCAGGGCTTGCAGCTTTATTTGCTTAATTAATCACACGGCATCTGCAGGTGTGTACGTGTGCATGCGTGGGCACACACCTTAGCTACAAAATGCCTTAATTTCTTTTTCTTTTAAAAAAAAAATTCTCTGAGCCCTAATGTATGGTAAGAAGGGTGTCGTTGGGCAGAGGGTGAAAGAGAAAATCACACTCCATTGCAGCTGCTGTCCTGGTGCTCGTCCCTGGTAGTATGGGTGGCAGGTTGTTTTTGTTTTGGTTTTTGTTTTTTCCCCCAACTCAACAAGGCCAGGTGTTTGCTCTGAGTCCCTTAGAGACCCTGCCAGGGGGTAAGCCCCTTCCCTGGATGGTGGGCAGCTCGCGTCTGCACGTTCAGGCAGGTGTCCATGGAAATTGGAGCTCGGGCCCCTCGTCCTCTTCCGTTGCTACAATCCAGCGAGTACCGACCTGCGAGGGATTGCCCGGTGCTGAGACAGGGCTTGTGATCAAATAGGTTGCACTTCTAAAGAGGCATCTCTCCCTCATTCATTCACTCACTGAACACAGCCAAGTACCAAGCAGGATGTAGAGTTTCAGGAAGGGGCTGCCCACCTCCCTGTGGGGAGGCCCCTCTACTCATGCCCCTTTCTCTGAGGCTGGAGAGCCAGCCACGGGCCTTACCTGCTCTTGGGAGCTTGGTGTCCTGCCCACACAATCTCACTTTCCCTCACTGGCCACCTTTGACTGAGTACAAGCATGTGCCAGGTGCCAGCTGTGCTTTCACAGGAGCCCCGTGAAGGACTTGGCATTAAGCCCCTTTGCAGATGAAGATCCTGGGGTCAGAGAGGTTGCATCCTCATCCCTGCTCCCTTGCCCTCCCCAATGTCAAGGTCCTGCTGAACTCGGAGGGGGGAGGAGGCTGGTCTCCACCAGCATCCCTGTCGAATCTTCCTCTGTGTGTGTGACACGGGCTGGATCCCTCTCACTGGTGATGGTCGGCCCAGCTGAATCATGAGGAAGGAAAATGCTGTATTTGGAAGAGGATCTGGACTGTTACCACAGGGGAAATTTGTTCTCAAGGGTTTTGCAGATGGGTTGCTGGAGGCTTACGGTTGGTGGGTATATTAGTCTCCTATTGCTGTCATAACAAATTGTCCCAAACTTCGCAGCTGGAAACAGCACAGCTGTGTCATCTCACAGCTCTGTGGGCTAGAAGTGCTGCAGCCTCCACTGGGTCTCACGAGGCTGATGTCCAGGTGTTGGCCGGGCTGCGTTCCTTTCCAGAGGCTAGAGGGAGAATCCATTCATTGTTCATCCAGGGTGTTCACAGAACTTAGTTCCTGGTGGTTATAGGACTGAGCTCCTGTTTCCGTGTGGGCTGGCTGCCGAGGGCTGTTCCCAGCTTCTGCGGGCCACCCATGTTCCTGGCTTTTGTCCCCCCAGCGCCCTCTTCAAAGCCAGCAGGGAGGGTCAGGTCCCTCCTAAGCCTCATCTCTCTGACAGACTTTTAAGGGCCCTGTAATTACATCCCCGATTTAAGTTCAGCTGGTTAGCAGCCTTAGTTCTACCTGCAAAATGCATGGTAGCCACACTAGGGCCAGTGTCCCATCCAGCACAACAGGCGTCTCCCAGCTGTACCCACGCGTGCTTCTCCGTTTCAGTTCAAAGGGAAGGTGCAGTCAGGCTGGACTGTGGTGAGGCCCAGAATCAGTGCCCACCCCCGTCACCGAGGGACACAGGTGTAGCTCCTGCTGCAGACAGAACTGGGTGCTCTGGGACACTGTCAGCTACCTGGGAGGACGTCCTGGTGGAGAGAGTGCTCTGTGGCCTTCTCTGACCAATGGCCGATCTCTGGCTCACGGCAGAGATGCTCTCTGGGCCAGACGACACCAGCACGTGTTTCCCTGCTCTGAAGTCTGGAGTGACTTGGGGGTTGTTGATGGGGGCCCCGGCAGGGGGTCTTGCCGTGGAGGCCCCTCTGTTTCATTCTGTCTCTCTGTTGAGTCTCGGGCTGCATCTGCAGTGGTGGGGGGCTGTGGCCTTAACCCCCTGTTCCTACCTCGCCATCACCGTGTTGCTGCAGGGGGTGCCAGACACGCGGAAACCTCCGTTGCCAAGGTGTGTCTGCATAGCACCTCTTCCATCCCTGGGGCTAAGGTCACGCCTGCCCAGGGGCAGTGTCCTGAGCAGCCTCTGACCCGGCTGCTTGCTGCCCCTGCCCAGGTGACCACGGATCTGCGCCAGCGCTGCACCGATGGCCACACCGGGACCTCTGTTTCAGCCCCCATGGTGGCCGGCATCATCGCCTTGGCGCTGGAAGCAAAGTAAGTTCCCACCTACCTTCCCTCCTTTTCCTTTTTTTAAAAAAGTTTTTATTGTGGTAAAATACACATAACGTAAAATTTATGTTTTACACACCATTTTAAGGGTGATGCTCGTTAAGCACATTCACTGTTGAGTGACCGTTGCCGCCAGCCATCTGCAGAACATTTTCGTCTGCCCAGACTGAAGCCCTGTACCCATCAGATAGCTTCCTGTGTGGTCTGCTGGGGCTTAAACAACAGAAACGTACGATCTCACAGTTCTGGAGGCTAGAGGTCTAAGATCGCGGTGTCGGCAAGGCTGTTTCCCTCTGAGGCCTCTCTCCTTGACGTGTCAGTGGTCACCTTCTCCCCGTGTCCTTACGTGGCCTCTGTGTGTGTGTGTTTAGATCCTTCTGTAAGGACACCAGTCACGTTGGATCAGGGCCCACCCTAATGACCCCATTTCACCTTAATTACAGACGCTCATCTCCAAGTGCAGTCACGTCTGAGGTCCTGGGGGTCAGGGCCTCAACGTGTGATTTTGGGGAAGGGACGCGCAATGCAGCCCATAACACTCCCCATTTCCCCCTCACCCAGCTCCTGCCAACCACCGTTCTAGTTTCTGTCTTTATGAACCTGACTCCTCTCGGACTTCAAATTTGTGGGATCACACAGTGTTTGTCCTTCTGTGTCTGCCTCACTTCACTCAGCATAGTGTCCTCCAGGTTCACGTCAGGATTTCTCCTTAACGGGCATGAGTGGCTTCTTCCCTTCTCTCCCGTTTTCAAGCTCACAGTCTCCTGCCCTTCGTAGGAGCACAGGGAGCCGGCGGGGGCGGGGTGTGTGCCCCAAGCCTGCACCACACCCCCAGACCACACTTTAGGCTGATACAGCTGTCCTTTGTCAACTGTAGTTCATAAGTTGACAATACGGTGGTGATGTTTTATCTGCTTTAAGCTGAATGAAAGCCCTAGAGTTGTCGGTGGGTGGAAGGTTCAGAAAAAGAAAGTCTACTACACATACAGTCATGGGATCAAAAACAGATTTTAGTTTAGATATCAAAACTGGCTCAGAACAACCCAGCCCTTTGAAGGAGTCATTTGCCGCAGGTGAGATTTTAAATGATTCAGCAGTTGTATTTGGGTTGCTGCAGTCCTTCTAATTATGTATGTTTGCTCGTTGATTTGCATCAGGTGAAAGAGCGTAAAACTCAAATGCTACCCATTTCACAAAGAAAGAGCTAAATATCTTTGATTTTCAGGCCAAAATGATAGCTTCTGTGTCCTGAGGCTCATTTAAAAAATGCTAAATAGTTGCTTGTGTGGGAAGTTGCTTTCGTATACTTGGTGATTAGTTGTTTTATATTTTCTTTCCTTCCTTATTGGAAACATGGAAGGAGTTTTGTTAGTTGAAACTAAATAGAAAACAAACCCCGCTTTGTGCCGGATTGTCCCATTAAACTTGGCCTGTGGACTCATGAATTCCCCGATCACTGCCTCATCAGTTTAGCTCATCCTCAGAATTTTACAGGTGGTAGGTCAAGCACACGTCATTGGAAACAGCGTCCACTTAGAGCATTTAAACACATAGGGTTGGTCCAGGAAGGAACCTGGTGTAACCAGGGGCACTGCCGGCCTCAGCTGAGGGGCTTTGGAGGCCGGGGTAGTATCTGGACAGCTGCTCACGTGTGCAGCAATTTTGCTGTGGAAGGAGGCCGGGCAAAGCCAGGTCACCTGGGGGGAGAAGCTCTCGGGGGTGCAGGAGGCCTGCAGGCAGCATGTGACAAGGATGAAGGAAGAGCCTTATGTGTGAGAACCACCCCCAAGGCCTAGCAATCCCTTCTTCATTTAAAAGAACATTTTAAACACCATTTCTTAGACATGTTTTCATACAACTATATATGTGATTTCAGTACTATCATCAAAAATGAAATGGAGTTTCTCCTAGTAAGATGGTTTCTCACATCCTCCCTTTCTAAACCCTTTCTGTGTCAGCTCTGAAGCCCAGGCTTCCTGGCATCTGTGCTGAGCTCCCGGGGGGCTGGCTTTCTCCATCCTGGGTGGACCCTGCAGATGTGAGGGGTGACGAACCCGGCCAAACAGGGGAAAGGGCGGCAGGCACATCTGCCGTCTGGAATCCAAAGCCTGTGTGTGCGCCTCTCCACCAGAGGGCAAGGCCGTGGGCCACTCGGGGCCTCAGATCCTCCTCTAACAGTGAGGCTGGCTGTGGTCCTCAGGAGGGCAGTGGATAAGGGGAGGATAGCAAGTCAGCTTGTGCCAAGAAAAGGTCTGGAAACTGTACTGATGGGAACAGTTGGGATAGGCAGCCAGGAGGCCACTGACTGGCCGGGGACCAACACAGTGTCAAGAACGTGGTGGAGAAATCAGGGGAAGCCAGGGCTAGAGCCCAGAGAGCGGGAGACCCCAGGGAGGAGGAGTACACAGGCCCCCCAGGACTCAAGCCACAGGTGAGCTTCTAGTACTAAAGCAGGCAAAGCATTTGTTGGGAAAGTAAAATAGTGCAGCTGCTGTGAAAAACAATGTGATGGCTCCTCAAAAAATGAAACAAAGAATTACCATATAATTTAACAATTCCACTTGTGAGTGTGCACCCAAAAGGATGGAGAGCAGAGACTCGAAGAGATATTTATACAGCCATGTTCACAGCAGCATTACTCACAATAGCAGAAGGGGGAAGCAACCCAGATGTCCATCAGTAGATGAATGTGGTCTATGGAATGTCATTTGGCCTTGAGAAGGAAGGAGGTTCTGACCCCTGCAGCAACGTGGACGAACCTGGAGGACATTATGCTGAGTGAACTAAGCCAGTCACAGAAGGACAGATAACTTGGGACTCCACTTCTGTGAGGCACCTGGAGTCATCAAATCCATAGAGACAGAAAGTAGGATGGCCTGGCCAGGGGCCTGGGGGAGGGATAGGGAGTGAGTGTTTGATGGGGGCAGAGGTTCAGAGGGTTAAGATGATCACGTCCTGGAGATGCACGGTGGTGACGGCTGCATAACACGGTGAATGTGTTTAATGGCACTGAACTGTACGCTTAAAAACGGTTGAGATGGTATATTTTATGTTACATATATTTGCAGACACACACACAAAGAGTGGGCAGTTGGAAAGATGCCTGTGAGGACTGGCCAGGGCAGGTGCTATTTAAGAAGAGGTGGCGAAGGCTACGTCCAGGGAGCTCCCGCTGTTTTTTTTTTTTTTTGGCTGTGCTGTGTGGCCTGCAGGATCTTAGTTCCCCAACCAAGGATCGAATCCATGCCCCCTGCAGTGGAAGCACGGAGTCTTCACCACTGGACTGCCAGGGAAGTCCCCAGGGAGCTCCCATTCTTGTCTGTGTTGCGGTCCTAGTGCTGTGGACAGAGCAGGGTTCTGAGAGCATCATTGTCAGGTGGATCCTGTTTTGAGGAGTGTTGAAAAGGCAAGCAAATGTATCTTAGTGTCCAAGATATCTCATCTCTGCATTTTTAATCGTGGGCAAGTGTTCTTTTAATGAAATGTTTCTACTCTGCACCAAAATGAATATATTGTTAATGTAGAATTACTAAAATCTCAAATTCTAGTGTGTGGGCAGTGGTCCTGGACATGGGGTCTGAGTAGGTGATGGCTGGGCGTGCCCCGGCCCACAGAATGCTCACTCACGTGGTAAAGACTAGTCCAGATTTTCCCAACACGTGCTGATACGTAAGGCTGTCCTCTCCCCGGGGCCAGAGTTTGCCATAGAGCCTCATACAGACTCAGGTGGATCGTGGTAGCAAGGCTAGGCTTTAACACTGTGGGTTTTTGGTCACCCATTGTACTATCTTATCTTAGGGTTTGATGACTAGAAACCGTTCTTTACAAAGAGGTTGTGACGTTGACCCTTGACAAGGAGGGGAGCCTGCGGAGCCTTCCTCAAGTCCAGGCACGAGGCCGGCTCCCAACGCCCCACCTCTGATGGGCCTTGTGGCCGCCTTACAGACCCACATGAGTACAGCCGTCTGTCCTTGTGTCATTGCAGCAGCCAGCTGACCTGGAGGGACGTCCAGCACCTGCTGGTGAAGACGTCCAGGCCGGCCCACCTCAAAGCAAACGACTGGAAGGTGAACGGTGCTGGTCATAAAGGTGCGGCCAAGACTCCGGGGCTGGGTGGGTCTGACTGACCTCCTGGAGCCTGTATGGGCAGGGACATGAATTTCTCAAAAAGAACCCCCAAATAACATTAATTATGTGTCACAAGAATGAAAGGTAGAAATCCAGGAGTTTAATAAGGTCACTCAAGTTCTGGGCTTGCTGAGCCTCCCGACTTCTGCCACGTCAGGGGCCACCTGTACCAGTATGGACTTCACGGTTCTCTTTAAATGGGCTTGCCTATTTTTTTTTTTTTTTTTTTACACAAAGAAGTATATTTTAAAAGGAAGCTCTATTACATCTAGTTAATCATGGGTTTGATGTGTAGTTACGTTTTTTCTAATGCACATTAAAACAAATCCATAATAATTAAGATACATGATGTTTGCTTATGTGCCACCTAAGGACAACTTGCATTCTCAGCCCTGGGTAGCTCTACAATTTTGAAACTATCCCTCAGTTTCCTCACCTGTACAAGGAGGACATTGAGATAGTTATATAAGTTACTTTCTAACTATAAAACTTCTGTCAGCAAGCCCTTGTGTTTTAAAAGGGCTCTGTCCCCATCATAGCCTGGGACAGACCCAGGTACCATGAAATCAACCCACAGTCCAGGCTTGTAACCCAGATATTTGGAACCTCTTGAGCAGGTTATTACAGGACTGTGCCACTGGCTTTGTTTGTCTTGCTTCTTACCAGAGATACTTGAAAAAGATGTACATTCAGCCATGGTATGTTAGGGAGGACGTTTTTTCCTTTTCTTTAGCTGAGGTCCCGCTATTTCGACACCAAGCCTGATACTACTCTGAAAAATACAGGTCAAGCATTGTTACCCTAAGTTCCGAGGGACATTCCTTTTAATAAGGAGGCCATTGATTAGGCCTGACGCATCCTTGTCTTGCAGGAATGTCTGTGGTAGTGGTGTGCTGCAACAAGAGCTGACCCACATTTCAATTTGGGCCTAATTAAATAGGAAAAGAGATTGTATCTAGTTCTTGACCTTGCCTCTTAAATTCAACTCTGAAACTCTCCTGCGTTGGCCAAATTAAACACCAGCTTGGGCCAGCCTGTGTGCTGGGTGATGCTGCTCTCCCTGAATGCCCTAGAAATTCAGCAGGGAGAGCAAATGGCAGAAGAGATGAGCAGAGCCTTGTTTTATTGTGCTTATTGCACGTCGTGGTTGCGTGAACTAAGGTGTCGCATGTTTTGCTTTTCATGTCCGGCTCAAAATTCGGGGAGCGCAGATGCCAGGAAGTCCCTTTTTTTTTTTTTTTTTTTTTTTTGCGGTAGGCGGGCCTCTCACTGCTGTGGCCTCTCCCGCTGCGGAGCACAGGCTCCGGACGCGCAGGCTCACGGGCCCAGCCACTCCGCGGCATGTGGAATCCTCCCGGACCGGGGCACGAACCCATGTCCCCTGCATCGGCAGGCGGACTCCCAACCACTGCACCACCAGGGAAGCCCAGGAAGTCCCTTTAATATAAAGAAACTCGCCCTCATCTTACAAAAAGAAAGTACTAGGCCCCCTCAACACTTCCTTTATTTTGCACCAAAATGGGACATATTTTCTGCCCCTCACTCCTGACCTGAAAGAGTTGGGAGAGTAAAGCAGCTGGGAGTGTCCTCAGAAGGACGGGTGCTGTGGCCCGGGGCTCTCAGGCGCTGGCAGGGGCCCTGCAGCCCTGGAGGGACACAGGTGGCCTGTCCCCGGACGGTGGTGGCAATGGGGAGCTGGGTCTGAAGGCCCTGTCTTTTCAGTTAGCCACCTCTATGGATTTGGCTTGGTAGACGCGGACGCCCTCGTCATGGAGGCCAAGAAGTGGACTGCGGTGCCCCTGCAGCACAGCTGTGTCGCTGTCACAGACAAGAGGCCCAGGTGAGCTCGGTTCTTCCGGTGTGTCCTTTGGACTCTGCTGGAAGGTATTTCGGGGATGGGGGAGATAGGTGTTCACACACGCATTCCTGTGCACATCGGTGAGGACATGCGTGTGTGGGTGCGTGCAGTGCGTCTGTAAACATGTCTGCATTTTTTCTTGTGGATTGTGAAGCAGGGAAAGGAATCAATTCTTAATCCAGTACTGTTTTGAGGCCTTTTGCTGTCATTGTAGTTTCCCCTTTTGTCAATTACTCCATTCTGAGGCGTCCATCCCTCAGCCTGAACCCCAGCCTAGGATTGGAACTTCTTAGCCGTAATATTTAGCAGAGCCACCCAGACCTGGGAGCTGCCCTGCTGGCTGGGGGCAATGGGCAGCAGCGCCAAGCGGCCTCCTAGAGGCCGGAGCCATAGCTCTGGCAGCTCCACCGGCCCCGAGAGTCCGCAGTGAGACCCCATTGGTCCTGGACCAGGGTGGCAGCCCCGGCTTCTTCTCTGTGGCAGGAGAGGGTTTAGTATCCAGAGTGCACAGCAGCACAGTGTCGCTTTTATCTGGACTCAGATAAGCTTAAGGTGTAAACACTGGGATTTTTTTTTTAACATCTTTATTGGAGTATAATTGCTTTACAATGTTGTGTTAGTTTCTGCTGTAGAGCAAGGTGAATCAGCTATATGTATACATATATCCTCCCTCTTGCGTCTCCCTCCCACCCTCCCTATCCCACCCCTCTAGGTGGTCACAAAGCACCGAGCGGATCTCCCTGTGCTATGCAGCTGCTTCCCACTAGCTATCTATTTTATATTTGGTAGTGTATATATGTCCGTGCCACTCTCTCACTTCGTCCCAGCTTACCCTTCCCCCTCCCTGTGTCCTCAAGTCCATTCTCTTTTTTTTTTTTTTGCGGTACGCGGGCCTCTCACCGTTGTGGCCTCTCCCGTTATGGGGCACAGGCTCCGGACGCGCAGGCTCAGTGGCCATGGCTCACGGGCCCAGCCGCTCCACGACATGTGGGATCTTCCCGGACCGGGGCACAAACCCACGTCCCCTGCATTGGCAGGCGGACTCTCAACCACTGTGCCACCAGGGAAGCCCTCAAGTCCATTCTCTATGTCTGTGTCTTTATTCCTGTCCTGCCCCTAGGTTCATCAGAACCCTTTTTTGGGGGGCGGGGGGGATCCATATATATGTGTTAGCATATAGTATTTGTTTTTCTCTTTCTAACTTACTTCACTTTGTATGACAGACTTTAGGTCCATCCACCTCACTACAGATAATTCGATTTCATTTCTTTTTATGGCTGAGTAATATTCCATTGTATATATGTGCCACGTCTTCTTTATCCATTCATCTGTCAATGGACACTTAGGCTGTTTCCATGTCCTGGCTACTGTAAATAGTGCTACAGTGAACATTGTGGTACATGAGTCTTTTTGAATTATGGTTTTCTCAGGGTATATGCCCAGTAGTGGGATTGCTGGGACATATGGTAGTTTAAAAAAAAATCTGTACGGAATTCCCTGGCAGTCCAGTGGTTAGGACTCCGCGCTTCCACTGCAGGGGGCACAAGTTCAGTCCCTGGTTGGGGAATTAGCATCCCGCATGCTAATCAACTGTAAAGTAAATAAAATAGCAAGAATCCTATTCCGTTAGGAGAGGAGATCAGATTACTCTCCTGAATTCTGCTGTTGCCGCTGTCCATTGTATCCTTTTCAGAATGGTGTTACTCTAGGCTTTAAAATCGATGAAGAATGGAATGCATTTCTTTCTGTCTATAACTGTTTATTACCTTTGGAAAATGTGTGTTTGAAAAGAAAAAGAAATGATGGGGTGATTAAAAGGGATTCTTGCTTTATCAACAAAGATAGAGCATTCTCTTTGAGCTCGCCCCTTCCTTAAAGGCATCTACCTCTTATAGTATGCCCTTCTGCTATAAAATGTTGAGAAAAGTGTTTCTTGCTGATGCCTTGCGTACAGTAGAAATTCAGAAAGTATTTGTTGGATGAACAGCCACAGAAGGATCTTTTGAAAAATTGCATTTCCCTCCTGCTGCTAATTGTGAAGACTGACTGCCGGGTTATCCCTCCAAGGCCTGAGGAGCTGGTAGGCCAGCAGGCGAGTCTCAGCCTTGACACTTGAAAGCGTCGTTTTCTCTGGGGAGCCTTGGACTGTCAAACTCAGGAGAAAGTGGAAGGTTTTCTGAGATTAAGAGGCCTTTTGCATTCTTTTGCTTGGTTATTTGGAAGACCCCTGGCACACAGGCACTCAAGCTCCAGGTTAGGTGGTGCTGGACTCGGGGGCTGGGTCCCACCCGCGAGGCTGCCCTCTGCCCTGCCGCGTCCAGGCTGCAGCCCTTCCTTTCCACTGGCCTCCCCGTTGGGGCAGCTCCTGAATGAAGCATTCTTCTGCTGCCAGAAATAGTTTTAAGATGGGAGAGTGGTGCCTAGGTGGCGAAGGGTTGTTTTTATTTTTATTTTATTTTGTTTTTTAAGTGCTGGTACACGAAGTCTAGACAGCATGGGTTGAGGGGCGCAGCCATACTACACAGTGTGACATTGTTCCTGTCCTTTGAGGAAAGGTCCCCGCAAATTCCAGCAGACGGGAAGAATCACACTGCTGTTTCTAAGGGAAAATCATCTTTACGTTTAGCAGTTTCAGACTCTCTGGAATATTCAGCCAATCTGCTGTCCCAAACCTCAACTGCACATTCAGTTGTTCCCAAGGACATAAGGGCCGAGAGAGAGACAGACAGCCAAGTGCTCCCACGTGGAAGGCAGATACGTGTTTAGCCCTGATAGCCTCATCTCCCGGCAGAGCTGCAGCCTGCCTGCCAGGGTCGCTTGAGCCAGAGCTGCTGAGCACCCCCAGTGCTTATGGCTGGTTTCCTTCATCAGGGTTCTTGTGTAGCTTTGCCTAAGCTGCTGGGACCGTTTAGCTTAAAGATGAAAAGGAAGTCTTCCCGCACGCCTGCTTCTCCCTCTGCCTCTCCCTGCTCCCTCTCTGCAGATGTTTCTTGATCTGGGGGTCCCCGAAGACGGCTGTCCACTGTCTTGGCCTCTTTCTGGTTTTTCCTTCTCATTGTGGAATCTTAGGATGCCGTGAATGTCCCAGACCTGGCTTCAGTGCTTCCTGTGGAGAAGAGCACAGAGAGAGGGAGGGAGGAAGGGGGGAGGGGGCCTCTTTGGCCACCCTTTGCGGACCCATGTACCCATGGGACACGTTTCCCTGTCTTCCCTCCTGAGTATAAGGACCAGGCCACCCTACTGTGACCTTCAGAGAACAGTGTTCCTTGCTATTAAGTGCAGGCGTCCTGGCAAGGACTGTGGCCACACCTGCCAGTTCTGCGGTGACGTCTGAGCCAGGGGGCCTGGGTGTCCATGGTCACGTGCAGGGCAGGAATGAAGAGCACTGACATCCTTCTTAACAACTTTGAGCCTCAGTTTCTTCTTCTGTGACGTGGGGATGTAAAACAGCTCCCAAACCTCACACCCTGGTTGGGGGTTTTGAATGAGTGAATATACGCGGAGTGCTCAGAACAATGCCTGGCTCACAGTAAGGGCCTGATAATTGCCATCCATCACATTCACCTACGTATTTACAAGCAGCGTTGTTATACAAGGACATCACATGCAGTCTGGTTTCATGAAATACCAGAACAGTAAACAGCATGTGGTTAGTGCACAGTTAATTCTTGAACATCTAGAAATAGATGGTCTGCTCTGTAGATAAACCTAAATATTCAGAGCTTTTAGTTTTGACGTATATTTTGTGTGGTGGGTGAGTTCTTTAATAAAAGACAAGCCGCACTAAACCACGGGCTGTCAGGATGGTAATCTTCCAAACCTGCTGAAGCTGAAGACGAGTACGTAAGTCCTCTTTGCTTTGGAGGACTCTGGCTGTCTTTCCAGCGCGAAGTTAGGAGACATGGATGTCATAGACCGTGTCGCTGTAGCCTGGGTTTTTAAAGATGCGAGGGAAGTGCCGGCTAGAAAATCCTGCGAGTCAAATAAGATACTTAAAAGCTGGGCCTCGTTTTCATTCACGGGAATTATACTAAGCTTGATTTTCTTCTTCACTTTTTCAGAAAGGCTATAAAAGTGTTCACTTTATCCTCCTCTATCCGACACCCACAGACTTCCAAATAATTCTGCACAGGCAGATGGCACTGGTCATGATCCTCTTTACCCTCCTGCAATTGACAAAAGTTCTGAGGAGATTCAAAACCATCTGTGCCCAAGACCAGGCAAGAACGTCTTCCACGTGTGTTTGAATGTCACAGCAGAGAGTCGGGCTCAGCGCATATTTTCACGGGTGTCATCTGTAAGGCCCGTAACAAGCCTTCTCTATCGCAGAAGTGCCCGGCGAGTTCAAGGGACTTCCCTTCCTGCTGCACCGACACTCAGCACTTGCTGAAAGCTGCATAGGCTGTGCTTTCCCCATGGGTGCCTGAGAGGTGGGCCAGACACCACGGCCTGTTCCGGGGTGGGGTCGGTGACAGGCTGTAAAGAGACGGCCCAGGGAGATCTGGCAGCGCCTCGGAGTCGGGGGGCCTGGCCCCTCTCATTCCTCGCCGCGCCCACCCCTGCAGGCCCGTCTCTCCTGGCGGCTCCCTGACCACCTCCACGACCCCAGGGACTTCTTACTGTCTCTCAGGCGAGACAGGCTAAATCCCCCACCCCCAGTCCCTAGATGTACAGCATCCAGACTAGGGGTGTCCGCGTGGCCTTCCTGCAGAAGTGAGTACAGCTTCCCCCGACGGGTCTGTGATGGCAGCCCCCAGCCCCACCCATCACAGCCTCTCTCCTGCTGTGCTGCTGGCCTTTCTGCTCCTCTTGGCCTAAACCTGACTCTAGGGTGGGGCGTGGTGCTGGACAGAGCAGGCCAGCTGAGGGACGCCAGCAGGGCCCGAGTGGTCCCCCAGGGCACAGCGGGTGCCACGCTCATGTCTGAGCACAGGCTGGGTCCTGGGCAGGATCTGCAGAGAGGGTGGCCCTGTGACTCCTTGGGTCATGGCCGTGGGGACCATCTCCCTCAACAGGATGTACCCCAGGGGAGGACAGCCCCGTTAGGGCCGAGGGGCGGGCGAGGGTAGAGGGGTGTCAGTGCTCTTCGTTATGACCACGGACACCCAGGTCCCTGGCTCAGAACCCACATGACCTCACGCAGAACTGGCAGGTGTGGCCACAGTCCTCACCAGGACGCCTGCACTTAATGCCAATGAACACCGTTCTCTGAAGGTCACACTAAGGTGGCCTGGTCCTTCTACTCAGGAGGGAAGACAGGGAAACGTGTCCCTCTGGGCAGGAGCGCATCCCAGGAGCTCAGGCAGGATGGAACCACGTCCCCCAGGACACGTTCCCTCCATCCCTCTGCATCCCAGCTGCGGGGCACACTGGCATTGAGACGGGAAGGCACCTTGGCCTTGGCTACCTGCAGGCTCCTGCAGTCTCAGTCAGCTGCCACCACCCAAGGGGCCGGGCCCTGGTGTCAGTCGTGCAGCAGGTCAGCTGGGCTGGCCCGGAGCACCTGTGTGGCTGGACCCATGCCGGCCCGACTCCAGGGCTCTGCAGCGGGGCTGTGGCACACAACTGGGGCTCACGGCTCTTCAGGCAGCTAGAAGCCCCTCTTTCCTGCTCTGTATTGTGCAGATTCCCTGCCCTCCCAGCCCCTCTCCAGGGCATCTGATCCGTGCCCGCCGGCTACTGTATGAGGCCGCTGCTCCTGGCTTCCTCCATCATGGCATCCTACATGGGCCTGGGTGCCTTGAGGAAACTCAAGGGGTGCTCTGCAGTCCTGCGCTGGGGGTGACCGTACCCAGGCCCTTGACCTTTGTTCTGTCTCCTCATATCCCTTTAGTTAACTGTTTGTTTTCCTGCAGCCCTTGTCCTCCTTAGCTTTTTTTTTTAAGACTTTTTGATGTGGACCATTTTTTAAAAATCGTTATTGAGTTTGTTGCAATATTGCTTCTGTCTTATGTTTTGGTTTTTTGGCCACAAGGCATCTTAGCTCCCTGACCAGGGATCAAACCTGCGCCCCTTGCGTTGGAAGGTGAAATCTTAATCACTGGACCACCAGGGAGTCCCCTTATCTTATTTTTTGATGCAAACCTGTTTCCCCAGGCTTCCCTGGTGGAGCAGTGGTTAAAAATCCACCTGCCAATGCAGGGGACACAGGTTCGAGCCCTGGTCCACGAAGATCCCACGTGCCTCGGAGCAACTAAGCCCGTGCGCCACAACTACTGAGCCTGCGTGCCACAGCTACTGAAGCCCACACGCCTAGAGCCTGTGCCCTGCAACAAGATTAGCCACCTCAATGATAAGTCCACGCACCGCAACAAAACGTAGCCCCTGCTCGCCACAACTAGAGAAAGCCCACGCACAACAACGAAGACCCAACGCAGCCAAAAATAAATAAATAATTAACCAAACAAAGAAAAAACCTGTTTCCCCCACATTGTGAGCGCTCCCTACTTCTAAGACAAGCAGTTGAAGTTGAATGATACCATGATTCTCATTGTGCACAGTAGTTGTGTTCTATGATGTCACTACAAATGCTGACTTCATGAATGCAGCACCGTCTTCCTGGGAGCCTCTGGTCACGACACTTTTGTCAACCGGTCAATACAGAAACTTGTTTTATATGTGTTTCTGTCTAGAGACACTTTAAAGTGTATAGTTGACTCATTGACAATGAGCCATGGTCGGCGGCACTGTAACTCAGGCCTGGATGATGCCTGAACCAACAACATGGATTTTCTCCACAAGCCACATCAGTGCCTTCCTGTGCTTAGGATGCTAGCCAGCACTGCAGCACTGTGCTTGGGGCCATTTTAAACAGTGAAACCACCAACAGAAAGCACAAAAATGTGAAAAACGTGGCACTCGGTAGACCAGAAGAAGGACATTTGTTTATAGTATGAGCTTGTTTGACCTCAGCTGGGAACACACACACTGGGCAGTTCACATATTCTGCCTCTCTCTCTGCAAATGACCACAAACGCACCACAAGTATTGATTTGAAGTTATAAATAAATTTTAGTGAGTAGGTGAATTTGCAAATATGGACTCATGATAATGAGGATTGACTGTAATTTCCTTGTCTCCCCCCACCCCCATCGGATTGAACCTTAGAATTGGAAGGAATGTTTAAAGTCAGCTGATTTAGCCCCTTCATTTCACATAGAAGAGAAATATGTGCCATAAATGTAAACATCGTGTGTTTAAAACACCTTACAGCCCAATTAATCATGGGCAGCCCTGTCTAAATTAATATACTGGATTAGCCCCCTTTTTTTTTCAGCTCAATTTTATTTGCAGCCTAAATGATCGTCTGTGGGTTGATAATCAAAAGTAATTTCATCTAAGGAAAATCCTAAATGTGGACTAACCTGAGTAAGAAAGTCACAGAATCTCTGCCTCAGACTCTCATGACCCTCCGTCCCAGAACGGTCATCCTGGAACAGAGACCCAGGAAGTGACTCAGAACCTCCTTGCTGTCCCCATACAGATGGCCCCAGGCCCTCCCACAGGCCATGTTGCCTTCCTGAGTCTAATAAGTCTGTGCCAATGAACCCCTCTCCATCCAGTCATGACCCTTTAGAAGGTCGGTGCAGGGATTTCCTGGTTGACCTTCTGGTTGACCTTCATGCATGACCCTCCGTTGTCATGGTCCTCGGCTCTGCAGCAGCCTCTTCTCCCCCAGACAGATGCCAAATACCACAGGGGGAAGGACACTGCTGCTTTCTGGTTCTGCTGGGTCTCCAGCTCCACGTGACCTCAGGACTGTCGGGGGAGGAACTGAGCACTGCCCGCTTGGCCCCAGCCCTGCGCGTGGAAAGGTGGCGTCACCCTGGGGATGCTCGGGGCCAAGGCACAGGTCTGGCCTTGCAGCTGAGCTGGGAGAGGTCTTCAAGGTGGGAGTGAGGAATACAGGCAGACCTTGGAGATATTGTTGGTTCAGTACCAGACCACTGCAATAAAACGAGTCACATGAATTTTTTGGTTTCCCAGTGCATATAAAAGTTACGTTTCCAGTGTGCCGTAGTCTGTTAAGTGTGCAACAGCATTATGTTTAAAAAGACAATGTACATACCTTAATAGAAGATACTTGATCGCCAAAAAAGGCGCACCATGATCCGAGCCTTCAGTGAGTCATCATCTTTTTGCAATAGTAACATCAAAGATCACTCATCACAGACCACCAGAACTTTTAATAATAATACTGAAGTGTTTGAAGTATTGTGTGAATTACCAAAACGTGACAGTAAGTGAGCGGATGCTTTTGGAAAAGTGTCGCCGACAGACTTGCTTGTCGCAGGGTTGCTGTAGACCTTCAATTTGTACAGAACGCAATTAAGTGAAGTGCAGTGAAAGGAGGTCTGCGTGTGCTGACCTGTAGTGGCTTCCCAGCTTGAGCAGAAAGACGCGGGGAGGGAGAGAGCTTCTGCCCATGGCCCACCTTCTCCTGCTTTTCCCAGCCACTTGATTTACTAGAAAACATTTCTGCCTCTGGCTCTGAATGTCACTGATGCCATAAGATTCTAAGCGTTGTGAGCGCCTTGAATTTAGTAAACTGCGAACTTGTTTCTATGCATTTTCAAGCAATTAGATGGTATTATGTACTAGAGAATACTGGAGGGAGGTACCAGGAAGTTACTATGAAGCCTGTGGGCTGATCAGGAGAAGGGAGCTGCTGAGGGCCCTTAGGATGAAGGAACATCTGGAAGGTCCATAATTAAGTCTGACGTGTGGCTCAGCAGGAGGTGCCACGTCTCTGTCCCCAGAGCCCTCTTCTAAGGAGGGCAGCCCCCAGAGCTTGAATATCACTGGGTCTGGAGGGAGGTCTTATAGGACCTTTTACTGCTCGGTTCCCCTAGGTCCTGGGAAGATGGCTTTGTGCACAGACAACAATTTCGGAGTTTAGTAGCAGAGGAACATTTTCGGTTATCTTGGGAGCTTTAAGATCTCTCTAAATCAGTTTTGGTGATTAAAGTACAACTTATCTGTGTTTGTGTTTCTGTGCATTGTTTAACCTAAACCCTGCAGCTTCTGTGCGTCAGACTGGCCAACCTTTGTGACCTCAGGGGCCTGGCAGCTGGGGTCCCTGAGCCAGAGTAAAAACAGCAGATTGCAAGAGGCTTTGACGATCTTGTTGAGGATGTCACATGCCCTGAACTGCGCTTTCCTCTAGATGTCCACACCAGGGCTGGGCCCAGGGAGGCGGCCGTGAGGGGGGTCGGGCCGCCCTCTTTTTTCTCCTGCTCCTGTTCTCTGAATGCCTGAACCTCATCCCTAAGATTAAGGTTTCCTGGCTGGGATCCCATGTCTGTTTCTAGAGCAGGGTGATTGCTCCAGATCCTAATTGGCAAATGGTTGGGAGTGGGGGTAGATACAGAGTTTAAAACTTCATTATGACTTTTTTTTTTTTTTTTTTTTGCGGTACGGGGGCCTCTCACTGTTGTGGCCTCTCCCGCTGCGGAGCACAGGCTCCGGACGCGCAGGTTCAGTGGCCATGGCTCACGGGCCCAGCCGCTCCACGGCATGTGGGATCTTCCCGGACCGGGGCATGCACCCGTGTCCCCTGCATCAGCAGGCGGACTCTCAACCACTGCACCACCAGGGAAGCCCCATTATGACTTTTGTTTCTGTTTCACCCCCATCTTGCTCTTCAGCCCAGGAGAGCATGGGGTTATTTAGTGGGTCTTCACACGGAGGGGTCCCCTCCCCCCAGCACCCACGCTGCCTTCTTAGTGCAAGAGGGCCAGGAATAGTTTACCTGGAGATACATGAGTGCCCGGTGGGGCTGGAACTCTCCAGAGCTTTCTTTTCTGTTCTGAGTCTCCCGCAGCGGGGGGCCCACTGACCTGTAAACACAGACAGTGAAACTTGGGAGAAGGCAGTGGAAGAAATCAGCATCTCTAAATCAATTTAGGATGTATGCAAATCATGTTTTCAAATATTTAGAGAGTCTCTGAGGGAATTACATCACTGTTTATAAGTGTTTTGATTGTTTTTTATGACTCGGGCCCAGTCGAACCAAGCGACGTAATTCCTGAGATAGTGAGCCCACGCTGCCCCCGAGGGAAGTCGGGCATAATGGGAAAAGCGCTCCCCATAATAAACAGAGCGCTAGCCAAGCGGCGGGGAATTATTCCTGTGCTGCTGGGCGGAGGGTGGCCTTTGTTCAGTTTACAGACCATTAGGGTGAGCCGCGGTGGTGCAGACTCAGAGGGTGGCCCGGCTGGGGCTCTGCAGCAGCGTCGTGTGCAGGCTTGTCTGCTCCATCTGGGGAGCATGTGAGAAAATCCTGGTGGAACTGAGTCCTGAATGACTGGGGCTTGGTGCCTGTCCTCAGATTCCACCCCAGATGATAAAGCTCCCCTGAGTTCGTACAGAGAACTGTCATCCACTCGCTTCACGGGGCGGGGGAGGAAGGGGCCCCCAGCCTTCAAGCAGACGGTCCTGAGCAGACCATCTCCTGTCCAGTCACTGTGGCCTCGACCAGTGCATTCAGCACAAGAGGCCAGGTCTGGCCCTGGGTCCCTTGTCTGTCTCCTCTTTCCTAGTTTCTTGAACACGAGTGTGGGTCCACACAAGCTGGGCACCTCTGGGGACTCAGAGCCTCAAACCCCAGCTCTGCCTCTCAGTAGCTCTGTGACCTTGGGCACGGTCCTCGATCTCTCTCTGGATCAAAAGGGTCGGTCCTCGTGAATTCTCACAACGGGGGCTGGTGTCCGGCACGCAGCCAACTCAGGAAATGTTTGCTGTTGTTATCATTCAGCATCATGACTTCTATCTTCAAGGCCAGTCTTTGAGACAGAAGTGCTGCGGTTTTAAAGCCTTGCAGACCCCAGGCGTTGAGGAGATGAGCTGGCCAAAGGGTTAGAGCACCGAGGGGCCGGATCCATGGGTACGTTAGCTGAGTCTGCACGAGAAGACATTCTTTAAATGTCTCTAAGCAAAAAAAAAAAAAAAAAAAAGTCTCTAAGCAAATTCCAGAATGATAAACCTCTTCTGGGCAGGTGATGTAACCCCGACAGGCACTTTTGAGTGTGAGACCAAGGGGCTGCGGCCGGGAGGCCTGGATCCATCGCCCTCGTGTGTGACTGAGGGCTTCAGGTGCCAAGTACTAAGCCCCTCCCTCCTCCACCAGGAGCATCCCCGTGGTGCAGACGCTGCGGACCAGCGCCCTGACCACCGCCTGTGCCGACCACTCGGACCAGCGTGTGAGCTACCTGGAGCACGTGGTGGCCCGCATCACCATCTCCCACCCACGCCGAGGAGACCTGCAGATCCACTTGATTTCTCCCTCAGGGACCAAGTCTCAGCTTTTGGCGAAGAGGTAAATCTAGGCTGGCCTGGGGGGCCGGGGCGGGAGCTGGGCTCACCTCAAGGTCACATGGCCCTGTAAGGCACCTGGCACATTGGGGGTCTAGCTGTTTCTGCCTCTTGAAGACACTCACACGTAGACCCAACAGACCTGAAAAAATAGCCTTCTGCAACCTGCCCTTCAAAGCTGCCCTGGGAAACTCTCCGTTTCAGGCAGTAAGTAGTGACAAAGGTTTGTGGTAGTTTCATTGCTTAGTGGAGAAATGCATGGAATTCTGGCTATGACTTCATTGCTGAGGTCATTGGAGATCATTTTTATCGTATTCATTCTGCATTTTAAGTGAGAACGTGTGTCAGAGGAGCACTGTTTTGTGTCCTGGGGTAGAGCCTGCACGGGCAGGAGGCTCTGAGGGAGACAGACGCACAGGTGTTGGGAGGCTTCTCTCTGCGGAGGTCTTGCCCATGCACTAGGATGGTCCCTGTGGAGCAGATGCTCTGAGAGGGAGGCTCTGAACTCTTGGAGCCCGGTGCATAGTTTGTGGTGCCCGGTTTGTGCAAGGCTGTGGAGTCCTTTCTTCGACAGACTTCGAGACAAGAAGAAGCGCTTTGCTGCGTTTATGTGACTTGCGGGTCATCGGAGCGAAGGGGTATCGGGAGCTCAGGGGAGGCTAGAGGGTCCTGGGCCTCCTTTTCCGGCTCCTTCCAGCTACGAGGCAGAGGGAGAAAAAAGGTTTCACGGGCAAATCAGCATTTCCCGCTTCTCTTGAAAAACGGAACTGGCAGTCGTGCCCAGTACCCCTCAGGATGCACCCTGAGACTGCCCTGGCCGCTGGACCGCAGCCCCCGCTGCCTGTATGCTGCACCTGGGCCCCCTGGCCTCATTTGGGTCCCTTGCCCAGAACTGCAGCCCTTTCTTGGGGCTGCAGGATTCAGAAATGGGGGTGAGTGACAGCCTCCAGACAGGACCAGGCAGGAGAGGGGCCCTTTTTCTTCATGCCCCTCTGTCCCCAGCTGCTCTGCATGACACAGAGAGAGGCAGTCGGCCTCCATCAGAGAGAGGGGAGTATGCTGTGTCCTCCTGGGCACCCCCCCCCCCCCCCGCCTCCCCAGCAGCCCGGTCTCTCTGTGGCAGGAGACTGTGGGCCCAGCCCTGGGCTTGTCCTCAGTGCGCTGGACACACCCGGGGACCAGACCCTGGCTTCATCAGCTCCCAGGGCTTGGGCACCCAGCTTGGCCCCTGCTGGGCTCCCCCCTCACATCACAAGAGTGACAGGTGGCATCTCCCCTCTGAAGGTAGGCCCAGGCCACCCTCTGCACGTGGGATGCCACCATGGGCACGAGTATTTTGAGGGTGCTGGCTGGCAAGCTACAGCTTTGTGCTGTTTTGCAACCAGAGTTGTTATTATTAATCAGAACTTTTAGAGATTGCCTTTAAAAGTCCAAATTTCTAGCGTTTCTTGAAAAATTGGAAGCTGTCCAACACTGGGCTCACGTTCCAGGGCAAATACTCACTAGAGCACCGCAGGGCCCTGTCCTTGCACCAGCACTGAGGCCAGGTGTGGGCCGCTCGTGCCCAGGCTCTCATGAGGTCACCTCGCTGGACCCCCGTTTGCTCCAGGCCAGATGCCTAGAGGCATCCAAGTTGACAACCCTTGAATCTGAGGCAGGAGCTGGGTGCAGACTCCAAATGGTGGCCTGCATTGACGTTGAGCACGAGGAGGCTTGGGGTGGGGGCCGCAGTGACCAGGAAGGGCTGGCGTGGGCTCTGGAGCCCAGAGGCCTGAGCTCACAACCTGCTCCTTCACCTCCCAGCGGGGCATCTGGGAGCTGGCCACCACTCCTCAATTCTGGAAACGTCCTGTGACCCCTCCCTCACAGTTAAGAGTATTACAATAACTAGATGTGATGATACAGGTGGAAGTGCTGGCATGGTCCCTGGCTCAGGGGCTGGCTGTGCTCCCATCCTGCTTATACCTGCCTAGCCGTCAGCAGAAACCTTCCAGCACCCGGCTCTGTGTTCATCCCTTCCTAACTTCCATTCCTCTGCTCAGGCCCAGGGTTGGAGCCCCTGGGATGAGAGAGCGGGCGCTGCTGAGCTCACCTGGTTCACAGCTGCCCGCTCCCTGGGTCACGCTGAGCCAGCACATCAAGCATGCTCAACCCGTCCGGAGCCACTGGGCCGTCATCTGAGTCTTGGGAATTTGGTTTTTTCCAAGGCAGTTTGTGTGATTATACCAAGAATTTGTGTTTTAGGATCCAGTCGCTTCTCGGCCTTTTGGCTAAGATCAAGTGTAGGATCGATTACCTTCTACTTTATTTCACATCTTGCTTAACTCAGAAGCTTTTTTCGGGTTTCCAGGTGTTTTTTGCTCCGAGTAAGCTGACATCTTAAGTACCTCAGCCCTTGAAAGAGCTTGTCTTTGTTCTGTCCCCAGTGCCCTAGATTCAGTCTGGCATCGTGTGTGAAGATCAGCCTTGACCCTTGTGGTTTCTTAGAAGAAAGTAGAGGTTTTCCCCTCCCCGCACTGTTCTCCACGCAAAGCACATTTCCTTGATGAACATTTTTGTACAATGGCTGTTTGGAGAACCCCCAATTGGGAATTGAATCTGACATCACACAAAACATATATCTGAATTTCTGATGAACAGTAAAGAGCCTCTACATTAAAAAATTGTTATTCCAAAATAGAGATAGAAAATTAGGCTGTGAAGGAAGAGTCCAGAATTGTTCCTTCTACAGAGAGTGAGGGGCCCTGGGTGCTGGAGAGGGAGGGTGTCCATGAGTTGCTCCCTGTTTCTGCCTGAACCAAGCGTGAGAAAATGGACCGGGGCCGAAGGTCCAAAAGGAAGGACCTTCTTCCAGTCTGGAAGGACCGAGGGGGCTCTTGCACCTGCAGGGGACACGGGCCATGGGAGGAGCGCCCAGGGGTGCCTCCTGCCCGCAGTGGAAAACCACCAGGCCTGTTGTGTTCTCTCCCCCAAATGCAGCTGTGGAAACCTGCTAAGCCCTGGAGATTAAGGGACAACATCTTTCCCACAAGTTTGAGTAGTTGTTCATTTTTTCTTGCTTGTATCTTCTGGAGAAGAACCACAAGAGCTGGCTCTCAGACAAATGTGAAAGATTCCTTCGTTCCATAAACCAGCATTTTAGAAAGGCCTCCTTTGTGATGACCTTGCGGCTTTGGGGGAAGGATGGTGTGGCCCAGCCTCCATCCAGGACCTGGGGGTCACAGGCTCTGTAGGATGCCTCCTGGGGTGGAACATGGGGGCATTCGTTGGTGATGGAGAGAACCCAGGACAGGAGTCAAAATGCCCTTGAGGGCATTCCATCTCAGCCAGTCACTGGAGGGGGGACCTGCAGTAGATGCCTACTCCCGGGGCCTCTGGTCTGCGAATTAGGGTGGGGGGAGGAGCCCACCGCTGACCCAGCCGCTGCCCTATGCTGGCGCCACCTGTGCAGCCTGACTGCCTTCCTTTCAGAGTGTTTGGAGACCCGGTGAGGTCACGGAGGTGAAGGTGCCATGCAGGGCTGTGCTGCACAGCCAGGGCCTGAAGGCATCAGCGTCTCCTGCACCTTCACGCCAGCCACGGGCCAGGCCCCTTCTGCCCTGGGAGGCACGTCAGCCAGCTGTGCAGTCACCTGGGCATAATTCCCAGGCAGGAGAGCCCTCGGTGGGCTGGTCACCCCGGCCACCATCCCTCTGGGGACCCTGTGTCCTGACCCCACGTTTCCGATTGCAGGTTGCTGGATCATTCCAACGAAGGCTTTACAAACTGGGAGTTCATGACCGTGCACTGCTGGGGAGAGAAGGCCGAGGGGGAGTGGACCCTGGAAATCCAGGACATGCCATCCCAGGTCCGCAACCCAGAGAAACAAGGTCAGTGGGTCTTGGGAAAGTCCCAGCAACTTTTGTATTTCGATCCTTTTGTTAACTCTAGACTTTTATTCAACTACAGTACCCGGATCATTCTTTGCTGTTGTTTTTTCTTGGAGGTAAAATTTACATAATATAAATGTCACTGCTTAAATTGTTGTTAAGTGTACAATTCCATGGCTTTCAGTGCCTTCACAGTGTTGTGCAGCCGTCACCACAATCTAATTCCAGAACTTTGGCATCACGCCGGAGGGAAATCCCAGTACCCATTACACAGTCGTCCCCATTCCCCCACCCCTCCCAGCCCTTAGCAACTCCTCACCTATTTTCTGTTTCTGGATTTGCCTCTTCTGGACGTTTCATATAAATGGAATCATACAACACGTGACCTTTTGTGACTGGCTTCTTTCATTTAGCTTGATGTTTTCAAGGTTCGTCCGTCCTGTAGCGGGTGTCAGTGCTTCTTTCCTTTATGTGACTAAATACTCTCCCACATCTTGTTTATTCATTCATCAGTTGGTGGACAGCTGGGTTGTTTCTACTTAATAGCTATTATGAACATCCATGCACACGTTTCTGTGTGGACATGTGTTTTCAGTTCTTTGGGCTGTATACCTAGGAGTGTGATTGCTAGGTCATATGGTAACTGTGTTTAACTTTTTGAGGAACTGCCGAACTGTTTCACAGTGGCCAGACCCTTTTACCTTTCTGTCAGCAAGATGTGAGGATTTTAATTTCTCTACCAGCACTTTTTTAAAATTATAACCATCCTACTGGATGAGAAGTGGTATCTCATTGTGGTTTTGATTTTCATTTCCCTTATGATTGGTGATGTTGACCATCTTTTCATGTGCTTCTTGGCCATTTTATATCTTCTTTGGAGACATGTCTATGCAAGTCTTTTGCCCACTTTTAAATTAGATTGTTTGTCTTTTATTATTGAGTTATAATTATACAACAAGAGTTGAGTAAGAGTTCTTTAAATATTCTGGATACTAGACCCTTATCGGGTAATATGATTTGCAAATTTTTTCTCCCATTATGTGGGTTTCTCTTTCACTTTATTGATAGTGCCCTTTGGTGCACAAAAGTTTTGTTTTTTTGGTTTTTTTGCGGTATGCGGGCCTCTCACTGTTGTGGCCTCTCCCGTAGCGGAGCACAGGCTCTGGACGCACAGGCTCAGCGGCCATGGCTCACGGGCCCAGCCACTCCGCGGCATGTGGGATCCTCCCGGACCGGGGCACGAACCCGTGTCCCCTGCATCGGCAGGCGGACTCTCAACCACTGCGCCACCAGGGAAGCCCTGTTTGTTTGTTTTTTTTAATTAATTTATTTATTTTTGGCTGCATTGGGTCTTCGTTGGTGCGCACAGGTTTTCTCTTGTTGCGGAGAGTGGGGGCTACTCTTTGTTGTGGTGTGTGGGCTTCTCATTGCAGTGGCTTCTTTTGTTGCGGAGCATAGGCTCTAGGCACTCCAGCATCCGTAGTTGTGGCACATGGGCTTAGTTGCTCCGCAGCATGGGGGATCTTCCCGGACCAGGGCTCGAACCCGTGTCCCCTGCATTGGCAGGTGGATTCCTAACCTCTGCACCACCAGGGAAGTCCCGAAACCTATGTTTTCTTCTAAGAGTTTTATAGTTTTAGCTCTGTACGTTTAGGACTTGGATCCATTTTTAATTACTTTTTGTATGTAACGTGAGGTAAGAGTCCAAATTCATTCATTTGCACGTGGCTGTCCAGTTGTCCCAGCACCATTTGTTGCAAAGACTATTCTTTCCCCAGTGAATGGTTTTGACACCTTGTCTAAAATCAATTGGCCATAAATGTATAAGCTTGTTTCTGGACTCCCAACTCTATTCCACTTGTCCATAGGTCTCTCCCTATGTCAGTAACACACTGTTCTGATTACTGAGGGTTTGTAGTAAGTTTTTTTGTTTGTTTGTGTTTTTTTGCGGTATGTGGACCTCTCACTGCTCCCATTGCAGAGCACAGGCTCCGGACGCACAGGCTCAGCGGCCATGGCTCACGGGCCCAGCCGCTCCGCAGCATGTGGGATCTTCCCGGACCGGGGCACGAACCCGTGTCCCCTGCATCGGCAGGTGGACTCCCAACCACTGCGCCACCAGGGAAGCCCTGTAGTAAGTTTTGAAATCAGGGATATGTGGGTCCTCTGACTTTTTCTTTTTCAAAATTGGTTTGGCTAATCAGGGTTCCTTGCAATTCCATGTGAATTATAGGATCAGCTTTTTAATTTCTGGAAAAAGGTAGTTGGAATTTTGATAGAGATTTTGCTGAATCTGTGGGTCAGCTTGGAGAGTATCGCTGTCTTAACATCATGAAGTTTTCCCATCCGTGGACACAGATGTCTTTCCATTTATTTAGGGCTTCTTTCAGCAGTATTTTGTAGTTTTCAGTCTACTTTTTTGGTTATATTTGTTGCTAAGTAGTTTATTCTTTTTGATGCTATTGTAAATGGAATGGTTTTTTCAGTGTTTTCAGATTGTTTTCTTCTCTGGTAATTTTTGCTCCCTTTCATAATTCTTAGCTAATAATCGTCTGTTTAACCCATCTTTATTAAATGCCTGCTACTGGCTAGGCATTGATCTAGGTGACAGGGTACATACACCAGGAAGGAAAAGCAGGTAACTGTGATGTCTTGTCCTGTAGTCACCACCGAGGTGCTGAGCTCTACCGAAGTCCCTCTGTCGGGTTCCTGGTGGAGTGCAGGGACTGTGCTCCAGTCTGGCTTGTCTGTGGAACAATTTTACCCAAGGTTTGTTTTCTCTGATCAGCTGTTCCCTGTGGCCTTCTCTGCAGACATGCTCTTCTTTTTGATGACCCTAAACCCTTCCTCTGCCCTGGTTCTTTTCTGATTTTCTGTAAAACAGTTTCACGGATTTTTTTTTTTTTTAATCAGGGAGAAGAGAGGAGCATTGACTTGCTTTATGCAAAAAAATTGACTTTAAGTGATCAAGTCGTCTCCGAGGTCCCCCTACCCGCCCCCCAAATCACTTTCTTTCTGCCTTTAAAATAATAACTATTATGCAATACATTAGTGGAACAAATTCTGAAAATACAAAAACTTAACATTTTAAATCACTTGAAATTGACGTCTTTTAAAACTAGACGCTCCTCAATTAGTCCTTTAAAAGCCCCGGAGTGCATCGGCCCTACTAAAGGTCCAGGGTCGGCTTGTCAGGCCGGCTGCATCCCCTGCGCCACGCGCAGAGGCAGAGTCCCCGCGCCAGCCGGCACCACCCCAGCCACTCGTGCAGGGGAGCAGTGAAGGCCGTGCATCCACACGCCACAGCCAGCTTGACTGTTGGAAGCGCGGGATGAACCTGGTGGGTGTTCATGTTTCTCAGCACTTAGTAAGTCAGGGCTCCTCTCTGGACCTCAGCATCCTCGGCTGGGACGTGGAGCTGAGCTGGATGCTCTCCTGACTGTGGCCTGTGTGGTACGTCCACATCCTGGAAGGGGCCTTGCTGGCCTGGATGCTCCTCTGCGCTCTCTGCCCTGTCCGGACCCCACTCCTCTTCCAGACCCAGCTCCAGACAGCCTACTGTGGGGCTGGGTGGGCACAGAGCAGGCAGGCGCCTAGGAGACCCCGGTCCTCCTCGTCTAGCGCTCCCACTGGGGTTTTGTCGACACGCAGGTGGTGATGCAGTGTGCCCGGTGGTGCCCGAGACGCGGCAAGGCCAGATTGCGCCGAGCTTTGTGGACTGTCGTCAGGACTGATGTTGGTGGGACACCCCGGAGGGATTCTGAGCAGAGAGGGGCATGGTCTGAACCACCATGTGGACAGGGTCACTCTGACAGCTGGATCGGAGTGACTGAGTGTGGCTGGAGTGGGGAGAGGGCAGAGGCGGGGGGGGGGGGCAGTTAGGAGGCCATCGCAGTGTGAGGTGAAGGTGACCCTGACTGGGGCGGGGGGGCAGCAGTGGAGGTGTTGAAAGCAGCCGGTTCCTAAAGTAGAGTCAAGAGGACGTGCTGGCAGATCAGATGTGGGTGCCGAGAGGAGAGGGGGCCCCGAGGACTCCGGAGGTCTGTCCTGTGCGTCGGGAGAAGGGAGTGCAATTTCCTAGATCTGGGACATCGCGGGGAGTGGGTGCTGGGGGGAGGGTCAGGAGCTCAGTTTGAAGGTGCCTGTGACATATCCAGTAGAGAAGTGGACCTGGAGGCCGGGTGCACACATTTCAGTGCTGTGGGCAGATGGCGGGTCTTGAAAGCCACGCGTGTGGACGGGCTCCCCCAGGGGTGAGTGGGGTGACCCTCTGCCTGCAGGATGTGGGCACCGGAAGGGAACCTGTTTCCGTAACGATTCCACACGGGTGCACATGCCGAGTTGGGGGCTGCTTCGGTGCAGTGCAGAAGTGCGTGCCGTGCACCTCCCCACCACCCCATCCTGCCCATCACTCCCCGCCTCTGGCCTGCACCGCACGTGCTGGCTCTGCCCTTGTCCTGCTGACATTCGCTCTCTGGAGTCTGGTCCTCCGGCGGCTGCTGTGTCCCCAGTGCCTCCTGCTGCATGGCTGGTGATGGACACAGAAGATGTTTGGTGAACGAACGAGGACAGGTGTGATCAGCCCGTGACCGATGCTCTGCCTGCTGCAGAGGACACAGCCTTAGTGGAGGAGGGGGCAACCCCGAATTAAGTCCTGAGACAGGCCGTCTCCCTCCCTGAGTGTGGGTGGCATCTGGGCCTGGGCCGGTTGAGACCGGTGCAGAATACACACCCCCTGGTACCTTCTAGCTCTGACCTTCTGTGACCTGCTGGACCTTGGGGGGCGGGGACCCTTCCTTCAGTGTTGTCACAGAGGGTCTCCTCGCGCCTACAGTGGCCCCGGGGGTGGGTTCATTTGTCTGAGCTCCACCCTGTAGAAACACCATTCCTGAGGCTGCCTTATGGAAACGGGTGGCCAGTGGCTGTTGACAAACCACACGCCTGCTTCCCGGGCAGGACGAGGTCGGGCTCTCCGTCTCGGCGGCCCGTTCAGCCACCCGCTCAGCCGTTCAGGCGCTACCTAGCACCTCCTCCCCGAGCGCAGCCAAAGTCTGCGTTGGCTCCATCGGCATCTCTGCACATAGATGGGGGCGGGAGGGAGAGAGTAAGGACTGTGACAGCCAGGCCCTGAACCATGCAGGTCAGCCTGGCGGGACCTCAGCCTGCGAAGGTGACACAGAAGACCAGGGTTTCCCCCTGAAACAGACCCCGAAGCCCAGTAGAAGTGCAGGCCTTCGAGATGCTGTTGGTGCCGAGGCTGTGATGGGTCCCAGCGGGCATGTCGTTCCCTCCCTGGTTGTCAGCTCAAGGTGGCCTGTGGGTACCGGGTCTCCGTTGGCCTCGGTGCCAGACATAAAGGAGCAACACACGGTCACTGCCCTCAGAAAGCACGGCCCCTGTCCTTCCTCTGCAGTGATTCCAAGAATGGGTCCTGGGGCGCGGGGCTGCGTCTCTGTTCATTTCAGTCCCCCTCAAATCTCTGCATCGTAATTGCTTTAAAAAAAAAAAAAAAAAAAGCCAATTCAGTTCCAGTGGTATGCTGGGTGAGAGTGCTCTAAAATCTGAGATAAGACCTGGGCTTGCTGAGTAATTCAGTTGTCTGGATGACCCGCTCCCTCAAGCAGTACTCACCTCCTGTCACACTGAGCCTGGTTTATGTTGTTAGTTTTAAAACTCTTTTTTTTTTTACAACTGAGGAGCAGATTACTCATTCGTTTTTCTCTTCAGTTCCTGGGCCAAGGAGAGGGTGTGTCTTCTGCTGGGATCACGCGCCTCTGGAGGCAAGTTAGGGATGGGACTGAGTACAAATCCTGCTTCACAGCCAGGTTGCCTTTGCAAGTGGTGTTTCAATCATTCCCATCCAAGTTCAGCGCACCTTTATTGAAATCTAAATCAGTCCCAACTTGGGGCTACTAGGACCTTGCCTTGCCGCTCGCTGGGGGAGCAAGGCTGGGCTCAGGTGTGGTGGGGAGGGCACCCCAGAGGCAGGTAGGCTGGCTGAACCCCCTCCCCCAGCACTTCCCCCACAGGCCACACCACCACCACATAGAGAGAGGCGAGGCCCAGCACCACAAGCCGCCAACAGCACCGTCAGAGCAGAGCAGGGGTCCCATCCTGCAGAACATCTCTCGGGGAAGAGTGGCTGCATTTTACAAAGTTTCCATCTCGAATGCGCTAGCTTTTCAGTTTGGGCACTGAATGCAGAAAGTTCCAATTCTCTGGGAAACGTGTTCTTCATTCTCCTGCATCTGCCTGGGGCAGGCCTGGGGTCGGCTTCTGGTGCCCCTGCTTTCCTGAATCGCTGTTGTCATTGTTCGGGCTGCCATAGCAGAGTGTCATAGACTGGGGTGCTTATCAACAACAGGCATGTCTCTCTCACAGTCTGGAGGCTGGAAGCCCAAGATCAGGGGCCAGCGTGGTCGGGTTCCGGTGGGGGCCTCTTCCAGGTTGCAGACAGCCACCTTCTCCTTGTGTCCTCACAGGGCAGAGGGAGAGCTCGCTAGCGCTCTGGGATCTCTTTCGTGAGGGCACTAATCTCATTCCTGAGGAGCCCCCCTCATGACCTAATCACCTCCCAAAGGCTGGGGGTCGGATTTCAGCATATGAATTTGGGAGGGACGCAAACTCATACATAACGGCATCTGGCCCCAGTGCTGGGCCTCTTCTCCTTTAAGATGAGGATGGACAAACTTTCCTCCGGAGCTCACTCGGACGTGATGACCTGGGCCCAGTAATTGAGGGGCGGGACCTTCCCATCCGCCCTCCTCACCTTGAGCTCATGCTGGTGATCACACCTAGGGCACAAGGCAAAGCCTGTACACCTGCTGGCATCAGGCCAGCCTCCCAGCCTAGGTGTGCACACTGCTCTGCGTCTGGGTGCAGGGAGGCCCCCAGCACCCCTGTGACCTGGGGCTCCTACAGGCACCCCTGCACATGCGCGAGGCTGTGGGTCCTCCCTGCTCGGCTGGGATCAGCCCAGCTTTGAGCAGCATTGGGATGTCCTCCCTTGGTCTTCTCACTCATTCACACGCTTACCTGCTACGCGCTGAGTCCGCTGGGCAGGCACAGGGCTGAAACATGCTTCTTCCTCCCTCCCCTATGCACCCCCGAGCACCCTGCTCAGCGCCCCACGTGGAGACTTTGCTGGGGCTGTGGTTTCTCTCTGTGCGGGTCCCGCACTTGCCCTGCAAGAGAGAGTCAGGAGCCATCGATGTTTAAATGGAAAGCATAATCAAGCATCCTTCCAATCCTCTTTCTGTGATCACAACAGATATCTTATTTAATGGCCCCAACAGGACTTAGTCTTACGTACTTGGCATTCACATCGTAATAGACTTTCTGAGACGATTGATGGCATTTTAAAAAGTCCTGTTGTTCTCCTGAACTCAGGGAATTCACTTTTTCCCTCAATTAAAATTTCTTTTTTTCTCTAATCTTCCCTCTGTTTTCAAAAGAGCAGCAGCCCACATGTGCCAGGCTTCTCTTGGTTTCCATAGCGTTTCCAGACTCTCATTGAAGGAGCAAGAGAGGAATATGATGATAATGAGTGCTTATGTATTTTCCATTAGGCACTGGGTGTTACCTCATTGCTAAAAGTCCGTATAGAATCAGGGCATCTTAAACAGAGTCCTAGCCGATAAGGAATTAAGGTTTATGAAAATAAAAACATCTTATTGCTAGCGATACACACCACAGTATTTACAAGTGAAATGTTAGTGATGTCTAGGATTAGCTTTAGAACACTCCAGGGGTGTGGGATGGGAAAGTGGAGGATGGGGAGGGCATGAACAGACGAAGTAGGGACGGGCCAGATATCCATGATCGTTGGGACGTTGGGAGTTCATTGTACTGTTTTCTCTGTTTTGTGTTTATTTGAAAATTCACATCATGAAAAGTTTTTTAAAATACATGTATGGGGAACATCTCTTCCAAAGTGGTCAGAAGGAAGAACTATTATGCAGATTGGGCTTGCACAATTAAATAAAGATGTAGGTGCTTTAGAGTAAATACACCTCAATTTTCCACAAGTGTGAAAAAAAAAAAAATGTTCAGTACGCCACTGAAGAACTAGTTTCTTTGGACTTTCTTACCCTCAGACAGTCAGTCTAAAATCTATGAAGGAATATGGAAGGGTCCCAAACTCTGTGTGTGCATGTGTGTAAGTGTGTATGTGCCTGCACATATGGGAGTGGGTATCGTGTGTGTGTATATGTGTGCCCGTAGGTAAGTTATCTGTGTGTATACATGTGGGTGCGTGCATTCACCTATGTGTGTGCGCGTGCATGTGTGGGTGTGGTGGGTATGCACGTGTGCGTGTGTGTTTGCTTGTTTTTAAAGAACCAGCACAGCCTAGCAGTTGAGCCCTGGAGCTGGCCTGCTCAGCAGACCCCTGTTCTGCATCTCACCAGCAGTGGCCCTGGATGGGTCACTCCTCCCGCTGAGCCTCAGGGCCTCCTCTGCATAGGGTTGTTGGGAGGATTAAATGAAGCGGCACATGTGAGGTGCTCAGTGTTACGAAGCTTACTCCTCATGGCAATTACTGTGTGTTTTTATCCTCCTTCTGTGGGAGAGGAAGCTGGTTCAAGCCCCACATAGAGCCTGACTGAGCTCACCTAGCGTAAGGGCGCAGCCTGGAGCCAGGTGTGCTTCTGCACAGACAGGCCCGGCCCACTCCATCCCTCCCGGTGGGCGAGTCCCCACGCACCCACCCAAGGTGCACCCAGCAGGCACCTTTCGTGGATGTTTTCCTCTTCAGCCCTGTGGCCAGTGCTTTTCACGCGTCCGGCTTTAGGGTATTTGTAGTTGGGTTTTTTACTTTAAAGTGTTGCAATTAGAAGATAAAAATCAAATGAAGTAACAAAGGCTAACAGGTGCCTGGTACCAGGAGCATCTGCTGTGCATGAGGGTCAGGGCTCCCGGGAAGCCCTCCTCCTGAGAGGCTGCCTCACCTGGCCTGAGGCTCCAGGGAGCACTTGGCTTCTGAGACCTCACTGTGATTGATAGGTATGGGCACGGTCCTTTCTTTTTTTAACCCACCAGAGCTCTTGAAACACAATAGGCACTTAGGATAGATAGTTATTGATCTTTAAGGGTTTTTCCTATACACTCTGTGCCTGGCTTCAGTATCATTGATTAATCCATTCTTAGCAAATCTACCATTTTATAACACTCCCAGCAAATATCACTATGAAATTAAGGGATGTGGGGAGCTCCACTGAATGATTATAAAGTTCTCTGGAAGAGTGAGACTAGGGAGAGAAATTCTGAAAGAATTAAATGCAGATATTTAAACATATTTTTAAACTATAATAACTGTTGATGCCAGAATAGACAGATGAGTCAAGGGGACCAGAATAGATAGTCCACAAACAGAGCCGTGTAGACACACTAACAAATAGAGCCGTGTAGACACACTAAGTGTAACATTTCAATCTGGCGGGGAAAGAATAAAGCGTTGAATAAAAGATATTGACAATTGGCTCACCATTTGGAAAGGAAATCATTATATTGGTAGATTTATACCCATAAAATTAGAAACTTCTGTTTGGCAAAAAATACCGTAATATTAAAATTAGAAAAATATTTATAAAATATTTTGGACAAACTTGAGTCATTCGCAGATGGTCTTTTTCACTTCTCTGTAGCCCAAGGACTGCAAACTTTTCCTGTGAAGGGCTTTCTGGTCTCTGTGACAACAACAACTCTGCCATTTTAGTGCAAAAACAACCACAGAAAATATGTAAATGAAGAGCCTACTGTATTCTAACAGAGCTTTACAAAAACAGGCTGTGGCTGTAGCCTGTTTACATGTTGCAGTTGAACTGAGTACATGCTCTGTTACTTGGTGATGAAGAGGCCTGTTTATTTGGGGTCTTTTTTGTTTTTTATTGTTTCGTTTTTTTTTTTTTTTTTTTTGCTGTACGTGGGCCTCTCACTGTTGTGGCCTCTCCCGTTGTGGAGCACAGGCTCCGGATGCGCAGGTTCAGCGGCCATGGCTCACGGGCCCAGCTGCTCTGCGGCATGTGGAATCTTCCCGGACCGGGGCACGAACCCGTGTCCCCTGCATTGGCAGGCGGACTCTCAACCACTGCGCCACCAGGGAAGCCCTATTTGGGTATTTTTTGAGGCATCCCATCCAGGCTCCATTTTCCCACACATGGAACCATATTGTCCCATGTGATGGTAAGGTTTTAACAACTTACCAGTGCTCTGGGGGGAAATTATGTGTGTCTGTATATCACATATGTTTATTATAAACTACTGACACAAAGTACGTGTAGAACAAAATTTACAAATAAAAATAAAAGATGCACTCTTCATACTGTAAATTCCATGTAGCCCATCGATACTCAGAGAATGCTTTCATTAATTTTCACCAGGGACTTCCCTGGAAGTCCAGTGGTTAAGACTCTGTGCTTCCACTGCAGGGGTCACGGGTTCAATCCCTGGTCAGGGAACTAAGATCCCACATGCCGTGAGGTGTGGCATGCATGCATCAATCAATCAAAATTTTCACCAAACTCTCTTATCCATGGCCAACCTATGGATGTAGTGGATGAGCAACTGTCTTTCCGACATAAATATAGGTCTGAACTTCATTCGTCAACAACACAAGCAACTTCTTTGCTGAATTGGATAATAATTTTCAAAAACTGGAATATTTTCATAATTCTTTATGCCACTCCCAGTGTAATGACTATAAACACAATACACTTTTAAGTTTAATCTGTTACTAACATTTTCTCTGTCACTTTCAGTCTAGAAAATCAACAATAAATGAAGTCCTTACTTATTGCATTTGTCCATTTCCACGTATAAATTCTCCACCATGACCGATTTCAAGCTACCAAGGTGTTGACTCTGAAGATAAAGTTGGGAGGAGACGCACAGGCCACCAGTAGAGAGTATTTCCATCATGTAGACAGAATAGATGCAAATAACCCCCAGAGTATAGGAAATGACAAGATAAAGTAATTAGGAAGTGGTGATTTCTGAATATTTGTTATCTTTGTTCTCAATATAATTTAATTGTAATTTTATGTAGTTTAATTTTTAATAATAGTTATGTTAAGAACCCGCTCACAACATTCTTGAAAGTGTTAACAGTCAGCTGTATTAAGTCAATGTGAGCTGGCCCAGCACACCCCTGCATATTGGGAATTGTATAGGTAGAGAACTTTCTTTTTTCTTTTTTTAAATTTATTTTATTAAAATATAGTTCATTTACAATGTTGTGTTAATTTCTGCTGTACAGCAAAGTGATTCAGACACCCACTCCATTCCTCCGTGACCCACTACCCCCTTGGCAACCACAAATCTGTTCTCTATGTCTGTGAGTCTGTTTCTGTTTCGTAGATAAGTTCATTTGTGTCATATTTTAGATTCCACATATAAGTGAGATCATATGGTATTTGTCTGTCTTTCTGACTTACTCCATTTAGTGTGATAATCTCTAGGTCCATCCATGTTGCTGAAAATGGCATTATTTCATTCTTTTTTATAGCTGAGTAATATTCCGTGATATATATGTACCACATCTTCTTTATCCATTCAAGCATCAAGGCACATTTAGGTTGTTTCCATGTCTTGGCTATTGTGAATAGTGCTGCTATGAACATAGGGGTGCATGTATCTTTTCGAATTACAGTTTTGTCTGGGTATGTGCCCAGGAGTGGGATTGCTGGGTAATATGGTAGTTCTATTTTTAGTTTTTGAGGAACCTCCATACTGTTTTCCATAGTGGCTGCACCAATTTACATTCCCACTGACAGTGTAGGAGGGTTCCTTGTTCTCCACACCCTCTCCAGCATTTGTAGACTTTTTAATTATGGCCATTCTGACTGGTGTGAGGTGGTACCTCACTGTAGTATTGATTTGCATTTCTCTAATAATTAGTGATGTTGAGCCTCTTTTCATGTGCCTGTTGGCCATCTGTATGTCTTCTTTGGAGAAATGTCTGTTTAGGTCTTCTCCCCTTTTTTTGATTGGGTTATTTGTTTTTTTGTTATTGAGTTGTATGAGCTGCTTGTATATTTTGGAAATTAAGCCCTTGTCAGTTGCGTCATTTGCAAATATTTTCTCCCAGTCTGTAGGTTGTCGTTTTGTTTATGGTTTCCTTTGCTGTGCAAAAGCCCTTGTAAGTTTGATTAGGTCCCATTTGTTTGTTTTTGCTTTCATTTCTAATGCCTTGGGAGACTGACCTAAGAAAACATTGGTCCAATTTATGTCAGAGAATGTTTTGACTGTGTTCTCTTCTAGGAGTTTTATGGTGTCATGTCTAATATTTAAGTCTTTAAGCGATTTTGAGTTTATTTTTGTGTATGGTGGGAGGGTGTGTTCTAACTTCATTGATTTGTATGCATCCAGCTTTCCCAACACCACTTGCTGAGGAGACTTTCTTTTCCCCATTGTATAATCTTGCCTCCTTTGTCAAAGATTAATTGACTGTAGGTGTGTGGGTTTATTTCTGGGCTCTCTATTCTGTTCTTTTGATCCATATTTCGGTTTTTGTGCCAATACCATGCAGTTTTTATTACTGTAGCTTTGTAGTATTGTCTGATGTCTGGGAGAGTTGTTCCTCCTGCTTTGTTCTTCTTTCTCAGGATTGCTTTGGCAATTCTGGGTCTTTTATGGTTCCATATAAATTTTAGGATTATTTGTTCTAGTTCTGTGAAAAATGTCATGGATAATTTGATAGGGATCGCATTAACTCTGTAGATTGCTTTGGATAGTATGGCCATTTTAATATTGCTAATTCTTCCAGTCCAGGAACATGGGACATATTTCCATTTCTTTGAATCATCTTAAATTTCTTTTATTAATGTTTTATAGTTCTCAGCATATAATTCTTTCACCTCCTTGGTCAGGTTTATTCCCAAGTATTTTATTGTTTTGATGCAATTTTAAAAGGGATTTTTTTTTTAATGTTCCCTCTTTATTTCATTGTTAGTGTAAAGAAATGCAACTGATTTCTGTATGTTAATCTTGTATCCTGCTACCTTGCTGAATTCGTTTATCAGTTTTAGTAGTTTTGTGTGTAGTCTTTAGGGTTTTTTATATATAATATCATGTCGTCTGCATATAATGACAATTTTACCTCTTTAGGTAAAGACCTTTTTTGGGGATGAGTATACTTTAAGGTGGATACGTTCAATTGTGACCCAGGCTCAAACCTTACAAAGTGCTCTGCCCCCAACCCCAAAACTCCTTTTTATCCCAATAGCCAGCCCCCCTGAGCAGAGCCTTGGTCCCTCCCCAAGGATCAGACAGCACAATCAGGAGCTCTTATTTCATTGGTTTATTTCTTTCCAAGACCCACGTGGAGGAGTAAGGTCTAATCGCCACTGGTTTAACTTCTTATTTACTAAATCAAACTACTTTTTTTTTTCTTTACTAAGTCTTGCTAATCAGTAAACAGTCACCATTTGAATTCTCAATATGCTAAAAAGTCATTTTTCCAAGGGGGATAATTAACACAGTATTTGGTATAAAAAATTCCATACACAGGCAGACACCTTCTTCATCTCAAATCCCATGGTTAGATGATTGCAAACAGAGGTTTATACCGTTATAGCCTTAATATGTAAGGAATCACTAAGAAGTCTCACAGATCACTAAGAAATATGTGAAGCATCCCACTAGAAAAATAGGCAAAGAGCTTGAAAGAGCAATTCATGAAGAAAAATGACAACCAGTAAACAAAAGCTATTTAATCTTTGCAGTAATAGAAGAAAATACAAATTAAAACAGAGACAGGAAGGTGAATATCAGGATAACAAGCAAACAAGCGGAAGTTCCGGGGATTACAAAACAAAACCGAGAATGTGCCTGGCCTTCTGCAGGTAGGGCCACAGCATGATCTGGTATAGAGAGCCTGAATATAGACGTAAAAAGGCCTGGGTCCCGGTTCCAGCTCCACCGACTACTGCCTAGGAGACCTTGTGAGTGATAATAACTCCCTTGTGGGCATGTTTGGGCACCTGATGGGAATGAACATTTCCAGCGTGACCTGGCACGGGATGGGTTGTCACGGAAGCTCAGTCCCTTTTCCCCCGCTTCTCACATGTATAGGTTCTAACCGCAGCCTTTGGGAACTGGTCCATTTTCCCTCCGGGAAAGCTCCAGCCCAGAGGGAACAGGTAGAGACCTGCCTCCACACCTTTGAAGAAGATTAAACTGGCTGTGATTCTGGAGAGCCCAGGAATTTGGAAACAACAGAATCCAGGGGTGCCGTGCTGAGGACATGCTGGGTTGCCATCCAGCCAGTTCTTTCAAGTTTGGAGCTCAGCAGGTCCATTTCTATCCTTTCTTCTTCTTAAGCAACATTTTTTCCAAACAAAAGCAAAAATTTGCTCACAGCTTGGTTTTGAAACTGCTGTGAGCAGATAATACGCGGCAAACTGCCCTGGCCCTGAGCGGCTCTGTGTGCATGCAGTGAGCCCTGGGGCAGAGCCATGTAAGATGTTCCCACACGTCTTGGCTTTCTTTGGAGCTGGCCCAGAGCACCTGACTCCACCGGCTCCCTTCCGTGGAATCCCATCTTTGGGTTTCTCCTTCCCCCAAACCTGAAAGGTGAAGCCGGGGCAAGATCAAAGAGGTCTAGGCAGCATGTGGTGTGTTTGCCAAAACGTGCGAGTAAAGCTGCAGGGGCCCAGGTGAGTTACGAAGCTGGAACCTGCGCCCCATTCACGCTGACCTGACTGAGAGGAGACAGAGTCTGTGAGAAGCGGGTGGCGAGAGGGAGACCAGGCTCCGCAGAGCCCGGAGTCGGACGCAGCATTCAGGCCTAGGGAACCCTGCGTGGGGCGAGCCCAGAGCAGAGCCTGGCAGGTGTGATCTGAGTTCCCGCCAGGCCACTTTCTGGCCTGGTTCTGGAACCTCTCAGCCTCCCTTCCTGCACACGTGTGACGCGAATAATAGTATCTGCATCACAGGCCTGGGTGAGGTCCAAATGTAGATTTTATACGAACAGGTACTTGGTGAGGAATTTTGAGGTTTTAGGGTTATGAGCTGAAACATCTAAAGCACTGACTGATAACTCTCAGTGTTACGCTCTCTCTTCTGCGTCACGTTCTGCATTCCTGCCTTAGCAAGCTGCGATGCTCCCTTGAATGGAAGGGAAGGGACCAAAGAAAGCCCAGGGAAGTCATTCTTTTCGAACTTTACTTGTGGTAGTTCATGCCTTCTGCATTGAATCGTGTGTGTTGATTACACTTTACTCCTTACATCTCACACCGCACCCGCCGTGTGCTCCCCAGGTTGCCTCGACCCCGCTGCCCTGGGGCCTCGCCTCTTGACCAATGGAGAGGTCTGTCCCCACGTCAGCTCCCTCAGCCTCCACCGAGGTGAAGGCTCAGCTAGGGCATAGCTGCCTTGTTCCCACACAGGTAGGAGCTGCATTGGCCAGAGGGGGCCAATCCAACCCAAGAGGACATGAGGAGGCTGTAACTTTTCTCTCCACTTCCAAGTGACATGTGAAATCCAGGCTTCCCGGTGTCGACTGAAAAAAAAATGCACAACCTAAAAGTTGAGAGTTATGTTTTATTTGGCTGGCAAAGCTGAGGACTTAAGCCCGGAACGTAGCCTTGCAGATAGTTCTGAGGGACTGCTCCAAAGAGGCAAGGGGGAAGCCAGGATGTACAGGAGTTTTTGCAACGAAGTAGTCAAAACATCAGAAGACTATTGTCCATTAAAGAAAACCAGGGACTTCCCTGGCAGTCCAGTGGTTAAGACTTCGCCTTCCAATGCAGGGGGTGTAGGTTCGATCCCTGGCCAGGGAGCTAAGATCCCACATGCCTCGAGCCAAAACAACAAAACATAAAACAGAAGCAATATTGTAAAAAATTCAATAAAGACTTTAAAAATAGTCCACATCCAAAAAAAAAAAATCTTTAAAAGAAAACCAGACATCTCAAGTTAAGGAATTTAGTGCTATTCTGTGTATAGAAAGATGCAAGATGCTGGGCTCCCTGAAGTCATTCCTTTGATATGCTCCTCAGCTATCTGGGGCCAGTATCCTGCTTTTCTCCATCCTGAGTCCCCTTAGGGTGCACCGTTGGGGGTGGCTGCAGTGGCCGAGGGTGGCAGTGGGCAGCCCCTCTGTCTCCATCTGAGTTTCCTCAGGGCTCACGTCAGGGCGGCTGTAATGTGATGGCTTGATGGCTGCAACATCCTTTGTTCACTGATACGGCAGGTGATATTTTAGTTCACACCAGCATCTAGCCACCTGGAGGGGCAGGTAAGGTAGCACACCTGGGAGTGCACGGGAGGTTTGCCCAGGGGGAGCCGAAAGAGAGGCCTACGTCCTTCCCACATGCCCCACCAGGCCCATTCGGAAGACCTCCCCTGGCCTAGCAACCTGCTGCTTTGGTGTGAAGTCGCAGCCAGCTTGGTACTTGTTTCCCCCTTCCCGGCCGCCCCTCCTCCACACTCCTGTTGCCCCAGGACTGCACCTCCCCGTGAAGCCTCAGCCCCTGGGCTTTGGCGCAGTGCTTGCTCTCTAGAGAATGTTGCCTAAAGCATGTGGTCAGTGGCAGACTAAGTGTGCACTTCAGTAATCCCCGTGAACTACTGCGAGGGGTGGGTCATCACGGGCATCCCATTAGAACTGTTTGGGTGTGATTCTGCACTACAGGAAGTGCGGGACGTGGCCTCTCCTCTCTCCCTGGCGCTCAGCCCTTGGAACATGGCTATAAGCAGGTGTTGAATGATAGAGTGAATGTAGGTACCCGCAGCCCTGAACCTTGTTTAAATCAAGAGCTCATATAATTTGAATCAACTGTTTTCAGCTGTGCACACTCAGTAACCCGTTTAATAATCAGTTAAAAGAGGTAGAAATTAGTCTCTCCGGTGTGACTGTTCCTTCCCTTTTTGCGTCATAAAACGTTCCATGGTTTCTTGCGTTGACTTTAAAAAATGCAGAACGTGAGACCTGCGAGTTAAGTTGTGTTGGGGGCAAAATGAGGACTGCAGCCCAGGAGACAGTGTTTCCGATAACTCTGAGAAACTGCTCTGACGGGGCGAGGGGGGAGCCAGGATATATAGGAATTTTGCAACAAAGAGCAGGTAATTGGGAAAGTCAAAAAATTATTGTTAAATAAAGAAAGCCAGATATCTCAAGTTAAGGAATTCAGTGCTTTTCTATGTATGGGAAGATGCAAGAGTCTGGGCTCACTGAAATCATTCCTTTGATGTGCACCTCAGCTATCTGGAGCCAGTATCCTGTATTTTCACATCCTGAGTTTCCTTAGGGCTCACCGCAGGGAGTGGCTGCGGTCTGATGGCTGCTAGATGGCAAGTATTCCTTTCAGCCCTGCGTTTCCTCAGGGCTCACTGACTCACGTTGGAGGGCTGCAGTCATTGATGACTGTGACATCCTGTGTTTATTGATATGGCGGGAAATATTCCATTTATAAATATACCATTTATCCCTTGATTTCTGTTCAGTAGCTCTTTCATACACTGCCTCCTCCTGAGAGCATAGCTGTTCTCATTTTCTTGCTGGTGTTACTGACCACGGTTGAACTGACATCTGCTTTGAGCTAGACTTCACTTCCAAAAGAAGAATGGAGATTTTGCAATCTGTGTTTGATGGCTCAATTTATCTCGTACTGGCAGCTTAGATTTCAAGCATGTGCCTTCTGTGCTGGCTTCCGAGTTTGTCACTAAGCTCTCATTTCTGGAAAGTGTGATTATGGAGAATCGCTCCCGCTTCCTGGAAAGAACTGAGGACTCCGGGAGGTTTCCAGGCACCATACACACGGTTGTCCAAAAGTTCCATGTTTTACCCCATTTGCTTCAAAAGGACTCAGTGTTTCAGTTGGTCTCATTGCCTCCCTTCTGGTCTTTCAGGGGACTGTTATAGTGGTGCTGTTGCCCAAAGTCTCCTAGTTCAGGAGAAAAGGAAACATGATACCCTGCTTGTTCAGGTGCACGTACGTGAGTCGTGGCTTTGTTCATCACCCTATGTCTCGCCTGGTCGTGGATGTAACAAAGAGATGAGTTTCTTCTTTAATATTTCATTTTTGCAAATAAAATAACAAAATGTTGATGAAGGTGAAAAAGAAAATGTATGGGAAGAGGAAGAACTCTCTTGAAACCCCTTCCTCAGGTTCTCCACTGTTGCATCAGGTACAAAGGTGCACCTGCACTGGTCAGCATTCTGGCAGCCAGATCCCCCCCACCCCCTGTGCCAAGAATATGTAAGTGCATTTAATGTTTGAACATCTGACTTTGTTATTTTCAGAAGCACATCATGTTCAATATGTCTATCTTTCCACTTGGTGTTTTTTCGTCTTGACGTTTTACTGCGTTCTAACCGTGCTGCGTACATAACTTTGTATTTCTTTCTGTTACTTGCATATCAAGCGCTTTTTCATGTCATTTTATATCCTTTGTGAGCAGCATTTTATGTATTTTTATAATACTTCACCAAGTAGAAATACCATCATTTATTTAGGCATCCCTCTATCGTTGGGACGCATAGATTGTTTTCTGGGGGTTTTGCTATTACAAACAGACAACTTAGCACAGAAAGCTTTCTCCTAAATTTAAAATTATTTTCTTGGGATCGTTCACCGGAAGTAAAATTACTAGGACAAATAAGCAGTGGAAACCACAAATATACCTACACTGGATACATTTTACTAATTTGCTTTTCAAAATGGTTGAACCAACATACAACTTCATCAGGCACAAGTAGGCACTCATTTGCCAGCTCTCGAGGAGATAAATGATATCTTTCCTTAATTTGCGTTGTGATAATTACTAAGGAGGGTGAACACTTTTCCAAATGTTTGTGTACAAAGTGCGTGTGTGTGTTTTTAATTGCCCTTTCTCCTTTTTTCCAGAGGATAGTCAGTATTGTTATTAAGCTAATAGGTACTCCATGTAAAATACAAATGTAATAACCCTTTCTGGGTCATAGCTCCTATAAATATTATTTCTGGTCTGTTATTTGACTTATATATATTTTTAAGATAATCTTAAATTTCTTCTCCAGAGTTTTGATAATTCTTTTTTTTATTCCCAGTTTGCTTGTGATTTGATTTTTTTCAGAATCTGTTTGATTTGGGTTTTTTTTTTTTAGTATAAGGTAAATATTTTTCATAAATTGCTAACGAATTACCCCAGAACAAAGACAAAATCAAAATGTTAAGAGATGTTGTGGGCTTCTGCATCTGGCAACAGAAAGACCAAGAATAGGACAACTAGCAAAACAACTAAAATATACAAAACAAGTTGTGAAAATAAGTCCAGCCATATTGCTAGTTTCAGTAAAGGTAGATTGCTTCATTTAGAAGACAAAGATTGTCAGATTAGATTTTTTACATGTGTTTGCTGTTGTGCCGGGCATATTTGATTTACCTACCAGACCCCTGTCCACTCCTGTCTGCCCCACTCTGACTGAGGCTGGTCTATCCACAGACTCTCTGCCTGTGGCTGGTGGTGGAGTTCAACCAGGGGGAAACTCCAGCAGGAGAATGGAAAGAGGAAGGAGATGTTTTTTTCAGAGTTATTTATCCCTCCAGCATCCCTCGGGGTCACAGCCCCACCCTCCCCTTGCCGGTAGACTCTTGTACACTTATGGGCTAAACACCCCTTCTGTTTCTAGCCCCGGGGAACTCCATCATCCCTTGTGGCTCTGTTTTGCTCTGCTGACACCTCTGTAAATAGTCTCTTTATTAAAGCCTTATTGGATTATCCTAGTTTAATTATGCTGTCTTCTTCCTGCTTGGACAGACTGATGGAACTATATGTAAGAACAATACCTAAAATATAAGAAAACTGCAAAGTTAAAAATAAGGTGGATGGGAAAAGATAGACCAAGCAAATGCTAACCAAGGAAAGCTGATGTAGTTACGTTAACATCAGACAAACAGAAATGTTATGGTGAAAAGCAATCCCAAAGCTGAAGAGGGTCACTGCGCGTTGATAAAAGATTCGGTTCAATTCTAACTTGGCCTCGAAATATATAATGCAAAAATTTGTTAAAGCCCCAAAGAGAGAAAGACAGACTCACACACAAGGTGGGAGATTTAGCATACCTCAAATATATTTGGTAGACAAAATAGCAAAAATCAGTAGGAAGAGAAGATTTGAACTTCACAGTTGACAATTTAGGTCTAACTAATGGACCTACACCCAACAACCAAAGAATACACTCGCCTTTCAGTCGCAGGTGGATTATTCTTGAAAATTGGCCACGTAGTAGACCATTTGGCAAACTTCAGAGTATTTCCAAGGATTGGTAGTATATAAGCCCTGTCCTCTGAGAGTACAGGTAAGAAATCAAAATTTAAAAGATAACTAGAAAAAGCCCATACATTTGATAGTTGAAAAACACTTCTAAACAACTCAAGTGTCAAAGGAAAATAATCATAATTTACTAGGGAGGGACTTCCCTGGTGGCGCAGTGGTTAAGAATCCACCTGCCAATGCAGGGGACACAGGTTCGAGCCCTGGTCTGGGAAGATCCCACATGCTACGGAGTGACTAAGCCCACGTGCCACACAGCTACTGAGCCTGCACTCTAGAACCTGTGATACACAACTACTGAGCCCGTGTGCCACAACTACTGAAGCCCATGCGCCTAGAGCCTGTGCTCCACAAGAGAAGCCACCACAGTGAGAAGCCCACACACCGCAATGAAGAGTATCCCCTGCCTGCTGAAACTACAGAAAACCCACGTGCAGCAGCAAACACCCAGTGCAGACAAAAATAAATAAATAAATTTATTTTTAAAAAAGGATAATAATAATAATTTAATAGGGAATCTTTGGAACTGGATGATAATAAAAATACTGCATATCCAAACAGGTAATGCAGGTGAAGTAGAGATGAGAGAGGAATGTACGTTCCCAACTGCATGTGTTAGAAAAGAAGAAAGGCTAAAGATTGATGGTAGGTACTTTGTGTCCACCTAGAGGGGTGGGATAGGGAGGGTGGGAGGGAGACGCAAGAGGGAGGAGTTACGGAGATGTATGTATGTGTATAGCTGATACACTTTGTTTTACACCAGAAACTAACACGATATTGTAAAGCAATTATACTCCAATAAAGAGGTTAAAAAGAAAAAAGATTGATGGTAGAAAATGACCAGTAACATAAACTCAAAGAAAGCAGCAAAAAGGAATTTTTAAACTAGCAGAAATCAATGAAATAGAAAACAAACGTATGTAGAGAGAATTGACAAAATCCCTAAGTTGGTCCTTTGAAGACACTAATAAAATTGATAAACCTCTGGGAAGACTGGTCAAGGAGAAAACTGAGAATACAGTTGACCCTTGGACAGCACAGGTTTGAACTGCGCAGGCCCACTTAGATGCAGATTTTGTTTTGTTTTGTTTTCAGTAAATAAGAACTACAGTCCAACACAGTCTGTGGTTGGTTGAATCCGCAGATGCAGGGCTGGCTGTAAAGTTATAGATGGGGGTTGGCACCCCAGACACCTGCGTTGGTCAAGGGTCATCTGTATATAATTTCACGAATGAAAAAGTAGAATGTTATTATAGATCCTATATACATCAAAGTTATTATAAGAAGATATTATAAACAACTTTGTGACCGAAATGTTAAGTGAAATGACCAAAAATAATGTAACAGCAAAATTGACACAAGAAGAAACAAAAATTGAAATTGTGTGATTAAAGAAATTGATTCTATAATTTAAAAGAAAACTCAGGGCGGGATAGATGCACTGGCAGATTCTACTAAACATTTAAATGGAAGAAATGTAATGTCAATATTCCACGGACTCTTCCAGACAGTAGAAAAAGAGAGAAAAAGAGTCCCAGTTAGTTTGATGAAGCCTGAGTATCCTTGATACCAACTCGCAACAGCCCACTATGAGAATGGAGACTTTTCAGCCAGTGTCACTTGGGAACATAAATAGGAAAATCCCAAGTTCAATATTAACAAATTAAATCCAACAGTATTTTTTAAAAGTTCCTCTTTTTCCTGTCTTTTTTGGATTAAATATTTTTGAATATTCCATCTTATTTCCTTTAGGATTTTTAGCCTATTTTGTGATTGTCGCTGTAGACTTGGAGTTAATAGTCCTCCCCACTTTCTGCTATAGTTGTGTGCTATATGTAACTTCTGTACATATTACAAACTCCATCTTGCAGGCATATTTTTGCTTTAAAGGCAGTCATTGTCTTTTAAAGAAATTAAGAGAGAAAAAAAAAAGCTACTCTTTTATATTTACCTACATGGTCACCATTTCTGGTCCTCTGTTCTTTCCTGTAGATCCAGATTCTCATCTGTGACCATTTTCCTTCTATCTGAAGAACTTCCTTCACCATTTCTTATCATGCTGGTCTGCTGGCCATGAATTTGCTCTGCTTGGATTTATTCCAAAATATCTTTATTTCAATCCATCTTCAGTTTGTTTTTAAAAATATGTTTATTTATTGACACACTGATTTTGACTCTGCTTAGAGGACGTCATTGTGATGGTGCTGTGACTCCACCCATTTTTTAAAATTTATTTATTTTTGGCTGTGTTGGGTTTTTACTGCTGTGTGTGGGCTTTCTCAAGTTGTGGTGAGCAGGGGCTACTCTTTGTTGTGGTGTGCAGGCTTCTCATTGCGGTAGCTTCTCTTGTTGCAGAGCACAGGCTCTAGGTGCACGGGCTTCAATAGTTGGGGCACATGGGCTTCAGTAGTTGGGGCACGCAGGCTCTAGGGCACAGGTTCAGTAGTTGTGGTGCACGGGCTTAGTTGCTCCGCGGCATGTGGGATCTTCCCAGACCAGGGCTCAAACCCGTGTCCCCTGCATTGGCGGGTGGATTCTTAACCACTGTGCCACCAGAGAAGTCCTCCACCCATTTTTGAATGGCTATTTTCTCTAGATATTGAATTCTAGGTTGGCAGTATTTTTTGTTTATTTATTTTTGGCTGCATTGGGTCTTCATTGCTGCATGCGGGCTTTTTCTAGTTGTGGCAGGCAGGGCTACTCTTCGTTGTGGTGCATAGGTTTCTCATTGTGGTGGCTTCTCTTGTTGCAGAGCACGGGCTCTAGGCGCACGGGCTTCAGTAGTTGTGGCTCGTGGGCTCTAGAGCGCAGGCTCAGTAGTTGTGGCACACAGGCTTAGTTGCTCCACGGCATGTGGGATCTTCCCGGACCAGGGCTCAAACCCGTGTCCCCTGCATTGGAAGGCAGATTCTTAACCACTGCACCACCAGAGAAGCCCTATTTTTTTTTTTTTTTTCATTTCAGCACTTTAAAGATAATACATTTTCTTCTCATCTCCATTGTTTCTGGTGGGAAGTGCTTGCATTTACTATGAAAACAAACGTTGTTTACATCTAAGCTATCTAGCGTGCAAGGATAACATTTCCTTTCTCATTTTGTTCAGGCTAGCAAGTTTGCCAAATACAAAATCAATAACCCAAAAGTGCGTTTTCACATTTCAGCATGCAGAACTTCTAATCATTCTAAGTGCCTCACTGCTAAATATAGAAGGACCTCCACACATTCGAGAAGATTATGCAACATTAGAACAGACACAAGCCCTGAAGAGAATAAACTTGGAGGTTAAGAGGGAATTCAGGCAGGAAAAGCACAACAACACAGCAAAACTTCAAAAAAAACTATAGTTGGTGTCCCAAGGTAGAAAACCAAGTAGGGAAAAGGCCAGTTCTTCCCTCCTGTGTTTCTCTCCTGTGTGTCTCCTTTATTGTTAACACAGAACTCTTCACTTCTGGTACTTCTAGTCACCAAATGTGTGGGGGGTTTACCCCCACAGCAAACAATTCTCTGCGGCACCGTCTGGGTGTACTCCAATGCACCTCAATTCTGGTACCACCTACCCGGGGACAGAGTCAGGCCCCACAGGCTAAGGGCTCAGTCCCACAAGACTGTCCCCCGCACACATACACACACTGCGGACACCAGTTGTAAGCCTGGGTTATCACCTGTGCTTTTGACCGACTGCCCCGTAGATCTAAAGACCCCCTCCTTGGGTTCAGTTAATTTGCTAGAGCTGCTCACAAAACTCAAGGAAACACTTGCTTACATTTACCAGTTTATTAAAGGCTGTGATAAAACGGTACAGGTGAACAGCCAGAGGAGGAGATACACAGGGTCTGTGAGGGTCCCTAGTGCAGGAGCCTCTGTCCTTGTGGAGTTGGGATGCATCACCCTCCTGGGTGGATGTCTTCACCCACTTAGCAGCTCCCTGAACCCCATGCTATTGGGAATTGACAAGGGTTTTAGGAGCCCTGTGCCAGGAACCGGGGGTCGAGACCAATATATAATTTCTATTATCTCATAGGTATCCTCAGGGAAGATAAAGTATTTCAGTGCTGAAATAAGAACAGGATGCTGCATTTTAAAAAGGAACATTGGGAGGACCAGATAAATGACTTGAAATTTTAAAATATGAGGCAAAAATTAGAAAGGCAAGAGATAGGTTGGAGGAGGAAACCTCCCAGAAAATGAAGAGGGAGTGGGGTGGGCATGTGGAGGATAGTGTAAGAGAAAGGATTCTCGATGTCCTGGGTAAGGAGGCATTGGACGATGGCTAGAATTCAGGAGCTTGGACAGAGCACGTGAGCATCTACCCTAGAAGGGCCCCCTCGGAGCCTGACAAGAGGCTGAGTCTCAGGCAGGACGCGGAAAGGTGGAGAGGGTGGGGGGAAGGACCGCTGTCCCGTTATAGCCCGTGTAGCAGACTCTGTCTTTTCAAACCGTTAATTTATTACTTTGAACTAACTGAAAAATGTTGAAAGATGGTATTTTAGTGTTCTCTATCTCACCCTGTAGGTGCCATTAAGAAAAGTGAGGTTTTGTGTGTTGCCAGACTGTACAAGTGATTGTTCTTTACCTGATATGTGTGTTTCCACACTTCACCCAAAGAAACACTGGTGCTTGGGATTCTGAGATACTCCTTCTGGCACTGAAAATACCATTTTGAAGGGTTTTTATGGCTACAAGATCATAGAGAAGATTCTCCCATCTGCCCGGCTTTACTTCCGGCTCTGGAGGTGTGCACGCATGTGTGTATGTGTGCATGTCCATAGGGGACACATACCTGTGTGCACTCTTCCTTCTTCTTTTCTAGGCCATTTCCTAAATTCTATCTTCCTACCTCTTGCTTGCCATAATGTGGACTTAAAGCACATTTATAACTATGTTAAATTCATTGAGTCAAGGTTGATATTTCTGTGAGTGTATAATAGTTCATATAATGGCTTTATTGAAATATAATTCACACAGCATAAAATTCACCCTTTTAAAGCATCCTTGTATATTTTTATAAACAGAAGGAGTAGTGCCTTTTTTATCCCTTTACCCAAACCTCTGCATTAAACTTTGTAAACAGGTTACCTGGACCTCAGAAGGAAAAGGCTTCCCCTGGAGTGTTATTTAGACTGAAACATATTTCTTGATTATAGGCTTCTCTTTCTTTACTGTGTTTCGACTAAAGAATTTCTCCCTGCATGTTGTAAATGTTGTGGGGGGGGAGAATTAATAAATTCTTTATAGTTAATAGCGTCTCTTATGGCCAAAGAAAACCCAGGAATTCAAAAGTATTAGCTCAGAGTCCTTAATCTAACAAAAACTTTCCCCTGCTCCTAGCTGGTTTGTCTCCAATTGTAAATTCCCCTCTCAAGGATTTTTAACGCTTAATTCAAAATGCTGGAAGAGAAAAGCTTCATTAGTGCTGGTACTTTCTTATTGGCAGATTCAACCTCAGTCTTCCCTTAATTCTCGTTCTTTCTTTGAATAGGAATAATCCTGTTTGTTCATTACAAATTCAATTCATTGAGGGGGAAATGCATTGAAGATGGTGAATGATGATAAAGCCATTTATCGGCAGCCTCTGGGGCATTAGCTAGGATTATCCTCTGCCTCTCACAAGCAGTGCTGGCCCTGAGTGTTTAAGCAGGTGGATTTGCCGTTCTTTCTTCTAGGGGCTCAGGAATCTGATGGAGAGAAAGCCAGGGAATTTGGATTTGGGCATCTTTTCAGACCTCTTCCAGGAAACTAAGGAATGAATGGTACTAGTTGGGTTTTGTAAGGGTAAGCTTGAACAGGCATGCTGACGTCTTGACTAGTAACCAATACACTCTTGTTAAACGCTTTGTCCAAAGCAGACCAACATTCCGGAGTCCTCCCACCTCTGGATGGCAGTTCTGTGGAGTGTGGACTGGGTGTCTGGTCTGGTGTAGCCCTGGATCGTTCTTCTTCTGCTTCTTCCTTGGTTCTTCCCTCCAGGCGTCTCATCTCCTCAAAGCGAGGGCAGGCTCTGGGCATGGTGAGCGTGGTGGGACCTGGTCCTCGCGTGGGCTGGACCCTTGGGGTCGTGGATAAGCGTTGACTCAGCGAGAGGAGAGGACCACCCTAAAGCCTAGAGCCCAGAGATGCGTGTTCCTGTGCATCTCTGCCTTACTCTGTGATGCCAAGTCACTGGTGTCTGATCCTTCTGACTCCCCCAGGTGGGACAGCGGGTTGGAGGTGGGCTGTATACCAGGTGGGCTTCTTCCCAGGTGCGCTGTGGTCTCTCACCTGGCAGTTTCTGAATCAAGCCTCATGAGATGCCAGACTCCATGAAAGGGTTATTGGGCCCCTTAACATTATGTGTCAAGAGCCTTCACAATATTGTATTCTCTCCGGGGAATCTACCTGGGGAGAGTAGTTCGGATGCAGCAAGTGATATTTCCTGCAAATTCATGTATGAAAGCAAAAATGAAAAGGAAACTGAAACACATGTTCTGTTATAACCTATTATGAGAGATTGGTTACGAAAATGCTTATATTCATACAGTGAAATAGTTTGCTGATATTTTAAGATATCAGTATATTAATTTAGCAAACATTTATTGAGCACACATCCCAGAAACTTGCCACACGCTGAGCCCAGTATGCCACGTAAGAAAGGCACATTCCTGCCCACGTGACACCTCTGGTCTGATGAAGGGGAGAAGACAATAAACGGGTGCATAAATGATTTCTGGATGTGATTAACATGATGCTGAGTTAGAGAAGAAAGAGAAATTGCTGCCCTGCGTGATTTCAACTATGTGAAAAACAAACACGCATAGAAAATAGTCAAGAGGAGAATATGCCAGACAAGTTAGAGGTGATTTTTATTTTCTTATTTGTTTCAGTATTTAATAATCATCCCTCTTTTAGAAAAAATAACTTAAAAAGAGAATTGCAGGGCTTCCCTGGTGGCGCAGTGGTTGAGAGTCCACCTGCCGATGCAGGGGACATGGGTTCGGGCCCCGGTCTGGGAAGATCCCACATGCCGCGGAGTGGCTGGGCCCGTGAGCCATGGCCGCTGAGCCTGTGCATCCGGAGCCTGTGCTCCACAACAGGAGAGGCCTCAACAGTGAAAGGCCCGCATACCGCAAAAAAAAAAAAGAGAATTGCACTTCAAATTATGCCATATACTGGAATACTTGTTTTCATGTCTTATGAAGGCAAAAAAAACAGAGACTCCCTTGGTAGAAGTAAAAAGAGCATGTTTACCTTTAAGTACAAAAAAAAAGGAGGAAAATGTCTCTAGAATCACCACTATCTAAACCTTACCCTCAGGTCAGGTTGTCTGCACAGAACCTTTTAGGACAGGGGAGGTCTCCTTCCCTCCTCCTGCCGTCTCCCTGCCGCTCTTTCCTCTGTGCTCCTAACTCACCAGCACGGCACCTGGGCCCTCAGAGGCTCTAGTGAATATCTCTTGCAGGTGGAGAGAAGGAACAGAAATTTAAACCAAGTATGAGCAACCATCTTCTTGGTCCACTTGTAAATCTTTGGTACAAACGTGGCAGAAGTGCACTTTTTTTTTTTTTTTTTTTTTTTTTTTTTGCGGTACGCGGGCCTCTCACTGTTGTAGCCTCTCCCGTTGCGGAGCACAGGCTCCGGACGCGCAGGCTCAGCGGCCACGGCTCACGGGCCTAGCCGCTCCGTGGCATGTGGGATCTTCCCGGACCGGGGCACGAACCCATGTCCCCTGCATCAGCAGGCGGACTCTCAACCACTGCGCCACCAGGGAAGCCCCAAAAGTGCACTTTTAATGCATCTTCGAAGTTTCATCACTTGTCCCCGGCAAATATTTCTGGTAAATTTCTGAATTTATAAATTGCTTCCAATTTTATCAAATCAGAAAGGTGTCAAGCTCTTAATCATCTGAAAAGAAGCTCAGCTTCTTGTGTCAATAAGAGAAATGCAACGTGAACTTCTCTGAATTGTCAGATTGTCCATCCAAAGCTGTGAGGAAGCAGGTATGTTGGTATATTCCTGGCAGGGGTGTGATATGACCAGACCCCATGGAGGGCAGTTTGGCAATGTCTGTCAAAATGACAAATTCACATCCTTTTTGATCCCTCCCCCTCCCCCGCACCATTCTACTTTTAGAAATGTAGACTACAGATACACTTACACATGTGAAATGATATGCTCCTTAGAGTTTATTTAACAAACTCTGTGCAGCAGCTCCCATATGACAGTCACTGTTCTAAATCTCTTACCATCATTAAAGTCATTTAATCCCCCAAGCTACTCTATGAGGTAGATATTATTATTATTATCCCCACTTTACAGATGAGGAAACTGAAGAACAGAGAGATTAAGTACTTTGCCCAAGGCCACACAGCTAGTAGGTGGCAGAGCCAGGATTCAAACCCAGACTGTGCAGCTCTACGGTCCTTGCTCTGCCAACCTCAACAGGTACCTCCTCGTGTGACCACAGTTATGGCACTGTTTGTAATTGCAAACGTTTGGAAACAATTTACGTGCCTGTCAAGAGGGGATTGTTAAGTAAGTGACGCGATATTTCTCTGATGCAGTGATGGAAAGATGACCAAGATGCATTTTAATGGAAAAAGAAAAGTGCAGAAGGTGCTCCCAGGTGTGTTGGTAAAGGGGACAGGGCAGAGTATGTGCTTGTATTTGCTTGGATAAGAATAAAATACCACCGGAAGGGTGCTCAAGAAACAGGGAACCGGTTGCCATGGAGAGAGATGGTGGAGAGAGATGGGGAAGCAGCTGGAGGGGGACTTCCACTGTGTTCCCTTTTATACTTGTAGATTTTGAGCCATTCACATTTGTTGATTATTTGGAAATGTAAATCAGAAGCCCTGAGTACCACAGGTTTTTCATGTTTTTTTTTTCCTTGACTATATAACCAATTTGTTTCTAGATTTTTAAATTAAACTCAATTTTTAAAATTCACGTGTGTGAAAGGTAATATAATATATGCCATGGTTTGCTTGTTTTTTTAATCAAACAATCCAGAAGAGAAAACAATAAAAATGAAGTCTCTCTTCCATTCCTGAACCCCAGCCTCCCGTCCCGAGCCCCTCCTGCAAGACAGCTCCTACTGCTGGTTTCTTGGAATTTTTTCTTTTCTTTTCAGCTTTACTGAGATATAATTGACATGTAGCACTGATACGTGTAAGGCATACAGCATAATGACTTACACATATTGGGAAATGATTGCCCCAATAAGTTTCGTTAATATTCATCATCTCTTATAGACACACACAAAGAAAGAGGAAAAAAACTAGGTTTTTTTCCTTGTGATGAGAACTCGTAGGATCTGCTCCCTGGTTTCTTGGAATTCATTCTGCTCTCCCCCCTCACCCAGGGCGTGTGCCGATCCCGAGCTTGGATCAGCCCGTCTTCTCTTGTTTGTCCTACCAAAACTCTATCCGAAAATAAGAATCTAATTTTAGTGATGAGGCCTTTGGTGGGTGTTTTTGGAGACGTCATATAGGATTGAAATAAATCCCGATTCAAATTATAGCTCACGGAGCCCTTGTTCCCTGCCCTGTAGTTATTATGCTCCCCCTTAATGACAGTTCATCACTCAGCAGTTCAAATGTCCAGAGCCTCTGTGGTTTTGAAATGTAGCTTTAATTTGATCCCCGGGAGTTGAGAACGGATGATCGTTCATAGACAGGCCCTGTGTTTGCTGCACCTGCACCCGTGTGAAGTATCAATACTTCTCCTGTAAGCGTCACTCACTGCGTTAGGGAAATGGCCACGGAAAGAGGCCGGCCCTTTGGAGACCATGTCCTGGGAGACAGCTCAGGACGGTTCTTTTTTTTTATTTTGCGGTACGCGGGCCTCTCACTGTTGTGGCCTCTCCCGTTGCGGAGCACAGGCTCCGGACGCGCAGGCTCAGCGGCCATGGCTCACGGGCCCAGCCGCTTCGTGGCATGTGGGATCTTCCCGGACCGGGGCACGAACCCGTGTCCCCTGCATCGGCAGGCAGACTCTCAACCACTGCGCCACCAGGGAAGCCCCAGGACGGTTCTTTTAAGTCGAAGGACCCACATCCTTCAATCCTGGCCAGGCCAGGAGAGGCCCAAGCAGTGCAGGGCCTGACCTGGGGGCTTCGGAGGCTGCAGGCTTTCAGGACCTGGGGCCTTAGTTGGCCAGGATGATGGTTAAAAAGAAATGGTGCTGCTCTGTGCCCCGCCGTGGGACAGAATCGATTCGTGTTGGGTTGATCCACTTCTCAATAAACCCTGAGGGGCTGGGGCAGCCGGAGCCATTAGCACAAGCCACATGTCCTCCGGCAGGTCACACTGGCCTTCGGCCCCTCGCCTGAGTGACAGTGACAGCAGTGACCTCCCCGACATGGTCACACAGTCCCAAACGCTGGGCACACCGTGGTGAGAAGGGAAGCCGGCCCATGGCCCATGGTCACGTCCAACCCGGCCCTTGTGTGCTTTATTGCATCAGGGATCCCGCCTGGACGTTGCAGGCCAGGTCTCCCCTTCTGTTCTCACCTGAGGGTACTGAGCAGCATGGGCCTCGCTCCCTGGTGGAGGCGGCGGTTGCGGGGGGGGGGGGGGGGGGCTGCTGCCCCCGCCCCATCCCTGTGCACAGCCGGCTGCTCTCCCATGAGCCTCTGTCCTCCCCCCACACCCAGACCAGCGTGGGTGCCAGGCATCCTCCCGTTTCTGAGGAGGTCCTCCCCACACCCAGCCTTGGTGGACATTTGGGTTTGTGCCACCCGCCAAACTTGCCCATCTGCCCTGGACTAACTGGGATGGAAGGAGCCCAAGACGCAGGATGGAGCATCCAAAAAGCAGGACTCCTCAGCGTAACCCAGTTACCACATTTGGGGACAATGGGACAAGGCTGAGTGCCAGGCCCCGCCCCAGATCCACCCACTGGATGTTCCAAGATGGGGAGGGGGCTGCTGCCCATCATGGGGGTGGGGGCTAATGAGGGGAGGCTGTGCCGAGACCCAGGGGCGGAGACTGTGGCCTGGGCAGGAGGTGGGTCCCTGGTCCCCAGATGACGAGGAGGGGAAGATGCTGGGCTCAGAGCCCTGCTGTCGGGGGGAGGGCTCGGGAACCTGAGCCCGGCAGGGCCAGGCACTTCCGTGGGTGACAGAGGCCCCCGGCCAGACCAAGGGGCAAGAGCACATCAAGGGCTTCCCGAAGGAGGCTCTTGACCCTCGGGTGAGTCTGGGTCCGGTGCCTTCCAGGGAAGTTGAAAGAGTGGAGCCTCATCCTGTACGGCACGGCCCAGCACCCCTATACCACCTTCAGCGCCCATCAGTCTCGCTCCCGGATGCTGGAGCTCTCAGCCCTAGAGCCAGAGCCACCCAAGGCCGCCCTGTCACCGTCCCAGGCCGAGGTTCCCGAGGACGAAGAGGACTACACAGGTAATGAACCTGAGGCCAGAGGAGATGCTCATTTTTCCAGTGTAGCTCTTGAAACGCGGGCTGTTCCCGGCGGAAGGCGGGGCTAGGGTTGTAGGCCTTCCTCTTTCCTGGGAGTCGTAATAATGATGGTAATTTGCACTCACAGCTCCTCCCTCCCATGGCTCTCCTAATATTTTACAGACCAGTAAGTATGCTTCAAACCAGTAAGTACTCGCCAACCTTCCCAGGCCGGGAATAGAGGTTCCCTATGCCCAACCAGAACGGGGACTTGCCGCCTGGCTAGTGACACTCCTCTGGGGCGCCCCCTTTTCATCAGAGGCCCCCGTCTTCAGTCTCAGCCTCCTGACCCTCTCCCTAGTCCATCCACTTTCAGTCCTTGTGACCAGAATGTGGGAAGGACCAGGGTGCTACCGGGAGCCCGGGACGGTTGGGCTGAGTGAGCACAGCCAGGAGTTGCTGGCAGTGGAGATCTTGACCCGCCCAGGGGCCTGGGAGAAAGACCCAGCACAGGGTCTCAGACCTGATGTCAGAGGACACTGATGCTGCAGGAAGCAGCTCAAGCCTCTCACAGGAAGTAAAGATGCCTCGTTGCAGATCCTCTTCCTCCTGCTGCGCCCCTGCAGGGTGGCCCTGGGCTCTGGGCCTGCAGCGCTCCACGCTGAGAGCTGGGGCAGCATGCAGAGGACGTTCCCAGCTGCCGGGCTGGGCACAGTTTCGGTCAGCGAGCTAGGTGGCAAGCTCTTCCTTTCTCTCTGAACCATCCCAGTGATTTGTGAGAAACGGAGCCTTTCTGGTTGGGCATACTTTCCTTAGCTAAATGTTACAGCTACTCGATAAATGATGGGTGAGATCTAAGAATATTGATGCTTTGAGTTATCTAATAGCTTCTGAAGAAAAAAAGTAACAAAATGGGAAGCTCCACCAATACAGATCAAGCATAAATTATGGCCGATTCAATTTTAAACTTCTTCTACCGTGCCTTTAAAATGGAGCATTGAATTATGTATGGACTAATCTGCTCTGTTTCCCCCTGTGATTTATAAACTGTGGCAAGATTCAGTAATTATTAATAAAGGACTGATTTTTTTCCCCCCCTTAAAATCTGCTATGACTCTAACCTCACACTGTCCTGGAATCTCACTCTAACTGTTCTGCAGCCCAGGCCTCTCAGTCCTTCCCAAGCCTGGCCCAGGTGGTTAGAGGGGTCTCTGGGACTAAGGTGTGTTTCCGACACTTGGGGAAGTTCCGTGCAATCTCAGGGGCAAGTGGGGCGGGTGCACCAGTCACAGCAGGAAAGAGCGAGAGAGGGGAAGGGGGCAGGAGGGGTGTGGCGTGGAGGGAGAGGAGGAGAGGGCTTCGGGGGGAGGGGGAGCAGTGTGGAGGAGCATCTCGTTGGTGCCCTGGGGGGAGCCCTCCGAGTCACAGACAAACAAGCCCAGGTGCAGAAGCCCAGGGACAGAGAGTGCTGGGTAGGGGAGACTTTGAGGTGGGGCGATGATTCTCGAAGACTTTCTAAATATTTATTTATTTATTTGGTTGCGTCTGGTCTTCGTTGCAGCAGGTGGGCTCCTTAGTTGCAGCATGTGGGCTCCTTAGTTGCCAGCAGGCGGGCTCCTTAGTTGTGGCATGCAAACTCTTAGTTGCGGCACATATGTGGGATCTAGTTCCCTGACCAGGAATCGAACCCAGGCCCCCCCACATTGGGAGCGCGGATTCTTAACCACTGCGCCACCGGGGAAGTCCCTGTTGATGCTTTCTGTGGAGCTTCATGCACAGCTGAGGGGTGAACTGGCAGGGGAGGCTGCGTGCCTTTCGGAGGCGGAGCTGGTCATACAGACAGTGGGGGTGGGGGGCGTGGGGCCCCACCCTCTGTCCGGCAGCGGGGGCGCCAAGCAGCGCTGTGATGGGGGCACGCAGGTGGAGGGCCAGCTCTCCCCGGGACAAGGAGTAAAGGGGAGGAGGTGAGTGAGGGCCGGAGAGGGGAGTCCAGCTGCCCATGGACAGTAAGGATCCCAGGACGGAAGGGGAGCGGGGCTCCTGGGGGGGCTCAGGGGTGTGACAGGCGCCTCGCCAGAGCCATCTGGCCAGCTGCCCTGTGAAGGGGTCAGCTGTGAGGTGGACACGAGTAGGGGACACTCTCAGCCACTGTCACCACAAGTGGATTGGGATGAGGCGAACAAGGACCAAGTCAAATGAGAATCGATCCCCAAATCGAGTGAGTCTGGGGCCTGGGAAGGGGTGGGGGCACCTTGTGCTCCAGCACGACCCCAGCGCCCTCCCCCACCCAGACCACAAGGAGCGTCTAGTGCATCCCCAGGGATGCACGCGGCTCTGAAAGGGCTTCACGGGGGGACCCACAGTGAGAACCTTGGAAATGTCAGCAGCGGTAAACCTTCAGGGAGGGAAGCCAAATACAGCTGAGTCTAACACTGGGAAGGTCTGGAGGCCCTTTAAAGAGGAATGAAGAGGGCTTTGTGCCCCTCAGCAAAGACCCATTGTGGGTGGCAGAGAATGGGGACTTTTGTCTTTCCCTCACGTCCCCAGGAAACTCTGGTGGCTGGCAAGACACCTCTTCTTTGCTTCTGAACTCACTCCCCACCCCCTCCAACAACTAAAACCTTGTAGAAGGTTGTTTTTTCTTCCACGGCCTCAAAAACTTGCATAACGCCCCACCGGGCCCCTCCCTCCCCACATGGGGAGGCTTTCCAGAACCATCTGCCAGAGGAGGAAGAGCGTCGGGGGCCAAGGGAGGTGAGGGTCCCAGCACAGCACCGGCCCTGGCCCCCAGATGAGGAGGACACCTGTGGAGGGGCCGCCCGGCCTGAGGGCAAGAGCCAGTCAAACTGGGCTCTTCCCCGAGGCGCAGGTGGAGGGGAGACCTAGGACAGGGCGCCCGATGGGGTCCCCCAGCTCCTGCGTTTTTCTCCGTCGCTTTGACAACACCACACAGGCTTCCAGAGTTAGAATTTGGGGATCGAGGGAAGACAGGATGCCCCCCTCTGAGGGTGAGAGAGAGGGGAGCTGAAAAGGGCTCAGCTCCCGCCCACCCCAGACCCACCAGGGTCATGGAAACCCACCTGCCTCCTTCACCGCGTGTGAGGGACGTGGCGCATTCTGTTCCAGCCTCTCCCGCTTAATTTCCGTCGGATCTTCATGCTTTCCTTCACGATGGAAATCAGAGTTGGTGGCTGGTCCAGCATTGTAACTCCGCTGCAGGGGAGGACGCTGCACGCGGCTGTCCCCTGCCCCTCCCGCCCCGCCATGGCTGCTCCTCTAGAACCTCACAATGCCCACCTTCACCCACCCGGGTCCTCACCCACCACCGGCTGTCCTGCCTGTCTCGAGTCATCAGACCCTCTGACACTGGAGCCCAGAGCCAGGCTTGGCTCCCAGCTGCGGCGGGTCCCACAGGGTTGGGTGCTCTGGCCCAGCAGGGGCCTGTGAGACCCGGACATGGGGTCCTAGGAGACTGGACGTGATTGAGAAAGCATCTCTATGGGTGAAAGGAAATGCTTGTTTCTTTAAGGTGTGTGCCATCCGGAGTGTGGTGACAAAGGCTGTGATGGCCCTAACGCAGACCAGTGCTTGAACTGTGTCCACTTCAGCCTGGGGAGCGTCAAGACCAGCAGGTAAAGGGCTGGGCCTCCCCTGCGTGTCCTGGAGACGCCCAGCGTCCCGCTAAGGTGGCCAAGCTGTGTTCTCCACCCCCGCAGCCTGGCAGCATACTTAGGAATTAACCAAACACCCCGGAAAGGAGATCACCCTGAGGGTCACTGCTGGGGAATTTTATGTTTTGGTAACCTTTTATTCTCATCTCATAAATAACTCGTGACCATGAGAACTCAGAGGCCGTGGCATTGTTTTGTCTGTGCTTATAAACTTTTTTCTCTCCATTTTGCTAAACAAAAATGGGTCGTATTGAGCATGACAACCACTTGGGAACTGCAGACAAACGTCATCTTAAGGGCCAGTACGGTTCTAAAAGTCAGCACAGTCGGCCGTGAATGAGAAGCCCCCAGCCCTGAGCGCCGGGTAGGGGTGCAGCCCTCCTGGGGAGCTGCCAGGGCTCTGGCAGGGGTGCGGCTGGGACTCTCAGGGTGTCCCCGGGGCCCAGACACAGCCGCAACCTCCCTGCGCTGGGCGAAGACGTTTGTTCTGCTGGCTGGACACAGCCTGGAGACCACTCACTGCCCGTGGGCACTGTCAGTGGGGTTTTGCCGGAGCTGAACATTCCAAAAGTCAGATACCGTCATGGTGTTGCCCAAGGAAGCCAAGCACAACCTGCGAGTGCCCCCCCCCCCTCGGGGAACCTTTGAAAGGGCAGGCGTCCCAGGTTCCCATGCAAGCCCTCAGCCCTCCCCTGCATCAGGAACTTCTCAGGGGCATTAATGGTTTACCTCTGCCCTGGGGCCTTTGTTTCCTCAGAGTCTGCTGACGGGGAGGCAGCTAAGGCTTCCCTCCCAGCCAGCTGCCCTGCCTTGGCCTGACCCTCGTGCTGCCGGGTAGCCGTGGGGCTGGGGCCAGTAGGAAAGTCCTCTCCCGATCTGCTCCCACAGGAAGTGCGTGAGCGTGTGCCCCTTGGGCTACTTTGGGGACATGGCAGCCCGCCGCTGCCGCCGCTGCCACAAGGGATGCGAGACCTGCTCCGGCCGGGGCCCCACCCAGTGCCTGTCTTGCCGCCGCGGGTTCTACCACCATCAGGAGGTGAACACCTGTGTGACCTTCTGTCCCGCTGGATTTTATGCTGATGAAAGTAAGTGTGTGTCCCCGGGCCTAGAAATCAGGAGTCTCTGGGCTGGGGTGCCCTCTCCTGGGAGAATTTTCCCCACCCTCTGCTTCCTGTGTACTCTGTCCTGAGAAAGGACCCGTAACAGGAGGGAGGGAGAGAGGATGAAATCAAAGCCCTCGGACCCTGTTAGTGGATAGCAGTTCACACCCAAAACCTGGCCAGGGTGGTTCAAAGTGACTCAGAAATGGAGCCCCCGTAGTCGGGGGTTGTCACACTTCTGTAGGTCAGTGTCCATTATTCAGGATGGACAGGGAGGTAGCTTGAGCCAGTGGCTCTCAGGCTCGGACCGATTTCAGACATCCAAATAGAAAGACTTCCGGGTAGGCCCTGCGGTCTCTCTTGGAGCAGTGGATGTGGGCGCTGGGCGGGGTGCGGGACCCAGCACCGCTTGTGGCCTTGGTGGTTGAAACTGGGTGAAAGCCCCTCCCAGCAAGAGCCACTAAGCTGAAACCGGGGTCTAAGGCCAGGGAGGTTTGCGGGTCTCCACGAATGAAGAGGAGCCTGCTGCCGGGCATAACGGCTCAGGAGGACAGGTGACCACACTGCCAAGAGGTGGGCGACGCTTTCCTCACCTTGCAGGTGGGGAAGTGAAGCCGAGCGAGGCCACAGGGCCCACAGCTAGCAATGACCCAGTGAACTCAGAGCAGCACAGGCGTCCTGCCATCCTGCCTGTCCTGGGAAGTGGAGTGGTTGGGCTGTGGGGCCGGGACCTCATGCCAAGGTTTGAACACTCACCTCGGCCTGGAAGAGGCCAAAGAGAGGGCTTGGGTTAAATTGATGGAGGACAGTTTTCAGATGACGTGTTGGCCGTTGTGCAGGGAGGGGGCAGCGCTTCCCAGAGCTCGCCTCTGGCCCGCATCCTGCAGGAGGGGTCCCATCACAGCGTTGCTCTCACTCCTCTGGGGAAGGAGCCAGGGATCCTTAAGGACATATAAAGCCATGGAATAACCACACTCTTTAGAGGGGACACAGAGTCATGCAAGACACGTTTCACAGGCTTTGCAAACACCTGCCCTGGGCTGCAACCAGACCTGTTTTCGGGGCAGAGGCTCCTCCATCCCTACCCCCCACCCCACCCCGGGCAAAAACCAGCCACCTCGGTCACCCCGAGAGTCACCCCCAGATGCCCTCGCTGAGCCCCTGCAGCGTGTGTGTGATGCCACCTGTGGGGCCCCGAGGAGGAGGCCCCGAGCACAGGGTGGTGCTGACCGGGTGCCAGGATGAGTGACCTGGGTAATCACCGAGACCCAGGGCTTCCCCAAGGTGTGGTGGGTGTCAGAGATTGATGTCTGTGCAGGTGACCGCCAACGTGTCAGTAAAGACGCCTGTGAGGGCCCTGGGTGGGTGGGGTCACTCAGGGGAACCCTCAGGCCCCACCGGTCACACTTAGGAAGACTGGCATCTCGCTAAACTCTGCTCCGCTGGCTCCAGTCCCAGGGGAAGATGCAGGACTAGAGCACGTTGCCTCTGGAAAGGGCCCACCTCCAAGCCTCAAGGTCATGTGAGGACTTCACTCCAGAAAAGAGGTGTGAGGCCTGTGACCTGACACCTGGGCACGCGGTCTCCACATGCCTCTGGCGGTCGGTCACTATGTCACCTCTCTAGAGACAACGCCGATGACGGCCGTTCCATCAGCCCCGCCTTGGAACACCCGAGTCTCGTTCGCCCGGGTTTGATCCACATCCACTCTTCCCACCTCTTATCTTTTCCTGCTCTTATTTTTCTCCAGATCAGAAAAACTGCCTTAAATGCCACCCAAGCTGTAAGAAGTGCATGGATGAACCAGAGAAATGTACTGTCTGTAAAGAAGGATTCAGGTGAGACCCTCCCTTCAGACCTGAGGCGCGGCCATGGGTATATGCTGGTATGAGTGTCTGTCATTGATTTACCGAGTGTTTGCCTCCTTTTCCTAAAAGCTAAAATTTCAGAGGCCCAAAGCCTTTCAGGATACAGATTCCGAGTCAAAATCAGATTTCCACTTAGAGATTGGTGTTTGTGATAGAAAGTCAGAGGATGGGGAAAATGTCTACATTTTATGCAACATTTGGAGAATTGGTAAGAGCGAGAGTGAATCCTCTCATAGAAAGTAGGGCTGGCGGCTGGAAGGGTAGGGAGTTCTAACAAAGCACAGAGCTCCCTTTCTTAGGCACCGAGCCCCACTCACTCCGGTTTCCTTCCCAGTCTGGATGACTGAGGGAAGGGCAGAGGGGGCTCGCTCTCTGGAGATACTCTGTAAATTCCTGGTTTGCCCGGCTCCACCAAGCTCAGCCCACGCCTCCTTTAAAAGCATCTGACCGAGCTAATGATTTTTTACTAGAATATTTTGGAATGTTGGTGTAGCCTGTTTACTGCCACCAAATATACATTACTTCTTCCTTGAAGTTATCATCTAGAAGCTTAGAAATCATTCTGTGCAAAATTGTGCTGTGGACCCTCCCACGATCCAGTCTTGAACCAGGGCCTGCACTTTAAGGAAGAAAGGGACAGGTCAGCGAGGGCAGTGAGCAGGGGCGGGGCCGGGGGGCATCACCGGGCTCTTGTTAAAATGCAGGTGCTGGGCTTCCCTGGTGGTGCAGTGGTTGGGAGTCCGCCTGCCGACACAGGGGACGCGGGTTCGTGCCCCAGTCCTGGAAGATCCCACGTGCCACGGAGCGACTGGGCCCGTGAGCCATGGCCACTGAGCCTGTGCGTCCGGAGCCTGTGCTCCGCGACGGGAGAGGCCACAGCAGTGAGAGGCCCGCGTACCGCAAAAAAAAAAAAAAAAAATGCAGGTGCTGACCCAGCAGCTCTGTGACTCTGCGTTTCTACCTGGCCCCCAGGGGACAAGGATGCTGCCGTTCCTGCAGCCTCCCCTCCCCTCAAATTCAACCCGCCAGGGTTGAATTCTTTTGCAGTAAGGAGTGAAGGAAGAAAACCAGCATTTTACTCCAGCTGCTCTCACCAACACTGCCTCATTTAATCTTCACAGCAACCTATGACGTATGTGACATATATGGCATTCTTCTTCACATCTTACTAACGGGGAGAGGAACAGTTTCCGGGAGCAGCATGACTAAGGTTCCCCAAGCCCGCCCCACCCCCTCCAGATCAGGGGATCGGAGAGAAGAGGGTCCACTGCCCCATGCTCCTGGGAGTCGGGGGAGGGAAGGGGGACAGGACCCCAGAGTCACACATCATGCCCGTTCTCTGACCCAGGGAGCTGGACGAGGCAGGATGAGGAGTGGAGGGGTGACATGTGGAGGAAGGGGAGCCTCAGAAGGGAAAGGCGGAGAGGTTCAGCTGGCCGCCACTGGGGCCTGGGAGCTCGGCTGTGGGGACCCTCCCGCAGGGCCCCCCCACCCAGGCCGGAGACTCAGGGTGTCAGTGGGAGGCACTGTGTTTCCAGCTCCCTGGAGCCTGTTTCCCAGTGGGGATGTGCTGGGGGGGCGGTTCATCCCTGCTCCTGTGGGTCAGATAGGGGAGAGGAGTTCAGATGCTCAGGCCAGGAGCTGTGTCCTGGGGAGAAAATGCCTCTCAGGCAGCAGCCCCCCAGGTGGAGGCAGCGGTGCAGCCGTGACGAGCAGTCAGAGAGGACTGTGGACACTGAAACATCATCAGCCGTAATCCACAGAAAGCTTCCTTTTATTGCCCAATATCCTCTTTAGCTGTGGCTTCAAATCATCGGTCCCACTGAAGCAGTGAGGGCAGCCGAGCCGTGCGTCCATCTCTTTAGGCTGGGAACATCCATTAGTAAAGACTTGACTGAACAGCTGGGGGCCGGGACGAGCGGGAGCCCTGGGGTCGGCCTCCGCCTTGATACAGAGATGCTTTCGGCCCCACCGACGTCCCCCCCACCAAGTGCAGGAGCCTCTGGCTCTCACAGACCCTGCGGCATGTGTTTGATGTGTCAGGCAGCAGATCCATCTACAACATGTGCAGCAGTGAGCCTGGGAACTGAAGCAGCCGTGGCAGCCAACACCCATTCACACTGCTGGGTGCCCGACACCTGCCAGGGTTCTGTCCTCAAAGTAATCTGACCACGCAGCAGCCTTGGCGGACGGCTGAGGGGACGGAGGGGCAGGAAGCTTGGCTGGCCTGCCCGGGGCGGGGCTGCACGGCTGGGAAGGGGCAGAGGGTCTGCTCCAGAAGCCGTGTACTCGCTGCCTTGGCGAGCGAGGTGAGGGAGGAAGGCCAGAGCCACAGCAGGCAGGGCTGCTGGGTCCCAGGAGCAGATTTTATCTCAGGTTCGTTGTGAAGCACAGAAGGTTTCCAGCAAGGGCGAGGCAGGAGCCCACTGGGACTCAGGGTCAGTCTTGCTGCCACCCCCCCTCACGCATCACAGATGCCAAGGCTTCACCCAGGGCTGCGCCCAGTGAGACCGAGCCAGTGGGGCGACCCACCCGTGCTTGAGTTCTCCTCGTGGGCCTTGGGTTCTAGCGTGATTGGTGTCAGTGAAGAGGAGGTATCGCAGAGCAGAAGAGCACAGAAGGCATGGAGGGCATAGCCTCCCGCACAGGGACCGAGGCCACGGGGCTTTGGGAAGGAGCTTCGGGACCACCGGCCACCAGAAGGCGGAGACTCTGCTTCCAGGCCCGGGTGTCCCTTCCAGCCGGCCTCGAGATGCTGCAGGACAGCTTTGCCGCTTTCATTAGTTCAGAATCTTAAGTGACTCCGAGAGCTGTGCTTTAGCAACCTTCAGTTCCTCTCATGAAAGACATTTGAGGGCAAATCATAACTGAATTAGAGCTTTGGAAAGGATATAAAAGACTGCCTTTTTTTCCTTTTCAACAGCCTTGCACGGGGCAGCTGCATTCCAGACTGTGAGCCAGGCACCTACTTTGACTCTGAGCTGATCAGGTGCGGGGAATGCCATCCCACCTGCCAGACCTGCGTGGGTGAGTTCACGGCCTACGGGGGCCACATTTGGAGCCCAAGTTCCCCAGGCCGGTGGGCTGACTACCTGGAAACCCAGAAAGCCCTAGGACTTGCGGGCTTCCTTGGGTGTTGCAGCATTAAATCCCAGAAGCCCTACCAGGGGCTGGGAGAGGGGAAAGGGGAATAGTGGTTAATGGGTACAGAGGTTCAGCTTGGGAAGATAAAAAATATCTGGGGATGGATGGATGGTGGTGATGCTTGCATAACCATATGAATGCACCTAATGCCACTGAACTGTATGCTTAAATGGTTAGCATGGTCAATTGTATGTTACGTACATTTTACCACAATTTTTAAAATTAAAAAAAAAAAGAAAAACCACAAGGGCCCACTTGGAGCAGCCTGGGTTTCCCGGTGTCAGGAGCCCAGCCAGGTAGGGGATGCTTTCAGGCCGGGAAGGGTTGCTAACTGCTAGTGAGCTCTTGCGTGGAACCCAGCCCTTGCGTCAGGGTAGCAGTGCCGGAGTTTCACGATTCATCGATTCTTCGGGGAGAGGCTGGGCAAGTTCCCGTGGTGAAGGAAGAAGGCTTTTTAAAACATAGCCTGAGTTCCTTGTACCTATCTTCCCTATTTTGAACATTTTACTCAAAGAGGAAAAGATCTCTGTAAACAATTTTATGTGTATTGTAATTTCCCACAGAGATGATAGCATAGCTGCCTTCCAGGCGCAGTTTTTATGCGGAATCGCAGAGAATGATTGTCTTGTTGGGTTTCGTGCTGCAGACTTGTTGGCACCGGGATATTGTAGCACATTCTGAGCTTGTGGACTCATACGTATTTCTGATTGAATCTTCTCCTCTTGATCCTCCTTCCTGACCCAGCGCTTTGGTCCTTGTTCTAAGAAACCCACATCAGGTTGAGTTTTTGCTGCAGTAACGCTGTAAGAATTAGGTCTCTGCTGAGTCACTGATGCCGTAACACGGGTCCCGGGATGCATGGCAGGACGGGGCAGCCGTCCCAGTGTGGCCACGTGAGCCCATGTCAAGGGGCCCTTGACCCTTGACCCGAAGTGGACATGCCATGGCAAAGACCAGCACTCTCAAGGCCTTTGGAAGATGTGCCTTCCTGGGGCCCCCTCCTGGGACAACCCTCCGCAAGGCAGGGGCCCAGCAGCCTTTCCTAGCGTTTGCCTTGTGGCCTGTCATTTTCATGGTTTCTTTGCCTCATTGTTTAGCCCAGGTTGAAAGAGCATCGCAGATGTCACTTGTTTAAATTTCATAGGCACTTGAATCCATAAAATTCAGGCGTGTAGCTTTATAATGCTTTTGATTTCATTTATTCAGTGTGGTTTCCTTTGTCTGCATCCCCACACTGCCTGTTGGCAAACAGTCTCTCACTCAGTCCAGAGACCTCTTTGTCACTTGAGGGGTCAGGCTGTCCAGGGGTCTCCCCTGCTCCCCACACCTGCCTGCCCGGGTTCCCTGTATGCTCTGGGACGTGTGCATCCACCCCGGCCACTGCTAGGACAGGGACCCCACCCACTTCCAGCGCTGAAGGCTCCTCGCTGCCTGTCATGGTCCCTGTCGGGAGCCCCTGGCCACCTGGCCCTCCCCTCCCAGCTCCCACTCTGTGACCACTGCTGCTCCCCGCCTGTGAGGGGCCTGGGTGCGGTGTGGGGAGAGTCGTGGTTAGGCACGAGTACAGCATGGAGCACGGTGGCATCTGTCCCCACCCCAGGCCAGCAGTACCTTGGGACACTCAGTGGTGACTCAGTAGGAATAAGCCTCATCCCATCCTGGTCCAAGTACCCAGAGCCTCTGGCACAGATGATGTGATCCCTTGGGGAACCCGTCTGCCTTGGGTGGGTGCAGGGGACCCGGCAGGGCATGGCGCGTGGGTCAGCGGCTAGCGGCCAGTGGGGCACATGTGTGTGGAGTTGAGGGGCATGAGGGCCGGTCCTCACCCAGGGGAGCACGACATGAAATAGCAGATAAAAACCACCATGACAGGTCAAGAGAGAGATGGCAGAAGAAAGGAACGCGTTTTGTATCTTAGCACCCTTCATAGCACGTTTTTCCTGCCTTTTGAATAAGGGCCCTGCGTTTTCACTTTGTCCCGGGCCCCACAAACGATGCAGTGGATCCTGCCTAAGCATCACCCGTTCTGCTACGATTTTTATGATCTGTGTCCGCTTTTCAAGTGTCTGATGCCTGGAAAGCCTTGTGACTAAATGGAATCCCTGAGAGACTTTGAATTACAAAGTTCACAATGTTTAGTAGTAGTGAAAATAGTTGCTCTAGGAGATCTGTGTTGACTCAGCTTTTGTCACCGTGGTAAAAGATCCGGGACATAAAACCCGCCACTTTGAAGTGCGCGCCTCAGCAGCACTGAGCACCTTCACGTTGTCACGGGGCCGTCGCCTCCGCCCATCCCAGGGCTTTCTCTTCTTCTAACCCCAGCTGAACGGGTTTCATCCGCTTTTTTTTTTTTTTTTTTTTTTTGCGGTACGCGGGCCTCTCACTGCTGTGGCCTCTCCCGTCGCGGAGCACAGGCTCCGGACGCGCAGGCTCAGCGGCCATGGCTCACGGGCCCAGCCGCTCCGCGTCATGTGGGATCTTCCCGGGCCGGGGCACGAACCCGTGTCCCCTGCATCGGCAGGCGGACTCTCAACCACTGCGCCACCAGGGAAGCCCCATCCGCTTTTAAGTTTAGCAAATTGAGCATTAAACTAGGAGCAAACAAGAATGAGTGCTATTTCCCATTGCGGAAGCTCCTAAGGCACTGGGGACCCTGGCGGCCCGGGCAGTAGGACATGGGTGATGGGGGTTGTGGGGGGCACCAACGCCAGATGCTCCCTGCAGATAAGTGATGGGGGCTGGGGCACAAGAGCAGCCGTCCATCCAGAAGGACATAAACCGGACGCATTTGTGGGGCGGCTCTCCCACTGCGTTGCTGCAACAGAGGGAGGACACCCCCGTGGAGACCCCAGGCGGGTGGGCAGCTACTCCTCGTGAAGGCCCTGGAACGCCAAGGGCTCCCGCTTCTGCCTCACGCTCAGTCCTGGGCGAGCTCAGAATCCCCTTCCAAGCTGGAAGCTATGGTTCTGAGAGCAGAAATCAGCTGCCGGAGCACCAAACCTCGGGACTTGCAGAGCCGCCCTGCGGACCCCCGTCTGCAAAGGGGTCCTCCCGTGACGCAGCCCAGAGGCCCCCCGTAGGTCCAGAATTCACTCCACCTGTGCCTCAGCTGTCAGGCCTCAAGCCGAGACAGGACCACAGTGGGGGGAGGTCTAAGGAGGGGCTGTGGTCTCCGTGAGCATCTGAGATGGTTTCTCCCTGAGTTCGATCCTCTAAGCCGTCAGCCGGTGGCCACCTCGCTGCCTCTCTGATGCTCCTTGGGGACTCTGACACGGAAGTGCACACCCAGCACTGACTTGTCGTTGGCCTGAGTGAATGAACAGATGGGCAGACAGGCAGATGGACAGCACGGTTTCTTCTCTCTGGACCACTGCCTGCCCAGGCTGATGAGTCCTCCTGACTGGGCTGTAGATTTTCCTTCACGACTCTTGACCCTTTGTTCAGAGCTCTTGCCTTTTCTGGTCCCCACGCCTCACCCCATAAGCCCTTAGCTGTTTTTTCTCTGTTGAAAGAGTCCTGATCCTTCACACCAAATACCTGTCAACCCCAGGCCCCCAAACCTCTTCTTTCCCTTTTCCCACATTTTCTTACACCAAGTTCTGTCCACTAGAAATACGATGTAAGCTACTGATGCAGCTTTAAGTTCCCTCGAGAAACAGGTGAAAACAATTATAACATCTTATTTAACCCCATGTATCTAAATGCCATCATTTCTACATGTAATCAATATTTAAAAAATCAACGAACTATTTCACTTTTTTTTTTTTAACTATGTCTCTGAAATCCAGTGTGTAAGTGTGTTTGGCCAGGCCACATTTTGAGAACTCAGAGCTACCTGTGGCTGCCCTAGCCGGAATCGGGCCCAGGCCTGCTGGGGAAGGAGGCACCTGGAATCAGGGCCGATGAACGCGGCCCGGGCAGCGGGAGGTGTGCTGAGCTTGGTGCAGCCTCCGTGTCCCCATCCGTGAGATGTGGGCGTGAGGCCCACCTCCCAGGAGTGGCGAGGCGGGCCCAGTGCAGATGCACAGTGGCACCTGGGTGAATCTAGCTGTGTGGTGGCCTTGGGGCGTCTGAATAGGACCTGGATCTCACAGGTGCTGCAGCAGGTCTAGGACACGTGATGGGCAGGTGGGCGGTCCCTGACCTCTGCTGCTTTTCCCGTACCCCTCAGGGCCCAGCAGAGAAGAATGTATTCACTGTGCCCCAAACTTCCACTTCCAAGACTGGAAATGTGTGCCAGCCTGTGGCGAGGGCTTCTACCCCGAGGAGATGCCGGGCTTGCCCCACAAAGTGTGCCGAAGGTATGTGCGCGTTCCAGGCAGTCCTCCTGACTTAGCCCGAGATGGCCGGGGAAGGGCGGTCAGCGGTGCCTGTGGAGGAGTGGCAAGAGGGCTGGGTCTGGTGGCCCCTGTCCCAGGGGCTGGGGGCAGGGTGTGCCATGTTCCACGACAGCAGTGGGTGCAGTGGGCAGACAGGAACCCGTTTACAGAGGGGGGGACCCTGCAGGTGGTGATGGCCAAGGCCACAGTCAGGCGGCGGCCCTCATGCCTTTGTTCACGTCCTGAGTATCTGTGGAGACCTACTGTGTATCAGGCGCTGTGTGGCTGGGAGGGCAGGACGCAGAGGACGGGGCCCTGACTGGCAGAGCCACCACCCCGGGGCAGACGCCAGGGAGCCCCACAGTGTGTTCACAGCATGTCATTAAGGAAACCATGTGTAGGATTTGTTTAAAATTTAAATTGGATAATTTAGAGAAAATACAAGATCCCGACAACTTCCTCATTCTAAAGCCGCTTCCAGCCAGTGCAGAGATGTTATAACCCTGCTCGTTCTCCTTTTCCGCTCCCTCCCGTGTGTCCGCAAGGCGCACTGTCCTTTTTTGGGGGCTCTGAGCAGTGTTCTGTCTTGTCACGGGATGCGGGCAGTGAAGGGAGAAGCCGTCTGCTTGGTGTCCTCTTGTCCTGCTGATCTTGGCTCATGTCAGGCCTCATCACCTGGAGCCCAGGAACAGGGTAGGGCAGTCTGTCTCGTCTAGGCTGAAAGTGACGATGAGGAGTCTGCAGGTGACCTTGAAGATCATGATGGTGGGAGTGGGGAAGGGACCGTCCCTCTGACGTAGACTCAAAGAGGGAGCCTCAGGCGCCCACTTCAGAGCAGTGCAGGGAGACCATGCCCATCTGGCAGCTCACAGCTGGGGACCCACAGTGGGGATCTTTGAGATCCTCTCAGGCTGTGTTTGAGAACTCTTGTGGATTGTAACCTATTCTTTAAAACAAACAAACAAACGAAAACCAACAACCTACGTGAGCAAATGAGAGACCACCTGCTCCTTGCGCTTGTGGGACCCACTCAAAGAGGGTTAGGGTTTCAGCCCCACTACCCAGCCACCTTCACCCAGCCTTGCTGAGTCCTGTGAAGGACCCTCGGCACCGGTGTCTGAAGTAAAGTTTCATTTTAACCAGCCAGCTGGTTCCAGGGTGATTACCCTAAGTATGGCAGCCAGGGACAATGCGGAATTACACAGACACCCTGGCTCTCAGAGGATGCTGGGAATTCCCACGAGTATGGCAGCCAGCCCCCGCAGGGCCCCCAGAAGCTATGGGGTCCCCAGTGCCAGGAGGCGGGGGGCAGGCAGCCCCCGTGAGTCCCTCCTTGGCCGAGGAGGGCAGGAGCTCCCTGGGTGCTCACCTCCACGCGTGGCAAAGCTTTCAGTCCTGGAGGAGCGTCCAGTGCTGGGGCTGACACAGCAGGCCTCAGAGATATACCCCCAGGAAGCGCCCTGCACGGGACGCCTAGGTGGTGAATTGCAGCGCTTCAGAGAATTCCCGTCTCCCGAGTCCCAGGGCTCTGGAGACCCCTCAGTGTGGATGCTCCTGGAAGGACAAATGGCCTTGGGCCTCTCCCCACCGAGGCAGCAGCAGCGTTCAGAGAACCTGGCTTCCCGAAGGCCCCAGAATGCTGAGTGCCGGCCAGGGCAGCCTCGAGGGAGCGAGCAGCTAGGCAGGGCTCATGGGGAAAAGCCGGGCCGGGACGCAGGCCTGCCAGGTCGGCAGCCTGCATGCCAAGTCGAGACCCGTTATGCTGAGGCCCACGGCTGAGAACAGTCCATGATGAGTATCTCAAAAGAGGCGCCGGCCACCCCAAGACTTAGGAAGAGGACCTAGAAGAGGGAGCAAGGACCTCTTTGAAGATAGAGCAACTCGGTGGGGTGTCTGCCCCCCACCCTCCTACCACCCTCCCTCCCCCGGCCCCTCCTGGGTATGTTGAGGCAGGGCAAGACTCAGGCAGGCCTTCTGCTCTGTCCTGTGCCCAGTGTGACGAGATTTCTGCCATCTGACTGTCACCTGGAACTGCCTAAAGACGGGAGGCGGGGAAGTGGTCCAGCAGCAGGGCAGGGAGAGGACTGCATCGGGCGCCGCCCTGCAGAGTTTGGCAGGACAGTCGCTGTGGTGTTTGCGGGTGAGGGCAGAACCAGAGGCGTCTTGAAAGCCCCCTGCCCAAGAGGACCACCTGCCAGGCACGGTAACCTTGACGGAGGAGCCAAGAGGGTCTCTCAGAGAAACAGGGGCCCCGAGGCAATTGGGGGAGCGGCCTGGTGCCGGCTTTTTCCCCACGCCGGGGCCTCCAGATCCGAGCCCAGGCTGGCCGACACCTGACCGAGGCCTTGTGAGGCCCTGAGAGAGAGCCCGTCCGAGGCTGCCCGGGCTTCTGCTTGCGGAACGGGGAGATGCTGGAAAGTGGTGGATTAAGCTGCTGCATTGTGGTCATTTGTTACATGGCCGAAGAAAACTGACGCAGCTCCGGGGGCTGCCGTGGAGATCCTGAGGCTCTGTGAGGCTGAATTTGGAGAAGAAAGGAGCTGTGTGCAGCCGGGTCTCCACTGTAGCCGCCCCCTTACTGTTTATAGCAAAGCAACCCTCAGCCAGGGCCTTCGAGACAGCTGACCACCAATTACATGGCTGGGCTTGGCGCTAGCTCCTGTGTCACTAGCAGACATCATCTGTAAGAGAAGCGGGGGTTGGGGGGAGTGGTCCCCTGTGCAGTGGCATGAGGGGCCCGTGGCCCGGCCAGAGTGGTGCAGCAGGACAGGGGCCGGGCCCTGGGATCTTCCCCAAAGTGCGCAGTAAGAGTCTGCACGTCGGGCCCCGTCCTCCCGCTCCAGGGTCTGTGAGGGGGGAGGGCAGGCTCTTGCTGCAGGAGGATGCAGTTTGCCTGTGGGTTTACACGTTTATAAACATAAACTATGGGCCCGAACTCCCGTTTGGAGGTGCCCTCAGTGACCCCAGGAGAACAAAAGCCAGGCTGAGGGCCTGCTGTCCCGGAGGCCCCGTGCAGGCAGAATCCATGATGGCACCTGACCCCGGCACAGGCCCACTCACGAAGGAGGCCTACAGTGAGCCGTGCTGTTGGCGTCTGGTCGCTGCCTGGGAGGTGGCATCTGTCCCAAGCACTGCCTACCCGATGCCCCGCCCACCCTCTCCGAGCCCTGCTCCCGGGCCTGCAGCTGACAGGGAGCTGGGAGGTGGGTCTAGGGAGACCCAGTCCCTGGAGCTGGTCACGGAGAAGGCAGCAGGTACAGCCCAGGTCCCTTCATGGCCCAGAGCAGGAAGGGGCGTCGGCAGGCTCTTCTGTGAAGGGCCCGACGGTGAGTCGTTTAGGCTTTGCCGGCCGTACAGCCTCCAGAGTAGCCGCTCAGCTCCAGTGCCACAGACGCAGCCACAGACAGACGCAGATAAACGCACGGGACAGTGGAGTGCGCCGACCCTCCCACCCCCAAGGTCATGGCACTCTGTCAGCAATAGTCCTGGGTCCTGTCTCCGGGACAGGTCGAAAGGGCATCCCCACCCTCTGTCCCCAGGGGGGAGACCGACGTCACCACAAAGGAGGCTCAGCCCCGGCTAGCCCCAGGGTCATGTCCGTCACATTCAGGGGAGCCTGGCCCCAAGCCCCAAGAGTCAATGCTGACATCCTCAGGGAGCCACCTGTGGCCACAGTGCCCAGGAGGGCGTCCAGGTGAGCCACGGGGAGGTTCAGAGACCTGGGCCCATCCTCAGCTCCGGGCATCCTCCTGCCAACTGGCCGTGACTGTCTCCGCGCTCCCAGGGCAATAGAGGAGATACATGCAGATGCTTGGCCAGGGTCTCGGGCCGTCGTGGGGGGCACAGTTACAGCCAGGGGTGCAGTGCAGGAGGGCGGGAGGGCTCTGGGAAGGGGCCTGGAGTGACTGTGTCTCTTTCCCATCTGGGAACCCATGTTCCCCTGCAGGTGTGACGAGAGCTGCTTGAGCTGTGAAGGCTCCAGCAGGAACTGCAGCCGGTGTAAGACAGGCTTCACACAGCTGGGAACCTCGTGCATCACCAACCACACGTGCAGCAACGGTGAGCATGGGGGGGTGACCGCCCTGAGCTACCTCGGGGCTGCCCCGGGCAGAAGAGAAAGGAAAAGAAGACACAGGGACCGCAGTCCCTTGGACAGCCCTGTGGCCCCTCCTCTCAGTGACCACTTGGCTCTCCCCTGGGCCTCCTCCCTTCCCTTTAGGCCTCTCACATTGACCAGACAGGCATCTCCACTACCAGCACAGCCAGTGCGGGTCGGTCCGTTGAGTGACTCTTACAAATGATTCTGTTCTCGCACCATTCCCACTCTCCTGCCATAAGCCCAAGGTGGCCTGGGTGTGGTGACATGTGTTAGGAGAGGCCAGACCTTGGAGGTCAAAGTCAGGAGGCCTGAAGGCTCTCAGCCTCCCTGCACATGTGTCAAGGCCCGCGTGTCCATGGGAAGGACCTGCCTCTGTGCTGTGGGAGAGCCCTGGTGCTCTAAGCCGACAGGGAGAGGCAAGGATGGACTGTGAAAACAGGATCTCAGAGGAGACCAGTTTGGGGATTCCGGGCAAGAGAAAGCTTGGCAGGGGACTCTGGCCTGGAGACCCAGTGCAAGGGCCGTGGGCAGACGTGCTGTGGCGAGAAGGAGCCTCCATGGCTCAGCAAGCCTAGGGAGGAGCAGTCTGGGGCTGGCTCTGGGCACTGCGAGCTGGCAGGTGTGCAGGAGAGGGTAACCGCCAGTGCCATGCTGTCCGTGGGCATGGAGCTGGCACCGGCCCCGGCCTGGCAGAGCGTGAAGCCCGCAGAGAGCACCCTGGGCACGCCCTGTGGACCACAAGGTGGTTTTCTTGGCTTGCAGAATTATGTCCCTTCAAAGGCCAGGAAGCTCCTGATTTAGGAAGCCACCTCCTTGGGTTATGTATCCAGCCCGAGAAAGTGAGGCTGTCCCCGGGGGGGTCTCCCGGTTCCCATGAATGGCAACATCCTCAAAAGCCAGCTACCGAGGGGAGGGGCCAGCCTCCATGGCTCTTCCCTTCCCCCTCAGCCTTTCCCTCTTGGTGACCCCCTTCCTCCCCCATTTGGGGTGTCCCCAGGATCACGGCGTAGCCTCCATCCTGCCCCTGCCAGGCCTGACCCCATCTTCCTCCCAAGTCCCCCAGCACAGCTGTCCAGGAAGAGGAACAGGGACCACGAGGGCTCCCTGGCACAGCCCAGGTGTCCCCAGGCCCCGCCCACTCCCCTGCCACCCCGAGTCTGCTTTTGTCTCCCAGACTCAGCTCTGGCCTCTGCCGCGCCAGGCCCACCACACATCACGGGGGTGACTGGGAGGGCTGCCGCCCCCGCTCCCACTATGTCCCCAGCAGAGTGGGGCGATGGGAACAATCCTAACTGGCCCCCAAATCTCACATGTCTCTCCTTTCTCCTTCCCGGGGGCCCAGCCGATGAGACCTTCTGCGAGATGGTCAAGTCCAACCGGCTCTGCGAACGCAAGCTCTTCATCCAGTTCTGCTGCCGCACCTGCCTCCTGGCTGGGTAGGGGCGCCCGGCCGCCCGCACAGGGCAGGGCCCTTCCTGTCTGTCCGTCCACCTTCCTCCAGGCTGTCGGCCAGAGTCTGTTTCAGGAGTGGTACCCTGCATCTGACAGCTTTATCTCCCCAGGAGCGAGGTCCTTCCGCGGCATCTCTGGGCGCCCAGGCCAGGTGGGTGAGGGCTTCGAGGAGGTGTCGGCGATGTCCTCTCACACCCTGCTTGCTGGCTCCATTCTTCTGGCTAACTCACAACGGGAACAGAACCAATTCCAGGAATCCACAGCTCCAGCTTCAGAGCAGCTTCTGGGACCATAAGTTTACTGAATCTTCGAGACCAAAGCAGAAAGGCAGGATGCTTGGTGCATTGCTCTTCTCCCCGTGCTTTTGGGCAGCCCGCAGACCCCTGGGCTGTGCCCCTGCATGATGGAGGGCTAAGGGGCATACCTGCTCATCTGCCTGCCACAGTCTGGGGGATGGTTTGGTCAGACTGCAAATAAAACAGACTTTGGGGCTTCAAACGTGTGACCACTGGGGATGGAGCATCTATTTCTCCATAATCAGCGACTTCTGAAACTGCAGCCATGGCTTAGAAAGTCTAATCCCAAACGGATGGGTTGGAAGGACCCTCCTTCCTCTGCCGCCCTTTCCTCTGAGGGAGCTGAAGGTCCCTGGTCTCTGCATCCTATCTGTGTCTCTGGGAGTCTCATGGCCCAGATGAACAGTCACCTCTGCCTAACACAGAGGGTCCCCAGGAGGCATCCCGGGGGCTGGCCAAAAGGTGCCCCAACGACCAAGCAATTCTTCCTACCAAAATGTAAACCCAGCCTGTGAACTGTTAATTGTCTGTCGTGTCCCGTTTTGTGGAATTGCTTTGAAAATACATTGGCCCTGCTTTTCAGGAGACTTGTTCTTAAGGTGGGCGCCCCTGCGTCTGTGTGTGCTATGAGCCTAACGACACGGCTGGATTTATTTTTGCCAAACCTGTGTGGGTATTTTATAAGCTACGTGTTCTGATTTTTACCAATGTTAATTATTTTGACAAATATTTCATATATTTTCATTGATATGCACAGATCTGCTTGATCAAGTCCCTTTAATATGGGAGTAACATTTGCCTTAAATTTTTTCGAGCTCGTTCTCCATTTCGTCCTGCTCCCGTCTTTGACTGTAACACATTTGACCAGTCCCCTGTCAGCTGGGGGGGAGCCCAGCTGTTGTTTGTTGAATCCACAACTCTGAAAATGAAATCCACAAAGCAAATACAGTGTTAACCCTAAATTAATAAAAGAGTTAACATTTCATGGCAAAGGAGCCTGTGTTTCTTCCCAAGGCACAACGTTGAAACGTGGGTACTGGCCAGTGTGTGAAATGGCTTTATGTGTGCTTTTATTTCAAGGTCTTTGAGCTTTAGCGAATAATGCTGCAGCAAAGTCGTGGGAGAATCCCAAAGTTCCAGCTCCAGGGTGTCCTTTGGCAAACAGACCTTCTTCAGGCCACAGAAGCCCAGACTGCAAGCCTCTTCACCTGGCTGCGAGTGTGATTTCATTAGGTTACAGCTTGTCTTCCACACAGTGGCTGAAATCCCCGCACCTGTGGGCTCCGCGCTACATGGGATTTTTACCCTGGCCTCTCTGTGAGGTCGGAGTTGTACTTACTAGGAGTCCTTTGTCTGCAAATATAGGAAAATGCACTGACTAGAACTGACTTGGGAAAAGACAAAAGTCGGGGAGGGCCGTTGTTTGGGGATTCCAGGGTTGTTTCGGAATTTCAGGAAAGAGGTAGCCGGGGCTTGGGAGCCCTGGGACAAGCATTAAGTGTCACCTGGACCCTCACTGCAGCAGTGCCTCCTCTCTGTCCACTTGATGGGACAAATGACAAAACCACTCAGAGCTCCCAAGAAAAATTGGTGCCCATCCAGCCCTCTAAAGATTTCTGACTCTGCTTCGGGCCCGGGTTCGTCTGCCTTGCATCCATGTTTGCCCGGTTCCACCAGTTCTGGCCACAGGGACACGTGGCCCCGGAGCCCTTCCAGTGACCACGTGGCCGGAGGTGGGGAGCAGCGTGCAGCTCTCGGAAAGCGGGGGAGGCTATGCGACCCGCCAGCTAGCTACCGCCACGAGCAGGACTTGGCCCGAGTTGTCAAATGTGACGTAATGAAGGACTGAGTGAGTGTGTTTGGGAGACAGTAGCCAGGACTGGGCAGAATATCAGTAAGAATTCAACCTCCACCAGGAGCCTGATTGAATTAAAACCAGCAACTTGCTAAGCACCTCTGGTGCAGGGCACCATTTTAGCCCCTAGAGCTTTTTGTCCACTGAGAATTCATGGTTTAACATGTTTGCAACTGAACCAGAAATCAAGTCCTGTTATTACCAAGGACACCACCTACAAGAAGGCCAGCGGGCAGCACATACCCGCCCGGCAGTGGCTGGGCCAGCCTGTCCCGGGGCTGGCGAGCGCAGTGCGGAGTTGAGAAGGTGTTCACAAAGGCCTAAGAACCAATCACCCCCTTGTTAAAAGGGACTGACCACATAAAATGCCTGTTTGCAAATGGTCCGACCTTAAGATTATCTGGACTCTGTTGGGGCAGGACACGTCTATGGATTTTGTTTTGCATGATGGACTCGTGGGGCATGTCCTCTAAACCCCTCATTTCACAGACCGAGGCTCGTAGAGCTGAAGTGACTTGTCTGGGGCCGCCCACTGGCGAGGGTGCTCCATCGTGTGCCCCGGGAGGGAGGCTGGCTCTTGGCAGGAGGGATGGTCACTTCTGCAGCTGGCCAAACATGGCCACGATGCATTCATTTTAAGCTGTCTTCATTACCAGGGGATGACATTTTTCTGACGTTGTCCCCAAAGTCTTTGGCACCTCACAGTGGTCCCCAGATGCACCTCCCCATCCCTCCCAGGCCACTGCTGATTTTATACGTTGTACCTCTTCAAAGGGCTGGGGAGAATTGCACTTTTTACAGGAGATGCACTTATAGTGGGAAGGAGGGGGGTGAATGGAGCTTTAAGTACAAAACGGCGGGGGGGGGAGGGGGCAACATAGTCTAAATGTGGCCAATGGTGCAGTTCCCTTGAACTTGGGGGACTGCCCTTCATTGCATTTAAATCATTGATAATGTGGCTGGAGGAGCCTTAAGCCTGCAAGCTTGGGGCACACTGGGGCCCCTGGGAGCAGGTGAGGGGTGGAGGTTTATATAACAGGACGCAAAGGGGAAGGAGGTGGAGAAGTGAAGTAAAAGGAAGGTTATTTTAATAAGAACAAGCAAGGGTGATGGAAAGTAATACACCATAGCCATTCTCTGGCATTGTAAGGTTCTGCGCAGCCGGCTGAGAGGCAGCTAGGGGCCGACTGTCATGAGAAAGGAGTTTGCATCCTGTCCCAGACTTCTCAGCTGCTTTCCTTCATGAGCCAAGGCTTTATCCGTCCTGCTGGTTGTCTCAGGCTGTCCTGACGCCCCAGGCTCTGCGGCTTGTCCGTGCACGGAACAGCACCCCCTACATGGCACAGCGGCTCCTACCACCCAAAGCTGCCCCTCCCCCGGGCACCCCCCACTCTGTATCAGCTACACCAAGGGTGGTCCTGTTGAGCAGATGGGCACCAGTGTGCCCAGAGCAGAGCACATCTCATTGCAAAGACAGTGGTTCTCACCCAGGGGGTGATTTTTGTCTCCCTGGAGACGTCTGTACTGACATCTAGTGGGTAGAGGCCAGGGATGCTGCTAAACATCGTGGAATGCACAAGACGGTCCCCGCAGCAAAGAATTATCCAGCCCCCAAAGGTGCCGAGGAGGTTGAGAAACCCTAGCCAAGAGAAATGAAATCAAAAAAGAAAACCTGTTCTCAACTTCCTAGAGATACCCTAAGATGAATAAAACCAGCTATAGCTTATGTCCCTGTTTGTGAGCTGAAGCAAGGGAAACCCGTACTACTTTCCTTTTTTAAAGTAAAGATATAAACCCTTCTGGTTTTTTTGTTTTGTTTTGTTTTTGTTTTTTAACATCTTTATTGGAGTATAATTGCTTACCCTTTTGTTTTTAATTGAATAGGAGAAGGGCTTGTCAAATCAGCTCTCTGGTCTAAGGACTCCACCTGGTGGTTCTCTCGGGAATGAAGTGAAGTTTGGATTGTTTTCTTTATTTTGAAACAATCAATCGCAAGGCAAAATTACAGAAAAGTTGCAAGTACAGTACAAAGAAATGTTTTCCTGAACAATTTGAAAGTAAATTACCGATGTAATATCCTACCACCTCCTAAATACTTTAAATTATTTCCCATAAACAAGGATCTTCTCCTACATAACCATGGGGATCAGGAAATTGGTATATTCCTACCATCAATCCTCTGACTGGATTCAAGTCTTGCCAGCTGTCCTGATAATGCCCTTAGCAAAAGGGTCCACTTTAGATCACTCTCTGCATGTACTCATCAGGGCTCTAGCCTTCAATCTAGAACAGTTCCTTGGTTCTTTGACTTTCATGACCTTGAACCTTTTAAAGACGACCAGCCAGTTATTTGTAGGCTGCCCCTCAGTGTGTGCTTGTCTGAGGTTTCCTCATATTTCCATTCAGGTCAAGCGTCTTTGACATGAATCTCTCCGAAGCCATGCTGTGTTCTTGTCATTGCATCCTAGTAGGTGATACAAGACTTTGACTTGTTCCATTATTGGTGGTGTTAACTTTGATCAGGTGATGAGGGTTCCATCCCATACGCACCCCCGCCCCTGGGCTATGAAGTGATGCCTGCTAAAGGATGTCCACTATCCAACATTGTGCTGATGATCCCAGCCAAAGCAATAGGGCAAAACATAAAGAACTGGTATAAGAATTGGAAAGGCAGAAATAAAACGTTCATTATTCTCAAAGAGCAGGGTTAGGCATGTAGAAAATCCAAAAGAACAGTTATAGATTAATGATTAGAATTAGTAAATGACTTCAGCAAGACTGCTGGATACAATGCCAGTATCAATTGTATTTCCACTGTAAATCAACTGTATTTCAATATGCCAGCACTCAATGATTAGAAAATGGAATTTTTAAAATAGAAGATACTGTTTACAACAGCATCAGAAACTATTAAATAACTAGAATAAATCTAGTAAAAGAGGTATAGGACCTCTACACAAAAGCTATAAAACACTAAGAGAAACCAAAGAAGATCTAAATAAATGTTTATGGATTGGAATACTCAATATTGTAAAGATAAGAATTCCCTTCAGGGACTTCCCTGCTTGCACAGTGGTTGAGAATCCGCCTGCCAATGCAGGGGACACGGGTTCGATCCCTGGTCCAGGAAGATCCCACATGCCACGGAGCAACTAAGCCCATGTGCCGCAACTACTGGATCCTGCGCTCTAGAGCCCGTGAGCCACAACTACTGAGCCCACGTGCTGCAACTCCCGAAGCCCGTGTGCCTAGAGCTCATGCTCCACAACAACAGAAGCCACCGCAAAGAGAAGCCCATGCACCGCAACGAAGAGTAGTCCCTGCTCACCACGACTAGAGAAAGCCCGCACGCAGCAACGAAGACCCAACGCAGCAAAAAAAAAAAAAAAAAATTCCCTTCATCCACAGTTCCAATACAATATAAATCAAAGTATGGGTTCATTTTTAGATACAAGATTTATCTATAATTTCTATTAAAATGCAAAGGGCCATAATAACCAAGACAATGTTGAAAAACAAAGTGGCTCTCTTTTTGAGGCGAATATCAAGTTTTAAAATAGAGCTTAGGGCTTCCCTGTTGGCGCAGTGGTTGAGAGTCTGCCTGCCGATGCAGGGGACATGGGTTCGTGCCCCGGTCCTGGAAGATCCCACATGCCGCGGAGCGGCTGGGCCCGTGAGCCATGGCCGCTGAGCCTGCGCGTCCGGAGCCTGTGCTCCGCAACGGGAGAGGCCACAACAGTGAGAGGCCCGCGTACCGCAAAAAAATAGAGTAAAATAGATCTTATTATTATAAAGACAGTAAGATGGTATGCAAAAATAGGCGACTAAACCCATGGAACAGAATAGCTAGTCCAGAAGTAAATCCTCACATATTTAGACATTTGATTTATGAAAAAGGAGATAGCACTGTGGCACAATGGTGAAAGGATGGGCTTTTCAATAAATGGTGCTGGATCAACTGAATACCCAGATGAGGAAAAAATATATCTTGATCCCTACCTCAGAGTATGTATGAAAATCTATTCCAGACAGATTGCAAATCCAAATGTGGAAGGGGAAACAATAAAGCTTTTAGAAGAAAAGATTTATAATTTTGGCATAGGCAAAGATTTCTTAACGAGGACTCAAAAAACATTAACCATATAGGGAAAAGTTCGTATATTAGGCTATGTTAAAATTAAGAACTTCTGTTCACCAAAAGACAGCATTAACAGAGTGAAAAGGCCACAGAGAGAGGGAAGATAGTTACTGTACTTTTATCTCACAAGGACTTCTATCCAAAAAAAACCACCTACAAATCAGTAAAAAAAGGACAGCCCAATAGAAAACCAGACAAAACACCTAAACAAACACTTCACAAAAGCTAATTAAATGGACAATAAATATATATTTTTTAAAGTTCTCAACTGTGTTAGTAATCAGAGAAATAGAATGAAAACCACAGTGGGATACCACTACCAACCCACCAGAATGGCTAAACTTAAAAAGACAGGCGATACCAAACGTCAGTAAGGAGTATAAACTGGTACAACCACTTTGGAAAATTAGTAGTATCTACTTAAGCTGAAAGTAAGTAAACCCTATGGCCCAACAATTCTATTTCCAAGTATATATCAGTATATGTGTTCACTTAAAGATATTTATTATAATGTTAGTAGGTGCACTATTTATAATAGCTCCAAACTGAAAATGACCCATGCTCATCAACAGCAGAATAGACAAACTGTGGAATATTCACACAGTGAGAAACTATATAACAACGAGAATAAATGAACTACATCTACACACAAACAGGTTAAGCAAGAGGTGCATAAGGTGCAATTGCATTTTGCATAAATACAAAACTAGGCAAAGCCAATCTACGCAAGATGTTAGATTAGTGGTTACCATTGGGGCAAGGGTGTGGCTGGAAGAGGGCAAGAGGTGTGCTTCTGGAATGTGCAATCTCCTGTTCTTGATCTGGATGTCAGTTGCTTGGGTGTGTGTAGTTTGCAGTCTGCTGCATGTATATCATGCTTCAGTAGAAAGTTCAAAAGGAATCAATTCCAGGAGAATTGGAGAGCTAAATGTGAAGGATAAAACAGCTGAGCCTCTAGTAGATAACACAGAAAAACATTTTGGAGATTCGGGAAGATTTCTCAAACAAGACACACACGTGAATACACATACACATAAACTGAACTATGTAAAAATTAGAAACTTCTGGTCATTAAACAACACCTTTTCATTAACGGTGAAAAGGTCAGTAAGCAGAAAACCCTTTCTGGGTCCCCGACCTACATGACCATAGTAAAAGTGTCCTCCCCAAGACAGGACAAAAGACACTGTCAATGGGCAGGGCTTCCTGAGCTAAGAAGTTCTTCTTCTGATGTCTGTTCTTGAATCGGACCCTTTGAAAGCTTGTTTCTTTTTCAAAATGGGAGAGGCAGTCACATTCTTATCCTTTTGATTCAATTTACAGCCCAGATCATGATTTGGTGATTTGGGGAATAAGATGTTTTCCTAGACCAAAATGGATTATAATGAGGATGTATGTGAGGACAGTATTTCCACTCCCTGTGAGATCTTTGGTATTTAAGCAGTTTTAACCAAAAAAAAAAAAAAAAAAAAAGTGAAAGGTAAACCACAGAGTATACTCATATCCAGAATATATAAAGAAATCCCATAATGAATAATAATAATAATAAAAGGCAGACAACCCAACAGAAAAAGATGGGCAAAGACTTGAATGGGCACTTTGCAAAAGATATCAAGAGTGGACAACATATACAGAAGATCCTCAACTTTATTAGTTATTAGAGAAAAGCAAAGCATTAGTGCAATACCACTACACACACACCCACCAGAATCGCTAAAATTATAAAGACTGACAGTGCCAATGAGGGGGACGTTGGAAGTGATGGAAACCCTAACACATCACTAGAGACTGTGGAAATTATTTCAGCCTCTTGGCAGTGATCGTCAGGCATTATCCATCGATGATACCACATCCTATGTCCCATTAGTTCCACTCCTGGAGAAATTAAGATGCACGTGCATCAGATCCACGCACATGAAAATTTATAGCAGCATTATGCAGAACAGCCCCAAACTGGAAACTCTAATGTCCATGAACAGCAAAATGGGTAAGTTATGGTGTGAGAGACACAATGGAATTCTATACAACAGCAAGTAAACAAACCTCTGCTGCCTGCAACCTGGATGGATTCCAGGCACGACACAGAGCCGAAGAAACCAGGCACAAAACCAGATTGCATGAGTCTATATCAAAAGCAAGCAAAACTAATCTATGGTGTTGGATTCGCAGTTGCCCTTGGGGAAGGGTGAGGGGGGCAGGTTTTCCGAATAGTGTTCGTTTAGGAGGCCGGCGGCGGCCACGCGGGTGTGCTCACTCTGCTGCAGATTTCTGATCTAAGCGCTTTCCTGTGTACCAGGCTTCAACATGAATATCTATTTGTCTGTAGAGCACAGGCCTAACCACAAATTCGACCGGGGCGGGCGACCCAGCCCGTCCTCATCTGGTACGCCGGGGGCCAAAATCCGGGACCCATCACTGGACCCACGGGTGGAGTGAGGACAGTCACAGCCTCCCTTTCACTTCACGGTGCACGGATGCACGAGAAAGTTCCCTTTGGGGGCTTTCACATTTTGTTAACTCGCGGACACCGCTGTCTGGACTCGGGGTCCCTGCAGACCGCAGCGGTGCCAGAGGAACAGAGCCAGAACCAGAGCGGAGCCCGAGCCCAGGGGCGTGGCTCCTCGATTGCTTCGGCCTGGACGCTGCTCAGCCCGCGCACGCCGGCGGCGATTGGTGCTGCCTGGCGTGGGCGCGGGCGCGGGCGCGGGGCATGCCGGGACGTCAGTGCGGCGAGAGGAGCGGGCGGCGAGGCGGGCGGGAGGTGGCAGGATGGTGAAACTGACGGCGGAGCTGATAGAGCAGGCGGCGCAGTACACCAACGCCGTGCGGGACCGCGAGCTGGACCTGCGGGGTGAGTCGGACGGGGGCGGGCGGTCCGGCCTCCCCGCCCGCCAGGCGGCCCGGCATAGCCGCGTGCGCCAGGGCCGGAGCGTGGCCGGCGGCCTGCGTCCCGGGCTCCGAGCCGGGCTGGGTCCCGCTGTCGTCGGCGAAAAGCCGTCTCTGGGCCCTTCCGAGGCGCCCCTCACCCCAGCTCCTCCCCGCACACACGGGGCCGCCGCGATGCTCTGGTAGGACCGCGGGCCTGTGCCGGGCCAGCCGGGCGGGCTTCGCGGCCTGAGCCGCTGCGGGGCCGGGAAATACACGATCTAGCGGTTGCGACCCTCGTGCGGAGCGAGACGCGTTAACTTGCTGTCGTGAGAGTGTAGACAGGGTAAGGGAGCGAGGAGACGAAGTACGGGACAAAAGCGATTGTCTTCCCGATATTTGCCCCTCATTGGCTTCAGTCGTCTTTTCCCCTTTTACCAGAACATTGCAAAGAGCGGACTGTGGGAGCGAGGCTGGCGCTGCCCGGTGCCTGCGGAAGGGTCGCGGAAGCCCCCGAACTGTTAGGTTCCTGTAGTGATTTCCGCCTCGGCGTGCAGCTCGTCAGCATTTTAAGGGGCGGCTTCTCCGGGGATAAGATAATTAGTCTTGGCCTGAGATTCGCTCCCACGGGGAAAGCGCGGTCGCCGGAGCAGCACGGCTGCGGGCTCTGCTTTCTGCTTGCTTTTTTGTTTGCTGACAAAACCCAGTACTTTCGTTTTGTTGAAACTGAGTTTCTTAGAGAAAGGTTCAACTCAAGCGTAACCGACCGCTTTCACAGTCTTGGCACAGGTGATCCCTGCCTTCTCTCTGAATCTGAAGTGCACCCCAACGTTGAGGAGTCTTGTTTTGGTGCAGCACTTACTTTGATGTAGCCCTTACAGCTCTGCACTGTGTACTTTCACCTTGGCTCGTTTAACTTCTTTTTTTTCTCCGAGCACTTAGCACAATAATTATGCCCGTGTTAGACAAATCAGGGAGTATTTGAGTTGTCCACAGGGTGATTTACCATTGTGTGTGAACTATTGACTTTCAACTCTGGGTTTGAGCTGGGGGAGATGAAGTAAGGGGGAACTGTCATGATATCATGAAGACATCCCAATGAGTTCTAGGAATCGGGCCTGTGGGTTGCAAAAGAGGTTGAGGGCTGTTGTCCACCATGTGTGAACAACGTTTGGACGCTGACAGTTAAGCAGCTCACAGCGTAAAGTCCTCTTAGGCCACTTCACTAGCTCTGGGGCCTTGCTTAGAGCAGCATTAGGCACCTTGGAAATATTCTTGAAAACTGTTAGGTACTAGTTACTGCTAGTAAGTATTCTCATCATTACTGCCCTTGTCACCATCGCCATCTTCATGTCCACTGCTAGACTATAAGCTTCATGGCAGCTGGGACTTGTGACTGTCTTGTTCCTTGTACTATGTGCCAGTACCTGGTAGTGTCTGGCAACGGCATAGGTGTTAGGTAAACACTTTTGGAAGGAACATTAGCTGTGAGTCCAATTACATGAAATGCTGCTAATGTTTTAGGTGCCTTTTAATTATATTAATACTTGTGTGGGTGTTTTTTTTTCCTCCTTTTTGCAGGGTATAAAATTCCTGTCATTGAAAATCTAGGCGCTACCTTAGACCAGTTTGATGCCATTGATTTTTCTGACAATGAAATCAGGAAACTGGATGGTTTTCCTTTGTTGAGAAGACTGAAAACATTATTAGTGAACAACAACAGAATATGGTAATTGTCTACTAGTGGAAAGTAGCTTTTTCCCCCTAGAGTAAATGTTGCAGAGTTCCCTGAAGAAGTTGCAGTATATACTGCCAGTTAAACCTACATATTTCTTTATTTTTCTTTTTAACCTACATATTTCTTAAATGGAAAATGAGCTGCACTTGTCTCATACAGATCCAGAGATTAATTTGTCATTGGTCTAGTCTTATTTGCATTTATTCAGAAATCTTGTGTGTATATATATATGTTCATGGTAAGTTTCTAATTTAAGTTAAAAACATGCTGCTTTGTACATATTTTGGTTGATTTCTAAAATAATAATTTAAATTATCAGGGGTCATATTAAAGAGATAACATAAAATTCAACAATTATATTTTTGACTGAACATCTCATTCTACCTCAAATCCTCTGCTATTTGTTCTTCTTTAACTGCAGCTGATTTTTAGAATATTGCTTATTGAAATTAAGATTTTTTTTTTTTTGACCCACGTTCATCATCTCTGTAAATTTTGTTGGAGAAAAGTTATTAAAGGTCTATAGACAATGTCTTTAAGAAGTTCTGGGTGTTGAGTTGCGTTTTTTTAATAGGTATATTTCTCATGAGTTAACTATTCCGTTGTGGTTTGGTTGGTGTATCTTGTGCTTGAGCTGTGAATGCAGAACCACTTGTATTTCTGTGCTACCTGCACACAAGTCCTGAGATGAGCAAAGTAAGTCTATTTACACAGGACTTTCTCTTCGTCTTAGGTCTCATTAGATAGTGTAGCAGTGGAAAGAGCCCTCGGCAGCTTTCAGGAGGCATTTCAGGAGGCATGGGTTTTAAAATCATCCCACTTCTGTGACCTCAGACAAGTTTCCTCTTTGTGCCTCATTTTTCTTCTGTTAGAGTGTTGGAAGAAAGATCTCTAAGGTTCTTCCTGCTTTGAAGTCCTCTGGGCAAGGGCTTAGATGAAGTTGTTAGCTCACTTAATTTTTACTTTCATTAAGATTTTTTCTTTTTATTTTAGCCGTATAGGTGAGGGACTTGATCAGGCTCTGCCCTGTCTGACAGAACTCATTCTCACCAACAACAGTCTTGTGGAATTGGTAAGTTGAACAGGGGAAAAACGTATTTGCAGGGAGGAGTTAAAGGTACTACATGCCTTTTATAGAAAACTTGGAAAATCCAGAAAATTATCTCATCATCCTTTTTCTTTTCTTAATTAATTCAGGAAAAGGGCCTTTTTTGGTTATGTGTTGCAAATATCTTCCCACTCTCTAGCTCACCTTTTGACTCTCTTAGGGTCTTGATAGAGAAGTTCCTAATTCAAGCATAATCCATTTCATCAGTCTGTTGTTATTAGTACTTTTGAGTTCTGTTAAGCTTCCCCTACCCCAGGGTCATAAAGAAACTCACATATTCTGTTTTCTAGAATCACAGTGTCCGGTATGGTAGCTATTAAACACAAGGGGCTACTTTGAATTAAGGTATACTAGAATATAAAATACACTACAGATTCTAGAGCGTTAGTACAAAAAAAAAAAGAATATAAACTATCAATTTTTTTAAACTGACATTGAAATGGTAATATTTTGGAAAATAGGTAAAACAATGTATTATTAAAATTAGTTTCTCCTGTTTTAATGTCACTACTAGAAAATTACATATGTGACATACATTAAATTTTGTTGGAGAGTTTTATTCGAGAAATTATTGTTTTACTCCACATTTAGATCAACGATCCATTTGAAATCTGTTTTTTTTTTAAATTATACTTTGTTTCTTTATTTTTTTATAAATTTATTTATTTATTTTATTATTTTTGGCTGCATTGGGTCTTCGTTGCTGCGTGTGGGCTTTCTCTAGTTGTGATGAGCGGGCTTCGCATTGCGATGGCTTCCCTTGTTGTGGAGCATGGGCTCCAGGTGCACGGGCTTTAGTAGTTGCGGCTCATGGGCTTAGTTGCCCCTCAGCATGTGGGATCTTCCCGGACCAGGGCTCGAACCTGTGTCCCCTGCATTGGCAGGTGGATTCTTAACCGCTGTGCCACCAAGGAAGCCCCTGAAATCCAGTTTCTTATGAGATAGGGGGCAAGTTTCATTTTCTCTATTTGGATATGATTATTCTTATGCTTTTTAAATTTCTGCTCTGTGTATAATTTTTAACAAAATTGAGCTTATACTATACATTGTTTTGCAACCTAAATTTCTCACTTAAATACTGGATGTTTAAGTTCATATGATATAACTTGATTTAAGGTTATTATGCCCTTAACCCCTCCCTTCCCTATTTCCCTGATTGTTCCTTTCCTGGTGGACGAGGTCTATAAGCTTCTTTCAGATTCCCAAAGGAGTACTTGACTCCAAAAGTAAGAAAGCACTGATCTGAGGGCATGTCCTTTCTAAACTATATGAGGTATGTGCGTTCATAGGGAACTTGTGGCATGATGGGGGCAGTATATTCTGTGTGTTGTAATTGTGTTTAAAGCTGTTTGCAAAGATGAAGGCTGTTTGTCCGATCAGTCACCGAAAGAGGTGTATTAAAATATTGCATGATAGTGGATTTGACTGTTTCCTTGGAGTTCTGTCAATTTTAGTTTTATATATTTTTAGGTTATTTTATTTGATATATCCAAATTTCATGTATCTTACTGATGAAATAAACCTTTTATGTGTGGTGACCCTCTTTACATCTTGTTAGTGCTGTTTTACCCTGGTTGTCTATTTTATCTGCTGCAGTATACCAAAACAAGCTTTCTTTCAATTAGTATTTGCATAATCATTTTTTTCATCCTAACTTTACATTGTTTTACTGTACTTATATTTTAGATTTGTCTCTTGAAAACAGCATATGATAGGATTCTTTTTTTAAATCCAGTCTGAAGTCTGACCTTTAAATGAAATAGTTTGTTTATGTTTAATGTAATTACTGGTATATTTGAGTTTATCTTCTTTCTTTTCTAGAATTTTTTATTTGTTCCATCTATCTGCAATTTTTTTTCTCTCCTGTATTGCTCGCTCTCTCTTTTTTTGGTATTCCACTTCTCCTTCTGATAGTTTAGAGATTAACTAATTATTAAATAGACTCTGTTTCTATTCTTAGCATCCTAGGAATTAGCACACCCATATTTATCCAAGTGTAAAGCAGTTAACCAGCACCTCTACCTCCTGAATAATGTGGCACCTTAACCATCTCACCGCCCCCCACCCCCCCGTGAAGACGTCACTGTGTTTTGCACAGTCCGTATGTGTGTCTGTGTGTGTGACTAAATTTACCGTTCTTCCTTTCTTTTGGTTTTGCAGCTTTATTGAAGTATGATGGACAAATGAAGATTATATATGTTTAAGGTGTACAATGTGAAATTTGATATATGTATACATTGTGAAATGATTACCACAGACTAACATATTCACCACTTCACCTAGTTACCTTTTCGTGTGTGCGGTGAGAATACTTGAGATCTACTTTTTTATCATATTGAGTACACCATATGTTATTTTTAACTATAGTCGCAATGTTGTACCTGAAATCTCTAGAACTTATTTATCTTATAACTGAAAGTTTGTGCTCTTTAATCAATAGCTCATCTCCCCTTTCCTCCACCCCCCCAGCCTCTGGTAACCACCATTCAACTCTGTTGCTGTGAGTTGGACTTTTCTTGAGATTCCACATAAAAGTGAGGTCAGGCAATATTTGTCTTCCTTTGTTACTTTTCGTATTGTTCTTTAGATTTCCTTTAGTGATGGTGTGCCAGTAGCAAGCTTTAGAGATCCCTCCCATGCTGTTGTGAGGTATTTAAAAGTGGCAGCTTTCTGAGCACCTGGCTGTGTTGCCCTCTCCTGCTTTTACTTGTACTTTTTTCCTCATTGTCCCTCTTGGCCCTGTCCCACTTAGTTCAGATCTGTTCTAGCAGTTTCTCCTCCATGTGGGGCTTTGTTCTGGAAAGGGCAGTTTCTGGTGGAGTGAAGTCCCAGATTGCTCGAGCCCTTCAGGCGTCATCACACACTTAATGTGTTCATTATTGGGACATGCCTATCTTTTGCCTATCCTTTCTCAAACTGGGTACCTGTCAGTCGCTTTGGAGTTCTCGGGTCTCTTGGATGCCTCTCTGCCTTTCCTCTCTTCTGCCTTTATGGATGTTGTCACCAGGCAAGTCATGTAGCTCTCACAGTAGTTTGTCCTCACTGGCTTCTGTGTTAGGTTCTTGCCGGAGTACCTTTTCATCTAGTTTGCTTGTAGTTGACCGTACATTTTGGTTTTCCTATCCTTATGGCACTGTGTTTTATGACATAATTTGGGAAGATTCAAAAGCTAACCTGCCTTCTTCCCATATACGTTTTTTTTTTTTTTTTTTTTTTTTTTTGCGGTACGCGGGCCTCTCACTGTTGTGGCTTCTCCCGTTGCGGAGCACAGGCTCTGAACACGCAGGCTCAGCGGCCATGGCTCACAGGCCCAGCTGCTCCGCGGCATGTGGGATCTTCCCGGACTGGGGTACGAACCCGCGTCCCCTGCATCGGCAGGCGGACTCTCAACCATTGCACCACCAGGGAAGCCCAATATATACGTTATTTTTTAAGTGTACTCCTTGTCCTTGAAAATTTTATTTGAAGAGGTTTGGGGGCGCCTAGAATAAAGCTGCCTTCCCTCAAAGATGACATACCCGTGTTGCTCCCAGGCACCAACAGGAAAAACCACCTTACACCAAGATCACGGTTTGAGGTTCCCTATGTGAACAACTTGTTCAAAAGTTACAGCAGTTTTCACATTGCTTTCTTTTCTCAATCACTGCTTCAAGCTCAGTAGTCCTTTTGAACTTGCTACAGGAAATGATTTTTTTTTTTTTGGTCTCTTCTGCTGTTGAGACAGAAACTGTTGTGGCCAAGATATTAAGTTTAAGAAGCTCAAATTTATGAACCAGGGTATTCAGTAGAAATGTACCAAGCATCTGTGATGTGCTAGTGTTGTGCGGTTCTGGGGCAGGAAAAACAAATGCATAAAAGACAAGATCAGTCCTTGCTCCAAAGGCATCCACCATTTCACAGTATCAAAATGGGGTGTGGTATTCGTGTTCTTACCTGTGGCTGTTATTTTACAGGGTGATCTGGACCCTTTGGCATCTCTCAAATCATTGACTTATTTAAGGTATGGAAATTATTTGTGGTGGTGACAATAAAGTCTTTTAAAATAACACCATTACCAGCCTTGATCTTAAAGTCATCAGTTAGTAAAAAGTACCTTTAAAAAACAAATATTGAAAGTATTTCCTTTGGGCTATGTTAAAATTTCCCTAGTGTTAAGTTCTTATGACATTGAAATGTGAAGAATAGTGAACTTTGCCTTACTTCATGGACTCATTAGATTTTATTAAAATGGACCTCTTGAATGCTGTGCTGTGAACAACATTGGCACTGTATTGTTCCTTTTCTTGTAGTATTCTAAGGAATCCTGTAACAAATAAGAAGCATTACAGACTATATGTGATTTATAAAGTTCCACAAGTCAGAGTACTGGATTTCCAGAAGGTGAAACTAAAAGTAAGTATTACTGTGTTGTAAGTCATTATAGATTGGTGTGTTTTCCTTTATACTTTCGTTACTGACTTTTTAAATGGCCCAGTGATTTTTATCATTGGTTTATAATGAGAATGGGGAGGGGGTGATAAGTCAATTTTCGCATATGGTGTTTATGGTGGGACTTTGAGTTCCGGTTGTCTTGTGTGGGGCTGGCCTTTCTAGAGGTGGCACAGCCTCAGAGCCGCCGTGGGCACTGTCACAGCAGACGGCCTGCTTAGATGCACTCCCTGTGGGGAGTGTAATGTAATCCACGTTTCAGTACCTTTAATTGTTAGAATGATTTTCCCTTTATTGGGGGATTTTTTTTTCTTTTTTAACCTTCTTAGTTCCTTGAGAGCCCCTCCTTGAAACTCGGGGAGGGAACTTTCTTCAAGGACCTTCACCAGAAAGGCGACCACTGTGTCTCCTTTTAATGTGAAATTGGCTTCGTGGTATTTTCACCAGCCCAGAGTATTCCAGGAGAGTTTTCTTCCATGTTTTCTGAGGAATGCATCTAAATGCATGTGGTATTCCTATTTCCATTAACTATGTGTGTGGTGTCGCTGTAGGAGCGTCAGGAAGCAGAGAAAATGTTCAAGGGCAAACGGGGTGCACAACTTGCAAAGGATATTGCCAGGAGAAGCAAAACGTAAGATCCGGATATCCAACTTCACTCCACTTCACCTTCAGAAACATTATCTGTCTGGCATTTTGCCTCCTGCAAAATGAAATGAAACACCTGTGACTAATACAGTACTAAATTTGCGTGATGATGATCCATGACCATCAGTGGTCCATGTATCACATGAGATTTCTACCAGGGTAGCAGAGCAAATATTTCAGTATTCAGTCTTAGTGTGATATTATATACGTCCTCCTTTCTCTGTAGGAAGATGAACTGGGTGGTGTTTCTGAAGGAGAGAGTTTCTTGTATCAGTTTGTTAACAAAGATAAGATACTACACTGGTTGAATTACTTTCAAAAGCTTTTGAAAGTAAAAGAGAAGCAATTTCTATTGGTCTGGATTTGACAGTTTTGTACTTCCCTTCCCTCCCAAGTTTCAATCCAGGTGCTGGTTTGCCAACTGACAAAAAGAAAGGTGGGCCATCTCCAGGGGATGTGGAAGCAATCAAGGTAATCATGTGTTAGGATTCTTGGACTGGAGTGAGCTGTTATGGGTTTAGGACACAAAATTGTGTAATAACCCAAGTAATAAATCAAACACTGCAAATTTTCCCCACAGTTGTTAGAATCCAGCTGTATTTTTGTGTAAGGAAAAACTGGCTTAAAGATATCATATGACCAGACTTTGACTTGAATTAATTATATGAGCCAGTCAAAGTGGAGGCAACTCTGGTCTTTCTCATTTTCCCAGGATGTGTTTTATTTGAACAGTTAGTTACCTTTGCATGCTGTCTTAATTTTTATTTTGAAAGATTTGCTACCTGAAAGATCCTGCTTGATGAGAAATCCTAATTTTATAATACTGCCTCCTAAATTATCCAGTAGCATAATTCCAAATAGGTACTTCAATTAGCTAAGATTTTAGGACACGAGCAGCGATTATTTGCTCTCTTATAATAGGGTCTACAGCTGTTTACCAATTTTGGAAATTTATGATTTGGTTTTGGGCTTGATTTCACTGTGCCAGTAAAATTCTTCCCCCAACAAAGAACTATTTAATATTCCAACTCAAAAAGACGGTGTGAATTCCTGTGAGTGTTTTCTGGGTGGTGGAGGCTTAGATGAAAGTAACTGTCCGTCTCCATTGTCTCCTGGCATCCAGAATGCTATAGCAAACGCATCAACTTTGGCTGAAGTGGAGCGGCTGAAGGGCTTGCTTCAGTCCGGTCAGATACCTGGCAGAGAACGCAGATCAGGTAACAATGTTCTGTCTTTATTTCCAAATTAATGGTACACTTGGAGTGATTGCAAAACAAATGGTACACTTGGAGTGATTGCAAAACAGTTTAGATGCTACGACCCAAGAATGCTACAGTAGTGCCTCATTACCATCTAATCTAATCCACACAAAATGCCTTTAAATGCTCTTTGAAGAGAAATCATTTGTTAAAGAATGTTATGTTCTAGGACTCTGGGGTTTTTGTAAAAGTTAAGACAAACATTATTTCATAGCCATGGAATGAAAGCGAACAGTGGAGGTGACCGTGTTGCCTTTGACCCCTGTCCATGTAGGCTAGCTTAGCAGATGAGGACACAGGCTCCAGAGCCAGAGGCTGAGGGTCAGAGCTTAGCTTCACCAGTTCTGTCCTTGGGTAAATTTCTTAATCTCTACTTACTCTTAAATCTGTGTCCTTATCTTTAAATCTGAGATAGTGATAATGGTAACCTCAAAAGGTTGTTGGGAGCACTAAGTAAGATACTTCGTAGGTAGCACTGAGCATAGGGTGTGAGCCCTTCTGATAGTAAATGCCAGCTTTGTGTCAGGCAAACTGGTGGACACTTGGGTATAAAGTGAAAACTACCCCAGACTGTGCATATTACAAGTTTGATATGAATGTAACTGGGACCTCTGTCTAGACTGGCAGCTCAGGAAGTTTCCTTGGGGAAATAATGCTGGAACTGAAGCTAGAAATGAGTAAGACGTTAATTAGACCAGTGGTTCTCATCCGTGTGGTCCTTGGGGCCCTGGGGCACACATTTTTGGTTTCCTGGGTGACGATGGAATGGGGGTGCATAAAGCACCTCTGTGCCTACATGGGTGGTTGGCCCCCTGCACTCGTGCTGGCTCAGGTGAGAGGCAGGCAGCTTCACCAACGTGAAGTGAGCTTGCCACTTCAAGGGGAGCAGCTAGTATTTGTTACCAATGATGATCAAATTTTCAAGCAGAAATTAAAAGCTGGTAAAATTTTTTTCCACAATTGTAACCTTGACAGTTTCCCAGTACTTCCAGACTTCTCTGCGGAAATTGTTGCTATTAATGAATGTGATTTTTTTATATAACATATAAAGAAATGGGTCAACATTTGGAAGACCTGTATAACTCAGTGAACAACGTTTTCCAAATGATGTTACAGAGTTATGCATCCATTCAGAGTACAGAATAAACGGGTGGATTTTCAAGTCAGAGAGTATGAAAAGTTCATTGATAAGGTTTCAGACTCCACACTGCAATCTAACCTTTAAGAAACTACCACTTTCAGGACTTCCCTGGCAGTCCAGTGGTTAAGACTTGGCTTTTACTGCTATGGGCCTGGGTTCGGTCCCTGGTCGGGGAACTAAAATCCCACAAGCCAAGTGGCGTGGCCAAAAAAAAAACAACTACCACTTCTGTCAAGTTTGGGCATAGTATCAGAAAAGAATATCCACAACTGCCTGCAAAGACTTAAAATACTCCTCCCTTGTCTAACTACATGTCTGTGTGAGGCTGACTTTCTTCATACCCTTCAATCAAAACAACATACTGTAGCAAGTGGAATGATGAAGTCACTACACGGGTCCAGCTGCTATTTGGCAGACATTACAGAGATGGGCAAAACTAGAAAATAATGCCGACTTTCTCACTAAATATTTTTGTTTTAGAAAATATTGGTATTGTTATATTTTATAAAAATATAAACAGTTACTATATAATAGATTTATTGTTTTAATGAATTACTGTTTTTTAAAATACTTTTAATTTTCTAACATACTATCGATAAATGTAATCTACTTAAACAAAAGCTCTTTGGGTCCTAAAATTAAAGTATTTGAGAACCCCTGAACTAGACAAAGGCAGAAAGGCATTCTCGGGGCAAGGAACTGCACTGGCAGAAAACCTGTGATAAGAGAGCCTTGCACACTTGGACTGAAGGAGGACAGTGTGAGCCAAGGTCAAGGGATGGGGGAGAATGTGGTGAGACGGGCAGCAGAGTGAGCTCTCAAGTCCAGCCCCTCCGGGGACTGCAGGCCTGCAGTCCCAGTGCCGGAGGAGGTCTGTGGTCCTGAGAACAATACAGGTCTGTCAAAGGCTTTCAAGACTCCCTGGTAACAGCTTGGGGGAGGAAGCTGTGTCTAATTGCTTATTGGGACTGCAGTATCACAAAATTACTGAATTAATTTGCTTCCCCTAAAGTGTTTTATTTGAGCCTTAGGCTAGCTTTGGATTTTTCAGTGTCATCTAAACATGCAGGCACATTGAGGACAGGAAGATGGAGATTGTTCCTGGTTCTGTCAATTTCAGTGGGCCCAGGCTTCTGAGTAGCACTTCCTGTATCTAGAAATGTAATGTTTGGGTCTAACTAGAAACAAACATGAGACTTTTTCCCTAACATTGACAGGGTTAAAACATTTCCTTTATCAGAATACATTGACTAAAATATCTGCAATAAATTGTTGACAAATAACAACTGTTTCATTGTTGTTGCCATATTTTTCTTAATTTAGAGACATAGTCACTAACTGACTATCCCCAGCATGGGGTAGGTATTCCCCCCCCCGCCCCTTTTTTAAATTTTTTTGAGTGTTCCCAGTTTCTTTGCCCATAGTAGTGGCAAGAACAAAACAGAAAGTGTAAGCTTTTTATGTTTATAAAAAATGAGTTATCACGCTTCCCTGGTGGCACAGTGGTTGAGGGTCCGCCTGCCGATGCAGGGGACACAGGTTCGAGCCCCAGTCCGGGAGGATCCCACATGCCGTGGATCGGCTAGGCCCGTGAGCCATGGCCGCTGAGCCTGCGTGTCTGGAGCCTGTGCTCTGCAACGGGAGAGGCCACGGCAGTGAGAGGCCCGTGTACCGCAAAAAAAAAAAAAAAGAGTTATCAGCTTGACTAGAATGGCAGGCAAAGAGTTTGACTTTCATAAAACACCTTTGTGACCCTTCCCCTTAGGAACTGACAGTCCTTTCCAATACCTGCCAAAGATAGATGGTCTCCAGACCCTAAACTCCTCAAGGCAGAGGCCACTGTTGGGCTTTTGTGCCTTGCCCAGGGCCTGGCACACAGCAGCCTCACGGATGGGCGCTCACACACTGAGCAAGCACATTCTCTAAAATTGATATTACTTCCGGCTTTGTGTTTTTCTCTAGGCCCCACTGATGATGGTGAAGAGGAGATGGAAGAAGACACAGTCACAAATGGGTCCTGAGCAGGGTGGCCTCTAAGGATCTCAGGACATACAAGAGTCCACTTCAGACAGGTCCTGCTTTTTGAACAGCTTTGTTTGTGTCAGCAAGGTAGAGTTCATAAGCATTGTTGAAATGCTTAAGACTGCTGGTAATTTTGTAATAAAAATTTTGAAATCTAAATGCCAGTTTTCTATCAATAGTGCAAATAAAGGACATGCTGTGCTGCGGATTGCACATCATTGGGGTGTATGTGTGGTGAGGCCTGGACGTGTGGGAGTTGGAAATGCAGGAGGGCGGATCTTGTGGGTAGGCTTCCCAGTCCTCATGAAATGTTTAGGTTTTTAAATTCATAATAAAACTTACAATTATCTGTGTGCTGCCACTGATTGTCAGAATTTGCGATCTTGGGTGCATTTTTTTTCTGCATGAAAAATAACAAGAGCTTTGTTAAAGGCAGCCAGGCTCTAGGGCTTTACAGAAGTCAATATCCTTTAAAGTTTTTATTTAACCCTATGTACAAACATGCAAACGATGAACTGCTGGTTGGGACAGTTAGAGGGGATGTGATGTCTGCCTGTCGGTGGGATTTGTGCAGAGCAGCAGCATGTTCCAGCGCTGAGGACGCAGTGGAGGAGTTGGGGCTGCCTGGCAGCCCACTAAGGCGTGGTGTCCAGCTCCTGGGTGCCCATTACAGTCCTAACACCCTGCTGTGGCCAGTTTGGGCTAATCTAAAAATCAAGGTGGGGCTTCCTTGGTGGTGCAGTGGTTAAGAATCCTCCTGCCAATGCAGGGGACACGGGTTCGAGCCCTGGTCCAGGAGGATCCCACATGCCGCAGAGCAGCTAAGCCCGTGCACCACAACTACTGAGCCTGCGCTCTAGAGCCCGTGAGCCACAACTACTGAGCCCACGTGCCACAACTACTGAGCCCACGTGCCACAACTACTGAGCCCACGTGCCACAACTACTGAAGCCCACGCACCTAGAGCTGGTGCTCTGCAACAAGAGAAGCCACTGCAGTGAGAAGCCCGCGCTCCGCAATGAAGAGTAGCCCCCGCTCGCCGCAACTAGAGAAAGCCCGTGCGCAGCAACGAAGACCCAGTGCAGCCAAAAATAAATAAATGAAATAAATTTATAAATAATAAATTTTTTAATAAATAAAAATCAAGGTGGTGGAGGGGAGTGCCTTCGCCAGCCATCTTTTCTCATCTGCTGGTGTTTGTGTTGTTTTCTAAAGCTCCCTGGATGATTTCTAAATGTGAGAAGCACTCCTCTAAATAGGCCCTGCAACAGTTTGGGGTGATTGCTGATGGACTAGTTGCTGTTCGTGTAAGGCATATACAAGATGCCTGGGACACGAAGAAACTCCTGCTTGGAGGAGCTGACAGTCTAACTGGGGAGACAGAACCTCACACAGTAGTGGGGCTAAACCTCAGTGCGGTAGCAACGAAGAGAAAAGAATGGGTAGAGCCTTCAGAAAGCTTCGGAAAGGAGATGGAGCTTGGGCATCAGGAGGACCTGGCCTTTAGATTTCCTCAGTACAACCCTAGACCAGTGCCTCTCCAACTCCAGTGCACTGGGAACCCTGGGGGTCTTGCCAGAGTGCAGGGTCTTTTGTGGGGCCTGAGGCTCTATGCTTCTAGCAGGTTCCCAGGAGCTGTCCATCGGAGGATAGCACTCAGGATTTCTAGCCTTACTGCTCACCCCTTCCTTACACCTTCAATTCCTTCCGGGGCCGTCCCCTATGATCTGTTTACTGATTGATTACAAAAAGCACTTCTCTTTCTCTTTGGAGGTAAAGTGTGGTCTTACCTGCCTCTTCTTTAACAAATCATTTTTCTGGATGATTGTGCCATGTCAGGAAGGGCCTGTGCTGTCAGGAACCAGGATTTATACTCAGCCCCTGGTGGCACTGAAAAGGCCTCCCTGGCAGAGGCCAGCCTACTGGGTGTCTGAGTGACACTTGCAGCTTCTGATGGAGGAGATAATGTTCAAAAAGCCAGGTGGTAACACTTCAGCTCTTGACAGTGGAGTAGGTACTTGGCGTGAGCTCAGAGTTGGGTCTGGTTTTCACTCAGGTTGGATTTCAATATTTTGATTGCTAGTGCTGTGTCCATCATCAGTTTGGGGGCATTTCCCTGATGGACCTCCCTACACCCTCCCCAGTCATGATTCATCTTTCAAAACTCTCTCATCTTTCAAAGCTCCCAACAGGAAAGGTTTACAATCCCATGACATGACCAAAGCACAAGACTGCAGAAAAGCCACAGCAATTCCAGAGGGCTACAGGCCCCTGAGCTGCCCCCTCCCCTGCCAGCTGGCTGATCCCCCACCCCCACCAACAACCGAGGAGGGAGGGAGGAGAGGGGAAGGGAAAGAGAGAGGAAGAAAAGTATCTCCTGAGAACCCTGCTCCACTCCAGGGACCGCTCACCCCAGCCTGGCCTTGCTCCACACTTCCCTGCCTGAGCCCTCCAAAGAAGTAAAACTGTTTGCAGATGACATGATGCTATATGTAGAAAATCCTAAAGATGCTACCAGAAAACTACTAGAGCTCATCAATGAACTCAGTAAAGTTGCTGGATACAAAATTAACACATAGAAATCTGTTGCATTTCAATACACTACCAATGAAATACCTGAAAGAGAAATTAAGGAAACAATTCCATTTACCATTGCATCAAAAAGAATAAAATACCTAGGAATAAGCCTACCTAAGGAGGCAAAAGACCTGTACTCCAAAAACTGTAAGATGCTGATGAAAGAAACTGAAGACCATACAAACAGATGGAAAGAATGGAGGTGGAGGAATCATGCTCCTGGTCTTCAGACTATACTACAAAGCTACAATATCAAAACAGTATGGTACTGGCACAAAAATATATGGATCAATGGAACAGGATAGAAAGCCGAGAAATAAACCCATTTGTGGTCAATTAATCTACAACAAAGGAGGCAAGAATGTACAGTGGAGAAAAAAATCTCTTCAATAAGTGTTGCTGGGAAAACTGGACAGCTACATGTAAAAGAATGAAATTAGAAAACCTCACACTATATACAAAAATAAACTCAAAATGGATTAAAGACCTAAATGTAAGACTGGATACTATAAAACTAGAGGAGAACAGGCAGAACACTGACATAAATCGCAGCAATATCTTTTTGGATCCATCTCCTAGAGTAATGGAAATAAAAATAAATGGGACCTAATTAAAAGCTTTTGCAAAGGAAACCATGAACAAAACGAAAAGACAATCTACAGACTGGGAGAAAATATTTGCAAATGATGTGACCGACGAGATTAATTTCCAAAATATACAAACAGCTCATATAGCTTAATATCAAAAATTAAATCAAAGAACCCCAATCAAAGAAAGTCATGGCTTCTTTATCTGAATGACCAAGATGTTCTTTCACACTTCTTAGAACCCAGATTAAAACATAAGTCCATCAGATAAATGGAAGCAATTTTAAAAATAAAAAGAGGAATAGAAATTTCATTTGTATATACATGAGGGAAAAGTGTTATTTTTTTTAAAGATCAGAATTTTGCAAATTTTATGGATGGTAAAAACTGTTCCATTTTCCATGTACTCCCTTAGGTTTACCAAATCAAACTCTCTACAATGAATATGTCTAACACTGAGCTGTTTTAAATTCTTATTTTCCCCTCGTCAATGGCCAAGTGCAGAGGTCATCAGGAGGTCAACTCTAATCCACCCATGGACATGGCAGCCTTGACTACTGATGTTCAAGCTAGACACCATCAGCAGAACCACATCTCCTAACGTGGGTGAATTTCTACTAGTAATCATGGATGGAAACGGGGAAATCAAAGGATATTCTCTATTGAGAATCAAAGTTGTAGATCCCTATCATGGGTTCATTACTTTGAATGTTTGACCCAAAACACATACATCTATTGCACCATGCCCAATTCTACTATCTTTATAAAATGCAGCCTTACAGTGAAAGAGAAACAGGTGCAACAGCAATATCTCATCCTCTCTGAAGCCCCTAGACTCAGAAGTTTTAAAGGCAAAAGAAAATCATACTTTTCCTGAACAAAAGGAGTAGAGGCATTTAAATTTAAATTTAAATTTGGAGTCTGTCCCATCCCTTAACTGTCACGTATACTCTCTTTCCACATAAGCCTGAGTTTAGGATGTGTTGTTCAGAGATTGTATTGTGATGAATGAAGTATTTTTTTATTCTTTAAAAAATATTACTAATTTGTTAAAAAGTGATGGAGTGAGCATAATACTAAATTTCACGATTTTTTTTTACCAGAATACTGAGATGGACCACCTTGAAGTCCAGTTTTTTCATAAGAGTCTTTATTCAGTGACAGCATTAACTTCCCTATAAAGCAAATAATCCCCACAAAAGAAATGTTAAAAATATGACTCATGCTCGCTGACTAAAAGAAAGCAAGGCAAACTGAGCAGTTAGATATCAGTGTAATAAATTATATACGTGAATCTTACTGCAGCATTGTTTATAATAGTGAAACTGGATGTCATCAAATATCTATCAAAGAAGGAATAATTAGACAAATCATGGTATAAAAAATAATTAGGAATTAAGAATGAAGGGAAGAAAGACTTATTAATAACAATTGAATAAAGCAAAGCTTTCACAGGGAAATAAAGGAACAAAAAACAATTCAGACTTCATTTCTGGTTCAGCATGTGAAGAATTTGGAAGTTGCCATTCTAACAACAAGTAAAAAACTAAACAAACTGAAAATCAGTAAATTTTGTTAGATCTATCAAAGAATTGAGGTCACAGGCAAATTGCCGGCCCCCAAATCAGAGAGACAGACAGGTAGGTACAAAGAATCTCATTTACTGAAGCAGAAATGTGCAAGCAGAAACCTCCATGGACACCAGGGAGGAAACCTGAACCGCGATTGACAAATTGCTGGAGGCTCAGTGCAGCAAGTGTAAGAGTTACAAACTCTAGGGGGGGCCCAGTGTTAGGGAGGGTCTTAGAACCTCACCCACTTTTGTGAGTCTTAGCTTCAGAATTCCTACCAGGTTCTCACTCTGAAAAATTGGAGACAGTGTGCTGCATGTCCAGCAGGGGAACAAGAAACTGTTTTGAAATAGGCCCACAACATTTTATTCTTCTTAATGAAGCCTGCCCTCAAGAGAATCTATTTTACCAGACCCTAAACAACTTGGGATTTAACAGAACATAACCGACCTGAAGGAAGAGAAATACCAAAATCCAGCCCTCTCTAGAGAAACCATATGAATGTAATACATGTAAGAAAAACAGTGGCTAGAGAGCAAACCTTCATCCAGACCAAAGACCTCATGCTACGTGCTCACGAGGCTCTGCTCCGTGTCATCTTCCCTCTGGACTCGGGTTGATGGAGCAGTCTCTATCTGGATACTGCCTTTGCCAGGGAAAGAGGAAAATCATGCACTGGTTCTGAAGCGTGTGCTCACATTTCTTTCCCTGTTCATCAACCCCTTTGCCGTGACTGGAGAAACAAAGGGCAGGGCTGTATAATCCTCCAGTGAGAGGAAAGTGACAGCAAAGTGCATTGAATGTGGGCGAATCGTAATCCAGTTCCACACCAGGCTTAAGATTTTTTGTTTTTGCAGTACGCAGGCCTCTTACTGTTGCGGCCTCTCCCGTTGCAGAGCACAGGCTCCGGACGCGCAGGCTCAGTGGCCATGGCTCACGGGCCTAGCCACTCCACAGCATGTGGGATCTTCCCAGACCAGGGCACGAACCCGTGTCCCCTGCATCAGCAGGCAGACTCTCAACAGCTGCGCCACCAGGGAAGCCCCCAGGCTTAATATTTTGATGTTTATCTTAGGAGCAGTGGAAAACCACTGAGTACATTTTCCATTTTTAATAAATCACCCTGGCTGTAGTGAGAACAGCAGAGTGGATGTGGGGAGAAACATTAGGAGGTCATTTCAGTTTTCCCGGGACAAAGGATAGTACTTTAGACCAGGGCCCTGGCAGTGGAACTGGAGAGAAACCAATAGACTTAAAGACAGGAGGACCTAGTGCTGTGCAAATGGAAGCAGAGGTGAGTGAACATATGGCCCCAGGAGGGTGGAAGAAACACAGCAGACCTGGCGTCTCATGTCTCACCAGCTGCAGCTCCAGTCTTCTGGAAAGACAGCTAATCCATTCTCTGTTCTTAGGTTCCCTGTTTTCTCATAAATCACCCTTCTTGCTTAAAAAAAAAACAAACAGCATGATCTAAATAAAGGAGGGAACAAATGGATTGATTAATAGGGTGACCTGACAATAAGTGACAGAATGACCAGGGGTATTAATTGACGTCCCCAAATGTTCAGAGTGAAGAGAAACTAGACTCGTCCAGAAGAAAACAGTCTCCCCGCTGAGCCTGCCTCACAGGGATCCCTCCCTTCCCCACCAACACATCAGGGGTCTCTGTTCTTCCAGGGAGCCATGACCAATTTCATCTGTGACAGAGAAAGGGAAGCAGAGAGGGAGGTGGATGATGGATGGACTCCATGGAACCTCCACACCATCCTCTCCTCCCCTCCATGTGGCCTCCCTCTATTTCCCTTTGAGAGCCCCAAACTTGACTTCAAGTGGGAGAACTTGGGAATCACAAATGCCCCAAAAGATTTCCTGGGGCAGCAGCAGCATTGGGCAAGCTCATAGGGACCTAGAGCTGGGGGTCTTCACAGGCACGGAAAGAGCTGATCCTCCTCTGCCCTGGCTGCTCTCAGCAGCCATGAAGGGGAAGGATTTAGATGCACAGCTGTGTGATTGTGGACTCAACTCAGCCCAGCTTTGCCATGGGAGAGTTGTGGCTATTTTCCACGGTGCTCATCGGCTGACTCAGCTGGAGAGACATGTTCTAAGACCCAACCACAGCATGTCAGAGCTGAGGGGGCTCCAGGAACTCATTTTCCCCAGTGCCTCTTCAGATGAGAAAGCAGAAGCCCAGAAAGGAGGAGGAATTCCTCAGGGCCACACGGTGGGTGGCAGAGCGGGACTGGAAGCTCACCTCCAGATGCTTCATCACACAAAACTTGTTCCCTTTTGGAGGCTCCTGGGTGATACCCACTACTCAGAACAATTAACAGTCCTGAGAACCCATAGCAGCATGTAGTAGGTGCTCAGTGGATGTTTGTTGACTGAATAAATGATTGTAACGGGACACAGAAACCAAGCCTTGAGGCTGGAAGGGGATCCCCAATCCTCCCTCTTTTTTTTTAATTATTTTTTTATAAATTTATTTATTTATTTTTGGCTGCTGTTGGGTGTTCATTGCTGCGCACAGGCTTTCTCTAGTTGGGGCGAGCGGGGGCTACTCTTCGGTGCAGTGTGCTGGCTTCTCATTGCGGTGGCTTCTCTTGTTGCGGAGCACGGGCTCTAGGTGCGCAGGTGTCAGTCGTTGCGGCTCGCGGGCTCCAGAGCGCAGGCGTCAGTAGTCGTGGCTCGCGGGCTCTAGAGCGCAGGCTCAGTAGCGCACGGGCTTACTTGCTCCGCGGCATATGGGATCTTCCCGGCAGGGTCCGAACCCGTGTCCCCTGCATTGGCAGGCGGATTCTTAACTACTGTGCCACCAGGGAAGTCTTGCTCATTTTTGGTGTTGGTGGGTGAAACGGGGCTTGGGAAGAGAAGAAATGCATCATGAATTCTTTTGTAAACAGAGGACAAAGGGGTGTGGGCGGAGGATGTGAGCAGGTACCTCCCAGGAAACTGAGCACAGAGGACGCAGCAGCTGGTCCCTCACCCCTGCTCTCGCCGTATCACCCTGTCTCCCACCCCACACAAAGGGTGAACAGCCAGCAAGTTTCCCGGAGAGGATGGGCACATGACCTCGACCTAGCCAATCAGTATGTTTCATCCTCCCTGGCCACCGTGATTGGCTCAGGGGTGGGCTAGTGACCAATCAGGGCCCAGGGTGGGGCCTTGTGCTGGAATCCTGGGGAAGAGAAGCTGTGTTTCGCTTGCCCAGCCCGCGGTAGCTGGAGGGGACGCGAAGTCAGCCCGCAGCAGCTGGTGGGGACGCGAGGTCAGTCCGGGGCAGTTGGAGGGGACTTGACCTCAGCCTGGGGCAGTTGGTGGCCGTCTTACTCCCATCAAGGTAGAGCCGCCTGCGTGAGGATGACACCAGTAAGCAGAACCCAGAGGCGGGGAGAGACCGTTTCTGCTGACGTCCGTGAGCTCCAGGTGCAGCCCTGCCGTAAGCGGTCCACCTGTGGACTTATTTACGTAAGTCATTCTCTCGTGCTTGTTTGTTGGCCTGTTTGAGCCACTTTGGGTTTTCTGTCCAGCTGGCTAAGTGGAGACCCTGGAACCGCAACTGTGTGGGTTTCGTCTAGCTTCACGGAAGAACTTCCAGATAACACTGGAGACTCCAGTTTAATCTGGAGATCCGAATGGATTCAAGCGGTATCTATTGGGGCCAGCTATAAATTCTAGGATCACCCAAATTAGTCCTCACAGAATTAGTCCCATTAAGGTAGCAATCCATGTCCCCGTTTAGAGGACAAGACTGGGGCTCAGAGAAGGGAGGTAACTGGGCTACAGTGAGGAAGTGTGGAGCCAGACAGAACCCCCAGATCCCGCTGCTTGAACTCTGGGGAAGCCACATGGTATGGCTTGTTCTTTAGACGGGGCTAAGGTACCCAGCAGTGCTTGGGCCAAAGTGACTCCACAGGCATTTTGATGGCTGGAGGCTTCTGGCCATGGTCGGGGTGGGGTGAGGTCCCTGAGGCTCTGAAGGCACACGGTGTGCAGGCTCAGGGGGCACAGAGAGGAGAAGGCAGAGGCCTGCCCCGGAGGTGTTCACAGACCAAATATGGATGGGCCAGACAGGCAGACAGGGTACCATAGCGCCTGAGCTGCTTTCACAGGTGAAGGGTGGGGGGCTTTTATTTCTCTATGGGACAAAGCTCTTAGCTTCACATTGAGTCCCGTTAGGGACATAAATAGTTTCCCTTTTCATGTCCCTTCAGTATAAGAGGCCACCCCAAAACTTCCCCTCCCTTCCCCTTGTCAAGGCCTCCACATAGGCGAGCAGGGCTCTTTTAATGCAGTTGTGCAGATTTTTTGAGCTAAGGATTTAGAATAACGAGGCAAGGAGGGCCCTGCCCCACAGGAGGGCAGGGTGGGCAGGTGGTGACGAGTAACCTGTACAACCTCAGCCGGCTGAAGTGTCAGCAGCAGCAGGAGAGCAGCAGCCAAGCGCTGAGTGGGTGCAGAATAAGTGGATTAAATGTGTTCATCCAGCAGCCTCTGGGATGGTGGGCCCTGGGGCACAACTCTAAGTGTGGAAGAGGGAGGGTCCCCAGTGCCTGGACCCCCACCTTCCAGAAATCTGGGTTGAGATGTGACTTTGAAATCACAACACGGGTTCAAAGCTGGCTCCAACACTTGGGCCTCCGTTTTCTCATCTGTAAAATGGGAATATTGAAGTCTCTCCCTCTTAGGGTGGGGAGGGGATTAAATGGGATGACAGGTAGAGCACAGGGGCTGGCTGGGCTGAGCGTGCACCCAGGCACGCTGTTGTTGCTGCTAAACCACTGTCTTCCGGGCCAGGGTCGGCACACTCTTCCCAAAAATTATTTCCCAGCCCTCTGCTGTTGTAGAGCAAACGCAGCTTCGGCAACAGGTTGTCCACGCTCTCACCCCTGATTGCTGAGATATGGATATTGGGTATGATTGTCACATAACACTGTTAGTTTTAGGCGTCCAGCATCATGATTTGATATAGGTACATATTATGAAATGATCACCACAGTAAGTTTGGTTACCATCACCACCACACACAGCTACAGATTATTTTTCTTGTGATGAGAACTTTGAAGATCTTCTCTCTTAGCAACTTTCACATACACAGCACAGTGATGTTGACCACAGTCACTTTGCTGTACATACATCCCCAGGGCTTGTGTATCGTACAGCTGGAAGTTTGTGCCTTTTGACCCTCTTCGCCCATTTCACCAGCCCCCTCAACACCCAGCCTCTGGTAATGGCCATCCTGTTCTCTGTTTCTATGAGTTTGGTTTATTTGTTCAACTCTGTGAGTGAGGTTGTAAGTGTCTTTCTCTGTCTGACTTATTTCACTTAGCATAATGCCCTCGAGGTCCATCCTTGCTGCAAATGGCAAGATTTCCTTCTTTTTTATGGCTGAGTAAGATTCCTTTATATATATAATTTATATATATATATATATATATATATATATATATGTCACATTTTCTTCACCCATTCATGTGTCGATGGACACCTAGGTTGTTTCCATGTTACTGAACACAAGTCCATGTGCCCGATGCACAGTGAAGCCAAACAAACACCAGAGTGAAGCAGAGAAAGGTTTATTGTAGGGCCAGCAAGGAGACGAGTGGCTCATGACCCCCAAATCCCGAACTCCCCAGAGGGTTTCAGCAAAGCATTTTTAAAGGCCAGGTGAGGGAGGGGGGGTCACAGGGTGTGTGATCAGCTTGTACACGATTCTCTGATTGGTCGATGGTGAGGTGTCACAGGGGTTAACTTTATCAGTCCTTAGGTGCCAGTAGGTCTGGGAGCTCATGATCATCAAGTAGTTAATTTTTTCCACTTGGTGGGGGTTTTAGCATCTGAAAAACTCAGGAAACATGCGTGAGATACTATTATCTGGCTACTTCAGAGAGGAGCTACAGCAGAGAATATGGGGGAGGGGTCTGTCCCGGGAAGGCCCCATAGGGTCCTGCTCGGTTACATCCATATCTTGGTTATTGTAAATAATGCTGCAGTGAACTGCCTTCCACGTCCACTCCAGGCCTGCAGCCCTGCTGGCAGCATAAAGCCGGTCGTGAAGGACACAGGCAGTGGGGCCTGGGTGATAGCAGGGCTTCCCTGCTCCTTCTATGCGCCTCAGTGTCCTTGGCTGTAACAGAGTAACAGGGCCTCCAGGAAAACTCAAAAAGACCCTGCTCTGTGACCTTGGGCAGCCGCTGCCCTCTCTGTGCCTCAGTGTCCTCGTCTGTAATGGAGAACTAGTAACAGGACCCCCTCCCAGAAGAGCGCACTAAGACCAAGCTCTGAGACCTTGGGAGGACAGTGAACTCTCAGTGCCTCAGTGTTCTCATCTGCAGTAGAGAACTTGTAACAGGCCCCAGGGGGGCTCACTAAGAACCTGCTCTGTGATATTAGGCAGCCACTGCCCTCTCTGTGCCTCAGAGACCTCATGTATAATAAAGAACTTGTAACTAGGCTGCAGGAGGACTCACTAAGGCCCTGCTCTGTGACCTTTGGTGGCCCCTGCCCTCTCTGTGCCTCAGTGTCCTCATCTAGAATAGAGAACTAGTAACAGGGCCCCAGGAGGGCTCACTGAGAGCTGCTCTCATCAGCTGCCCCATCATTACAGAGGAAGGGGGAAGGAGGCCTGCTACAGGTACAGGATTACATCCCTCTACTCCCCACACCTTCTGAGCCGTTGTGCATGCAGTTCCACCAAACACACCTGTCCCCTGTTCCCCCAGGTCACATGGCGGTGATGCTCCAAGGCCACCCCAGGCACCTGACCTCCCCTCCCCGTCAGATGTACTCTCCTTCCTCCTTGAAGCCCTTGACATCACTGCCTTCTCATCTGGTTTATTTGGTCCCTTGTGGTCAGATGCCCAGGCTCCCCCCATGTCCCAAGCTCCCATGCCAGGACCAAGTACACAGCAGGTGCTCAGTACAGGTTTAGGGCTGCAGGGAAGGCTCACTCACTCTCCTGCACAGGGATGCTCCTCTGGGGGAGGTCAACTCCAGCTCTTCAGCACGAAGGGCAAGCCTAGTCTGGTGGGTAGAGGGCTGGATCAGTGTGTGCGTGTGTGCGTGCGCGTGTGTGTGCACGCGTGTGTGTGCGCGCGAGCACGAGTGGTCTCCAAGCTCCAGCTGCCGAAGATCTGCTGAAGGAAAGGGCAATCCCAGGAGAGCCCTGTTCCCTCCATACCCTGACCCGGGGGCTGCTTCCTGGGGATGAAGCTGTCCCCTGAACATCAGTGAGGAGGCACTGGGCAGGGGTGGGGACGTGGGCACAGAGGCTGTGCAGTGACAGGGCATCCAGCCTGGACCCTGCCTCAGGGTGGCTGCCCAGCCCACCCTTGGTCTTAAACCAAGGGCCTCGAACTAGGGCTCAGGGGCAAGTCTAGATTTTTTAAATTAATTCTAACATTTAAAAACCAGAAGATTTCAGGCAAAAACCCAGGCTTCGAGCTTTGTTAGTTTGTTAGTTTTGATATGAAGTGAGAAGTTCTGGCCTCCTGGGTGACGTTCCTTATGGGCAAAGCTCTTCTGGGGCTGAGTGGGAGCCCTATCTGGACGGAGCTTGTGTCCCCAGCTCATCACAGTCCCCACCACCCCCTAAGATTCCCCCGGGCCCAGGCATTCCCCCAGCCTCTCCTTGCCTGGCCCCTGGAGACATCTGAGTTTGCAGTCCTCCCTCCAGCCCTCACTGCTTCACACTGCACTTGAGGACCACAGTCATGTGGAGCCTGCCCTGAACGCCGGGCGGACAGGATAAATGGGCTGAGAGTGTAGCCTTCAAAAGAGGGGTTCCTCGCATGTCCTCTGAAGGCAGCCAGGAAGGGGTGGGAGTGGGAGAGGCCCAGGGCCATGGGCTCTGGAAAGTGTCCCTTGGATGCCCTGTCTTCTGGCTCCAAAGCTGGCCCCTAACCTCTGCCCTTCTCCCACCCCCTCATGCATCGCTGCACCCAGGCTTTCTGCAAACCCTGGCCATGCCGAGGCCCGCTTCAAGGGTCAGCCCTGAAGGTCACAGCCACAGGCCCCCGGCCCTGCTTCTCCTCTGGCAGGTCCAGCAGCTGACTGTCGCTGTGGGGTGGCAACTGCTAGACCCCTTTACAGTGAGAGACGGAGGCTCCCAGGGCATAAGGGACTCGCCCAGGGTCACGCAGACTTAGAGCTTATAACCAAGGTCTGCTGGTCTCTCAGCTGGTCCTGAGAAGCAGACCATGTCCCGGGGCATCAGGTCATCCTCAGGCCGTGACAACCAGGAGAGGTGAACGCAGAACGGGTGAGTGGGTCACAGTGGGACGGGTGCCCCGGGCAGGCAGGGTCAGGGACAAGCCCTCAGAAGAGCAGGGTCTTGAAGGGTGAGGGCATTGCTGCTGGTGAGTAGAGGAGAGGGGCTCCTGCTGGAGGCCCAGTCATGTGAGGGCCTGCAGGTGGGATGCAGCGTGGGATTCAGGCTCCCGTGTTGAGGCGGGAGCAGCAGGAGGTGACAGGAGGAGACCCTGGGAGCCCCTGGACTCACCTCCTCCTGCCGTGACCTCCTCCTCTCTCTCCCCCCCTCCCCTCTGCCTGCCCCGAGGCCCAGCCCCTGAGCCGTCTCCTCCTCCACGTCCTGTGTTTCCATCCTGTCCAGCCTCAGCTCAGGCATGACAAGTGGATTCCACTGCTGAAGTGGTGACTGAGTTTCTCACTACTGAGGGGCACCGTCGTGACACGGCTTCCAAGTTAAAAAAAATTAAAATTGAAGGAGGTGGGGGAGGAAGGTGCAACTGAGATCAGCGCGGGAGCTTGAGACCCAGATGAAGGGGGGCAGGGGGGCAGCAGACCGGGACTGAGGGCGTCTGGATGTTCACTAACTGGGGTCTTCAGGGCAGAGACAGTCATGCTCACTACACAGCCGCCTGGTGCCAGACACAGCTGGGCCCAGGGAGGCCAACCAGTAAACACGCACTGACTTGACCCGCATTCACCCGTTTCCACTTTATTTTTTTTTTGAATTTTTTTTTAACATCTTTATTGGAGTATAATTGCTTTACAATGGTGTGTTAGTTTTTGCTTTATAACAAAGTGAATCAGTTACACATATACATATGGTCCCATATCTCTTCCCTCTTGCGACTCCCTCCGTCCCACCCTCCCTATCCCACCCCTCTAGGTGGTCACAAAGCACCGAGCTGATCACCCTGTACTATGCGGCTGCTTCCCACTAGCTATCTACCTTACGTTTGGTAGTGTATATATGTCCATGCCACTCTCTGGCTTTGTCACAGCTCACCCTTCCCCCTCCCCATATCCTCAAGTCCATTCTCTAGTAGGTCTCTGTCTTTATTCCTATCTTACCCCTAGGTTCTTAATGACATTTTTTTTTCTTAAATTCCATATATATGTGTTAGCATACGGTATTTGTCTTTCTCTTTTTGACTTACTTCACTCTGTATGACAAACTCTAGGTCTATCCACCTCATTACAAATAGCTCAATTTCATTTCTTTTTATGGCTGAGTAATATTCCATTGTATATGTGTGCCACATCTTCTTTATCCATTCCTCTATCGATGGACACTTAGGTTGTTTGCATCTCCGGGCTATTGTAAATAGAGCTGCAATGAACATTTTGGTACATGACTCTTTTTTTTTTTTTTTTTTTTAACATCTTTATTGGAGTATAATTGCTTTACAATGGTATGTTAGTTTCAGCTTCACAACAAAATGAATCAGTTATATATATACATATATTCCCATATCTCTTCCCGCTTGTGTCTCCCTCCCTCCCACCCTCCCTATCCCACCCCTCCAGGCGGTCACAAAGCACCGAGCTGATCTCCCTGTGCTATGCGGCTGCTTCCCACTAGCTATCTACCTTACGTTTGGTAGTGTATATATGTCCATGCCTCTTTATCGCTTTGTCACCGTTTACCCTTCCCCCTCCCCATAGCCTCAAGTCCATTCTCTAGTAAGTCTGTGTCTTTATTCCTGCCTTACCCCTAGGTTCTTCATGACATTTTCTTTCTTAAATTCCATATATATGTGTTAGCATACGGTATTTGTCTCTCTCTTTCTGACTTACTTCACTCTGTATGACAGACTCTAGGTCTATCCACCTCATTACAAATAGCTCAATTTCGTCTCTTTTTATGGCTGAGTAATATTCCATTGTATATATGTGCCACATCTTCTTTATCCATTCATCCGATGATGGACACTTAGGTTGTTTCCATCTCTGGGCTATTGTAAATAGAGCTGCAATGAACATTTTGGTACATGACTCTTTTTGAATTATGGTTTTCTCAGGGTATATGCCCAGTAGTGGGATTGCTGGGTCATATGGTAGTTCTATTTGTAGCTTTTTAAGGAACCTCCATACTGTTCTCCACAGTGGCTGTATCAATTTGCATTCCCACCAACAGTGTAAGAGGGTTCCCTTTTCCCCACACCCTCTCCAGCATTTATTGTTTCTAGATTTTTTGATGATGGCCATTCTGACAGGTGTGAGATGATATCTCATTGTAGTTTTGATTTGCATTTCTCTAATGATTAGTGATGTTGAGCATTCTTTCATGTGTTTGTTGGCACTCTGTATATCTTCTTTGGAGAAATGTCTATTTAGGTCTTCTGCCCATTTTTAGATTGGGTTGTTTGTTTTTTTGTTATTGAGCTGCATGAGCTGCTTATAAATTTTGGAGATGAATCCTTTGTCAGTTGCTTCATTTGCAAATATTTTCTCCCATGCTGAGGGTTGTCTTTTGGTCTTGTTTATGGTTTCCTTTACTGTGCAAAAGCTTTTAAGTTTCATTAGGTCCCATTTGTTTATTTTTGTTGTTATTTCCATTTCTCTAGGAGGTGGGTCAAAATCTTGCTGTGATTTACGTCATAGAGTGTTCTGCCTATGTTTTCCTCTAAGAGTTTTATAGTGTCTGGCCCTATATTTAGGTCTTTAATCCATTTTGAGCTTATTTTTGTGTATGGTGTTAGGGAGTGATTTAATCTCCTATTTTTACATATACCTGTCCAGTTTTCCCAGCACCACTTATTGAAGAGGCTGTGCTTTCTCCACTGTACATTCCTGCCTCCTTTATCAAAGATAAGGTGACCATATGTGCGTGGGTTTATCTCTGGGCTTTCTGTCCTGTACCATTGATCTATCTTTCTGTTTTTGTGCCAGTACCATACTGTCTTGATTACTGTAGCTTTGTACTGTAGTCTGAGTCAGGGAGCCTGATTCCTCCAGCTCCGTTTTTCGTTCTCAAGATTGCTTTGGCTATTCGGGGTCTTTTGTGTTTCCATACAAATGGTGAAATTTTTTGTTCTAGTTCTGTGAAAAATGCCAGTGGTAGTTTGATAGGGATTGCATTGAATCTGTAGATTGCTCTGGGTAGTAGTCATTTTCACAATGTTGATTCTTCCAATTCAAGAACATGGTATATCTCTCCATCTATTTGTATCATCTTTAATTTCTTTCATCAGTGTCTTATAATTTTCTGCATACAAGTCTTTTGTCTCCTTAGGTAGGTTTATTCCTAGATATTTTATTCTTTTTGTTGCAATGGTAAATGGGAGTGTTTTCTTGATTTCACTTTCAGATTTTTCATCATTAGTGTATAGGAATGCCAGAGATTTCTGTGCATTAATTTTGTATCCTGTTACTTTACCAAATTCATTGATTAACTCTCGTAGTTTTCTGGTAGCATCTTTAGGATTCTCTATGTAGAGTATCATGTCATCTGCAAACAGTGACACCTTTACTTCTTTTCCGATTTGGATTCCTTTTATTTCCTTTTCTTCTCTGATTGCTGTGGCTAAAACTTCCAAAACTATGTTGAATAAGAGTGGGCAGCCTTGTCTTGTTCCTGATCTTAGTGGAAATGCTTTCAGTTTTTCACCATTGAGGACGATGTTGGCTGTGGGTTTGTCATATATGGCCTTTATTATGTTGAGGAAAGTTCCCTCTATGCCTACTTTCTGCAGGGTTTTTATCATAAATGGGTGTTGATTTTGTGAAAAGCTTTCTCTGAATCTATTGAGATGATCATATGGTTTTTCTCCTTCAGTTTGTTAATATGGTGTATCACGTTGACTGATTTGCGTATATTGAAGAATCCTTGCATTCCTGGAATAAACCCCACTTGATCATGGTGTATGATCCTTTTAATGTGCTGTTGGATTCTGTTTGCTAGTATTTTGTTGAGGATTTTTTCATCTATGTTCATCAGTGATATTGGACTGTAGTTTTCTTTCTTTGTGACATCCTTGTCTGGTTTTGGTATCAAGGTGATGGTGGCCTCATAGAATGAGTTTGGGAGTTTTCCTCCCTCTGCTATATTTTGGAAGAGTTTGAGAAGGATAGGTGTTAGCTCTTCTCTAAATGTTTGATAGAATTCGCCTGTGAAGCCATCTGGTCCTGGGCTTTTGTTTGTTGGAAGATTTTTAATCACAGTTTCAATTTCAGTGCTTGTGATTGGTCTGTTCATATTTTCTATTTCTTCCTGAATCAGTCTTGGCAGGATATGCGTTTCTAAGAATTTGTCCATTTCTTCCAGGTGTCCATTTTATTGGCATAGAGTTGCTTGTAGTAATTTCTCATGATCTTTTGTATTTCTGCCATGTTAGTTGTTACTTCTCCTTTTTCATTTCTAATTCTATTGATTTGAGTCTTCTCCCTTTTTTTCTTGATGAGTCTGACTAATGGTTTATCAATTTTGTTTATCTTCTCAAAGAACCAGCTTTTAGTTTTATTGATCTTTGCTATCGTTTCCTTCATTTCTTTTTCATTTATTTCTGATCTGATCTTTATGATTTCTTTCCTTCTGCTAACTTTGGGGGGTTTTTGTTCGTCTTTCTCTAAGTGCTTTAGGTGCAAGTTTACATTGTTTATTCAAGATGTTTCTTGTTTCTTAAGGTAGGACTGTATTGCTATAAACTTCCCTCTTAGAACTGCTTTTGCTGCATCCCATAGTTTTTGGGTAGTCGTGTCTCCATTGTCATTTGTTTCTAGGTATTTTTAAATTTCCTATTTGATTTCTTCAGTGATCACTTCATTATTAAGTAGTGTATTGTTTAGCCTCCATGTGTTTGTATTTTTTACAGATCTTTTCCTGTAATTAATATCTAGTCTCATAGCGTTGTGGTCGGAAAAGATACTTGAAACAATTTCAATTTTCTTAAGTTTACCAAGGCTTGATTTGTGACACAAGATATGATCTATCCTGGAGAATGTTCCATGAGCACTTGAGAAAAATGTGTATTCTGCTGTTATTGGATGGAATATCCTATAAATATCAATTAAGTCCATCTTGTTTAATGTATCATTTAAAGCTTGTGTTTCCTTATTTATTTTCATTTTGGATCATCTGTCCATTGGTGAAAGTGGGGTGTTAAAGTCCCCTACTATGAATATGTTAGTGTCGATTTCCCCTCTTATGGCTGTTAGTATTTGCCTTATGTATTGAGGTGCTCCTATATTGGGTGCATAAATATTTACAATTGTTATATCTTCTTCTTGAATTGATCCCTTGATCATTATGTAGTATCCTTCTTTGTCTCTTGTAATAGTCTTTATTTTAAAGTCTATTTTGTCTGATATGAGAATTGCTCCTCCAGCTTTCTTTTGGTTTCCATTTGCATGGAATATCTTTTTCCATCCCCTCACTTTCAGGCTGTATGTGTCCCTAGGTCTGAAGTGGGTCTCTTGTAGACAGCATATATAAGGGTCTTGTTTTTGTATCCATTCAGCCAATCTGTGTCTTTTGGTGGGAGCATTTAATCCATTTACATTTAAGGTAATTATCGATATGTATGTTCCTATTCCCATTTTCTTAATTGTTTTGGGCTCCTTATTGTAGGTCTTTTCCTTCTCTTGTGTTTCTTGCCTAGAGAAGTTACTTTAGCATTTGTTGTAAAGCTGGTTTGGTGGTGCTGAACTCTGTCAGCTTTTGCTTGTCTGTAAAGGTTTTAATTTCTCCATCAAATCGGAATGAGATCCTTGCTGGGTAGAGTAATCTTGGTTGCAGGTTTTTCTCCTTCATCACTTTAAATATGTCCTTCCGGGGCTTCCCTGGTGGTGCAGTGGTTGAGAGTCCGCCTGCCGATGCAAGGGACATGGGTTCGTGCCCTGGTCCAGGAAGATCCCACATGCCGCGGAGTGGCTAGGCCCGTGAGCCATGGCCGCTGAGCCTGCTAGTCCAGAGCCTGTGCTCTGCAACGGGAGAGGCCACAAGAGTGCGAGGCCGACATACCGCAAAAATATATAAATAAATAAATAAATAATAAATATGTCCTTCCAGTCCCTTCTGGCTTGCAGAGATTCTGCTGAAAGATCAGCTGTTAACCTTATGGGGACTCCCTTGTGTGTTATTTGTTGTTTTTCCCTTGCTGCTTTTAATATATTTTCTTTGTATTTAATTTTTGACAGTTTGATTAATATGTGTCTTGGCGTATTTCTCCTTGGATTTATCCTGTTTGGGACTCTCTGTGCTTCCTGGACTTGATTAACTATTTCCTTTCCCATATTGGGGAAGTTTTCCACCATAATCTCTTCAAATATTTTTCTCAGTCCCTTTCTTTTTCTCTTCTTCTTCTGGAACCCCTATAATTCGAATGTTGGTGCGTTTATTGTTGTCCCAGAGGTCTCTGAGACTGTCCTCAGGTCTTTTCATTCTTTTTTCTTTATTCTGCTCTGCAGTAGTTATTTCCACTATTTTATCTTCCAGGTCACTTATCCGTTCTTCTGCCTCAGTTATTCTGCTATTGATCCCATCTAGAGTTTTTTTTTTTTTTTTTTTGCGGTACGCGGGCCTCTCACTGTTGTGGCCTCTCTCGCTGCAGAGCACAGGCTCCGGACGTGCAGGCCCAGTGGCCATGGCTCACGGGCCCAGCCACTCCGTGGCATGTGGGGTCCTCCCGGACCGGGGCACAAACCCGTGTCCCCTGCATCGGCAGGCGGACTCTCAACCACTGCACCACCAGGGAAGCCCCATCTAGAGTATTTTTAATTTCATTTATTGTGTTGTTCATCGTTGCTTGTTTCATCTTTAGTTCTTCTAGGTCCTTGTTAAATGTTTCTTCCATTTTGTCTGTTCTATCTCCAAGATTTTGGATCATCTTTACTATCATTATTCTGAATTCTTTTTCAGGTAGACTGCCTATTTCCTCTTCATTTGTTAGGTCTGGTGGGTTTTTATCTTGCTCCTTCATCTGCTGTGTTTTTTTCTGTCTTCTCATTTTGCTTATCTTACTGTGTTTGGGGCCTCCTTTTTGCAGGCTGCAGGTTCGTAGTTCCCATTGTTTTTGGTGTCTGTCCCCAGTGGCTAAAGTTGGTTCAGCAGGTTGTGTAGGCTTCCTGGTGGAGGGGACTAGTGCCTGTGTTCTGTTGGATGAGGCTGGATCTTGTCTTTCTGGTGGGCAGGTCCACGTCTGTAGGTGTGTTTTGGGGTGTCTGTGGCCTTATTATGATTTTAGGCAGTCTCTCTGCTAATGGGTGGGGTTGTGTTCCTGTCTTGCTAGTTGTTTGGCATAGGGTGTCCAGCACTGTAGCTTGCTGGTTGTTGAGTGAAGCTGGGTGCTGGTGTTGAGATGGAGATCTGTGGGAGATTTTCGCCATTTGATATTATGTGGAGCTGGGAGGTCTCTTATGGACCAGTGTCCTGAAGTTGGCTCTCCCACCTCAGAGGCACAGCACTGACTCCTGGCTGCAGCACCAAGAGCCTTTCATCCACCCGGCTCAGAATAAAAGGGAGAAAAAGTAGAAAGAATTAGTAGAAGTAGAAGGAAAGGAAGAAAGAGAGAAAGAAAGAAAGAAGAAAAGAAGGGAGGGATGGAGGGAGGGAGGAAGGAAGGAAGGAAGGAAAGAAGGAGGGAAGGAAGGAAAAAAGAAAGAATGTAAAGTATAATAAAATAAAATTATTAAAATAAAAATTATTAAGAAAAAAAAAACGGACGGATAGAACCCTAGGCCAAATGGTGGAAGCAAAGCTATACAGACAAAATCTCACACAGAGGCATACACATACACACTCACAAAAAGACGAAAAGGGGAGAAAATCATAAATCTTGCTCTCAAAGTCCACCTCCTTAATTTGGGATGATTGCTGTCTATTCAGGTCTTCCACAGATGCAGGGTATATCAAGTTGATTGTGGAGCTTTAATCCGCTGCTCCTGAGGCTACTGGGAGAGATTTCCCTTTGTCTTCTTTGTTCGCACAGCTGCCGGGGCTCACCTTTGGATTTGGCCCCGCCTCTGCGTGTAGGTCGCAGGAGGGCGTCTGTTCTTCGCTCAGACAGGACGGGGTTAAAGGAGCCGCTGCTTCAGGGGCTCTGGCTCACTCCGGCCGGGGGGAGGGAGGGGCGCGGAGTGCGGGGCGGGCCTGCGGCAGCAGAGGCCGGCGTGACGTTGCACCAGCCTGAGGCGCGCCGTGCGTTCTCCCGGGTAAGTTGTCCCTGGATCCCGGGACCCTGGCAGTGGCGGGCTGCACAGGCTCACCGCAAGGAGGGTGTGGATAGTGACCTGTGCTCGCACACAGGCTTGGTGGTGGCAGCAGCAGCTTTAGCGTCTTATGCCCGTCTCTGGGTTCCGCGCTTTTAGCCGCGGCTCGCGCGCGTCTCTGGAGCTCCTTTAAGCAGCTCTCTTAATCCCCTCTCCTCGCGCACCAGGAAACAATGAGGGAAGAAAAAGTCTCTTGCCTCTTCGGCAGGTCCAGACTTTTCCCCGGACTCCTTCCCGGCTAGCCATGGCACACTAACCCCCTTCAGGCTGTTTTCACGCCGCCAACCCCATTCCTCTCTCTGCGCTCCGACCGAAGCCAGAGCCTCAAGTCCCAACCCCGCCCGCTCCGGCGGGTGAGCAGACAAGCCTCTCGGGCTGGTGAGTGCCGGTCGGCCCTGATCCTCTGTGCGGGAATCTCTCTGCTTTGCCCTCCGCACCCCTGTTGCTGCACTCTCCTGCGCGGCTCCGAAGCTTTCCCCACTCTGCCACCCGCAGTCTCCGCCAGTGAAGGGGCTTCCTAGTGTGTGGAAACCTTTCGTCCTTCACAGCTCCCTCCCACTGGTGCAGGATCCGTCCCTATTCTTTTGTCTCTGTTTTTTCTTTTTTTTTTTTGCCCTACCCAGGTATGTGGGGAGTTTCTTGCCATTTGGGAGGTCTGAGGTCTTCTGCCAGCGTTCAGTAAGTGTTCTGTAGGAGTTGTTCCACGTGTAGATGTATTTCTGGTGTATCTGTGGGGAGGAAGGTGATCTCTGTGTCTTACTCTTCCGCCATCTTCCCCTCGTCCTCCACCCGTTTCCACTTTAAATCACCGGGATAGAATTTGCTAAACTCAACAGATGGTGACCCAGACTCAGGTTAATTAGGAAGAAAGGTGAAACCAAGGATTATAAATAAAAGCCACATACAGACTGGAGAGAAAACTAAGAATCCACACGGAAAACTAAGACTCTGCATCTGCAGCCCACTGTGGCCTCAGGGCCCTTGAACTGGCCATAGCCTCAGCTGGGAACGCTCTCCCTCTGCATCGCTTGCTCCCTAAACACCTCCAGGACTTCACTCCAACGTCCTGCCTGACTTTGTTTTTCTCCATGGAACATCTCACTGCCTGACTTGGCCTGTATTTTACTGATTTTTCTCTGTCTCACGCCCCCAGGCTGTCTGCTGCATGAGAATGGAGACCAGGTGTCTGGAGCTTGCCCAGCACACAGTAAGGCCTCAGTGAACGTGCACTGGGTGTGTGGACGCTGAGGCCACAGACGAGAACGTTCCAGGCAGTGATGGTAAGAGCCGTTGATTCACTGCTTGCTGAGCCCCCTGTGTGCCCGCGCTGACCTGGGCAGCGGGCCCGGCACTGACGGAGGCGCTCAGTGAGCACACGGCCTGTTAGAAGGCCACGTGCTGTGGGGACATGCAGGACTCGGGGAAGTCAGGAGGGCAGGGTGGGGGGAAGAGAGATGGGAGACCAGGTCATGCGGGGCCTGTGGCCCCTGTGAGGGCCCTTCTTCTGCGTGCACAGCCGGGGGCCAGCCCTGAGCACTGTGCAGGAATGAAGTGGCTGAGGGCTGGGGAGGCTGTCCGTGTAGACTGTGCAGGCAGGAACGGCTCCTCTGAGGAGGTGACATTTGAGCTGAGCCTGAACAGACCGTGTTTCTACCTTCTGTAAACTTGGTGCTTTGTTTTTGCAGGATACCCCCTGTTCTGTGTCACCTCGACTTGCCCTCTGCCCCCCTTGTCAGCCCCTTGGCCTCCTGCCCCCCTTGTCAGCCCCCCCTGCCCCCCTTGTCAGCCCCCCCGCAGGAGGAGTCCTTTTAGGGCCCAGTTTTTTGGGGGTTTTTTTGGGCTGCATCTCGCGGCTTGCAGGATCTTAGTTCCCCAACCAGGGAGCAAACCCAGGCCCTCGGCAGTTAGAGCGCCAAGTCCTGACCACTGGACCGCCAGGGAAGTCCCCCAGCACCCACTTTTCAAATACAAACCAAGCATCTCCTGTGTTGGACTCATGCTCTGAGCCACTGTCCACCTGCCCTGCTCCCCCAGGGTCAGGTTCCAGGCCACTGGGGGCCCCTACAGCCCAGAGCCCATGAAGTTGCTCAGCCTGGCCGGTCCTCAGCCTGTTCACCCTGCTTGTCGTTCCCTCCACAGAAGCTGCAATGAAGGCTCCTGTCCATCTGTCTGTCCATCCACGGCTCTGGGCTCCTCCGCCTCCTGCCCTCCCCATGCTCCCTGCGTGGTGTGTCCTCCCTCTCCTCCAGGACTGTGAGTAGAAACTCTCTTTTCAGTGGCAGGTGTCTCCTGACCTGTTGGCCTTACTGAACCTCAAATTTTCTACTAAACATTCTATTTTAAACCAGCTTACGAGACACTTTGCAGACAGAGTAAACAAATGAAGGATAAGTAAACTGTACACCTTTTTACAGTATCGTCAAGTTTAATAATTTAATTTTTAAAACTCATTTTCCCATAAAATCACAGGCTCCATCAAGGTGGAGAGTGTATAAAAGTCACGTGGACAGGACCAGATACCTGTGAGGTCCTAACTGTCCGTCTCCCCAAACTGAGGGCTCAGGCCCAGGCTTGACCAAGTCCCAGTCTCTGCCTTTGCACCGTGAGTGGAATTGGGTTTGTTTTCAAATTAAGCTTTTACGCTTGTCAGCTTAGCAGGGAAATTGTCAGTTCTAAACTCATCTTTCCAGCAATAATCAAGTCACATGGGGTGGGAGAAATGGGGAGAGGTTGGTCAAAGGGTAAAAGTTACAGCTCTGCCCGCAGCAGGGAGAGTCTCCCAGGCAGCCAGTCCCCAAAGAGGGCACGTGTCACAGTCCATGTGAATGAAGTAACACAGGCCAACCCAGCGCGTCGGCTGAGAGGTGCCCTCCTGGGAGTCAGACGATGAGGCCAAGCAGGGCCAGGATCGTCACAAATGTCAGGGCACCGTCACCCCAGGGAGAGGGCTGTTTGCAGGAGGGCCGCGCTGGAAATGCCCGTTTACTGACTCGGGGGTCAACACCCGTGTCTGCACTGTGGTGGAGCTTTAAACTGTGTGCAGCGCACGCACACACACGTGTGTAGATAAGCTTTGTATGTCCCGTGTGTACATCAAGGTTTAATGGAAACCAGCTAAACGGCTGAGAGGCAGTGACGCAGCAGTGCCAGGAGCCCCATGTCCTGGGACGTCCTGTGTCTGAGCGGCCAGGACGCCCCAGGGAACAGGAAAGGACCCTGAGCAGGCCTTCCTGGTCCCTACCCAGTCCCTCCCCTTACTGCCTGCCAAGCGACCCCAGAATGTCACTCAACCTCCAGGAGCCTCATCTGTGGATGAAGGGTGACAGGAACAATTAGCCCCAAGAATATGGAAGGAGACAAGTCAGACACCCGGCCCGGAGGGGTTGATGGATAAAGCTGCTTCTCTCACCAGCTGCCCGAAGGTGTAACCGAGGATGTGAGCTCCCTGCCACTGGGCGGTGCTCGTGGGCAACTCTGCGGGGCTGGAGGGAAGGGTGACTTCTGTGGTGGGTGATGCAGGGCCTGGCACTGGGCAGGCTCCAGGGAAATGTTTGCTGCCTGCACCCATGACGGAGTTGGCCCAACCTCACATGCTAATAGCAGAGTCACATTTAAACCAAGGATGGCGCGTTCAGAGGACACCCTTGCTGGTCCTACGGCAGAGGAGTAATGCATGACGCAGAGAGGGGGTGGGCAGAACTCCGGCGGCATCAGTGTGGACAGGGCAGCAGGCGGAGGGAGCATCCCGGAGCCCTCTAGTTTCCTGCCCAGGAGGATGAGAACCAAGAACAAGATGACTTTCCAAACTGGTGTGAATGGATGCAAGGTCACAGAAGCAGCCTCATAGCCCTTAACCCACCCCCAGGGCCCCGTCCCCAGAAGGTCGTAAAGAATCAGGTTGAGGCTTTACATGTACACGTGCTCAGGCCAGAGATGCCTTAGTTTGGGCTGCCCTGGCCACACCTGGAGATACAGATTCTGGCACAAGGAGTTTATATGGAGGTGAAGGCAAGGGTGTAGGGAAGTGAGAAGAGGAAGAGAAGGTGACTATGACTGTTATCAAGCTGCCTGCTGCTGTGGAGCCCCCTTAGAGGATTCCACTACTGCAGGATCCCGCAATACAGGATGCCCCCACTGCAGGATCCCCCTACTGTGGGCAACAGGAATCGGCCCACTAGGGAGCCTGGGAGCCAGTGCAGAGAGGCGGCTGGGGTCCTGGCTGAGTCTGCTCCTTGGGACGCTAAGCCTCCACACTGCAGCCTGCCCCAAGGAGGCCAAGGGGTCTCCAGCAGCAGAAGTCCCCAAGCAGAGAGGTGCTGGCATTTGGAAGTGAGAGAAGGCCAGGGCGAGGGGCTCTGGCAGCCAGCACTCCCTGGACTGAGAGAGAGCCTCCTGCTGTCCTTATCATAAGACCATGGATAACTGACCCACCGTATGGACTTCAGAAGGTCAAGGGTACATGTGATCGTCTTGTCACCCTTGCCTTGCTTCTGTAGTGGATCCTGCAGACTGAGTCATTCAACCTGTGTGCCACCCCCTCTTTCCATGCCTTTTGTCTCTGGAAAACCTGAAATCTATATTTCCCAGACACCCGTGCAACTAGGGTTCTGCAGGTGGCCTCAGCTCCTCTGGACAGAAGCCTGCCTGCGATCTAAAAGGCGGAAGTGAGCAACACAGGGTGGTGGAGGGATGGGGCTCCTGGATGGCCGGGAACAGAGGGGTCTCGTTCTTCCACAGCAGCAGCCCCAGTGTCTGGGCCTGAGCATCACAGACATTGGGGTTTCCATAGCAACCGTCTTAGGTGGAGTCAGGGGATTGTCTAGGCTGTGTTGTACCTGGCTATGGGGCCTCCACTCTTTGTTCCCTGGTAGTCCTGGAATCTCAGTCTTAACACCCAGGAATAAGCCCCCTCTGCTCAAACCACAAAAAGTGGATTCTGTCATCTGTAACGAATCACTGTGACCGATACAAATTCAGATTCTGAAGTCAGCTCCATTGTTCTTCCTGTGCGAAGAGACACAGGAAACTTAAGAAAAACATGTAAAAATCATCTGTTATCCCACCATCTGGAGGTAATTGCTGTAATATTTTTGCATGTTTCCTATTTTTTTCTATAGGCAAAATGACACAGTTTGTATTATTCTCTGCCAGCTTTGCTCACTTAACATGGATTATAAATGTGTCCCAGTAGCTTTGTCCATGTGGCCTTCAGCTCCCTAGACCAAATCAGATTCTATTCACTTTTTTTAAACCACCATGTTGATGTACAATTGACATAGAAAAAGCTGTAACTATTTAATGTATACAACCCGATGACTTCGGAGATAAGCATGCATCTGTGAAACCATCACCAGTCTATGCCATAAATACATCCATCAGGTCCAAGTTTCCTTCACCCTCGCTATTTATTATTGTGATAAGAACACTTAACGGGAGATCTACCCTCTTAGCCAAGCTCTAAGTATATAACATGACATTAAGAACCACAGGCACCGTGCCGTGTGGATCTGTAGAACTTACTCATCTTGGGTACCTGACGCTTTGTACCCTTTGACCATCACCTCCCCGTTTCCCCCCTCCCCAGCCCCGAGCAACCACCCTTCTACTCTCTCCTAAGGGTTTGGCCGTCTTAGATTCCTCATATAAGTGGTACTATGTAGTATTTGTCCTTCTGTGTCTGGCTTCTCTTAGCATAATGTCCTCCATGTTCATCCATATTGTTGCAAATGGCAGGATTTCCTTCTTTCTTTAAAGGCTGGATAATATCCCATTTTGTGTATATACCACATTTTCTTTAGCCGTTCATCAGGCAAGGCACATTTAGGTTGCTTCCATGTTTTGGCTATTGTGAACAATGCTGCAGTGAACACGGAGTGCAGATACCTCTTTCAGATCCTGACTTCAATTCCTTTGTGTGTATACACAGAAGTGGGATTGCTGGGTCATCTGGTAGCTCTGTTTCTAATTTTTTGTCTGGCCTTGGTGTCAGGGTAATGCTGGCTTCAGAAAATGAGTTTGGAAGTGTTCTTTCTTCCATTTTTGGAAGAGTTTAAGAAGGATTGGTATTAATGCTTCTTCAAATGTTGGGTAGAATTGCTTGTGAAGACCTGGCCCTGAGTTTTTCTTTGCTGAGAGGTGTTTGGTTACTGATTCAACCTCCTTATTTATTGCTGGTCTGTTCAAGCTTTCAATTTCTTCACGGTTCCGTCTTGGTAGATTGTATGTTTCTAGGAATTTATCCATTTTTTCTCAGTTGTCCAATTTATTGGTATATAATTGTTCATAATAGTTTCTAATAATTTTTTTATTTCTGTGACATCTGTTGTAATGTCTTCTCTATTATTTATGACTTTATTTATTTGAGTCTTTCTTTTTTATTTCTTAATCTTGCTAAGGGTTTGTTGATATTGTTTTGTCTTTTCAAAAACCACCTTAGTTTCATCTATTTTTTTCTGTTTTCCTATTTTCTAATTTTATTTATTTATGCTCTGACCTTCAGTTTTTTCTTTCCTTCTGCTAACTTGGATCTTAGTTTGCTCTTTTTCTAGTTCCTTGAGGTGTAAATTTAGGTTATTTGAGATTTTTCTTTTGTGAGGTAGGTATTTATTGGTATCTCTTGGTACTTTCCATTTGTCTCAAAATATTTCTAATTTCCCTTTAAGTTTCTTCTTTGATTCAGTGTTATTCAAGAGGATGTTCTTTAATTTCTGTGTATTTATAAATGTCCCCATTTTCCTTCTGTTATTGATTTGTAATTTCATTTCACTGTGGTCAGAAAATACATTTGGGATGATTTCAATCTCCTTAAATTTGTTAAGACTTGTTTTGTGATCTATAATGTGATTTATCCTGGAGAATCCATGTGTGCTTGAGAAGAAGGTGCACTCTGCTGCTGTTGGATGTTCACTATATATCTGTTTGGTCCATTGGTTTATAGTGATGTTCAACTCTGCTGTTTCCTTACTGATTTTTGTCTGGATGTTCCATCCATTTTTGAAAGTGGAGTATTCGAGTCTCCTACTATGATTGTATGGCCATCTATTTCTCCCTTTAGATCTGTAGATGTTTGCTTTATATATTTAGGAGATCTGATGTAGGATGCATATATATTTATTTTTATTATTTATTTTATAACCCTTTTAAAAATTGAAGTATAGTTAATTTACAACGTGTTAATTTCAGGTCTACAGTAAAGTGATACATAGATATATATGTATATGTATATAAATGCATATATATATATATATACTTTTTCAGATTCTTCTCCATTATAGGTTATTACAAGATTTTTTATTTTTTTTAATAAATTTATTTATTTTATTTTATTTTTAGCTGTGTTGGGTCTTCGTTGCTGCGCGCGGGCTCAGTAGTTGTGGCTCGCAGGCTCTAGAGCACAGGCTCAGTAGTTGTGGTGCACGGGATTAGTTGCCCTGCGGCTTGTGGGATCTTCCCAGACCAGGGATTAAACCCATGTCCCCTGCATTGGCAGGCGGATTCTTAACCACTGTGCCACCAGGGAAGCCCCTATTACAAGATATTGAATATAGTTCCCTGTGCTATAGAGTAAGTCCTTGTTGTTTATCTATTTTATATATAGTACTGTGTATATGTTAATCCAAAACTTATTTATTTGTATTAAAATTTTTTTACTTTAAAACATTTGTAAAGGTTACTTTCCATTTTTATTTATTACAAAATATTGGCTATTTCCCCATATTGTACAATACATCCTTGAGCCTATCTGACAACCAATAGCTTGTACCTCCCACTCTCCTATGCCAATATTGTCCCCCCCAACTGGTAACTACTAATTTGTTCTCTATATCTCTGAGCCTGCTTCTTTTTTGTTCTATTCACTAGTTTGTTGTATTTTATAGATTCCACATATACGTGATTTCATACAGTATTTGTCTTTCTCTGTCTGACTTATTTCAGTTAGCATAATGCCCTGCAAGTTCATCCATGTTGCTGCAAATGGCAATATTTCATTCTTTTTTATGGCTTAGTAGTATTCCATTGTGTGTGTGTGTGTGTGTGTGTGTGTGTGTGTGTGTATACACCACACCTTCTTTATCCATTCATCTGTTGATGGACACTTAGATTGGTACTATATCTTTTTTTTTTTTTTTCCCCGGTACGCGGGCTTCTCACTGTTGTGGCCCCTCCCGTTGCGGAGCACAGGCTCCAGACGCGCAGGCTCAGCGGCCATGGCTCACGGGCCCAGCCGCTCCGTGGCATGTGGGATCTTCCCGGACCGGGGCACGAACCCGTGTCCCCTGCATCGGCAGGCAGACTCTCAACCACTGCGCCACCAGGGAAGCCCGGTACTATATCTTGACAATTGTAAATAATGCTGCTCTGAACATTGGGGTGCATGTATCTTTTTGAATTAGTGTTTTTGCTTTCTTTGGATATATACCCAGGAGTGGAATGGGTACATAGATAATTGTTATATCTTCCTGTTGAGTAAACCTTTTTATCATTATATAATCATCTTCTTTATCTTGTGTAGCAGTTTTTGATTCAAAGTCTGTTTTGTCTCGTATAAGTATAGCCATTCCTGCTTTCTTTTGGTTACCATTTGTATGTAATATCTTTTTCTATCCCTTTACTTTCCACCTCTGAGTGTTCTTAAAGCTATAGTGAGTCTCTTGTACACAGCATATAGTTGTAGCTTGTTATTTTATCCATTCAGTCACTTTTCATTAGTGAGTATAATCCATTTAAATTCAAAGTAATCATTGATTGATTATTATAGTTATAGTTATTCTTAACACTTTTGTCTTTTAACTTTTCAACTAGGGTTAAAAGTGATTTGTGCACCACCATTACAGTATTGCACTATTCTTTATTTGTCTATATATTTACCAGTAAAATATATACTTTCTTATGCTTTTGTGTGGTTGTTTAGTGTCCTTTTGTTTCAACTTGACAAACTCCCTTTAGCACTTCTTGTAAGGCAGGTCAAGTGGTAACAAACTCCCTCAATTTTTGTTTGTCTGGGAAAGTCTATCTCTCCTTCTTTTTTTTTTTTTTTTTTTAATATATAGTGCTATATATAGCACAAGCTCCGGACGCGGCGGCTCAGCGGCCATGGCTCACGGGCTTAGCCGCTCCACGGCATGTGGGATCTTCCCAGATCGGGGCACGAACCCGTGTCCCCTGCATCGGCAGGCGGACTCTCAACCACTGCGCCACCAGGGAAGCCCATCTCCTTCATTTTTAAAGGGCAGTTTTGCCAGGCATAGTATTCTTGGTTGGCAGATTTGTTTTTCCAGCACTTTGAGTATATCATCCTACTCTCTCCTGACCTTCAAGCCTTCTGCCAAAAATTCTGCTTATAATCTTAATGGAGTTTCATTTTATGTGATGAGACGTTTTTCTTTTGCTGTTTTCAACATTCTCTCTTCAACTTTTGACTATTTAATTTTAATGTGCCTCAGTGTAGACCTTTTTTAGGTTCAACCTATTTGGGGTCTTTTGGGCTTTATGAATCTAGAGGTCCTTTTCCTTTCCCAGATTTGGGAAAATTTTAGCCATTATTTCTTTAAATAAGCTTTCTTCTCCTTTCTGTTCTTCTCCTGGAACTCCCGTTATGTTATATTGTTTTTCTTGACTGTGTCCTGTGAGTCCTGTGGGCTTTATTCACTCTTTTCCATTCCCTTTTACTTTTGCTCCTCTGAGGAGAGCATTTCAAGTTACCTGTCTTCAAGTTCACTGATTCTTTCTTCTGCCTGATCAAGTCTGTTATTGAAGCTCTCTATTGAATTTTTCAGGGCAGTCATTGTATTCTTTGCTCCAGAATTTATGTTTTGGTTCTTTTTTTATGGTTTCTATCTCTTTGTTGAACTTGTGATCATGTATTGCTTTTTCTGATTTTGTCTAGTTGTCTGTCTGCATTCTCTTATAGGTCAATGAGCTAAGATGATTATTTTGAATTCTTTGTCAGCAATTCATAGATCTCCATTTCTTTGAGGTCAGTTACTGGAGCTTTGTTTTGTTCCTTTGGTGATGTCACGTTTTCCTGATTCTTTGTGATCATTTTATCCTGTGTTGATGTCTGCACATTTGAAGGAGTAGTCACCCCTTCCAGTCCTTATGTACTGGCTTGGGAAGGGAAAGACCTTCACCTGGCTAGAGATTCTGGGAATCTTTTTAACCTTTTGTATAGATGTGCCCACTCTACTCTTCTCATCCCTCCTTGGGGGGCTAGTTTTAGGATTGTGTGCCTTGTCCTGATACCATAGCGCTGTGTAAGGTGCTGAGAGCTGCCTATTCCTTTTCTCTAGGGTGTGCTCAGCTAGGCTAGGGCATTGGGTGCAAGCACCACTTCTATCCCTCCCTTTTGAAAGGTGTGTCTTAGGATTTTGTGCCTTTTCCCTACCCCACAGAGCCATGTTGAGTGCCAGGCATCACCCACCCATTCTCCATAGGGCAGTGCACTGAGTTGCTAAGACAAAGAGCTCAATCCCACGCTGTCCCTCCCTCCTGAAGGAGCAGTCTCAGGGTTGTGTACCTTCCCCCAGTCCTGCAGAGTCAAGTTGGTTGCTGAGATCTTCACTGGCTGCTGAGGTTCATGTACCATCTGTGGACGTGTGTGGGGCACCATCTTTGGGGAATTGTTGCTTTGGGGGTGTATATGTTGGTTGTTATGAGCCTCCACCCTTTTCTTTGTTCTTAGCTGCTCCCAAACAATCCAGCCATGCCGATTTCTTCAGTGTTCTGGACGCATCAAGATAAGCAGAGCTTTTAGACATTGCCCCCAAAGGCTGGGGAGTGAGACCCTCACCTGTTCTCTCTTTAACCTGTGGCGGAAATCGTGGGCTAGGAGGTCTCTCTTGGTTCTGAGTTTTGTCAGCCTCGGGGAGAGGTGATGCAAGCAAAGGGACACTGCTCTTTCTACCCTTCCAGTGTGGCCGACCTTGCATTTTGTGGTCCACTGGGGTGCTGGAACCTCTCACCTGGACTCCAGAGCTCTCACAAAGGTATTTTTGCCTGTAGATGGTTGTCAAATCATCAGTGTTTATATGGGGGAATGAGGACTGGAACCTCCTAGTCTGCCATCTTACTGATATGACTCCCTCTCTCCATGTACTCTTGTAACACTCGGCCCTTAGAACAAAACTCAAACTTCACTCACAGCCTACAAGGTCTGAGGGATCTGGCCCTACTCACTTCTCCACCTTCCTCAGCTTCCAGCTTCCTCTGGCTTATCCCGCTCCAGCCACACATCTTCCATTACTTCCCTCTCACAGCCAAGCTCCCTGACCCCAGCATCTTGGTAATTCCTGTTCCCCTTGCCTGGAAGATCTTTTCCTGGCTGTTTCTTTGGCTGGCTCCTTCTCAACTTTTGGAGTTCATTTTAAATGCCAGCTCCTAGAGCAGGGTTTCCCTGTTTCCCCATCTAAGAAACCTCCCCAACCCTCCCATGGTTCTCTGCCACATTACCCCTTCTTCCTTCTGTGTACTTGTCACATTTGTCCACTTGCTTATTGTCTGTCTTCCCCCATAGAATGTCAACTCCAAGAGTGCAGACACTGTATCTGTCTTGTTTATCACTATATTCCCTGCCCATTCCCTGTACATTTCTTTTAAAAGAATATTTCAAACAGCAACATAACAGTCAATGTATACAGTGCCATACTTGACTTCACCCTTTTCTATTTGTGTATATGCAATAATTTCTGATTATAAATAATACTACAATGGACATCTCCATGCATAACATTCTTTGTCCCTGCCTCTGGTGATTTTGTTCAGTAATGTCTCAGAAGTAGAAATATTGGCTTCATGATAGAGCATGAGTATGTTTAAGGCTCCTTCATAAACATGGCCACACTGCACTCCAGGAAGTCTGACTGAAGCCCTAACATAAGTCTCACCACCCCTGAATGTGGGAGCTATGAGACAAGAGATGAGTTTTATTTATTTATTTATTTATTTATTTATTTATTTATGGCTGTGTTGGGTTTTTGTTGCTGCGTGTGGGCTTTCTCTAATTGTGGCGAGCGGGGGCTACTCTTCATTTCAGTGCATGGGCTTCTCTTTGCAGTGGCTTCTCTTGTTGTGGAGCATAGCTCTAGGCACGTGGGTTTCAGTAGTTGTGACACGTGGGCTCAGTAGTTGTGGCTTGCAGGCTCTAGAGTGCAGGCTCAGTAGTTGTGGCTCACAGGCTTAATTGCTCCGTGGCACTTGGGATCTTCCTGGACCAGGGCTCGAACCTGTGTCCCCTGCATTGGCAGGCGGATTCTTAACCACTGCACCACCAGGGAAGTTCCAAGAGATGAGTCTTTAGATGAGGAGTGCACATGGATCACCTGGGGATCTGATTAAAATTCAGATTCTGATACAGGAGATCTGGAGTGGGACCTGAGATGCTGCATTTCTAACAAGCTCCCTGGAGGATTCCCCCAGAGGTTCTCATCCTGCCTGCTCTTTCCTGTCAGTGTCTGGGCTCCATATTGACACAGCCCCTGGGCACCTGTGCCACTGCCCAGACCTCAGCCTGCCGGGCCAGCAGCCCCAGCAGGAAAGCCTGTGCTAGTTTCTGCTCTGCTTGCCTCAGGCCCTGTCTCCATTTGGCTGTCAGCTCCAGGCTCCATGACCCCTGATGTATGTGTGGTTCTTAGGGGTTCTGAGTTGTTTTCCACGAGGTGTGGGTTGAACTTAACCCTTCAGATTCCAGGATGCACCACTGCCCTGGGTGGGGTAGTGGACATCTATGACTACCTTTCCTTCCAGTCCTCTGTTTCCACATCATATGGTAATAATATCTGTTTTTTCCTGAGAAGACCCCACCCCCACCCCCACCCCCAGCCTTTCCTGGTCCATGTGGTTTGGGGGAAGTTAACCTTCTATAATACCAGAATCTAAAGGTGAGCCTATAACCTAGATCTGGCCAATCAACAGATTTCATCTCCTTGCTTTCAGTAATCTGTTTGAGGGTGGACATGTGACCTGGTCCCAGGAAATCTGTGCCAGGACTTACAATAGAACTATTGTGAATGAGAAGCTCTCCCCCCTCTGGGGGGCTGCCAGGGCCACTACATAAGCTAACTGACCAGAGAGTAAGGCCAACATGGAAACCAGAGATAAGGTAACTCCTGATGTCATAATTTGAGGCCCTGGGTCAAGCTGGACCTGAAGCTGACTTGATTTTAATGGGCTTGGGCCATAGTGGAGCTGGGACCAAAGCCATCACAGCAAGACACCAGCTTGGGCACCGAGGCTTGTGTGTGTCAGTGTGTTCAGCACAAACTAAGGAGGGCAGAGGGCTCCAGAAAGAAAAACCTCAAAAGTGTGCCTGCCCCCCCCACACACACATGTACCCACAGGCATGTGGGCACGCACAGTCCAGGCCAGAATAGTGGGGATCATGGTGGGGGTGGGGGGACTGCCGCCAACAGAGAGGAGGGCTGCTCCTGTCAGATGGGAGGTTTTCCCACGTTACTGGCGTCTTTGCATGATACACAGTGAGCTTTGAAACAAAAATAAGAGACAAATTGGATGGGTAAGAAGTAGCTTAATGTAAGTCAAAACAGCATTTAAATCTGGTATAGCCTCTAAACAACCTTGCGCCTTTCATCTCTCCCTGGAAAGGAAGTCCTGAATGCTGTCAGTTTTTCTTAATGCATGTACAGGGGCTTCAGATGCACCATCGTGGGGGGATGTGGGGGGGTAATGCAGAGAGGACAGGTGGCCGGGTCAAGGTCGCACAGCCCATTGTGTCCAGTGCACCATCTGGGGGAGAGGTGACCAGTGCAAGGTCACACAGTCTACTGGGGCAGAGGAGACACGCGGGCAAAGGTTTTCTTACTAAAACCCTGGGTTTGACTCATCACCAGAGGCAGGTTTCTTGGGAAGCAATGGAGGCTGAAACTGCAGGGCCCTCACTTGTTCAGCCCCTTCTTAGATCCCAACATAATTCTGGGTTCTTTTTCTTAAAAAACACCACCCAAAACTACATAGATCCACAAGGTGTGGATCAGCCCCAGCCCCCAACCGACCCAAGGCTGTTTCCCACTTCCTTCCCCATCACCTTTCAAGAACCCCAAACTCAAGGGCGTTGTCATAAACTTGAAATAGGTACTGAAAGGCCTTTGCTTCTAGGGTATCTCTGCTTGTCCTCGTGCAGTTTCTTCCCTATTTCTGATCATTTAGGCACTTGTTATGCAAACGACATCTACGGAGACCCATTCTGTGAAATGCTTACATGCCTCTTTCAAGGTCCTCTGCTTCATCTTAAACATAAAACCAAATCCTCTTCTCCCTGGCCAGTGCTCGGGGGTCCCAGCCTGCAGAAGGGGAAAAGCCCGTGAGAAGCTCCCTAGCCATTCACCCAGTGACCCACGAGAGCACCGCCCTCCTCCTGGCCAGTCAGTGCCAGTCGAACGTGGACTGTGTTTCATAAGTAAAGTGGCTCCATTTCGCCACAGGTGCTTCTGTCTGTGGGTGTCTGTCACTTCACTGAAGCATCTGCAAAGCCCAGCTTGCTGTCTGGTCCTGGGATGGGTGTTGACAAAACTCAGCAGGGAGCCACCTGCTCAGGGCTGGGTGTGCTTGAGGCTCCTGGAGGGGACACAGGTGGGGGCACGTGTCCCAGGGCAAAGGTTTAGGGGAGCACTGAGAGAGGCTTCTGGGAGGAGACCTGAGGGCAACCACCTCCTGGAGGAGAGCATGAAACGTGTCTTCACTCCTCCAGAACCCGGGCAGGGATGCAGGCCCTACCCCACGTTAGTTCACCTGCAGGATGCACTTTATAGAAGCAGCATCTGTGGGTAGGACAAATCCTTCCTGTCCAAATCACATTTTGCAAAAAATTAAATTAAAATAAAGTTGGGCACTTTCTTCTTCCCACCTTCTCTAGCCGAGTCCTCCAAGGACAGTGGGGACTCAGCCTCCAGCCTGCTGACCACTGGTAGGCAGGGCCGGGTCTGGGACTACTGGCAACAGTTTTGCTTCTCTGTAAAACTTTAGATCTCTCTATCAAATCTGAATGAGAGCCTTGCTGGGTAGAGTAAATTTGGTCATAGGATTTTCCCTTTTATCACTTTAAATATACCATGCCATTACTTCTGGCCTGCAGAGTTTATCCTGAAAAGTCAGGTGATTACCTTATGCGAGTTCCCATGATGTAACTTACCGCTCTTCCTTTGTACCTTTTAATAGTCCTTAATTTTTTTGCCATTTTAATTACAGTGAGTCTTGGTGTGGTCCTCTTTGGTTTGATCCTGTTTGGGGCTTACTGTGTTTACTGGGCTTGGATGTCTGTTTTCTTTGCCAGGTTAGGGAAGTTTTCAGCTTTTATGTCTTTAAGTATGTTCTCTGCCCCTTTCTCTTTCCCTTTTCCTGCTGGGACTGCAAATGTTAGTGCACCTGATGTTGTTTCAGAGGTCTGTTAGACTGTCCTCATTTCTTTTTATCCTGTTGTTTTCTGTTCACCTTCAGTGATTTCCAGTACTCTGTCCTCCAGTTTTCTGATTTGTTCCTCTGTATCATTTCATCTACAGTTGTTTCCTTTTAGTGTATTTTCATTTCAGTTATTGTGTTCGTCGTCTCTGTTTGGTTGTTCGTTAAGATCATCTTTTTAAAAGACTTCTAAGGGACTTCCCTGGCGGTCCAGTGGTTAAGACTTCACCTTCCAATGCAGGGAGTGCAGATTCGATCCCTGGTCAGGGAGCTAAGATCCCACATGCCTCGAGGACAAAAAAAACAAAACATAAAACAGAAGCGGTATTGTAACAAATTCAGTAAGAGACCTAAAAAACCCCAAACTTCTAACTTCTCCCTCTGGTTGTCGTTTTTTCTCCTGAGTTCTTTGATTATCTTTACAGTCATTACCTTGAGCTCTTTCTTGAGTACATTGGCCATTTCCACGTCACTTAGATCTTCTTGTGGGTTTCCTTGGGTTATCTTGTTCCTTCATTTGGATCGTGTTTCTGTGTCACCTCATTTTTCTTTTTCTTTTGAATTTTCTTTTATTATTTTTTATACAGCAGGTTCTTATTAGTTATCTATTGTATACATATTAGTGTATATATGTCAATCCCAATCTCCCAATTCATCCCACAACCACCACCGCTGCCCTCACTTTCCCCCCTTGGTGTCCATACATCTCATTTTTCTTAACTTGCTGTTTTTATTGCTATGTATCTGGTAGGTTAGTTACATTTCCTGACCTTGGAGAAGTGGCCTTTTCTAGGAGATGTTCTATGTTTCCCAGCAGCCCGCTTTCCCCTGGTCACTAGAACTATATGCTGTAGGTGTACCCCCTGTGTGGGCTGCTCGGGTCCTTCTGTTGTGGTGGGCTGACTACTGTGGGTGGTCTGGTAGGCTTGGCTGCCCCCAGTCTGGTTGTTTGCCAGGCTCTGCCTTGTATGGAGGCTGTCAGTGCTGCTTGGAGGGAGAGAATAATGAGGCAGCTGGCTGCACAACCATGGGTGACATCGAGACTAGTGCTGGCTCACTTGGGGGTGGCGTTGGTGTCCAGGAGATATCAGGGCTGGTGCCCAACCACTGGTGTATAAAGCCAGGTCCTGGGGCTATGCTGGCTTACTGGCAGGCAGAGCCAGGCCCTGGGTTCTGGTTGCAGGGCCCAGGAGAACCAGAGCTGGTATCACACCACTGTTCTGGACACAGCCGGCTGCAGGATCTGGGGCGTCCTGAATCTTGTGTTGGCATTCTGCTGTGCGGGGCAGGACCCAACCGAGTCCATAGATGGTCCTTGCCTGCTCGTGTTTGGGCTGGGTCCGTAGGCTGCTGGGCTGTCCTAGGTAGTCCTAGGGCTGCTATCCATCCACTGGTAGGTGGGGCTGGTTGGGAAGCTCAAGCAGCCTCAGTGGCAGTTGGCGCCAGGGCCCAGCCAGTCTTAGGGCTGGTTCTGGCCTGCTAGTGAATGGTCCGGTTCCACAGGCTGCAGGGCAGCAGGACTCGTGCCTGCCTGTTGCTTTGTGAGGCTGGTCCTGAGGCTAGAGCAGTCTCACTTGTGGGAGGGGCCTGGGATTCCGGTGCTGATGCCCGCCTACCTGTGGGTGGAGCTGGGAACCAGGGTCTCTGGCTGGAGGGTCCTACGGGGCCCTGGATCTAGTTCCTGTACACTGGTGCTTGGAGCCTGGTCCCGGGGCTTCTGGTGGTTAGGGTCCAAGTCCAGGGGCAGCTGTGGGCTTGAGAGGGTCTTAAGGGAGCCTGGGTGCTGGTGGATGGGGCTGTGTCCCTGCTCAGTTAGTTGCTTGGCCTGTGGCATTCTAGTACTTGGGCTAAGGGTACCTTTGGGTAGATTTCTAAGGGTGACCCCTTACACAAGCCTAAACCCACCTGCAATTTCCACCAAGCCAGCAGCATCTACCCTAGGCAACAACAAGGCCACACCTATTCCAGGAGGAACTCAGCCCCTAGGAATCAGGCCCAGGGAAGCTGCACTTCTGGAAGTTGTTACCCAAACCGTCTCACTACTCAGCAGTCTCAGGTGTGCTGTGCCTGACATCTCCAGCTCAGTGCTACTGAACACGGGTCTGAGGGAGGAACATCTGCTTCAACAACAACTTGTCAAAGATGTCATTTCACGAGCCCCACAGGAGGATCATAGCTTAGAGTGGGTCCTGATTCCCCCGCAAACTTGTACTGACTTTAAAGCTTCAGAAGAAACATTTGCTATGTGGTTCCCATGCAGTTTCCCATTAGTATTACGTGATGAGTATTTAGAAATAACATCACCTGTGCCCTCCCCACAGTCTGTCTATTGATCTGGGTGGGAGCATCCGAGTGTTTTAACTCCAGGTGATTCTAAGGTTAGGCCCGGTTTAAGCCCAAGGGCTACTGGTACCTGGTGGTAGTTGTTTCCAGTCTTTAGTCCTTTTGCCTTTGGGGAGGCATCAGTGTCTGCTCTACATGGGATTGAAAGGGGCAGGGCAGTGTAGCCCACTTAACTCTGTGCTGTAGCAGAATTTTTGGACATCTGTGTGAGGGGAGAGCATATACAGACAGGAAAGAAAAAGCTCACAGCTTGTTCTCCATGCAAGAGCTCATTGTTCCTGAATCTCTCTTTTTCAAAAGGTTGGCATTTGTATTTTTTTTTTAAGATTCCACATATAAGTGATATCATATTTGTCTTTCTCTGTCAGACTTCACTCAGTATGACAATCTCTGGGTCCTTCCATGTTGCTGCAAATGGCGTTATTTCATTCTTTTTTGTGGCTGAGCAATGTTCCATTGTATATATGAACTATATCCTCTTTATCCGTTCCTCTGTTGATGGGCATTTAGGTTGCTTCCATGTCCTGGCTATTGTAAATAGTGCCGCTATGAACTTTGGGGTGCGTGTATTGTTTGGAATTATGGTTTTCTATGGTTACATGCCCAGGAGTGGGATTGCTGGATCACATGGCAGCTCTATTTTTAGTTTTTTAAAGAATCTTCATACTGTTCTTCACAGTGGATGTACCACTTTACGTTCCCACCAACAATGCAGGTTAAAGTTAATTAATAAGCAAAGCCATGGGAATATTCACCACCATGACTGACATGGGAAAAACTCCACAGAGTCCAAAAATCTCATCTCAGGACAGGGCACTGCTGAAATTGTGCAATGACAGAGTTGGGCCCTTTAGCCAAGTTCAAAAAATTCAGACACTTGCCACCAAAATCTGATGAATACCGTAGCTTCCTATTTACACTACAGTTACTCAGTTACTTCAAATGGATTTAGATTGACAAACAACTTGACATGTCAGTTTGCTAAGTACCATTTGACAGAGGACTCTAATACCATCATGAGACAGTGCAGGGCTTGCATGTGTGTGTCCCCAGGCGTGGTCTGGGTTTCCACCATTGTGTCACCCACCAGAGGTGAAGGATCACTGATTTCCCAGGGACAGGCTGCCTCTTGTGACTTCCCCTCCTCACTTCAACAGCCTCCAAGTTACCTGAACCTGGAAGACAAGTCTTAGTTGCCATCAGTGTCTCCCTCCCACTCACTATCTTCAGAGGAAGAGGAAAGCTGAAGGTCATCATAGAGGACACTTCAGGGGCCAGAGCCACGGTGCTCCTCAGACTTCCTGCAGAGGGAGAGTTCTGACCAGGAGGGTTGGATTTCCGCCACAGGATGGGAAGAGGGAGATGTCATGGACCTGCAGCTCCACCAGCCTCTGCTTAATCTTGTGAAGGCCATCCTGAGGGGCTGACCTGGAACATGGTTAATTGGTGGAGGATGGGGTCTAGTGCAGGCTTGAACAGTATTGGGGTGAGATCTGTTGAGTGGAGGTCGGAGGTCAATGCTTTGCACCAGGGCAGGTGTCCTCCTGGCCCTTGGGACGCTCTTGTTGGTTGATGTCCAGTTGTTCTGGGTGGAGGATGGAGATTCTGGAACACCCCCCACCCCGACCCAGATCTGGTCTCTGAGTCCTCTTCCGGGGAGTCTGGATGGGACTGAGTCTGGGTTTCTTTGCGGGGGGTTCAGTCAAGCTTGGATGGAGATCTCTCACTTGGTGCCTGGATGCTGCTTTTGGAGTCCTGGACCAAACTTCTCTCGATGGGAGACACTGAAGGCCGGGTGGATTTCAGGTCATGTTTCCCGATAAGTGAGCTAACCGAGCGATCCGTTTCCAGGACAGATTTCCTCTTGGATGTCTGGGGGAGCGTCAGCCTGCGTGGATGCAGTAGAAGAGCAAAAACCAGAAAGATGATACGTTAGAATTTTCACACCATCAGATAAAAGGTAAAATTAACTCAGCGGCATCTCATAGCATTAAATTTAACAGCAGGAGATACGAGGAATCAATTTAAATAGGACGAGTTACTCAACCTCAGTGGTGGTCACGAAAAAAAATTACCATATTGCCTTGATACACTTATACATCAGAGAGAAAAAGAGACTGTAATAAATATCTCTTGTTCAGCAAATGGAAAGAAGCTTTTTCATACACACTTTTATGGATTGTACACAGTTTGGGGTCTTGCAGGCACTGTGATGGTGAAATAAGTTTGATAGACAATTTTGGAGGATATATCACTATTTAAAGATGCCTGGGGCTTCCCTGGTGGTGCAGTGGTTGAGAGTCTGCCTGCCGATGCAGGGGACACAGGTTCGTGCCCCGGTCCGGGAAGATCCCACATGCCGCGGAGCGGCTGGGCCCGTGAGCCGTGGCCGCTGAGCCTGCGCTTCTGGAGCCTGTGCTCCGCAACGGGAGAGGCCACAACAGTGAGAGGCCCGCGTACCGCAAAAAAAAAAAAAAAAAAAAAAAAAAGATACATGTTCTAAATAAAAAGATTCTACTTATGGAATGCCTCTGATAAAATCACTTCTGTTTCCCCTACCACAGCATGTTCTTTCCAGACATGCAAGTAAGAATGCAAAATGAAAGAAGTCGAGGAAAATGGCATCTGAAAAGTACACGAAATGATCACTTTAGTCGGAACAGAATGGGAACAATTCTCTCACACAGAATGGGATTGGGGCAAATCGGGGTTAGCCAGAAGGGCAAAAGGGCAGGAACCAGGAGAGATTTACTCTCACACGGTTGCAGGATGCTGTCACTTTCTTCCAGTACTGCTGCTGCCTCCCTGTGGTCTCCCGGGAAATCTCTGGAGGAGCTGCCTCTGCTGCTCTGATTTATTTAGTAGACTGTCATCGAAAGCATTGACATGAAAGCATCTGATTCCTTTTGTTAAATCAAAGAACAGCACTTGACCAGTGCTTGCCTTCTTGGCATGGCATCTTGACGAACAGTCCTATTTTTTTCCAACTGAAGATCAGCCTCCAACTCGATACGCTTTGTGCTCTCAGGGTCCTGAACTATCTCTCGGAGTGCCTTTCTGAATGGGAACGTTTTCACCAACATCATCGCCTGGAGACGTCTTCAGCCTGTCCCCGCCATCCCCCTCCTTTTTATTCTTTGTATTCTTCAGCTCTCCTTACACTGGTCTCTCGCACGGTAGCAGTGTTGTCCTAGGCATGCTCGGGTGTCTCCTAACCCCACCCAAGTGGACTTCCAGTGTCATCATTTTCGGTTTCTTAGCTGCACTTTCGTCGTTCTTGGGTAGTTCTTTTTTTTTTTTTTCCATGGATGAGGGAGACCGGGGCACCGGGGGGCGGGGTAGGGGGCAACACAGTTACACACTGCGTGTGACCCGGAAAACTGATACACACCAGGCAATCACCAACAGGCTCTGAAGGAGGATCAATCACTAGACACGCTGCACGCAGGTTTGTAATTTGTGCGTTTATTGCAGACTGGACAGGCAGCGGCAAACTTTGATTAAAGGCTTAACTCTTTCATTTTTGGCTTTTTAATTGGCTACTCTGACAACTAGCAATTCAGCTCTCTCTCCCATCTCAGTTGAGCTCCGGACACTGGCTTTCTATAATTAAACTTACTAGATTCAGGGAAATAAAAGACAAGTTTAAATATTCTGACAGAGAAGCGGAACATACCTTTAAGAAGAACAAAGCAATTTTTGGGAAAAAAATGAAATAAAAATTCTAAAAATGAAAAGTACATAACATGGTGACCTCAGTGGATGTGTTTGAAAGTGCTCACCTTAGAAACAGACAATAAAAAAATAGTGAACAGGATAAGTACCAGAAAAGAAATTCAGAATAATAAAGCCTGAAGAGGCAACATTTTGAAAAAAATAGTCATACCCAGAGGGAGAGATCATCACAGTACAATAAAAAAATTCTAAAATGCATTTAATTAGAATCACAGAAGTTGAAGAGAGAAATGAACAGAAGCAATATTTGAATTAAAATGACTGAGAACTTTAAAACCGATGAATGAATACTCCACAGACTCAATAAGCTCGTTAGATTGCAAACACAGCCAAAAAAAAAAAAAAAAAATCTACCTCCACATTGATTACAGTAAAATCACAAAAAATAAAGACAAAGACAAAGAAACAACCCGAAAACCATCAGCAGGGGATAAAAACAGGAAAGAAAGAAAAAGATTGCATAAAAGAAGAAAAATTAAATGGGCATCTAATTTCTCAACTGGATCACAGTCGAAAGATAGCTTTCATATATTAAAAGGTTATCATGACCAATCTAACAACTGTATACCATGCAAAGACGTATTTTGGAAAAAAAGAGAGAAAATGAAAACATTTATAGAAATACAAAAACTGGGATTTTTCATTAACATATCAAACGAAAGAATAATAATGAAAGATATTTATTAAAAACAAGGGTGGAACTACTGGATGACAGGATGGAGCAGTAGGAACAAATTAAGAATAACAAAATTAATAAATGTGTGGATAGCTCAAAATAAATAAAAATGTATAAAACATGGACAATATGTGATAAGCTTTAAACTTTATATTTTTAAACTTTATTACATATATTTTCATAAATTACATATATATATTTCTTGTCTATGTGTAATTTGAGTACACAACAATAATAACCTACCGACAGGAAGAGGTACCCAGGGTTCTGGCTCTCCCCTAGAAGAAGATAGAAATACCAATTAACATTAGATTTATTAAAATAGGATAATCACAAAAATAATAGAAAAATATTGATCACCTCAAAACTAACAAAGTTTTGAAAAATTTAATCAGTTAAAAATGAGGAAACAAAAGGAATCAATACACAGAAAATACAGGGTAAACAGATTTAATCTCAGATAGATCAGTCATCACATCAATGAAAATGGGCTAAATGCTTCCATTCAAAAAAACAGTTTTATACAGCAGAAATAATACAACATTGTAAATCAACTATACTTCAATTAAAGCCAAAACCAAAACCAAAACAGTTTTATAAGAAACATACCTAAATATTAAAATACAAGAATTAAAAGTAGAAGAATGGGGAAAGATAGAGTATATAAACTCTACCCCGATATAAACAGTTATAAATTTATTAATACCAAAGTAGATTCTAAGGCAAGAAGTATTCCTAAAGATAAAAAGAAGACTTAATAAATAAATAAATAAAGGAAAATATAGCAATTTAATATTATATATACCTAGTAAGTGACAGAATCCCAGGAAAATAGACAAAACTACAGTAACGGGATACAATAAACAGTGGTGAGCACAGGCAGTGATAAAATGTTAGTAAAGTTTAATCCTCTACACATGTCAGAAACATTTTATTTAAAGATGAAATGGTACACGCTTTTCCTCTGTTATCAGCAACAAGAAAAGGTTGCTTACTGTCACCACTATTATTCAACAGTCTACTGGATGTCTTAAGTAATGCAGAGAAAATTCTGTATCATCGCTCTATCTATATAGAAAACCAAATTTACAGATTTAAACCCCAGAAAAACACTACAGTTATTTATGGATGATGATTGTTATATAAAAAAATCCAAATTAATTAATTATTAGATTAATTATTAGAATTAGCAAATTATTAGAATTAACAAATTAGTTTTTTTCATAATTGCTTGATTAAAGATCAATATATCCAAGTGAATTTTATCTCTATATACCAGCAAGAAACTGAAAGAGAAATTTTAAAAATTTAATTTTAAAAGCATCAAAAATACCAAATATCAAGGGAGAAGTCTAACAAATGCAAGAGCTTTATATGGAAAACTATGAAATGTTACCAAGAGAAATTAAAGAATATTTAAATAAATAGATAAACATACCAAGTTCGTACATTAAATAAAAATTAATATTGTAATTTGTTAATTCTCCACAAAATGATGTATAGATTCAAGGAATCCTAACATAATTCCAATTTTTTTAGGGGATTTGTCAAGTAGATTCTATAATGTTTATGGATATTCAGAGGATGAAGAATATTAAAGACACTTAGAAAAAATAAGATAGCAGGACTTCATCTAGGTTAACAGTTCTCGTGATAAAACTACAGTACAATAACCAAACTATATGGTCTTTATGCAAGGATGGATCAATACACCAGTGGAATAGAATATAATATGGAAATACACCATGTGCCTTTTTTTTTTTAACATCTTTATTGGGGTATAATTGCTTTACAATGGTGTGTTACTTTCTGCTTTATAACAAAGTGAATCAGTTATACATATACATATGTTCCCATATCTCTTCCCTCCTGCATCTCCCTCCCTCCCACCCTCCCTATCCCACCCCTTTTCTGAACACTTTCTCTGTGACACAGGATATTGCACAGGCATGGGGGAGTGGCAGTCTTTTTAATAAACAGTATTGGGACATTGGGTTTGCACAAAAGAAAAAAAATGGAGCTAACTCCTATCTCACACTGTTGACATGAACTTAATTCCAACTGTATTCTGAAACTGTAGGTGGAAAACAAATTTTTTCTTAGAAAATAATGTCCCCGTCTGAGCTCATTGACACCCTCCACATTTACTTCTCTGCCTACTTCCCTCACCACATCCCTAAGAGGCTCTCCCGTGCAGTGACCAGCCACCTAATGGCCAAATCAAGGATTCCTTTCAGTCCCTTTCCTACTTAACCTTCTCCTCTTCACTATACTGTGAGCTCCTTGAGAATAGAAACCGTGTCTTCATCATCGTCACGTATCCATTCCCTAGCAGAGAGAAGGCACGTAACGAGGGCTCAGTTTTGTCTTTTTACTGAGCTGGTCTGAAACACTCAGCTTCCATGACAGCTTCTCCCCCATCTTGGCGCCTTATCATTTTGCTCCATGAGTTTCCCATAATTTCCTTCCCCTTTAAAAGTCATGGTCTTCATATGACATTTGCTTCATATTCTTCTTATTCTCCACTTATTCTGGGTTATTTCAATAGAAGCCAGAGACTCAGTTACCACCTATATTGTTTAAAACGCCACAGATCCTTTTCTCTTTTGCAGACATCCATGGATGTCTGATCATTTCTGGACTTGATCTATATGCACAGGTACCGTAGCACATAAATTCAGCATGTTTCATACTAAATTCACCATAACCACACCACTCCCAAAACTTCCTTCATTTCCAGTATTCCCAGACTCAGTGATATCTCCCTCTACTTGGTTACTCAAGTGAGAACCACAGGGCATATATTTTCAATAGGTCTCTTGATTTCATCTACATCATTTCCTTCCTGGAATATTGCAGCTGGTTTCCCTGTTTCTGGCCATGTTCTGTTCTTAACCCATTGCCCTCACACCTTCTAAGATGCTCATTTCTCAATGCAAGGCTAATTGGTTCACTGCTTTGTGTCAATTTCTCCTCATTGCCTACAGACTCAATTGTGACCTTCTCAGCAAGGCGTACCTGATCGTCTTCATGATCTCAGCCTGCTTGTTCCTCTAGCATAGTTCCTGGTCAGTTCCACAAATTCACCCTGTGAAAAAGCCTCACTAAACTGTGTGCACTTCCCTCATGCAATGACACAATACTTTGCCTGTTCTCTTGACTCATCCTTCAACTCAAGATGACTGTCATCACCTCCTCTGTGAATGGGCCCCATGAGGCAGTTAGAAGCTCCATTTTTTCCCTTCATATTATGTTACAGATATCCCTACATCATAGCAATTACTGCATTGTTTTATAACTATTTATACATCAACATCACCTGTATGACCTGTGATCTTTCAAGGAAAGCATGTTTAGCTTCCTATGTCTTTGTAGGAGAAGTAGTATGATACATTTGAGCATCTTTTGAGGGAAACAGATGATAATTTAGTTACCTGCTCTGCAAGTAGATCTGAACATTTGTATTAGATAGTTTTAATTTCTGCAACTGTCTGGTCTTTAACTAAAAGAATGGGATAAAGCAAGATGGAGAATATTTGTGCAGTGTCTGGCATATAGAATGTTCTCAGTAAATGGTAGCTGCATCATTACTAGTATTGTCATTATTGTTATTGTTAATTCCCCAGCACCAGTCTCAATGTCTGGTACCTATTAGGAATCCAGCTTGAGTGTTTGATGAATGATTTATATATGTATAAGATATATATAGTGTGACAGTTTGGTTGACATTGACTCTACCTAATAAATATTGGACTCCAAACATTTTTTGTGGTACGCGGGCCTCTCACTGTTGTGGCCTCTTCCGTTGCGGAGCACAGGCTCTGGACGCGCAGGCTCAGCGGCCATGGCTCATGGGCCCAGCCACTCCGCGGCATGTGGGATCCTCCCGGACCGGGGCACGAACCCGTGTCTCCTGCATTGGCAGGCGGACTCTCAACCACTGCACCACCAGGGAAGCCCTCCAAACAACTTTTAAAATGCTTCTTTTTAAATTGCAGATATTCATTAAATCTTTTTTGAGTGGATTTTTCTGTGGCCTTTTGCTTCTTTCAAAGAAGCATATGTAATTTCTTCACTTACTGCCAGTTACAAATTTATAGACAGTAATACATTTATAGAGTCTATGGATTCAACCAAAGATTTTATTTAACAGATTTTTGAGAAGAAGTTAAGGTTTAGGCTTTGAAAATAAGCCTGGTTTAATATACTCAATTCTCATGAGCAGTTTTTGAAGATATTGAGAAATAACATTAAAATATTACATACTATGCACAGTCTAAGACTACAGTTTTCCTGTTTAATTCATGTCTGAATTATAAAACTTTCAGGATGTATTAATAAAAAGTATCTGGAGTGTTTGTAGATTTAGTTTTTTAAAAGTTTTTTAAAAAGTCTTCCTCTAAAAATTAAAAAGTGTGTATGGAAACAAAAAAGACCCCGAATAACCTAAACAATCTTGAGAAAGAAGAATGGAGCTGGAGGAATCAGGCTCCCTGGCTTTGGACAATACTATAAAGCTACAGCAATCAAAACAATATGGTACTGACAGAAAAAAAGAAATATAAATCAATGGTACAGGATAGAAAGCCCAGAGATAAACCCATGCACATACGGCCAATTAATCTAAGACAAAGGAGGCGAGACTATACAATGGAGCAAAGATCGTCTCTTCAGTAAGTGGTTCTGAGAAAACTGAACAGCTACATGTAAAAGAATGAACTTAGGACATTCTCTAACACAGTATAGAAAAATAAACTCAAAATGGATTAAAGACCTAGAACTAAGACCAAATACTCTAAAAATCCTAGAGGAATACATAGCCAGAGCTCTGTTTGACATAAATTTCAGGAATATTTTTTTGATCTGTCTCACAGACTAATGGAAATAAAACCAAAAATAAACAAATGGGACCTAATTAAACTTAAAAACTCTTGCACAGCAAAGGAAATCGTAACCAAAAGGAAAAGACATCCTATGGACTGGGAGAAAATATTTTTAAATGATACAATGAACAAGAGATTAATTTCCAAAATATACAAACAGCTCATACAGCTCAATAATAAAAAAAAAAAAATCCAAAAATGTACAGAAGATTTAAATAGACATTTCTCCAAAGAAGATATAAAAATGGCCAACAGAGGGCTTCCCTGGTGGCGCAGTGGTTGAGGGTCCGCCTGACGATGCAGGGGACATGGGTTTGTGCCCCGGTCCGGGAGGATCCTGCATGCCGTGGAGCGGCTGGGCCCGTGGGCCATGGCCGCTGGGCCTGCGCGTCCGGAGCTTGTGCTCCGCAACGGAAGAGGCCACAAAGTGAGAGGCCCGCGTACCGCAAAAAAAAAAAAAAAAAAAAAAGGCCAACAGGTACATAAAAAATGCTCAATATCATTAATTATTAGAAAAATGCAATTCAAATCTATATTGAGCAATCACCTCAAATCATTCAGCATGGCCATCATCAAAAAGGCTACAGATGATAAATTCCAGAGAGCGTGTGGGGAAAAAGGAACCCTCCTACACTGTTGGTGGGAATGTAAATTTGCATGTGCTATTCTGTACTTGATATTTCTTTTCACTCAGTGAAGTAATCAAGTCTAACATGGCCCAACAGACTCCTTACTGTCTTTTTCCATACCTTCTCCTTTCACATCTCTCCCAATCTCAGGAAGTCACAATGAAGTTCTAGGAGGTTCATCAAAACCTGCCTGTCCTTATGCCTCACCTTCACAGTAAGAGCAAAGTGCTACTGTTTCTGCCTCCAGGACATCCCCAAAGGTGTCCCCAGGGTCATTCAAGTGCAAGCCAGGATCCCCTGCCAGGAGTAGCAAAGGGTCTCCTGCTGGTGTCCTGCTTCCTTGTTAACTATCACAGAATGGTCCAGCAGCAACCAGGAGTACTGGGAAATATGCATCAAGTCACGTCACTCCCCTACTCACAAGATTTCATTGGCGCCCTATTAAGCCCCTACCTGGGTGGTCTCACCCCACCTCTCCAGCCTCCTTTTCCTGGTTTCCCCAAAGTTCAAGGTCATGCAGGTTCTCTCCTCTTCCTCTGGGACCCTGCACAGCAGCCAATACTAGACCCACAGTGCCCCCTGGTGGCTGGAGATGCAAGATGCTCCGGACAGCTGGGCAAGGGGTGAGGCCCGGAGGAAGCGAGGTGGGAGGACAGGACACTGGATTTGAAAAAGGTCTTGGAAGAGCAAAAGCTTAGGAGAAGACCAAGAGTGGTAGATTTAGAGAGGAAAGTCTAATTGAGACCCCTCTGGGATGGCCCTGCTCGCTGGGTTATGGAAATGGAGCTGGAACCAGAGAGCAGTTGGCCTCTGGATGGGCCTCAAGCTCGACTCCAGAAACTCTTATGAGACCTTTGACCATGTCTGTGCAGGAGAGGATGCTGAACATTTTGGGTCCTAGACTCTGAGTCACCTTCCTCCTGCAGGCTCCTCTCTTCCATTTGCAGGGCTGGGTGTGAGGGGCTCCTGGAGAGAGGTGGCATCAGAACTACACAGGGGGTCAGTGTCATTAACAGGCTGGGAGATGGAGGTTCGGGGTCACTCAGCCCTGAGGACAACCTTGCAGCATCCCAGGCCTTTCCAAGTTTTTACTTTTCCAAGGTCTGAAGAGTTGTGCTCTGGGAACATAGGTGGGAAGAGTTTGGAGGTGGCTTTAGTGGCTGTGCACAGTGAGGACCAGGACTGCTGGGGAGAAAATTCCAGTTGAGATGAGGACTTGTGCTTCTATTCAGAAGTTCAGGGGGCATCAGTTACTTCCCAAGATCCCTGTGAGTTTTGAAAGAAAACATACTTCAGGTTTACCAGCATCCTGTATTTCTCTACACTCTGCCTGTTTGCAGGGGATTGCATGTTTTTGACCTCAGGATTCATATTAAATATCTTTTTGGCAAAACAGTCACGCAGATGGCCAACAGGTACTGAAAAGATGCTCAGCATCACTAATCAGGGAAATGCAAATCACAACCACAAGGAGATATCCCTTCACACCTTTTAGAATAAACGTCATCAAAAGGACAAGAGATAACAAGTGTTGGGGAGGGTGTGGAGAAAAGGGAGACCTTGGCCACTGTTGCTGGGAATGTAAGTTGGTGCAGCCACTGTGCAAAAGAGTGTGGAGGTTCCTCCAAAGCTTAAAAATAGAACTATCATAAGATCCAACAATTCCAATTCTAGGTATATATTGAAGGAAATGAAATCACGTTCTCAAAAGGATATCTGCAGCCCCAAGTTCACTGCAGCATTATTTGCAATAGCCAAGATATGGAAACAATCTAAGTGTCCCTCAATGGGTGGAGAAAGTGTGATACATCTATATAGAAACCAATCAATCTATCTATCATCTATTTATCTCTCTATATAGAAATGTGTATATATCTGCCATACAAAGAAAAAATTTCTGCCATATTCCACAAAAAGAAAGGCCTTTGAGGGCATGATGCTAAGTTAAGTATGTCAGAGAAAGTTAAATAGTGTATGTTCTCACAAGTGGAATCTAAAAAACTCACCTTCTCTTTTTCTTTCTTCAGTGGAAGCTTCTTATACTCTCTCTCTTTATTTCCAATTCACTGTACATTGGCTCTTGATTTTCAAAAATGATAATGCCCTTATGTTCATCACTGGTCATGTAAAGGATCTGATAATAAAAAATGTTCAATAAAATACAGAAAAGGTGAGTGGAAATATAAAGGAAATTCACAGAACTTTATGATCACTGTTGCTTTCATCTTAATGGTCACCTTCTGGAGATCTCAGCATGTTGATCTAAGATGCTCACAAATGTGAATTACATCATTCTCTTACCAACCCAGGTTCATTTGCCTGATGATCAGCAAGGCAAATGCCAAGATTCCAAGGTTTGCAGCAGAGAAAGGGTTTATTTACAAGGGAATCAAGGGAGGAGACAGGAGAACAAGTTTGAGATCTATCACTTCAAAGGGAAGGGAGCAGGGGTATTTAGGGGTGAAGAGTAGAGGGAGGTTGGAGGTGAAGGGAAAGGTGATTGAAGGCAGGAAAAATGTGAGGTTATCGCTGTTCTGTGCAGGCATATCTCTGTTACATGCTAGTTCATGGGATGCATGTTCAGAATATGGTGGCATTAGCATGAGCTAAGGATGGAGCTTTTGGCCCCCTCATTTCAAATGGTCATCGACTGTGCACTCACACAGGCCCAATTGAATGTGTGATGGTCTTGTCTGGTTTGAACAGAGCAAGACTAGATTCATGACCTGAAAAAAACAACCAACCATTACTGTAGTGACCCATCTGTCAGAGGAGTTATCTACAGGCGGTGGTTAAAGGAGTCTTGTAATATATTGTCTAAGCTATGGGAAACTTTCAGGGTATGCAATTCGCAGGAACAATGAATGTGAGCTTGACAGTGAAGGCATGTTACAAGAGGAGGGTTTTAAATAAGCTGTTCCCTTATCTGCTGTTCTGTGAGACAAACTCAAGAATATCTATTAGTTACCAGTTTCTGTTAACCCTGTGAGTTGGGTTTCAATTCCACAAGGATTGGGTCCATGTAACTTTCACTTGCTAAACTCCATCTAGGCCTAGTGGAACCCAGGTATATAATAAACTTTTGTTAAGACATGATCTGAAATAATGAATGAAAGAATGATCGCTATATTCATAGGGAATTTTATTTAAGAACGGATTGATTATAAAGTCAGTCATGGGACCTGTATTTTACTTTAACGTGCTATGGACAACACCTTTTTTTTTTAAACATCTTTATTGGAGTATAATTGCTTTACAATGTTGTGTTTGTTTCTGCTGTATAACAAAGTGAATCAGCTATATGTATACATATATCACCATATCCCCTCCCTCTTGTGTCTCCCTCCCACCCTCCCTATCCCACCACTCTAGGTGGTCACAAAGCACCGAGCTGATCTCCCTGTGCTATGCGGCTGCTTCCCACTAGCTATCTGTTTTACATTTGGTAGTGTATATATGTCCATGCCACTCTCTCACTTCGTCCCAGCTTACCCTTCGCCCTCCCCGTGTCCTCAAGTCCATTCTCTACATCTGTGTCTTTATTCCTGTCCTGCCCCTAGGTTCATCAGAACCATTATTTTACAGATTCCATATATATGTGTTAGCATATGGTATTTGTTTTTTCCTTCCTGACTTACTACACTCTGTATGACAGTCTCTAGGTCCATCCATGTCTCTACGAATGACCCAATTTCATTCCTTTTTATGGCTGAGTAAATATTCCATTGTATATATGTACCACATCTTCTTTATCCATTTGTCTATCGATGGACACTTAGGTTGCTTCCATATCCTGGCTATTGTAAATAGTGCTGCAGTGAACTTTGTAGTACATGCTTCTTTTTGCATTATGGTTTTCTCAGGGTATATGCCCAGTAGTGAGATTGCTGGGTCATATGGTAGTTCTATTTTTAGGTGTTTAAGGAATGCCCATACATTTCTTCCTAGTGGCTGTATCAATTTACATTCCCACCAACAGTGCAAGAGGGTTCCCTTTTCTCCACACCCTCTCCAGAATTTATTGTTTGTAGAATTTTTGATGATGGCCATTCTGACCAGTGGGAGGTGACACCTCATTGTAGTTTTGATTTGCATTTCTCTAATAATTACTGATGTTGAGCATCTTTTCATGTGCTTCTTGGCCATCTGTATGTCTTCTTTGGAGAAATGTCTATTTAGGTCTTCTGGCCATTATTTGATTGGGTTGTTTGTTTTTTTGATATTGAGCTGCATGAGCTGCGTCTGGTCCTGGACTTCTGTTTTTTGATATTGAGCTGTTTGTGTATTTTGGAGATTAATCTATTGTCCGTTGCTTCACTTGCAAATATTTTCTCCCATTCTGAGGGCTGTCTTTACGTCTTGTTTAGGGTTTCCTTTGCCGTGCAAAAGCTTTTAAGTTTAATTAGGTCCCGTTACTATTTTATTTTCATTACTTCAGGATGTGGGTCAAAAAAGATCTTGCTGCGATTTTATGTCGAAGTGTGTTCTGCCTATGTTTTCCTCTAAGAGTTTTATAGTGTCCGGCCTTACATTTAGGTCTTTAACCCATTTTGAGTTTATTTTTGTGTATCGTGTTAGGAAGTGTTCTAATTTCATTCTTTTACATGTAGCTGTCCTGTTTTCCCAGCACCACTTATTGAAGAGGCTATCTTTTCTCAATTGTATATTCTTGCCTCCTTTGTCATAGATTAGGTGACTATAGGTGTGTGGGTTTATCTCTGGGCTTTCTATCCTGTACCATTGATCTATATTTCTGTTTTTGTGCCAGTACCATATTGTCTTGATTATTGTAACTTAGTATTATAGTCTGAAGTCAGGGAGCCTGATTCCTCCAGCTCTGTTTTTCTTTCTCAAGGTTGCTTTGGCTATTCAGGGTCTTCTGTGTTTCCATACAAATTGTAAACTTTTTTGTTCTAATTTTGTGAAAAATGCCATTGGTAAGTCGATGGGGATTGCACTGAATCTGTAGATTGCTTTGGGTAGTGTCGTCATTTTCACAAGATTGATTCTTCCAATCCAATAACATGATATATTTCTCCATCTGTCTGTGTCATCTTCGATTTCTTTCATCAGTGTTTTATACTTTTCTGAGTACATGTCTTTTGCCTCCTTAGGTACGCTTATTCCTAGGTAGTTTATTCTTTTTGTTGTGGTGGTAAATGGGATTATTTCCTTAATTTCTCCTTCTGATCTTTCATTGTTAGTTTATAGGAATGCAAGAGATTTCTGTGTAGTACTTTTGTATCCTGCAACTTTACCAAATTCATTGATTAGTTCCAGTAGTTTTCTGGTAGCATCTTTAGGATTTTCTATGTATAGTATCATGTCATCTGCAAACAGTGACAATTTTACTTATTCTTTCCAATTTGTAGTCCTTTTATTTCTTTTTCTTCTCTGATTGCCTTGGTTAGGACTTCCATAAATATGTTGAATAAGAGTGGTGAGATGGATATCGTTGTCTTGTGCCTGACCTTAGAGGAAATGCTTTCAGTTTTTCACCATTGAGAATGATGTTTGCTGTGGGTTTGTTGTATATGGCCTTTATTATGTTGAGGTGGGTTCCCTCTGTGCTTACTTTCTGGAGAATTTTTATCATAAGTGGGTGTTGAATTTTGTCAAAAGCTTTTTCTGCATCTATTTAGATGATCATATGGTTTTTATTCTTTGATTTCTTAATATGGTGTATCACATTGATTGACTTGCATATCCTGAAGAATCCTTGCATTCCTGGGATAAATCCCACTTGGTCATGGTGTATGATCCTTTTAACGTGTTGTTGGATTCTGTTTGCTAACATTTTGTTGAGGATTTTTGCATCTATGTTCATCAGAGAAATTGACCCATAGTTTTCTTTCTTTCTTTTATTTTTTTCTGATATCTTTGTATGGTTTTGGTATTGGGTGATAGTGGCCTCGTAGAATGAGTTTGGGATTGTTCCATCCTCTGCATTTTTTTGGAAGAGTTTGAGAAGGATAGGTTTTAGCTCTTCTCTCAATGTTTGATAGAATTCACATGTGAAGCCGTCTGGTCCTGGACTTCTGTTTGTTGGAAGATCTTTAATTTCAGTTTCAATTTCATTGCTTGTGATTGGTCTGTTTATATTTTCTAATTCTTCCTGTTTCAATCTTGGAAAGTTGTACCTTTCCAAGAATGTGTCCATTTCTTCAGGGTTGTCCATTTACTGACATATAGTTGGTTGTAGTAGTGTCTTATGATCCTTTGTATTTCTGCAGTGTCAGTTGTAATTTCTCCTTTTTCATTTCTAATTTTATTGTTTTGAGTCCTCTCCCTTTATTTCTTGATGAGTCTGGCTAAAGGTTTATTAAATTTGTTTATCTTCTCAAAGAACCATCTTCAAGTTTTATTGATCTTTGTTATTCTTTTCTTCATTTCTATTTATTTCTGCTCTGATCCTTATCATTTCTTTCCTTCAGCTAACTTTGGGTTTTCTTTGTTCTTCTTTCTCTAGTTGCTTTAGGTGTAAGCTTAGCTTGTTTATTTGAGATTTTACTTGTTTCTTGACATGAGATTGAATTGCTATAAACTTCCCTCTTAGAACTGCTTTTGTGTCCCATAGGTTTTGGTTCATCGTGTTTTCATTGTCATTTGTTTCTATGTATATTTTTATGTCCTCTTTGATTTCTTCAGTGATTTGTTGGTTATTTAGCAGTGCACTGTTTAGCTTCCATGTATTTGTGTTTTTTACAGTTTTTTTCCCCCTGTAATTGATTTCCAATCTCATAGCATTGTGGTCAGAAAAGATGCTTGATACAACTTCAGTTTTCTTAAATTTTCCGATGCTTGATTTGTGACCTAAGATGTGATCTATCCTGGAGAATGTTCCCTGTGCACTTGAGAAGAAAGTGTATTCTACCGCATTTGGGTGGAATGTCCTGTAAATGTCAAGTAAATCTATCTGGTTTATTGGGTCATTTAAAGCTTGTGTTTCCTTATATATTTTCTGTCTGGATGATCTGTCCATTAGTGTAAATGGGGTGTTAAAGTCCCCCACTATAATTGTGTTATTGTTGATTTCCCATTTTATGGCTGTTAGCCTTTGCCTTATGTATTGAGGTGCTCCTATGTGGGGTGCATAAATATTTATAACTGGTATATTTTCTTCTTGGATTGATTCCCTAATCATTATATAGTGTCCTTCCTTATCTCTTGTAACAGTCTTTATTTCAAAGTCTGTTTTATCTGATACGAGTATTGCTACTTCAGCTTTCTTGTGATATACATTTGTATAGAATAACTTTTTCCAACCCCTCACTTTCAGTCTGTATGTGTCCTTAGGTCTGAAGTGGGTCTCTTGTAGACAGCATATATAAGGGTCTTGTTTTTGTATCAGCCAGTCTGTGTCTTTTGGTTGGAGCATTTAATCCATTTACATTCAAGGTAATTATCAACATGTATGTTCCTATTAACATTTTCTTAATTGTTTGGACTTGTTTTTGTGGGTCTTTTTCTTCTCTTGTGTTTCCTGCCTAGTGAAGTTCCTTTAGCATTTGTTGTAAAGCTGGTTTGGTGGTGCTGAATTCTCTTAGCTTTTGCTTTTCTGTAAAGGTTTTAATTTCTCCATCAAGTCTGAATGAGATCCTTGCTGGATAGAGTAATCTTGGTTGTCGGTTTTTCCCTTTCATCACTTTAAATATATCCTGCTACTCCCTTCTAGCTTGCAGGGTTTCTGTTGAAAAATCAGCTGATAACCTTATAGGGATTCCCTAGTATGTTATTTGCTGCTTTTCCTTTGCTGCTTTTAATATTTTTCTTTGAATTTAATTTTTGTTGATTTAATTAATATGTGTCTTGGCGTGTTTCTCCTAGGGTTTATCCTGTATGGGACTCTCTACGCTTCCTGGACTTGGCTGACTATTTCCATTCCCATGTTAGGGAACTTTTGAAATATAACCTTTTCAAATATTTTCTCAGACCCTTTCTTTCTTTTCTTCTTCGGAGACCCCTATAATTCAAATGTTGGTGCACTTAGTGTTGTCCCAGAGGTCTCTGAGACTGTCCTCAATTCTTTTCATCCTTTTTTCTTTATTCTGCTCCATGGCAGTTATTTCCACCATTCTAACTTCCAGCTCACTTATTTGTTCTGCCTCAGTTGTTCTGCTATTGATTCCTTCTAGTATATTTTTCATTTCAGTTATTGTGTTGTTCATCACTGTTTGCTCTTTAGTTCTCTTCTAGGTCTTTGTTAAACATTTTTTATATTATCACGATCCCTGCCTCCATTCTATTTCTGAAAGTTTCTGTCATCTTTACTATCATTGCTCTGAATTCTTTTTCAGGTAGGTTGCCTATTTCCTCTTCATTTATTTGATCTTGTAGGTTTTTACCTTGCTCCTTCATCTGTAACAATTTTTTTGGTCGTCTCATTTTTTTTTTGATGGGTGAAGCTGTGTTCCTGTCTTCCTGGTTGTTTGCCCTGAGGCATCCAGCACTGGAGTTTGCAGTCAGTTGGATAGAGCCGAGTCTTGGTGCTGAGATGAGGATCTCTGGGAGACCTCACTCTGATGAATATGCCCTGTGGTCTGAGTTTCTCTGTTAGTCCAGTAGTTTGGACTTGGCACTCCCATCACATGAGTCAGACCTGACCCCCGGCCTGGGAACCAAGATCCCACGAACCACGTGGCACGTCAAAAGAAAAACAAAAGGAACAGTACAGTAACAAAGAATAAGAAAATAAAATAAAATTAGAAAAATTAAAAATTCATTAGAAAAAATAAAAATATAAGTGAAACAACAAAAGAAAGGTAAAACAGAACCAAACAGCCAAAAAAAAAAAAAAAAAAAACGGGCGGGGGGGGGGACAAACCAAAAGGAGCAGAATGATAACAAAGAATAAAAAATAAAATAAGAAAAATTAAAAATTTATTAGAAAAAATTAAAATATAAATGAAATAACAATGAGGTAAAACAGAACCACAACCTCAAAAAAGAAAAAAATAGAAAAAAAAGGGCCAGAAAAGTCCTTGGCTGTGGAGGGTGGGGCTTAGGTGGGGGTGGGGTTTAGGGTGGGGGCGAGGCCTAGGCTCAGGACCCACACAGCCTGGAAAAGGCAGCATGGCTGGAGAGGGCCTCAGAGTGTGCAGTGCAGAGATAAGGCCCTAGGCGGGGATGCAGAGGTAGGGCTTAGGCCCAGCGCAGGTGGAGGGGGACTTGGAGGGCAGGGGATCTGGCCCAGGAGCTCAGCAGGCTCTTGGGGGCCCGAGTGGGCAGGGGAAATGCTGGCCTAGTTCCCTTCTGATCCTCCAGTCCCCCAAGGGTTTCTCCCTGTCCCTGCTGATCCCCTCATTGTGGGTGGGCCCCTCCTGAGCAAGGGAGTAGCTTCCTCTGCTGCTCTTCTTACCTGCAAAACAAAGCAGGTTAAGTTGCAGAACCACAGTCTCCTTGTCAGAGTGCAGTTGTGATAGTGGAACAGTCACATTGCCGAATTCCAGTTTCAGTGGGAATGTCCCTGCCTCCCTGACTTATATAGGGCTTTAAGGTCACGTGATCTCCTTGAGTATTTCTCACCCAAGGAATTTTCTCTCTCACCTTTTTTCACACCTTACATCAAAAGGTGTGAGTGCAAGTTGTGCTGTAGTGTTTTCATGCATTTTAGGCTTATCTGGACATTTGTGTCTATTTTTAGCAGTATATTTATTTTTGGAAAGAACAACTAATTTTTCTTTTTCTAGTGTGCCTATGTTTTTCTAAATTCCACAACGCTTATCATGGTAAAATATAGAGAACATAATATTTACTATTTGAATATCACTTGGAGTGTATTTCCTAGGGCCTCCCTTATCTTCGTATATTAGTGCAAACAGCAACATCACCGAAGTACTAAGCTCTAACGGCCACACATACTCTCCATAGAGAAGAGAAAATGAAATAGAATTTTTATTCAGTAAAATGGCAATCATACAAACATGGGATGCCTTCATTTAATACTTTCATACACGCATTTGAACATCAAAGCAAGTGTGCCTACTTCTGAAAAAATAGGCTTTCCCATATGACAAAAGATGAGTCTACCTTTGTTTACAGGTTTACCTGGAGAATCTTTTCTGATCCGGTAGACTGGTAGCTTCATAGCTGGGTATTTGAATTCTTTTCTTTTAGCTTTTATCTTGGTGTGGGGTTTCATTTTCTTTATCATACGGTCAAATGAAGAGGTTTCAGGTAGGAAGGAACGAATAATGATTTGGCCTATCCAAGCCTATGGAAAGATAGCTACCACTTTGCTTCACAGCACTTGCGTTGGGATTTTATGAATCCCAGTGGTTATGTCCATGTCACTGCATGGCCATCTTCATGAAATATATAGCATGCAGAATGATTTATCAGTCTGTTTCAGAATTTCTTATAAAGGATCTCTCAATTGCAATCTGGCATGCTAACCCAAACTAAACTCAAGAAATGCCATGAGTGGAATACAGAATTAGAAATTTTACTATTTCTAGAGGAAAAGACAGGCTATACAATGCTTCATATCATTCCTAATCCGTGAATCACTGGGTCATGAAGAATGGATAATGCCTAGACAGAATGTGCAATTTCCCCCCTTAAGACCTCAGATGTTATTTATCATTTCTATTCCCCATTCTTTGGGAGGCAGAGACTCATCTCTGAGCTAAGTTTCTTGCATTTCATAGGACCATGACCCTGGCAGAAAAATGGGTGGAGGTGGGGAGAGAAATTGCTTTAACATAACACATTGTAAAATATCAATCATCTTTGTATGAATATATGTATGTGAGTATGAATGTCTATCTTTGTATCTATACATCTCTCTATTGACCTACCAAAATTTTTTTTCTCATTCCCTACAATTCATGGGTTCTATTTCACTCCCCTTTAGAAGCCATATAAGTTACAAATAAATTTGTGATTCATTCAAATGGCGCCCCATCATTTTTGATAGTTTCTAAATATGTTGAAATTTCATTTTCCAGTATCTTTGTTCATTGGGCTGTTTAAAATATCATTTCAAAAATAGGCTAGCCAGTAAAGCAACCATATGCCAATAAAATTAATTTAAAATATGGGTTAACCAATTTTTTCTTACCGTCTGGGAATTTTCTATCAAGTGTGAAGAAAGAGTTTCCTGACTTGCCCTGGGTAGATTAAACAAACAAACAAAAAATACCTTGCCTTCACTGACATCACTTGATTTCAGTGAGCCTCACATCAATGCTGAATTACTAAAACGTAACATTCATGTGTCCTGGGACCATGCTCCCTGTGTTGGCAGCTCAAAGTTCTTGTACCCATCCCTTCATTCCAATCTCAAATGGCTTCTCTAACAGACACCTATTCTTTACTTCAGTGAAGCTTAGAAGATTCTGGAAAGTAGAGTCAGTGCCTACTCAAACCCTATGCAATGATAGAAGGAAAGAGTAGAGCTATTTGTTTTTTGTGGGTTTTTTTACATCTTTATTGGAGTATAATTGCTTTACAATGGTGTGTTAGATTCTGCTTTATAACAAAGTGAATCAGCTATACATATACATATGTTCCTATATCTCTTCCCTCTTGCGTCTCCCTCCCTCCCACCCTCCCCATCCCTCCCCTCCAGGTGGTCACAAAGCACCAAACTGATCTCCCTGTGCTATGCGGCTGCTTCGCACGAGCTATCCACTTTATGTTCGGTAGTGTATATATGTCCATGCCACTCTCTCACTTTGTCACAGCTTACCCTTCCCCTCCCCATATCCTCAAGTCCATTCTCTAGTAGGTCTGTGTCTTTATTCCTGTCTTACTCCTAGGTTCTTCATGACATTTTCCCCCCTAAAATTCCATATATATGTGTTAGCATACAGTATTTGGCTTTCTCTTTCTGACTTACTTCACTCTGTATGACAGACTCTAGGTCCATCCACCTCATTACAAATAGCTCAATTTCGTTTCTTTCTATGTCTGAGTAATATTCCATTGTATATATGTGCCACATCTTTTTATCCATTCATCCGATGATGGACACTTAGGTTGTTTCCATCTCTGGGCTATTGTGAATAGAGCTGCAATGAACATTTTGGTACATGACGCTTTTTGTGTGTTTTTTTTTTTCATTTTAACATCTTTATTGGAGTATAATTGCTTTACAATGGTATGTTAGTTTCAGCTTCACAACAAAATGAATCAGTTATATATATACATATGTTCCCATATCTCTTCCCGCTTGCGTCTCCCTCCCTCCCACCCTCCCTATCCCACCCCTCAAGGCAGTCACAAAGAACCGAGCTGATCTCCCTGTGCTATGCGGCTGCTTCCCACTAGCTATCTACCTTATGTTTGGAAGTGTATATATGTCCATGCCTCTATCTCGCTTTGTCACCGTTTACCCTTCCCCCTTCCCATACCCTCAAGTCCATTCTCTAGTAAGTCTGTGTCTTTATTCCTGTTTCACCCCTAGGTTTTTCATGACATTCTTTTTTCTTAAATTCCATATATATGTGTTAGCATACGGTATTTGTCTCTCTCTTTCTGAACATTTTGGTACATGACTCTTTTTGAATTATGGTTTTCTCAGGGTATATGCCCAGTAGTGGGATTGCTGGGTCATATGGTAGTTCTATTTGTAGTTTTTTAGGGAACCTCCATACTGTTCTCCATAGTGGCTGTACCAATTCACATTCCCACCAGCAGTGCAAGAGTATTCCCTTTTCTCCACACCCTCTCCAGCATTTATTGTTTCTAGATTTTTTGATGATGGCCATTCTGACTGGTGTGAGATGATATCTCATTATAGTTTCGATTTGCATTTCTCTAATGATTAATGATGCTGAGCATTCTTTCATGTGTTTGTTGGCAGTCTGTATATCTTCTTTGGAGAAATGTCTGTTTAGGTCGTCTGCCCATTTTGGGATTGGGTTGTTTGTTTTTTTGTTATTGAGCTGCATGAGCTGCTTGTAAATTTTGGAGATTAATCCTTTGTCAGTTGCTTCATTTGCAAACATTTTCTCCCATGCTGAGGGTTGTTTTGGGTCTTGTTTATGGTTTCCTTTGCTGTGCAAAAGCTTTGAAGTTTCATTAGGTCCCATTTGTTTATTTTGTTTTTATTTCCATTTCTCTAGGAGGTGGGTCAAAAAGGATCTTGCTGTGATTTATGTCATAGAGTGTTCTGCCTATGTTTTCCTCTAAGAGTTTGATACTTTCTGGCCTTACATTTAGGTCTTTAATCCATTTTGAGCTTATTTTTGTGTATGGTGTTAGGGAGTGATCTAATCTCATACTTTTACATGTACCTGTCCAATTTTCCCAGCACCATTTATTGAAGAGTCTGTCTTTTCTCCATTGTATATCCTTGCCTCCTTTGTCATTAGTTGACCATAGGTGCATGAATTTATCTCTGGGCTTTCTATCCTGTTCCATTGATCTATATTTCGGTTTCTGTGCCAGTATCATACTGTCTTGATTACTGTAGCTTTGTAGTATCGTCTGAAGTCAGGGAGCCTGATTCCTCCAGCTCCGTTTTTCGTTCTCAAGATTGCTTTCGCTATTCGGGGTCTTTTGTGTTTCCATACAAATGGTGAAATGTTTTGTTCTAGTTCTGTGAAAAATACCAGTGGTAGTTTGATAGGGATTGCATTGAATCTGTAGATTGCTTTGGGTAGTAGTCATTTTCACAATGTTGATTCTTCCAATCCAAGAACATGGTATATCTCTCCATCTATTTGTGTCATCTTTAATTTCTTTCATAAGTGTCTTATAATTTTCTGCATACAAGTCTTTTGTCTCCTTAGGTAGGTTTATTCCTAGATATTTTATTCTTCTTGTTGCAATGGTAAATGGGGTGTTTTCTTGATTTCACTTTCAGATTTTTCATCATTAGTGTATAGGAATGCCAGAGATTTCTGTGCATTAATTTTGTATCCTGCTACATTACCAAATTCATTGATTAGCTCTCGTAGTTTTCTGGTAGCATCTTTAGGATTCTCTATGTAGAGTATCATGTCATCTGCAAACAGTGACACCTTTACTTCTTCTCTTCCGATTTGAATTCCTTTTATTTCCTTTTCTTCTCTGACTGCTGTGGCTAAAACTTCCAAAACTATGTTGAATAAGAGTGGTGAGAGTGAGCAACCTTCTTTTGTTCCTGATCTTAGTGAAAATGATTTCAGGTTTTCACCATTGAGGACGATGTTGGCTGTGGGTTTGTCATATATGGCCTTTATTATGTTGAGGAAAGTTCCCTCTATGCCTACTTTCTGCAGGGTTTTTATCATAAATGGGTGTTGAATTTTGTCAAAAGCTTTCTCTGCATCTATTGAGATGATCATATGGTTTTTCTCCTTCAATTTGTTAATATGGTGTATCATGTTGATTGATTTGCGTATATTGAAGAATCCTTGCATTCCTGGAATAAACCCCACTTGATCATGGTGTATGATCCTTTTAATGTGCTGTTGGATTCTGTTTGCTAGTATTTTGTTGAGGATTTTTGCATCTATGTTCATCACTGATATTGGCTTGTAGTTTTCCTTCTTTGTGACATCCTTGTCTGGTTTTGGTATCAGGGTGATGGTGGCCTCGTAGAATGAGTTTGGGCGTTTTCCTCCCTCTGCTATATTTTGGAAGAGTTTGAGAAGGATAGGTGTTAGCTCTTCTCTAAATGTTTGATAGAATTCGCCTGTGAACCCATCTGGTCCTGGGCTTTTGTTTGTTGGAACATTTTTAATCACAGTTTCAATTTCAGTGCTTGTGATTGGTCTGTTCATATTTTCTATTTCTTCCTGATTCAGTCTTAGCAGGTTGTGCATTTCTAAGAATTTGTCCATTTCTTCCAGGTTGCCCATTTTATTGGCATAGAGTTGCTTGTAGTAATTTCTCATGATCTTTTGTATTTCTGCCATGTCAGTTGTTACTTCTTTTTCATTTCTAATTCTATTGATTTGAGTCTTCTCCCTTTTTTTCTTGATGAGTCTGGCTAATGGTTTACCAATTTTGTTTATCTTCTCAAAGACCCAGCTTTCAGTTTTATTGATCTTTGCTATCGTTTCCTTCATTTCTTTTTCATTTATTTCTGATCTGATCTTTATGATTTCTTTCCTTCTGCTAACTTTGGGGTTCTTTTGTTCTTCTTTCTCTAATTGCTTTAGGTGCAAGGTTAGGTTGTTTATTCGAAATGATTCCTGTTTCTTAAGGTAGGATTGTATTGCTATAAACTTCCCTCTTTGAACTGCTTTTGCTGCATCCCATAGGTTTTGGGCCATCGTGTCTCCACTGTCATTTGTTTCTAGGTATTTTTTTGATTTCCTCTTTGATTTCTTCAGTGATCACTTCGTTATTAAGTAGTGTATTGTTTAGCCTCCATGTGTTTGTAGTTTTTGCAGATCTTTTCCTGTAATGGATATCTAGTCTCATAGCGTTGTGGTCAGAAAAGATACTTGAAACAATTTCAGTTTTCTTAAACTTATCAATTCTTGACTTGTGACCCAAGATTATGATCCATCCTGGAGTATGTTCCATGAACACTTGAGAAAAATGTGTATTCTGTTGGTTTTCGATGGAATGTCCTATAAATATCAATTAAATCCATCTTGTTTAATGTACCATTTAAAGCTTATGTTTCCTCATTTATTTTCATTTTGGATGATCTCTCCATTGGTGAAAGTGGGGTGTTAAAGTCCCCTACTATGAATGTGTTACTGTCGATTTCCCCTTTTATGGCTGTTAGTATTTGCCTTATGTATTGAGGGGCTCCTATGTTGGGTGAATAAATATTTATAATTGTTATATCTTCTTCTTGGATCGATCCCTTGATCTTTATGTAGTGCCCTTCTTTTTCTCTTCTAATAGTCTTTATTTTAAAGTCTGTTTTGTCTAATATGAGAATTGCTACTCCAGCTTTCTTTTGGTTTCGACTTGCATGGAATATCTTTTTCCATCCCCTTACTTTCAGTCTGTATGTGTCTCTAGGTGTGAAGTGGGTCTCTTGTAGACAGCATATATAAGGGTCTTGTTTTCGTATCCATTCAGCCAATCTGTGTCTTTTGGTGGGAGCATTTAGTCCATTTACATTTAAGGTAATTATCGATATGTATGTTCCTATTCTCATTTTCTAAATTGTTTTGGGTTCGTTATTTTAGATCTTTTCCTTCTCTTGTGTTTCTTGCCTAGAGAAGTTCCTTTAGCATTTGTTGTAAAGCTGGTTTGGTGGTGCTGAACTCTCACCTTTTGCTTGTCTGTAAAAGTTTTAATTTCTCCAGAGTTTCTGCTGAAAGATCAGCTGTTAACTTTATGGGGATTCCGTTTTGTGTTATTTGTTGTTTTTCCCTTGCTGCTTTTAATATGTTTTCTTTGTATTTAATTTTTGACAGTTTGATTAATATGTGTCTTGGCTATTTCTCCTTGGTTTTATCCTGTATGGGACTCTCTGTGCTTCCTGGACTTGATTAACTATTTCCTTTCCCATAATTAGGGAGGTTTTCAACTATAATCTCTTCAAATATTTTCTCAGTCCCTTTCTTTTTCTCTTCTTCTGGAACCCCTATAATTCGAATGTTGGTGCATTTAATGTTGTCCCAGAGGTCTCTGAGACTGTCCTCAGTTCTTTTCATTCTTTTGTCTTTATTCTGCTCTGCAGTAGTTATTTCCACTATTTTATTTTCCAGGTCACTTATCCGTTCTTCTGGCTCAGTTATTCTGCTATTGATCCCATCTAGAGTATTTTTCATTTCATTTATTGTGTTGTTCATCATCGTTTGTTTCATCTTTAGTTCTTCTAGGTCCTTGTTAAATGTTTCTTCCATTTTGTCTATTCTGTTTCCAAGATTTTGGATCATCTTTACTATCATTATTCTGAATTCTTTTTCAGGTAGACTGCCTATTTCCTCTTCATTTGTTAGGTCTGGTGGGTTTTTATCTTGCTCCTTCATCTGCTCTGTGTTTTTCTGTCTTCTCATTTTGCTTATCTTACTGTGTTTGGGGTCTCCTTTTTGCAGGCTGCAGGTTCGTAGTTCCTGTTGTTTTTGGTGTCTGTCCCCAGTGGGTAAAGTTTCTTCAGTGGGTTGTGTAGACTTCCTGGTGGAGGGGACTAGTGCCTGTATTCTGGTGGATGAGGTTGGATCTTGTCTCTCTGGTGAGCAGGTCCACGTCTGGTGGTGTGTTTTGTGTTGTCTATGGCCTTATTATGATTTTAGGCAGCTTCTCTACTAATGGGTGGGGTTGTGTTCCTGTGTTGCTAGTTGTTTGGCATAGGGTGTCCAGCACTGTAGCTTGCTGGTAGTTGACTGAAGCTGGGTGCTGGTGTTGTGGGAGATTTTCGCCATTTGAAATTATGTGGAGCTGGGAGGTCTCTTGTGGACCAGTGTCCTGAAGTTGGCTCTCCCACCTCAGAGGCACAGCACTGACTCCTGGCTGCATCACCAAGAGTCTTTCATCCACACGGCTCAGAATAAAAGGGAGAAAAAGTAGAAAGAAAGAAAGAGAAAGGAAGGAAGGGAGGAAGGAAGGTAAAATAAAGTTATTAAAATAAAAAATAATTATTAAGAAAAAAATTTTTTCAAGAAAAAAAAAAAGACGGACGGATAGAACCCTAGGAGAAATGGGGAAAGCAAAGCTATACAGACAGAATCTCACACAGAAGCATATACATACACACTCACAAAAAGAGGAAAAGGGGAAAAAATAATATATCATGCTCTCAAAGTCCACCTCCTCAATTTGGAATGATTCGTTGCCTATTCATGTATTACACAGATGCAGGGTACATCAAGTTGATTGTGGAGCTTTAATCCGCTGCTCCGGAGGCTTCTGGGAGAGATTTCCCTTTCTCTTCTTTGTTCGCACAGCTCCCGGGGCTCAGCTTTGGATTTGGCCCTGCCTCTTTGTGTAGGTCGCTGGAGGGCGTCTGTTCTTTGCTCAGACAGGATGGGGTTAAAGGAGCAGCTGCTTGGGGGCTCTGGCTCACTCAGGCTGGGGGGAGGGAGGGGTGCGGTTGTGGGATGAGCCTGCGGCGGCAGAGGTCGGCGGGACGTTGCACCAGCCTGAGGTGCGCCATGCGTTCTCCAGGTGAAGTTGTCCCTGGATCCCGGGACCCTGGCAGTGGCGGGGTGTACAGGCTCTGGGGAGGGGAGGTGTGGATAGTGACCTGTGCTTGCACACAGGCTTCTTTGTGGCGGCAGCAGCAGCCTTAGTGTCTCATGCCCGTCTCTGGGGTCCGCACTGCTAGTCACGGGTCGCGCCCATCTCTGGAGCTCCTTTAAACAGCGCTCTTAATCCCCTCTCCTCACGCACCTGGAAACAAAGAGGGAAGAAAGAGTCTCTTGCCTCTTCGGCAGGTCCAGACTTTTCCCCGGACTCCCTCCCGGCTAGCCGTGGTGCACTAACCCCCTGTAGGCTGTGTTCACACCGCCAACCCCAGTCCTCTCCCTGTGCTCCGACCGAAGCCTGAGCCTCAGCTCCCAGCCCCGCCCGCCCTGGCGGGTAAGCAGACAAGCCTCTCAGCCTGGTGAGTGCCGGTCGGCACCGATCCTCTGTGCGGGAATCCCTCCGCGTTGCCCTCCGCACCCGTTGCTGTGCTCTCCTCCGCAGCACCGAAGCTTCCCCCCTCCGCCACCCGCAGTTTCCGCCCGTGAAGGGGCTTCCTAGTCTGTGGAAACCTTTCCTCCTTCACAGCTCCCTCCCACTGGTGCAGATCCCGTCCCTATTCTTATGTCTCTGTTTATTTTTTCTTTTGCCCTACCCAGGTATGTGGGGAGTTTCTTGCCTTTTGGGAGGTCTGAGGTCTTCTGCCAGCGTTCAGTAGGTGTTCTGTAGGAGTTTTTCCACGTGTATATATATTTCTGGTGTATCTGTGGGGAGGAAGCAGATCTCCACATTTTACTCTTCCGCCGTCTTCCTGCCTCTCTCCGCTATTTGGGTTTTGTCAGAGTCCATCATTCAGTGAAAGGCCGGATTTGGTCAGAAGACAAGGGAGGAAAAGGCATAAACTGTGACGTAGGTCACTGGCAACAGGTTCATATGCACAGTTGTAGCAGGCTCTGGGTGTAGCCCAAAGGGGAGCCTATTTCCTACATATTTAAAAGACCTTTTGGTTTCCTCCAACCACAGTGGCTTTTCTGTCCTGGAGGTACAGAGTTCTGCAGAAGGAAGACGTACTCCCCAAACAGGTGTTCTCTAGGATGGAGGGAGCAGCCATTGGCTCCTCCCAGGAAGTTCCCTCTATAAAGCTACATAGTTTTCCTTGGTCCTAGTCAAACTGTGTCCTATGTTAGAAAAAGAAGATGACATGGGACTTAGGGGATATCCTGGCACACCACCTCCAGTGGGTCTCAAACATTGCCGCCTAATCCACTCATCTGGAGAGCAGGTGAAATCCCAATACCCGGGCCTCAAAACAGACAACCAAAACATGGGATCCTTTGAAGTAAGATTGAGGCATATGTAGCTATTAAAATTCACCCTCAGAGTGGCATGTGGGCCTCAGTGAGAACAAGTCAGCTTACAGTGCTTTATCACATTCTCCATGCCTGACATTGACAAGGGCACACTGTGTATGTGCATATACTGACCAGTGAGTGGTCTTGGGGGCAGGGGTGCCTGAGAGTCTATATTTCTGAATAGCCTCAGTCCTTCCAAGCTCCTCTGTCCTCCCAGTTCCATAAGCTTTGAGGATAAAAAATGTCAAGGGGATCTTCAAGGCTGAAAAATAAAAACCATGTATGTCATGACTTGTTTTGCCTAGAATTTTATTGGTATTGAAAGAAAAATTTTAAACAAAGCTTTAGAATAATGTTTACTAAGGAAATAATAATAATTAACAAAGCCACAGGAGCAGTCCCCTGTATGATTTACATGGAAAGAAGTCTGCAGAATCCACAAATCTCATCTTAACTCAGGGCCCTGCTGTCATTCTGTAAAGCAGAGTTAGGCCCTTTAGTCAGGTGCAATACTTTCAGACATTTGCCACCAATTCCAGATTCTCACCACAGCTATTTACACCACAGTTAAAACTTTCTCATGGAATTGTCTCAAAGTTGTCTACAAAGGATTGAGTTTGCAAAAGAATTGACATTCCAGTTTGATAAGCACAATTTCCATGTTGACTCTAATTCCATCAGAAGAAAATGCAGTGCTTTTCTCATGTGTTTCCCTAAGCAAAACCTGGGTTTCCACTACTGTTTCACCCCCCCACCCCCCAGAGGTGAAGAATCACTGATTCACCAGGGACAGGCCACTCCTTGGGACTTCCCCTCCTCTGTTCCACAGACACCTCCAGGGTACCTGGGGCTGAAGGACATGTCTTAGTGGTCATTGGTGTCTCCCTCTCACTCACTCTCTTCAGAGGAAGAAGAAATCTGAAGGTCACCATAGAGGACACTCCAGGGGCCTGGGGCACAGTGCTCCTCAGACTTCTTGCCCATGGCTGGGCTCTGAGCAGGAGGGGTTGGCTTCTCAGCAGGAGACAAAGAGGGAGATGTCATGTATGTGCAGCTCCACCAAGCTTTGCCTACTCTCCTGAAGAGCATCCTGAGAGGCTGGCCTGGAACATGTCTGATGGCTGGAGGCTGGACTCTGGTGTAGGCCTGGAGAGTATTCAGGTAAGATGGGTTGTGTGGAGGCTGGAGGTTAATGCTTTGCACCTGTGCAGGTGTCTTCCTGGTCACTTGGGGTGCCACGGTTGGCCCAGGTCTGGTAGTACTGGGTGGAGGCTGCAGATTCTGGAAAACCCCCGGATCTGGTCTCAGGGTGCTCTTCTTGGGAAATTGGATGGGACTCAGTCGGGGTTTCTTTGGTGGGTTCAGACAAGCCAGGGTGGAGATCTGAGCAGATCTCTTGCCTGGTGCCTGGATGCTGCTTATGAAGTCCTGGACCAAACTTCTTGATGGGACGCCCTGAGGGCCAGGTGGATTTCAGGTCATCAATCCTGATCAGTGAGCTAATTGGGCGATCCATCTCCAGGACAGATTTCCTCTGGGATGCCTGGATGAGTATTAGCCATTGTGGAGGCTGTAGGAGAGCACCAAAAAGAGAAAGACAAAATGTTAGAATTTCCTCATTGTCCCGTAAAAATTAAAATTAACCAAACAACATCTCCTATATTAAATTTCACAGTAAGAGACAGATGAGGAGTCAACTTAAATGTAATGAGTTACTCAACCTCTGGGGTGGTCACCAAAAACCAAACAGCCATATCCTGTTGATACATTTTAAACATCAGCTCGAAAAAGAGGAAGATTGTAATCAACGTCTGTTGTTTAACTAATGGAGACAAGGTTTTTATACACTCTTCTTGGCACTGTACACTGCTTAGTGTCTTGCAGGCCCTGTGATGGTGAAATGAGTTTTGATGGCCAATTTTGGAGGATGCCTCGCAATTGAAAACTGGCTCTTCTAACTTCAAGGATTCAGCTTATGGCATGGTATGGCTAAAATGACTTTCATTCCCCCTGCCAAGAACATACTCTATTCTTCCCAGAGAGGCAAGGAAGAATGCAGAATGAAAGAAATGGAGGAAAATGGCATCTGAAAGCTCCACTAAATGACCCCATTGGTCAGAGGGAATGGGAACAATTTCCTCACACAAAAGGGGATGGGGAGACCAGGGTTACCCAGGAGGGAAAGAGTGTAGGAACCAGGAGGGACTCACCCTCACAGAGTTGCAGGATTCTGTCACTTCTTTTCATTGGCTGCTGCCCACCTTGGGGTCTCCTGGGAAATCTCCACCCCTCCCCTCCCCAAGCTACCCCTCAGGGGCACTGGTCCCCCCCCATGCCCTCAGGACCCACGTGACCAGAGGGGACCTAGGAAGGCAGAGGATAAGGCCCAGGACCTCAGCAGGCTCCCCAGGGCCCAAGTGGGTGGGGAACATGCTAGCTGCTTTCCCTTTCATTCCTCTGATCTCCTGAGGGTCTCTTCCTGTCCCCGTTGCTCCCCTCACTGAGGGTGGGCCCCTCCAGGTATGGGTACCCCTCCCCTCCCCCAGCTTCCCTTCATGAGTGCTGGTCCCATCCTGCCTCCACTTCTCCTTTCCCCTCTCTTCCCCCACATGTCCTACCTGGTCACTCTGGGGTTCCTCCCATCCCATTAGGTGTCTGTGGTTCCCCACCAGTGCTTGGTAGGTGCCCTAATTGTTGTGTAACATGAACTCTGTGTCCTCCTACCCTGCCATCTTGACTCCGCTCCTATATCACATTGTTTTCATTCCTGTAGCTTTGTAGTAGTATCTAAAGTCTGGAAGGGTTTATGGTTCCCGCTTTATTCTTTTTCCTCAGGTTGCTTTGTCAACTCTCGGTCTTTTATGGTTCTGTATAAATTTTAGGATTATTTATTCTTGTTCTGTAAAAAATGTCACGGATAATTTGATGGGGATCACATTATATCTGCAGGTTGCTTTGGGTATTATGGCCATTTTAACAATATTAATTCTTCAAGAGCATGGAATATCCCTTTCTTTGAATCATCTTCAATTTCCTTTATTAATATTTTGTAGTTCTCAGCATGTAAGTCTTTCACCTACTTGGTGAGGTTTACTCCTAAGTATTTTATTTTTTGATATGATTTTAAAAGGAATTGTTTGTTTACATTGCTTTTTAAATATTTCATTGTAAATGTAAACAAATGAAACCAATTTCTGTATGTTAATCTTGTATCCTGCTACCTTCCTGAATCTGTTTATCAGTTCTAGTAGTTTTTTTATGGACTCTTTAGAGTTCTGTACATAGTACTATGTCATCTGCATAGAATGAAAATTTTACCTCTTCTCTTCCAATCTGGATACCTTTTCTTTTTCTTGTCTTATTGCTGTCACCGGGACTACGCTGAAGAGAAGTGGTGAGACTGGGCATCCTTGTCATGTTCCAGATTTTAGTGGTAAGGCTTTCTGCTTTTTACTATTGAGTAGTATATTGGCTGTGGGTTTGTCATAAATAGCTTTTATTATGTTGGGATATGTTCCCTTTATGCCCACTTTTGCAAGGGTTTTTATCATGAATGGATGTTGAATTTTAGGAAATGCTTTTTCTGCATCTCTTTAGATGATCATGTGGATCTTGTCTTTTTTTGTTGTTGTTGATATGGTGTATCACATTGATTTGTGTATGTTGAATCATCCTTTTAACCCTTAGATAAATCCAATGTGGTCATGGTATATGACTTTTTATGTTATTTGATTCAGTTTGCTAATATTTTATTGATAGTTTTTGCATCTATATTCATCAGAGATATTGGCTTGTAATTTTTTTTTGGTAGCATCTTTGTCTGGTTTTGGGATCAGGGTGATGGTGGCTTCATAGAATGTCTTTGGGAGTATTCCTTCCTGTTCAACCTTTTGGAAGAGGCTGAAAACAATTGGTATAAGTTCTTTTTTGTATGTTTGGTAGAATTTGCCTGTGAAGCCATCTGGTCCTGGACTTTTGTTGGTAGGGAATTTTTTAGTTTACAGATTCTATTTCACTTCTATTGATAGGTCTGTTCAAATTGTCTGTTTCTTCTTGATTCAGTTTTTTTTTGCAGTACGCGGGCCTCTCACTGTTGTGGCCTCTCCCGTTGCGGAGCACAGGCTCCGGACACGCAGGCTCAGCGGCCATGGCTCACAGGCCCAGCTGCTTCGCGGCACGTGGGATCTTCCTGGACCGGGGACCCGTGTCCCCTGCATCAGCAGGCGGACTCTCAACCACTGCGCCACCAGGGAAGCCTGGTCTGTACTTTTTAAGCTAAGCCTTTACTGAAACTAGAATTTTTGTCTCTGAGAGAAAGTTGTACTGATAACCAAAATGGACGATATTGTCTTCATTTTACATGTTTTATTAAAAATTACTTGAAATCATATTTGGTTAGTTTCTTCATGATAATGAGATCCTCCCAATGTGTTATATTGTACAAATATCCTCACTTCCAGTCATCTATAATAAGTTTTTATTCTTGTCACCAAGTTTTATTTACTTGAGTGTAAAACAGGACCTTAATAGTGTAGTCTCTGTCCCTGAATTGTGTTCAGATTTCAATCTTTTAGGCATAACTCAGGCCTCCTCGTCAGAAAGTGCATTTTAACAGTATTTTCATGTGACTCACACGTGCTTTTTTTTTTTTAACTAAGTAGGGCAGGTGTACTTATTCTCAATTTGATAGCATTTTGAATAAGCTGATGATCTTTTAAAACTAATGATGCCCAGAAATACTAATTTACTGAATCCTTTTAAGTTCTGGACATGGGAATTTTTAAATGTTTTCTAAATAATAATGATGTAAAGCAAAGAGAACTCCTGGAGGTGAAGAAAAAGGGTAACAGCTCCCTGATTTCTTCTTGTCTTTTTACAGCATGGGAAGAAACTCTGACCTGGGTCAAGAAAGTGTGGGTGGTTTTATAGAGAGTGGGGTTCTATTAGGAGGGACAAAGGACCTAATCATTTTTCCATGTGAGAATCTATCACATGGAATTGTCTCTCTCTCTCTTTCTCTCTCTAGGACTTCTTCCCTTAATAAATGAAGAATGGGAGACTCCAGGTGGCCTCATGGTTGAGGTTTCAAGACGAGTGAAGAAAGATAAAAGCAAAGTAAAAGAAGCTCAGGTTGAATTACTCACTTTGACTTGAATATACTTCTGTGAGGAGTTATATCAGCATTATGATTGAATAAGGTGTGTTTCATCATACCCCCCTTTAATAACAACTTGGCTTCATTCACAGACCAAAGTGTCTTTGTGGGAGCTGTGGGATCCAGCAAAATATGTCAAGGGGAACAGGAGGAGTCTCACCCACCTGTGCACAGGGTATTAGGCATAGAGACCTCAATCCCAGCTCTGGACATTGCAGTCATCTGTTAACTGGCTCCATACCCTCTTGGCTACAGCCTGGGGGTACCTGGAAAATCCTGTTTTAATCCATCACTTAAGAACGAAAGAGCTTTTGTGGATATTCAGGTTTCTTGTAGAGAAGTACTGGCATAATGTTGGGGCAAAAAAAAAAAATATTTATGAGTTTGCATGAATTGATCAAAGTAAAAGGAATGGTTTCACGAACATCAAGCCTCCCCCAAGATTGAACAACTAAAGGCCAAGAGGGCTCTTCTGGCCCATGATTTCCCCTGCAGGGGCAAGTAAGAGCATGTGAATTAACATGTAGCTTCTCCAACTATGTGGGATATTGCCAAAAAGCCCATTGATTTCTTGCCCCATTTAGAGTGCTGAATTATGAGATGAATGACTGGGGTGGGAAGAGGTAGCAGATAGGATTCTTAGAAGAAATTGATGTGGTGCAGATTCTACCTGCTGTATCACAGACTCTATCAAGAAGCCCATCCATGAGCGAATAGGGATGCCTCACCCATGGATCCTCCCAACTGGCCAGTGGGCAGCCTCAGTGCTCTGAACACATTATACAAATAAATATCCACACTGTGGCTAGTTTACCATGGGTGCTCACAACCAAGGCAGTGAGGGAAGGCTTTGGCTGACAGCTTGAGAACACACAAAGGAAGCTGGCTCACATCTGCAGGCCAGAGACAGACCATAAATTTCTGCATTAGCACCACCCTTAGGAGAAGAAAAGGGGCTCTATCAGCCCCCAGCCTATTGTGTTGCTAGATAAAAATAGAGCATATAAGCTCAAGAATTCTGCCAAAAGATGAAATAAAAAGCATGAAACACTTTTATTCATAGAAGGTCTGAGAAAGCCTCTGAATCTCTAAGTCTAGAGGGCCAACAGAAGGTGTTTTTCTCCTGAAGACAATTAGCAAACACTGGAGTAGGTGGCTGCTACTTCAAAAGTGAAGACAGAAGCACAAAACGCCAGGAACATTTTTTTTTCTAAATCAAAGTAACCTAACACAACTAAAGGATTACAAAGTCTTCCAGTTATTAATCCCAAAGACTTTGAAATCTGCAATCTACCTAATAAATAATTCAAAAACAAACACTGTTATAAGAAACCTCAGTGAGCTACAAGGAAAGACTGAAAGACAATTCAGTGAAATCAGAAAAAACATGAAGAAAACAAAAGTAGACAAAAACTGTAAAAAAATAAAAGGAACCAAAAACATGGTGGGGATGAAATGAAAAATGCAATAGAAAAGTCTATAGCTACAATAGCTTTTTAAAAAATGTGCAGAATAAAGTGAAGTGTATTGTGACATTAAAAATATAAAAGAATTAAAAATGGAACATTTACAGGCCTACAAAGATAAGTTTCTATCAACATAAGATGGACTGTTTTAACTATGAGTTATTTTATGTATACCTCATGGTAACCCCAAAGCAAATATTTTTAGTAGAATCACAAACACTAAAAAAGAGCATACCAACATGGTAAACCACCCATTATAAAGGTAGACAGAACCAGAGAGAAAAAAGAAACAGTGGAAATATAAAACAGGGGTCCCTAACCCCCAGACCATGGACTGGTACTGGTCCGTGGCCTATTAGGAACTGGGCCGCACAGCAGGAGACAAGAGAAGTTTCATCTGTATTTACAGCAGCTCCCCCATCACTTGCATTACCACCTGAGCTCTGCCTCCTTTCAGATTATCAGCAGCATTAGATTCCATAGGAGCGCGAACCCTACTGTGAACTGGGCATGTGAGGGATCTAGGCTGCATGCTTCATATGAGAATCTAATGCCTGATGATCTGAGGTGGAGCTGAAGCGGTGATGCTAGTGCTGGGGAGTGGCTGCAAATACAGATTATCATTAGCAGAGAGGTTGGACTGCACAGAGATCATAACAAATCAATTGCTTGCAGACTCATATCAAAACCCTATCACGGGCTTCCCTGGTGGCGCAGTGGTTGAGACTCCACCTGCTGATGCAAGGGATATGGGTTCGTGCCCCAGTCCAGGAAGATCCCACATGCTGTGAAGCAGCTGGGCCCGTGAGCCATGGCCGCTGAGCCTGCGCATCCAGAGCCTGTGCTCCGCAATGGGAGAGGCCACAACAGTGAGAGGCCCGCGTTCCGCAAAAAAAAAAAAAAAAAAAAACCCTATCAGTGAGTGGCAAGTGAAAGCAAGCTCAGGGCTCCCACTGATGCTGCATTATGGTGAGTTGTATAATTATTTCATTATATATTACAAATAATAATAATAGAAATGAAGTGGACTATAAATGTAATGCACTTGAATTATCCCGAAACCATCCCCACCACCCACTCTGGAAAAATTATCTTCCATGAAACTGGTCCCTGGTGCAAAAAAGGATGGGGAACACCGGTATAAAACATTCAGAAAGCAATTAATAATATGGCAGTAATAAGTCCTTACGTATCAAAATTCACTCTAAATATAAGTGGACTTAATTCACAAAGCCATAGAATGGCTGGATGTATAAAAAATATATAAGGTACAATTAAATTCTGCATATAAGACACTCATTTCAGTTTTAAGACACACATATACTCAAAATAAAGAGATGGAATATTATATTCCATGCAAGTAGAAGCCAAATAATGTGGGGAAAGCCATACTTATATCAGACAAAACAGACTTTAACAAGAACAATATCAAGACACAAAGTCATTATATTCAATATAATGATACAAAGGTCAACCTATCAAGAATATGTAACAATTGTAAATAGATACACACCCAACATCAGAGCACCTAAATATATTAAGCAAATGCTAACAGATCTGAAGGGAGAAACAGACAATACAATAATAGTAGGGAACTTCAATACTCCACTCTCAGCAGTGGATAGATCATCCATATACTGGATGAGCAATGATTTATGTATATAGACCAGTGTATATACACTGGTCTATACATTATACCAAATGGACTGAACAGGCATATATAGAACATTCCATCCAGCAACTTGTTCTCAAGTGCACATGGAACATACTCCAGGATAGATTATATGAAAAACGATGTCTTAGCAAATTTAAGAAGATCAGAATCGTACCAGCTATCTGAACACAATGATATAAAACTAGAAAGCAACAAGAGAATATCTGGAAAATCTACAAAGAAGGGAAAACTACACAGTGCACTTCCAAAAAAGTCTATGAGTCAAAAAAGAAATCAAAAGGAAAAATTTTTAAAAACTTTAAAGCAAATGATAATGGAGACACAACTTACCAAATCCTATGAGATGCTGCAAAAGCATTCCAGAAAGGAAAGTGTATAGTGGTAAGTGCAAATGGCAAGAAATTAGAAAGTGCCTAAGTAATCTATCTCTACATATCAAGGAACTAGAAAAATAAGAAATTTTTCCTAAAGTTAGCAGAGGGAAGAATATAATAAAGACTAGCGTGGAGGGGCTTCCCTGGTGGCGCAGTGGTTGAGAATCTGCCTGCTAATACAGGGGACACGGGTTCGAGCCCTCGTCTGGGAGGATCCCACATGCCGCAGAGCAACTAGGCCCGTGAGCCACAACTACTGAGCCTGCGCATCTGGAGCATGTGCTCCGCAACAAGAGAGGCCATGATAGTGAGAGGCCCGCGCACCGCGATGAAGAGTGACCCCGCTTGCCGCAACTTAGAGAAAGCTCTCGCATAGAAACGAAGACCCAACACAGCAAAAATAAAATTAATTAATAAACTCTTACCCCCAACATCTTAAAAAAAAAAAAAAAAGACTAGAGTGGAAATAAATAAAATAGATACAAGAAAATCAACGGAAAGGATCAACAAGCGAAAAGCTGGATTTTCAAAAATATATAATTCACAGACTTTTAGCTAGACTAGGAAAAAAGAGAGAAGACAAAATTAGAAATGAAAGAGGAGACATTACCACTGATACTACAGAAATACATAGGATCATAAGAGACTACTATGGACAGTACATATAGTACTGCAAGTATTGGTATTAGCTGAAGCAATTAGGCAAGACAAAGAAAGGCATCCAATTAAGAAAGTAAGAACTAAAATTGTCATTATTTGAAGACATAATTTTCTATATAAAAAATCGTAATGGGGACTTCCCTGGTGGTCCAGCGGATAAGACTCCGCGCTCCCAATGCAGGGGACACGGGTTTGATCCCTGGTCAGGGAACTAAGATCCCACATCCCACATGCCACACGGCGCGGGCAAAAAAAAAAAAAAAAAAAATCCTAATGAAGCAACCAAAAAGTTGTAACTAATCAACAAAGTATGTAAAATTGCACTGTATAAAATCAACATACATAATCAGTTGTATTTCTATACACAAACAGTGAAACATCTCTCTGAAAAAATAAAGAAGACTTTCTAATTTACAATACCATCAAAAAAAAACACTTAGGAGTAAATTTAACAAAGTTGGTGAAATGTCTCTAGATTGAATTTAACAAGGCATTGATAAAATAAATTGAAGACACTAACAAATGGGAAGATATCCTATGCTCATAGGTTGGAGGAATTTCTAAGATTTAGAAGTCCTTAATTCAACACCATCTGCAGATTCAAAGAAACCTCTCTCAAAAATCCAATGACATTCTCTACAGAAATAGAAAAATCAATTCTAACCTTTCTATCAAACCAGAAAAGAACTGAATAGCCAAAACAATTCTGAGAAAGAAGAAGAAAACCAGAATCATCACACTTCCTAATTTCAAACTCTACTACAATCTATACTATTTAAAACAGTATGGTGCTAGCATCAAAATAGACACCCAGACCAGAGGGACAGGATAAAGAGCCCAGAATTAAACCCCCACATAGAAGGTTAACTAACTTTTGACAAGGTAGCCAAGAACAACCATGGGGAAATAATAGTGTCTTCAATAAATGGTGCTGGAAAACCTGGATAAACACAAGCAAAAAGTAAATCTGGACCCCTATCTTAAACCACTCAAAAGAATGAACTTGGGATTCCCTGGTGGCGCAGTGGTTGAGAGTCCGCCTGCCGAGGCAGGGGACACGCATTTGTGCCCCGGTCTGGGAAGATCCCACATGCCGAGGAGCGGCAGGGTCCGTGAGCCATGGCCGCTGAGCCTGCACGTCCGGAGCCTGTGCTCCGCAACAGAAGAGGCCACAACGGTGAGAGGCCCACGTACCGCGCAAAAAAACAAAAAAAAACTGAACTCAAGATGGGTGAAAGACTTGAACCTAACACCTGATACCATAAAAGTCCTAAAAGAAACATAAGAAACTCCTCTACATTTGTTTTGATGACTTTTTGAATATGACACCAAAAGAACAAAAAACAAAGGCAGAAGTCAACAAAGGAGAATAAATCAAACTTCAAAGCTTCTGTACAACAAATTAAAAAATCAGCAAAATGAAAAGTCAACCAACTAAATGGGAAAAAATGTGGACCATATATTGGATAAAAGGCACATAATTAAAATACCTAAAAAAAAGCCTCATAAAATACACATGAAACCAAACAATCCAATGTATGAATGGGCAGGAAATAATTTTTTTTCAAAAAGACATATAGATGACCGAAGGTATATAAAAATGTCATCCTGGCTAATCATAAGAACAATGCAAATCAAAACCACAACACAATATTATCTTGCACCGGTTAGAATGGTTATCATTAAATAACGAGATAATGAGCGTTGGTGAGGATGTGGACAAAATGGAACACTTGTGAACTGTTAGTGGGGATATATGTTTTGCAGCAACTATGTAAAACAATATGAAGGTTTCTCAAAACTTTAAAAATACGGGGCTTGCCTGGTGACGCAGTGGTTGGGAGTCCGCCTGCCAGTGCGGGGGGCGTGGGCTCGTGCCCTGGTCTGGGAGGATCCCACGTGGCAGCGGAGCGGCTGGGCCCGTGGGCCATGGCCGCTGAGCCTGCGCGTCCAGAGCCTGTGCTCTGCAACGGGAGGGGCCACAGCAATGAAAGGCCCACGTACCGTAAAAAATATATATATTATATATATATATATATACACACACACATACACACTATATGATCCACCAATTCCACTTCTGGGTATTTATCCAAAGAAAATAAAAGCACTAACTTGAAAAGATATATGCACCCCCATATTCACTGCAGCATTATCCACAATAGCCAAGATATGGAATAAACCTAAATTCCTATCAACTGATGAATGGATAAGACAGATGTGATATTTATATTTATATATTTATCTGTATTTACATACACACAATGAATATTATCAGTCATTAGAAAGAAGAAAATTCTACCATTTTCAACATTAAGTACCTTGGGTAAGTTATGTTGAGATAAGTCGAAAAGAGAATGAAAAATACTATGTGATATCATCTATTTGTAAAATAAAAAAAAAAAGCCAAACTCACAAAAACAACCAGGAGAATGTTGGTTGCCAGGGGCTGGGGTGGGGGGAACAGGAGAGATGTTATTTAAAGGTACAAACTTTTAACTAAGAGTAAATAATTCCTAAAGATCTGATGCACAGTATAGAGAATCTAGACAGTGGTATTTTATTATAATCGATAAACTTGCTAAGAGACTAGAACTTAATTTTTCTAAACACAATAAGAAATAGTAATGATAACTACTGCTACAATGGCAATCATAGTATAATACGTAAATGTATCAAATCGCCATGTTGTGCACCTTAAATTCAAATATTATATGTTAAATATATTGTAAGGAAAAAAAGAAATGCTAAAAAGTACCATCAATATTAAAACAGGTCAAGCAGAAGAAATTTTCTGTGAGTTAGAAGACAGAAGTTGAAAATATCCACTCAGAGGAAAACAAAGAGAAAAAGAGTGAAGAATAACTATGTGATCTATAGGATAAACTCAAAAGCAATATTCTGTGAATTATGGAGACTTAGAAGAAAAAACAGAGACAGAAAGCTTCTTTAAAGAAATAGTGGCTGAGGTGGCCCTGGGGCAGCCGGCGCCAGGGACATGCGCTGATTCGATCCCTCTGGAGAAGTGTTGAAGTTCCTGGGAGAGGGCAACTTTAATTTATAAAGAGTTGTTAACATTCACTTCCTCTAACAAAAGCCTTTAAAGTCCAGGCGGAGGGGAAGATGGCGGAAGAGTAAGACACGGAGAACACCTTCCTCCCCACAGATAAACCAGAAATACATCTACACGTGGAACAACTCCTACAGAACACCTACTGAATGCTGGCAGAAGACCTCAGACCTCCCAAAAGGCAAGAAACTCCCCACGTACCTGGGTAGGGCAAAAGAAAAAAACAGAGAGAAAAGAATAGGGATGGGACCTGCACCAGTGGGAGGGAGCTGTGAAGGAGGAAAGGTTTCCACACACTAGGAAGCCCCTTCGCGGGCAGAGACTGTGGGTGGCGGAGGGGAGAGCTTCGGAGAGCCACGGAGGAGAGCACAGCAACAGGGGTGCGGAGGGCAAAGCGGGGAGGTTCCCACACAGAGGATCGGTGCCGACCGGCACTCACCAGCCCAAGAGGCTTGTCTGCTCACCCGCCGGGGTGGACGGGGCTGCGAGCTGAGGCTCGGGCTTTGGTCGGAGTGCAGGGAGAGTACTGGGGTTGGCTGCGTGAACACGGCTTGAAGGGGTTAGTGCACCACGGCTAGACGGGAGGGAGTCCGGGAAAAGGTCTAGAGCTGCCAAGGAGGCAAGAGACGTTTTCTCCCCTCTTTGTTTCCTGGTGCGCGAGGAGAGGGGATTAAGAGCGCTGCTTAAAGGAACTCCAGAGACGGACGCGAGCCGCGGCTAAAAGCGTGGACGCCAGAGACAGGCGGGAGATGCTAAGGCTGCTGCTGCCGCCACCAAGGGGCCTGTGTGCGAGCACAGGTCACTATCCACACCCCTCTTCCGGGGAGCTTGTGCAGCCCGCCACTGCCAAGTCCCCGGGATCCAGGGACAACTTCCCCGGGAGAACGCACGGCAGGCCTCAGGCTGGTGCAACGTCACGCTGGCCTCTGCCGCCGCAGGCTCGCCCCGCACTCCGTGCCCCTCCCTCCCCCCGGCATGAGTGAGCCAGAGCCCCTGAATCAGTGGCTCCTTTAACCCTGTCCTGTCTGAGCAAAACAACAGACGCCCTCCAGCGACCTACACGCAGAGGCGGGGCCAAATCCAAAGCTGAGCCCCTGGGAGCTGTGAGAACAAAGAATAGAAAGGGAAATCTCTCCCAGCAGCCTCAGAAGCAGGGGATTAAAGTTCCACAATCAACTTGATGTACCATGCACCTGTGGAATACATGAATAGACAACGAATCATCCCAAATTGAGGAGCCGTGTGGATGAAAGGCTCTTGGTGCTGCAGCCAGGAGTCAGTGCTGTGCCTCTGAGGTGGGAGAGCCAACTTCAGGACACTGGTCCACAAGAGACCTCCCAGCTCCACATAATTTCAAATGGCGAAAATCTCCCACAGATCTCCATCTCAACACCAGCACCCAGCTTCACTCAACGACCAGCAAGCTACAGTGCCGGACACCCTATGGCAAACAACTAGCAAGACAGGAACACAACCCCACCCATTAGCAGAGAGGCTGCCTAAATTCTTAATAAGGCCACAGACACCCCAAAGCACACCACCAGACATGGACCTGCCCACCAGAGAGACAAGATCCAGCCTCATCCACCAGAACACAGGCACTGGTCCCCTCCACCAGGAAGCCTACACAACCCACTGAACCAACCTTAGCCACTGGGGACAGACACCAAAAACAACAGGAACTACGAACCTGCAGCCTGCAAAAAGGAGACCCCAAACACAGTAAGATAAGCAAAATGAGAAGACAGAAAAACACAGAGCAGATGAAGGAGCAAGATAAAAACCCACCAGACCTAACAAATGAAGAGGAAATAGGCAGTCTACCTGAAAAAGAATTCAGAATAATGATAGTAAAGATGATCCAAAATCTTGGAAACAGAATAGACAAAATGGAAGAAACATTTAACAAGGACCTAGAAGAACTAAAGATGAAACAAACGATGATGAACAACACAATAAATGAAATGAAAAATACTCTAGATGGGATCAATAGCAGAATAACTGAGCCAGAAGAACGGATAAGTAACCTGGAAGATAAAATAGTGGAAATAACTACTGCAGAGCAGAATAAAGACAAAAGAATGAAAAGAACTGAGGACAGTCTCAGAGACCACTGGGACAACATTAAACGCACCAACATTTAAATTATAGGGGTTCCAGAAGAAGAAGAGAAAAAGAAAGGGGCTGAGAAAATATTTGAAGAGATTATAGTTGAAAACCTCCCTAATTATGGGAAAGGAAATAGTTAATCAAGTCCAGGAAGCACAGAGAGTCCCATACAGGATAAATCCAAGGAGAAATATGCCAAGACACATATTAATCAAACTGTCAAATATTAAATACAAAGAAAGCATATTAAAAGCAGCAAGGGAAAAACAACCAATAACACACAAGAGAATCCCCGTAAGGTTAACAGCTGATCTCTCAGCAGAAACTCTGCAAGCCAGAAAGGAGTGGCAGGACATACTGAAAGTGGTGAAGGAGAAAAACCTGCTACCAAGATTACTCTACTCAGCAAGGATCTCATTCAGATTAGATGGAGAAATTAAAACCTTTACAGACAAGCAAAAGCTGAGAGAGTTCAGCACCACCAAACCAGCTTTACAACAAATGCTAAAGGAACTTCTCTAGGCAAGAAACACAAGAGAAGGAAAAGACCTACAATAATGAGTCCAAAACAATTTAGAAACTGGGAATAGGAACATACATATCAATAATTACCTTAAATGTAAATGGACTAAATGCTCGAACCAAAAGACACAGATTGGCTGAATGGATACAAAAACAAGACCCATATATATGCTGTCTACAAAGCGACCCACTTCAGACCTAGAGACACATACAGACTGAAAGTAAGGGTATGAAAAAAGACATTCCATGCAAATGGAAACCAAAAGAAAGCTGGAGTAGCAATTCTCATATCAGACAAAATAGACTTTAAAATAAAGACTATTACAAGAGACAAAGAAGGACACTACATAATGATCAAGGGATCGATCCAAAAAGAAGATATAACAATTGTAAATATTTATGCACCCAACATAGGAGCACCTCAATACATAAGGCAAATACAGCCATAAAAGGGGAAATCGACAGTAACACGTTCATAGTAGGGGACTTTAACACCCCACTTTCACCAATGGACAGATGATCCAAAATGAAAATAAATAAGGAAACACAAGCTTTAAATGATACATTAAACAAGATGGACTTAATTGATATTTATAGGACACTCCATCCAAAACCAACAGAATACACATAATTGTATCAAGTATCTTTTCCGACCACAATGCCATGAGACTAGATATCAATTACAGGAAAAGATCTGTAAAAAATACAAACACATGGAGGCTAAGCAATAAACTACTTAATAACCAAGTGATCACTGAAGAAATCAAAGAGGAAATTTAAAAATACCTAGAAACAAATGACAATGGAGACACGACGACCCAAAACCTATGGGATGCAGCAAAAGCAGTTCTAAGGGGGAAGTTTATAGCAATACAAGCCCACCTTAAGAAACAGGAAACATCTCGAATAAACAACCTAACCTTGCACCTAAAGCAATTAGAGAAAGAAGAAGAAAAAAACCCCAAAGTTAGCAGAAGGAAAGAAATCATAAAAATCAGATCAGAAATAAATGAAAAAGAAATGAAGGAAACGATAGCAAAGATCAATAAAACTAAAAGCTAGTTCTTTGAGAAGATAAACAAAATTGATAAACCATTAGCCAGACTCATCAAGAAAAAAGGGAGAAGACTCAAATCAATAGAATTAGAAATGAAAAAGGAGAAGTAACAACTGACACTGCAGAAATACTGAAGATCATGAGAGATTACTACAAGCAACTCTATGCCAATAAAATGGACAACCTGGAAGAAATGGACAAATTCTTAGAAATGCACAACTTGCCAAGACTGATTCAGGAAGAAAGAGAAAATACGAACAGACCAATCACAAGGCCTGAAATTGAAACTGTGATTAAAAATGTTCCAACAAACAAAAGCCCAGGACCAGATGGCTTCACAGGCGAATTCTATCAAATATCTAGAGAAGAGCTAACACCTATCCTTCTCAAACTCTTCCAAAATATAGCAGAGGGAGGAACACTCCCAAATTCATTCTACGATGCCACCATCACCTTGATACCAAAACCAGACAAGGATGTCACAAAGAAAGAAAACTACAGGCCAATATCACTGATGAACATAGATGCAAAAATCCCCAACAAAATGCTAGCAAACAGAATCCAAGAGCACATTAAAAGGATCATACACCATGATCAAGTGGGGTTTATTCCAGGAATGCAAGGATTCTTCAATATATGCAAATCAATCAATGTGATAAACCATATTAATAAACTGAAGGAGAAAAACCATATGATCATCTCAATAGATGCAGAGAAGGCTTTCGACAAAATTCAACACCCATTTATGATAAAAACCCTGCAGAAAGTAGGCAGATAGGGAACTTTCCTCAACATAATAAAGGCCATATATGACAAACCCACAGCCAACATCGTCCTCAATGGTGAAAAACTGAAAGCATTTCCACTAAGATCAGGAACAAGACAAGGTTGCCCACGCTCACCACTCTTATTCAATATAGTTTTCGAAGTTTTAGCCACAGCAATCAGAGAAGAAAAGGAAATAAAAGGAATCCAAATCGGAAAAGAAGTAGTAAAGCTGTCACTGTTTGCAGATGACATGATACTATACATAGAGAATCCTAAAGATGCTACCAGAAAACTACTAGAGCTAATCAATGAATTTGGTAGAGTTGCAGGATACAAAATTAATGCACAGAAATCTCTGGCATTCCTATACACTAATGATGAAAAATCTGAAAGTGAAATCAAGAAAACACTCCCATTTACCACTGCAACAAAAAGAATAAAATATCTAGGAATAAACCTACCTAAGGAGACAAAAGACCTGTATGCAGAAAATTATAAGACACTGATGAAAGAAATTAAAGATGATACAAATAGATGGAGAGATATATCATGTTCTTGGATTGGAAGAATCAACATTGTGAAAATGACTATACTACCCAAAGCAATCTACAGATTCTATGCAATCCCTATCAAACTACCACTGGTATTTTTCACAGAACTAGAACAAAAAATTTCACCATTTGTATGGCAACACCAAAGACCCCGAATAGCCAAAGCAATCTTGAGAACGAAAAACGGAGCTGGAGGAATCAGGCTCTGTGACTTCAGACTATAGTACAAAGCTACAGTAATCAAGACAGTATGGTACTAGCACAAAAACAGAAATATAGATCAATGGAACAGGATAGAAAGCCCAGAGATAAACCCACACACATATGGTCACCTTATCTTTGATAAAGGAGGCAGGAGTGTACAGTGGAGAAAGGAGAGCCTCTTCAATAAGTGATGCTGGGAAAACTGGACAGGTACATGTGAAAGTATGAGATTAGATCACTCCCTAACACCATACACAAAAATAAGCTCAAAATGGATTAAAGACCTAAATGTAAGGCCAGAAACTATCAAACTCTTACAGTAAAACATAGGCAGAACACTCTATGACATAAATCACAGCAAGATCCTTTTTGACCCACCTCCTAGAGAAATGGAAATAAAAACAAAAATAAACAAATGGGACCTAATGAAACTTCAAAGCTTTTGCACAGCAAAGGAAACCATAAACAAGACCAAAAGACAACCCTCAGCATGGGAGAAAATATTTGCAAATGAAGCAACTGACAAAGGATTAATCTCCAAAATTTACAAGCAGCTCATGCAGCTCAATAAAAAACAAACAAACAACCCAATCCCAAAATGGGCAGAAAACCTAAATAGACATTTCTCCAAAGATATACAGACTGCCAACAAACACATGAAAGAATGCTCAACATCATTAATCATTAGAGAAATGCAAATCAAAACTACAATGAGATATCATCTCACACCAGTCAGGATGGCCATCATCAAAAAATCTAGAAACAATAAATGCTGGAGAGGGTGTGGAGAAAAGGGAACACTCCTGCACTGCTGGTGGGAATGTGAATTGGTACAGCCACTATGGAGAACAGTATGGAGGTTCCTTAAAAAACTACAAATAGAACTACCATATGACCCAGCAATCCCACTACTGGGCATATACCCTGAGAAAACCATAATTCAAAAAGAGTCATGTACCAAAATGTTCATTGCAGCTTTGTTTACAATAGCCCGGAGATGGAAACAACCTAAGTGCCCATCATCGGATGAATGGATAAAGAAGATGTGGCACATATATACAATGGAATATTACTCAGCCATAAAAAGAAATGAAATTGAGCTATTTGTAATGAGGTGGATGAACCTAGAGTTTGTCATACAGAGTGAAGTAAGTCAGAAAAAGAAAGACAAATACCGTATGCTAACACATATATATGGAATTTAAGAAAAAAAAATGTCATGAAGAACCTAGGGGTAAGACAGGAATAAAGATACAGACCTACTAGAGAATGGACTTGAGGATATGGGGAGGGGGAAGGGTGAGCTGTGACAAAGGGAGAGAGAGGCATGGACATATATACACTACCAAACGTAAGGTAGATAGCTAGTGGGAAGTAGCCGCATAGCACAGGGAGATCAGCTCAGTGCTTTGTGACTGCCTGGAGGGGTGGGATAGGGAGGATGGGAGGGAGGGAGATGGAAGAGGGAGGAGATGGGAACATATGTATATGTATAACTGATTCACTTTGTTATAAAGCAGAAACTAACTCACCATTGTAAAGCAATTATATCCCAATAAAGATGTTAAAAAAAAAAAAAGAAATAGTGGCTAAGAACTTTCCAAATCAGGGGAGAGATTTGGATATCCAAGTTCATGAAGCTCATAGGCACCAGACAAACTCAACTCAAAAAAAAATCTTCTCCAAAACACATCAGAGTAAAACTGTCAACTATCAAAAACAAAATCTTAAAAACAACAGTAGGAGAGGAACTTGTAACTTATAAGAGAACCCTCATAAGGTTATCCACTGATTTCTCAACAGAAACCTCACAGGTCAGGAGAGAGTGGGATAATAGATTCAAATTGTTCAAATAAAAAAAAAAGTCAACCAGGATAATTGTCTCCAACATAATTGTCCCTCTTAAATGGAGAGATTAAAAACTCTTTCAAAAAAAAAAAAAAAAGCCGAGAGAGTGCATCGTCACTAGTTCTGTCTTAAAAGAAATTCTAAAAGAGTTTCTCAAGCTAAAACTAAATAGTACCATGAAAACATATGCGAATACACAATAGACTTGTAAACATAGGTATATAGTTAAGGTAGGAATACTTTAATAATGTGATATGGTGGTGTGTTAACCAGTTAACAAGGTTAAAGTATGTGATGATTAAAATAACTGCAGCTATAATCACTTTAATGTATAAACAATATACAAAGAGCTAAACTCCACAAAATTTTATGGAGGGGAGTAAAAGAGTAGATTTTTTTGTATGTGATGGAAGTTAAATTGTTATCAACATAAAATAGAGTGTTATATCTATAAGATGTTTTCTGTGAGCCTCATGGAACCACAAAGCAAAAGCCTAGAGTAGATTCACAAAATAAAGAGAAGGAAATCATAATATACCACTACACAGTATCACTAATTCATAAAAAAAAGCAGAAGAGGAAGAAAGGAACAAGAAACAACAAAACATCCAGAAAACAATAAGATGGCATTGGTTAGTCCTTACCTGCCAATAATCACTATAAACATAAATATATTAAATTCGTTAGTCAAAAGTCATAGCGTGGCTAGACAGATAAAAATTCATGATGAAACTATAAGCAGCCTATCAGAGACTCACTTCAATGTTAAAAACACAAATAGGCTCAAAGTGAAGCATTGGAACAAGATATTCCATAAAAGTGGAAACCAACCGAAAGCAGAGGTAGCTACAGTTACACAAGACAAAAAAAAAAATCTGCCAAAAGCTGCAACAACAACAAAAATAAGGTCATTATATAATGATAACATTGTCAATTCATCAAGAATACAATCATAAATAAATACGCCTTAACAGTGGGGGACTTTAATATGTTAAGCAAATACTAACAGATTTGAAGATAGAAATAGACAATACAAAAAAAAATTGTAGGGATCTTTCATACCCAACTTTCAACAATGAATCCAGAAAGAAAATCAATGAGGAAATACTGAACTTGAATTATACATTAGACCAAATGGATTTAAGAGACAAAAACAGAGCAGTCCATCAAACAGGGGCAGAATACATATTCTCCTCCAGTGCACACTGAATATTCTCTAGGACAGATCATGTGATGGGTCACTAAACAAGTCTTAGCAAATTTAAGAAGACTGATATTATACTAAGTATTTTTTCAACTACAATGGTAAGAAACCAGAAATGAACAACAGGAAGAATCTGGAAAATTTACAGATATGTGGAAATTAAACAACACGATCCTAAAGAATCAATGGGCTAAATAAAGAAAAAATTTAAAAATAAAAAGACTGAATCATGAAGAAATAAAACAATCTCAACAGGCCAAATTACTATTAAGGAGATTGAATCAGTTCTCAAAAACCTCCCAGCAAAAATTTGTATTTTATAAATACACTAGGGGAGACACACACAATGATATAAAGTAAGGTAGAGCTATTGGTTCTGAATCCCTGATTTCTTAGCAAATATTTATCATTTGAGTTGAGCTATATTTCAGAAATTTAACACAATTGAGCATACATTAACAATACGATTCTTGTAAACTTTTTTGAAAATACAAAGTGATAAAGAAGACTATGTCTGTTACATGAGTGTGGAGTATAATGGAAACTTAGAAGAACAAGGCTTGACTGATTCCACTTTACAACTTCCACTTCTTTAATAAAGAAAGGTGAAAATGTTCATTTTTGAAAAACAAAGTACAAACAAAGGAAAACTAAGAAGACACAGGAATTTCCAGATTTACTGTGATGGTTTATACACACTTCTTGAATCACACAAAACCCTTATTAAAGATAAAAGAACTATTTGAACATCATGGAGGAATCTGCAGAAAGCACCTAAACCAGTGAACATCAGGTGTATTGGGACAAATGATTATTAGGTGACTGAAGCACGCAAGACATTATCACTGCTGTTGTATTCTCGGTGAAAATACATAAGAAAATCATAATCTGAAACGATCATGAAAAAAATGTAAGTTTATGCAAATTTCAGTCCACATATACTTCTCATGTTCCCTAACTCTAATTGTGTATTTAAATAGTAAGTCTTTCTTATAAATATAGAGAGCAAGTCTCTCCTACTTTTTTTTTTTCAGAACTTTGTGTTATCTAGATCACTAATGCTATCCCATTTAAAAGTGCATTTTCTGGGACTTCCCTGGTGGTGCAGTGGTTAAGAATCCACCTGCCAATGCAGGGGACACGGGTTTGAGCCCTGGCCTGGGAAGATCCCACATGCCACAGAGCAAGGAAGCCCATGTGCCACAACTACTGAAGCCTGTGCGCCTAGAGCCCGTGCTCTGCAACAAGAGAAGCCACTGCAACAAGAAGCCCACACACCGCAACGAAGAGTAGCCCCCGCTCACCGCAACTAGAGAAAGCCCGCAGGCAGCAACGAAGACCCAACGCAGCCAAAAATAAATAAATAAATTTATTTTTAAAAATTAAGAAAAAAGAAAAGTGCATTTTCTCTTTTTTTTTTTTTTGCAGTACGCAGGCCCCTCACTGCTGTGGCCTCTCCCGTTGCGGAGCACAGGCTCCGGACGCGCAGGCTCAGCGGCCATGGCTCACGGGCCCAGCCGCTCCGCGGTTTGTGGGATTTTCCTGGACCGGGGCACAAACCCGTGTCCCCTGCATCGGCAGGCGGACTCTCAACCACTACGCCACCAGGGAAGACCAAAAGTGCATTTACTTAATCCTGGTGTGATAAACTGTTGCATTCAGATGTACATTAATCATTTCACTTTCCCCTTTTTTTTTTTTTTGCGGTACGTGGGCCTCTCACTGTTGTGGCCTCCCCTGTTGCGGAGCACAGGCTCCGGACGCGCAGGCTCAGCAGCCACGGCTCACGGGCCCAGCCGCTCCGCGGCATGTGGGATCCTCCCGGAACGGGGCACGAAGCCGTGTCCCCTGCATCAGCAGGCGGACTCTCAACCACTGCGCCACCAGGGAAGCCCCCCTTCTTCACTAATAGCTCATCATCCAAAATTATCTCTTAGGGAATTTTGGATATTAATGCCTTCCCATGTAGATCTTCCACAAAGGGAATCATTTCAATAGTTGGATGTCATTCTCCATGCTCTGTAGGGAGCCTGGATGCAGACAGTGGGGTAAGGGCTCTGGAACGCAGGGTAGAAGTATTCTAAAGTGCTGACTTTGACTATCACAAGAAGGAAAAAAGTAAGTAGTTGAAAATGACCTTGCTAGGCACATAAGAAGTAGAGAGTTAAAGATTTGTAGGTTCTTAATCCATGACATTTCAGAAGGAAAAGCAGACAGAGCCTCTGACCCAGGACAGGACAGTTACCTGAGAAGCTGCCATTTCCTCCTCTCCTTCCTCCTGCTCTGGGTCGTTTTCTCATCGATATGATGTTGAGGAATCACATTGGGATCTTGAAAATATGCCTCAGTGCCGTCAGCACAGCTCCTTCACCTCTTCCCACAACACCAACAGGCTATAGGACCTTGAAATGCTGAAACAGCAACCTGAAAAAGAGATTCAGGAACAATGAGCTCCTGCATGGAGACCAAACTGTGAGCTTTTTCTTTCCTGCCGACACATGCTCTCCCCTCATACAGATGCCCCAAAACTTCTGCTACAGCACAGAGTAAGTTGGCTACACTGACCTGCCCTTTCCAATCTCATGTAGAGGAGACACCAATGTCTCCCCAAAGGCAAAAGGACTGAAGACTGCAAACAACTATCACCAGGTACCAGTAGCCCTTGGGCTTGGGCTTAAACCGGGCCTAACCTTAGAATCACCTGGAGTTAAAACACTCGGATGCTCCCACCCAGATCAATAGACAGACTCTGTGGGGAGGACACAGGTGATGTTATTTCTAAATACTCATCACGTAATACTAATGGGAAATTGCATGGGAACCACATAGCAAATGTTTCTTCTGAAGCTTTAAAGTGTGTACAAATTTGCGGGGAACCAGGCCCCACTCTAAGTTATGAAACTCCTGTAGGGCTCAAAAAACGACATCTTTTACGAGTTTTCTTGTTCATGCAGATGTTACTCCCTCAGACCCATGTTCAGTAGCACTGAGATAAGAGATCAGGCGTAGCACACCTGAGACCACTGAGTAGTGTGAAGGCTTCAGAGAATTTCCAGAAGTGCAGGTTCCCTGGGCCTGATTCCTAGGGGCCGAGTTCCTCCTGAAATAGGTGTTGTCTTGTTGTTGCCTATGGTAGATGCTGCTTGGTTGGTGGAAATCATGTGGTGGGTTTAGGGATGTGTGAGAGGTCACCCTTAGAAATCTTCCCAAAGGTACCCTTAGTCCTCAGGTCCTTTAGCCCCCTCTCCTCTCAGGGCCCACTTGACAGACAGGACTACCCAGGGACAGGGCAGGACCACCTGTCCTCAGGTGAGCTGAGACTCCATACCCCAAAAGATGCAGAGCACAAAGTTGTTTACATCACAGATCTGTTTGAAAATAAACGAAAGGCAGCAATGAAGGGTGGGTTAACATTTTGGGTTGGGAATGACAAAAGACTTTGAAAATGATGCCATGAATGCATATTTAATGATTAACAAAGGAAGTTGTGATCTATGTTAAGTAATAAAGCACATTATACCTGAATTAACAGATAAGATTTTTCATTCATTGTATGTTTGTCTATGTGTGTGTGTTATAAATTGTGGCGCCGCAGTTTGTTCTCCCCATCTTCCCTTACGTGTTTATACTTTCTCACATCTTTAATATATTTTTATTTATTTATTTTGGCTGCACTGGAGCTTAGTTGAGGCACGCAGGATCTTCGCTGCGGCATGTTTAGTTGCAGCATGCAGGATTTTTTTTTTTTTTTTTTTTTTTTTAGTTGCGTCATGTGGGCTTCTTAGTTGTGGCATGCATGTGGGATCTAGTTCCCCCACCAGGGATCAAACCCGGGCCCCCTGCATTGGGAGTGTGGAGTCTTACCCACTGGACCACCAGGGAAGTCCCTATACTTTCTCACATTTTAAAAAGCGCATTGATTAAGGTAAAAATTAGAGAAAAGCACATCCACTTTTTCAAATATTCTGAGAATTCTGAATCTTTTTAAAATTTTATTTAAAATTTTTTTAATTTTTATACAACTTTAAAGGTTACTTTTCATTTACAGTTACTATAAAATATTGGTTATTTTCCCCAATATGTATGTTGTACAATATGTCTTTCAGCTATCTTACAACGAATTGTTTGTACTTTCCACTCCCCAACTCCTATATTGCCCCTCCCCTCTCCTCACTGGTAACAAGTAGTTTGTTCGATATATCTCTGAGTTTGCTTCTTTTTTGTTATATTTACTAATTTGTTTTATTTTTTAGATTCTACATATAAGTGATATCATACAGTATTTGACTTTCTCTGACTTATTTCGCTTAGCATAATGCCCTCCAAGTCCATCTATGTTGCTACAAATGGCAAAATTTCATTTTTTCGTGGCTGAATAGTATTGCATTGTACATATATACCACATCTGCTTTTTTAAATTTTTATTTTATATTGGAGTATAATTGATTTACAATGTTGTGTTAGTTTCAGGTGTACAGCCAAGTAATATATATATATATATATTTTTTTTCAAATTATTTACCTGTTTAGATTATTACAGAATATTGAGCAGAGTTCTCTGTGCTATACAGTAGGTCCCTGTTGGTTATCTATGTAGGTATGTCAATCCCAAACTCTCAATTTATCCCCCCACACACACACCTTTCCCCTTTGGTAACCGAACAACTATATATGCCAATAAAATGAACAAAGTAGAAGAAATGGACAAATTCCTAGAACTGTACCATCTCCCAGGACTGAACCCAGAAGAAATAGAAAATATGAACAGAGCAATAGCCAGTAATGAAATAGAATCAGTACTAATTAAAAACAAAAACTCAACAAACAAAAGTGAAGGATCAGATGGCTTCAGAGTTGAATTCTACCAAACATTTAGAAAAAAGTTAACACATAACCTCAAACTATTCCAAAATATTGCAGAGGATTAGGTCAGCATCATCCTGATACCAAAATCAGACAAAAATATCACATAAAAAAAGAAAATTACTAGGCAATGTCACTGATGAACATACATGCAAAAATCCTCAAAAAGTATCAGCAAAATGAGTCCAATATATTAAAAGTATCATACACCATGGTCAAGTGGGATTAATCCCAGGAAGTCAAGGGTGGTTCAGTATCTTCATACCAATCCATGTGATAAACCACAGTAACAAATTGAAGAATAAAAATCATATGATAAAAAAAAAAAACATGATCATCTCAATAGATGCATAAAAAGCTTTGAAAAAATTCAACATCAATTCATGATTAAAAGCTCTCCAGACACTGGGTATAGAGGATATATACCTCAGCATAATAAAGGCCATTTGGAGAAGGCAACAGCTAACATCATACTCAGTGGTGAAAAACTGAAAGCATTTCCTCAAGGTCTGGGTCAAGACAGAAATGCCCACTCTTGCCACTTTAATTCAACATAGTATTGGAAATCCAGGCACACCAAATCAGACAAGAAAAAGAAATAAAAGCAAACCAAATTGGAAAGGAAGAAGTTCAACTGTCACTGTCTGCAGATGACATAACACTGTACATAGAAAATCCTAAAGACGCCACCAAAAAACCACTAGAGCATATCAATAAATTCAGAAAATTTGCAAGATACAAAATTAATATACAGATCTGTTGCATTTCTATACACTGACAATGAACTATCAGAAAGAGAAATTAAAGAAACTGTACCATATGCAATAACATCACAAAGAATAAAATACCTAGGAATAAACATACCTAAGCAGGTAAAAGACACATACTCAAAAAACTATCAGACATTGATAAAAGAAGTTAAAGGCAACACAAAAAGATGAAAAAATATACCATGCTCATGGTTTGGAAGAATTAATACTTTTAAAATGACCATACTACCATATATATATGGTATATCTCACATGCTCTTTCATTTCATGTAGCTATTCCTACAACTCCAGGCTGTTTGTTTCCAGGAAAATATATTATTTCAGATACCTATCTGCACACTCAAGACTCCTCTGTAATCCCAGACTATTTAAGAGACTTCTGCTTGACACTGCCTAGATTCTGAAGCTCCACTACAAGCATTAATAAAATTATATTTACATAGGTATTTATATGATAACCAAACAATAATGCATTTACGGGCTTCCCTGGTGGCGCAGTGGTTGAGAGTCCGCCTACCGATGCAGGGAACGCAGGTTCGTGCCCTGGTCTTGGAAGATCCCACATGCCGCGGAGTGGCTGGGCCCATGAGCCATGGCTGCTGAGCCTGCGCGTCCGGAGCCTGTGCTCCGCAACGAGAGAGGCCACAACAGTGAGAGGCCCGTGTACCGCAAAAAACAAAAAAAAGCATTTACAATTGTACTATGATTTATTGCTTCTTTTGGAGCATAAAATTGTCTTATTTGCCACTCTCTTGTAAATGACTTTGTAAATTATACTTAGGACTTAGAGAGGAATGAATATACAAAAAACTGATCAATGTGCAAATATCATCAATTTACATATATCTCACAAGATTAGGAAATTCTCCCATTATTATCAAAGAAAAACAAAGCCTGGATACTCTGCAGTCATGAATCAAGAGAATGCAGGGGACTAGAGGTAAGAAACAGACAGTAACCAACGCAGCAGAGTTCACCATTCACCAGCTGGGATTACTAAAAGGAGCCAAACAAATGTGAAATATGGAAGAGAGGGTTACAAAGACACAAAAGTGCTCACCAAGACAAGGATGCTTTGGGTGGCTCTAGATTCAGGGGAGGATCTAGAGGAGTTAATAGTCCTAGGGATGTGTTGAATCTGCTGCCTGTGCCTATTCAAGATGAAAACCATAGAGACATGGATCAGATCATGAGCAGCAAACATGAAACATCAGGGAATACGTAATAAGAGTCCTACAGTCAGTAAGATGGTGATTCTGCTATGAAATAAATTATAACCGAATCCCAAATCCTTTTTCTGTTGACAAACCTAGCGTACTTAATTACTATGATATACTTACAGATCTAGTTAGCTGTGTTTTTCCAATAGTTTAGATATATGTTTATCTGTTTTCCTAACTTGTTATTATAGTTTAAGTTGGTGGTAATTACTGTTTTAGTACTGACAAGTTTCCAGTTCAGTATAAAGATTTATTAATAGGCCAATATCAATTATGCAAAGGATGTAGTGATCTTAATATAGATACTCTCATTGTAATACTACAGAAACCTGCAATATGACAACGTTGGATTTAATACATGCAAGACAGGCTCAATATTAGGACGGCAACAGAGAGAGTCATATGTTTCTGTGCCTGAACAAAATGGAATACCACCCATCACAGGAATTGTTGAATAGCATCATAGTGTGCCTTAAAGTAGGTGTTATGAATCACTAATATTAATAAAATTGTGTAGGTTAAAAAAATTTTACGAATTTCACATCATATTATCATCAATTTATTAATATGTAAGTGAAGTAAAACTATTAGCAGTGAAGATAGATACACCTTTTATGTTATTTTAACATACAAGATAGTTATGTAAAAATGGAATCTCTCATGTGTGAAATCTTGTGCATTTTATTAAATTTAAATCATACATTTTTATTGATAGAATATTTTTGAAACAGAGGAAATATCACAAGATACATTTGAGACTGACTTCTGTTCTCTAAAACGCATTATTATACATTTATATTTCCTTAAGGACGAATTCCTTTTCTTCAAGAGGGAAGACCATCTCATCAAAACACACAAACCACTGACGATGGCAGCAGAAAAAAGTTTCTGTCTCCATTAAGTACTTCATACACCCTGAGTTAGAGAACATATTTCTCTTCCAGCAACTACCATTTGGATACAACATTCTGTGCAGGACTAAATGACTTACATACATTTCTCTTAGTCTTTATTATCAGCATGTGGCGTTACAGGCTCATACCTGCAGTAATCCTGAACATTTAGTCTCTGATTCCAGTCATTAATATGAACAACAGATTGGTTTCTGCACTTGGTTTCTGCACTTAAAGAGTATATTAAAAGTCAGGTTGCAGTATTACTTGGATTCAGCACCAAGAATCAAGGTCATTGTGAATTACACTAAATTACATTAGAAGCCGTAACAGATTGATGGAGGAACTATAATCCCAGTCTCTCTTTACTAGTTCAGCTCAAGCTTCAGAATTATTTCAACTTCCTGTATGGCTTTGGCACTGGACCAGAATCAAACCCTGAAGAATCACTTTTTCTGGAATAAATATTTACTTAAATACCTGATACCCTCCCATAGACAGTCATCCTTTCAGATTGAAAGAAAAAATTGTCACCTGACTCCTTTCTGCTGTCAGGGTGGTGGGCTCAGTGTGATTGTCAAGACAGCCAGTACCCATATTGGAGGGAAGCAGTCATAAACCTAGGTGTAGGTTTGTGATTCTCTGGCCTCATCTCCCCTCACAACTGCAAGTATCTTTTCACCTGTAGGTGCAATAAGAGATCAATTTTGGGGAACAGAGGATATTTGTGAAAAACTTTATCCCAGTGGTTAATTACCAAAAAACCCCCTACAAACTACTAGTTATTTCCAAGGAGATCATTGAAGAGTTTTGAGAGACTGCTTGTTGTTTTGTTTTATGTTATCCCAAACGTAAAAGTCAGACAGAGTCTCATGTGAAAGAAGCAGGAAATACTGAGTAGGCTGTGGAAACTGGGAATACACAAGTGCCTGAAAGATCTTACAGAGCCTATAAATAATGCTTGAATCAAAAGTTTGGTGGCAGGCTTCCCTGGTGGCGCAGTGGTTAAGAATCCGCCTGCCAATGCAGGGGACATGGGTTCGAGCCCCTGTCCGGGAAGATCCCACATGCCACAGGGCAGCTAAGCCCGGTGCCACAACTACTGAGCCTGCGCACCTATAGCCCATGCTCCGCAACAACAGAAGCCACTGCAATAAGAAGCCTGTGCACCACAATGAAGAGTAGCCCCCGCTCACCGCAACTAGAGAAAGCCCATGCACAGCAATGAAGCCCCAATGCAGCCATAAATAAATAAATAAATTTATTAAAAAAGAAAAGTTTGGTTGCACATCACGGGGAAACAGAACCAACCTGAAAAAGCTCCCAATGGTCAAATGTAGATGAACTTGAACAACAAAATAAAGAGCATGGAACTGAATGATAATAACAAAATATTCAATAAATACATAGGATTCCATATCAATGTTAAAAATATAATTATAGAAATAAATGGAGAAAAGGAATATATTCTGTACATAAGGATAATGAATAATATAAGGAGTTATTCCTCTTTTAAAGTGGGGAAGATTATTTTATCCCCTCAGCCCCTCCTTGCATATGAGATGCACTTAGTGATTGCCCTACAAAAAAACAGAGTATGGAAAAGAAAAACACAGTAACTTCACAATGGAGAAAACTCGCAAATACTTTAAACAAGTGATGGACCACCTTAATAAACCATGTCAATTACCAAATGATATGACATGATGAGATGTGGAATCTTTCTCGAAAATTACTCATTTATTCTAATCATGAGGAGCACATAACACAAACTCAGCTTTAGGGATAGTCTAAGCAGTGTCTCATCAGTATTCCTCAAACTCATGAAGGTCATGAAAAATAAGGGAAGACTAAGAGGGTCATAGAGCACAAGAGACAGGGAACATATGATGACTATATGTACCTAATGTGCTTGACTGGGTCCTGGAAGAGAAGAATGACATAGGGTCAAAACTGGTGAGATGCAAATAAAGTCTGGAATTCAGCCAACAGTAATGTACCAGTGGAGATTTCCTAGTTTTCACAAATGCAGCATGGCAATGTACAACGGTAACTATAGAGAAAACTGGATGAAAACATATTTGAGACCTCTCTGTATTATCTTTGAAGATTTTCTACAATTCTAAAATTATTTCATAACAAAATATTGACTTATAATTATATAAAAGTTTATAATTGAATTACAAATAGTTATGTTAACTGATTACCTCTTTGAGTTTATACCCTTTTTTATTTTCTAAGGAAGGCATTTTAACTCTTCTTGATTTCGAAAATAATCAAACTATTAAACAAAGTAGATTCATATATTTTGCCTTCTATGTTGTTCCAAATTTAATGAAAAGATCCTCTATAAATGTGTTTTCTAAGGTCAGAAATGCAGGAGTTCCTCTTGAAACCTTTCTTTGTCAATAAAGGGGGTATCACAGGAAAGTCTTCTTTGTGCAGATTATAAGAGCTCATTTTTCATGTACACCAAATCTCTAATCAGTTGTTGCCTCCCACATGCTGTTTCCTTAAAATCCAGTTGAAACATCTTCCTCTGTTCTTTGTAGTGATGCTACAGCTCATTATTCCAGTGTTTACTGGAAATTTTTCAGTAAATTAATCTATCTCAACGAGCATGGTATTTCAAAGGTCGACAGTTTATGACAGCCAGAAGACATAAACCTAGGCCCCCCAAAATAATTTTCATTGAAGCAGAGCTTCCCAGACCACATTTTAAAGCCAAGCTTCCTCCTTCACCTTTGGACATCACACCTGTGCCATCTTTATTCATTCCCTACCAGAGGGTATGACTGTTATCTCCTTTTCTTCACATCCCCGCTCTTTCCTTTGCTCAAAAAAGGTGACCAGGTTCAGCTTAGAGACAGCAAGACCTGTTTATTTAGAAAAGGAACATGACTCCTGCCGGGGATTCTACAATTTCCAATCCAGTACTGTGTTCAGCAGAGAAGAGAGGACACTATATGTTATAGAAAATGATTTCACCAAATAGTATTTCCTGACAGCCCCTTTAAAATACATAGGAAGAATTTCTAATTTGCAGATTTTGGGGCCAAAATGTGATGTTCTCCTTCCCTGTTTTCACCTGCCCTTCCACCTCACAGTCAACCACTAATTCTGCTATAGCAATGGGGAATGTGGTTTGCAAGGACCTGACCCGACCACACAGACTCAATTACCTTTTCTTGAACCAAAGGTTGGACTCAACTCTCACACCACAAATATACCTGAGAGCCCTCTTGCTTAACTCTGGTTTCACCCTGGAATTGCCTGAAGCATGCAGTTTAAAAAAATTTATTGTAATCTATATAAATTATGCTGTTCACCTGAAACTATGTTGTACACCTGAATCAAATATAATATTGTAGGTCAATTATACTTTTGTTTTTTTTTAACGTGCTCTCAGGCAGAACCTGTGAAGGAGGACTTCCCAGGTGGCTCAGTGGTTACAAATCCGCCTGCCAATGCAGGGGACATGGGTTTGAGCCCTGGTCCGGGAAGATCCTACATGATGTGGAGCAACTAAGCCTGGGCACCACAACTACTGAGCCTGTGCTCTAGAACCCGTGAGCCACAACTACTGAGCCCACGTGCCACAACTACTGAAGCCTGCACACCTAGACCCCAAGCTCTGCAACAAGAGAAGCCACCGCACTGAGAACCCCGCACACCACAACGAAGTATAGCCCCCGCTCACCGCCAACTAGAGAAAGCCTACACACAGCAACAAAGACCCAAATGCAGCCAAAAATCTAATTAATTAATTAACTAATTTAAAAAAAAAGAATCTGTGAAGGAGGTCACAGGGGATACTGGTTATTATAACTCACCATGTCATCTTTATCGTAAGCCTAGAGTGATAAGCATTTATGTAAATTCTACCTCTCAAATTTAAATATGCATACAAAGTATTCCAGGACCCATGGAAGAAACTGTCATTCTGCAGGTTTGGAGTGGGGCCCAGGAACTGGCATCTTTATCAAGTTTCTTCTTTGTGCCAATGCTGCTCCCCCAGACCAGTTTTTAGTAGCACTACACTTGCAGTACTTAATAACCATGAGGATGCAGATACTGGGACTCACCTTTCTGTCTCTTGTTCTGTTTCCCTATCATTGATTTAAAAAAGCGTTTGCATGCAATAGAAGCTAACTATAGATGGTGGAGGAATACAGAATGGAAGAGTATCTTAGAAGTTCAGAGATGTCTCATTGTTTTGTGCTTACTTTCACTTTTTTTTCCTAATAGGGTAAAGGTTTATGTTTATTAGTAAAAGTCAATCAGTTTTCCTAACTGGATATATTTTTAATTCTCCAATCAGCAATACAGGAGATTAACTGCTCTTCCTTCTCACTAAAATGTGATGATCCCAATTTGTGTTTTATTTATTTATTTAATTTAGGCATCTAGAAATTTGAGGTGCCATCTATTGCTTCCCTGGTGTCCAGCATAGATAAAGAAATGTGATATATGACTGTGGGGCGACCATACCAGGGTTATGAGAGAACAGAAATGTGTAAAGTGCCTGCATGTGGCCAACACCAGAGAGAAGAAGTGAAAAAAGTAAAGGTAACTCATAAATATTCTCAGCCATTTTTTCAGCTATGAACATCTACCTATGCACTGTGTACATAACACCAAATGTACATCTTTTCTATGCATATGCATAAGTCCGTTCTTGGTATAACTGAAAGCAAACCACTAGCTACAGAAAAACACACATGATTATATTTTACTTGTACCAAGGTTAAAAGTGAGCATAAACTGCTACCCAAGTCCATTGTATCAATTAGCACAACTGAAAAAAGTCCTCTTCCCATTCCAGGCAAGATTGGTAAAAAGACAGTATGGGCTATGAAAAAAATCAGAACTTCTAGCCTAAAAACCAAATAAACTGTTTGAAAAAGAAATGCTCACTGCCTGTGACTGATAAACTTTTCCCCAAACTAAGTGACACCTGGTACAGATCCCAGAGCACATGACAAGGCCATCACTCTGTTGAGAGGAAGTGAGGATGCTCCCTGCCATCTGTGGGTCAGCTTCCCTGGAAGGTCACTCATTTACAGTAGATATATTTTATGTTGCTGGTATATACCTGGCACCTAGGTTTCTGTGAAACCACAGCACATGCCATGCTGACCTGCCTATTACAGTGTCCGGAAGTCTTCCTCACCTCCACATCTAGTCTGCCACGGGACATTTCAAGCTATGTTCACAAAGATTGTTTCATTCCACACCCCATCTCCATCAAACTGCCACTGATCTAAGCCTGGAAAAATGTAATAATCTCTGTCTACTAATAGCATCCAGTCCTTAGTACTGCCCAGGAAATATTTTAAATCACTAGGACAGAATTAGATTTCCTGGATTCTCAGAAACCCAGCACACTTGCCAAGTCTCCATCTCTGTCATTTGTACATCCGAACACACCACCACCAGCTAGCTGCCTAAGACCTTGGGGTGAATATGTGGAGCTTCCTTGCTACATTCCTTTCCTCCCTACATTTCCAAGGAACTCTCCATATGTACTTTCAACAAGTCTTATGTAACTCTCTCTAAAAAAAAACCCAACCAACCAAACAAAAAAACACCACTGTCCTACTTTATCAGTCTTTACAAGTCTCCTAGTGCTAACTGCCCGAGTTAAAACTCTGGTCCATTGAAGCTGCTCCACTCTTGTCACGATTAGGTGATCATAATGCTGTATTTGAATCGTATAAGTGACCTCAAATTGATCACTTAAATTTCTCATTGCTTTCGAAATGTTTAAAGTACACATCAAAAACTACCAGGGCTTGCATGGATGACTGGGGGTGAGGAGAGCAGCGGGAACCCTGTGTCCATAATGAAAGCAAAGGAGGACAGTGACTGTGATTCATATGTAGCAAGGATGACAATGATAAAAAACAAACTGGAAATAATCAGGAAATGAAACAAGTAGATTTTTCTCCTAAATTTAGGGTGTGTCAGTTGTGCAGTCAGAGAACAGTTGTCCTCTCACCACATGCGAAATCATGCAATTCTTCATCTTGTACATTTTCTTTTACATCATGCTACAGCATCATTCAAATTGGAATATTTTTCTCCTAATTTTACAAAATCTATTAAACACCCATCACAGTCACGTGTGTTTGTTCATGCCTAAACAACCCCATGACTTATGAATTCTCCAAATTTTCACCTGATCTAATTTTTACAGTAAAGTGATTAACTTTGATAATGTTACATATAAGAGGTGGAAGAAACAATAACTGAAGAAAAGCCATCTTAGTGTTCCTCTCCAATTGAGAAGTAATAAACTGTATTAATTAAACAAAATCAACTTAATATGCTCACTGAAGAATTACTCTCATCTTTAATTTCTGAACATGAAAAATTTAATGAAAACCATCCTAAAAATGCCCCAGCATAAAATAAAAGCAATAGTCATGACTTTTGGATCAAAAAAAACTCATAAACTAGATTTTTCATGACTAAAGGCAAGTAAAAAAGATGGTTTTGTAAAGGGAAGAGCTAAATTGGACTCCACGTTCCATCTGTTTCTTTGACTTTAATCTTTGCTTTTCATTGCTTTTGTTATTATAATCATACATAATGGCCTGCCTCAAGGAACCCTGCCCTTCTGCCAGAATGTTAAAGTGCCTCGGTTCAGCTTACAGGTAGACAATCTGACCCTGTCCACCTGTGGATGGCTGCAAGAAAGAAGAAATTAACACATCCCCTCCCCAAGGCTGGCCATTCCAGGGGATATTTGCAAAGCTTATGGCCTTTTTACTTTACTTCCTCATCTCCTCTCCCTCTCTGTGCTATAAAAGAAACGGGCATGCAAACCCCGCCCCTCCAGTTAAGATGGTTTTTCAGAGACACTAATCTGCCATCTTCTCGGTCAGCTGGCTTTCCGAATAAAGTCGTATTCCTTTGCCTCAACACCTCGTCTCCGATTCACTGGCCTGTCATGCGGCAAGCAGAGCGAGCTTGAGCTTGGTAAAAAATTTGGCTTAGCCAGCCAGGAGCCTTGCTGCTCGTGGCTAGCCGCCCTGACCAGGGAATACTGGGGCAAGGCCCTAGCAGCTGCCGGGACCATTAGTCCTGAGGATCTTCCCTTCAAAGTTCCCTGAAGCGACACCGGCTACCCCAGCACTTGGCAGTTGAGGCAAGGAACCGACCAACTTCAGTTTGGTGCTACGAGTTGATGGACTCGATTCGATTCTGGAACTTCGGTTCCAATTTGGGGAACTTCGGTTTCATTTAGGGCTGAGTCGACAGACTCTGATTCTGGAGGGTAAGTCGCTCCGGCGTGCACACCAGGAACATATTCCCCCCTCAGTCTGGGCGTTTCCTTTACGGGACAAGCCAATCTGGCTGGAATACCCTGTTAGCGGGGGCAATTGTTGTTGAACTCTACCTGATTCTGGGAATCGGGTCAGTGGGAAAAAGTTCTTTGGTTTTGTACGGTTAAGTCTACCTGATCTGGGAACTAGTTCATTGGTTTTGTCGTGGTTTTGTGTGCATCGATGCTAGAATTTGTGCCTTTTGTATTGGAATTTGCGTCTTTTGTGTCTTGGTGTTATCAAACTTTTAAAAGTGGAAAACACTCCATCTATCCCAAAGGAGAGCACTTTAGGGAATATATTAGATAAATGGGCAAAACATAGCGGTGATTCTATGACTAAAAAAGACATGATAGATATACTATTGTAATAGGATGTGGACCCAGTATATCTTAGGATCAGAAGAATGATGGCCTCTGAATGGCTCACTCACAGTTAGAAATGTTCTGCAAAAGAGCAGGGAATTATGGTTTTCTCAGGGTATATGCCCAGTAGTGGGATTGCTGGGCCATATGGTAGTTCTATTTTTAGTTTTTTAAGGAACTGCCATATTGTTCTCCAGTGACATGTATACACCACCAAATGTAAAATAGATAGCTAGTGGGAAGCAGCCGCATAGCACAGGGAGATCATCTTGGTGCTTTGTGACCACCTAGAAGGGTGGGATAGGGAGGGTGGGAGGGAAATGCAAGAGGGAGGGCACATGGGGATATATGTATACGTATAGCTGATTCACTGTCACACAGCAGCAACTAACACAACAATGTAAAGCAATTATACCTCAATAAAGATGTTTAAAAAAGAGCAGGGAAAAGAGATGAGATTCCATATGTAGGAGCGTTTATGCTATTGCATCAGGAGGAAAAGGAGTCAGAGGGCTGCCATCTTATGGTGCAGCAGTCTGAAGGGAAACCCAAATGGAAATCTGTTCTACAAAGGAAGAGGAAAAAAATGAGGGTGGGGACATGTTATTTCAAAACTTACACCCCCCTCCAGCCTATCCAGCTCCTTCAATGGCCAAGCAGGCTGCACCAGCAGTAGTTCCAACTGCTCCCCTCCCATGCCGCCAACATACACTGCCTCCTGTTTCCCCTACCCATGGGGATCAAATAGAAGTTTCTATGGTAAACCCCAGGGCACAGGGACCTGGTTTAGTATCACCATCTAAGACCCAACCGGGCACCCAATTTGGACCGGGAGCCACTTCTAGAGCAGAGCAATTTCCCTCACCCCGATATCCTGTAAGAGGCCAGGACTCAAGTTCAATTTCCCTTGTACTTGAGGCGTCTGATTCTGATTTCCCCACAGGAGCCCCAGGTACCATTGACAGTGGGGAGGAAGTTGATTGATTTTCTAATAAATACGGGTGATCTTAAGAGGCTTGTAAATATTAAACAAAGGGAAAACAAAAGTCATCTTAGGAGAAACTTGCCTGTATCTTTGAGATACAAATGTCCTTATCTGGTCTTCTCAAAAACCCTTATCTCTGTCATCTTTTTAAAATGCAAATTTTGAAAAAGAGGGTACAGCAATTTAGAACTTGACTTGTTTTCCATAATTATTAGTAGAAAGGGTTTAGCCATCTAGACAAGAGCTTGATTTGTTCCATCTGCCAGAAACCCAACTTTAATCCAAACTCTTTTGTAAACTGATGGGTTTTACATTGCTGTACCTGACTCAGGGCTGAACTTTTGAAATGAGAACTATGATGTCTCTGTTTGTACGTGTATTTGTCTTTGGATAACATTGCTGAGGTTAATCTGTAAATTAGCTCTATTTAATTGGCTTAAAGAAAAGTAATTGCTTACAAACCAAACAATTCTACCTACAAGAGAAATTAAGCTAAATGAGTTTCAGGTACACGTGAACTGGGAAATATCTAGTATTAAGTAAATGCCTGGTATTAATGTTTAAGTTTGTTGATCTAATTAATATAGACATGTCTTTAGAGCCACCAACATTAAGTATAGTACTTTCACTGCACCTAGATTTAAAAAAAGTTAAATGAAATCTTGTTATATCTGTTGCAAATTTGTCAACAAGAAACATAACTTGATATGATGAAATTTTAAATGTAAATGACATAAGAGCTTTTAGGTAAACTATAAAAATAATTATGTTCTAAAAATCATCTAAATAGTTTCTCCAGATTCTGGTAACTATTACTTGCCTCTTGGTTGTCACTAGAAATTAAGGTTTTTAAGAGTCAGGGATTCTAATTTAAATATATAATTAAAGCAACTGAAAATAATAAAACATTTCAGTATGGTAAAATGTGTGTTTTCAGTAAAGATGGTATGAGGAATGGAATTACATTTTACTGGAAAGTTTTATACATGGTCAGGATTAACTAAATTTAGATTGAAGTTAACTAAGTAAATCAATTTTGTTAAGTAAGCTAATACAAGACTGGAATTTGATCTGTTAGAAGTGCTCCTTTTGATAACAGATTATAAGTTTCTATGCCCTTAGGTGATCCATATTTGTTTTCTTTTAATAATTTTGTGACTTCGGTTAAATGAATAAGTATTCTTTCATAGTGACCTACGATCCTGTTGTGTTTTAAAACATTTTTGATATTTTTAACAAACTTCCCAAATATCAAAAATCTGACCAAAGTTTTTTAGCCTCCAGCTGGCTCTGGGGCACTTCGAAAGAACATCTCAGTGCGAAATGTCAAACTACGTTTATTTGGTATGTTAAAATTACTTTAAAAACTTTGTCAAGTGATTGGAGATGAACCTTAGGTTATAGTGTATGGGTAAATGCCATTTATATAGATAAACCAAAATTTATATGGAATCCTTAACATCTGATATGTCCTGATATGTTATCAATCATAATACTAGCTATCCTAAAATGGTATATCCAAGTTTCCTGCTAATTACATTGTACGCAAATCTTTAGCCATGCTGTTTTAAGTTTTGTCCTGATGCTTTTACAAAATGAGGATTTTCAAGAAGACTGATAAAGAGGAACTTTTTAACAGATATAACTTTCTGGTAGCCTTTAGAAAATATCACTGGACTGGGTAACAAAGGACAAAACTAATGGGAAACATGATTATTTCATCCAGATGAACGGGAATTAATTACATGGGACTGAATGACCTGGTAAATATGATTTATAACTTTATGACTTTGGGAAATATACTGGCTTTGTTGCTGAAATCTCGGCTTCTCTGTGCACCGATGCTGAACAGAAATACAGAGACACAGATTTTGGAGGAAGAGAGAGATGGCTGTTTCTACCAGGCAGAGGGGAAGACACAGCAGGCTAGCACCTCAAGAACCGTGCGCTCCTTTGGGGATCAGAGAAGATTTTATATGTGGGGCTCGCAGTCCAGGGTATATGATAAGGATCAAAGTAGTAAAGGTCTTGCATTCTTCTTCTTCCTGCATTATTTCAAAACAGTCACAGCTGGCGTCAAGCAGCCTGGTAACTGGGTCCGTTTGTCTCTGGGTTATCAGCCTGTGACTGTAAGGCCAACTGGCCCGAGGCAGGGGAACACAATCGGATTCACAGGTTGCATCAGACCGAAATTCTCCGGACCACCCAGTTCCAGGAACTGACCTGGGGACTTTGAACCCAGCCCCGCCTTTCGAGGGGCGGGATTAACGGTCCCCCAGGATACCCGAAAAGACCACCAAATAAGGAATACCCTGCGCCCTCCCAGATTCACCACACCCCTTTCCCTTCTTCCCCTATAAAGTCTTGCCCAACCCTCGCCCGGGTGCGACTTCTCGGGCCCCTTTCTCTCGGACCAGTGAACCTCGCCCGGGAGCGCTCCCTAATAAAGCTCACTTGAAGCTTTCCTCTGTTTCGCGGTGCCGTTTGTTAAGATCCGACCTTACAGTGACTTTTTTCTGAAATGCAAATACTACAAGGGGTGATTTGCTACAAGGGAGTGAAGGATGTAAACTCACATAGTGTTAAAGAGTAATAGGTTAGCTTTGTGAAGTACAAATCTAGTTGCAGATAGTAACAGTTAAAAAAAAAAAATGTAGGAGTGATTAACTCTTTCAGGCCAGGCTATGTCTCTTCTCTAGCCTGTTCACTGTTAGCTTTATTTTCCTTGTTCTCAGGAGAGGGAAAACTTCATTTCTATTATTGCTGCAACAGCTTTAATCTTTGTTTTTAGGAAAAACCTTTTCTCTTATGCTATGACCTACAACAAGTTGATAAAGTATGCCTTTGTAAACAAAGGAAACATCTTTTTCTACCTGATCCTGCCAGAATTTGTTGTCTCCAGCTGACTCTCCTGTGAACTTGATATTATGTTAACCACTGTTTTAATTTGTTCTTTGTTTCAAAATTGCTTGTGCTTTGTGTCTCCCTGCTGTACTATGTCTTTGTCAAGGTTACTATCTACATTACTTATATCTTGTCTATTTTATAAGATTGTTGTCTCTTGCAGTACCCAGTGTATAACCAAGCCTCCAACAAAACTTCTATAGCTAACTATCTTACAGAAATAGATCACATTTATAGCATAAAGTAATTGTAATAATGTGATTCTAGGTATGGGAAGAAACAACAAGGGAAAATGTCTCCTGGATCATAATTAGAGGATCCAGAGAATCTTTAAATATCGATAGGGCCTAATCCGAAAATTAGCACCTGGAGTGGTATATCAAGATTTTTCACCTGACCTGGGATGAGCCTCCCAGCATCATGGGACAAAATTTGCTCATAAAATGTCTCTCAAATATTGGTCAAATTCCTGACCAAGAGGAGAGGCTCAATCATCCGCGACTGCAGCTCTCCAACATGAGCCAGTGAACCTTGAGAAAACTCAGGGAGGAGAAGAATACCTGCCGTCAGCAGCCATCAGACTGCAGCCACTCCCTGCGGTAAGCCCTGAGGAAACTCAGGATGTGAAAATACAGCATACAGGCCACAGATAGGTGTGGTGCATATCAAAGGAATTATTTCAGCGAGCCCTGACCCTTGCACTAAATTCCTTAACTTGAGATGCGGTCTCCAGGCTTGAAGCCCTCAAAATTCCTGATAAATCTCAACTTTAAGGTTGTAAATATTTTTTCAGTCTACAGATGTAAAGTAGACACTTCCAAAGTGGAACAAAAGAAAAATCTCAACATTTGGAACACTGAACCGATGGCAGAAACTCCCAGAAAGATCCATCTGACGGAACAGTTAAAACGTTGTCACCCCTTTTTCCACAAGATTGTGGCATGTGACAGTGGGGAATTGTAACAGGGAAGCGCTAAATCGGACTCCATGTTCTATCTGTTTCTTTGATTTTAACCTTTGTTTTTTGTTGCTTTTGTTATAATAATCATACATAATGGTCTACCTCAGGGAATACTGCCCCTCTGCCTGAATGTTAAAGTGCCTCTGTTCAGCTCACAGGGAGACCATCTGACCCTGTCTACCTGTGGATGGCTGCAAGAAAGAAGAAATTAACACATCCCCTCCCTGAGGCTGGCCATTCCAGGGAATATTGCAAAATTTAAGGCCTTTTTACTTTACTGCCTCAATTCCTCCCACTCTCTGTGCTGTAAAAGAAACTGGCATCCAAACCCTGATAAGATGGTTTTTCGAGACACAGGGCTGCCATCGCTATCATGTTGGTCTGCCGGCTGTCCAAATAAAGTCGTATTCTTTGCCTCAACACCTCGTCTCCGATTCATTGGCCTGTTGTGCGGCGAAAGTAGTGAAATTGGACTCCGTAAAAATAGCAATTAGCAGAGACATGGAAATCAAACAACAAGGAGGGAACACATTGCACTGGTCTCAAAGGCCATCATAAAAATCACAATGAATAAATGGTTGAGGGCTTTGAGAAAAGGAAACCCTTTTACGGTGATGGTAAGATGTAAATGTGGAACAGCCACTATAGAGAACATCATGGAAATGCCTTTAAAAGGTAAAAAGACATCTAACATATGATCCAGCAGTGCTACCACAAAGAGTATATGCAGAGAAAACCAGAATTCGAAAGACACATGAACCCAAGCTTGCACTGCAGCACCATTTACAATACTCAAGATGTGGAAACATAAAAAATGTCCATGGACAGATGAAGAGATAAAAAAAAAGTGATACATGTACACAGTGGTATATGACTCCGCCATGTAAAAGAATGAAATAATGCCATTTGCAGGAACGTAGATAAACCCAGAGATAATCATACTAAGTAAAGTAAGTATCAGAAAGACACATATAATATGATATAACGTATAGCTGGAATCTAAAAATGCACATGATTGAAATAATTGAGGAAACGAGCAGACACAGGAACCTAGAAAAAAAAATATGGTTACCAACTGGACAGAAGGGGTCAAGGGATAAATTAGGAGAATTAACAAATACATACTATTTCATATAAAATAGATATTCAACAGGGATTTACGTATACCAAGGAAGGGCTATCAACACTCTCTAATAAACTAAATGGGAAAAGAAGCCAAACATGCAGAGATATGTATATATGTATAACTGAAAATGGTTCTGTATCCCTACAACATAAACAACATTGTATATCAATGTCACTCCAAAAAAAAGAAATTAATTTATTAAAAAGTGGTAATGAGACACAAGATTTGAGTGTTTCTTCTGGCACATTCCTCGTTTTTTACAAGCCCCAAACAGGATTTCCCCTAAGGCTCTGGTTGCTGGCATAAGCAGAATTGGGCCTAAAGAAATGCTGGCCTTATGACCATTTGCCACAAAAGCAACCTCAAAAAGACTGCTTATGGGCACTTAATATTCACAAGGACTTCTGGACTCTAAATGATGCCTGACATCACAAAATGTCCAGGGCTAAGTGTTCAAAAATCATTGAAAAGAGGGCAGACTTTCAAGAAGGCAATTTCAACAGGTAAATTCTACTCACACTGTTTATGAATTAAAATAGCCCATAAGAACATGTTCAACAGAGCAATTAGCAGAGACATGCAAATCTAAATCAAAATGAGGATTCACCTTCACCAGTTGGTAAGGCGATCATCAAAAATTGAAAATGAATAAATGACGTAGAGGGCATGGAGAAATGCAAACCCATTTATTGTACTGGTGAGATAGATACAAATTGTAACAGCCACTATAGACAACATTATGGAAGTGCCTTCAAACCTAAAAGGAGAGTTACCATATGATCCACCATTGCTACCCTTAGGAGTATATGCAGAGAAAACCAGAATTCAAAAAGACCCACGCACTCAGAGTGCACTGCAGCACCATTTACACGAGCCAAAACATGGAGGCATAAAAAATGTCCATGGCCAGGGGCTTCCCTGGTGGCGCAGTGGTTGAGAGTCCACCTGCCGATGCAGGGGACATGGGTTCGTGCCCCGGTCCGGGAAGATCCCACATGCCGCGGAGCGGCTGGGCCCGTGAGCCATGGCAGCTGAGTCTGCGCATCGTAGCCTGTGCTCCGCAACGGGAGAGGCCACAACAGTGAGAGGCCCGCGTACCAAAAAAAAAAAAAAAAAGTCCATGGCCAGGTGAACAGAAAAAGAAGAACTAATATATGTACACAACAAAATATGACTCAGACATCTTTTTTAATTAATTAATTAATTATTTTTGGCTGCATTGGGTCTTCATTGCTGTCCGTGGGCTTTCTCTAGTTATGACGAGCAGGGGCTACTCTTTGTTGTGGTGCGTGGGCTTCTCATTGTGGTGGCTTCTCTTTGCTGTGGAGCACGGGCTCTAGGCTTGTGGGCTCTAGAGCACAGGCTCAGTAGTTGTGGAGCACGGGCTTAGTTGCTCCACGGCATGTGGGATCTTCCTGGACCAGGGCTCAAACCCGTGTCCCCTGCATTGGCAGGCGGATTCTTAACTACTGCGCCACCAGGGAAGCCCCAGACATTTAAAAAATACATTTATTTATTTATTTTTGGCTGCACTGGGTCTTTGTTGCTATGCACGAGCTCTCTCTAGTTGCGATGAGCTGGGGCTACTCTTTGTTGTGGAGCGCAGGCTTCTCATTGCAGTGGCTTCTCTTGTCACAGAGCACGGGCTCTAGGTGTGGAAGCTTCAATACTTGTGGCACCTGGGTTCAGTAGTTGTGGCTCGCGGGCTCCAGAGCACAGGCTCAATAGTTGTAGCACATGGGCTTAATTGCTCCTCAGCATGTGGGATCTTCCCGGACCAGGGCTCGAACCCGTGTCCCCTGCATTGGCAGGCGGATTCTTAACAACTGCACCACCAGGGAAGTCCCTCAGACATTTAAATAAATGAAATTATGCCATTTGCAGGAACATAGAAAACCTAGAGATAATCATACTAAATAAAGTAAGTCAGAATCAGAAAGACTAATACCATATGATATCACTTATAGGTGGAATCTAAAAATACACACCATTGAACAAATAAGAGAACACATAAACTCAGGGACTCATGGACTTAGAAATCACACATATGGTTAAAAAAAGGACAAAAGGGGGTCAAAGGATAAATTAGGACAATGGAAATAATAAATATGCAATTTTCCAATAAAAGAGATAATCAACAAGGACCTATGTATACCAGGGAGTTCTATCAACAGTCTCTAGTAACCTATATGGGAAAAGAAGCCAAAGATGCATAGAATATATGGATATGTATAAGGGAAAACGATTCACTATAGCTACAACATACTCCACACTGTACATCAAAGTTCCACCAAGAAAAAGTAAAAATTATTCTAATTAAAAATGTGGCAATGAGACACAAGATTTGGGTGTTTGTACTGTCACATTCCACTCTAAGTTAGAAGCCCCAAGCGGAATTTCCCCTTAGTGTCTGGTTGCCGGCGTAACCAGAGTAGGTCCCGAGGAAATACTGACGCCTGGTGGCCATTTCCCGCAAAAGCAACCTCAAAACGCTTGCTTAGGGGCACTTTGTATTCATAACGACTTCAGGGCCCAACATGATACCTGACATCAACAAATGTCCAGGCGAAAGTGTTTGAAAATCATTGAAAAGGGGGCAGACATTCAAGAAGGCAACTGAATCATGTAAATTCTACTCACACGGGTATATGAAGAAAAAAAGCCTGTAAAAACACATGCAGCGTACCAGTTAGCAGAGACATGCAAATCAAAACTACAATTAGAGATCACCTTGCACCGCACTAAAATGCCATCACCAAACTTTACAGTGAATAAATGGTGGAGAGGGCATGGAGCAAAGGAAATTCTTTTATGGACCTGGTGGTAAATAAATGGTAACAGCCACTAGAGAGAACATTAAAGATGAGCCTTTAAAAGCTAAAAAGAGTGCTACCCTATGATTCTGCAGAGTTTCCCCTAAGATTATAGGCCAACAAGTCCAGAATTCGAACAAACACATGCACCCAAGTGTGCACGGCACCACCATTTACAATACCCAAGATGAGGAGACATACAAAATGTCCACGGACAGAAGAACAGATAAAACAGAAGTGTACACAATGGTATACAATTCCTCCATGCAAAAGCATGAAATAATGCCAATTGCAGGATCATAGATAAACCTAAAGATAATCATACTAAGTGAACTAAGTGAGATTCAGAAAGACAAATATTATATGATCTCACTTATACCTGGAATCTATACATATACATCATTGAAATAATTGAAAAACATAAACAGTCTCAGGGACTTAAGAAAAATCCAAACTTATGGTTACCTAATGCGACAGATGGGGGTCAAGGGATACATTAGGACGATGACATTCAAAATACAAAATATTTCGTATAAACTGGATTTTCCATAAGAATCTTTGTATACCTAGGAATGGCTATCAACACTCTCTAATAACCTAAATGGGAAAAGAAACCGAACATGTATAGATATATGTATATGTATAACTGAAAATGGCTCTGTATTCCTCTGACATAAATAATACTGTATATGAATGTTATTACAAAAAAGAGAAATTAATCTAATTAATTAAACTGTTATAATGAGACATAAGATTTGAATGCTGGTTCTGCACGTTCGTCTCTAACTTACAAGCTCCAAACAAGATGTCCCCTAAGGCTCAGGTTGCTGGCTTAGGGAGAATTGGGTCGGAAGAAATCTTGTGCCTTAAGTACGTTTCCTGCAAAAGCAACCTCAAAAAGATGCTTCTGGGCACTTAATATTCCCAAGGACTGCTGGGCTCTAAATGGTATCTGAGATCACAAAATATCCAGGCTTAAGTGTTTCATAATCAATGAAAACAGCACCGGCTGTTGAGCGCCGGCTGTTGGTGGCGCAGTGGTTGAGAGTCTGCCTGCCGATGCAGGGGACATGGGTTCGTGCCCCGGTCCGGGAAGACCGCACATGCCACGGAGTGGCTGGGCCCGTGAGCCATGGCCGCTGAGCCTGTGCGTCCGGAGCCTGTGCTCCGCAACAGGAGAGGCCACAACAGTGAGAGGCCCACGTACCGCAAAAAAAAAAAAAACAGGGCCGACTTTCAGTGAAAGCATTTTCAACAGGTAAATTCTACTCACGCAGAATATGAATAAAAACAGCCCATAAGCACGTGCTCAACATAGTAATTTGCAGACACGTGCAAATCAAGCTCACCACCCAGGCGTCACCTTGCACCTGTCAGAAGGCCATCATCAAAAATCGACAATGAATAAATGATGTAGAGGGCATAGAGAAGTGCAAACCCTTTTATTGTGCTGTTAGGTTGCAAATTCTAACAGCCAATTTAGAGAACATTATGGAAGTGCCTTCAAACTTAAAATTAGAGCTACCATAAGACTCGCCATTGGTAACCTAAGTGTATATGCGGAGATAACCAGAATTCGAAAAGATATATGCACCCAAGTGGGCACTGCAGCACCATTTACACGAGCCAAAACATGGAGGCGCACAAAATGTCTATGGCCAGATGGACAGCTAAAGAAGAAGTGACCCATGTTTGCAATGCAATATGACTCAGACATTTAAATAAGTGAAATTTTGCCATTTGCAGGAACACGGAAAACCTAGAGATAATCATACTAAATAAGGTAAATCAGAATCTTAAAATCTAATATCGTATGATATCACTTCTAGCTGGAATTGAAAAACACACACCATTGAACCAATTAGAGAACACTGAAACAGACTAAGGGACTTGGAAATCAAACAAGTGGTTACTACAAAGGACAGGAAGGGTGACGGGATTAATTAGGACGATGGAAATAACAAATACGCAGTATTTCCAATAAAAGAGGTAATCAGCAAGGACCTATGTATAACAGGCAGTTCTGTCAACACTCTCTAGTAATCTATAAGGGAAAAGAAGCCAAAGATGCATACATATATGTCTATGTATAAGGGAAAAATATTTTCTATACCTACAACATACACAACATTGCCCGTCAATGTTCCTTCAAGAAAAAATAAAAATTAATCTAATTAAAAATGTGGTAATGACACACAAGATTTGGGTGTTTGTACTGTCACATTCCACTCTATGTGAGAAGCCCGAAACAGAATTTCCCCTTAGTGTCTGGTTGCCGGGGTAACCAGAGTTGGGTCCGAGGACATACTGCAGCCTAGTGGCCATTTCCCGCAAAAGCAACCTCAAAACGTTTGCTTAGGAGCACTTTGTATTGACAAGGACTGCAGGGCCCTAAATGATACCTGACATCAAAAAATGTCCATGCGAAAGTGTTCGAATGTCACTGAAAAGGATAAGACGTTCAAGAAAGCAATTGAATCAGGTAAATTCTACTTGCACGGGTATATGAAGAAAAACAGCATATAAAACATACTCAACACAGCAATTAGCATAGACATGCAAATCAAAACTACAGTGAGAGATCACCTTGCACCGAAGTAAAAGGCCATCACCAAAATTAAAAATGAATGAATGGTGGAAAGGGCATGGAGAAAAGGAAATCCTTTTATGGAGCTGGTGGGAAATAAATTGTAACAGCCACTACAGAGAACATTTAAATATGTGCCTTTAAAAGCTAAAAAGAGTGCTACCCTATGATCCTGAAGAGTTTCCCCTAAAATTATAGGCTGACAAGTCCAGAAATTGAAAAAACACATGCACCCAAGTGGGCACAGCAGCATCATTTACAGTAACCAAGATGTGGAGACATACAAAATGTCCATGGACAGATGAACAGATAAAAAAGAAATGATCCACGTACACAGTGGTATACAATTCCTCCATGCAAAAGAATGAAATAATGCCAATTGCAGGAACATAGATAAACTTACAGATAATCATACGAAGTGAAGTAAGTGAGAATCAGTAAGACAAATATATGAACTCACTTATAGTTGGAATCTATAAAGACACAGCACTGAAATAACTGAAAAACATAAACAGTCTCAGAGAGTTAAAAAAAACCCAAACTTATGGTTACCTAATGGGACAGAAGGGGTTAAGGGATACATTACGACGATGGGATTAAAAATACAAAATATTTCGTATAACTAAATATGAACAAGAATCTATGTATACCTAGGAATGACTATCAACACTCTCTAATAACCTAAATGGGCAAAGAAGCCAAACATGTATACATATGTGTATATGTATAACTGAAAATGGTTCTGTATCCCTACAATATACATAATACTGTATATCAATGTTATTCCAAAAAAATAAAAAAGAAATTATTCTAATTAATTAAACTGTCATAATGAGGCAGAAGATTTGAGTGTTTGTTCTGCACATTCCTTTCTAATTTATAAACCCCAAAGAGGATTTCCCGTAAGGCTCTGGCTGCTGGCCTAAGCAGAGTTCAGTCTGAGGAAATCCTGCGCCTCATGAACGTTTCTCGCAAAGGAACCTCAAAAAGATTTCTCATGAGCACTTAATATTCCCAAGGACTCCTGGGCTCTAAATGATACCTGACATCACAAAATGTCCAGGCTTTAGTGTTCCAAAATCATTGAAAACAGGGCCAACTTTCAAAGGAGACATTTTCAACAGGTAAATTCTACTCACACTAATTATGAGTAAAAATAGCCCATAAGCACATGCTCAACATAGCAGTTAGCAGAGACATTCAAATCATAATCACAATGAGGGATCTCCTTGCACCAGTTGGAAAGGCGATCATTGAAAATGTACAATGAATAAATGATGTAGAGGGCACGGAGAAATGCAAACCCTTTTACTGTGCTGGTGGGTTGCAAATTTTAACAGCCAATTTAGAGAACAACATGGAAGTGCTTTCAAACTTAAAATCTGAGCTACCATATGATCCGCCATTGCCACCCCTAAGAGTATATGTGCAGAAAACCAGAATTTGAAAAGACATATGCACTGAAGTGTGCACCGTAGCACCATTTACACGAGCCAAAACATGTAGGCACACAAATGTCTAGGCTGGATGAACAGATAAAGAACTGACACATGTAAGCAATGCAATAACACTCAGACATTTAAATAAATGATATTATGCCATTTGCAGGCACATTGAAAACCTAGAGATAATCATACTAAAGAAATTACATCAGATTTTTAAAATCTAATATATTGCTTATAGGTGGAATAAAAAAATACACAACATTGAACTAATTAGAGAACACTGAAACAGGCTCATTGAATTGGAAAACAAACATATGGTTGCCAAAAAGGACAGAAGGGGTCAAGTGATAGATTAGGAGGATAGAATTAACAAATACACTGTATTCCAATAAAAGAGATAATCAAAAAGGACCTATGTATACCAGGGAGTTCTATCACCACTCTCTAGTAACCTACATTTGTTCTCTAAGTCTGAGTTTTTCTGTTTTTTTGCTGGGTCCTCAGCATGAGAGATCTTAGTTCCCCAACCAGGAATCGAATCCACACTCCTTTAGAGTCTTAACCATTGGACTGTCAGAAAAGTGGTTTGGTCATACTGAGTGAAGTAAGTCAGACAGGGAAAGAGAAATATTGTATGATATCGCTTATATGCTCAATCTTAAAATAATAATAGAAATGAACTTATTTACAAAACAGAAAAACTCACAGACTTAGAGAACAAATTTAGGGTTCTGGGAGGGATGGGTGAGTGGGAGGGTTAGTTAGGGAGCTTGGGATTGACATGTACCCACTGCTATATTTATTTATTTATATTTAAAAAAATTTTTTTTTAATTTTTCACATGAGAACATGGTTTATTTTATTTATTTATTTATTTTTGGCTATGTTGGGTCTTCGTTTCTGTGCGAGGGCTTTCTCTAGTTGCAGCAAGCGGGGGCCGCTCTTCATCGGGGTGCGCGGGCCTCTCACTATTGCGGCCTCTCGTTACGGAGCACAGGCTCCAGACGCGCAGGCTCAGTAGTTGTGGCTCACGGGCCTAGTTGCTCCGTGGCACGTGGGATCTTCCCAGACCAGGGCTCGAACCCATGTCCCCTGCATTGGGAGGCAGATTCTCAACCACTGTGCCACCAGGGAAGCCCCCCCACTGCTATATTTAAAATGAATAACAAACAAGGACCTACTGTATAGCACAGGGAACTCTGCTCAATATTATGTAACAACCTAAATGGAAAAGAATTTGAAAAAGAATAAATACATGTATATATATAACTGAATCACTTGTCTGTACACCTGAAACTAACACAATATTGTTAATCAACTATACTCCAATATAAAATAAAACTTAAGAATAAGTTTATGTTAATTGTTGACAAGGACTTACTCTTTCATTATTTTCTGTTGGTTTTTGTTGTTGTAGTTCCTTTGTTTTTGTTTTTGTTTTTTTGAGTTTTTTTGATGTGGTATGAATTCACTCTTTTTTTTTTTTTTTTTTTGCGGTACGTGGGCCTCTCACCGCTGCGGCCTCTCGCGTTGCGGAGCAAGGCTCCGGATGCGCAGGCCCAGCGGCCATGGCTCACGGGCCCAGCCGCTTCGCGGCACGTGGGATCCTCCCGGACCGGGGCACAAATCCGTGTCCCCTGCATCGGCAGGCGGACTCTCAACCACTGCGCCACCAGGGAAGCCCTGAATTCACTCTTTTTCTGTATCTTTTGTATAACTACAGCAGAGTTTTTCTTAGTAGTTTCCATGAAATGTACATAAAGTATACTTAAGTTAATAATAACTAATCTTTAATTTTATAAAATAACAATTTTAGGTACATTTTATATATATTTCCTCATTATTTTATGTAAACAATATATTATCAATCTCTAGAAAAATATTTGTGTATACACATACAAATATACACATATCTATATCTCTCTATATATATCTCTACACACAAATATACATATGTATACATATACACACGTGTACTGGAATTTTTTAATTGATATAAAACATTCGCTATTATATTTAAGGAAATAGCTTGATTTTCTTCTTCAAATCTGTATTATCTATATAAGGAGCTCATAGTAATTTTTTTATATAGGCTTTTCTCATGTGTTGTTAGATTTATTTTTATTTATTTTATTTTATACTTGTAAAATTAGAGGCTTCCTTTTTATGTACTTTGTAACTGCTTGGAATGTGTCTGTATGAATTGTGTACTATATGCTTATGTTATACTCTTTACAATATTTTGTCGTCTTATTTTCTGTAACAAATTTCCATTGATTCCTTGGGCTTACTAAATATACATCCATATGCTCTGCAATTGGAGATGATTTTAATCCTTTTCCAATGGTATTTTTTTTACTGATACCTCAAAGTGTTAAGTAAGTTGGGGGTTCATGTCTCCTAGTGATCTCTCTGACAATGAGAGGAAATTATTTATTATTTCTCTGTAGGTGAACTAGTGTTGAGGGTCTGTAATAATTCTTTGAGTACATATGCATGAATATCTTTTTTATTTTATTTCAAGATACTTTATTTTAAACAGGTCACAACACTAAGCTTCTGGCCCATTCTGCCAATGCACAAGCTACAAATGCTTGCTCAGCAGTTGAGGGGCATGCTTTAGTAGCATGTTTGAAAAGTGAATAAAAATCCATATAAAACAAATATTCAAATAGTTTCCATAGGAACACAGATAAGTGTGACCCCATCGCCTAGTCTTCCACATTGTTGCATCTGTGCCAACCCTATTCATATAGACATCTCAAAACTCACAGTAATTAAGTTAAATGGTCCCCCCCAAACCCTTAAATCAAGCTAAACTCGCAGTTAACAGCTACAGGAATGGTATCTACACATTAATAGGAGCTGAAGCACAGGCTGCTGGGTGCCATTTCATTCCACTCTCCCAAGCACATGACACAGGCACAGTGCCAACATCTTGCTCCTCTATGCTGGGTGGGAAATCGTGGTTCTGGATTTGCTGCATCAGATGCCATGTTGGCCCTGACATCACATAGTAGATGGTCGGTCTCTGGAATCCACTGAAAGTGTTAGCAGCAGCGACAGTGTAAGCACCCATGTTCTCAAAGAGCATCCAATTGCCCACATGCATCTCGGGCAAGTTACAGTGCTCAACCAGGCAATCCAGGCCATCACAGGTCTGTCCCGAGATGCTGGATGAATAATACTTCTCATCTGGTTTGGGTCTCTTCTGCAGAAGAGGCTTCACATGTGCGTTTTCGTAGAGGATGCAGTTGAATAATCCATATACTCCATCATTCACATAATACACAAATGTCTGTTCACTTGACTCATCTTCATCATCAGAGCCTGTCTGTTCCTTTAATACGAGTTTTTTGGCAATGATATTAACTGATAGCATGAAAGCTGATTCAACATAGTATTTGCCTGGCTCAGCTATGATTCTCACTCCAGAGTCTGATGGAAAATACTTGTCCAACGCTGGGTTGATTACACTGGTGATCTCTTCAAATTTAAGCTTTACATCCTCAGATTCAGGAAAGCCACCACCAATATCAAGCAGATACATGTCGAAACCAACCTCAGCTCCCATGTCAAAGACACAGTGGGCATCAGAGATGGCCTTCACAAAGATCTCCAGATCAGTACAACCACCTCCCACGTGGAAGCTGACACCAATGACATCAATATCTAGCTCTTTCGCCCATTCCAAAAGAAGCCTGCTGGTTTTGAGTGTGGCATCAAATTTGACACTGAGGCGACAGACTGCTTTGGAATCATCAGTGGCAATCCGCAAAACCAACTTGGCCTTTGGATGTGCCCTGGCAACTTTCATCAACTCAACTTCACTACCAAAAGTCATCATCTCGGGCTTCCCTGGTGGCACAGAGGTTAAGAACCCGCCTGCCAATGCAGAGGACATGGGTTTGAGCCCTGGTCCGGGAAGATCCCACATGCTGCAGAGTAACTAAGCCTGTGAGCCACAACTATTGAACCTGCGTGCCACACTACTGAAGCCTGGGTGCCTAGAGCCCGTGCTCCACAACAAGAGAAGTCACTGCAATGAGAAGCCCGCACACCGCAATGAAGAGCAGCCCGCATGCAGCAACGAAGACCCAATGCAGCAAAAAATAAATAAATACATATACACATACATACATAAATTAATTAATTTAAAAAACCCAAACAAACAACAAAAATGTCATCATCTGGACTCCATTATTGGCAGCGTATTTAATCTGAGACACTTGTTCACAAGGATTTGCATAGATAATCCTCTTTGGAGGCACCCCGAAACTCTGCACCAACTGGATTTCAGTCTTGCTGGCATAGTCAAATCCTGTCCCTGTGGCAGCTAGGGTCTTCACTATGGTTCTGCTATCACTGCATTTGACTACATAAAAGGGGTGACCCGAGGAAGAGCTTTAAACCGTCTCAGATGTTTCTTTAGAATGTCTCCCAGGTCTGCAACATAGAAGGTATCCTTACCGTCAAAAGAAGAAACTTCATTTTTTGGTCCCGGATGTCCTTGGCAGTAAAGCCTTCATCCAAGAAATGGCAGTCAAACTCTTCATTACTAAAGTTGTTCATGGTTTCTTGATATCTTTCTGAAACAACTAAATGGGAAACTAAGAGATGAAATTTAAAGAAATTATGCCAGCTTTCACAAAGGCAATTGAATTCTCCAGGAATTCCAAGTCCCGCTGAAGATACGTGTGCCCTCGGTGCAGCAGTGAAAATGTTCTAACAAACGCACAATCTGCTGTACACCTTAAAGTGTCGGGTACCAAGGGCAGACCCCATGGAGATTAGACGCCGTTGCTGCCGAGTGTGCAGGACTGCCGGCCGCCCTGCCGCTGTCCCCGCTGCCTGTCAGCCGCCCGCCCAGCCACCCACCACCTCGCTCCCTCCCATGGAGAACCACCGTCCCGAGGTGGTGCCGGAGCGCTGGCAAAGGGGCGGTAGCAGCGGAGGCTGAGGGGACTGACCTCTTCTTTAATTTTATAATTATTACCTGTAGAATTCTACCATGCTCCTTTGTCTGTATCTGTCACTTTGATTACATGCCTTTCCTAAATTTATAAGCTGATTATATTAATATATTTCCTAACAACCAAAACATTGGAGTTTTGGTGTAGAATTCACTTTATCTTGCTATAATTTTTTTCTGAAGTTAGGTTTATTAAGGTATTATTTATATTTTTTAGTAGGTTGCCTTTTTATTTTGTTGATGTTTCCTTTGATGTATATAAACTTTTGAGTTTGATGTCCTCCATTTTGTTATTTTGCTTTTGTTGGTTTTGATTTTTTTGTCCATTTCAAAATATCATATCCAAGACCTAGGTCAAGGAACTTACTTGCCTTTATGTGTTCTTCTATGAGTTTTATGGTTTTCCATCTTCCATTCAAGTCTTTAACCCTTTTAAAGTTATTTTTTCTGTATGGTGTAAGATAGTGGTCCAGTTTCATTCTTTTGCATGTGGCTTCCCAGTTTTCCCAACAACATTTAATAAAAGAATTATCATATTTCTCAATTGTATATTCTTGGCTTCAGTGTCATAAATTAATTACCATATATGCTTAGATTTGTTTCTGTGCTATTGTTTCCATTGATCTATGTGGGGTTTTTTTATGCCAATGCCATACTGTTTTTATGACCATAGATTTGTAATAGAATTTGAAATCTTGAAGCATGAAGCCTCCAGTGTTTTTCTTCTTTCTCATGATTTCTTTTGCTATTTGGATTCTTTTGTGGTTCCGTGCAAATTTTTAAATTGTTGCTTCTATTTCTGTGAAAAACTGTTATAGAAATTGTGATAGGGATTGCATTACACCTGTATATTACTTTGAGAAGTATGTACATTTTAATAATATTTATTCTTTTAATTAATGAGCAAATACTATCTTGACATTTATTTTGTTGTCTTCAATTTCTTTCCTTAATGTCTTGTAGTTTCCAGGACACAGGTCTTTCACTCTCTCAGTGAAATTTATTCCTAGGTTTTCTTCTCATGCCATTGTAAATGGAATTCTTTTCTTTTTTTCTTTCAGATATTTTGTTGTTACTGTACAGAAAAGCAATAGATTTTTGTATGTTGATTTGGTATCTTCCAACTTTATTGAGTTTATTTATTCTACCATTTTGGGTGTTAGTCATATATAAGATCATGTTTTCTAAAAAGAGAGAAAGCTTTACTTCTTCATTTTGGATGCATTTTTATTTCTTGATTTTGTTTCAGATTGCTCTGGCTAGGACTTCAGTACTGTATTTAATAAGAGTAGTGAGCATGGATACCGTTATCTTGTTCCTAATGATAAAAAAAAGCTTTCAGTTTTTTTTACCAATGTGTACAAATTTAGTTGTGGGTATTATACGGTTTTATTTTGAGGTATGCTCCTTCTGTTCCCAACTTGTTGAGACTTTTTGTCACAAAAGGTGTTGAAGATCAGTGTCTTTTTCTGCATATACTGAAAGGATGATATATTTATTCTTCACTTTATTAACACTGTATATCACAATTATCGATTTATATATATATATAATTTTAACTGATTTGTATATTATACTATATGTAGATTAAATATAATATAGTGTGCCATTCTCCCGTGGCAAGAATAAATTCCATTTAATCATGGTGTATGATCTTGTTAACTTGCTGCTGAATTTGTTTAGACTTTTGTATTTATAGTCATCAGACCTATCTGCCTGTAAATTTATATTCTTTTTTTTTTTTTTTTTTTTTTACGGTACGCGGGCCTCTCACCGCTGCGGCCTCTCCCATCGCGGAGCACAGGCTCCGGACGCGCAGGCTCCGGACGCGCAGGCTCAGCGGCCATGGCCCACGGGCCCAGCCGCCCCGCGGCATGCGGGATCCCCCCGGACCAGGGCACGAACCCGCGTCCCCTGCATCGGCAGGCGGACCCCCAACCACTGCGCCACCAGGGAGGCCCATGTAAATGTATATTCTTATAGTGTTCTTTATCTGGCTTTGGTGTCAGAGTAACACTGTCCTCAGAAGGAGCTTGTGATTCACTCCTCAATTTTTTGGGAAGAGTTTGAGAATGATTGGAGTTAATTATCTTTTTAATGTTTGGTAGGATTCACCAGTGAAACCATCTGGTCTTGGGTTTTGTCAGGAGGTTTGTGTTCATTGTTTCAATGTCCTCATTTATTATTTGTCTGTTCTGACTTTCTATTTTTGATTCAGTCTTGGTAGTTTCCACACTTCTGGGATTTTATTTATTTATTATAATTTATCAAATTTGTTGGTATATAATTCTTAATGATATGATCTTATGGTCCTTTGTATTTCTTTTATGTCTCCTCTTTCATTTGTCATATTTTTTGACTTCTTTTTCTTTTTTCCTTGGTTAGTCTAGCTAAAATTTCATCAATTTCCTTTATTTTTAAAAACACCAATCTTTAGTTGCATTAAACTGTAAATCTACCACAGAAGAAGAAATGAGAAAAAAATGATTACATGGAGAATAAACAACATATTTCTAAAAAACGAATGGGTCAATGATGAAATCAAAGAGGAAACTGAAAAATACCTTGAGACAAATGACAATGAAAACACAACCATACAAAATCTATGGGATACAGCAGAGGCAGTTCTTAGAGGGAAGTCCATAGCAATACATGCTTTCCTCATAAAATGACAGAAATCTCAAACAACCTAACCCACCGCCTAAAAGAATTAGAAAAAGAAGAACAAACAAAACCTAGAGTCAGCAGAAGGAAGGAAATAATAAAATCAGAGAGGAAATAAATAAAACAGATTTTAAAAATAGAAAAAAAATCTGTAAAACTGAGAGCTGATCCTTTGAAAGGGTAAACAGAATTGCTAAACCTCTTGCCAGGCTCACAAAGAAGAAAAGAGAGAGGACCCAGATAAAATAAGAAATGAAAGAGGAGAAATTACAAGGGACTTCACAGAAATTTTAAAAATATGTATTATGAACAATTACAAGCCAAACAATCTGGAAAACCTAGAAGAAATAGATGAGTTTCTAGAAACATAAAGCCACCAAAACTAAATCAAGAAGAAATAGACAATTTGAACAGACTGATAACTAGAAGTGAAATAGAACCTGTAAAACAACAAAAACAAACAACAGATTTCCTACAACCAAAAGTCCAGGAACACATGACTTCACAGACAAAATTCTACCAAACATACAAAGAAGAACTTATACCAATTCTTCTCAAACTTCTCCAAAAGACTGAAGAGGAGGGAACACTCCCAAAGACATTCTATGAGACCACCATCACCCTGATACTAAAACCAGACAAAGACACTACCAAAAAAGAAAATTACAGGCCAATATCTGTGATAAATATAGATCCAAAAATTATCAACCAAATATCAGCAAACTTAATCCAACAGCACATAAATAAAACATACACCATGACCACGCTGGATTCATTCCAGGGTCACGAGGATGGTTCAACATATGCAAAACAATCAGTGTGATACACCACATCAACAACAACAACAAAAAAAGAAAAAATCCACATGATGTCAATAAATATAGAAAAAGCATTTGATACAATTAAACATCCATTCATGATAAAACTCTTATGAAAGTGGGTATAGAGGGAACATCTCAAAATTATAAAACCTATTTATGATAAAACCATAGCCAATATAATACTCAACAGGAAAAAGCTGAAAGACTTCCCACTGAAGTCTGGAACAAAACATAGATGCCCACTCTTACCACTTCTATTCAGCATAGTGTTGGAAGTCCTAGCCACAGCAATCAGAAAAGAAAAAATAATAAATAAAATGTATCCAAATAGTAAGGGACAGGTAAAATTGTTATTATATGCAGATGACATGACACGATATATAGAAAACTCTAATGACTTCACACACAGAAAAATCCTACTAGAACTGATAAATTCAGCAAGGTAGCAAGATAAAAGTTTAACATATGGAAATCGGTTGCATTTCTTTACATTAACAATGAAATATCAGAAAGGGAATATAAAAGAACAATACCTTTTAAACTTGCATCAAAAAATAATAAAACACTTAAGAATAAACTCGTCCAAGGAGATGACTTATATGCCAACAACTATAAAATATTAGTATTGAAGATGATTTAAAAAATGAAAAGATATCCCATGCTCTTGGATTGAAAGAATTAATATTGTTAAAATGGCCATATTACCCAAAGCAATGTACAGATTTAATATGATCCCTATCAATTTACCCATGACAATTTTCACAAAACTAGAACAAATAATTCTAAAATTTTTATGAAACCACATAAGACCCAGAATTGCCGAAGCAATGCTGAGGAAAAAGAACAAAGCAGGAAGCATAACACTCCTAGAACTCAGAAAATGCTACACATCTACAGTAATCAAAACAGTGTGGTATTGGCACAGATACAGACATATGGATCAATGGAACATAATAGAGAGCTCAAAAATAAACCCACACACCTAAGATCAATTAATCTTCAACAATAATCAATTAATCTTCAACAAAGGAGGCAAGAGTATGCCATGGGGAAAAGACAGTCTCTTCAGCAAATGGTGCTGGGAAAGTTGGACAGCTGCAAGCAAATCAGTGAAGTTAGAACACACCGTCACACTATACACAAAAATAAACTCAAAATGGTTTAAGTATTAAATATAAGACAACACCATAAAACTCCTAGAAAAGAACATAGGCAAAATATTCTGACGTAAGTTGTACCAATGTCTTCCTAAGTCAGTCTCCCAAGGCAATAAAAATAAAAACAAAAATAAACAAATGGGACCTATTCAAAGTTATAAGCTTTTGCGCAGCAAAGGAAACTATAAATACAACTAAAAGACAACCTAGGGAATGTGAGAAAATATTTACAAATGATGTGCTGACAAGGGATTAATTTCCAAAATATGCAAACAGCTCATAGAACAACAACAAAACAACCCAATCGAAAATTTGGGCAGAAGATCTAAATAGACATTTCTCCAAAGAAGACATACAGATGGCCAATAGGAACAATGGAAAGATGCTCATTGTTGCTAATTATTAGAGAACTACAAATCAAAATTCAATGAGGTACCACTTCACACTGGTCAAATGGCCAATATTAAAAAGTCTACAAATAAGAAATGCTGGAGAAGGTGTGGAGAAAGGGGAACTCTTCTACATTGTTGGTGGGAATGTAAATTGGTGCAGACGCTACAGAAAACAGTATGGAGGTTCCTCAAAAAACTAGAGTTGCCATATGATTCCGCAATCCCACTCCTCAGCATATATCCAGACAAAACTCTAATTCAAAAAGATACCTGCACCTCTATGTTCATAGTAACACTATTTACAATAGTCAACACGTGGAAATGACCTAAATGTCCATCCACAGATGAATGGATAAAGCAGATGTGGTGTGTGTGTGTGTGTGTATAATGAAATCCTACTCAACCATATAAAACAAAGAAATAATGCCTTTTGCAGCTACATGAATGGACCTAGAGATTGTCATACCAAGTGAAGTCAAAAAGAGAAAGAAAATACCATATGGTATCACTTATATGTGGAATGTAAAATATGACACAAATGAACTTATCTATGAAACAGAAGCAGAATGAAAGACATAGAAAACAGACTTGTGGTTGCCCCAGGGAGGAAGAGTAAGGGAGGAATGAATTGGGAGTTTGGGTGGGATTAGCAGATGCTAGCTATTATATATAGAATGCATAAACAAGAAGGCCCTAATGTATAGCACAGGGAACTATATTCAATATCATGTAGTTGGGCTTCCCTGGTGGCTCAGTGGTTAAGAATCCGCCTGCCAATGCAGGGAACATGGGTTCGAGCCCTGGTCCAGGAATATCCCACATGCCGCGGGGCAACTAAGCCCGGGTGCCACAACTACTGAACCTGCACACCTACAGCCCGTGCTCCACAAGAGAAGCCACTGCATTGAGAAGCCCATGCACCACAACGAAGAGTAGCCCCCACTGGCCGCAACTAGAGGAAGCCTGCGCACAGCAATGAAGACCCAAAACAGCCAAAAATAAAATAAAATAAAAACAATATCGTGTAGTAAACCATAATGGAAAAGAAGATGAAAAAAGGATACGTGTGTGTGTATACGCACGCACACACACACACACACACACACACACACACTTCCTCCGTGGGGCAACCACAAGTCTGTTCTCTATGTCTGTCATTCTGCTTATGTTTCATAGATAAGTTCATTTGTGTCATATTTTAGATTCCACATATAAGTGATACCATATAAATCTATATTCTTCCCATTAAAAAGTCATATAGACTCAGAGGAAAAGTTCTTCATGTACTTATTTCTCCATCTGGTGTTGAGATGGAGTACTACTTAACCACTAAACAACACCCCACAACCTTCTACTCTTCCCCCCAATTAATGCTCTGTTTGTGCACATGTCAATACACCATCTGTTTAAATCTGAATGTTTTGTTTACAGTCAAATATTTGTTTCTGAAAAGTTACCATCTTCACACATTGGCTTTTATTGTTGTTTATTTACATAGATACAGTGGTGAATATTTCCCTTTCACTAGTGATACTGCTATGAATAACTTTGGGCACATCTCTTTGTTGTTATAAATAGAATGTTAGGAATGGAATTCCTGCTGCATCATTTTGTGCACTTTGGGTGTACTCCATCGAACCAGTTTGTCTGTCTTCCAAAATGGTTAAATCCATCTCACTACTACTATCCTGGAGGAGGCTCTCTATTTTCCCACATCACCACTCCTCTGGTTAATGTCAAAATTTATTAATTATATGTGTATGATATGTTATTATTGACTTAATTTGCATTTCTTTGATAATTACTAATGACGCTGTTTATAGTGCAGTACTTGCCCACCACCTGAAGTTACATCTCTGTAAGTTGCCTGGTCATAGCCGTAATTCTATTATTTGTGAGTTATTTTCAGTTGTTTATAAAATTGTATTGTTTTTTAAAAAATCTATCCTGGACCTTATTTTGTTCCAGATGATGGACATTTACAACATATCCTTCCATTTTAAAGATTAAACTATTTTGAGACAGCATTTACTATTTTTAAAATCTCAGAGTATTAATCTACTCCTTTGTAGTTTGTATTTATCTTCCTAAATAAACCTTCCTATGCTTGTAAATCATAAAGTGTTTATTTTCAATTTTCATTGGATGTTTTCAGGTTTTCAAATTTCGTTCTTTTCATTTCATTCATCTAACATTGATTTATGTAAATAACTTAACGTAGAAATATGTTAAAGTTTTATCCATTGATGATTATTTACTATTCCATTATTTCCTTACTGACTAGAACCACCTCATACATTTCAGTGTTCATTATATACGAATCTCCCTTTAAGGGCTACGTATTCTGTTTAATGAATCTTAGGATTAATATTCCGTCACCACCTTCTTTGCATTACCGTTTTGTTGCAACAGATTACGGTATATGGTAGGGTAAGTTCCTTATACTGTTGTTTCTTTCCTATTTTTAGCCCTATGTTTGTTAATTTTTTCAACAATCTGGTCATTTTATATAAAAATCCATTGGTATGTTGATTGGAACTGATGGAATCACATATTGGTTTTGAGAGAATTATTTATCACTTTTTTGTAAATATGGATTTGGATCACTCTCTACTTTTTTAATGTTTAAGTCTTCCAGAAACATAATGTTCTTCATAATGCTTTGCACAGTTTTCTGAGGTTTATTTTCAAAACATCTAAATATGACTGGTAAATAATACATTTTTAAAATTTTTATTGGAGTATAATTCATTTCCAATGTTCTGTTAGTTGCAGGTGTACAGCGAAGTGTATCAGTTATACATATACATATATCCACTCTGTTTTAGATTCTTTTCCCATATAGGCCATTATAGAGTATTGAGTAGAGTTCCCTGTGCTATATAGTAGGTCCTTATTAGTTACCCATTTTATATATAGTAGTGTGTATATGTCAATCCCAATCTACCAATTTATCCCTCCCCCCCCACACCCTGGTAACCATAAGTTTGTTTCTACATCTGTAACTTTATTTCTGTCTTGTAGAAAAGTTCATTTGTACTCTTTTTTTTTAGCTTCCACATATAAGCGATATCATGATATTTCTTTCTGACTTACTTCACCCAGTACAACATTCTGTAGGTCCATCTGTGTTGCTGCAAATGACATTATTTCATTCATTTTATGGCTGAGAAATATTCCATTGTATACATATACCACATCTTCTTTATCCATTCCTCCACTGGTGGACATTTACATTGCTTCCATGCCCTGGCTGCTGTAAATAGTGCTGCAATGAACTATTGCAGTGCATGTAATTGGGGTGCATGTATCTTTTCAAATTATGGCTTTCTCTAGATATATACCAAGGAGTGGGATTGTGGGGTCATGTGGTAGCTCTATTTTTAGTGTTTTTTTTTGTTTGTTTGTTTGTTTTATTTTTAGTTTTTAAAGGAACCTCCATACTGTTCTCCATAGAGGTTGTACCAATGTACATTCCCACCAACCATGTAGGAGGGTTCTCTTTTCTCCACACCCTCTGTAGCTAAGATATGACCTTTCCTGGAGAATTTTCCATGAGCACTTGAGAAGAAAGTGTATTCTGTTGCTTCTGGATGGAATGCCCTATAACAATTAAGTCCATCTTGTTTAATGTATCATTTAAAGCTTGTGTTTTCTTATTTATTTTCATTTTGGATGATCTGTTCACTGGTGAAAGTGGGGTGTTAAAGTCCCCTACTATGACTGCATTACTGTCGACTTCCTCTTTTATGGCTGTATTAGCATTTGCCTTATGTATTGAGGTGCTCCTGTGTTGCGTGCATAAATATTTACAATTGTTATATCTTCTTCTTGGATTGATCCCTTAATCATTATGTACTGTCCTTCTTTGTCTCTTGTAATAGTCTTTATTTTAAAGTCTATTTTGTCTGATATGAGAATTGCTACTCCAGCTTTCATTTTATTTCCATTTGCATGAGGTATCTTTTCCATCCCCTCACTTTCAGTCTGTACGTGTCCCTAGGTCTGAAGTGGGTCTCTTGTAGACAGCATATGTATGGGTCTTGTTTTTGTACCCATTCAGCCAGTCTACGTCTTTTGGTTGGAGCATTTAATCCATTTACATTTAAGTTAGTTACCGATATGTATGTTCCTATTACCATCCTCTTAATTGTTTTGGGTTTGTTTTTGTAGGTCTTTTCTTTCTCTTGTGTTTCCTGCCTAGAGAAGTTCTTTTAGCATTTGTTGTAAAGCTAGTTTGGTGGTGCTGAATTCTCTTAACTTTTGTTTGTCTGTAAAGGTTTCAATTTCTCTGTCGAATCTGAGTGAGATCCTTGCTGGGTAGAGTCATCTTGGTTGTAGGTTTTTCCCTACAGTAGCCCCCTTCAGGCTGTGTTCACGCAGCCAACCCCAGTCCTCTCCCTGGGATCTGATCTCTGAAGCCCGAGCCTCAGTTCCCAGCCCCCACCCATCCCAGCGGGTGAGCAGATAAGCCTCTCAGGCTGGTGAGTGCTGGTCAGCACCGATCCTCTATGCGGGAATCTCTCTGCTTTTCCCTCTGCACCCCTGGTGGTGTGCTCTCCTCTGTGACCCCGGAGCTTCCCCCACCCCCATCTCCACCAGTGAAGGCGTTTCCTAGTGTGTGGAAACTTTTCCTCCTTCACAGCTCACTCCCAGAGGTGCAGGTCCCATCCCTATTTTTTGTCTCTGTTTTTTCTTTTTCCTTACCCAGGTACGTGGGGAGTTTCTTGCCTTTTGGGAAGTCTGAGGTGTTCTGCCAGCATTCAGTAGGTGTTCTGTAGGAGTTGTTCCACATGTACATGTATTTCTGATGTATTTGTGGGGAGGAAGGTGATCTCTATGTCTTACTCCTCAGCCATCTTGAAGGTTTCCCCCCACCAATTTTTTAATTAGATTAATTTTTAGTTTTTATTGGAATAACACTGATACATAATGTTTGTATTTGGTAGGTGTACAGAATCATTTTCAGTTTTACATATACATATATCTATGCATGTTTGGCATCTTTTCCCATATAGGTTATTAGAGAGTGTTGATAGCCTTCCTTGTTATACACAGAACCTTGCTGAATATCTGTTTATTATGAGATAGTTTGAATTTGTTATTCCCATCCTCCTAATTTATCCCTTGTCCCTATCTTCCCCTTTCATAACCATATTTGCTTTTTAAGTCCCTGAGTCTGTTTATTTTTTCTAAATTATTTCAATGCTGTGTATTTTTAGATTCCAATTATAAGTGATATCATATAATATTTGTCTTTGTGATTCTGACTTACTCTACTTAGTATGATTATCTCTAGTGTTCTCTATGTTCCTGCAAATGGCATTATTTCATTCTTTTACATGGAGGAATCATATACTACTGTGTACATGTATCACATCTTTTTTACCCGTTCATCTGTCCATGGACATTTTGTATATCTCCACATCTTGGGTATTGTAAATGGTGCTGCAGCACACGCTTAGGTGCATGTGTCTTTTCGAATTCTGGTTTTCTCCACATATACTCTTTGGTGTAGCACTGCCAGATTAATGGTAGAACTTTTTACCCTTTAAAGACACTTCCATAACGTTCTCTATAGTGGCTCTTACCATTTTCATCCCACAAGCAGCATAAACATTTCCTTTCTCCATGCTCTCTCCACAATTTTTTCATTTTAATTTTGGGTGATGACATTTTAAACCAGTGCAAGCTGATTTCTCGTAGTTTTGAGTTGCATGTGTCTGCTAACTGCTTGTTATGTTGATCATGATTTTGGAGCTGTTATTCCTCATAAACACTGTGAGTAGAATTTACCTGTTGAAATTGCCTTCTTGAAAGTGCCGTGTTTGAATTATTTTCCAATAGTTAAGCCTGGCCATCTTTTGAGGGCAAGTATCATTTAGAGCCCAGCAGTCCTTCTGAATATTAAGTCCCCATAAGCAATCGTTTTGAGTTTGCTTTTGCGGGGAAAAGGACTCAAGGTGGCAGAATTTGCTCGAGCACAATTCTGGTTGCCCCAGCAACCAGAGCATTAGGGGAAATCCTGTTTGGGTCTTATAAATTATAGCGGAATGTGCCAGAACAAACACCCACATCTTCTTTCTCATCACCAATTTTTAATGAGATTATTTTTTATTTTTCATTGGACTAAAATTTATATACAATGTTGTGTTTGTTGTTGGTATAGAGAATCTTTTTCCCTTATACATGTACACATATCTATGCATCTTTGGCTACTTTTCCCATATAGGTTATTAGTGTGTTGATAGCCCTTTCTTAGTATACATAGATCCTTGCTGAATATCTGATTTATATGAAAGAGTTTGTATTTGTTAAACCCATCTTCCTAATTTATCCCTTGACCCCTTCTGTCACCTTTGGTAACCATATGTTTGTTTTCTATTTCCCTGAGTCTGTTTATGTGTTCTCCATTTGTTCATTTTTTAGATTCCAACTATAAGTGATATCATAGGATATTTGTCTTTCTGATTCTGACCTATTTTACTTAGCATGATTATATGTAGGTTTATCGATGTTCCTGCAAATGGCATTATTTCATTCTTTTACATGGTGGAGTCATATATCATTGTGTACATGTATCGCATTTTTCTATCTGTTCATCTATCCATGGATATTTTGTATATCTCCACATCTTGGGTATTGTAAACAGTGCTGCAGTGTACGCTTGGGTGCATGTCTTTTTGAGTTCTGGTATTCTCTGCATGTAGTCTTAAGGGTAGCACTGTAGGATCATGTGGTACTTGATTTTTACCTTTTAAACGCACTTCCATAATGTTCTCTGTAGTGGCTGTTACCATTTACATCCTACAATCACCATAAAAGGGTTTCCTTTTCTCCATGCTCTCTACACTTTTTATTAATTGTCGATTTTTGATGATGGTTATTCACACCGGTCCCAGGAGACTCCTCATTGTAGTTTTGATTTGCATGTCTCTGCTAATTGCTATGTAGAGCATGTTCTTATGGGCTGTTTTTATTCAGAATCAGTACTGAGTAGAATTTAGCTATTGCAATTGCCTTCTAGAAAATGTGCCGTGTTTTCAATTATTTTCGAACACTTAGGCCTGGACATTTTTTGAGGGAAAGTATCATTTAGAGCCTAGCAGTCCTTGTGAATACTAAGTGCCCATAACTCATTTTTTTGAGGTTGCTTTTGTGGGAAACCGCCACAAGGCGGCAGATTTTCCTCTTCCCAACTCTGGTTGCCCTGGCAACCAGAGCCTTAGGGGAAATCCTATTTGCGCTTGTAAATTAGAGTGGATTGTGCCAGAACAAACACCCAAATCTTGTGTCTCACTGTCAATTTTTAATTAGATTAATTTTTTTTCCTGGAGTAACATTGATATGCAGTGTTGGTGTTGGTTGTAGGTATAGAGAATCTTTTTCCATTAAACATATACATATATCTAAGCATCTCTGGCTTCTTTTCCCATATAGTTAATTAGGGAGTGTTGATAGTCCTTCCTTGGTATACATAGATCCTTGTGGAATATCTGTTTTATATGAAATAATTTGAATTCATTAATCCCATCCTCCTAACTAATCCCATGACCCCTTCTGTCACCTTTTGAAACCATGTTTCCTTTATAAGTCCCTGAGTCCATTTATGTTTTCTGAATTATTTCAATGGTGTTTATTTTTAGACTCCACTATAAGTGATATCCTATAATATTTATCTTTGTGATTCTGACTTACTTCACTTAGCGTTATTACCTCTAGGTTTATCTATGTTCCTGTAAATGGCATTATTTCTTTTTTTAACAAGGTGCAGTCATATACCGTTGTGTACATGTATCACTTCTTTTTTATCTGTTCTTCCGTCCATGGATATTTTGTGTGTCTCCACATCTTGGGTATGGTAAATGGTGCTGCAGTGCACGCTTGAGTGCATGTGTCTTTCCAAATTCTGGTTTTCTCTGCATATACTCTTGGGGGTAGCACTGCTGGATCATATGGTAGAGCCCTTTTTACCTTTTAAAGTCACTTCCATAATGTTCTCTATAGTGGCTCTTCCCATTTACATCCCACAAGCAACATAAAAACATTTCCTTTCTCCGTGCTCTCTCCACCATTTATTCACTGTAAATTTGGGTAATGACGTTTTAGACCAGTGCAAGCTGATCCCTGATTGTGAGGCAGAAGATAGATGGGCTCCAGCCTAGACATTTACAACTGGCCTCCTATTCACACTTCCTGGTGTGAGAAGAAGATGGGCTCCAGGCTGGACCTTGATTGCAATCCCCCTGTTTACATTTCCTGAAGCAAGAGACAAACAGACTCCAGGACTATATATTTAAGACCAGACTCCTGTCTATATTTCGAGATCTGCACCTCGATTAAAAACCTGTAACAGAAATAGGATAAATAACCAGACACTGGACATTTTTATGGCTGGGACAGAGGGGGACTAAACCCTGTTAAAAGATCAAGAGGTCATACACTTCCCATCCTTGGGGCAAGGGAAACATTGCACATGTGCAGAAAGGCTCCTTGGGGGTAAAAGGATGGGGTACCACCCCATAATATGTGATGCTAAGGCCATCCCATAGGCCTCTGGGCTGTAATCCATCTTGGAAAAAAGTTGGGCATGCATGTTGGGGAAGGTTCTAGGGCAGGGAAGGTGTGGAAGAAGAAACCAGATAATTGGCCAAAGGTAAACAAAGACCTGGAAGAACTGCCCTATATAAAGGACTTAACCGCCTCTTTACTGCCTCTGCATTAGGGAGATCACCCACACCCTTTTTCTCCAGATGTGCATCTCTGCCTTGCTTCTATCCTAACTAACTAAACAAACTGTTTCTCTGTGTGCTCTCCTACTTGTTGTTTTGCTATGTCTCTAATAATAAACTTTACACCTGTTTTTAGTTTTTGCCTCCGTGAGAAATGCATTTTTCACTGGGGGCAAGAGCCAGGGGCTGTGGTGGCTAGGGTTCCTAATTTTCATCCAGGCTACCCAGGTTCAATTCCTGGGCAGAGAATTAAGACCTCGCTTCATGTCACCACTTTCTGCTGCCTCTCCGAGATCAGATGGTGCTGAAACCTGGCAGTCAAGGTAAAACTACATATCTCGCCCAAACTGCTTGCTGGAGACATCTGGCTTTTACTCTGTCTCCCATGAGAACTTACTTGCTCTCAAGTCTCCCCTTTGTTCTCTCTCCAAGACCCACAGGGCTTAATCTTGGCCCTCTCAGTGCAGGCACCCAAGGGGTCTCTCTCTCTCTGTCTCCCCTCTCCCTCTTTCTCTCGCTCTGCCTAAACTACAACCCTCAGCATGCCCTGCATCCAAGCAGCGCATCTTCATCAGCTTCGTGAGCCACATGCCAGGAGTCAGAGCTGGGTGCCAGCCGCAGCCCCCAGCAAATTGAACCCTGCTACGCACCACACTTTATTTCCCAGGGTAGAAAAATTACCTCCCCCAATCCCCACTGTCTTCCATTGTCTTTGTCCCAGAGCAAGCGGGCCAGGAGCATACTGCACCCTGCTGGGGCGCGCAACGCCCTTCCCTTTATTTCCTGCAATTTTCTTACCTACTCTACTCAGGAAGCAAGGTTTCTTTTTCACCTAAGCCTTATGTCCCCTTCAATTTTGCCTTAGATGCCAAACAAACAGGGCCATAGACTTCCGGTTGCGCCTTGTGCAAGGCTTCAATGGGGACCAGAGACGTCTGGTCAGGATTCGGTGGGAAAGTAACCCCACCAGGTTTGAAGGGAATTAGGGGGACGTCCTGAACTCTTTCAGGTAAAAGCCTCCTAGTAAGTGTTTCTGGGATACTGGATTCCATTCTAGGGGTGCTCTCTTGTTCTCGGTTGCCAGTTGCTCAACATGGGAAGATCCCCTTTCTAAGCCAGACCGCCAGACCGGCTGAGAAAAAGAAAAACCTTGATTCTATTGTAGCAGTGCCTAGCCTTTATTTAAGTTGGGGGATTAAAAAAAAAAAGGCTTGAAAATGGATCTCTTACAGTTAGATCTTCATTGTCACAGGATGGGAAAATGGACTGAGGTTCCCTTATGTCCAGGACTTTCTCCTATAATCAAAAGCCTGAGGAATCAGGAAAACTCTCCTAACATTCTAAGCCATCCCCTTCTAACTTCTCCCAGCTCTCAGGGAGGAGGGGGGGACCAAGCTTCCCCTGCTCCTACAACTTCCCTTACTCCTTCAGATTCTTCTCATCAAACAAAGATCCCACCTCCCCAGAGGGACAGTCCCTGCTGGGACACCATTTTATCAGCTAGGCTGCCCCTGTTATCAGAGCCAATTTAAGCACTATCTGGTTTAAGTTTAGAAGGATGACTTTTGACATTGTAGCCACAATATTCTTTAGATTCTGGAGAAAACAGGTTAAGATAAAAATTTTTTTGAAATTGCAAAACCGGTTTTTTTGCATATGCAATTAGAGAAAGCTAGCTTGTCGAAATATCTTTTTCAGAATTCTGACCCTGAGAGAACAAAAATATGCCTAGGCAAAATCTTGAAATTAACTCTTATCATGTTCTTGAGATACACAGCCCACTTTGCCTGAAACTTCAGCTTTGGGTTAATCAGTAGAACTTCAAGCCAAGGAAAAAAAGGGGGGGAGGCCAAGAGACACTTTAAATCTCAAGTGGAAACTGAGATCTCTGTCTGTCTGGATACATGTGTGAGTCTCAGTGTGTGTCTTTCTCTTTGGATAATAATGCTAAGGTTAATTGTAAATGAGCTCTATTTAATTGGCTTAAAAGAAAAGTAAGCACTTACAAATCAAATAATTCTAAATACAAGTGAAACTAAGCTAAATGAATTTCAGGTTTATGTGAACTGGGAAATATTCAATATTAAATTAATACCTGGTATTAATGTCTGTTTGTTGATCTAATTAATATAGATATGTCTTAATAGTCATCAACATTATGTGTAATACTTTTATTGTGCCGAGGTATAACATAAGCTAAATAAGGGGCTTCCCTGGTGACGCAGTGGTTAAGAATCCGCCTGCCAACGCAGGGGACACAGGTTCGAGCCCTGGTCCAGGAAGATCCCACATGCCGCAGAGCAACTAAGCCCAGGTGCCACAGGCTACGGAGTCTGCACTCTAGAGCCCGTGAGCCACAACTACTGAGTCCACGTGCCACAACTACTGAAGCCCACATGCCTAGAGCCCGTGCTCCACAACAGGAGAAGCCACCGCAATGAGAAGCTTGCACACCGCAACGAAAAGTAGCCCCCACTCTCCACAATCAAAGTCCATGCGCAGCAACGAAGACCCAATGCAACCAAAAATAATAAATAAATAAAATAAATAAATTAAAAATATATATATATATAAGCTAAATAAGATCTTATTATATCTGTTATAAATTTGTCAACAAGGTAACTCGATGTAAAGAAACTTTTAAGAAAAGAAAATACAAATGAGATAAGAGCTTTGGGTGAACTTTTTAGGAACAATCATGTTTTAAAAATATCTACTTAAGAATATTGTTTCACAGTGACCTATGATCCTATCTGACTGAGTGTTCTAAACCCTTTTCATATTTTTTGGACAAAACTTCCTAAACCAAATTCTAACAAAGTCCTTTTGACCTCTAGCTAACTTTGGGATGCTTCAAAGGGCCCTTGGTTTCCACGTAATGAAACATCCAAGAAAAATATTAAACGAATTAGGTTAATTTTGTACGATAAAAGTACATGGGAAGTATTTTCAAATGAGTAATAAATCGTCTTAGGTTAAATTGTATGGTAACTGTTTACTAATATAGATATTCTAGAAATTATATGCAGTTCCTAAAATTCTGAAATGTCCTGGTAAAACGTTATCAGTCATAGTTCTAGTTATTATCTGAAAGTGTTGTATGTCACAGCAGTAACCAAGTTACTTTATCAATTGCATTGTAATCAGATTTTAAACGTGCCTTCTTAAGTCTTTGTCATTATAGACAGCTATAGTTTCACTCTGATGCCTTTGCAAAAATACTGCCTCTTCAAGATTTATAGAAAGGACTTTCTAAGATTAAATTAAAATCAATTAGGTAAATAAATTTTGTTATTAACAGTAAGCTGGTACCAGACTGGAATTTGGTTTTCTCTCTCTGTTAAGAGAACAAAGTTTTCTTGGAATGCTGTTCTGATAACAGACTATGTGAATTACCTTGCCTTTAAGTGATTTATATTTGCTTTTAAGATCTTTTGTTACTTTGGTTAAGTGAATAAGTAGTATTTCACAATGATCTATGAAGACTATGGCACGTGTAGATAAAGTTCATTCCGCTTCTACAAAAATTAACCCCTCATGGTTAGACTTTTGCCATCCTGATGTCCTTAAAGCATGGCAACAGCCTACTCCTAAATCAGGGAATTTAAAATGGGTAAACAATGGCTGTAAATTAAACAGTCAGGGCCATGGGAAATCCAAGACAGCCACTTGGCTTTTCCCAGCTCCCTGGCAAACCTCATTTTTTATTTTTGATGGGTTAACGCCTTCCTGGCTGCAGGGCTGATGCCCTCACAATGAAAAGAAAGTGGTTAAAATTGTGTCTTCCCCTTGGGGTATGCCTTCTACAATATCCAGTGATCAAGGTACTCACTTCACTGGACTCAAACAAAACAAAAGTTAATTACATAGGATTAAACAAACTGCTAAATATGATGATAATTTTTATGACTTTTGTCTGACATATTGGTTGTTTTTAATCTTTGTTTTTTCAGCTATTTACAAGCTCTTCTCCTCAAGCTACTTATGGTTTACAACAGTTTGGTAATTTACACCTGTGGGTAAAATTAAAACATTTATCATTCTCTCTACCTGCTCCTCTTGAGATTGGAAACTCTTAGGTTCCCAGCAGCATTATCAGCTCCTCTATGCTGGCAACAATTAAATAATACTAAGGATAATCAGTCTAGTTACAATTTAAAAACTGGGGCAAATGCCTTATGAGCAATGCCAATATATAATTTCCTTGAAAGATAAGGATTGGTACAGAACAGACTAAGTCAGATAAACTGGGTATACACTGGGCTACACCTAATGGAAGCTATTGACTTAAATTCTTACTTATGACCTTACTAATACTGCTGGCTATTCTGTTTTCTACATTACCTGTTTTACAACATTGTTGCTTATTACATTACCAAATGTGTGAATGAGCCTCTGACAAAATGATGATATATAGTTCCATATGAGATCAATGATTGTAATAGTATAACTCTAGATATGGGAAGAAACAAGAGGGAGTATTTTCCTGGACCATAAGAGACTAGGAAGACAGGTGGTCCAGAGGTTTTTGGCTACTGTTAACAGGGCCTAGTCCAGTAACAGCACATTGAGTGGCCTATCAACAAAATCTTCGCCACACCTGGGAACGAGGATTCCTAGCACTGTGGGACGAAGTGGTGATGAAATGCCCCCCAAAACATGGTTAAACTTATGACCATGAAGGGGCCCTGCTGACTGGAAACTGACACTTGCCACCTACCTCTATAAGGACTAAATCATGGCGACTGCAGCTACTGACCTTCAACTGTTCCTAAAAGGAGTTCAGGGTGGAGATCAGAAATGAGGCACTCTGTGCTCTGGGAAAAACTGGCACGACAGGCCTTCAGATAGTTAGCTATTTTCAGAAAAAGATTTTATGAGCCCAGTTTCTTGCATCTCCTCATACCTAGAAAAATACTAACATCATTAATGGTAACGTCTGCTTTGGCTATTAAGGAAAAAAATTTCAGACCAATCACCTATTATCTATGTGTTAATACCACATTAAAAGTTAAAACCTACTTAAATGAAACTAGACAACTAGCTACCTGGCTACAAGTCACCCCAAAGCACCAGGTTCAGACTGGGTTTCCGGCTTTATCTCCTGAAAAGAAATGAGATCTATTTTGCCTGCAGGTTGTAACTCCTCCAACTACTTCTAATTAGGTCTGTCACACCTACATCAATAACACTGGGTTAGTAGAAAAAAGACATCAAAAAGTTATATGAAAAAAAAAAAAAGTTATATGATCGTGCTCAATGGCTTCATTCCATTTGACAGGGTAACCCAAGGGCTGACACTACTTGGACTACAGTTAAAGTAATGGTATCAGATGTAACCTGGTTCTTACTCTTGCTTGGGCCCCTGGTTACAATAATTCTTTTACTGATCTTTGGCCCCTGCCTTTTAATCTACTTGTTAAGTTTGTCTCTTCCAGATTACAATAGTTTCACTTCAAGATAATGGTGATGCAGAGATTCCAGCCACTCATAATAACAACAGAAGTCACCATGGGCCCCTTAATGACACCAGGACAAGAGCTCTCTAACCCCAGCTAGGTAGGGTCTACGAGCCCCATGCCAGCATGAAGAAGCTGCAGAAGACAGACCTTTACCCTTCATCCACCCAATAAAGATTTATTGGGGTTCACATCTCTCAGGGGGGATTTGAGGCAGGAAATAGATGGGCTCCAGGCTAGACATTTACAACTGGCCTCCTCTTTACACTTCCATGGGTGAGAAGAAGATGGGTTCTAGGCCGGACATTCATTACCAGCCCCCTATTTACATTTCCTGAAGCAAGAGACAGACTCCAGGACTACATATTTATGACCAGACTCCTCTCTATATTTGGAGATCTGCATGCACCTCGATATAAAAACCTGCAACAGAAATAGGATAAATAACCAGATACTGGACATTTTTATGGCTGGGACAGAGTGGGACTAAACCCTGTTAAAAGATCAAAAGGTCATACATTTCCCATCCTTGGGGCAAGGGAAACATTGCACATGCACAGAAAGGCTCCTTGGGGGTAAAAAGGAAGGGGCATCACCCCATAATATGTGATGCTAAGGCCATCCCATAGGCCTCTGGGCTGTAATCCATCTTGGAAAAAAGTTGGGCATGCATGTTAGGGATGGTCCTAAGGCAGGTCAGGTGTGGAAAAGAAACCAGATAACTGGCCAAAGGTAAACAAATACCCCGAAGAACTGCCCTATACAAAGGACTTAACCGCCTCTTTACTGTGTTCCTCCCGCATTAGGGAGGATGCCCACACCCTTTGTCTCCCAATGCCCACACCCTTTCTCTCCCAGTATGCATCTCTGCCTTGCTTCTGTCTTAACTAAACAAACTGTTTTCTCTGTGTGCTCTCCCACTTGTTGTTTTGCTATGTCTCTAATAATAAATTTTGTATCTATTTTTACAATTTTTGCCTCCATGAGAAATGCATTTTTCACTGGGGCCAAAAGCCAGGGGGTGTGGTGGCTAGGATTCCTAGTTTTCATGCAGGTTACCCAGGTACAATTCCTGGGCAGGGAATTAAGATCTCACTCACGACACCACTCACTGCTGCCTCTGTGAGATCAGTTGTAGTATTGATTTGCATGCGTCTGCTAAATGATTTATTGAGAATGTTTTTATGGGCTGTTATTCTTCATAAACAGTATGAGTAGAATTTACCTGTTGAAATTGCCTTCTTAAAACTCTTCCCTGTCCGCAGTTATTTTTGAACAGTTAGGCTTGGATGGCTTTTGAGGGCAAGTATCATTTAAGGCCCAGCAGTCCTTGTGAATATTAAGTGCCCATAGGCAATGTTTTGAGGTTGCTTTTGAGGGAAAATGCCACAAGGCAGCAGAATTTCCTGGGGTGCAATTCTGGTTACCGAGCACCCACAGCCTTAGGGGGAATCCTGTTTGTGGCTTGTAAATTAGAGTAGAATGTGCCATAACAAACACCCAAATCTTCTGTCTCATTACCACTTTTATGGTTATATAAATTTTTATCTTTTATTGCAGTAACACTGATATACAATGTTGTCTTTGATATAGGTATAGAGAATCCTTTTCCCTTCTACATATACATATATCTATGCATCTTTGGCTACTTTTCCCATGTAGGTTATTAGAGAGTTTTGACAGTTTTTCCTTGGTATACATAGCAACTTGTTGAATATCTGTTTTATATAAAATACTTTGAATTGGTAAACTCCTCTTCCTAATTAATCCCTGACCCCTTCTGTCCCCTTAGGTAAACATATGTATGCTTATTAAGTCCCTCAGTTTCTCTATGTTTTCTCAGTTATTTCAATGGTGTTTATTTTTAGATTCTACCTATAAGTGATATCATATAATATTTGCCTTTCTGCTTCTGATTACTTTACTTCATATGGTTATCTCCAGGTTTCTCTATGTACCTGCAAATGGCATTATTTCATTCTTTTACATGGCGGAGTCATATACCATTGTGTACATGTATCACTTTTTTTTATCTGTTTATCTGTCCATGGACACTTCGTATGTCTCCACATGTTGGGTATTGTAAACGGTGCTGCACTGCATGCTTGGGTGCACGTGTCTATTCTAATTCTGGTATTCTCTGCATATGGTCTTAGGGGTACCACTGTCAGATCATATGGGAGCTCTATTTTTACCTTTTAAACACACTTCCATAATGTCCTCTCTAGTGGCTCTTACCATTTACATCCCACCATCACCAAAAAAGGATTTACTTTTCTCCATTCCCTCTATACCATTATTCATCGTCGATTTTTTTTTTTGCGGTACGCGGGCCTCTCACTGTTGTGGCCTCTCCTGTTGCAGGGTCCGGATGCACAGGCCCAGCGGCCATGGCTCACGGGCCTAGCCACTCCGCGGCATGTGGGATCTTCCCGTACTGGGGCACGAACCCGTGTCCCCTGCATCGGCAGGCGGACTCTCAACCACTGCGCCACCAGGGAAGCCCCCCCATTGTCGATTTTTGATGATGGTTATTCACACCAGTGCCAGGTGAGGCCTCGTTGTCATTTGGATTTGCGTTATCTGTGCTAAACGCTATGTAGAGCATGTTCTTATGGGCTGTTTTTATTCATAATCAGTGTTGAGTAGAATTCATCTGTTGCAATTGCTTTCTGGAAAGTGTGTCATGTCTTCAATTATTTTAGAACACTTAGGCCTGGACCTCTTTTTTTTTTTTTTTTTTTTGCGGTACGCGGGCCTCTCCCGTTGCGGAGCACAGGCTCCGAACGCGCAGGCTCAGCGACCATGGCTCACGGGCCCAGCCACTCCGCGGCATGTAGGATCCTCCCGGATCGAGGCATGAACCCGTGTCCCCTGCATCATCAGGCGGACTTTCAACCACTGCGCCACCAGGGAAGCCCAGCCTGTACCTCTTTTGAAGGCAAGTATCATTTAGAGCCCGGCAGTCCTTGTCAGTATTAACTGCCCATAAGGAATCATTTTGAGGTAGCTTTTGTGGGAAACGGCCAAAGGGAGCAGAATTTCCTCAGGCACAACTCTGGTTGCCCCGGCAACCAGAGACTTAGGGGAAAGACTGTTAGGGGCTAGTAAGTTAGAGTGGAATGTATACCAGAACAGACACCCAAATCTTCTGTCTCATTACCACTTTTTAAATTACATTAATTTTTATTTTTTATTGCTGTAACATTGATATATAAGGATGTGCTGGTTGTAGATTTAGCGAATCTTTTTCTGTTAAACATATACCTATATCTACGCATCTTCGGCTTCTATTCCCATATAGGTTATTAGAGCGTTCTGACAGCCTTTCCTTGGTATATATAGATCCTTGCTGAATATCTGTTTCATATGAAATAGTTTGAATTGGTAAATCCCAACTTCCTAATTATTCCCTTGACCCCTTCAGTCCCCTTATGTAAACATATGTTTGCTTATTAAGTCCCTGAGTCTCAATTTTTTTTCTCAATTATTTCAATGGTGTTTATTTTTAGATTCCACCTATAAGTGATATTGTATAATATTGGCCTTTCTGTTTCTGATTACTTCATATGGTTATCTCCAGGTTTCTCTATGTACCTGCAAATGGCATTATTTCATTCCTTTACATGGTGGAGTCATATACCATTGTGTACATGTATTACTTCATTTTTATCTGTTCTTCTGCCCATGGACATTTCCATGGGTCCACATCTTGGATGTTGTAAATGATGCAGCTGTGCACACTTTGGTGCATGTGTCTTTCCCAATTCTGGTTTTCTCCTCATATACTCTTGGGGGTAGGACTACTGGATCATATGGTAGATATTTTTTGACATTTTAAAGGCATTTCCATAATGTTCTCTATAGGGGCTGTTACCATTTATACCACACTAGCACCATAAAAGGATGTGCCTTTCCCCGTGCATCTACCACTTTTATTCATTGTCGATTTTTCATGAAAGCCTTAGAGACAGGTGCAAGGTGACCCCTTGTTGTATTTCTGATTTGCATGTCTCTGATAATTGCTATGTTAAAAATCTCCTTATGGGCTGTTTTTCTTCATAATCAGTGTGACTAGAATTGACCTGTTGAAATTGCCTTCTTGAAAGTCTGCCCTGCTTTCAATTGTTTACGGACACTTAGGGCTGGACATTTTTTGAGGGCACGTATCATTTAGAGCCCAGCACTTCTTGTGAATATTAAGTGCCCATTATCAATCCCTAGAGGTTGCCTTTGGGGAAACGGCCACAAGGCCGCAAGGTTTCCTCGGGCCCATCTCTTTGCCCCGGCATCCAGAGCCTTATGAGAAACACTTTTTGTGGCTTATAAATTGGAGAGGAATGTGCCAGAACAAAACACCCAAATCATGTGTCTCATTACCAATTTTTAAATTAGATTAATTTTTAGTTTTTATTGGAGTAACATTGATACCATGTTGTGTATACTGTCAGTATAAAAAAATCATTTTCATTTATACATATGGATATATCTATGCATGTTTGTCTTCTTTTCCCTTATAGGTCATTACAGAGTTATGATAGCCCTTCCTTGGTATACAGAGATCCTTGCTGAATATCTGTTTTATATGAAATAGCTTGTAATTGTTAATCCATCCTCCTAATTGATCCCTTGGTCCTTTTTGTCCCTTTAGGAACCATACATTTGCTTTTTAAGTCCCTGAGTCTGTTTATGCTTTGTAAATTATTTCAATGTGTGTATATTTAAATTCCAACTATAAGTGATGTCGTATAATATTTGTCTTCATGATTCTGACTCACTATACTTAGTGTGTTTATCTTTAATTCTCTCTATGGTCGTGCGAATGGCATTATTTCATTCTTTTACATGTCAGAGTCATATACCCTTTTGTACATGTATCACATCTTTTTGATCTGTTCATCTGTCCCTGGGCATTTTGTATGTCTCCACATCTTGGGTATTGTAAATGGTGCTGCAGTGCACGCTTGGGTGCAGGGGTCTTTTCGAATTCTGGTTTTCTCCGCATATACCCTTAAGGGTAGCGCTGCTGGATCATATGTTAGATTCCTCTTTACCTTTTAAAGACACTTCCGTAACGTTCTCTATAGTGGCTCTTACCATTTACATCCCACAAGCAACATAAAAATATTTCCTTTCTCCATGCTCTCTCCACCATGTATTCCTTGTAAATTTGTGTGATGGCGTTTTAGACCAGTGCAAGCAGATCCCTCATTGGAGTTTTGATTTGTATGTGTCTGCTAACTGCTATGTTGAGCATGTTTTTATGGGCTGTTCTTCTTCAAAAACAGTGTTGAGTAGAATTGACCTGTTGAAATTGCCTTCTTGAAAGTCTAACCTTTTTTCAGTTATTTTCGAACAGTTGGCCTGGACATTTTTTGAGAGCAAGTATCATTTAGAGCCCCGCAGTCCTTGTGAATACGAAGTGCCCTTAAGCAAGCGTTTTGAGGTGCCTTCTGCCGGAAATGACCACTAGGCGGCAGTATTTCCTCGGGCCAACTCTGGTTCCCCCGGCAACCAGACACTAAAGGGAAATTCCGTTTGGGCCTTCTAAATTAGAATGGAATGTGACAGTACAAACACCCAAATTTTGTGTCTTATTATCACATTTTAATTAGATTAATTTTTATTTTTTATTGGAGTAGCACTAATACACAATGTTGTGTATTTTGTAGGTATAGATAATCTTTTCCATTATACATACACAAGTATCTATGCATCTTTGTCTTCTTTTCCCATATAGCTTTTTAGAGAGTGTTGTTAGACCTCCCCGATGTACATCGGTCTTTTTTGAATAATTGTTCTATGGTGTGTATTTTTAGATTCCAACTATAAGTGGTATTAGTCTTTCTCATTCTGTCTTACTCTATTCCATATGATTATCTTTAGGTTTATCTGTGTTCCTGCAAGTGGCATTATTTCATTTTTTACATGGAGGACTCATATTTCGTTGCGTACATATATTACTTCTACTTTATCTGTTAATCTGGCTATGGACATTTTGTTTGTCTCCATGTCTTTGTCATCAAATTTACTGTGATAAAAATGCAAATTAAATTTTAAAAAATACAAATGAGAAATAATGAAACATAAACTATTGGGGATTTGTCCTGGCATATTAAACTCTAACTTACAACCTAGGAACATGACTTCCAGGAAGGCTCTGTTGCCCTAGCATCCAGAGTTGGAAATTTAGAAATCATGCCAACTGTGGCCGTTTCCCACAACAGCAGCTTTAAAACCAGTGTTATTAAAAAAAAAAAAAAAAAAAAAAACCCAGTGTTATGGGCCCCTTAATATTCACAACGACAGCAGGGCAGTAAATAACACCTGCCCACCCAAACTGTCCTGGGTCGGGAATTGACAAAAAATTACAAAACATGGCAAATTTTCAAGACAATAAATTAAAGAGGTCACTTTTACTCACTTTTTTTTTAAGAAAGAAAGGAAATGAAGGAATGCTCAACATCATAATTTAAAAGAGACAATCAAATCCAAAGTACAAAAAAATTATCACCTCACACCAGTCAGAAAAGCCATGAGATAAACTTTACAAACAATAAATGCTGTAGGGGGTGTGGAGAAATGAGTACCCTTTAAGATGTTGGTGGGATATAGACTGGTATCAGCTACTAATGAGAACAGAATGGAGTTTGGTTGAAAGTTAAATACTGAGCTGCCATATGACCCGGCTGTCTCACTCCTGGGCATGTAACATGAGAAAACCAGAATCAAAAAGACACAGGCACCCAAACGTCCACTTTAGGAAGATTTACAATAGCCAAAACATGGAGCAAACAAAATGTCCATCAACAGATGAATGGATAAAGAACAAGTGGTACATGTAACCAATGGAAACTTAGCCACAAAAAAGAATGAAAGACTGCCGTTTGCAGCACCACAGATGAGTACAGATAATTATACTAACTGAAATAAGTCAGAAAGAAAAAGAAAAATATCCTATGATATCATTTGTAGGTGTTATCTGAAAATTGATACCACTAAACGTATTTCCACAGAGAAAGACACTCAAAGACTTAGGAAACAAACGTATGGTTACCCAAATGAAAAGGTGGGAAGAATGGATAAATTAGGATATTGGGGTTAAAATACATATACTAATAAATATAAAATATATATATCAAAACGACCTACCATACACTAAGTGAGGTCTACTAAACACCCTCTAATAACCTGCATGGGAACAGGCTCCGAAGATGAATAGGTAGATGTATATGTGTAAATAAACCAGACTCTGTAACCCTAGAACAAACACAGCATTGTAATTTGTGTTTTGGAATTTGTATTGGAATAAACTTATTCCAATACAAAGGAAAAATTAAATTAAGAAAACAAGCTTTTGGGTTTGTCCTGGCACATTCCACTCTAATTTACAACCTAGGAACTCGACTTCGAGGAAGGTTCTGTTTCCTTAGTAACCAGAGTTGGGAATGGGGAAATCTTGCCACCTTGTGGACATTTCCCACAAAAGCAGATTTAATTCCAGTGCTAATGGTCACTTAATATTCATGAGGACTGCAAAGCTATAAATGACACCTGACCTCAAAAAATGTCCTGGTGTCGAAAATTGACAAAAAGTTTCAAAACAGGGCAAACTTTCAAGAAGATAATTTCATGAGGAAAATTTTTCTCACTGTATTTTTAAAGGAAACAAAAGGGACATAGTTAATTGCTCAACATCATGATAATTAGAGACATGTAAATCCAAACAAAATAGAGGTATCAACTCACAACATGCAGAACAGCAATCAGCCAAAAGGTTACAAACAATAAATCCTGATGGGGTTGTGGAGAAATGCATACCCTCCCCTATGATATTGGAGATGTGAAAACTGCTAACAACCACTAATGAGAACAGAATGGAGGTGCCTTTAACAGGTAAAAATTCAGCTACGATATGATCCAGCAGACCCACTACTGGGCCTGTAAACCGAGAAGACCCGAATGGATAAGGCAGAAGACCCAAAAGAACACTGCAGCAATATTTACAATAGCCAAGAGATGGAAGCAATCAGAATGACCATCGACACATGAATGAACAAAGAATAAGTGGAACATGTACACGGTGGAATATTAGCAAGAAAAAAGAATGAAACATTGCCCTTTGCAGCACCATAGACGAAACCAAGACAATCATACTCTGTGAAGTAAGTCAGAAAGAGAAAGACAAATATCCTATGATATCATTTGTAGGTATCTAAAAATTGATATGAATGAACAAATTTCCACAGAAAAAGACACAGTTAGAAGACAAACATGTTTAACCAAAAGGAAAGGTGGGAGGAATGAATAAATTAGGATACTGGAGTTAACAAACATATACTAATACATGTAAAATATATAATCACAAAGACCACCGTGTACCAAGGAAGGTCTACTCAACACGCTGTAATAGCCTACATTGGAAATAGATCTGAGGATGAATAGATATATGTATGTGGATAAATGAACCAGATTCTGTACACCTAGAACAACCGCAACATTGTAATCAAATTTACTCCGATAGAAAATACAAATTAAATTTAAGAAACAAACGAGAAGTAATGAGACATAAGCTTTTTTGTATTTCTCCCAGCACATTCCACTCTATTTGATATCCTAGGAACACAACTTCAGGAAGGCTCTCTTGGCCTTGTAACCAGAGTTGGGAACGTAGAAATCCTGTCGCCTGGTGGCCATTTCCTGCAGCAGAAGCTTTAAAACCAGTGCTAAGGGCCCCTTAATATTCACAAAGATTACAGTGCTGTAAAAGACACCTGTCCTCTAAAAATGTCCTCCGGTCTACAGTTGACAAAAAAATCAAAACGGGACAAATTTTCAAGAGGAAAATATCACAGGGTAAAAGCTACTCACTATTTTTTTATTTTTTTAAAAAAAGGACATGGGGCTTCCCTGGTGGCGCAGCGGTTGAGAGTCCGCCTGCTGATGTAGGGGACACGGGTTCGTGCCCCAGTCCGGGAAGATCCCACATGCCGCGGAGCAGCTGGGCCCGTGAGCCATGGCCGCTGAGCCTGTGCGTCCGGAGCCTGTGCTCCGCAACGGGAGAGGCCACAACAGTGAGAGGCCCGCGTACCGCAAAAAAAAAAAAAAAAAAAAAGGACATGGAAAAATGTAAATATCACAAATAATTAGAGACAGGCAAATCCAAACAACAAAGAGGTACCACCTCAAATCAGGCATAATGCCACTAGAAAAATGGCTACAAACAATAAATGGTGATGGGGTTGTGAAGAAATGTAAACTGGTAACAGCCACTAATGAGAACAGAATGGAGATGCCTTTAAAAGGTAAAAATTGAGCTACCATCTGATCCGGCAGACCCACTACTGGGCTTATAACCTGAGAAGACCAGAATGGAAAAGGCAGAGGAACCCAAACTAGCACTGCAACAGTACTTATAATAGCCAAGACATGGAAGAAACCAAAATGTCCATCGAAACATGAATGGACAAAAAATAAGTGGTACATGTACGAAGTGGAATAGTAGCATGAAAAAGAAATTAAACATTGCCCTTTGCAGCAACATAGATGAACCTAGAGATAATCCTACTACGTTAAGTCAGAAAGACAAATATCCTATGATATCATTTGTAGATGTTATCTAAAAATTGGTAACAATCAACATATTTCCACAGAGAAAGACACTCACAGACTTAGAAGACAAACTTATGGTTAACCAAAAGGAAAGGTGGGAGGAATGGATAGATTAGGATACTGGAGTTAACATACAGATACTAATACGTGTAAAATATATAATCACCAAAGACCACCGTGTACCAAGGAAGGTCTACTCAATACTCTGTAGTAACCTACATGGCAACAGGATCTGAAGAAGAATAGATGTATGTATAAATGAACTAGAGATTCTGTACACCTAGAACAAACGCAACACTGTTATCAAATTTACTCTGATAGAAAATTCAGATTAAATTTAAAAAAAAACGAGAAGTAATGAGCCTTAAGCTTTTGGGGGTTTGCCCTGGCATATTCCACTCCAATTTACCAACTACGACACCATTTGCAGGAAGGAAGGCTCTCTTGCCCTAGTAACCAAAGTTGGGAATGTAGAAACCCTCCGCCTTGTGGCCATTCCCCACAACAGCATCTGTAAATCCAGTGCTAATAGTCACCTAATATTCAAAGGACTGCAGGGCTGTATATGACACCTGCCTTCAAAAACTGTCCTGGGGTCGGGAATTGACAAAACATTTCAAAACAGGGAAAACTCTCAAGAAAATAATTTCAAGAGGAAAATTTTTCTATTTTTTAAAGAAAAAAAAAAGGACATGGAAAAATTCTCAACATCAGTCATAATTAGAGCCATGCAAATCTACACTAGAAAAAATATCACCTCACATCAGACAAAATGGCCACCAGCAAAAAGTCTACAAACATTAAATACTGAACTTTTTCTGGAGAAATGTGTACCCTCTTTACAGTTGGTGGGATGTATGTAGTGTATTAACAGCCACTAATGAGAAAGAATGGAGGTGTTGTTAAAAGGTAAAAATTGAGCTACCATATGATCTGACCAACCCACTAGTGGTCCTATCAACAGAGAAGACCACAGTCGAAAAGACACAGGCACCTGAAAGTCCACTGCAGCAAGATATACACTAACCAAGACATGGAAACAACCACAATGTCCATCAACACATGAATGGACAAAGAATAAGTGGTACATGTACACAGTGGAATAGTAGCAAGAAAAAAGAATGAAACACTGCCCTTTGCAGCACCATAGATGAGCCTTTAGATAATCATACTACGTGAAAGAAGCCAGAAAGAGAAAGACAAATATCCTGTGACATCAATTATAGGTGTTATCTAGAAATTGATACCAATGAACAAATTTCCACAGTTTTATTGTTAAATAAAAATTAAATTAAAAAAAAAAAAAACAGGGCTTCCCTGGTGGCACAGTGGTTGAGAGTCCGCCTGCCGATGCAGGGGACGCAGGTTCGTGCCCCGGTCTGGGAAGGTCCCACATGCCGCGGAGCGTCTGGGCCCGTAAGCCATGGCCACTAAGCCTGCGCGTCCGGAGCCTGTGCTCCGCAGCGGGAGAGGCCACAACAGTGAGAGGCCCGCATACCGAAAAAAAAAAAAAAACAAGCAAGAAGTAATGAGACATAAGCTTTTGGGGGTTTGTCCTGGCACTTTCCACTCTAATTTACAACCTAGGAACACAACTTCCAGGAAAGCTTCTGTTTCCCTAATAACTTTAGAGTTGTGAATGTAGTAACCCTGCCGCCTTGTGGCCATTTCCTGCAACAGCAGCTTTAAACCTAGTGCTAATAGTCACTTCATATTCACAAGGACTGGTGGGCTGTAAATCACACCTGACCTCAAAATATGTCCTGAGGGGCTTCCCTGGTAATGCAGTGGTTAAGAATCCGCCTGCCAATGCAGGGGACACGGGTTCGAGCCCTGGTCCAGGAAGATCCCACATGCCGCGGAGCAAATAAGCCCGTGCGCCACAACTACTAAGCCTGCTCTCTAGAGCCCGGGAGCCACAACTACTGAGCCCACGCGCCACAACTACTCAAGCCCGCGTGCCTAGAGCCCGTTCTCCGCAACAAGAAAGCCACCGCAATGAGAAGCCCACACACCTCAACGAAGAGTAGCCCCCGCTGGCCGCAACTAGAGAAAGCCCGCGAGCAGCAACGAAGACCCAGTGCAGCCAAAAATAAATAAATAAAAATTTTTAAAAATGTCGTGAGGTCGGTAACTGACACAAAAATTCAAAACTGGGCAAATTTTCAATAAGACAATTTCAAGACATAAATTTTACTCACACTGAAAAAAAAAAGGACATGGCAAAATGCTCAATATCACAAATTATTAGAGACAAGCAAATCCTAACTACAAAAAGTAGGGGAGAAGGAAGGAGACACAAGCCCTTGGGTGTTTGTCCAGGCACATTCCACTCTAATTTCCAATCAGGAAAAGGACTTTCCCTAAGGCTCAGTTTGCCCCAATTACCAGAGTGGGGCATGCAACAACAACATGAAAACTGGTGCTTGGGGGCCCTGCATATTCACAAGGCCCTCGAGGCTGTAAATGACACCTGTGTCTCAGTGTTAGTTATGGAAAACAAATTCAAAAGGAGGCAGGATTTCAGGAACCAGATATCAAGATGTAAATTTCCCACACAGTGATTTTATATATTTTTTAAAAAGTGCACCAGAAGCTACTCAACATCGGAAATTGTAGGCTAATGCAAAAAAGGTATACCTAATTGTAGGCTAATGCAAAAAAGGATACCTAGAATGAGGTATCACCTCTCACCAGTCAGAATGACCATCACCACAAAGTCTCAGAAGAAGAAATGCTGGAGAGAGGTGAAGAAAAGGGAACCTTGTTACACTGTTGCTGGGAATGAAATTTGCTAACAGGCACTCTGGAGAACATTATGAAGGTTCCTTAAAAATAGAAAAATAGAGCTACCTTAGGATCCAGCAAATCCACTCCTGGGTGTAAATCCGGGGAAAACCAGAAATTGACAAGACACATGCACCACAACATTCACTGTAGCACTGTTTACAAGAGCCTAGACTTGAAAGCAACAAAAGTGTCCACCAACGGATGAATGGATAAAAAACATGTTGTACATATATACAATGGAATATTACTCAACTATGAAATGAATGAAATAAGGTCATTTGCAGCAACTCGGATGGACCTTGATATACTAAGTGACATAAATCAGACAGAGAAAGGTAAATTTCATATGATATCACTTAGAGGTAGAATCTAAAATTTGATACAAATGAACTAACTTACAAAACAGAACAGTCACAGATTTAGAAAACAAACTTATGGCTACCAATGAGAAAGGTGGGGAGGAGGAAAAATTAGGTTTAAATTAGCATACATATTCTTATATAGAGAAAATAGATAATAAGGACCTATTATATAGCACAGGGAATATGACTCAACAGATTCTAATAACTGAAAAAGAATGTTATGAATCCAAAAAAGAATACCTGGACGTCTTTGTATAAGTGATTCCAGCTGCTGTACTCAAAAGAGGAACACAACTTTCTAAGTCAGCTATACTCCACTATACAATGAAAATTAAATTCAAAAGAGAGAGAGAGAGAGAGAGAGAGAATAGTTTCTAAATTGCTTCAGGCGCAGTGCCCCAAACTGGTGTCACATCCCTGGAGCCAGAACTGGTTTGGGTCCCAAGGCTGCACTGTCATTGGGCTGAGAGAGTTGGGGAGACAGTGCCAGCAAATGAGGGGCCCCTGGAATTGTACTGGCTGCCCCCACTACATAGATCCAAAATCTCCAAGGCCAGGCAAGCCGCCCTACTGCTAAAACATGGCTCAGACACCCAATGGATGGTGGATCCCCTGGGCTGGAAGAGATTTAAAAAGTCACCTGGTCTCCCCATCTGCTGGTGTTGGGGTTCACACCTCTAGCCTTTTTTTAGAGCCACCCCACCGGCTGAAGACAGTACCCTCAACAGCCAGTTTTGCACGGCTTGGAATTTGTCCGGGGGGGGATGCAGGGTAAGGTGGGGAAGGAATGAGACACAAGCCCTAGGGTCTTGGACAGGCACATTCCACTCTAATTTCCAATCAGGGAAAGAACTTTCCCTAAGGCTCAGGTTGCCCCAATTACCAGAGTGGGGTATGAAGAAATCCTGCCGCTTTGTGGCCAACTCCTGAAACGACAAATTGAAAACCGGTGCTTGGGGGCACTGCATAGTCACAAGGCCCTCGAGGCTGTAAATGCCACCTGCATCTTGGGGTTAGTTATCGAAAATGACTTCAAAACAGGGCAGAATTTCGAGAAGCAGATATCGATGTAAATTTCATTCACAGTTGGTTTTTTTTTGTTTTTTTTTAAAAAGGCCACCAAAACCTGCTCAACATCGCAAATTCTAGGGAAATGCAAAAACACTACAAGGAGGTATTACCATTGAGGCAGGACGACCATCAGCACAAAAGTCTAAAGTCAGAAATGCTAGAGAGTACGGGGAGAATATGGAACTGTGGCACACTGCTGCTGAGAATGTAAATTGCTAACTGCCACTCTGAAGAACAGTATGAGATTCCTTAAAAATCGAAAAAGAGAGCTACCAGAGGGTCTGGCAATTCCACTCCTGGGTGTAAATCAGGGAAAATCAGATTTCGAAAAGACACATGCACCCCAACATTCACGGTAGCACTGTTTCCAAGAGGCTAGACTAGGAAGCAAGGAAAGTGTCCATTGAAGGATGAGTGGATAAAGAAGATGTGGTACTTATGTACAATGGAGTATTACACAACCATGGATATGAATGAAATAAGGCCAGTTGCAGCAACTCGGGTGGACCTATATACGATCATACTAAGTGACACAGACAGAGAAAGAGACTTATAATATGACTTAGGTGGAATCTAAAAATGGATGCAAATGAACTAACTTACAAAACAGAAACAGAGTCACAGATTTAGAAAACAAGTTTATGGCTACCAAAAGGGAAAGGTGAGAGGCGGGGAGGCATAAACCAGGACGTTGAAGTTAGCATACATACACTTCCATAGCGAAGAGATAATCGATAAGAACCTACTGTATAGCACATAGAACTCGACTCAACACACTGTAATCACCAGAAAAGAATACATAAGACTGTTAAGAATCTGAAAAAGAATATATAGATGTCTCTCTGTAAGTGAATCAAGTGGATGTACATCAGAAATAAACACAGCATTGTAAGCCAGCTATACTCCACTATAAAAATAGAGATAAATTACAAAAAGAGAGAGACAAATTCTTACTAAATTCATTCAGGGGCGGTGACCCAACCTGGTGTCACATCATCTAGACCCAGAGCTGGCTAGGGTTGTAAGGCTGGACACTCCTGGGGCTGAGCAACCTATGAGGATGTGCCAGTGAATGCAGCCCCATTGAAGTTGTACCGCCTGGTCCCCACTCCATGGGTCCCAAATCTCCAGGTGCAGGGGAGCCAACCTACAGCCAAACATGCCTGTGACCCCAAGGATGGTGAGCTGTCTGGTTGGGAAGAGTCTGGAAAAGCCGCCTCATCTCCGCATCTCCTGGTGGTGGGGTTCCCCCCCACCAAACTCTTTCCTTAAAGTCTCCTCACCTGGGGAAGATAGCACCCTCAACAGCCGGTTTTGCACGGCTTGGAATTTGCCCGGGGAATGGGGGGAAGGAATGAGACACAAGCCCCAGGTGTTTGGACAGGCACATGCCACTCTAATTTCCAATCAGGAAGAGGGCTTTCCCAAAGGCTCAGGTTGCCCCAGTAACCAGAATGGGGCTTGAAACAATCCTGCTGCACTGTGGCAGGTTCCCAAAACAAGTTGAAAACCGGTGCTCAGGGACACTGCAATTCACAAAGCCTACAGGGTTATAAATGACACCTATCCTCCACAAACGTCTTGGGGTAAGTAATCGAAAAGGACTTGAAAACAAGGCAGAATTGCAGGAACCAGATTGCAAGAGGTAGATTGGACTCGCCTTTAAAGCACATGAAAAGCTGCTCACCATCGCCAATGATTCAGCTGGGCAAAAAGGGTGAACTGGTTTTTCCTTAATATACTAAGGAATTAAATGACAAACTGATGTTTTCTCTAAATAACAAACTGACACTGACCCTACTAAGGCCTTGATGCTGTCCCTAACTGAGGCCTTAACGCTGAGCCTAAATCCCTGAGCTGTCCTTCATCATCCTCAGCCTAACCCTAGGTAACGACCTGATGCTCTTCCCTAGCTTTCACCCTGACTCTGTCCCTAACTAATGAACTGACACTCTTCCTAAGGCTCAGATGCCATCCCTAACTAACATTCTGGTGCTGACATTAACTAAGGCCCTGACACTGTCCCTAACTAAGGCCCTGACAGTGCCCCTAACTATCACCCTGAACTGGTCCCTAACTAATGGCCTGCTGCTGCCTGAAGGTAATGTCCTGACACTGTCCCAAACTATTACCTTGATGCTCTCCCTAACTAAGGCCCTAACACAGTCCTTATCTAAGGCCCTGATGCTGTCCCTATCTCCCTGAATCTGTCCTTAACTAACGACTTGATGCTGTCTATAAGTAATGAGCTGACACTGTCCCTAACCATCACCCTGATGCTGTCTCTAACAAAAGCCCGACACTGACCTAAGTCCCTGATGCTGTCCACCAGTATCACCCTAATCCTGTCTCTAAGTAATGAGCTGATGCTGTCCCTAAATAAAGTACTGATGTTTTTCCCCAGCTCTAGCCCTGACGCTGTCCTTAATTAATGACCTGATGTTATCTGTAAGTAATGACCTGATGCTGTCCCTAACACCCGACACTGCTGCAAACTATTGCCCTGACGCTGTCCCTAACTAAAGCCTGATGCTAACCCTAAAAGTCCCTGACGCTGTCTCTATTGCCCTGAACCTGTCCCTAAATAACAAGCTGATGCTTCCTCTAAGTAACAAACTTCCTCTAAGTAACAAACTGATGTTGTCCCTAAATAAGGCCCTAACGCAGTCTGTAACTATCACCCTGGAACTGTCCCTAGGTAAAGACTTGAGGCTCTTCCCTAGCTATTGCCCTGACACGGTCCCTAACTAACACCCTAACTAACTAACGTTCTGATGCTGGTCCTAACTAGCACCTTACTCTGACCCTACCAAAGGCCCTGTTGCTGTCCCTAAGACCCTGACGCTGTCCCTAACTCAGACCCTGATGCTGTCGCTAACTAATGACCTGAAGCTGTCCATAATTAATGCATGACACTGTCCCTAACTGTCACCCTGAACCTGTCCCTAGGTAACACCTGATGCACTTCCCTAGCTATCGCCCTGCCACTGTTCCTAACTAATGCCCTGAACTGTTCCTAACTAAGTCCCTGATGCTGTCCCTAACTAATGTTCTGATGCTGGTCCTAACTAGCACCTTACTCTGACCCTACCAAAGGCCCTGTTGCTGTCCCTAAGACCCTGATGCTGTCCCTAGCTCAGACCCTGATGCTGTCCCTAACTAATGACCTGAAGCTGTCCGTAATTAATGCATGATGCTGAACCTAAGGTCCTGATGCTGTCCCTAACTATCTCCCTGAACCTTTCCCTAACTAACAACCTGAGGCTGTCTGTAAGTAATGACATAATGCCGTCCCTAACTAACACCGGACGCTGTTGCCAACTATTGCCCTGATTCTATCCCTAACTAAAGCTGACACTGACCCTAACAAAGTCCATGATGCGGTTTATAACTATCGCCCTAAACCTGTTCCTAAATAATGACCTGAGGCTGTCCTTGATGCCGAAAACTTGGCCTCTGTGCACTGGTGCTGAATCAAATCTCAGAGACAGAGATTGGGATGAAGTAGAAATGAATAGCCTTATTGCTTTACCAGGCAAAGGGGAACTTAGCAAGCTTGTGCCCCTCAAAACTGTGTTCCCAACCTGGGCAGATTTGGTGAGTTTAATAACACTGGTTCAAGGGCAGGGTTGCTGATAAGATTAGGGTGTGTGCAGGGCCTGTACTCCTTTAATCTGGCCTCAGGACGTCTCCTAATGAGCTTCTCTGGTTCCTTTAATCTGGTCTTCTGTGCAATGAAAAATGCTAACATCTTCCATTTGTTGGGTGTTTTAGTTCTGCAAAGAGCTCAAACATATTGTTATGTATATCCCTTGAAGAGGAACCAGGACCCTGCCCCAAGGCTACACTATTGTTTTTAGCTATTCCTCCTTTGTCTCTGCATCCCCTCCATTCCCTGATTAGTAACTGTTTGAATCTGCCCTTTGGAATTCAGGCAAGTTCATGGAGGCTGGAGTCTATTCTTTATAAGAATTGGGTGACACCGAAAGTCTTCTGGTGCCAAGGAGTCCAACAGGGTCCTGCTTGGTTTCACTCCCCCCTTTTCTTTGATACTCCTCAATCTTGAGAATAGATGTCCTTCAAGTAGAGGAATAATCGTTTCAGACAGAGACGTTAATCATGAACTCAGCAGGGTAACTCGGTTTTAAGGGGACACGTCTTTCATCCCCACTTTGGTTTTATCTTTCCCCAATTCTTACAGGGAATGGGGCGACAACCGCTCTGGCTACTTCCTGCTGAAATGGAGTGTAGGCCTGCCTAAATTTTGGGGCATGGATATCGAATTAGTAATATTTGAGTTCCAAGTCCTGGATCCGATTCTTGTATGATTAAGGTCTCAATCCCTTGGTCCGCTATTTTGGTGCAACAGACTCAGTTAGAAGTAGGAGGAGTGACAACTGGAACTTCCAGAATGGTCACTTAGTTTTACCTTGGATGTCTGAATCATGGTTATTCCATTTTGAATTGCAAATGCATTCCCCTTCTCAATGGCCAAAGCATATGTACAATGCATTTCAAAGGCCACAAAACAGGCTACTTTGGTCAGTAAAGTTTAAGTTAAACCATGTATAAGTCAAAGTGACTTCCTCATACCTCAATATGTGCAGGTTGTTTTTTTCATCATTTCCCATTTTGATTGCAAGTCTTTCAATAGAAAACATTGATAAAAATACCTATCCCTCAATGCCGGGATGACTCAGCAGTTTGCCCCAAGAGTAGATCATGTTCATCAGGGCTAGGCCTCCTTTCTATTTGCCTAGTTAATCCACATTGGGGAAAACTGATCAGGTGTCATGAACAAGCTCAGAGGTATGTTAATGAGGAAACGCTTCATAGGACATACATTTTATCATTTATACCCAATTGTCACACAAGCATCGTACATGTGCTTTGAGACCTAAAACAAGCAGTGATACATCGTAAGTACCTTACACTCTGAAAACTTCTCTAGGTAATTTCCATTTCCTCCTAAACATCAGGACAAAATTGTGCCTAACACAATAACTTTCAAAAATACAGACTTCAATTAACAGAGCCAGAATTTCCTATCTATTGAAGCATAATCTTTTTTTTCCTAAAATTACCCTCATCTCCATCAAACACTGCCAAATCAAGACATCTGTTTCCAAAATAAGTCTGGTCCATTGACCACAAAGGCTCCTCCATATTGTCTCTGGTGTAATTCCTCAGAAGGAGTCTCAGAATAAATTCCTGAAAGGCCTCTCAAGGCCAGGAAAGCCATGCCAAGGGCCAGCCATCAGATCCTGCCTTGGTGCATTTCTCTTTTCTAGAAGTCCCCAAAATATCGAGATTCCTGAACATGCCATGAGATAGTCTTTCCCATCCACCTGATAAGACTGCTCAGAACCCAAGTGTCTCCAATATCTGGAGAGACCAGGAAGAGAGAAAAGAAAAACATTTCAATTTCACCTATAGAAGTATAATTTACCCAACTGCTCTAAGTCATAAGTAGCTTGAGGGGAATGCTCCCCTATGTCTGGAAAACACAGATCAAAACCAGTAATAATAATAAAAAAACATTATGACCATATTCACCAGTTCATTCAGTAACTAATTCTTTTAACTTTTTATGAAGTCATCAAATTCTCCATTAAGATTTTTAATTTCTTACCCAGTTTGGTGGTATGATATGAAATTTACCACAGACCTGTGTATGTCAAAAGGTCCTTCGCATAAATCTTCTTGAAGATGGAGCACTTTTGCAAAAGTGTTAGAGCACAACAGTAACTGTCTATAAATCACGGAAGGACTTAAAAGGTCACAGTTAAACATTTGATCACAGTGTAATTGACAAAGAAACTTAAGTTATCGCTGTGACATGCAACATTTAAAAATAACTAGAATTATGAATGATAACATTTTACCAGGACATACTAGATTTTTAGGAATTCCTTGTAATTTAACATACTAATCAAACATTTCTCTGAGATGCCTCAGGGGCCTTCTAAAGCATCTCAAAGTTAGCTGATCAAAAGAACTGTCAGAATCTGCCAAACACATGAACAACAACTACTGAAGCCTGCGCACCTAGAGCCTGTGCTCTGCAACAAGAGAAGCCACCGCAACGAGAAGCCCACACACTGCAATGAAGAATAGCCCCCACTTGCCACAACCAGAGAAAGGCCACACGCAGAAACAAAGACCCAACACAGCCAAAAATAAATAAATTTATTAAAAAAAAAAAAACACCTGCCAAACAATACTTACTCACTTAACCAAAGTGAAGAGATTTCAAAGGCAAATACAGATCACCTAAAGGCAAAGGAGCTCACAAGCTGTTATCAAAAGGAGCGATCCAAGAAAACTTTGAAGGGAGAAACCAAATCCAGTCTTGCACTAACCCACTTCCAAGAAAATCTATTTACCCAGCTAAATTTAATCCAATGTTAGAAAATCCTGATCACACACAAAGCTTTTTTCAGTGTCCCCATTTCACAGACTTTCCATCATCTTCTGTATCCATCTTATTTTTTCCCCATTCAGAAACAACCAGCTCTAGGACAAAAGACTTTCTTTTCTCTTTGTACCATCAGCCTGTTACCTAGCTGCTCATTTTCTTTATTATGTAGTTTCATAAATGCTTGAACATATGGAACTTCTTTTGTCTTTTTCTTCCTGTGACAAAACAACTCTGGCTGAAGGATAGTATAGTAATTTAGGCTACCATTCAAAGACCACCTTTCCTCATTCTCAAGAATGTACATTGGCCAGACAAAATTACAATAGAATTTCATTCTTTTCTTAGTCATAGGTCTACAACTATAGGTAGACCAGTCTGCCAGGATTTTGCACAGGTGGCTATCAGGTGGAATTGAAGAAGCGCTTCCCATGTTTGATCGATAGAACACTCACGTGCGGACTAAGAACAAAACAAAATCCGCACCAGTAATGGAAGCCTCAAACCAAAGGAACCAAAACCCAAACAGTAACCAAAACCCAAAGAGCACAAGACTCAAATCGGCTTCCAAGTCTCAAAACTTAGCCTGTGACCTCTGTCCAAGTGGTGCACCTTCCAAATGAGATTTCCTGAAATGAAAAATCACCCAAATGGGAGTCAAGGTTCCCCCAAATGTACAGGGCTAAAAGGACCTCAGAGTGCATGCCAGGGGTGTTACTACACACTGGCCAAGGTGTTGCAACACCCCAAATGCTCCTTTTCTGGTTCCCCAAAATAATTCTTTGGAGTAGGACATTCAGGGTGGTCCAAGCAGGAGGAAGAGAGGAACGTCCTCGAGGCAAAGATGGCCTCGGCAGCTTCTAGGGTGGTCCCTCTTCTGCCATCTACTTCTGCGCCAGAGTTCCAACTGCTGGGATGGTGGATAGGGTATAACTGGGGCTCAGCCCTTCCAGGCAAGGGTCCCAGGAGATCTGGCCTCTAAAGGAATTCTCCAACCCTCCACTCTCTTGAAAGAGGCTAGCGTGGAGAAAATCTCGGAGCATCCGATCAAGTCAGGGGACGACCTGCAGGGGCCGTCCCCAAGTCAGCCCCATATTGGATGCCAAATTTGATGCAGAAAACTCGGCCTCTGTGCACCAGTGCCAAATCAAATCTCAGAGACAGGGTTTTGGATGAAGTAGAAAAAGCATAGTTTTACTGCTTTGCCAGCCAAAGGAGGACACAGAAAACTCACGCCCTTAAAAACTGTGTTTCCCAGTGTGGGAGGGTTCTGTGAGGAGTTTTATAGCAATGGTTTAAGGGCGGAGCTGCTTATAAGGTGATGGGGGTGGGGGGCCTGCACTTCTTTAATCTGGGGGGCGGTCTCAGGTGCTCTCTTGATGATCTTCTCAGGAATGAAGAATGCTAAAATCTTCCATGGGGGGGGTTAGTTTGGTAAAGAGCTCAAAGATATTGTTATGCTTATCCCTTGAGGCAGAACCAGGATCCTGCCCCAAGGCTAAACTATTGTTTCTTGACTGTTCCTCCCTTATCTCTGCATCCCCTCCCTTCCCTGATTAGCAACTGTTTGAATCTGCCCTTGGGAACTCAGGGAAGATCATGGGGCCTGGAGTCTTTTCCCAACAAACAAGAAACAGGAGACATGGGACAGGCTTCCATGCCCAGGTGCCCCACAGGGTCCTGCTCAATTTCACCACTAGGCCCTGACCCTGACACTAACTATGGCCCTGAGCTGTCTGTAATGGCCTGAGCTTTCCTTAACTATGGATTTAACTCTCTAACTAAGGTCCTAATGCTGTACCTAACTCAGGACTGAGGCTGTCCTAATTAAGGCCCAGACGATGTCCTTAACTAATGGCCTGAACTGTCTCTAAGGCCTTGACACAGACCCTAAGTAAGATCCTTATGCTGTCCCTAAGGCCCAGAGGCTGTCCCTAACAAAGGCCCTCATGTTATCTTTAACTGAGCCCCCCACTCTGTCCCTAAGGACTTGACTGTTTTTAACTAAGGCCCTGAGTCTGTCTTTAACTAATGGCCTCTTTCCCTAACTATGCCCTGATGCTGGCCCAAAATGTCTCTTACTAAGGTCTTAACCTTACTAAGGTGAGGCCCTAAATCTGTCCATAACTAAGTCCCTGACACTGTCCCTAAGACCCTCAAGTTATCTTTAACTGAGGTCCTGACATCACTAAGGACTTGATGCTCTAAGAACCTGAGACTCTCTTTAACTAACGGCCTCACTCTTTCCATAACTATACCCTGATGCTGGCCCTAAAAAAGGCCCTGACGCTGGCCCTAACAAATGCCGATGCCATCCTTAATGTAGGCCTTAATGCTGTCAATAACTAAGGCCCTGATGCTGTCCCTTATAGCCTAAGCTATCACTAAATAACGCCCTGATTCTGTCTGTAACTAAGGCCCTGAATATGTCCCTAAATAAGCCCCTGATGCTGTCCCTAACTAATGACCTGAACTATCTCTCATTAAGACCCTCAAGTTATCTCTAACAGAGGCCCTGAAGCTGGCCCTAACTAATGTCCTGACGCTGGCCCTAACTGAGGCCCTGAGGCTTTTCCTAACTAAGGACTTGACGATATATCTACTTGAAACCCTGACACTGTCAGTAACTAAGTATCTGACTCTTACCCTAACTAACACCCTAACTTTGTCCCTAACTAAAACTCTGACACTATTTATAACTATGGCCCTGACCTGGCCTGAACTAAGGCTCTGAAGATGTCCCTTAGTAACAGCCTAAACTGTGTCTAACTAAGGCCATCAAGTTATCTCTAACTGAAGCCTTGACGCTGTGCTTAACTAAGGCGTGTGGCTGTCTCTAACAAAGTCCCTGACGCTGTCCCTCACTAGCACCCTAATGCTGGCCCTAACTTAGACCCTGACAATGTCCCTAATAACTTTAAATGTCCCTCAGTTGTCCATGATCCTGTGTAGAACTAAGACCCTGAATATGTCCCTAAGTAAGTCTCTGACCCTCTCCCTAAGGTCCTGATACTGTCCCTACTCAAGTCACCAACGCTGCCTATAATAGTGGCCTGACTTTTTCCCTAACACACTTTTGTTGTCCCTAATGCCCTGACACTAGTCCTAACTATGGCTCTAATCCTGGCCCTAACTAAGACCCTGATGATGTCTCTAATAGCCTTAAATGTCCCTCAGTACCATCCTGATCCTGTCTATAACTAAGGCCTTGAATATGTCCCTAAGTAAGTCTCTTACGCTGTCCCTAAGGCCCTGAAGCTGTCTTTACCTAAGGCCTTGAGACGGTCTATAATAATGGCCTGAATCTTTCCCTAACCAACACCCTGATGCTGTCTTTAGCTAAGCCCACACACTGGCCATAACTACGGCCCTGACACTGCCCTTTCTAAGGCTCTGATGATGTCCCTAAGGAACAGCCTGAACTATGTCTAACGAAGGCCCTCAAGTTATCTATAACAGAGGCCCTGACACTGTCCCTAACTTAGGCCTTGACACTGTCCCTTAGGGCTTAAGCAGTCAATAACTAATGCCCTGATTCTATCTTTTTCTAAAGCCCTGAATATGTCCCTAAGCCCCTGACACTGGCCATAACTAATGTCTTTATGCTAGCCCTAACTGAGGCCCTGAAGCTCATCCTAACTAAGGACTTGACACTATATCTACTTTAAAGATTGACACTGTCCTTAATGAAGGACCTGACTGTTTCCCTAACTAACACTCTAATTTCGTCCCTAATTAATGCCCTGATACTGGTTCTAACTATGGCTCTGATCCTGTCTTTAACTAAGGCTCTGAAGATATCCCTAAGTAACAACCTGAACTGCATCTAACTAAGGCCCTGTTGCTATCCCGCACTAGCGCCCTGATGCTGGCCCTAAAGTAAGGCCCTGACACTGTTTTTTACTAATGGCCTGACTCTTAACTAACACCCTAATGCTGTCCCTAACTAATGCCCTGACACTGGTCCTACCTATGGCTCTGATGCTGGCCCCAACTAAGGCCCTGACAATGTCCCTAATAGCCTTAGATGTCCCTCAGTATTGCCCTGATCCTGTCCATAACCAAGGCACTGAATATATCCCTAAGTAAATCTCTGACACTCTCCTAACTAAGGCCCTGACACTGTCTCAATTATGACCTGAATCTTTCCTTAACACCCTGATGCTGTCCCTACTAACGACCTGACACTGGTCATAACTACAGCCCTGATGCTGCCCTATCTGAGGCCCTGAAAATGTCCCTAAGTAACAGCCTGAACTGTGTCTAAGGCCCTCAAGTTATCTCTAAATGAAGCCTTGACACTGTCCCTTATAACCTAAGCTGTAACTAACACTCTGATCCTATCCATAATTAAGGCCCTGGATATGTCCCTAAAGAAGTCTCTGGAGTGTCCCTAACTAATGGCCTGAAAAGTCTCTTACTAAAGCCCTCAAGATATCTCTGACTGAGGCCCTGACACTGTCCCTAGCTAAGGCCCTGATGCTGGACCTTACTGAATTCTGCTGCTGTCCCTGAGGCCTTGAAGATGTCCCTAACGAACAGCCTGAACTGTGTCTAACTAAGGCCCTCAAGTTATCTCTAACTGAAGAATTGACCTGTCCCTAACTAAGGACATGATGATGTCCCTAATACCCTTACATGTCTCTCAGCATCGCCCTGATCCTGTCCATAACTAAGGCCCTGGAATGTCCGTAAGTAATTCTCTAAGGCTGCCCCTAACTAAGGTGCTGAAGCTGTCTCTACCTAAGGCTCTGACACTCTGTCTTGACTCTTTCCCTAACATCCTGACACTGGTCCTAACTACAGACCTGACACTAACTCTATTAAGGCCCTGATGTTGTCCCTAAGTAACAGGCTGAACTATGTCTAACTAAGACCCTCAAGATATCTCTAACTGAAACACTGATACTGTCCTTCACTAAGCCCCTGACGCTGTCCCTAGCTAATGGCCTGAGCTATAACTTACTAAGGCCCTAACCATGTCCCTAAAGATCCTGACACTCTAACTTAGGCCTTGACAGTCACTTATAGCCTAAGCTGTCACTAAATATCACCCTGATCCTGTCCATAACTAAGGTCCTGAATATGTCTCTTAGTAAATCGCTGACAATCTCTCTAATGGCCTGAATTGTCTTACTAAGGCTCTCAAGTTTTCTCTAACAGAGGCCCTGATGCTGTCCCTAACTAAGGCCTGAAGATGGCCCTAGCTAACACCCTAACACTGGCCCTTGCTAACGCCCTAATGCTGGCCCTAATTAACACCATGAAACTGGTCCTAACTATGGCCCTGATCCTGTCCATAACTAAGGCCCTGAATATGTCCCTAAGTAAGTCTCTGCCACTATCCTTAACTAAGGCCCTGACCCTGTCTAAATAGTGGCCAGACTCTTTCCCTAACACACTGATACTCTCCCTCACTAACTCCCCAACAATGGTCATAACTATGGCCCTGATGCTGCCCTATCTAAGGCCCTGATGATGTCCCTAACTAACAGCCTGAACTGTCTCTTACTAAGGTCCTCAAGTTATCTCTGAGGTCCTGACACTGTCCCTAATTAAGGCCCTGACACTGGCCCTTACTAAGGCCTCACCCTGGGGTTGTTCCAGGCTGCTGGGCAGTTTTCTCTTGTCCACATCTCTGGCCAGATGCCTGCCATTGGCCAATCTAAGATTCTGTGATGCAGTGGTCCCATGTGGGATGTACCTTAGTAGGCTCACCTGCGGGAGGAGGGTCATGGCCACTCTGCCCTCCAAGGGACCACGGCTCAGGGTAGGAATCTCTCAGCCAGTGTCTGAACAAAGGGTTCTATGTCCTTGTTTGTTCTAAAACCCTTGGAGTTACCTCTAACATTTTTTTTTTTTTTTTTTTGCGGTACATGGGCCTCTCACTGTTGCGGCCTCTCCCGTTGCGGAGCACAGGCTCTGGACGCACAGGCTCAGCGGCCATGGCTCACGGGCCCAGCCGCTCTGTGGCATGTGGGATCTTCCCGGACCGGGACACAAACCCGTGTCCCCTGCATCGGCAGGCGGACTCTCAACCACTGCGCCACCAGGGAAGCCCCTAACATTTTTTAAATGGATCTCCCCCTTGGCATATTTACAATATAAATTATTTACGGCATTAAAATTCAGGAATGACATTATTAGAATGAGCAGGAAGACACAGGATGCCCCACCACCACCAATGATCTATTACTTGGAGGATCTTAAAATTCTGATAAGAAGGAGATTCGAGAGCGGGACGTTCGGCTTGCAAGCGGGAACTTCTTAGTTGTAAACGGAGAAAGAATGATTTAAAAATGGGTTTTGGAGCTTCCCTGGTGGCGTAAATAAATCAGGTAAATCTGAGCCTGAAACGCAAGAGAGAGGGGAGGAGATGAGAATTGGTGATGGGGAGAAGCAGGGGGAGTCCACATTCAATCTCAGGCTGAGAGTCTGGGTTAATCTCCAACGAAGGTAAGGACCACCAGGAGCTAGCCCCACTGGCTTTGTCACCTGGTGTGGGGATTGGGGAGAGCCAAACCACCATGGCCACTCTCAGAGAAGTAAAGAAGGTGAGAGGGCACCCCTGGCAGCCAGATTGAAAGTGGTCACTGCTATGAAATAAGATGCCCTTTTCAGAAAAGTGAAGGATGTTCTCTTCATTCTCAAAGACTTGCAAATACTCTGTGTTTTTCTGGAGGCATGCTGAAGCCTTCAGCGTTTGAGGGCAGTAATGGAAGGAATCTGGGCTCAAAACAATCCAGCACTCACTCCTTGAGGGTGCTGAGGATGACCAGTGTCCACCCCTTGGGTGCTGTGGGGCCTGAAATCCCCATATCACCTAGGATGGGAGGGGCCACACACACACTCCCCTGGACCAGCACGGGGCTGGGCTGGTGGGCTACAGACCTTTATCAGAGACATGATTTACAAACATCTTGTGCAATTTTGGATGGTGGATTATCTTTTTCCTTGCTCCTTTTATTCACAACAGTTTTTCGTTTTGAGGAAGTCCAATTCATCTATTTTGTCTTTTGTTGCTTGTGCTTTTGGTAGCAGATCTAAGAAATCATGGCCAAATCCAAGGTCATGAAGATTTACTCTCATGTTTTATTCTCCGAGTTTTATAATTTTGGTTCTTACATCTAGGCCTTTGATCCGTTTTGAGTTGATTTTGTATACAGGGGGAGGTAAGGGTCCAACTTTATTCTTTTGCATGTGGGTATCCTGTTGTCCCAGTACCTGTGCTAACTGTTTGGGAGAAAATATTTGCAAATGATGCAACCGACAAGGGCCTAATTTCCAAAATATACAAACAGCTCATACAACTCAAAAAAAAAAATCCAAAAATGGGCAGAAGCTCTAATTAGACCTTTCTCCAAAGAAAACATACAGATGGACAACAGGCACAAGAAAAGATGCTCCACATCGCTAATTATTAGAGCAATGCAAATCAAAACTACGATGAGGTACCACCTCACACACTGGTCAGAATGGCCATCATTAAAACGTCTACAAATAACAAACGCTGGAGGGGGTGTGGAGAAAAGAAAACCCTCCTACACTGTTGGTGGGAATGTGAATTGGTGCAGTCACTATGAAAAACAATATGGAGGTTCCTCAAAAAACTAAAAATAGAGTTGCCATATGAACCAGCAATCCTACTCCTGGGCATATATCCAGACAAAACTATAATTCAAAAAGATACACACCACTGTGTTCATAGCAGCACTATTCACAATACCCAAGACATGAAAACAACCTGAATGTCCATCAACAGAAGAATGGATAAAGAAGATGTGGTATATATATATATATATATATATATATATATATATATATATATATATATATATATATATATATACACACATATACACACACACACACAATGGAATGCTACTCAGCTATAAAAAGAGTGAAATAATGCCATTTGCAGCAACATGGATGGACCTAGAGATTATCATACTAAGTGAAGTAAGTCAGACAGAGAAAGACAAATACCATATGATATTACTTATATGTGGAATCTAAAATGACACACAAATGAACATATCTACCAAACAGAAACAGATTCATAGATATAGAAAACAGACTTGTGGTTGCCAAGGGGAAGAAGCCGGGAGGGATGGATTGGGAGTTTGGGATTAGCAGATGCAAACTATTATATATAGGATGGATAAACAACAAGCTCTTACTGTATAGCATAGGGAACTATATTCAATATCCTGTAGTAAACCATAATGAAAGAGTATATATATTTATATATCTGAATCACTTTGCTGTACAACAGAAATTAACACAACATTGTAAATCAACTATACTTGAATAAAATAAATTTTTTAAAAATTAAGTTGAGGGCTTCCCTGGTGGCGCAGTGGTTAAGAACCCACCTGCCAATGCAGGGGACACGGGTTCGAGCCCTGGTCCGGGAAGATCCCACATGCCGTGGAGCAGCTAAGCCTGTGCACCACAACTACTGAGCCTGTGCTCAAGTCTGTGAGCCACAACTACTGAGCCGCGTGTCACAACTACTGAAGCCTGCACAGCTAGAGCCCGTGCTCCACAACAAGAGAAGCTATCTCATTGAGAAGCCCATGCACCACAACAAAGACCCAATGGAACCAAAAAAAAATAATAAATAAATTAAAAAAAAAATAAGTTGAGATCATAAAAGTGCCTTCAAACTAACTGGTATAAAGTAGGCCTTATTCCTCTTGTCCTTTCATACTGGGACAAATGTATAAATAGACAGAAACTAAACCAGGATTACTCCAGTCTGAACTCATATCACACAGAACTTTAATTGTTGAACAAACCATTAACACCAGTTATACCATTGGGATGTCCTGATGCAGTATCAAGGTTGTAAAGGTTGTATCAAAGTTGTATCAAGCCTGCAGAATCCACTATCCACTATATATGGAAATTCAAACCGAAATGAAGCCAAATATCCCATGACTTCTCCAAAACTAGTTATACGACAATCAACTGGAAACCATATACAATCAAATGAATGTAGACAGAAACAACTATACCCTTCCTTTTTTCTCTTTTTAGATGAGGATGATATTTAAGGTGATGTCTTGGGCCATTTCAGGGAGTTACTCAATTTCCTGGGTATCTTCCATGCACACAGGAGGTACACATGTCATTTAACTTGTTTGTGCAACTATGTGAAGGTAGTTAATACCACAAAACTGTATACTTAAAATGAATTAAATGCTAATGTCATGTTTTGTATTTTTAATAACAATGAAAAAAAAAAGCGTAGTGCTGATATTTGTTACAACATAAATGAACATTAAAAACATCCTTAGTGGGAAAAAGCCATACAGAAAAGGCCACCCAGATCCCATATTTATCTTGTCTGCTTTAAATCCATCAAGGTTGTCCAAATGAGAGAAAAACTCAGTAATGGTTCCAGAAAAAGAAAACTAGATCAGGATGGAAAAAGACATTTTCATACAGTTGGGATAGCAGGTGAAAGTTGATGTGGGCCTGTGTATTAAATTATAATGTGGAAATCATGATTTCCTCATTTAGGGGTTATGTGTTAGTTCCTCAGGAGAATGTCCCTGTTCTGGGCAAAACACACTGAGCATTTTGTGTGAAGTGGCAGATGTGAGTACTTTTTGCCATTATTGAAAGTTTTCCGTACACTTTAAATTACTGGAAAGTGAATTACTTTTCAAAACAACCATGTCAATACCATACCAGAAAATCCGATAAGACAGCCATCAAACTTTATTATAGAGGCCAAGACTTAACCAGACCAAGTTCAACCAAAGTTGTGATACTTATTTCCCTTGTAGGAGTACACACATGATATTAAGAGGCACCATGGGAAGAGTATATTAGTAGCTACCATGTCTTTGGTCCTGTGGATTACCTGGGATGCAGTAGAAACAGTGAGCTTTTAGCATTACAATTTTTCACATTACTTCAAAAAGCATGTTAAAAAAATAAATTCAGTAAAGTTGCAAAGTATGGAATCAATACGCATAAATCAGTTTTGTTTCTATACACTAATAACAAACAATCAGAAAAATTAAGAAAAGAATCCCATTTACAATTCCATCGGAAAGAACAAACTGTTTAGGAATAAATTTAACCAAGGATATGAAAGACCTATACTCAGAAAACTATAGGACACTGATAAAGAAATTGAAGACACAATAGAAAACAATATTCCATGCTCATGCATCAGAAAAATTACCATCATTAAAATGTTTATTCTGCCCAAAGCCATCAACAAACAGTGCCAGGAAAACTAGACACCAGACTCCAAAGAACGACACTGGTCACCATCTACACTGCACAAAAACTGACTAAAAGCCCAAAAGGTTCCATATTAAACCCTTTCTCTCCTGGGTCCCCTGAAGATGCACCCCCCCCACCCAGCAGTCAGCTGCACTGGAAGTTTCTGCCCACCTGCTCATTTCTTCCTCTTGTGGCATCTCCTCACCAGTGGGTCCTGAGAAAATCCAGCTCCTGTCAGTGTGGACACTGCCCAATGGTCCAGAAACCTAAGCCCTGATGGGAGACAAAGCTCCTTGTCCATTTGTCATGGAGCAAAGTCTGTGGGCAGGCTGCACCTGTGCCCGCAGGGTCAGAGAGGTGGGTTCAGCGCCCCCTGTGGGACATCAGAGAAGTGCCGGGAGCACCACACAAACCCAGAGGCCTCATCCCAAATGCAGTTCTGCTTGCTGTATGTACTAAAATTGAAAATCCAAACTAAAATGGAGCCAAGTATCTCACCATATCTTCTCAAAAGATAGTTAAGGAACAATTAATTAGAAACTATATGTAATGAAATGAATGTAGACACAAACTTTACAACTTAAACCAAAATTCACTCAAAATTCCCATAGACAAATTTAAATTAACAAACTATAAAAATTCTAGAATCTGAGAACAGAAGAAAATCTACATGACCTTGGGTCTGGTGATCCATTTTAAAACACACACCAAAAGTCTATCAACAAAAGAAAAATAATTAATAATGTAGACTTTATAAAATTAAAAATTTCTACTCTATGAAAGACCCTATTAGGAAAACCACAAACTGGAAGAAACTATTTCCAAAACACATATCTGATAAAGGATTTGTACGCAATTAAAACTTGGTAAAGATTGAAACACACACCTGGCCAAAGAAGATAAACAGTAAATAAGCATACAACAATATACTCAAGATGCTGGTGGAATGCATGTACAACCTACTTTAGAAGACAGTTTGGCAGTTTTTTCCAAATCTAAACAGTCTCACCTTAGGATCCAAGAAGAATACCTCTTGTATTTAGACAACTGTTTTGAAAAACTGTGTTCAAACAAAAACTAGCATTAAGTAATGCACAGCATCTCTATTCATAATGGCTAAAAACTTAAAGATATCAGGATGTCCTTCTGTAAATGAATTCGTAAGCAAATTAGAGGACATACATCTCAAGGGGAGCAGAATACACCACCCTAAAATATGCCCATTTGACAAAAAGATTATTTTGGACTGATTAAACAAAAAAATAGTAGACCCAGGAGAATCCTTGAAAACCCAGTAGAAAATGCCCTTTTGTGAAGTAAATTTACATTTACTAAGGATATCTCCATTTGTAAGGGTGTGTCCCTCTCTGGACCAGGAATTGAATGATGACTAAATATCAAGAAAAACTTGTCGAAGGAATAGGCCTGGATGTAAATCTGCATAACAACCATACCCTTGTTTACTGTGCTTTGCCTAATAATCTCCCTTAAATGGCTTCCTCCATTCCCTAACATCTTTCTTTTGTTCTCAGCTGAAGGTAGCATTTAAGGTAATGGCTTGGGCCATTTCAGAGAGTGACTCAGTTTTCCTGGGTATCTTTCAAGTATACAGGAGGTATGCATGGTGTATATTAAACTTCCTATTGTTTTTCTCCAGTTCATCTCCCTTTCATTACAAGGGGGGGGGTTCCCAATGAAGAACATAGAAGAGTAGAGGGAAAATTATTTTCCCTCTCATAAAATGCAATGCAACAGCATTCGGAGATATAAAGGAATGAACCATCAACCCGTGCAAAAGAAAAAGGATAAATCTAACACATTGCTAAGTGAAAGAATCCAGTCTGAAGTGCTACACACTGTATGACCTCATTTATATGACATTCTAGAAAAGGCAAAACAGACATGGTAAACAGTTTATGGAATATGTGGTTGAAATAGTCCATATGATACTTTAGTGGTGAATACCTGTCATTATGCATTTGTCTACATCCACAGATTTTTACAACCCAACAAGTAAATTATAATCTATTCAAATTTAGTTACTTAGGATATGGGAGTGTCAAAGACTGGAGTACAGAATATAACAAAGAATCTAACTGATTTACAAATGTATGAAAAAACTCACTGTTGGTGGTGGAGTTACAGACAAAGGGAGAAGGTTACAATATCCATGTCATAACAGATCAGGTTGGAGACATCAGTATAAACTATCTTTAGCCTAATAGAGATACACATAGTTCCACATGGAAATCTTTATAATTATATGTATATGTATAGGCTGGGATACGTGCATATATTTCCATGCATTATCAACTGAGCCTATTTAGCTCCCACATGTAAGTTTTTAATACTGTTCTCTAATAAAAGGAACAGGGCTCTTTGAAGAAAGGGCTGATACTAGGACTGAGACAGTAAATATGTGAAGCAGGATAATCTTAAAATATCAGAAAGTGAAAAAGTACCAAAAAAAAAAAAAACCCCACTTAAGAAAAATTATGTAAAATGAGAACAGGAGCAAATGGAAAAAGCTCTCAATAGCCAAAGCAAGAATGAACTAAACAGTCTAATAATGCAGTACTGGATTATAACCAGAAGTTTACAATAATTGTTCACATGTCCAAAAATAAATTACACAGTTTTCTATGAATGGTGTTAAATAGAAATCTCCTTTGCAGAAAGATTCTAAACAATTCACATAGACACTCAGCTGTCCATCAAGGATGTGAAGCTAACTCCCCTCTCCTCAACTGTGGGTTCTGCATTATGACTTCCTCTTAAATAAGACACACAGGATGGACGTGGGAAAAAATTAACCTCACTGTGGGAAAACTTGACAAACACTACCTCACCGAGGTGACCAAATTTAAGAATATAAGTGATGAATTCCCTTGAGAGCCTGTCCTCTTGATATATTGTGAAGAGGAAGCACTTTATCTCTGTAATCTGCATTTTCAAAAGCCAAGTCTAATCACAACAAAAACACCAAGAAAACCCCAGTGCAGGGCAGTCTACAAAATACCTGACCAGTCCTCCTCCACACTGTCAAGGTCATAGAAACAAGTAGAGTCTGAGCAACTGTCAAGGCCCAGGAGAGACTAAACAGACATTATGACCACATGTCCTTTGTGATCCTGGAACAAGGAAAGGTATAACAAAGGGAACATGAATATAGACTTCAGTTAATAATAAAGTATCAATATTTGTTCATTATTTGTGATGATTCTGTAGAAAATTAGACAGGAAAAATTAAAAGTCACATAAGAGAAACCTATTGTAACAAACTGGAAATCTAGAGGAAACAGGTGATTTCTTTGTAAAAACACATTACCAAAATGGACCCTAAATTAAGGAAAATACAAAAAGACTAATTAAACACTGAGGAACCTCTTCCCCCTACTGGTTATCCTCTTATCACTGTTCCAGGGTTTCCCTCTCCCAGGACAGGGAGGGAACAGGCACAGAGCTGTTTGGCAGCTCCCCAAATATCTGACCCCACCCAGTATCTTCATCTCCCCCAGCCATGCCCCACCCAGTGAGGACACCTGAGGATGGATCAGGAATTTGATTCAGATGTGTCAACTAGGACTTTTTCTTATTCCCAGTTGTAATGCCAACTGGCCCGAGGCAGGGGAACACAATCAGATTCACAGGTTGCATCAGACCGAAACTCTCTGGACCACCCAGTTCCAGAAACTGACCTGGGGACTTTGCACCCGGCCCAGCCTTCCCGCCTTTCGAGGGGCGGGACTAACGGTCCCCCAGGATACCCGAAAAGACCACCAAATAAGGAATACCCTGCGCCCTCCCAGATTCACCACACCCCTTTCCCTTCTTCCCCTATAAAATCTTGCCCAACCCTCGCCCGGGTGCGACTTCTCGGGCCCCTTTCTCTCGGACCAGTGAACCTCACCCGGGAGCGCTCCCTAATAAAGCTCACTTGAAGCTTTCCTCTGTTTCGCGGTGCCGTTTGTTAAGATCCGACCTTACACCAGTGACTGGACACACTTACTGAAGTAAAATAAATTAGTATTTATTGTAAGGGTAGAAATAAATTAATACTGGCAAGTGGCAAGTTTAAGAATGGGTTTGGACCTGGCAGGTCCAGTGACTCATACTATCTCAGTGTGGTCTTGCTCCTTTCCAAAACTCTGTCCTGCTCAGTGCCTTTGGGTGACCCCATTCACAGGCACAGTCTCTCACTGCCCTTGGACCAACAGCAATTCTAGGCTGACAACCACTCACCATCCTTTTTCCAAGAAAGAGCTTCTCCTTTTCTTGGGTACCAAGAAAAGTCATGGTTTTAAATTCCTTTGGCCTGGCTTGGGTTACATTCTCACCCTTGACCCATCACAGGAACCAGAAGATGTAAAATGGGACTGGCTAGATGTGGGTTGTAAACCCATCTTCGAGCTGGGTGGAACATTCTTCTGGAACTGTTTGGACTGGAAGCAGGTGAGATGTAATTCCCAAAGGAAAACTGAGGCACTAGACTTGGGCATGAGAACAGATGCTGGCTGAGAGAAAGCAGCAGATTCTATGTCAATGACAGCTCACTGCACAGCACCCTTTATCCAAAAGGAAAAAAGGGGTTCACTTAGGGTCAGGGGCTGCAGCTACTCATCCAGTGTGCTCTTACTGCCCTCTCAAGACTGCAAGAAGTTCTTTCACTTGCTGAAAAGGCAGGATCGTTGGTGGTGGTAAACTCAAGCCTCCTGCCTTGGGCATCAGGTCCTCACATCTCAGGGTTTGGCCCATGATAGCCTATGTGCCCTCAGAAGACACACAGACCTCATTCCTGCCCCTGAGAGGTGGGAACCCTTGAGTCATGCCATCTCCCTGGCCATATTAATTACCCTGAAGAACAATGCTGCTCATTTTCCAGTTTCTTCTCTGTCCTTTACTAAGGGAAGAAACCAAATGCTAGGGTGGTAAGGAAACTCTTGTGCAACGAAGTAATGGGAGGTTCAAGAATTATTCCATGCTGGGCTTCTCTGGTGGCGCAGTGGTTGAGAGTCCGCCTGCCGATGCAGGGGACACGGGTTCGTGCCCCGGTCTGGGAAGATCCCACATGCCGCGGAGTGGCTGGGCCCGTGAGCCATGGCCGCTGAGCCTGCGCGTCCGGAGCCTGTGCTCCGCAACGGGAGAGGCCACAACAGTGAGAGGCCCGCGTACGGGGTGGGGGGGAAGAATTATTCCATGCCATGGAATCCATAATTGGCAGGCTTTCCAGAGGCCACATGGATGCATATGGCTCTCAAGACCATGCAGCCTCAGTATGAACCTCCCATTGGGAGGCCCAGTTACTCCCATATCTTTGATTCTTAATGAATATGAATGTCAAAATTTCTAACAACCGAAGGGACAAAGGATTGCAGGGCCATGGTCTGCTGTATGGTTGTTGTGTCAGGGACACACTCAAATGTTTAGCGTTATTACCTCTCTTGGCAGGCTATGAGACTGTGAAGGCTGTGAAGAGGAGGACCTTTTCTCAACCATATGGACACTGATAGTTGAAACATCTCAAAGGAATGTCTGCACTGCCCAGGTAGCTGTTCCATTGCCCAGCAGCATGGTCAGCTCAGTAATTGTCCATGGGGTCTTGACAGGGCCCAGGCTGGACTGAGCTAGAGGACCACAGATGCCTGCCTGGATGCTCAGAGGTCAAGGACTGTCCTGCCTGAGACTTGATTGTCTATTGATGCCCACTCAGATGGGACAAAGCATGCCTGCAGTCCCAGGAGGGTCCCACCAGCCCTCAAGTAGGCTGGGGGCTGGCAGGTTGCTACACCCAGTCCTGTATAAATCCACACATATCCATTGAGTACCCTCCTGTCTGGGCTCTGCTAGAACCTGGGGCTGCCCAGGCAGAGTGGAGCGAGCACCACCTTTCCCAGATGGGAGGGCAGGAAGAAACCTGAGTGACTTGACACCTTCCACAACCCTTGACTAACATCGAGTTTGATTTGAAACACTCGGAAACAGTACAGACATTTCATTCTTCTCTCAGAGCCCAGGACTGGGGGATAGAAAAACAGTGGTCCAGCTCAACTCCCTGACTCACGTGTGACCCTGGGCAAATCGTGTCCATCCTAGAGACCTCAGAGAGGAGAAGGGAAGAGCAAAGGGGGCCAGTTATGCTTAAACCTAACCCTAACCCTAAAGAAATCTAACCTCTAACCCTAACACCCTAAGCCCAGACCCCTAGACCCTCTACCCTGACTCTCCAACCCTGACCCCTGACCCCTAAACCCTGACACTGACTTAAACCCCAGACCTAAACCCTAGCCTAGTGGATACTGAGGGTATATACCCTGGAATAAACCAAGCGATTCATGACCTTGCATTTAGCAATAGTTTCTTATATCTCAAACTAAAGCTCAAGCAATGAAAGAAAAAAATAGATCAACTGGAGTTCCTCAAAATTACAAACCTTTGTACATCAAAAGAGGCTATCCAGAAAGTAAAAGACAGCCCAAAGAATGGAAGAAAATATTGGCACATTGTATCTGACGAGAGCCTTTATCCAGAATCTATCAAGAACTTTTACCACTCAACAAAAGAGCAACCCAATTTTTTAAATGGACAAAGGACTTGAATGGCCTGCTCTCCAGACAAGGCATACAAATGGTCAGCAAGCACATGAAGAGATGTCAAACATCAGTAGTCGTGATGGAAATGCAAATTAAAACCACAACTTCTCACACACATTAGAATGGTTATATTAAAAATAAATAAAAATAACAAATGTTGGCAACAATGTAGAGAAATTGGAACTCTTAAACTTTACTTGTGGAAATGTAAAATGGTGCAATCTATGTGTGCTAAATTTTGGCATTTTCTCAAAAATATAAAAATGTAATTATCATAGGTTTCAACAACTCCACTCCTAGATATATACCCAAAGAATTGAAAGCAGGTGTTCAAATAAAAACTTGTACACCAATATTCATAGTAGCACTATTCATAATAGCCCAAGGTAAAAACAATTAAAATGTCCACCAATGGGTGAATGGATAAGCAAAATAGGGTAGATCCATAAGATGCATTATTCTGCCATATAAAGGAATAAAGTAAAATGGTGCAAGCAGCTGTGGAAAACAGTAGGGGGGCTCCTCAAAAACTTAAACATAGAATTAACGTAGAATCCCTCAATTCCACCCCGGGGTATACACCCAAAATATTTAAAAGCAAGGACAGGAACAGGTATTTGTACACCATATTCATAGCAGCATTATTCACAGTAGCCAAGAGGTGGAAGCAACTGGAGTGTCCTTCAGCAGATGAATGGATAAACATAATGTAGTATATACACAATGGAATGCAATTCAACCTTTAAAACTAAGGTAATTCTCACACAGGCTACAATGTGGTTAAACCTTGAAGTCATTACGCTAAGTGAAACAAGCCAGACACAAAAGGACAGACATTCTGAGTCCACTAGTATGAGATATCCAGATAAGTCAAATTCAAAGACAAAAAGCAGAATAAGGTTGCCAGGAGTTGAAGGGAATGTGTTTAATGGTTACAATTTCACTTGGGGAAAATGAAAAAGTTCTGGAGATGGATGGTAAGGATATTTTTACAACAATGTGAATGACCATAACGCTATAGAAGTGTATACTTAAAATTATTTAAATGATGTTATATTTTTAAATCACAATGAAAAAAAAATGATACATGTTAACGGCATAGAAAAACACTGAAAACCTCCTAAGTGAAAGAAGCCATACATAAAAAGTCACACAGATCATACTCATCTTGTACACTTTAAATTCACGAAGGTTTTCAAAACGAGGGAAAGCCCCAGTGATGGTTCCAGAAAAGGAAAACTGGATTAGAATGGAAAAAGACATTTCCACAAAGGTGGGGCAGCTGCTGAAAGTTGAAGTGGTCCTGTGGATAGGATTGTAATGTGGAAACCATAATTATTCCTCATTTGGGGGCTATGTGCTGGTTCCCTGGGAGAACCCAGGGTGTTTGGTGTGAACGTCCTAGAAAACTTTGTACTGCTATTTAAAGTTTAAACATTTGAAATTTACTAGAAAATAAATTACTTTTCAATACAACCATGTCAGTAACATGCCAGAAAATCAGAGATGACATCAAACATTGCTATAGAGGCCAAGACTTACCCAGACCAAATTCAACCAAAGTGGTGATGCTAATCGCCCTTGTAGGAGTCCCCATGGTATTAAGAGGCACCGTGGTAAGATTATATTAGTAGCCACTATGTCTTGGGTGCTGTGGATGACCTGGATATAGTTGGAACAGTAGGATTTCTGAATTCTAGTTTTCTACGTAAAACCACCAAAAGACTGTCAGAACTAAAAAATGAGTTCAATAAAACTGCAGGATCATTTGTGATTCTATACACTAATAATCAACTATCAGAAAGAGAAATTAAGAAAACAATTCCATTTACCATTGCACCCCCCAAAAAGCTAGCAGTAAATTTAACCAAGGACTTGAAAGACCTGCACACTGAAAACTGTAAGACATTGATGAAAGAAACTGAACAGACACCAAAAACTGGAAAGATATCCCATGCTCATGGGCGAAAATATTGTTAAAATGTCCATTCTACCCAAAGCAACATACACAGTCACGACCAAAATTTCAATGACATTTTTCACAGAAACAAAAAACAATTTGTGTGGAGCCACAAAGGACGCAGAAGAGCCAAAGCGACGCTGAGAAAGGAAAACAGGCTGGAGGCATCTCCCTCCGTGACTTCAATCTACATTATGAAGCTAAAGGCACCAAAAAAGTGTGGAATTGGCACAGAAACAGGCACACTGGCCAGAGATCCCAGAAAGAAACCTACAGGTACGTGGTCAGTTAATTCACAAAAAAAGGAGCCGAGAACATACACCGCGGAAAGGACAGTTCCCTCAGTAAACGGTGCCGGGGAAAATGGACGACACACGCCAAGGAACAACACCGGCTAAAACCTGACTAAAACCCCACAACTTTCCACAACAAGCCATTCCAGTTCTGGGTCCTGTGAAGACAGACACCCCCCAAGAGTCGGCCGCACACAGGAACCTTCCCCCCTCTTCTCACTTCTCCTCACCTTTTCCGTCAGCCGCATCACCGCCCCGCCGGTCCTGAGGAGACGGGGCTCCCGTCAGCGTGAACTGGACTCCACAACGTCCCAAAGCCGAAGCCTCAGCAACTCCTGAGGAGACTTGGCTCCCATTAGCGTGGACTCGACCCTGTGTTGTCCCGAAGCCCCCGCGCTGTCAGCATGGACTCAGCCCCATGTGTTCCAGAAGCCAAAGCCCCCGCGGGTCCTGAGAAGACAAGATTCGCGTCAGCTGCCCGCGGAAGCCAGGTCCGCGGGCGGAACACGCGTTCCCAAGGGGGATCAGAGAGGCGGGCTCTGCGTTCCCTGCCAGCCAATGGGAAAGTGCAGACCAAGCCGCCCTCACAGTTTAGTGGAGACCCCACCCACTGAGGGCGGTTCTGCTAGATCCCTTAAACTGGAAATTCAAACTGAAATAGAGCCAATATCCCCTAATTTCTCCAAAACAGTTAAGGAACAATTAACTTGAAACAGTATGGAATGAAGTGAATGTAGACACAAACTTTAAAGCTGACACCAAAGTCACTGAAATTTATTAACAGTTAAAACGCGAAACTATCGAAATTACAGATATAAACATAGAAAATCTACATGACCTTGGGTTTGGTCTGTAGATAGTAAGTTTTGAGTTTTAACACACAGAAAGCCAATCCACAAAAGAAAAAAGTAATATTGTGGACTTTATAAAATTAAAGATTTCTACTCTGAAAGACCTTATTCAGAAAATCAAAAGACAAGCCACAAACTGGTAGAAAAATATTTGCAAAACTTGTATCTGATAAAGGATTTGGACTCAAAATAGACAAAGACCTGTAAAACAACCCCATTAAAAAAAAAAAAAAAGGGGTAAGGATCTGAACAGACACCCAGCCGAAAAGGATATACAGTAAAAATCATACAAAAACATGCTCAACATTATATAGCTTTAAGGAATTACAAATTAAAATCATGAGATAGCACACCTATTAGGACTGCTAAATTCAAAATATGACAATATCCACTGCTAGAGGGTGAGGAACAACAGGAACTCTCCCTCCTTGCTGGTGGGATGCACGTACAGCCACTTTCTAAGACAGTTTGGCAGTTTTTTCCAAACGTAAACAAGTCTCACCTTGGGATCCAACAATCACGCTCCAAGTATTTAGGCAACTGCTTTGAAAATCTATGTCCAAATGCAAACAAAGATGCAATTATGCACAGCAGCTCTACTCAAAACAGCTAAAAACTTGAAGAAATCAGAATGTCCTTCAATAGATGAATGCATAAGCAAATTGGGGTACATCCATGTCAAGGCGAGTAGAATATGCCACCCCAAAATATGCCTATCTGGCATAAGGATTATTTCAGTCTGCTAAAAACAAACAAACAAAAATTAAAAACTCTCAGAAAACTGAGAAGGACATTTACAGTAGAGAAATCTCCATTTATAAGGTCATGTCCCTCTTTGCACCAGAAATAGAAGGATAATTAAAACTCAAGTAACTCTTATCAATGGAGAAGTCCTGACTTAAATCTGCAAACAATCATACCCTAGTTTGCTGTGCTTTGCATGATAACCTGCCATGACTGGCTTCCCCCCTTCCCCAACATCATTCTTCTGTTTTTAGCTGAAGTAGGTATTTAAGGTGATGGCTTTGGTCATTTCAGGGAGTGACTCAGTTTTCCTTGGTATCTCCCCTGTATACAGCAGGTATACATGTTATTAAACTTCTGTTTTTCTCCTGGTAATCTATCTTTTATTACAGGGGTGGGGTGTCTCAATCAAGAACCTAGAAGGGTAGAGGGAAAATTGTTTTCCTCCCACGCACATGCAATGGAATACTACTCAACAGTAGAAAGGAATGAACCAACAACCTGTGGAAAGACGTGGATAAATCTTCAGTATATATTGCTAAGTGAAAGAACCCAGTCTCAGGAGGCTGCACACAGTATGACCCCATTTATGACATTCTAAGAAAGGCAAAGCTACGCTACATAAATGATAAGCAGATCATGGGGTGGGTGGTTTGAAGTATTCCATGTGATCCATTAGGATGGATACCTGTCACTATGCATTTGTCTAAGCCCATAGATTTGTATAGCCCAAGGGGTAAATCATAGTCTATTCAAATTTAGTTATTTAGAATGTAAGAGTGCCACAAGATGGAATACATAATGCAACAGAATCTAACTGTTGGAAATGTATTGAAAAAACTCACTGTAGGGAATGGGGTAAAAGGTGCTGACCTAAGTTAACTTTGGAAATGAATGGAATCTGTAGACTAAAGGCAAAATGGACCATACATAAACAGAGGACTTTATTTTATGAAGTTCTTTCCAGGCTGTAGTAGCTAACAATTCTGAAACCACTGTACATGTAATTTGAAAAGGAGAAATTGAGGCAGGAGACAGATGGGCTCCAGGCTAGACATTTACAACTGGCCTCCTGTTCACACTTCCTGGGGTGAGAAGAAGATGGGCTCCAGCCCGGACATTAATTACCAGCCCCTGGTTTACATCTCTTGAGACAAGAAACAAACAGGCTCCGGACTACATATTTATGACCGGACTCCTGTCTATATTTCAAGATCTGCACTTTGATATAAGAAACAACAACAGAGGACTTCCCTGGTGGTGCGGTGGTTAAGAATCTGCCTGCCAATGCAGGGGACATGGGTTCGAGCCCTGGTCCGGGAAGATCCCACATGCTGTGGAGCAACTAAGCCTGTGCGCCACAACTACTGAGCCTATGCCCTAGAGCCTGCAAGCCACAACTATTGAGCCCATGTGCCACAACTACTGAAGCCCGCGCACCTAGAGCCCATGCTTCACAACAAGAGAAGCCACCGCAATAAGAAGCCGGTGCACTGCAACAAAGAGTAGCCCCCACTTGCCGCAACTAGAAAAAAAGAGTAGCCCCCACTTGCCGTGCACAGCAACGAAGACCCAACGTAGCCAAAAATAATTAATTAATTAATTATTTTAAAAAGAAACAACAACAGGAATAGGGTAGATAACCGAACATTGGACACTTTTATGGCAGGGACAGAGAGGGGCTAAACCCTGTTAAAAGATCGAGGTCCTGCATTTCCCATCCTTGGGGAAAGGGAAACATTGCACATGCGCAGAAAGGCTCCTTGGGGGTCAAAAAGGAGGGGGCGACACCCCATAATATGTGATGTTAAGGCCGTCCCATAGGCCTCTGGGCTGTAATCCATCTTGGAAAAAAGTTGGGCATGCATGTTAAGGACAGTCCTAGGGCAGGGCAGGTGTGGAAAAAGAAACCAGATAATTGGCCAAAGGTAAACAAAGACCTGGAAGAACTGCCTTACATAAATGACTTAATTACTTCTTTACTGCGCTCAGCCTCATTAGGGAGGCTGCCCGCACCCTTTCTCTCCGGCTGTGTATCTCTGCCTTGCTTCTATCTTAACTAAACAAACTGTTTTTCTGTGTGCTCTCCCATGTGTTGTTGTGCTATGTCTCATAATAAAATTTGTACCTGTTTTTACAGTTTTTGCCTCCATGAGAAATGCATTTTCACTGGGGGCAAGGGCGAGGGGGTGTAGTGGCTAGGGTTCCTGGTCTTCATCCAGGCTACCCAGGTTCAATTCCTGGGCAGAGAACTAAGATCTCGCTTCACGCCACCACTCACCGCTGCCTCACTATCAAAATGAATTGATAAATGGCAGATGGTGGGAGCCAGACTCCTCACTGTGGGAGTGGGAATTTACAGATAAGCAAAGCAATAAGAGAATGAAGCTGATCCCCTGACAGCCACTCCTTTCTGGCTCTGAGTTGCTTCCAACAGGACCGCAGTCACCTGCTTGTAGTCTGCTGTGACCCATCTGCCATTTCCTCTTCCTCCCTGCCATGATTCCAGTGACATTTCCAGCCTGGACCCCTCTCCCAGGCCAGACGTATCTGTCCAGCCACTGCATCCCCATCTCACCCTGGGGGCTAACAGGCCCCTCAGAGGACTGTGATCCCGCTGCTCCCCAAACCCCAGGAGGCAGCCCCACCTTCCCTGGTTGCTGAGCCCAGACACCTGGTGTAACAGAGTAGGACCCTATGGGGCCTTCCCAGGACAGACCCTCCCCCCCATATCCTCTGCTGTAGCTCCTCTCTGAAGTACCTAGATAATAGTATCTGATGCACACTTCCTGAGTTGTTTTACAGATGCTAAAACCACCACCAAATGGAAGAAATTAACTACTTGATGATCATCAACACAGAGCTACTGGTGCATAATAATTTGTAATGTTAACTGCTGTGTTACCTCACCATCAACCAGAGAATTGGGCACCAGCTGATCACATACCCCGTGACCACTCTCCCTCACCTGACCTTTAAAACTGCTTTGCTGAAACCCTTCAGGGAGTTTGGTGTTGTAGAGCACAAGCCACCTGTCCTCCTTGTATTGACACTTTTACAATTCAAGCTTCACTTTTCTTCACCACAACTTGGTGTCAGTAGACTGGTTTTACTGCACTCTGACACATGGACCCAAGTTTGGTTCAGTAACACTGGAGCCTCCCAGGCTCCTACTTCCTTGTGCCCCAGTGACTGTCAGCTCCTCCTCCAGAGTCTAAGGCCAGTTCCCACGCTAATTCCCCTCTACACCGACAGCCCTGGCCCAAGCCCGATCTTGTGCCTGGTTCCTCCATCAGGCCCTGACAAAGCTCCCTACCCTCACCGTGCACCTCACGTCCCACCCCGAATTGGTCTTTCTGAAGCATAAACAAGACCATGATTCTCTCCCACCTGTAATCCCCCATATGTTTCCCCACTTTGCTGGGGTGACTTGTGGGAGAGACATGTGCCAAGGCTCTGAGAGTCCCGGCATCCCCACTAGGCTGCTGGCTCCTGGGTCCCCTGCCACTGAGCACCTCAGCAGTCCAGGTGACACGGCACAAAACCCCAGAACTTCTCACCTCAGGATGGGGCTGGCACTCCCGCTGCCTGATCAAAGAGAGCAGAGGAGGGTTCCCCAGCTGGGCACAAGGTCTGCACAAGTGGCCTTTCCCTGAGCCATCAGATGATCCCCGTGTGACTTGAGGGAAGGAGGGACCAAGGCACATATTAGTTCCTAAGCAGGATGGTGTGGACTCAGTCGTGTCCCCCAAAATTCACATGCTGAATCCCTAACTCCCAGGACCCTAGAATGTGGCTGTATTTGGAGATGGAGTTTTTAAAGAGGTGATCAAAGTAAAATGCAGTCACTAGGGTGGATCCTAATTCAATAGGACTGATGTCCTACAAGAAGAGATTAGGACACAGGCACAGGGGGAGACCATGTGAGGACACGGAGAGAAGATGGCTGTCTACACGCCAAGGAGAGAGGCCTCAGGAGAAACCAGCCTGCAGACATCTTGATCTCACACAGCATCCAGGACTGGGAGATGTCTGTTGTTTAAGCTGCCCTGTCTGTGGTATTTGTAATAGCAGCCCCTGAGCAGACTCACACACAGGGTAACTCAGGGCTCAAACTGGACAGAGCCCACTCTCCATTCCCCCATACGTGAGTTACAGGAGCCTCAGGAACTAAGGACAGGGTCCCCGAGGAGATGGACAAGATACAAGACCTTAGGCATAACACGACTGCATTCACGTTAAACGTGCCTGAACTACATTCACGTGAGATAGTTTTGTCCTGTATGTACACCCATATCAGCACCTGTCTGAACTGCAGACCTTTGGCTTCAACACCTCCACTGAGAGCATTAGCTTCACCTGCTGTAAACCACCTCCTATAGGATTTCCAGGACCACAAAACATCAAAGAGCTCATGCTGATGTGTAATCACATTTCGCAGGCCCCAGAGGCTGTGTGCTGGTGTCCGAGCCGACCCCCACAGCAGAGCCGCCCAGCTGCCCTCCAGAATCCATTTCCCTTTTTCCTGTTCACAGCTACCCTGCATCTTGCAGCTGGGGCACAGTGTCTCGTGTTTCCAAGAGGAAGCAGTGGAGGTGGTGAGGCCCTTGGCCAGCCTGCATCCTTGGACAGAGGGCTTGGTGCCCATGTGGTCACCTCACCCTGCTAGTTGGAGCCCTCACCTGGAAGCAGGGAGGAGAAACAAGGTAGACAGAGCCTGGACCCCTACACCCACCTGCCCTGGACTCTCACATGAAGGGGACAGAGACATCTTGAGCTTCAGCCCATTTTTGGGGGGACACTTTGTTCTAGTAACAAACCTTTGCCCTAAAAGCCAAGGTGCTTTACAAACCCCTCCCCCACTATAACAGAAAGTAAGGCTTAATCTCATCACACTTTTCTCAAACCACAGCTCATGTTGAGACCAGCGCTCAGGTGATGGTGCTTCAGAGCAGCCCCTTTAAAAGATCCCTGCAGTTCAACTCCCCCAGCCCTGCCTTCAGTTTAAGGGAGAAGTTTCCTTGACAACCTTGACAAACCTGCTCGGTTTCCTTGACAACCAAGCTTCGCAATCTCCCAAACTCTTCTCCTTCAAACATTCCTACTCTAGGCTTGATGAGCCTAAAGAGACAGTGCTGTCATCACGTGCCAGAAAGTGATTCCTCCAAGCCCGTAATTGTTGGTTACATGATGCTATTGATGGTGAAGTCCCGGAAGAGCCAGCTTTGCAAGGTAAACACTTCTGTACTTAACACTGTGTCCCTTTCAACAGACAGGATGGAGTGGCTGTTTTCATGGGTCCCATAGTGGAAGAGCTCACCTTCTGATGAAGCCAGGCCCTGATCATTTCCAGGTGATTCCAGGGTCTTAATTCTCCCCAGACCCCCACCCACATGGCTGCTGTCTGTGCCAGTCTATATGGGACCTTGGTAATCTCCTAAAATGAGGGTTATTTTATACACAGATAATGGGTTGAATGGTGAGCCCAAAAGATGTGTTCCCCCAGAACACGTGAACAGGACCATATCTGGGAAAAGGGTCTTTGTAGATGTAGTTAAGGATCTCGAGATGAGGTCATCTTGGGTCAGGGTGACCCTCAATCCAATGGTAGCATCCTTATAAGAGACAAAAGAGGAGAGACACAGACACAGAGGAGAAGCCACGTGAAGACGGAGGCAGAGATGGGAGGGATGCAGCCGCAAGCCTGGGGATGCCTGGAGCTCCCAGAAGCTGGAAAAGGCAGGAAGAACCCTATTCTGGAGCCTCTGGAGGGACTTCAGTCCTGCGACACCTTGATCTCAGATGTCTGGTCTCCAGGACTGGGGGAGGATGAATTCCTGTTTTAAACCACCCAGCTTGTGGTCATTTGTTAGAGAAGCCACAGAACAGTCCTCTCTGTGCAACCGACACAGAGTTGCTTAACGACTTCCCTGTGAGCAGTGCTGGGATAAAATGAGAACCAGGAGATGCTGCAGGCCCCCTGCATCCCTGCCTGGGCCCATCCAGAGTGATGAGGTCAGTAGGCGGATGCTGGCCACTGTGCTGCATGAGGGAGGCCCCATAGGTACCACTTGTTTCTTCCACCTGACACCACAGAGGCCTCCCCAGGACAGAGAAGACAGCCTGTCCCAGGCGGGTGGGAGCTCCTGGTGACACTGCAGGGGACATGAAAGGGAAGGACCAGGCAGGAGGGAGTGGGAACCCAGGCAGAGCCATGGGATTTGGGGCCCAAGGGGGCCTTTCTGGGTCTGAGCTGGGAGTGGGTGAACAGGTGGTGAGTGTGATTCAGGAAAGGTACTCTGGTGACGTGACACTGAACCTGCTTCTAGCCTTCCGGATGATCCCAAAAACAGGATAGTAAGACGGATCCAGTTAAAAGAAGGTAAGTGAATCCCTGTAAGAGGAGGCTCTGTGAGCTGGTCCCTGGAGGGGGGTGAAGGTAATGGACATGGAACCTGCTGGGAGTGGGCAGTCACCCTGGGCGGGCGGTGCAGACCCCACTCTGTGGCCGCACATCTGTGCTTCTGGCTGGGTTACTTGGCTTCTCAGAGCCTCAGCTTCCCAGTCCGCTTGTGGGGTGATGGTAGCATGGATTGGCTAGTAATTTTCTCAGAACAGGGTAGAAAGGGATCTAGTGGAAATTCCACAGAACACCGTCAGTATGGGAATCGCAGGCCCTGTTTCCCGCAGGTCTGTCTTCAGAATCAGGAGAGCAAATCCGAGCAGACTTGCAGCAGAGCCCAGGGATGGGCTCCGTTTGGTGGGTCCTCCTGTTTCCTTAATCTCGGAAGGAGCAGGCTCCAGTGCGCAGTGGCAGGTTCATCCCACACCAGGAAGCATCTGGACCTCAAGGCCCAGCAGCCCCTGAGTCCTGTGTCTGGGCCCCCAGGAGGCAGACGGGACATCCCAGCCTCCTCCTCAGCCCTCTTCCTGACCAGAACATTTGAAATCCAGGCCGTCATTAGGGAGAAGCAGGGATGGGGGTATCTCATGTGGGAAGAGGACATGGGGTAGCTTCTTGTGTATGTGGATGTCCACACCAGGAATGTGGGTCAGTGGGACACGGGCACTGGGAGGGGCAGACGGTGGGCCTGAGTAAGCAGGGCGGGGCCGGGGGTCCCAAGGAGGGGGCACGTTGAGCTTTGCCTGAGCCGGACCTCAGACTCCACTGGCCTTCCCTCTCCTGCTCACTGTGGGGGAGGAGCTGAGCAGCGTTGGTGGAATGACCACTCTCATCCCCAGGCCCTGCCAGCATTGGTCTTTCAGGCTCTGGGTTGGGGAGCCTGAGGAATGCAGGTCCAGTTCTGTGCACCAGGGAGGCCTGGAGGGGTCGGGCAGGAAGCTCTGGTGTGGTCATCAACTGTGAGGAAGCTTCCAAGCCTGTGTCCAGTAGGAGCTCTCACCTTGCACGGGGTTTCAAGTCCATAGCACAGATCACCTTCTAGCCACTTGGTTTGTTTTCTAGACACAAAGCAAAGTCCTAATATTTACTATGTTCACTGCCTGTAAGAAGGCACATCTGATCTGGCGCCAGGTGCTGCCTCTGGGTCCCTCCTGACTGGATGCCCGGCAGCCAGTGTCACCGCGTCAAACTGTCAGGTGGTATCAGGCGTGGGGGGACAAGAGCACACGGTCCAGGCCCACGAAGGGCCGTGCTGTCCACGGAGCCGGTGCTGTGGCTGTAGGTGTTCCCTCCACCCAGCCCACAGGCAGAGACCACTGTCTCCTTACAGATTGCTACCAAGTTAAGTCGTATGGACCCTGCTCGGGCCCTAGCCTGGCTGAGGCTCTCTGCCTGGATGGGGAAGATTTCCTTTTTCCATTCAGGTTCAAGTAGGTGAATAACGAAACCAGAGCTGCCACCGACACAGCACAGGCTTTATTCAGTGGCCAAAGAATGGAGAAGTGGGAGCTAAGTTCACAGATCAACTTCTCGCCCACCTGGAGAGAGGGTTTAATTTTAAAGAGTAAAGACAAAGGGAGGAGAAGGGAGGCTAATGATGGGAGGCATATGCGTTTGTCCACTGGGGAAGGGGCAGGGCTTTTTCCAAGGGAGCGGGGTATCACTTCCTTTTTACCCTTTTTTGGTCCTTCATGTCCAGTCATGGCCACGGGTAGATGTGTCACTTAACATGCTGATATGGTAAATTCAACATATAATGAGACTCAGGGTCTGTTGGAGGTCAGATTCATAGCCATCTTGGTCCCAGCTGGTTCCATCTGATTTTTTTGTTTGTAGCTTCCTTTCTTATCTCTGGACCCTTTAACTTAAAGACTTCTGTTAACTCCTGCTGAAGGTGGGGGGTGGAGGACAGCCCTATTAAAGGTGGGTTCATGGGTCTTGAGCAGGGCCTGGAGCAGCTCTGACCACAAGAGGAGGAGGCTGAGATGGGCAGTCGGTCTGACACCTGCACTGGGGCCTGTGGTCTGTATGTGGAGGCAGTCAGCAGGGGGCTTGTGTCAGGGAAGGTCCTCAGTGTTTACAAGGAAGATGTATCCAGATGCAGAGCTGCCTGCAGATGCTGCTACAGAAACCCCTGATTCCTTCCTAAGGATATTGGAGGTGGGGGGGCGGCATTCAGGCAACAGGGCAAACAGCTTGTTTTGGAGGCTCTTGTGGGGAAGCGGGGACCTAGCAACAGGGGCTCAGCCTGCAAAACCCCAGAACCCCTCCCAGAACAGCTCAAGAACCGCTCCTGGAATGGCAAGAAGTGCTTCTTCCCACCTACTAGACGGGGAGGGAAGGGGTGGGGTCTGCAGGGCCACCCTCACCTTCGGGGACTTGCTGGGAGGCTCACAGGACTCAGCACATGCTTGTGGCTTCTGTGCTCACAGCTGAGATGGGTCACAGCACGCAGTAAGGATGAATGGGTGGGAGGGACCCTGCTCCAGTCACCTCATGACCCTTCATGCCCCCTCCTTCCCTCGAGGGTCTCTAGGGTGTCTCTTTCCCCAGCGACGAAGGGCAGAACCATGACAGTTACCCCCGTCCCCGTCCCCCCAGGGAAGCTCATTAGAGACTTGGCACCTGGCTGGCACCCGCCACCCCTCGGCCCTGCCCCAGCCTTGGGATGGTGTTTCTCACCTACAGGCCTGCCCTGGGAAAGCGTTTTAACATTGTGTGAGAGTACAGTGTGGTTGTCCTGTGTGTCCCTGGAGGCTCAGGAAGCCACAGAGTTGGGGCATCTCCAGCACTGGGTGTCCCAGGTCATTTCACAAATCCAGAGACTGGGCTGAGGAGTGGAGGGAACTGGTCCTTTCCTGATCCACAGGGCTAGGATGCCCTATATGCAGGAGGGCCCTGGACTCAGCTTAACTATAACCTGGGGTCTCCTACACCTCCCCTGGTAGAGGCGCCCTGCAGATTCCAGGGCCTGGAGACCAGCCCCACTTTTGACCCCGACTGAGGGGTTGGGGGCCCTGAGACCACCCCAGGTTTTTTTTTTTTGTAGTCTCCCAGGACTCACTGAAACTCTATACTCAGTGTCAGAGTTTGTTATGGTAAAAGGATGCAGATACAATCAGCTGAGGGCAGAGGTCAGGAGTAGAGTTGGGGGTCCGTGAGGTGTGGCTGCCCATGGAAGTGCACCTGAGCCCTGGGGTACAGGTTTTCACTGGGGTCCATCTCGTCAATGTGGGGGACACGGTATGGCGGACCTTCAACTCCAGCCCCCGGGTGGGGGGGACTCAGGAAGCCCCACCACGTATCACGTGTCAGCACAGACCAGCCTGGAGCGAGGCCCACGTAGCACGGACACTCCAAGGTGACCTCCTGGAGCCAGGAGCAGAGGCCCGGCCTCTCTGTGGGCAGGTGAACCCACACTGCACAGGCCCTGGTGCAGTGCCTGTGCGCGGTCAGCACGGGCACACGCCGGTCAGCCAGTGTCCCTGTGCCTCACCCTGTGACCGCTGACCACACTGTCCCGCTCTGCTCCCAAGAGCGAGGACAGTGGAGGGACAACAGGGGTGGTGGGAAGGAGGCTGGGTCGTGGTCAGGCTGAGTGGGAAAGTGTCTGAGAAGGGAGAACACAGCTGCCCTTGCCTGGCGAGCCGGGACCTGACATGGTCAGTGATGCCTTGCCACCTCCGGGGGCAGGGCTGCCCCTTCCCGCGTCCTGCGGCAGGGTCACACATGTGTATACAGCAGGACGCACAGCACTGCGTGCAGCAGGCCTCATGCCTGCTCCTGCCATGCACTTGGGGGCTTGGTTATGGTGGAATATCCCGGTAGGACACGCCCCCGACTCCAGGAAGGATGTTGGAGTGAAGCGTGTGGGAGCATCTGGAAGGACCCCTCACCTGTCTGCTCAGGTAGATTGAGGACCCCGACCAAGGGTGGGCAGGCGGGGAGCCCCGGGAGGGTCCTGGGTCAGCCCTGAGGCTGGACAAGGGCTGTGGAGCTGGGGGTGAAGGCGGTGGAGATGAGGGGCGGACCCCACAGGAGACAGACCAGCCTAAGCAGCAGCATGGGGGTGGAGCTTGTGAAGACTGCAGCGGCGAGGGAGGCGGGGCCCGCAGCAGAAGGGCGGGGCCCGCGCGGGGCTGCGGGGAAGGGCGGGGCCTGCGGCTTAGGGTTGAGAGAGGGGCAGGTCGCCCTGACAGGTACGCACGGGATGGGGCATCCAGGGCCCCAGGTTTCTCCCAGAGGAGGCGCGGGGGTTATGCCCGGAGGGGAGGCGGCCAGTGACGGTCTTGGGTTTTAACAAGCACCGCGCCCAACCCCCCAAACCCCGGCCCGGGTGTGCGTTTCCTGCGGCCCCCAGCACAAAACGCCAGACGAGGGGCTGTAATATGACACACCTGCTCTCTGTCCTGGAGCCCGAGATCGAGGTGTCAGGGGCCGCTCCTCCTGCAGGCAGGTTCTGGGGACAGTCAGTCCCAGGCTTCTCCTAGCTCCTGGGGTTCCATTCTGGGCGTCCCGTGGCCCATCACCCCATCTCTGCCTCTGCCGTCCCATCACCTTCTCCTCCCGTGTCTGTGTCCAAACTTCCCCTCGTGAGGACCCCACACACACTGGTCAGCGCCAAATGAGTGGCTTCATCTCAACCTCGGCCGTTCTGCAGTGACCCCCCTGCACACGAGGTCCCATTCTGAGGTCTCAGGGAGTCGATTCATCTTCCCGGGAGCCTCTTGGGGTGACAAACACTTGGCGGTGACAAACAGCTCCTGGGGGTATGGGGGCAGGCGCTGCAAGGCAGGAATCCAGGAACTTCTTGGAGGAAGCTGTGTCCTGATTGGGGGAGGACAGACGGACAGGCAGAGGCAGAGGGAGGCGGAGGGGCTGTTGCCCCAGCCCTCTGAGAGTTAGGGATGTCTAGAGGGCCAGGCAGGGGCCAGCAGGATGGGGATGTCAGAAGCGGGCGGCCTCCTCTGCGATGTGCGCGGTCACTCAGGGGCCGAGGGCACGCCCTCTGTCTGCTCCCAGGAAGGTGCCGGCTGTGTGCTGCCTGCCAGTTTGGGCAAACATGGAAGGGTTTGAAGACACGTCCCTGGCCGCATGCAAGGAGACGTACCTTGGTCATGTCTGGGGACATAGAGCTGCCAGCCTGCTGGGGAGTGTGCGGGGTCAGTGGCACGTGGGGCTGCATCCAGGGCCCTGAGGAGCTGGACCTACCTCCTCCAGGCCTGGCCCCAACATGGACAGAGGGAGGCTGCCACTGTGGGCACTGCCTCTGGGCTGGGAGTGGCCAGCACCTCTGCTGACCTGTCACTGCAGCCAAGCCCAGGCTGCTGAGTGGCCGGGCTCCTGCTCAGTCCCTACGGGTGGGATGTGCGTGGACGTTGCAGGAAAGCTATGGGGCTCCTGCATCAACGGAGGCTGGTCATCCACTGGACTCAAGACAGGAATGAGCTGGATAGCAAGGCCGGCCGGAGGCACGGCCCGAGTGGGGAGGCCGCTGCATGTCCGTGTGTTCAGGACCCAGATGTGTTTGTAGAGACACTCGTCCAGATACCAAGGGGCTCTTTCCTCAGATGCCTTGTGTTTCATCATCTGGCAGGTGTGGGGATCCTGGGGCGACCGTGACAACATGCCACAACCCCGGGGGTCCCAACAGCAGAGATTTATCTCTCGCAGTTCTGGACGCTGGAAATACAAAATGAAGGTGTGGTTGGTTCCTTCTGGAAACTCAGGGAATCTGCCCCGGCCTCCCCCAGCTTCTCCGGTCTCCAGAAATCCTTGGTGCCCCATGGACTTGGGGCTGCATCTCCCCACCTCTGCCTCCGTGGTCATGTGGCTTCTCCTCTGTGTCTGGGTCCAGATTTCCCTCTTCTTATAGGACACCAGCTGTTGGATTTAGGGCTCTCCCTAATCCAGCATGACCTCATCTTAACCATATATGCAGAGACCCTGTTTCAAAAATAAGGCCTGATTCTGAGTTCAGAATGGATATAAATTTGGGGGGACGCTATTGAACCCCACAGCAGTAGGTGAGGTGTTGGAGGATGGAGGGAACGAGAAGTTCCCACTGAACTGACAGGGCATCGTGAGACCTAAAACCAAGGCAGGCAGCTCCGTGTAATCAATGGATCCGCTTATTATTGGGTAATTTACTCACAGGGTAGGATCAGGATATGGTGGACGACGATCGGAAGCATTTGCAGCTGTGCTCTGCATGGCCAAGGGGTCACCAGGACAATTTATGGTTAACATTGGGGGGTGCTTGGAAACAGGACGTGCATTCCTAAGTCAAGTTTCATGAATGGGTAACTGGTCACATGGGCGCCGGGAACACATCGCCAAAGGTCTTCATCGTTTGGGGAGTAACAAAGCATAGAGGCCACCTGGCCCTAATGATTATTAAACAGCCTCTGTTAACTAGAAAGGCCTTGAGGACAGAGAAGTGATTGACCACACAGTACAGTCCTGGGTAGGGTCAGTGGACGGACAGGAGGAGCTCTACTGGCCCAGGATGGCATCAGTTATGCTGACAGACAGCCTTACACGGTGCTGGGGTGGGGTGGGGGGAGTGGCAGAGGCAGGGCTGGGGAAGGTGTGGGCTTGAGCTCCGCAGAGAAAGGGACTTGGGCCCGGCAGTGGGGCGGGCCTGGCGCCTCAGGCGGGACAGGGTTGTGGCCCTAAAAAGTGACCTCACACTTGCTCGTAGGGACCCCTCTGTGCAGGGTGGACACGTCTGTGTCCAGGGTCACGTCCTGCTGCTTTGGGAGCTGACTGCTCAGACCTCTGTGTGATCTCTGCAGGCCAGCCTGAGCGGGAGCATATTGTGTCAGGAGCCTCAGGCAGGACACATCCTCAGGGTTCGGGGAGGACCCCAAGTGGGCCTTGGAGGCCAATTCTGCAGGGTGGCGGGGGGCAAGGGCTCAACTCCAACCATCGTGGGTAAGGTGAGCAGGGCAGGGGGCGTCCACACATGGCTGAGGTGGTGTTATCAGCTTACATAAGAAAATAACCTTTCACAGCTCCTGTGCGTTATGTAAAAATCATGTTTCTACCATGCGGGTTTTCAAGTAACTGGAGGTGCTCCATTCTTACTCTGCAGCTGTGCTTGTGGTCCAGCAGCAACCATGGACTGACTGCAGTGCTGTCCACTTCACCTGGCAGTTCCCAGCCTCGGAGTGAGAGGAATCAGGCCACAGCCCCTGGCGTGCAGGGCTGTGGTCAGTCGGTCACCAGTGCACAGCCACCAGCTGTTCACTGCTTGATGATAAAGCCGGCCAACCCTCCCAGTGGATTCTGTCCTGCGCTGTTGGGGATGCGTCTACACGTGTGCTGAGCACTGGATCTGCCTCTGGACCGTCCCTGTGTGGGGTCGTTCATGCCCTCATCTACACTCCACAGCCTCAACGTTGTCACCCAGGAAGCACCTGGGCAAGCAGACAGGGTCTTTCAGCAGAATTGGGAATTCCCTGTGCTGTCAAGTTGTTGATGTGATGAACAATGATTTTTCTTTAATTGTGGTAAGATATATGTAACATAAAACTCACCATTTACCGTTAAAGTGAACAACTCAGTGGCATTTATCAAGTTCACAATGTTGTGCAAGCACCACCTCTATCTGGTTCCCAAACATTCTCAGCCCCCCAAAGGAGACCCCATCCCCATGCCCATGAGCAGTCATTTCCCATTTTTCTTCCCTGCCCCCAGCACCTGGCACCACTAATCCACTTCCTGTCTCTGTGGATTTGCCTGTTCTAGATGTTTCCTATAAATGGAATCATACAGTTTGTGGTTATTCTTGGCTGAATGTTTGTGTCCCCCCCAAATTCACATGTTGAAATCCTAACCCCCAAGGTGATGTTATTAGGAGATGGGGCCTTGAGGAGGTGATGAGGTCATGAGAGTGGAGCCACTGTGAATGGAATCAGTGTCCTTATAAAAGAGACCCCAGAGAGTCCCCTTGACCCTTCCTCCATGTGAGGACACAGTGAGAAGACACCATCTGCAACCAAGAACAGAGCTTCACCAGAACCTGACCATCCTGACACCCTGATCTCAGACTTCTGGCCTCCAGAACTATAGGAAATATATTTCTGTTGTTTAAGCCCCCAGCCTGGTATTTTGCTACGGCAGCCCAAGCAGAATAAGACAGTGTCCTTCTGTGCCTGGCTTCTCTCACTGAGCATCTTGTTTTCAAGGTTCATCCATGTTGTAGCCTGTGTCAGAGCTTCACTCCTTTTCATGGCTGAGTAATGTTCCATCGTGTGGATGGACCACACAATGGACCACATTGTGTATCTGTTCTCTATTCACCTGTTGATGGTCATTTGGGTGGTTTCCACCTTTTTGGCTCTTGTGAATCATGCTGCTATGAACATGCATGTACAAGTGTTTGTGTGGACATGAGTTTTCCTTTCTCTTGTGTTTATATGTAGGAGTGGAATTGCTGAGTCATGTGGAGTGGAATTGCTGAGTCATGTGGTGACTCCATGTCTGACATTTTGAGGAACTGCCAGACTGTTTTCCAAAACAGCAGCATCATGTCACATTCCTGCCAGTGGTGTTTGAATGTTCCAATTTCTCCCCTTGTCATTGCCTGTCTTTTCGATTCTAGCACCTTAGCGGGAATGAAATGCTATGTCATGGGGCTTCTGTGAGCCCATCAGACCCTCACCCCTTTTGTAGCAAGTATTTTGTGACACTCCCCTCACTTTCTGAAATCAAATGCAGAGATAACGTAATCTCTCTACACATATAATTTAAATATAATTATATTTATGTATGTATCCATGCAGTTATAGTTACAATAGAGAGGAGCATTAAAGAGAAATATATTTTAATGAAATAATACATAATTTAATAGGTGAGTGCTTGGCTTCAACTACACTAAGTAATCAGATGTTTGCTTGAGATTTTCTTCAATTTAGATTTAAGAAAATGTAGATAACATTCAACTCGATTCAACCTTTATATTTAATGTTTTTAAATGAGGGCAAATAGGCATCTTTTTATATAATTTGAATTACTATTATTTGAATTATTATACTAAATAATTTGCATTTACGGGCAATTCAGAAACTCTGAGCCAGGAGATGTGATTTTCTAAAATGTTGGAGAATTCTTGTTCAAGTTCTGAATAACTATGAGAACAAGCTTTCCTAGAACCACATCATTGTGATATTCCTGCATAATTTAGCTTATCTTAAAGATATACAGAAATAACTTGTTTGAAGTGGAACAGAGTCAGATTCTCGGCTCAGAAAATCACTGGCAGGTCCTTCCCAGGAAGGGCAAGCAGGCACAGGGCAGCCCTTCCTGCAAGATGCCTGGCAGCTCAGGGCACACCCACAATGTGCCCGAGAACTGCAACCTTTGTGTTGACCCCAAATGCACAATTCCACCTGTACCTGGGAGACCCCAGCTGAGACCAGAGGTTCCCAAACAGGGACATGTGCCCCCCTGTCCAGGGCCCAGGAGAGCGCATGGTTTGGAAGGGGTCACTTTGCAGCTGCCCCTGAAGCTGGCCTGCCTGAAGCCCCTGTGTGCAGAGCAGCTCACAAGCAGAGGGACCCTGGTGCAACCCCCTCTTCCTAGGACAGTAAATCCTTAAGTTCCCATAAATGCAAGGCATCTTAACTTGGCTTCTATAATAAGTACAACACACAGGGCTGCTTAAAAAACAGACGTTTATTTCTCACAGTCCTGGAGGCTGGAAGTTCCAGAGCAAGGTGTCAGCAGGGCTGGTTCCTCCTGAGGCCTCTCTCCTTGGTGTGTAGACGGCCGTCTTCTCCCTGTGTCCTCATATGGTCATCCCTCTGTGTGTGTCTGTGTCCCAATCTCCTCTTCCTTATAGGGCACCGGTCGCGTTGGAGTATAGCCCACCCTAGTGACTTCATTTTACTTTAATCTCTTCTTTAAAGACCTCATCTCCAAACACAGTCCATTCTGAGACCCTGAGGGTCAGGACTCAACATGTGAATTTTGAGGACACGATTCAGCCCAGAGCAGGCACATGCGTGTAGCACAAGACTGCCTGCCGTTCCCGGCCCAGGGACGTTTGTATTGAGGGCGAGACAGAAGATGGGGCCAGTGGCCTCACCGGGCGGCAGGAAATCAGCTGTGGGGTTGTGCCCTGGAGCAAACACTCTGTGACTTCTTCCCAGTGGGTGTGATTTCCTGGAGTGGCCAGAGCTTCTTTTGTTTACTCCGCGTGTGGCTGGTCCTCATCAAACCTTAGAAAATGTTTATAACTTTCTATTAATAGAGTATCTATCTGTACACTTTTATATTAATACAGTGTATTCTACCTGCAGACCTGATCTGCCCGCCCCTTTGCATTTTCTGGAAATGTACTCATATGTACATTTCCAGAAAATGCAAAGTAATCTGTAGTGACAGAGAGCAGATCCGAGTTTTCCTGGATTGGGGAGAGCGGGAGGAAAGTTCTGGGGATGAGGGTATTGATGAAATAAAAATTCATATTTTAAGGTAGGACAAGAAAAATTTAAAACATAAACTTTTTCTCTTCTCTTTGGCCTCCTCCCTCCCCGCTAGTGTGCATTGTGCATTATGTGTTCACCTGACCTCCCCAATGGCAGAAATATCTGCTCAGCCACAAAAATCAATTTTTCTCCAGGAGACAGCCATGTAACTCCTTAGAAGATAACGTTTCTTTCCTTATCCTGTAAGCGGTCACGATAACCCACCACTCACCTTGTACGTGCAGACGTCTTTGGTGGACTTTATGGACAAGGCCAGTATATCATTTCCCTTAAAGATAATGATTGGTGCAGAACAGACTGGTCAGATGACCTGGGGAGATACTGGGCCACACCTAAAAGAAGTGCTTAGCTTAAATACTTCCTTATGACCTTATTAATGTCACTAGCTATATTACTTGTATTCTACCTATTTTACAAGATTTTTGTTTCTTTCATTACCAAGTGTGTGACTGAGCCTCCACTAAAAATAATGATGACTAGGTGACCTAAAACAATTGTCAAATACATAGTTCTATAAGATCAGTGATTGTAATAATGTAACTCTAAATATGGGAGGAAGCCACAAGAGGGAACCATTTCCTGGACCATAACAGACTAGTAGGACAGGCAGCCCAGAGGCCTTGGGCTACTGTGAACGAGGCCTAGTCCAGTAACAGCACATTGAGTGGCCTATCAAGGAAATCCTCACCTGACCTGGGAATGGGCATTCCTAGCGCCATGGGCTCAATTGGTCATGAAATGCCTCCCAAACCTTGGTCAAAATTAAGACCAAGGACTTCCCTGGTGGCGCAGTGGTTAAGAATCCGCCTGCCAATGCAGGGCACACGGGTTCAAGCCCTGGTCCAGGAAGATCCCACATGTCCCAGAGCAACTAAGCCCGTGCTCCGCAAAACGGGAAATCCATGCACCGCAACAAAGAGTAGCCCCCCGCTCGCCACAACTAGAGGAAGCCCACGGGCAGCAACGAAGACCCAATGCAGCCAAAAATAAATAAATAAATATATTTAAAAAAAAAATTAAGACCAAAAGGGAGGGGATTGTAACATAAAGAATGTTGCTCACCATCCAGTTCTACAAGAATTAAGTCGTCAGCCACCACAGGCGCTGACTTACAGGACACCCTGAACGGATTTCAGGGTGAAGACCAGGATGAGGCACTTTGAGCTCTGGCAGAACCGGCCCTCAGAGCGTTAGATATTTTCAGGAGAAAATTTTTATGAACCTGGATTCTTGCCTCTTCCCACACTTAGAAAAGTACTAAAACCATTAAGGTATCTATCTGTTCCTCCTGAGTAGCAGTAACCTCCTACCCAGCTCTGTGCTTGGTTGCACGTACCCCTTTGTCAAAATCACATATATACTGGCCTCCCCCTTACCTCTTCAGAACAGTCCTCCGAGCTTTCTGAAAAACTGCCTCCCGGGTTATAATCCTCAGGTTGGCGCAAAGAAAATTTTCCATTTCTGTCATAGATTGACCACTGATTAATTTTTCATCCACAGTACAATCATTATCTTGATGGGGTACACCTGTTTCAAAACCTATCAAACTGTACACTTTAAAGGTGTTCATTTGTCGTAGGTCGATTACACCTCGATAAAGCTGTTAAAATATCCTGGAGTTTTAGCTAATAATGCATCATTGCACCTTCAGTGGCTTAATGAGAAGTGGCATTTTGATCTCTCTTGTTATTGTGACTTAAATAGGAACCATGTTCACCCCAGCTCCATCTTATTCTGATCTGGGCGGGGCTGCTTTTAGGGATGGGTCCTGCAGTTTGCCTCTCACCTGTTTGGTGAGCCTCCTCTCAACACAGACACACCCATTTTTCTTGCAGTGAACATTGAAATGAGTCTTGACTGTCAGAGAATCCAACCAGGCTGGCGGGCCAAGCGGGGAGGATGGACGTGCCAATCATCTTCCACAAGCTTGGGTATGTAATTGAGAAGGAATTGAAAGAATAAGTGACATTTTATAACAAAACTCCCACTCTTTTTTTTTGTTGCGGTACACGGGCCTCTCACTGCTGTGGCCTCTCCCGTTGCGGAGCACAGGCTCCGGACGCGCAGGCTCAGCGGCCATGGCTCATGGGCCCAGCCGCTCCGCGGCATGTGGGATCTTCCCAGACCGGGGCACAGAACCCGCGTCCCCTGCATCGGCAGGCGGACTCTCAACCACTGCGCCACCAGGGAAGCCCACCATCTTTTTTACATCAAGTACATTTAGACCTGACCATGTTCTGCATACACTAGGATATGGGACCCAGATAGAGACACAGCCTTGCCTCAGTGCTGGGAGCTTCAGGGTGGGTGTGGAGACCTGGGTAGAGATCTGGCTTGGCCTCAGTGCTGGGAAGCTCTGTACTTCCATGCAAATGTCAGTACTCAGATGTCTGGGGTCTGGAGCTGAGGTGGGCTTGTCTGGGTAACAGCCTCTGCTCTGAGTGTGGTTACCTGGCCCTGAGGGTCAGTGCTGTGGTAGGGGCCTCAGTCCTCACCCCTGTGCGGTTCACCTTCCCTGAGGCTCATGGAGATTCTTCAGGTGGGCTACCTGGTAATTATTCCAATTCACCAGCACACACAGGGCGAGTAGGGAGGCAGGTTTACCTGGTGAATTGATTGCAGGGCATGTGGTTCTGGGCTTAAGGCTGATGGGCAGCAGGTGAAGTTGCTCTGTGCTGTACTTCCAGTCAACCATCCCGACACAGCAGAGCCTGGGCCTGCCCTCCTCTTTCAGCCCTCCTGTCCCATGAGTTTTCTCAATACCTCAGTGAGAAAGGAAAGGCTGAGCCTGCCAGAACCAAGGCTGTGTGTTCAACTTTAGCATGAAAGCATTAAAAACAATTAAAATAACATGGAACCAAAGTGGAAACAGGAGGGGACTGACTTCTCTGGGCCAAGTGTGGGGAGAGGAGACGGACCCCACACTTCTTTCTAGGGTCCCAGGAGGTCTAGGAACCCACCTTGTTCACACGTATGGTCCCATTTAGCACAGCCGTGGTGTCCTGACCAAGGTAGATATGTGACCCCAGGTGTGGAGTCTGGGGAGGTGGGGGTCACTCTGGTGAGTGTGGACAAGTAACTCCAGGTTCAGGGTCTGGGGAGGCGAGGGTCACCCTGAAGAGTGTGGATGTGTGACCCCAGGGGGGCGCCTGGGGAGGTGGGGATCACCCTGGAGAGTGTGGACCTGTGACCCTAGGTACAGGGTCTGAGTGGTAGGGTCACCTTGGAGAGTGTGGATGTATGACCCCAGGTGCAGGGTCTGGGGAGGTGGGGTCACCTTAGGGAGTGTGGACGGGTGACCCCAGGTGCAAGGTCTGGGGATTGTGCGGGTCTCACCTCATCTGTATGGGTCAGGCTCACGTGAAGGGGGAGACCCCATATCTGCTCTTTGCCTGCAGTATGACTTGTCCCCTCTGAGATTTCCAACATCTGAACTGAGGGTGTTGCTCTGATTACCCTGTGGTCCCTTCTCTTGTCTTAATCTTGTCACATTCTTATGAGGACAGGTACCTTTGAGCAAGTTGCTGTTCCGTGTTCTGCTGAGTGACAAATAACCCTTGGTGGTATCATAGTAATATCATAGCATATTGTATATCTAATCTGGGGGGGGGTCACCGCTGTCTGGGTTCCCCTGGAAAGACCTCGGGTATCACAGAGTAGCCCCTTAAGAATGGTCCCCCACGTGCCATGGGAGGTACCATTATGGCCCCCGAGGTGGGGGATGGTGCTTGGGCCTCACACATTTGTGATAAAGGGGAGTCTAATAGGAATCTCAATTAACAAGACATCATTTTAAAATTTTATTTTATTTTAAGTGAAATAAAACACACATTGCATGCCCTTTATCATCATCACCCTTTTAGGGTCATGTTTCTGAGGCATCAGATATATTCACCTTCTCATGGAGCCATCACACCATCCCTAGAACGTTTCATCTTGTAAAACCGAAATTCCTCAACTATGAAAGCCTCACTCCCATGCAATCCCACTGACCCTGGCACTGACGTCCATCTCGGTCCATGCGTTGTCTTCAGGGCCCCCATTTGAATGGAATCCTGCAGTGTTTGCTGATGGGTCATTTTGGAAGAGCTGACTTTCAGTCTGAAGTTCTGCCTGTTTGCATCTGAAGAATCTGCATTTAGGGTGAGGGTGTATGAGGAAGGGGGTGTATGAGGGACAAAGGTGTCTGGAGTGCAGATGAGCCAGGACCTGACCAGCTGCCTGTTGGGCCCTCTGGTCCCGTCTCTTGGGCTGGGCCTCATCTTCATCATCAGTGTCCCCGATAGCGATCCTGGGGTGTTGTTGTCCGAGTGAGATTCCTCTGGTGCCCCCACTTCCACCCCCTCTTCTTGCCTGTTGGGGACGGGGCTGCTTGCTGGATGGTCTCTAAGCCTGTGGCAGGAACGACCCTGCAGGGTGGACCCACAGAGTGTGGGATGTGGTCCCAAGGTTGTGGGACCCACATTGGACACAGCATCAGGGCTGTGACAAGCCTTCAGGCCATTGCATCACCAACACAGAATGTTCCTGACACTCCACTCAGGAGGGTGTGATGGGTGGTCTGGGACACCAGAAGCCCTGTTCCTGTCATGGAGCTCAGAGAGTGCATCCCCCATGGGTTCCAAATTCATCCCTGCATCTCAGCCATCTCCTTCTGTCCCGTCTTTGAACACAGGATAACGACCTCTACTGATCATTGTCCACAACATAACGCCTGGTCCTGTTGATATTAGGACTCTTTAATTTAGGTGTCTTGGGATAGCAGCTGTTTTTTAGGCCTAAAGAAGGAAAAGCTCATGAGTGTAAAACATTTTGGGATGAAATTAACACTTGATGATTATCTCTATGCTACTCATTTATTGACTTTTTAAAAAATTCCATTGATTTCTTTTTTTTATATCTATTATTTTGTTTGGCTGCATCGTGTCTTAGTTGTGGCACGCAGGATCTTCACTGAGGCATGCGGGATCTTTTGTTGCAGTACGTGGGCTTTTCATTTTGTTGCATGGGCTTCTCTCTAGTTATGGCGCTCGGGCTCCAGGGCATGTGGACTCTGTAGTTTGTGGCATGCAGGCTCTCTATTGAAGCACTGGAGCTCAGTAGTTGTGGCACGCGGGCTTAGTTGCCCCGCGGTGTGTAGGATCTTATTTCCCTGACCAGGGATCGAACCCGCATCCCCTGCATTGGAAGACGGATTCTTTACCACTGGACCACCAGGAAGTCCCTTATTGACTTCTATTAGTCATAATTCTCCTGGTTTTAGATCTGATGTGGGGATTATAGAGGAGTCAACATTTAAATCTTCATAATCTATGTATTCATAGCTTCAGTATCCTTAATGACCCCTAATTTTTATGGTTTGGGAAGAGTTATTGATTTCATATATCATACAAAGGATTCACAATGATGATAGGGCAATTAAGATTACAATGATGGCTTGTGAATTGTTCAACTTTTCTCTACCTGTGCATCTGTTGTATGTATATGAGTCAGTTTAGTTGTCAATATTAGTGAAATAATACAGAGGACTAGAGAACTTATTTTAAAAATGATTATTAATGTGTGATTATGAACATGTAAAAGTTCTTCCAGAATAGATGATGTTGTATCTTGAGAGCCTAGATGAAATGGATGTGCCTTAGTGATATACAGAATTTTTGCCTATGATTTAACGTTGAGCAAGTTATGTAATTTTTCAGTATTTTCTCATTTATTGAGAAAGACATAATGATTGTGGTGTTGGCTTGACACCAGTTGAAAAGGATTCAATTCCTTCCTTATTTTAACTTTACATAGGTAGGATCTTCAAATGTAGGATATGGTGGAGGGCATCCATGTAACCATTCTAGGTTAGTAGTAGTAGCTTCTACTACTGAGACTTCTCGTTTGGATGCAAAGCCTTCTCAGATTATGAAGATGATTAGTATTACTGCTGTTAATAAGAGGAATGAGCCTATAGATGAAATATTTCATGTTGTGTGTGCATCAGGGTAGTTGGAATACCATCAGGACATCCCTGAAAGGGTGAGAAAGTGCTTCAGGAAGAAAATCATATTTACTACTACAAATATAATTGTGAAGTAAATTTTTGCTCACGTTGAGTTAAGCGTATAACCTGAGAATAGTGGAAATCAGTGTACGAAGCCTCCTCTAACGGTGAAGACTGCTCCCATTGACATTACATACTGGAATTGTGTGGGTGAATTAGCTAAGTCAAGTCCTGTCAAAGCACCTACTGTAAAAAGAAAAATAAAGCCTAAGGCTCATAACATAGTGGGAGATCATTTAATATAACCTCTGTGAAGACATCTAACCCTACTGTAAACATATGACGGGCCCACACGGTAAATCCTAAAAAGCTAACGTGTAACTTAAAGTGGGGTCCGGCCACTCGCTGCTCTAAAGCCGATAAAGAGGCAAGGATGGTGGAAAGGAAAGTTTGTTTTATTTTGGATGGCGGCAACTTGGGGGGACGGCGAACTCCTGTCCAAAGGCCGACTCCCCCCTACCCCGCTGACCATCAGGGGCAAGAGATTTTATAGACAGAGGGAGGGGGCTACATGCAGAAACAGTACAGTCAGCTCTGACAGGCATCTTGAAATTGGTCATGCAGTGATCCGACCAGCATCATCTTGCTTGTTTTAAGTACAGTTAATCTTCAGTTCCAGGGTCAGTTTGTTCCCATTTCTTTGAGGTCAAGTCTCATTGTGGCAGCTTATGTCATGGCTACAGTCTGGTCATCATGTAGTTAACTTCTTCCACCTGGTGGAGGTTTCAGTATCTACAAAACAGCTCACAGGTTACGGTTCAGAATAGTATCTATAGCCCTTGAGAAGGAACTAAAGGTACTTGACTTTGCTTAATGACTGAACTATTATTGTTTTGTCCTGTTTGACTGCTTTTCTTTGTTCTGCATTTTCTCACTTCTCTGATTAAACTTATTGTTTATCTAAAGTTTTTCCACAGACAAAAGGCAGGCGGAGGACATGCCGGGCAAGGACCATAGGGTCCTGCTCCATTTCAAATGGATATCATGAATCATACTGTTCCCGTATATCTGAAAGGCTCATTTTGTCCTAAATAATATGTAACAATATGTGAGATTATTCCAAACCCTGGTAGGCTACCAATACATACTTCAGAGTGACCAAAGAATCAAAATAGGTGTTGGTATAGGATTGGGTCTCCTCCTGCAGGATCAAAGAAAAGTAGTGTTTAGATTTCTGTCTGTTAACAGTATGGCAATTCTGGCTGCTCAGACTGAGAGTGGTAATTATAGTAATATGGCTATAGTTGGGGCAGATTAAACAAATAACGGTGTTTGGTATTGGGATGTGTCTGCTGCTTTTATATTAAAGATTATAGTAATAAAATTCATAACACCCAGAATTGAAGAGACACCCTCTAGATGTAAGGAGAAAATGGTTAAGTCAACAGAGGCTCCTGCGTGGTCCACATTGCCGGCTAGAGCTGAATTTACAGTTCCACTGGTACCAGAACCAGCTTCTACTATTGGTGATACAAGTAGGAGTAAGAATGATGGGGGAAGTAGTCAAAAGTTTATAGGATTGGGACTTCCCTAGTGGTCCAGTGGTTAAGACTCCGTGTTCCCAATCCAGGGGGCCTGGGTTCGATCCCTGGTCAGGGAACTAGATCCCACATGCATGCCACAACTAAGAGTTCGCATGCCACAACTAAGGAGCCTGCCTGCCACAACTAAGGAGCTCACCTGCCACAACTAAGACCCAGCGCAACCAGAATAAATAAATGAATAAAAAAAAAAGTTTATAGGATTTATTTGGGGAAATGCTACTTCAGGTGCCCCAGTTATTAGTGCAACAGGTCAGTTTCTGAACCCTGCAATCATAATGGGCACAACTATAAAGAAAATTATTACAAGTGCAGGGACTGTTATGACTACGTTACACATTTGGTCATCTCCAAGTAGTGCTCCAGGTTGGTATAGCTCAGCCTGGATTAACAGACTTAAGGTGCTACCTGCTACTCCTGCTCAAGCACCAAATAGTAAATATAAAATGCTGATACTTTTGTGATTTGTTGAAAATAATCAGCAGTTTATGAACAGAGGTAAAATGACAGAGCTGGCATTAGACTGTAAATCTAAAGACAGAGATTGAGCCCTCTTTTTGCTAAACCCTGTGGTGAATTAACAAGTTGAACTGTAACTTCAAAGAAGCAGCTTCAATTCTGCCAGTGCTTTTCCTGCCTTTTTTTTCCTTGATGGCAGAAATAGATTGAAACCAGTTGACTAGAGTACATACCTGTTAACTAAAATTTCCTGGGGTGGAAGCATGTCAATCTGGTAAGGATTTAGCTTAATTAAAGTGTTTGATTGGCATTCAATTGATGTAGGATAGGGTCTTGCAATCCTTATTTTCAGGAATGAAGTAAATTATACTTGCTCAGGGCTTTGAAAGCTCTTGGTCTAAACTAACCTAAATTCCTAGTCCAGCACTGATAGAAATTGGAGTTAAGGGTAGTAATTGTGTGGCTATTGTGATTAGTAATGATAAGAAGGTTATTTGTTTTGTATGTTCAAGTTGTTTTATTTTTGTGATGCTTATTGAAGGGAATGTAGTTAGTGATGTGGAGTATGTTAGCTGCAAGTAGAAATATATGCTGAGTACTGCTATAATGGCTATTAGTGTTGGTAAAATGATGTTATCATTTTTGTTATCTCTTGGATAATTATTCATTTGGGTAAAAACCCAGAAGTGGGGCTTCCCTGGTGTCTCAGTGGTTGAGAGTCCGCCTGCCGATGCAGGGGACACGGGTTCGTGCCCCGGTCCGGGAGGATCCCACATGCCGCTGAGTGGCTGGGCCCGTGAGCCATGGCCGCTGAGCCTGCGCATCCGGAGCCTGTGCTCTGCAACAGGAGAGGCCGCGGCAGTGAGAGGCCTGCGTACCGCAAAAACAAAAAAACAACAAACCCAGAAGTGGTGAGTGACCTCCTAATGATACTATAATGGTGAGGATAAGGATTGTGATGAGAGGTGTTTTATCTCATGTGTGTGATAATGATACTGTTGTAGTACATGATCTGGGCATAAATAGTAAGAAGATAGTGTTATTATGATATAAATTAGTATGTTTAGGATTGTTTTAATTAGAATATACATTTATAATAATTGTTATTCATCCTACATGGGCAACTGATGAGGAGGCTCTAATTTTTTCTAGGTGAGTATGGCTAAGTCTGCCTCAGCTTCCAATTATGATTCATAATATCATTATGATTAATAGTATGTTTATGTTGATGGATGGTGACATGTGGTATAAAACTGATAGGGGAGTAATTTTGTCACGTTAATAGCATCAGGCCTGCTGTTCATGGAATGCCTTGTATTACTTCATGAACTCAGAAGTGAAATGGGGAAAGTCCTACTTTTGTGACAAGGGCTATTGTTAATGACGGTGGATGCTACTGGATTAAAGATTTTTGTAATTCATTGTGTTCTTTGACCAGAGTACATTAGATTAACAATAATAGCCATTACAAGTAGTATCGATGTGGTGGATTGTTTTAGAAAATATTTGTTGTATATTTCTATAGCTCATGAGTTAAATTTTTTTATTAGAATGGGGATAACAGTAACCAGTGTGAGCTTGTTACTACAATTATGGTTCCTGAGATGATGGTCAGTAGAATGATAGCAAAAATAGGTTTTATTAGTACAGGAAGGATATACAACAACATTTTGGGGGGTATGGGCCTAATAGCTTATTTAGCAGGCCTTACTGTTGCATGTGGTGTTATGTGGTAGCATGGAGAATGTAAAATTCCTAAGAGTAGGTTCAATTCCTATGATTCTAGGAATAAGAGCATTTAAACCTTTATTATTTACTCTATCATAGTAACTCTTTCCTCACACATATTACTTATGTTTGTGGTGCGATGCCTGATGTGATGACAGGTAGTGAAACCTCTCATATATAATACATAGGGCTAATGTTAGTGGTAAAAAAATTTTATAAGAGATGTAAGTCAGAAGGAGAAAGACAAATACCATATCATGTCACTTATATGTGGAATCTGAATATGGCACAAATGCACCTATCTACAAAGCAGAAACAGACACACAGACATAGACAATAGACTTGTGGTTGCCAAGGGGGAGTGGCATGGGGAAGGGAAGGACTGGGAGTTTGGGATCAGCAGATGTGAACTATTATATATAGAATGGATAAAAAACATGGTCCTACTGTATAGCACAGGGAACTATATTCAATATCCTGTGATAAACCATAATGGAAAAGAATATTAAAAAAAAGAATGTCTCTGTGTATAACTGAGTCACTTTGCTGTACAGCAGAGATTGGCACAGCATTGTAAATCAACTATACGTCAATATAAAATAAAATTAAAAAAAATAAGAGATGTATAAGTTGATCATATCAAAATTGTGCATACGATGCTCGATTTTATAGAAAGGAGGTTGTTAGGAGGAGTGTTTTAATGATGACATTAGCTGTATATAATTGTGGTATGTAGGAGTTGTGAAATGCTCCTAAAAATAGGATTTTATGAAAATGTTTCTTATAATGATATTGACATATTCTGCTAGGAAGAACAGGGCAAATGGTCCTGCTATATTTTCTACATTGAAGCCAAATACAGGTTTCTCCTTCTGTTAAATCAAATGGGATTTCTGCTAGAATAGAGATAATCAATTTATGGTCAGGAGGAAAATTAGTTATAGGTGTTCTTGTGTGCTGACTAAAGTTTGGCACTTTCCACCTATGTCTACAAGGATTAAAACACAAGCTGCTGAGACTGCTGACCTTCAACACCACCTGAAAGGAGTTCAGGGTGGAGATCAGGAATGAGGCACTCTGTGCTGGGGAAAACTGGAAGAACAGGCCTTCATATAGTTAGATATTTTCAGGAGATTTTATGAGCCCAATTCTTCCATCTCCTCATATCTAGAAAAGCACTAAAATATTTCATGGTGACATCTGTTTCACGAGACTAGCAGCGACCTTCTGCAAAAATGTGTATGTACCCCTCTTCACCAAAATCACGTATATACTGACCTTCCCCCCCTACCTCTTTGGAGCAGTTTCTCTGAGTTGTCTGAAATGCTGTCTCCTGGGCTATAGTCCTCATTTTGCCCCAAATAAAACTTAACTCATAACTCTCACATTGTGCATTTTTTTTCAGTCGACATGTGTAATAATTACTGTTGAAAGTGCAAATGATCCATTTATCAGTAGGATGATTAAGAGAATAACTGCTACTGTTACTTCATATGAGGTTTCCTGTGCTGAGGTCCATAGAACTCCAATTACTATGTATTTTAAATCTGAAGCTCATCCAGGTCAGAGGATGGAATAAATGGCTAGGCTTGATATGGCTAATATAAATAGTATGCCTAGTTTATATTAATTAGTGGATAAGGTATGAGAAGAGGAATTCATATTGTGACAGCCAGGGTTAAGGCTAGCATTGGCACAATAATAAGCATATAAATTGGTGATGTTGATGGTCATAGTGGTCCCTTAATAAATAATTTGTCTGCATCAGCAATGGACTGTAATAATCCATAGGGCTGATGATGTTTGGGCCTTTCTGGATTTGAATATAGCCTAGGATTTTCCATTCAGTTAATGTAAGGAATGCTATGGCGAGTAAAATTGGGTAATTAGTGAAAGAATGCTGATTATAAACATATTCTTAGGAAGAGGACATGAACCTCTGGGAATAGAGGTTTAAATTTTATGCAGTTGCTGGGCTCTGCAAACCCTAACAAACCCTGTCTACAGTAAGGTGTGTATAATTGAATGTAGATTATATCATCATTTAGTTTGAAGGCGCTTTTGTAAAGTACGCCTTATTTCTCTTGTCCTTTCATACTGAGAAAAATGTATAATAGATAGAAACTGACTGGGATTACTCTAGTCTGAAGTCAGATCACATAAGACTTTAATCATTGAACAAACAGACCATTGATAGCAGTCACACCATTGGGATGTCCTGAACCAACACTGAGGTCAAAAACCTTATTGTTGATATGAACTTTAGAATAGGATTGAGCTATCATCCCTAGGGTAACTTGTTCCATTGATCAATGTTTTGAATCAATAAGTGGTAAAATTTTGACTAGTAGGTCTAAATTTTAATCCCTCTGAGGTTGTTTTATTCTTTGAGGTCACCCAACCAAAATTGTTAATCCATTGAAAGTTATGTTATCCCTTAAAATTTGTTTATTGTTTATTTTTTGGATTAATTCATTAAAGCTTCATAGGGTCTCCTCATCTTATTTCCACCTTTTCACAGGAAGGTCCATTTCACTGATTAAAAGAGACAGTAAATCCCTTGTATGACCAGTCATACACATCCTTCTTTAAAGAACAAATGATTAGGCTGTGTTTTCACAGTCGGGATACTGTGACTGTTAAAGAGGTATCACTGGGCAGGAAGTGCCTCTAATACCGGAAGTGCTAGAGGTAATGTTTTTGGTAAACAGGCAGGGTTTGTGATTGCCAAGTTCCTTTTACTTTTTAAAATCTTTCCTTAAATGCATACTTGTGTTGGGTTCACAATATTTGACTAGATTAAGTGTTAGTTTAGGTTTATTTTACTGTTAACTATCAGTGGGCTATCTGTTCTAAGATTCTGCATGGAGAAATATTTCTTGTTACTCATATTAACAATATTGCTTCTATTAATTAATAGATTAGTCCAGTAGTAAATTAGAAGTTGGTTTATTTACTATTGGTATTAAGATGAATGTGTTGTTGATCTTGAATGCTTTCTTAATTGGTGGCTGCTTTTAAGCCAACTATGGTGATATTTATGCATACTCTCTTGGGAAGGTTGTATCTTATATCTAAAAAGCTGTATCTTTTTATAATAACATTTAAAATTATGTTAATAGTTATGTTTTTAAATTAATATTTAAAGTTAAACTAAAATTCTTTTCTGGACAACCAGCAATCACCAGGCTTGTTAGGCGTGTCACCTCTACTCATAAATCTTTTTCACTATTTTGCCATATAGAGGAGCTTGTTCTTGTAAACTGTTCATAAGCAGCTCGTCTGATTTCAGGGCATTTAACCTAAGTCCTCTTTGTTAAAGTTTTCTAGTTAAATCATTATTGCAAAAGGTAAAAGGGGTCAGTTTTGGGTACTTTTAATGTTTCCTTCATCATTCCTTTATGGTACTTTATCTATAGCACCAGACAAATTTCTATCTCCTATACTTTAGATGTTGAATGAATGTTGTATTTAATTTACTTAATGATAGTTGAAATTGGTGGAAGGTTTGGCCTAGTTTTAGTACAAAGTGTTCATGCAGTACAAAATCTCCAGGGTGTAAACTAGATGCTTTTCTTTAAGCTACACTTGGGTTCATCCAAGCACACTTTCCAGTCTGCTCACCTCCTTACAACTCATATCCTCCTGTATGTTTGGTAATTGTTAATAGGTTATGAAAAGTTATCTATATCTGAGGAGGGTGTTGGGCAATATGTGCATGCTTCATGTCCTGATTCAATTAAACACTCTATTCTTAATTTACTACTAAGTCTTCCTTGGGTTTTTTATTTCATAAAAACTTTTGTATGAATTATTTTATGTTCTTGAGGTAGCAAATGTAGCCCACTTCTTCCCTTCCCATAGGTTACCTTGACCTAACATTTTTATGTCTGATAATTATGCTTGCTATTGTTCTTTACCAGGGTTTTCTGAGGATGGCAGTATATAGGGCTGGTGAGGTTTGTCCGAGTTTATTGATTATAGAACAGGTTCCTCTAGAACAGTGTGAAGCATCACCAACTTCTTTGACTTTTAGGCTCATGCTAGTAGTATTTTGGGGAATAATTTTATTGTTATAATTATTTGAATTTAGGGATAACATAGTGGGATATCTAATCCCAGTTTGGATTTCATCTGTCATGTAATCAGAAACGTTAAAGTCATTTTCATAGCTTTTTTTTTTTCGGTACGTGGGCCTCTCACTGTTGTGGCCTCTCCCGCTGCGGAGCACAGGCTCCGGACGCGCAGGCTCAGCGGCCATGGCTCACGGGCCCAGCCGCTCTGCGGCATGTGGGATCTTCCTGGACCGGGGCATGAACCCGTGTCCCCTGCATCGGCAGGCGGACTCTCAACCACTGCGCCACCAGGGAAGCCCTTCATAGCTTATTTTTATTTTAGCTATTTTTTTTACAGGTTAGCTAGGACGTAACTTTATTTTGGGATAATCTTTAACACACTTTACACTGGATTTCTATTAATATGGGTTAGTCTTGTGACCAAGGTGGCTGATATAAAGTTTGCCAACCCTAATTAGTTAATATAACTCACTTGAACTTCCTTTTATGGCTTAATTTTTATCACTGCCATTTCCCATGAGGACAAAGTTAAGCAAGGTATTAACTTTAGTGTGCTTGGTTCCTGCTCCCTTTAATCTTTTATGATTTAGAGGGCATTCTCAAAGGGATGCAGATACTTGCATGTGTAATTTTATCAGAAATTAGTAGGCTGGGACCACACCTATGTGTTTATGGAGTTAGTAAATTTCATCTAGGCATTCACAGTGCTTCACTGTAATTATTAAGATACACCAACAGTTTAAGTAGGACTTTGTACATATAAGGTTTCTGTATGTAAGTGATATATTGGTATTTGGTTTAGTAGTTTGGGTTTTGTTAAAATTAGTATTGAAATGTTTAATATTTTTTCTTATGCAGACTATTAAAAGGTACTTTATTTTTTATTTTGTTTGAGGTAAATGGCAGATCTAGGGGATGTCTTTCTATATAAGACTTCTACAGGTAACTGATTGGTATTATGAGGAGGCTAGTTTGTACTTATACTAACTTTGGGTTGGTCAGGTGAGGGCAATATGTTTGTTAGATGAGTTAGTTGAATTATGTAGTTTTACTCTTTGCCTTATTTGGGGGGTTTGGCAGGGCAATAATGGTGTACAAAGTATGAGATTTAGTGGGAAGTAGGAGGGTTTGATTAAGGAAGCTATTTACCTGAAACGTGTGTGTATGTACACATGTATGTAATTGTTCTATGTACTGTGACCATTGACTCAATAACACATTATAGTTGATTACCTTGGTAAATAATATTCAATTTAAGCTCAGCTACAAGTTGTTTGACTGTGTTAAGGCCTCTGATGGCCATAGCATCCCCCCAAATTAAAAACACGTACACAGGAGTAGATAATTAATACATGATTATATGATCATGTATTAGGTATGATAAAGCATATGTATACTATTTATATGTGTGGAAGGATATGTAGTACACAAAGTACATAGTAATGTCAGGTTTTGGGGGGGATTTTTTGTTTTGTTTTGTTTTGTTCTTTTGGCCACACCATGCAGCATGCAGGATTTTAGTTCCCCAACCAGAGATCGAGCCCATGCTCCCTGCAGTGGAAGTGCAGAGTCTTAACCACTGGACCGCCAGGGAAGTCCCAAAATGTCAGGTTTTTTTACGTCATTTTTTCATGCTTACATGGTACTTAAAGATAGTACTTAAAGAAAAACAGGCAAATCGTTCAGAGAAACATTTCAGTAGAATTTTAGCTTTGGGAGTTGAAGGTGGAGCTGGAGCTTCTTCCTTGAGTCTTAGAGAGATATGTTGTTCTCCTCTTCCGATTTACAAAACAAGGGTAATAAATATACCGCAGAGACCCTTCTTTTTAGGAGGTTATTGTCAATCATTCTTGTTATTGGTATAAGAACAAGAATTAAAAGTATTAGAAGAAAGTATAGATGTTAGTTCAGGTTCATGCAGCCAGAAAACAAAACCAAAACTGAGATCGATGCCGCACAAGTTTTATTCAACGGCCAAAGAATGGAAAAGTGGGAACTTAGTTCACAGCTCAACTTCTCACCCATGTGAAGAGAAGGATTTGATTTTAAAGAGTAAAGACAAAGGGAGAAGAAATGAGGCTAATGATGGGGAGTCCCATGCATTTGGCTACTGACAAAGGGGCAGGGCTTTCTGAGGGAATGATGTGGCCACCATCTTTTTATCCTTTCTTTTTTTTGTTTTTGTTTTTGTTTTGCGGTACGCGGGCCTCTCTCCACTGTGGCCTCTCCCGCCGCGAAGCACAGGCTCCGGACGCGCAGGCCCAGCGGCCATGGCCCACGGGCCCAGCCGCTCCGCGGCGTGCGGGATCCTCCCAGACCGGGGCATGAACCCACGACCCCCGCATCGGCAGGCGGACTCCCAACCACTGCGCCACCAGGGAGGCCCTTTGTCCTTTCTTTGGTCTGCATCTTCCAGTCATGACTGCCAATAGGTGTGTCATCTAGTAGCTAATATAGTAAAATCAGCATATAATGAGACTGAGGGTCTGTTGGAGGTCAGATTCATAGCCACCTTGGTTCCAGTTGTTTCTATCTGGTTTTTGTTTGTCTCTTTGTATACTTTTCTTTGTCTCTGGACCCTGTGACTTAAAAAGATATGTTTATTCCTGTTCAAGAAGGGGTTGTTGGGTTTAGAACTGTTCCTCACTCTTGAAGGCATGCTGAAGGTCAAAGCTCTGCCTTGTGAGACTGCTTTCTGCTGAACATGGGCATAGTTTTTCTGTGGATTAGAGGAGCAGAACTGTTCCCTGTCTGGCCTAAAATATATCTGATGGTCACCAGCCTGCAGTCCCAGTTGCTTGTACCCTAGGGTTAGTATCATCTGAAGTTTGATGGCTTCAAGCCATTTACAAACAAAGTTGACAAGGTAGTTAAGGAGTCAAGACCCGAAGATAAGCAGGAGGATAATAGCAGTTAGTGGGCCAAGAAATGGAAGAAACCAGGTTAAACCGGGGAGGCTCTGTTTGACCATATTCCAGATGGAGCTTGGATCTGGACCTTGTGTGTTACATCTATGTAACCACTGAGCTTGCTCATGTATCTCTTTTATGTTGCCCTCAATCTGACCAGAGTTATTGACATACATGCAGCAAGTTTCATTCATAACTGCACATACTCTCCCTTGCTCACTCAAGAGATAGTCAAGGGCTAGGCTATTGTCGAGAAGAACATTTGCTAGTGAGTCCAGAGAAGTACAGAGTCCTTGTAAGGCAACCCCCACATTTTTAGACAAGTACTCAAGGGCCCAGGTGAGATTTTGTAGAGTGATTTCACAGTACGAGACACCTCCCCAAGGGGCCTCCAGTCTGAGAGGGATCCCTACTCCTGCCGGAATGAGTCTCATTGCCCTTTGATCTCAGGGCTGGGTGATATTATGAATGGTTATACCTAGGTCCCGAGAATTTAGCTGGCCTAATGTGCACTGTGCACAGATTAGGCATTATCAAACAAGGGTGGGGTAGAGCCACCCCAGAGAAGGGAAGGAAGAGTTGGTGTTGTCCTGATAAGACAATGGATTAATCTGTGGGCCAAAAAGTAACAGCTACCCAGGGGAAGCACATGCCCAGCACACTTCTGAGGAATCAAACCACCTCCCTAAGTGGCTAGCCCAAGAGGGGGTGCCTTTGCAGTACAGAGAGAGAGGCCCACCTGCGTAACAGGGGTCACTAGGGGGTTCTTGACTGATGGCTTTTCCCCAGGCCTCAGGAGGGCCACGTCCTACACACCAGACAGCTGGTGTCTTCTCTCCCCAATAGGTACATCTCCCGTCTGGTCCCTGTGTGTATTCGAGTCGGTGCAGGGGGCACCAGTGGGTGAGATTTCCTTAGGAGTCAATCTGAGGGTGCTAACATAATGGGGCAATGGAAGAAGCAGTGATCAGAGTCCAGAGCAGCCCAGGGTGTTATCGCAAGTGAAACCAAGCAAGGCCCTGTGGGACTTCGAGGCATGGAGGCCATTTTTTGCATGCACACACACACACACACTCCCCATTTCTCATAGGCAAGGCTCCAGCCTCCATGACCTTCCCTGAATTCCAAAGGGCAGATTCAAACTGTTGCTAATGAAGGGAGGAGCAGCCAAGGAACCACCTGAGGAAAGATTAAAGGGACCAGAGAAGCTCATCAAGACTAGGAGATGAGGGACTTCCCTGGTGGCTCAGTAGTTAAGAATCCACTTGCTAATGCAGGGGACACGGGTTCAAGCCCTGGTCCAGGAAGATCCCACATGCCGCAGAGCAACTAAGCCCGTGTGCCACAGCTACTGAGCCTGCGCTCTAGAGCCCACGAACCACAACTACTGAGCCCGCATGCCACAACTACTGAAGCCCGCGTGCCTAGAGCACGTGCTCTGCAATAAGAGAAGCCACCGCAATGAGAAGCCCGTGCACCGCAACAAAGAGTATCTCCCGCTTGCGGCAACTAGAGAAAGCCATGTGCAGCAACAAAGACCAAAGGCAGCCAAAAACATAAATAAATTTTTAAAAGATATTTTTCGATTTTTAAAAATAATTCATCACTCACCAAAACCACCTAGTTTTTGTCTTAACCCCATGAATTGTGTCTAAGATGTCTGAAATTCAAATTTATATGCCATCTGCAGAGACTAGGTTATAGCATCAGGATGACTGTACTCTTTTCTGTAGGAGGTAGATTATTGTTGTTATTCTGGGACAAGGCAGCAGTCAAAGAAATAAAGATGAGAGAATATGGATCACTTGGACTAAGCCAGTGTCCCTACTCAAACTGATGTCATACATTTGTTAAAATAGATCTCATCTAGAAAGAAGACCTATTTCTTCATCCATTTTAGGTTATCTTCTTCAAATACATGAGCCAGAGTTTCATTAGCCAAATTCAATAGTGTTTTCCTTTATGAAAACACAAGGGCACATCTGTAGATACTTAGTGGTCTGTTCCAGATGAATTTGAGAAAGCTTCACTGAAAATGTCATTCATTAGGTGTGTAATAAAGTAGTGGTGTTTGTTAAAATACAGTCCATTATACCTGAGAATGGATTTGGCCTTTATTCTCTGAAACGTCCCAATAATCTTCAGTCCTAAAAGATGTCGGGATTTTAAGAGGAACACCCACACTTCTGAAAGTCAAGGACATTTGTAACTTTCCCTTAGACAAGCACTGCAGCTCTCTGACCTCGTGGCATCCAGGCCATCTTTACTTCCATGTATGAGTCAAACTTGCTTAGAGCAAACCTGCAGGGTTGGACATCTAACAGCAGGTTTGTATAAAGACCTCTGTTTGGAAGGTGTTCCCTATCACTTCTTCCTAGATCCATCATAGAATCTCTTCCCTTCATCTTATCTGTACCTTATTAAATCTATTTCAGTGTCTTTCTTGACCTAAAGAAGAGGAGGAATTAGATTTCAGTTCTCTGCCTTTACAAGAAGCTTTCAAGTGTGTTGAGTTTAGCTTATTCCTTCTTCCTTCCCTAAACCCCCATTTGTCTAGCTTCTAGGAAACCTGGGGATGAATCTTATTAATGTTTCAAAGTCCTTATCCAAGCTCTTTTTCCAAATTTCAATAAATTCAGCTTCTTCCTTAGGACAAAATCTTCAAGACATTGGATTTGGCAATGATTTCTTGGTATGACACCAAAGGCACAGGCAACAACAATAAAAAAATAAACAAATTGGACTTCATGAAAATTTTTGAATTTGTTCATCAAAAGACACTGCCCTCAGAGTAAAAAGGCAACCCACAGAATGGGAGAAAAAAACTTTGCAAGTCATGTATATGATGAGAGATTAATGTCCAGAATATACAGAGAACCCCTAAAACTCAATAAAAATCAAACAACCTGGGACTTCCCAGGTGGCGCAGTAGTTAAGAATTCGCCTCCCAATGCAGGGGATGTGACTTCGATCCCTTCGATATATATAAAGCCAGTAAGCACAAGAAAAGATACTCAACGTCGCTAATCATTAGGGAAATGTAAATCAAAACTACAATGAGGGGGACCTTCAAGATGGCGGAGGAGTAAGACGTGGAGACCGCCTTCCTCCTCACAAATACATCAAAAATACATCTACATGTGGAACAACTCCTACAGAACACCCACTGAATGCTGGCAGAAGGCCTCAGACTTCTCAAAAGGCAAGAAAACCCTCACATACCTGGGTAGGGAAAAAGAAAAAACAAAAAACAGAGACAAAAGGATAGGGAGGGGACATGCATCTCTGGAAGGGAGCTGTGAAGGAGGAAAAGTTTCCATACACTAGGAAGCCCCTTCACTGGCAGAGATGGGGGTGTGGGTGGTGGGGGGGAAGCTTTGGAGCCACGGAGGAGAGCACAGCAACAGGGGTGAAAAGGGCAATGCGGAGAGATTCCCACACAGAGGATGGGTGCCGACCAGCACTCACTAGCCCGAAAGGCTTGTCTGCTCACCTGCTGGGGTGGGTGGGGGCTGGGAGCTGAGACATGGGCTTCGGAGGTCAGACCCTAGGGAGAGGACTGGTGTTGGCTGCGTGAACACAGCCTGAAGGGGACTAGTGTGCCACAGCTAGCAGGGAGGGAGTCCGGGAAAAAGTCTGGACCTGCCTAAGAGGAAGAAACCATTGTTTCAGGGTGCACGAGGCGAGGGGATTCCTTCCCCATCTGCCCACAGAAGGCAGAGCACCACCTAAACGAGCTCCAGAGACGGGCGCGAACCACAGCTATCAGCTCAGACACCAGAGACGGGAATGAAATGCTAACACTGCTGCTGCAGCCACCAAGAATCCTGTGTGCAAACACAGCTCACTATCCACACTCCCCCCCGGGGGAGACTGTGCAGCCCGCCACTACCAGGGTCTTGTGATCCAGGGACGACTTCCCCAGGAGAACACACGGCGCACCTCAGGTTGTTGCAACATCGCACCAGCCTCTGCCACTGCAGACTGGCCCCACATTCTAATTATAACTACCATATCCTTCCCTCCCACCGGCCTGAATGAGCCAGAGCACCCTATTCAGCCTCTGCTTTAACCCCCTCCTGTTTGGGTGGGGAACAAATACCTGAGGTCCACTTACACAGAGAGGTAGGGCCAAAACCAAAGCTGAACCCCAGGAGCTGTGCAAACAAAGAAGAGAAAGGGAAATTTCAACGTGCAGCCTCAGGAGCAGCAGATTAAACTCCCACAATCAACTTGATAAAACCTGCATCTATGGAATACCTGAATAGACAACGAATCATCCCAAAACTGAGGTGGTGGACTTTGGGAGCAAACTGTAGACTTGGAGTTTGCGGTCTGTAACTGATTTGTTTCTGATTTTTATGTTTACCTTAGTTTAGTTTTTAGCACTTGTCATCATTGGTGGGTTTGTTGATTTGTTTGGTTGTTCTCTTTATTATTATTATTTTTTTAAAATTTTAATCATTTTAAAATTTATTTATTTTCTTTCTTTTTTTCGCCCTTTTCTTCTGAGCCATGTGGCTGACAGAGGCTTGGTGCTCTGGCCTGGTGTCAGGCCTGAGTCTCTGAGGTGGGAGAGCTGAGTTCAGGACATTGGACAACCAGAAACCTCCAGGCCCCATGTAATATCAACTGGCAAGAGCTCTACCAGAGATCTCCTTCTCAACGCTAAGACCCAGCTCCACTCAATGACCAGCAAGCTCCAATGCTGGACGTCCCATGCCAAACAACTAGCAAGACAGGAACACAACCCCACCCATTAGCAGAGAGGCTGCCTAAAATCATACTAAGTTCACAGTAAGTTCACAGACACACCAAAGCACACTGCCAGATGCTGCTCTGATAACCAGAAAGACAAGATCCAACCACGCCCATCAGAACACAGGCACCAGTCCCCTCCACCAGGAAGCCTACACAAGCCACTGAACAAACCTCACCCACTGGGGGCAGACACCAAAAACAACGGGAACTACGAACATGCAGTCTGCAAAAAGGAGACCCCAAACACAGTAAATTAAACAAAATGAGAAGACAGAGAAATATGCAGCAGATGAAGGAGCAAGGTAAAAACCCACCAGACCAAACAAATGAACAGGAAGTAGGCAGTCTACCTGAAAAAGAATTCAGAGTCACAATAATAAAGATGATCCAAAATCTTGGAAATAAAATGGAGAAAATACAGAAACGTTTAACAAGGACCTAGAAGAACTAAAGAGCAAACAAACAGTGATGAACAACACCATAAATGAAATTAAAAATTCTCTAGGAGGAATCAATAACAGAATAACTGAGGCAGAAGAACGGATAAGTGACCTGGAAGATAAAATAATGGAAATAACTACCACAGAGCAGAATAAAGAAAAAAGAATGAAAAGAATTCAGGACAGTCTCAGAGACCTCTGGGACAACACTAAACATACCAACATTCAAATTATAGGGGTCCCAGAAGAAGAAGAGAAAAAGAAAGGGACTGAGAAAATATTTGAGGAGATCATAGTTGAACACTTCACTAATATGGGAAAGGAAATAGTCAATCAAGTCCAGGAATCACAGAGAGTCCCATACAGGATAAATCCAAGGAGAAACATGCCAAGACACATATTAATCAAACTATCAAAAATTAAATACAAAGAAAAAATATTAAAAGCAGCTAGGGAAAAGCAACAAATAACTTACAAGGGAATCCCCATAAGGTTAACAGTTGACCTTTCTGCAGAAATTCTACAAGACAGAAGGGAGTGGCAGAACATATTTACAGTGATGAAAGGGAAAAACCTACAAGCAAGATTACTCTACCCAGCAAGGATCTCATTCAGATTCGATGGAGAAATTAAAACCTTTACAGATAAGCAAAAGTTAAGAGAATTCAGCACCACCAAACCAGCTTTACAACAAATGCTAAAGGAACTTCTCTAGGCAGGAAACAAAAGAGAAGGAAAAGACCTACAATAACAAACCCAAAACAATTAAGAAAATGGTAATAGGAACATACATATCGATAACTAACTTAAATGTAAATGGATCAAATGCTCCAACCAAAAGACATAGACTGGCTGAATAGATACAAAAACAAGACCTGTATATATGCTGCCTACAAGAGATCCACTTCAGACCTAGGGACACATACAGACTAAAAGTGAGGGGATGGAAAAAGATATTCCATGCAAATGGAAATCAAATGAAAGCTGGAGTAGCAATTCTCATATCAGTCAAAATGGACTTTAAAATAAAGACTATTACAAGAAACAAAGAAGGACACTACATAATGATCAAGGGATCAATCCAAAAAGAAGATATAACAATTGTAAATATTTATGCACCCGACACAGGAGCACCTCAATACATAAGGCAAATACTAACAGCCATAAAAGGGGAAGTCAACAGTAATGCAATCATAGTAGGGGACTTTAACACCCCACTTTCACCAGTGGACAGATCATCCAAAATGAAAATAAATAAGGAAACACAAGCTTTAAATTATACATTAAACAAGATGGACTTAATTGATATTTATAGGACATTCCATCCCAAAACAACAGAATACACGTTCTTCTCAAGTGCTCATAGAACATTCTCCAGGATAGATTATCTCTTGGATCACAAATCAAGCCTCAGTAAATTTCAGAAAACTGAAATTGTAGCAAGTATCTTTGCTGACCACAATGCTATGAGACTAGATATCAATTACAGGAAAAAATCTGTAAAAAATACAAACACATGGAAGCTAAACAATACACTACTTAATAATCAAGACATCACTGAAGAAGTCAAAAAATACCTAGAAACAAATGGCAATGAAAACACAATGACCCAAAACCTATGGCATGCTACAAAAGCAGTTCTAAGAGGAAAGATTATAGTAATACAATCCAACCTCAAGAAACAAGAAACATTTCAAATAAAGAACCTAACCTTACAACTAAAGCAATTAGAGAAAGAACAAAAAACCCCAAAGTTAGCAGAAGGAAAGAAATCATAAAGATCAGATCAGAAATAAATGAAAAAGAAATGAAGGAAACGATAGCAAAGGTCAATAAAACTAAAAGCTGGTTCTTTGAGAAGATAAACAAAATTGATAAACCATTAGCCAGACTCATCAAGAAAAAAAGGGACAAGACTCAAATCAACAGAATTAGAAATGAAAAAGCAGTAATAACTGGCACTGCAGAAATACAAAAAATCATGAGAGATTACTACAAGCAACTCTATGTCGAAAAATGGACAACCTGGAAGAAATGGACAAATTCTTAGAAAAATACAACCTTCCGAGACTGAACCAGGAAGAAATAGAAAATATAAACAGACCAATCACAAGCACTGAAATTGATACTGTGACTAAAAATCTTCCAACAAACAAAAGCCCAGGATCAGATGGCTTCACAGGTGAATTCTATCAAACATCTAGAGAAGAGCTAACACCTATCCTTCTCAAAGTCTTCCAAAATATAGCAGAGGGAGGAACAAACCAAAACTCATTCTTCGAGGCCACGCTCATCCTGATAACAAACCTAGACAAAGATGTCACAAAAAAAGAAAACTACAGGCCAATATCACTGATGAACATGGATGCAAAAATCCTCGACAAAATACTAGCAAACAGAATCCAACAGCACATTAAAAGGATCATACACCATGATCAAGTGGGGTTTATCCCAGGAATGCAAGGATTCTTCAATATACACAAATCAATCAGTATGATAAACCATATTAACAAATTGAAGGAGAAAATTCATATGATCATCTCAATAGTTGCAGAGAAAGCTTTTGACAAAATTCAACACCCATTTATGATAAAAACTTTCCAGAAAGTAGGCATAGAGGGAACTTACCTAAACACAATAAAGGTCATATATGACAAACCCACAGCCACCATGCCCTCAATGGTGAAAAACTGAAAGCATTTCCACTAAGATCAGGAACAAGGTAAGGTTGCCCACCCTCACCACTATTATTCAACATAGTTTTGCAAGTTTTAGCCACAGCAATCAGAGAAGATAAAGAAATAAAAAGAATCCAAATTGGAAAAGAAGAAGTAAAGCTGTCACTGTTTGCAGATGGCATGATACTATACATAGAGAATCCTAAAGATGCCACCAGAAAACTACTAGAGCTAATCAATGAATTTGGTAAAGTAGCAGGATACAAAACTAATACACAGAAATCTCTTGTATTCCTATACAGTAATGATGAAAAACCTGAAAGCGAAATTAAGGAAACACTCCCATTTACCATTGCAACAAAAACAATAAAATACCTAGGAATAAACCTACCTAAGGAGACAAAAGACCTCTATGCAGAAAACTATAAGATACTGATGAAAGAAATTAAAGATGATACAAACAGATGGAGAGATATACCATGTTATTGGATTGGAAGAATCAACATTGTGAAAATGACTATTCTACCCAAAGCAATCTACAGATTCAATGCAATCCCCATCAAACTACCACTGGCATTTTTCACAGAACTAGAAAAAAATCTTCACAATTTGTATGGAAACACAAAAGACCCCAAATAGCCAAAGCAATTACTTTATTTTATTTATTTATTTTTTTTGCGGTACGTGGGCCTCTCACTATTGTGGCCTCTCCCGTTGCAGAGCACAGGCTCCGGACGCACAGTCTCAGCGGCCATGGTTCACGGGCCCAGCCGCTCCGCGGCATGTGGGATCTTCCCAGATCAGGGCACGAACCCGCGTCCCCTGCATCGGCAGGCGGACTCTCAACCACTGAACCACCAGGGAAGCCCCCAAAGCAATCTTGAGAAAGAAAAACGGAGCTGGAGGAATCAGGCTCCCTGACTTCAGTCTTTACTACAAAGCTACAGTAATCAAGACAGTATGGTACTGGCACAAAAACAGAAATATAGATCAATGGAACAGGATAGAAAGCCCAGAGATAAACCCACGCACGTGTGGTCACCTTATCTTGATAAAGGAGACAAGAATATACTACGGAGAAAAGACAGGCTCTTCAATAAGTGGTGCTGGGAAAACTGGACAGCTACATGTAAAAGAATGAAGTTAGGGCTTCCCTGGTGGCGCAGTGGTTGAGAGTCTGCCTGCCAATACAGGGGACACAGGTTTGTGCCCTGGTCCGGGAAGATCCCACATGCTGCGGAGTGGCTAGGCCTGTGAGCCATGGCCACTGAGCCTGCGTGTCCGGAGCCTGTGCTCTGCAATGGGAGAGGCCACAACAGTGAGAGGCCTGTGTACCGCAAAAAAAAAAAAAAAAAGAATGAAGTTAGAACACTCCCTAACACCATACACAAAAATAAACTCAAAATGGATTAAAGACCTAAATGTAGGGCCAAACACTATGAAACTCTTAGAGGAAAACATAGGCAGAACATTCTATGACATAAATCACAGCAAGATCCTTTTTGACCCACCTCCTAGAGAAATGGAAATAAAAACAAAAATAAACAAATGGGACCTAATGAAACTTAAAAGCTTTTGCACAGGAAACCATAAACAAGATGAAAAGACAACCCTCAGAATGGGAGAAAATATTTGCAAACGAAGCAACTGACAAAGGATTAATCTCCAAAATATACAAGCAGCTCATGCAGCTCAATATCAAAGAAAGCAAAAACCCAATCCAAAAATGGGCAGAAGACCTCAATAGATATTTCTCCAAAGAAGATATACAGATTGCCAACAAACACAAGAAAGGATGCTCAACATCACTAATCATTAGAGAAATGCAAATCAAAACTGCAATGAGGTATCACCTCACACTGGTCAGAATGGCCATTATCAAAAAATCTACAAACAAATGCTGGAGAGGGTGTGGAAAAAAGGGAACCCTCTTGGTGGGAATGTAAATTGATACAGCCACTACGGAGAACAGTATGGAGGTTCCTTAAAAAACTAAAAATAGAACTACCATACGACCCAGCAATCCCACTACTGGGCATATATCCTGAGAAAACCATAATTCAAAAAGAGTCATGTACCACAATGTTCATTGCAGCTCTATTTACAATATCAAGGACATGGAAGCAACCTAAGTGTCCATCGACAGATGAATGGGTAAAGAAGATGTGGCACATATATACAATGGAATATTACTTAGCCATAAAAAGAAATGAAATTGAGTTATTTGTATTGAGGTGGATGGACCCAGAGACTGTCATACGGAGTGAAGTAAGTCAGAAACAGAAAAACGAGTACCGTATGCTAACATATATATATGGAATCTAAAGAAAAAAAAAAGTTCTGAAGAACCTAGGCGCAGGACAGGAACAAAGATGCAGACGTAGAGAATGGACTTGAGGACATGTGGAGGGGGAAGGGTAAGTTGGGACAAAGTGAGAAAGTGGCATGGACATATATACACTGCCAAATGTAAAATAGATAGCTAGTGGGAAGCAGCCGCATAGCACAGGGAGATCAGCTCGGTGCTTTGTGACCACCTAGAGGGATGGGATAGGAAGTGTGGGAGGGAGATGCAAGAGGGAGGAGATATGAGCATATATGTATATGTATAGCTGATTCACTTTGTTATACAGCAGAAACTAACACACAATTGTAAATCAATTATACTCCGATAAAGACGTTTAAAAAATAAGCTACAATGAAATACCATCTCACACCCATCAGGATGACTACTATCAAAAAAACAAAATAATAAGTGTTGGTCCAGATGTGGAGAAATTGGACCCCTTATGCCCTGTTGGTGGGGATAGAAAATGTTACGGCCACTGTAGAAAACAGTATGACAGTTCCTCAGGAACTTAAAAATAGAAATACCATAGGATCCAGCAAATTCCACTTCTGGGGATATAACCAAAAGAATTGAAAGCAGGGTCTCAAAGGGATATTTATATACCCACAATCACAGCAGCATTATTCACAACAGCTAAAATGTGGATGCAACTGAAATATTCATCCACAGATGAAAAGATAAGAAAAATGTGGTATATACGTAATGGAATATTATTTAGCCTTAAAAAGGAAGGAAATTCTGCAATATTGTATAACATGGCTAAACCTTGGGAACATTATGCTAAGTGAAATAAGCCAGTCACAAGAAGACTTACACTGTGTCTTCTTATGTGAGAAGTGTTTCATGTGTTTGTTGGCATTCCACTTATATGAGGTACTTAGAGTAGAGAAGATATACAGATGGGAAATATGCGTATGAAAAGATGTTCCTCAAAACATGTCATCAAAGAAATGCAAATGTCCATAGATGAGTGGACCCAAGTTTGGTTTGGTAACATTTATGGAGTGGCTATTTGGAGAGGGGCAGGGGGTATATGGGAAATCTCTGTACCTTCCTCACAATTTTGCTGTGTGCCTAGCACTGTTATTTTCAAACGTCTCAAAAAAGAGAGACTCAGGAATGTGATAAAGGTGAAAGAAAAATTTAGATAAACACAGGTTAACAATATTAAAGTGCATAAGAAAGCATTTAACATATATCTAGATATGTTACTCTTTTAAATTTGCTCAATTTTTCTATTACATGGTTTAAAGTAATCAATATGGCATCAATAATATTAATTCATTGTAGAAAATGAATTAAGTGACATATGATGCTGATATGGCAGATCCTTAATAAATTACTAAATCCCCAAGTTACTTTGGACAATTGAAAGAATAAGAAAGTAAGAACTAAGAAAAATGAAGGAAGCCAATCTCCCTCCCACAATCCATGATATTTTGACTCTTTGCTTCAATTTTCCTCATATACAAAGAAAGAAAAACACCAGGAAATAGAGTTGATGGTTTAGTCAATGTTCAGAAATTTTAAATTGTCAGTTTCAACCTTCACGAAACTTGAAAAATGTACTATTTTTGGTCACATTTCCTGTGTTTGTCAAACTGGTTTAGCCAGTTTTTCACTCTTTGTAATCCAGGTAGGCTCAAATTAAAAATGCCTCATTGTTGACACGTGAGTACCAGAATACACATCCATATGTTTATCATCTAGTGTGAATGATGCCTGAGGAGACAAGACAAGGCTTTAGGTACTATTAAAAGTAAATTTACAGTATTTGAGAAACATGGTCAAGACGGTACACAAAAATAAGGTAAAACATTATATAAAATTGTAGATAAAGTCTGAGTATCTTAAGGAAATGCAAGAAAAAAACAAGCTGACTAAAGCAAAAATATACAAAATGTGGCAAGACTGACCATGTGTTTATAATTGTTAAAGCTGGATAATAGTACATGGCAGTGAATCATTCCATTCCCTTGACTTTGTGTTTGAAATTTTCCATACAAAAAAAAAAAAAACCAGGAGAAAAATAAATCTGAAAAAATCCAACTTGTGTTTTTTGAAGACCTTTATTAAACAACTAAATAAAAATATAGAAAAGTAATAATGAAAACATGATGCATTGAATTATAAGCTTTCTAGGGAAAAATAATACAATACAGAATATTGAATTAATAACAGGGGGAAAAAGACCATCAATTAACCAAGAAAAGGTTGTGACTTTTAATGAAATGAATAAGTTCGGTATTCTTCTTTGTTGTTGTTTTAAGCTTTTAACAAGATAAATGAGAATGCTGGTGTAAACACACGCATGCGCGCGCGCGCGCACACACACACACACACACACACACACAGTCCATTGCCCCAAACAAGAGAGGGGATTCTTAGGAAATTGCAACTTATATAAGCAAGTACAATTGACCCTTGAACAACATGGGTTTGAACTGCACAAGTCCACTTATATGCAGATTTTTTTTTCAATAAATGCGTACTATGTTACTACATGATCTAAGGTTGGTTGAATCTTTGGATGCAGAACCATGAATACGGAGCGCCGATTTCAGGCTGTTTAGGAATGGGCACCTCTAACCCTGGCGTTGTTCAAGGGTCAGTGGTAGTTTTAGATAAATGATTTGTGAAAGTTTTTGTACTAAGCCATTTATTTTTTTAAATCACTGGGTGCTAGGAAACTAAATGTTTCTAAAATACAAATATGGTACCAATTCAAAGACAAAAGGGACGTTTTTGGTTAAAATGATATTACATTGAGTCCAATACAAATACCTTAGTAAAATTATGTGTAGCCAAAAACTTTTGGAAATAGGATCAAATGAAAAACAAAAGTAAAGTTTTAAAGAAAAAACAGGCCTAATATTTAATAGTTTTTGTTAGTAGAATCACAGTATTAGTGGGGTGGAGGACCTTAGTATGTTACCCATTGTTTGGTCTAAAATAAAATATATACACTGCCTCAGGAAATTTTGTCTGAAAATTGAATCTGCATTATGGACTAGCTTCTCAGTGAAGAACCTCAAGCTGAATGATGAGGGTGACTTGTTAAAGAAAAATAAAATAAAGAGTTTGTATCATTAGGAAAACAATAAAAATTACAAGCCTGCATATTTTGTTCTCAGAAGTTCCCTTTGGAACGAAAAAAGCACAAATGCCCTGGTATACTACCTACCCTGGTCTGAGGGCTTTCTTTGTTTGCTACTTTGTTCCCCTGTTTCTGACCATTTCTTAGCACCCCTGGACCCTGTCTGTAATCTAACATCCAATTCTTATCAGAATTTTCTGTCCCCTGAATCAATCCTGTCAACTCCTTAAAGCTAATTTTGTATAGAACAAGATTTATTTAAACAATCTTTCTGACAAATTTATTTAAAGACTCCTAATTTAGAAGGAAGAAAAGCACAGTTAAGAGGTAACTAAATAATTTAGTGATTCTCACAAGGAGACCTAAGGGAAAACTTAGGAGTGCACATGGGTACTTATTTTTTCTGCTTTATTGAGGTATAAATGACAAATAAAATTGTAAGATAATTAAAGTGTGCAACATGATGAGTTGATATACATCTACGTTGTGAAAGGATTCCCCTCCCCCCAGTCAAGTTAATTAACATATCCATCACCTAACATATTTGCCTTTTTTCTTTTTGTGGTGAGAACATTTCAGTTTTACTCTCTTAGCAAATTTCAGTTATACAAAACAGTGTTATCAACTCATAGTCACCATGTTATACATTAGATCCTCAGTCCTTATTCATCTCATAACTGACTTTTTCCTTTTTACCAACCTCTTACTTCCCCCATCTGCATTCCCTGGAAACCACTTTTCTACTCTGTTTCTATGTGTTCAACTTTTTTTTTAGATTCCCCATCTAAGTGATACTGTAACCGAAAGTGGGGTCTGGCTGCTGACCACTCAAAAGCCAATAAAGGGACTTCCCTGGTGGCCCAGTGGTAAAGAATCTGCCTTCCAATACAGGGGATGCAGGTTCGGTCCCTGGTCGGGGAACTAAGATCCCACATGCCGCGGGCTTCCGCGCACCACAACTAGAGAGAGAGAAGCCTGTGCACGGCAGTGGAGATCCTGCGTGCCGCGACTAAGACCCAACACAGTCAAAAATAAATAAAATAGATAAATATTAAAAGCCAATAAAGAGGCAAGTTTGGTGGAAAGGAAAGTTTGCATTATTTTGGATGCCAGCAAGTGTGGGGGAGGGCGGATGCCTGTCCATAGGCCTATTCACCCCCACTGAAAATCAGGGGGAAGAGCTTTTATAGACAGAGGGAGGGGGCTACATGCAGAAATAGCACAGTCAGCTCTGACAGTCATCTTGAAATTGGTCATCGGTGGTCTGATCAGCGTCATCTTGATTGTTTTAAGTACAATTAATCTTTATCTCCAGGGTAGGTTTGTTTCCATTCCTTGAGGCCAGTTCTCGGAATTGTGGCAGCTTATGTCATGGCTACAGTCTGGTCATCACGAAGTTAACTTCACCTGGTGTGGGTTTCAGTATCTATAAGACAGCTCACAGGATATGGCTCAGAATATTATCTATAGCTCTTGAGAAGGAACTAAAGGTCCTTGACTATGCTTAATGACTAAACTATTATTATTTGGTCTCCTTTGACTCTTGTCCTTTGTTTCTGCATTTTCTCACTTCTCTGATTAAACTTATTCTTTGGCTAAAGTTTTTCCACAGACAAAAGGCAGGCTGAGGACATGGCGGGCATATACCACAGGGTCCTGCTCCATTTCAATACCATACAGTGTTTGTCTTTGTCTGGCTTATTTCATTTAGCATAATGCCTTCCAGGTTATCCACATTGTCAAAAATGACAGGATTTCCTTTTTTTTTTAAGGCTGAGTAATATTCCTCTGTGTGTGTGTGTGTGTGTGTGTGTCTGTAAGTGTATCTAATAATTTCTTGATTATTCTTCCACTGACAGACACATAGGTTGTTTTCATACCTTGGTTATTGTGAATAATGCTGCAATGAACATGGGAGTACAGCTATCTCTTTGAGATAATGGTTTTGTTTCCTTCGGATATATACTCAGACGTGGGATTGCTAGATCATATGGTAGTTCTATTTTAATTTTTTGAGGAACCTCAAAAACTGTTTTCCACTGTGGCTGTAGCAGTTTACATTCCCATCATGTGTGCATAAGAGTTCCCTTTTTTAAATATGAAAGCATTTATTGTGTTCAGAAAGATAAATTTATAATATATTACACATGAAAAACTTACAACTTACTTTGTAGGACAGCCTCTTAGAATGTAAAGTTAATTTTAAATTACAATGAATGTACAACACTATATAGTATAAGCTCCTGTCTTTTTGAACAGTGTAATGATCATTCTTGAGAATTAAAATAAGTTTCTGTAGTATTCATTGCTGTAGCTATACAGGAATAGCACAGACACCTTTTTTTCAACTTTGATGTTATAAATTTCATCACAGACTAATTTGAGGTATCTTTATTTTGACAAGCATGACAGCAGCTACTTCACAGTTGTGTTAAATGCCTGTTCATCAGCATCCCACTCTAATGATAAAAACTGTAAGATTGTTTCTTTGGGTAGATCCACAGCCAAAATTTCAATTTCACTGCTTTTCTGATGTAAGTTGGCAAGGCAGGTACGAAGTGTTTTTATCTGAGTTTCATACCATCCCCTAGTGTTGGCTGACAGCTTCCCTGGGACTATCACACTCACAATATGAACAAATGTTGCTTCATGGATTTCAACAAACTTGAAGCATGTGAAAATGACCCCTTCAGATTTTGTACTGCAAGATTTTCAGAAATTTCTCTGATAGTCCTTTTGTAATTGAGCAGGACCCAAGGGGCCTTCCTGTGATACCTGCCCCCCACGTCCTCCACTTGCCTCTTGTCTGTAGAAAAACTTTAGCCAAAGAATTAATTTAATCAGAGAAGTGAGAAAAATGCAGAAGCAAAGAAAAGCAGTCAAATAAGACAAAATAATAATAGTTTAGTCATTAAACAAAGTCAAGGACCTCTAGTTCCTCCTCAAGGGCTATAGCTAATATTCTGAGCCATGTACTTTGAGCTGTTTTGCAGATACAGAAACCCCAACCAGGTGGAAGAAGTTAACTGCAATGATGACAAGACTGTAGCCATGACATAAACTGCTCCATCTTACACAATTCCAAGAACTGGCCTCAAGGAAATGGGAACAAACAGACCCTGGAACTGAAGGTTAACTGTACTTAAAACAGTCAAGATGACACTGATCAGACCACCACATGACCAAATTCAAGTTGATTGTCAGAGTTGACTGTGCTGTTCTGCATGTAGCCCACTCCCTCCACTTATAACTCCTGAAACTTCCCTTTAAAATCTCATGCCCCTTGATTGGCAGTTGGGAGTTGGTTCTTTGGGACATGAGTCCACATTCTTCCCAGGATTGCTGGCCTCCTAAATAAAGCAACCTTTCCTTTCTACCAATACTTGTCTCTTGAGTATTGGCTTTCAAGCACCAAGCAGCCAAATCTAAGTTTAGTAACACTTTCATCACTGACTTTAGTTCTCAGTTTCTGCCCAACATGGACCACGAGATTGGACTCCAGCACTCATTTCTCTGTTAGCCATTCCTTCTCAAAAGATTTAACCTTGACATGGCTTCCTTCTTTATCTGAGACAAGGGTCACATAGGTGAGTTCATCATGTCTGCAGTACTCCTGTAATTCCTCTTGGGATTGTGACAAGTCATACATGTGATTCTTGCTGACCAGAGTTTCTGGGCTCGGTTGATGGCCCTGGTCATGGACATCTGGCCAGCACTTACAACAAGGAGGTCACAAGAGCTTATTATAACAGGTTCTTCCAGGTTGAGGACAGAAGATTCCCTTTTCTCCACATCCTTGCCAACACCTATTATCACTTACCTTTTCATTAATAGTCCTCCTAAGTGGTGTGAGGTAATATTGCAGTTTTGATTTGCATTTCTCTGATGATTAGTGATGTTAAGCCCCGTTTTATGTGCCTGTTAGCCATTCGTATGTCTTCTCTGGAAAAACTCTATTCCAATCTTTTGCCCATATTTTAATTGGGTTGTTTGTAAGTTTTTTGCTATTAAGTTGTACGAGTTCCTTGTATATTTTGGATATTAATCTCGCAACAGTTATGTAGTTTGAAATATGTTCTCCCATTCCATAGGTTGCGTTTTCATTTTGTTGATGGTTTCCTTTGCTGAGCAGAAACTTTTTCCCCACATTTGGTTCACTGGTATAATAGTAGCAGAAATACTACTGTCAAGTTTATAACAACTCTAAGTTGAAAGGTATGAAACAAAAAATGAATATATAGAATAAACAGATTATAGAATTATCCATGGGAGAAAAACCTTCTGTGATAAATGACTTCTGACCTTTTAAAAAATATTTATTTATTTATTTATTTGGCTGTGTGGGGTCTTAGTTGCAACACAGGGGATCTTCATTGCTGTGTGTGGGATCTTCATCATGGTGTGCAGGATGTTTAGTTGCAGCATGTGGAATCTTTAGTTGCAATATGCGAACTCTTAGTTGTGGCATGTGGGATCTAGTTCCCTGACCAGGGATCGAACCTGGGCCCCCTGCTTTGGGAGCACAGAGTCTTAGCCACTGGACCACCAGAGAAGTCCCGACTTCTGACTTTTTAGCAGTATTCAGTTGGGAGTTCCAGGAACTGAAATATTTTGTCTTAAGTTACAGTAGTTTTCTGTATAAGACTTAGCTTTGTTTTCCTAGAAACTTGATGATAATTTTTCAGAGACACATAACCAACAAATGATTCTCTGCCTCATTTAAAAATTGCATTCATTATTTACCAAAAAAGGAGAAAAATATAATAAATTTTAGAAATATTTATTTCAAATGTATTAATAAAATAGGTCTTTGACACTGCAACTTTTAGTTTCCTGGAAAATTCACTTATGTGGAATGGCTTATTCTCTGACAGGGGCACAGTACAAGATTTTTAGTTTTATATAATCCCACTTGTTATTTTTGCTTTTGTTGCCTTTGCTCTTGGTGTCAAATCCAGAAAATCATTGCCAAGACCAATGTCAAGGAGCTTACTCTTTATATTTCTTCTAGAAGTTTTACAGTTTCAGGTCTTATGTTTATGTCTTTAATCCATTTTGAGTTGATTTTTTTGTATGGTGTAAGATAAGAGTGCAATTTCATTCTTTTGCATATGACAATCCAGTTTTCCTAACACCATTTATTAAAAAGACTGTCCTATTGAGATGATCATGTGATTTTTATCCTTCATTTTGTTAATGTAGTGTATTGTATTATTGATTGATTTGCAGTTGTTGAACCATCCTGTATCCCTGGAATAAATCCCATTTGATCATGTTGAATAATTGTTTTCATGTACTATTGAATAGAATTCACTAATATATTGTTGAGAATTTTTGCATCTATGTTCATTAATGATATGACTTGTAATATTCTTTTCTTGTAGTGTTCTTGTCTGGCTTTGGTATCAGGGTAATGTTACCCTTGTAAAATAAATTTGGAAGTGGTTTTTTGAATTTTATTTTATTTTTTTATACTGCAGGTTGGAAGTGTTTTCTTGTCTTCTTTTTTGGGAGAGTTTGAGAAGGACTGGTATTAGTTCTTCTTTAAATGTTTAGCAGAATTCAACAGTGAAGCTGTCTGGTCTTGGAATTTTCTTTGTTGGGAGGTTTTTTTTATTACTGATTCAGTCTCCTTTACTAGCAATTGGTCTGTTCATATTATCTATTTTTTCATAATTTAGTCTTGGTTGGTTGTATATTTCTAGTAATTTCTCAATTTCTTCCAGGTTGTCCAATCTGTTGGTGTATAATTATTCATAGTAGTTTCTTAGGATCCTTTGTATTTGTGTAGTATCAGTTGTAATGTCTTCTCTTTAATTTCTAATTTTATTTGAGTCTTCTTTTCTTGGTAAGTCTAGCTAAAGGTTTGTCTATTTTGTCTTTTCAAAAAACTGCTCTTAGTTTCATTGATCTTTTCTCTTTTCTTTCTTTTTAGTCTGTATTGCATTTATTTCTGCTCTGATCTTTGTTATTTCCCTTCTTAACTTTGTTCTTCTTCTAGTTGCTTAAGGTGTAAAATAAAGTTGCTTGTTGGAGATATTTCTTTTTTCCTTAATATAGGTATTTATAGCTATAAACTTCTTTCTTAGAACTGCCTTTTCTTTGTCCCATAATTGTTATATTGTTTATATATTTGTTATAACAATTTTATTAGAAACTGTTGTATTTTGGGGACTTCCCAGGTGGTCCAGTGGCTAAGACTCCGTGCACCCAGTGCAGGGGGCCCGGGTTTGAACCCTCGTCAGGGAACTAATCCCACATGCTGCAACTAAGAGTTTGCATGCCACAACTAAGACTTGGCATGCTGCAACTAAGAGTTCACATGCCGCAACTAAAGATCCCGCATGCCACAGCTAAGACCCAGTGCAACCAAATAAATAAATTAAACAACAACAACAACAACAACAACTAATGAAGGCATAAGGAATCTAGATTACAAGAGAAAAGTATGCTCTTGACAAACTGGGAGAAGTTTAATTTAACATTTTTGCAATCTCTTAAATATCTATGACCTCTTCTAACAAAAAACATCAGTAAGCTTTATGAGCCTTCAAAGGTCTCTTCATTACAGATGCAGGCCATTTTTAACTGCTGCCATGCAGGTTCAAATAGGCAAAACAATTTTGGAAAAAAAAAGGGAAAAAACAAAACAAAACATGTTTCAGTTGAAAACTTTAGGACCTAAAGGAGACAAATGTATTTGCACTAAAACACAGCCAGAACGGAGAGAAAAAAACACTTATTGCAAAGGAATTGATATTGAATATTTAAAGATTTTATGAAGAAGAATTTGTACTTGGGCCAGAAGATTGCATTTCTTTTCCAATTGCTGCTAGATAAACTAGGGATGTGTGTTTTCATTACAAAAGAACTCCTTGAATTAAAAAAGTACTCAAAAAATAAATTAATTAATAAATTAAAAAGTACTCAAATCAGTTTACTTAAATAGAAAATTCCCATAAGTGCTTGTGTTTGTGTATGGGTATGGGTATATTCTTATATGTGAATAAAAGTGTTGAGAGAAGGCAAACTTAAATGGAAGTCTGCAGAGTTGTTGATACATGCTCTAGCCTACATCACTTCATCTCTAGAAAAGCTTCAACAGCAAAGCAAAAATCACAGAGCCACAGTTGCTGACTGGCTTAAGAAGAAGTGGGAAAACAAAGTAACATAGTAAAAAAATAGAAATCAGCTACTTGAACCTGGAGGGAAGTCAAGAATAACTAAATACGTACAGAAAGAAAGAAAGAAAAACTGTATTTTCTGGGTGAAAAACAAAAAGGGAAAGATGAAATTAGACTTCTAATCCTTTCTCCCTTAATAGAGAAAAATAAAAGAAGATGTAATCCTTTCAACTTCCTCTGGAAATTGGTGAGTTCCTTATACATAAATATATTATTAATTATCTCTATTATATTGATATAGTTAGTATGGTATGTATTGGATTGAACATATACTCCCTTTAGCTAAAGAAATTCATTCCACTCACCCAGTATCTCTGGGAAAATCATCATATGGCAGCAGGGGAAACTTACTGGAGTACTTCTTTACTAGAATTGGTACTATCGGAATTTTAACTATTCCAGCTACTAATTTTCCAAAATAATTTTTGACTACTCCCTCTGTCTAATTTTGTAGAAGTGTATTGTCTTGAGAGAGATTTAATTCAGACTTAGTTTCTTCTTCCAGGACATGATTAACAGACCTTTAGGTATACAAACCTCCATTTGAAGAGAAGGCCATCCTCCTAACTGCTTTAAGTATAACAGACCAAGTTGAAAATTCATTCCCCACAACCTAGGTTATCTCCACCCTTGGCTTGAGTGGGGCTGACTCCTCCCCCAAGTTCTCAGGACTTTTGATGCTGGAACTCCAGGGACCCCGCAGAAACCACACACCTTTCCCCTGCCCATATCCCTCATCGGCCCCCGACTGTTCAGAGAATATACTCATGTCTACTGAAGAGCTCAGGGAAGGCCACTAGCTGGGCAAAGAGACTTCAGGCAAATACCTTTTTTGTGAGTAATATATGAAACACAAAATTCAGAGTCAGCTGGCCTCACTGATTATTAATCTCCTGATGTAGATTATTCATATAAACTAGTTGGTCTGATTTTCCTGGAGATGTTATAGGAATGGAACGACATAAAGGCTTGTGGACATGTCCTTACATTCTTCTCTTCTTTCAAAAGATAGAAAGAGGAAATGAAGTAAGAAAGACAGGCTTGGGGGTTCCCTGGTGGCGCAGTGGTTGAGAATCCGCCTGCCAATGCAGGGGACACGGGTCCGAGCCCTGGTCCGGGAAGATCCCACATGCCACGGAGCAGCTAAGCCCGTGCGCCACAACTACTGAGCCAGTGTTGTAGAGCCCACAAGCCACAACTACTGAGCCCACGTGCCTAGTGCCCGTGCTCCATAACAAGAGACGCCACCGCAATGAGAAGCCCATGCACCACAACGAAGAGTAGCCCCCGCTCGCCACAACTTGAGAAAAGCCCGCGCACAGCAACGAAGACCCAATACAGCCAAGAATAAATAAATTAATTAAATCCATAAAAAAAAAAAAGACAGGCTTATGCTATGAGAGCTGCTCCTATGTCTGTGCATTTTTTTAAATCTTTTATCAGCTTTATTGAGACATAATTGATATATAACATTGTGTAAGTTTCAGATGTACAGCGTGTTGATTTGATACACGTATATTGTGAAATGATATATATACCACCATAGTGTGAGCTAACATCTCTATCACCTCACATACTTATCATTTCTTTTTTGTGGTGAGAACATTTAAGATCTACTCTTAGCAACTTTCAAGTATATAATACAGCATTGTTAATTATAATCACCACGCTGTACATTAGATCCCCCAAACTTTTTCATCTTATAACTGAAAGTTTGACCCACATCTCCCCATTTCCTTCACCCCCAGCCCCTGTTAACTGCCATTCTACTCTCTGTTTCTATCAGTTTGGCTTTTTTAGATTCCACAGATAAGTGATATCATACAGTATTTGTGTTTCTCTGTCTGCCTTATCAATATTTCACTTAGCATAATGTCCTCCAGGTTCATCCATGTTGTCACAAATGGCAGAATTTACTTCTTTCTCATGGCTGGATAATATTTGATTGTATATATATCACATCTTTTTTATTGAAGTAGAGCTGATTTATAATATTATATTAGTTTCAGGTGTAGAGCATAGTGGCTCAGTATTTTTGATGTCTGTGCATTTTTGATAAAGAAATCTGAGTCCCATAGGAATATAGGGTGTTTGTAAGGGTGAGCCACCAGTTCTATAAATGTGCCACCTAACAAACTATTTTGGCTGCATGGCTTGCCAGGGGGTATATTCATTCAAAACCAAAACAGGCATAGCTAATCCACTCTCCCAGCAACCACACAGCAGGCTGCAGTGACTACGGGGCCATTATTCCCTCCAGCCAGGCATAAAAATAGAGGCTGAGTATCCAAGGAGGTTTGTTTAATGGTTACAATCAGAGCCCATGTAACCAAGACCCACAGGGAATCAAAAGAGGGAATTCTTTACACTATGCCGAGATAGTGCCTTCTGAGAGAGAAAATTCCTAATGTACTATCAATACTTGGAGAGATTTTGTTCCCTAGTCTTTGGTGAATCCATCGTTGAGTTCACGTCCAGGGTTAAGCAGATCTGCTAAACAATTCTTTAATGGTGATTACTTTCAAATGAAGGACTTGAAATTTAACTTTACCCAATTTTATCAACATGCAAGGTAAACATTTATTTTCTTCTAAAACACATTATTTAACAAGAATATATTTAAGTAGAGAAAAGCTTTCTAATTCTCTTTGGTAAACGTTGCACCTTGTGTGAAATGACTGCCAAGTGCAGAGCTGAAGGGAATCTCTGCCTGCCTGTTCAGATCTGGGGAGGGGGCTCACTGGCCCTACCGAGGATCTAAGCCATACGCTCAATAAAAGGATTGTAACCTATCACAATCGTACAAAAGGAATGAAGGCAAACTTCTGATGAGGATGAACGAAGTAGGTAACTGCCAGTCATGAGTTAACTCTAAAAGGCAGCTACTTCTTTGATCTCTTCTGAAAAAGAAATAAGAAAAACTTCTTTATCAGAATAGAGGAAGTTCAAATAAGGGAATTTATTTCTGTTTCCTGTTGTTACATTGTCTGAATTTTAGAAAATATTCCCTGGAATAAAACAAAATATTTATGTATTTCATAAGCACTGGAATTTTTAGCACTCGTGCTTTCCTTTGTAGGAACGGCATCAGTGAAATATTCCTTGACTGATATAGGGCCGTGTGTGCTGGATGGGAGAAGCGCTTTACGTTTCTGAACTTAGTAAAAAATACTACATAAGTCTTATATTAGTTTTGATACTGCATCAGGCATGCTCTTCTAACTTGTTTCTAAGTATTCTAAGTTCAGTTATTAGAATTATTATTTTATAGAAGAATCTTATTTTCTTTTTAAACATATAGAATTATGTATCTTCATACATCAGATTTAAAAATTTTTGTAATGATGTCTACTAACTCCATTTTTTAAATGAGTGCTAAGACCAATTATTTTTCTTTTTTAAAAAAATATTTATTTATTTGGTTGCACTGGGTTTTAGTTGAGGCAGGCGGGCTCCTTAGTTGCAGACCACCAGTTCCTTAGTTGCGGCATGCATGTGGGATCTAGTTCCCTTCCCAGGGATAGAACCTGGGCCCCCTGCCTTGGGAGCACAGAGTCTTAACCACTGTACCACCAGGGAAATCCTTATTCTTTTTTTCACTGAAAATGATTGAAATTCTGCATTCTTCAGGGAAGGAAACAAGCACTAAAATATTTTACTGACTTTAATGATCATGTAAAATAGGGATTGCACTGTTTTTAAAGTACTTTAAAAATACTTTCCATGAAACTATTATATAGATTTGAAACTTTGATACTTTAAAAAAATTACCAATAAATAAATTATCTTGGTAAAAATTAACAACACTAATATGTACAAAATAGATAACTAATGAGAACCTGCTATGTAGCACAGAGAACTCTACCTCACTTCACTGTACAGTAGAAACTAACACAACATTGTAAAACAACTATACCCCAATTAAAAAAAAAAGATTTACATGCATATCAAAGGAAAAAAAAGATTGAGACATGAATCTCATATCTGAACATGGGTTTCATTTTGTATGATCTCTTCAGAGCTGGATGAGGACAAGATTGCCGACACCATGAAGAAAGCCCTCCCTACCATGGGCTGGGATTGGCATGTCTGTTCTTGGTGGACTCTCCCTTCGTCCATGGGAATATTGTGATGAGTGTTACTCACCTGGGAAATGAGGTCTGAAGGAAGGATTGGAGCAGGGCGATCATTCTATAAAACCCAGGCTTAGGTGGGAAAATGCAGAGGGAACAGTAACGAATGTGGAACCAGATAGCTGTCTCACTCCTGGACAAATTCTGTGGCGTTTACATCTATAGCACAATTATGAGGCCATTTATAAGGTACAATGTCTTATAAAAGTGGAATTATACATGTGAGTTGTCTTAGCTACAATACAGAAAAGATGAACAAGAAGATAGTTTAAAGAAAAAATATTTTCCTCCTCTCTCATTTTACATGAAGGATAAAACATGAAATTCTATTAATTTTCTTACTTAGGTTTTAATAAGCATTTTGTGTACTTCCTAAGATTGAGGTCAAGAAAACCTGATGAGTAGGGTGGTCTGAGTAAGCCTTCCTAGAAGCAGTGTCCAGATGGACTCTGGTTGCCATTGTGTACTGGGCACAGCATGGAATCATGTGCACATCTTCTTTGACCCAGTAAATCTCCTTGGACATTCACACACCCTCTCTGCACACCCCTGCACACCCCCGCTTAGACAAGCCCTTCACAGAACCCCCCTCTCCCTGGCATCCCAGATATTGTCCTAAATGAAAATAGCTAGCAAAGAGAATGAGATCAAAACAATGACTTAAATGACTTATTAAATTTCAGGCTTGTTTTGACAAAATTATATATTAATTTTCTAAACATTCTAAACAATTCATCCTTCAGAAATTTTAATACCTTTTGTAAACTTTCAAAATGTAACTATAAATTCTAGGACACCTTTTTGTTTTCTCATTAATCTCTCACCAAGACCATAGCATACTTTGTAGGTTGAGACATGGAGTGGTAGAAATTGTTGAAGTAATAAATATAGTGGTTAAGAATTTAAAAGGAAGAGTATTGTACAGAATCTCTTTCCCATGTACTCCATTAAGCACTTTTATTCATGAAATATATCTGCTTAACATAAAATTATATTAAGTCCTGTTTAGTGTCTACCAAAAATCACTTTTCCAGCTCCCTCTATTAACAAATAAACAATGATTTCATTGTTGTTCCCATGGATGTTCTATAACAGAACTGTGCTGAATTGTGGCCATTGATATCCCAAAGGCCATGATATACAGTGTTCAAAAAAAAGTCCAGCAAATAGAAAAAATAGAAATACAAGCGAGTTTTCTCATTTAAGAGTATATTTCAGGGCTTCCCTGGTGGCGCAGTGGTTGAGAGTCCGCCTGCCGATGCAGGGGACACGGGTTCGTGCCCTGGTCCGGGAAGATCCTACATGCCGTGGAGCGGCTGGGCCCGTGAGCCATGGCCGCTGATCCTGCGCGTCCGGAGCCTGTGCTCCGCAACGGGAAAGGCCACAACAGTGAGTATACTTCAACCGCTGGTAAAAGACTAAGTTAAAATGAATAAATCGTGCAACTATTAAAAAGAATTAGTTGTATCTAAATTTTTTTTTAAAAATGAGTAAATTAAAAACACGTTGTGTTTTTTTTCCCTATCTGCAGCAATGTCCGGAGACAAGGAAATTCCATGATGTCAGCAGTTGAAAGATGACACATTACTGATTTGAAATGTCACTGCAAAGAAGTAAATGAATAATTCAGAATGAAAGTAAACCCTAAAAATTGGAGAGGAATTCCCTTATTAACTGTGGTTCCAGCTAAAGAGCCTAGTTATTTCAGTGAGAAATAAAATTTGTAAGTATTAATAATGAAATACCATTTTGTCTATTTTTCATATTTTAAATGAACAAATCTTTATTAAGCACTTACTATTTACCTAATAATTCTAAAAGCTGCTGTTTATTGGGTACCTAGTATGTGTCAGTACGTATGTACTGACAAGTTAAATGTACAAGTTATCCACACAGTTATATCATACAAGGGGTATGTACCTTAGCCCAGTATACACAATAACATGACATTTGGGTATTGAATTACAATTTGAATTACAATTCTCCAGGTTAGTGAGTAAAGTGAAACTCAGATATTGTTTTCTCAAAATCTGTCTAAGCTCAAAATGGCATTCTCATCTTCTCTGTGGTTGATAATATTCAGAGTTTTACAGACTAAAACCCAGTTTTTGCCACTAAAGATTTTTTTAAAAAATATTTATTTATTTGGTTGCACCGGGTCTTAGTTGCGGCAGGTGGGCTCCTTAGTTGCAGCATGCGAACTCTTAGTAGCGGCATGTGTGTGAGATCTAGTTCCCTGACCAGGGATCGAACCTAGGCCTCCTGCGTTGGGAGCACAGTCTTATCCACTGCACCACCAGGGAAGTCCACCACTAAAGATTTTTAATAAACTTATGAATACAGTTTCTGGTTCTGCATGTAAGGAGCTTGGAAGTTACTACTCCATCCTAACAACAAGTAAATGTTGAACAAACTGCAAAATCAACAACTCTTCTTGGATCTATAAGGGGAGGACACAGGGCATGATACTCAACTCTAGCCCATTCTAGCTATCCTGTTCCAACTAAAAGAGAAGAGAAAAAAACTAAAAAACACTTGTGCAGTTCACAGACCAGACGCATAGACCCACTAAAAAACTGAGACCTAATCGTAGACGTAACACACACCTCCCCACCAGAACATTAAAAGCCTATTTATAGCGATTCCTTTTGCTCAGTACATCATGTTTGGCTATCAAGAAAAAATTACAATCCTCCTAAAAGGCAAAAAAAAAAAGCACCCCCAAACAAAAAAAGCCCCACAATTTGGAGAGACAGAACAAGCATCAGTACCTGGCATGGCAGGGATATTGGAATTATCTGACCAGCAGTTTGAAACAATTATCACTAATATGCCAAGTGCTCTAATGAATAAAGTAGACAGCATGAAAGAACAGATGGGGAGTGTAAGCAGAGAGATAAAAGCCCTAAGAAAGAACTAAAAAGAAATGCTAGAGATCAAAAGTACTGTAACAGAAATGAAGAATGCCTTTGATCAGTTTATTGGTAGACTGGACCTGGCTGTGGAAAGAATCTCTAATCTTGAGGATACATCAATAGAAACCTCTAAAACTGAAAAGCAAAGAGACCAAAGGCTGAAAAAAAAAACACCCCAAAACAGAACAGGATGTCCAAGGACAGTGAGACAACTACAAAAGGCATAACATATGCATAATGGGGTTACCAGAAGGAAAAGAAAGAGGGAAAGGAACAGAAGAAATATTTGAAACAATGATGACTGAGAATTCCCCCAAATTGATGTCAGACAGAATACTACGGACTCATGAAGCTCAGAGAACACCAAGCAGGATAAATGCCAAAAAAATTACACCTAGGCATATCATTTTCAAATATAGAAAATCAACAATAAAAGAAGAAAGAAGAAAGAGGGGAAAAAACACCTTATCTATAGACGAGCAAAGGAAAGATTTACATCATTTAAATTTAAACCATTACATGGTTTAAATTTAAACCATTACATGGTTTCCCCTCAGAAACCATGCAAGCAAGAAGAGAGTGGAGTGAAATATTTAAAGGGCTGAGAGAAAACCCCCACCAACCTAGAATTATGTACCCTTTCAAATTACCATTCAAAAGTGAAGGAGAAATAAAAGCTCTCTCAGACAGACAAAAATTGAGGGATTTTGTTGCCAGTAGACCTGCCTTGCAAGACATGTTTAAAGAAAGTTCTTTAGAGAGAAAGAAAATGATAAAGGTCATTAGATCTACATCAAGAAAGGAAGAGGTTCTCTTGCCTCCTCACTTCCAAGATGACCAAGGAAAGAAGGAACAATGGTTGTGCCCAAAAGGGCTGTGGCCACGAGCAGCCTATTCCGTGCACCAGCTGTGCCTGATGCGTGCCCAAGGACAAGGCCATTAAGAAGTTTGACGTCTGGAACATAGTAGAGGGTGAAGCCATCAGGGACATTTCCAAAGCGAGTGTTTTCCATGCCTGTGTGCTTCCCAAGCTGTATGTGAAACTACATTACTGTGTGAGTTGTGCCATTCACAGTAAGATAGGAATAGTTCTCCTTCTTGGGAAGCCTGGAAGGACCAAACACCTTCACCCAGATTTAGACCTGCGGGAGCTGCCCCACAACCTCCACCAAAGCCCCTGTAAGGAGTTAGTTCCTTAGAGACTGAAGAAATACTGTTCTCCGAAAAGACAATAACCTGGAAGTTAGACTTAAAAAAAGAAAAAAAGCTAGAAAAATGGTACTGATGAACCTATTTGCAGGGCAGGAAAAGAGACGCAGACATAGAGAATGGACTTGTGGACACAGTGCAGGAAAGGGAGGGTGGGACCAATTGAGACAGTAGCATTGACATATATACACTATCACGTGTAAAACAGATAGCTAGTGGGAAGCTGCTGTATAGCATAGGGAGATCAGCTCAGTGTTCTGTGATGACCTAGAGGGGTGGGATGGAGTTGGGGTGGGAGGGAAGCTCAAGAGGGAGGGGATATATGTATACATATAGCTGATTCACTTTATTCTACAGCAGAAACTAACACATTATACTCCAATTAAAAAAAAGAAAGCGCATCAGAGAAGGAATAAAAGAAAGTAAAATTAAAAGTTTTATTTTTCTTTTCTCAACTGATCAAACAGATAACTGTTCGTTCAAAATATTAACAGTAACGTATATTTGACTAGGTATGCTTAGGTGTAGATTTTATATATATACATATAGATATACAGATATGTTTATATATGCTTATATATAAGTGAAATGAATGAAAGCAATGAGGTAGGGATAGGAGAGAGGAATTAGGATTATTTTGTTATTATAAGGTACTCACATTACCTGTAAAGTGGTATAGTGTTATTTGAAAGTAGAGTTGGATTAGTTATAAGTGTATATTGTAAAATTTATGGCAACCACAATAAAAAGTTAAAAAGCAATTGGCAAACTATGTAGACTCAAATCTGAACCAAAGTTTTGAGCATGAGAATAAGATATGCTACAGAATCACACACAAAGATGAATGTGATTTTATAAAAGTAGCAATAATAAAAATATTTCAATTCAAATTATAATTTAAAACCCTGCCATCCAGGCTAAATTTTTAATGCTTTGATAAAAAGGTTAATATTAAAAGAACCTAGGGACTTCCCTGGCAGTCCAGTGGTTAAGACTCCACGCTTCCACTGCAGGGAACCCTGGGTTTGATCCCTGGTCAGGGAACTAGATCCCACATGCATGCCACAACTAAGAGTCACATGCCACAACTAAGGAGCCTGCCTGCCACAACTAAGACCAAAAAATAAAATTAAAAAGTTAGAAAAAGGGGCTTCCCTGGTGGCGCAGTGGTTGAGAGTCCGCCTGACGATGCAGGGGACGCAGGTTCGTGCCCCGGTCCGGGAAGATCCCACATGCTGTGGAGCAGCTGGGCCCGTGAGCCATGGCTGCTGAGCCTGCGTGTCCGGAGCCTGTGCTCTGCAACGGGAGAGGTCGCAGCGGTGAGAGGCCTGCATACCGCAAAAAAAAAAAAAAAAATTAATAAAAAGTTAGAGAAAATAAGATAGTAATGTCTAAAGTAAAAAAAGAAAAAGAAATCGCTAAAAAAGAAAATAAATAAAAGAACCTAAGAATTGTAACTCTCACACCTGACGAGTTCTTCTCTTTCGCTGGCATTATCAACCTAATCTTGCCAGAGCAGAATCTAAGCATTCTAGACTTCTTAAAGGAAGTGAAAAAGGCAATAACCAAGGTGAGCCCAACTGTGAATTCTATGGTCCTAAGCAGTAGATGATCAAAGGGAAAGTTCTTCTTTTTCACTTTGGGTGACTCATTTGAATACAGTATTTTGGGTTTCTTTTCCTTTGTTTGTTTTAGAGTTTTTCACATATCTGAAATCCTTTGTTTAATGAATGTGCATCTTCTATTTTAAAAATTTAATTTCTTATGTGACTTCCCTGGTGGTCCAGTGGTTAAGACTCTGCGCTTCTACTGCACGGGGCACGGGTTCGATCCCTGTTCAGGGAACTAAGATCCTGCGTGCTGCATGGCCAAAAAAGAAAAAAAATTAAAAATTTAATTTCTTATTCTGATGGCAGAATAGAAATTTTAATGCAAGGCAGAGAGATTTTGTGTGTGTGTGTGATATTATAGGTAAGTTCTTTTTAAAAATGTGTTTCTGGGGCTTCCCTGGTGGCGCAGTGGTTGAGAGTCCGCCTGCCGATGCAGGGGACGCGGCTTCGTGCCCCGGTCCGGGAGGATCCCACATGCCGTGGAGCGGCTGGGCCCGTGAGCCATGGCTGCTGAGCCTGCGCGTCCGGAGCCTGTGCTCCGCAATGGGAGAGGCCACAACACTGAGAGGCCCACGTACCGCAAAAAAAAAAAAAAAAAAAAAAAAAAAAAATGTGTTTCTAACCGAGGAATACATTTGAAATGATATCAAGAATAGCCCAGACTTCAGATTCTGTCAGTAGGTAATCCTGGATGCAAGTGAGTTCAGTCTTGCCAGCTCTGAGCATAGGAAAGATATTTTATTTTTCTCAATCTCAGTTTCCTCATGAGTAAAATGTGAGTAACGAAGTTATCAGTTGTTAAGGATGAAATGAGCTAGTGTGGTAAAGGGCATTTCACTCCCTACAACATAGAGCTCAGAATATTTTAGTTTTTTGAATAAAGGTCTTTATTGTATAAGGGATTTCACAATCGAAGTTACACTTACAGATGAGATAAACTTTGTAACTCCTCACTATCACATGGAAAGTTTCTTACTTTTATAATCTGTCTGAGCTCAACATCATTATAATTTTCAATGTAAAATATTGAACTGACTTTTAAAAACTGAGTTTGAGGGAAAACGTACATGAAATGCCATGAGCACTTTCTTCTAATTGGATTCCAGCTTATTCTATTGGATTACCATTTTCCTAAAGAACACACTTAAGTCTGGCTTAACTCTTATTTTTAAAAATTATTTATTTATTTGGTTGTGGCAGACGGGCTCCTTAGTTGAGGCAGGCAGGGTCCTTAGTTTCAGCTTGCCGGCTCCTTAGTTGCAGCTTGCCGGCTCCTTAGTTGCGACATGCATGTGGGATCTAGTTCCCTGACCAGGGATTGAACCTGGGCCTCCTGCCTTGGGAGCTCAGAGTCTTAACCACTGTGTCACCAGGGAAGTCCCTTAACCCTTATTTTTATTTTTCAAAAATCCCACTCAGGGAATCTGAAGACTAATGTTATTAGGTTGAACAATATAAAAGTGTCAATACTCAATTCTTTTGACCTAGAAAAATATTTTATTTTCACAACTTTTTTTTTATAACTGCAAAATGAATACAGGATCAAGAAAATAAAAATATAAAAAAGAAAATTAAACCACATATAATTTTACTTGCCAGAGATTAATATATTTAGCAATTTATCGTATTTCCTTCTTGTCTTTTTTCAATTAATATATATTTTTATATGGTTGTGATCATTTTCTCCAATGAATATCATAGTTTTTCACTTAATATGGAAAAATAATCTTTATCAACAACTTCTTTAATGGTTACATAAATCATATCTATGAATAAATCACAACTTATTTACCCACGCTGCTATTGTGTGTGTGTGTGTGCACGTGCACGTGCACGCGTGAGAACTTGCTGACATAATACGCCATTTACGTAAAGGATTCCAAAATGTGTTTAACATATAACAACTAAGCACCTCTCTAACAAACTCTTGGTTAAATGTTAACTAGAAATAAATACATATGCATTTAAAACAGATGGCAACTGTTTATTTCAGTTATAGGCTTACCTAGAATGGAGGCATACACTAAGACAGTTTTATAATTAGCATTCAGTACATTAGCAACTATGTAAGAAACTCTGTACTTATCCCTTGATATTCTAGTCTGTAGATTCACTTAGTTTCTCTTTCAGCAACTTTCCTTTAAAAAAATACGATTACTAATAAAAACCAAAAATGTGCTGAGTTTCACTTTTTCTTTGACTTTCTTTGCCCATATCCTGGAGGAGTTTTCAAAATGGCAATAAGAAAAGAGAAATGAGTACAAATAAGAAATGACAATTCTTTTGAATTGAATTGTGAAAGTTAACCCAGGCTTCACCATGAAGAGGGAGGCAGAAAAAGCCTCGATTGCAAGAGGTGGCCTTTTGGACAGACTTGCGTCAGAAACAGAAAGAAATGCATTGGTTTTTGCGTGCAGCTGTCGAGGAAGCAGAACTTCCTGTGTTTGAAATTCTGTCTGCAGTTAAATAAAAAGAAAAAAAAAAAGGAAGTATGTAGTGCTCTCTGCAGCTTTTCTCCAACTTTACCTAAATACTGCATATGAGCAAAAGAGACCATCAAACTGCAGATGTGGAGACAATGAACAAATGATTCAGGAAATATTTCCGGAATGTAATAATTTTTAGGAAAGTATAATTTGGTGCTACAGTTATTTACTTTCATTTTACTGTTCATCTAGATTTTTAATTCCTACACATTTCCCCTGGGAGATCTAAAATGTCTCATACATTTTTCTTCTGCTTTTTAAGGGATTTATCAAGCTGGGCAATTCAGTGAGATAGTTTCCTTCAAATGCTAGAGAGAAGGTAAGAACAGAGAAGGACATTTTATATTTCACTGCTAACAGAAGACAATTTTCTCATGAACTATTTATTTAGAATTATCTCTAGTGTTCCTGTCCCCTAAGGCTTTAAAAAATTTCTCTCAACTCTATTGGTATTACAAACCCAAAACATGCATAAAGATAACATCACTTTTAATTTTATGTCAATTATCCACATCTGAAAGAAAGCTCCTCTAAATATCAAAAATGGAGGATCCTTCAGAACAAGATACAATTAATTCCAAAGTCTACAATAAAAAATACTCTGACATTTTCTTTTATTATTGATTAATTTAAAAATTGAAGTATAATTAATTTACAATGTTGTGTTAGTTTCTGGTGTACAAAGTGATTCAGTTATACATAAATACATATATATTATTTTTCATATTATTTTTTGTTATAGTTCATTACAAGGTATTGAATACAGTTCCCTGTACTATACAGTAGGGCCTCGTTGTTTATCTATTTTATACACAGAAGCTCGCATCTGCCAATCACAAACTCTTAATTTTTCCCTCCCCCCAGCCCCCTCTTTCCCCTTTGGTAACCATAAGTTTGTTTTCTATGTCTGTGAGTCTGTTTCTGTTTTGTAAATAAGTTCGTTTGAATCATATTTTAGATTCCATAAAGTGATATCATATGATATTTGTCTTTGTCTGACATATCATTTCATATGATAATCTCTAGGTCCATCCATGTTGCTGCAAATGGCATTATTTCATGCTTTTTTATGGCTGAGATGTGATATATATATCACGTTTAGGTTGCTTCCATGTCTTGGCTATTGTAAATAGTGCTGCTATGAACATTAGGGTGCATGTATGTTTTTGAATTAGGGTTTCCTATGGATAGATGCCCTAGGAGTGGGATTGCTGGATCATATGATAACTCTATTTTTAGTTTTTTGAGGAACCTCCATACTGTTCTCCATACAATGGAATGGTGGAACCAATTTACATTCCCACCAACAGTGTGGGAGGGTTCCTTTTTCTACACACCCTCTCCAGCCTTTATTATTTGTAGACCTTTTAGTGATGGCCATTCTGACCAATGTGATGTGATACCTCATTGTAGTTTTGATTTGCATTTCTCTGATAATTAGCAAAGTTGAGCATCTTTTCACATGCTTATTGGCCATCTGTATGTGTTCTTTGGAGAAATGTCTATTTAGGTCTTCTGCCTATTTTTTGCTTGAGTTGTTTGGGTTTTTTGTTATTGAATTGTATGAACTGTTTGTATATTTTGGAAATTAAACCCTTGTCGGTCTCAAGGGTTTAATAAGTTTAAGTATTCTTTGATAATACTTCCTCCCAGTCCATAGGTTGTCTTTTTGTTTTGTTTATGGTTTCATTTGCTGTGCAAAAGGTTTTAAGTTTGATTAGGTCCCATTTGTTTATTTTTGCTATTATTTCTTTTGCCTTGGGAGACTGACTTAAGATAACATCGATATGATTTATGTCAGAGAATGTTTTGCCTATATGCTCTTCTAGGAACTTTATGGTGTCATGTCTTTTTTTTTTTTAGTATTTTTAAAAATTATTTATTCTTTTGGCTGTGTTGGGTCTTCGTTACTGCACGCAGGCTTTCTCTAGTTGCGGCAAGAGGGGGCTACTCTTTGTTGCGGTATGTGGGCTTCTCATTGCGGTGGCTTCTTTTGTTGCTGAGCACGGGCTCTAGGCACGTAGGCGTCAATAGTTGTGGCTCGCAGGCTGTAGAGCACAGGTTCAGTAGTTGTCGTGCACGGGCTTAGTTTCTCCGTGGCATATGGGATCTTCCCAGACCACGGATCGAATCTGTGTCCCCTGCGTTGGCAGGCAGATTCTTATCCATTGCGCCACCAGGGAAGCCCTATGGTGTCATGTCTTATATTTAAGTCTTTAAGCCATTTTGAGTTTATTTTTGGGTATGGTGTGAGGGAGTGTTCTAACTTCATTGATTTACATGTGGCTGTCCAACTTTCCCAACACCACTTGCTGAAGAGACTGTCTTTTCTCCATTGTATATTCTTGCCTCCTTTGTTGAAGATTAATTGACCATAGGTGTGTGGATTTATTTCTGGGCTCTACATTCTGTTCCATTCATCCATGTGTCTGTTTTTGTGCCAATACCATGCTGTTTTGATTACTGTAGCTTTGTAGTAGTGTCTGATGACTGGGAGGGTTATGCCTCCAGCTTTGCTCTTTTTCCTCAGGATTGCTTTGGCAGTTCTGGGTTTTTTGTGGTTCCATATAGACTTTAGGATTATTTGTTCTAGTTCTGTGAAAACTGTCAGTGGTAATTTGATAGGGATAGCATTAAATCTGTAGATTGCTTTGGGTAGTATAGCCATTTTAACAGTGTTAATTCTTCCAGTCTAAGAGCATGGGATATATCTTTCCATTTCTTTGAATCACCTTCAATTTCCTTTACCAATATTTTACAGTTTTCAGCATATAAGTCTTTCACCTCCTTGGTCAGGTTTATTCCTAAGTTGTTTTTTTCTTTTTTTGATGTTCTTTTAAAAGGGATTTTTTAAAAAAAATTCCCTTTCTGATATTTCATTGTTAGTGTAAAGAAATTTAACAGATTTCTGTATGTTAACATTGTATCCTGCTACCTTGCTGAATTTGTTTATCAGTTCTAGTAGTTTTTGTGTGGAGTCTTTAGGGTTTTGTATATATAGTATCATGTCATCTGCATACAATGACAATTTTACCTATTCCCTTCCAATTTGGATACCTTTTATTTCTTTTACTTGTCTAATTGCTGTGTCGAGGACTTCCAGTACTGTGTTGAATAGATCTGATATTTTATTAAATATGAATCTGTGTGGGAAGGGACATAAATACCCAATAACAACTATCATGAAGCTGAAGGAAGGGAATAAAAAAGAATATATTAAATACTATACACCGCAGTACTGGATTTTAAAGAAACTCAGAATAGTTCCCAAAGGTTCTCATTTGTTGGGTGGCAATGAGAGAAAAGAATTTATGTAAAATGTAGCATTGAAAAGGGCCTTCTGTTCACAGTTCCATGTGATCAGATTTGTTCATCTGCCGTCACTGAGAGTGTAGACCTTAGTAATAATGGGTAATGCAGGTGTCTCTTATTTTAATGTAAACTCACTATAAGAAATTCTTAATAAGATGATGGTGTAGAATGTGACTAAATTTTGTCCTCCTTAAAAAAGTGACAATGTTGAAAAGTTATCTCTGACAAGAGGTTGGAGGATGATTATAAAAATGCAGATGTGCATTTCCTGGTATTTTCTATGGTTAGATAAAGAAGTAGGAGAGAGGCCTCTACCTGGAGTTAACAGGTGTGGTGGTGTCTGTTCAGAGGCCAGGAATCATTTAACACTCTGCCAAAAACAATCAGAAGGGGGAAAATGAAAGTAAGGAAACCAGGAGTAAAGAGAATAAGGGCACATGAAGAGAAAGAACACCTGAGAAACAAACTTTCACAAGGGTCCATAGAACAGTAGAGACGAAAGGAACTCTGGGAACAGGTGTGAGGGTAGCACTTTGGAGATCGTAGAACTTTGGTGCCAATGGGAACCCGAAAAGGCAGTGAGTAAACCTCCCTCATTTACAAAGGAGAAAACCGATGCCTGGAGAGGTTGCTGTGACCACTACCCACATATATTCACATTCATTTTTATTAGCTTCAATTGCCCAACAGTTATATTTTTTTGGCTTTTTATATAAATTTTTGGATGTGAGCTATGGATAGATTGCAGGCACAAAATCTCCATCTACTGACTGACTAAAGAAATCAATGGAAAATAAGATTCTGAACAACTTAATTTTATTAGTTTTCTGAAAACATATATTATTTCAAGTAAGGGATACATAGTGTTGTGGGAATAACCAGTCTCTTAGGCTAGTATTATTAGCAATTTTTTCCTAATTATGGAAAAAAGATTTTTAAGAAAGAAGATATCTGTAACCCAGAGAAATGTTCACTGTTAACATTTCCTTCCACAGTATTTCCTTTTAATATCTCACAAAATTGAAATCATATGCATCTGTGATTTTATATTCCTTTCCAATTAACAGTTTCTAATGCTGGATTTTTATCTTATTTCAACTTTATTTTATTGGTATTACAAAAAACATTGTAATGAATCTCATTCATTAATTCATCAAATAGTTTTGAGTGCCAAATATTTTTGAGTTACAAATATTTGGAAAAAGTGTCTAACCCTAAGTGGTTACAAACCTCACTACCAACTTCCTGCCTTCTCTTCCCCCCCAGTTTCATTCCAGCCCTGACCCTGGGTGGTGAAGTTCAGGTCTCCTATGCCAGATCTGTTTCTAAAAATGTTAAAAAAGGAGAAAAAGTGATTTGGAGAATTGTGTTATCTCTGAACAAAGCCATGCTTGCAATCCATTCATCTTGCTGTAGATTAAAGTTTCTTATTTGGAGTGTTAGCCACTTGATATTGACTTTCTGTCTATATAAATTCTTGCTGTGCCAATCCTAATGTCCTCCAAGGTACGCAGATGCCTCAGGCTAACTAGGGATCTCGTGCATGAAAATGCAAAGGAGAAAAGCGTGTTAATATGCTTCAAAAATATCACCCCAGGCATATATACCTGCCTGTTTCTCTCTCTCTCTCTCTCTCTCTCACACACACACACACACACACACACACACACACACACACTCTCACTCATGCTTGCATGGCCAGAGAGAACATTACTTGGCTCCTCTCAGGGCTTGGGGGACCTGCATTTACAATATCCTTTATCCCACAGCCCTGAGCTATTAACCTAAGTATAACATGATTTAATTAACATGTAATGTTGATTAACATGCATTAAGAAGGACTACAATACTTGAGTGACAGAGCCACTGGTATTATGTTATTTAAAAGCAAAACGCTAGTACCTTGATAGTACCCTCTCGAGTGCAACGAGACCACCAATTTTTCCGTGCCACTTTTGCATTTACCATAATCATTGGTTGTCTGGGTATGCTATGGAGAGCAAATCAGCTCGTTAGTCCATAAACTCTAAGGTAAATATATCATTTCAATAATCTTGTCTTATGGAGAAAAATAGAGAGCGCCAATTTAGATTGGGGCTCAGTTTTTGGAAAAAGTGACAATTGAATAGACACCTGAAGAATGAGTAGGATTATCCCCAAGGAGACAGGGGAAGGATGTTCCAGAAGGAGGGGACAAACTTTGTACTGTTCTGATATGGGACAAATGTTAGTGAGGCAGCAATGAAACGTAGAATGAGGTTAAAATTAGGAAGTAGGTAGGGGCCAGGCAAAGCTGGGCCTTGTGAGCCAAAGAACAGGGTTTGATTTATTCAAGATGCTGCAGAAAATCATTGACGTTTTTTAAGCTGGGAAGAACAATTTGTGCATACATTCTTGCTTGTCTTTCAGAAGATATATTTAGGATAGATTTCTAAATGTGGATGTCTGGGCTTAAAGATATAACTATTTTTAAGGCTCTGGTATTTCAACCAGTATTCATACCAATTCAATTTCCTATCAATAGTGTATGAAAGAGTGTCCATCTCGCTAACCCTCAATAGCATTATCATTGAAGAAGAATTCTGCCATTGAAGAAAAGCAGTGTTGTGTTATTTTGTCATTATATTACTAGGGAATCTGAACATTTGTTAATATTTATTAATAATTTATATTTATTTTTTCCTAAATTATCCATGGCCTTGTTTCTTTTTTTTGGTGGTGTGTGTGGTATTTATCTTACTGATGTGACATAGCTTTTTATATTTAAAGACTATTACCCTAGTTCTTATTTCTTGCATATATATATATTCTCCCAGTTTGTTTGCCTTTTAATTTTACTTGTACAGCCTTCCTCACCTTATAAGAGTAATTTGTTATCAAAAAAACATTATTGTAAGTTGAAAATGGAGGTACTATTATTTTAAATTAGAAAAGGTGATTTTATATATATATATATATATATATATATATTCCAGAGTCCCCATAAATGAAAAACACCAAGTCTCATTGAAATAGACCTATTTTACTTCACTAGTTTACAGTACTTGTGATAACACAACATAACAATTTCTATTCACTAATTTCTGTATAATGTGCTGTTCACCTGCATTCCTGAAGGTTTTTATAGTTATTCTGTACATCACACTTAAGACTATGTTCTCAAACAAAGCATACATACAGTATTCAAAGTTTATGTAATTCAACCTTTAATGCAAAATAGAAACATAAAACCAAACTTTAAACAAATAAAAGCAAGACTTTCAGGAGCACGTGCATGAACTTGTTATTGCTACATACTAGCAAACCAGGAACACTCTGAGGCGGGAGTTTAGCAGGATACCCCAACTCTATATAACTGTGAAGTCACCCTCTCTAAACTGGTCCTAAAAAAAACTGAATTGGTCCTCTTTATGTGAAGAAAGTGGGGAAAAGGGTATTAGAAGAAACTCCTTATAAAGTATAAAAGTTGTAACCCTAATGGGCGTATTTTAAAATAGGTCTATATTTGTTTTTGACATATAGGATACATAAATTTTTATATAGTCAAATTTATCACTCTTTTCTGATAAAAATTATTGCTTTAGAGCTTAGGATATTTTTCTCCACACTAATATTACAAACATTCACCTATATTTTCTTCTACCTTTAGAATAATGATTTTCAGTTTATATATATGTATTATTTAAGTCATTTGGATTATTTTAAAGTGTGGAGTGTAAGGTAAGGATATGATTTGATTTATTTTTTAAAGAGACAAAAATTCCACACCAACCTGTTGAATAATCCATGCCTTCTGTATTTACATAATATTTCTTAAAGCAGAATCTGGAAAAAGTGATATGCTGATCAAGTCAGACATTACTTGTCTAGTGTCAGTTGGGGTTGGGGAAGAATTAGGGGTGCTGCGTGGGGTCTTTCTTTGGGTGGTGGTAAATCTCTGAAACATGGCCAAGTTGATGTAAACCATTCCTCACAGCCCACTACTCTTCCTTTTCCCTCTTTTCCTTGACACCTCAGTTCCTTGCCTTCTCTTTGCAGTTTGGCAGATAAATTCATGGTATAACCTAAGTTGTATGGAAATAACTATTTGGGTCTTCTGGGCGTCCCTCCAACTCCCAATCCCAAACCACTGGCCCCCAGACCATCTCCCCTGCCTATTAGTTATTCAGCTGGGGGGAAAATAAGGTAAATAAAACTGTTCTGAAGGGAGTATAGGGCCAAGGGTTAAATTCTAGGCAAAACCAACGTAGAATGAGAGAGAATATCTGTGTACAAAAATAAAAATGATGGCTAAAAACTTTGATTGTAGACAAATGTGCAGTTAGGGTTAGTGACTTCTTTCCTAAAATGTAAGTTTCCTTTTATACATATATGATGTTTTCCTTGAGTGGCCTCTGTGAAGTATATAGAATCATGCAGTCCTCTATTTTACAGATGACTTAAAAAAAAAGATGATTTACTTAAAGCTATTCATTGTTAGAATTCCTGGTCCCGCATTCAAACCAGGCATGTCTTGATTTTTTTCTGACATCTTTTAATCCCTCTGCTCGATTTTAATGGAATATATTTATCCATACAATTAAAATGAGTTTAAATTATTTTGTGATGTCTCTTGAGATAACCAAAATCTCTCTGGGATGTATTAGAACCAGGGCTATGAAATGCTATGTTTCTTCCACAGGTGTACATCATAGAACTCCTATTCAAGTACCACCCATTTCTAAATTCTAACTTAGAGACCAGCTGTGAAAGATTGTTGAATTGGATTAGAATCCCCAAATTTCTTGGACAAGTGTCTTCCGGTGATTTTCAGGTATATATGTCCAAAGAGAATCAGAGTAGGAAGTTTTGGCTGATAGGTCTTCCTTCTAAACTCCTATGGACAAAGGTCATTAGAGAAAATATGTGAATCTATTAAGTATGCTTATCTCTGAGACTTTCTTAATCCACATATGAGGATCTTCTCCTTAGATCTAGAATTACAAACTAAGAAAGATAACCTTCTCCTTACACAAATTGGTAGTGTTTGTGCCAAAAAGGTAATGGGTGGTCCCGTTCTTTCTGAAGTCCTGTTTGTGCACGTATGGAATGAGGAATTCAGCATATTCCCGCAATTTGTTTCGCTGACAGATTTTAAAAGGTATTAACACCATTTTACCGATCTTGCCAATTAAAAAATTAATGCTCCTCCAAGACTTTGCCGTTCCGACGGTGACTCTAGGCAGGTACGAGGCACACGAAAGCAGGCGTCGGCCGGGCAGTGCCCGCAGCCGCGGGTCCGAGCTGACGATGCTGCGGGTGCCGGATCTTTGTGCGCTCCGCTCCCGGCTCCCGCGTGCCCGCACGTACGTAGCTTTCACGTGTGTGTTGATATGAAGTGCATGTGTGGATATGTAAGAATATGCTCAAATTTGGGGAGAGGCGCGGAGCACAGGACGGCGGGAAGGTGGGTGTGGGCGTGCACGGCGGGCCGGGCCGGGAGGGAGCCCGCGCCGAGCCCGAGCCCGCAGCGCGGCCGGCCGGCGGGCCACATAATAAAGCCCGGGGGCGGCGGGCAGGCGGCGGTGAGGAGGCCGGGCCGGCGAGCGGCCGCCCCGCTCAGCCCGCCATGTGAGCGGCGCCGCGGCCTCGCAGGACGCAAACTTTCCCGGCGGCGGCGGCGCCTCAACTCCGCGCCCGGCCACGGCCCGCCGCTCGGCGAGGAGACACCGTAAGTGCGGCGGCGGGGCCTCAGCGCTCCCCTCGCCGGGTGCTTGCGAGTTTCTGTGGTGGAGGCTTGTAAACATGGCGCCCCTGAGGCGCGGAGCCGGAGCGGGCAGGCCGGGTCCGCGGAGCCGGGGAGCCAGGGAGGAGGCCGGGCCCGTGGAGCCGGAGGTGGGGAGGTCGGGGAGCCGGGGCGGGCGGCAGGGAGGCCGGGTCCGCGTAATCGGAGGCGGGGAGGCCGGGGAGCCGGCGCGGGCGGCAGGGATGCCGGGCCCGCGGTGGCTGGGAGGCCGGGAGACCGCAGCCCCCCCGCTCTTCGCCGGCCCTGGCCCGGAGGAGGAGGCGGCGCGGGCGGCGGGCCGGGCGCGGAGGGGGAGGGCCGGGCGCGGCGGCGGCGGCGAGGACCGTCCGGAGCATAATGGTGGGAGACGCTCGGCCTCGGTGGCGGGGCGGGGGCGGGGGCGCGGGCGGGGTGTCCGAGGCGGGGTGTTTGTGGAGCTCGGGCCCGGCTGCAGCTTCTCGGGCCGCGGGCGTGACCGCTGCTCGCCCCCTGCAAACAGCGCCGAGTGAACGGCGGAGCTTTGTTTGCGTCGGGCAGGGGCCTGTTGGTCTGCGGGGGTTCGGCTGCGCACCCCGCCTTCGGCCGGCCGGGGAAGGGCGGCCCTGCAGGAGGAGGAGGCCCCGCAGGAGCAGGACGGCGCGGGGCCTTCACGGGCCGCGAAGCCGGGGAGTCGCGTGAGCGCCGCCCGCCGGGCCGGTCCTCCCCGCGCGCCCAGGCCTCGGGGCCAGCGGTTCGGCTCGGGGTCCGCCGGGACGCGGCCCTGTGAGTTTGGGGGCGGGTGGGGGGCGGGCGTCTGCCTTGACGGCTAGTTGTTGGGAGCGAAGGCCGCGGCTGGGCAGGGTGGTCCCCAAGGGCCCAGGCGAGGCCTGGTCCCCGGGGCTGGTAACGGGCGGCAGCGAGGCCTCCGCCTCCTCTGCAGATCCTCCCGGGCCCCCAGGACCGCCTAAGTGTCCGCCACCCATCCCGCCGGGCGTCCGGAGGGGAGCTAAGCTGGGGCGCAGCAGCCGGCCTGGGACCCCCAACTTCCGCGTGGACTGTCCCCTTACGCTTTTCTGGCCCAGCGCTGGAGGCGCTCACGGTGTGTCCGTGGTGCTCGGTGTTATGTACGGTGGGGGTGTGATACCCAGTGTGTCCGTGGTGGTCGGTGTTACATACCGTGTGGTCATGGTGCTTGGTGTGTCCGTGGCGCCTGGTGTTATATGCTGTGTGTCGGTGTTGCCCAGTGTGCACCTGGTATGTGGTGGGGCATGATTCCTAGTGTGTCCATGCTGCCTGGTGTGTCCGTGGTCCCGAATGTGTGCCTGGTGTTGTATACTGTGGGAGCATGCATGATACCCGTTGTGTTTCTGGTGCTCGGTGTGCACCTGGCACTTGGTGTTATACATGGTGGGGATATCATACCTGGTGTGGGCATGGTTCCTGGTGTCACATATGGTGTGTGCATGGTACCTAGTTTGTCTATGGTGCCTGGTGTTATATACGGGTCCACATGGTTCCCGGTGTGGGCATGTCATACCCGGTGTTACATACTGTGTGTTCATGGTGCTTCGTGTGCGCTTGTGGGGTGTGTACATAGTATCCGGGGTCTTGTGAACTCAAAGCAGGTACCCTGTTGAGGGATGGGTGCCTGAAGGTTGGAGGGGCCCGCTTGGGTCAGATTTTTAGAGGCCCACAGGGCTTACTGAGGTTTAGGTCCTGGGTCCTCTGGTCTGCCTCACCCAGGTGTTCTGCATCCTACAGTAAGCGGTGTCCTGTGGAAACGAGACTGCTTAAAAATAATTTAGTCTGTTTAAGAGCATAAAGTAAAACGTTTTTCTTTTAAACCGAGAAATGTAGTGGTTGTACCTTAGTAATTATGGGATGCATAACCTTTTCAGGCTTTTGGGTCATTGATTCTAATTAATGGTTTGAAGTTAGCAGAGAGATAGTCTTCGTTGTCCTTTAAAAGTTTGAGTGCTTTCTGGTAAGCAGGGTCACCTTTGTGACTTTTCTGAATTCTAACTTGAACAAGCAGGAGATAAAATATGAATTTTGTACAGGCATGTTATTTTCTTTGTCTTTAGCGTTGATTAGTCATTATTTTGGTGGACTCTTCTTTATAAGATGGCCAAGTTAGAGAATCAGAGGTCAGAAAATATGGTCTGTGATTATGACATAATCAATAAAATATTTTTCTTGCTTAACTCCATGCATGATTGACAGAGGATCTCTATTGTGGTACTTTTTCCCTGTAGATGTTGTTCATATGTTTCCCCTTAGATGTTGTTCATATGAAAATGGAATCTCCCTTTTACATTTTGTAATTGGGCAGTTTATTTTTTCAGTTACCTGTTGCAAGGTGGTTAAATAAACATATGTAAGTGCTCCCAGCTTTACAAAGAAAGATCAATTAAAATGTTAAAATTATCTCCTTAGTTCGTATGCATTATTCTTAGGATATCATTACGTTGATACTTTGAGTGTATGGCATCTTGCATGTTTCCGTGAATTGACCTGTGTTTTTTTGAACTCTCACCTTTTTGTAACAGTATCCACTTTTCCTTTAAGGGTTGTTCAGGTAGTGTATAACAGAGACATTCATACCCTTTGGCATACCTAAATTGAGACACTGATTGAAGCTAATTAAGAATTGTAACATTTGTAATAAAGTATCAAATACTGTCCTACTGTTGCTTAAAGCCCTAAACCTCTGGTATCAGATTTTGTGTACCTACCCCTACCATCCTTCAATTGAATTCTCCATAGAAAAAATTTAAGCCAAGAGGCTGTATCTGGAAAAAAGGAGAAAATGTTAAGGAGAAGAGTCTGACTTAAAGAAAAAAAAAAAGTTTCACTGTTTGAAAACCTTAACTTGGACTTAACGTTGAATTTTTTACAGGTTGATTAGATTTTTGTAATTTGATTGGAGGTAGTATAGCAACATGAGTTTGAGGCCAGGTGACTTGGGTCTGAATCTCACCTCTGTCATTACTAGCAGAGTGATCTTGGGCAAATTATTTAAACTTGCCATGCCTGGTCTCAATTTACCCATCTGAAAAACAAGGAGTTTAATTGCTATCTGTATCTCTTACCTGAAGACTTTCAGTTACTTTGTTTCAGTGGCATTGTCAACATTTCAAAACAATAGTAAATCTGCTTTCGTACAGTGATTCTGTGAAGATCAATAGTGGTCTGAAGGTCCTCCGTATCATCAGTGGTCTGTCTTCCTTTGGTCTTGATTTTTGAAATGTTTTTGTATCCACAAGTTTATAACATAAATGAGTACCATGATGAAAATAGGCATCATATATTGTATGTTTACCAAGTGTCAGCCATTGTGCAAAGTTCTTTACATACACTATCCCACTTCTAAAAATCATACACATGATCATCTTAAAAGCATAGCGGTCTTCCTTTTAATTGTGTAAGGTCCCACCTCCTTGTAGCACACCCACACCCCTCAACACACATACATACTCTCTATAATAAGAAGTGAGTGAACTATCAGTAGTAGTTTTTTGAGAGAATATGATCCATATAACATACAGGCTTGAGAATCTGTGTGATAAGAGGTGAAATGATAGAAATGAACATAATGGAAGGGAGATACAAATTGAAATCTAAATACCCAGCAGTATGATGTAATATCTCACATGTAGTATCTTAAACATATGTGCTGCCTTAAGGAAAGATCTTTGTGTGTGTGTGTGTGCCTAATACTGATTTTCCGCTTAGAAAATTCTTGGAAAGCTATTTACAGGCATACCTCAGAGATACCATGGGTTCTGCTCCAGACCACCGCAGTAAAGGAGATATCACAATAAAGCAAGTCATGTGAGTTTTTTGGTTTCCCAATGCATATACAAGTTATATATACACTATACTGTAGTCTGTTAAGTGTGCAGTAGCATTATGTCCAAAAACCAGTGTACATACCTTAATTAAAAAATACTTTATTGCTAAAAAATGCTAACCAACATCTGAGCCTTTAGTGAGCTTTAGTAGTCACATCAAAGATCACTGATTACAGATCACCATAACAAATACAGTAATAATGAAAAAACTTAAAATGTTGCAAGAATTACCAAAATGTGACACAGAAACACAAAGTGAGCCAATGCTGTTGGAAAAATGGCACCAGTAGACTTGCTCAATGCAGGGTTGCCACAAACCTTCAGTTTGTGAAAACAGTATTTGTGAAGGCCTGTAAGGTGAAGTGCAATAAAATGAGGTATGCCTGTAGTGTGTATTGTGAAAATGCTGTACAATATTTGATATCAAATTACTTACAAATGCAAATAAACAGTATGCAAAATTTAAAAAATATTTATTTGGAAATTAAGAAAATATTTGTAGAGACCATTATGTATTTAGTAGGGAAATTTAGCAAATTGTTAGGCTTAGGTATTCAACTCAATTTTACAAATCTAATTTATGTTCAACTAGTAAATATTTAGACATTTTTCATTGTATTTTGGGGGTTTGTTTTCTATTCATCAATACATAATGGCTAATCATTTGCCTAACTTCATGTGAAATTAAAGAAATAGACAAAGAGATTAATAGAAATGACAAAGGTAATGGAATACTGTCATATCAGCATTTTTTTTTTTTTTTTTTTTTTGCGGTGTGCGGGCCTCTCACTGTTGTGGCCTCTCCCATTGCGGAGCACAGGCTCCGGACGTGCAGGCTCAGCGGCCATGGCTCACGGGCCCAGCCGCTCTGCGGCATGTGGGATCTTCCTGGACCGGGGCACGAACCCGTGTCCCCTGCATTGGCAGGCGGATTCTCAACCACTGCACCACCAGGGAAGCCTCCACTTGAGGATTTTTAAAAACAACTTTGTTATGATTAGTAATTCTTTTTTTTTGTTCTCCTGATACTATCTAAGCATTTAAATGAAAGATAGTCCCACTTAAAATCTTTAATATTTTTTCCTAATTTGACCTGCTTGTGTGCTAAGTAAACTTAAAATAGAATTTAAAGAAGGAAGACTCTTCCTTCCTATCCAAGCATTTATCGTATAAACAAAAGAAAGATATATACAAATAGTTAGAAATGGATTTGTTTTGAGAGCTTGTTACTTAATACCAACTTTCACAATTGGGATTTAAAATGCTATATTTTAAAAATGAGGAAGATACTGTGGTGTATTACAAGATAATCTGTCATAAATACATTGTACTTTGATTATGTACACACATTATGTCCCTTTAGAAGTCTTTGTAAGCAGTTTTTAGAAAGCTGTTTTTCATTGTAAAGGTATTGCTTGTGGCAGCACCATTGTTTGTAAAGGAAGGTGTCATTGAGCACCTACTATCCTAGGCATTTTACATACTCCTTTTAGTTCTCACAGTAGCATAATGAGGGAAGTATTTATTATAGTATGATTATATGATAAATTACAATATTATACAGCACAGTTATAAGTATTACATAACTTATAATAGACCCTAGTGCCTGGGGTCACACAGAACACATGATCAAAGGGGTATTTGAATTCACGTCTATGATTAGCAAACCTATACTCCATTAAAAAAAAATTATTTATTTATTTATTTACTTCCTCCTTCCCTTCTTTCCTTCCTTGGGTCTTCGTTGCTGCGCTGGGCTTTCTCTCATTGCGGCGAGCGTGGGCTGCTCTTTGTTGTAGTGTGCGGGCTTCTCATTGCGGTGGCTTCTCTTTGTTGCAGAGCACGGACTCTACGTGTGAGGACTTCAGTAGTTGTGGCACGCGGGCTCATTAGTTGTGGCTTGCAGGTTCTAGAGCGCAGGCTCAGTAGTTGTGGCGCGTGGGCTTAGTTGCTCCATGGCATGTGGGATCTTCCGGGACCAGGTTTCGAACCTGTGTCCCCTGCATTGGCAGGCGGATTCTTAAGCACTGTGCCACCAGGGAAGTACCCCTATACTGCACTTGGCTGCTCTTGTCTCCCTAAAACTCACCAACTTCTTGGATCTTTGTACTCATACACTGTCACCTTACAAGTATACATTTATGTCTGCAAAAGTATGGAATAGTAAAGGAACGTGAAACTATGCTCACTCTTCTTTCAAAAGTAGGAGATGGAAAGAAAATATTAGAAACCTCCTGGTAATCAGAACATCCCATACATAAAATTCTGGTTAATTCCAGTTTCACTGGTAACGACAGCTTGTAACCTAAGAACAAGCATAAATAATTGGCTCATTTTCCTGCTGTAACTATTAGCAACTCACATTATGAAGATAACTTGCCACAGGGTGTGTGGGGGGAAACTTACAATCATTATTTTAATACTTATGTATAGGAGAGAAATGTTTGAAAATATTTGAAATTAACTTTACCACTAAAGTTTTTGTGCTGCATCAGAAGGGGCAGTCATTGTCTTGAGGAATCTTTTAGTATTCCCTCTGTTGGATAAGTTCACTTTGGATTGAAATAGCTAATTTCTTGAAAGTTACTCTAAGTGCTGAGGCTTCAGGAGTCAGTAGGTGTTTATTGTCTAAAATAAAATAGTGTGAAGCATATGGTGAAGTGAGACATAGATCAACTGAGTTGTAGCATGCCCAGGTTCAGATTGTGTTGATGCTCATCAGCGGGGATATTACATAAGGTTTTCTCATATTTAATAGTTATAGAAAGATTTTTTTAAAAAAGTCTTTTAATAAAGGCTAAAGTATCTCAGCTTGAAAGCTATTATGAACGCTTTATTTTTTTTGTAGATTCTTGATTTATCTGCTTGTTGATTGCTTTTCTGTCTCAAAACTGTATCTGAAAAATGCTGTTAGGGAGATCAAGTTCTTAATTTTCAGCTGAGTTTTGACATGGAGGCCATCTCAAATTAGTATTGAATATAAATACTTAAGCTGGCCAGTACTTGTGGTAGGAACAAGTGAGATTGATTTATTTGGGCTTGCCATTGATACCATATTTACAAGGTTTTGGAGCATTTTATTTACTATTAGAGATGTTATCTTTTTAAATTGTAGAGGATATAAAGTTTAAAGTGGTTTATTTTTCTACAGCACTTATAATTTAACATTTCTTTTATGTTTAAAAATGCCACACTTAGTGTAATGTCAAAACACCTGATCATTTATTTTGAAATAACATATTTTCTTATTCTGCACATATATTTTCTACACATACAGTTCTGAAGAAGCCTCTCGATTGTGATGAGTGTTCGTGTTAGATTGTTTTAGTTAAGAAACTTACACTTGAGTAATTTGAAAGTTAAATTTTATTTTCTTATGATTATTAAAATAAACCTAGCTTTAGTCTCATTTATTTCCGAGTGAATTAAAAGTTGAACAACCACCAATCCAGTTTAAAGTTAGACTTTCTCTTGATTCATTTGCGTATTTTAAACAAATGCTAACCAAAAAGATACTGTTGTAAGCCTTGAAATAGTACTTGCATCTTATTCTTTTAAATAAATTCTTTGGGATTTTGGATGACACATGGGAAGCTCTTGATGGTACACTGGTTCTCAGTCATGACTGAGCATCTGAATTACTTTTTTTTTTTTTTTTTTTTGCGGTACGCAGGCCTCTCACTGTTGTGGCCTCTCCCGTTGCGGAGCACAGGCTACGATGCGCAGGCTCAGCGGCCATGGCTCACGGGCCCAGCCGCTCCGCGGCATGTAGGATCTTCCTGGACCGGGGCACGAACCTGCGTCCCCTGCATTGGCAGGTGGACTCTCAACCACTGTGCCACTAGGGAAGTCCTACTTTTTTTTCTTAACAAAAGCATTAAGTCAGAATCTCTGGGGATGGGTCTGGGCTCTATTTTAAAGTTCCAGTTGGGATTTTTTTCTTTTTTTTCTTTTTGTGATACGCGGGCCTCTCACTGTTGTGGCCTCTCCCGTTGCGGAGCACAGGCTCCGGATGCGCAGGCTCAGCGGCCATGGCTCACGGGCCCAGCCGCGCCGCGGCATGTGGGATCTTCCCGGACCGGGGCATGAGCCCGTGTCCCCTGCATCGGCAGGCGGACTCTCAACCACTGCGCCACCTGGGAAGCCCAGTTGGGATTGTTTTTAACTTTTAAAGTTACAAATTTTTATTTCTTTAAGTAGGCCAAGTATATGTGACGACTTCTAGAAAGTTCTTTTTGTAATGGTTTATAGAAAATGATGTACTCTACAACCTTCAGCTCTCTGTCTCAGAAATTATTTTTCAGGAATCTTATTCTTGAAGTTTCCTACACAGGATAATCAAAATAGCCTGAAAAATAAATATATCCCAGGAGAAAACCTCAAGTCTTTTCAGGTTCCTCAGAAATGCTCTGGTATTGTTACTCTGCTGATGGTCAGGGAAGGTGGATAGCAAAGGTGGGGTTGGTTGGTGTTTCCTAATGGTCCTGCATTGTGTCTGAGGCAAATGATATCCGGGGGTAGGCTGCCACCCAGTTCAGTGTCTCTGAGATTTCCTGTAGTTTGAGCAGCGGCCAAGTGTTCCTGCAGGTTGTGGAGTAAGCTTGTGACCCTGACAGGCATCAGAAGCACTTGGATGTCTTTCCCTGGGCGATTATGCCAGCCATGGTGAAGTTGTGCCTGCAGGTGATAGTGGGGCCATCTGAGGAGGTTTTCCTGGCACTGCTGTTTAGCAACCTGGGTATCCTTGGCTTTTGTCTGGATTTTAGGTGATCCTTGATATTCCTACAGATTGTGGGTGTCATTTCCACTTACAGGTTGTTCCCCAGAGATAGGGCCAGAGCAGGAGCAGATTCATTGTCTAAGCTGAGTACCAGAAGATTCTGAGGGAAGAAGCCTGTGAGCTATGAGATTCACTGTCCCTCCAGTCACTGATGGCCAGTATCTGTGTTCTCTCCTGTTCTTGCACTTCTCCCTCAGCATGCTGAGGCTTCCCAGTGGTCTTCCTGAGGACCTGTGGAGAGCCTGAGAATTTGCACGGGTTTCTCTTCCTTCCTCTCTAGTGCAGAATCCATCAGTCTTTGGAAGTCAGGGCTTTAGAGGAGGAGTGGCCTGGAGAAGCCTCATTTGACCTGGTGCTGACTGTTGGTCTTCAAGTTCTGAGCAGGTCGTTCACTCTTCCAGCCGGATGCCATAGCCTCCTCTGCAGGCCGTGTCCCATTGGCATCAGTCCTCTCGCTTTTGTCTATTTTAAAGTGTGTTAAGTCAGATTGTCTTAAATAAACATAAATTTCTCAGTTTTAGATTACCAGATATGTTCAAGAATTGGTTGCTCTTGTCAGAACTGCATTTTAACATAGAATATTCCTATAAAATTGGACCTTGCAGAATAGAGTGGAAAATGTTAGATGGGTATACTATTACAAATTATTTTATATACTCTTTGTTCCTAAGTAGAGGTACTATTTCATAGAATGATTCTAAATATTATAATAATAGGGAGGGAAGAGGATCTGACATCTGATTCATAGGGAAAGTAATTGACTAAAAAATTTGAATTCTACCAAATGAAATGCTGAGCTGAAAACTGGTCACTGCAGTCTGCTCTGTCTCCTCAACTCAGGGAGACCACAGGCTCTGTTCCTGTTTTCTTTCCCTGCACTGTGGCCTGAAATCTGCTAACAGGCAGTATTCAGAGACAATTATAAACCTCTCCTCATTCATTTTCCTTCTCCCAGAGCTTATGATCCTGTCATCAGGATATTTTGGAGTCTGTTCTTAGTCTAATTTTCTAGTCTTATCTCCTGTTCCCCTAAGTAAAACTTTTACTTCAGCCAATTATGTTTATTCTTTCAATAAGTGTTTTCTTTAATGCACAAGTAGTACTTTTATATTAATAATACTTTATAACTTTTGCTCAGGTATCCTCCTTTCCCCTCTGCATTCTGCCCCCAGTGCTGAAGTTAGCTTAAAATTTAATTTAAAATTTGTTGGCATTTGAGATCTCTATCAAGTTTCATCTTCTCCATCTTATTGCTATCCCACAGTGATCTGTCCCCTTACAGCATTTAAAGTTTGCCTCAACTAGTTCTTATTCTGTTGCCTTTTATAATCATCTTATATTTATCTTACCTTCCTATAATTATCTTATTTTCCCAGTTCCTTGACCTGAGAACACTAACTTAAAATTTCTTTATAATACCTAGTACAGTGCTGTACATATAGTAGGTCACATAGTGCATGTAGGTAGACAAAAGAATGCCCCTTTATCTTTTCAGTGCCTACAATGTATAGACAAAACCTGAATTCTGGATGAATTTACCCTAAAACCTGCATGCTGGTAGAGGGAAACTACGGAGCTCATGACACTGTATGTAGGTTCTTGGAAACCAACATACATGGTCATCTGGGCTCTCAGGCTTTCTCTGGTCAGTTCACCGTCCACTTTTCAGTAATGACTTACTAAACTTTCTTCACTTTCCTCACACCTCTCTACCCCCCATTACTCTTGTAGAGGAGTTTAGCCTCTTTTCAGAGAAGGAAGGCTTCCTGTGGGAAGTAAGTAACTTGCTTTACTACAGATCTGCAGACATGCCTGCCCTCACATCTCCTTCTGTCATTCTCTTCACCTGTGTCTCTGTAGATCATCCCTTCTGAAACCTCTTACCTATCTCATTTGCATTCCCTTCTATACTTGCTCTCTTCGATTTTCATTTAGATATACTCTGACATCATCTCACCATTACAAAACAAACAAAACAAAAACAACAAAAATCTTTTCAGAACTCCACATCCACTGCTCTGGTTTTCTTTTCTCCCCTATATAATCTTTCTCCTTTCTGAACACTCATCCAAAGAATCATCTTTCTTTTTGTTTCTGTACTTCTTCCCAGTCCAGCTTCTACATTATCAGACGACTGAAGCTGTTCCAGGGAGGTGCTGTGACTGCCAAGTTGCTGAGTCCACCTGAGCCTTTCAGCCCTCCATTCTACTTGACTTTCAGCAGCCGAGAGGCACAGTTGACCATTCCCTTCTTGAAACACTTTTTTTTTTTGTAACGCCACACTCTTTTGCTTTTCTTTAGAACCTTTGGCTGCTGCTTGTTTACCAGCTGCTCTTCTACCGCCTAGAATGAAACATGAGGTGCCCCCCACTCTGCCCTAGGACTCCTTTCTTTCTTCACTACCTGCCTCCCTCCAGAGTCTCATCCCGACTCATGGTTTCACTTACCACCAACATGGGAATAATTATTATATCAGCTAAGGTGCTTTTAGCTGGAACTTACAGAAGAACTTGACTCAAACTGGCTAATGCAAACTTATTCTCTCATCTAACTGGAAGTCCAGAGAGAGGAAAGACTCCAGGTGACACAAGCAACGGCTCAAAGGACCATCTTTCCTTTGTCCAGCCCTCAGCATCAGCTTTATTCTCAGGCTAGTTCCCCTCAGGGCGGCAAGAAGGCTGCATCAGTTTTGGGCATCATATTAAGACCTAATGATATTTAGAGGGAGAAGAGGCCTTTTTTTAGGGCTAGGAATTGGTCCTAAAAGTAGCCCTAGCACACTTCTCCCTCATTGAGTCACATAGCACTTGCTGGACTTGATGTCAGCTGATAAGGAAGATGGAATTACCATGATTGGTGCAGGCTAAATAGCTGCTGGGAGTCTAATCACTGTCTTCTGCTGAGAATTCTTCAGTGGCTTCCCTTGCCCTTAGGTTAAAGTTTCAAATCCTTTATGAAAGGGTTGGCATATGAAACTCCATGTAATCCGGTCCCTGTGTACTGTGCCGCCTGTGGTTATGGCCATGGCCATTTTTAATGCTTATGAGATGGGATTATTTCAGAAAACAATATGCCTTCATAAACCACAACTAATAATTATTTTCTTTTTTAAAGTTTCCTGGAGACTCACTCTCCTCCCGCTCCTTCCCACTGTTTGCTCCTTGGCCTCAAAATTCTTAACACAATGTCTGTCCTAGGCAGTCATTACTATCTATTAGAAATGTGAAATGAGACCAGACTTTTTTTTTTTTTTTTTTTTTGGTACACGGGGCTCTCACTGTCGTGGCCTCTCCCGTTGCGGAGCACAGGCTCCGGACGCGCAGGCTCAGCGGCCATGGCTTACAGGCCCAGCCGCTCCGCGGCATGTGGGATCTTCCCGGGCCAGGGCACGAACCCGTGTCCCCTGCATCGGCAGACAGACTCTCAACCACTGTGCCACCAGGGAAGACTTTTTTGACAGTACTTGTCAAGATGATGGGAAACATGTTTTACCCTAATTAAAACTCAAAGTACTTTAGAAACAGACATTGTATTAAAATAAGTATTTGGCAACTTAGCTATAGGAAGTGCTGGATTTATTTGCAGACATCAATGTCTGCTATTGCTATTTATTTGCAGACATCAATGTCTGCTGTACACATTTCAGTGTGTAAGATAATTATAAGATTTCAGATTTTCTTGCATAAATAATACTTTATACACTGTCAAAGATATTATAAGCTTTGTGATGTTTATTATAACAGTTCAATAAGACAGTATGAACAACAAGACAGGAATGTGTGTTCCCCAGTCCTACCCAGAGGCCATTGCAGCCTAAATGCCCGCTGTTCTGGATGTTTGACATTAGTGCAGGAGGAGTGCCACATGTTCTCACCCGTCCTGTGTATTTACTTTAATCTAGAAAGTGGTTATGTAATTTCTAAGTTCTTTATTCTTTTGCTCTTTCATTATGGTAAAGTAGATGTAGTTAAGTGGGATATGCTCCTTTGTTGCAGTAAAATATCCTTGTATGGACTGCCAAATAATTGAGGGTTTAAACAGTTATCGATGATTCTCATGCATTCAGAATCCAAATAATGGAAAAGTTCAGTTGCAAACTTCGGTCTCATTTCATTAATTAAAGAGATGGTAATTGTAAAGGTAAATGTATTAGGAAAAAAGAGAGGTCAGTACAGACTGAGAAAGCACCTAGACCTTGTCTGTATAAGTGTGTTGTGATTATTAATGTGCGTGAAATATAAGCCGTTATTTGAGTTGTCTACCTTTTAAATTCATTCAGATGTTTATTGAGCAAGACATGTTTCTTTTAGTATAAACTGTTTGCATTGGATAAAACTGACTCATTTTATGTTGTCTCTCTTTGACCTTGAATATGTTCAGCATGGTGCTAATATGTGCTCTAATTCATATTCCATCAGTTGTGAAGTACAGAATTGCTATTTGTCACTTTCTTCAGATTTCACATTTACCATTATACAGTCTCCAAATTATGAGAGACTCCTCTTGAAAAACATTTTTTGAGAGATGAAGCATTCTGGTTAACTTAGCATGGGCTGGTAATAAATGAATGGCTAATTTAAAATAATTTTTAATACAAACATTATACGCCCTATTTCATAGATATCTAAGTTCCTATAAGACAGTAATTGGGTCAGTTTAAAAGCCTTATTAGGAAACGTTATGAGCTGATTATAGGGGCACAGTAATCCCTGTTCTACCATGCTGGTATTTATCCAGAGTTGGCTATCTCTAACTGGAACCATCATAAAAACCTTCAGTTTTCTTCATCTCCCTACTTAAAATGGTTTTCAGGATGTTTATAATGTTATAAAAATGGTATTCTCAAAACATTTAAAAAGTAAAGATCACATTTTGTTATAATTTCAATTTTTGTTATTCACTGTAGTTATGTTCTGTAAGGTCACCACAAACACTGAATCAGCCAATACTGACCCTTTACCCCAGGGGAAATGCAGGGTTCAGTACCTGCAAGCCTCTGGCCACAAATTTTTCTAAACCAAAATTTCCAATGAATAGGTTCATTTGCCAACATCCTGGTTAAAAAAACAAAAAAAAACAACTCAGTGTCCAAACATGTTCTCCTACAGAGCACTTTTCCTGTAGAGGATTTGCCTGCAAATTTCATTTTTCACATAATATCACCTTTTGAAACCTGCAGGCCAGCTCTAGCTGAGGAGGGTTTAGCATTTTCCTGAACCCTGACGTGATTGTGAATTTCTGTGGCTTTCAGCCTCAGGACAGCGCTGCCCGCTGCACTTTTTATGGATCCAGGAACTTGGCAGCTTTCCTGTCTTCTCTGTAGACAGGTTCCTAGTTCTGGACGTTAGGATGGTTGAGTCTTTAGGAAGCACCTTAACTGGGCCTGAGCTGCGCTCACCAGACACACCAGGTGCATCCCAGCCTTTGAGGCCCAGGAGCCAGGACACACCTCAGCACTGTGGGGGCCATTTTAAACAGCAAAAACACCAACTTAAAAAGCACAACAACTCCAGGCACATGGCCTACATAGAGTTGGAAAAGGACACTGCTTGACGGAGCTGGAACATGAGGGCAAAGCATTGCCCTGTCCCACCTCGGCTGGCGTGTGTGCCTGTCTGCCAGTAACTACCAGAAGGCCATGAGTGTTGACTCGGGGTCACAGATTTAGCAAGTAGGTGAATTCACAATGTGGAATCCACGAATAATGACAACTGACTATAGATGCACTACTAAAGTTCTGTGTCAGGGTTTTTATGATGATTTTCATTTTTGTATGTTTTATTTCATTTTATAAAACAATAAATATTGTGCTGAAATTTCACGGCTACAAATGAAATATAAGAAAATTCCTCTTAGTTTTGAATTCTATTAATTGGACTTCTTTTTCCCTGTAATTTTATCTCTTTTTACAAGCTAGGTAGGGCTTAGTATATACTAGGCCCTTGGTAAATTGGGCTTTGAAAGAAGGATTAGGATTTTTTTTTCCAGAAAACATTTTATATGATTAAACAAATTAAATGTACTTCAGAGAAATTGAGATTTTATGGGGGAAAAATGTACATTGTTTTGGTATGTATTTTTTAAATATTGAGTAAAGTGGTTGATACCAGGGGCGAAAACTGTAAAGGGAAAGATTGGCAAGTTTGATTACATAAAAACTTAAAACTGAAAAAAACTCATTATAAACAAAGAAGGAAACTGGGACAATATCGGCAACATAAATGATAACCCAAAGCATAGTATTCATCAGGTGTTCATAAAGAATTTTGAAGAATCATTAATAAAATGCCAAACCATATAATAGGAGATAGAGAACACAGAACTTTTCTAAAGAAGAGCTACAAATGTTAAAAAACAAAACAAAAAACTTGAAAGATGTTTGGCCTCAATGGCAATTTTAAGAAAAACAAAATAGGATACAATTTTTGCACTTTTGGTTTTGGTGAAAATTAAAACGAGATCAAAAAATCTAAAAAGGCTAACTAATAATCCATAATAATTATGACCTAAAAGCACACACTTTAGTCAGAGGAGAGCATCTACCGTCTTCCACCATGACCGAGGTCCTCCCTGGGAGACCATCTGTCATGAGGGTGTTTATCTGATATTTTGGTGGACAACACATTTAAAACAGTTAAAAAAGGAACAAGGAATCCTTTGAGAAATGCATACTAAGAAGAGGTTACTGTGCCACTGAGTGTGAACACTGAGGGAGAAGGTAGAAAATTACAAAAATCAAGCACGTGAATGCAAAAAGCACGCCTGTTTGGTTTGCAGCAGTCAGTTTGCCCCCTAGGGGATATTTGGCAATGTCTGGAGACATTTTTGGAAGTCAAGCCTTGGGGGATACTCTTGGCATTTGATGGGTAGAGGCCAGGAATGCTGCTAACACCTTACGATGTACAGGACAGCTCCACAACGGTCATCTGGCCCACAGTAGCCCTGAGGTGGAGAAGCCTGGTGTAGGGGCAGGCAGGTCCTGTGTACCTCAGGGGCGTGTTGATGTACTGCTGCAGGTGATGCTGACCCTGGGTTGTTAAGAAAATGTGTGTTTGTTATATACAGCACGCCGGTTAAACAGGTGTGGACATTTCTAATACGTGTATGTTAGATTTCCAATCACATTGTTTAAAGAAATTTTTAATGCATTAAAAAATCATTTACTTGGAAGATCTTTATATCTTATTTTTAAGGATAAACTAGGCATTACTGTATTTAGTGTTTTAACTACATGAGTTACATCACTGTTACTTACTGGAAAATCTTTTTATCTTTTCATGTGATTGCTTTCTTTGTAAAAATTAATTAGGCTGCGCTGGCTCTGTGTTGTGGCACGTGGATCTTTGTTGCGGCATGTAGGATCTTTAGTTGAGGCATGCGGGATCTAGTTACCTGACCAGGGATCAAACCCAGGCCCCTTGCATTGGGAGCACAGAGTCTTAACCACTGGATCACCAGGCAAGTCCCCTTCACGTGATTACTTTCTCAACATAAATATGCTAATCACAAATATGATACATGCTTTAGCTTAAAGGCCCTTAAAGTTAAAATAGTTCTCTAACCTTTAGATAATGTGAAAACCATGTATTTGGAAGTATACTGGTGGATTATATTCATTTGGGAGGTAGCATATTTGTGAAATGGTGAATTTCTCATTGTTTGGTCTGAGTTTTCATAATTTTCCAGGATATGGTTCAGAGTACTTATTTAGTAAAAGCACAAAATAATTTGAGTCAAATTAAAAATTCAAAAAATACCTTTATATTACTCACTATTTTAGGTTATGTAGGCACAGATCTTTTCATTGGTACTGGGGAGTCAGTGGTATGTAATCTATCATTTCTTTGATATTTTTTGCTGGTAGGGGGAGGAGGATATAAAGGCTCAAGTTTGTTTTTTTAACTGAATTTTATAACTTACACTTAATCATTGTTTTTGTTATTAAGGATAAATTACTATGGACAGTAATGAATATTTGGTACCTTTGTCTTGGGAATTTGAGGAAAATAATTTAGATTTAAAATATATGGCAAGATGTTAATTGTTGAAGCATAAGAGTTTCATATAATTCTACTTTTGTGTGTACTTGAAATTTTCCATAATAGTTCTTTTAAACATCTAGTAACAGTGAAAGCAGACAGGAGCTACTCCCTAGTGGGAAGGGAGCTGGTCTCAGGGAGGGAAGGGGAGACACATTTAAAAATAAATGATCATGGTTTGAAATTTCCTTTTAAGTTGAAAACTTTTAATAGAAGCTATAAAATAATCCTCTCATGACTCCTCACATCAACAAAATGACATGTCTGTTGGCTTTGGTGACTGTTTTGAAGTGCACAATTCTGTTGTTTCTAGCACATTCTCAAGGATGTGGAGCCACTACCACTATGTAATTCCAGACAGTTTTCACACCCCAAAAAGAAACTTCGAATCCATTAGTACACTTCCCATTTCCCCTCCCTCGACCCAGGCAACCACTCATCTGCTTACTGACTCCATGGATTGGCCTGTTCTGAGTATTTCATATCAGTGGAGTCATACAACATGTAGTCTTTTGTGTCTAGCTTCCTCACTTAAAATGATGTTTTCAAGGTTCATCCATGTTGTAGCATGTGTCAGTGCTTCATTCCTTTTTATGGCTCAGTAGTACTCCATTGCAGGAATAATATTCCATTGGATATACCACATTTTGTTTATCCATTCATCAATTAATGGATATGTGGGTTGTTTTCACTTTTTGGCATTTATGAATGATGCTGCTATGAATATACATGCACAAAGTTTTGTTGGACGTAGGTTTTTTAAATTGAGGTATAATTGACATATAACATGTAAATTTAAGGTGTATGTGTTGATTTGATACATATATATTGCCCTATGATTACTGCCGTAGAGTTAGTTAACACTTCCATCACATAACGTATCATTTCTTTTTTGTGGTGAGAACATTTAAGATCTAGTTTCTTACAACTTTCAAGTGTATAATACAGTATTGTTAACTATAATCACAATGCTGTGCATTAGATCCCCAGAATTTATCTTCTAACTGCAAGTTTCTGTCCTTTGACGAACATGTCCCTAATTTTCTTGGGCCATATGCCTAGTAGAATTGCTGGGTCATATGGCAACAATTTTTCTCCCTTCTTTTGAGGAGCTGCCAAACAATTTTCTAAAGTACCTGTACCATTTTACATTCCCACTAGTGATGTATGAGGATACCAATTCCTCTATATCTTTGTCAGCACTTGTCTAGTTTCTCAGTATAGCCATCCAATGAGTGTGAACTAGTATCTCATGGTTTTGACTTGCATTTCCCTAATGACTAATGATCTGGGCATCTTTTCATGTGCTTATTGGCCATTTATATATCTTCTTTGGAGAAATGTCTGTTTAAATCCTTTTCCCATGTTTAAACTGGATTGTTTGTCTTTAGTCTGAGAGGTGAGAAATGGTATGTTAAAATGTAGTGTTAAATTACTCTTCTCTAATTATGAGGCAAATTAAGCATCTTTCCATAAGTTTATGGGCCTTTTGTATTTTTCTGTTTTCTGCCTGTCGACATCTTTTGTCCATTTTTTTCTGTTGGGTTTTTGAGCTTTTTCTGAAAGTTGAGGTTATTTACATATTAGTGATATGTAATTTATGACATAAGTGCAAATATTTTTTATACCTTTACCTATTCAGTTTGTCATGTATATTTTTACATTGGTTTTGCAGTATTTTGGCCATGCAAAGGGCCATAATTGTGTTCATTTGCTTACTTGTTTTTAGATTTTTGTTTTTTGTTGTTATTGGTCATGGTAGTTGAATTTCAACCTTTCCCTTATTTTTTTAATTGAACTGTAGTTGATTTACAATATTGTATTAGTTTCAGGTGTATAGCAAAGTGATTCAGTTTTTTATATATATATATATATATATATATATATATATACTTTCAGGTTATTTTCCATTATAGATACTGAATATACTCCCCTGTGCTATACAGTAAATCCTTGTTGCTTATCTATTTTATGTATAGTAGTTGGTATGTGTCAATCCCATACTCCTAATTTGTCTCACTCCCCCTCCCTATCCCATTCTCCTGTTGTTTTGCTTCTGGATTTTGAAACACAGGAATGTTTTTTTTTCAACTCTCGGTTTTAAAGAAATTTATCTATGCTTTCTTCTAGTACTTGGCTGGTTTCATTATTTTTATGTGTAGACTTTTGAAACATTAGGAATTCTAGTGTATAGGTGGAAAAATCCAGCTGTCCTAATGTTATTTATTAAAAATCCTTCTTTTCACCACTGATTTGAGCTGTTTCCTTTATCATATATTTCTGTAAACATTTGGGGCTAAATGTGAACTTTCTATTTTGTTCCAGTAGTTTCTGTCTTCTTATGTGCCCAGTACCTGACTATGTTAATTGTATATAATTGGTTATGTATTAATCCCTGGTAGGGCTAGCTCTTCCTCATTGTTTTTCTTTCTTAGAAATTCTTGCATATTCTTCCAAATGAAGTTTTACAGAACACTTTTCTAGCTCCAAAGGAAATGGAGTTTTAGAGTGTTTTAAGTGAAATTGCATTAACTTACAAATTAACATAGGAAGAATCAGCATCTTTATGATATGAGTCTTTCTGTCCAAGAAATGGTATATCTTTCCATTCATTCAGTTATATATCTGTGTTTTTCTGGAGGACTTTATAATTTTTACCATACTGGTTTTCATATATCTTAAGTTTATGAGTAGATATTTCATTTTCTTTTATATTTTATTATTGTAAATAGGATATATTCTTATATTATTTCTTCTAACTCTTTATTGTACATTATATAAAGGCATTGATTTCTGCATGTTAATTTTCTATCCTGTTTTACTAAATTTCCTTATTTGTATTTTTGCATTCATTCTTCATATTTTTCTGGATGCATAATCATATTATCTGCAAGTAGAGGTAGTTATTCCTCTTTATTCCAATTTCTGTTACTCTGATTTCTTTCTGTTGTGTAATTGCATTGGTAGATACCTCAAATGCAATAGTAAATAAGAATGAAGGGCTCCCCTGGTGGCACAGTGATTGAGAATCCGCCTGCCAATGCTGGGGACATGGGTTCGAGCCCTGGTCCGGGGAGATCCCGCATGCCACGGAGCAACTAAGCCTGTGTGCCACAACTACTGAGCCTGTGCTCTAGAGCCTGCGAGGCACAACTACTAAGTCTGTGTGCCACAACTACTGAGCCCGTGTGCCACGACTACTGAAGCCTGTGCGCCTAGAGCCCGTGCTCCGCAACAAGAGAAGCCACTGCACTTGAAAAACCTGTGCACAGCAATGAAGAGTAGCCCATGCTCACTGCAACTGGAGAAAGCCCGCATGCAGCAACAAAGACCCAATGCAGCCAAAAATAAATAAAATAAATAAATTTAAAAATTAATAAAGTAAATAAATAAGAATGCATATAGTGAAGAGCCTTAACTTGTTCTTTACTTCAGCAGAAAATTATCTAATATTTCTCCATTAAGTAAAACGCTGGCTTTGTGGCCAGTATGTGTTTATTAAAGAAGTATCCCTCAGTTCTTAAGTTCTTGAGCTGCTTTTTATTTTAAACATGAGTGGATGTTAAATCTTGTAAGGTACTTTTTTAGTACTTACAGAGGTGATCATATTCTTCTTAGCTCTTCTAATATTTTTAATTGTGTTAGTGTATTTCCTAATATTGAACCATCATTGCATTTCTAGAATAATGCATTTATTTTAATGTGCTGTTTGATTGTTTGCCAAAGTTTTATTTAAGATTTCTGCAAGGATATCTATAAACTTACATGTATTATTTGTTGTTTATAGCATAAACTTGTGTGTTTATTGACTGTAAGATAATTGCTCCGTTTCAGTCTTACTCCCTGAGATGACATCTTGATGCCTCTCATGCTCTCCCTAATATGGGACTGGATTCTCTCTGGGTCTGCTGTAGAGCTTTTGGTCCAGGAGTTCCCTTTGCTTCCTTTCTGTGCTCAGTCCTGTTTCCTGGACAATGTGGGATCTCCTTTTCTTATGATTAATCTATTGATATTAGTAACTTCCTGAGAAAGAGTGCATAGGATGTAGATTTTGGGGTTACCTGCATGTTTGAAAATCTCTATTCAACCTTCACTAGTTGAACATTTGAATAGGAATTTAGGTTGAAAATAATTTTTCCTTCAAATCTACAAGGCACTTGCCCATTACTGCCCAGCTTCCACATTGCTGTTGAGCAATTTGATACATCTTGGTTTGTGACCACTCCCCATTGTAGTGGAAGCCTGGAGCTCTTCTTTTTCTTTCTTGTATTTGACATTCTAAGTTGATGTGCTTTGGGCCTCCTGCCATTCATGTGTTGGGCACTTGATGGACTCTTTCCATCTGTAAATGCCTATTTTCAGTGCTAAGTACTTGAGTTATTTCTTGGATAATTTTCTCCCCTCCAACTTCTTTTCCTGAAACTCTTGTTATTCAGATATTGTATCACATGAAGTTTTTTCCTCTAGTCTCGATCGTGCGTTTCTCGTCTTTTGGTTCTACTTTATTGGATATCGCCTCAACTTTATTTTCTACTCCTTTAACTGAATTTGTTATGCATCCTATTTAAAAATTTCGTGAATATTCCTGTTTATATTACCCTATTTATGGTTTCATAAATACAGTTCCTTTTCCTGCTCTTCAATGATATTAATTATGTATATTTGGAAACTCTTTACTGTTCCTTCATTTTCTATTTTGAGTTGTTCCCCTCTTCCCCACCAGGCCCCAAGCTCTTCTCTTTGCTTGATATACCTCTTTTCTCTCTTTTATTAAGAAGTGATTCTCCAATGTCTGGTGATCCTTGGCTGTAGGTTTATATTTAAGGGTGAGATGCTAGAAAGCTAGTTGAAAATTCTGTGTATGGGCTTTACTGTAGGGATGTCAGGTGGCTAGATAGCTGTTTCTTTAGGTTCCCTCAGATGTTAATGTTTAAAGGCCCTTGCTCTGGGATAATTTTATTTTTCCAGAAAGGTCTCACTTGGCCTGAGTCTGGAGTTTGGCAGTTGAAAGGGCTTGCCAGCTATTCACAATTCATTATGTAGCTTTTTACTTAACTCTTTGTTTTTAGTCTGTATCTTGCCACTACTATTCTGTCATGCTAGGTTCAGTCTCTCTGGTTTAGCTTATTCATAGCCTGTATTCCTGTTTCCTCAGGGATGAGGATGGGTAGCTGTTTGACAACCTGATGTTTATTCAACATCCCAAATTATCCCTGTACCTGCTGCATTCTATTCCCAAATCTTTCTGGAGTTCTAGGCAAGGGGCTTGCTTTTCATAACTATTTCCCTATGTAAATTTAATCTTCCTCTGGCCAGAAACTTACAATTCCTATATTCATTGTCTTTCTTCACTTTTTGTGGAGTATATGTTCATCAAAGATGTTTGTTTTTGTTTGTTACTTTCAGAGAAGGGGTAGAATGGTCTTTTACTCTGCCATCTTAAAATCTGTAATCAAAGGATAACCTTCTTGAAACAAATCAGATTATGTTATCTTTCCTACTTCCCTGAAGTTCAAAATCCTCTAAATTGCTGCCCATTGAAATTATGTGGAAATCCACGCTGGTTATTCTGGATTTTGGGTCCCCTGTGGTCTAATCTTAACTTCTGCCTCTTAGCCTCTGCCTCCCTGCCTCTTTTCACACTACAACTCTCCTTATTTACTACATTCTGGCCAGTCTTTTCTGCCCCTCAAATATACCAGGTTCTTTCTCACTGTGGCCTTTGCATGTGTTTTTCCCTTTGTGTGGCTTGCTCTTTTTCATCATTCAAGTCTTACCTCAAATAGAGTCTCTTTAACTTCCTATGATAGGATTGGTTAGGTCATGCTGTGATAACAGGCAGCCTCCACATCTCAGTGGCTTCTTGAATGAACAGCATTCCCTTGCTCATCTGACATGTTCCTCACTGATTGACTGGGAGCTCTGCTGTGTGTTGTTCTCATTCTGGGATTTAGGATGACAGAGCAGCCACCATCTGGAGCCATCACCATTGCCCATGGCATAAAGAAAAAGAAAGCATAGCAAATCATAGATTCTAAATCTTCCCAAGTGGAAGTGGTGTAAATCCCATTTACTCAGATTCCATTTGCCAAATCTAGTCACATGGCCAAACCTAATTTCAGGGCAGTGGGGAAGTGCAGTCCTACCAGTGCCTAGGACAAGAATTAGAAATATTTGATGATGAACAATACTAATGACTACCATAGCAACTTTGACCAACCAGTGTAAAGGAACAGTGCTAGGGTTCTCCAGAGAAACAGAACCAGTGGTGGACCCCCTCTCCCTTCAACACACATATGTACGTGGAGATTTATTGTGAAGAGTTTGCTATGTGTTTATGGAGGCTGAGAGGTCCCATGATATGAAGCTTGGAGACATAGGAAAGCTGATGGTGTAGTTTCTGTCAGAGCCTGAGGGTTGAAAGCCAGAGGAGCTGATGGTATACATCTCACGCAGGGGAATATCAGATGAGGTGACCCAGCACAAGCAGTAAGGCAGGGAAAAAAGGGCAAATTGCTTCTTCCTCCACCTTTTGTTCTATTCAGGCCCTAAGTGGTTTGGATGAGGCCCACGCACAGTGAGGAGGGAAATCTACTCTTCTGAGTCTGCTGATTCAAATGTGAATCTCATCCAGAAACACTATCTAATCAGCTATCTGGGCACCCTGTGGCCAGTGAAATTGACATGTACAGTTAACCATCACAGTAGCTTTCCCGATTGCCTGTTATTTTATTATTTTCCTTCTTTTATTTTCTTCATGCGATTTATCACTCACTATCTGATTTCATCTAACTTGTTTCTATGTTTATGTTTTGTCCCTCTATGTAAGTGCAGGAACCTTTCTGAGTTGTCCACTGCTATATCCCAGTTACCTAGAGCAGCGCTTAGCAAATAGTAGGTACTCATAAACAGTGGATACATGTTGACTAGATTAATTCTTTTTTTTTAAATAAGTACAATAATGACAGCATTTTCCACTAAAGGGTCTTTATACTTTCATAAAACTACTTCCATCTTCTAGTTTCTTTAATATCCATTGAACAAAATAAAGTATGCTTTTACTATGAATTGCTATAGACAACTGAGAGGAGTTTCTTTTAATTTAATAATTTTTAGGTATTTGAAACATTTTAGAAAAAGTCGTTAAGAAATCACCACCATTAATCAGTATAAAACAAAGTTATGATAAAAAAGGTATTATGCTTGTAATTTTATGAACTTCTCTAATTGTAACATTGATTTATTTAGGTCACTGATAAAAATAAAACTTCCTTGGCCCAACAATATGGAAAAACAAAATTAGGAATGTTGTCTAAAAGCAAATACTTTCAGGGAGTTCCCTGGCGGTCCAGTGGTTAAGACTCCATGCTTCCAATGCAGGGGGCATGGGTTCAATCCCTGGTCGGGAACTAAGATCCCACATGCCGTGTGGCGTGGCCAAAAAATTAATTAAAAAAAAAATCAAACATTGGGTTGGCCAATATTCAAAATTGGGTTTCCCAAACGAACTCTTTGGCCAACACAAAACTTTCACCTCTTAGCTATGTAATGTTTTTATGACATACTTGTTTGTTTTCTATAAGGAGAGAGACTGTGTTAATCATAATTTTCATTACAAGTCTTTAAAAATAAAAACAACCTTTTAACCTACATCTTTTTGTCTCTGTGGAAATGAATAGTTACTAGCTTTACTCCCTTTGTTTTCAGATGACATTCTTGCTTATGAAAGAAAAATTTGTTTTTTCTGTGAATAGAAAAGTTGTCACATTTTGGAAGGTTTAAGCTTTATATAGTAACAAGCTGCTTTTTGTTAGAAGTGTAAAATTTTAATAGAATAGTTATTGCAAATTGGTATTGATTAGGTTTGCATGCATTATCCACTTTGGTTAAAATTAAATTACTTAGGGAAAGCAGAAAAACTAACAGATTTCATAATATAGTTCTAAAATTTTGTTTGTTTAGTAAATTGTTTATAAGATCAGTTACACCCAAATCTCTTCTATAATTTGATTCATTGCAGATTTCCGTTTTTATGGAGAAATGTGCTGTAGATGGCAAAGCTGTGCATTAGGTCATTTTTTGTATGTGTTCATGTGTTTTTGATGTGTTCAAAATGCAAAAAAAATTTTTTCATTTGAAACGTAGACGACATGTTAACGTATTAGTTTTAAGTATACAACATGACTTGATATACCCATGTATTGTGAAATGATTACCATAGTAAGTTTAGTTAACTTCCATCACCTCACGTAGTTATGTATATTTTTTCCTTGTTGTGAGAACTTTTAAGATTTACCCTATTAGCCACTTCCAAATATATAATACACTATTGTTAACTGTAGTCACTGTGCTGTACGTTATTATATCCTCAGGACTTATTTATCTGGAAATATTTAACTGGAAACTTGTACCCTTTGACCATCTTTACCCATTTTTCTCCCACCTTCGCCTGCCTCTGGCAACCACCAATGTGTTCTCTATTTATATGAGTTTGGTTTTTTTAGATTTCACATATAAGTGAGATCATGCAGTATTTGTCTTTCTCTGACTTATTTAGCTTAATGCTCTCAGGGTCCGTCTGTGGTGTTGCAAAAGACAGGATTTCTTTCTTTGCTATGTCTGAATAATATTCCATTGTATATATATACCACATCCTCCTTATTCATTCATCCATTCATGAACACGTACGTTGTTTCCATCTTTTGACTATTGTGAATAATGTTGCAGTGAACGTGGGGGTACAGATATCTCTTTGAGATAGAGTTTTCATTTCCTTCAGATAAATACCTGGAAGTGTAATTACTGGATCATATGGGAGTTCTATTTTTAAAATTTTCTTTTCCATTATGGTTTATTACAGGATATTGAATGTAGTTCCCTGTACTTTACAGTAGGACCTTGTTGTTTATCCATTCTATATATAATAGTTTGCATCAGCTAATCCCAAACTCCCAATCCATCCTCCCCCACCCCACCTCTCCCTGGGCAACCACAAATCTGCTCTCTATGTCTGTTTCATAGATAAGTTCATTTGTGTCATATTTTAGAATCCACATATAAGTGGTATCATATGGTATTTGTCTTTCTCTTTCTGACTTACTTCGCTTAGTGTGATAATCTCTAGGTCCATCCGTGTAGCTGCAAATGACATTATTTCATTCTTTTTTTATGGCTGAATAGTATTCCATTGTATATATACACCACATCTTTGTCCATTCATCTGTTGATGGACATTTAGGTTGCTTCCATGTCTTGGCTACTGTAAATAGTGCTGCTGTGAACATAGGGGTGCATGTATCTTTTTGGATTAGAGTTTTCTCCAGATAATATGCCCAGGAGTGTGGTTGCTGGATCATATGGTAATTCTGTTTTTGGTTTTCTGAGGAACCTCCATACTGTTTTCCATAGCGGCTGCACCAATTTACATTCCCACCAACAGTGTAGGAGGGTTCCCTTCTCTACGTACCCTCTCCAGTGTTTATTGTTTGTAGATTTTTTTAATGTTGACCATTCTGACTGGTGTGAGGTGATACCTCATTGTAGTTTTGATTTACATTTCTCTGATAATTAGTAAAGTTGGGCATCTTTTCATGTGCTTATGGGCCATCTGTGTGTCTTCTTCAGTGTCTATTAAGGTCTTCTGCCCATTTTTTGATTGGGTGGTTTTATTGTTGTTATTGAGTTGTATGAACTGTTTGTATATTTTGGAAATTAAGTCCTTGTCAGTCACGTCATTTGCAAATATTTTCTCCAGTCCGTAGGTTGTCTTTTCATTTTGTTTATGGTTTCCTTTGCTCTGCAAAAGCTTTTAAGTTTGATTAGGTTCCATTTGTTTATTTTTGCTTTTATTTCTTTTGCCTTGGGAGACTGACAGAAAAAAATATTGATACGATTTGTGTCAGAGAATGTTTTGCCTATGTTCTCTTCTAGGAACTTTATGGTGTCATGTCTTATATTTAAGTCTTTAAACCATTTTGAGTTTATTTTTGTGTGTGGCATGAGGGAGTGTTCTAACCTCATTGATTTACATGTGGCTGTCCACCTTTCCCAACACCACTTGCTGAAGAGACTGTCTTTTCTGCCTTGTATATTCTTGCTTCCTTTGTCAAAGATTAATTGACAGTAGGTGTGTGGTTTATTTCTGGGCTCTCTATTGATCCTTATGTCTGTTTTTGTGCTAGTACCACACTATTTTGATTAATGTAGCTTTGTAGTAGTGTCTGAAGACAGGGAGGGTTATTCCTCTAGCTTTGTTCTTTTTTCTCAGGATTGCTTTGGCAGTTCTCGGTATTTTGTAGTTCCATATAGATTTTGGGATTATTTGTTCTAGTTCTGTGAAAAATGTCATGGGTAATTTGATGGGGATTGCATTAAATCTGTAGATTGCTTTGGGTAGTATAGCCATTTTAACAATGTTAATTCTTCCAGTCCAAGAGCATGGGATATCTTTTCATTTCTTTGAATCATCTTCAATTTCCTTTATCAGTGTTTTATAGTTTTCAGCATGTAAGTCTTTCACCTCCTTGGTCAGGTTTATTCCTAAGTTTTTTTTTTTTTTTTTTTGATGTGCTTTTAAAAGGGATTAAAAAAATTTCCGTTTCTGATATTTCATTGTTAGTGTAAAGAAATTTAACAGATTTCTGTATGTTAACATTGTATCCTGTTACCTTGCTGAATTCCTTTACCAGTTCTGGTAGTTTTTGTGTGGAGTCTTTAGGGTTTTCTGTATAGAGTATTGTGTCGTCTACATATCATGACAATTTTACCTCTTCCTTTCCAATTTGGATATTTTTTTACTTCTTTTTCTTGTCTGATTGCTGTGACGAGGACTTCCAAAACCACGTTGAATAGAAGGGGTGAGAGTGGGCATCCTTGTCTTCTTCCAGAATTTAGCGGGAAGGCTTTCAGCTTTTCACTGTTGACTATTATGTTGTAGGTTTGTCATAAACAGCATTTATAATGTTGAGATATGTTCCCTCTGTGCCCACTTTGATAAGAGTTTTTATTATGAATGGATGTTGAATTTTATCAAATGCTTTTTCTGCCTCTATCGAGATGATCATGTGGTTTCTTGTTGTTGTTGATGTGGTATATCACATTGATTGATTTGCATGTGTTGAACCATCCTTGTGACCCAGGGATGAATCCAACTTAGTCGTGGTGTATGATCTCTTTTATGTGTTGTTAGATTTGGTTTGCCAATATTTATTTATTTATTTTTTCTTGCGGTGCGCGGGCCTCTCACCGCTGTGGCCTCCCCCGTTGCGGAGCAACAGGCTCCGGACGCGCAGGCTCAGCGGCCATGGCTCACGGGCCCAGCCGCTCCGCGGCACGTGGGATCCTCCCAGACCGGGGCACAAACCCGCGCCCCCTGCATCGGCAGGCGGATCCTCAACCACTGTGCCACCAGGGAAGCCCTGGTTTGCCAATATTTTGTTGAGAATTTTTGTGTCCATCTTTATCAAAGATATTGGCCTGTAGTTTTCTTTTTTGGTAGTATCTCTGTCTGGTTTTGGTATCAGGGCGATGGTGGCTTCGTAGAATGTCTTTGGGAGTGTTCCCTGCTCTTCAGTCTTTTGGAAGAGTTTGAGAAGGATCAGTATAAGTTCTTCTTTGTGTGTTTGGTAGAATTTTCCAGTGAAGCCATCAGGTCCTGGACTTTTGTGTGCAGATCTGTAGGCGCAGATCCACTGAAGTCAGGTACCAGGACCGCAGTAGTCTTGTACCTGGACCCACTGTGGGACCTATGGAAGCAGCCCGGACCCCAACGCCGTCCCTGTGCATGCACACCCACAAAGCCTACAACTGCTAATGCCGGACTTGCTCCAGGCACCAGTGCACCCATAGTCCACTCGACTGTCCCACAGGTGCTAAGTTTACAAAGCTGGCCATGGTAGCGTAAACTGTGGAGTGCATAGCTGTGGGGAGAGGGCTCTGATTTCAGCCCTGCTTCTAAGTCATGTGGCCCCTGGGGATGGGCTCTGAATTCAGTCCTGCCTCCACGTGTGGGCAGCCTGCTGGCGCTTGTGAACTCCCAGAGCTTGTAGAGGTGGTGCCCTGCCTGCTGTGAGCATGCAAAGAGGCTGCTATGGCAGGCCCGCCTCCCTTTTGCATGCCCCTTAATAATGGAGCTTCACCTCTATGGTGGGCCCAGGCGTTGTCCGTGTACACACCCTGGTTGCAGCCTGTACCGCACTCCAGCCCCTTCAGGCTGTCTCCATGCAGCCAACCCCAGTCCTCTCCCCGGGTCTGTCCTCTGAAGCCCTAGTTTCAGCACCCAGCCGCCTCGCACACCAGCAGACATGCATCTCCGGCTGGGGAATGCACCAAGGGGCATGGACCATCTATGCTGGTCTCTCTCTGTTCTGCCTGCTACAAACCCATTGCTGTGCTCTTCTCTGAGTCTCCGAAGCTCCCTTTTTGTCCTGACTGATCTCCCTGCTGGTGAAGGGGCTTCCCAGGGTGAGGGAACCTTTCTTCTTTTACAGTTTCCTCCCAGGGGTGCAGGTCCCATCCCAGTTCTTTTTTTTTTTTTCCTTTTGTCCCACCTGGTTACGTGGTGACCTTTCTTGCAGTTTTGGTTTTATGAGATTTTCTTTCAGCGTTCAGCAGGTGTTCTGTGAGAATTTTTCCACATGTAGACATATTTTTGATGTATTTGTGGGAGGAGGTGAGCTCCAAGTCCTTCTATTCTGCCACCTTGCTTGCAGCCCTATTTTTAATTTTTTGAGAAACTTCCACACTATTTTCCATAGTGATTGCACCAATTTACATTCCCACCAACAGTGCCTGATTGTTCCCTTTTCTCCACATCCTTGCCAATAGTTGTTACTTCTTGTCTTTTCAATAATAGTTATTCTCATAGGTGTGTGGTGATAATCTCATTGTGATTTTGATTTGCATTCCCCTGATGATTAGTGGTGTCTAGTAACTTTTCATGTACTTTTCGGCCACCTATCTGTGGTCTTTAGAAAAATGTCTGTTGAGATCATCTGACTATTTTTAAATTGGACTTCTTTTTTGTATTGAGTTTTATGAGTTTTTGTATATATATATATTTTTTCTTTTTTTGGCCATGCCATGTGGCATGTGGGATCCTAGTTCCCCCACCAGGGATCAAACCCGTGCTCCCTGTATTGGAAGCGCAGAGTCTTTAACCACTGGACCATCAGGAAAGTCCAAGTTTTTGCATATTTTTGATATTAGCGCCTTATTGTATATGATTTGCAGATATTCTCTCATTCTGCAAGTTACTTTTTCATTTTGTTGATGGTTTTGTTTGCTGTGCAGAGGCTTTTTAGTTTGATGTAGCTTCACTTATTTTTGCTTTTGTTGCCTTTGCTTTTGGTGTCAAAATCATTGCCAAGACAGATGTCTAGGAGCTTACCCCCTATATTTTTCTAGGAGTTTATGGTTTCAGGTCTTATGTTTGAGTCTTTAATCCATTTTGAATTAATTTTTGTGCATGGTATAAGATAGTGATCTAGTTTCATTCTTTTGCATGTGGCTGTTCAGTTTTTGAGACTGTCCTTTCCCCATTGTATATTCTTGGCTCCTTTGTCATATATTAATTGACCATATGTGCATGGGTTTACTTCTGGGCTCTTTGTTCTGTTCCATTGATCTCTTGCGTCTGTTTTTATGCTAGTACCCTACTTTTTTGTTACCATAGCTTTGTAATATAGATTTTGTCTCTAGTTAAGATTTTTTCTTCAAGTTTTATTAAATAGTTGACATACAGCACTGTATGAGCTTAAGGTGTAAGCATAGCATAGTGATTTGACTTACATATATTGTGGAATAATTACAAGGTAAGTTAACATCCATCATTTCATATAGAAAGGAAAAAAATTGTTTTCCTTGTGATGAGAACTCATAGGATCTACTCTCTTAACGACTTTCAAATATTCACCAGTGGTTAGCTATAGTAATACAATTTGAAATCTGGAAGTGTGATGTCTCCAGCTTTGTTCTTCAAAATGGAGAAATTTTTAATTACCCAATCTGCACCCTAAATTTCTATTCAAATAGACTTATTTACCTCCCCAGTTAGGTTCTGGCATTACTGAATTTGTATTGATCTCAATAATTTTATGGGATTGCCAAAAAACGAGTGCTTTCCTTAGGATTCTGTAGATTTAAAAATGTTAAGAAATCTTTGAAATATGATGAGAACTATTAATTTGCATATGATATGTTACTAGTAAAAGCTGATTACTTCTCTTGCTTGTATTCATCTTCTGGCTTTCCAGAAAGTTTATACATTCCTTCTCTCTCATGTGTAGTCAGCCTTTGCCTCTCAAGTGAATACTCTTACTGGATCTCAGACATTTTCAAGTCTTCTATATTTGAAATAAAAGTTCAAACCTGGCTTTGTCAGAACACAATGAAGTGAACATGTATTCTTACCTGAAACCCTATTGAAATGAGTAAAAATACCTAATCCTATAAGGACAAAAGGAAAGAGATAGACTACAGCACAGAAGAGATGTCATCAACATTTTAGAAACTGGAAAGAAGGTGGATGAAGTGTTTCTGATTTAGCAGTCTGGATAGCTAAGTGCCTGCAGAGGGAAGGACCAAGAAACATGCCAATTTCAGTCTCAAAATCCTGGAAATCTCAAGAATTAGAAGTACTTTGTTCCTCTGGTGGCAGGGAAAGTGGTGTGTGTGTGGTGGGGCAGTAAGAGTAGGGTGATTCATCCTAGTGTGTACAGTTCTATGCCCAGCTCCCTCCTCCAGCACCTTCATCCATGTCACTACCCTGTCCTGTACTGAGAAGTCTTGAATTGTATTTTCTGTAAAGGGCACCCAGAGCAATTGTGAAGTAGTCCCACCTGAAAATGGGTGATACCCCATTAAAAACAGGGGTATTAGGAGGAAGCTTAGACTTCCACTTCCAGCCATGATGGAGGAACTGGTACCAGCCTTGCATTCCCATCATAAACAGTTGTGAAGCTGGATGGGATATATGGGATATATGAGTTCCTAGGCACTGGATAGTAGGCAATGTAAGACTGTGATCCCTGAGGTGAAGAAGCTTAGGAGGTGAGTTCCACAATCACCCTGCTCTTTGTGAAAACTGTCCTGATGGAGCCAAGCAGAGGCTGAGGTTCCTGGGAGCTGAGGAGGCAGGTTAAGGTTTGGAGCAGTTGAATGTGTTGGTCAGTGCATAGAGAGGAGGAAACTGCTCGTCTTAGCTGTGGACATGTTTGGGTTCTCCTAATAGTTTAATCACTGATACTGATTTAATCAGAGGTAGGGGTCTAACTTTCTCGAAAAGTTAAAAGGAAGGGTGTGTGTGTGTGGGGGGGGGAGGTGTGTATGTGAAAGAGATTAAATGACATAGAGCAGGAAATCAATAAATAAGGGTAGGATAATTGTGTTATTTGTAAATACTGAGGTAAGTACCAAAAACAACTAAAAGTGATTGCCTCAGGGTAGCAGAGTTGGGGTAGCAATGGGTGGGACTGTTTAATTTAAAACAAAATCATGTACGTGTATTATTTTAGTTTAAATGAGAATAAAATTTGAATAAACCACAGACCTTCAGGTGACCTCTCATCTCTTTCTAGCTACTTCTCCATCTGCCTCCTTCCCTTTTTTTTTTGGTCAGTCTTCTGGAGAGAGTTCTGTTCTCTATTTCTCTACCTCCTACTTATTCCTTACCCCTCTCCAGTCTGGATTGGGGCTCTATTACTTCACCAGAACAGCTCTTGTTATAGTCACCAGTGACCAACATTTTGCTAAAGCTAGTGGACATTTTAAATTCTTTTTGCTTTTTGACTTAGCAGCAGCAGTCTGTACTTCTTGAAATTCTGTCTTCACTGATTTAAGAGGGCTCTCCTAGATTTGCTCCTACTTGTTTGGTCATGCATCCTCTCCCCAGGTTAAATGTTCTTTATCTAATATTTAGATGTTGGGTTCCTCGAGACTTGATCCATGTTCTCTCTACGAAATTCTCTTGGGTAGTCTAATCTACAGTGATGGTTTCAGTTAGTGCATTTATGTAGGTAACTCACACAGTTGTATCTTCAACACATGTTCTCAACTTCTCTGTGCCCTCTCTCCATATGCCTATCTGGTATCTCCCCTGGTATGTCTAAAAGATAACCAGAACTTTGTAAGCCCCCAAACCAATGCACACACCACTACCTTCTGCAAACTTGGTCTTCATCCTAAATTCCTTATCTCAATTGCAAACACCCCAATACAGCATGCTATGTAAGCCAGAAACCTTGACACTTACCTCTCCCTCATTCCTAGTCCAAAATTAAGTGCTGGTGATCTTTTCTCCTCTCTGATACATTCTGCATACTGTAACCAGGGCAACTTAAAAAGCCCATTATTTTCCACAGCTCCTGTTGGTCTTCCTTTTCTTTTGCTTCTTTTTATCAATTTTGTTCTCTTCCCCGCCTTCCTCTCCCTCCATCCTTCCCCTTCCCTCTTTCCTTCCCCTCCACTTTGAAATGTATACTTTGCACTTACTCCCTGGCATTTGATTGTTAGATCTGTAAATGAACCAGATTCTTTCTTCCTTTTTAACCTTTTGTGAAGTCAGGTTTGCTCTTCCTGGTTGTAGATGGCCATAGCTCAAATTCACAAATGGAATATTTTATTTCCTTTCCTGGGTAATAGCAACTGGGGAAGATTTTCTATGAAAATGGTGGGGGTGAGGATTTGTGATAGAGAGATAAGAACGAGAGGACTGTTTTCAGGTTTTGTTCTGAACGTGGCCGTTGATTTCATGAAAACCAAGAGTAAACACAGAGGCATACAATTTGTTAAATTAAAAATCTTTTTTCTTGTAAACTACACATAATGTAAAATTTACCATCTTAACCATTTAAAAATGTATATTTCACATTCTTGTGCAGCCATCCATCCCTATAACTCATTTAAACTTGTAAAACTGAAATCCTATACCTATTAAATAATAACTCTCCGCTCTCTCCCCAACCCCTGACAACTACGATTACACTTTGTTTCTGTGATTTTTACAGTAAATACCTCATGTACGTGGATTCATACAGTATTTGTCTTCCTTTGACTAGCTTATTTCACTGAGTATAGTGTCCTCAAGGTTCATACATGTAGCATATTGCAGAGTTTCCTTCATTTTTAAGGATTAGTAATATTCTGTTGTGTGTGTAGACCACATTTTGTTATCTGTGCATCCATTGATGGACACTTGGATTGCTTCCATGTTTTAGCTGTTACGAATAATGCTGCTATAAACATGGGTGTACAGATATCTCTTTGAGAACCTGCTTTCAGTCCTTTTGGGTATATACCCAGAAGTAGAATTGCTGGATCATATGATAGTTCTATTTAAAATTTTTTGAGAAATCACCATACTGTTTCCACAGTGGCTGCACCATTTTACGTTCCCACCAACTGTACAAGGGTTGCAGTTTCCACAGTGGCTGCACCATTTTACGTTCCCACCAACTGTACAAAGGTTGCAGTTTCTTCACATCCTTGCCAATTCTTGTTGTTTTCTGTTTTTTTGATAGTAAAACATCCTAATGGGTGTGAGGTGGTATCTCGTTGTAGTTTTGATTATTCTAATAAATCATTACATTTTAAAAAATTATTTATTTATTTATTTATGGCTGTGTTGGGTCTTCGTTTCTGTGCGAGGGCTTTCTCTAGTTGTGGCAAGCGGGGGGCACTCTTCATCGCGGTGCGTGGGCCTCTCACTATCGCGGGCTCTCTTGTTGCAGAGCACAGGCTCCAGACGCGCAAGCTCAGTAATTATGGCTCACGGGGCTTAGTTGCTCCGCGGCATGTGGGATCCTCCCAGACCAGGGCTCGAACCCGTGTCCCCTGCATTGGCAGGCAGACTCTCAACCACTCCGCCACCAGGGAAGCCCAATCCATTACATTTTTAAAGTGAGAGTCTTTTAAGTTATCTGATCTATTTACAGATCTAACAATCAAATGCCAGGGATTAAGTACAAAGTATACATTTCAGAGGATTCATTTTTCCATTTAGGCATGGAATATCAGGTCTTAGAACATAAGGCCAAAAGATTAAATGAACCCAAAGCACCTTAGTTTGAGGTTTTCCAAGTAAGAGCTGTTTGGTGGGCAGATCATAGTTTCTGGAGGCTCCTGACATCCTCACTTCCCACCGTGGTTTGAGCCCACATCTCCTTTCTTTGTGGTTTATTTCAGTTTTAGTGACTAGAGGAAGGGAAGCATCACTTAAAGAACAGATGTACTATTATGTTAATTTGGAAATTTCTTGAAAACAGAGTCTGCATTCTAGTTGAAGTAGTATAAAATACACAGATAGGTGGAGGACAAACACATTGATTTTCATCACCATTCCATAATTGCCCTCCAAACTGTTGTGGTAAGGTTTGATTGATTTTTTCCCGCCATAGTGATAATCTCATTGACCCAGCAGTGTTTTTTTTTTTTTTTTTGCGGTACGTGGCCCTCTCACTGTTGTGGCCTCTCCCGTTGCAGAGCACAGGCTCAGCGGCCATGGCTCACGGGCCCAGCCGCTCCGCGGCATGCGGGATCTTCCCGGACCGGGGCGTGAACCCATGTCCCCTGCATCGGCAGGCAGACTCTCAACCACTGCACCACCAGGGAATCCCAACCCAGCAGTGTTTGTAGAAAGAGTTGTCTTAAATCTGTTGCTCTGCTGTGCCATCTTTGTCACATAAATCAGGTGTCCATATATGTATGAGTCTATTTCCAGATTCTCTGTTCCTTCCCATGAATTTATATGAGTGTTCTTATTCCTATTGGACACTGTCTTATTAATTACTATGGCTTTACAATAAATCTTGATATATGATATCAGATCTTCCAATTATATCTTATTTGTTACTTGTTATTCATATCTTTTTTTGTTCCTGGTCGTTCTTGGCTGTTTACATTTCCGTATCAACTTCTGAATCAGTTTGTTAATTTACACAGCAAAAATTCCACTAGCCTATTGATCGGAATTGAACTGAATTTGTGAATTAGTTTGGGGAAGAATTAACATTTTTTTTACCATATTAGTTTTCTAATCTATGAATATGTTGTATTTTTCTATTATTTAGGTTATTTTTACTTTTTTCAATAATGTTTTAAGGCCTTCTGAATAGAGATCTTGCATATCTTTAGATTTATTACTAGATCTGACTTTTTTTTTTTTAGATCTGACTTTTTAAGGTAACATTGTAAATAAAATTTTAATTTTTTTCATTTACTCATTGTTCATTACTAGTATACAGAACCAAATAATTCTTTATATATACCTTATATCCACTTATATTATTGAAGTCACTTACTAGTTTTAATAATTCATCTGTAGATTTTTGGGGGATTTTTCTATAGATAGAAATATGTCATCTCTGAATTATGGTAGTTTTAATTCTGCTTTTCCAGTCCATATGTATCATTTCTTTTTCTTGTCTTATTGCACTGACTAGGTCCTCCAGTACAATTTTAATTAATTTATTTATATTTTGGCTGTGTTAGGTCTTCATTGCTGCGTGGGCTTTCTCTAGTTGCGTTGAGCGGGGGCTGCTCTTTGTTGCGGTGCGTAGGCTTCTCATTGCAGTGGCTTCTCTCGTTGCGGAGCACGGGGCTGTAAGTGTGTGGGCTCTGTAGTTTGCAGCAGGTGGGCCCTAGAGCGCAGGCTCTGTAGTTGTGGCGCATGGGCTTAGTTGCTCCGCTCTCCGTGGCATGTGGCATCTTCCCAGACCACGGCTCCAACCTGTGTCCCCTGCATTGGCAGGTGGATTCTTAACCACTGCGCCACCAGAGAAGTCCCTCCAGTACAATTAAAAAAATTTTTTTTACTTTATATTGGAGTATAGTTGATTTACAAAGTTTTGTTAGTTTCAGATGTACAGCACAGTGATTCAGTTATACACGTACATATATCCTTTTCCCACATAGATTATTACAGAATATTGAGTAGAATTCCCTGTGCTATACAGTAGGTCCTTGTTGATTATCTTTTTAATAGTAGTGTATATATGTTAATCCCAAACTCCTCCTAATTTATCCGTCCCCCAACTTCCCCATTGGTAGCCATAAGCTTATTTTCTAAGTCTGTGAGTCTGTTTCTGTTTTGTAAATAACTTCATTTGTATCATTTTTTTTTAAGATTCTCTGTATAAGTGATGTCATATACTTGTCTTTATCTGACTTACTTCACATAGTATGATAATCTGTAGGTCCATTCATGTTGCTGCAAATGGCATTCTTTCTTTTTTTATGGCTGGGTAATATTCCATTGTATGTATGTACCTCATCTTTATCCATTCATCTGTCGATGGACATTTTGGTTGCTTCCATGTTTTGGTTATTGTAAGCAGGTGCTGCAGTGAACATTGGGGTGCATGTATATTTTTAAATTAGAATTTTCTCCAGATATATGCCCAGGAGTGCAGTTGCTGGATCGTGTGGTAGCTCTGTTTTTAGTTTTTTGAGGAACCTCCATACTGTTCTCCATAGTGACTGCACCAGTTTACATTCCCACCAACAGTGTAGGAGGGTTCCCTTTTCTCCACACCTTCTCCAGCATTATTGTTTGTAGACTCTGATGATGGTCATTCTGACTGGTGTAAGGTGATACCTCATAGTTTTGATTTGCATTTCTCTAATATTTAGCTACATTGAGCATCTTTTCATGTGCTTTCTGGCCATCTGTATGTCTTCATTGGAGAAATGTCTGTTTAGGTCTTCTGCCCATTTTTTGATTGTGTTTTTTTTTTTTAATATTGAGCTGTATGAGCTGCTTGTATGTTTTGGAGATTAATTCCTTGTTGCATTGTTTGCAAATATTTTCTCCCATTCTGTGGGGTTTTTTTTTTGTTTATGGTTTCCTTTGCTGTGTAAAAGCTTTTTAAGTTTAATTAGGTCCCATTGGTTTATTTTTGTTTTTATTTTTATTACTCTAGGAGGTGGATCCAAAAATATCTTGATGGAATTTATGTCAGTATTTTGCCTATGTTTTCCTCTAAGAGTTTTATAGTATCTGGTCTTACATTTAGGTCTTTAATCCATTTTGAGTTTATTTTTGTATATGGTGTTACAGAATGTTCTAATTTTATTCTTTTATCTGAAGCTGTCCAGTTTTCCAAGCCCCAGTTATTGAAGAGGCTGTCTTTCCTCCATATTCTTGCTGCCTTTGTTGTAGATTAATTGACCATAGGTGCATTGGTTTTATTTTTGGGCTTTCTATCCTATTCCAGTGATCTCTATTTCTGTTTTTATGCCAGAACCATACTGTTTTGATTACTGTAGCTTTGTAGTATAGTCTGAAATCAGGGAGCCTTATTCCTCCAGCTCCATTTTTCTTCCTCAAGATTGCTTTGGCTGTTTGGGGTCATTTGTGTTTCCATACAAATTAAAAATTTTTTTTGTCCTAGTTCTGTGAAAAATGCCATTGGTAGTTTGAGAGGGGTGGCATTGAATCTGTAGATTGCCTTGGGTAGTATAGTTGTTTTGACAATATTGATTCTTCCAGTCCAAGAACGTGATCTTTCCATCTGTTTGTGTCATCTTTGATTTCTTTCATCAGTGTCCTACAGTTTTTGGAGCACAGGGCTTTTGACTCCTTAGGTAGGTTTATTCCTAGGTATTTTATTCTTTTTGGTGTGATGGTAAATGGGATTGTTGTTTTAATTTCTCTTTCTGGAAATTCACCCATTTATGATTAAAAACTCTCCAGAAAGTGGGTATAGAGGGAACATACCTCAACATTATGAAGGCTGTATATGAAAAATCTATAGCCAGTATCATACTCAGTGGTGAAAAGCAGAAAATATTTCCTCTAAGATCAGGAACAGGACAAGGATGTCCACTCTCGCCACTTTTATTCAACACAGTTTTGGAAGTCCTAGCCATGGCAATCAGAGAAGGAAAAGAAATAAAAGGAATCCAAATTGGAAAAAAAGTAGTAAAACTGTTTGCAGATGATATGATACTATACATAGAAAATCCTAAAAATGCTACCAGAAAACTACTAGAGCTCATCAATGAATTTGGTAAAGTTACAAGATACAAAATTAATACACAGAAATCTGTTGCATTTCTGTACACTAACAATGGAAGAGCAGAGAGAGAAATTAAGGAAAGAGCCTAGTACAATGTTGAATAGAAGTGGTGAGTATGATATCATTACACATTCCCATTTGCAGAGAGAAAGTTTTCAACATTTCATTGAGTATGGTTTTTCTGCTGTTGGTTTTATAGGGGTACCCTTTTTCAGATTAAGGCGTTTCCCCTCTATTCCTATTTTGCTTTTAGTTTTGGTTATAATGAGTTTTATTCAGTTTTTTCCTGCATTTATTGAGCTGATTATATGGTTATTTTCTTTAAGTCTATTAATGTATGAATTGCTATGACTGTAACAAACACGGTCACACTGTATTGTTCTTTGTGTATTGCTGAACTTGATTTGCTAGTACTTCATTTAGGATTTTTGCATTCATGTTCATGAATGAGATAGGTCTCTAACTTTACTTTCCCTAGTGTTCTTTGTCATGTTTTGATTTCAAGGTTACATTGATCTCATATCACAAATTTGTACATGTTTCTTTCCTCAGAAAGAGTTTCTATAAGATTGGTGTGTTTTTCTTTTTGAAATGTTTGGTGGAGTCTAAGGTGAAGCAATCTGGTTCTGGAGTGTTTTTTTTTTTGTGGGGGAGGGGGTTTAAATTATTATTCAACCTCTTTAATAGTTATGTAGGCTTATTCAGATTTTCTGTTTCTTATGGGTCAATCTATGACAAAGGAGGCAAGAATATACAAGGCAGAAAAGACAGTCTCTTCAATAAGTGGTGCTTGGAAAACTGGACAGCTACATGTAAAAGAATGAAATTAGAACATTCTCTAACACCATATACAAAAATAAACTCAAAATGGATTAAAGACCTAAATGTAAGACCAGATACTATAAAACTCTTAGAGGAAAACATAGGCAAAACACTCTTTGACATAAATTGCATTAAGATCTTTTGGGATCCACCTCTTAGAGTTACGAAAATAAAAACAACTCTTTTGGTAGTTGTTTAGTGGTTTCACCAGGAGCTTGTCAATTTTGCCCTTTTGAAGAATCAACTTTTCCGTTTAGTGAATCTCTCTTTTGTATATTTGTTTTCTTTTTTTAAAAAAATATTTATTTATTTATTTATTTGGCGGGATCTTCGTTGTGGCATGCAAACTTTTAGTTGCAGCATGTGGGATCTAGTTCCCTGACGAGGGATCGAACCTGGGCCCCCTGCATCAGGAGCATGGAGTCTTAGCCACTGGACCACCAGGGAAGTCTTGTATGTTTGTTTTCTAGTTCATTGATTTCTGTTTAGTGTGTGTGTGTGTGTAATTTTTTTCTACATTTTTGATTTGAGTTTTTATTTTGTAATTTCTTGAGGTAGCTGCTTTTAGCCCCTCCTTTTCTTATTAACACATTTAAGGCAATAAACTTAAGTACATCTCAGAACTTTTGACAATTAGTGTTTTCATTTTTCTTCCTTTCATTATATTTCCTGATTTTTATTGTGAAGTTTTTTTTTTTTTTTTTTTTTATTGTGAAGTTTTAAAGTTAACCATTTAGAGATATGTTTTTTAGCTTTCAGAAACATAGGAATTTCCTTTTTTTTTTTGGCTATCTTTTGTTACTGACTTTTTCAGTTCTATTGTGGGCAGAGAGCAGACTGTATAATTTCAATCCTTTGAAATTTGTTGAGACTTGCTATACCCGACACATGATCAATTTTGTAAAAATTCCATGTGCATTTGAAAAGAATGTGTATTCTGCAGGTATTGGCTGCAGAGGTTTGTATATATCAGGTCAAATTTGTTAAATGTTTTTGTAAATCTTTTATATACCTAGTAATTTTTTCTTTGTTTTATGAGTGGTTGTGAGAGGTACATAAAAATCTCCTGTTGTGATTGTGGATTTGCCTATTTTTTTCTTTCAGTTTTGTCAGTTTTTGCTTTATGTGTTATAAGATTATGTTAAATACATAAAATTTAGAACATTTCCTAATAAGCTGGATCTTTTTATTATTATGAAGTGACCCTCTTTTTTCTTAACAATACTTTACATTATTACACTCTTGCCAACTTTCTTTTTGATATTTTTGCATGGTACTTTTGTTCTTTTTTTACTCTTTTCTTTACAAACTTTTTATGTCCTTGTATTTAAGATGTATCTTTTGCAAGCAGCATGTAGCTAGATTTCTGTTTTATCATAGTTTTTAATTCAGGCTCAAAATTGCCATCTTTTATTGAAGCTTCTCTGTTTAGATTTAATGTAATTGCTGATATATTTGGGTTTAAATCTATCATCATAATATATGGCTTTTATATATCTTACTCCTTTTTCTTTCTTCTTTATTGGCGGTAGTGTTGATAAAGCATTTTGTATTATTTTTTTCCCCATCAAAAGCTTGGTAGGTATTCATTATTTTACTGTCCTTTTATTGATTACTCTAGAGGTAGTAACTGTGTTCTCAGTGTATAAAGGTCGTCAGTTCCTTTTTGCAGTTTGACTTTTTATTTGGGATTCTTTTCCTTCTGCGCGAGGAACATCTTTAATTTCTGTATTGTTGAACTGCGGGTGATGAAGTATTGGTTTATATAAACTATATCTTATTTACCTTTCTTTTTTTGCAGGCATAGAGTTTTTGGTTGGCAGTTACAGCCTTTGAGCACTTTGACGATATTATTTCATTATCTTCTGACTTTTGTTGTTTTGGTTGAGAAGTCAACTTGCAGTTGTATTATTGCTCCTTTGAAGGCATTATGACTTTTCCTCTGGTTGCTTAAAATATTTTTTCTTTTTGTTTTCAGCAGTTTTACTGTGATGTGCCGAGGTGTAGTTGTCTTTGCATTAATCTGATTTTGCGTTCTGGTAGTGACTGTTGAATCTGTTGCTTGACATCTTTTGTCAGTAATGGAAAATTATCAGCCACAATCTCTTTGAAAGTTAATTTTGCTCCCTTCTTTTCTCTGTTCTTGGGATTGCAGTGAAATATAAGTTAAGCCTTATTATCATATTCATATGTCTCTTATGCTCTTGTTTTCTCTATGCTTTCTTCTGGATATTTTCTTTTGAAATAGTTCTTAGGTTCACCAATTTTCTGTTCATCTGTATCTAATCTGATGTGAAACCCATCAGTTTAGTGATTTAGGTATTGTAGTTCTTCAGTTCTGTCCTTTCCATTTAGTTTCTTTTTATTGCTTCTTGTTCTCTGCTGGAATTATCTTTTAATTTCTTGAACATATCAAGTATAAAATTATTTTAAAGTCTGTGTCTAATAACTGCATCATCTAGAACTCCTCCTGTAAGTTTGTTTCTCTGCTTGTCACATATGGAATTTGGGCAGCAACTGATTGTTTTGGAGGTTCTTGAGTCTACTTAAGACCTAGTCAACCATTTATCATTATTAAAGGCTAGCTTTATTCCTCTTCCCTGTATTATTATTATTATTTTCCCTCAAGACTTATTGGGGAATGTATTCAATGAGTAAGTGTTTTAGTGTACAGTTTGTGGTAGAATTTGTTAGGGACATAAGGAAGTTTTAAAATACGGCCTTCTTTCAAAAAACTGATAATGTTGGGCAGATAATACTCACATATGAAATAATTATGTAGCAATGAAAGACAACATGGAATTGATTCAAATTATAACTTTTATATATGTAACTTATAATAAATAAGCTATAATAAATAATAACTGAATACAACTTGATAATTATAACTTTAACTTAATAATAATAATAAAACAAGTTAAATAAAATTATGGGATACTAACAAAAGACCAAACATATCAAAGAAACTAATGCTAGTATAGATAAGAATTTAATATATAATTTAGGAATGTATCACATTCCATTAGAGAAGGAAGAAATCTTTCAATAAATTGTTCTACTACAATTGATGACCTCTATGAAGACATATATTTTCATCTTAAGTCATATTCAAAAAGTAATTCCACAGTTTCTGGTTGGACATGTAAGATGATTAGAAGTTGTCACTCTATCTTAATAGCAGGTAATGAACTGAAGAACTGTAAAATCAACAAATCTACTGAGATCCATGAGAAAAGTGAGGCCACAGGACGAATTGCTGCCACGGAAGCTGGAGAGACAGAAAGGCAGATAGAATCACAACTTACAACAACCCACCAACGGAAACCTCTGCAGGAACCAGTGCTGGGGTAATGAGACCTGGATGTAACTGGCAAATTGCTGGAGGCTCAGGGCAGACAAGTCTGAGTGAAAAACCCAGTGGGACCCAGTCTTAGGGGCTCCTCACACTTCTGTGGGGTTTTCCTCTAGGAGTTCTACCAGACTCTCACAGAGACTGTTGGAGAACAATCCTCTCATGATTCCATCGTGGGTAAGCACAAGGAACCAGCTTTAAATATGCCAGAGCATTCTGTTCTTCTTAACAAGGTGTGCCCTCATGAGAAACTGTTTTACCAGAGCCTAACCATCTGGTGTTTGGTTAGAGCCTAACTGACCTGGGGAAGTGAAATACTCAACTCCCTCCCATTACTGAAGGCCTTTAACTGAAGTTCCTTCTACCCAATACATTATGTCTGCCTTTCAGAAAAATACTAGGCATACTCGAAGGCAGAAAACAGTTTGAAGAGACTGAACAAGCATTGGAACGTGGGTCAATATGGCAGGGATGTTGGAATTATCAGAACAGGAATTTTTTAAAAAGTTGATTAATATGCTGAGAGCTTTAATGGAAAAAGTGGACAATATTTAAGATTACATGTATACTGAAAGAGATGGAAATTCCAAGAAAGATCAAAAAGAAATGCTAGAGTGCAAGCACACCATAGCAGAAATGGAGAATGCCTTTGGTGGGATCATTAGTAGATTGGACACAGCTTAGGAAAGAACATCTGAGCTTGAAGATATGACAACAGAAACTTCCAAAACTGAAAAGTAAAAAGGAAAAAGACTGAAAAAAAGTAAAACAGAACATGAAGGACAGTGGGACAACTACAAAATGGTATCATATGCATAATAGGAATGCCAGAAGGAAAAGAAAGAGAAAGGAACAGAAACAATATTTGAAGCAGTAATGACTATGAATTTCCCCAAATTAATGTCAGACACCAAACTACATTCAAGGGAGAGAATGTATACATATAGCTGATTCACTTCGTTATATAGCAGAAACTAACACAACATTGTAAAGCAATTATACTCCAATAAAGATATTAAAAAATAAAAGAAGCTCAGAGAATACCAGGCAAGATAGATGCCCTCCAAAGGCAGGATAGATGCCTTCCAAACTACACCTAGGTATATCATTTTCAAACTTAAGAAAATTACGGAAAAAGAAGCAATCCTGAAGAAGCCAGCAGAAGAGAACCCTTTCACCTATAGAGAAGCAAATGTAATAATTACATCTGACTTCTTAGAAACCATGCAAGCCAAAAGAGTGGAATGAAATATTTAAGTTGTTGAGGGAAAAAACCCACCAGCCTAGAATTTTGTGTACTCAGTGAAGTTATCCTTCAATAGTAAAGGGGAAATACTTTCTTAGACAAACATTGATGGAGTTTTTTGCCAGAACAAATGTTAAAGTTTTGCAACTGCCTTACAACAAATGTTAAAGGAAAACGATACAGGTCCGAAACTCAGGTCTACGTAAAGAAAAGAAGAGTATTGAGGAATGAGTAAATGAGGGTAAAATAAACTTATTTTTCTGATTCTTAATTGATTTAAAAGATCTGTTCAAAATAATAGCAACAGTGTTTTTGATTATGTGTGCTTATGTGCATGTACAGTGATTCTTGAACAATGTGGGAGTTAGGGTCACCAGCCCCCCAACACAGTGGAAGATCTGCATATAACTTTACAGTTGGTCCTCCACATCTGTGTTTCCACGTCTGTGGATTCAACCAACTGCAGATCATGTAGTACTGCAGTAGTATTTATTGGGGGAAAAGAAATCCACGTATAAGTGGACCTGCACAGTTCAAACCCATGTTGTTCAAGGGTCAACTGTACATGCTTTTGTATGTTTATGCATAAGTGAAAGGAATGACAGGAAACAATATCGGGTTTGGAAGAGAGAGATTGGAACATTTTATATTATGAGGTATTTGTTCTACATGGGATATGAGGTATTTGTACTACATGTGAGTCAGAAAAATAAACATGGGGTTAGTTGTAAATGTATATTGCAACCACTAAAAAAAGTAAAAAAAAAAAGTGTAATATGGTAAGAAAGAGAGAATTGTTACATATAAAGTTCTCAGTTAAAATGACAAAAGACAGAATGTGTGGAAGACAAATAGGCACAATGAACAAAGGTAACAAATAGAAAACAGTAACAAATCTGAGAGATACTAGTAATCCATCTATATCAATTACCTTAAATGTCAGTAGTCTATACCAATAAAAAGATGAGATTGTCAGAGTGGATCAAAAAACAAGACCTAACTCTGTGTTGTCTACAAGAAACCCATTTTAAATATGAAGACACACATAGATTGAAAGAAATGGGATACAGAAAGATATACCATACTAACACTAACCAAAAGAAAGTAGGAGTAGCTGTACTAATTTCAGACAGAGCAGACTTCAAAGCAAGGAATGTCATCAGGTATAAAAAGGGCCATTACATAATAATAAAGGGGTCAATACTCTTAAGATATAACATTCCTTAATGTCTCTGTGCCTAACAACAGAGTGTCAAGATATATGAGGAAAAACTGATAGAACTGTGGGGAGAAATAGATGAATGCAGTATTATAGTTGGAGACTTTTCACCCCCCCGTCAGAAATGGACAAATCCAGCAGGCAGAAGATCAGTAAGGACATAGTTGAATTCTTCACAACAATATCAGTGAATTGGATATAATTGATACCTATAAACTGTTTCATTCTATGACAGCAGAATACACATTCTTTTCAAGTTCACATGGAACATTCACAAAGATAGACCACATTCTGGTCTATCTTAATTAATTTAAAAGAATGGAAATCATTGCAATGTCTGCTGTTAGCCCACAATGGAATTAAACCAGAAATCAAAAACAGAAAGATAGCTCAAAACCCTAAAATACTTGGAAATTAAACAACACACAGGTCAGAGAAGACATCTCAAGAGAAAGTTTTTAAAGTTTTGAACTAAATTAGAATGAAAATACATCTTATCACAATGTGGGATGCAGTGAAAATAGTGCTTTGAGAGAAGTGTCTATAATAGAAAAGAGGAAAGATCTAAAATCCGCAATCTAAGCTTCTACCTTGGAAAGCAAGAAAAAGAAGAGGAAATTAATTCAAAGTAAGCAGAAGAAAAGAAATAAGAATTAGAACAGAAATCAATGAAATTTTAGGTAGGAAATCAATAGAAAAAATCAAAACAAAAGCTAGGTTTTTTGTTTTTTTTTGCGGTACGCGGGCCTCTCACTGTTGTGGCCTCTCCCGTTGCGGAGCACAGGCTCCAGACGCGCAGGCTCAGCGACCATGGTTCACGGGCCCAGCCGCTCCACGGCATGTGGGATCCTCCCGGACCGGGGCACGAACCCGTGTCACCTGCATCGGCAGGCGACTCTCAACCACTGCACCACCAGGGAAGCCCCCAAAAGCTAGTTTTTTGAAAAGATCAGTAAAATCAGAAGTTACTAGATAGGTTAACTAAAAAAAAAAGAGAAGACACAAATTACTAATATCAGAAATAAAAGAGGGGCAATCACTACTGCTTCTGGACCATGAAAAGATAATAAAGGGATATTATGAATAACTGGTGAAAAAGTTGATAATTTGATAACCTAGGTAAAATAGACCAATTCTTTGAAAGGCCAGATCTGCCAAAAATCACACAAAAAGAAGTAGACAGGGCTTCCCTGGTGGCGCAGTTGTTGAGAGTCCGCCTGCCGATGCAGGGGACACGGGTTCGTGCCCCGGTCCGGGAAGATCCCACATGCTGCGGAGCGGCTGGGCTGTGAGCCATGGCCGCTGAGCCTGCGCGTCCGGAGCCTGTGCTCCGCAATGGGAGAGGCCACAGCAGTGAGAGGCCCGCATACCGCAAAAAAAAAAAAAAAAAGAAGTAGACAATCTGAGTAGGCCTATATCTTTTAAAGAGATTGAATCAGTAATTAATAACCTTCAAACACAGAAAGAGCCATGCCCAGATGTGTTCACTGGCGAATTCTACCAAACATTTATGGATGAAATTATACCTGTTCTCTGCAATCTCTTCTAGAAGGTAGAAGCAGAGACAATACTTTCTAACTCATTCTTTGAGGACAGTATTACCCTAATATACAAATCAGACAAAGACAGTACAAGAAGGAAAAAAAACCCCAACAAAACTACCATTGGCCAATCTCATGAACATAAATGTAAAAATCTTCAACAAACTATTAGCAAATTGAATCCAATATTGTATAAAAAACGTTATATACCACGACTAAGTGGGATTTATCCCAGGTGTGAAAGGCTGCTTCAGCATTTGAAAGTCACCGTAATCTATCACATCAACAGGCTAAAGAAGAAAAACCATGTGATTATTTCAATAGATGCAGAAAAGCATTTGACAAAATTCAACACCCATTCATAATTAAAACTTATAGCAAACTAGGAATAGAGAGGAATTTCCTTAACTTGATAAAGACTATCTACAAAATCCCTACATTAACACTATACTTAACAGTAAGAAACTCACAGGTATCCCACTAAGATCAAGAACAATGTCCCCTGTCGCCATTCATTTTTAACATTGTTCGGAATTCCTAGCTAATGCAATGAGAGAAGACAAGGAAATAAAAGTATACAGATTTGGAGTGAAGAAATAAAGCTGTCTCTGTTTGCAGATGACATGATTGTCTATGAATAAAATACAAAATAAGTGACAAAAAACTCTTGGAAATAATTATAGCAAGATTGTAGGATACAAAGTTAATATACAAAAGTCCTCATCACTTTCCTATATACCAGCAATGAACAAGTTGAATTTGAAACTAAAAACATGTTACCATTTACATTAGAATCCCCCAAATGAAATACTTAGGTATAAATCTAACAAAAATATTATTAAAAGATTTGTTTGAGGAAAACAAGATTCTGATGAACAAAATCAAAGAACTAAATAAGTGGAAAGGTAACTCTTGTGCATGAATAGGAAGACTAATATTGTCCAGGTGTCAGTTCTTCCCAGCTTGATCTATAGATTCAGTGCTATCCCAGTCAAAATCTCAGGAAATAATTTTGTGGATATCGATGAACTGATTCTAAAGTTTGTATGGAGAGGCAAAAGACCCAGATAGCCAGCTCAGTATTGAAAGAGAGGAACAAAATCAGGGCCTGATACTACCCAACTTCAAGACTTGTTATAAAGCTATAGTAATTAAAAGTGTGGTATTGGTGAAGTAATAGCCAAATAGATCAATGGAACAGAATAGAGAGCCCAGAAATAGACCTACGTTAATATAGTCAGCTGATTTTTGACAAAGGAGCAAAGGCAATGCAACAAAGCAAAGTCTTTTCATCAAATGCTGCTGGAGCAACTGGACAACCACACACATACAAAAATGAACCTAAGCACAAACCTTATGTCCTTCACTAAAATTAGCTCAAACTGGGTCATAGATCTAAATGTAAAATGCAAAACTATAAAACTCCTAGAAGATAACAGGAGAAAACCTAGATGACCTCGGATATGGTGATGACTTTTTAGATAAAACACCAAGACATGACCCATGAAAGAAATAATTGATAAGGTGGACTTCATTAAAATTAAAAACCTTTGCTCCGTGGAAGACAGTGTCAGGAGAATGAGAAGACAAGCCATAGACTGGTAGAAGTATATAAAGAAGTCTTAAAACTCAACATTAAGAAAATGAACAAGCTGATTAAAAAATGAGCAAAAGAATTGAAGTGATACCTCACCAAGATGATATACAGATGGAAGGTAAGCACATGAAAAGATGTTCAACATCATATGTCATTAGAGAATTGGAAATTAAAACAACATTGATTTACCACTATATCTATTAAAATGGCTAAAATCGAAAACACAACACCGATCGCTGATGAGGATGTGGAGCAGTAGGAACGCTTATTCATGGCTGGTGGGAATGTAAAATGGTGCAGCCACTTTGGAAGACAGTTTGTCAGTTTCTTTCAAAACGAAATATACTCTTAGTGTACAATTCAGCAGTCATACTCCTTGGTATTTACCCAAAAGAGCTGAAAACTTACTTACAGAAACCTATACAAGGGTGTTTATAGCAGCTTTATGCATAATTGTCAAAATACAGAAGCCACCAAGATGTCCTTCAAGTTGACTGGATAAATAAACTGAGGGGCATCTAGACAATGGAACATTATTCGGGACTAAAAAGAAATGAGCTATCAAGCTATGAAAAGGCATGGAGGAACCTTAAATCCATTTTACTAGGTTAAAGAAGCCAGTTTGAAAAGGCTATATATCCTGTATGGTTCCAACTATATGACATTCTGGAAAAGGTAAAACAGCAGAGAAGTAAGATTAATGGTTGCTAGGGATTGTGGGGAGAGGGAAGGATGACTAGATGGAGCACAGAGAACTTTTAGGACAGAGGAACTATTCTGTATAGCATTTTAATGTCTTTATGCGTATGTGAAAACCTATAGAATGTACACCACCAGCAGTTAACTATGGACTTTGGGTAATAACGGTGTGTCACTGTAGGTTTGTTGTTTTTAAGACATGTGCCCTCTTGTTTGGGATGTTGATAATCAGGGAGGCTGTGGGAGTGTGGGGGTATGGGATTCTTTGTATTTCCTGCTGAATTTTGCTGTAAACCTAAAACTGCTCTAAAAAAATAAAGCTTATTAATATTAATACCTTAGAAAAGTTATTCCCAGATAACAGTACTGATGAACCTAGTGCCAGGGCAGGAATAAAGATGCAGATGTAGAGAACGGACTTGAGGACACAGGGAGGAAAGGGGAAGCTGGGACGAAGTGAGAGAGTGGCATGGACATATATACACTACCAAATGTAAAGTAGATAGCCGGTGGGAAGCAGCTGCATAGCACAGGGAGATCAGCTCGGTGCGTTGTGACCACCTACAGGGGTGAGAAAGGGAGGGTGGGAGGGGAGTCTCAAGAGGGAGGGGATATAGGGATATATGTGTACATAAAGCTGATTCACTTTGTTGTACAGCAGAAACTAACAGAACATTGTAAAGCAATTATACTCCAATAAAGATATAAAAAAAGTTATTCCCAGATGGATTAAGAAGTCAGTATTTAAAAAAAATTGTATAAAAGAGGAAAATACAATTGAATATTTTTCAGACTTGAGTGTGGAAGGACTTCTAATCATTAAAGGTGACCATAAGGGGAATACATAGCTAGATTTCAACATTATAATTTCATTTGATGTTTACTAAAAGACAGACAAAAGTATTTTGTGAATAACTTTAATATGTGAAGAAATTAATATGTAAATGGGAAAATAGCATGAATAGACTATCAATAAAAAGTAACTTCAAATTGCTAGTAGAGTTTGGGAAAATTTTAACCTGAACTAAGTCACAAAGAAATGCACATTATACAATGAGATTAATTTTTAAATTTTATGCATTATTTGATGTAAATACTTTAAAATATTTATATATTTGTTAGATGACATAAAAATAAAACAAAAACTTGCACCCCTCCACCAGAGGGGTAAAAATCAGAACATATTTGATGCTGTGTATTCTCCCAGTGTGTTCCTCCTCAATGCAGCCTCTTTTTCCTGCCCCCCTCAACTATTCTCTTGTCCTATCATGTTTATCATTTCCTTGCAATAAAAAGTTTCCCCATATATGTATGTGTCACCAAAAACTCCTTGTTTGATTTTACTTATTTATAAGTTTTTCCTGATTTGCTTTCTCTTTTATCTTTTTTTCCCCCATTTGTAGCATTTGTATGATAGGAAACAAGGTACTTACATAGATGGAAGGGATTGCATTAAATTGGATTTGTAAGGATAGAGAATTACTGGTATTGCCTGGAGGCTTGCCAAAGTTACTTGGACCAGCTTACACCCATCAGAATAACTAGTGTCAAAAAACTACAAAATTATAAGTGTTGATGAGAATGTGGAGAAATTGGAACCCTTGTGCACTATTGGTGGGTATATGAAATGATGCAGCTGCTATGGAAAACAGTATGATAGTTCCTCAAAAAATTAAAAATAGAATTGCCATATGATACAGCAATTCCACTTCTGGGTATTTGCCCAAGAGAATTGAAAGCAGGGTCTTGAAATATTTTGTATACGCATGTTCATAGCAGCATTATTCACAATAGCTAAAACGTGTCCATCCACAGATTAATGGATAAGGAAAATGTGGTATATACATGCAATGGAATATTATTCATCCTTAAAAAGGAAGAAAATTCTGCAGTACGCTACAGTATGGGTGGATCTCATGGACACTATGCTCAGTGAAATAAGCCAGTCACAGATGGACAAATCCTTGATTCCTCTTCTTTGAGGTACTTAGAGTCATCACAGTCATAAAAACAGAAAGTAGAATCATGGGTGCCAGGGGCTGGGGTGGGTAATGGGCAGTTAGTGTTTAATGGGTATAGGATTTCAGTTTACAAGGTTAAATGAGTTGTGGGGATGGATGGTGGTAATGGCTGCACAGCAATGTGAATGTATTGATACCACCGAACTGTACACTTAAGAATGGTTAAGATGGTACATTTCATGTGTATTTTACCACAATAAACGAAATTGGTAATTTTACTGGGAAGTTTTTGGGTTTTTTTTTTTATTAAACTATAGAACTCTTGAGAATCACTGCGAGTCTGTCATATTCCTCAGATGTGTTGGAGCTAAAAAAAAAAAAGATTGAGGACTATATTGTGTATCTCTACAAGTTTTCTGATCTTTCTTTTTGATGTCTTAATCTTTGATATAACATAAACGAAGGCTTACTCTGGGACTTTATTGTTTATATAATATAACTGGAAAAGTTTAATTTTATAAGTCTATATCAAAAGTTTATCATGTTCATAACTATGCTGTGCACCTTGGAAGACAGATGAAAAATAAGACACGTCTTTTCCTTACTTGAATTAATAAATTCTTTTTAGGAATTTAAAATTATTTGTACAAGGCAATACATTTGTAAGAGATGAATAAACAAATTACAGTTAGAAGACACAAGAGAATTGAGTATGATTCTTGTGAAAGCATTGGTCAGCAACATTTGCATCGTAGTAAGTCCTAGAAAGAACAGGGAATTTTTAGTAATTAGTAAAGGGGCAGGGAGAACATTCTAGACAGAGAGAACTGCTTAAACAAAGGGATAGAGTTATGAAGTTTGGGGACACATTTAGAAATTTTGAGTAGTTCAGTTTAGTAGAAATATAATATACATTCAGGTACAATAGACTAAAGTTTGGTTTGGCCAAAATAAATTAAAGGCCTTATATGATAAGCTGTAGGTGCCTAGAATATAAGAAACTAATTTTCTAAGATTTTCTTTTTATTGACAAACACCTAAATTACTCTCCTTATATCTAGCCACATTATTAATCATATTTACTAGCTAATGGAAGGATTTTTGTTTACCTTATTATTATATTCCCAGAGCATAGAATGCCTAACATGTAACAAGCATGCCTGAAATGAATGATTTTAGATTTCATAAGAAAGGAGAATTTCAATGATTGTACTTTAAAGAGATCTTGTCCTAATAAGTCAGGTTGTTTTTGGTACTTTTATAACATGCATCCAAGCTTCACTGTATTCACCTGACTTGGGTTTGCATCTTTGCAGTGTTCTATAACTATGAGCATGTTCTTTATGGTGTACCTTCATTACCAGGCATATCTACCTGTGTGACTCGGTGTAGGTAGATGTCAAAAATCTTTGGCTTTAACTTTACATCTGTTTTCCTGAAGTGTAGCATTGCTTAATTCTTTAATCTTGAGTTTAATCATTTCTAGGAATTAAGTGACATCACTTTTAGAATTTCTGCTACTAGTCTACTATATTCTTCTGGTTGTTATGTAAATAGTTATATTTGCTATTTATTTTAGTATTTGTAAATATTAGCTTTGCCATTATATATCTTTGTATTTCTGAATAAACTATTCTTAACTTTATATGTATTTTGAAAACATCAGTTGAGTTATATATATGTCAACTGTACCTGTTTGTATTCTAGTGTTTGTTCCAAGGATTGTAATACGCATCCTTGATTTAACATAGTTTCTCTTGAATTAGTATAATAAATACCATTTCACATAAAACGTAAGAATTTACAATGATATAATTACTTACTACCCCTTCCCCTCCTTTGTGCTATTGGGTTGTCATCTATATTTTACTTCTACATATGTTATAAAGCTAATGATACCTAACAATTATTTTTGTTTGCTTTAAACAGCCAATTATCTTTTCAAGAAATTAAGAAATTTTGTATTTTCCCACATATTTACCATCTTGTAGTGTTAGTTAAGCTAGAAGTAGTATCTGTTTTGTCTGAATTCTCACAACATATATTTTGTACCATTTATGTCATATATGACATTACAGTTAGTAGTTCCATGTATATGTCAAATTGCCTTTGCGAGTTTTATGTTTTTTTCTGTCAAGGACTAGAGTTCATACATTTTAAAATACTTCATTGTGTTTAGCTATTGCCTTACACAAAATAGGCAACATTTTTTTAAGTGTGCAAGAATGACTGAAATTTTGTTCTTTTATCCGAGTATTTGTATAATCTGACAAGTTGTATTTTTACAGTTCACCATTAGATGTCACTTTCTAACATTTTATATTCTTACCAATAAATTCCATACCATATTGCTTATCAGATTTGGAAAGTTGACACTCCTATACAAGTGCACTTAAACTGAGAAGTTTCTGTACATTTTAAAGTGGTTACTTTCTAGAACAGAGACATTCATAAATAATAATTATAATTTAAAAAATCTCTTAATTTTATATTGAAGTCTATACTGAACCAACTAATTTTCCTTAAGTTTTCTTTAAAACTTGAATGCTGCTGTTGTTTTTGATTCTTAATTGTTTTGTAATTCTGAAAAGCACTTTCTTATTTCAGGAGCCTAACTGATCCTAGACTCACCAGAAGAGAGTCTCTAGTTAAGCTTTAATGGCAACTGCTGGTTTTATTTGGGTTTTTTGGAGAAAGAGGGAGAATTGACTTAGCTGTGAAAAGAAATGTAGAGGTGGAGAAAAAGATTCATGAGGCTCTCCTGGCCAGTCATGGAGTACAATGAAGTGCTAAGAATGAATTTTCCTTTTTATTCTCTCCTCTTAAAAGATAGGAAAGGTCAGGTCAAGGAGATTTCAGCCATCCCCAAAACTTTGATGTTTACCTATGCCTAAGGGCCTCAACATCATAACCTGTATGATTTAGGGGTCAGGTGTCTCGGTGCCTGACAGGTCCCTCTGTGCCCAGGGGAGAGTCCAGGCGTGTGGCCTCTTCTTACAGTACCATCTCTCATCAGACATTCAGGCTGCGACTCCGTGTTTTCCCCCAGTCTTGCAAGGACACAGCTGGTGGCCATTTTCCTCAGTCTATTCAGAATATTGAAATTTGAATAAATTAGCAATGTTGTTTCCTAGTAACATAATGAATGACCAACACCTCATCCAAGCATCTGAACATTTCTAATAATGTGGGTCCATCCATGTCATCCTCTGGTATACCAACCCCCAGCCTTTCACACCTCAGCCAGAAACAACTATTCTATATTTTCTGTTTATGGTTTTATTTTTTTAAAAAAGGAATGTTGTTTTCATTATCAGTATGTCTATATTGAATTAAAATATTTAAACCATGAGTATAATAAACTAAAGTACTTCTAATTCGGACATTTAATTTCCATTTTGCATTGATCTGTCAAATTACACACAATGTAATATCAAAAATGAAATTTTATATAGTAACACTTTTGCTTTATAATAAATTTTAAATGTATATTTCTTTGACATATTGGTATAAGATGGCCACTCATTCTTCTTGGGAAGACCTTTTTTACTGTTGGTCTTGTAGTGTCATTCTTTGTGAAGTAATGAAATGAAAAGTTTTATGGAGTAATTGGTGATGTGGATGGTAGAAAATAAAATAAAAAGTTGGCCATACTATATATTGAGGTGCTGAGAGTGTTACTTATATTGATGATAATTCATTTTGTAACCCGTGCTTTTCCCTTATGTTTTTGTATATTGCTACAGCTGAAGGAGTAAACAGGTCATGGCACGCTTAACAAAAAGACGGCAGGCGGACACAAAAGCTATCCAGCATCTTTGGGCAGCCATTGAGATTATACGGAATCAGAAGCAAATTGCCAACATTGACCGTATTACAAAGTAAGTAATTTTAAACAAAAAAAGTCTATGTAAAATTTTATATAAGACTTTGGGAGAAAAGGTCCAAAGATTATTTATTTATTTATTATGCTAATTAACATATATTACAAAGTACTAGATACTTTGCCTTACAGGAGTATAAAGTTGTTAGGGAAATAAATACTGAAACATACACAAGCAACTTGTGTTTAGAGGTTGTATAAATGAATATTAGATAAGTAAAGTATCAATGTGTACTATTTCCAATAGTACACTAATAGATTTATACTTCTCAAAAATTTTTTAGCTCTTGAAAACAAGTCCTTATTTAAGTCTTTTGTTAAAAAGGCTTTTAGTTAATCACTTGCTTTTATGTAAGCTATCTAAAAGTCTACTGTTCATTATTCATTTTAATGTATGAATAATATATGCTACCATATAGCTTGGTGTAGGTATAGTAACATCTTACTAGTTTGTAGCACACTAACCAAGAATTTTTAACAATTTCATTTTATATTTTAGAAGTTAGAGTAAATATATCTTCAGTTGACAGAAGAAAGTTCTTAATTTTCCAATGCTGTTTATCTTGGCAGTCCAAGATTCAGAATAGAAAAAAATCAGACTACTGTATGAATACTCTATTTACATGTTATGTACTAATTATAAGGGAGTCTTCAAATAGAACTTGATTTTGTTGTGTTTGGTATTTTTAAAGGAATAAAGTTGATCTTTTAAAATGTTTGATATTTTTTCGTAATTTAAATAGAATTTCTTTATACTTATTCTCCAACACATTCTTTAGATGCTACCTATAAAAATGGAAAACAGATGATTTACGAAAGCCCATTTAATTAAGTGCTTATTTTTGTCGTTATTAATAAGTAACAAAGTTAAGTATCAGATTTTTGTCACTTAGCCATATTCTAGTGAAGAAGATTATAAAGGTTACTTGAGAGGGAAGGGACATGAGAAAGAAAGATGATGCTGTATATTGCTTTAACTCTATATTTAACCCTTTGAATATTTTAAAGTTGTCCATGTACAACTCCTAGCTCCTATAGGTGAATAGAAGGGAAAAAAATAGGTAACAGCTATGTGGAAAATAAGAATAAAATAAATAGTACATAATAATTAAATTACTTTTAATATTGGTGATATTGGAATAAAAGTTTTTTTTAACAACCTCAAAGGAAAAAAAGCCTTAAGGATTTTCCTGTGGTTGGGATTTTTAAAAAACCCATAGTTTATGTATATCAAAAATTACTTACAGAAGAATGTAGAAATCTTTGGATTTAATTTTTTAAATTAAAGTCATTTAATCTTGACTGCGCTATTTCAACTTTACAGGCTATTACTTCTTATTAATGCATGGCATCTTTCTCTGAAAGCTCTAGGGACATTCTCTAGGAAGCTGTGGGAATCTCCAGGTGACATGTATAGAGTTTGGCTGACAAGGTTGCTGATATGGGTGTCAGAGTAGTCTTTGGATGACTGTAACGTGTGTACATGTGTATACATGTTAAATTGTGAGTGATGCAGAGGCTGTTGACAGCACTGCACACCTCTTCTCGTTGTGCACAATGGATTGTCCATAAACATTCTCTCTCCTCCTTTCCTCATCAGTACAACCTTAAGGGTGCCAAGGCTTATTTACCTTTCTGTCCTAAGGTCCATCCATAGATCTTAAGATAGATATGAATAAATTCATTTACCTGCCAAATAGTCATTGTTTCATCAGTCTTATCTAAAGATGAAAAAAATACTGAGAAAATCAGAGGGTAAGTGTTTGAGTGGTTCCCAGTGTTTCTTCTGCCTCATCTCATCTGAGAGTATGTCATATTCCTTTTTATTACGGGGGTGCATTTAGAGCATCTTGTACTTCTTTCATAACACTAGTCACATGTGTAATTATTTCCCTGCCAGACCGTCAGCCCTGGGAAGGAGCTGTCTAGATAATTGCCTAGCCCAGTGCCTTGGCTTCTCAGCAGTGTTAATTTCCTTGCTCGTAACCCTTGCCAAGGTAAGTTAGGAAGAAGAATTGGACCATGACAGGAAGTCAGATCTTTTGCTTTAAAGTCTAATAATCTTATTCTGTATTCTAAATAGGTAAATACTTTTCAAGCTTTAGATTAATTTTAAATCAAGGTACTCTGCTTAGTTACAACTAAGTCTGAACATAGAGGTATCTTTAATCTTTATCCAAATATCTTAAGTTACTGAAGGCTTTAGTAGAGTTGATGTGAAGAATGTATATGTAGTCATTAAGTTTCATTCTATATTTGACTGGTGAGTGACTCCATAAAAATACAAACTGTACAGCTTCAGTCACGCATTAAGTTTTGGGCTTTGGGGTCATGGATCTTTATATTTTGAAGCCTGGCACATCCTAAACACCATACTTTACCTCTGTATAATGTTTTAGTTCTGCTTGTTTTTATTTAAAATGTCTTTTAAGTCACTTTTAATCTATAGGTTTCTCATTCATCTTTTTTTGTTGTTTTCCTTTGCAATTTATTTATCTAAGGACCTGGTTCATTTGCTCTGTTGTTTCCTATAGCCTGCCTTCACTGGTTTCATCCCTGTGGTGTACTTTAACCTGCTGCTCATTCCTTTGCATCTCATGGAAATTAATAGTTGATCCTAAGGCTTGGGGGTGGGGGTGAGACTTCTTCATAGGTGGTGATGTGTTCTGCCCTCAGGAGGCCATAATGTATTTCATCTGGTGAGGTTAGTACTAAGCCTGGTATGCAGTGGCTAGATCCAATAATTCATTAAGGATTGCAAAATAGTGATAATCTAGTTTTATCTTTTCTTTTTTAACTGGAATAATTCTATAAGGACATAAACTTCCCATCATGTAGTATATGGTTATCATGTGTTATCGTTCATATCAGAAAGGTAGAATAACTGATTCTTTTATTTACCAGTTTTCACAATAGCATCCTCTAATGGCAACCAATTAGGTTTTTTTTTTTGTCATTTGGAATTCATGCGTTTCAATCCATTTGATATATATCAGTCTGTTTCTGATATAATCCCTATTGATGCTTAACTTTTCCCTTCTTTGACAATTTGGAGCCTCTTCACGTTGGCCCCTGAAGTTCCTCTCTGTTTTCTGACATGACAGAATTTTTTCAGGCTCATCTAGGATACACCCTGCTCCAGTCCTGGAACCACTGATTTCTCCAAGGGTCTCTGGTTTCTCGCAGTTAGAAATTATGTTTCAAGAGCATTTTTTGGCCTTCAGTGTGCTCATTGCTGCCAGGTTGGTCTCTCTTTCTAGGTCTTTTAGTGGACGAGTTAGGAAATACATATAATTGTAAAAGAAAAAAACTACATTATGAATTCATAATGATATTTTCCCCTTGAATTTATGGCTACTGGTTTTTACTGAGCTATCTAAAATCTTTAACTCCTTTCTTACACAGTAAGAGTCATGATTCTTTAGGACATCATGGATAATAACATTTTAGAATATCATGTAGTTACTCAATTGTTTCATCCCAGGCTGTCTGAGAATAATAGCATCAACACTTAACTAATAATACATTTCATGGAAACCATATAAGTTGTCTTGCCCATCTTTAAACAGTTGTGCAAATTCTAAACTGTCACAGAAAATAGCAATTATGTATTATACTTTCTTCCTTACAACTGCCATTTAGTCTTACTTCTCCAAGTAAGTGTGTATTTCATGCTCACCACTGATATCTAAAGTTCATTCTCTAGTACATTCTTTAAAAAAAGTTTTTCACTTCCCCACCCCTGCAGTTTTATTGAGATACAGTTGACATATAACATTGTATTAGTTCAAGGTGTACAACATAATGATTTGATATATGTTTATATTGTGAAATGATTACCACAGTAAATATAGTTAACATCCATCACCTCTCCTAGTTATGAAATTTTTTTTCTTGTGAAGAGAACTTTTTATACTCTCTTAACAATTTTGTATTGTTAACCATGCTGTACATTACACACCCAGAACTTATTTATCTTATAACTGGAAGTTTGTGCCTTTTGTCCACCTTCACTCATTTTGCCCACCCCCAGCCCCTGCCTCTGGCAACCAACAGTCTGTTCTCTGTATCCATGAGTTTAGTTTTTTAAGAATCCACATATACGTGAGATCATATAGTATTTATCTTTCTCTGTCTGACTTATTTCACATAGCATAATGCCTTTAAGATTGATCCATGTTGTCACAAAATGACGGGATTTCCTTCTTTTTATGGCTGAATAATATTCCACTGTGCATGTATACCATATTTTCTCTATCCATTTGTCTGTGGATGGACACTTTGGTTGTTTCCATGTCTTGGCTGTTGTAAATAGTGCTGCTATGAACATGAGGGTGCAGATATCTTTTTTTTTTTTTTTTTTTTTTTTTTTGGTGGTACGCGGGCCTCTCACTGTTGTGGCCTCTTCTGTTGTGGAGCACAGGCTCCGGACGCGCAGGCCCAGCGGCCATGGCTCACGAGCCCAGCCGCTCCGCGGCTTGTGGGATCTTCCTGGACCGGGGCACGAACCTGCGTCCCCTGCATCGGCAGGCAGACTCTCAACCACTGCGCCACCAGGGAAGCCCCGCAGATATCTTTTTAAGATAGTGATTTCATTTTCTTTGGATAAGTACTCGGGAGTGGAATTGCTGGATCATATGGTAGTTCTATTTTTAATTTTCTGAGGAAGCTTCATAGTTTTACATAGTGGCAGCTCCATCTAGTAGATTCATAAGCAAGACTTCCTGGGGACAAATATTTGAGTTCTTGCAGGTTATAATAACAGTTGGTCTGCAGCCTTTTTACTTAAAAGGGAATTTGGTTGGATATAAACTCCTTAGCTTTTATTTTCTTTCTCTGAGGTTCTTATATATGTTATCTATTCTGGCTTAAAGCGTTGCCATCAAAAAATCTGTTGACAAGTTGATTTTCTTTCTGTTGTGACTTTGTCCTTTTGCCTAGGTTCACAAAGATTTTTTTTTCTTTGAAGTCTAGGAACTTGACCGTGTCTCAGTGTTGGTCATTCTAGGTTGTTTTGTTGGGTATACAGTGTCCCTTTAATATGTTTTTTTGAAATATTGAAAATTTTACTTTAAAAATGATAACAGTTTGACCCTTGAGCAACATGGGTTGAACCGTACAGGTCCACTTATATGCGTATTTCTTTCAATAAATACACACCACAGTACTACGTGATTCATGGTTGGCTGAATCCAGATGTGGAACCGCACGTACAGAGGGCTGACTGTAAAGGGAGACAGAGATTTTTGACTGCGTTGGGGGTGAGGCGGACTCTAACCCCCGTGTTGTTCAAGGGTCAATTGTATATATATCATCCATGGACTTTTATTATCTTGTTTAGTTGTCATTTATTGGGACCTTCTCTTATACTGTGTTGGTTTCTTTTCCTATCTTCTATATTTGTAATTTTCAGTTTGGGCAGTTATAAATAAAGCTACTATATATTTTTTGTTTTTAATATTTTCTTTCTTTACAACTTCTACTTATGACTTTTTCTGCTATGTACTCACTCTTGTGTGCCTTTTACTTTGGACTTTTTACTTCTGAAGTGAATTTTTTCATTTACTTCGCATGTTTAAGTCATTTCTGAGTTTTTCTAATTCTGATTTATATCTTTCCTATATCTTAGCATCATCTTCTTAACGTCTTTTCACGTGTTTTAAAATAGTAGTTACAGTTTTCATCTGTGTTATAGGCACATCGCTCAGGCGTGCTTTCATTTTAAGGATGTCCTGCTTCTTCAACCACAGTCCTTTCATGTGAAATCAAGCTTCCAGAACTTGTGTCAGGGAAAGGTGGTTGAGAATAGTTTTTCTAGATATGGCTCTAAAGCATCTTCTTATGTCACTTTTATGAAGAGCTTAACAATATGGCCTCATATTTACCATGATTTCCTGCTTCTTCTGTACCTTCTTCCAGAATCGTAATTTCTTTTGTACCCATTGTCCTTACATTGGAGATCTTTATGACCAGACTTCAGTAGTGTTTGGTACTTTTATTACTAGCAATTCCTCTACACTGTGGAGCTCTGTACTGAAAGGGAGCTTTGGATTATTAATTTTGAGCGTTCATAGGTCTCACTATGTTCTAGCCCCTTAAGGCTTTACCATGAATTCACAAATTACCATCAATTACCTGCAAATGGAAGTGTGTAAAACCCTACCCAGTTTCAACTGCTGTTCTCAAATTGGCCCACTTTGCTTTTCAGTGACTGCCTGTTGGTTGTTTTATCCTCCTATACTCACTTCCATTAGGTGGTCTGTTGTGTCCCTTGCTTTCTCCTGCACAGGTGTCAATACCAATTGCGATTGCAGCTCTTGGAGATTTGTCCTCACCTACTAAGACTTTGGGATTCATGGGGATTCTCATCACTTAATTTTGTTGTTTATGTTGTGCAGGGGTTGGGTTGTTTGTTTGCTTTGGCTAACTCTTCTAGTAACTTTATGTAGAGGGTTTGGGAGACATTAAAAACCATGTTACTTCTACCATCTTCCCAGCTCACAGCAGTCTTGCCGTTTTTCTCAAAAAAAAAAAGTTGTTAAAGGTACTGTGTATTTTCTGAAGTCCTAAAGCAGAGCTAAAAGTGGTAAAAATTCCTTCTAGCAGAGGCAAATTCAAGGAACATTTTTCATTTTTGTATATAACACTAGACACATCAGAATCTACAGCAGTATCATCCTCAAAGGATCATTAAAATATTAAATTTGTGTTGAAATTTAAAAAGAAATTTCATGAGTAGAAGCTTCAGGTCCTCCAAGTTAATCGAACAATTAAGGACTAATAACAATTTCTTTAACAAAATAGGATAATTTTTCTGTGTTGCAAATGTTTCTTCCACCTAATATGATGATGTCTAACTTTCAGGGTTCATAGCAGTAGCCTCCTGTTAGTTGTCAGTACACCTCCCTTGGAAAAAGAGTCCTGAGTCTTTTTTACCACTTTTTTTTATTTTTCTTTTTTTTTTTGTTTTTAACCTGCTAGTTTTCTGTTCAAAAAGGAGTAGAAAAGGTGCTGTAAATTAGAGAATCACTGTTGAGATTTATTGAATATTTCAAGTATTTAAAAAACATCACTAAGAGAAACTTCTTTGACAAGTTCTGTTATTTGGGGATGTGTTTTTATAAAAAGAGTCAATCTGAAATCAAAATACATGTATGGGATGAAGTTTGATTGTTTAAAATTAATGGGTAACCTATGCCTCTGATTTAAAAGCTCATGTTTATAAATTTGATTTAATGATGATATAAAATTCCATACATGTCTGCACTTGGAAACTAAATAAGCACAAATAAATTTTGGCCTCTCCAAAATTTTATAAAATATAAAAAAACATTTTATATTTTTAGAAACTGAAAGATGTTTTGTGATGTTCTAGTCATCATAAGATGGAAACAAATGATTCATTTTATCATAAAAAAGAATATACGTTAGTCAGGTTAGATGAACATAAGCATAGGCAAGAGTAGCTTCTCTTTTAAAGGTCTATAAATGCTAAATTATAAGTAGCACATATGAATTCATCAATTTTTTGACATTTGGATAGGTGTAATGAAATTAAAACTTAGAAATAGTTGATTGCTTAGCACTTATATAAAACAAATATTTATAAAATATTTTTATGTTTAAAATCGTGATGTTAGCCCGTGTTTTACAGTTTTTAAATCAAGGAGCAAAGAGGTGAAGATTCATATGACGATGAAATCAGTAACAGAAATGAAATTTAAACTTTGAATCCCTAAGATTCCCAATATGATTCATAACTCATTGTCAGGTTATGTTTTAAAACGTCACCTATATTTTAATATCCAATAAAAATAAGTTACATGTCATTTTTTCCTCTTTAATCCAAACAAATAATTCATATCTAATTTGGATAATTATAATATAACATTAGAGTTTCATAAGTATTCTAAGTAATAGTTATAATTTAAAGACATATTTTTGAAATAAGTATGGATTTTATATTAGTCTCTGCCAGCATTATTGGCTAACATTATTGGTGTCATTGGGAGAGGTCAAATTAATTTTTTTGTTTACTGTTGGAAAAAGCTGTTGAAACTTTCTTTCCTGTCTTGAACAACTTTGATTTTGTGTTTCTAGAGGTAACCATGTTTGTGACTAGCATGATTAGACTAACATTGGATTGGTTGACTTAGTCCCATTCAAGTTAATGTTTCAGATTAGGGCATCAATTAATTACATGTATTGCTTACTTTAGGGTCAAACCCCAGTTAGAAAATGTGACCTCTGACCTCTTGTGACATGTTTGGCATTGAAATTTGAGTTCTCCTGGAGTTCTTCCTGTCACTACAGACAGACATAAGCCCAAACTGTAAGTCTTCTTCATGTGTAGGTTGCCTTTGAAGTTGCAACTAGGTACACATTATTTATTTATTTGTTTATTTATTTATTACAGTTCAGTTTTATGAAACCCATGATTTCTAGGAACTATTTGTTAAATTATAATTTTGTCTTTGTCAATTTCTATTCCCTCATAAGATTTATTGTAGAATAGGAAAATGGCCATTGCCTAAGTTACTTCTTTGAAAATAAAGTTAGTTTTAAAAAATTAGCAGTTAATGTTATGCTGTATATGTACTTCCAAGAATTCTTCATTCTCATAACTACATTCTCATTTCAATCTACATTGATTTATTCTTTCTTATATATCTTCTTATGGTAGCAGATTGGCAGGTACAGTTTACCACTGTTACCATTGTTATTTTATTTTACATAATAACAGCCTTACAGAAGAAGTAACTGATTCTGAAGAACCATAATCCACAATTCTACAGTGAGTTTTTTCTAGTGGCACTCGCCTTGGCTTGGATTGTTGTCTAGCTGTTTTCATGTTTCACATTTCTCTGCAGTTCTGTGATGGAAACATACAGACAAGGCACAGAAAAGTGTCAATAACCATTAAAGAATAAAACAATAGTACCAAATAATAGGAGAGGTATCACAGACAGAAGACAGCTCAGCCCCATGTGAGTGGAATGTTTAATTAATAACATGATAGACCTTATTTGAGGGGGCAGTCACTGAGGGAGAGTCAGGGAGGCCTTATGGAGGGTATGGAATTGGTCAGGCCTTGGAAGTTGGATGGGATTTGGTGAGGCAGAGAGGGGAGTCAAAACAGAGGGACTGTAGAGTTTTGGGGGAAAGGGAATGAAAAGGCAGAGAGGCCCAGACTAGGAGGGCCTCTAATGCCAGCATTGAGATTTTAATCCTGTGGCTAGAGGGGAATGTAAATGTGTTTGGAGTATCCTAGACTGGATAGATTGAATGGTCCTCTTAAATGTCTGCTCTTCCCTACCTGGCCTGGGTTTTAGCCTTGAGTAATTTCCTGCCTTTGCAGTGGCAGCAGGTTCCTAATTGGGGCCTCTGGTCTCCTGGTCTTGCTAGTCTGTTTCCTCTTCCCGTCACTGGTGTCAGAGATGTTTTTCAAAAACACTATCTTATCAGATGTTCCACAACTGAAAGCCGCCTTCTGTTGCCGATGCTTTCCCAATCCCTTGTTCAGGGTGTCAATACCTCGGCCTTCCTCATTTGCATCACCTCTTGCTGTTTCCTGCTCAGAATGGCCTGTACTGCAGACACTGGGCTCTTGAGGGCCTCAGCTCTGCTGTGTTCCACACTTGGCTGGGATGCCAGTCCTCCTGGACTTGTCCACTAGACAGACTCCTTTTTCAAGACATATCTCCTAGGAAGTCATTTCTGACACCTGTAAGTTGACCTAAGCCTCACATTTTCTCAGTTTTCTAGATTTTAGGTCTGATTATGTTCTTGATTTCCCCATTGTGCGTAAAGTGCAAATACTTGAACAAGCTGTTTGTGCTGAGCCTTTCACAGTCGGACCCTAACTTTCCTTCCTTCCATGACCTGCCTCCCTCAACTCAGAGTCCATCTGATGAGACTATTCTCAGTTGCCTCAGAACCCTATTATTTTGATTCTTTATTTTGTATTTTTCCTTCATTAATGGACAGAACATCCCCTTTCTTTTAAGATCCAACTCAAACATGATTTCCTTTGAGATATTGATTTATTCCTCACTATAACCAATCCCTTTACTCTTACTCTTTGCTCACATAGTAACATGTATAAAGCTGAATTTTTATTATGTGTTATAGCCTTTTATGATCTTTAAAAAATATTTCTGCTTCCTTTGCTGTTTGTGAGCATCTTGAGGGTAGGGCATGCATCTTTCCTACCTTTGGATCTTAGTATGAAGCATAGTAGCTGGGACAAGATGCTGAGAAAAGGTTTCTTAATTATAATAAATATTCGGTTGCATTAACTGAAGAAGTAGTTTCAAAGAAGAGTATAATAATTGAGAACATCGAGTCATTATTTTGTGACAAGCACAATGCCCTATATGATTTCTCATTTAATTTTCACACTGGAACTCCGTGAGGTCTATTGTCATTACCCTCATTTTGTTGATGAAGATGATGAAGTTTAGGCAGGTGAAATAAAATGCCTACAGCCACAGGTTTCTGGCGGTAGAACTGAAATTTGAATATAGATCTAATGTCATAGTCCAAGCTCCTAACCATTAAATGTTTCCTTTTGATATTTAATGAATTTATATTTGTATCCTTGCAAACTTTGAAGTTTTAAAAACATTGTCGTCTACTCGGTGTTTCCATATTATCTCATTTCAGCCTAACAGCAACTCTGGCGTTCATTTTAGCCCCACTTTATGGGTAAAGAATATGAGGCTGTATGAGTAAATTATTTGTCACAGGTTAAATGTTAGAATTAGGGAGAACCTAGTTCTTCAGAGTATAATCTAATTTTAAAAATAAATTCATTGATGATGCTGTTTAGGTTTGAAGTTTATTACTTTTTTGTTCAATGCAATCTTAAAATATTATATACCTATCCATCTATAAAGCACCTAGTGGCAGATCATTATTATTTCTTCTAATTTTTTTTATTGTGGTAAAGTATACAGAACATAAAACATACCATCTTAACCATTTTTAAGTATGCAGTTCAGTGGTATGAAATACACTCACATGGTTGTGCTGCTGTCACCACCACCCATCTCCATAGCTCTTTTCATCTTGCAAAACTGAAACTCATTACCTATTAAACAGTAACTCCTCCTTCCCCCCCAGACCCTGGCAGCCACTATTCTACTTTCTGTTCCTATGACTATGACTACTCGAAGTACCTTATATAAGTGGAATCACACAGTATTAGTCTTCTTCTGACTGGCTTATTTCATTTAATATAATGTCCTCATGTTCATCCATGTTGTAGCATATTGCAGAATTTTCTTTTTTAAGGATGAATAATATTCCATTGTATATATAGACCACCTTATGTTTATCCATTCACCCATCATTGAACACTTGGGTTACTTCCACGTTTTAGCTATTGTGAACAGTGCTGCTATGAACATGGTGTACATATACCTCTTTGAGACTCTGCTTTCAGTTCTTTTGGGTATGTACCCAGAAGTAGAATTGCTGGATCATATGATGATTCTATTTTTAATTTTGTGAGGAGCTACCATACTGTTTTACACAGCAGCTGTACCATTTTACATTCCCACCAACAGTGCACAAGAGTTCCAAATTTTCTGTGACCTAGTCAACACTTATAATTTTCTGTTTTGATAGTAGCCATCCTGATGGGTGTGAATGGTATCTCCTGTTTTGTTTTGTTTTTTTTTAAATTGGAGTATAGTTGCTTTACAATGTTGTGTTTCTACTGTGCAGCAAAATGAATCATCTATACACATACATACACATACATATATCCCTCTTTTTTGGATTTCCTTCCCATTTACCACAGTGCATTAAGTAGTCTTGTTGTGTTTTGATTTACATTGCCCTAATGATGAGTGATGTTGAGCATTTTTTCATGTGTTTATTGGTCCTTTAAACATCTTCTTTGGAGAAATGTCTGTTCAGGTCCTTTGCCTGTTTTTGAATCAGGTTTATATGTTGTTGAGTTTTAGGAGTTCTCTGTATGTTCTGGATAATAATTTCTCATCAGATATATGATTTTTGAACATTTTCTCCTTTTTGTGGGTTGCCTTTTAACTCTGTGGGTAGTGCCTCTTGAGGTACAAAATTTTAAAATTTTCATGAAGTCCAATTTGACTATATTTTCTTTTGTTGCCTGTGCCTTTGATGTCATATCCAAGAGATCATCACCAAATCCAGTGTTGTGAAGCTTTTGTCCTAAGTTTTCTTCCAAGAGTTTTATTGTTTTTGATCTTACATTTAGGTCTTTTATCCATTTTGAGTTTATTTCTGTATATTCTGTTAGGTGAAAGTCTGACATCATTCTTTTGCATTTTGATGTCCAGTTTTTACAGCACCATTTGTTGAAAAGAGTGTTCCCCACTGAGTAGTCTTGGCACCCTTGTCAAAAATCCTTTGGCGGTATATGCAAGGATTTTATTTCTGGGCTATCTTATTCCATTGTCTGTATGTCTGTCTTTATGCCAGTACCACACTGTTTGGATTACTGTAGCTTTGAAGTAGATTTTGAAATCAGGAAGTATGAGTCCTTCAATTTTTTCTTCTTCTTTCAAGATTGTTTTGGCTATTTGGGGTCCATTGAGATTCCATATGAATTTTCTGATTGGTTTTTGTATATCTGAAAAAAAGTCATTGGGATTTTGATAGGAATTGCATTGAATCTATAGATTGCTTTCGGTAATATTGACATTTTAATAATATTAGTTCTTCCAATCCACAAACATGGGATGTGTTTCCATTTACAGTTAACCCTTGAACAACAAAGGTTTGAACTGTGCGGGTCCACTTATACACAGACATTTAAAAAGTAAATATGTACTACAGTACTACATGATCTGTAGTTGGTTGACTCCATGGATGTGGAACCATCGATATGGAGGGCTGACTGTAAGGATATACATGGATTTTTGACTGTATGGATGTAGGTGCACCCAACCCCCATGATGTTCAAGGGTCAGCTGTATTTATGTCTTTAATTTCTTTCAGCAGTGTTTTTTAGTTTTCACTGTATAAGTCTTTCACCTCATTGGTTAATTTAATTCCTAAGTATTTTATTCTTTTTGATGCTGTTGTAAATGGAATTATTGTAATAATTTCCTTTTCAGATAATGTCAAATACTGTGCTCATTTTACTTTTTCTTTTCCAATTTAGATTCCTTTTATATCTTTTTCTTGTCAAATTTCTCTGGCTAGAACTTCCAGTACTACGTTGACTAGAAGTGGTGAAAGCGGGCATCCTTGTCTTGTTCCTGATCTTAGAGGAAAAGCTTTCAGTCTTTCACCATTGAGTATGATGGTTGCTGGGGTTTTTTCATATATGGCTTTTATTATGGTGTAGTAGTTTCCTTCTGTACCCCATTTGTTGAGTGTTTTTTATCATGAAGAGGTGTTGAGTGTTGTCAAATGCCTTATCTGCATCTATTGAGGTCATCATAGGATTTTTTATCTTTCATTCTGTTAACGTGCTTTGTTAACATTTGTTGATTTACATAGTTTGATCCATCCTTGTGTCTATAAAGCACCTAGTGGCAGAGCATTACTGTTAAATTTTTTTTAAACTTCTAAAAGTAACATAACCATATTGTAGGATACTTGCAGAAAAATAATCACCTGTAATTTCTCTACTCCAATCCCATTTTGATGTATTTCTTTCTGGTCATTTTTCACATGCTTATTATTTTCTCAACATTATTTAGCCTTTTTCCTTGTTATATGGTTACCATAAATTATTATTAGTAATGGTTGTACAATATTCCATCTGGTGAGACTGTTCCGTACTGTTTTGGGAGGGAGGAGGGATGAGTAGTAAGATAAACATTTATTGTAAGGTTACATTACATTATCTTACCTTCAAATCAACTGCATGGGTTGACACTATTAATTTTACTTAAGGATATGCCCACTGGGATGCAGAGAGGTTAAATCACTTGTTCAGGGTTATGTAGCTAGTAAGTGGTAAAGCTGGTATTGGAACTGAGACCTGGTGACTTAAGAGGCCATGCTTTTTCCCCTTTACTTTTGTATTGCCTCCATATGTCATTTATTAAATTCTTATAACAACTCGTGTTTTAATATTCAGTAATATAAGTAATGAAGGTGAAAGCTTAGAGGATAACAGTGGTTGGTACAGGAACCATTGGTGTAGAGTGGGTTAGTGCTGGGCACTGGACTGATCGCTTTACATTCATTACCTTGTTCAGCTTTTATTACGACCCTGTGGGTACATATTATCATCATGCTGCCATTGGTTGGATAACTTGGGTGTTTTCAGTTTTTTCACTAGTCTCCTCATGCTTTGAATTATTTCCTTATGATGGATGCTCAGGTTGTCTCCATTTTCCCTCCACCTTGCAAATAACCATGCATTGCTCCAACTCTTCACAGCTACAAGTAACAGTTTAATTTTGACCCGCATGAGTAATTTGTTGATGTGTGTATCCGGGAACATTTTGACTATAGGAAATGCATCCACTTAATTTGACCAAGCTCTCGAGAGGATGCCCATCTACATGTTCATTAGTGCACAAGGACACAGTTTCTGCAAGCGTCTGCATATACTTGACGTCCAGCATAAATTTTGTCACTCAGATATTTTAATTTACATTTCTGTCTTTATTAATGAGAGCACCAGTTCTTGGTGTTCTTAGAAGGTTTTGGCCTTTCTTTTCTGTGGATGTCTGTTTTTATACTTTGCCCATTTTCCCACTGGGGTTGTCTTTTTCTTTTGGTTTGTAGAAGCTCTTTCTGTTAATTCTCCTATACACTTTATGCTTTGTAAATATTTTTTCTTATTCTGTTAATCTGTTTACTAACCTTTCCCAAAGTGTTCTTTGTTGAACAGAAATTTTAGATTTTAATATCAAATTCAATATTTTTTGCCTAATGTTTTGTGCTTTTGAAATTTTATTTAAGGAATCCTTCTTAATTAGACCACAAGAATTAGGTCTTTATCCGTAGTTCTCTTTTTATGCGGTGGTAGAAAAGGATCCAATTTTATTTTTCTCTCTATAGTGAGTCTGCCTGCTTCTTTAGAATTCGAACTTTAGAGTCAGTAACTCTTGGAGATGTTTTAGGGGCCCTTAGCACAACATATAGTTTACTCTTAAATATTTAGTCGTGCCATTTTTTGTTTGCCCTCGGCCCCTGCAACCTCCTCCCACCAATAAGTAAGCTTTATAGGTACGGATCTTTTTCTGTTTTGTGTATTGGTATATGCCAAGCACCAAAAGATAGTGACTGGCACATGACATTCACTCAGCAGCCTTCACCTTACTTGTGAATGTTGGGTGCATGTCCGCTCTTTTCCTGTAGCCAGTTGTCCTTGCTACAGAAAGCTTGAAATCTCTACTAGAACTAGACTGTTTCTGTTATCAGCTCTCCTATTAACTAGCTGTGTTTTCTCAGGGAAGTCAGTTTCCTTTCTTCATCTGCAAATTAATGCCCCTGTGTAACCACCGTCTTAATCAAGATATAGAAAGTTGGGCTTCCCTAGTGGCGCAGTGGTTGAGAGTCCGCCTGCCGATGCAGGGGACACGGGTTCGTGCCCCGGTCCGGGAAGATCCTACATGCCGCGGAGCAGCTAGGCCCGTGAGCCATGGCTGCTGAGCCTGCGCGTCCAGAGCCTGTGCTCCGCAACGGGAGAGGCCACAACAGTGAGAGGCCCGTGTACCGCCAAAAAAAAAAAAAAAAGATATAGAAAGTTGTCATCACCCCCAGAAGTTCCCTTGTAGTCCTTTGTAGTCAGTTCACCTGTTCCTCAGCCCCAGGCAGTAGTGATTGGCTTTTCTGTCACAGTGACTGATTATCTTTGCTTGTTCTAGAATTTTATATAAATGGAATCATATAGTATCTTCTTTTTCATGATTAGCTTCTCCTGGTCAGCATGTTTTGAGATTCATGTGCTACGTATATTGATAGTTTATTCCTTTTTTATTGCTAAGTAGTAGTCCATTATATGGATATACCACAGGGTTTTTTTGTTCATTTGTTTTACTTTTTGGTCACACCACATGGCATGTGGGACCTTAGTTCCCTGACCAGGGTTTGAACCCACGCCCCCTGCAGTGGAAGCGTGGAGTCTGGACTGCCAGGGAAGTACCTATGCTACAGTTTTTAAAATCCAGTCACCTGCTGAGGGGCATTCGGGATTATGATAAAAGCTACAACGTGTTTTTGTGTACTGGTGTAGATGATGTATGTTTGGATAAATACCTAAGAGTAGAATACCTGTAACTGGGGCCATAAAAAAGGATGGATGGTGGATGGTTTTTAATTTGTGTATATATATTATATTCATATGTGTATCAAATAAATATAAACAGCTAGAACTTCATTTGTTCCAAAAATATTTTGGGGACAATTAGAGAAAGAATTAAGTAGCGTAAATAGAGTAAGGTAGTATGTATCAGAAGGGGACGGGAAGGGTGAAGAAAAGAGAAATGAGCATTGATCTGAGTAACCTAATCAACCATTACAGTAGTATAACTCTCTCTCCTATATGTATATACATGTATATATTTTAAAATCTTGTCCATTTATATCTTTAATATTATACCATGAACATTTTCTCACACTGTTGTGTTTTTTAAAACAATAACTTTATTAGGTGCATTTTGCTGTATTGGGTGAATATGTAACTTATTTTATATCCATAATTTATTTTACTGTTATGGACACTTGGATCCTTTTTTTCCCTATAAAATTTCAGGTGTGAGGAACATTTTTTTACATAAATTCCATATCTCATACAGATTGTTTCTATAGAAGTAGAATTACTGAGTCCAATGATAGGGCCATCTATAAGGTGTTGTGAGAAAGTGCTTTCCAGACGGTGTTTTTAGCAAAGCTGTGTTGAGAGTTGGCTGTCTTAATGCATCTTTACCAGCTCTGAGAATAATTTTAAGTATTTTGCTCACTTGACAGGTGAAATAGTTTTCTTACTGTTATAGTTTTGCATTTTAAGAATACAGGCTCTTTGTCTTATTTGTAATAAAATATTCCATTTTATTGTTTGCTTTTCTTTTTTTAAATATTTATTTATTTATGGCTGAGTTGGGTCCTCGTCGCTGCGCGCGGGCTTTTCTCTAGTTGTGGTGAGCGGGGGCCACTCCTCGTTGCAGTGCGCGGGCTTCTCATTGTGGTGGCCTCTCCTGCTGCGGAGCTTAGGCTCTAGGTGCATGGGCTTCAGTAGTTGTAGTTCGTGGGCTCTAGAGTGCAGCTCAGCAGCTGCGGCGCATGGGCTTAGTTGCTCCGTGGCATGTGGGATCTTCCTGGACCACGGCTCGAACCCGTGTCCCCTGCATTGGCAGGCGGACTCCCAACCACTGCGCCACCAGGGAAGCCCCTGTTTGCTTTTCATTTGCAGAATGGAAGTCAGTGGTGGTTGCTCCAGAGGCTAGGGGAAAAAAAAAGGATTTGTGATGTTTATGTCATGGAGAAATTTCACATTTCTTATCTAGTCAGATATTTTGGATCTTCTCCTCTGTTATGTCCATAGCTTTTATACTCAGAATGTCCATTAACATCATGAGATTAGATCAATCTTCACTTAAAATTTTATCTCAAATGTAATGTTTTCAGTTGAGTCTTTTTTCAGCCCCTGAGCCAGTTCAGTGAGGCCAGTTGGGAGCCGTTAGGTACTGAAATTATGGGGCAGTACTGATTTTATCCAGATCATCCAGAGTACACTTAAAATAAATTTGCTATATTGCCATCAAAACGAAGGCCTCTAGCCTTCATGATAGTGTGAAGGTGTAAGTAAGGCAGTGGTCCCCAAACTTTTTGGCACCAGGGACTGGTTTTGTGAAAGACAATTTTTCCACGGAGCGGGGGTTGTGGGGAGGTGGTTCAGGCAGTAATGGGAGCGATGGGGAGTGGTGGGGAGGGATGGGGAGCGATGGGGAGTGGTGGGAAGCGATGGGGAGCGATGGAGAGCGGCAGATGAAGCTTCTTCGCTCACTTGCCTGCAGCTCACCTCCTGCTGTGCGGCCCGGTCCCTAACAGGCCTTGGCCTGGGGGTTGGGGACCCCTGAGGTAAGGGGCAGGAGGACAATACAAGGCGTTCCTTGTATTTTTTAATTAACAGAAAACATACCAGTGCATTTTTTGGTGGTTCCTTCTTCTGCAGGATATGATCATAGTTATATTGTTTTCATTAGTGTGCCCATCTCTCAATATACTCATTTCAAACTGCATGACATGTTTCTGAGATTGAATCATTAGAAGGGTTAAAGATAGATAATTAATTTTAGGAAATTATGATTCATAAGACTTCTTACTTTTGTAAAAATGTTAAATTAGCAATGGCTGTTACCGTCAACCATATTTTTTTGTCTTGGAACATGCAGAATTATCTCAGGGGAGATGAAATAACCCTGGGTTCTGCAGCCTTTTGCTTGGACACACCAGTGCTCAACACCTGTTGGAAAGTAGCATCCTAGGAGAGACGTTGGGAGGGAAGTTATTGGAAAGAAAATGGATAGGATGGGAGAAAATTAAAAAGCTGTTGAAAAAGTTCAGAGAAATTGACTATAATATTTAAATTGTGGACATTTACATACTATTTCATGATTTATACTAAGTGAAATTAAAATAGGAGACTAGATGGCCTTTGTAAATGCATCTCAAACCCAAACTGCTATTTTTGTCTCTCTATTTGAAGATCAGCCCTTGTGATGGATATGTAGCATGTAAGAAAATGAGAGACCTGGAGTGGCCTTAACCTGAATTATTAGCATAAGTATTTTCACAGGAACTAAACCTTCCTGAGTACTTGATGATCTAAGAAAAGGAAGAATGGGTTGGGACCCTTTGTTATATTTAAGGTATTGTTTGAGTCACTCAATCCTTCAGAATATATTTATAATTACCTTGGATAGTCTTAAGGCTTATCCAGTATGCTTAGCCTATAATACTGAGTAAGATGACGTTACTCCTCATTTGTGTAACATCTGCAGCACTCTGGTTCTGTTCTACTTTTTGAGAAAAACAGGTGAGAAAAAGTAAGGAATTCCTCAAGTTTAGGCATTGCTCTGAACTAAGGAAGTCGAGCCCAACATGCTGTCACTAAGAGAAAGGAAAGTTCTCTTCTATTGTGCCTTCATCCATGCTCTACTGTTTGAGTGCACAGTGGCTAAGAAGACCCATTTGTGTGGTGAAATTCAGTGGATTAAAATATATCAAGGAATAATAAAGTATAATGCGTTTCTTGTTAAAACAAAACAGCAAACTGGGACTGGAAAGGAATTTTCTTAATAAAAGCTACCAGTATCCTTTAGCAAGCATCATATTTATATTTGTCACTTTATATTGATAAAATATATCTAATAGTAACCTTCAGCAAGTGTGTTTAATGATGAACTGTTATATGAATCCTTTGTAAGATCTGAAACAAGAATATCCATATTAATACTACCTAAGGGTACATTGTACTGGAAGTCCTAATTAGCACAATAAGAAAAGACAAGTTTAGTAGACGTACTTAGACAAACCTAAAACTAATACGGGTTTAGCAGGGTTTCCCAACCTTGGTGTACCAGCAACCACCGACCAGAAAATATTAAATAAAACCCTCTTTTCAAAAGAAACAAAAAACATGCAGTACCTAGGAAAAACCCAAAAGATGTGCAAGAGTTTTATGGGGAAAAATTATAAGACCTTATTAAGGACATAGAAAAAGTTATAAATAAATTAACAATTATGCAAAGTTCATCAGTGAAAGTTAACATTACTTAATATTGTAATGGTATTTATTCTCCTCTAATCTAAATCACAGCAGTGTTTTTCATGGATCTTGCCGATTGACTTTAAAATTACTATGGATGAATAAAGGACAGAGAGCTAAGATGAGTTTAGAAAGGAAGGAGGGGACCTGCCTAAGATTGGCAAGCTTGTGTGGGACCAGGGAGCTTTCGTACATTTGGATGGATGGTAGATGGTGGCTACTTTTTCGTAAAAATAGTCTTTAGCCAATAGGTACATGAACAAAAATCAAAAGGGAGTACTGTTTAAAAAAAGAAAAGTCTTCCTCCTACCCCTGCCTGCTGAACCAATGTTCTTGGAAGTAATGTCTTTTTTTTTTTTTTTTGCGGTATGCGGGCCTCTCACTGTTGTGGCTTCTCCCGTTGCGGAGCACAGGCTGCGGAGCACAGGCTCCGGACGCGCAGACTCAGCGGCCATGGCTCACGGGCCCAGCCGCTCCGCGGCATGTGGGATCCTCCCGGACCAGGGCACGAACCCGTGTCCCTTGCATCGGCAGGCGGACTCTCAACCACTGCGCCACCAGGGAAGCCCCGGAAGTAATGTCTTTTACAGTTCCTGGAATATACCTCTAGAACTCTTATACAGAGATAATTATATAATGTTTTTGAGAAATTGTACCATTTTATACCATGATTTTTTTTCACTGACTTTTTTTTAAATTGAGGTATAAGTGACAAATAACATTGTATTAGTTTTAGGTATACAAGATAATGATTCAATATTTGTATGAATTGCAAAATGATCACCATAAGTCTAGTTAACATCCATCACCACACAGTTACAAAAAACTTTTTTCTTGTGATGAGGAATTTTAAGATCTATTCTCTTAGCAACTTTCAAATATGCAGTACAGTAGTATTAATTATAGTCACCATGATGTACACTATATCTCCATGAGTTATTTGTCTAATAACTGGAAGTTTGTACATTTTGACCATGGTCACCTGTTTTGCCCACTCCCCTCCCCACTCCCCACCTCTGGCAACCACCAGTCTGTTCTCTGTATCAAATGAGCTTTTTTTTTTTTTGGTTTGTTTCACATATAAGTGAGATCATATGGTATTTGTCTTTACATGTCTGACTTATTTCACTTAGCATGATGCCTTCAAGATCCATCCATCTATGTTGTCACGAAAGGCAAGATTTATTTCCTTTTTTGTGGCTAATATTCCATTATATATCTGTATCTCACATTTTCTTTATTCATTCGTCTGTCCATGGACACTTAGGTTGTTTCCATGTCTTGTCTCTTGTAAATATCTTGGCTATTGTAAATAATGCTTCAGAGAACATGGGGGTGCAGATGTGTTTTCATTTTCTTCAGATAAATACCCAGAAATAGAATTGCTGGATCATATGGTAGTTCTATTTAAAATTTTTTGAGGAACCTCCTCTATTTCTTTTCCATAGTGGCTAAAGCAATTTACATTCCCACTGACACTGTACAAAGGTTCCCTTTTCTCTACATCCTCACCAACACTTGTTATCTCTTGTCTTTTTGATGATGGCCATTCTAACAGGTGTGAAGTGATATCTCATTGTGATTTTTGATTTGCATTTCCCTGATGATTAGTGATGTTGAGCATCTTTTCATATACCTGTTGGCCATCTGTATGTCTTCTTTGGAGTGTCTATTCAGGTCCTCTGCCTGGCTTTTAGTTGGGTTGTTTTTTGCTATTGAATTGTATGAATTCTTTTTTTTTTTTTTTTTTTTTTTGCGGTACGCGGGCCTCTCACTGTTGTGGCCTCTCCCGCTGCGGAGCACAGGCTCCGGACGTGCAGGCCCAGCGGCCATAGCTCAGGGCCCAGCCGCTCCGCGGCATGTGGGATCCTTCCAGACCGGGGCACAAACCTGTGTCCCCCACATCGGCAGGCGGACTCCCAACCACTGCGCCACCAGGGAAGCCCCATGTATGAATTCTTTATGTATTTTGGATATTATCCTTTATACCATGATTTTTTAAACACAATATATCTTAGAACTTATGTCATCTTAATGTCTGTAATACTGCTTCATTTCTTTTAATGATTATATAATAATCCTTGGCATGTTATATTATAAATTAGCCAGGCCCCTAAGATGTATGTTTAGATGTTTCTCATCTCTTCTTGCTGTCAAAAATGCTAAAATGAATTTCCTCCCTTGGGTATTATTTCACACGTGTCTGACTATGTCTATAGGATGAATATCTAGAAGCAGAATTGCTGAGAAATTCTTGTTTAATCCTCTACAGAACTTTAGAATCAACTTGCCTAGTTTGTGGTGGTGTTCAGTTAAATTATCTTAGAGGCAATTTGGATTTTGTTGTCTTTCATCTAAATATCGAGCATGTCTTTCCATTTGCTCTTTTTTTATATCAGTAGCTTTTCAAAAATTTCTTCGTATAGTTCTTGTCCTTTCTTCTATTACTAAGTATTTTATTTTTCTTATTGCTGTAGTAAATAATTGGGGTCTTTTTTTAAATCTCCTAAATTTTTTTGTTATGTATGTGTATATGAATGCTATTAATTTTAGTATATTAGTTTGTACCCAAACAAATAATTGATTAAATTCTTTGATTTAAAATAGCACACTAGCTGATTTTCTTGGGTTTTATAGGTATGTATTATGCAAATAATGATCATTTTAACTCCTTACCAACTTTATACACCATTTCTTTCTCTATTTCAGCTATGTTGGTTATTACCTTTGGCAGAGTGTCAAAGACATTTTTTTTTGTTTGTTTTGTTTTTGTTTTCTTTTTGCGGTACGCGGGCCTCTCACTGTTGTGGTGTCTCCCGTTGCGGAGCACAGGCTCCAGACGCGCAGGCTCAGCAGCCATGGCTCACGGGCGCTGCCGCTACGCGGCACGTGGGATCTTCCTGAACTGGGGCACGAACCCGTGTCGCTGCATCGGCAGGCGGACTCTCAACCACTGTGCCAGCAGGGAAGCCCCAAAGACATTTTTGAATATGCCTGATCAGGTTAAGGAAGTGCTTATTCATTCCCATTTTGTTAGGGGCTAGATGTTGAATTTTACTGATTTTCAACATGTTTAGAAATTCTGTGCTTTTTCACTTTCGATCTATTAATGGGGTGAATTATATTTCTAGATTTCTTAATAATAAATCTTCCTAGAAATCCTGGAATTAAATACCCAGTTATGGTACATTCTTTTGATATTTGAATGTATTAATATATTAACATTAATTTATGTTAATATTTAATATTAGACTGTATATTCAAATATTTTATTTAGGATTTTTTAATACCAGTATTCCTATGGGACACTAGTTTTCTTTTTCTATGCAATTTTTATGGGGTTTTGTTACCATTATTATGTTAGATTGCTTGCTTTCCTTCTTTATTATGTTCTGGAAGACTCTAAATTGCATTGGAGTTACCTGGTCACTAAAAGTCTGATAGAATTACCTTGTGAATATGTCCCTACCTGGTGTTTTTCTGGACAGGTTATTTGCCAACTTCCTCTGTTTATTTCTTTGGAAACATTGGCCTTTTTAAGTATTCTTTTTTTTTCTGTGGTCAACTTTTGATCATTTATATTTTCCTAGAATATTGTAGTGATTATATCTTCGTACAGAAATGAACAAAGTAGTTGCTTATGACTGTTTTAATTTCCCTTTTATATATGGCTTTGTCTCTGTAGACATTTCTTAGTTTGTATGTTTTTGTGCTTTGTGTCTTCATTCTTGATTAGATTAGCTAATGATGTCTTCATTTTATTTTTCACTGAGAAGGAGCTCTTGGATTAATATTCTACAATTTTTGTTTTTTTTCAACTAGCACTGCTTTAGCTTTTTAATGATTTTTTTAGATTTTTTGCAGTTTTCAGATAACCTTCTGAATCAGTAGTTTATGAGAGTTTTCTAGTTTCATTATTAATGTCTGGTTTAAGTTCACTGCAACTAGGAAATGTCTATATCACTTTCGGAATCTATTAAGGTCATTTTTTTTGGCTGTGTTGGGTCTTTGCTGCTGCGTGCAGACTTTCTCTAGTTGCAGCGAGCAGGGGCTACTCTTCGTTGCAGTGCGCAGGCTTCTCATTGTGGTGGCTTCTCTTGTTGTGGAGCACGGGCTCTAGGTGCGTGGGCTCAGTAGTTGTGGCTTGCGGGCTCAGTAGTTGTGGCACATAGGTTTAGTTGCTCCACGGCATGTGGGATCTTCCTGGACCAGGGATCGAACCGGTGTCCCCTGCATTGGCAGGCGGATTCTTAACCACTGTGCCACCAGGGAGGTCCCAAGGTCATTTTTATGGCTGACTTCATGCTCAATTTTAATGAATCTTTCTTGGACCTATTGACAAGTTTGTTTTGGATTTCAGAATGAAATCAATTAGATCTGTCTTACGAATTAGGTCTTCTGTATCCATACTTAATTTTGTTCAGTAGATGTTTTTGTGGACTGAGAAAAGTGAATTAAAGTCTCATAATTCTGTATTCCTGTCCATATTTCCTTTCTTTCTTATAGTTTTTGTTTTATAACTACCTATGCCCTATTTGTCTTTTTTAAAAATGATTTTTGCCCTGATTTCCAAATCCTATCCATTGCAGTATTGATCCCTGTTTCATTTGGATTGCATTTTTATGATATGCCTTTGCCCATTCTTTTTCAGTCTAAGTCACTTTAAGTGTCTCTTGTAGATAGTATATTTTTTGTTTTGTGATCCAATATGTGTTTTTCTTTTAATTGTTGAGTTTAGCCAATTTGTATATATTAGAAAGACAAACTTGTTTGGTTTTGGTCCTCTCATGTTTAATAGCCTTTCTTTTGTTGGTTTTTATCTTGCTATATAATGTGTTTTTTATGAGTTTCTTCAGATAACTTAGAAATTTTGTGTTTTTGTTCAAAGAGTACCTTTATAAACTTAAATGCAGTGGTGTGCTTAATTCCTAAGAGAATTTCTGTTGGCTCCCTATTGTGAACAGTGAGGAAATTAGTACATTTTCACTTTTGCCCATTTCCCTTCCCCATTTTCCAAACTTCAGTTGATTATTTCTATTGGTGTTGACCTTTATATATCAAAATATATTTATACCTCTACTGCATGATTTGTCTCCCTTGACTGACAGTCAGTAAAGTTGACAAATCGGTCTGTGTGGACTGACTCCACCTTGTCTTCTCCTGCCCCTTCTCCTACTACAGTGGGGCTGCGACTCCCCACGTCACTTCCTTCTTACCCTCCAGTTAACTTTAAATAGTGCTGTTTTCTCTGCCAATGCAGTTATCTCCTAAACAGAAAACAGTTCTCTTCCATGAACTGAAGACACAGAAGGCTCTGCAGTCCCTCTGCCACAGTTTACTCCTTGTCTTGCTTGAAATTCATCCCCTGAGTTTAGAAGTTTCTTCAGGGATGAGTTCTTGCTTTTTTTTTTTTTTTTTTTTTTAATTTTTGGGCCACGCCGAGCAGCATATGGGATTTTATTTCCCCGACCAGGGATCGAACCCGCAACCCCTGCACTGGAAGTGTGGAGTCTTAACCACTGGACTGCCAGGGATGTCCCAAGTTCTTGCATTTTGTTTTTTTAGGTTTTTTTAAAAATTAATTAATTAATTATGTTAATTTTTGGCTGCATTGGGTCTTTGTTGCTGTGCATGAACTTTCTCTAGTTGCGGTTGAGCGGGGGCTACTCTTTGTTGTGGTGCGCAGGCTTCTAATTGCGGTGGCTTCTCTTGTTACAGAGCACGGGCTCTAGGGCCTATGGGCTTCAGTAGTTGTGGCACACGGGCTCAGTAGTTGTGACTCGCGGGCTCTAGAGTGCAGGCTCAGTAGTTGTGGCGCACGGGCTTAGTTGCTCCACGGTATGTGGGATCTTCCCGGACCAGGGCTCGAACCCATGTCTCCTGCGTTGGCAGGAGGATTCTTAACCACTGCGCCACCAGGGAAGCCCTTGCATTTTGAAAATGATTTGTTTTGACTGCTTTGATACTTAAATGACAGATTAACTGGATACAGAATCCTCGTGTCGTACTTAATTTTCTTGCAGACACTTGGGCACTTCTGCTCTGTCTTCCAGCACAGAATGTTTCTCTGGAGAGACTGAGGCCAGCCTGGTTTGTCTCATAGTACGTTTTTGTGTCGGGATATCCTAGTTTACTGGTAGAGGGTGTTGGGGTTTGATTTTGGAGGGGAATGGAAAATGGCACAAATTCAACTGTAGCTGTAACATTTTATTTCCTTAAAAAACAAAATGATATGAAGCAAATATGCCATGAGTTCAGTATGATTGCTGAGTACAGGAGATTCTGCAATATTATTCTCTGTGGTACAGGGTGTGTTTGAAATAAAATTTTTTAATTAAAAAATATGCCAGGTAACTATAAATCAGGAAGAGCTTGTATTCTTTAGTGATCGAGTTCAAAATATATTTAATCGAAAAATCACATATTTGCCTTATTGATCACAGCATTCATTCTTGTTTTCTTTATATGTTGACAACCACTTGTGTAATTCCTGTATTTTCTTTAGTGTCATTCCCTAAGTTTTGAGTAAAAGTACTTTATATTCTAACATCTTGAAGATTATAAAATTCTAGACTTAGGATCTGTAGAGTGGAGGTTAGTGGCAATTGCTACAGAGGCTAGAACTAAATGGGATGTTTGACTAAAATCTGTTAAATGATTTATATATGCTAGTTTGGGACTATTTTGAAGAAATATTCCTCTAAATATACAAAGTAGACTTAAGGTTTAAAATATCGTGATAATTGAAAGAGTTAAGTATTGAGGACTGGCTTTTCTCTCTTTCTGCAGGGCTCTGATAAGTATGTCACAATAAAAGAGAAATCACCTCTATTTTCTTATTTTTATTCATTTTTATTTTTTAGTACTAAGGGATTTTAAATTTGTTTTTCCTCTGTATTCAGGTACATGTCTCGAGTCCACGGTATGCATCCAAAAGAGACCACTCGTCAGCTGAGCTTGGCTGTGAAAGATGGTCTTATTGTGGAAACGCTAACAGTGGGCTGCAAAGGTTCAAAAGCTGGTATCGAACAGGAAGGATATTGGTTGCCAGGCGATGAGATTGTAAGTTTTTTTTATTTTATAAATCTGGAACGTTATTTAAATATAACCCATAGAAATTTATTTTCAGAAGTTTAGTAATATTCACTTCCAGTTTTTATTAACATTAAGGACTACATTGGTAGGATGGATACTTTCCTTCCTAATTCTTTAGGAGAAAACTTGGAGCCTGCTTTTTCTGTCTAGATTACCTTGAATCTGAAAAATAAAACAAAGGAAAGCCCTTTTAATGTACGCACAATTTAATGGTACTCCTAAGCGTTTTCTTCAGTAAATATTAGTAAAAAATGTTTCGATGAGGATAATGTTGATGCCATCTAGACAGATTTGAAAGGGATATATACTTTTTTGCTTAGGGGCACATATAGAAGTATATTTTTTTAATGTAAAGCTTGGTTTCATGTGTACTGTTTCTGTCTTCCTACCTTATTTGCTTTTGATTTTTCTAATACCTTCATGAAAAGTCTATTTTTGGAAAGCTTTCAAATATAATAAACATTAATTTTTTAGTTCTGAAAGGAATAGATTTAGTAATTAGATATATTGAGAGTGTTTTATCATGAATTCTCTAAAACCTAAAATTATAAAAATGACACAGAATCTTAAAATTGGTTATTTGTGGAAACATTTCCCCCAAACATTGTCTTTCCCTTTCTGGCTCTAGGCAATTGAGCCAACACACAAACACCCACCTGTTAGGTCTGAGAGCAATAAACTAAGAACACTGTTTTCTGTGGGGAGCTGGTCCACAGAGGCAGCTATCAGTTATATACTTAGAGAAGCTGTTAGTTTTTTACACTGTTTTTGTTAATTTAATATGTGCCTTGAAAGTTTCTGGAAAAAAAATTCACGTTTTCCACAAACAGAAAACATGGAAGAAAAAAATGTTTAATTTCATTGGTATCATTTGATTTGTGCACTAGAAGTATTCTTGAAAACTTAGGTGAAAATGTTTATAGGAGTATAATTCTTCTGTAAGCTAATTCTTCTTTAGCTTACAGAAAAGTAAAGCTTTTTGCCAATAAAGAAACTTTGGGTGCCAGGCCATAATAATAATAATAATGTCAAGTGACATAAATCTGTCTACAGCAGACATTTAAAGGAGGGCCATGATTAGCTGATACCTTATTATACACTCAAAATAATCTAGATAATATAAAATTTCTAGTCCCAAAACACTTAGCCATGTACAGATTTAGTACAGAAGGGTATATTGATACTGGGTTGGCCAAAAAGTTTATTTAGATGTTTCTATAACATGTTACAGAAAAAAGCGAACGAACTTTTTGGCCAACCCAGTAATTTCTGAGATGTATATAGTAACTAACCAATAGTAAATGCAACTTAATCCACAGGACTTTGGTTTGTGGATCATGTGTACATTTATTCATAAAAGTGATTTTATTTCTCCTTTTTAGTTTTGTCCTTTTCCATCTGCTTTTTTTCCCCTTCAAGTTGAGGCTTTTTTGTTCAGTTTAATTCAACAAGCAGTTAATGAGTTGTATGTTCACGACTACATTAGGTTCTGTATTCTACTTTTATTTTTGCATGTTCTTACTGCATATATTTTTATAGCATCCTTTTTCTTTTTTCTAGATGAAATCTTACATGTAAATCAAACAGTGTATACAGATTTTATTAATTCTGGTTGGTTCTTATTCACAAGCATTTTTATACCAAGTATGTGTATATGATTTAACTACAAGTATATTAAAATTATACCTAGTTTATGAAATATGCAACTATTAAAAATACATAGGCAATGTAGTGTAGTTGAAAGAGCTAAGGTCACCTATGTTACAATTGATGAGAGTTTCAATCCCATCTCAAGTATTTTTTTAGTTGTATGACCTTGAGGAAATTTCTTAACCTCTGATCCTCATTCCTCAGCTGTAACAGGGACACATTAATATAGCTTTCATTTGATTGTTTTGAGGATTAAATGAGATTATTTGTAGAAAGCATATAACTATGTACTCAAAGCAAGTTTTTGACTAGTGAATAAGTATGTTTAAAACAAGAAGTGCCTATATATAGAGTAGCAAAAGCACACAAATTTCTTACTGAACAGCAAGCAAAAATTCCCATCACGTTTTTTTTTACTTTTAACCTGTAACCTCAAACACAAGATTTGTTAAGAGATTTTCCCATAAGATGATGGATCTATATTTAAGGCACAGATATAAAATGATGAAACTAATTATATGTGTATCTCATGGCTATGGCTGGTGGACCACCTGCCGACCCTGGGGCTGTCTGTGTGCTATAGTTTTCATGCCCTAAGAATACTCTAGAAGGACACGTGACTGACATGGGTCACACTTGGCACAGCACAGTCATCTTACAATGGCCAGCTCTGTGTATTTGTAGGGACTGTGTGGCCTGTGCATGCAGGCTGCTGTGTATCGGGGCCGGTTTTGAACCGCACAGCTTAGGAAGTGCCATCTACTTCTCAGACATCAGGTACTTGCATGTTTATTCAGCAGATCTCTAGCAGATGGCAGTAAAGCGTCCTGTTCTAACAAAATCAGTCTTAGGGAAGGGTCAACTTTCTAATTGGCACAAAGGTACTTTGTGGGCTAGTGACAGCCCTGCATGCTGGCATTTCAGTCTGGGACTCTCCTTTATAGTTTCTCCACTTTGTATATGATATGATTCCTCTAAAAGCTTGAGTTTTTAGATTGAAAGGTGTACGTTATTATTTTTGTTGACTTCCTACTCATTATCAAGAGAAGAAAAAGTCAAGTAGGTATATATGGCCTTGGGAAGGAAAGGGATAGGAGTTTTTGGCTATTCATTTTTAAACCTTTATTCAAAGTTACAAAGATTCTTTACTCAGCAAGTCAATTGAAAAATGGTAGTAAAGCTCTTCTTCTTTTCCTTCTATAGCCTCTAAAAGTAGTAGCTATAGCTCAGAGGTGGGGGAAAAGTTGATTCCTCTTGATAAGTCCCACAAGTTATATCCCTCGAGATACCTTGTATTAGCAAAGAGGCTGGAATCCTCTTGTATTCACGGCCATGATTATGTTGAGAAAGAGAAGGTAGGCAAGAGTGTCATTTCTTTAGGCCACTTAACTATCATTGAGCAAAGAGTCTGTTGTGTCATGTTTTTATTCCGCCTTGCTACCTTTTTTTGAATGCTTATTTTTAAAAACTTGATGCAATTGAAAAATACGCATATCTTGAACAATATTTTTATTAAACCCAGCTCTCATGTAATAAAAGCCTAACTCTAAGACTATTTCAGGATATAATTATATATAACCGTTTAAGAGGAAGCCTGTGTAAGTCAAAGAGTAGCCTCCATTGTACTGAGACTCTTTCTGCTAGGAATGGAATGATTTTTAGACATTTTGAGATGCTGATATTAACCACCATTTGTATCTCTATTGAAGTGATAATTTATTTGGAGAAACTATGATAAAATTCAGCAATAGACAAGCATCTTCACGGTGATATTTTAAATATGTCCATTTGAGATAGTAGAATGAAAAACATAATTATTAAAAATGAGGCCTCTCTCAATTTTAAATGGTTAGCTTAAATATTAGCAGAATTAAACAAGTAAAAGTATATGTACCAACCAATTTTTAAAACGACAAGCTTGCTGAACCTGGGCAACACTTGTAAGTTTTCTATGGTAGTCCTTAATTTCCAGATTTCTGTCATTAAGATTCACTCATGATCTGAATAATTCTTTTAGAGATCGTTTTTAAAGCTTTTGAAATTATATTGGTAAAAGGCCACTAGACCTGGGCACAGTGTGAAACTGTTGTGTTATATCAAGGCTTGTTTCTTTTGATTTTTCAATTTTTAAAGAAAGACTACATGTTTCCATAGATTGCTTCATCATCTGCTTGCTCTAAACTAATGTACATGGATGGTTACATTCAATCCATATTCGATCAAGATATTTCACATCCTCTATTCTAACAACTTGAGAAATATATTTCTTGGGCAGAATTTTACCATTGCTCAGCTGAGTTGAGTTTGGTATTTAGCTCCCTTTGTAATAAATACAAGTTAATTTCTTATGAGTTAAACTCTTAACCCACTAAAGATAGAAAGGTCTTATAAAAATATTTAATGTAATACAGGCATACCTCGTTTTATTGTGATTTGGCTTATTGTGCTTTTTTTACAAATTGAAGGTTTGTGGCAACCCTGCGTTGTCAGGTGATGGTTAGCATTTTTAGCAATAAAGTATTTTTAAATTAATGTCTGTACATTTTTTTAGACATAATGTTATTGCACACTTAATAGACTGCAGTATAGTGTAAACACAACTTTTATGTCACTGAGAAACCAAAAAAATTCGTGTGACTCACCTTCTTGCAATAATAGCTTTATTGCGGTGGTCTGGAACTGAACCCGCAGTATCTCCGAGGTGTGCCTGTATAAGTACAGTAGGGCCGGTGACCTTGATTTATGGATCATTTGCAGATAAAACATATCAAACGTGTGTTTTAATATTGAGGCAGTTGATATTATTTATTTGGTGACTCCCAACTTGATTCATGGTCCCTGGCACAAAGCTATGACTCTCCCTATAATTTGACAGGTACTTTTTATCTGACATTAAATAATTTGGTCACCAGTGTAGAGGATAACTTAGAAGTGTAAAAAGGTGATGTTTGCTATGAGACTACTTCTCTCTTTACTTACCTGCCAGATCTGGACTCAGGGTCTCATTTCTTCTTGCGTGGTTAATGCCAGTCCAAAAATAAAGTATCAGCTTAGGAACCACAGCTTACATTTTCAGTTAAAGTCCTTCCACCAGGTTCGAGAGCAACTGCAGACATGAGCTCAGGTCTTGGCTGGTCAGCCCTGCTTCAGCTTCAGTACTTTTTACATAATCCAGTTTGTTCTGCTGATAAGCAGGACCTCATGCTAGTTTTTATGTAGGTCTTTAGTTAAGGTTTGATACCTTTTAAGAAGCATCATTAATGAGAATACAAATTTTATGGTTTCTTGAAGAGATTAACATGTTATGTTGGGGATAAGTGGATTTAGTTTTAGTTTACAGAGGGACAAGATAGGCACTTCTTTCCATCTTCATCTGCTTCTCCTGATTCAAAAGGACCAGTCTAAAAGAAACTAAGGTTTATATACCTCTTAAAACTTGGCTAAAAGCTCACATCTTTTGTATAAGAGGTAGGATTGGATTTATGTCTTATTCTTCAGAAATCACACCATTAAACAGCCCTGTCCAGAAGTGTTCTCTTGCTTTGTTCTTGGAAAAATATTGAGAAGCCTGCAAACAGCTTGACTTTCCTAGCCCACTTCATAAATATAGCTCAGTGAAGTAAGATTTTTTTTTTAAAGTTTATATCTTTGCATTTTTCTTGTTATAATTATAGTTGTCATAAATTAATCAGTCATATGTTTTAAATACCCTAAGTCCAAAACTTCATATCCCTTGGATTCTGTTGATTTTTTTAATGTGAAATATATTTTATTATATTTATGTTAATTATGTGCAGAACTACACATTTCTTCCAAAGGTCGTTACCTGCATCAGATACAAAAATATAAACAATTATTTATTTACTAAGTAAAGTATTAAGTAGTAAGTGAAGTATTGGTGATTATTAATTAGAAAACAGTTATACTATGGTTCTATGTGCAAAACTGTAATGTACTTAGATGTTATTCTTGCTTTGGTGAAGAATTTCCATTTTATTCAATAGAATATTTTGGGTCACGCTATCCTGTTATACTCTTTTCACCTTGTGTGTGTGTGTATGAGAGTTCTGTCTTTTTTTGCCCTCTTTCTAAATTTTATTTCACTAAGCAATGTTTTAATATTTTAATTAAAAAATAATATTTAAAATTACTGCAAATATTTAACCATAAAATTCTTACCTCTCAATGATGAACTGAATTTATTAACAGAATTAAACTAAACCTAGAATTGTATAGAATTAATTTTACATTGTATCTTTGTTAAAATACCACATGAAACACATATTTGATGATGTAAGATTTATCTGCTCATTATGTAGGAATAGGGAATTAATTTAAAAGCTGAACTCTCTTTTGAATATGAGGGTAGATAGTTTGGGAGACCCTGTCCAGACACAGTTCTCCCACGGAGCCCTCTTGCTTCAGCGTCTTCTCTAACGCCAAGTTAACAGTGTTTTTGCTCCATCTTGCTTACAGAGTCAGCTGTCTTAATGAACTTAAGGTCCCGAAGAAGAAATTCACGTGTATAATTGAAAGTGTCACATCATTTTGTGACTTGTCAATTCCTGTTTTGTGCTCTATAGCAAATAGATCATCTTAATAACACCAGCTAACCGTTTAACGAGCATTGTAACTCGTTTGATTCTTACAAAAACCCTATAAGCTGGGATTTGAGCCGGTCTGGCTCCAGAGTCTTAACTGAATGCTATAAATGGTGACAGAGACGTAGATCAGCAGGCTGCCTCTTGGTGGTGGAATGTTTTCTACTAGGTTCTGAAGACAGCCTGTATAAACTTCACACTGTGGTGAATTATCAAGTTTACCACATTTACATTCATCACTCCTGATTTTTAAAAAAAAGTCCAGCTTGAACCAGTTTCGGATCAATAAGACATACATTCATGATCTTGTGCAAATTTATAATGACACTGAATTTGTTAGTAAAATGTTTTTCTAACATCTTTATAGGTTTCATGGCACATGAATTCCTATAGATTTTCTCTATGTCCATTTTGTAGCTTTTGTGGTAGTGTAAAAGTTTCCTCTTAAACTAGTGATGATTCTTGAGTTTGCATGCTACTGTCTTTTCATTAATGATTAGCACATTGATAGATTATCAATTGATATCATCTGCAAAATAATATGTCGTAAAGCAAATAATAAACAGTTTGACCATGTACAAAATCCCTTTAGCTCTGTGTATTGCCTGATATTGAGCAAAGTTATAGTAGAGAGACCAAGATTATTTTGTTTTTATTTTGAAAGGCCTACAGTATGCAGCCTTTCTCCAGGACAGCAACCCCAAACAAGGTGAACTAATTTTGCACTATGTTATTTTACTTTAATTCTGCTTTTTTAAAAATTAAATTTCTCTTTCTTTAGGCTAGCTTAGTTAACTCTTGCTAGAATTGTTCATTAAAACCATACTATCTTTACATTGCTTCTAGTTTTGGATTTTGTGCTCATAGGTTTGCTTTTTAAAAACTTTCTTGTATTGAAGTGGCATTTCACATATTATGATGTTGATCAGACTGAATGTAGAGTAGTTGCTGATTTCTGGTGAAATCCAGTGAAAATGCAAGCTTAGCTTTTTGGCATACATTATTGAGTATTAGTCAAAAGCACTGTATAAATGAATTCTGTTTACTAAAAGACAAAGCGTAGGCAACTCTACCTATAATAAACATGCTTATATCGTTTATACCTCAGAAAAATGTTTCCTGGATTCAGAATGTAGTAACTTTTGAACTTGACTTTTGCATGTTTTGTATATTCTAAACAGCTATTGCAGTGATTAGAAGAATGAACAGCACATACATTCCCAGCTCATACTTTCTTTTATATCAGATAAGAGTTAGTTGTATGCCATTATATAAACATATATCCAAATGTTTCTCTACTTTTACTTCATTTGAATTACACTTTCATTTCTATAATTTTTATGAAAAACTAGGTCTAGAATTAAACACCCCATTGAAGAAAGATCCGTTTTCATCCTCGTTTCATAGGTGGATGGGAGAAGGTAGGGATAGACGAAGGTAGGAGGTGATATGGGGAGGCTGGAGCTATGGACCAAACTTGTGTTCTCTTGCTTCCTTTTCTTAGTTAACCTAGTAACTATCATTTTGAGAATCACAGGAAGATGAATTAATGTAAAAAAATTCAAATGATGAAGAATGGCAGTTTCTTTTGTTAATAATGAGTATATATAAGCCACGAAAATCCTTTAAGATGTTTCTGAACAGATATGAGGAAAATATTCTGAAATCCTTTGTTTTAAACTTGGGAAGAGTTAATTAAAAAAAATCTTATCTCCATTGAAACCTAGATCATCAATGATTTTTTGATACAAACATTGAAAGAGCTAAAATGCAGCTTACTTATGAGCTCTGTGAAAGGGGTACACCAATGATTGTTATTTTAGTACAGCCAGGCACCACAACTTACTGTGTTTCTGTGGCATCACTGTGTCAAACTTTTTGGGGGAGATTTTTTCCTACCATGCACAGATTAGGGTTTTCTGTCAAATCAGTATCTTACGATTTTTTAAGCAGTCTGACTGAAATTATTCATAGTAAATCTCCAGAGTTTATACATCTGCAGCAAATAACTAAAAATGGTCATGCTTTTTTCTTTATTACTTTGGTTGATAAAGACCGCCAATTTCTTACTAAAAAGCAAACCAAAAAGTTTACATTTTTGTAGAACTTACTAATGTACTTTAGCCATGACTCTGAATGTAGATTGGAAGGTGTGAATTTCAGAACAGTAGCAACTCCCTTCACTTTTGAAGGAGAGAGACGTAGGCTTCTCATATGGTCAAGCAGTAATACATTTGAACCTTAGGTGCCAGTGAGTCAGTGCTTACTAGACAAGTGCTCTATCGAAGCCAATTTATTGGGGGAGTTATTGATGTAAGAGGGAATGAAAAAGCTGCTCTCTCCCAGAAGCAGAGTAGACAGTGATTTATAAAAAGAAAAATGATGGCAGAATCCAAGTTTGAAATTTCAAGATCCCCATTGGGAAGTGGCCTTGATAACACTGAATGTGGGTTTAACCCTTATTCATGTAACTACCACATCTACAAAAGAAGGTTGAGAATTAATCCATCACTCTTAACAGGGGTATTTTTTGATAAAAGCTAAGAGTGATATTTATGAAGAATGAATTCCAAATTAAGGGAGCTTACACTATTCTCCTGTTTGTGTTTAAATGGTACTGGCTGTACAAAAAAAAAGAGTGTAACAAAAAAGAAAATGTTGAAGAAACCTGTATACCTGCAGTTATGGTCTTTTATTTCCAGGAATAGTCCCAATAAGAAAATAAGCCTGCTTCCTTTTTTGTTTTTTTTTTTTGTGGTAATGTCCTTTGGAGAATGTGATTAAACCTTTAGTTTCACATTTTCAATTTATTTTTCCAAATTCAACAGACCCTGAAAATTTGACAACCTATCAGAACATGGACATTCTGATTAATGGTTATTTTCAATAAAGCATCCAATACCATGGATGAGAAGATAAGAATAGTGAGCATCACCATTTATTACTATTCTCTCTGTTCCCAAAGTATGCTAAGTACTTAGTATATTTTTAAAAAATCAGAACAAAACAGAGGTTTGTTTATTTGAAATACTAAGTTATAGATCTTGCTTTGGGGTATTCCATTTACTGAAGAAATTATCCCATAGACGATATAAAAACGAAAGATAATGTTAGAACTGGGATTGGCTTTGGACTTATTTCATTTTGGACTGGTTTTGTTATCAGATCACCTTAAGATATTTCTGAATATTAATATGTTTAGGAGAGAATTAAAAATTTAAAGAAGCGAATTTCTAGGTATTTTTTCCCTCTTGTTTTAACACAGTAAATGTCTAAAATTGTTTATAATGCCTAACTTCTGATGGACTTTAGTTTCAATTTTGTTCTTAGTCATTGCAGATATTGACAAAATGTCATACGAAACTATTTTGTATTTTTTGTAGGACTGGGAAACAGAAAATCATGACTGGTATTGTTTTGAATGCCATTTGCCTGGAGAGGTGTTGATATGTGACCTGTGTTTTCGTGTGTATCATTCCAAGTGTTTGTCTGATGAGTACAGGCTTAGAGACAGCAGTAGTCACTGGCAGTGCCCAGTTTGCAGGGTGAGTACCTATGAGCTTTAATGTGCTGGTCAGAGGGGTGGAATTCATTAATAATAGCTGCACAAAGATATCCCAGGTGGTCTTGCCAGGTTAATGGATAAAGTACTGGAGGGTGGGGGTTATCTACTGCAATGTTGGTTAATGAACATAGAACACTCATAAATGAATATCATAGGACACATATTCAGGGTATGGATTTTAGAAAGTTTCAATCATGTAAAAATATACTCTTTTCTCTTACTTTACAATTCCCTCTGGATTGTGTGACTCTTTAATGGATAGCCTTTAGGAATCAAGAACCACTCTCCCTTCCCAAGGTCTGTTCAGTCAGTCCTCTCTGCTTCTCAGAAAACACAGGTAGCAAAAGGCACATTGTTGGAAACGTTCTGTATCTACTTCCCATTTTATATCCATGTAATGTGGCCTTTATTTTTTGTCATATCATGGGTTAGTTTATTTCTTTTATTTGGAGGGTGGAGGGATGGAACAGTTGTATATAAAGAATTCTACAAAATGAAATAGTCTGGTAGGTAAAATAGGTACTTCCCACAATTATTTTCATTCATATTATTTCCCCATTGAAAAGTATACATGGCTGTGCTTGTTGGTTGCAGATGTGGTATGTGTGTATATGAGTGATGTGAGATGCCTAAACACTACATTATGTATGGCATTGATGGTGATCAGTAAAGAATTATTTGATTGGAACTTCTATTGTTTTGTACTTACAATTGTTAAGATACTTACTTGGAACCATGCAAATTGCCCAAATTACTCATGAGTCCTGTTGGTGAATACGTTTTATAATACTCATTTATTCGTCCAAAAAAAGTTTTGTCTTTATCTCCTCTTTGGTATCAGCTAAAAATTTCCTGGCTCATTTGCCAGCACGATGAGCAAAGTACAGTGTTCATTCTAGTCTTCCCTTAGTGTCTGTGGCTTTGTATTACCTTGGTATGTTTCTTAACAGCACTGCTGTACATATTCAGTAGGCAGAAAAAAAAAAAAGACCATAGGGATTGCATTTTAAAAAATGTGTAATGATGACTTGTAATCAAATGCCTAAATGCTAGGTAAGTTGTGATAAATCCCTAGGTCTGAATAAATCAGTGTCAGGCCTCAAGGTATAGACCTCCTCTTTGAGGTCTGCAAGAATTATAATGGCTACAAGAAATCAGTGTTATTGGTCGTGTGGGAACTGCATTAATACTCATAATTTACTCTCATGGATTTGTGTTTTACCAGTAAATATATCCTGGTTTTTGGTAACAATTTACACTAGAGGAAGTAAAGAATTAATGAGATCTGAAGAACAAAAGCATTAATGTAGTGAAAATATAAAAGAGGTGTGGTCACTGATCAAATAATAGGGACTTAGGAAATACAATTCTGGACACACCTATGTCTTTATAGCCATAGCTTTTTAATATCTAATATTTAGTTCATATTCTCATAGTAAAGAATTTAAACAAAAACACTGGGATTTTTGAGGTTGGGTTAAACGTGATGGTAGATGTTTTATATTCCTTACATGAAGAATGGAAGTTGAACATTTATACCTTTGAAGAAAATGTGTAATACTTTCTCCATCAGAATTCACTATCAAGTAGTCAGATTCCATTTTCTAAATGTGTTTGCTCTACTCTTTGCTGATAAGATGAAAAATTTTAAGTTTCAGTGAGTTGCTGGCTCACACAGAAAAGTGATAGCCAAAGTAGAACTTAGCCAATCCCATTCTGCCTTTCTCTTCTTTCCTTTGGTTTTCTTTTTGTCTTTGTCAGGCTAGATATTTTCACATTGTGATATAATTATGCTTACTGAAATGATGCTGTGAGTCAATAAAAAATTGTGATTCACATATTCCTTTCATAGACTGTGAGCTACTCTTTCGTTAGACTCAAAAAGCCTGTGTCTGGGTTGGGGATGGTGAGTTTTAGCTTGAGCTTTAAAAATTCCAAAGAGATAGTTATTTCTATGTTAGATCTGTTCTATTTTTTAAATTGTTATGTTCAAGAAAAGGATAAGTGCTAACAGTTTCTTTCCTGAGAAAAGGGATAATAATAACCTTGAGATTCTAAGAGAATTTTAAATATCTTTTTTGGTTGGTTTTGGGTTAATTTATTTTTTTAAACGATGTGTCAAGACTTCCAGTAAAGCTGTTTTTAATAATCTAACGTGAGAGTAACTGACCAGATTTAAATATTCTTGGACTAAGAGAACTAAGTCTGTAGACTGAAACTTAAAAATTATGGTTCCAAGTCAGCATAATGACTTCTCTACTTTTCTTTGAAATTAATGTTTGGAAAGAATATATATTGATTAGATTTACTAATGAAGAATTTTGAAGATAAGATGCGAGGGCCAAATTTCAGTACAGGATAGAAGCCAATCACTGCTATATAAAATTGAAGATGAAAACATTTTTAATACTTTATAGTGGTCAGAAGACTTGTTTTTATATAACCTCTGTCCCTTACAGCACTGAATAGGTTACCTCTCACCCAGCTGTGAGCTGTTACCAGATTCACTTCAGCTCAAGTAACTTTATATCATATATCTGATGAATTCCAAAATATCTTAAGAAGGCAATGATGGGAATTTTTCTCAATTTAGAATAGTTTTTTCAGTTTTCATAATAAATCTCAGAACCCTGAAGATATTTCTTTGGAATGTATGCCTTTCTAAACAATAATTAAACTATTGTTTTACAAGTACAGTAGATTGTTATTGAAATAGAGCCTATGAATATCAGATTAGCATTTTGCTTTGAAAAAAGTTCAAGTAATGTCCTGTTTCACACTCCTGTTACTGAGAACTCTTATTAATTGAAAATAAAAAAGAATTTTAAATTACTTTTTTAAAAGTTTACTGTAAAAAAAAAATTCAAATAATTTAGAGGAGGATAAAGCAAAAAAATAAAATTCCCAGAAATGCAACTGCATCATAGGTGAATGTGCTCACAGACCTCTCTGTACGCACATGCACATCCATTTGTATCCATCTGTGTAACTGGATGGATTGATGGCTTACATACACTGCTGGATCATAGCCAGTTTGCTTCCTCAACAATGTCCCAGACATCTTTTTTCTACAGTGTGAAAGGGCTTCCCTGATGCACATTTATGTTGTTTCCATGTGCTGTCTGACAAGCAACACTGCACTGAAACTCACCTGTCAGGGTGGGCGGGGGATGGGACACCAGTACCACCGTGTTTGGGATTGTGCCCCCTTACACCTGGAAGAGAGTCTGCTCATAATAATTTATTTCTGTATGAAACTGAAGTTTATATTTTGTTATATTTAGATATATTTGAATTTTATATTCCTGAAATAGCCATGAATTTTCCAGAAAAAAAATGAGAAAACCATAACTTTTAAGTGAAAATTGCTTTAGAGATTTTATTTGCCTAAAGGATATATCTTCTAAACAAAATGTAGTCAATTATATTTTTAAAAAAGAGAATTAATTTACATATGTCTACCTAATTCTGTTTGATTGCCTTCACAGGATAAATAAATTCATTGAAGTGGAATTCTTAAAGGATAGGCACATTTCAGTTTGTGATTAAAAGAATCACCAAGTTGTCCTTCAGAAGATTATACCCATTTATACCAACATTGAAAGTATTCTCCAACTTTTTGTTACCAATTTGATAGGCTCCAAATAGATATCTCATTTTAATATTCCTTCATTTTCATTTATATGGTTTTCAGGTTACAGTCATTTTTTCCTTGATGCCGTAATTGCAGAAGGCAGGCCTGTGTGTGTGCACAAGACTGTGTGTGCGTGTGTGCCTGTGAGCATACGTGTATCCAATGTATGTCTGTGTGTGAATGTGTATGTGTGTATGCATGTCAGAGTTGTGTGTATACACGTGTGTATGCATTTGTGTGTCGTGTGTGTGCAGCTATGCATGTACATGTATGTGTGTGTGCGTGCATGCACGCACTGCACACTTGGTGGCCTCCAACCCTGCTGGTAAACATCATGGTACTGTTTGAATGATATCTACTCGGGTTTTTTAATACATGGGCAAGGTGACATCTTACAGGAAACCCTCAGACCACCCCCCAGGTTGGTGCCATGTTGCCTTTTAGATCATAGCTATCTGGTAGATCTTTCTATGGGCATGGAAGTGTTCTCTCTGTGCTGTCCAGTAGGAGCCACTGGGCATGTGTCTGTTGAGTACTTGAATGTGGCTTGGAGACCCAGGAACTGGATTTCAGTTTGGCACATGTGGCTTATGGCTACTTACTGTATTAGACAGTGCAGTGTTATAACTGCATATCTAAATGCCTGTAGTACTCCAAGAGAAACATTTTGGTATAAAATGTCAGCCTCATGAGTGGCCTGGCATTTGTTCTCCCTATCAAGCCATAGTTACGACTTGGAAGAATTCTAAAGGAAGGTTATAAACCAGCTTGCGCCCTGCCGCCCCTCCTCTGCACAGCAGATCGTACAGCAAGCACTGCATTGTGGCTGTGTAAGTTACAGTGTGGTGTAATGTAATGTATAGTGCACAGATCAATGGCTACAGTATTTGATAGTGCTGTGTTTGCTATTAAGCTGGTACTTCCCAAAAATCAGATCAACTGCAGGGGAAACTGTATAGCAAAACAAAATAGTTGGCACTTTCCAGGCTAACAATTCTGAGACAATAGTATTTTGAAAGGTCCCTATTTCCTCCATCCTCTTTTAATACGTTCATGTTCCTTACATAAATGAATTTTGTTTTTATAACTTTAAGGAGTTGTAGATTCATGTTACTGCTTTCAAATTCAGATAAATGAAAATTTTATGTTAGGACTAAAATCTGTCATTAGGGAGCAGAATGGAGGGCTCTGAACTGTGCTCCCGTGGAAAGTACTAGAATGGGAAGTCTGCAGTGACCTCTTTGCCTCCTTTTCCATATTTGGTCCACTGTGCTGCTCCAGTGAAATCCATCCAAAGATTTTTTTTTTTTATTGAGGTATAGTTGACATACATATTATGTGTTTCAGGTGTACAACATAGTGATTCACAATTTTTAGAAGTTATATTCCATTTAGTTATTATAAATATTGGCTATATTTCCTGTGTTATACTAAATATCCTTGTAGCTTATTTATTTTATGCATTGTAGTTTGTACCTCTTATTCCCTTACCCATATCTTAGGCTTTTATAATTGTCTTATAATATAAAAATGTTGTATTACTATTTATATCCTTAACATCTTTGATTCACTTTACATCCCATTTATGATGCACTTGTCGTGACTTATATATGAAGGGATCAACTTAAGTCACAAAAGAAAAAATACCATTCAAAGTATTGGATAGGGGATATATTATTCCAGTATGTCTTTAAAACTATAAAATACTCATCTGCCCACAAATGTTTCATATGGTATTTTTCTCTGTTTAAGGGTCACAAACTTTAAAATTTGTGTTAATGTACAAATGTATGGTGAATCAACTTAGCCTACTAATAAAATACAGAAACACAAGAAAATGTAGATAAGAAAATGAAGAAGAATTTATATGGGAGAATTTTACTTATTTAAGAATACTTTGGTTCTACATCTAATCCGCAAAGCTCTCCCAAATTTGCAGTGCCTGATTCTCTGATGCTTGACTAGTAGGCCATCTAAGGAGATCCGAGGAAGGGAGCTACACTAGTAAGAATTATTCCTAAAATCTCCCTACTACTGCAGCTTCTCCTTAAAATATTTAGAATGAAGATGTCTATTTTACAGGCAACTTAATAGATATATACAGAAAGAAGTCTATAGAAAGCATTTAAAATTAACTTTTAGATTGGATGTTAATCCCCAGGTACTATATATTTTTTTCACATGGGGTATAGTATACTCGTTAGACAGCTACTGAAAACAAGGGAATTTAACTGTTTACTAAAACTAAACCAAGACTGAGTTGCTATTTAGGAGGTCACCATGGGTACATACTGACTTGTCACTGTTAACTTAGTTCTGGGTAAGTTATATTTGAGTCATTTGTACTGTGACTCCTGATGAAAGCTATTTCTTGAAACTGGAGATAGAAATTTACTTCTGAATTCATTTTTCATTCTTTTGGGTATGTAGGCAGTATAGTTTTTTTAAATCTCAAAATTAAGGAGAATTCTCATTTAATGTTCAGAGTGAAACAGGACAAAATGTGAAACGAAAATATTTTGAACGTATATTCTTTATGTATCTACTGTGAAACTGTATTCTTGCTTTCTGATTAGTCTTCCTTTTTTAATGTGGGAAGTTTATTAATATTTTCACCCTGAAAGTAAGTACTTTTACCTTCAAGATACATATTATCAATTCTGGAGTAGAGATTTGATTTTTAAATAAAATAGAAGAAGCGTTTTTTAAAAATGTAGACAATCATAGTATTGAAAGCTACGAATGAACATTAATCAAATTTTTTTTTACAATTTTTAAAGACAATGGGGTCTTATTTTTATACTCACAAAAGTAGAAAATTAATTTTTAAGAAGATCTTTGTCTGAACCAATTACTTTGTAAGGCAGTTTTGGTATTCATTCCTGGCTTTACTAGAGGAAAAAGTAATGGGAACATTGATAAAGGATTTTTTTTTTTGCGGTACGTGGGCCTCTCACTGTTGTGGTCTCTCCCGTTGCGGAGCACAGGCTCCGGACGCGCAGGCTCAGCGGCCATGGTGCACAGGCCCAGCCGCTCCGCAGCATGTGGGATCTTCCCGGACCGGGGCACGAACCCGTGTCCCCTGCATCGGCAGGCGGACTCTCAACCACTGCGCCACCAGGGAAGCCCTGATAAAGGATTTTTAAAATTGGATCTAGGATATAAAATTGTAAAATCTCATGTATTGTTATATAAGCTCTTTATAAAACTACCTGGAGCCAAGCAAGAAAGAAAAAATCCACACTTTCTACATTGCCTCCCCATGATGAATTTAACAAGTTACAGTCAGAAGGTGTTGGATGTGAGTGTGAAATGTTTGGGGTGTATTTTGTCCTTGAGATGTATCTTTTTAGTGGCTTTTAAAAAATGTTAATTGAGCTTTATCTTTTATTTTTAGCTATAAGGGATTAAAGAGATAATAGTTGGACTGGTTCCTACATCAAGGTGGTTACAACTTAATCTAGATAAGTGTTTCCAGTATTGATGTACTGAAAATATGTACAAAGTGCGCACAATTTCCTTTTATTGTCTCTGCAGGTGATGAGGCCGGAGAGGAAGGGGTGGAGAGGTAGGAGTGGGGAGGTAGGGAAGGAGTGGGGAGGTAGGTAGTGTAATGTTGCCTGGTTGTCAGCCTCATTAAGCAGAGAACATATGATACTCATTCCGCGACCCCAGAACAGAGACATGTAAGTTATTTTCAGAAGAGAGAATGGAAAGGTTTACTCCATTGAAGAATCCGTCCTCCCTCTGCCTTTTGAATCTTGTTCTTTCTTTAAAGACTAGTGTTGGTAGAAGATGGAAGGAACAAGGAGACACAACCTGTGTTCTATGAACTTTTTCGAATGTCCCTTTCCTATTCTTAAATCCCTGTAATCTGCTGCAAAACAACTTAAAGTTATGTCCAAAAGTAAATTTAATTTTGAATGATAAAATTCCTGACATAACAAGAATAACATAACACCCTTCTCTCTATAGCTAGTATTATAGCAATTTCTATGTGGATGTAGTGGATATAGAAATATTCCATGTTTTCACAATACCAGTCAGTTGTGTGACTTGTGGAATTAATTTGAGACTATACTTTAATAGTTGGTAAATCACCCTGGACTGGCAGATACAAAGCTGATTATATCATCTGAACTTAGTCAAAACCTCCCAACCTCAGTTAGAGAGCAAAGAGTTGACTCTGTTAAAATTAATAAATATAGATACAACTGAAGTAGCATTCAGTGCTGTTTTGTGAATCTCCATGAAGAAGTCTGGAAACCCTGTGCGTTAGTGATTCAGTAGGAGCAACTTCTCAAGTAGAGAGTGCTTGGGAGTAGAGTCATGTTTGCCAACACACTCCAAGAATCCACCTCAACATGTTCTTTGTGGTTTGAATTATCCTCCAAGTTCAACTTTTACCTATGAGTAAGAAGGCATATTTGTGACAGCCTAGGGGAGATATTTAAACTTAAGTTTCTTTAACTTAAGTTTAAAAAAAAAAAAACTAGTGCCAGAAACTCAAGTGCAAATGATTGTTGCTGGACTGACCACGGGAGATGTAGGATGGAGCTATAGGGAGTCATGCACTCCTAATGCAGAAGTGTTTAACCAAGTTCCTACCCTGGTGCTGGCAGCAGGTGTGGTGTTCTGTTCTTCTGCTCTTGTTGAGGAGACTTAATTTCAGTGTGTCAGTACTGGGGGTGAACAAGACTGAACATTGGTATATTTTTAGAAGACTGTGCTAGAAAGTGATTGTCATTGAGGGGCTGCTGGGGTCCCAGTGGTACAGAGGAGAAATAAATAGTAGGGCTTGGGGCCACTCCCACCAGACCAGCTCTACTGTTAAAATCTCAGATATTGGGTTTCTTATAAATTCTTTGATTCCTTTGTGTTCCAGCATTACAAGTGGTTATAGAGAATATTGCAGAGCCCCTGATTTCCTTAACATAGGCAATTTAGGTGCAGCTAAAATTCATTGGGATTCATTTCTATTCTGTGATTGCAGATAGTTATGGAGGAGAGCTTGGAGCTTCCTGGTTCCTCTGACAATATAGGTAATTTATATGCAGACTAGTGTTTCTCCAATAAGCCCCAGAGACCATCTGTAGCAGAATTACTGGATGTGCCTGTTTAGAACACATCCTTGGGGTTGGGGCTCAGGAGTCCTGCACGCTCACTAACATCCAGTGAGCCTCTGATTGCTAGAGGACATCAGCCATGTTTAGGTGTCATCTGACAGTGAAATGGTACATTAACAAAATGGTTTATGGTGGCTTGAATGTGCTAACACAGCTTGGGTGTGAATAAGTATTTCACATTTTGGAAGGATCTTGTATTGTTGAGTTCAACTACATGGAATGTTTTTTTCTAGTAGGCAATGAAGTTGGTTAGTAATGACTGCCATTAGGTCAATTCAACTAGTATTTATTGAGTATTTACTATTTGATAGATACTGTACGAGGCCCTGGCAAAAGAACACTGAACTAAACCATCATGGGACCCTGCTGTCATAGAACTTATAGTCCAGGGGTTGGCAAACTACGACCCATGGGCCAAATCAAGCCCACCACCTGTTTTTGTACTGCTCATGAGCTGAGGGCGGGTTTTCTACTTTCAAATGGTTGAAGAAAAAGAGAAATAATATTTTGTGACATGTGAAGATTATAAGAAATTAAAATTTCAGTATCTACACGTTTTATTGGAACACAGCCCTGTTCATGGAACGCATGCATTATTTATAGCTGTCTTCTCACCACAATGGCAGGGCTGAGTAGTCGAGACAGCCACTAACTGAATGTCCTCAAAGCCTAAAATAGTTACCATCTGGCCCTTCACAGAAGTTTGCCTGCCTCTGGTCCAGCCTGCTGTGGGAAGAACATTTTGGGTGTTGGGAATCCCCAGGAAAGTGGGAAGCCCTTGTTAATAACAGACTTGGGAGCTTGGATTTGGCGTGGTGAGCAGCACAGATATATTATCTGAGGAAAAGACCCCTGGATTTCTGATTTTACACTTCTTTTTTTCTTTTGGATACTTGGTGTATAGAAGTGGTATTTCCAGAAGTTAATTCTCTGCTAAAATATGTTTCTACAACTGAAGTGCCCTATGTTTCTAGGGCACATTGAAAATTCCAGACTATTCAGTCCTGAATGTTCCTTCAAATAATGGTGCTTGGGCATCATTATCAATAATCAGCTGTGGATAAACCTTGACAGGATCAAAACTTGTTCCTACCTGCTTCCAGCCAAAAAACACTGTAAGGCACTGAGCATGGCTGAATTACTTTATTCATGTTTTGTCTTGTGGTATCTACCTAGACCCATTTGATTTGCTATAATCCAGCAATTATTGTAACTAGCTTAAGAATTCCTTACTCAAGAAGATATTCAAGATTTTCTATTATTTTTCCCTTAAAGGGAAGCAGCCCCTCGGTTATCTGTAATATACCTAAGTGCATCTTAGGTTAGTGGATGTCTTATCCACCTCTGTAACACAGCTTTGGCCATGTGATTTCTGTTGTCTAACAATGGTTGCAGCAACTTTGGGCATGTAATAGGAAGTTTCGCTCTTTATTATTTGTAGATATTGACCAAAGTCACTCCTGTATGCTGCCAGGTGATATGGGCAGTTACCAACACTTACTGGGCTTCACTCTGCTGGATCCTGAGCTGTCACTCTTACAAAAAGGCCTTTACTGAGGAGTTCTGAGGTCTGCAAAGCAGTTCTTCAAAGTCTGAGAAAGAATTGGATCTGAAATAATATGCAGATTTTATACAGCACTATTTTTCTGTTTTTCTTACCTTGTTGTCAAGAGCTATCTGCTTAGTTATGTTACAAGCAGAATGGTGTTTACCTTAGAAGCTACCTCTTTCATTTCTCTTATAGTGGCTTTTTTCAAGCCACGCCAATGTCCTGGTTTGGCCGACAGGCACTAACTCTGCTGTGACTGTCACATAAGGCAGCTCACAACATGCTAACTAAGATGTCCTTAGAAGTCTTAGGGTGCAGCCCTGGACGGAGCTGTGTGCTCTGTTGATTTCCTTTGTGAAATACCAACTCTCTAAATCATAACCAGAAAGTGTTAAAAAGAAAGCCCACAAGTTTAGCAAATGTGGAAGCGTCTTATAACAAGTGCTTCGTCCCTACAAATTGTTGAAAGAGATTTTGCATCTGTTCAGGGTCTTCTCTTTTGTTTGCTTCCCTTCTCTGAGCAAGTGCCTCAGCCTGCACGTGTGGGAAGTGGGCTCCCCCAGCCTCCTGGATACACCTACCAACTGGAGTGTTCACACGCACTTCAGTTCTTGCCCTACATCTTCAGTAGAATCCCATATCTGTCACCAGAAAAGATGTATTGGGTAGCAAGTAAAAAAATAAGTAACACAGAGGCTTTCAAAAAAATAATCCTCCTTGGATAGGAAACTTCTTTTGGTGACTCCTGTACAGCCAGAATGATTGAAGTTTCTAATACGTTAACTGAAGAGAACCAACAAATAGTTGAAACGTAAGAGAGGTGCCTTTCTGTTAGTGTGAGCAAGTAGACAGAGAGGCTTCCAGATCTGGTGTCACTTTAGAAGCCAGCTTCGCAGCTCTGCCTCTTGACTCTTCTCGGGACAGCAGCAGAGGTGAGTTGGGCCACTGCATGTGTTTGTGTAAGGAAACAGCCTCTCTTATGTTGCTGTGCAGTGGTTCTCAGTCGGGACTGCCTGGGAGAAATACCTGGGGTGTTAGGACTGCCAGTGCCCAGGCTCCTCTGTAAACCAGTGTCAGCACCATCTCTGGGTGGCACCTAGACAGTGGTGGCTTTTTCCTTGGAGGTAAAATTTACATTGCAGTGATTTGCACAAGTCTTGAATATGCCACTTGAGAAATAGACCAATGCACACATAGCTGTGTACCCAAGTCCCACCGACATGACCATTGAATCCCACCCCATACCAGATGGGCGTCACTGTCATTAGTGTCCGTCAGATAAGTTGTTCCTGTTCCAGAACTTTGTATAAATGGACATTGGTGTTTTTTTAAAGGCTTTCCCAGGCGGTTCTAATGCACAACCAGAGGTGATCAGCACTGAAGTGGGCTGCTTAAATCTGGGTGGCACTTTATAAAATGTGTAGGGGACTTTCTAGGTAGTAATATTTTGCCAGAGTTGGAGCCGTGAAGGGTGGGGGTGGGTCACATCCATTTAGCCACAGAAAGTCATCCATCCCCCTTGTTTCCTTTTACATTTTGCTGAAATATAGTCACTTTCCTAAGCGTATATCACCACTTTCAGTTGCACACTGAAGAGGAGAGATACTCTAGCATCTTACTCTAAGCAAATTTAAACATGATACAAAATCAGATTTTTATCCTCTAATTTATCATTTATTATATAGTTTTGTAAAATTAAGGCCCTCGGCCTGAACTCTGTACATTTGGAGTCTTCCCAGAAAGAAGTGTTGCTGCACATGGTTATGCTAAATTAGCAATTAATCTAGAAATGTTTAAACAGGTGAAACCAAAGTAAAAGCATTCTGAGAGCACGTAATACCCATGTATTTTGTAGATTCTCTATGGAAAGGAAATAGGAACTGAAAATAGACCTTCATTTAAACAGGGGAATTACATGAACAATGTAATGCACAGTTACCTAAACTTAAGCAAAGTAAAATAGGGTTTTCCCTGTTTCAAAAAGTTTCAATATTTTTTTATTTCAAAGAAAGAACCAGTTGGTTAGGATATTTTAGCTATACAGGCATACCTCGGAGGTATTGCAGATTTGGTTCCAGACCACAACGGTAAAGCAAATATCACAATCAAGTTAGTTGCACAAACTAGTTGGTTTCTGGATGTACATAGAAGTTATGTTTAAACTAGTAAGTATGCAATAGCATTATGTCAAAAAAGGTACATACCTTAATTAAAAAGTACTTCATCGCTAAAAAATGCTAACCATCGTCTGAGCCTTCAGCGAGTCATAATCGTTTCACAATAGTAACATCAAAGATCATTGATCAAAGATCACTGTGACAAATATAATAATATAGTAATATTGAAAAAGTCTGAAATACTATGAGAATTACTACATGTGACCTAGTGACACTAAGTGAGCGAATGCTGTCGGAAAAAGGGCGCCAATAGACTTGCTCAATGCAGGGTTGCCACAAACCTTCAATTTGTAAAAATCACAGTATCTGCGAAGTACAATAAAATGAGGTATGCCTGTAGAGATATTCTGATTCTAGCACTGCATAAATTTCACCCACAGAGAAACATTGAATTGCTTTATTTTCTAAGGCTCTAAAACCAAAAGGAGTTGGATTCTAACTAACAGTGAAGTACTTCGTAGGTTGATGTTGAGAGTGCAGAAATGAGAAAAAAATATTACTGTGCATGTGTAGAATACACAGCAGCCCTGGAGACAGGGCAGCCATGTTGCAGGGGATGCAGTGAGCACCCATCCCCACCGTCACCTCTCAAGTGACTGCAGACGTCCCAGCACTAGTGGACATCGGCTTCAAGAGCACTCATTGCCTGGTTGAGCTCGAGGTATTCAATGGGAGACCCAGAGAGGAGAGTGTTCCCACCCTGCTTAGTTTGGCACAATTTTTAGTGAGCATTAAAGTAATATTTCAGCACTACATACAGTGCTGGTTGTATATTTCACCTGAATAATATGTTACCTATTAAAAGAACCATGACCCCACAGATAGTATTACAAGACTTCTAATCTGATGTAGGTTGCTGTTATACCTGAGTTTATACACAGTTGTATGATTTAATGACCAGAATGATATTTGGGATCTGCAGTGTTGGTAGTCCTCCCAAAATATTTCCGAGTTGGCATGATAGAGCATGTAGTTGGAAGCATTTGGCTTTTTTGTCTGTTTGTTTTTGGCCATGCCATGCGGCTTGCAGGATCTCAGTTCCCCAACCACGGATTGAACCCGGGCCACGGCAGTGAAAGCCCGGAATCCTAACCATTAGGCCACCAGGAAACTCCCTGGAAGCATTTGTTTTTATTCTCCTCTCTTTTTAAGGGAATATAGGTTTCCCAGGAGGTGAGGAAAAAGCCTTCTTGGCCTTCTTACCCTTTCTTCCCTATATCCAGTAGCTCATCAAGCTGTTTAGTATAGAAAGCAGTGCTTGGAGGGATGGCCGTGCTAGCAAGAATGTTTACACAAAAGCATTAATAGCTGACTGTGTTTCAGATCCACTGTTTTACTCTGGCTTACAGGAGGGAGCAGTTAATAGTTCTCATGTGTTTGTGTGCCTGGGACTCACTGGGGATTTTGTTTAAAATGAGAATTTACAAGCTACATCAAAGTCCCTTTCCCCAGAGATTATAAAAGCTGGGGTTCAGGAAATGTCATTGCATTTTAAACTCCACATCTACACCATTGGTACTTGGTCTTGGCCAGATGTCACAACCACCTGAGGAACTAACAGTGAATGAATGAACTTTCCCTTAGAAATTCCAATTCAGATGCTCAGGGGTGGAGCCCAGCTGCATTTTATGGGAGTCCACCAGTGTATCTGAGGTATGGCGGGGGTTGAGAAAAACTGCTCCATAATAAAACTGCACAGGTCATAGAATAAAGCTGAGTAAGGAGAGCACTGACTGCATTGCCAAAGAATCCAGGTGAGGAGGAAGGGAGGGGATCATGTCAAACATGAAGTGTATGAAAGTAAGTCTCCAGCTCAGAAAACAGTTTTCCACTTGTTATGCAGATATTTTAATGTTGTGTATGTATAATCAGTTTGCTTAAGCCATAGCTAAGTTTTCTCATTTACATGAGAAAGTTTTGCTCCTTCTTCCATTGTACTTAGGATATTGAGATGACTTCCTGTGTATAAAATTCTTTTGGGAGTAAGTAATAATACCACTGGGTAGAGACTCATAATGTAGCGGCCTGAAAAAGTTAAAGCGTCTATTAAATAGTGGCCCAAACCTACTCAGTCCTCTGCAGTGCAGTCTACTTGTGGTCCAGTGTCTGTCATGGTATATTAACCTTGACTAGGGAAACGGGAACATTGGTCCTTGTTTCCTAGCTGTCTAGAAATGACATAAAAGTTAAAAAATCCTGTCTTTTTTTCTTCATGTAAAGTTAATTTTCTGAGAGATAAATTAAGGAACCTAATTAGCTTTTAGGCAAGACTAACAGAAATTGGAGTTATTACTGAAGAGATCTGTGACACTTTAGAATAGTTATGTAGATGTGTGTGCTGCAGTGTATGTAATTCCTTTGTGACACAGACATTTAATAATCTTTTTAACAGAGAATAATGTTATGTTGAAATTCACCATTCAATATTGCTATTTTAAAATATTCCCTAAAGGATTTCAGCCATTAATGTTTTTTAATAAAATAAGTGATTCTACATTATATCATTATTATATCATTATTGTTATTATTTCTTTTCATCTGAAAATTGGTTGAAGTTTTAAACATCAAGAAAAGAAAAAAATGCATAGTTCTCTAAGTTATTATGTCAAGGACAGTATAATATTTTCTGATTCTTACCTTGTTAAATGCTGTTTTTGGTATGCAAATTTTGAAGATTTCTCGGCATCAGATAATGTTGGAAATAGTACATCTTTTAAGAAAATCTTCGCACACTATAATCTTTTATATAAGAGACATCTTTTACAAGAATATAGACTTATAAATGATCAGATTTTATCTTGGCCTTTTCTATCTTCAACAGAGCATCAAGAAGAAAAATACGAACAAGCAGGAGATGAGTACGTACCTGAGGTTCATCGTCTCCCGCATGAAGGAGAGGGTGAGTCCTGTAAGGGGGGCTCTCAGAATCGCCCAGAATATATTTCACTCTGGCTTACTCCTTAAAAGTTAGTGACTGACAAGGAACAAATATGCATAGAGCAGTATGAGGGGTGGAAACCACTGCTGTCCCGTTTCTTTTGTGCAGTAAATAGTTCTATAAAAGGCTTTTAAATTTGTTTTGTCTTTGTTTTCAACTCAGGCATTTCTTTAGCTGTATTAGATTAGAAACATTTATATTTTAAAATTCCATTTATCAGAGTGAACATTTTCATTGATAATTAGTGTTTAAAATGAAATTGAATTTTCCAAAATAACTGTTCTTTCTATTCAAACCTTAAGGAATGCCACATTAAACTATAGTGCATGTACATTTTTCATTAAGTTCTAAAGTACTTGTTGTTTAGAAATTGATGTTTTACCCCTCTCTCTAGCCACGTTTAAACTGATGTGTCTCATGACCTTTCAGGCTATTGACCTTAATAAAAAGGGGAAGGACAACAAACACCCCATGTACCGGCGGCTGGTGCACTCGGCGGTCGACGTCCCTGCCATTCAGGAGGTAAAGCTCCCTGACAGCACAGCCCTGGTCGTGCACCTGCCGCCCTCCTGCCTGAGCAGCTGCCCTTGTGAATGGCATGCACTCCCTCTAGTGCTCTTTAGGGGTCATCTTTTAAGAGGCTTGGTTTTCAGCAGCCTGTTGATTCTTGACACTTGCTGCTTAAAGAAGATGTATTGTAGCCTGGTCAGTGTAATGTTCCAGATGTAATTAACATGTGGATGTGGTTTCCTAGTTTCAGAAGCAGTACTTAGGAGTTTCTCTCAAGGGAAGATTAGAACATAGAACTGATCTAGGATCTTGGGAAACACAATGACATGCACTTGAACAAAACAAAGTTTTAACTAGAAAACTTTATCCTTCTTTAATGAAGTTCTTATTTTTACCTACTCTAGCTGAGGATCGTTAATGGGTTTGTTAATATTTAATTACAAATTGCAGTAAAATGCAGTGAACACTTTGACCTGTTTCCAGTTAGCTTTGCAGATTTATTAATTCTGTACCTATGTATCGTTTTGAAGTTTTAAAATCTTATGGTTGGCCATAATTAGGGAGACCATAGGAATAATTTAATATCATCTTACTCCTTTCTTAACCTGCTTAATAGCTGAGGAAGAATGAAGGTGTATTATTTCAGTGGAAGAAAGGGATAAATGAAGGTTGTTCATAAAAACGAGCAATTTAAATTTTACCTCCTACCCCTAGATTGTGTGGCTTCAGGCATAGCCTCTTTTCCTAACTCTGAGCCTCTGAGAACAATGAAGAACTCAGCTGCCCTTCCTGCCCTCTCCCTGTGTGGCCCCTCCCCACGTTCTGCAATCTGATCCTGTTGGGTCCATGGAGCACACTGGCTGGGCTGATGGTGCCTTGTTAGCAAGTGCTGACCATGAGCGGAAGCACCATAAAGAAAATGAAGAGGAAGACATGATTTTCATGCTTTCAGGAGCTTACAGTCCAGACCAAAATACGAGCTATGATGGTGCTTGGGGACTGTGGGGTGCGGTTGTCCCCACCTGGGTATAGGCAGGTAGCCTGGGAGCGCTGCACAATGCCAAGGCCTGAGCACCTGCGAGCCCAAGACCATGAGAAGTTCAGGGTGGAATTCAGATATCAATATTCATAAAAGTGCCCTGTGACCCTTGATGCCAGACAGAACCATCATTTGCCTTGGTGCATAGAGGACCTCCTAGGACTTTAAAATTGTTTATACATCAGCACCTAATCCCAATTCAGAATTATAACCGTATCTTCTTTGTGATAACGGTAAACTGTCACAGAGGCTAACAGCTCTTTGTTCTTTCAATTTTTATTCTCTTGAGTTATAAAAATAGTAGATATGTAGTTAGGGTCTCATCAACCCCACTGACCAAAGCTTTCGTTATTTACAGTGCTTAGCAGCAGCTTTTGTTATTACAGAATGAGGTGTTCACGCTGCAGAGTTCATACTAGTAAATAAATATTGGGGACAACGTGGCTGCAGGATGTTGGCTCTGCACACTTCACCATCCTGTAATAGTCTAACTGCAGACGGAGTTGTGGGTTTCTTGTACGCACATTCTGTCAGTACCATGGGACACAGGAGTAGTCATAATGCCATTCTGGAAAATTTGCCTGTTTCCTACACTCTAACGCTGTAATGCTGACAGGTGTTTTCACCATTAACCCTTTGCCATTTTGTTGTTTTCCCTCTGCAGAAAGTGAACGAAGGGAAGTACCGAAGTTACGAAGAGTTCAAAGCTGATGCTCAATTGCTTCTCCACAACACAGTGATTTTCTATGGAGGTTGAATATTTTTTGTTTTTTTCTTTTGTGTAGTTTTTAAAAATTCATACCATTTACATTCCATGTTGAAAAATATCTTATATAAAATATTATATTAAAACAATACCTGAATGATCTGTAAGTAATAATGTTAGGGTTTAAACTTAAAAATATTTGGTAATGGAGTTATAGCTTATAGAATTGACTGGCCAAAAGCAGAACTCTAGTTACACTAAGTAATATTCATAGTTTTATATATAAACTTAGTTGAAAGGCTTTTTATAAGCACTTTGATTGCTTTTGATTTTCTGCATTAATATCCCCTCATTCAAAAGTAATGAAAGAGGTCCCTCTGTACCTAGAGTATTATGTTATATTGGATATAAAATTAAAGCTGCTGATAGCGTTTTCTTTTACTGCCTTAATTTTATTTTAAATACACGTTTTTTGTTTTAAATGGTATGTGTCCACTTTTGTTAAAAATGAAAGAAAATTTAAACGGCTGTATTAATTTTGATAGTCTTGTGTTTCTAGATCACTGGTAATAGATACCTGTCTTTAATTACAGCAGACAGTGAGCAAGCTGACATAGCAAGGATGCTCTATAAAGACACATGTCATGAGGTACTATCCATGCCTAATAACTAAACTCTTGCTATATTCCACATTAATCTATTTCAGAATTCCACTCTGATATGTACATTTTAATTTTGCCATTTTCTTTAAATATAATTTTATTTCCATGTATGACATACATGGGAAATAACGCAAACAGAAGGGGAAGAATTCTGGCAGAACTATTTTCAGAGAAATCCTGGGAGTTAGATTTAGTTACTAAGTAACTTCTACTAGTTAGAAGAAAAGGAAACTTTGTTCTCTCCTCTTTACCCTAAAGAGTATTAGTTATATAACTACATGTAAATGTGCTGCACTGGGCAGGCACTCAATAAACATTACCCTCTGCAAATGAAAGGTTCAAATTTGAGTTCTTACTACACTACACAGGCAAAAAAGCATCCAAACAACAGCATGCATATTTATACAATAAATGAAATATATATTTAGGGAAGGATTTTTTGGGTGGTCTTTCTTATTTGAAACACTCATCTATAACCATACTATCTTTGCAAAAGCATCTCAATTTATATAAAAAGTTTTGTTTCTTGATTCCATTTCACATATGACTTTTTAAAAATTCGTTAAACATGTTTATTGAGTGTCTACTGTGTGCTGTGTTAGGAGGAATAAAATGGGGATCAGGATGCTGGCTTCCTGCTCATACAGTTGCATTCTGAAGAGGGAGACTCAAGAAAAGGACAGACAAAATAGGTTTCTTTACAAGTTATAAAAAAATGTTATGAAAGAAAATAACACTAAGAGAATGAGGCAAAGTAGGGACTGCTTTTATTGGTAGCGGATATTTTATATGGGTAGATCAAGAGACATTTCTGAGGAAATAGCCTTTAATCTGAGTGCTGAACTGGAAAGGTATCAGTGAGGCTGGGGAAGCAGAGGTCAGATGCAGTGGTCCCCTAAGGAATCTGTCCTCTATTCCAAGTGCAATCTGGGACCTTCGGGAGGTTCCAAGAAGAAAGTGGCAGGCTCTTCTGGTATTATTCATTGGAAAATTAGAATTTTAAGCTTAAGGAACAAAACTGGAGACTGTATACATGAAAGAGAATGTTAATTTGCATGGATCTATTTTATATAGTTTTATGCATGTGTGTATTTTATGTAGGCTAAATAGTTGATTTTCTTCTTCAGCTGGATGAATTACAACTTTGCAAGAATTGCTTCTATTTATCAAATGCTCGTCCTGACAATTGGTTCTGCTATCCTTGTGTATGTAAAATTTTGAGATTTTTTTTTTAACCTCTTAAGTGTCTGATGTCTTATTTCCAATTTGCTTGAAGATTATAATCCTTCTAAATATTTTTCTTTGTGTCATAGTATGTATGGTTTTAATGAGTATAAAAACTGAAACATGGGGGAAACAACTTGGGATCAGTATCCATTTCTGACTTTAAAATGAGGACCCTCAAGAGTAGGAATAAACATTGAATCCCTTAATACATAAAGTAAAAATTTGCTTTTCCTCTCATTCTCTCACAAGAAATCTAAGTCTTTATATATACTTATAGCTGTGTGATTTCCCCTAAAATGGCATGATTTCAAGGAGTGTTCCAGGGGCAGCCGCCCACCGCTGGCCATGGTGTAAGAGCCTGCCTGAGAGCCCCTATTCTCCGAGATATTAGTGTGCTCCTCAGTCACTTGAGGGTCTCATTAAAGTTTGCATCTCCGACTTGATAGATCGGGAGGAAGGCCTAAAATTCTCCCATTTCTTATAGGCTCCCAGGGTTGGACTGTATTTCATGAAGCAAAGTTAGGGTGTTCTGTTTGCCACTGTTACACTGCTGGCTTCATTCCAGATGCCACAGGCTATCAAGAGATTCTTTTCACTGTCTTTTCTGCGAAATGAAGGTCCACATTGCTTATGCAAATTTTAATTTTTTTGGTGTTTTCCTTGGAGGCAAAATCAGTCAATCCTGGGGTGGGGGTAAATTCTGTGTGCTTAGGAGTTAGAAAAAAAATATTTTCAAAATTATGGATTATGCTTGACTGAGTAGTTCAGTATTAATGATATTCTTGTATTTAATACTTTAAAAGTAGTATGACAAGGTAAAACATTTTATTTCCAGATACCTAATCATGAACTGGTTTGGGCTAAAATGAAAGGTTTTGGATTCTGGCCGGCCAAAGTCATGCAGAAAGAGGACAATCAGGTTGACGTCCGCTTCTTCGGTCACCACCACCAGAGGTAAATCATGTGCAGCATCACCCCTGGGCCTCCAGGAGTCGTGGGGGGCGCCCAGTCCTGCTTTACCAGTGCTCTGTGGGCTTTGCCATTAGAAACTGTGTGAACTGTATTTCATTTTATTTTTTTATGAATTTATTTATTGTATTTATTTATTTTTGGCTGCGTTGGGTCTTTGTTGCTGTGCGCAGGCTTTCTCTAGTTGCAGCGAGCAGGGGCTACTCTTTGTTTCGGTGCATGGGCTTCTCATTGCGGTGGCTTCTCTTGTTGCAGAGCACAGGCTCTAGGCGTGCGGGCTTCAGTAGTTGTGGCTCACGGGCTCAGTAGTTGTGGCATGTGGGCTCAGTAGTTATGGTGCATGGGCTCAGTTGCTCCGCGGCATGTGGGACCTTCCCGGACCAGGGCTTGAGCCCGTGTCCCCTGCGTTGGCAGGTGGATTCTTAACCACTGTGCCACCAGGGAAGCCCTGAAGTGTATTTTAAATTAAAAAACAAATCAGCACATAACTTGACTGGGCACCTAACAGTGCTTTCTATACATGGTATTTCTAGGTGTATTTCAGATAATGGTTACTAAACAGGACAGTTTCAATAGCTGACTGTTGAGTTCAGAAGCGTGTTAATGGTGGGATTGAATCCATATTAGGAGTTAAGTGGAAGGTTTCTCAGGATGTGTTCATTTCATAGAATTGTAATATCATTACGGTAGTTTCAACTGTACTTTCAAGGTTCTGTCAAAGCCATAGACAAAAATAATCAACTGAGGAGTACAGGAGAGTGTCGATGTTATGATCTAAGAATGTACATGAGGGAAAAATTTGACTTAGTTTTTTGAATTTCATTAAATAAACAGTTAATTTAGAAAAATGAAGAATTCAGTTATTTTTAAAAAACATTCTACTAGATGAGAACAATCTGATAATCAGAATTTTCCTATATTTTCTTTTTTCACTAATTTTAAAACAACTTTATAGTATCTTCAACCATGAGTGGTATTTTATTAATAATATGAGTTTGTTTTATATCATTCAGTATATACTGTGCAGAAAATATTTTAAAAGAATAATTGAGCTGATTTACTTGGGTCCTTAGAGTAAGTTTGTCATCTGAAGAGGGAATTAAACCAGAAAATTACATTTCCAGAGTCTTCTTCCCCCAGACTTCTAATTTCTTGGAAGATTTTATCTAAAAAAATTATGGACAGATGGGACTCTAAGGACTTTATTTTAGAAAATAAAAGATCTACAATTTTACTATAAATACAGTTTTATTATGAATCTTTTTCATTTGCTTTTCCTGGTTACAATATAGCAGCAAGATATTTCAAGTGAATGATGGGGACATACCTTAAAAATGATACTCTATCATGTTAGAATAATTGATATATTAAAAAATGAACTCTATAAAAATAATAGTTTTAATTACTTAAGCAACATGTTATATACCAAGAAGAGATGGCCTATAAGGGCCCCCAGCTACAAGTTTTCATTAGTAAATACTTTAAAACTATTGTAAACATTTTTTAGTGTGCCATTCAGTGGCATTAAATACCACATTGTTATGCAGAGATCACTATGAATAAATACAATAAATATTCTTTAGCCATTTTATCATGTCTTTACACTTAGGTGGAAGAAAAAAAATTTAAGCAAATAAATGATTTTGGACTAGTCCCTCTGTATGCTCACACCAGAACATGCTGCTCCCTCCCTAGACCCTGAACCCTGAGCAGGTTGTAATGTTCAGGGAGCAGATGCCTGTGGTCCTGGTAAGTACAGGCAGGGTTTTCATAGGGTATGCAGGGTTCTTCCTGTCAGAGGAAAAAAAGTAGCTGATAGGGTCTGACTGTCAGCAGGGCTAAATCTGCTGCTGCCTGTAGTTGGAGGGAGCAATGGCACAGGGAAGAAAGAAAGGGGACATTTTGGGTTCATTTGCCATCATATCACTGAGCCATTTTATTGTGCATATATTCAGAGAATTCCAGATTGACAGATGTGTAGGTATAGCCAGATTCGATTTTACCTCTTTTTATTAAACTTACTGTAAAATTGTGGGGTGCAGTTTGCCTTTTATTTTTAGTGTAGGTCAGATTGCATGCTCAGTGATACTCTTTAAAACTGAAATCTGATTATCTACAATAATGGAGATGATTAAGAGAGAATAGGAATGTTTTTATGAATTGCATTGAGACGTAAGTCTCATGTTAAGAATAGATTCAGTTGATTAAATCAGTAGATTAAATTCAGTAGATTAAAGGCAGTGGCCATGTATGTAGAAGTGCCAACCTAATAATTAGGCACAGTGAGGACCCTCACTGGGTTCCAGCTGGTAGTAGATAAATGAATAAATTCAATAAATTCAGTAGATTAAATAGATTCAATAGACTAAATATATCCAAGGGGATAAGATTCTCTCCTAGGTCACAAGTTGATTCCAGGTAGTCAGCACTGCTTATAACAGAAATCTCTCTCAAAAAACATACTGGTTTTAAAAAGTGTTTTAATACTTTTATTGATTGACTGGTATGTAATAGGTGCTCAATAAACGTTTGTTGACTGAAAGAGTAAATATAATATAAATACAAGATCTAATGGTAAGGAACTCTTCCACAAGCAAAATTTTATTTGCACTCTTTTTCAAAGTGTAGTTTACTTTGGTTTCTAATAAAGCACTGTCAGATGATACTGTTAATGTAATATTTATAAATAAGTTCAAATTTAACAATTTCAGTTATCATTACCATATAACTATGGATTATTATATATTTAAAATGTGCTTTTAAATTCTAAAGCAAACAGCTTAGTTTGTACAAGCAAATTAGAAGTCTACATTTTTGTCTTTAGGCATATGTGCCGGGATTCAGTAAGATCCCTTCAGAACAGTCATAGGTCTAGAATTTCTGAAACTCCTAATAAGACTGAAAAGAGCAAATCTGTATATTCATAGTGCTGGATCCCAGCTTGTACCCTGTGCTTTAGAAAATGTCATACTAACTGTGGCTCACATGTCCTTATATTTTCTTATTTCATTTGTGACATCCCTTCTGCCTAGAAGTCCTCCCCTCATGTGGTCCCCGTTTAAATCTTACTCCTCCTTCAAGATGGAGCCCAAATGAAACCTGTGACCACTCACAGCCAAATGAAACCCTCTTCCTCTCCAGAGTACCCCAGAGTCACCTCAACTCTGTGCTGCACTGTTTTATCATTGTTTCTCAGTTAAAGGCAGTGGCAATGTATATAGAAGTGCCAAACTAATAAATTAGGCGCAGTGAGGACCCTCACTGGGTTCCAGCTGCTAATAATAGCTCTCCTTAACCCCATTTTGGCAGCACCTCTGCCAGCTGTCAAATGAGGTGGGAACAGTCAGTCATAGGTCCCATGCACTGTATGCTTTGTGGTGCCTTCCACTGGCACATGGTAAGCCCTGGTTGAGTTGGATACTAATTTAAGTCCAGTCAAGCAATTAGCACCCAGGAAAATTTTCTTAAGTTTCTAGCATTCTTCCCAATAGAACCAAATGTAGTTTTAAATCAACTTATGTGTTCGCAGTTGAGTACTTGGTTGCTGAATGATACAAACGGTTTTCCATTTGTTGGTCATGGTTCATCTGATGAATAGGGATGTGATGACTTACTAGATAATAGTTGTTAGATGCCCTCATTTTGTATGTAAGTGTCTCATGAAAATTTCTGGGCATTTACAAATGATTCTATAGTTCTAACATGCAAATAGCTAGATTTTGAATAATTTACAGTATTCAAAACAATGAGATATTGAACATTTTAAAAAGAGCTGTGAATCACTCCCATTCTGAGAACTTTGCCTTGATAAATGTGAAAAACAAATGTCACTTCACCTATTTTCTACTTGGTAAGAGTTTTTATTCAAGCCACAAATTGTACTTTACAATTGGTAGACTTTCTACCATTTTGGAAATTTCTTCTTTTTTTTTGATGTGGACCATTTTTAAAGTCTTTATCGAATTTGTTAAGATATTGCTTCTGTTTTATGTTTTGGGTTTTTGGCCACGAGGCATGTGGAATCTTAGCTCCCCGTGTGTTGGAAGGCCAAGTCTCAACCACTGGACGGCCAGGGAAGTCCCTCCCATTTTGGAAATTTCTAACCATCCCTTTCAATGTTGTTCACAGGGCCTGGATTCCTTCTGAAAACATACAGGACATCACAGTCAACGTTCACCGGCTGCATGTTAAGCGCAGTATGGGCTGGAAGAAGGCCTGTGATGAGCTGGAGCTGCATCAGCGCTTCCTTCGTGAAGGGAGGTTTTGGAAGTCTAAGAATGAGGACCGAGGGGAGGAGGAGGCAGAATCCAGCATCTCCTCTACCAGTAATGAGCAGGTGAGAGGCACCAGTGAGAGCCTGTCGGTTCTTGTTCTGAATGTGCAGGTGTCAGCGCACACTCCTCACTGGAATGAGCAGATTCTGACTTTCTTCTTCCTTTCGTGTAACATTTGTAAAGTGCTCTGCAAAAGAAACCAGAAACATTTCCAATACAGGGGAGCCACCACCAACCCTGATCCTGACTCTACCAGCATATTAGCTCTTTCAAGCCCTCGGCCCAGAGGAATCATTCTGTGAGTGCCAACCACGTGGTCCTGAAAGAGCTAATGCGAAAGGGAACAAGTGCTCACCCCTGACCTGTGGGTCCCTGGCTAGTCTTAGCAGCAGAGAAGTGTTTCATAGTGTCGGGAATAATGTGCTGTTACTTTTATGATGCCCACAGCTAAAGGTCACTCAAGAACCGAGAACAAAGAAAGGACGACGTAATCAAAGTGTGGAACCCAAAAAAGAAGTAAGTTGCCTGCCTTGCAGTGTCCAGGTGGCAATTGAAACAGGAAATATTTTCACAGTTGTGATCAAGGCAGTGCTCCTCACAGGTCCTTGCGAAAAGCATTGCTGTCAGTCAACCTGTAGCAACCAAGATGGACCCAGTCTTCCCACTGTTCCCGTCATAGAGTAACACACGGGAGCTGCAAGTCTCCTTACCAGTTAAACAGCGGTGACCACGGCTGGCTAAGTGGGAGGGCACTTTGCTGTATTTTCTAGAACTCTGATATCTTCTCATAGTACTAATAAAAAACAAAGTGTTTATCCAACAAATCAATGAGGCCAACATTTAAAAACTAGAGGAAACTATGGCTGAGCTCAGCCTTTTAAAATTATATAATCCATGCATATTTTAAAATCAGGTGTAAATATGGGCAAAATCCTACCAGATATTCAGTGAGAAGTGGTTTAGGGTATTTGTTAAAGAATCTAAACCAAAGAAGTGACTATAAATTGATAATGATTTTGTACGACAAATTTTTTTGTTTAGTCTGTTTTGAAAAGAAAAAACAATATTGATATGTAATTGTAAATGACGTTCCTGTTTAGAATTATTGTACCTACTAATTGCATGTGTTTTAAATTTTTAAAAATTAGTTTATTTTTAATTGTAAAATACACAAAACAATTTTCCATTTTCTTACATTGTGTTTGAACTGCAGTTTTTTATATGGCTATTTATGTATATCACTCTGCTTTTCTCCTAATAGAGCTTGCTCTTGAACTAGTGAATTCTATAGCACTTTCCTTATCCTTTAGGAACCAGAGCCTGAAACAGAAGCAGTAAGTTCCAGCCAGGAAATCCCCACGATGCCTCAGCCAATCGAAAAAGTTTCTGTATCAACTCAGACCAAGAAGTTAAGTGCCTCTTCACCAAGAATGCTGCATCGAAGCACCCAGACCACCAGTGACGGAGTGTGTCAAAGCATGTGCCACGACAAATACACCAAAATTTTCAATGACTTTAAAGACCGAATGAAGTCTGATCACAAGCGAGAAACTGAAAGAGTTGTACGAGAAGCTCTAGAAAAGGTAACGCAGCCTCCACTGCCAGTGTTGCCTTCAGACGTCTGGGCAGGATAAGTGAATAGTCTTCCTATTGTGGTTTAGCTTCTGTCACTGAGGCATCAACCAGGTAGCTGCTTTTTAAAACTAGGACTATAATAAAATATCTTTTTATAATATTTTAATTAACAGTAGCACTTTTCTCATCTAAAATATTTTATAGCCCTTAATGAAATAAAGGGAAGAGGTACATCAGTTAAGTAGAAACTATGTATTAAGGTTTTGCTTAATGGTCTGTGTAAATTATGAGCTGACATATTGTGGGTTAACTTTTTTTTTCATTTCAGCTGCGTTCTGAAATGGAAGAAGAAAAAAGACAAGCTGTAAATAAAGCTGTAGCAAATATGCAGGGTGAGATAGACAGAAAATGTAAGCAAGTAAAGGAAAAGTGTAAAGAAGAATTTGTAGAAGAAATCAAGAAGCTAGCAACCCAGCACAAACAACTAATTTCTCAGACCAAGAAGAAGCAGTGGGTAAATACCACTATTTTCTTAGAATCTGATTTCTAAAAAATATATCATAGGTATGATGAAAATTAATTCAGAAAGATATATATGGCATATGCAAAAATTACTCCTGAAATAAGTTCTGATGTGAAATTGTCAACTTTAATTAACTAAAAAAATTTTTTTAAAACTCCAGATCCCACATTACTGAGTATTGCTCAGGATTATTTTGTTAAATTGAGATTATGATACTTTGGGACATAACATATTTAGTATAACTGATTTATATAACTTTTCCATCTATGCAAGTATTTTATTTTGATAAGTGGGCTGGCCCTGACTTTTGCTGGTAACTCCTGACAGGTAATATCTAACTTGTAAAATTGTAAATGTAAGTATCGTAATAGCAAACTAAGGATTTTCAGATTTTACTGCACTTAACATTTATACATTAGATTCTAGTAAAGAAATCGATTACTTTTACTTTATGATAGTAACATCTCACGGGTCTCTAACTTAACTGAAAAACTGACAGATGTTCATTTTTTATGTCCTGTTTGTGACTCCTATCTTCCGCTCAGATCAGCAGCTTCTGAGCATACAGATGTTTCTCTGCCAAATGACTGAGCTATGTGAACAAAGTTTTGTTCCCAAAAGCTCATAGCTTGCTTTTAATTTTGATGAATTACTGTATGAAGTTTTGGATTCTTCATTTGATCCAGACTACATTCTGAAAAGAGTCTTTAAATATATGTAAATGTTTCATGAGGGAAAATAAACATTTTTAAATTTTTGATGAAGATTTGACAAGAAGGAAAAGAAAAACAGATATAACTTAGAAGAATATATGAAGATAACTTAGAAGGAAAAACAGATGAATGATGAAATATAAATATCACTAGATCGAATTATTAAGGTGTGCTCAAGATCTTATCAAGCAGAATGCCCCAACACCATGTCTGTAATTCTGTCTTCATGCAAAGATGAGAGAAAGCTAGAAAGTAGACACTAGACTTATAAGGGGAAGTTCCCATAAGTTTACTCATGAATCAAGGAAATGGGAAGAGGTGGCTAAAGTAAAGAGTTATAATACTGCTTTTTATAACATTTTACCATTGATGAAATAGCTGAATTATTATACCTATTTGATTCCACATATAAATGATACCATGCGATATTTGACTTATTTTACTTAGCATAATACCCTTGAGGCCCATCCATGTTGTCCCAAAGGGCAGCATTTCCTTCCTAACTCGTGGCTGAATAACCTTCCAGTGTGTGTGTGTGTGTGTGTGTGTGTGTGTGAGTGTAGTAGTATATATACATACATCACACTACGTTTTCCTTAATCTGTTCATCCATTGATGGACATGTAGGTTGTATATAGATATCTTGCCTATTGTGAATATGCTTCAGTGAACGCTGGAGCACAGATATCTTTTCGATACCCTGTTTTCATTTCCTTTGGGTAAATACCCAGAAATGGAATTGCTGGATAGTATGGTAGTTTTATTTTTAACTTTTTGAGGAACCTCCATACTATTTTCCATCATGGCTGCACCAGTTTACATTCCCATCAACAGTGCACAAGAGTTCCCTTTTCTCCACATCCTCACCAACACTTGTCTTTTTTTATGATGGCCATTCTAACAGGTGTGAGGTGATATATCACTGATACTGATTAGCATTTCCCTGGTGATTGGTGATGTTGAGCTGTTTTTATGTATCTGTTGACCATTTGTATATCTTCCTTGGAAAAATATCAATTCAGGTCCTCTGCCTTTTTTTTTTTTTTGCGGTACGCGGGCCTCTCACTGTTGCAGCCTCTCCTGTTGCAGAGCACAGGCTCCGGACGCGCAGGCTCAGCGGCCATGGCTCACGGGCCCAGCCGCTCCGTGGCATGTGGGATCTTCCCGGACCGGGGCACGAACCCGTGTCCCCTGCATCGGCAGGCAGACCCTCAACCACTGCGCCACCTCTCTGCCTATTTTTTGATTGGGTTATTGGGAGTTTTTTTTTTCCACTGAGTTGTATGAGTTCTTTATGTATTTTGGATATTAATCTCTTATGGGATATGTGGTTTGCAAATATTTTTTCCTATTTCAAGGTTGCCGTTTTATTTTGTTGCTGGTTCTCTTTGCTGTGCAGAAGCTTTTTAGTTTGATGTAGCCCCACTTTTTATTTTTACTTTTGTGGCCTTTACTTTTGGTGTCAAACAAAAAAAAAAATCATTGCCGAGACCAATGTCCAGGAGCTTACCCCCTATGTTTTCTTCTAGGAGTTTTATGGTTTCAGGTCTTGCGTTAAAGTCTTTAATCCATTTTGAGTTGATTTTTGTGTATGGTGTAAGATAGCAGTCCAGTTTCATTCTTTGGCACATCATTGCCCAAGTTTTCTCAATACCACTCATTGAAGAGACTGTCCTTTCCCCATTGTATACTCTTGGCTCCTTTGTCATAAATTAATAGACCATGTTTGCATAGGTTTATTTCTGGGCTCTCTATTCTATTCCATTAATCTATGTGTCTGTTTTTATTGGTTTGTTTTTTACATCTTTATTGGAGTATAATTGCTTTACAATGGTGTGTTAGTTTCTGCTTTATAACAAAGTGAATCAGTTATACATATACATATGTTCCCATATCTCTTCCCTCTTACATCTCCCTCCCTCCCACCCTCCCTATCCCACCCCTCTAGGTGGTCAAAAAGCACCGAGCTGATATCCCTGTGTTATGCGGCTGCTTCCCACTAGCTATCTACCTTACGTTTGGTAGTGTATATATGTCCATGCCTCTCTCTCGCTTTGTCACAGCTTACCCTTCCCCCTCCCCATATCCTCAAGTCCATTCTCTAGTAGGTCTGTGTGTTTATTCCTGTCTTACCCCTAGGTGCTTCATGACATTTTTTTTTCTTAAATTCCATATATATGTGTTAGCATACGGTATTTGTCTTTCTTTTTCTGACTTACTTCACTCTATATGACAGACTCTAGGTCTATCCACCTCATTATAAATAGCTCAATTTCGTTTCTTTTTATGGCTGAGTAATATTCCATTGTATGTATATGCCACATCTTCTTTATCCATTTATCCAATGATGGACACTTAGGTTGTTTCCATCTCCGGGCTATTGTAAATAGAGCTGCAATGAACATTTTGGTACATGACTCTTTTTGAATTATGGTTTTCTCAGGGTATATGCCCAGTAGTGGGATTGCTGGGTCATATGGTAGTTCTATTTGTAGTTTTTTAAGGAACTTCCATATTGTTCTCCACAGTAGCTGTATCAATTTACATTCCCACCAACAGTGCAAGAGGGTTCCCTTTTCTCCACACCCTCTCCAGCATTTATTGTTTCTAGATGTTTTGATGATGGCCATTCTGACTGGTGTAAGATGATACCTCATTGTAGTTTTGATTTGCATTTCTGTAATGATTAATGTAGTTGAGCATTCTTTCATGTGTTTGTTGGCAGTCTGTATATCTTCTTTGGAGAAATGTCTATTTAGGTCTTCTGCCCATTTTTGGATTGGGTTGTTTTTTTGTTGTTGAGCTGCATGAGCTACTTATAAATTTTGGAGATGAATCCTTTGTCAGTTGCTTCATTTGCAAATATTTTCTCCCATTCTGAGGGTTGTCTTTCGGTCTTGTTTATGGTTTCCTTTGCTGTGCAAAAGCTTTGAAGTTTCATTAGGTCCCATTTGTTTATTTTTGTTTTTATTTCCATTTCTCTAGGAGGTGGGTCAGAAAGGATCTTGCTGTGATTTATGTCATGGAGTGTTCTGCCTATGTTTTCCTCTAAGAGTTTGATAGTTTCTGGCCTTACATTTAGGTCTTTAATCCATTTTGAGCTTATTTTTGTGTATGGTGTTAGGGAGTGATCTAATCTCATACTTTTACATGTACCTGTCCAGTTTTCCCAGCATCACTTATTGAAGAGGCTCTCCTTTCTCCACTGTACACTCCTGCCTCCTTTATCAAAGATAAGGTGACCATATGTGCGTGGGTTTATCTCTGGGCTTTCTATCCTGTTCCATTGATCTATATTTCTGTTTTTGTGCCAGTACCATACTGTCTTGGTTACTGTAGCTTTGTAGTATAGTCTGAAGTCAGGGAGCCTAATTCCTCCAGCTCCATTTTTCGTTCTCAAGATTGCTGTGGCTATTTGGGGTCTTTTGTGTTTCCATACAAATTGTGAAGTTTTTTGTTCTAGTTCTGTGAAAAATGCCAGTGGTAGTTTGATAGGGATTGCATTGAACCTGTAGATTGCTTTGGGAAGTAGAGTCATTTTCACAATGTTGATTCTTTCAATCCAAGAACATGGTATATCTTTCCATCTATTTGTATCATCTTTAATTTCTTTCATCAGTGTCTTATAATTTTCTGCATGTAGGTCTTTTGTCTCCTTAGGTAGGTTTATTCCTAGATATTTTATTCTTTTTGTTACTATGGTAAATGGGAGTGTTTTCTTGATTTCACTTTCAGATTTTTCATCATTAGTGTATAGGAATGCAAGAGATTTCTGTGCATTAATTTTGTATCCTGCAACTCTACCAAATTCATTGATTAGCTCTAGTAGTTTTCTGGTAGCATCTTTAGGATTCTCTATGTATAGTATCATGCCATCTGCAAACAGTGACAGCTTTACTTCTTCTTTTCCGACTTGGATTCCTTTTATTTCCTTTTCTTCTCTGATTGCTGTGGCTAAAACTTCTAAAACTATGCTGAATAAGAGTGGTGAGAGTGGGCAACCTTGTCTTGTTCCTGATCTTAGTGGAAATGCTTTCAGGTTTTCACCATTGAGGATGATGTTGGCTGTGGGTTTGTCATATATGGCCTTTATTATGTTGAGGAAAGTTCCCTCTATGCCTCTTTTCTGCAGGGTTTTTAATCATAAACGGGTGTTGAATTTTGTCGAAAGCTTTCTCTGCATCTATTGAGATGATCATATGGTTTTTCTCCTTCAATTTGTTAATATGGTGTATCATGTTGACTGACTTGCATATATTGAAGAATCCTTGCATTCCTGGAATAAACCCCACTTATCATGGTGTATGATCCTTTTAATGTGTTGTTGGATTCTGTTTGCTAGTATTTTGTTGAGGATTTTTGCATCTGTGTTCATCAGTGATATTGGCCTGTAGTTTTCTTTCTTTGTGACATCCTTGTCTGGTTTTGGTATCAAGGTGATGGTGGCCTTGTAGAATGAGTTTGGGAATGTTCCTCCCTCTGCTATATTTTGGAAGAGTTTGAGAAGGATAGGTGTTAGCTCTTCTCTAAATGTTTGATAGAATTCGCCTGTGAAGCCATCTGGTCCTGGGCTTTTGTTTGTTGGAAGATTTTTAATCACAGTTTCAATTTCAGTGCTTGTGATTGGTCTGTTCATATTTTCTATTTCTTCCTGATTCAGTCTTGGCAGGTTGTGCATTTCTAAGAATTTGTCCATTTCTTCCAGGTTGTCCATTTTATTGGCATAGAGTTGCTTGTAGTAATCTCTCATGATCTTGTATTTCTGCAGTGTCAGTTGTTACTTCTCCTTTTTTCATTTCTAATTCTATTGATTTGAGTCTTCCTTTTTTTCTTGATGAGTCTGGTTAATGGTTTATCAATTTTGTTTATCTTCTCAAAGAACCAGCTTTTAGTTTTATTGATCTTTGCTATCATTTCCTTCATTTCTTTTTCATTTATTTCTGATCTGAACTTTATGATTTCTTTCCTTCTGCTAGCTTTGGGGGCTTTTTGTTCTTCTTTCTCTAATTGCTTGAGGTGCAAGGTTAGGTTGTTTATTCGAGATGTTTCCTGCTTCTTAAGGTGGGCTTGTATTGCTATGAACTTCCCCCTTAGAACTGCTTTTGCTGCATCCCATAGGTTTTGGGTCGTCGTGTCTCCATTGCCATTTGTTTCTAGGTATTTTTTGATTTCCTCTTTGATTTCTTCAGTGAGCACTTTGTTATTAAGTAGTGTATTGTTTAGCCTCCATGTGTTTGTATTTTTTACAGATCTTTTCCTGTAATTGATATCTAGTCTCATAGCATTGTGGTCGGAAAAGATACTTGAAACAATTTCAATTTTCTTAAATTTACCAAGGCTTGACTTGTGATCCAAGATATGATCTATCCTGGAGAATGTTCCATGAGCACTTGAGAAAAATGTGTATTCTGTTGTTTTTGGATGTTATGTCCTATAAATATCAATTAAGTCCATCTTGTTTAATGTATCATTTAAAGCTTGTGTTTCCTTATTTATTTTCATTTTGGATGATCTGTCCATTGGTGAAAGTGGGGTGTTAAAGCCCCCTACTATGAATGTGTTACTGTCGATTTCCCCTTTTATGGCTGTTAGTATTTGCCCTATGTATTGAGGTGCTCCTATGTTGGGTGCATAAATATTTACAATTGTTATATCTTCTTCTTGGATCAATCCCTTGATCATTATGTAGTGTCCTTCTTTGTCTCTTCTAATAGTCTTTATTTTAAAGTCTATTTTGTCTGGTATGAGAATTGCTACTCCAGCTTTCTTTTGGTTTCCATTTGCATGGAATATCTTTTTCCATCGCCTTACTTTCAGTTTGTATGTGTCTCTAGGTCTGAAGTGGGTCTCTTGTAGACAGCATATGTATGGGTCTTGTTTTTGTATCCATTCAGCCAATCTGTGTCTTTTGGTGGGAGCGTTTAGTCCATTTACATTTAAGGTAATTATCGATATGTATGTTCCTATTCCCGTTTTCTTAATTGTTTTGGGTTCATTATTGTAGGTCTTTTCCTTGTGTTTCTTGCCTAGAGAAGTTCCTTTAGCAGTTGTTGTAAAGCTGGTTTGGTGGTGCTGAAGTCTCTCAGCTTCTGCTTGTCTGTAAAGGTTTTAATTGCTCCATCAAATCTGAATGAGATCCTTGCTGGGTAGAGTAATCTTGGTTGCAGGTTTTTCTCCTTCATCACTTTAAATATGTATTGCCAGTCCCTTCTGGCATGCAGAGTTTCTGCTGAAAGAACAGCTGTTAACCTTATGGGGATTCCCTTGTGTGTTATTTGTTGTTTTTCCCTTGCTGCTTTTAATATGCTTTCTTTGTATTTAATTTTTGACAGTTTGACTAACATGTGTCTTGGTGTATTTCTCCTTGGATTTATCCTGTATGGGACTCTCTGTGCTTCCTGGACTTGATTAACTATTTCCTTTCCCATATTAGGGAAGTTTTCAACTATAATCTCTTCAAATATTTTCTCAGTCCCTTTCTTTTTCTCTTCTTCTTCTGGAACCCCTATAATTCGAATGTTGGTGCGTTTAATGTTGTCCCAGAGGTCTCTGAGACTGTCTTCAGTTCTTTTCATTCTTTTTTCTTTATTCTGCTCTGCAGTAGTTATTTCCATTATTTTATCTTCCAGGTCACTTATCCGTTCTTCTGCCTCAGTTATTCTGCTATTGATCCCTTCTAGAGTATTTTTCATTTCATTTATTGTGTTGTTCATCGTCGTTTGTTTCATTTTTAGTTCTTCTAGGTCCTTTTAAATGTTTCTTGCATTTTGTCCATTCTATTTCCAAGATTTTGGATCATCTTTACTATCATTATTCTGAATCCTTTTTCAGGTAGACTGCCTATTTCCTCTTCATTTGTTAGGTCTGGTGGGTTTTTATCTTGCTCCTTCATCTGCTCTGTGTTTTTCTGTCTTCTCATTTTGCTTATCTTAGTGTGTTTGGGGTCTCCTTTTTGCGGGCTGCAGGTTCGTAGTTCCCGTTGTTTTTGGTGTCTGTCCCCAGTGGCTAAGGTTGGTTCAGTGGGTTGTGTAGGCTTCCTGGTGGAGGGGACTAGTGCCTGTGTTCTGGTGGATGAGGCTGGATCTTGTCTTTCTGGTGGGCAGGTCCACATCTGGTGGTATGTTTTGGGGTGTCTGTGGACTTATTATGATTTTAGGCAGCCTCTCTGCTAATTGGTGGGGGTGTGTTCCTGTCTTGCTAGTTGTTTGGCATAGGATGTCCAGCACTGTAGCTTTGGTTGTTGAGTGAAGCTGGGTGCTAGTGTTGAGATGGAGATCTCTGGGAGATTTTTGCCGTTTGATATTATGTGGAGCTGGGAGGTCTCTTGTGGATCAGTGTCCTGAAGCTGGCTCTCCCACCTCAGAGGCACAGCACTGACTCCTGGCTCCAGCACCAAGAGCCTTTCATCCACATGGCTCAGAATAAAAGGGAGAAAAAGTAGGAAGAAAGAATTAGTAGAAGTAGAAAGAAAGAAAGGAGGGAGGAAGGAAGGAAGGAGAGAAGGAAGGAAAAAAAGAAGATAAAGTAAAATAAAATAAGATAAAATATGTCATTAAAATAAAATTATTAAGGAAAAAACGGATGGATAGAACCCTAGGACAAATGGTGGGCGCAAAGCTATACAGACAAAATCTCACACAGAAGCATACACATACACACAAAAAGAGGAAAAGGGGAAAAAATCATAAATCTTGCTCTCAAAGTCCACCTCCTCAATTTGGGATGATTCGTTGTCTATTCATGTATTCCACAGATGCAGGGTACATCAAGTTGATTGTGGAGCTTTAATCCGCTGCTGGGAGAGATTTCCCTTTCTCGTCTTTGTTCTCAGCTCTCAGGGGCTCAGCTTTGGAGTTGGCCCCGCCTCTGCATATAGGTCTCCGGGGGGCGTGTGTTCTTCGCTCAGACAGGACGGGGTTAAAGGAGCCGCTGCTTTGGGGACTCTGGCTCACTCAGGCCGGGGGGAGGGAGGGGCACGGAGTGTGGGGCGAGCCGGCGGCAGAGGCCGGCATGACGTTGCACCAGCCTGAGGCGAGTCGTCCGCTCTCCCAGGGGAGTTGTTCCTGGATCCCGGGACCCTGTCAGTGGTGGGCTGCACAGCCTCCCTGGAAGCGGGGTGTGGATAGTGACCTGTGCTCGCACACAGGCTTCTTGGTGGCGGCAGCAGCAGCCTTAGCGTCTCATGCCCGTCTCTGGGGTCCGCGCTTTTAGCCGCGGCTCACGCCCATCTCTGGAGCTCCTTTAAGCAGCGCTCTTAATCCCCTCTCCTCGTGCACCAGGAAACAAAGAGGGAGGAAAAAGTCTCTTGCCTCTTCGGCAGGTCCAGACTTTTCCCCGGACTCCCTCCCGGCTAGCTGTGGCACACTAGCCCCCTGCAGGCTGTGTTCACGCCGCCAACCCCAGTCCTCTCCCGGCGCTTCAAATGAAGCCGGAGCCTCAGCTCCCAGCCCTGCCCGCCCTGGAGGGTGAGCAGACAAGCCTCTCGAGCTGGTGAATGCCGGTCGGCCCTGATCCTGTGCGGGAATGTCTCCGCTTTGCCCTCCGCACCCCTGTTGCTGCGCTCTCCTCCGCGGCTTCGAAGCTTTACCCCTGCGCCACCCGCAGTCTCCACCCGCGAAGGGGCTTCCCAGTGTGTGGAAACCTTTCCTCCTTCTCGGCTCCCTCCCACTGGTGCAGGTCCCATCCCTATCCTTTTGTCTCTGTTTATTCTTTTTTGCCCTACCCAGGTACGTGGGGGGGTTTCTTGCCTTTTGGGAGGTCTGAGGTCTTCCGCCAGCATTCAGTAGGTGTTCTGTAGTTGTTGTTCCACATGTAGATTTATTTCTGGTGTATCTGTCGGGAGGAAGCTGATCTCCGCGTCTTACTCTTCCGCCATCTTCCTGGAACCCCCCGCTTCTGAATAACTAGGCTTTAAAATGCTTAGGCCCTGGATTCTACCTCAGCAAGTTTCTGCCTAAAACTGAATCTATGTGTCTGTTTTTATGCCAAACCATACTGCTTTTATTTATACCCATTTTTTTAGATAGGAATTTGAGGCTTATCAGATTAAACAGAGTGACTAGAAACCTGGTCGGTAGCGCTGGGACTCACCCTCCTAAGCTACTTCTGCTCGTATGTCGATTCTAGTAGACTGGTAAAAGATTTAGAAGTATTCTTGTATTATAGTTTTTCTTGTATTATAGTTAAATCTTACATTATTGTAAGAAGCAGTACAGTACTGTAGGACAAGAGAGTATGTAGGTAAATCAGATACCCAAAAAGTGGATGTTAAGATGGCATACAATCAAGAGAAACATAGTAAGAATGATACATCCTTTAAATATATTCACAAAGAAAGGCAGAAATACAAAATGAATGCATTAAGTAATAGAAAGGATGGTGCTGCCTGAAGTATTATCTTAGGATGAGGAAACTAAGAAGTTAAATAAACGTGGTCTGAACTCACTTGATTAATTAGTACAGATCTAAGATTCAAAACCAAATCTGACTATTACAGCTACTTCCAAAATTAAAACATGCTATCCACACTTTTTAAATAGTAACCTCACTGAAGTCACAATTGCTGACATAGTAAAATCACAGGAAATATACCAGAGTACTACTGACATTTGGACCAAAAAATTGGGGACACTCCTGTGCACCGTAGGATGTTTAGCAGCAGCTAAGCCTCTATCCCCACCCCGAGTGATGACAATCAAAACTTCTCCAGACGTTGCCCCATAAGATGAAGGCTGAGAATTAACCACTGGTTTTAGACCATAAGTGACCTTGATAATAGCACATTCAGTGGCAAGGCACGGGTGAAAGACTGCAGTGGGCTTAAAAAAGAGGGGAAGAGAATACTCTGAAATAACAAGTGTAGGTAATTCTTCCAAGATGTTTGGGAAGGGGAGCAGAAAAATGGGGGTGGTAGATGGAAAGAAATATGAGGTGAAGAGCCTTTTTAAAAAACTGTGGTAAAATAAATTTACTATCTTAATCATTTTTAAGTTTACAGTTCAGTGCTATTAAATACATTCATGTTGTGCAACATCACTGCCATCTTATTCCCATAACTTCTTTCACCCTGTAAAATGGAAACTCTTTACCTATTAAACAGTCACTCCCTGTTCTCCCCTCCCCCAGCCCCTGGTAACTACCATTCTACATTGTATCTGTGACTGTGACTACTGCTGGCACCTCTTATAAGTGGATCACACAGTCTTTTTAGGACTGGCTGATTTAACTTAGCATAATGGCACCGAGTTTCATCCATGTTGCAGTATATTGCAGAAGTTTCTCCCCTTTTAAGGCTGAATAGTACTCCAGTGCATGTATATACCACGTTTTTGCTTATCCATTTACCCACTGATGGTCAGTTGGGTTACTTTCATGGTTTAGCTATTGTGAATAATGCTTCTATAAACATGGGTGTACAAATATCTCTTTGAGATCCTGCTTTCAGTTCTTCTGGGCATATACCCAGAGTGGAATTGCATGGTTATATGGTAATTACGTTTTAAATTTTTTGAGGAACCACATGCTGTTTTCCACAGCAGTTGTACCATTTTACATTCCCACATGACAGTGCACCAGGGTTCCAATTTCTCTACATCCCCACCAACTCTTGTTTTATTTTGATAGTACTCATACAAATAGGTGTGAGGTGGTGTTTCACTGTAGTTTTGATTTGCATTTCCCTAATGACTGGTGATGTTGAGCATCTTTTCATGTGATTATTGGCATTCCTGTATCTTTGATAAATGTCTATTCAAGTCCTTTGCCCATTTTTTGAGTTGAGTCTTAGGAGTTCTCCATATATTCTGGATATTAATCCCTTTTCAGATACATGATTTGCAAATATTTTCTCCCATTCTGTGGGTTGCTTTTTTATTCCATGGATAATTTTCATAAAGTGCCATTTGTCTATTTTTTTCTTTGTTAACTGTGCCTTTGGTGTCATATCCAAAAATTCATTGCCAAATCCAGCATCATGAAGTTTTTGTCCTTTGTTTTCTTCTAAGAGATTTATTGTCTTAGATCTTACAATAAGATCTTAGAATTATGTCCTTGACCCATTTTGAGTTAATTTTTGTATATGGTGTTAGGTAAGGGTCCAACTTCATTCTTTTGTATGTGGATATCCAGATTTTCCAGCATCCTTCATTGAAAAGACTATCTGTTCCCCATTAAACGGTCTTGGCACCCTCATCAAAAAACAATTGACCATATATATGTTTATTTCTGTGCTCTCTATTCTGTTCCATTGGTCAGTATGTCTGTCTTTACGCCAGTACTTCACAGGTTGGATTAATGTAGATTTGTAGTAAGTATTGAAATCAGGATGTATAATTCCTCCAGATTTGTTTTATTTTTTCAAGATTGTTTTGGCTATTTGGGGTCCCTTGAGGTTCCATATGAAAATGTGGGTGGGTTTTTCAATTTCTACTAAAATGTCACTGGGATTTTGATAGGGATTGCATTGAATCTTCAGATCACTTTCAGTAGTACTGACATTTTAACAATATTAAGTCTTCTAATCCATGAACGTGGCATGTGTTTCCATTTATTTATGTTGTCTTTAATTTCTTTTAATTCTCATTGTATAAGTCTTTCATCTCCTTGGTTAAGTTAATTCATAAGTATTTTGGTTTTTTTAGGCTGTTTTAAATAGAATTGTTTTCGTAATTTGCTCTTGAGATTGTTCATTGTTTGTGTATAGAAATGCAGTTGATTTTAGTGTATCGACTTTGTATCCTGCTCCTTTGCCAAATTCCTCTTTTAGTTCTAGCAGCTTTGTTCTGGAGTCTTCAGGGTTTCTACATATAAGATCATATCATATGCAAAGATAATTTTACTTCTTCCTTTACAATTAGCATGCCTTTGATTTCTTGTTTGCCTAAGTGCTCTGGCTAGGACTTCTAGTACTATATTGAATAGAAGTGGTGAAAGTGGGCATCTTTGCGTTGTTCCTGATCTTTGAGTATGATGTTTGCTGTGTGTTTTTCATATGTGGCTTTTATTATGTGGAGGTAGGTAGTTTCCTTCTGTTCCTGTTTGTTGAGTGTTTTTATCATGAATGCGTGCTGAATTTTGTCAGATGTTTTTCTTCACTTACTGAGGTGACCATGTGGTTTTTCCTTCGTTATGTTGATGTGGCATATTACACTGATTGATTCTTATATGTCGCATCACATCATTGGTGTATAATTCTTCTAATATGCTGCCGAATTCCATTTGCTAGTATTTTGTTGAGGATTTTATCTCAGTGGTCATAAGGCATGTGGATCTGTAGTTTTCTTTTCTTGTAGTGTCTTTGGCTTGGTATCAGGGTTATTCTGGACTCACAGAGTGAGTTAGGAAATATTCCCTCCTCTTCCATCTTTGGGAAAAGTATGAGAAGGTTTGACAGCTCTTTAAATGTTTGGTAGAATTTACTAGAGAAGCCATCAGGTCCAGGGCTTTATTTATTGGGAGATTTTTGATTAATAGGTCAATCTGCTTATTAGTTATGGGTCTATTCAGATTTTTTCAAGATTTAGTCTTGGTAGGTTTGGGGTTTGTAGGAATTTGTCCATCTCATCTAGGTTATCCAGTTTGTTGTGTATAATTGTTAATAGTGCATTGTTACAATCCTTTTTATTTTTGTAGAATCAGTAGTAAGGTCCCCACTTTTATTTTTCATTTAGTAACTTGAGTCCTCTCTTTCTTCTTGGTCCATCTAGCTAAAGGTTTATCAATTTTGTTTATCTTTTCGAAGAACCAACTTTTGGTTTCGTTGATTTTTATTATTTTACTCTTCTGTATTTTGTTGAGCTCTGTGCTAATTTTTTTTTTTTTCTTCCTCCTGCTAACTTTTGCTTTAGCTTGCTTTTTTTTTTTTTTTTACCAATTCCTTAAGGTGGACTTTTTGGCTACTGATCTGTTTCTTCAGGTAGATATTACAGCTATAAATTTCCCTCTGAGCACTGCCTCACTGCATAACCTAAATTTTTCTTTGATCCATTGGTTGTTTAAAAGTGTTTTTTTAAGTTTCCACAACTTTGAATTTTCCAGTTTTACTTTTGTTTTTGCTTTCTTATTTTATCCCATTGTGGTCAAAAAAGATACTTAGTATGATATCTACCTTTTAAAATATGTTGAGACTTAATTTGTAAAGTGTCCCACATGCACTTGAAGAATGTGTGCTCTTGTTGTTGGGTAGAGTGCTCTGTGTATATCTGTTAGATCTAGTTGGTTTATTGTGTTACGCCCTCCCTTTCCTTACCTATGTCTGGTGGTTCTATCCCTTAGTGTGAGTGGGATGTTGAAGTCTCTATTATTGTAGAACTCTCTGTTTTTGCTTCTTATGTTTTAGTGGTCATTACATGTGTAAATATTTATAATTATTATGTCTTCTTGCTGTATTGAACCTTTTATTAATATATAGTGTCCTTCTTTGTCTGTTGTAACCTTTTTTTGATTTAAAGTCTATTTTGTGTGAAATTAGTATAGCTACCTTGCTCTCTTTTGGTTCCAATTTGCATGGAATATCTTTTTCCATCCTTTCACTTTCAGCCCATTTGTGTCTTTAGGTCTTAAGTGAGTCTCTTATAGACAGCATATTATAGACGTGTTTTTATCCATTCTGCCAATCCGTGTCTTTTGATTGGAGAGTTTAATCTGTGTAAATTTAAAGCCCCATAACTTTTTTGACCCTCATTTCCTGCATTCTTGTTTTTGTGTTTAGTTGATTTTTTGTAGGGAAATGTTTAAGTTCCTTTCCTTTTGTTTATATGCTATAGCAGTTTTCTTTGTGGTTACCACGGGAATTACATTTAACAGCCTAAAGTTATGAGACTCTAATTTGAATTTATAGCAATTTTAGTTTAATAACATATATAAAATCTCTGTTCCTTTACAGCTGCATCTCAACCCTTTGTTTGCTGATGTTATAAGATCACATTGTCATACATTGTGTGCCCAAAAACATAAATTAAAAATTCTTTTAAATGTATTAGTCTCCTAAATTATGTAGAAAAAAGATTTGGGTTTACAAACTAATTTACAGTAATACTAGCTTTTATACGGATAACTTTTTTCTTTAAATCTTGGCTTCTTAAATCGTAGAAAAGAAAAAGTACAGTTACAAGCCATTGTAAGCCATAGTACTGGCTCTTATAATTGCCCATGTGTTTACCACAGTTGAGATCTTCTGTTTCTCCACATGGCTCCAGGTCACTGTCTAGTGTCCTTTCATTTCAACTGCAGGACCCCCTGAGTACTTCCTGCAGGTACAAAGGAGAGTTTTGCTGCATATAGGATTCTCCACTGACAGGTTTTTTTCCTTCTTTTAGCGCTTTGACTATATCAGGTCTTCTGGCCTCAGAATTTCTGATGAGAAATCTGCTGATAACATATTGATGATCCTTTGTGTGCGACAGCTCCCCTCTTTCTCGCTGCTCTCAGGAGTTTCAAAAGTTTGGTTACAACATGTTTCAGTGTGGCTCTCTGAGTTCATCTGACTTGGAGTTACTGAATATTTATATCATATCTTTCATCAGATTGAAGGAATACTGACTAAAAACTTCCCCAGTATTCTCTCTGCTCATTTCTCTCTCCCCTCCTTCTGGGACTCCCATGATGCATATCTTGGTCCATTGGCTGATGTACCACAGGTCTTTTTAGGCTCTGTTTGCTTGCTCTCCAGTCTTTTCACCTCTCTTGTTAATTTCCATTGTCCTGTCTTCTCTCTGCTCTGCTCAAATCTGCCTTTGAATCCCTGAAGTCAGTTTTTCACTTCAGTTAATGACTTCTTAGCTCCACGTTTTCTTTTTGGTTTCTATCTTTTTATTGATGTTTCCAGTTCATACATCATTTTCTTGACTTTCTCCATATTTTCCTTTAGTTCTTTGACCTTCTTCAATAGTTGTGTTAATGTCTTTGTCTAATATATCTGCCAGTAGGTCTTTTTCATGGCCAGTTTCTGTTGACTTGGCTTTTTTTTCCTTTGAAATAGTCATACTTTCCTGCTGCTTTGTATGCCTTGTGGTTTTTTGTTGAACACTAGACATTTGAATCTAGTAATATGGTAACTGGAACTCAGTTTCTCCTCCTTCTCATAGTTTGCTGTTTTTGTTTCTTTGATGGTTGTAGGCTGTCTATTTCTGTGCCAAAGATCAGATTGAGGTGTAAACTAAATGCCTTCTTAGGTCTTTTCTGAGCGTCTCCTTGGGTATGTACATTCACTTTCTAATTTCTCCTGTATATGCAGTTGATTTTGAATGTCTGGCTTGCAAAAGGGGGAATAAAAGGGCAGTGGCCCTTTAACTCTTCTGAAAGTCACTTCAGCTGGAGGAGTTGTGACAGCGGGGGCGGGGGGTGGAACAGCAATGGCTGCCCATTTCTGTGACCAGAAGCGCATCTTTTTTGCCCACCCTGGCTCCCACAAGGTGCTCCATTCACAGCTGCTTGGGTGGAGAATAGGGAAGAGGTAGCTATTACTGTGCTAAGAGCCGAAATTGACCAAAATTAACCATAACTTACTGTTCAAGCCTTCAGTAGACTTCAGAGTTCCAAAATAGTTACTTCAGACAGATTCTACAGTACAGCTCTTGTCCAGGTGGGAAGGGAGATCCTGGTGCTTCTGCTCTGTCATCTTTCCAGAATCTCAGGCCCTTTTTAAGAAAATAGAAATTACTTACGCTTGTGTGCTGACGGGAATTACCTAGTGGAGATGGAAAAGTTGATGCTGTGCCCGAGTAAGCTTGAGTTTGCTGACAAAGGACTGCGTGCTGAGCCTCGGTCGTCCATCCCATTGTTTCCTGCCATCCTGCTCAGGACAGAAAACATGTTCTTGGTGATACTAGTTTAAGCTTGAGCCAGAAAGAGCTTTAAAAGCACAGTTTCAAAAGTCTGTCAATCACTGTACCCAGCTTCCTATGCATTTCATCCCACGTTTAACTGCTGGTTATGGTTTCTTGCCTGCAGTGCTACAACTGTGAGGAGGAGGCCATGTACCACTGCTGCTGGAACACATCCTACTGCTCAATCAAGTGTCAGCAGGAGCACTGGCATGCGGAACACAAGCGCACCTGTCGCCGGAAAAGATGAAGGCTGGTTCTTTCTGGAGAATCACTGACGATTATTCTTCTCAGACACAGCGGTTTTTGTTTCCAAGAAGCCAAAATTGTTTAGAATTTGCTTCCCATTTTGCACCAGCCTTTAAACACTTTTCGTGAAGAAATTTTGCACAGTAGTTAAATCTTTTGTTAATGCTCCTCTGGAGTTTTTCAGGGGGTAAAAGTAACATCAGTGGAGGGTATTATTTTAAATAAATTTTAATTGAGAGTTTGTTGCATTTTCAGCAAATTTTAAAACATTTTTAGGTTTTACAGAGATTTTAACCTTTAAACAACAGATCTTTAAAAAAACAGCAGGTGAATACAAGTGAGTTTAACAAAGAAACATTTAAAATAGATCTGAATGTAAGAACTACAGAACTGTTTCAGAAATAAAGCATACTACCTTGATGTGAAATTTATTTCTTAACCTTGTTGAGCTGGTTTTGTTCAGCTTAATTTACTGTTTAAAGGCATTATCTATTGGTTATGCCAGTGGGTATATGATTGATTGAATTTAGGGAACAGGGTTGACACAGCAGGTGCTAGTCCTGCATATTTTTTCTTAAATATTTCCCAATTGTGTTTTTCATTATTTCTTTTCAATATATAACTTTTATAACAAATTATTAGCTTTGATCTTGTAGTTTAAAATTGCAGGGAACTGGGGTAATCTTTTACTGAGCTGGATCTTAGAGAAAATGAATATTTAAATTTTAAAGTTTGCACATTTCATCTTTGTCCTAACATGAGTGCTTGTAACAAAATAAACAAAAATAAAATAAAAAGCCAAAAACTACCTTTATCCATACACGAAATTATAGATGAGGCATACAAATTTCTCTAATGCTTCCCTTCCCTCCCCAAATATCATCTGATTGATTGATTGCCTATTATCTGGTGTCACCTCTTACATTGTAAGTTAATACTGAAAGGAAAGAAAGCACTTAAGTTTCACAGAAGCCGTTATGTTTGTAGTAGTGGGTCATTGCCTACTAATGAACTCCACCACTGTACACAGAATGAAGAATAATGCATGTTAATTTTCTTGTATTAAAGATGCCGTGATTTGTAAAAAGTCTGTATTTTGCGGAATGTCTGGATTAAGAAGCATTACCAATAGGAATGGATCGATAGTTGAATAATGATTTTTTTATACATAGACATATAAAATACAGCCAGGAAAACTTAAATTACTTTTTACAAAAAAAAAAAAACTCACAATTTATGTTTTTTCAAAGACTGATCTTAGACCAAGTCAAAATAAATTCCCATTTATCATTTATTTTTAAGGTTAGAGAAATAATTTGTAAATATTTATTTAGACCTTTGATATTTATTAAAGCAATTACACACCATGTAAGTGAGAGAATCAGGAGAAAAACCTTTTTAAAAGTTTTCTCCAGGTTTGTCAGGGTCACTCTAAAGAGCCTTCTGTGAACTAATCATCCATCCAGTCCTGATGCTGTTACAGATGGTGGTGACACAAGTTAATCGACAAGCTACTGCCCAGTGGCGCCCAATGGCTTGTAGGACCTGCCCAGTAGCCCCGTTTCAGCACCGTACCTGGATTACGCAGGGACTCGGCACTCTCGGTCCCTCCTCGTTGCTGTGTGATTTGTCAGTGTTGCCACGGTGCCGTGGTCTGAGCAAGACGACGTAACCATGAACACTTAACCTTCTCTGATTGATTGTTTTGATTTCAAGTTTTAAAACTTCGATCCACCCCTATGAGAGCAAGTTATTGTGGAACTATTTTTGGTGTAAAATCATTCCAGAGTGTGTACTATTTACCGATAGCTGCATGAAAGTAAGATTCGTGTTACTTTGGCTTTTTTGTCTCCGTTGACACGGTTGCACATTTCCAAGTTACTACAGCGTGAAAACTGTGTGTTAAAAAAAAAAAAACAAAATTAAAAAAAGAGATTGTGGCCTGGTTTTGTAAAAGTTTTAGGTAAAATTACAATTGATTGTTTTAGGAATCATTATTAAAAATTTTCTGCAATCATAAAGCTATATCAAGGTGTTGAGCTTAGCCACTATGCACATTGTAATTATTCATCGTGGCTGTCCAGTTCTATGATGCATTCTGGCATTTTGTAAGCTGCTCTGACTAGCAATATATAGGTTCATTTAATGTGTTAACATTGGTTAATAAATGTATTTAAAAAAACTGCCTTTAATAAATTGTTGATTTAGTCCATTCCCCTAAACCAAAACAAACACAACTGTATCACATGGTAATCATATACTGTGGGCTATCCATTGGTGACTGTATAACTTTATATAAAATCAGTGTGTTAAAAATAATTTACTTAAACATTTGTTTAAGTTGAACTTACTTTTTACCAGTTGTCAAGTTAAGGTTTGTTTGACTACAAAGCCCCCTTTCTGGGTAAACTTATGCTAGGCTGAACATAAAGATAGAAAATTATTCAATGAACATTTGAAATTAGTCAATATCATCAATTTCAATGCATCTAGAATCACATCCATCATCTCACCTTGCATCACTGCACTCCTCCAACCAATTCACATGATGCCAATCTCAATTCAAGCCAGCGTCACCCTCCTGACCAGACTGTAATGCAGTAAGTGGCTCGACCCTCTTCTTTGCCTTCCTCTCTAATTCAGTGGTTCTCAAACTTTTGACGTCAGGATCACAAGAGGGCTTGTTCAAACACTGCTGGTCCCCACCCCCAGCATTTTCATTGCCGACAAGTTCCCAAGTGTTGCTGACGAGGGCATCCTTTCATAACCACTGCTTTACTGATGATGAAAATAAAAACAGACCCTTTCATAACAATATACATAAAGTTTCAGTATTTTACAGAGTCCTAGGGCCCATCTGTAGACTTCCCACCCCCATAAGGATCCAGGTCCCTCATGTTAAGAATCCCGGATCCAGTGAGATTAGAGAAGCAAAAAAAGGAGAGGTAGCAAGAGTCCTGTTACTGTGATCTAGATCAGAGCCTCTCAAATGTTCCTGTGCACACAAATCGCCTGGGGCTCTAGTTAAAATGCAGACTCTGACTTAGATGGTCTGGGGTGGGTGGAGCTGGTGACTCTGCCCTTTCTCATAAGCTTCCAAGTGATAACTGCTTGTACTGGCCAGGGATTACATCTGAGAGGCTAGGTCTTAAAGGATATGTAAGTGCTCAGAAGTGTAACTACTACTACCACACTAAATTATAAACTATAAAACAATGCCGTCAAGTGAAATTATGTAACGTGAGGTACCTAAGAAATTAAAAATTTTCTAGTAACCATACTAAATATTAAACCATTAAATAACCATATTAAATATTTAACCGTATTAAGAAGGAACAGGTTAATTTTAATAATATATCCTACTTAACCTAATATATCCAAAATATTTCAATATTTAATTAATATAACTGAGACATTTTATATTCTTGTTTTATACTAAGTCTTCAAAACCCAGTGTGTGTTGCATGCTTTCAGCACATCTCCATTCGGACTAGCCACAGTTTATTCACGTGTGGCTGGTGACTACCCGTGTTGGACAGAGCAACCTAAAAACAAGAGCTTTGTCTTACCAAATAAGGGCCCCCATCAGCACCTGACCTGTAGTCAACATGCATTCAGCAAATGTTTAGTAGAGGTCCTCCTTGAAACCTAGGAGCTGACAAGAAAAAAATTAATCAGTTTTCAACAGAATTTGACCTCTCTGAGGGTAGGCTTAGTCTTTCAGAGTCTGAGATTTGAGAGCTTAAAAATCTTCCAACAACCTCTAAACTGACATCGCAAGTAGGCAGCCCTGGAAAGTTACCTAAGGATCCCTATGGCTCTACAGGGCAGTTTGAAAACCTTTATCTACTCCAACTCCTTAACCTCATACTGGAGAGAAAGCCGAGACCCAGAGCTGCTCAAAGTCAGGAACCAGGTTCCTGACATCATACCTCCTGTTCTACAGCCCCATGAAGACAGTCTGTGGCTTAATAAAGTCGTGCAGTGATAAATAATCCCTACCTCCAGGAACAGGAAAGAGTATAACTGGGGGTATAGACTGCTAAGGAAATTTAGAAGACAGTGTAAATATTACTCATTCATTTAATAAATACTTGAGCCCCTCCAGCATTTGTGTTAGATGCTAAGTGTATGATAATGAGCAGAACAGACACATTTCCTGTCTCTATGTAGCTTATATTCTAGTGAGGGCATCAATCAAATAAGTACAACTTTAACTATAACCCAGAGTTGGGTGCAATGAAGAAAAAATATGGGACTATAGGATACGGAGAAAGCACAACAGGAGGGGAAAGAATTAGGGAAGGCTTAAGAAAACCTGTACGGAAGCTCGAACTTGAAAGGTGAGCAGGAGTTAGCTGGAGAAGAAAGGCATTCCAGAGCATCCAACATTGATTTCGGATGATTCATTTTTTTCCTTCATATTTCTACTATGAACATAACTTTTAAAACCAGGAAAAAAAGTTACAGAAGAAACAAAATTCTTGGCTAGAGCAGTCTGCAGGGTTAAAGGTTACAGGAGAGTAATTCTTTTCAAGCAATGAGAGAGATTTGACATGGTTAAGGAAGCCATCAGACAGGAAGCAGGAATGAGGGTGATGCCACGAGAGAATAACTAGAGGGTAACCTCACAGTGACTGCGGAAGATGAGATGGTGCAAAACGACAGATGATAAAGTGAAGATGAGAGAAGCCTACTCTTGAAAACTGCTCGTGAATGGGAGGGAAATTATGTTTAGGACAAGAAGAGGCTATAAACAAGTGATATCAGCATCACGGTGGTGCAGGGTGTTCCTCCTTTTGTCCTTTTTCAACAAAGAATTAGGGCATCTTTCATGAACACAAGGACCTCTGTGGTTGCTGTGGGAACCAGCACCATATGCCAGGGGACCTGTAAGGGGTCTTGCCCACCTCTGCATCTGGTAATAGGGTTAGGGTTAGACCTTGATATGGGCTGTGGAGCCCATGGGGCAATAAACTTGCCTGACCCTTCTGGCTGCAGTTGGGAAAAAACCTGGAGTGTTGACCTGGGCAGACACCCACAGAAGATAGAGAAGTTGCAGAAATCCAGCCTTTCCTAGGGGAGATTCCAGCATGTCATTGGAGAGGGAGAAAGTCTGGATGCAGTGGATCTAGAAGAACTTTCTCAGCACTGCACCCCACCCCCACCCCACCCCCCAAGGAATCACTGCATACAGAGGATCTATCTGACAGTGGTGACCTCTTTCACAAGATACAAGGAGAGCAATGAGTGAGTACCTAGCTAGCCAGTGGTGTGGGAAGCAGCTGGAGAACCTGTTTCTCTCCAGCAGCACCCAGAGTACTGACGCAGGACTTCCATGACTGCCAAGAGGGAGGAGATCAGGAAAGAAGCAGATAAAAATATCGAAGGTCTTTAAAGGGATGCAGTTCCTGCTAACTGAACTCAGCAAGAAGTTCATCCATGAGCCTCTGGGAGTGCCACTCCTGGGGATCCCCTTACCAGGTCCATGGGCATCCCCAGTGCCCCAAAAGCTAAGCTCACACTCTCCCCCACTCTGCAGCCAGCATCTTGTGCATGGCTCCTGAGTGCAGCAGCAAAAGCAAGCTCCGGTAGACAGAGCGTGTGATCAGAGAACTGGCCAGGGTCTGTGGGCAAAGGAGAAGCCAGAAACTTGGGCTGTAGCATCACCTTCTTGAAAACAAAGAAGCCAGTGGCCAGTCTGGTGAGTTGTAAGAATGAAAAAAGATACAAAAGCTTTAAAAGTTTGCCACAAAAGGGAACAAGCAGAGTGAAACAAGGGTACCCAGAAAAAGGCAGAATTAATGACAATACCAACAAACAGAATGCCCCATTTGAAGACAACTAGCAAAGATTTGAGGAGGTGTCTGCTACTTCAAATGCAACAGCAACAACACAAAACTACAAGGAACATGAAAAATCAAGGAACCATGTCATCGCTGAAAGATAATAATTCTCCAATAACCAAGCTTAATGTCATGGAATTTTGTGATCTAGTTGATAAAGAATTCAAAATAGCTGTTTTGAAGAAACTCAACAAGCTATAAGAAAGCTCAGAACGACAATTCAATGAAATCATGAAAAGAAAAATACTGGTTCAAAATGATATTTACCAAAGAAATAGAAATTATAAAAAAGAACCGAGGAGAAATTCTGGAGCTGAATAACTCAATGAATGAAATGAAAAATGCAGCAGAGAGCATCTGCGGTGGAGTCCAGCAAAGGGGAGACAGAATAAGTGCGTTAGGTGACGGGAATTTGAAATAATTCAGTTAGAGGAGAACAAAGAAAAAGAGAAAGAATGAAAAAGAGTGAAGAAAACCTACATGACCTATAGGATTCCATCAAAAGAACAAATAGAATAATTGGAGTTTCAGAAGGAGGAGAGGGAGAAGGGGGCAGAAAGTTTATTTAAAGAAATAATAGTTGAGAACTTCCCAAACCTGGGGAGGGAATGAACTGGAAGTCTAAATTCAAAGTTAATAGATCACCCTATTTTCTCAGCACAAAAAAGACCTCCTTCAAGGCACATTATAACAAAACTATCAAAAATCAAAGATAAAGAATTCTAAAAGCAGCCAAAGGAAAAAAAGACTGTAATCTACAAAGGAATCCTCATTAGGCTATCAGCAGATTTCTCAGCAGAAACCTTATTGGTCAGGAGACAGTGGAATAACATATTCAGAGTTTTGGGAAAAAAAAACAACGCTGCCAGCCAAAAATGCTCTCTCAGGCCAAGTTACCCCTCAGATATGAAGGAAAATAAAGATCTTTGTAGACAAACAAAAGCAGAGGGAGTTCATCATCCTAGATATGCATTTCAAGAAATGCTGAAAGGAGTTCCTCCAGCTGAAATGAAAAGATGCTAATCAGTGACATGAAAACGTAAGAAAATATACAACATACTGGTTAAGGCAAATATATAGTCAGACTTAGAAAACTCTAATTCTGTAATAGGATGGTATGTTAATCGTTTAACTGTAGTGTAAAGATCAAAGGAAAGGTATTAAAATAATTATAGATACTACAATTTGTTACTGCATACACAATATAAAAGAGTTAAATAATGACATACAAAATTTTAAAAGGGGGAGTCAGTAAGTGAAGATTTTATAGCTGATCAAAGTTAAGTTGCTATCAACTTAAAATGGACTGTTTTATCTATGAGAGTTCTTATGTAAACCTCATGGGAATCACAAAGCAAAAACCTATAGTAGATTAAAAAGGGGGAAACAGAGAGAACCACCACAAAAAACCCACAAATTTATGAAGGTGGGCAGAAACAGAGGGAAAGGAAACACTGGAAATGCAAAACAACCAGAAAATAATTAGTAGGATGACATTAGTAAGTCCTTGATGCTAAATGTAAATGGGTTGAATTCACCAATCAAAAGCTAGAGTGGCTAGATGGATTGAAAAAAAAAAAAAGCCACACAAGACCCAACAATATGCTGCCCATAAAAGACCCACTTCAGGTTTAAAGACACATAAACTCAAAGTGAAGGGATAGAAAAGGATACTGCATGCAAGTGGAAAGCAAAAAATAGAGCAGGGATAGCTATACTTATATCAGACAAAATAGACTTTAAGCCAAAAACAGTAATAAGAAAGTCAATATGTAATGATAAAGGGGTCAATTCATCAGGAAGATAAAAACAACTATAAAGTATAAAATATATATGCATCCAACATCACAGCACCTAAATATATTAAGCAATAGTAACAGAGCTGAAGGGAAAAATGGAAAAAAATACAATAGTTGGGGGTTCCAATACCCCACATTCAGCAATTGTTAGATTATCTGGACAGAAAATACCAGGAAATGTTGAGTTTGAACCATACATTAGACTGAACTGAACTAATGGGCATTTATAGACATTCCATCCAACAGAAGGAGAATACACATTCTTCTCAAGTGCATACAGAACATTCTCCAGGATAGGTCATATGATATGACACAAAAAATGTCTCAGCAAATTTAAAAGATTGAAATCATAGCAAGTATCTTTTCTAACCACAATAATATGAAACTAGATATCAATAACAGAGGAATGATGAAAAATCTACAAATATGTGGAAATTAACATACTCCAGAATCACCAATGGGTCAAAGAAGAAATCAAAAGAGAAATGAGAAAATACAGCAAAACAAATGAAAATGGAAACAAAACATACCAAAACCTATGGGATGCTACAAATGCAGTTCTGAGAGGGAATTTTATACCAATAAATGCATATATTAAGAAAATGGGAAGATCTCAAATAAACAACATAACTTTACACCTCAAGGAACTAGAAAAAGAAGGAAAAATGAACCCCAAATTTAGCGAAAGGAAATAAAGATCAGAGCTGTAATAAATGAAATAGAGACAAGAAAAACAATAGAAAAAAAAAAATCAATGAAACTCAGAGCTGTTTTTTTGAAAAGAGAAACAAAATCTACAACTCTTTATTGAGACTAACAAGAAAAACAGAATGAATACATAAATAAATAAAATCAAAAATGAAAGGGAAGAGGTTACTGGTACTACAGAAATACAAAGGATCATGAAACTATCATAAACAATTATACACCAGTAAATCAGATAACTCAGAAGAAGTGGATAAATTCCTAGAAACATACAACCTGTCAAGACTGAATCATGAATAAATAGAGAATCTGAACAGACTAGTAACGAGTAAGGAGATTGAATCAATAGTCAACACTGAAGCAGACTCACAGATATAGAGAACAAACTGGTGGTTACCAGTAGGGAGAGCGAAGGGGGAAAAAAGGGTTATTATGGGATACATGAAATCATGTGTATAAAACTTTTGAAAACTGTAAAGCATTATAGAATTTAAAGAATCTTTCATTCAACAAGAAAAAAGAAAGAAAAAGAAAAAAACAATTCTAAAATTTGTCTGGAACCACAAAGACCCTTAATAGCCAAATCAATCGTAAGAAAGAATAACAAAGACAGAGGTATCACACTTCCTGATTTCAATCTATATTACAAAGTTAGAGTAAGTTTGTAATTTACGGTCAACCAATTTACGGTCAACCAATATTTGACTAGAGAGCCAAGAACACTCAATGGGAAAAGGACAGTCTCTTCCACAAATGGAGCTGGGAAAGCTTGAATAACCACCCAAAGAGTAATGAAATTGGACCCCTATCTTACACCACTTACATAAATTAACTTGAAGTGGATTAAAGACGTAAGCATGAGACCTGATGATAAAACTCCTAGAAGAAAACATAGGAAAGAAACTCCTTAACATTAATCTTGGCAATGATTTTCTAGATATGACACCAAATGCGCAAGCAACAAAAGCAAAATTCAACAAGTGGGACTACATCAAACTAAAAAGCTTCTGCACAGCAAAAGAGCCAATAAAAAATGAAAAGGCAAACTATGAAATAGGGAAAAATATTTGCAAAACACATATTGGATAAGGATTTAATATCCAAAATATAAACAACTCATACAACTCAATAACATAAAAGCAAACAATCTGATTTAAAAATGAGCAGAGGAACCAAATAAAATTTTTTTTCAAAGACATGCAGGTGGCTGGCTAACAGGTACATGAAAACATGCTCAACATCATCAGTCACCAGGAAATGCAAATCAAAACCACAATGAAATGTCACCTCACACCGTTAGAATGGCCATCATCAAAAAGACACAGAAAATAAGTGTTGACCAGGATGTGGAGAAAGGGAACACTTATGTACTGTTGTTGGAAATGTAAATTGGTTTAGCTACTATGGAAAACAGTAGGGAGGTTCCCCCAAAATTAAAAATAGAACTACCATCTGATCCAGCAATTCCACTCCTGGTATATAGCCAAAGGAAGTGAAAACAGGATATCAAAGAGATATATGCATTCCCATGTTTACTGCAGTATTCACAACAGCCAAGATATGGAAACTACCTAGGTGTCTGTCAGTGGATGGATGGATGGATAAAGAAGTTGTGGTACTTATATACAATGCAATATTATTTAGCCATGAGAAAGAAGGAAATGCTGACATTTGTGACAACATGGATGGACCTTGCGGTCACTATGCTAAGTGAGATAAGTCAGACAGAGAAAGACAAATACAGCATGATCTCATTTAAATGTGGAATCTAAAAGAGCCAAACTCATAAAAACAGGCAGTAGAATGGTGGTCACCATTCGACTGAGGGGTGGGGGAATTGGGAAGAAACTTGCAACCAATAGGCAAATAAGTTTTGGAAAACTAGTATGCAACATAGTGATTACAGACAACAATACTATATTATAAACTTTTGCTAAGAGACTAGGTCTTAATTTCCACCACAATTAAGTGATATGATGGAGGTGTTAGCTAACACTACAATGGTACTCATATTGCAATATATAGATGTACTAAATCAACATGTTGCACACCTTAAACTTATACCATGTTATATGCCAATTATATCTCAATAAAAATAAATTTTAAAAAAGAAGAATACATTTATAATTTAACAAGGAGAGCTGACTGAGAGAGAGCGAAGGTGCGAGTCTTCTACAATGTAGAATTTTTTAAAATTATCTTTTGTTTAGCTCTTTTTGGTGGTTCAAAAATAATTATTAAATAGCAATTATGATAATAGTACAACATCTGACTATAGACTGTGGTCCGAATTCTATTATTTATGGAATATAACTTCATAAGAGTTTCTGTATATTCACCACATAGCTCTTTTTTTCTTTATTCTTTTAGTCAAAGAACTTTTATTCCACTGAACCAACTATCTTAAAAAATGTTTTTTTTGCATTTAAAAATATTTTTAGAACAGTTTTAGTTTTACAACAAAATTGAGAAGCAGGGACCAATATTTCCCATATGTCCCCTTCCACCACACATACACAGCCTCACCCATTATAGACATCACTCACCAGAAGTTTTTAAAATTTTTTACCAAGGATGAGCCTACGTGAACACATTAATCACCTAAAGTTCGTAGTTGACATCAGAGTTCACTCTTGGTGTTGTACATTCTAAGGGTTTGCACAAATGTGTAATGACATATATCCATCATAGTATCATACAGAATGTTTTCATTATCCTAAAAATCCTCTGTGCTCTGTCTAGTCATCTCTCCCCACCACCATCCCTGGTAACCACTAATCTTTAAATTGTCTCTATAGATTTGTCTTTTCCTGAATGTCATATTGGTGGAATCATACAGTATTTAGCTTTTTCTGATTGGCTTCTTTACTTCATAATTTATCATTTAAGGTTCTTCCATGTCTTCTCGTTATCTGAGAGCTTATTTCTTTAGCACTGAATAATATTCCACTGTCTGGATATACTTCAGTTTATTTATCCGCTCACCTACTGAAGGCAACTATGAAGCAAGCTGCTATAAACATCTGTGTGGAGGTGTTTGTATGGACATAAGTTTTCCTTTGGGTAAACACCAAGGAATGTGATTGTTGGATTGTATGGTAAGAGTACGTTTCACTTCGTAAGAAACTACCAAATTGTCTTCCAAAGGTTGCATCATTTTGCATTCCCACCAGCAACGTAGAGAGTTTTTGTTGCTTCCCATCCTCGCTGGCATTTGGTGTTATCAGTGCTTTGGTTTTTGATCATTCTAAGTAAGTTGTGTAGTGTTATCCCATTGCTGTTTTAATTTTCATTTTCCTGATGAAATATGATGTGGAACATCTTTTCACATGCTTAATTGCCATCTGTATATCTACTTTGGTGGCATATCTAATCAGGCCATTGGCCCTCTTTTTATTTGGGTTGTCCATTTTCTTATTGTTGATTTTTAATAATTCTTTGTATATTTTAGATGAGAGTCCTTTATCAGATGTGTCTTTTGCAAATATTTTCTCCCAGTCTGTGGCTTGTCATTTCATTCTCTTAACACCGTCTTTCACAGAGGAGTTTTTAATTTTAATGAAGTTCAGTTTATCAATTTTTTTCATGGACCATGCCTTTAATATTATATCTAAAAAGGTATCACCATACTGAAGATCATCTATGTCTTCCCCTATGTTACCTTTTAGGAGTTTTACAGTTTTGTGTTTTACACTTTGGTGTAAGATCATTTTGAGTTAATTTTAGTGAAGGGTGTTAAGGTCTGTGTCTAGATTCATATTTTTGCATGTGGATGTCTAGTCATTTCAGCACCATTTGTTGAAGATACTATCTTTGCTCCATTGTATTGCTTTTGTTCCTTTGTAAAAGATCAGTTGGCTATATTTATGAGGACCTATTTCTTGCCTCTCTACTCTGTCCCACTGATCTATTATCTATTCTTTCTCCAATACCACACTGTCTTGATTACCAAGGCTTTATAGTAAGTCTTAAAGTCAAGGTGCATAAGTCCTCCAAATTTGCTCTTCTCCTTCAATATTGTGTTGGCTATTCTGGGTCTTATGACTCTCCATATAAATTTTAGAATCAGTTTGTCAATATCTACAAAATAATTTGCTGGGATCTTATTGGGATTGCATTGAGTCAAGGTAGGAGGAATTGACATCTTGATAATATTAAGTCTTCCTACCCATGAATAAGGAATATCTCTCCATTTATTCTTTGATTTTGTTCATCGGAGTTGTGTAGTTCTCATGTAGTTTTTATATGTATTTTAGATTTATACCTAAGTATTTCATTTTGGGAGTGCTAAAGTAAAGGGCATTGTGCTTTTAATTTCAAATTCCACTTGCTCATTACTGGTATATAGGAAAATGATTGGCTTTTTTTTTTTTTTTTTTTTTTTTGCAGTATGCGGGCCTCTCACTGTTGTGGCCTCTCCCGTTGCGGAGCACAGGCTCCAGACACGCAGGCTCAGCGTCCATGGCTCACGGGTCCAGCCGCTCCGCGGCACGTGGGATCTTCCTGGACCGGGGCACGAACCCGCGTCCCCTGCATTGGCAGGTGGACTCTCAACCACTGCGCCACCAGGGAAGCCCAAATGATTGGCTTTTGTATGTTAACCTTGTATCCTGCAACCTTGCTGTAGTCACTTATTAGGCCCAGGAGTTGTTTCATTGATTCTTTTGGATTTTCTCCATAGACAATCATGTCATCTACAAACAAAGCAGTTTTATGTATTCCTTCCTAATCTATGTATCTTTTATTACCTTTTCTTGCGTTGTTGCATTAGCAAGTACTTCCAGTACAATGTTGAAAAGGAGTGGTGAGAGGGGAACGTCTCTGCATTGTGCCTAATCTTAGTGGGGAAGCTTTGAGTTTCTCACCATGAAGTATGATTTCAGCTGTAGGTTTTTTGTAGATGTTCTTTATCAAGTTGAAGAAATTATCCTCTGTTCCTAGTTTACTAACAACAAGAGCATCAACAAAGTAGCAATATTGTCTTCAAATCTATGAACATAGGATGCATTTTCTTTTACTTATATCTTCTTTAATTTCTTTCAGCAATGCTTTATAGTTTTCATTACACCCAAAGTGATCTACAGATCCAAAGTAATACCTATCCAAATTCCAAAGATGTTTTTGCACAAGAAGAAAACCCCATCCTGAAATTCATATGAAATCTTAAAGGACCTCAAATATCCAAAACAACCTTGAAAAAGAAGATTAAAGTGGAAGAATTTGCACTTCCTGATTTTAAAACCTACTACAAAGCTACAGTAATCAAAATGACATGGTATTGACATAATACTGACATAGGAATCACATAGAGAGCCCAGTAATAAACCTTAGCATATAGTTTCAAATAGTTTTTGACAATGGTGTCAAGAGCATTCAATGCAGATAGGACAGGTTTTTCAACAAATGGTGCTAGCAAATGATATCTACATGCAAAAGAATGAAGTTGGAGCCTTGCCAACACCATATACAAAAAATACCTCAAAATGGATCAAAGACCTCAACATAAGCCCTAACTCTATAAAACTCTTAGAAGAAAACATACGGCCATAACTTCCCATATTAGATTTGACAATGACTTCTTAAATATGACACCAAAGGCACAGGCAACCAAAAAAACAAGTAGAAAAACTTGGCTTCATGAAAATTTTTAAATTTTGTGCATCGAAAGACACTATCTACAGAAGGCAACCCACAGAATGGGAGAATATATCTGCAAACCATGTATCTGATAAGGGATTTATATCCAGAGTACACAGAGAACTCCTAAAACTCAAAACAAACAAACAATTCAAAAGTGGGCAAAGGACTTGAACAGACACATCTCCAATGAAGAGCTACAGACTGTCAATAATCCCATGAAAAGATGTTCAACATCACTAGTTACTGGGGAAATGCAAATCAAACCTATGAGATACAACCTTACATCTAGTAGAATGGCTACTATCAAAACAAAACAAAACAGAAAATAAGTGTTGGTAAGGATGTGGAGACATCAGAACTCTTGTGCACTGTTGGTGGGAATGTAAAATGGTGCAGCCACTGTGGAAAACAGTATGGTGGTTCCCCCTAAAAATTAAAAACAGAATTTTCATATGACCCAGCAATTCCTCTCTGGGTATAAACCCAAAAGAACTGAAAGCAGTGTCTTGAAGAGATATTTGTACACCTATGTTCATAGCAGCATTATTCAACAATAGCTAAAACATGTAAGCAACACAAATGTCCATCAATAACCGAATGAGTAACAAAAGGCAGTCAGACGTCAGAGACATCCGAGTAGTGTCAGTCATGGTAGATAGGGAGCAATGCCCCAGTAACAGACCCTGAGTTCCTGAAGCTCAAAATTTCAACTCTGAAGGCCAAGGGGACATCCAGAAACCAGGCAGCAAGGCATGTCATTGAGAGATCAGAAGACAAAGGTCACTGCATGGATCCAAAGACCCCTCACCTTTAACCACCTGCAGAAGACACACTTCTCCCCCTACTCTAAAAACTCTTGAGGGGAAGAGCAGGAGACAGGAAGTTAGCTCAAAGACCCAGTGTTCTTGTCCACGAGAGACTGCACATGACCTGAGAGGACCAATTCTATAATCAGTTTAGACCAAGCTTTCCTTTGAACCAGGTCTGTTCAGTGAGTGAGGTCTCAGGTAGTAGGCAAGATTAGGTTTAAACAAAACAAATTATTACACATTTTTTGTTTAAAAAAAAAAAAGGAATGACAATCTACTCTTTTCTAATTCATTTTAAAGAGGATCATAAAGATTAAGAAAGATCAAGCTATAATTCTTATAACCTTTTAGTAATTCCAGCCACCGAGTACCTGCTGCTGGAGAGTGAAGACATGCCATGGAGCACACCTTCTCCATTTGTGTGTCTCCAGTTTAAATCCTGCGATTTGTGTTCAGTTTCTTTCCGCTGTTGATCTTTAGGCCAGCGAGTGGGAGCTCTTCTTGTAAATAAATCACTTCCAAGCATTTTATTCTGGATTTTACAAGAGTTTGCAGTAAGTTTTTCAGAAGCATAAGGAATGGTCTTAGGCACTGCCCGAGAATCCCAGAGGGCCTCCCCAGACCCGGGCACCTTCTTGGAGAGTGGCTGTGACATGTCCCCCACACTGGCGGGGGACTCCTCACCTGGGCCTGCGTGGGGTGCTCCTCACCCGGCCTTTGGGCCGAGAGCTGCATCTGCTCTGCTCTTGGTCCTTATCCTGGCTGCCCTGAGCCTGGGTCTGAGCAGAGAAAATACATAATTAAGAAGGGCTCAGAAAAAAGGATGAGGGAAGAGTGGAAAGGCGGGAGGGGAAGTTTACCTGGCAGAAGGTCCACGTACAAGTTACGTCTCACCGCCTTTTGTGCTAACCGTGCCCCTTGGGAGAGCAGCTGTCGGTGAGACCTGCCGTTTCAGGTCCCTTATCCGTGTGGAAGCTACCTTTCCCCCCAGGTCTGTCTTTGCATCCTTTACCTCTGTCTCTAAAACCCTTCCTGCAGCTCTGGGAGTAACAGATGGCTACAAGCGCCTACCTGTCCACATGCATTTTTTTTTTCTTTTTTTAAGCATCCAGCTCACGTCCCATACCGAACTTTTCTCTGCTAATCAGTCCTTTCCCTCAGGTCTGATGTAATAATTAGGACTGGTTCCTTTTATCCGCAGAAATGGCATAGTATCTTGATGCTATACACATTCCTCTGGTCTCCCAGAAAGCGGCTGGTTCCTCCGGAATTCTATTTGAGAGCATACAATAAGAGATGAGATTTTTTTTTTAAAGTAAATAAGTTTATGCACAATTGGAATGCAAAGCGGAATCTTTTCTGGTCTTGTAATATTAAGAAGTACAAGGAAAGTGCCTGATCGGTAGCAACATACACTTATCAGAATGACTATCTCCAGGCCCTCACTCATCTTAGGCTCCAGAAAGTCTGGAGCCTAAGACGAGTGAGCCTCGTGGAAAAAACCAACTAAGCAGGAGAAGTAACATGGACTGAAAGCGTCATGTGCTCAAGCACAACAAACTACAAAGCCACACAAGGTGGATACATTCAACCACATAAACATAAGAAAGTTCAGCGTGGCAAAAAAAGTGAATTAAAAAAACAGTGACACAAAGAGGGAAAAAAAAATCTCAGCTCATCACAAAGGGCCAATCTCCCCAACTAACAGAACTCACAGCAATCAGAGGAAAAAGTGTGTCCAGGACAATGGCAAAGAGGAGCAGTCACGACTCCCGTGACTCCCGATATAAACACGTATCAAAGATTTTACAACGGGTTCACAGGAGGATTCCAGGAACGCCACAGATACAGAAAACAAGGAATTCTGAAGTGAATTTACAAATAGATGTGAAACAGGTCTGTCTACAGGGACACAATCTGCATTTCTATGGACAAGAATAATCAGTATTATTATCAGTCTTCCACAATTTACAGATTGTAAAGTAGCTCAAGGACAGTAAAAGGCAGAGAACCTGGATAGGTGAGTTAGACAGGACTTCCAATAATTTTTTTTTTTTCCTTTTAAAAGCTTTCACGATATTTCCTGACAAGTTAGTAGTTCAAGGGACATGAACAAACAGTCCACAGAAAGAGAAATACAAGTAGCCTTTAAGATATTTTTAAAATATTCAAACTTACTTATAATGAGATAAATGCTAATTAAATCGATATTTTCTGTCTTGAAGAGTTGCTGGTGAAAGTGAAATATCAAAGTGAAACCACTATGGGGCTCTCTGGCAACATCCGTCAAAGTTACAGATGCATTTACCCGATGACTCATCAATCCTATGTCCAGAAATCTACCCATCAGATACGCTTGCCTACACGTAAAATCAACTGTTTTTGTCATAACAAAAGTTGATTGGAAAAGGCTAAGTGTCCACTGACAGGAATGGAATTAGGGAAGATGGAATGCTGTGACACTTTTTAGAAAACAGCAGCTCTCGGTGCCAACATTACAGAGCAGAGTGTATGGCAGACTACCTTTGGGTTAGAACCAAGGGATGATAGGATATGTATTCATAACTGACTTGTGTTCACATAAAGAAACACAGAAATGATACACCAGAAATGAGTATACATGGCCACCTGTCATGGACTGTGTGGGGGGGGGGCGGTGCCAGGACAAGACTGAACCTCTTCCTGTAGTTTCCATATTTGGACCATGTGACTGGCTTACCTATTCAAAATGTTACCTTTTTTTCAAAATGACGATTTGGGTTTTCCTAACAGCCCAGGCTGTAAATGGTGAGGTGGTGATGGCAGGTAACAGTGATATTTTTCTCTTTTTCCTCTTGTCTAACTGCATCGTGTCTAACTGGAGAGGTCTGGACACCTTCACACACACTGCGCCTGCCCACTCGTGCTTTCTAGCTTCATTTTCCATAACTAGACTGTTGTCCCTGATGATCTCGTGCCTCCTGGAACCTCCTCCCTTATCCTCATTAAGTGCTTTAAACATAGTAGGAGCTCCTTACAGCCATTAAACTGACTTATTGTCCTTGTTCCCTGAACCTCAAGGAGCCACGGGAGCCCACGGCTGAGTGAATCGAGGATTATGTGGCAGAGATGTCTGGACGAAGGACAGGCTGGAAAAGCAGAGAGGTGCCCATGGGGAGAAGGACCTTCCTGCAGCAAACTGTCCTCACAGACCACCCTCTCGCATGACTAAACAAAATATTTAACACGTGAAAACTTGAATATTTGACTTGAATTTTAAGCAGACCAAATGGAGGCTTTAACTGTTCACATTACAAAGGACCATGGGGTCTCTGTAAACAGCTTCTCAAATGTTTCTCCTTCTATCCTGAAACATTTGATAGAGTTAGAAACTAAGAGCAAAGTGTTAGCCTCTGCTGATAGATTATCCATCAGGCACTGAAATATAAAATTCTGAACTTGGCTGTTTAAAAAGAATCCTGACATTTTGGGGACTTCCCTGTTGTTCAGTGCAGGATACCAGGCGCCCTAACTCCTATACCACGAAGGGAGGCGGGAGGGGCCGCTCTGCTATTACTTGCCGACAGGGCGTATCGGCACGGACGACGCCCCCAGACACCCTGAGGCATGTGGCCAGTTCACCCTGGCTCTACTGTGAGAAACACACGAGTCCCTTCCTCCCTGTGCAGTCCCGGCTGAAGCAGGTTAGTTCCGAGGAGCACCAGCTGCTTGATGGTGAGACGAGGCGCTGGCCTCATCACTGTATTTTGGTTAGAGGATTAGTCTGAAGAACAGCGTGTGTAAGGGAAACAGGATCAAGACCGTCCAGTCTCACCCTTCTTTGTAAAGACGGGAAAGCTTATGTGATCCCCTGTGTTGGCAGAGCCAAGACTGACCCTCAGTCTCTGGCTCAGGCCTTGCTGTCCCTGCTGGACACAGACTCGGAGGAGGGTGGGCTCCTCCCCGACTTCAACCCAGCAACAACCCATGGTTGGTGCTCAAATGTTTATTGACTGAATAAGTGAAAGAGACAGAAGTTGGAGAATTAAAACATTTAAAGCCCAAACTATCAGACTCAGAAACTTATTGCTTTTGAAAGAAAAACCAGAATCAGAAGTTAATTCTCAAAAGTTTGCCTTATTACTTGTGTGTCTTACAACAGGAATCAGCAAACTACAACCCCAAAGCTGGCCAAATCCAGCTACTATCTATTTTTGTAGGGCCCACAAGCTAAAAGTAGCACCTATACTTGGAAAAAATCCACAGAATAATATTTCATGATGGGAGAATGATATGAAGTTTACGTTTCTGTGTTCTTAAATACAGTTCTGTTGGACCAGATCCTTTCCCACAGATCTGAGGGCTGCACCTGGGTCACAACATCAGGACTTGAGTGGTTCAGACAGAAGCCACCTGGCCCTTTACAAACATGTCCGCCACCCCAGCCTTAGCAAGCTGGTGAGGATCCGGTTCAACCCTCACTGGAGCTGTTGCCAAGATGCAGCATAATCAGTGTGCCATTGCCCGTCCAGGTGTAACTGCCCGCTAATGACCAACGGTTTAACCTTAACCAAAAGCGTCCCTAAGACCCGTCAAGACCGGCCAACTCACCTCACAGCCCACTCCTACCTCCAGGAACCCCAGCCGGTGACACCCTGCAGCCATTGTCCAGGTGACGCTGACCTGAAAGCCGTGCTGCCCCCTTGGTGGCTAGGAGCTTTGCTCCGCGAGGAGAGCGTCTGCCTTTGAGGATTCACCCCCTGGCTCTCAGCTTCGGATGCTTTTGAGGCTGCCTGACCTGTGGGAAAGCCCATTGGACAGTGGTCAGGACAGGTGGCCTCTGCCCTCTCACGGGAGGCTGAGGAATGGGATGCACAGCAATGCTGCCCCTTGCCCCCCAGGTTCAGGGAGCATGGACAGGGCTCAGGGACCGCCAAGGGTGACTTGACAAGACGCGTGGGTGCATCCAGTCCCTCGGAAAAAGTCCCACCGGAATGCAGGGAGGGGGCAGCTCTGGCCGCACATGGCCCTCACCTCACTGCTCCGTCCCGGGCTCCGCCGAAGTGCGGGTCCCAACGCGGTCCTCGTCCTCCTGACGGTCAGCAGAGCAGGGATGCATCAAGTTAGCAGACCTCTGCCCCTCAGCGGCTCCCCCGCATCTCCTGAACGTCTGCTCGGGCTGGTCTGGCCCGCAGAGAACACATGCCCTGGTCCCCCCAGGGAAACTGGACAGGCCCAGAGATATCTGTCAACACGTGTCAACACCAACACGAGGTAGGGAAACGAAGCAACACGAGGGGAGCTGAGGCCAAGCCTGGATCCTCTGCGCCCGCACTGCCGGGCTTCCCTTCCCCCTTCTCACTTTCCATTTCTGTTCCTTTGCTTTTCCCCTGGTCAGTCTGTTCCCCGAGCCCGACAGCCCCACGTGGGGCCCCGCGCTCTCTTCACAGGTGACGAGTGAGGAGCCGCGGAGTCGAGCCACCTGCTGGCCTCCTGCCCCGACGACCAGCACGACTGGCCCGGCCGCAGATGCCATCCATCTGCTAGAGGCCTCTGTGCCAGCCCTGGGTGGGCCTCCAACTCTCCCCCCATGAACGACCGAGTTGGGGGTGACAGTGATGTGCAGGATGGAAGGGGGAGCCGAGGGGTCACTGAGACACGGGGGATCCACCCCAGCCAGAGGAGCTGATGCGTGGACCACCTCGAGGGGTCACCACCGCCAACCACCGCTCGAGGCAGCACGGCCGACCCAAGTCTCTCGCTAAGGTTCGTACTGACTTGGTCTTGCCCAGCTATTCTGTTCACGGATTAACCTTAAAAACGGAAAGACAATAAGAGGAGAACTGAGGAGCCCACTGTACTGGAGCCAGAGCGCCGTGACGGGAAAGATGCCCTCTCGGGACCCAGCGCCCGCCTGCGGGCCGGCAGGAGGGAAAGGGCTGGCCCACCGGTGGGGACGGGGGCTGTGGGTTCTGCTGCGAAGATGTCGTAAGTCGAGACTACAAGTCACAAAAGACGTGGGTGTCAAGGAAACGGAACCTCTCTCCTCGGAAGCAGTGACACCACGTTCCTTGAGGCGGACACACCACCCGACGTGGGACACCGAGACAAAGAGGACGGTAAGACCCAGAATGATGATTGACCAGCTGATCAAACTCCTGACTGTGTCCCCAGACCTCAGCATCGTGCTGGAGGACGCAAAACGCAGCACCAGAAGAAACTCTACGCACGCACAGGAACACACACTCTGCACAAAGCACGGCCACACAGGGCGGTTCTGTGTCAGCAACGTTCTGAGTCACCCAATGCAGGTGGTCTGCACCAGCCACCCACTTTTATACCCCCCATTAGCGCGGGACGGTCCTGGTACAAGTGGAATTCTAACACAAAGGCACTCGGGTGAAGCCTGTCGATCTGTGTGCAGAATCAGTTCTACTGATTTTCACGTGTATTAGACTTAAGCTTTTGTAACCATTAGGCTGGTGGTCAGTTAACCCGCTACTACTTTTTTTTTTTAAACGTCTTTATTGGAGTATCCCGCTCTTTCCAAGAGATGAAGCCAAGATCAAAACAAAGATAATCTGGGTTGGAATCGTCAGCGAGACCTATGTCCTGGCAAAGCTTCCTGCCGAGGAGCAGCAGAGAGTATGTGCTCACAGACGCACACTCCTTGTTCCTAAAAGTTACCAATAATCTGTACACTTGGAGCAAAATGTGAACAAATATATTTAGATATATTTAAAAGAATTAAAAAAAACATTTCACAAAACATTTGTTGCCATAGGAAGATTTTTAGCAATAAATGCCCACATCAAAATTTAAACATTGTTCAAAGTATGATTATCTATACTGATAAGTAATGCAACAAATTATGTAAACAGAGTCAGATACATTCCTGGTAGGAGTCACTTCCTTCCTAGGATGGAAGCTGGCCCAGTTTTCCAGGGGACCAATTAAGAAACTGCTATTTTCAGAGCAACAAAAATAAAAGCTTTTATTTGTTCATTTGAATATAAAACAGGCGTTATCACAGATGTACAAAGCTTACTGGTGGTTTAACATACGAGAAGGTTGCCGTCCTTTGCACATAAAAATTTTGTTTGAAACCGTGATTGGTTGAGTACATGAATTTCTCTAACCAGTCACCACACTATGAAATAACGCTGCTAGCATCCAACTGGTAAAAGGGACCGTTTCCCTTGGGTAAAGTGTCAAGCAGGATTAAATAGATATAATAAACAAGCACCATGAGGAAGCCGCCCTGTCGGGTTGGTCTGAGTCTCAGTGATCACTGTGTACCCTCCTGTGTGCAAGGTGATCACACGGTTTTGTCTGACTTCAAAAGCACAAGGTCACAAGACAAACACTGGTTACGTTCTCATGAATGACTCATCCACAGCACAATTCCTAGTACAGAACGATCTTCCTTTATTGCTAAACGGGTGGTACTTAGTGTCTCCTTTCCTTTTTCTTGCACAACAGAACTTGGATCCCAGCCCTGAGCCCTCTGGACCTCGACGCTGACACAGGACAGCAGGACCAACCTCACCCCACCTCGCTGGGCCTCGCGAGCCACCTGCAGTCCTGCTTCCTCATCAGTGTCGGACCCGAAACCTTAAACCCCTCCCCCTACACAAGGTGGGCATGTGTGTCTTTTCTGTGTGTGGTGGGGTTTTTTCCCCCTTAGGAAGCGAAAGACTGTGGGAATGTGTATCTGAAGCATGGAGAGAAATATTCATACACAGCAATGAAGTCAAACAATATTTTAAAAATCAAATAACTTGTGGAGATGGAACAACGCACCCCACATGCAGACAATTTTTTTTAAATGCCACTTAAAATTTTAACAGCAATTAGCCTTGGATCTCAGAAGTCAAACAAAACTCTCTTGTAGCAAAGGGCTCACTGCCAGCACACAGAGCAAAGGCAGATAAGACAACCTCACAGAAAGGGTCTCAGTCTCGCCAGCAGCAATCTTAGTCATGCAGACCTGACACAGCCCCCGTGGGGCGCACTGGGGCAATTACAAAGTGAATCTTGCTCGGACAGCTGATACTTCTTCCTGGCTGGAGGCAGACGGGCTGATTCAGTCCGGGAGTGTGCGAGGAGCTCTGAAAGTTCCAAGGCGTGTGAGGCGGCAGCAGCAGCAGCAGCAAGAGATGGAAATCAGAAGTGTGTCCTCGCAGGAGGTGCGGTGACGGGGGTGGGGGGTGGGGGTGGGGGTTGGGGGCCTCCTGCCCCAGCCAGTGGCTCTGTTGTCCTGGCAGCGGGGGCGGCTCCCCAGGCACGACCCCCTCCTGGTGAGTCTCTTCCCTTAAAGCCGCTGAGGGAGTCAGCACAACCTGCTGCAAATGACCACAGAATGACATTCCTTTCATACCGAGGACCAAAAAAAGGTGACACAAACAAAAATGATGGGAACATTGTGCAATGACTTCTTGTGGCCGAGAGAGCGCGTGCTGTGGGCCAGCTGCTCCCCAGGCCGTGCAGTGCGGTGGGCACGCGGCACTGACAATCCGTTGAGACCCCGCAGCAGAGGGAAAAGTGCACGTCCAGCTCCGATCTGCCACCTTTGAGGCGACAGCGCCACTTGCTGGTCTCTGGTTCCAGAGGAAAGGTTCCGACTGTGCTGCTGGCTGTCTGGCCGCGCACACCAGCAACGGGCGAGAGTCTATCTACAGTGCAGTGGAGGGGACGCCATGCAAGTGACAGGTTCTGCGTTTTAAACTTTAAAATCTCCTTTGTTCTTAGTGAATTTATATTTCATATATATATATTTGTTGTGATGCTATCCACGCAAGATAATACAACACTTTTTATATTAGCAAACATTACAAGACTTTAATATTCTTGAATGTTTTCTCTGTTATACTTCTAAAGAGATCAAAATAAATTAAACGTTTTGTACATAATTACATAAGTAGTTAACTTATTTTATCATTTTAGTTTAGTACAAAGATATCTGCAAGGTAATTGCCGAAATACACCTTATTTATAATTTCTTCTCATTCCATGCTAAAATTCGAAGGCCGATTATTAGCCTGTTTCTTCAGCACATTTCTGACAAAGAAAGCTGCTAAAATCTAATTGGAAGGTGCTATTTGGAAGGTTTTCTCGTACCTCAACAAACTGTCCTAAAAGGATGAGCTCCAGCAATGGCTTAAGTTAGTAGCAGGTCCATGGCATTAAGATTTCATGACACATTAAAACAGAGAAAACAATTCTTTGTCACACTACGTAAATTGTTTAAAAGAACCCATCTGGAGGGCAGAATATTTTTTTTTAATTGCTAGTTTGGCTTAACAAAATACCACATTTACGAAGAAAGCACTTATTATCCAATAATTAAAAAAAAAGAAAAAGTTTTTGAAATGGGCTTTTCCAATAAACTGAAGGCAGTAACGCAAAGTCCTTCTGAGCAAACTTCACATTTCTCGTCTCATCCCCGTGCCGATCAGGACGAGTGGAAAGTCTCCTCCCCACCGCTTGGCAAAAGCTCCGCTCGGGAACTCGCCCTGGCGTCTGCACACTCGCGACACTGAGCAGATGGCCCGCCTCTGGGAGTGTCTACATGTTGTAGGCCACGTAAATGGGGTCCAGCTGGTCGGCCAGGAAGCCGTCGCGGAGGTGCATGCGCTGCTTCTCCCCCCGGGAGTTGATGGGGATGACGCCGATGTCCACCACCACCACCACCCCCACCACCAGGTAGTGCTCCTCCAGGACCACGTTGGTCACCAGGGGGACCAGGTCCAGGGCTTCCTGCTCGGACCCGTCGAGCTCAACCACAACCACCAGCAAGTTTGTCCAGGTGAACACAGCACTGGAAGAGAGAGAAGCATCACTGTACAGCGGGGCTTGAACTTAACGATCCTGTTTTCTTTTCCAGACGTTCCATTGGGTTCTTTGTGGACCTGCCTGGGCGCTAAGCCTCCTCAGGCCTGTTGGTCCCTGACCGGCTCTCACACTCCCGTCACGCGCACCTCCTACCGACCTGCTCTCGCGGTGGCAGCCCCACCCCTGCCCTCCCTGGATCCACACACCCCTAAGGGTGGAGTCTGTCCCGCCAGGTGATTGGGTCAGCCTGCAACATGGTCTGCGGGCTTGTTACTGAGGCTAGGACAGCGGGGGCACTGGGGCTGGTCCTGACTTGCCTCTGCCACCAGGGGGATGAAAAACATGTGCAGAAGAGGTGCCAGCCCCTGGCCCGCCTGACCCGTGGGCTCCAGCCATGCTGGGGTCCGATTCCTCAGCGGTCGACTGTAGACCCAGGGCACATTAACTGATTCCTGTTTGAAGTACTGAGTTTAGGATGAGGGCAATGCGGTGAGACCTGACTCATGTGGGGTAATTCCTGGAGAACTCCAGAGATGCACCCAGAAGTGTCTTATTTTGGATCTTTCAACAGGAGTGCCACCCGGAGTATTCTGTCTGCCCAATTTGTAGACGCCTAAGAACAGTGTTTTACACGTTAAGCCACTTTAACATCACATAGTTGGGCTTTTAAAACGTGGTTGTTTAAGAGCCTTAACACACACTGCCCTTGGCCACCAGAGCCGCGTGGAGGCCAGGCCAGGCTCTGGCGCCCTGCAGTGGGCTGCGGGGATCTTTCTCTTGCCAGACACAGAGAAGGTTCCATCTCAGTTGTGAGGCAGGAAGTATCTGGGAACATTCACTATTGTTTTCTGAAAGCACAGAGTATGCCTATTAGGAAAAAATGAATATTTTGTTCAGTATGGCCAATGAATACATGAAAATGAAAGGGAAACACTGGAGAATGTGTTCAGCAGACCCCTCCTTCTGGATTTTGCTTTGTGACGAACGTGTACGCCTAAGGGAACAACCTTGTGGGGAGCTGTTCCCGAGAAGAAGGGCCAGTGCCGAGTCCCAGGGCACAACTCCCAGGCACCGGTCACCGCTCCACAAGGGCAGCGCCTTGAGCCCGTGAATCACATGTGGCAACTCTGACGTGCGCTGGGGACAATCTTATCCTGGCATTTGAAATCGATGGCGCAGCATCAGGACCAGCTCAGACTCCACAGTTAACTGGGGAGGGGGTTTGCCAGGAGGCCGCGGGCTGCTGCCAGCTACTCTCTTTCCGCCGGAGCTCTGCTGGGGGCCGCGGTGGCTGAGAGGGCCGGGGGGCTGGACTGTACTCAGTGAGGCAGTCACAGATGTGACCTGGCATCACATCCTTCTTTCTCTGCATGAAAGTGACGGATGGGGGCACCCTGTGGGGGGGCCACAGGCAAGGGGGAGGGAAATAACAGAACAGTTGTGCTGCACAGACTCCAACAGAGAGAAACCCTTCGGAATAAAATGCAGCTTTATTCCACGTCACGGCATCTAAGCAATGCTCAGAACAGAAAGGAGAAACCTACGAGGGGCACTCCTGCCACACACTTTTAAGTGGAAACGGCACCTTTTCAACTACATAGAAAATACTCGAGGGAGGCAATACAAGCCAGTCAAAATTATTTTCTTAAAAATACAAAAATTGAAGGCTGTGATTGGTATTTATAGCTATTCAGATGGAAACTGAGGTGGGCCCCTGCCAATGTCTGGGCTGATACCTTTCTGGGGTTTCTGCCCTGCCCTCCTCGACACACGAGTGGACAGGCAGCTTTGGCAGGCGGAGGACTTGTGCTCCAGACGGGCTCCGTCACTGCTCGCCCTGAAACGCGGCACCAAGTGGGGACGAGGCGCTCCCGTCCACCCGACTCTTCTGTCTGCCAAGTCCTCTGTGCAGTGCAGTGCGTGGCCAAGAACACCAGCCTGCGTCAGCTAACAAGAGGCAGCCGACAATCTCAGACCAACCCACCTGCCGAGAAAACTGCTCCCGAGGGGTTTTGGAACAAGCCTCCCCTGGGGCTCCTGCCCTGAGCTTCCAGACCGGCTCCATCAGGCCTCTGCCAGTTCAGGGACTAAGGGAATGAGCACACCTGCAGCCAATGGTGCTGAAGCCACTTTTCACTCTCAAATGCCACGTAAAGGCCCCGAGGAGGTCGTTAGCGCTGCAGCCCCCAGGCCAGGCGGTGATCTGGGCACACTCACACATCACAGCCAACCAAACAGACAGGGAGAAGCGTGGCCTGCAAGGCTCCTCACCCCCAAGGACGGCTGGGGTGGGTGACTTGTCACTGACAACCCAGTGATGCTGGCAAACGCGGCCCCTCCTGGAGCCTAAGGTCTTCCCACAGGCAGGCTGCGTTTAGGCTCCCGCGGACAGTCTATTTCCCCTACATCACGCCTTCCTTAACAAAAAACCAAATAAACGGCTCCCTGGAAACACTGCCCAGCCGTCTGTATGTCACTCTCGGGAAAAGCAACAACTCTGCACTAGGAGTGCTCTTCGGAGGTTCAGATTCACCCTGGAAAGCTGACTCCGCCCAGGACCCCGTGCCCTCGGGCTGCCGCCCCCTCCTCACCATTCCGTGACGCTTTTGTGGGCTCTGATGACGGAGGTCTCGATGTCTATCGGGTGATACCTCATGCCGCGCAGCTCCATGGCCTCATCTAGGGCCCCCACCACGTAGAGGGCGTCGTGGCGCTCTGTACGGGGAATGGAAACCGTGTGAGCTTCACCGCAATGCCGCTCAAACCGCTTAAAAAATAAAAAAAGACTACCCCTGAATGCGAAAGAGATGCAAAGAAAAGATCACTGAGCAAGGGATGCTGTCTCCCTTCTACCAGGGAAACTCTGCAGCCCGAGGCTTTCAGGGAGAAGGTGCAGGCGGAAGTGCTGCCTGGCTCAGCGCTGGCCGCACGCCTGCACGTCCCTCCCCTCATCCCACAGGAGTAGCCTCCACACGCCGTCAAGTGCGTTATCACACAGCCCTCAGCAGCATCAGCACCGCCGGGACACGGGCCAGCAGACCTGCTCCTGGAGTCACATGGTGAGGACCCAGCACAGCCCAAGTTATGCCCAGTTCCCTCTGGTGCCAGCACATGAGCTCTTAACTCTCTTATTACTGCACGTCTGGGCGGGAAGAGGAAGCATAGTTTATGAGAATGTTCATGAACAAAAATTTCCTTAGCTCGTGTAATTGTTCAATTTATTCTCATCAGCTGTGCAAACCTTGGGATAATGACAACATGCAGTCTGTCCATCTTTCCTTAAAAACAAGGAGGCATCTTTAATCTTTAGACTAGTAAATCTATCACGGTGAGCTTGAGAGAAGTGACTGACATAAAACACTAGAAAATAAAGCTTTTCCAGTTTAAGTCAGATGAGGTGGAGGCAGTTACTTGCTGGCTTCTAACCACAGCTGCCGTGGGGTATCCCACTGTTCCAGCCCCCGGGCTCCGCAGGACGGGACCTGCCCTGCCTCCTGGGAGGTCTGGGTGTTGCTAAGCTTAGTTCTTCAAGGAACCCCAGATAGCATCCTCAAGTAAAACAGTCTATGATTTTCCCAAATTGAAAATGCAACACCAAAGTATCCTGCACTTTTCCCCTAAATTCATGCTGGTTCAGCCAGGTTGGCACAGCCCCCATCAGACAGGTGGGTCAGGAAGGCTCAGGCCCCATCTCTATGTAATACCCAAGTCCTGTCTCTGTTTTTAGTGAAATAAAGAGCGGAGAAAGGATTCCAGGATCAGCAAAGACCTGAAGAGCAGGCAGGCTCTTAATGTGTTAGTTCTGCGTAACACCCACGCCCAGTGCCAGCCCCTCAGAGCTGCTGCTCCCCTCAGGCACCTTGCGGCACCAGGCCTGCTGGACAGGTGCAGAAATGCAGAGCGCCCGAGGCCAGCGCCTCCTGCCCTGGAAGAGAGTAGCAGGGCTTCAGGAGGGCCTGGGCTGGTGGCTCCAGGACTGGCGACAAGTCTGTGAGCTGCACTTACAGGCACTTGTTGTGGACAACATGGCACCTGGCTCTTGCCTCTGGTTTTAAATGTGTTCCTGGCTCACATGGGAGCACAGAGCACGCGACATGCAGCTTCCACTGCTGGATGCACATGCCCTGAGCTGGCGCTCTCTCACCCTCGGCTGTTTTCAGGCTGGCTTGCAGCAAGCATGCACGCATGCACGTTCTCCCGGGATTGGGATCCCAAACCCCAGATGGGTTTCCGGGGTCTGAGGACCTTCGTGCCGCCTGTTGGGACTCTCACCTCCGTTTGCATCAGTGAGTTCAGTTCTCCGCAGGAACCCCAAATAGCCTGTTCGTGCCCAGATGGTCTGTGTGTCTCCAAAACTTAATCTTGAGTTGAAGTGATCTGACTGGAGGGATTCATCTCCGTAAATAGTGAAATAACCACTGGCATTGTGGGCACTGTGAACCCAGATCTGTTAAGGAAGCAGAATATAACTGGATAAGTTAACTTGAGATGATCTCCAGGGCAGAAGCTGCTTTTACAACTCAATAGATTATATTCCGTGCTATTGAAACTGTCCTTGCCCTCCAAAAACAAGACGATTCCAGTTTCTGGGGAGACACAGATGCCACAAAGTTTATTGAAATGAAGGCATGACAGCAAGCTCATGGCTGAGCAAACAACCAAGCCATCATCTGTTGAGAATTCTATTAAAGCAGATGGATTGAGGGCTTTTGAAATAAACATCAAATGAACGAGGTTGTATGAGTTTCCTTGTATTTATTCAAATGTACCGACTGTTTCTAAAAAGCAAGCTGGAAAAATGTTAAAAAGCTTTGTGATTTATTTTCCCTTTCACTTGGTTTGCATACTTTTGGGAATATTACATTGTAATAAAACAACACAACACAAAACAAACTCTATCAGGGAAAGGCATTGTAACATCAAAAAATGGGGGACAAAAGTGCCTGAGTGTGGAAATGGGAACCTGCTGACACGGTGCCGACCACGTGGGCTGAGCAGAGCCAGGGACAAGGCAGAGGAGCCCATCAAGTCCGCACAGATAAGGCCCGGAGGAGCCGAGGTCTAGCCAGCGGCCCTCAGTCGTGCCTGCTAAGCAACGAGGAAGCAGACCAGAGACGGAGGGCACCCCGTCGAGCGACGGGAAGGAAAACCATCTCTGTTAAGACACGTTCCCAGTAGAACATCAGGGTGCAGTGGTCCCTGCCCCTCCGCCCAGCGCACCCGCTCAGCTCCAAGCAAGGCCGCCCGCTGTGAGGACAGCACCCGCCGGGAGCATCTCCAGGTGCCCGAGATGGCGGGTGCTACATCCCAATTTCATTCCTAGACATGTATTTAAAGGAAATCCCTAAAATATAGTGAAGCTCACAGACTAGTTCTGATCTTCACATAGAGAGAGACGAGTGAGGGGCCAAAAAACTGTCCAAGAAGAAAAAGGGTTTGGGGAGTGAGCAGTGGTTAGGACTCACGCCTCATCACTGTTCACCCCTTTACGAGGTACACACATGTGCCCAGGGCACCACTCCAGGAGAGTGGCGGGGCTGGTGTGCTGGTCGGGTGCCAGCTGTGGCAGCCTTTTGTGTGTGGCCAGAACGGGTCAGAGGAAGGGGGGGAAGCTGACCGAACAGTGGGCGGCACCTGCAAGAGGGTCCTAGAGGGCAGGACAGGGTCACTGTGGGCTTGGCCTTGGAGAGGAAAACGGGGGTGGGGTGGGGAGGGGAGGCAGACATGTCAGAAGAAACAAGTCCATCAGGGAGAGAGAAGGACAGTGTAAGGCAGAGGCGGGCACACCTGGCCGGCCGAGCAGGGCAAGCTGCGGGGATGACGGCCCAGGAAGGGTCTCCTGCAGCCACACGCAGCCAACAGCGCGCAGGATGAGGGGGCAGGCGGGGAGTCACTGGCCAGGTTCATGGTCAACACAAGGGAGCGGAAGTGACTTTCTGACCCAGATAAACACCTGTCGTGTCCCCAGCCTGCCTGCCACGGTTGTTGGTGCTGTTACGATTCTGGGGTTCGCAAGAGTCCCTCTGCACGTTCTCCACCGTGTTCCTGATGAAGGACTTCCCTGCTGTGAAAGCAGCAGGCACGTGGAAGACAAACCAAGGGCTGGGAAACAAGGAAACTCAGTCCACTCACATGAAGTTTCCTCTTTTCTAAACTTTTGAAGAGAATCTATGATACTCCCTTAAGGAAATCCTACTTTGTAATCCTGAACTTTCATGGACACCCTGTACCTCACCTCACCCAGGTGTGAGTCCCCAGAACTCACCTCACCCAGGTGTGAGTCTCCCAACGGTCCTTTTGTTTCTGGATTGGCAATTATGATCCGAACCCCTGGAAGTATCTATGTTGGAAAGAAGAGTCTCATCAGCGGACAGACAGGTAGATACTGCACAATCAACCTTGACCTTGCTTTCATGCCATGTGCCTATTTTCCTGATTAAAATGGTTTAGAAAGTGAATGGCTTTAAATCAAAATTATATACCACAGCATTATATAATTACAGCAAAACAATTACATTTCATTGTAATTATTACAGTGACAGAGCCTGTGTTAAAGTGCTCCTAAAATTAAGAATTTGAACAAAAACATGATACATGATATAATTTAACAGGCTCAATGCTTGCAAAATAGGATTTAGTAGAGCTGCTCTGTGGTGTCCAGAAGAGACGGCCGTCACCACCCATGCGTCTGCCGAGCCACGAGGACACCGCGCCTGCGGCTCTGCCCCTCTCCTCCACCACACCGCCCACTTTTCCTGCTGGTAAACAGCTTCTAGTACAATGTCGATAGGAAGCACCTCCTTCTTAATGGACGTTTAGCTCAGAAATGCTCCACATTCCACTGAAACCACGTAATGAAGCAAAACCTGATTCTGGAAATTTAGAACAGAACCCGTCTCAGTTCAGCTAATTAACACTGTGCGGTTGAGATAAGGCAACACATCTGTGGTGAACGCTCCTGGAACACGTCTGACGAACGGCCCGCCAGACCAACTTGGGTGGGTGGGTGGGTAGCGCCGTGTCCCACCTTAGAGCCAACTTAGTACCAAGAATTCTAATGGGCAGTCATGTAGACACAGACTGTAAAAGGTCCAAAAACAATATGCTTTTAGAATTATGTTAAATGGAGAAGAGATCTGACGATTGGAGCCAAAAAAGAAAAAAAAATCTTCAATTACGTTTAAATACGTTTCTTGCATTTAGTTCTATAAACAAGATAACCACTGTTGCAGGAACAACTAGCTGTCCCCTGATAACCATTCTCTGTCCAGCTCCACAGTAAACAAGCCCCGATTGTTAGCCAGGCCCGCAGACATTCAAAACCAATGTAGTGCTGCCAACCTGCCTTTCAGCTGTGGGTGACAATGCCCAGGGATACTTAAGTGTGAGTGAGGCAGCTGAGGAGCTGTCCTTACAGTCTGCACCTTTGGCCTCCTCCTTTTTCTGCTTCTCCTCCTCTGGCTGGAATGTGCAAAGGAAGGCTGGAGCTGGAAAAACCACTCTAGACCCTGAGGCACCCTTGGGAGGGGAGGCCAAGACATAAGATGTCACGGTCCCTGGTGGTTTCTTCTACATGAGAAAAAAACCTAACTCATTTAAAACACTGTCATTTTGAGTTTCTGTGCTCATGGCCAAAACCAGTCCTGATATACTACATTCAAGAAAACTTTTTTGAAAAAAAAAAAAATCTACCATCTATTTCTTGAATTTTCAAAGCCCATAAACTGAGACTCATGTTTATATGGACATGCATACGCCTTCCTTCAATACTTACTTTTCCTGATTCCATTAGGGGCAAACTATGAGGAGATCCTCTTTCTACTAAACGGACTCTACAAAGAGAAACAGAAGGTGTTACTGTGTTTTCTGTACCAGCGGTTCCCTTCCTCCACATCCAGCACTTGGTCAATGCCTGGCAGTCTGATGGGGAACATTAACTCTGCTGATGAGCATTACCCAACGCAAAGATAGTCTAGAAGTCAAAGAAAAAGCAGTCGATAGTAGAGAGGAAACGGCGAGGGCCACCACACAGGCCACGGAGAATGGAGATGCAGTCCCACCTACCAACCCGAAAAATGACTGGGAACGATTCTGCATTTAAAGTAACCGGGGGTCGACGTAGCACTTGCAGAAAAGGGAAAGTATAAGGATTAAACTGCATTCCTCAACGAGCTGCCACCCCTGTGACAGCGATGCCTGGTCCTGAAACACTCACGGCCCTGCCCCTGCAGACCACAGGCAGGGCCTCAGACACAGCTGCACAGAACCCACCTCCTCAAACAGGCACACGAGAGAGGACCGGCCAGTTCAGACAGCAAAAGCTCCTTTTAGAAAAGAAGCTCTTTTCCGTTTAAAAACTATTCACTGGTGATTTAATCTTAAAACTGTGGAGGACCCTGGTGCCAGTCACAACCTGAGCTCGCTAAGTCCTTCCCAGCTGTGTTATTTTAACTATTCTGTGACTGGGTTTACATCTCTCCATGTTACTGTGAGACTGTGACGCTGACCATCCACCTACAGGCAACTTTTATTTAAGGAAAACGGAGTGAAGGGGAACCTGCTGGGATGCCTGACTGCAGAACAAGGGGGCGTCAGCAGGAGGATGGGGCCAGGGAACGCGGGATTGTCAAATTCACCAGCACGACCCATTCTTTGTACCAGCACAGATCTGCCCCCATAACTGATAAGTGTGGCTGAAGGGGGATGGGCAATGAAGGAAGGACCCTGCGAGGCACAGCTTGGTGGGGCTCCTTCGCAGGCTCTGCTCCGGTCGCCCAGAGTGAGGGTCCAGGGCGCGGATGACAACATGAGCAGGAGGAGGGCAGACAGACAAGGTCCCGACAGAGAGGGGTGTGGGTAGGGCTCCCGTGCCGGCAGGCATCCTGGGGCTGCAGGCCTCTGAAAAGCAGCTGAAAAGCTCTTACTTTCAGGCAAAGGATGCCCTGCCTTCCAGCCAGCCTTTGGTGTGGTGTCTCGTGTGGCTGCAGACAAAAGGAGCAGAGGAGACCCTGGGAGGGCTGGAGGTACCTGAGTAGCTGCAGCAACGATGTAATGAGTGGAAGAAGTCACTGCAGCAATTCTGGATCACTTGATACCCACCACATGCTTCGGCATTTGTCTCTAGGAAGACCCTGATGCTGACAGCAAGAGATGAGGGCTATCAAAGAAAAACCACCTAGATCTTATACTACTTAAGCCTTCCAGAATGTGGGCACACCTCCTTTTATTGCACTTTGTTTGCTTTACTGCACCTCGCAGATACTGTGTTTTTTGTTTTTTTTTTTTAACAAATTGAAGGTTTGTGGCAACCCTGCATCAAGCAAGTCTATCGGTGCCATTTTTCCAACAGCGTTTGCTCACTTCATGTCTCTGCCACATTATGGTAGTAATTCTTGTAATATTTCAAACTTTTTCATTATTACTATTGCATTTATTATGGTGATCTGTGATCTTTGATGTTACTATTGTAATTGTTTTGGGGTGCCACGAATTTGCCCTTATAAGATGGTGAACTTAATAAATGCTGTGTGTTCTGATTGCTCCACTGACTGGCCATTCCCCGTCTTTCTCCCCCTCCTCATTCCCTGAGACACAATGATACTGAGATTAGGCCAATTAATAACCCTACAATGGCCTCAGTGTTCAAGTGACATTCTTCTCAAGGAAACGTCACGCATTTCTCACTTTAAATGAAACAGTAGAAGTGATTAAGCTTGGTGAGGAAGGCAGGTCTAAAGCTAAGATGGGCTGGAAGCGAGGCCTCTTGCACCACCAGATAGTTAGCCAAGTTGTACATGCCAAGGCAAAGTTCTTGAAGGAAATTAAAAGTGAACATATGAAGCAGCCTTATTGCTGATATGGAGGAAGTTTTAGTGGTCTGGATAGAAGATCAAAATAGCCACAACATTTCCTTAAGCCAGAGCCTAACCCAAAGCAAGGCCCTAACCCTCTCGAACTCTATGAAGGCTAAGAGAGGTGAGGAAGCTGCAGAGGAAAGTTAGAAGCTAGCAGAGGTTGGTTCATGAGGTTTATGGAAAGCAGCCTTTTCCATTACACAAAAGTAAAGGGTGAAGCAGCAAGTGCTGATGAAGAAGCTGCAGCAGGTTATCCAGAAGATCTGTAGCTGAGATCATTCATGAAGGAGACTCCACCGAAAAAACGGTTTTCAATGTAGATTGAACAGCCTTCTATTGGAAGAAGATGCCATCTGGGACTTTCACAGCAAGAGAGGAGAGGACAATGCCTGGCTTCAAAGCTTCAAAGGACAGGATGACTCTTGTTAGGGGCTACAACACCTGGTGACTTGAAGTTGAGCCAGTGGTCATCTACCATTCTGAAGATCCTAAGGCCTGTAAGAATGATGCTAAATCTACTCTGCCTGTGCCTGTGCTCTGTAAATGGAAAAACAAAGCCTGGATGACAGCACATCTGGTTACAACATGGTTTACTGAATATTTTAAGCCCACTGTCGAGGTGTGCTCAGGAAAAAAAACTCCTTTCAAAACACTACTGCTCATTGACAATGCTTCTGGTCACCCAAGGGCTCTGATGGAAATGGACAATGAGATACAGGATGCTTTCATGTCTGCTAACACGATATCCATTCTACAGTCCCTGGATCAAGTACTAATTTTGACTTTTAATTCTTATTATTTAAGAAATACATTTTATAAGGCTATATGGCTGCCATAGATAGTGATTTCCCTGATGGATCTGGGCAAAGGTAATTGAAAACCTTCTGGAAAGGATTTACTATTCTAGATGCCATTAAGAATATTCATGATTCACGGGAAGAGGTCAAAATATCAACATTAACAGGAGTTCAGAAGAAGTTGATTTCAACCCTCCTGGACGACTTTGAGGGGTTCAAGACTTCAGCGGAAGAAGTAACTGCAGATGTGGTAGAAACAGCAAAAGAACTAGAATTAGAAGTGGAGCCTGAGATGTGACTGAATTTCTGCAATCTCATGAGAAAACTTGGACAGATGAAGAGTTACTTTATGGATGAGCAAAGAAAGTGGTTTCTTGAGATGGAATCTATCCTGGTGAAGGTTCTGTGAAGATTGCTGGAATGACAACAAAGGATTTAGAATATGGCATAAACTTAGTAGATAAAACAGGGGCAGGGTTGGAGAAGACTGATCCAAGTTTTGAAAGAAGTTCCGCTGTGGGTAAAATGCTGTCATCAGCATTGCGTGTTACAGAGAAATCCTTCCTGAAGAGTCAGTGGCGAACTTCCTGGCTGTCCTATTTTAAGAAACTGCCACAGCCGCCCCAACCTTCAGTAAGGACCACCCTGTTCAGTCAGCAGCCGGCCACACTGAGGGGAGACCCTCCACCAGCAAAAAGATTATAACCCACTGAAGGCTCAGATGATGGTGAGCGTTTTTTAGCAACAAAATATTTTAAAATTAAGGTATGTATACTTTGTTTTTTTTTCAGACATAATGCTATTGCACGCTTAATCGACTACAGTGTAGTGTAAACATAACTTTTATATGCATTGGGAAACCAAAAAACTCGTGCGACTTGCTTTATTGTGATATTCCCTTTACTGAGGGGGTCTGGAATCAAATCCACGGAATCTCTGAGGTCTGCCCGTGCGCCAACAGGCTTAGCGATGCCATCCTTCAAACATAAACTACGGGCTGCATTAAGACAACTAAAAGGGACTAAAACTCTTCTAGGACCCAGGTAGCATTATGTTAATTTAGGGTGGGTTATAATTAAAAATTACCATTAGAGCACGAAGAATCTATGGAACTTCACCTGTAGCAGCTTTCAGACAGATGCGATGCTTGCAGGAAATATCAATGCTGGGAATGATAACTTTTTATAGCCTGCTGGGTCAGGAGGCTGCAGCCCGTTACACTGAACTAAATCGGGCCAATTTAAGTAGTTAGGTTAAGTGAAGAAGCCTGTGTCCAAGTGCTGGCTGGCCGACTGTGGAGTGTGGGTATTGGCAACTGGCTACGGATGGAGAAAGCAATAAAGAAAGAGGCCCAATTGGCCGGGAAGATTATGAGTGGGCAGAAGCAGGGGTGAGGAAAGAGGGAAAGAATGAAAGAGAAAGGGGCCGAGGTAGCGGCTGGCTCAGCCCACCTAGTCTGGCTGCTGCTATGGGCAGGGCAGCTGGCCGGCGAGTAGGCTGGGTGTCCTACAAAGGCCAGACCATCAGGCAAGGGAAGGGAGCAAAACCTTTGCCAAAAATGAGGGCTGTTCTGGATAAGCTACGCTCTGCTCTTTGTCCACTCACAGCCACCACTCAGGTAGCTCTGGCCGTGGCACTATGACAGGGATGACTTCTGAGCGGGGCACCTGGTGTCATGAATGGAACCAGGCCACTTGAGCCAAGAGTGGGAGCAAGTGCCCTGGCCTGCGACTCGAGCCCAGACATTGTGCTTCTCCTCCTCTCAGACCCCAAGGTTCCCGCCAGCATGGGGAGTGGAGTCCATGGCCCGGTCCTCCTTCAGCAGTGGGACTGCTGGCCACACACACTGGCCGGTCTCTGCCTCTCTGGCCAGCAGGCCTCCCCTGCTCTCGGAGTTTAGGAGTTTATCTTGTCTCCTGACCCTCCCTGCTGAGCTGAAGCCTCTGAGGAAGGCAGGCAAATGGGATGTCACCTGAGGATGTCACCTGAAATGTGGGAAACCCTACCGCTAAGAACTTCCTTGTGGCCTCCTGGCTGGGCTGCTGAGTGGTGGCAGGGACCTGGGCAAGCACGGAGGGCAAACGTAAGGACAGAACAAAGAATTTCTTCCCTGGTCAGTATGAAACGGTGCTCTCTGTCAGCAATTCACAGGCAAGCAGGAAGGGGGCGCTGGAATCACTCAGGGGTGGTCCTGTCCTGCCAGCAAATGCCACACGGGTGGCCGTTCCTTCACTTGAAAATATCCACAGAGCAAAGAGAAAACCACCCCTTACAGGAGGAGACAGAGATGTATCTTTTGAAAGAGCTGGGAGCTACACACACAGGCAGCACACACGGGAGGGCGAGTGACTCACAGAAATACAGGAAACTCAGTAGGAGCCCTTCCCAGGCTGGCACCACGGGGAGGGGAGGCTCTCTCCTCCGGGGACCGCGCCTGCCCACACACCGTAACCCAGTGGCTCTGGAGATGCGCCACAATCAGGAAACCACAGCACCTTCCCCACAGGAGGGCTGGCAGCGCCACAGCTGCTGTCAGGAGCCGGTCACTTCAGAACCACGGACAAGAGCCCAGCGTGGGCACATCCTGACGGAGCAGGTCAAGAGGACGGGGGTGCTGGACTGCCCAGCGGCCAGCCCAGACACACAGGAAGAGGAGCTGACAGGGCCCAGCGGCGTGCACTGGGCAGCCAGGACGAAGCGTGCACGGCATTCCTGCGTCCGGGGTGGCCCTGGGCCGAGTCTCCCATGTCCCTGGGCAGCAGGGGGAGGACAGTGCCTTCCAGGAAGGGACACGGTAATTACTCCTTAACGTAAGACATCTATTTGGGTTTCTGCCCCCTTCAGAAGAAGGGGCCCATCAGGAGAGAGCGGCGATGAGCCCGGGCGTGCGGCAGGACCGCAGCCTGGAGGAGCTGCGTGTGGCAGCACCAAGCCAGCCCAGGGAGCAAGGCTCCCTGCTGTGACTGCGAGAGGGTGCCTCCAGGGACAGAAACCAGCAGAAAACCACGTTCAAGGGCAGGACTTTGCTTTGGTTTCTTAAGTCAAACCCTGACGAAGACGAGGAAGGGACAAGTCCAGTGCACGTGTTTCTGGTGTCTGACACCAGCTCCCAGCCATGCCTGTCCTCTGACGCAGGACAGAGCTGAGAATGTGAAATGCGAGCCTGGAGAGTGCTCCAGGGACAGAGGCGGGGACGACTCCGAGGCTTTCTCACCAGGCCTGGACAGGGCGGGTGTGGGATCCCTCTGACACTGAGCAATGCTACCCTTAATTGTAAGGGTCGATGACATTCCTGACAGTGTCACTAACGTATGACTGCATAGCAATTTCCAGTTCACAAAGCACTTTTCCTTCTGTTTTGAATGACCAAGTCAGGAAATGTATGTATAAGAGATTATTTTACAGATTAGAACAGAAGTGTCACTTAAAAGGATACAGACTTCCCAAGGTCAAAAGATTAGGAAAAGAAACTCCTACTATGACTCAGGTCTCCTGGCTCTTTCTAGAACAGAGAAATCAATCTGATACTGGACTTTTATTACTTTACCATGATACATCGTACGGGTTCCAATTTCACTTTTCCTAAATCACAACTTTTCTCAATAGGAAGATCTGCCACACTGAAGACAGTTAAGAAGGTAGGTCACAAAGCTGTCAGAAAGGAGTTTCTAGATTTCTTTCCTTTTCCAGGAAAGAAAACTCCCTGAACCCCACTCCCAACCATCCCTGGTACTCCAGGAGATTTGTAACACACAATGGGACCAACTGTCCTTTCCTGATTACTATTCTTGTGAGTAAGTCCGTCTGAGACTGTAACCTACCCTCTCAGGCCCCAAAGATCAGCAGTTTTTACCTAAATGGTCTTACAAATTTGATCTTCATGTGTTTTGAGGGTCAGGTCACAGACAGAACTGCATAAATATTACTCAAACGGCGATTCTTTGATGAGCTGTTTTTCACCTTCTGAAGTTATAAAGTTTTTTTCAAATGATTTTTATAGGGAGTAAAGTAGATTTCTTTTTAAAGCCCAGAAGTTGTATTTGGAATTTATGCCCCTGAAACACTGTTACTTAATCTCTTCAGAGCTAAGCATCTGCATTTTGAAAATGTTCTGGATGGAGCTCTGCTCTAGTGGGCCGGTATGCTCTGGTGGGCCAGTGGTTCTCTCTGCCACCAGATGGGCTGTAGCCTGTGATTCCCTGTGAATAGCAGGGTCTAAAATGAGGGCTACAAGGGCCGGGAAGCACCTCTAAGTGTGATGTGTTTAGGTGGATGCAGCGTTTCTTGGTCTCGGCACTGCTGCCACGCTGGTCATTTGCTGTGTGGCAGGAGTCTGTCTTGCGCACTGTAGGATGTCTGGCTGCATCCCTGGCCTCTGCCCCCCCACATACCAGCAGTAACACTCCCCAGATTACGCTAATAAGACATGGCAACATGGCAACTCGTCCACTGGGGGTACAAGCACCCGGCTGGGAACCCCTGGTGTGAGTGGGGGCTGGCATTCCCCAGGATACCTGAGCCTGCATGGCACACCTGGCCCCTTCTCAGCCCCTGCAGCTCTGCCCCTGACACACTCACTCACACACAGGACTCAGTATCATGGAAGAACACGCTCAGCCAGGCCAGGCTGGGGGCTCCTGGTTTCCCACCCACAGCTTTCACTCTGCTCTCCCAGGTGCTGTGAGCACAAGGCACACGTCAGCAGGCACCACGTGAGGACACGCAGAGCAGCACAGCATCTGGCCCTCACAACGCGTCCACAAGCACCTCTAGTGATTTACAAAAGGACACCTTCTACTAGAGTTCACGCTTACTATTAACACGTCACAGAAGCATCAATGAATGGGCATCTCCACAACTACCCCAAGGAAATGACCTAATCAATGGGGAAGTCTATAGGAAAATGATAGAATTCTCTCTTCCCCCTCACGCATGTCAGGAGGGACCCCTTTGGGAGCAGAAGTTCTGCTAAGGATTCCTCATCTTGTCTCCACCTTCCCTCCCTCAAGGTCAACTCACAAGCACTCACTAGCAACACCCCCTTTCGTTCTTGCTCAAGGCTGCTTAGGAAGCTGCACAGAAAGGTCACCTTATATTTTAGTTTTTCATGGAAATGCCGTGACACAAATTTTCAATTCATGTCAAGAAATGTGGGCAGTGTTGATATTTTATCAGGTTTAAAATGGTGTCTGACTAGAGTGTTCAAGTAAAGGACCAAGTCTTCTGGGCAGACTGTGCGAAAAAGCAACTCTGGTTGCAACGGCTCTGGGCCAACCGTTGTCATTTGTGTCTGAAAACAAGAATTTGGTTGCTCACTGGGTACCTCACGCAGTAAATGTGGAGAGTTGTGAAAGCTCGCTCAATGAACCACCTTGTTTGGAGCAGATGATTCTGTACTCCTTCTAGAAGGAACCCTGCACGCCAGGCACCAAGAAGACAAAAATCACAATACCTGTCGTGTCTCAGAGCTCTCATGTCCACGTAGACGGTGGTCGGATCGGGCCCCGAGGTCCCCTGCAAGCAAGGACACAGTGAGGTTAACACGAGTTTGCTTTGGAGGAGCTGGGTCTGTGCTTCCTACTGGCTAGGGAGCATTTCTATGGTAAAGTCTGAACAAAACCCAAAAGCACTAAAGCCACACCTCTCAACTGATAACCCAACTCCGAAAGGAACATCTTATTAAGATAATACTGGACTTTCACACGGCTTGACTGTCAATCACATTTATGAAAATTAGAAAGAAAAGGGGCATCTTGCCAAATAAAAGAAGGCTGAAACTACAGAGGCAGCATTTTGGCAAAAGCGGGTCGCTGAGGATGTGAAGCATCATTTGTTGAGAGATTCTCATCACATGCATCCCAAAAGGTGTATTTTTAGGGCTCAAGATATTGTAGCAGAACACGTGACGTGAGCTGACAGATTAAGGGAGAAGAGATAAAAGATAATGACCTTGTTCCTTCTAGTTCTAATTGTGCCTTGGTTTTCCTCCAATGCGGGAGGCCATTTCTGCCCAAGACATAAGTCAGGGAGGTTGTGTGTTTACCACTGGTCATCTGGGCAGCACCCTGTGTTCTGAACTATTCATTTACCACAGGGTCCAGAAACCTTATCTTGGCATCATAAATCTCTTCAAAATATATGCTGAGTTGACTTCTGAACAGTGATCTCTGCTCATGTAAGAGCAATGGCATTAAAGCTGCATTACAAACCGAAATTCTACATACAATTCTTGGGAAAGTCATGCAATACCTTGGGTAGAAAAAGACAGAACCTAAGAAAAATCTGCCAAAAAATAAGGGAGCCTCTCAGAATTTATTTGAAGAACTACACTAAAATTCCTCACGAGAGAATCTTAATCTTACACCAAAGGCACGTTTCAATATAAGAAAAAGATAAAAATAAAGACACCTTTGTTGTACCATACTGGACCCCCCGATAATCCTCCCCACAGAGAAAGCACATGCAATCAGCCTGGAGGAGGAGCTGCACTGCCGTGTGGCCACGGCGCCCTCGCTGATCTGTGACTGCTTGGGGGAGCTGTGTTACAGACCAGCGCTGAGTGGAGAAGCGGTTTGTGGTCTGAGTAATGCAAAGCACATAACCATAAGAGGCCAATTAAAAACAAACAAATCAGAAAACAGGTCACTAGAAGTGGAAAATGAAATAAAACGGAGATGACCCCAAACTGATGGTATAAATGGAGGCACAGCGTTTGTCACAAACGCGAGACGTCTGACAAGATCTGAGAAGTGACACCGCGCTGGCCGTCAGCCCTCCTGACCACGGGTCTAGAAGCCCAGCCCATCTCTGCACTCAACTCCTAGTCTGCCCACTGCTGGGAGCTGACGAGACGGTGGTGGTTAGCAGGCACTGGTGTGGATGAGCGGGAAATCCCTACCTTCTCAGCCAGCTTCCACAGCCGGTGGGGCTACAGCAGCAGGAGGTGGGAGCAGAGGAGAGGTGAGGACACCAGACCAACAGACACCGAAAATCCAGGACACACACAGACACATAAACAAACAACCCAACAATAAAAGTGGGATGAAGGAGAGAGAGGGGTGGGGAGGAAAATGCAAAAAGCAGGGAACAAAGTAAAAAGAAGATCAAAAACAATGTCAAATATGGAAGTCGTTAAAATCAATCACTGTACCATTAAAGGTTAAAAAAAATCTAAAAAGATGTCCACATATCCACAGAGCAACAGAGGAGAGTAACAGATGACTAGCCACGGGAAGGTGGACCTGAGTAATTGCTTTTAATACATATGGTCAGTGGGTTTTGATTTTATGGTACCTTTCTCTAGTTTCTTTTCTTTTCTGAGAAAGTGGGGAGTATGAATTTTATTGGCCAAATCTGTCAAGTGTTTCTTATTGAAATAGTTTCAAGTTTCTTACTACAACAATGAAGGGGAGCCTGGAAGTTTGTGGATCTAAAATCAGGGTGTCTAGCCCTACTCACCTACAAGATTAGGACAAGAAAAGAGGTCAGAGTACGAGTGAAGCGTGAATCAAATCTTGGGCTCCTAGGTGGTCTAGCTCAGCGGTGCGGGGAGGGACCCCCCAGTGAGCACCCTGCTTCACCCTCAGCTCTGTCCTCAGAGACACTGCCTTCATTTCTCTCTTGTCTTCCACGGTTTTGGTGCCCACCTCTACCCCTGTTAAAGCATCTATACCCACGGGGGAAAGACTCCAGAAAGCAACGTGGGCAAACTTCTCTGATGTTGTGTATTCCCTGGCTGACCCGGTGTCTTTCCCAAACACTCCTAGAAAACTAGAACAGGGCCAAGTTCTCCCTTGGGTGCGGTCCTGACCCCGTCATCACAGTCACTAGGTGGGCTCCAGAGACAACAGCAGCAGCAACAAAGAAGGAGCTCTTCACTAGGTTTCCTGAGGCTGCAATTTGTGAATAAACAAGGCCAGACTGAAAACCTATCATCACGCAACTTGGAGGCAAGTCTATTTAAAAAAAAAAAAAAAAGCAATGGTTCCAGATTTAAAAATTACGATTCCATCCTTCTCTCTGAGACTTCCTTCACTGTGGTAACCATGGCTACTGCTTTCTCTCAGCATCTCTATTTTTAGAAAACTGAGGCAGGACTCCAGGAAAGAGAAGAGGGCCAGGAAAGGTGTGTGCACCTGGAAGGCACACACGACTTTCACTGGGTCTCTTCAAGCTGAATGCAATAATTTAAATAATTTCTCTCATGATTCTTTGAATCCCAAACATTAATTGGAACAAAACTAAGTCCATGTTCTCTCTCTAAATTATTCTAATTCACAATTTTTAAAAATAATGACTCAAAGTAGTATCTCAGAAGAAAAATACACATGACTGGGAACAAGTTTCCTATCTTGTAAATGCGTGGAGGAGATAACATCTGGAGCAAAATCGGTCTACTGACTAATGAGGGAGACGTGAACAAAGAGTTAATGTACATGTGTTTCCAAGTTTCAAAAACCCTAAGGTAGAAAACTCTGAGATTTCAAGATAAATAGTAGGGAGTGCATATTTAACAAAATCTTTACTTTGCCAAAGAATGCAAGCTGGAGTTCCTTTAACTAAGGAGTATGCTCCTAAGTATTTAAAGATAACGGAATACTTCCAGAAGGGACCAGCAAGAAAGCAAAGCTATCTATTCCAACCAAAGTTTATCAGAAATGAAGTCGAAACATGTTTGAAATTGCAAGTTATATTAATCAGAAAAGAGGATTAACTTTAATGTTCAGTTGTATAATAAAAAGTTCCATATGGACATACAGTAAAAATCATTTTTTCTTATTGTCATAAAAGTGTATCAGTTAGGTATCAAGCACTTACTGAACAAATGAGTTATAGTTAAATCTCAGCTGTAGATATACAGACTCACATCCCAAACACAGCACAGCCAATTCAACCCAGTACTTATCTGAACACCTGGGCTGAGTGGTACTTTTCTATTCAGCAACTCACATACTATAGCATCAGTACAATCTAGTATTAGCACATAACTCCTTAAGCTTAAGTAGCAGATTCTAAGCAGAAACATGATATAAAGACACAGTTCCAGAGTACTGATACTGGGCATATCTACTGTGCTGGTGTTTGAGGAGTTGAGGGAGTTTCCCATAACTGGGGACACAGGAGACAGCTCTGGACTGGATTCCAGCAGGGTATGGGCACAGCAAAGTGGCTCATCAGTGGGCTCTTCCCCCCTGAACTTTAAGCAGTGTTTCTGCCTGCATGACCCCAAGGCACATTCTTTGGTCCTCCTAGCAGATCTGTGTATTAATAATAATGTTTTCACTATTTTAACTGAGATTTCAGCTTTCTTTTGATAAGCACTAGTATGGTGCAACTTTTCCATGCTTATACCTTTAATCTATTTGTGTCTTTATTTTTAAACCATGTTTGTTTTAGGCTATATATAACTGGGTCTTGCTTTTTAAAACTCCAACCTCATGATCTCTGCATCTTAAATGAAGTGGTAGAGGATTTATATTTATTACTGATGTGATTATGTTTAAATCTATTTCTTGTTGTTTATAATTCATCCCATCTATCCCCCCACCTTTTCTCTGCCTTCTTTTATAGATCCACTCTCTCTCCTCTGTTGGCTTATTAGCTACAACTCTTTGTTTTTCTAATTCTAGTGGTTACTTTATGGCTTATAGCATACATCTTTAATTTTCCAGTCTACCTTCAAGCGATATTACACCAATTCACATGTTGGAAGAACCTTATGATAGTATACTTCCATTTTTCCCTCCCAAACTCTGGGCAGTTGCTGTCATCAGTTGACTTTTATAGATGATATAAACCCTACAGTATATTACAAGTTTTGTAAAGGCAGTCAATTACCTTCAAAAGAGACTCAATAAAAAAAAAATCTTATATGTTTACCTATGCACTTGCCATTTCCAGCATTATTCATTCTTTTGTATAGACCCAGATTTCAAACTGGTATCATTTCCCTTCTGCCTAAAGGATTTCCTTTAATATTTCTTGCTCTGTGGGCCTGCTAGTAGTTGATTCTCAGCTTTTGTATGGCTAAGAAGTTTTTATTTCAAGTTTGCTCTTGAAGGATATTTCCATTGACTACTATGAAATTCTACGTTGACAGTATTTTTCTTTTAGTATTTAAAAGCTGTTTTCCACTGTCTCTTTGCTTACATTTCTGATGAGAAGTCTGATGTCATTCTCATCACTGTTCCTCTGTAACTTGATTTTTTTCATCTGCTTTTCCCTGTATCATTGGTTTTGGGCAATTTAGTTAAGCAGTTTCCTTCACGTTACATTAGAGCAGTGGGATTTGTGGGTTTATAGTTCCATCAAATTTGATATATTTCTTCATGTATTTTTTTCTAGACCGTACTCTTCTTTTTCCTCTTTCATGGGAACTCCTATTATATGTATACTAAGTCCCTTGAAGTTTCCCCCGATTTCACTGATGCACTTTCCATTAAAAAATATTTTCACGTTTCATTTTGGAAAGTTTCTATCTGTTCAAGTTCACTAATCTTTTCTTCTGCCATTGATTCCATCCAGTGTATTTTTCATCTCACATATTATAGTTTACATTTCTAGAAGTTCAATTTATTTTTTTTTAAACTTTCCATGTCTTTTCTTAACTTTCTGAATATGTGGAATACAGTTAAAATAACTTAGTGTCCTTGTCTATAAATTCAACATCTGTGTCAGTATGGTTCAGTTTTGATTGACTAATATTTCTCCTCATTGTGGATCTGTACCTGCTTCTTGGTATGCCTGGTAATATATATATTTTTTGGTTGCACTGTGTGGCATATGGGATATTAGTTCACCGACCAGGGATCGAACCCATGCCCCCTGCTGTGGAAGTGCAGAGTCTTAACCACTGGACCGCCAGGGAAGTCCCTGCCTGATAATTTTTTATAGGATGTCAAACACTGTAAATTTGACCTTGCCAGTCACTCATCCCACTGTGTTCTGGCTTCCCCTGTATCTGATGAGAGTTCAGCATCATTTTTATTATTGTCCCCCTTACATAATACATCTTTATTTTGCAGCTGCTTTAAGAATGTCTCTGCTGTTGGCTTTCAGCACTTTGGTGACGATGTGTGTAGGTGTGTTTTTTTAAGCTACTGTGCTTGGCGTTCACTGAGATTCTTGAATCTGTGTGTTGATATCTCTCATCAGTTTTGGCCGCTGGGTCTTTAAATTGTTCTTCTGTCCCATTTTCTCTCACCCCCTCCTTCTGGGACTCCTATTACATGCATGTTAGACAACCTGCTATTCCACAGATCTCAGAGGCTATCCCATTTTATTTTCATTCCTGTTCCTCTTGCGTTTCAGTCTGGATAATTTCTACTGACTGGATTTCAAGTTCACTCACTGACGCTGTCCCTGCTGCATTCAGTCTGCTATTAAACCATGAGGAATTTTTAAGACTGTAGTTTTCATTTCTAGCATTTCCATTTGGCTCTGCTTTGTGGTTTCTATCTTTCTGTGATATTCCTCATCTCTCCATGCAAGGTGTATACCTCTCCCACTAGATCCTTTAACATATTTGTCATAGCTATTTTAAAGTCTCTGATAAATCCAACACGTCTATTCTACTGACTCTATTGACCGTGTCCTTTCATGGCCATGTATCCTATTTTCTTTCTTCATTGCACGTCTTTTTGATTTTGATTGTGAAGCAAACATTGTGTTTAAAAGCACAGTGGAGACTGAAGTAAAAACATTTACCCCCAGAAAAGGGCACACTCTCTCTCTCCTGTCAGCCCACTAGTTTGTGTGTCTGAGTGAGCTTGGTCTGGGATTTGTGGCAAAGTTAGATTTCATTCATGCTGGCTTCCCACACCTGTGAGCATAATCAGGACTTTGGATCTGAGCACTAGTAAGATTCTGGATACCTCTTTATGCTTTATAGCTTAGAGACTTGCTTTCCAAACTGTGGGAGATCTCTTTCTGCTTCACAGCGTGGCTGCCAGCTTTTTGCATGACTGGCTGCTTCTCTTTCCTCTTCATTCTGCTGCCCAACCCCTAGCCTTTGGAAGGCAAGATCTGCACTTGGGGAAGGCCCTGGGGGCCTGAGAGAGATGTGCTTGGCCTCCCTTATCCCACCTCCGTCTTTGGAGCGCAAGGGTGGCACACCAGATGATCTGAGGCTCTCCAGAGAGGGGCTCTCAGCTTTTCTGCTCTCCTTCCAGCCCTCAGGACCTCTGCTTTCCACTCACTGAGGAAATTTTTTCACCTCCAGGGCCCCTCCTCAGACTTCAGAGACCTGTTGCTTTGACTCACCAGAGGCCCACAGAACTGCAGCTGGATTCTCTCAGCTCCTGCTCTGTTCCTGGCTTTTGCATCCTGCCCTCTGGAGTAGGTGAGGTCTGTGGGGAGTTGGTGGGGGGTATGTAGAATGACTGGGCTGGGGGTCCCTGGGATTCTCATCCTCTTGCCAATCTATTTACTGCTGTTAACATTCTCAAAAAAGTTTGGCTGGTTCCTGCTCCCCTGTAAGGGGTGAAAACAATTGTAGGTCTCTTCTCTCTGAAAGATTTAGTTCATTTAGATTTCTCTGAATCTTGGCTCTCTGCTGAATTTTAAAAGCTATGATTCTGTGTATTAACCAGATGGTTTCAATAGTTAGGGCTGGAACAAGTCTCTTGTGACTTACACATCCTAATCAAAAATGGAAGTCCAGCAGGGAACTACAGATATATTCAGTATCTAAGGGAAAAAAAGGGAAGTCCAGAATCCTTTTTAATGAATGTATTTTTTGCTAAAATTGTGGTTAGCATTAAGCACATTGATTGATTTATAAACTGGTATCAGGAGTGGTTGTCAGGGAAACAGGGATCTGAAATTGATTAGTTGGTTTGGTAAAAGCCAAAGGGCAGAGAAAATCCAGCTCATCTGCCAGGCTGGACTCTGCAGATGTCCATGCCATACCTTGGCAAAATGGTAATTAAACCTCTTTCACAGGGGTCAGCAAACCCCTGTTTTTGCAAAGTTTTCCAGGAACACAGCCTCACCCATTCATTTAAACAGTATCTGTTTCTGCCTTGAGCTACAGAGCTGAAGGTCCCTGAGAAGAGACCACAGACTGCAGGCCCAGCTCTTCACTCTCTGGCAAGAAAAAGTGCCCCAAAGGCTTGTCTTGGGGACCGCTGATCCACAGACCAACGTGAAAACATAGTGAGACAACCCAAACCAGAGGGAACATCTGATTGAGAAGCTTGTGGGTTCAACATCACAGTCTACTAGGACCCCGAACTCCTCATGTGGTTTATTTCTGAAGCCCCTGAATGTTCAGATGGAGAGACGTGCTTGGCTACGGCAGTTCCAGCACTGATTCTCTATTCCATGCGGTGCCCCCGTGCCCAGCACACATCAGACATCTGATGGTGGTGCTGAACTTGACAATCGAGTCTATGGCTTACAGAGAATCAGTGACGGAAGGGCCACCAGCTGGAAACCCTGGACCTGGCCACAGTTGTCTCTTCGGGACAGAGGAAGGGTATGGTATTGGTTGCAAGAGTGAAAACTGCATTGTGGTGGGGTTTTGTGGGGGAGGGGTGATGGGTAAGAACGGGATGAACGTAGCCTTTGGTCGCTCCTTTTTTGGTCATCAGGCATCAGAACTCTTTCTGTATTTGGGCAAGTCCTCCACTTTTGGAACCTGGTTGGATACAAAGCCTCTGTCCCTCTGTAGTAACTAAAAACATCTGCCACTCTCCTGCTCAGCTTTCCTGGAAGCCAGCCTGCCAGGTAGCTGCACCTATTCACAGCAAGAGGAAGCACAAATGTTCTTGCCCTTGGCGGCGGACACGTCTGCGACACCACCCAGCGACATTTTAATAAGTTCCTTTTAAGTTACCAAAGGTTTCTGCTGCCCACAAATTAGAACCCTGACTGATATACGGGTAATTGAGAATACAGGTCCCATGACCTCAAATGTTAATTTTCATTATCTGGGACAACATACATCAGCAGGAGAGGATGTGGAAGTTCTGTGGATGTGACAAATTCCCTGGAGCATGGGAAAACCCCAGAGGCACCTCACTTATGTTCACTTCCCTCGTCTAAAAGCAGTGTTGGGAGAAAATGAATTGGGGGCTCAAATGAATGAGTCTTATTATAACTATTAATTTTATCTTGAGAATTACTTAAGATCTATGTCACCCTGAGCCTTCCACTTTTTTTTTCTTTTAACAATCAATGACTCTACTTATCATCAGGGTGGCTGTATTTCTCTTTCACTGTGTGAGTTTCAAGATTTAAGGTTTAAGACCTTAAGGTTTCAAGATTTAAGACCATAACTTTAAATACTGATTTAATTCCACACAGCTATTTATAATAAAGCTTTCCTCAGATAAATTAATCGTTATTTTTCTATATAATAAAGATCAAAGTTTCTGTTTAAAGTGGCTTAAAAGTTTTTCCTAATAAAACAAAAATTGAGATTTCTTTTGGAAAGCAGAAGACCTCATTTCCCCTCCCTTCTTCAGCTGGTGAGGAGGATGCTAATTTTTGTTACCAAGAACTAAATTTCTAAATCTAATACATCCAAAGACCTTTCAGCTTATACTTTTGAAAAGAGTAATTGTGGATGAAGCACAACATCTCTTTTGATGCAGGTTAATAAGCCAGTGGCACTTCCTAACAGAACTAAGGAAATTTATGTTAAAGCCAATCTCACAAGTCATAATTTGATCTCTCTAATGCCCACTTATTGTCATAAGTTCAATAAATCAAAAGTGTTTTAAAGTCATTTTTACAGCTAAAGATTCTGGGAAATGTCATTCCTAAGTATAACAAATGGCTCATACTTCTAAATTTCTTTCTTCTGCAGAGTCTAAAATACTCTGCAGAAATCAGAGTCATATAAAACCAGAGTCATCCACAGTGAATTTTATGAGTCCATTCTTTTGCCATTGAACTATGTCAAAAGGACAATTTCAAAATAATTAATGTGTCAATTCCTGCCTTAAAATGATAAATGGGTAAACAAGTCACTCGGTTTCTAAGATACAGAAGCCGAAACAACAGCATCACAGAAATTATGACTGTCTCAGTTTTCTGTTATTCTACTTTTGCGATTGCCTCATATGTAAAATTTTTTAATTGCTCATTTGCATACTTGACAATAATGTATTTGTCAATTTTCATGATTTTCTCTATTACAAGAAACTAGGGTTTCATGTCACAGCCCATGAAAGCAGGCATTGCGGAGTCCCTTTGTGGTGGCCCTGACTCTGTTCCTAGTACACGCCGCCCCCCGCCTCCCCACCCCCTGGTGACAACAGACTGAAGAACAGCATCTAGCACACAGATGCACGTCTTCTGAGCTGTTTGATTTAGGTCACACGGAAATAGGGGGTCTGATTTAAAATGTTCCAGGAAAACAGTCGAAGGCAGGATATCCTGCCTGTATACAGTTCAGTTTTGTAAACAGTTTACAAGGCTGTTATTTCACTTGCATAATAAACCACAACATGGAATTGGCACCTGACAAAACTGCAAAATGTGAGATTTCTTTAACATGTTGCTCTGTTTAGATGACACAGTCAGTAGCAATGCCAGTTCTGTTTCCGTCAGCTGTTTTTATTTCCCTGCTTTGTCAGGAAAGCTCACTTAACTTCTTTGAGCCTCAGTTTCTCTCCTCTTAAAACGAAACGACCGAGCTTGCTCTCTGTGAGTTGTAGGAAGCTCTAGCCAGATGCTGCCTGGAATTGAGTGGTGTGACACATTTGTGAGAGAATTTTTTGTTTTCTTTTTTGGGCATGAACTCTTTTTTCTGAAGGTGCAGGCCCTGGAGCTACTGTTTGAGATGAAAATGCTGCTAGAAGCCTGAAGAGCAGCAAACTTTTGAGTTTCATTTCATTTCATTTCACTTCATTTCATTTCATTTCATGATAACTTACAAATGATGCTGTGAGTTTTTACCTGATGAAGATTCACATGAGTTCATTTCAGAGAAATTTCAGGACTGCTATGTACTTACTTCCCTCAGGAGGCTTGAGGCTAATAAAAAACACGCTGAATTTGTCAAATGTGAAGCATATTTGCAGTCAGAGGAGTCGACACCCAGTACTTTCTCAAAATTCAGTCTCAGGAAGTGACTGTGTGACTATGTGAGTTGTGTACTGGGTTCTCTAAGACAGTTTTTCACAGAGCAGGGGGACAGAAGTTGTTTATGTACATAACTGTGAACTATGGCAGACAACATTAAGTGGGACGGATGACCTGCCATGGGAATTCAGAGGAAGGAAAGTATTTCTAGCTGGAGGAATCAAAACATGACACCTGGAAAGAGAAGCAGGCTTTTGCCACATGAAGAAGGTGGAAGCCCATTTCAGGCAGAGAACAGCCTGAGTTGTGGCATCAGGAAGTAAAAGCATGAAAGACTCTACGGTAGAGAATGTCATTTAGCATCAAATTGTACAAAGGGGAGAGAGATGCTCAGGCTGGATTGGTCGGCGTGCCACTGATGAAGTAAACACAAGCCCTGATTTATCTCACGTAAGTTCAGAACCTCAGGCATGAGATGCGTCTCATTCTGCAGTCACAGCACCCTGCCCACTGCACAGCCCAGCCTCCCCAAGGCCAGGGGGCACTTCTGGAAGGGGACCCACAGACACTAAAATTGTGGTCCCCAGCGAGAGCAGCTTGTAAACCCCACATGGCTCGGATGAGGCTCCATTCCTCGTCTGGACAGCGTCCTTCGCGTCCCTACCCACGTACCTCGTGGAGATGGAGACCTGCCCTCCTCCTGCAGGGCTGCCCTCTACCTGAGCACTCAGGGTCCAGACAAGGGCCCTGAGGAAGGACGACAGGCGATCCAGGTGAGAAAACATGTCCTCAAACAACAACAAATCCACTGAAAACAAATATGCCCACTAACTGATTTCACATATATTGGTAATCCTGGTGTTCCATAAGGAAAATGGTGTAAACGTCTCAATGTCTTTAAACATTTAGGACGGGTTTGGAATTTAGGAACTATCTTAGCACTTTAAAAATTTTTTTTACATCAAGGGAGTAATGGTGATTATCTCTGGGTATGACTTATGAATGTTATTTATTTATTGGCTAGTCTGTATTTTCTGATTTTATTTCCTAAAATAAATATTCTTTTGTAAAAATACTTAATCTATAAAAAAATTCATAACTTTTCAGGTTGTTTTCCTCATTTCTTTGTCTAAAAATTCTTAAAAATTCAGTTTTAGTATATTTAACATCTTTATTAGGCATTTATTATGTGTCAGGCCCCGGAGAAACACAATGGGAACAAGAGACATGGGATTTCTACCCTCAGACCTCAAGCTATGCCTGCTCTGTTTGCTTGGGACCATTATCACATATTTTTTAATTTCTGCAAAAATTAATAGAAAACAAACATTTCCACTGACCAGCCCTGCCTCAAGCCTTCTGCACTTGATGCTGCCTTTGCCCAAATTTTTGTATGTTCACCTCAGAGGGCACTTGGCTGAAATGTCACCTCATAGAGAGGTCTTTCTTGGCTACCCTTCCTAAAATTGCCTCGTGTGTCTCCTTTTCCTTCTTATTTTATCTTTACTAAGAATATTTTACTCACTTACTGAAAAAATCATCTGTGTTTACTGTCCATCTGGTTCCATGAGGGCCAGAACCGTGTCTTGCACTTATCTGAGTAAACTCTGACTTAGGCTGACACGAGCTACTCACAGGATGGAGCGTCACCGAGAGACACCATGTGTGCGGTTACGGGGTTCTGCTCGCAGCCTGCTGGCTCCTGCCTCCCCAATGCCAGAGAACTCCGTAATCCCGACGCACACCTGGCCCCGGGGTTGGCAAGGACAGAGAGTCTGCATTCCTTAGTATGATACACTTAATTTATTTGATTTATCTCTACTATCAGACACACTGATATTTTCAGCTATTTTCTAATACTGACCATTCAGAAAAAGAAAAACTGGCTGAAAATTAGTTGAGAGTAAAGCACCCAAGTAGAAAAACTTAAAATGGACAAAAACACTTAAAGGTGCTGTCAACATTCCAGAACAGCACCCTGACCCGTGACTGGGGATGTCAGCTCTGATGTGGGGGTCATACTGACGGAACTGTTTTCTAGAAAAAGAATATTTATTCTTTTTATTAGGAGTACAGAACTTAATTTATCCAACATTCTTACAACACATATTTATTAAATATTTACAAAGCACCAGGTACGGGTCTAGGTGCTAAGGACACAGGAATGATGGAGCTCATGTTTTAGGCCACAGAGGTGGCGAACACCTGTGGGCCAACTTCATTCTCGGCTTCTTACCCTTATTTTCTGTCACCTCTATCTTTTTAATTATTTTTAGTGTATTTTACTTTCCCTACTTAATCTACTGCTTCCCTATAAAACTTCTTAAAACATTTTGGATCAAGTAGACGGAAATAAATGAAAAATAAAAAGGTAAATAACCATAAGTGCTCTATTTCTAGTATCTACAAAGTTTTAATTCTGTATAATAAAGTGTAGTAGAACTTGCTTTGTTGCCTGTATGAAGTGGACAAGTGCTAAGTGATATTATGTTAATATGGGATCTATTCTATGCCCTTCTCCCCTTCATCTGCCAACATTCTGAGAGAGAGAGAAAGAAGAAGAAATATTGTGGCCAAGAGCCTGTCTCTCATGGATCCCTGATTTTTTCCCCACTACTTGCAGGAGAAGGGAAGCATTACATTATCCTATGGCTGAATTTATTTAAGAAGTGGATTTCTGTATTTCTCATTTCTCCTCATGGAACAGATGGCTAGAAACATTTAAGCAAAACAGATCAAGGTGAATAGGAAAAGAAAACTTCAATATTTAAAGAACTAGTTTGGCAAGATAAATCCAATTCTTCAGATTACCTCTTAGAAAAGGGAATTAATTTCAATCATAGAACAAGGTTCAACCGACTCTTGAGAGGACCCTGGTAGTTATAAATTTTTAGAAATGGAGCTAATTCAAAGAGAAGGAAGACAGAAGCAAAGGAACACCAATGAAAATCAGAACACCTTCCTGTAGCTAATTTTTCTGAAGCGAGCTCAGCAGACTGGTCACATGGGGAGAGTCCTTCCTCTCCAAAGTCCACGCTGAGTCCAGATACTGAGAGCACTGGCCGGGAGAGAGCTGACCAGGAGCTTCCCGAGGTCTCCCAAGGGGAACTGTAAGCAGCATCTCTGGGTCGTAAATGGGAGAGACAGTGGGTGGGCAGGGAGGCGAGATCAGGAGCCAGCTTGTGTCCACTGTCCTGCACTCCAGCACCTGCTGTGAGCAAAGTTCTTGTCCTCTTAATATGTTCCAGGAACAAAGCCTGCAGCTGAGCCCTGGGCTGGCCTGTTTTGGATGAGGCTGCCCAAAGGGCACTGGGAACAGATTCCCATAGGACTTTCCCTTCCTTCATGGACTAGATCTCATGTTAAGAGTTCAGAGACGGAAAGGAATAGTGAAGATGGTCTGAAGTGGGCTAATGAAGAGAAAGAAAGAAAATAAGCATTTTTTTTTTTTTTTTTGCCACATATAATGCAAGGCTATCTTACGAGGGCAGCCTCACTTACAGCTCTGCCTTAGAAATGCAGCAAAAAGTATATACTTCAACGTCATCCCAGCCGCAAATTCATGAATCTGCTTAATGTCCTGGAATTCTTCCTACAGAAGTTACTGTCTGCATACAAGAGACTAAGTACTTCAAGAGACAGGATTTCTTGCCACAATGAAACATTTGTTTAGTATCTCATCTTTAAAGAGCCTGCCTTCACAGGTCTTGACAAACTGCTACTCGTGTTACAAAACTTAAAATGCCCCAGGACATAATAAGCCTGTGAATGCTAGTTATGAATAATGGTTACTGACAAATGCAGAGTATAATTAAAAACAAAACAAAACAAAACAAACAAACAAAAAGTGTATACCAACCACATGCATTTGACTGAAAGATACCTTCTAAATGTGGGTAAGCATCAGCAGGGGAAACTATGTTGAGCAGTGTGGCGCTGTATGCCTGTCTTTAAAAGTCACTCTCTGACTCACGCACTTACGGGCATCAAGGAAACTCACCTGCAAGCAAATCGCCAGGTTCACTCTACAGCCAAACGAGGTGCTAACGGCCCGTGGATGGAGGCCCAGGTCTTTAAACAGTTTTGAGAATGACTGGGTGAGTGCTATTCGGGGCCGTTCTTCTGCCACCACTACACAGGTCCGCACGCGGGACAAGTCCAGTCCTCGTGCCTAGAAATAATGACAGCAGTAGGAGGTCAGCCTTGCCAGTGTTAGGGGTGTGACCTGCAGGCTCCTTACCCAGATCTGTACAACAACAGAAACTCCACACAGATATTCATTCCCAGGGCTCTCTGTGTCTGCACCATTAACCAAAATGCTGTAGAACACGTGTAAATAAAAAAACGCCCATATCGGTAATCAAGGATGCCATTACAAACATATTTTAAATAATTCAAGAAGCATAATGAGGAGAAAAGTTGAAGGAAAACAAGGTGTGCATAAAATAATTAAAGGACAGGGTTTGGGGAAGAACAGAAGCACTTGTATACACTCCTGCCAGCATGGATACACAGGAACATCTGTCGGAGAGAAATGAGAAACCTGCTTTTAATGTAAGAATGGAAACTGAAAACATCTGGGCAGCTTCTTAAACACAGCTCTCCTTTCATGTCCTGAGACGTAAAAGGTCCCAGATAAACTGTCACAAGGAAGCACAGCTCAGTTCTGCCCAAATTCCATCTAGTGAACGAAATGGCAACACCCGGGACAGGAAATGAAGTGCCTTAAAAGCACAACACTCCCAAGCGGAGCTGAGGAAGAGCAAAACGCGCAACGGGAGTGGCAATGAAACAGGAGGCGAGGGAGCGACAGGGTCTCCATCCCCACACAGGACAGTCGCCAGGAGCCATCAGCGTCCTGGAGAGCTGACAAGGGCACCTGAGCTGAGGAGGGACACGAGTCAAGATAACGACAATCTTCCATACGTGCAGTTACACAGGGAAAATTAAGTCCAGGTAACACGAATGACCCTCGACACATGCGTGTTTTGGGAGGCAATGCACCCTGGGCTTTGAGATGGTGCCCCTGGAGCCACAGATTCAAAATTTGGCTTCAAACTTTACTAAATGTAAGAACTTGGAGAAAGTGCTTAATTTCTATGTAACCTAAGTTTCCTCATCTTTAAAATGGAAACAATAATGGACCTATTTCAGAGAACTATTGTAAAGGTTAAATTAATCAATTATGTAAAGTGCTTAGAAATCCCTTATTATTTCATTTGGTTATTTATAAATGCACCTATAGGTAAAGTTCATGAAACGTACTCAATCATTTTATAGCATAATATAGGTGGACATGAATAATAATATTTTATAAATTTCCTTTGCTGTATAAACATATAACTTCAAGTAATATTTATTTATGTATCTTAATGTCAAAGTTATCTTGCATTTTGCTTTCTTGTTCAAGCTTAATGCACTAGGTCTGAATAGGAAAACAAAATTCAGAAGAGAGAAGTATATTGCTTTACTAATGGCAAGTGTATAGATAATTTGTATGTGTGCATATATACTCACAAATATAATCTGTGTATATATCTATACATACACACTCACACATATCTGAGCATATAAACAGTGAATAGTTGGAATATTAACCAAAATAGGTCATAATTATTCTCTCCTAGTTACTTGAATAAGGACTACATAATTTACTATGAAAATATGTCTATCAGAAAGTCCTTGGGGCTTCCCTGGTGGCGCAGTGGTTGGGAGTCTGCCTGCCGATGCAGGGGACACGGGTTCGTGCCCCAGTCTGGGAGGATCCCACGTGCCGCGGAGTGGCTGGGCCCGTGAGCCATGGCCGCTGAGCCTGCGCGTCCGGAGCCTGTGCTCCGCAACGGGAGAGGCCACAGCAGTGAGAGGCCTGCGTACCGCAAAAAAAAAAAAAAAAAAAAAAAAAAAAAAAGGCCTTGGCTTAAATGAAGGGAAATGTTGTTATTGTCACATAATGGTAATTGAATATTAAAAAATAAAACCAAGCCACTGTTCACTGGATTGTAAAAATGAATTTTGGTTAGGACCCAGATCTACCAATCAGGGTCCTCAAGGAAAACGAAATGAGTGGCTAAATTTAGACGTATGACTCGAACCCCAGCGTTGGGATAAAACTAACTGCACTCAAGAACTGAATTCACCAACAAATCAAAAGGCAATTCAGGACTCTCCAAGTAGCCCTAACAGAATTAGAGACATCAATAACATACACTCTGACCTCTAACTCTGGCAGTGGGAAAATAGCCATGTTATAAAACAAGGTTTTCACGTGAAAACAACTTCGTCAACCTCACGTGACAGGGGACCTTATGTTGGCTTTTCTGAAGGATCATTTAGCCTCACCACATCTACTCCACACCCTCTGACACTGGTGCTTTCCCAGGATGCTGGCAAGTGTCCCCCAGGCACTCTGAGGGCTGCTTACCTTGAGGGATTCTGTCTGCGAGCCCAGCCCCTTGGTACACAGTTCCATCACTGAGTAGGAGCAAAATGTATCCCGGACTTTGTATTGACTCACGGCAAGCAGCCACAAGGCAGGGTTGGTCTCCAGCTCTGCAGGTGGGATGAGGATGGACTGGTGCCCGGAATACACGCTGCACAGAGAGATGGGAGGGCTCAGTAAGGATGGAGAATGGGGGACCAGCCAGCCTCTGAGAAACACCTACTGTCCATTTGCAAGAGGGGACAGTCACACCAACTCTACTCTCCGGTATTTGTAAATATAAAACAAAAGCATGTTTACAAAAACATTCTGAAAAATACAAAAGAACTATGGGATTATGATCCGCAGTTACTGCCATTTTGAGCACTCATTGAAAGATCTCAAAGCTCTGATGCTGTTAGGTTTCTCTCAAAGCTGCTATATTCACAGAATGGACTCTCACAGTGGGAAACACAGGACTGAATTTTGGTAAAAGGTCTGGAAGTTCAGAACAGGAGTTAGCAAACTAGATGCTGCCTGGTTTTGTAAATAAAGTTTTATTGGGACACGGCCCTCAGTCCTTGCAGTACCATCTGCAGTGGCTTTCACACCAACGGGCAGAGCTGAGGGTTGCGACAGAGACCATGGAGACTGAATATTTACTAAACAGCCACTTGAGGAAAAGCGCGCCCAACCCTGGTTCAGAAAACTGACATCCAGAGTAAATAAAAGGAAACTAGGACAATTAGAAGAATTAGGATTATAATTTTACTTCAGAATGATCCAATTGGATTACCAAACAGAACTAAGGAAAATACAATCATTCTCTAATTTTACCTTTACATTAGAGAGCACGGGGAGAGAAACAAGAGGCTATTTTGTTTCACCATTAATTAATGGGGCAACTGTGATTTTAAAATAATGAAGTATTTGCCAAACTACATTTTCAATGGTATTAATTTTGTTTGGTTTATGGCTACAAATCAACATTAATAGATATATGCTATAACAGAACATCCTAGATAAACTACCTTCTAAGATTTAAGTAAAAGAGATTTTTAAAATTGAAGTATAGTTGATTTACAATGTTGTGTTAGCTTCAGGTGTACAGCACAGTGATTCAGTTTTATATATATATATATAAAATATATTCTTTTTCAGATTATTTTCCCTCATAGGTTATTACAAAATATTGAGTATAGCTCCCTGTGCTACACAGTAGGTCCTTCCTTGTTGGTTATCTATTTTATACATAGTAGTGTGTATATGTTAATCCCTCTCCCCACCACTTTCCCCTTTGGTAACCATAAGTTTGTTTTCTATGTCTGTGGGTCTATTTCTGTTTTGTAAATAAGTTCATTTGTATTTTTTTTCTTTTTTTTTAGATTCCACATATAAGTGATACCATATGGTATTTGTTTCTCCCTGGCTTACTTCACTTAGTATGATAATCTCTAGGTCCATCTATGTTGCTGCAAATGGCATCATTTCATTCTTTTTTATAGCTGAGTAATATTCCATTGTATATATATACCACATCTTCTTTATCCATTCATCTGTTGATGGACATTTAGGTTGCTTCCATGTCTTTGTAAATTTCCAGGCTACTGTAAATAGTCCTGCAATGAACATTGGGGTACATGCATCTTTTCAAATTAAGACTTTTCGCCAGATAGATGTCCAGGAGTGGGACTGCAGGATCATGCGGTAATTCTATTTTTAGTTTTTTAAGGAACCTCCACACTGTTTTCCATAATGGCTTCACCAATTTACATTCCCATCAACAGTGTAGGAGGGTTCCTTTTTCTCCACACCCTCTCCAGCATTTATTATTTGTAGACTTTTTGATGATGGCCATTTTGACTGGTATGAAGCGATACCTCATTGCAATTTTGGTTTGCATTTCTCTAATAATTAGCAAAGTTGAGCATTTTTGCATGTGCTTGTTGGCCATCTGTATGTTTTCTCTGGAGAAATGTCTTCCTAGATCTTCTGCCCATTTTTTGATTGGGTTGTTTGTTTTTTTGATATTGAGCTGCATGCACTGTTTGTGTATTTTGGAGATTAATCCTTTGTTGGCTGCATCATTTGCAAATATTTTCTCCCAGTCCGTAGGTTGTCTTTTTGTTTTATGATTTCCTTTGCTGTGCCAAAGCTTAAGTTTAATTAAGTCCCATTCATTTATTTTTGTTTTTACTTCCATTACTCTAGGAGATGGATCCAAAAAGATATTGCTGAGATTTATGTCAGTGTTCTGCCTATGTTTTCCTCTAGGAGTTTTATAGTAACCAGTCTTACATTTAGGTCTTTAATCCACTTTGAGTTTATTTTTGTGTATGGTGTTAAAGAATGTTCTAATTTCATTCTTTTACATGTAGCTGTCCAGTTTTCCCAGCACCACTTATTATTTTTAAGATTTATTTATTTTATTTTTGGCTGCGTTGGGACTTCGTTGCTGTGCGCAGGCTTTCTCTAGTTGTGGTGAGTGGGGGCTACTCTTTGTTGTGGTGCACGGGCTTCTCATTGCGGTGGCTTCTCTTGTTGCAGAGCATGGGCTCTAGGCACACGGGCTTCGGTAGTTGTGGTGTGCAGCTTCAGTAGTTGTGGCTTGTGGGATCTACAGTGCAGGCTCAGTAGTTGGGGTGCAAGGGCTTAGTTGCTCCGCACCATGTGGGATCTTCCTGGACCAGGGCTCGAACCCATGTCCCCTGCATTGGCAGGCAGATTCTTAACCACTGCACCACCAGGGAAGCCCAGAAGACCCCCAGCACCACTTATTGAAGAGACTGTCTTTTCTGCATTGTATTATTCTTGCCTCCTTTGTCGTAGATTAATTAACCATAGGTGCATGGGTTTATCGCTGGACTTTCTATCCTGTTCCACTGATCTGTATTTCTGTTTTTGTGCCAGAACCATACACTTTTGATGACTGTAGCTTTGTAGTATAGTCTGAGGTCAGGAGGCCTGATTCCTCTGGCTCCATTCTACTTTCTCAAGATTGCTTTGGCTATTCGGGGTCTTTTGTGTTTCCATACAAATTAAAAAATTTTTTGTTCTAGTTCTGTGAAAAATGCCATTGGTAATTTGATAGGCATTGCACTGAATCTGTAGATTGTCTTGGGTAGTACAGTCATTTTAACAATATTGATTCTTCCAATCCAAGAACATGGTATATATTTTTATATGTATATATATATTTATATATATCTTTCCATCTATTTGTGTCCTCTTCAATTTCTTTCATCAGCATCTTACAGTTTTCAGAGTACAGGTCTTCTGCCTCCTTAGGTAGGTTTATTCCTAAGTATCTTAGTCTTTTTGATGTGGTGGTAAATGGGGTTGTTTCCTTAATTTCTCTTTCTGCTCTTCTGTTGTTAATGTATAGAAATGCAACAAATTTCTCTATTAATTTTGTATCCTGTCAATTTACTGAATTAATTGACGCGCTCTAGTAGTAGCAAACCGAATCCAACAACACATTAAAAGGATCATACACCACGATCAAGTGAAATTTATCCCAGGGATGCAAGGATTTTTCAATATTTGCAAATCAGTGTGGTATACCACATTAAGAAATTGAAGAATAGAAACCATATGATCATCTCAATAGATTCCAAAAAAGCTTTTTATAAAATTCAACATCTATTTATGAGAAAAACTCTCCAGAAAGTGGGCATGGAGGAAACATACCTCAATATAATAAAGGCCATATATGACAAACCCACAGCTAACATACTCAACAGTGAAGAGCTGAAAGCACTTCCTCTAAGATCAGGAATAAGGCAAGGATGCCCACTCTCACCACTTTTATTCAACACAGTTTTGGAAATCCTAGTCACAGCAATCAGAAAAGAAAAAGAAATAAAAGGAATCTAAATTGGAGAAGAAGAAGTAAAACTGTCACTGTTTGCAGATGACATGATACTATACAGAAAAATTCCTAAAGATGCTACCAAATGGTTTTTTTTGGTCTTAGTTTTAAAAGTCTTATTGTGGTTAAATATGTATAAGATTTACCATTCAGCCATTTTAAAATGACACTCCAGTGGCATTAATTACGTTTACAATGTTGTGCAACCATTACTGGCTATGTATGTCCAAAATTTTTCACCATCCCAAACAGAAGCTCTGTACCTAACCCATCACCACTTCCACCTCCCAGGGCCTGGTAACCTCTAACCTACTTTCTGTTTCTGAATTGCCTATTCCAGATATTTCATTTAAGTGAAATCACACAACATTTGTCCTCTTCTGCCTGGATTATTTCACTTAGCATATTGCCTTCAACATTCTTCCATGTTGTAGCATGTGTCTTCAAGGCTGAATAACATCCCACTGTATGGATAGACCACATTTTATTTGTTCATTCATCCATCAATGGATGCTTGGGTGGTTTCTACCTTTTGGCTACTGTGAATAATGCTGCTATGAACAGCACGTACAAGTATCTGTTTAAGTCCCTGTTTTCAATTCTTTTGGGTATGTACCCCAAAGTGGAATTGCTAGACCACATGGTAACTCTATGTTTAATTTGCCGAGGAACTGCCAAACTGTTTCCCAAAGGCTGCACAATTTTACATTCCTACCAGCAAGGTACGAAGATCCCAGTTTCTCCAAATTTTCCCCGGGACTTGTTATTTTCCATTTTTTTTTAGTACAGCCATCCCAGTGGGTGTGAAGTGGTACCTCATGGTGGTTTTGACTTGCCTTTCCCTAATGACTCATGATTGAGAACCTTTTCATGTGCTTATTGGCCATTTGTATGTTTTCTTTGGAGGAATGTCTAATCAAGTCCTTTGCCCATTTAAAAAATGTAATTGGCTTTTATTATATCACTGATTGAGGAATCTTAAGCCCCTCTGTCTGTTGAAAACAAAGATTCAAAAGTGTGAAAGTTACCCAATAGTGAGTAGTTCATCATTAGAGCTGTATTCACACACACACACACACACAATGTTTTACGATACAGCATTGTAATGCTGCACTGGTTTTGCTTTTGTGTTATTACTTGAAGTTAATGTGTAAGCCAGGAATGTTAATTAATCTGATCTCCTCTGAAGGAATATCAGAATAAGTAAAAGAAGACATTGCCCCTTTATTTCAACAATTCTATGCCAGTTAGAATTCATTGCACAGGCTGTATTAAATCTACTCAAGCATCTCAGAGCACACTCAAATGCCACAGTTATTGTAGAACAACAGAAGTTTCATTTAAACCAATGTCTCCTTTTAAAGGACACTGCTTCTTCAAGGGAGGAGTAAATAATGAGCCGAGAGTTAGGGCTCAGAGGAAACACCCCCGTGAGCTGAAGGGCCTCTGAGGTTCCACCCACCTTCCCTAGACCACCCTGGGGATCCCAGCTGAGCAAGTGAAAATCATAAGCAAGAACTTTAAAAAGAAGGTTCTTAGACTAAGTCTGTCATGTACAAATAACTGACATGCTCTTTGGACGTATTAGAATAAGCACCATTTAAAGAACCTGTTTTTGCTTCATACAAAAGCCTTAGCCTGATGAGGTGGGCTGGGTGTGCCCCTCGGATGTCCCTTCAGAAAGGACCAATCCTGTGATATGCTGCGGGGCAGGGGAGGGTGGAGCTCAGGAAGCTCCCGGTGGTGCCGGTTGCCCTGTCCAGTTCTCTGGCCGCCTTTTTACTTGGACAGGTATGACCCCCACAAAAAGCTCTCCTACTCCCAACTCCAGCTCATGACGGCTTTCAGAGGACCTTTCCTGTTTGTAGTGGAAACACTGGCTCCCAGGGATCACACACTCCCAATGTGGACCACTAGGAAGAACGGTCTTTTTAAGGAATGAAAGTGATTTGTTGGCAGATGTGTTCTAACTTGGCTTCTAAAGATGGATTCCACAAAACTTAAATCCAAGACACACGGTTAAAAACTTCCCATTTTTAATATTAAAAGGAGAAAGTGGGATATGGAACCACATACAAACTACGATTATAGCTGTGAAGAAGGGCAAGAGCACAGGAACAAACAGAGCAGGATACTAATGGGGGCTAGGGTAGGGCAGAGGGACCCCGGGCATTTCTCTGCCCATTTGTCAGTTCTCAGGGCACTCATTCATTTCCATAGAATATGACCCATAAACACATTCAAAAACACACACATTTCTATCCTGGAATGCCTCTATCACACATTTCTTAACAGGATAACAAAATGCTACAAGTTGGTGATTGCTTTAGATTCTCCTATTGGAGCTTAATGCATCAAAACATCAGACAACCAACAACCAATGTGTGGGGATAAGATGTAGGTGTTATTCTAGGAAGGATATTTGATAATCAGGTGGGAATTTTTCCGGTGGTGGCTTTTGGATTTTTTGAATTTTACTTAATCCTTCTGAGCAAGGAAATCTGATAATGAACAGAGCCCTCTGTATTTAAAGAATTAAATGAAACTCAGAATAGAATAAGAACTTGTTCCAAGTTGAGTTTAGATGAACTTTAAAGAGCTCTGAGGATGTGCTGACTGCTCTCAGTAACCAGGAGAAAGGATTATTATGCCCAAAACTTTCCTTTGAAAATTTTCAAATATTTCCTTTGAATTCCTGCTGATGTGAAAGTTTTGTTACACACAAAACATGCAAAACTACACATTCCAGTGGAGCCCTGTGGAAAAGTATAAAAATTATTTCTATAGTCAGTATACAAAAATCAATAAGATACCATTCCAATAATTATAACTCTCAACATTCTGTCAATTTTTCTTTAAGATTTGTCCTTGGGAAATTGATTTAGGCCTTTAAAGACCACTTTACAGTGCGGCTATTTAAGAGCTCAAACAGCACGACAATATATCTGCATTACAATACTGACACCTTGGTCAAACAACTACTTACTGCAAGTAGCATCTATCCAGTAACACTTCTGTACAAATTTAGCTGAGCCCTTGCAGTTTGTGAAAACACGCTTTCATCTGGAAGTCCTTGTAGCCAACACTGTGGTGCTTTAAAAATCAGAGTTTCCATCTGGTTGAGAATCCGGCATGTTTTGTTTTCTCACTTCTGAACCAACCACCACCAAGAATACGCACTGGGGGTCTGAAGTCGAGCCAAACACCTCCTCGGCTCCCGCAGCGCATCAGGGCTGCTCCCCTCACACCCGGAGGTCCTGCGGGCTGTTCCTGAGCCCTTGTCTTCTTTCCAGGGGCCATGAGAGCTAAGGGAGACCCCTGCCCCTGAGGCCACCGACACAAGAGGCGGCCACCTGCGAGGGCGACTCGTTGGACACCGGTGTTTTGTGCCACAGGCACTGTTGCACCCTCTGCCCTTTGCAACGCAGCACTCAAGGATCAGCCCCCACACCACGTCTGGCGTGACCTTGAATTAGAGCTTTCTTTGTAGCTCATGAACCAACTCCAATGAGAAGCCTCAAGGCAACATTAAGCAGGAAGAAATAAAAATAACGGAAAATTTACCTCTGCTGAATGGATATTAAAAGGACAATCTTGGCCAAAAATGGGATCATACACCAGGTAACAGCCCAAGATCTAACACCCTCGCACATCACGCACCATGTAAATCGTTAATTATCCACTAGGAAACATGCCTTTTCCCTCTTTGAAAAGTGATGGTGCACAGTTTTCCGTTAGCACCAAATGTTATTCAACCCATTCGTGAATCGGGGTTAACGAGACCACCTTAATTAGATTCCCCTGCATGACTTTTATTCCAGCTCAAATTTACACCACTTCTCTGACACTGAGGACTTTTACATTTTCTGGCAGGTACCGAACACAGTTAATGACATTGGAGCCCCATGTCTTAGGGAATCAAAATGCAGGTAAAAACCTTACGATGATCTGCTTAATTATGACAATCTACCCATATTGTTCCCAGCATTTTCCTTTTACATGCTATCATAAGGAGACCAGAAATGAAGAAAAGGAAATACAAATCACCCACTGCTAGCTTTCTCAAGAATATACACCAGGATAAATGACTTGCTTGATCAGACTGTTAGCACATGAAAGGGTAGGGTCCAGTGTGGAGTTCAAGGCTAGAGAATATAAGCATACTTGTGAAAATGAAACATAGTTTCACCTCTGTCCTCATTCCTATAAACAGAAGACAACATTAAGAAAAAGTTATTAAATTCTAGTAGAGGTCAAACAGAAAACCTGATTCACCAATTTTCTACCTGCCTTTTTTTTGCTCAATCCAACGAAAGTCGATTTGTTGCTTCATTTATTAACCAACACTGATTTCTTGGCACTGGCTATAAATACTTCCCTACTTAATAGCAGTTGCTTATAGGGAAGAAGATTATTTCCTGTGAATTTCTGGAACCTGAACTATTCTAGTTTAGATCTTAACTTCAAAAAGAACGAAACAATTTAAAAAACATTTTGGGAATATTTTCTCTCAGCCTCTGGCCTGCTCCCATTCTTGCGACAGTATCTTTTGCAGAGCAGAGATGATTAATTTTAATAAAGTCAGCCTATCAATTATTTCTTTCATGCATCATGCCTTTGGTGGTGTATCTAAAAGTCATCAACAAACCCAAGATCATCTAGATATTCTCCTAAGTTTTCTTCTAGGAGTTTTATAGTTTTACGTTTCACATTTAGGTCTATGATCTATTTTGAGCTAACTTTTGTGAAGGCTGTTAACACCTGTGTCTAGATTCTTTTTTTTTTTTTTTGGCCTGTGGATGTCCAGTTATTCCAGCACCATTAGTTGAAAAGACCACCTTTGTTCCACTGTATCATTGTATTGCCTTTGCACTTTTGTCAAAGATCGATGGACTATACTTATGTGGGTCTATTTCTGGGCTCTCTACAATACCAAGAGTGAGCCCTGATGTAAATTATAGACTCTGGGATGATAATGTGTCAAAGGTAGGTTCCTAGTTTGTAAAAAATGTACTACTCTGGTGGGAGATGCTGATAACAGGGGAAGCTGTGCGTGTGGGGCTGGGGCGTGCATGGGAAATCTTTGTACCTTCCACTCAATTTTGCTGTGAACCTAACAATACTCTGAAAAATAAAATCTAGATAAAAAAACAAAAATAAAAAATGTCTGAACAGGAGAGAGAGAGAGAAAAAAAGACATTTTGGTAACTAATATAAATTTGTACATTTGTAATTCAATGATTTCAGATTATTAACTTGATAAAACATACAAAGAATTGATAACTCTCACAATTTGGGCACCCTGAGCAAGGCAGCCACACAACTCACGACAACACATGTCACCCTGTGGTGTCACGTGGGTGAGCCTACTGAACTGGGAGGGTAGGGTCTGTACCACGCACTTCAGTTACTCCAAGGAAAGTTGTTTTCCTTTTTAAAACTTTTACTTAGGTATAATTTGCATATCATAAATCTATCCATTTGCAGTACAGAATTAAAAGAACTTTGACAGTTTTGCAGAGTGTATAATTATCACCACAATGCACTTCCATCACCCTAGAACACTTCCATCACCCTAAAGGCATGCCTTGTATTCATTTGTAGTCAATCCTGTTTTCAGCTCTAGCCCCAGTTAATCATTATTCTACTTTCTGTCTCTATAGATTTGCCCCTTCTGAACATTTCCAACAAATGGTATCACATGATACAATCATATAATAAGTGGTCTTTTGAGTCTGGCTTCTTTCAGACTTGGCATATGTTTTTGAAGTTTATCCAGTCTGGGGAGAATTTTCATCTTAACAATAATGAATTTCCTAATCCATGAATACCAACTGTCTGACGTGCTTTTTAAAACAGGTCCAGTTTTTTAAGCAAGTCCATTGTGATCTGTTTCTATAATGGATTTCAGAACGAAGAAGTTTACAGCTGTTATGTATTTATTTTTAGTGCTGCAGGGGTCATAGCTGATTTTGTGACTTCTGAATGAATTTGCAGGTAAGACATTAAGCAAAGGGTCACTGCCACCCTCTCTGTACAATTCCTCTAGAGAGTCCCATTGCTGCTGGTGACATGCAGCAGGACTCACTCCAACCAGCACCTTCTCTGTGGATTTCACGGGGCTTGGCTGGGTGAGCCTGCAGAACCAGAAGGCACTTTTGCCAAGTAACAAGAGACAGTTGCCTATAAAGCTGTAGTTCAGAATAGGTTTCCTTCTCAGCTGGCCAGATATGTCTAAAGTCACTTTGGCCCTACTGTTGGAATGGTATATTCTGAACTATTTTCCAAGAAAAAATTACCCACAATGCTATTGCATTCTGAACTGAGGCAAAAATCATTAAAATATTTCAACTGTTCAATTATATTTGCTTTCTCAAAAAGTTTAATTGTGGTGATTAGAATGATAGTGTTTTTAAAAAATATGTAATTGGATTTAGTCCAATTTAACCCAATTGAATATTATAAATGCATTAAAATAATTGTTTTAGGAGAATGTTTAAAGATGAGAAAATGTCTACTATTATGAAAAAAGGCAATTATAAGCAATTTCACTGTAGCATCTCAGTTTTATAAATATATTAATGTACATTTACAAAATTGTATGTGTACTTAAAGGTTTATGGGTGAAACCGTATGTTTTTTGGTGTTTGCTTTAAAATGCCCATATGGAAAAGGGACAGAAATAATCAGAAGGCTGGATGAAACCAAACCGGCAAAGTAAGATCCACGTGAAGCTGGTTGTTGGGCCCTGGTGTTTGTTACAGTGTTCTTTATACACTTAAACATATACACTTGTATATGTTTGAAAATGTCAATAATAAAAAAATAGTACTACATTAGAAAATAAACTCTGTAAGACTATATGCCAAAATGCTACTAGTGAGAATTTACTGTTATCTCTGGGTAGTATACTTATGGATGGCTTAATTTTCTTCTTTATATTATTTTGTATTTTCTAAAGTTTCTACAATGAACATCTATGTACAATTAGAGAAAAATGACAATAAACATTCATCCTCTCCATTAATACTTGTTGGCAGCTACCAGGAGCTGGGCCTGGGGGCTGCCAGCTGCGGAGTGGGGGCCACGCAGGGGAGTGGGGGTAGGGGAGCCTGTGGAGCTTCCTTCCGGCCTCCCGCAGCTGAAGTCAGGGAGAAGCCTGAGGAGGAAAGAGCCTGGATGCCCCCGGTGAACACAATTCCAGGCCTGGGACACCTGAGAAGATTTAGAGGCATGAGAAGCAAGCCCACGGCCTGGGAGTTGCTTGGAAAACAGATTCCCAACAGACAGCTTCTGAGAATGGCCCCAGATTCTGTCTCTGTTGGTTTCAGCAAACTTTACGGAGACTAAGTTTTCAGATGCTGGAGAGAGTGGCTACCAGGGCAGGTGTCCCTGTGGCACCCGGAGCTGGGCTGAGGAGGAGCCGCACCCTGCAGGCGGCCCCCTCCCGTTAGCAGTTCTCGCAAGTGGTCTGAAAACACGTGTGTGATTTACTTATGTCGTAAAGGTGCAAAGACGAAACTCACCTACAGAGGCACCACAGGACAAACCCAAGTCCACAGTAAGGGTCCAGGCAGATGGCCACTTCTCTAGAGGGGTAGAGCTCACACTGCAGCTTAATAGAACGGCAGAAGGCACTGGTGGCTGCGTGAGACATCTGCAAGACAGCAAGGTCGCGTTAAGTGCACGGAGCCTGAGCCCATCCTAAGGACTCCTGTAACAGAACGAGGCCGCATGAAATGCATGGGACCTGACATCCGATGCCTAAGGGTGGTTTTATAACAGAGAACAACTGTAGCCAAGCTTTGGTTTTGTTAGGAGACAGCAGCCTGCTGATGTTCTCATTAGTCTTCCCATTTTCAAGAGTAAACCACAAGCAAAACTTCCTGGTCCCCCAGGACTTAGTAACCCTGGCCCATGAAGTCAGGACGTCTTGCATCTGAATGGCGGGTTTGACTGCGATCCCCACTGCAGCCCTGTACAGTAGGTGGGGACTTGTGACTCCTCACATCCCCTCTCCAGGCAGGGACGACACCTGACTTGTGATTCATCTCCAGGCCCAACACCACACCTGTCGTGCAACAGGGGGACCAGCAGAGCACACTGGACGCACGACTCCTGTCTCAATGATCAGGAAATGTGGCTCAGAAGGCCACACACGTTTGTGCAGTAAGACATGCTCGTCATTTGACGGCAGCCCAAATCCAATCTCAGTGCAGCTAAAGTAAAGAGCTTCTCCAAAGTCAGCAACCAGTCCCACCACAGTCAGTATGGAATGTGAATTCTTTTAAAGTGCTGGAAATTATATCTAGTGACATCAATTTTCTCACAGAAGCTTTCTAGCCAAAGAAATCTAAGAGGAAAAGGGAAGTAAAAGCAGCCCAGAAAACTTTACCAAGTTCGTGGTCTTAAACATGTCTCAAGTTACCGTGGAGCGCACGTCACCCAGAGCTGAACTGTAAAAGGGACCAGTGCAGAGCATCGTAATGTTCAGGGAAGTCCAGTCAAATGCCTGGGAAAAGCATTCATTAGCCACTCCAGGGAAGAGAGGAGAGAAACCAGGAGAGGGGGTTTCCATCCTACCACAGAGGATCCCTGTCAGAAGTTCTGCACAGAAGATTTCATTGCGGATGTTTTACTGAATTCATACAAAGCAATGTAGAATCACTCTAGGATCTAACACACAAGCAGTTCTTCGCAGTTTGTTTTTAAAACCACAACATTTGTTTAAAGAGGAAATGAAGCTGGATTTATGAAACATGCCTTCAACCCCCTGCCTGCTGCATCAGGAGTTAGTAAGACCACAGCTACCAAAATCATCCACATTCTCAGATTAGCAACTAAAGCAGACCTTCACAGAACCCCCGCTCTGTGCAGGTGTCGTGTACAGCTTGAGAACCGAGCTCTCAGCTCAGCTCGGCAGATGCTAATTTGTTAACAGAGGACTTGTGCTTGGGATATAAAAAAGAACACACAGCCTCTGCCCTCAGGAGCTGGCCACGTAGTGGGAAGTTCAGAAACTTGGTAACTGCAGGGGCTGCAAGCACTTTGACAAAGTGTGCATAGAGCTCAGAGAAAGCAGATGATGATTCTCACACCCCTCTGTGGGCTCAGAGGGTGAGTTAACAGAGTTCAACACAGCGACCAGGAAGCTAACAGGTTAAGAAAACATAACTAGGAATGGGGACTGTCTATCCCTAAGCTCATTCCAATCTTGGACCCTGCCAACATCACAAACCCAGAGCCCATGCTCGAATGCTTTACCAGAACCTTTTAGTAAGAAAAACTCCTGCAAACTTGTACTTGAATAAAGAATTAGTTTTCTCAAAGCCCCAAACATCAAACTCTAATGCTCTACTCTAAAAGGGACGTCGAGAGCAGATACTTCAACGTGGAGGAACTGGGGATAAGGCCAAGGGTATTTATTTTAAGGATGTATCTTATGACATCTTCAGCAAGTTTACCTTCCAGTGAAGTTTTGCTTTGGCTCACGTTAGAATAAGTGTCCATTCCTGGGGCACACATCAGCTCACGCATCAACTGCAGTGAGCAGGAGAGTGCTCCAGAAGCAAACTGGTGTCAGCGCTAAAACACCCTGCAGGGAAGCCCACCTAAAGCACATGCAGGTGCTGGGCAGGCGCTCCACAGGACGGCTGTGGAGTGGGGCGAATGCAGACCTAGGATCTATCTATTAGGAACCTTCAGAGTTCAAATCACACTTCTAAACAGGGAGCATGAACTTAAATTGAACACCTGAACTTGTACATTTTATACTAAATCGGACATTCTGTAATGCCCTTTATAGGGAAATCACTTTACTGGAAAGGCTTTTCTCTGTCAACTTTTGGTGTGTATTGGACGCTCAATGATATTTTTGTTCAAAAACTGAATCAAAATTTATTTCTGAGAAAAATGGTGACCTGAGCAACCAAAGAGGTGGGAGTTTCCATTTGGAGCAGACTGTTAAGGCAGATAATTTCAGCTCTATTTATGCCTCTCAGTATTTGAAGCATGTGGGTTTTTCACTAAACAACATCACAATACACTTCATTTCAGGTACTCATCAAACAAATTAAACAGTCAAAGGTTTAAGAAAAACATGAATTTGAGAGAAAGTCTAGTTATTCATCTCTCTGGGATTTCCAGAGTCTATACTTACATTAAGAGAAATCATTAGGAAGTAAGAACATAGATCACTTTGGCTCTGTTTCAAGTAGTAAAATCTTTATAGAATCAAGATTTAATATTACAGCTCCCACTTCTGTAGATCATGAAAATGGTACGATCAAAAGTGTGTGCTTCTCTTGTGGCTGTGACAGTAGGAGGCCAACCCAATTTTCATACTTAGTAAGTAATTCATCTTGGTCTGAAAATATATCTTTATTTTTAAAAGCTTTTCAAAAATTATTTTATTTTATAATGTACTTTATTGGTGTACCACCTCAAATTCTATAAAAAGCAGAGGAGAGGGTTCAGGGATGATGGCAGAACAGGAATCCCTGTCCTACTTGGACAGTATCCGCACAGGCAGAATCTGATGTAACTACAGTGGAGCTCAGGAGTCAGTTGAGGGCTTGCAACTTCCCGGGGGGCAGGGGAAAGCTTGGACAGTGAACCGCAATTAATTTTGGAGAAATTAAGACATTCCCAGGTTTAAAAAAAAGTTAAGGGAGTTCATTACATTTAGACCTGCTGTAAAAGAAATGCTCAAGGGAATCCTGCAGGTTGCAATAGAAGAACATTGTAACTCGATGTCATTTGAAGAAGTAACGGTCTCAGTAAAGGTAAACACAAGACAATTATAAAAGCCAGTATAATTGAACAATTGCTTAAAAACTCTACTTTTTGTTTTCTACATGATTTAAGAGACTAACATACGAAAACAAAACGGTTATTGGCCTAAAAACTAGTGTTACTGTAACTTTGGATTTCAATTCCACACTTTTCCTACATAAATTAAGAGACCAATGCATTTAAACGTTTATTACTGGGACTTCCCTGGTGGCACAGTGGTTAAGAATCTGCCTGCCAATATAGGGGACACGGGTTCCAGCCCTGGTCCGGGAAGGTCCCATATGTCGCGGAGCAACTAAGCCCATGCGCCACAACTACTTAGCCTGCACTCTAGAGCCCAGGAGCCACAACTATTGAAGCCTGTGTGCTTAGAGCCCATGCTCCACAACAAAAGAAGCCATCATAGTAAGAAGCCTGTGCACCACAACGAAGAATAGCCCCCACTTGCTGCAACTAGAAAAAGCCCATGCACAGCAACAAAGACCCAATGCAGCCAAAAATAAATAAATAAATGTATTAAAAAATGTTTATTATTATATGTTTTGGGTCATACAATGTATAAAGATATAATTTTGGACATCAACAACTGAAAAAATGGTGGGACAGAGCTTCACAGAAGCAGTTTTGTATATTACTGAAATTAGGCTGGCATACAAATTAGAGCATAATAACTTTAAGATATCAAATGGAATCCCATGGTAACCACACAGAAAATAGCTATAGAATATATACAAAAGGAAATGAGATAGGAATTTTAAAGTATCACTACAAAAAATCAACTGAGCACAAAATAAGACAGTAAAGCAGGAAATGAGGAACAAAAAAGCTATCAGACATATGGAAAATAAGAGAGATGAGAAACGTTCCTTCTTATCAGTAATTACTTCAAATACAAATGGATTAACTCTCCAATCAATGACAGAAATCGGCAGAATGGATGAAAGAAATGATCTAACTACTGCTGTCCACAGGAGATTCATTTTAGATCAAAAGACACAAATAGTTTGAACATGAAAAGATGGATAAAGATATTCCACGCAAACAGTCACCAAAAGAGAGCAGAGGTGGCTATGTTAATATCAGACAAATAAAATTTAAATCAAAATGGATACAAGAAACAAAGAAGGGCATTATATATTAATAAAAGGTTCATTACGGCAAGAAATATAACAATTATAAACATCTACAAACCTAAAAGCAAACCATCAAAATATATGAAACAAAAACAGACAGCTCTACAACAATAAGAGGAGACTTTGATATTCCCTTTCCAATAATGGGCAAAACAACCAGACAGAAGACAACTATGGAAAGAGAGGACTTAACACAATAAACCAAAGAGCTCTAAGAAACATACAGAGGAATATACAACCACAACAGAATACACACTCTTCTCAAGAGCACTTGGGTCATGTTCCAGGGCAGACCATATTTTAGGCCACAAATTAAGTCTCAATAGATTTAAAAAGATAGATAACATACAAAGTATCTTCTCCAGGCACAACAGAATGAATAGAAGAAAAACTGGAAAACCTACAAATCTGTGGAATTTAAACAGTGCCCTCTTAACCAACAGATCAAAGAAGAAACTACAAGGAAAATCAGAGAATATTTAGACACAAATGAAAATGAAGACAATATAACCAAACCTAAGCGGATACTGTCAAAGCAGTGTTAAGGCAGAAATTTATAGCTATAAATTGTTATATTAAAAAACAAGAAAGGTCTCATGCCAACAACCTAACTTGACAACTTAAGGAATGAGAAGACAAAGGACAGACTAAACCCAAAGGTAGCAGAAGGAAATATTAAAGATTAGAGCAGAGATAAATAAGTAGAGAATAGAAAAATAGCAGAGATAAACAATGAAACCAGAAGTTGATTCTTTGAAAAGACCAACAAAATTGACAAACCTCTGGCTAGATGGCCTAAGAAAAAAGAGGGAAGTATCAGATTACTAAAATCAGAAATGGAAGTGGGGACATTTACTACTGATTCTACAGAAATTAAAAAAAAAAATTATAAGAGAGTACTATGAACAACTATACAACAACAAACTGCACAACCAACAAGAAACGGAAAAATTCTATTTCATGGAATTTGAAACACAAGCTATCAAGAAGGAACAAGAACTCTATGAAGACTAAATCACAAAAAATAGAAAATTTGAATAAACCGGTAACTGGCAAGAAAGACAAATCAGTTAAAAAAAAAATCATAAAGATGTTAAAAAAAAAAATCCCAAGCAAAAAAGGCCCTGGAACTGATGGCTTCACTGCTGAATTCTATCAAACGTTTAAAGACGAAATAATACCAATCTTTCTCAAACTTCTCCAAAAACTGAAGAGGAGGGAACACTTTCTAATTCATTCTTGGAGGTCACCAAAATCCTGATACCAAAGCCAGACAAGGATACTATAAGAACAAAAAACTACAGACCAATATCTCTTTTGAACACTGGTGCAAAAATACTCAACAAAATACTAGCAAACCAAATTCAGTAGCATATTGAAAGGCTTATGCATCATGACCAAGTTGGATTTATTCTTGGAATGCAAGGATGGCTCTACATATGAAAATCAAGCAATATAAAACATCACATTAAGAGAACGAAGAGAAAAACCCCAGATGATCATCTTGGTCAATGCAGAAAAAGCATCTGACAAAATTCAACATCCTTTCATGATACAATCAATCAATAGACTAGAAATAGAAGAAAAGTTCTCAACACAGTAAAAGCAATATACAAAAACCCACAGTGGGGAAGTAGCCACATAGCACAGGGTGATCAGCTCGGTGCTTTGTGACCACCTGGAGGGGTGGGATAGGGAGGGTGGGAGGGAGGGAGACGCAAGAGGGAAGAGATACGGGAACATATGTATATGTATAATTGATTCACTTTGTTATAAAGCAGAAACTAACACACCATTGTAAAGTAATTATACCCCAATAAAGATGTTAAAAAAAAAACCCACAGTGAACATCATACACAACTGTGATAGACTAAAAGCTTTTTCTCTAAGATCAGGAACAAGACAAGGATGCCCACTTTCAACTACTTCTATTCAACACAGTACTGGAAGTTCTAGCCAGAGCAATTAGGCATGAAAAAGATATAAAAGGCATCCAAATTGGAAAGGAAGAAGTAAAATTATCTCTGTTCACAGATGATGTGATCGTATATGTAGAAAACCCTAACAATTCCACAAAAAACTGTTAATAAATCATAAATGAATTCAGCAAAGTAGCAGGATAAAAAGTCAACATGCAAAAAGTAAGTTGCATTTCTATACACTAAAAGAAAAATCTGAAAAGGAAATTAAGCAATTCCATTTACAATAGCATCAAAAAGAATAAAAAACTTAGGAATTAACTAAGGATGTAAGAAACTTGTACAATGAAAACTATAAAACACTGCTGAAAGAAATTAAAGAAGAAATAAATGGAAACACATCCCTTATTCACAGATGTCAATACTACCCAAGACTATACTGATTCAATGCAATCTATATCAAAATCTCAATGATACTTTTTGCAGAAATAGAAAAGCCTATTGTAACATTCATACGAAATCTCAAAGAAACCTGAGCAGCCAAAACAATCTTGGAAAAAGAACAACAAAGTCAGAGGACTCACACTTCCTGATTTAAAAACTTAGTACAAAGCTACAGTAATCAAAACAGTGTAGTACTGGCATAAAGACAGATATAGAGAAAAACAGAACAGAATATAGAGCCTAGAAATAAACCCTCACATATATGGTCAAATGATTTTTTTAAAAAAATTTTCACTAATTTATTTATTTTTACCTAGACGTCACATGCAATTGATTTGATTGATTGACTCATTGAGGTATAATTGACATACATTATATTAGTTTCAGGTATACAATATAACATACATATGTGTATGTATTGCAAAATGACTACCACAATAAGTCTAGTGAAGACAGCTACTAAGATTTACTCTTTTAGCAACTTCCAAATACACAGTACGGTATATCATTATCTATAGTCTCCATGCTGTACATTACATACGCAGGCCTTATTTATAATTGGAAGTCTGTACCTTTTCATTCCCTTCACCCATTTTGCCCATCACCAATCTGTTCTCTGTATCTATGAGCTTGGTTTTCTTTTTTTTTTTTTTTTTTTTTTTAAGATTCCACATATAAGTAAAATCATACAGTATTTGTCTTTCTCTGCCTTATTTCACTTAGCATAACGTCCTTCAGGTTCATTCACGTTGTCTGAAATGGCAGGATTTCCTTCTACTTTATGGCTGAATTATATTCCATTGTGTGTGTATGGGGGAGGGTGTGGGTAGGTGGGTGGGCATATCACATTTTACTTATCCATTCATCTGCCAATGGACACTGATGTTGTTTCCATATCTTGGCTATTGTAAACAATGCTGCTATGAACACGGGGGTGCAGATATCTTTTCGAGTTAGTGGTTTTATTTTCTTCAGATCAATACCAAGAAGTGGAATTGCTGGATAATATGGTAGTTTTATTTTTAATTTTTTAAGGAACCCCCATACTGTTTTCCATAGTGGCTGCACCACTTTACATTCCCACCAGCAGTGCACAAGGGTTCCCTTTTCTCCACCCTCTCACGGACACATGTTATCTCCTGTCTTTTTGATGATGGTCATCCTGACAGGTGTGAAGTGATAGCTTATTGTGGTTTTGATTTGCATTTCTCTGGTGATTAGTGATGTTGAGCATATTTTCATGTATCTGCTGTCCATCTGTATGTCTCTTTCAGAAAAATGTCTATTCAGATCCTCTGCCCATTTTTAAGAAATAATTGTTTGTTTTTCTGCTATTAAGTTGTATGAGTTCTTCACATATTTTGGATATTAACCCATTATCAGATATATGATTTGTAAATATTTTCTCCCATTCAGTAGGTTGCCTTTTCATTTGTTAACGGTTTCCCTTGCTGTGCAGAAGCTTTTCGGCTTGATGTAATCCCACTTGCTTAACTTTTGTTGCCTTTGCTTTTGATGTCAAACTCAAAAAATTGACAAGACCGATGTCTAGGAGTTTACCCCTATGTTTTCTTCCAGGACTTCTTTGGTTTCAGGTCTTACATTCAAGTCTTTAGTTCACTTTGAGTTCATTTTTATGTGTGGTGTAGAAAATTGGTCCAGTTTCATTCTTTTGCATGTGGCTGTCCAGTGTTCCAAGCACCATTTATTTAAAGACTGTCCTTTCCCCACCATATATTCTTGGCTCCTCTGTCATAAATTAGTTGACATATATGCATGGGTTAATTTTGGGGCTATTCTGTTTCATTGATCTATGTGTCTGCTTTTGTGCCAGTATAATAATACTGCTTGCATTACTGTAGCTTTGTAATGTCAGGGAGCATGATGTCTCCAGCTTTGATCTTTTTCAAGATGGCTTTGGCTATTGGGGGTCTTTTGTGGTTTCATACGTATTTTAGAATTGTTTGTTCTATTTCTGTGAAAAATGCCATTAGAATTTTGATAAGGATTGCAATGAATCTGTAGGTTGCTTTGGGTAGTATGGCTTTTTAACAATATTAATTATTCTAACCAAGAGTATGGAATATCCATTTATTTCTGTCTTTTTCAATTTATGTCATCAATATTTTATAGTTTTCAGTGTACAGGTCTTTCACCTCCTTGGTTAAATTTATTCCTAGGTATTTTATTCTTTTGATGCAGTTGTAAATAAGATTGTTTCCTTAATTTCTCTTTCTGATATTTCATTATTAGTATATAGAAACACAACAGATTTCTCTGTATTAATTTTGTTATCCTGCACTTTACTGAATCATTTATTCTAACAGTTTTTGGTGGAGTTTTTAGTGTTTTCTATACATAGCATCACGTCATTTGCAAATAGTGACAATTTTACTTCTTCCTTTCCAGTTTGGATGCCTTTTATTTCTTTTTCTTGCTTAATTTCTCTGGTTAGGACTTCCAGTACTATATTAAATAAGAGTGGTACAAGTAAGCATCTTTACCTTGTTCCTGATCTTAGAGAAAAGCTTCAGCTTTTCACTGTTGAGTATGATGTTAACTGTGGGTGATCAAATGATTTTTGATATGGGTGCCAAGAACATTCAACGGGGAAAGGACAGTCTTTTCAACAAATGGTGCTTGGAAAACTGGATATCCACATGCAGAAGAATTACGTTGGACTCTTACCTAATACCATAAACAAAATTAACACAAAATGGAGCAAAGATCTAAATATAAGATCTAAAAAATAAAACTTTTAGATGAAAATATGGGACAAAAGTTCACAACATTGGATTTGGAAATGTTTTCTTGGATATGACACCGAAGGCAAAGGCAAAAAAAATTAGACTTCACAGAAATCTTAAAATTTTGTGCATCAAAAGACACTATCCATAGAGTAAAAAGGCAACCCAAAGAAAGGGAGAAAATATTTGCAAATCATATATCTGATAAGGGATTAATATTCATAATATACAGAGAACATCTAGAACTCAACAAGAAAACAATCAATTCAAAAACAGCAAAGGACTTGAATAAACATTTCTTCAAAGAATATATACAAATGGCCAATAATTCCATGAAAAGATGCTCAACATCATTAATCTTTAGGGAAATGCAAATCAAAATTACAATGTGATATCACCTCACATCCATTAGGAAGGCTACTATTAAAAACAAACAAACAAACCAACAGGGAGTTCCCTGGTGGCCTAATGGTTAGGATTCCAGGCTTTCACTGCAGTGGCCTGGGTTCAATCCCTGGTCAGGGAACCAAGAGCCCACAAGCCATGCAGCGCGGCTCTTCCCCTGCCAAAAAAAGAGGACATTCAAAAAAAAAAAAAAACACCAATGGAAAATAAAATACAAGTGCTGGTAAGGATGTGGAGATATTGGAAACTTTGTGCACTGTTGGTGAGAAGGTAAAATGGAACAGCTACTGTGGAAAACAGTACAGCAATTCCCCAGAAAATTAAAAATATAATTACCATATGACCCAACAATTCAACTTCTGGATATGTACTTAAAATTGCTGAAGGCAATGTCTCGAAGAGATATTAATACACCCATGTTCACTGCAGCATTATTCACAATAGCTAAAATGTGAAAGCAACTCAAGTGTCCATTGATAAACGAATGGATAAGCAAAATGTGGTAAATACATACAATGAAATATTAACTCAGCCTTAAAAAGGAATTCTGATACATACTTCAACATGGATGAACCCTGAAGACACTATGCTAAGTGAAAATAAGCCAAACACAAGAAGACATATACTGTATGATTCCACATAAACATGGTACCTAGAATACTCAAAATCATAAAGACAGAAAGTAGAGTGGGAGTTGCTGCAGGCAGGGGTGGTTTCAGTTTTGTGAGATGAAATGACTTACAAAGATGAGTGGTAGTGAGAGCAGCACAGAATTCTGAACGTGTTTAACACCACTGAGTTGTACACTTGAACTGGGTAAATGGTAAATTTGTGGTATATGTATTTTACCACAATTAAAAATTGGAAAAAAAAGTAAATGGAGTAAGAGAACTAAATGAAAATTATGCAAACCCAGCAGTCAGGTGGATAATAGGTGAAGGGCTTCCTGAGGCCAGAGAACTTAACCGTGTCTTTTTTTTTTTTTTTAACATCTGTATTGGAGTATAATTGCTTTACAATGGTGTATTACTGTCTGCTTTATAACAAAGTGCATCAGCTATACATACACATATATCCCCATATCTCCTCCCTTTTGCAACTCCCTTCCACCCTCCCTATCCCCTCTAGGTGGTCACAAAGCACCGAGCTTATCTCCCGGTGCTATGCAGCTGCTTCTCACTAGCCATCTATTTTACACTGGTAGTGTATATATGTCCATGCCACTCGTCCCAGCTTACCCTTCCCCCTCCCCGTGTCCTCAAGTCCATTCTTTACATCTGTGTCTTTATTCCTGTCCTGCCCCTAGGTTCTTCAGAGCCTTTTTTTTTTTAGATTCCATATATATGTGTTAGCGTATGGTATTTGTTTTTTTCTTTCTGACTTACTTCACTCTGTATGACAGACTCTAAGTCCACCCACCTCACTACAAATAACTCAATTTCATTTCTTTTCATGGCTGAGTAATATTCCATTGTATATGTGAACCACATCTTATTTATCCATTCATCTGTCGATGGACATTTAGGTTGCTTCCATGTCCTGGCTATTGCAAACAGAGCTTCAATGAACATTGTGGTACATGACCCTTTTTGAATTACGGTTTTCTCAGGCTTAACGGTATCTCGACAAGAACATTGCCTGAGCTGTGAGGGTCCTAATTCTGGTGACACACATAGTAGTTCCATCATTCTTTGATAAGAAAAAGCATCATTTCAGAGGCAATGAGCAGCGTGCTGGCAAGTTATAATGAGACCCATGTTAAACAAGTGAGAAACTCCAGTGCACAGAGTTTTATAACAGAATACTGGGATTTGAGAACCAGCAAGAAAAACATAGGCAGTTTTTAAATTAGAGGTTAGGGAAGCTCTGTTTACATAAAAAAATAGCTGGAACATCTGGAAATAATCAGTCAGCCTAGCTAACTATTGAAATGGTCACGCATTTTAGAGCTTGAACAAAATGCACATATATCGCTCTCTCTCTCCGTGTTTTGCTGCTAGGCCCCACTAGAGCCCTATACCCATAAGAATGAAAACTGACCATTGCTTTGTGGCTTGCTAACTACTATTACGCAGAGTGTGTTTCTCACCTTCACTCCAGCTAGCATCCCAGTCGTGGACACACTAAAATCAAGATAGGCTAGTGTGTCTGGGTTGGAAGGTTTGTAGATCTGGGCAGGCCGCTTCTTTGGCAAATCATCTAGAGAGCAAAACAAAGTTGTTAGCATCTCTGACTTAATGGAAAAGCAGATAAGCAAACAAACATATCAGCGAGTTGGAGGACGAACCTGTGTCCAGTATCGGGGGCCAGGCCCTGACGTCTACAGCTGCAGCTGCCTCCCTGGACCGTAACAATTTACAGATCAGTTGTGTTGTCATCAAACAGGCGGAGCGGCTCACCTGAGGGTCAGAGAACAAGGAATGGAGAGGAGGAGGGTAAAGGACGGGGATGGACGCATGCTCATGTGCCAGCTGTGCACCACGTGGAGGCCATGAAGCTCGCAGCACAGGCTGGGCACCAGGAGCACAGCTGCCTCACAAGGGGCTGTGCTGGCCAATGGAGTCCCACATGACCAGGAATCTGACCACGGAGCACACAAGCAGACCTTGTGGGGACTGAGGTCCCTGGCAGTATCCCCTGTGTGATGGTCACACTCAGAAAGCAGCATCCAAACTACCTGCTCTCACTGTTAGCTCCGTCCCCCAGAAATGCACACATTTACACACACAGTACCATCTACCAGAGTGACAACCTTGAGGGTCCTCCAATACAACTACAAAGAAGTATTCATTTGTGATGTCCCTCATGGTTCCTCCTCCAAGGGAAAAACATATCCTAATCCTTTTAAACTTCCCCAGGCAAAAAAAAATTAAATCAAATCTATACTTTCAAAAAGGAACAGGATGCTTCTCAATCTTGAGGAAAGAACCTTTAAAAATGTATGACTTTCCCACTTGTTTTGGTCTGCTCCTTGGGCTTGGTAGGGAAGCTCCCAGTGTCCAGAGGGATGCCCTCTCTGGGCATCAATTCCCACGCATTGTGGCAAAGCTGCTCTCTAGCCCCTAATTCTACGCACAAGCTGCTATCTTCCTTCCAGAACGAGATGGCCAACTCCTAGAGGGAAGAGGCTGAGTCCCACTCCACCGCTGGGACCGCCGACTCCCATGCAATCCCATGCCTGCACCCAGCCCTTCCCCGGGAGCCCAGGCTCTGTGATCTGCAAGCCCAACACTCAGGCGCAGACACCCGCAGGCAGCGTTACCTCCACGATCATCTTCACGGTTGGCAGCGTGGTTGCGATGTTCTGTGGGTGTGGAGGACGGACGGTTATTGGCACACAGCCTGCATACAGGCAACCATAAAATGCTGCGATAAGGTCTATTCCTACATGGGGAGAAAAGCAAAAGTTCTCACTTGAAACAAAACAAGCTGTTTAATTGCCATCATCCCTGTCAGCAGAATCACCAGCTGGAAACAGTCAGACGGGTACAGCAGTAACTGAGACCTTGAACAGACCTGTCCTCCTCCCTGTGGGTCTGTTAAACTTCAGGGGTAACTCCCACCTGGCCTGTTCTTTTAGGCACAGGAAGCCAAAGCAGCCCAGAAGCTTGATTGCTCTCATTTCTCTAAGGAATTACTCAACTTTCTGATTATCAATTCAGTAGTCAAGGATTTAACTACTATTGATTAAATGAACTACCTCAGATAGCTAATAAAACAAATTTAGATACAAAAGTCGTTGTGAACTACCGCTTTATCTGCGTCCCTACTATTAGTGGTATAGCACGTAGCACAGTCTGCACAAGTGAGCGAGGCAGGAGAGACAGTGCCCATTTTTGGTGGTAACACACAAGGTCATCGAGCACCAACATGTGCAGTGAAGGGTCTCTCGGGCAAGGGTTGGTCTTGCACGGCCCTGCTTCTTACCTGGTGGGTAGACCAGAGCGACATGGTCCCCATCCTGCAGGTGCCCTCTCTCCATCAGCATCACGGCTATCTTCTCAGCCCGCTTGTGCAGCTGGACACACGTCAGCGAGTTCGCTATTGTGCCCTGAGTAGCACAGGAACAAGCAGGTAAGATTTTTTTTTAATATGACAGCTTTGAGGTGCAGTTCATATACCATACAACTCACTTATTTAAAATGTGTAGTTAAATGGATGTATCTGCAGAGCTGGGCAACCACCACCACAGTCAGCTTCAGAATGTTTCTGTCACCTCCTCAGAAGACCCCCACCCACCACTGTTAGCATTCACTCTCCTTTCCTCCCCACTGGCTAAGAAGTACAACACCAAAGAGGCATCTAGATACGTTTGTATTAAAAAGAAATATTTAAAAAACAATGACTTGACTTGAAAAAACAGCTAAAATCACAAAAAAAATCAATCTAGTAATTCTGGGACTTAAGTGTAATTGTCATGGGCAATAAGAATTAGTCGTAAATCTGCAGGACTCACACTATGAAAAGTAAGACTAATTGAAACTGCTTTTAAGAAAGACCACATCGAAAGTCAGGGAGGTCAGAAAACAAACAAACCCCCAGAAAAGCAACAGTCAAAAAACCCCCAAAAAACACAAAAGAAAAAAGGGAATTGTCAAATTCATTTAATGTAGATTTTTAAATATGCAGGAGCAAATGTAAAACACACTTGGATTGAAAAGTACCTTAAAAAAGCTTTGTAGGCGAAAATCAGTAGCAAAGTAGGTACTAAGAGATATCAAAATACATGATGTTTACTCTTTAAAGAAAAGCAAGAATGAACTGCAAATTATAAACATACAACTATCCAAAAAAAGTTTCTCTTGAGAATGCACTTTTCATTTGCACATATTCCCAGGTGAGAAGAGATCACTGTCTACAGCTATTTAAAAACTGCTTCTTTATTATCAATTCCTACTTTAAAGGGATGAACAGGGTGAAGGACCTTTCCTTAAGCAACAGGCAAACTGGCCAGGAGTGTCAGGTGAGGAAGACCCTGCAGCTGAAGAAACGATGGTGGACAATTGGGCCAGATGCTTTTATTTAGGTGGGGAGCTTCCAAGGAGGGTAAATGAGCTGGTGGGTGACACGGAAAAGACTGTCGCCTGAGCAGAAAGAAGTCAACAGGAAGGTGGTGTGAGCAGTTGGCTGTGTGGGAGGAGAAACGTGGACAGGAGAGACCAGAACCTTTGGGGCCGTTAAAGGACACTGGTGACCTGGTGACTTGAGGTGTGGGAAGAGACATTAGAATTCCCACCCAACTGGAACACGTGCACAAGGTGGGTGGGAACCGATGGGAGTGAAAACCATTTAAAAGGCATCAGGAGGTATATACCAGCAGCCGGTGTCTGCCTAAAACACTCACGAGATCACTGACGGCCGTATCTACCCTGGGAAGCAGCAGGCTCTCTCCATAACCGGGGCCCAGGGCCGCAGAAGCCCGGCAAAGGGAGGCTGCCCAGGCAGCTGCCAGCCAGGTTCTGGCCCCTTCCTGCTGTGCTGGCACTGGCCTCTCCCACAGTGGACAGGATTAGCTTACATTTCTCTGATTTGAACTTTCTCATCGTATATATTTTCCTTAATTACCTTCCTTCTAAGAAAGGTTAAAAAATAATAGAAAAAGATATATGAAATGGAAGAGCCAGAGAGCAGAATGTGCTGGCATGAGACTGGCGTCTAGAAACCCAGCCCAAACCTGAGAACTTGGTGCCTTCTCAACTGGACTGTTCCTCTGAGCAGTTACTCCTGGGGAACACACCTGTCGCATGAACCAAAACACACACTCAAAAGGACCCAAAAGTCCTGTGAGCTCTTCTAAGTGAAGATGGGTCACCAGCCCCCAGCACAGCTAAGGTGAGGCCCATGCCAGGCCTCCTGACATGCGCACACCAGCTGTCCTGGAGGGAAGCCAGCACTGTGCTCCTGGTGGGGTGGCAGTGTGCCACAGGGGAGTCCCACCACCACCCTGCTGTCCGCTGGTCGTTAGCCAGTCTTATCTTAAGCAGCAAGCATTCTCTGACTGAGTTGTTCAACTTCTGGGACTGATCTTCTCCCCATTATCCAGAGAGCAGACACTGATCCCCTATCATAACCAGCTTTTCTGTCACACAACAAAGCCTATGAGATTTGAGAGGCACCAGTGACTCACAACCAGCAGCCATATGTTTTGACTCTGTTTACGAAATTTCCACCTACAGGTACTTTAAAATGGTGAAATTTAATTGGCATTCTGTCCTTTAGGAATCTCTGCGAGTGTTTCACAATACCCTTTGCCACCCTACGGGCTTCACTCCAGATGGGAGGAGGGCCCCTCTGGGCAGTCGGTTGCCAACGAGCCCAGCCCAGCCTCTCTCCTCCACCCCAGCCTGCAGGCTCCACTGGCTTCACTGTGGCTCCCGGCAGGCTCCACGTTGAGGGAGCCAAATGGGATACAGGCCTCATCCAGCCCCGGACTGTGCATCATCACCACTGGTTATGGGGAGTCTCAATACAGCCTTTCACCTCGGGAGAAACACCACTGATTTTCAATCACACATTTCATTTTCCAAAGTGCTTGCTGTCATAAAAACATGAAATGCTGTTTATCCTCAGGTCAATGGTTACCTGGCATCCTCATCAACATTCATGCGAAAAGTTGGGTTTTCAGTACAGAAACCCACTGCCTAAGAAGAATGTTCTAGGAAAAAGCACCTCACAGGAAATTAAGGCTAACTTTTCCTAAAAGAAGCCTTGGCCGGTATCATGACAGAATGGCAATGCAGGGTAACCCACCACCCAATCCCTATTCTAAAGACCACAGATTTCAGTATCAATGACTGCAAATGTAGCACCATTTTAAAGTTTTACATTAAATTAAATAATGACAAGTAAAAAACATACTGAGGAATGAAGAACAAGCCAAACAGGATTCACATTTTTTTTTTTTTTTTTTTTTTTTTTTGCGGTACGTGGGCTTCTCACTGTTGTGGCCTCTCCCGTTGCGGAGCACAGGCTCCGGACGCGCAGGCCCAGCGGCCATGGCTCACGGACCCAGCCGCTCCGCGGCATGTGGGATCCTCCCGCACCGGGGCACGAACCCGTGTCCCCCGCATCGGCAGGCGGACTCCCAACCACTGCGCCACCAGGGAAGCCCCAGGATTCACATTTTTAAATTCTCAAAAGGTAAAAAAAAAAAAAAAAAAAAAAAAAAAAATGTTGTAATAGTTGGCTGGTGTTTCTCTTAAAAAAATAACAGGGCTTCCCTGGTGGTTGAGAGTGGTTAGGAGTCCGCCTGCCGATGCAGGGGACACGGGTTCGTGCCCCGGTCTGGGAATATCCCACATGCCGCGGAGCGGCTGGGCCCGTGAGCCATGGCCGCTGAACCTGCGCGTCCGGAGCCTGTGCTCCGCAACGGGAGAGGCCGCAATGGTGAGAGGCCCGTGTACTGGAAAAAAATAAAATAAAATAAAAAATAACAGATGCTCTTCTGTATGTAAGTAAGTTCTAAGAATGTAAGTCTTCCACGATTTGCAGTGAGTCACATCCTCACTTCCTACTATAAACCTCTCATAACAACTCTGATCCTATCGACTGCATTGCTGTGGAGGAGGGCATATGGGTGAATACTGTGAAAAGACAGGAAGCCAACGGGTAACCGTTTTAAGGGAGCCACGACCAAGTTGGGGAATTCACAACCAACGGAAGGGGCTGTCTAGGACAGAGGAAGCCTGGAAGCGCGTTGGGGCCCTATGCTGGAAGGACAGTGTTTGGGTATATTGAGTAAAACACATTATTAGAATGAATTTCACCTGTTTCTTTATACTTTTTTTAAATATTGCTTTTAGAAAACATTAAATTGTGTGTGTGGCTTGCGCTGTATTTCTATTGGACAGTGCTGAACTAGAAGGTTGAGTGAGTGGAAATGACACTGTAACCACCATGGAAATGATGCTCTTGACCTTTGGGTTCAGGTTGAACACTTATCATAAGTGTGCACATGGGGTTGGAGAGGCTGGGAATGAACACAGATGTCTGGCTCCGATATGACCCTTCCAGCTGTTTGGATGTAGCTGCCTTCACGTCAGCAGAGCCTCAGGAGATAAGGTCATGTCTGAAAGGAGGCTGTTGTAGACCACGCTGTCCCTGCGCTGACCTGAAGTAAACTTTCTCATGGCCTTGACCTCCACAGCTCACCCCATCAGACCTTCTGTTGCTGCTGCTGAAGCCCTTCTAGAATACGAGTCATTTCTGGTGAACACATTTCTCCTAATGATCCAATGTCTAGCCACAGAAAAGGACAGTGAACTCAGGGTATGGAAATGGGGTTGATCTGCCCTGCACACTGTCAGTCCCCAAGCAAGATGCAGTTAGCATGGCTGTTTTCCTCCCACTGACAGGACTATAGTCTATGAACATGCCTGAATCATTTTTGAATCTTTGTGTTTGGGACAGCTAAGAAATTTCCTCTTACCCAGAGCTCTGGAGGGGTCAAGCTGCAGGGTAGGGAAAAGGGATGCCGACCCAACTCTCGCCCCCTTGCTGCCCACAGTTCACGGGGGATGGCAGGCCTATCCTGGGGACGTCCTGTCCTACCTCGTCACGTCAGCACCACGGCCCCACTCAGGGAACTGAGTGAAGGGGCTCTGAGTAGGAGTCCTTCCCAGGGGCTGGGGGACAGGCTGCAGTGTGGCTCCAGCTCCAGCTGCCCCTCTGAAGGTGCTGTTGGAAACCTCTAGAGGCCACGAGAGACTCTGGAGAAAGAAGGGGAAGTCCCCAACAGTCTCCAGGAGACACGCCACGTGCACAGGACGAAGAAAGTCAGAAGAAGCAATTGGAGAGACAGGACAGCACCAACCGGCGACGGTGCCAGGAAAAGAGAGTCTTATCTGTGTTTACAGGCTGAGGAGGAGCCAGAGGAAAGAGATGGACGAGAGCAGCAGGGCAGGCATGTTTCAGATGCGACGCAGGGCCTCCTGGTAACCACACGACCGTCGGGCTTGCCCTGCGTCTCACCACCATGCACCTGTGCACAAGAGCATTTATCCTGGGAGGAGGGTCCACTAGGCCCAAGCGTAGGCGCCAAAAGGCAAGGGTAGCAAGTGTTCCTCACAGAGGCTGGGGTGCGGGAGTGCTTTCTAAGACTCTTCCTGGGGTTGGTCTTGAACAGACACAGTGAACAAGAAACTGCTGAGGTCAACTCAGCACGCAAGGCAATTCAAGACAAGCTGTGTCAGAGGAGGACCAGAGGTTACTTCTACCAACTAAATCACCGCAAAACTTGTCTGTAGCTGGATATCCAAATTATAGGTTCAGGGAGTAACTTATATTGTTGGCATTTCCTTTCACTTGTCCTTAATCTACTGCTTTAAATGACAAGAGGTGCCTTCGCGCACTAAGATTTTGCCATTTTGCAACTCTGAAGAACTTCTTAAAGTTGCCAGTACCCATGCTTGTCAAGACGACCTACGTTAAATCTATTTTTCAGGCCTTATTTCCAAAGCAAACACAAAGTTAACAAACGTACTAAAGACTTCTGCATTTAACGTTTATTGTTAGTACTATTTCTTGCCTTACTCTTAAGTACTATTATGGAACACTACCTGAGGAGTTTGCTTTTCTAATACGAGATGTAAATATGAACTTAATTATAAAATAGAAATTATTTTCATTCCTAAGAATGAAAGCCTATAACTAAAACATGACTTCTTATAAAAAAAAAAGGAGTTGAGTAATAAAAATAAAGACATAAATACCTCATAGGTCTGCAATTGTTCTGTTGTAGACATTCATCACTCATTTTGAGGGGAAGGGAAATATTGCAAAACAATATTGCTAAAATACACACAAAAATATATGTGTACACACACGCGCGCACACACACACACACACGCTCAAACCCTTATATTTCAAAGCAACCTTTCTTAGGTGAAAAGGTCTCAGTCAAAATAGCAACAAACAAACAAACAAAACGATTCAGGTAAGACTGAGGAGAAAGGTTTGAGTGGAGAATATGATACAGAAGGATGAAATTGTGGACCACACAGGGAACGACCAGGGCACACGGGCGGGGCCTCACCCTACAGTTGAGCAGCGTGTACAGCACGTGATCCGGGGTGGTCTGCGCCCTCCACTGCAGGACCTCCGAGAGGAACAGGAACTGGAACAGAGCACAGCCATTAGGTCTAGACTGTCCTGGGGGGTTGGGCTGGCCTCAACATCTAAAAGTTTAGTCTGTCTGGGTGCTTTTAAGGTGGCTTAAGACAGCGAGAGGATAATCCCATATAAATATAATTGACAGAATAAGCAGGTGCTCACAGTGGAACTCACTGTGCTTGATTCAGACCCAGGAGTCAGAGGGTTGGTGCCATGCCACCATGAGGGAAGTTTTCTGAAACCTGCCCAAGGATGGGAAGACTCTATTCTCCTTATAGACAGAGTAGCCGACACAGAAAAATCCTGTCTCCTGGGGATTCCAGAAGATGCAGCAGTGATTTCTGGGGGTTGCAATGACAGAATCAGAGCTACCCTGTTTCAAAAACGGGCTCTCTTAAATTTGTTGTGTTTACAATGGCCATCCCTGAAGTCATTCAATAGCTCTGCAGGTCACACAGGTGACACATACCCACTGACTCAGTCTCTAGTAACAAGGATGGCCCTGTTTAATGTCAGGACACAGCACTAGTGTCAGGATACAGGAAACACCCACATCTTCACCTTAATCCATTTTGTGATGGAAATGTACTGTGAGGTGGGGAACATGGTGATCAAGTGCTTTCAGTGAACGTGTTACTACATGTTACCAAATTGGCAACATCTTAAATGGTTGATTTTGTCACATTTCCTGGGAGCCCATTTAGAGCGGGACCACCTTCTGGTGAATCATGAGCGTTCTCAAGGCTGAATGTTCTAATGGGGACTTGTAGCTACGCGTGACAAACTGTGTGTCTGATGTTTAAGTGGAGTGGGGCCCAAGGATTCCTCCTACAGCTCCCAAGGCTGCTTTAAGAATGTCTGGCTCCCAAACCTGGGTTTTGCATTGACGTTTTCTTGAATTCCAACAATCAAAGGACTGAAGCCTCACTGTAAGGTGGCTGTGAGGCAGTGTGAGTGTCAAATCAGGGCTGGAGGGAGAATCAGGAACAAGTGCTTAGGGGATGCTAGGACACGACAGGGATTGCAGACACTGGCCTCAGGCCTGCTAGTCGTGGGACTGCATCACCTACCCATGCAGTCCTACAACACTGCACCCTCAGCAAACACGTTTTCCTTATAAAATTACACAGACATCTCTTGCAGGCCCAAGAGGGCAGGTAGGAAGAAAGGTCATCAATGGTAGATACTGGGCTGCCAGAGAGGGCAAGTGGGAGTTGGTGACGCCTGTGATACAGCATCTGGGCAGGAGTGGAGAAGAGCCCAGGCGGACATCTGACCCTCAGCTCTCACCTTCCGGGCCTGGTCATTGTCTTCTATCTGGCCCAGGTCTCTGCCGCTGGCCTGTGCGATCCTCTTCCCAGACACCAGGTTTCCCACCATCACAGAGGCAGGGCCGATCTCTGCAAAGAAGCAGCGGCACACACGTGAGGAAAACACGAGTGAAGTTCCTGAGAACATGACTTCTCACTTTGGGAAGAAGCTTACTCTGGGGAAATCCTTTCAAAGACGTAGCTTTGAAAAATCTAATTAGAACAGGATTTCAAGTAAGTCACTACCATGAAAATGACAGCAAATATGAACAAGCCTCAAGTAAGGGTACACAGAAATAATGCTTTCACCAAATTCCCGTAAGTGTTCTCCCAGGCCGCTGCCTTTGTTCTCCAGTTAGGGAGATGCTGACATCTATTCATTTAGTATTTGTTAACAAACAAACAAACAACAAACAGTTTTTTGAAGACAAAGTTATATAACCTCCAATATTTAACAAGAATAGATGAGATAACCAGGTAACATTAGAGAATCCTTTCCTTACAACTGCCAATCACACGAAGCTGCATTTTCTGTGCTGCACGTAAGAGTGGTGTGGATCCTGGTACCTGCCATGGGCGCCCTGAGGAGGAAGGCGCCCAACCTGGCTCTCAGAGCCTGTTCACTGGGCCACGCGTCCCTGTCATGGGTTCCTAGATGTCTGACAGGTGTCTGAGCCCTGCAGCCCTGCAACGGTCATGCATCTGCCAACGATCCCTCATCATAAATGTCTGTCCTGAATTCTGCTGTCACAAACTGCGTCTCCAACACCTGGGCCCACTGGCCACCGGGTCGAGGCATCTGATGATGGACCAAGGTTAAAGGTGGGAGGAGGAGGTTGGGACAGTGAGTGAGGACACCCCGGGGAGCCGAGACACTCCTGTCGATTCCGTAAGAACACGGCAAGAGCCACGCTGTGGCAATCCCGGTGCTGCTGCTTGCACAGAGGGGCAAAGTCGGCGAGCCTGGTACCTGCTTTCCTCCTGCAGTATCAGCGTCCTCACCTGAATCTGGAGAGATCGCTCACCCCCATCTCATCAAGCTCACTTCTGGGGGTGGCCTGGGGATGGGCTGGTTCCTATATCTACCGCCAACTGTGCTGCGCCCAGTACCCACTAGCCACCTCTAGCTGTCTCGCCAGGAACTCTGCCCATGCTGCCACTCTTCATCGGTGGAGTGAAGAGTTGTCAGGGCTGGGCCTGTCTCTCCTACACTCTGGACCCACAGCCTTAGGCAGTTCCTGAACCCCTCTGTGGTACGATTTCCTCATTTCCTTGCAAAATGGAGATAAGAGGACGAAATCCATGAGGATGAAATGAGTTAATACATGTAACGTGTGGACAAGCAGCCTGCCTGTGCCAGGCACTGTTGGTTGTCGTCCTAATACCCCAGCCCGAGCTCATCCTGGCTGCCTCCGAGGTCTGTCTGCACATCAAGCCTGGAGGCCTGGGGACCCTCCATCACTACACTGGCAGAAGAGTTGATTCCTCACCACCATATTCTTGCAATGAATTCGTTTTCCTGTGTGCAGCCTTAAAGACTATGATCAATTAGCTGCTAGGAGGATCAAGTCAGATGGTAGATAATTACGTGTTCCCCAAATTGCAAAGCAGCACACAAATGTTTACCACCATGACAACATCACGAGTAGATCTGTACGATTCCTCACAGGCTTCCAGTTGCTGTGACTCATGAAACAGGTATGGAAGCCTTATTCTAATTTGTTCAACAGGAAGCCGTGACCCTGAGAGGTTCTCTGCCAAAGGCCACCCAGGAGGTCTGACAACTGCCAAGAAGGCTAGGCTCAGGCACCGCCAACCCCTCTCCAGCCAAGTGGTCTACAGCCCCTGCTGTCTGGACTCTGCTGCATTCTATCCCATGCTTGGTAGAAAGACATCGCTTAGCGGGAAGCTGACTTGCCTGGGAGTGTGTGATGGGAGACGGGAGGGGAGGGAGGCTGAGAACCGTGGTCAGCGTGGCCCCCACCCAGCTCCAGGGCCATCCCGGGCCTGCACGGCCCTCCAGATGTACCTGGTTGCTTCTGCCGAGGCTTGGGCAGGTTTGTGACGCACGTGTGGGGGCACATCAGGACATTGCAGGGGTGAAGTGAGCCCTCCAGGAAAAGCTGCTTCGTTTCTGACAAATGGATGCCACCGAGTGGGGTTTTGGGGAGGGTGTTTGCTGGAACCAATGCCAGACAATAAACCCCAACCTGATGTATACTGTCGATTGCCTGGAAGGTCGTGAGAGAGGGAACCGTGTTAAAATAGGTATCATGAACAGGCATGGAGCAAATACTCAGACTGTGCAAATCACAACACACAGAAGCAGGTGCAGCACCCGTGATGCTCCTGGCATGGAGACGCTGAGGTCAGAGGAGGGCAGGCTCGCCAAACTGAGCAGAATACAGTTTTCATAGCACTTGTGGGACACCACACACACAAGAGTTCGCACACTGGGAGAAAAGAAAGCACGCTCTCAAGGCCATAACCAAAAGGTCCTGCTGTGACCTCCACGAGCGAGTGGGAGGCCAGTTCTGCAAACCTCTGAACCCTAAGCCTGGTCTGTTTAGCACCTTCCCTAGAAGGCAACTGTAAGTTTCATGGCTGATGCAATCTCTGGTCAAAAGGAGGGATGATCCAAGAGCACAATGGTGCAGGGAAGCTCACGTGAGCCCAGGAGAGGGGCTCGGGGCAGGAGCGAGCTACCTGCAGCACCCTGCTCATCCACTGGAAGCTGTCCTCCTCCGTGGAGTCCGGCCTCTGCTCAGCCACGATCACGATCCTCTCGTCGTGCAGGACGGTCACCGAAAACACGGCTATTCTGTGGGGACAGACAGAAAATCGCGGTGATCACATGCTGGAGAGGCTCACGAAGGGATTGGCCCTGCCATAAAGCGCTTCGCAGCTGTTACGACTGCAGAGCTCAGGGGTTCCCAGTGCCAACTACCACCTTGACGGGAAATTGCAGCTTCCAACTCCCAGGTGCTCACCCAAGGAAGTGCGGCTTTGGGGGAGAAGCCTGGCAAAGCCGGAGGGCAGAACCACCACCCTTCCTGTGGAGGTAGCCCGTGGCTTTGGGGGACGGGCCTCATGCCTCGGGACAGAGGAGTCAAGCGCAGGCATCAGAACTGCTGAAATTTACTGAGCCGTGCGACTTGCATCTTGCACCTGCGAAGCAACAGTCTCCCAATCAGCAGAGATTGGCCATTTGGGAGCTAATGGTTTTCTGCTAGCTGCGTCTGCCTCTCATGGGAAGCACAAAATGTGGCGAATGGCCCTCCAGGGTGCCCTGTGCACGAAGGTGGCTCGGCTACCCCCAACCCCAAGCTCTGCTTCCTCCTGCTCCCACTAGCTGGGCAACTCAGGGTGAGATCCAAAGCAGCTGACTTCCTCCAAACCGGCAAAACCTCAGGAGCCGTGGTCAGCGATCCAGTGTCGGTTGTGTGCCAAGCTGGGGTTGGGGGCACCGCCGGGAAGAAACCCATGGGAGCCAATTTCCAGGCAGTTTGTGGCTCAACTGTTACCTCTGGGTGAATGAGCTGCAGCAAGATAAATGCTTGGCTCTTTTCTCTGTGTAGTTACTTATTAAAAATAAGATTTTCAAATGGACATTCTTATTTAACGTGGAAGAGAATTTAGTGAAAGTATATTTTTGGTGCTCAGAAAAGTTTCATAAAATTGGACATTCAGAACTGCATGGAATCTCAGAAGTAAGAGAGTCCAGTGGCTTCATTTTACAGAGGAGGACACCAAGTCCCGTTAGTTTAAGCAATTTTTTGCAGTTTTACACAGAAAGTGTAGTCTGCGGAGAACTGTGCCAACCACAGAGGGCGCTCACCTTCCCCTGTACACGAACTTCATGGGCTCCACGGCCAGTGCTGTGGCCACGATGTCATCGGCGTTGTGTCTGCGCCCACTGACCACCATGAGCCCGTCCATCTTGCCCACCACGAACACGAGGCCCCCAGGGCCGACGAAGCCCAGCAGGCCCGTCCTCACGAAGGGGTACTCGCTGACCGGGGCCCCCGAGCTCGTCACCGGGAACACCTGGGGACAAAGAGCTCTGAGTGCCCAGCAGGGCCCGGCCTCCACCCTCCTCCTTGGAGCCCACTGGTCCTGCTTCCCCCCAGCTGGGTCTCCTCACCTGACCCTGGCTGGAGAAGCCCAGGTCCGCATAGCTGCTGTGAGCGCCAGCCTGCGGGCACCTCCCCTCCCTCCCCAGCTCTCACAGCTCGTCCCACCGGCCCATGCGCAGGGGCCTCTGAAGAGGCCTGCCACAGTCTAACAAACACTAATTCATTCTTCTGCTTATAAAACCACAGCATAAAAATGGTTAAGTGGAGAAGCAAGGTGCATTTTAAATAACATCTGTCAGTTGTAAAGTAATCCCTGTTCATTAAAATGCTATTTTTCCTTATTGGAAATACACTCAAAAGAAAAATACAGAGGAAGCAGGCCCCACCACGAGTTCAAACTCGATCCCTAGTTTCCTCAACCCACCCGACAGATAAGTCGCAAAGAAAAGGAGATAAGTTTTCTTTAGACTGTGTTTGGCTCAGTTTCAGGGGCACTTAGAAACCTGAATCTACATTCAACAAAGCTGCCTGTACAAGGCACCACACCACATGTGTTCACATCTGAAGTTCTACATGTTAATAAATTTATCCCCAAACAACTCATGTTTGCTGACATACAACTTAGTCAAAGTGAGTTCCTTCTAAGGTCAGGCACACTTGGTGAAATGATACGAACTCTGAGAATGCTGGGTTTACTGGGCAGTGTGTGCATGTGTGTGCTAACTGCATGCCACACCCGTGTGCACACGGCACGGACACACACTTGTGTGGTAGAGGTAGATGTGCAGTGTGCATGTCTGGCCGAGGCTGACAGGCCCCAAGGGGGCCGCTGCTCCCTCCCCCAGCACGGCCGTGCACACTCTCCAGCCCTCACCTGTCAGCTGCTGCTCTTCCTAAACAGGTGAGAATGGCAATGAACAAAAAGGCCCCTTTTAAAAAAACTGTACTTGCTCTTTCTCAACTCTGGTTATGAGGTGAAAACAACGCTGCTGAGCCAAATGTATTGAAAACTATAAAAATAACGGCAGGAGAAAGTGCAACCATTTTCATTACTATGAATACGTTTCATTGAGAAATTACCATCTTCTCTTTCACGTCTATTCCACGCACCTGGCAATGGCTGTCTGACGGGGCTCACCTCCCACCTACCTCGAAGGTGTTCTTGGTCATACCCGAGAGGCCGTAGTAGGACGTGCCCGTGGCAACTGCGCACATGCAGAGCTCCCCGACTTCGTCCGTCCTGCACAGCTGGGGAACCCCGTCCGGCTTCACCGAACACATGATGGCTGAACGCAAAACGAAGCACAGTGACGTTAGAGAGGGAGGGAGGGAGGGAGTCAGAGAGAAGAAATGAATGAATATGAAAAAGAACCCAAACGAGCAGAAGCAGCGTCTGCAGCAAAACCGCAGGTGAAAGCGAGCAGGTCCTCACAGTCCCTGAGGCAAGTGAGTTTCCACGTTGCAGCAAAACCTCACATTTTATAGTTGTGACATCAGTAAATAATTCCAATTGCTTTAATTTTAGTGTGTAAATGGCATTTAAAGGGAGTAACCGTTTCTGCCATCCAGACGTGAGGACGACACTTAGAACACGCCTGAGCGTCACTGCCGCATGCTGAGCGCCATCAGCCAGCCCACACAGCCTCCAAGATGCAGCCTGAGCCCTGAAACCAACGAGCAGGAGACACTTGCTCAACAGCCTCTCAGGCTTTTCTAAACAGAACGCCTCCCCCGTCCCACGGGAATCTCAGTCTTTGACCTCAGATTCCCGTCAAGGTGTGCCCTTCAGGGAAGGCTGGCGGATGCTAATTTTCCTGTTTGCAGAGCGCCAGCGATCCGGGCTGAAGCTGGTGTTTCAGGGAGGTGGTGGGTGCACCGAGTGACAGCTGAGCTGGGCAGAAAGAGTCATAAAGCTGCCCCTCATCCCCAGGTTGGTGTTAGGTGACCGGAAGTGCTGTGTCTAAAAAGAGACCCACTCAAAACACGGGAAGATTTCAGCTCACTCATGGTAAGAAAAGTTCAAATTAAAATGACACCAAAGTATTCTTTACCCCTCAAACTGGTAAAAATAAGAAAGTCTGAAAATACACTGGGCATGAGGGTGTGGAGAAAGAGGGGCGTCCCCCGCTAGCAGCAGGAATATCAATCCTTATGATCCTTCTGAAGGACAGCCTCATCAGAGTCACTTGGGTGTGTGCCCTTCACACTGCACGTTTCTAGAACTCTCCCTGTTAGCTCTTCCTCACACCTCTGCAGGCTGGAGCACAGATGAGTTACTGCATCAACCACACTGCAGGGGCAAAAAGTGGAAAATCGCCCAATGGAAAGGGTTTGGATAAACTATTATGTGTTCAAACACCATAATGCTCCTCAGCCTGGAAGGGAATGTGTGAGCTCTTCACGTGCTGCTAACAAACGAGCTTCAAGATTCAAGATATGAGCAGGCACGAAGGGCTCTATTGTTACGTGAAATTTTAAAAAAACAGGAAAAAGAATATGCCAGTGAGAGAGAGAGAGAGAGAGAGAGAGAGAGAGAGAGAGAGAGAGAGGGAGAGTGTGTGTGTGTGTGTGTGTGTGTGTGTACATGTTGCCTGCATGTCTCCACTGTGGTTGCCTCCAGTGGCTGGAAAGGAGGCTTTTCACTGTACAGTTTTCTCATCTTTTGAGGTTGGAACCATGGGGAATTTATTTGAAAAAGCAAGAAAGGAATGGAGCCAGGAGGCCTGGCTGAAGCTGCAGCTGAGCTGAGCATGTGCCTGGCTTTGGGGTTAGGTTGTATGTGGATGCGACTGCCCCCTGATGAGGCGAAGACAACACCCATGTGCGCGGAGGCTCATCAGGAGAAGGTCCAGACCCTGGAGGAACTGCCCCAGGAAAGGGGGCCCACTCCCCGGGGACGGCATGTGAAGAGTGAGGAGAGGCAGGGCCAGGGAGGGAGCCCTACAAATCAGACCGGGGCTCCCTCCTGCCAGCAGAGCTGTTCCAGCTGCACTCCCTGGGGCCCCCGCGAGGCCTCAGGAGGTGTCCCAGCACAGGGCAGGGGTGGAAAGGCAAGAGGGCTTCATCAAGGCAGGTCCTTCTGCCGGGAGCTTGTCTGTATGCAACGCGGAAATGATTTCTGTGACTTAAACAAGGGCTCTTGTGCTGCAGGCAAGCTTCCATAAGGGTTTGGCCCCCAGTGCACCAGGACGACCAGCAAGAAGCTGACCTTTGCATGGGGAGAAGTTGCCCAGGTGACTCTGGGGGTGCAGAGCAGCCCCGGGTGCCTCCTGGGGTCCCAGGGTGCATGTGACATAGAGGCCTTTCCTCAGCCTCATGAACATTTTGGGTTTTATCAGGAGGGGCCATGTTACCGCACCTCCTGGGCTGAAGCTTGGTGAACATGGGACCAGACTGGAGGCCAGGCCGAGGTGGGCACGCTCACAGCCGGGGATAGGGATGCCAGCCAGGGCAGCACTGGCAGCTGGTCCCTGGCTGGGCTCTGACTCTGCGCCTGTACCCGCGCTCACCTCCAGGCATCACGAGGCCGACGTCCTGCACGGTGAGGACAGACAGCTTTTCCTCCGAGTCCACCCGGATGACCCCATAGGTCAGCCCGTGCATGGAGAGGACGCCGCGGCCTGGGGGCTGGTTGCTGTCATCGGTGGGCCTGTAACGGCAGTTTGCGTCTGGTTAGAAGCACGTCAGCTGTCTGAACACAGATATGCATGTAAATATGCTGCATGCACACCAAGGTTGCACCTTTGGGCCCTGAAGGCCTCTGAAGGCAGGTGTGGCTGCCACACGTCCCTGTGCTCTTCTCAGCACCTGTTTTCTCTGTTCAAGAGACACCAATGTCTGCTCCTTCTACTTCTGGGCTCCTGAGAAGTGTAGAGACGCCGAGGGACTCCCTTGTCCCCCTGCCCTCCCCTTACATGTGTCCACCAGAGAACGACCAACTCCTTTTCGCACCCACTCCTTTCTCTGCAAGGTTGGATTTCCCAGGTTTGAAAACGGCTAAGAAGGGAGAGTCGCGTCTCCAAGAAGGAAGATGACAGGAGTGAGCAGAAATGCTAGACCGCCTGTGTGGCCTCCAGGCCAGACGTGCACTGTGTGGGCACAGGCTCAGTACTTGTAAAAATCGGCAATTATTTCGATGAGAGACCACATATAAAGTGCTTGATGGCTGGGGGAAAGTACAGCTTCACCACATCCACGGTCTGCCTTCGCCACCGTCCATGGGCCCCGAGGCTGCCCCGGCCTCACCTCTGCTCTTGTTCTCCCTGCTTCCACGCAGCATCCAGCCCTGCTCTCCCTCCAAACCCCAGCCCACTCCCTCCGGGGCCCTGGCCTCCTTCTTGCCTCTGGCAGACGGCCTCGTGGCCCTCCCCCTCACTGTCCTCCAGGGTGGTCCCGTCTCCATAGCAGGAACCATCTAACTATCTGTCCACGTCTCCTCCAGGAGGGCAGGAGGGTTTTCTTCTGGTCACTGCAGAGCCCCCACCCCTGGAGTAGTGTACAGCAATAAATGTCTGCTGACTAGATCAGGGAACAAATAAATTAAAACATTTCTAAGATCATGGATTTTATCCCTGCAAGCTAAAGATTCTTCAATGTAAGCAAAGTGAGAGAGTGCAGTCTAGGTAAACATCACATTTGTTTCTCTAATTTTCCATATACAAATGCTTAAGGTAGTTTTAGGATCTAAAATATGGACTACAAATAGAAGTTTGGGGCTTCCCTGGTGGCGCAGTGGTTGAGAGTCTGCCTGCCGATGCAGGGGACACGGGTTCGTGCCCCGATCCAGGAAGATCCCACATGCCGCGGAGCGGCTAGGTCCATGAGTCATGGCCACTGAGCCTGCGCGTCCGGAGCCTGTGCCCCACAATGGGAGAGGCCACAACAGTGAGAGGCCCACGAACCGCAAAATAAAATAAAATAAATAGAAGTTTGCTATACGGCTTTAAAGTATCATCAAAGTTTATAATGAAACTAAAACCATAAATGGGAAAACACAGAAGTTAAAATTTGCAAAAAGAGATCTAATTTGAATGAAGTAACTGGTGTATTTAAAAAAGAAGCATATGTTATATGTCAATTATATCTCAATTTAAAAAAGTAAAGAAGTATAAGAGTCTGAAAATCGAACTATTCCATCTGTAACAATCAAAAAGAGTAGTGCTAAAAGGATATGAAATGAAAGTCGCCCAAATAATAAGACCCACATGAAAGCACCTGGAAATGAGCCCCAAACACTGGAACTGATATTGCTCTCCTGGCTTTTTTCTTTTCCAAAGATCCCAACAAATCAACACTTTGAAATGAAAGACAGAGGAGTCCTGCAGGAACCCTCTGCGGCCAGGGCTCCCTCACCCTCGTCCTCGGTCAAGACCCCACATAAGAGTCAGAAATCATAAGCCTAAGTGACTGCTGTAGGCTGAACTGTTTCCCCACAAAAGACACGTCCCCGTCTTAACTCTCTGAACCTTGAATGTGACCTTACTGGGAAACAGCATCTTTGCAGAAGTAGTTAGTTAGGAAGAGATTATGGGTCTGCAAGCCAAGGGTTGCTGGTACCACCAGAAGCCAGAGGGAGGCCCGGAACAGATTCCCCATCAGAGCCCCCAGAAGGAACCAACCCTCCTGACACCCTAATTTCAGACTTCCAAACTCCACAACTGTGAGAATAAATTTCTATTGTTTACAGCCACCCAGTTTGAGGTACTTTGTTATAACAGCCCTAGCAAATGAATTCTCCAGCTAAGTAATATAATTTAAAAGTGCACCTGTTTTAGGACTTCCCTGGTGGTGCAGTGGTTAAGAATCCACCTGCCAATGCAGGGGACATGGGTTCGAGCCCTGGTCCGGGAAGATCCCACATGCCACGAGGCAACTAAGCCTGTGAGCCACAATGACTGAGCCTGTGCTCTAGAGTCCATGAGCCACAACTACCGAAGCCCGTGCGCCTAGAGCCCATGCTCTGCAACAAGAGAAGCCACCACAATTAGAAGCCCACACACCACAATGAAGAGTAGCCCGTGCTCGCCACAACTAGAGAAAGCCCGTGCGCACCAACGAAGATCCAACACAGCCAAAAAAATAAATAAATTTAAAAGTGCACCTGCTACATCTCAAATAAACAACCTAACCTTACACCTAAAACAATTAGAGAAAGAAGAACAAAAAAACCCCCAATGTTAGCAGAAGGAAAGAAATCATAAAGATCAGATCAGAAATAAATGAAAAAGAAATGAAGGAAATGATAGAAAAGATCAATAAAACTAAAAGCTGGTTGTTTGAGAAGATAAACAAAATTGATAAACCATTAGCCAGACTCATCAAGAAAAAAAGGGAGAAGACTCAAATCAATAGAATTAGAAATGAAAAAGGGGAAGTAACAACTGACACTGCAGAAATGCAAAGGATCATGAGAGATTACTATAAGCAACTATATGCCTATAAAATGGACAACCTGGAAGAAATGGACAACCTGGAAGAAATGGACAAATTCTTAGAAAAGCACAACCTTACGAGACTGAACCAGGAAGAAATAGAAAATATAAACAGACCAATCACAAGCACTGAAATAGAGAGTATGATTAAAAATCTTCCAACAAACAAAAGCCCAGGACCAGATGGCTTCACAGGTGAATTCTATCAAACATTTAGAGAAGAGCTAATACCTATCTTTCTCAAACTCTTCCAAAATATAGCAGAGGGAGGAACACTCCCAAACTCATTTTACGAGGCCACCCTCACCCTGATACCAAAACCAAAGATGTCACAAAAAAAGAAAACTACAGGCCAGTATCACTGAACATAGATGCAAAAATCTGCAACAATATACTAGCAAACAGAATCCAACAGCACATTAAAAGGATCATACACCATGAACAAGTGGGGTTTATCCCAGGAATGCAAGGATTCTTCAATATAAGCAAATCAATCAATGTCATAAACCATATTAACAAACTGAAGGAGGAAAACCATATGATCATCTCAATAGAGGCAGAAGAAGTTTTCAACAAAATTCAACACCCGTTTATGATAAAAACCTTCCAGAAAGTAGGCATAGAGGGAACTTACCTCAACATAATAAAGGCCATATATGACAAACCCACAGCCAACATCGTTCTCAATGGTGAAAAACTGAAACCATTTCCTCTGAGATCAGGAACAAAACAAGGTTGTCTACTCTCACCACTATTACTTAATTTTGGAAGTTTTAGCCACAGCAATCAGAGAAGAAAAAGAAATAAAAGGAAGCCAAATTGGAAAAGAAGAAGTAAAGCTGTCACTGTTTGCAGATGACATGATACTATACATAGAGAATCCTAAGATGCTACCAGAAAACTACTAGAGCTAATAAATGAATTTGGTAAAGTAGCAGGATACAAAATTAACGCACAGAAATCTCTTGCATTCTTATACACTAATGATGAAAAATCTGAAAGAGAAATTAAGGAAACACTCCCATTTACCACTGCAACAAAGAGAATAAAATACCTAGGAATAAACCTACCTAAGGAGACAAAAGACCTCTATGCAGAAAACTACAAGACACTGATGAAAGAAATTAAAGATGACACAAACAGATGGACAGAGACACCGTGTTCTTGAATTGGAAGAATCAACACTGTGATAATGACTATACTACCCAAAGCAATCTACAGATTTAATGCAATCCCTATCAAACTACCAATGGCATTTTTCACAGAACTAGAACAAAAAATTTCAAAATTTGTATGGAAACACAAAAGACCCTGAATAGCCAAAGCAATCTTGAGAAAGAAAAACGGAGCTGGAGGAATCAGGCTCCCTGACTTCAGACTATACTACAAAGCTACAGTAATCAAAACAGTATGATACTGGCACAAAAACAGAAATATAGATTAATGGAACAGAATAGAAAGCCCAGAGATAAACCCATGCACCTATGGTCACCTTATCTTTGATAAAGGAGGCAAGAATATACAATGGAGAAAAGATAGCCTCTTCAATAAGTGGTGCCGGGAAAACTGGACAGCTACATGTAAAAGAATGAAATTAGAACACTCCCTAACGCCATACACAAAAGTAAACTCAATATGGATTAAAGACCTAAATGTAAGGCCAGACACTATAAAACTCTTAGAAGAAAACACAGGCAGAACACTCTATGACATAAATCACAGCAAGATCCTTTTTGACCCACCTCCTAGAGAAATGGAATAAAACCAAAAATAAACAAATGGGACCTAATGAAACTTAAAAGTTTTTGCACAGCAAAGGAAACATAAACAAGATGAAAAGACAACCCTCAGAATGGGAGAAAATATTTGCAAATGAAGCAGCTGACAAAGGATTCATCTCCAAAATTTACAAGCAGCTCATGCAGCTCAATATCAAAATAACAAACAACCCAATCCAAAAATGGGCAGAAGACCTAAATACACAGTTCTCCAAAGAAGATATACAGATTGCCAACAAACACATGAAAGAATGCTCAACTTCATTAATCATTAGAGAAATGCAAATCAAAACTACAATGAGATATCATCTTACACCAGTCAGAATGGCCATCATCAAAAAATCTACAAACAATAAATGCTGGAAAGGGTGTGGAGAAAAGAGAACCCTCATACACTGCTGGTGGGAATGTAAACTGATACAGCCACTATGGAGAACAGTATGGAGGTTCCTTAAATAACTAGAAGTAAAACTACCATACGACCCAGCAATCCCACTACTGGGCATATACCCTGAGAAAACCATAATTCAAAAAGAGTCATGTACCACAATGTTCACTGCAGCTCTATTTACAATAGCCAGGACATGGAAGCAACCTAAGGGTCCATCCACAGCTGAATGGATAAAGAAGATGTGGCACATATATACAATGGAATATTACTCAGCCATAAAAAGAAACAAAACTGAGTTATTTGTAGTGAGGTGGGTGGACCTAGAGTCTGTCATACAGAGTGAAGCAAGTCAGAAAGAGAAAAACAAATACTGTATGCTAACACATATACATGGAATCTAAAAAAAAAAAAATGTTCTGAAGAACCTAGGAGAAGGACAGGAATAAAGGTGCAGACGTAGAGAATGGACTGGAGGACATGGGGAGGGGGAAGGGTAAGCTGGGACGAAGTGAGAGAACGGCGTGGACATATATACACTACCAAATGTAAAATATCTTTTGGGAAGCAACAGCATAGCACAGGGAGATCAGCTCGGTGCTTTGTGACCACCTAGAGGGGTGGGATAGGGAGGGTGGTTGGGAGACGCAAGAGGGAGGAGGTATGGGGATATATGTATATGTATAGCTGATTCAGTTTGCTATACAGCAGAAACTATCACACCATTGTAAAGCACTTATACTCCAATAAAGATGTTAAAAAAAAAAAGTGTGCCTGTTTTCATTTTAAAAAGCCACATGAAAGCAAAATGCTGGATCAGCCCAGACATATCCCAAGTATGGGAAGACTGAAGAACTGATCTGTGGTGACCAGCAAGTACCGCACACGAGAAGCTGGAGGGAGAAGTTCCTTTACGACCCAAGAGTGTACAGTTTGTCTTAGTTACGAGATCCACTTTCCTACGTTTAATAACAGTAAGAATCAATATTTAAATACCTTAAAATCATGAACTCCATTTGCTACCAGAAATTTTCAATTGCGTCTGTAAAATGGTAGTTATGGAAGACTGAGTTTACTCACCTAAAATGTAAACCGATGGCACTAATCTGGCACTACTGTAACCTACGCTGTGTATTTATATTTATTAGAGTCCCCTGCTAGTCAGAGACACTCAGACACCTAGGTTCTCCCTTGGCAGAGTTGCAAAACACATGCAAGAAGGCAGAACAGAAGCACCTGAATTCCTAGGCACAGTACTCGGCCTCGCTGCCCCGCTTACTCAGACAACTGCATTCCCGGTTCTGTCCCCCAACCTCTCTTCAGGACCTGCTTGCCGACAGCCCCTCCCTCCTGATGGGGGAGCTGTGCTCAGTTGGTGTTTCATGTGCCGGAACAGTCCTGAGCCCTTTACACACCGACTTACTCACTATCACGAACCTGCACAGGCACTACTATTCTCCCATTTCACAGATTAGAAAACCAAGGCACAGAAATGCTAACTTAGTTGCCTGTGTGAGTGGTGGGGCTTGGGGGGATTCAGACCCACAGCAGAGCCCCTGCCCAAACATCCTGTCTCCTTTCCCAACACTTACCCTGCCTCTGGCCTAGGAGACCAAGCACTTTTTAGTTCACTGGAAGTTTTCTTTTCGTGAACTTTTAAAACAGTGATATGAGTAACATGTGAGCACACCCTTTGGATGGACAAAGCAAGCACTGCACAAGAACATACAGCAAAAGGCGAAAGACCCTGCTTATCCTCCGGCCCCTTCAGACCCACTCCCTCCCCTAGGCAGCCACTACCCACACTAAATATGACGTTCCTGCCTCTTTAATACCCATTTACCTGTAAAATACGTGCATACACAAATGTATTTACATCCGCAGAGAAGCAGAACCGCAACATGCACATTCTTCTGCAACTTGCTTTTGTCACCGAATACCTTGCAGATCTTCCCACAGGAGTGTGTGCATGTGAACATATATAGTATGCGTACTGGACACATCAATGAATTGACTTGTTTTAATTATTAGATGGTGTTCAGTAATATGAATATATGTTTATTTTATTTCATTTAATCTGTATGCATTTAGAAATATTTCTGTAAGATACACATCTAGAAAGGGGATGGAGGAATTAAAGAGCATACACATTTAAAATTTTAATAAAGCCTAAGTACCTTCCCAAAAGACTAGGTCATTTTGCAATCCCACTAAGAGTGGATGAGTATCATTACTTTTTCACTCACTAGACATGTCTATTGCACCGTGGACGTTTACGAGTGTTACGAGTGTTAACTAATCTCTTTACAGCGACCCTGTGGGACAGACACAACTGTCCCCCACTCACAGGCAAGAAGGGCATCGCCAAGGCAACAGCGGTGGGGCTGGCCAGGCAGCATGCTCAGAATGGCTTCAGAACACCCGTGCCTTCCACCTTGGTGCTAAGCTGCCCTCAGCCTTACCCGTTTCCACACACTCGTGCCGACACTGATCACCAACCTTATAACTGTTCCCAATATGGTGAGTAAAATGCATTCCTCATTGTTGTTTCAATTTGTATTTCCAGGATTATTAACCAAGTCAGATGATCTTTTTCTCCATTAACACCTTCCTAGGAAATAAAAAGTCCGAGGAGATAAACTAGGTGAGGGAGGAAAAACCAATCCCAACAAGCAAAATTCCTAGGAATTTCAGAACATCCACTTTCATGATCAAAAACAGTAGATTAAATAATGGCAAAGAGAGCCACAGACCCACGTGTCAACTTTCAGGTTCAATTCCAAGGTGAACGGTGTGCTTGTGTCTCACAGAGAACACCAATTACAGGAGGAATCGTCCCGGCAATCTCAGGACTACACAGAACTGGTCTTCACACTCTGAGAAAGCACACAGCTAGGAACGGCCGACACTGCCGTGGCGGCGAAAGGGGAAAAGACCAGGCTGCAGCCAAGGAAGAGGGGAGTCAGCTCAGTGCTCGGCCCCACCAAGAACGAGCTGCCAGGGATGGCCTTCAATCGGGCAGTTTATACCCACTGTCCACTTGTCATGCCATTTCCAGCCTCTGTAACACACTCAATGCGACTTGAGTTGATCATGCTTCTGCCAATGCCTGAAGAAAGAGCTCCTATACACGCAATGAACACATCAGCAGTTTGCAAACAGCTGGCCAGACTCAAATGTGCATCGATGCCAAGTCAGCAACAAGGGTTACGAGTATTTCCGCTGCCAGGATTCAACAGGGTAACTACACCTCTTTAGTGCCACCGCCATCCTCCAGGCCCTCGGACAGGCAGGACAACAAAGATACAAGGTTGAAACACAGTACTCCCCAAGTTATAAGTTATTTTAATGTAATGTTCTCCCTTTTCTCTGATGAAAGCATTAAAAAAAAAATCAACCCATTTTAAGAGCTATATAACACAGAAAGGAACGTTTTCCCTATATCACATCCTCACCTACCCAGTAAGTATGCAGTTATCAGATTTTCTTCCTGCTAAATATATTATTTAGAGAGGCTTAATTTTCTCCCAGCCAGAAAAGGGATCACACCATACAAATTGTTTACAAGCTGTGTTTTCCATTTGTCCTGGCTACTTTTCCACGTCAGACGGCAATCAGTCAGAACCAGCAAGCCTGCAAGTCCGGGAGGCTGCTTCCCAGAGTCCACTCTCTGTGCATCTCAGTCTCCACCAAAGCAAACTTCTGTGCGCAATTTAGTCCAACACCAAACACAGCAGAACAGACTCAAACACACGTGGTCAGGACAAGATAACACTGTTACTCTGCTCTTTACTGCTACTTCATTAAGTCATTTTAATTTAGATGGTTATCATCTCCAAACTATTTTGTGTTAGAGAAGTTTTAAATTTTTATCTAAATTTTTAGATAAAATGACAAACAACATATTTTTATCTTCTTGTGTTTTAAAAATAAGATTATGGATCTCTAACTCTGACTTTTTTGGGCAGTCAAAAACATTCTTGAAAACCCCACTTCAATTCATAGGCTGTGTTAACTGTTTTGTCACTCTGGATCACTGGTTGGTTTGCCCCTGTCAGAAACCGTCAAATTTCAGTGTCAGATGGGTGCTATATGCTGAGTACAGTGCCATGTTTGGTGTCTTTGCCCGTGGTTTTTGCCCAGCTTTCTAACTTCTGGGTTAGCTGTTTTCGAAGTGGAAGATATTTATGGTGGCAAGGGGGTATCTTCACCATTCTTTGGAATTACTGTTTTAATTACTGTGTTATATAATTATTACCTTTTTATCACCAAAGTGTCAAGGTACTGAAATGATACCTTGCAGCTGAAAGGGCTACATAAAGTTTTTTTTAGTTCAATCAGTATTATCACAATGGATTTAAAAAAATGGACTCTATCATCTATATTCTAGAGACAGAGACATAATCAGACAGTGACCAAGGAGAAACCCCCCAGTTTTGTAATTCTACTGATGAGTTTAGGCATCACGAATCCATATTTCTCTAATAGTTTTTATTCTACAACTAATCTTCAGAGAAAAAGAAAATACAAAACATTTACCTGGAGGATGACAATTTTAAAAAGATGGAAGCAGATTAAATACTTGGGTAAAAATAAGCCTCCCACAGGAAGCCAGAACAGACTTCAGAGAGCAGCGTGGCTTCTTGTCATCACCCGGTGGACACGTGTGCAGGTGGACACTTTAGATACATGTGAACAAGGGCACACAGGAAGACAAACACACGTAAATTCAGGCACACAAGAAGACATATGCATGAAGACAGATACATGTGCACTCAGACATGCGTGGCAACGGACACTCACCAAGACGGACACATGTGAAGACAGGCACGTCTCCTGTCCTTGTTCCATCAAGTTCTCTGACTCAAACATCCTGCATAAACCCCACTCATTTCCTGGGCTGACCTTTGTTTCCTCCTGGGGAGCATCCCTCCTGAGGGGAATGCTGATGGGGCAAGTCTTGGAGTCAGACACAGCCTGGGCAGCACACCTGGGGGCCCAGACCTCGGCCGGGCTCCTGTTGTCAGCTCTCTAGGGCGCCTGCACATCCTGCCCATTTTCAAGCAGGAGGCCTAAGATGACCATGATCTCTGTGCACCCCAGAGCCTTCCACATTCCCTTTCATGTAGGTGAGAGGTGTTCTGTTGTCTTCAAGAAGAGTGACATCAAGATACTCAATGGCCATGGCCACGGGCACCAACCCACCAGGACCGGCGTCCACTCTGGCAGGACCAGCTCAGACCAGCTCGAGAAGGCTGGCCCTGCACATGGCACTGCGGGCTTCCACCCAAACCCACCGACTGCCTATGCAGCTCTCTTGTAACAACTCAGCTTGCAGATTTACAAACATTATAACAGAAGAGAATCACAGAGTGATACGTGTGATACGTGTTCAGAAGGGCCAAGGCCCTGTAAATCTGAGCAGTGGAGATGTATCTGCAATTGTTCTTCAATGAGGACCATAGGCAACAACTGAGTGTCATTTTCTACTTAAGTGGATAAAAGCCAAGCAGGCAATCATCTGCTCCCAGCTCCTTACCGCAAGTTCAATCTCTTCTTCAACGCAGGGCAGAACAAGCTGTCCTGGGAAGGTTATTCAAGCACAGGACACAAACGCTCAGACGATAGTGCAAAGGAAGCATCAGCCCCCAATCCCATTTGAGTGAAGGGATGAGCCACAAAATAGGGTGACGTGGCCGCCAACCACCCATTTTTTGTTTTCTTTCCTTTTTCCTTTAAAGATCATCCTCTGAGTAGCAGACAAAGTGAGGACTGCAATGCTTCCCATGATGACTTTATAACATTTAAGAAGCATCCATTTTGTCCTCACATCAAAATCCACAGGAGCAATGACTAGGCCTCCTGGACCCCCAGTCAAAATGGCTTGAATAGAATGGATCAAAGCTATTTTTACTTAATAACCTGGCCTCTGACTTCTTATGTGTGGAAAGTTCACTTCAAGTTTTAGGAAGAAAATAAGCACAAAGTATTACAAAATAGGTGTAAACACACAGGCTCATTTTCCAAAAGCAAGACTTTTTCCAACCTTTCTGTGGACACAGTCGTGTATATGAACACCAGGAATGGGGAATTTGTCCTCTATTCACAGGTCACAGAGAACAGCCCGCAGAGGAGGACATTCACAAAAATGTAAGTGTGAGTGTTTTCATCAAGTTTGCTTGAAAATGATGTAAGCACGTAAGAAACAAGGACAATGAAAGAAACAGGTTCTAAACAGGAGTCTAGCATGTGTTTCTCTCCTAAAGATATTCACCCCTGAAACAGAGCCCCTGTCACTGGCTTCACCTCCACGCAGAGCCTGAGAGCGACAGCCGGGTGCAGAGGCCATGCTCTGCACAACCAGCACTCAGTAGCTCCAACATGCAGCACGTGCATAATAACGAGATAAAAAGATGACAACCATCTCGGTGAGACTGAGAAATGATCAAGGCGAGGGAACGGAACATGAAATAAGAAGCGACCAGGGGGCTATTTAAATTTTGATCACACCATTATTCCTATTTCTACTTAGAAGACTAAAATTGTACCTTTTTTTCATCTTTTCACCCCTGTCCCTCGGTTTACTCAGGAACCTGAGAGACGCCAATCACAAAACTGGTGGTCTGAGAAGACACCCCAGCCAACCAGGGCGGGCGGCTCTGGGGAGGGGCTGTGGAAGCCAGATGACTGGAGCCTGAGAGCTGTGCACGCGGGCCGGGGGCGATTTTACCGTATGTGCTCAGTGCAGAAAGTGAGGTGGCAGAACCCATGTCCTCCTATGTTTTTTTATGTCTGTGTTCTACTCAGCTCCTGACTCTCCACGGCTGTGCATGCAGCACATAGAGCCCACACATGGCTCCGGGGAGCCCGGGCAGAAGCAAGTTTCCTGCACAAACTCTGGGGTCCAGAGCTTGCTCCTGTGGAACGGATGAAGCCCCCTCTCTCCCTGCCATTGTAACATCACCCTGACAGCCTCAGACTGCTGCCCCAGACCCCACCTGCGTCCACGCCTTCTCCCCATCTCTCTCCCTCCTCCTCTCCCCTCCACTTCCTCCTTCTTTCTCCCACTCCTTTTCCCCCCTCCCCCCCTTCCTCCCTCGTCTCAGCCTTTCTCATGACCAGCCTCATGGGGGCCGTGGAGGGTAAGGACACAGCTTTCTGCTGGTGCTGTTTTCTCAGGAGACCAGATTATGATACCAGAACTCTAGGCTGTTAGGTGCACCTAGATCATCAAGTAAAATGAAAGCAAACAAAACCCCACATGACTACTCTCAGGTAAAACTGCAAGGGAGCATCTTCCTGCTTAGGTGGGCGTGCACATCCTGTACACAGACACGCGGGAAAAGGCTCAACTCTTCACAGCACTTGCTGCTGGTACATTACGAAGGGTCATCTTAAGTGTCTGGCAAGGGACTTTTACTTCTCACTTTACATATTTTTAATTTTTCTTTCATTCATCTATTAACAAAATATATACTAAGCACCAACTATTAACCAGACAGAGACAGAGAATAAACAATAATACACCAGTAAATCACACAGCGCATGAGAAAGTGGCAAATGCTGAGAGGGCATCACAATGAGTCACACAAGCGTGGGAGGGGCGAGTTCACTCTGTGGGGGGTGGTCAGGGCAGGCCTCGCCGAAGTGAGCAAAGACAGAGCTCTGGCCGTGCTACCCTGGGGGCACACCAGGTAGAGCGGGCAGCAGAGACCAGGAGGTCTGGTTGCGGGGAGGGAGGATGGGGCAGTGGGAGAAGGGGCCAAGAGGGGGTGTGGCCAGACTGCATGGCCTTGTGGGTCCTGCAGGCTCTGGTCAGGAAGGACAGCAGGCAGAAGGCTGGGAACCCCGGTGAGGAGGCAGGAGAAACAGCTGGGCTTGGATGTTCCCTGGTGAATCGGATGGGATGTGAGAAAAAGAAGGCTGGAGGCTGGCGGGAGGTGTGGGGTATGTTTACACATGGCTTCACTGAATAGTAAGTAAGAGAGGATGATCACGGGGGTGGAGGCTTAAACTAAAAATCGTGACCACTCTGTCCCCCACTCTCCTTCCCACGTGAAAGGAGAACTGAGTCTACAAATAGTGGCCAAGATCTAAGAGATGAAGACCAGCCCTCGGTCTTTGCATGCCCCTGGGTCTAACCTGAACTCATGGACAGTGAACAGATGTGACGCCTTGGGGGGGTGGGTGGTGGGAGCAGCAAGAGGGACAGTGGTTACACACAGCCTGGAGCAGACATGGGTGTGGGCACCAGGGCCTGGTGTGTCAGACACAGGTAGGAGGCACAGATATCCACGGCCTCGTTTACACGCAAAGAAACTGAGTGTCTCAGAGGCTAACTGGTCCATTAGAAAGTAAGTCTACAATCTGCCTTTTCTATCAGATAAGGTGGTTGTGAAAATCAAGATGAGAAGACTGAAAAGCACTCTTTCAAATGTACACAGTTCTGGACAAACTCAAGGTAAACAACACCACGGCGAACACTTGGCAAGCACTTGCCGGTCTTGAAATGCACCCTGAACTCTGCTCCTAGGACCTCTCTCCTATTGGATATGGTGAGCATGAAGTTTGTCATTTCAAGTCACATCAAAAACCAAAATGGGTTGGTGGGTAGCACAATGGAGTATTAGCCACCATGAGAATCTCTGCATGTGGGAATTCGCCGGCTGCTTTGGGCCAGTCATCAGTGATGCTCTGTTCATTTTACTGCAACGAAGTGAAGTACCACTTCCTGAGGCACTCCAGGCAGATGTGTGCCGCCTGCAGGCGCTGGGTCTCCAGAACCACAGGGACACGACATCACCTGGCCAAAGCCACAAAAGAACAAGACAAAACCTCAGAAAAAGAACTACATGAAGCAGAGATAAGCAATTTACCAGACAGAGCTCAAACTACTGGTCATGAAGATGCGCACTGAACTCAGGAGAAGAATGGAGGAACTCAGTGGGAATTTCGATAAGGACACAGAAAATATAAAAAGAACCAAACAGAACTGAAAAATAACAGAAATCAAAACAACACTAGAGGGACCCAAAAGCAGATCAGAGGATGCGGAATGGATCAGTCATCTGGAAAACTGGGTAGCAGAAATCATCCAATAGGAACAGCAAAAGAAAAAAGAAAGAAAAAACATGAAGATGGTTTAAGGGGCCTCTGGGACAACATCAAGTGCGTGAACATTCACACTATGGGGTCCCAGAAGGAGAAGAGACAGAAAACCTATAGCTGAAGAAATAATGGATGAGAACGTCCTTAATCTGGGAAAGGAAACAGACATCCTAGGCCAGGAAGCACAGAAGGTGTCAAGATGAATTCAATGAGACCCACACCAAGACACATTATAATTAAAATGGTAAAGGTTAAAGATAAAGAGAGAATCTTAAAATCAGAAAGAGAAAAGCAACTATTTACATGCACGGAACCGATAGAGACTATCAGCTGACTTGTCAGCAGAAACTCTGCAGCCCAGGGGTCTGGCAAGATATATTCGGAGTGCTAAAAGGAAACACTCAGAACCAAGAAGACTGTACCCACAAAGCTCTTATTCAGACTTGGAGAGAGAAGAATTTTACAGAGAGGCAAAGTTATGGGAGTTCATCACCACTAAACTATTCTTACAAGAAATGGTTTATGGTTTCTAGGCCATAACTAGAAACAAAAAATTATGAAAGGAAAAATCTCATTGGTAAAGGCAAACATATAGTAAAGGTAATGGATCAACCACCTGTGAAGCTAGTAGGAAGATTCAAAGACAAAAGTAGTAAAATCATCTATATCCACAATAAATAGTTAAGCAACACACAAAATTAAAAAAATGTAAAATATGACATCAAAAACAAAATGGGGGGGAGTAAAAATGGAGTGGTTTTAAAATGTGCTCAAACTTAAGTGACCATCAACTTAAAACAGACGCATATATACACAGGTTGAAATATATGAACCTCATGGCAACCACAAACCAAAAACCTGTCACAGACAGGAGAATAAGGAGAAAGGAATGAAACATACCACACTGAAACAATTCTTTTTCTTTTGCTAATACCTTCTTACCCTACCCACCTCCTGCCTACAGAAACCTTCCATTTTGTACAACCCCTAGGAGCGTCTTTCTACTTGCTAGATGGGATGCAGCCCAATTCATGAATTGCTTAATAAAGCCAACTGGACCTTCAAATTAAAAAGAAACAAAGTTGGAAAGCATGCTGGTATGTCTCCCCAAAAGGAATAATCCTTTTTATGAAGTGAGTGATCACAACTCAATGTCTCTGCTTTAGAAATCTGGATTTTTTTTGTTTTTATTGAAATGTAGTTGATTTACAATATTGTGTTAGTTTCCGGTGTACAGCAAAGTGATTCAGAGATATAAATACACACACACACACACACACACACACACACACACACACACACCCCTATTCTTTTTCATATTCTTTTCCATTTTAGGTTATTACAAGATACTGAATATAGTTCCCTGTGCTATACAGTAGGTTTAGCTGTTTATTTTACGTATAGTAGTGTGTATCTGTTAATCCCCAAATCCTGATTTATCCCTCCCCCACCCCCTTGCCCTTTGGTAACAGTAAGTTTGTTTTCTATGTCTGTGAGTCTGTTTCTGTTTTGTAAATAAGTTCATTTTCATCATTTTTTAAGATTCCACATATAAGTGATATCATATGATATTTGTCTTTCTCTGACTTACTTCACTTAGTATGATAATCTCTAGGTCCATCCGTGTTACTGAAAATGGCATTACTTCATTCTTTTTTTATGGCCGAGTAGTATTTCACTGTATATATGTACCACATCTTCTTTATCCATTTGTCTGTCAATGGACACTGAGGTTGCTTTCATGTCTTGGTTATTATAAATAGTGCTGCAATGAACATTGGAGTGCATGAATCTTTTCAAGTTAGAGTTTTTGTCTTTTCCAGATATATGTCCAGGAGTGGGATTAATTCTATTTTTAGTTTTTTAAGGAACCTCCGTACTGTTCTCCAGAGTGGCTACACCAATTTACATTCCCACCAACACTGTAGGAGGGTTCCCTTTTCTCCACACCCTCTCCAGCATTTATTATTTGTAGACTTTTTGATGATGGCCATTCTGACCAGTATGAGGTGATACTTCATTGTAGTTTTGCTTTGCATTTCTCTGATAATTAGTGATGTTGAGCATCTTTTCACATGCCTGTTGGCCATCTGTATGCCTTCTTTGGAGAAGTGTCTATTTAGGTCTTCTGCCCAGTTTTTGATTGGGTTGTTCATTTTTTTGATATTGAGCTGTATGAGCTGTTTGTTTATTTTGGAAATTAATCCCCTGTCGGTTGCATCATTTGCAAATATTTTCTCCCAGTCAGTAGGTTGTCTTTTTGTCTTGTTTATGGCTTCCTTTGCTGTGCCAAAGCTTTTAAGTTTCATTAGGTCCCATTTGCTTATTTTTGTTTCTATTTCCATGAGTCTAGGAGATGGATCCAAAAAGGTATTGCTGCGATTTATATCAAAGAATGTTCTGCCCATGTTTTCCTCTAGGAGTTTTATAGTATCTGGTCTTACATTTAGGTCTTTAATCCATTTTGAGTTTATTTTTGTATATGGTGTTAGAGAATGTTCTAATTTCATTCTTTTACATGTAGCTGTCCAGTTTTCCCAGCACCACTTATTGAAGAGACTGTCTTTTCTCCACTGTATATTCTTGCCTCCTTTGTCATAGATTAACTGACCAAAGGTGCATGGGTTTATTTCCTGGCTAATTTGCCTAGTTTTGTTAATAAACTTTTAATCTTTTTAAAGAAAGATTTTATAAAAGATTTTAAAACATGTTTAGAGAAACAATTAAAAATCCTTTGCTTCTTCCTGCCTGCTGATCCACATAGCAGAGGCACACGTGCTGGTCTGAGACTAGGCTGAAGCCCTCAGGTTTACCTTGCTTTCTGGAGAGCTTTCTACTGAAACTTGTCAATACCCTGCTTATATAAACCACAGATTGCCAAAGCTCTGAATCTTCTATTGTCTATATTTTGTCTGTTTGGAACTATTTATGAGACTAGAAAAGCACCTCTTTTTCTTCATGTATAAAATGAAACCAGATGAACATCCTTCTAGCACTAAAGCTCTAGGTTGACTACATGTAAGTGCAGTATATGCGTCTTACTTTTTCTCTGAAAATAAGAGCTTTACCACCAGACAATAAAAATTCCATTCATTACTTTGGTCCACAGATGAAGTCCTCTTAAAGAAGAAAATTTATTTGAAGAAAATAAGACCTGATGTTGGGTCTCATTCAATTCATGCACATCATTTATTACTGAAGGGCAGGGATAACATTCCATAAACTAATGGCGATCTCACACTATTTATTAGCTTATTTGATGCTAATGAGCTGACAGTATTGGCTTGTTGATAATGGCACGTAACCTGACAGACTGAATAACAGCAGCCACAACTGGAAGATCATGAAGAAGGTTTAGAAGATCTTTTTTTCCTGTAAGAACAATAATTCACTTGTCCACCGTTTCAAACTAAGAAGCCTACTTTTTCTTCACTTGTCCTCCCTGTGACTATCCTTGTCCCTAAAAAATAACTTGAAGTTTTTTAAAGGTTAAAAAACTTACTAGGAAAATATAACTGATACAGTGTTATAAATGGTTACTCCCGTATGAAGATAGTTTTTACAAGTTTGAAAGCTTTTTGCACAGACTGTTAACAGCGTGGATTGCACTTATATCAGCTAGATATGAGTCAGATATGAGGCAGCACCTATAAACATCATTTTTTCTTTTTTTGTCTAAAGCTGTAAGAAATGCCAATTCTCAAGTCCTACTTTTTAACTTAAATAAGCGGCATTTCATTCTAATGACATTCTCAGACGTCAGTCAGGAGGCTGTGTTAAAATGAGGTCTTGCCAGTATTTCTAAATTGCCTTGGCTGGGAACTACAGCTCTATGGAGTAGCAGGTTATGGTCAGCTCTATTGAGTACGTTCTTATGCACCTTATAAGAATGTAAATCAAACAACAAAAATCTGAATTTGAACAAATTAAATATCATTATTTTTCATGTCATCTTCAAAAAAAGCCTCCTTTGCTCATCCCTTCACCCTCTGCCAATCAACTCTGGCATAATCTATACAACATACCTTAAAGGCACAGAGAAAACACTTTTAGGAAAAGCAAATGAGCAAATCATTTGATCATAACAAGTCTACATGAATGAATCATTCATTCTGTGAATCATCTCTGGCAATGGTACTACTTCACAGAACTGTGGAATCTTAAAAATTTACAGGTAGAAGGAAAGTGAGAGATTACTGAGTCCAAGCCCCTTGTTTCTTGGTGAAGGAAACCGAGGCCCTGGAGAGAAGGAATGTGCCCAGGATCGTGGGGCCAGCCACCAGCGGGCGGGGCTCAAACTGGGACTCCTGGTCCCAACATGCTTCCGGAGGCTGAGTCCCCTTAGAGTCAAATTAGACACATACTTGAATACTGATTTCTGCAGGACAACGTGATGGCAAATCTGCTACTGCAATCCTGATGTGTTTTGTACTCCAAGGTCGGACATAAATCTCAGAAGATTATTTGTTGCAAACCTTCTCTTTTGGGGACGACAATGCCATCCTTTAAAAAATGAACACTGGATTCTGGTTAATGGTGCCATATTTCCTCATCAATTTAAATTACGTTATAGACTTTTAATTTCTGGTTCACTCAAAATTAAAAGTGGCTTCTGGGGACTTCCCTGGTGGCACAGTGGTTAAGAATCCACCTGCCAACACAGGGGACACAGGTTTGGGCCCCGGTCCAGGAAGATCCACATGCCGTGGAGCAGCTAAGTCTGTGCACCACAACTACTGAGCCTGTGCTCTAGAGCCCGCGAGCCACAATTACTGAGCCTGCGTGCCACAACTACCAAGCCCACGTGCCACAACTACTGAAGCCCTCGCGCCTAGAGCCCATGCTTCGCAACAAAAGAAGCCACCGCAATGAGAAGCCTGCGCACTGCACCGAAGAGTAGCCCCTGCTTGCCGCAACTAGAGAAAGTCTGCGCACAGCAACGAAGACCCAACACAGCCAAAAATAAATAAATAAATAAATAAATAAATTTATTTATTTATTTTAAAAAAGTTGCTTCTGATACTTTAAAGGTTTTCAATTTCTCAACCTGTTAGGCGGCCTGGTTAATTTCACATTAACAAACTCCTAAAAGCATCAGAAGGTGTCTCTTTAAGGGCAACCTTTACATGAATATTTTTGCGAATCCCAACCTTTCGGTAAAAAGAGCAGAACTCATGCACTTTGTGCACCGAAAGCTCTGTCATCCACTGCTACAACAGAGCACACTGGTGTGACACGAAATAAAACATACTTAGAGACAGAACCCAAAGATGCTGGCGAATTAGTCATGTATAGGCTGCAAACGTCTGGGTGACGCAAACCCTCCTTTCTCAGGTTAGTGTGGATTACTGGGAGCTGCTGACGGTCAGACAGGCTGCTCTAGCCCTTCTCACCCTGGGCAGGGTGAGCTCTTATGAGCCGTACCACGGCCTGTCCCTGACAGGCCCCAGTGGCTCTGAAGCAGGCAGTGATGCAGGAGTGACCTAGGACCAAGGGCACTCACTGTGCTTGCTGGCCTTAGCAAGAGCCCCAGAAGCCCAGCTCCACACAGCGGGAGATTCCAGGCCCCAGAACCCTCTGATGTGCTGCTGAGCTGCTCAAAAGTTCAGAACACCAGTTTTTAAAGTGCAGTATTGCAGAAAATGAAGATGACATAAAACCCGCATGTCCAAGGGCACAGGGGTGGCCACAAAAATTTCGTTTCATCCAACATTTACTCTGTTCTATCCTCAAGTTAAACCTGAGCCTAATACAAGCAAATGAAAATGTGCATAACCTGCCAGGACAAGGTTCACTGCTCAGCGTGCCTGTGGACAGACTTCCACTCACTCGGGAATTACAGCGAACCTCCAGAGTGAAAAGTGAGTTTCTAACTAACGAATCTAGACTATTTAAGAGAATCCATTCTAGTATACACTAGAATAAAACCTCGTCTGGAAAATCTGGGTCCTGTTTTTATTCTCACACTAAGATGAACTGTGATGGCTCCGGGTCTCTGTTAGCTGCTGAATGAGACCCCTCCCCAGGCTGCCCACTTGAGTTAACACAGCAGTACCTCCTGATGGCCACAGTGAGAGCTTCTGGTGAGCTGGCGCATGGACAGATGACCTCCTGGCGTAGACCTTTACTTTGGAAGACGTTGAGAAACGCGTCACAGGAAGAAATAGACCCTAGAGGGAAAGGGGGGATGATAATCAGACAGGCGAAGCAATGTGGACAATTAAAAGTATCCCATAATATAAAATGCTTTTGAAGTTAGGATCTAGGCACATGGGGAGTTAGGCAGCATGGAAAAATACTTTATTTAATATATAACTTATCACTCGTGTTACAACGAAAGATAATATTATTCTCAAACACAGAACTCAAGAATTTAAAAAATGCAACTTCTATACTTAAAACCTTTTTGCTGACTGAAGAACTTAACTTTAATAACTTTTCTGAGACATGTTCTACCATTTTCAACATACATGTTCCAAGAAATAAGTAAATCTAAACCCAACTAAATGAAGAAAACATTTCTCTATATTAATATGAGTGATGAGATCAAGGTATAATTACTAGGAACCTATCAGCTAAACTAGCTCCTAATACAGGTTCACCTTGCTTCCTGTAAGACACATTACTCTGAAGAGTTATGGGCAAAATCAATTGTGTACTAAACAGCCCACAATTTATGGAGTTATTTTGTAAATGGAAGAATCATTTATAAAACTAATACAAAATCACCTGTTTGCAAGTCCACTTTTGCATATCAGATGTTCTTTAAGAAAGTATATACTGCTTTAATTTACAAATATATATGCTGCAGAGTTTACAAATGTGGTCAGAAACATACATTGTTCATTCAATTCACTTCATTCACTTTGCTTCTCGCTTATATACTCTTCTCATAAAAAACAAGCGAGCTGGGTTTTTGTTTCATCTGACTGAAATATTTCTCAAGGTATATTAACAGTATTCTGTGGAACTGCTAATTTATTTTACCTAGGTAATTTCTGCTACAGGATTTGATAATAAAATTCCATTAAAAATGACAAATCAAATTTCCTGATCAATAAAACTACTATGGACCATAAAATAATAATAGTTAATATTTCTTGAGCACTTATTATATCCCAAGGAACTGTACACAGGGATTGCTTCATTTAATCCTCATAAAATCTGATGACTGGGTACCATCTTGCAGCTAACAAAAGGAGAAGAATCTTAACAAGTAAGATATGTTCTCTTCAGAATCAGGAAGTGGAAGGGCTAGGACTCAACCCTAGGGCTGTGTCTGGACCTTCAGGCCCTGGTGCCCGTAGGCTACGCTGAGTAATACTGTTTGGCTATTATCTTAAGGCCACTTCTTCACTAAGGTAAAGACTAGAAAAGGGAAAAATCAAACCCCAGAGAATGAAACCTGGAGAATGAGGCCCCCTCCTGACTGCCTGGTGCCGTCACTTACAGGGATTTGCGCCGTCGGCCACTATCAGCATCCGGAGAGAGGAGAGGTTGATGTCTCTCTGATCCCTGTGTGCCACCAATGCCCAGTGCATGTCCCTGGATTTGACACAGGCCACTTTTGCTGAAGGAGAAGCAGGGGGGAAGTGAGTCACCGCCTGTGCCGCAGGATGGCGTGACATTAAAGGGGCAGCCTCCGCAACGCACCTTTGTACTGGCAGACCTTCTGAATCCAGGACAGCGGGTTCACCTTCATCAGCGAGTACGGGATGCTGATCACGTGCATCATGTTCATGACGCTCTGAAAGCAGGACACTGGGCAGTGAGTGGGGGAGGGCTCCATGTGGGACTCACCCTGCTGCCAGGGGCTCCCTGGTGGGAGGGTGGGGACCACACAGGCATCTCACTGGGGATGATCCTTTAAGAGGCTGTGGGAGTGGACGCGACTTCTCAAAGCTTGTCTAGTCCTCCCGACTCCTGCTTCTACTGATACAACTCAAGAATCTAAGTCCAATGGAAGCAACCTAAGTGTCCATCGACAGATGAATGGATAAAGAAGGTGTGGCATATATATACAATGGAATATTACTCAGCCATAAAAAGAAATGAAATTGAGTTATTTGTAGTAAGGTAGATGGACCTAGACACTGTCATACAGAGTGAAGTAAGTCAGAAAGAGAAAAACAAATACCGTATGCTAACACATATACATGGAAACCAAAAAAAAAAAAAAAAAGGTTCTGAAGAACCTAGGGGCAGGACAGGAATAAAGATGCAGACCTACTAGAGAATGGACTTGAGGACACGGGGAGGGGGAAGGGTGAGCTGGGACGAAGTGAGAGAGTGGCATGGACATATATACACTACCAAATGTAAAATAGCCAGCTAGTGGGAAGCAGCCGCATAGCACAGGGAGATCAGCTCGGTGCTTTGTGTCCACCCAGAGGAGTGGGATAGGGAGGGTGGGAGGGAGATGCAAGAGGGAGGAGATATGGGGATGTATGTATAGGTATAGCTGATTCACTCTGTTACACAGCAGAAACTAACACACCATTGTAAAGCAATTATACTCCAATAAAGATATAAAAAAAAAATCTAAATCCAAATCCTTTTCTTATAAAAACTTAAGTTGAATGATCACTTTTTTATTGGCCTTTCAGTCTTGAAGCTTAGTTCTCTCTGGTGTAGTCTACTCATTTTTATTCACAAAATTAACTTCCTTTATTAAATGTTACACTGAAATCCAAGGAGCGGTGGAAAGTTGTCTTAACACCCTCACTCTTCCATCTAGCCTGGCTCATGTAGACCAGGACCCGTAAAAGGTTTCTTTCTTTAAAATGGATGACAAAAACTAACTTTTTAAGTAAATGGTCAGTCCTCACACATTGCAGCTGGGACTCATACATCTGAGTGGCTGCACGCACAGACCTGGCAGGAAGGGACCACAACATGGGGAGCACTGGCCAAGATCCCCCCTGGTTGGCTCTGCCCCCGCTGTGGGTGGAGGTGGAGAGAGAGGGCATGGACACTCTGCAGAGCGCTGGTCTAGCTCAGAAGCTCTGCAGGAAGATGACCACGTGCACCCTCCCCCACACGGGTGAGCCTGCTCACCGCTAGCATTCACCTCCCTCACCTCGCGCTTGCTCCCCATTCCATACTGGGGGTGGGAGCATCTTTCACCATAAAGAAGATAAGATGCTTTGGAAGAGTGCGTGCTGCCTAGCCAGAGTCCTGTCTTGCTCTAGAAGGTGGCAGCCAGAGACAGACTCAGAAACCACCAATTCCGGAGGCAGTAATCCACAGCATCAGTGAGCAGGCGGGTGACCACGGCAACAAGAGCTATCACACAGCTCTTGAAAGCAAGACTGCCACGAGAGAACTCTGATGGCAACGGTCATCAAGCAAGTAGATGGGCCAGGCACTCACTGAACGTTAAACCACGTGGTTCTCACACGGTCAACATTCCCATTGGACAGATGAGGAAAACAGAGGTGCAGAGTGACTCAGGCAACAGACGATTCTTGGGCACAGGAGCAGGTGACGTGCCCAGAGTCACAAGCTACAGAAGGAAGGACCAACATCCAACCTGGGTTCTCTGAGGCTGTGCTCTTCCCATGACACCAGCAGGCCACGGGTAATGCATGTGTGGGGCTGTGTTTCTGTCTCACCAACTAGTGTCCAGACGGTAAAAGAAGGAAGCTGGCTGGGCCGGAGCCCCAAACCTTTGTCTATATGATGTCTGCATAAATTCTGGTTTATCAAGAAACAACAAATCCCTCTTTTTATAGTTATGTTCCTATCACTCATGTAAAACTACTAGAGTTTTTTGCTTCTAAAAAGATATACGGTTTCAGCATAAGAAACTTAAAAAGAAAAACAGGTGAGTGGAAATCATCACATATGAAACAGACACAGGGAGATTCGAAGCAGTGATGCTACATATGTTTCTTAAGTGCTAAGCATATCTTAATAATAAGGTTACCCCTCTATTAAAAGTGCCTACAGCTTTGAATGGTCATCACTTCTCAAGTGGCACTAACAAAAATGAGACATACATTCTCTGCAACTCGTGTTGAATTTTTGGCCAAGGGGAAATCTCAAAGTACTTTTCCCCCTGCAGCATAATTCCCGAAACATTCATTAAACGATGATTCACAGAAAGATAAAAAGAATTTTGTAGCCAAATCATATGTATGGGCAAAGTGACCCAAATGCAAGACATCAACGTTTCTGCACAATCTGAAATGCCAACCGTGGGAAGAAAGATCCTGAACTTCCCTGAGCCTAAAAAGGCCGCTCTCTCTCACAGCCGCAGCCTCAGAGCGTGGGCCCACGATGCAGGCAAGCAGCCACTGACCCGCTGGTCTGCTGAGCTCCTGGAAGTTACATTAACTTAAGACTTCTAAAAATGGTAACTTTTCTTTATAATGTGGGAGGAAGGGGCTTACCCAAGCCGCTGTGTACACAGATCATCATTCTAATCCCAACACTGAGCACATTCAAAGTTAAACAGGACACTGCAGAGCAAGGGGCGTCTCACTTACTGTTAGGATTCCGTGCCAAAGCCCAACGTCTTTCTTGAAATCCAACACATTCACAATTGTTTCAGCTATAAAATAAAGAGTCAAAGATTTTAACAAAGGACGGTCACAGACCAAAGGACAAAAAAAATCCAATACCACATCAGTGGGAAGTAATGGGTCTTAGAAAAACATCATTTCACTGTCTTTACAGAAATGCTGCAGCCTCCAATCAGACCCATTTAAAATGCTGGCCTGCCTGGGAAGTGTTTCTAGATGAGTATTCTGATACACAACTTAACAGCAATAGCTCTTCACAGCATCACTTAAAACGCCTTATTCCTTCTCCTTTTATATATTGGGTTGGCCAAAAAGTTCGTTTGGGTTTTAATGAACTATTTGGCCAACCCAATATTTGTTTTCCCTCTCCCTGCCTTTTCTTTCTTAAAAGATTCTTTTCATTTCCATCACATGTTCTCCCAAGAGAGGGAAATGCTGTGTACTTGCAGGAGGAGGCAATTTCCAGCAATGCCACTAGAATGCTCGCCAAAGCTTCAGTACCGAGTGTCTCACCCCCTCTCAAAAAGGGACATTCAAAATACACAGCCTGTATTCTATCTTATGCAAGATTTTTAAAAGTGGAGAATCAGGAAGCAAGTATGTATCTATCTTCCCCAATCCCTGCAAGAGTGATGGCCCTGGACCTTTAGGAAATTAGGGCAAGGAATACAGGTCATGAGGTTGTGAGAAAAACTAGAAAACTGAAAACACTGACAAACAGGGTGGTGATCATTAGAGGCAGTGTCTCTCCACGTGTGACAATGTCTGGGAAACTTGTCCAGGGACCAAACATCAGTGGAACATCTCCATGAGACAAGTGAACTGGTCTTAAAAAGGGAGACTGCCAGAAGGATGGGGAGAGAGAGAAAGCAAATGAGAACAGCAAAAAGAGAAAAGTGTCTCATCCATGGCTCGTGACAGACGCTTGGGTACTGGGAAGAGACTCCAGTGTGGCGGGTGCCTGCGACGTGGCTAGTGCGGGGACCTGATGGCAGATACTCCAGCGGAGGGAGCTGTGGGTATGTGGGGTCTGATCCTTCCTACCATGAGCCCATCAGCACTGTCAACATGGTTACCTCCAGTGACCCTAACTCTGTGCCTCCAGGACAACCCCAAACAGGGCAAAGAAAGCACATCATGGAAACCAACCCTTTGACTGTGAAATGCAGCCCCAGAATCCAAGCCAGCTGCGGGGAGGGGGGTGCACTGTAGCATGCGCACTTTTTTAAAGCTCCCAAAGAGGTTCCACTGTGCAGCCAGGAACGAATATACATCAATGGTGTCAACTATCTGTTATGGCCTAGACTGTTTTCTCCCAAATTCCTATGTTGAAGCCCTTACGCCAAGTATAAATGTGCCTGGAGATGGGGCTCTAAGGAGATAATTAAAGTTAGGTAAAGTCATAGGGTGGGGCCTGATCCAATAAGAATGGTGTCCTTTTAAGAAGAGGAAGACACACCAGAGCTCCCTCTGCACACAGAGGTGAGGCCGTATGAAGACACAGCCAGAAGGTGCCGTCCGCAGGCCTGGAAGGGGGTCTCCCAGGAACCAACCCTCTGGCACTGGATTTCAGACTCCAGCCTCCAGACTGTGAGACGTCAACATCTGTTGTTTAAGCCCCAGTCTGTGGCGTCTGTTTTGGCTGCCAGAGCAGACTGAGACGCCAACTAAACAATCCAACACACAGACCTTCGGTGGAGCCGCACGACTCTCTGAGTGACTAGTGGGAACAACACTCATCTCCACAGGGCTGGGGTCTGGGGTCAGGGTCCCCCAGGAATGGTCTGCCCATACCTTCTGTGTAGCCACACGCCTGTGTGAGGGCCTGGCAGTGGGTCAGAAGCGCGATCCTCGTCACGGTCACCCCGAGCACGCTCCCATCCTTGCACGTCTTGTACTGCAATGAGAAGGTGCTGAGAGGGTAGAGCTCCGGGCCCACATCCACCTCTGACCCTGAGCTGTGTAAGGGTTGCAGTGCGTGTCACTCAGTTCCCCAACCTCGTCCAGACCCAGCAACTCACCTCGATATACGCAGTGTCATTATTTGCGTCCTTAATGTGCGGGAACCAATCTCGAGGAGGTTTAGAGAGATGTTTTGACTCTGTGACAAACCATAATAGCTTTGGCCAACCTTGGAAATAAAGGACAAATTCCTTTCAGGCAAGCATCCCCCAGAAGACAGGTGTGACACCACCTTCCCGTTGGTGGCATGCTTCACAACAGCACAAGCCAGACTAAACCTCTGGTGTTTCCACCAAGTCTAAGGCCACGGCTAAGGTGCTGTAAGCCTCCTGCAGTTACAGCACATCACGTGCAGGCTGAGAGCACGTGGGGTGTGATCTGAAACCTCGTGTGTGGACGGTGTGTTGGCACAGATGCCTCGGAGCACATCCTCCCCGCCCGGTGCTGAGGCTCACCTTTGAACTGTGGGATCTCCCCCGTCGGGCTCTTCGGCAGCCCTTTGTGGCAAGCGTCACTCGTCAAGGCTACAGTCACTCCACAGCTTCCAAGCAAGAACCCGATCTGCTGGCTTCCTGCGTCCTGGGAGACGGCAGCAAGGAGAGAAGGGTCACGAGCAGAGATGATGGCCACTCTCCTAACAAAACACGGTCTCGCCCTTGGGCCCTGGGATGGCACCAACCTCCCTGAGGAGAGGTTCAACCAGAGTGCCAGGGCACGGGCTGGTGTCTGCACAGCTGGGGTCAGTTCTCAGGCTGCCGCTTGCCAGCTGCCTGACCTTGAACAGGCCACTAGCTTGGCCTCAGTCTCGTCATCTGCGCCGTGTCCTTGGCTGGCTGTAAGGGATGCACACGGGGAGCACAGAGTGTGCTGCGCTCAGGGGGTCTCGTTCTGTTCCCCTCTGGTTGTACAGGACCATGACGTCGGGACACAGAGCGGGTCCAAGAACACATCTCTGCACTCAGGACACTAACCCCAAGCGGTCTTTGATCACATCCGGCGTGATGGACTGGACACCCATGCTGACCACAGAGTAAGGGCGTGTGCGTGGAGGGGCGCCGCCCCACGGACTGACTGCCAGGACTTGGGAGCAGATGCTGCGGGAGGGGCAGCCCCGGGCGCCACCACCCTGAGCGTCCAGCCACCCTGCCAGTCAGTTCAATTCGCTTTCCTTACTCCCACCAGCTATGATTCAGAAAATAAAGCCGTGAAGCAGCCGGCATTCCTAGAAGGGAAACGTCAGGACTTTGGTGAGGCTGTCACCTCCTTCCTTCCCACGTGAGACAACATTCTCACCCCAGTAAAATCGGCAACATCGACATCTCAAAACTACGTCTTCCAAGTGCCTAGTTCCTACTCCTCACTGCAGATTTAAAAGCCGCATCTCTTTACACAGCATCACGCACAGCCAGCCTCCCAACACCCTTGCAGCCCCGACAAGGGGGAGGAGGCCTGGTGCTCCGCGGATGGAGACCTTCCCATTTCGGGGACCCTGTGGGATTGTTCCTTCAAGCAGTGCTTTTTCAAGGAGAATTATAATCAGTCACTTCAATGTGAATTTGGGTATCACATGGCCAAAAGCTGTGACCGGGTAAAGGGGTGGGGAGATGGGTTCTGAAGCCAGGTTTAGGAGCAGAAGGGCGTTTCTTTAGGAGCGTGAACTTGCTGGGACCGCCTACAGACAGGCTCAGAATGGCTCAGGAGAGGGAGCACCAGGGCCAACTGCAAGACCTGTCAGGGTCCACTGTGGAGGTCCGCTGTCCCCTGGGCCCTGTCTTCCTAGTATCTGCTCCTAAAGACCCTAAAATACAGAGGAAGGGTTGAGAGTAACCGAAAACAGAATCCATGGTTACCATGAAATTCAGCTTCCATGCCTGCTCCTCCTCCATCTTCTTGGTCTGGAAATTCCTACTCAGAGGTCCAGCCAAAAGCCAGCTTCGCAGAAACAGCCCCACCCAAGAACCCCACCGGGCTGAGATGAGACCCCTCCACCTGCTCTCAGAGCGCTCTGTCTCCTTCATGCACCGGGATCCCTGAAATTACGCCCAGCTTGACTCCAGAGCCTCTGGCAGAGCCCACAGAGCCATCTGTGGCCTCCATGGGCCATCTCTCCTGGACCTGGGGACAGGGCCCTGAGCCCCGATACTTGGGAGCCCCCCGACACCCCACACCACTGTCCAGAAAGGCTCCACAGGAAGCTACTGAGGAAACACGTGAACCACTGCCCTGACAGCCAGAGCACTCAGGCCCTGACACCGCCTGCCGTGTTTCCTGAGCGCTTTTCCCTGGAATGGCTGTTTCTGGCCTGCGGCTGGGCTCAGGGGCCCTTCGTCTGTAGAGTTGAGCTGTCCAGGACCACAAAATCTCACAAATGACTCTCTTTTGCTGTGCAAGAAAAGCTGACCCACACCTGAGTTCAAACCTTTCCCTCACTTTCAATCTTTCTCCAACATAGAGAGCTGACGAAGCATGTCCCTTCCCCGGCAGTCTCTCCACACCCACGGTCTCTGACAAGTCACTTCTCAAGCAGTAAATGCGCCCTCGACCAGCCCCACCCCGTCCCGTCTCAGTCTCCAGGTCAGAAAGCATCAGCCGTGCCCATGAGAAGGACTCTCTCTCCAGTAAATGTGAGGTGAGTTCACAGAAAGCGTCTCTCGTGAACTCGTTACGGATTTGTGGACCTGCAACGACCAGCTGGTGTTTTCCAATTCTGATGCTTGCCTACCCAAACCGCTGGCTTCTCAGCTGCCTCAGGAGGAGAGACAACAATGCAGATGAAACTGAGTGAGGGGCTCTCAGTGCATTCCTCTGCAGAGTCAACACAAGACAGGCTGCAGACCCATGAGTTTAAAGATTATTATGGTCATACAACCAGGGGATCCAAGAAACCTGACCAAGGAATTTTCCTTATCAGTACTAAGAGAAACATGTCATTAATGTACTGTTGTTTTGCCAATTAATTTTTAACTTTTTATTTATACTGGAAATTTCCAAGCAGACACAAAGATACAAAGAAAAGGAGAAAGAAATCCTACGTTCCTGTCATCCAGCACCAACGATTATCACCGTTGGCAAATGTGTTCTCATCTCTTACCTCAAACACATGCACACGTGCAGATGTGCAGATTTGTTATTTTAAAACAAATCCCAGACGTGGGGCATAACCTTCTACCCACAAACACTTCCGTTGGGTGGGTGTCACCCTCGGGCTGCCCCATTTCCCTCCCTCCCCACCCCAACTCCCTCTGATTTCTTCCAGCAAAATGCACTCCCAAGGGAAGGATCATGTGATGGTTCACGTGAGATTGTAAGTATGTGACAAGACGTCTATGTTTTTCCTTCCAGAGATGTTTCATTTTAACAGGACATCTGAAACCTTGGTTAAAGCAAACAAGTGGGGCATGTGCTAGATTCTAAGGAAAGAACAGTTTGCATCATGCAGGACAGTGAGCCCCCCCTGAGCCCAGAGGCAAGTGCTGATGGGCCAGGCCCTGCCTGGCTGGACTCCTGTGGCCTCCGGGGCCCACTTGGTCTCTGGCCCTACGGCACTTAGGATATGCAGAATTCCACCCCCGCTACAGCCTTGCTACTTCCCACGCTGGCAGAAGGGAAATGCAGCTTAGTGGTCTCCGCCAGTCCACAGGCCCACTTTGCTGTCATCTGGCCTTCACAGACCAGCTCAGCCACCTCAAGAGGGCGAGGAGGCCAGCCACTGTCCAGACCTGCCCATCGCGGCACAGACTTCTGGAGGCTCCTCTCTTGCCCCTGCCTACTCCGTGGCCAAACCATTGGAGGGACACCCATTTCTCCCACTATGAACTCTTCAAGTGAAAAATGAGCCTTCTCCCCAAACCCCAAGAACTAGAACAGAGAATAAATAAATACACATGGGACAAAATCATTCAGTGAGGCTAATCAACATTGATGATTCTGAAAATTTGGTTCTCATTAGGCCCTTTATTTTAAGACAAGACTAGCGTGCATAGAACTGGTGGATAGAGGATTCACAAACTTCATCCCCTACACCCCTGTGCACATCTTACCCTGTGCTGAACGGCAACCGAGCCAGTGGATTCTTTTATTTAAAATTAAGTAACGTTGGGCTTCCCTGGTGGCGCAGTGGTTGAGAGTCCGCCTGCCGATGCAGGGGACATGGGTTCGTGCCCTGGTCTGGGAAGATCCCACATGCCGCGGAGTGGCTGGGCCCATGAGCCATGGCCGCTAAGTCTGTGTGTCCGGAGCCTGTGCTCCGCAATGGGAGAGGCCACAACAATGAGAGGCCCGCGTACCGCAAAAAAAAAAAAAAAAAGTAAAGTTTTCTAAGAACGAACATTACATTCTGAAACCACAGACTGAGGCCCAACGCACAGCTTCTGGTTTAACAATAACCTGTGAGTCATCTGCTGGTTCTGTTCCCCTCAGAAATGTTCCGAGGGAGAGAGGGCCAAGAAGAAACCTCAGCTTTTTCTTCTGAGAGAGGGTTCCTGGTCCTGAGGTACATGGTACAATATGAGAGTCTGAATGGGTCTGAGAGGTGAGTGAGACAGAGCCACCTGGCAGGTCACAGCCTGCAACGCCTGAGACGGCTGGCCAGCACGTGTCAGGAGACCCAGAGGAGTTGCAGGTGAGACACCCTGGCCCCGCTTGACAATGCCTGGTCAGGAAGTGGCAGAGACAGGTGCCTCTTCATTCAAATGATTTTCCTCTGCAAAGCAGACCTGGTCTGGAAGACACCAGGCTATAGATGTAGAGTAGACAAATCTAAATTCGATATGTGATGAGTAAACAATAACTGCTACTCATAACAGCAATACCAAATGTTCTGGAGTCTGCTTCGTGCAGTGCTGACAGAGAATCAGTCTCTTCACTCATTAGGCTATGAATTTCTCCAAATTAGCATCCTGATGCCATTGACTAGAGAATCCAGAGGGTTTTCTTTTCTATTTCCAGAGGACCTCAACCCACTGAATTAGATATCAATTAAAGAGGAGCATCACACATCCCTTGAGAGGCTTTCCAGGTTAGTCACAGCACCAAAGAATCACATAGGAGAACGTGGCTACCTGCTCAGTAAATCCCCAAACCCTTCTGCATTTCTCGTCAGTTGTGAAGGTCATAGGGCTCAGGAAGATGAGGAAGCACTTTATGGGGTGTGTATCGTACAGCAGGAATGCTAGAGGCAAACCCTCGCAGAAATCAGCGTTCTCCTCAGGCCACTGGTGGGGGCTCTGATGTCAGTGGCTGCAGGGCTCACCCCCCTTCCAGGGCCACCTGCCACCCCGCCTGACACTTGCAGGTGCCTAGGAGGCCCAGGAGGGAACTTGCAGATTTTGTACCCAGGAAAACGGAAACAGTAACCATTCCCCAACCTTTTTCTAAAGGATCCCCACGTTCTCTCCTTCCGACCCAAGGAGCAGAGTTTCAAAGGTACCCACACACCGTGAACAGACCTTGAGGCACTTCCCCATTTTCATAATGAGTAGCCACAAAGACAGCTGGAAGATTCTCTGGAAACTCTGAGCCTGGGCACATGAAAACCTTAGCATTTTGGAGCTGGAAGAGTCACCCCACACACTCTGCTCATGATGACGTGCTAAGTGACGGCCCGGTGAATCCAGGGTGGAGCCCAAGGGCACGACACATGACACAACCAGTGGCAGGGCACCTACCCCACAGCCGTCGGCCCCGTCTCCTTCGACAGCATCAGAGCACCTCTCGGGGGACCTCCTCCCTCTGCCTTCCCTTCCAAAGTTACCACAGGTCTGTGGTGCAAGAAGCCAATCATTTACGCGGACAAAGACACACACACTGCTGTGCAGGGTTCCGACACTGGACTACACTACAACTGTAACAGCAAGATAGTTATTTATTCTAACCACAGAATAAGATCCAACAAATCGTAGGTGAACCTGGAACTTGTTAATGTCCAAACACCTGCACAAATGCAACAACGGCCACCCCTGAAATAAAAACAAGTAAAAAATCTATCATTTACCCAGATTTCTAGTGCAGTGACACTGAGGAATGAGATACTGGAACACCTGCTTTGCTGGTAGATCACCCTGCTCAACGCACAGAAGGTGCCACCTCAGGGCAGCAGCTCAATCCGGCCACTGAGTGGAGCTGCAGTGTCAATGCTGCTCCGTTGTCTGGGACAACCAACGACAACCTGCGCAGAGCCTCAGAGAGAAGGCAAACAGCCCTGTGCTTCCTGATCCACATCCTGCTGAGATGAAAGCTCTTGAAGATGGCCGTCTGCACATTCTGACCCCATGACAGAAACTTCCAGGGCAGCAGAGTCAACCTTCCCGGCCAACAGGTTTGAACAGAAAGATACGTTATTTACCTTTCTCGTGAGGGGCACCTCGATGGGCACAGGCACAACTTCGGCCAGCAGGCAGCCGTAGAAAGCCACCATGGAGGCAGCAGGGTCATTGTTGGGGAACACCAGTGCCACCTGGACCAACACAGAGAGAGAGGGATTAACCACTAACACGATGCCACTGGAAAAAATTTAGATGCCCTGCTTGAAAAATGCATATTAGTAAGATGCATCTTAATAAGTTATCAGATGCTTTTCCTTGATCTCACATGGAAGGCAAACAGATTATCCGGGTCATCTCTGACACCGCACCAGAATGCAACTACCCTTGCTGTTTACACTCCCCCATCGGCACATATTTTTACACAGGTGAAACCACAGTGCATACACTATCTGTCTCTCACTATTCTCACTGGGCTCTGAGGTGCGTCCTCGTACGTCCACAGAGTCTTCACCATCGTAACTGAACGCTGTGCACTTCCTCCCTAAGGTGCTGGGCTCACAGCTGACTCTACTCTGATCCCAGCTCAGATTTAGCTCCCCAAGCCTTGACTTACCTGAAAATTGAGAATATTAGTGTCCTAGCATTGTAGTAAAGGTCAAATGAGAAAATGTATGCAAGAGCTCACACCGTGCCTGACACACAGCAGGTAGCCATGAACCACAACTGCCCACGAGGCCCCGGCCCTGGGAGCCGGCACTCGGTCAGCCCGCACCTGCGGCATCTGGCTTTCTGCCCTCCCAGGGAAGGTTTCCGTGAACACCTGGTCACACATCTCCAGCCGCCCATTGCCTCTCCAGCTCAGCCTCTGAAGAACCAGGAGTACAATAATCATGGAGTTCTAAAAGGTAAATTTAAATTACTACCCTAATAATCCAATAATGGACAGTATGATTTTTCAAATGTTTTCTGATAGTCCTGAAGGGAATCTTAATGAAGAACAATTTTCCATCAGATGGCTTATAATTATTCGTCCTTGTATGAACTGTGTTTCATTTCCTTTGTTTATTTATCTGCTGGTGTTTTGACATTTCCCATAAAATCTTTAAATATACTTCATAGTATTAACTCTTACATTTGATGCAGACTTCTCGATACAATATTCTGTTTTATTTTTATTAGTATCTTTAATGTTGCATGCAAACTTGTCAAGTTTCTCCTTTATGTTGTCAGCTTCATCCCATTTACATCCACCTGGCGCTCAGGTTAGCATCTTGCTGTGGAGCTACCGCAATGTCGATCCGCTTGCTCTCCTGTTGCCCGATGCTCCTTCTGGAGTGGCCCTTCCTACTCTAGCTCTAGAAGCTGCCTTCAGGATACAACAGGCAGTCCTATTTCTGGATCCTCACTGAGCTCTGCAGGACTCTGCTTCCACTTTAACACAAGCTTCTCCCAAGTGTTGCTCCAGCATCGGCACTGCTCTTCCTTGTTGATGATTAAGCACATAAATCCCATGATTCAGCAGATGTATATGATTTTTGTATTACCTCATTCAGGAATTTAACACATTTTTTTCTTTAAAAATGCCCTAACTAGAAGTTATTAACTTTGTCATGAACAGTTGGATAAGACACCCTAATTACCTCAATATCTAAGTAAGCAGGTTGGCATAAAGGACTCAGATGACAGCTGAGGATGGAGCACGCTGCATCTTAAATGTGGCTCTGTTAGCAACACAGGATAGTTGATGAAAATAAAATTAAGTTTGGAATTATGTGAAGATTGCCTTTCTATATGGTATTCCTGCAGTTTACTAAAATCAGCCAAACAGAGACAAATGAAACCGTTAAGGCCAATAAAAGCCATTCTGCACTACTGAAGAATTTTAAGAAACCCTGTGAAATAACTGTTGATTAGATATTAATCCTTATTTTGTCCCAAAAGCACCCAGACAGATGCCAGACTACTATCAGTAGGATTTCAAAGGAGGAATAAAAGGATTTATTTGCATGTCTCTGCATATGAACCACAAACAATTATTTTAAAAATGATCTGAGGTTTGCACTGGCCTCAGGTGTCTGCCTTCAACTGGTGGTCAGAGAGTTGACAGCATCTATTTTTAGTTCTGGATCTGGCAAAGCAACAACATTCAATCAAATGTTTGCAAAGCTTCCAAGGCACCACTGCTGTAAGACTGCTCTCCTTGAACCAAAACAGAGGATGTTAATAAAATGCAGAAGATGTTGAAGTTCCACCCAAAACTAATGGCTGCACCCACTCATAGAGGACTAGTTAAATTTGGACTTGTTAGTCCTCCTAGGACTAACCTATTCCACACGCAAGAGTCTTCAAGAGCATAGAACCGAGAGAAAGAAGGTGCTGCTTCCAGAGCCAGACTGTGGATCAACATATTTCCAAAGAGGAGCTTCTGGTCTGGCTCCTATCCCAGCTCTGTTCCAAGGAAGGGCAACTTGATCCAGGATTTAAAATACCCACTGCTCGATCACTAAAGTTCATGCTGATAATGCCATATTATATAACCTTGCAGAGTTGGGTTAAAACAGGATGAAATGTTATATTAATGTAAAGTAGATAAAAGCAGAATATAAAATTGTGCGTTATATGCTCTCAAAAATATAAAAGTAACAAATAGAAAATGGTCAAATAGCTAAAGGCTCATTTAGAATCAAAACTGAATTTTTAAAAAATTTGTTTTAAGGAAGGGAAGACTGTATTTGTATCATTCTCACCAAACTTTCCTTTTGTATCTCAATCAGTCACAATTCCTGCTTTTTGGTGACTACACAGTGATTCCAGTGCAATACTGTACAAATATACAGATGCTTCATTTTCATAAACCCACATCGTTTCTTTTCATTCAATTCCCTATGTATTCTCTGATATTTCATCACACTTAACTATGCACAGAGCGTCAACAGACCACCTCCTTCCTCCACTCCGCTGGTCTTCCTGTAACAGCCTTGCTGTCCCAGTGCCCGGCCTGTTCTGTCCACATACCACACAATCCCCCCTCAGCTCCTTTCCACACTCTGTCCTACAACCTGACCAAGAGCCACGGGCTTGCTTTTTCTCCTCAAGAAGTCTTCTCAGATGCCAGAAGCTCCCAAAATGAGAATATTCTCTGTCCTTCCCAAAGAGTTCAGCTGTATCTCTCACCACCTATTTTGGGGACCTGTAACATTTTCCAATTTACAGATAGCCAATTATCAATGTCTTTTTTTTTTTTTTTTTTTTAACTCTGCAAGCTCCCTGAAGGCAGGCTTCACATATGATGCATCTTTGTTTGTTCCACAGCTCTCACTATAATATCCTGAAAACCTATTCAGCTTAGGCACATAAGTACCTTTTCAAAGCCCAAGCAGGACTCCCCAAAGTGCATTAATAGGGTCACCTACATGAAAAGCGTCTATAATTTTTATGCTAAGGACAGAATGTTCATTATCCTCGGAAAATTATATTTAATTAAAAATGATTTTCAAAGAGGTAAAGAATCCTGTTTATTGTGATAGAAGGCTATTATCAATTGAATACTACAGTCACATATGCTTATTTAATAAGTATTTATATGCACATGCCAGGTGCCAGCCATATGAAAACTTTTTAAAGGAATAATTTAGAAAAGTAGTCCCTCCTCATACAATTCAAACCACTCCCTGCTAAAGAAAATCTTTTTACATATTTTGTTCTATCAAAACTTGCCCCCCACATTCCTACTGACTTCTTAGCAGAACAGAGATGGTTTATTTTGTAATTGCTATTGTAAAGGAACTTCAAGAGTCTGAAGGCCAAAGACTTTTTTAAAAAAACTACTAAGACTATTAACCAAATTATAGATAAGGGAGATATATTACAACTGACTTTTTTTTATCGTGATAAAAAATATAACAAAGTTCACCATCTTGACCATTTTCAAGTATACAGTTCAGTGGCATTAAGTACATTTACACTGTTGTAAAACCATCATCAACCATCCATTTCCAGAACATTTTCATTTTCCTAAACTGTAACTCTGTCCCTATAACTGCCCCTATAACAATAACTGAAGCCGCTTCCCACAGCCCCTGGTAACGATCGTTCTTCTGTCTCTAGGAATTTAAGTACTCTAAGTACCTCATATAAATGGAACATACAATATTTATCCTTTGTGACTGGCTTACTTTACTGAGCATAATGTCCTCAAGGTACATCCATGTTGTAGAATGTGTCAGAATTTCCTTCCTTCTTAAGGCTGAATAGTATTACACCATACGAACATACCACCTTCTGTTTATTCATTCACCGACCATGGATGCTTGAGTTGCTTCCTCCTTTTGGTTTTCGTGAATAGTGCTGCTATGAACATTGGTGTAGATATATCTGTTCAAGTCCTTGCTTTCAATTCTTTTGAAACTGAAGTGGAACTATCGGATCAGATGTTTAATTTTTTAAGGAACCACCACAGTACTGTTTTCCACAGTGGCTACACCACTGTATATTCCTACCAGCAATGCACAAGGGTTCCAATTTCTTCACATTCTTGTCATCACCTACTATTTTCTGTTTTTGATAGCAGCCATCCTAATGAGTGTGAAGTGGTAGCTCATGTGGTTTTGACGTATATTTCCCTAATGATTAGTGATTCATGGGCTTATTTGGCTATTTGTAAATCTTCCCTGGAAAAAGGTCTATTCAAGTCCTTTGCCTGATTTTTAAACTTTTTTTTTTTTGGTTGTTGGTGTTGAGTTGTAGAACTTCTTTATATATTCTGGATACTAATCTTTTATCAGATATATGATTTGTAAACATTTTCTCCCATTCTGTATGTTTCTTTTTCACTCTCAAAAGTGTCCTTTGGTACACAGAAGTTTTTAATTTTATACATTTATTTTATTTATTTTTGGCTACGTTGGGTCTTCGTTGCTGTGTGTGGGCTTTAGTTGCAGCAAGTGGGGGCTACTCTGTTGTGGTGTGTGAGCTTCTCATTGCGGTGGCTTCTCTTGTTGCAGAGCACGGGCTCTAGGCTCACGGGCTTCAGTAGTTGTGGCACACAGGCTCAGTAGTTGTGGCACACGGGCTTAGTTGCTCTGTGGCATGTGAGATCTTCCCAGACCAGGGCTTGAACCCGTGGTCCCCTGCATTGGCAGGCGGATTCTTAACCACTGCGCCACCAGGGAAGCCCAGAATTTTTTAATTTTGATGAAGTGCAATTTATCAATTTTTTTGTTCCCTGTGCTTTTGGTGCCATATCCAAGAAATCATTGCCAAATCCAATGTCATGAAACATTTCCCCTATGTTTTATTCTAAGACTTTAGGTCTTTAATCCATTTTGAGTTAATTTTTTAATATATGGTATAAAGGTTCAATTTTGGGTTTTTGCTTATGGATATCCAATTTTCCAAGCACCATTTGTTGAGTAGACTATCCTTTCCCCCATTTAATGTCTTAGCATCCTTCTTGAAAGTCCCTTGATCCTACATGTAAGGATTTATTTCTGGGTTTTCTATTCTATTCCTTTGGTCTATATCTGTCTTTGCGTTAATACCACACAGCTTTGATTGCTGTAGCTTTACGGTAAGTTTTATAATGAGGAAGTGTGAGACCTATAATTGACTTTTAAAAGCTAAATATCAAACTTGTTCATTAAACTGGAAAGAATCATAGCCTACCACAGAATCCTGGGGCTGCAGCAGTCTTATTAAAAATTCCCCATAATGGGCCCATGTTTTTATAATGTCGCTTAAGTAAATCATAGCTTATATTCTTGTTGGTTTATGGTGCTCTAAAATGATATTTTTATAAAATTAATTTGGAGTCCTTTGGGTGCAGGTGGGTAACCCAGTCTTGGGGCATTCTGAGGTAAACAGCAACATATGGGAAAAAAATCACTCCATTTAAGGCAAGAAAACTAGGTTCTACTCTCAGTCTTAATTGGGGTGTAAAGCTTGGGCAAGATTATTAACTGCTCTGGGTGTAACATTAAAAAGGAAATACTAATATCTGTTTTCAGTAACTTAGCAGATTGTAGTAAGAATAAAATTGTGCTTTTCAATGAAAGACAGTAGCCTATATCAAGAAATTTAACACTAGGAAAGGAACATACCAGCAGTTTGCTGCCAGGATTTTCGATATCACTGACTAATATAAAAAAGTTCTAAACACAACTGTCCTGCCTACTCAGGGAGACAGTGCAAGTACATTCCAAACTAGGAGACCACATATGTCAGGGGTTAGGAACACAGGTTTTGTGGTTGGACAGAAATGGATACGAGCACTGGCTATACCACTTTCTAGCTATGTGCCTTCAGCTGATATGATTCTTACCCTCTCAAGTCCTAATATCCTCATGGATAAAATGTGAGAACTACTATAGTTAAACTCGCTGAGTTACTGTGAAGATTAATCCTGCTGAATAACTGCTTCTGGTTCACAGTAAATGTTAAGAAAGCCTGATTTAGTAGTATGGAGGCACTGAACTTTGCAACTTTAAAACAGTGGGTGTCTTCTCCACCTTAGACCACGTGTCTTGCAGATGTGATAATTTAAATTGCACTTACCCTATCTCCAGGTCGCACCATAGGTTCTTGTTTTGTACCTAATTTATGCAGAATGTTGTAAGCAACCTTCATACTTCTTGTCCACAGTTTGCCTATCAATACAAATTATAAAGACACAATTAATTGTACACATGCATTTTCTGTTGTGTACATGTGTGCACATTAACCTATATAGAGAGTATTACTTTTTCACTTTAAGCCTTTCAAGTTATTCCGAGCCCCTGGAATCAAGATGGGAAACAAAAGCCAGCAAATCTGACTTAAAAATCTGAGAAGCCTGAACACTGGAATAAGGTATTAAATACAAATACACCTAGGATGCTAAGAACCTAGAGGAAAGCCACACAGAATTTAATTACCATCACAGAAGTGGGGAGGATTTCTAGGGAGTAAAATAGGGCAGGGACCAAGGCATTAGTGAGTTAATGCTAATTTATGTTGTGCAAAATGACACCTATTTCCTCTATTAATGAGTCCTGTCTTGTGTGATTGCAATGAATGTAAAGGGCACTTAAGACAGGCTTTGTAGGGCCTGATCCCTCTCCTTCCCCACATCCTAAGTTTCTCAACTTCAACTTTTCCTAACTTTTAGGATTTTGGAATCCTAATCCCTGAATTTAGATAAAAATTATGGTAAAATTTTTGAATTATTTTAAAGTTTTGAACTCTAGAAAAAATCACCACAAAGCAGGACTAAAAAGATTAAAAAAACATGAGAAAAATAACCAGTTTTGAAGAACTTGCAGATTCAAATCCCTGCCTTCATTCCAGTGCCAGACATTTCCTCAGCATACCCAGGTGATAGCAAACAGTCTGAGATCAAACCAAAATGACTTTAAAATCTAACATGAATTCTTGGACACATAAAGGCCTTTTACAACTTTAGCTTCTATAAGCTTTCAGAAGCAGTCAAGGTGTTAGAAATTATATTAATGCAATAATAGTATAATAAAGATAACAACAATTTGAACTATTTCCTATAAATGCAATCACTGCTCTAATCTTTTTCCTATTTTAAATATAAAAGCTAAATTAATATACACTTTAATTATGAAATTAAATTATGAAATTATGAAATGAAAAAAATCTGAATTTGTTTTATCTCATATTGGATTTTGCAGCAATCCAAACTAGGGTTCTTACTGTTTTCCTATCAATGGATTTATCAATTTGTCTCTTCCTTAGTGATTAGGGGGACAAGGAGGATTTTTCCATTATCTCTGATTCCTATAATTCCTAGGACATTCCTCGCTCATAGTATGTGCTCAACAAATGTTTCTTTGTTTTATTAACATCATAATAAAGCAAGCTATAAAAAACAAAATCGCAGTCTACATTTTAGCCTACTTCTTGATCATTGAGAGTAGCTACTAGGTGTGATGTTTTATTCATGCCCCTCTTCCACCTTCCTTAACTCCACCTCCTCAAGACTGGCTACTTTACAATTATTTGATGATTATATTTTTGCCCCAGATAGTCACTAGCCATTAGAAATAATGCAAGGAGTTATTTTTTTCCTAAAGAAATCACAAATATTTTGTGCCTTCAGATTTATTTAATGTGAACAATGTTAGGAAATTATTATAGTTAAATTACAATCAACCTGTTGTAAGAGAAAAAAATCAACGATTGTAAACAAACAAATCAATTACAATCAAACAATTAGCACCATTATATTTTGTTAAAGTTTCAACTTCATTCTCAGTTTGGAATATTAAAGTCGAGATCATCATAAATTCATACAAAAGCCAATTTACAACAGAGAGTTTGAAAAAGGAAACAACAAACTTTTGGCAAGTTCTAGAAATACTTTCAAATAGAAAAAAATGAAGAGTAAATTGATGATTTAAATTAAAGAAGATAAAACAGTTCTTGACTGATTTAGAAAGGAGAAAGAAAAAAAAATTCCAACCAAGAATACTCTCCTGGCCAAAATTATCATTCAGAATTGAAGGACAGGGTTTCCCTGGTGGCGCAGTGGTTGAGAGTCCGCCTGCCGATGCAGGGGACACGGGGTTCATGCCCCGGTCCGGGAAGATCCCACATGCCGCGGAGCGGCTGGGCCTGTGAGCCATGGCCCCTGAGCCTGCGCGTCCAGAGCCTGTGCTCCGCAACGGGAGAGGCCACAACAGTGAGAGGCCCGCATACCACAAAAAAAAAAAAAAAAAAAAGAGAAGAATTGAAGGACAGATAAAGTTCTCCAGACAAGCAAAAAGCTAAAGGAGTTCATCACCACGAAAGCAGCCTTACAAAAAAAGTGTTAAAGGAACTTATTTAAGCTGAAAAGAAAGGGCACTAATTTGTAACAAGAAAATATGTGTCTCACTGGTAAAGGTAAATATTTAGTAAAGGTAGTAGATTAATCACTTATAAACCTAGTATTAGGTTGAAAGACAAAAGTAGTAAAAATAACTACAACAGTTAGTTCAGGAATACACAAGATAAAAAGATGTAAAATGTGACATCAAAAACATAAAACAGGGGAAGACTAAAAATGCAGGGCTTGAGAATGTACTCAAACTTAAGTTTTTAATCAACTTAAAACAGACTATTATAAATGTGTTATATGTAAGCCTCATGGTAACCATCAAGCAAAAACCTATAGTAGATACACAAAAAATAATGTGAAAGGAATCTAAGCACACCACTAAAGAAAGTCATCAAACCACAAAGGAAGAGAGTAAGAGAAGACTAAAGGAACAGAGGAACTACAAAAGAGCCAGAAAGAAATTTAAAAAATGGCAATAAGGTCATACCTATCAATAACTACTTGAAATGTAAACAGACTAAATTCTCCAATCCAAAGACACAGCGGGTGAATGAATTTAAAAAAACCCAACAACACAAGACTCATCTACATACTTCTACAACAGACCCACTTCAAGTACAAAGACACACACAAAATGAAAGTGAACAGATAGAAAAAGATATTCCATGTAAATGGAAACTAAAAGAAAGCTGGGGTAGCTATACTTATAACAGATAAAATCAACTTTAAAACCAAGAATGTAACGAGACAAAGGACATTATGTAATGATAAAGGGTAAATCCAACAAGCAAATATAACATTTGGATATATTTACGCACCCAATATAGAAGCACCTAAATATATAAAGCAAACATTAACAGACATAAAGAGGGAAACAACAGCAATATAATAAGAGTAGGGGATTTTAATACCGCATTTACATCAATGAACAGACCAGCCAGACAGAAAATCAATAAGGAAACATCAGCCTTAAATTACACATTACACCAGATAGATTTAATAGATATATAAAGAACACTCTATCGAAAAGCAGCAGAATAAACATTCTTCTCAAGCTCACATGGAACATTCTCCAGGATAGATCATATCTTAGGCCACAAAACGAGTCTTAAATTTAAGAAGACTGAAATCATATTGAGCATCTTTTCTGACCACAATGTTATCTAACTAGAAATCGATTATGAGAACTGATAAATTTACATGTATGTGGAGATTAAAAAACATGCTATCCAAAAACCAACGAAACAAAGAAATCAAAAGAGAAAGTAAAAAACACCTTGAGACAAATGAAAATGAAAATATAACATACTAAAACTTACGGGATACAGCAAAAGCAATTCTAAGAGGGAAGTTCACAGATAAACGTCTATCTCAAGAAACAAGAAAAATCTCAACCTAACTTTACATCTCAAGTAACTAGAAAGAGAAGAACAAATGAGGCCCAAAGTTAGAAGGAAGAACGTGACAAAGATCAGAGCAGAAATAAATGAAATAGAGATTAAAAAGACAATAGAAAAGATCCATGAAATCAAGAGCTGGTTCTTTAAAAAGATAAACAAAATTAACGAACCTTTGGCTAGACTCACCCAGGGAAAAAAGAGGACGCATAAATGAGGAATGAGAGACATTACAATTGGTATTAAAGAAATACAAATGATCGTAAGAGATTACTATGAACAATTACATACCAACAAACTGAACAACCTCAAAGAAATAAATTCCTAGAAACATACAACCTTCCAAGACTGAACGATGAAAAAACAGAAAATCTAAACAGACCGTTTACTAGTAAGGAGATTGAATCAGTAACCAAAACCCTCTCCACAAACAAAAGTCCAGGACTAAATAGCTTCACTGGTGTATTCTACCTAACATTCAAAGAAGAATTAATACCAATCTTTCTCAGGTTCTTCCAAAAAACACAAGTTGAGAAAACACTTCCAAACTCATTTTACAAGGCCTGCATTACCCTGATATCAAAACAAGACAAGGACCCCATGAGAAAAGAAAATTACAGGCCTGAAGAACACAGACGCACAAATCTTCAACAAAACATTAGCAAACCAAATTTAATAATATGTTAAAATGCTCATACACCATGATCAAGTGGGATTTATTCCAGAGATGCAAGGATGGTTCAACATCCGCAAATCAATGAATGTGACACAGCACATTAATAACATAATGAAGGATAAAAATCATATGATCATCTCAGCAGATGCAGAAAAAACATTTGACAAAATTCAACATCCATTTTTGATCAAAATTCTCAACAAAATAAAAGTCATATGTTTACAAACAAAATAAAAGTCATATGTTTACAAGCTCAGAGCTAACAGCATACTCAACAGTAAAAAGCTGGAAGCTTTTCCTCTAAGATTCAGGAACAAGACACTTTTGCCATGCTTATTCAACATAGCATTGTAAGTGCTAGTTAGAATAATAAGGCAAGAAAAAGAAATAAAAAGCATCCAAACTGGAAAGGAAGAAGAAAAACTCACTACTTGCAGATAACATGACATTATATATAGACAAACTTAAAGACTATACAGAAAAACAGAGTAATAAATGAATTCAGTAAAGTAGCAGATACAAAATCAATACACAGAAAACTGTTCTGTCTATACACTAATAAAAATCTATCAGAAAGAGAAATCAAGAAAATAATCCCATTTACAACTGCATCAAAAGGAATAAAATACCTAGGAATGAATTTAATCAAGGAGGTAAAAGACCTGTACGTTAAAAAGTATGACTTTAATGAAAGAAATTAAAGATGACACAAATAAATAGAAAGATATTCTCTGCTCGTGGATCAGAAGAATTAATATTGTTAAAATGTCTGTACTACTCAAAGCAATCTATAGATTCAACGCAATCCTTATCAAAATTCCAGTGGCATTTTTCACAGAAATAGAACAAACAATTCTAAAATTTGTATGAAAACATGAAGGACCCCAAATAGCCAAAGCCATCTTGAGAAAGAAAAACAAAGCTAGAAACATCATACTCCTTGACATTACAAAACTACCAGTAATGAAAAACTGTATGATACTGGCACAAAAACAGACACATAGATCAATGAAACAGAATAGCCCAAAAATAAACCCACGCATGTATGTCAACTAATTTATGACAAAGGAGCCAAGAAAGGGGAAAGGACAGTCTTTCAATAAATGATGCTTGGAAAACAGTACACAATCAGCTCCATGGCTGAATCTGGCAAGAGATGAAGGTCAGACAGGAAAGTCCTCTGTCTTTTTGACTGACTAAAATCTATTTCCAAGAGTATAACTTTTAAAAAAATGAATCTTATGCCTCATGATGGGTGAAATACCCTCTCTCCACTCCACTCAGAATTTCCCAACAAAACCAGAAAAAAAAAAATGAGACTGTGAAAACATATGCTCCTAAATCCCATTTCCTTCCATGAGATGCACAGGATAATGACTGAGGCACAGTGGGTGCCTCACGGGCCCCACACCCACTAAAAGGCTGGGCTATAATACTTAACACCTGGCTCTTGACCTCCATTGCTAATGGAGAAAACACTTTCTCTCCTACCTGCAATTAGAAGAGCATTATCATCATAAAAACAAAACTGAAAGTTAAAAAAAGGTAATCTAACCTCACACATGCAGACATAATATAAGCCATTTTGGTGTTTTTGTTACGAAGCTTGTTTCTTTGCAAAACTGTAACAGAGAGTGTGAAAATGACCTGAAAATTTGCTTTCTCCGCCTCTTATCCGTGGCGCAAAGAGAAAGGAATCTCTCTGGTACAGTTAACTATTTCCAAGTTTATGGACTGCATTAATGGTACTGAATAAAGAATTAAAGAAAAGTTTGTTTTCTCTTGCTTTCTGAAAAAGCACTTTGGAAACAGATTCTGTTTCTTCTAAGTGAGTGACGCATGTCAAAGAGCTCTGATATACATTCTTTGACTACCAATCCTTCTTGAAAGCATTAATTTAATTAATATACATTCCAAGAGGTAAAATCTAACATCTTATTAGAGTTATAATCACTAATTTTTTATATCACTTTCTGGTTTTTACTCAAAAACATTTAACAAATAGTAACTTTTCATATTCAAACCAAATAATTTTCCTATAATATTCCTTTCAGGTTCCATTTATTTCTGTATTAGAAACATAAGGCAACACAAATATGAATCGGCCACCCTGAAAGTGACAGTTGTGTGCAGGCACAAACAAACAAAAGGTGGATAAGTCTCACAGGATTACCGTAAGTGAGGATGTACAGAGGTTTCCCATTCGTGTCCATCGTGGTCAAGCATGGGGCCTTTGGTGAGATGGTCCCCCATCGCTGTAACGCTGCTTCTAAAGATGGGGGCCAATTTGTAACCACACCCAGCTGTTCCCCACGCATCGCCAACATTTGGGCTCCCTCTGGCTTTGGCTGGTTTGGATCTGGTTGTTGAACTAAATACATTTGAACACAAAAGGTTTTCAAGAAAAACACATCCATGTTAGCACAATCACTTTTTTATTCCTTTTAAGGAAGCTAGAAGATTTACACTGGAGTTAGACATGTATTAGAGGACAGGAAACATGCACAGGTGTTTTTCTAGAATTAGAGCTATGACCGACACATGAGCCTCATGGATGTAACAAAAGCACTTAATTCTTACAATTTCCAAGGCAAAGTCAGGGTGTGGAACTTAGGGAGACCTGAATGCATTTATAAACTGACAAGTAAAACTATGCATTTTAACATGCCTAGAGTCTAGGACTGCCATGTTTAAAACATCGGTTATCGACATACACTAGTAATTATAGACTCCAAAGAGCTCAAATCTTGCTGAATTATATTTTTCCCTTAAATACTGAGATGTAAATTTGAATTTGCTACAGCTACTATGAATAACTAGCACAGCACATATTTTCTTACGTATAACAAAAATAAACGCCCCATAATAAAAACAATTTGCCCAACTCTTTAGATAGGTAAGAATCTGAGAGATTATTCTCACTTCTGGGAAAGGTTTCTCTTATAGTTGATGATTCACAATTTCCACCTGCTGGCTAGAAAATCAGCTATGTCTTACTTGTGGTATAAAGAGCAAGAAAATAAGCAGTTTGGGTTTGACACAACAAGCAGTACTTTGTTTCAATTTTAAGTTGTTCGTGTTAAAAGGCTCAGGACTGTTCAGGGGTTAAGAACACCAGCTCCTGAAGCTGTCACGAGAGGCAGGAAGGTGAGATCTGCCACGGCTCATTCTGCGTTCCTCTAAAGCCTATTCAGAGAGAACGCGCTGCTGCAAGCTCAGGTTGCCTATGATTTATCAACACCAGCATTCCTGTAGCCTCAAGGAGTCCTCAGAAAGAGGCCTGGCTCACGGGACAAAATCGCATTCTGCTGAGAGTGACACACAAATGGTATCAACCCAACTGTGCTGGGCCTGGCGTATCTTTAAAGGGACCTTGGAGAATAGTACCTACAGTTTCTAGGCAGGATCCCTGTCTTCCCAGGAACACCAAGATTACTGTTCTTAAAAAGTCTAACAGCCTTGGTAGAAAAACACTATACTCTATAGGGTCACAGAAACACTGGACGAGCGGGTAGGAACGGGCTCTTTCACCTTCCAGCAGTTCTTCAAAGTCATCGACGAAGAATTCCCGCAATGGTGGTCGTTTGGGTCGTTTGAGGGTGTTGACAAGCTGCTGGATTTTTGCTGATACCCGGCTACTTACAGGCACTCCTGAAAAACAGAACCATGGGGCAGGTGGACTGACTGTGAGCATGGAACAGCGTAAACAAGCAGCTACAGTAAAAACAGCCATGACAGCACACCCTGCCCCATCTCAGGGCTGGGAGCCCCTCAGTGTCACCAAAGATGACTGCTGCTCAACGAGAACATTCCAAGGCGGACGGTCTTAGCATGTGACCTTACTAGGAAGCCTCGAGAGAGCATAAAGATGTAGCAGAAATGATTCCCTTTTACACTGTGAACTGTCCTGCTCTGGTGACCTTGGGAAAAACTCCAGACAATAGACTGGGCTCGGTCCCGCCTCTATTCCTAAAACAGGGTCTGTCATCTCCTAATTAATACCGTCTCAGGGTCCCCTGTGTCCTTGGGGGTCAGAGAGCTGATTAAGCAGTGAGACCCTCCCCAAGTCCCAATCTCCCCTGAGACCACCTGTGCTCAGCCTCCAGCTGCCGCCCCTGAAAGTAAGGGGACTCAGGTTCTACAAGCGCTGCTGGCAGGCCTTGTCCTCTTGCAGGTAATGGCCAGGTCCCTCCTATATGTCTTTCAGACCCACTCTCCTGAGTGAACATTTAGGCAATGCATTCTAGAAGCACAGCAATTAAAAGTCTCTAAATTCAGTTTCTGATATAATACAGAACTTACATATATTTATCCATGTGTACTGAGAAAAACAGACCCAACCTTATAATACATTTCTCACGACAATAAATGTGACATCGTTTTCAAAACTGAATAAGTGAAATGATCAATGAAAAAGGCATGAAATTTAAAAAATTTTACATAACCCAAATAAATGAAAAAAATGGAGCACCAAGAGACTGAATCCGTAACTGGATCACATGTACTCTCTGCAGGCAGATTTCATTCCTGCTGAACAGTACTTGGAAACCTGAACCTGGTAAATACGAAGGCCTGGAACCTTCACGGTTCTCAGACAGAAGAACCACGACCAGAGAGGGTCTTTCCCATACTGACCGAGGCAAAGCCCTTCCTCCACGGCACAGTGTCACAAGAACAGAACTCAGCTTTTGGAACGAGTATGACAGAATTCAAGGAAATTTTTCTATCCAATAAAAACCATTTTAACAGATAGTCTCAAAATACTCTATGGGCACTTTCAGAATTGAGACATTAAATATTTTACAATCTTGAAAATACATAAAAATATACAACCCAGAATTCTCAATATCTAAACACAAAATTTCCCCATTAAAGAGTCCCAGTTAATCTGGTTTGGATGAATCAGAGATCATTTCACAAGGCCACTGGTGCTCCAGCTTAATTTAGAACACACACAAATCATCCTAGGACCCAGCCCAGAGCTTCTGATGTGTTAGGTCTGGGGTGTGGCCCAGAATCTGTTTTCCAACAAGTGCCCCATGTGGTTCTGGTACGAGACACCATCACAGCACTGAACTGGACAATAGATGAATTTACCTGGGGGAGCAGGTGAAGATGATGAACTTCAAAGACAACAAAGTTACTAAAATGGTGATGAAAAGAATAACAGTAATGACCAATTCAATAAACAATGAACTTAGTAGAGGACTAAAGCAAAGCTTGATACTGAGAAGCATTCCAGGGAAACCAATCATACTGGAAACTGGAGTGACTTCAAATATACTAACAGAGAACTCAGAACCCAGCGACGTTGGGCTCTGACCACAGTGAAGAGGCATCTGCCTGTTAGAGGCTGGGTCCAGGCCTCCTCATCACCCCCGAGTCACAGTGTCACGGACACAAGCATAGTGGGATGGATGGCACACAGAGGCTATTTTGGCCATCTTCCAAGAAAATAACACTTTATATCATCATCGGGGTCCAGTCTAACTTTCATGACTCTGGAAGGTCAAGGAAAGCAGAATAAAGCATGAAATTCATGTTCGAGCCTGTCACTTTAGGATGGGTAACAGGAATATGTCAGAGCATACCAAGATGAAAGATTCAAGGAATAAGAGAGAACCCGAATGGCTGTATTTATCAAATCACCAATACTTTTTCCAACATGGAGGAAAAAGGACCATCTTTCTTCCAAAGTCTAAAGCACCATTCTGCCCATCTCTGTGCATTATTTTGGTTGTGTTTAGCTCCATCTTGCCCTTCCAAGTAACCATTCACAGTCTTAACACCTGCACTAATTTTCTAATTGTGGAATCAACATTATTCATTAGCAAAAACATCAGAATTTTATCAAATCTTTTTATTCTCATGACAAAATTCCCACAACGTTGACATTTTTCCTACAAGGAATAACCCTTGGCCCCCTTGGAGATAGCCTGCACTTCCTGTAACTATGCCACCTTCTCGGGAGGCTCATAAAGAACCTGATGAGTCAATGGGCCGACTGTGTCACTAGAAGAAACACATCCAGTCAGGGCACAGAAAGCACGTCAGCAGAACTTAGAATTTACAAAGGAGGAAAAACTTGCTGGAAGACATACCGTCGCCAGTCTCCATGAGCTCGGCATTGCCATACTTTGGGGCTGTTCTTGACGTCGTAGAGCCCTGCGGCCTTTCTACTTGTATTGAGTGTTCTGAGGTGTAAGTGGTTACGTCGGGAGGTGCAGAGTGATTTTCTGTAAAGAAGCAAATTGTAAGTTTTCTGGTTATCATGATACAGTTATTCTGAAGCCTACGTAAGCAATAAGGTTTCAAAAATGCCACATCCTAAGAAGAGAAAAAGATTCTCAATCAAAAACTACTACAAAAATCTCAGCATAAAGATGATCTTTACAATAATAACATCACTACAGGTGCCACATCAACGAATCACTGTTGCACTTTAATTAAAATAATGTCTTCAACTGGCCTAAGGAAAAAGACACTGTAAGTTATGTGTTCATAAAGGAGTAATTTTCTTGTCAGTCATAGTAGAGGCAGTTAAGAGCTCAAGCTTTACATACAGAGAGCCTGGGGTTTGAATCCCAGTTCTGCAAATTCTTGAGACCTTGGAAGCATCCTGATCTCTATACCTTGGTTTCTTCATCCATCAAATGGGAATAATGGCAACTACCTCCTTGTTGGGTAGATGCAATGAGTTAACATATGTAAAGTACTTAGAACATTTCTTGATAGAAGGTGAACATTTAGGAAATAGTAGCTATTTTATTATTTGTTTTAGCATGAATAATACTGAACAGTCCAGTCATTCAAAAAATACCTGTTTACATCTAATGTGAATGGTGTGCCGTGTTCTGCACAATGAAACGTACAGCAGGCCTTCCCCATAACATTATTTGATGATAAAGTTAAGTACTTAAATGGGGAAAGCATGATTTTGTATTTATTACATAAGACATTAAGGAGAGCATGTCAAGTGAGAATGTCCATGTCATTTTATACGTACTAAGTTCTAATAATGAGTATTATACTATTAATTTTGATTTGTTAATCATACTAGATAAAAACTTGTCGAGATTCTATAGTTCCACGTGACAGAAGCACAACATTTTATGCTGTTAAAAGGGGAGCAGGTACTGGAAGGCCTTTCTCCGCTGTACACTGCCCACCTTGGCACTACACGTGAGGGCCAGTTTAAACTGTGAAATCACTAACATAAAGCACAAGAATGAGGAAAAACAGAGCACCGAAGAGATCACATAAAGGACGCTGTTTACAGACTGCGCTAAACTAGAAGCCGGGGCGTGGCCTGTCGACTCCGCTGGGAACATACACATCGGGGACTCAAATTTTAGCCGTTCTGCAAATGTCTAGACCTCGAGAAGCCCACGGGTACTCATTTGAGGGTGCAGGTAATTTTAACAAGTAGGCAGATTGGCAAGTACCCAATCCGCCAGAAGTGAAGACTGACTTCTGTGTCAGTGAGCCTGTGTATGTTAAGGGACATTACACTGAGTGAGACTTGAGGCCAAGGAATATTAATCTGAATTCCTAAGCAAGCTTCAAACATAGCAACCAGCGTGACCAATGCCGGTGCTTGGACTCGGGAGACCCTCAGTCCTAGGCACACTGACCAGTAAGTGTGTGGAAATGTGCACGGGGCCTGAGGGCTGGGCCGCCAGCAGTTGCCCAACTGGTCCTCAGGTCCGCGTCTCAGAGCTGATCACCTGGGACCGGTTACTGACCTTCCTATGCCTCGGTTCCCCATCCTGTAAAAGGGGGTGACAATGACAATGCCTACCTCTGAGTTACAGTGGGGATTAACGTAGATAAACAGATACAAGCACTGGCGTCACCAGGCACACAGAAAGACATGCCAGGAGAGGAACACATGGGCAGCTCTCTGCACCAACAACTACTCTTCCAGGGTCTGAGCCTGGAGATCTCTGTGAAGATAACAATCGGCATCAGCCCCTAAACACAGGCCATCAGCAGAGAGTCCAGCTCCCCATTTCTCATCTCCCTGTTCCAGGAGTGTCCAGCCTGTTATGGACTGAACTATGTCTCCTCAAAATTCACATGTCGGAGTCCTAATCTCCAGGACCTCAGAAGGTGACTGTGTTTGGAGATGGAGGTCTTTAAAGAGATGATCAAGGAAAAACAAAGCCACTAGGATGGGCCCTAATTCAATCTGACTGGTGCCTTATAAGAAGAGATGAGGACAGAGATGCCCAGAGAAGATGGCTGTCTACCCGCAGGGAAGAGAGGCATCAGGAGAAAGTGCCAACACCGTGAGCGCAGACTTACAGCCTCCAGGATTGTGAGCCACTGAATGTCTCTTGTTTAAGCCATGTTTAAGGTGCTTTGTTATGGCCGCCTGAGCCAACTGACACATACCCTTAAGGGCAATTTCTTAGATCTTAGCCCAGAAAAAGAGTACCTGTGAGAGGGAGGAGGGTGCGGCAGGGATGCTTTATCAGATCCCTGAGGGGAAGAGCAAGAGGGAGAGAAGAGGACCATTCAAATGACCTCTTTAATATTTCAAACACTGCATTCATTCTTCTCATCTCCTCTACCTGTGCTCTTGCCAAATAGACTTTATTTCATGTTTCAAAATGATCTAATTCTCCATGGCTGAGCAGTTAACTCCCTGGGACCCCATATTTCAAACAAAAATATAATAGATGCCAATGTATGACGAGCAACATTTCCACATAAGACAAAAGCAGCTAAAATGTAAGTTCACTGCGTTCCATTTTACTCAGGTTTACTTGTGTTTACGTTATGCTGTAGCTGCATCATTGGTGGCAGCCACTGAGTCTTTGTGTTGGGCAGCAGACGTACTCACTTCCACTTTGAAGTTGGGAAAAATAACGATTCCAATACATCTGGTGATTAAAAAATAGGAACAGTGACAGCTGCATGACTTCAAAGTGCTTTCCAAATTTATGTTAGCTCCTCTCCCCCTCCCTTTCAAACTCTCCACATATGCTGTCACTGTAGGATTATAAGCCCAGCAGCGGGCTTCTGTTTAGGAAGCCAGAGAACATTCTTCCATTGCAGTGATACATGGTGCCCTATTTTATTTTAATAAACATCAGGACTCCAAGTATTTAACTCTGTTACCTATCTTTTGTGAGTATTGAAAAGACCTTTGTATGTAACAGATGCTCAAGAAACACTTGCTGACGGGTCAGAAAAAGTAGGGTCTGGTTGCAGGTGCAGGGTCAAAGGTCTAAAGTGCTTATCAGCCCCAGGCATGATGCCAATCAGGTCCATATGCAACAGGAGCATTTCAAAGATTAAGAACTCTCATCAGAGCGGGTTCGTATCTTCTGAGCCAGATGACCCACTGTTCCTTAGATCAATTTCCCAATACTTTAAAAATCAACAGAAAAATGGCGGCCAACCTTCCAGCCACCTATCAGGTGTCACCTCCACTGTGACTGCCCCAGAGCTACTGTGACACCTTTGCATCTGCTCCCTGACAGGTGGGTCCTGTCTCATTCACCCCTCTATGGCTTTTGCTCGCAGCAGCCGGCATGGGTTCCTTAAGAATCTGGAATCAAGGCACAAGGGGCAGGTGGGAGGGAAGTGTAATTCACCCGTCTTCCATGATAGTATCTGCTGTTTTGGAGCCATCAGCACCAGGGGTCCCATCTCACTGCATCCCCCTCCCACTCTGGATTTTAGTCTGTTACTCTTGCCAACTATCCACCCGTTTTGGACAGCTGTTTTGGCCATGACCGTTTCAGGTTACTAGCTGGTCTTCCTGCTCAGCTCTGCGTTGGAAATTCCCTGCTTCCTTGAACTAACTCGTTTCTCATCTCCTGCTCTTGCAGGCATCCAGCTCAGTCCAGCTCCTGTGTCCTACTCAGATGCTGAAGTTGTACAACACCCAGCTCAATGTCGTTTGCACTCAGCAAATGTTGGAGTGAAAGTTCAAAGAATGAATGAACATAAGAATGAATACACTGGAGCACTTGACGACTAGAGATAACATGCTTCTGGTTCTCACACCGCTGAAAAGCAGCTTTCTTTAATTCTAACTATATGACTGGGAACCTCAGGGATCAGTGGTCAGAGATCCTACCTCCCAGCCTGTTATTTTTCAGTCCCCAAATAACTTCTAAATTAAGAGAAGAAAAAGAGGAAATCTGGTTTTCACATGTAGAAAGCAACGTGCTCGTGGTCCACTAACTGATGATAGATAAGGAGAGACGAGTTCAGAGGGACCCAGCCTTCCATCTATCAACAAGGCCCCTCCCGTGTCTCCTACGGTCCATCCAACCTCCACAGTCACTGAGCAGAAAGCGATACAGGCCCTCAGACCACCCGTCCACCCAGCTGCCCTGGCTCCCTAAGATGACACGGCTGTGCCCTCCACATGGCAGCAGAAAACCAGGTTCCTCAATGAAAATATGGAGGTGACAGGTGGTGAAAGGCATCTGCAACGATGCTGAGGGAAGGAGCTGGCCTCACGGCAGAGCATCCAACTTGGCTGCTGGAGACGATGCTCAGCTGCCCACTGCACCGACCCATCTTCCAAGCACAGCTCATGAGAAGAGCAGGACTTCCTCCTTGGTTTCCCCAGCAATGTCCAACCTCCCTGGCTCTGACAGAAGCCCCCAACAGGAGAGCTTACTGGTGTCTCACCCATGTGTCATATTGACGCATGACAATGTAAGTGAGGATTTATCTCCTTAATCCTTTAATAATCACTCAGGGACAGAACAGTATACTCTGGTTACCTGTGAGAGTGTGTGTGATACTGCTAATGGCGATTCACAGCTGCTTTTCAAATTTGCAGACTAAACCTGGAGATAGTTAGAAAGGGCTCAGTGGTTCTATATTCAAACATTTCTCTCAGCCAAGGCTCTCAGAGGTTGACTTTAGAAGCATTACACAGGTTCTCAGAACTGGAACAGCCTCCTTCCCACATTTATGCCACAAAAATCCATAAAGATGGGATAGTTACTGTTAGACAAATCTCGGGATGTTCTAATATCAGAACAGAAATCTTTAACTTCAGACAATAGCTTCTTGACTTTTATATCTGCAAATTCAAATTCATGCTGAAGGGCTCCAATCATCACAAGCCTGTACAGACCACAGACCCAGCAGGATTGTGATGGGGATGCTGGAACTTTTACTGTTTGTGCAAAGTTTAATTGCATTTCTGTCTGCAAAGAGCTCTTGTTCTGTTTTTTACAACCAGGGCCAAGCTGGAACACAGACACTGAGGAGGAAGCGGGACTGGAGTGTCACGAGCAGGTGCTCCTACACCCGACAGATAGGAGTCTGGTTCCTGCTGACCACTTACTAGCTGGGCGCCCTTGGCATCACATCCACCTTCCTAAGCCTGGGTCTTCTCACCTGGGGAACAAGAGTGCTGCTACTCGCTCCTCACCAAGTCTGAGGGCACAAGCGACACTACACCGTGACATTCTGCAGTGACAGTGACACTGCCATCCTCGCTCTCAGGCCCAAAGGCTCCCGCTCTGCCATTTCTCCTCTTGCGTGGGAATCCTTTCCTCTCACGAGTTCCAAGAAAGAATCTGTGAAACTCATGGCATTAAGTGTAGATGACTGCATTTGAACACTGGGAGAAACAGAAGAACTGAATAGACATCTTTCTATTTGGTTGGCTGCGTGCACCAACGTGTGAGCGGCAGGCTCCGAGGTACTCCTGCAGCGTGGAGTAGGCACTGGATGAAGGGTTAGGATACTTGTGGGTCAAAAATCATTACTTTGATTCTAAGTATAAAATCCAAATAAACAAAATCAGTTTTGAGTGGCAAAAATCCCAAAGCGTTTTTGGAGACAAGAAACCGGAGCAGATCTGTGCCCTAACAGCATCAACAGGGCAACAAGGACAATATGAACGGGACAGATATGAGGCTGGAAGGGGCTGCAGCACTGAGATGGGAGGTGAGGTGTCTGGATGCAGGGTCGTGGGAGCAGTAACGGAGAGGAAGGAGGTCTGCAAGACACAGGGTAGCCAAACGCTACCCAACAGGGACTGTGCTGGTCTGTGGAAGGAGGAGCCAAGGACGGCAAGGTCTGGAGTCTGCTCCTGGGAGTGCAGGACCTTGTCAGACGAGGCGACCTGGGGACACAGCGTAGGGCTGAGGTGCAGGGTCAAGAGGCACTCTGAAATGTGGACGGGTGAAGGAAGTACAGATCTGAAGGTCGTGAAAGAGCAGATGGCCTCGAAAACTGTGGGAGTGGATGAAATGGGCAAGAACACAGAGAGAAAGGGTGGGGAGAGGAGCCACCAGAGGAGAGGAAAGGACAGAGCAGGAAGGAGAACCAGGGTGTGGTGCAGGCCGGGAGAGGAGGGAATGAGTGATCATCACAGCCAAAGCTCCGGTTCACCAATGGGGGAAGCTAAGATACAAAAGAGAAAAGAGCTGAGCCAGCAGATTTGGGAGGAGCCAGAATCCAGAATGAGGATGAAAAGATGAGTCTTGGAAAGAAGGAGCTTTCTTCCCCAGAAAAGGAAACATAGCAAAAAATGAATGGAGAAAGACATGGAAACATCTCAGCTGGAAAAGGATCAGTGGTTAAAGATGTTCGACAAGGGGACAGAAAAAGATCCATGGTGACATTCACTCAATTTCAGTATCTGTGCAGATCTCAGCTTTATTATGAACTGAGCAAGACAATGCAGGATTAGAAGCCAGACCTAGGACCTAACTAAAAATTCCCACAGTCACGTCGGCCAGTGAGAGATCCCTCTCTCTTTTAGTACTGTATCACCCAAAGAGCCACGAGAAACACGCAGTAATTGATGGAAGAGTCTCATCGGCCTTGTGTTACCTAATGCAAATTTTCTTTTCTTGCTTACTTTTTCAATAGCGTGGCTTAAAACTCTCTAAAACAGGAGTTGGCAAACTATGGCTCACAGGGTGGTCTGTCAGCTGTGTTTATAAATGAAGTTTTGTGGGGGCATAGCCATGCCTATGGTTCACGCACTGTCTTCTGCTCTTGAGCCAGCGGAATTCAGCAGCGGCCACGGGGACTGCATGGCCCACAAAGCTTAATATCCACTCTCTGGTCCTTTCCTGGAAAAATTCACTGACCTGCCTTTGAATCATGAAGCTCTAGATGCAGGGATGCCCCAGCCAGGAGGGGAGGTGAGGGTATAGCAGGGAGACCCCAGCCCCAAGTGTGCAGGCTTTGCTAACATCACCATCCTCGGTGTGTAGTTAATATTTTAAGACTGTAAATGTCTGAAAAGTATGGATAAAGAGATTATAAAAGAATTCTTTGATACTGTGGATGATTATACGTAAATAAATTAGGGTAACTTATCACAACAGTGGCTACGCAGCCCTCTGAACAGATTCCCTAGAACACCAGAATCTAGGTCCAGACAACAGCTGCCAGGCTCCAGGCTAACTATGTATCAAGCACGTGGGGGCACATCTATCTGCTCACCAGGATCAGAGGCAAGAAACCTGATGAGAATTTCCTTGCTGATACAAACCGCACACACCAAAAGCAGCATTCATGCTGACGAATTCTAAGATAGTCTGGAAATGGCAATAACTTCTATGAATATCTGGCTAATGACAACACACCCCCAACACATGCAGATGAAACCCGAATGTGACAACATCTCAGATGTGTCAGTTACAAAGGGTGACACAGACCTTACCTATACATCTGGAGCTACAAAATAAGAGAACAGCTCATGGAGAAGTCTCTTTAATTTCCTGAATATACAAATTTTGATTCTGAATATACAACCATGTTATCTATTATGCTTTGTTCTTATTTCTTAATCTAGAAATGTATTAATAGCTCCTCTTCAGTTTCTCCATTTCTATGTAGCTTACTAATTCCTATACTATGTTACTCTAGTACCTTTTACAAATATGCCTCTTGAAGTTTCAAAGTGTTGCTTTAATTCTCCTGGTTACTCTAAATTATGCTCCTTGACTTTTGATAATGATAAAATATTTTAGAGGTGTTGATCCTTTCCTTTCCAACTGTCTTAAGAACATGACATGCACAGAGGTTCTGAATAAACACCTTCTGGTTCTCTATCATTGTGGAGAGAGGGCCCTTAATGACGTGCAGGCCCTGTTCTGTCTGAGCTGCAGGGAGCCGTCGCATGGCACATCCATCTTCTTGTGCCACAAATGTGCACATCTCAGGCCTTAGCATCTCAGGATGGGGAACGTCTTGAGCTCTCATTGTCAGTGTTTTAAGTGTGAATAACAACAAGCAGAGCCATAGGAGGAAAAACCACCTGGACGGGGACCGCATGGTATGTTAAGCCAGCCTGATGGGAGATGCACGTGCAGTGTCCCTGTCATGCTGTCAGGATGGATCCACAAGGACGCAGGATTTCATTCCAACAACCACAAAGCAGAAGTACCATCCACTTGTTACAGCCTCTTCATGGTCTTTAAACACCTGTCTTTCCTCTACCCTTTGGGCAAAAGAGGTTTCTACAGACTCTATCCAAGTACTTCACCTTGAGGGACCAGAGGTACTACAAGTTGGTGGTTTATTTGACCCTAAATTCCTTAAAACACAGACATACATAGAATACTTTCTTATTTGTAGGCTTCTGATGGCCTCAACAAAAGGTTGAACACTGCCAATTCTGACTTTTTACTTCTTTTGCTTTTGCCACAGGAGTAAAAAAATTTTTTTTTTTTTTGGCGGTAGGCGGGCCTCTCACCGTTGTGGCCTCTCCCGTTGTGGAGCACAGGCTCCAGACACGCAGGCTCAGCAGCCATGGCTCACGGGCCTAGCCGCTCCGCGACATGTGGGATCTTCCCGGACCGGGGCACGAACCCGTGTCCCCTGCATCGGCAGGCGGTCTCTCAACCACTGCGCCACCAGGGAAGCCCTGGAGTAAAATATTTTAATTCTCTTTTTCTTATTTTATTATTTTGCCACTGCTTTCTTTCAAAAAATTTTTTTCATATTTACAGAAAATTCCTGGATACTCTAGGAACTTATCTATGTGCCAAATTAGAGATTACTGAAATGTCACACACTGAGAAGCTATATTTAGGTTACACTGAGTCTTAACATACCTGAGTAACGCAACCTTTTATAGCTCGGATAAATTTAATTCTCCATGCTATAATTTCCTCCAATATTCCACACGTAACTACATAAAGGGAGAAACAAATGCAGGGAGTAATCTGTTCAAAATTATGTGTTTCTCTTGGTAAGATTCCTGATATTTCCTTAGAAGTGTACTCAGTCAGAAAACACACATTCCTAAGGTAAGAGCGAGGGGCAGAGGTGGAGGGAGTTCCACGTCTCTCCCGCCCAGGTGGCTACCAGACAAAGCACACGGACTGAGCCTCAGGGCTATCTCAGGTTCCAAAACACAGAGGAAGAAATTTTAGCATCTGAAACTCTTTAACGGTCATATACATTTCTGCTTAATTTTTATCTATGATTTCAAATAGAGGTTCTCAGTACACATTAACCAGTGTATGTTCCCGAAAACGTTTTAAACTGAAATTTAATACTACTACTTTGCATGTGAGTGTTACTTTAAAAACTGTGGAGAATTTTCCTATTTTCTCCTTTTTACTCGCAATGGGTACAAAGGAAAGACATTATCATTCCTTTTCTTCCCACTAAAAAACTAGAGCAGGGAATACTGACTTCTGAAGAAGCCGGCAGCTGTTAACGTGAGAACTGGGACCAGACCCAGCCCTCCCAACCGGCTGCCTGTGTCCTGCTGGTAGACAACCAGTCTCACTGCTGATTCTGAAAAGGCTGTTGCTTTTAACCTCAACTTCATGCTGAGCAAGTGCCACTGGGGCCAAGTCCTGAGAAGTCAGTTTGGAATTCCTCTGACTCTTGTCAAGTAGCCAATAATCTAGAAATACTTTTTGAGTCTGAGAAGCTGGCAGAGTATTTCATTCATTCATTTCACTTACCTACTTTCTAAACATGGAGTTTTCGGATAAGAGGATAGATGTGGGAGGATGCCGTGCACCTGCCCTGTGCTCGATGATCAACCACTGCACAGGGAGGTGCAGCTTCCATGTCCCTGGATGCGGCTGACCCTGGTCCACCCCATTTGAATGGAGAACATACTGAACCATCTTGGCACCACATTCAAAGCAAGTAATTTACTTTGTGAAAAATTTTTTATTGAAATGTTTAAAAATCTCAATCCACAGCTGAAAATGGATCAGACAGATCTGGACCTCATGCTGTGCCTTCCACACCAGATGAATGTGGCGCAGTGAGTGGGGGGCTAGGGTGCAGGCAGAGAAACAGGACCCTTACTCACCCCCTCCACGCAGCCCCCTGCTCACCCAATATGCTCCTTTCCTCTAATAATTCTCACTTCATCTCCTGTTTTACACTATTTCCAAACATCTTACCAATGCTTCCTAACTCTGTGCTTTTTTAAATACAGAGGATCCCATGTATCATGGAACCTACACACAAAGTAACGTGAACCACCCCAGAAAGCTGAATGCCTATGGCAGAAAACCATATAAGCAGTAGTGATGAAAGCCTCCCCTTCCTAAGTAACTTCCAAAGTAAGGGCAAACTCACTCTGAAGTCCCCAGCCTTGTTTATTAGCATAATTAAAATTTCATTTAGGAGCATACTTTAGCATGAGGAGAAGAAAGCACGTAACCAGATACGGCTGCAAGTTTCCCTAACGAACAAGAAAGCATTCTTCTACAAGCAGAGGAGACGTCTGGGATGTAAAGAATAGTAAAACCAAGGGTTTCACAAAACAGTAAAACCAACGCAACAAAGCAGCCCAGAAGCGGGAGTGGGGCTCTGTTCTGTCCCTCGGATGGATTCCATGGCCGAGATGCACAAATAGAGAAATTTCAAAATAAAAAGGGCAGGGTTACTCAGCAGCCACTCAGATGTAAGGACAACGAGAATAAGACAGACGACTGCCCAGCAGGGCACTCACCTAGGTGCGTCTGAGCCATGACGTCAGCCAGTCTGTGGGCGGCGCCACTCCCCCCACTCTGGGTGGAAGAGGAGGAGGTGGTGGAGGTGGTGGAGCCGTGGATGGCCTGGCTGATCCAGTGCTCCATGTTGATGCTGCCCTGGCTGGAGGTGGGGGTCCCCTGGGAGTCGCCCTGCACCGAGCCTTCGTCTTCTGAGCCAGAGGAGGTATCTGTGGGAGGCAGGTGATCAGCCGTGTATATCACAGCAAAGAAGTCCCCCCCAGGATTAGTCCCTCTCCAAACACTGCGAACACAGACCTACCTCCCACACTAACTGATCGACGACCTTTGAACACTCTTGAAAAATTACACACTTTTCAGATGACAAATTATTTTTCACTGCAGTGAAGTCTTCATCCAAAACACCTTACATATATATGCTACAGAAAGTTGTGACATTACAATCTCAGACAAAGACATACTCACCAATTTCCTCCACTCAAGAGTTTGAGGGAGAAACCAAATGTTTTCTGTGTACTCAGACACAAAGCGAGAAGGTCAAGGTGGCATTTTCTAAAAGACACTGAACTTGCACGTGTTTCGAAGTGTGATGCTCTGTAGCCCTTCTTTATACCGAGGTGTTTCTCTGAGTCATGTGCTATTTTAAGTTCCATGTGAGTGTGGCAGGTCTCATCCTCCTGCCTCTCCCAATCTGGACTTCTCTACCAACCTACATCTAAGGACTCTGCCTCCTCCTTTCAGGAGGACAGTAAATCACCACACTACATTCTGTGATCAAACTAAATGCATTTACTTTTATATTTGTTCCTTATAAAAGTTTTTCATTATTTACTTGATTTATTTTGCTATCTATGAAAACTGTGTATCTTGGATTGAGCAAAAACATGTCACTTTTTGCATTAAAATTAATGGAAATAGTATTCATTTAATAACTTTTCACCTAGAAGCAAGGTTTTCAAGAACGAACCGTTGTATACTTGTTATTTAAACTTCAATATAAGAATGACATTTAGGATCATACATATAGGTGAGTTATGTGAGATGCCAGGAGGGAAAAAGGAGGAGAGTAGCTCCAGAACATTTACTGAGAATAAGTGAAAGGGTAATTTGTCTTAAATCAAGAAATAGGACTTTTTCTTTTTTTAATGTTAATTTTGCTGTTTATTCACTCATTCATTCATCAATACTTATTAAGCACTTACTAATGTATTAATTACTGTTCTTTTTTTTAAATTAATTTTTATTGGAGTATGGTTGATTTACAAGGACTTTTTCTTTAACACAGCAATATTTGTGAAGGATATTTACATTGCATTTTATTATCATTGTGACGTGACCTAGGCTGTCTAGAAATTTTTTAAAAGTTTATCTATTAGAAATTTGTTACAGAAGCAACAATAATATTAGAAGGCCAACAGATTCTCTTCCCTTGTCCTTCCTTTTAAAATAACTTAGAATTATAATTTACATAAAAATAAAATTTATATTTTTGGAATTCAGACCTAAGAATTTTTTCAATTTTTTTGAAATTGTGGTAAAATACACATAACATAAATTTTACCATTTTAACCATTTTTACGTGTACAGTTCAGTGATATTAAATACATTCATAATGTTGGACAACCCTCCCCATAACTCATTTCACCACCATCCATCCACATAACTCATTTCACCTTGTAAAACTGAAACTCTGTCCCCATTAAACAGTAACTCTCCATTGCCCCTTCCCCCCACATCCCCTGACAACCACCACTCTACTTTCTCTCTGTGTAATTCTGACTACTCTAAGTACCTCATGTTAAGTGGAATCGCACTTTTGTCTTTCTGTGACTGGCTTATTTCACTTGGCATAATGTCTTCAAGGTTCATCCACTTTGCAGCATGTGTCAGAACTTCTTTCCTTCTTAAGGCTGAATAACATTCCATGATAATGTACAGACCACATGTTGTTATCCGTTCATCTGCTGTGGACACTTGGGTTGCTTCCATGTTTTTGCTGTTGTGAATAATGCTGCTGTGAACATAGGTATATAAATATCTCTTTGAGAGTCTCCTTTAAATTCTTTTGGGTATGTACTCTGAAGTGGAATTACTGGATCATATAGTAAATTCTATTTTTAATTTTTTGAGGAACTGCCATTCTGTTCTCCATAGAGGCTGCACCTCTATGCACCTCATTTCCACCAAGAGTGCACAAGGGTTCCAATTTCTTCATATCCTTACCAACACTTGTTATTTTCTGTTCCTTTTTTTTTTTTTTTGATAGTAACCATCCTCATGGGTGTGAAGTTGTATCTCTTTGTAATTTTGATTTGCATTTCCCTAATGATCAGTGATGTTGAGTATCTTTAAATGTAATTATTGGCCATTTGTATATCTTCTTTGGAAAAATATCTATTCAAGTCTTCAGACTTAAGACTTCTGAGAATGTATACACCCCTATATCCACACAGAGCATTACCACCTCCCCAAAAGTTTTCTCATGCCCCTTTACAAATCAATCTTTCATTTCCCACCCCATCTTTTCATAAGAAAACTACAGAACAATATCATTCATGATATAGACACTAAAATCCTCAAAAATATTAGCAAACATTATCAAGCAACATATAAAATGACCAAGTGGTAACCAGGATTACACATATGAACATGAATTAAGGTTAATTTGACATTCAAAAATGAATTAATGTTATATATCATATTAGTAGAATAAAGAGGAAAAAAAAGTATGTTAACCTTAAAAGTCAGAAAAAGTATTTTACAAAACCTAACACCCACTCATGATAAAGCCTCTCAACAATGCAGGAATGGAAGGAAACTTCCTCAACCTGATGAAAGGCATTCATGAAAACCCATAGCTAACACTGTATATACTGGTAAAAGACTGAATACATTTCCCCTAAGATAAGAACAAGGCAAGAATGTCCCCTCTTGCCACTTCTATTCAACATTATCCAGCAGGTTCTGGCCAGTGAACTACAGGGAAAAGTAAAAATTAAAGACATCCATCCAGATTAGAAAGGAAGTTGTAAAACGGTCTTTATTCACAGATGACATGATCTTAAATGTAGGAAATTCTAAGGAACACATGGAAAAATTCTTGAATTAATAAATGAGTTAGCCCCTTCTGCCATGTAAGGACACAGTGAGAACATGGACGACTATGAGGAAGAAGGCTCTCACCAGACAATGAATCTACCAGCACCCGGATATTCTCAGCATCCAGAACTACCTCTGTATTGACAAAGTCATCAATGTGCCCAGCTAATTTTCCAGTTATCCTTGAAGTGGGGGTTGGGGGGGGACTTAATCAAAATTTGTTGAGTGGAGCCTCCAAGAAAGTTCTTTAATGGGGAATGCCTCTGTTGAGAGGACTAAAAGACAATGGGACAAGATGAATTTCTGCAGTGGGACAAGCACACACAGAGTGAGAGAACCAAGATATCTCTTATCAAAGCAGATAGGCATCAATGCTCCCCCACACCCTTTTCTGGCTGGACAGACTGCAAATTATTCCCACCTCCCAGGGAACAAGCACACGTTGATCTAGTAGTCAGAAGTCAAAATCCAGCCATCCAATCAGTTAGCATGCGTTGTCACTGTGGCAGGTGAAAAGAGTTGCATAGTTATACATCTGACTTCTTAAATTCACAGGACCACCAAAAAAAGATATGAAATATCTTTATAAGATACTAGCACTGAACAATAAGAGAATGAAATTAAGAAAAAAATTCCATCATGACAGCATCAAAAAGGATAAAACACTTAGCAATATATCTAACAAAAAATTAAGACAATACCTAGTAAAATCCCAGAAGGCTTTTTTTAAGAAATTGAAAGCTTATTTTAAAATTTATTTGGAAATGCAAAGGCCTGAGAATAGCCAAAATAATTTTGAGGAAGATGGAGGACTTCATTACCTGATACTAAAACTTACTATGAAGTTAAAGTAATCAAGATAGTGATATTAGCACAAGAATAGGCATATATTTCAATGGAACAGAACTGAACCCAGAAATATAGTCTTACATTTATGATCATGGTCAATTTATTTTTGACGAAGATTCCCAAGATAATTCAATGAGGAAAAGATCATCTTTTCAACAAATGGGCTGGGCAACTGAATATTCACGTATCAAAAAACCAAACCAAAATAAAAAACATAGATCCTTACCTCATACCATAAATAAAAATTAATTCAAAATGGATCACAGGCCTGAATGAAAGAACTAAAACTATAAAATTTCTGAAACTTCCCAAAGCACGATCCATAAAATAACTGATGAACTGAACTTCATCAAAATGGAAAACTCTTAAGCTATGGGTAACATAACAAGTCACCACTAATTCAGTGGCTTACAACACTGCACATACTTATTATCTTAACAGTTCTGGAGGTCAGAAGTCTAAGATCAAAGTGTTGGCAGGGTTTTATTCCTTCTGGAGGCTTCAAGGGAGAATCCACTCCTTTACCTTTTCTACCTTCTTAGAGCCCACCTGTGTCACCAGCTCATGGCCCCTTCATCGATCTTTAAAGTGTATCCCTCCAACCTCTGGTTCATTATCTTTTTTTTTTTTTACTTTGATACTTTTCCCTAAGGACCTTTTTTCCTCCAGTTTTATTGAAATATAATTGATATATATCACTGTATAAGTTTAAAGTGTACAGCATAATCGTTTGACTTACATATATTAGGAAATAATTACCATAGTAACTTTAGTTAGCATCCATCATCTCATATAAAATAGAGAAAAAAACTTTCTTCCTTGTGATGAGAACTCTTAAATTTTACTCTCTTAACAACTTTCACATAGATCATACAGCAGCGTTAACTATAGTTATATTGTACATCACATCCCTAGTACTTATAACAAGAAGTTTTTGCCTTTTGACCACCTTCCTCCAATTCCCTCTCCCACCACTCCCTGCCTCTGGTAACCACAAATCTGATCTCTTTTTCTGTGAGTTTTTTTTTTTTAAGATTCCACATGTGACTGAGATTACACAGTATTGTATTTCTCATTCTCTGCCTGAATAGAGACTTCTTTGATTACAGTGGGCCCACCTGGTTAATCCAGGATAACTGCCCTATCTCAAGGTGCTTAACTTAATCATGACTGCAAAGTCTTTTTTTACAATGTAAGGTAATATATTCACAAGTTCTAGAAATTAGGACATGGATATCTTTGGAGGGGGCCATAATTCTCTCCACCACAGACAACATTAAGAAAAGACAAACTACAGTTTGCAAATTGTATACCTGATAAAGAACTTGTATTCAGATTACATAGAGAACTCTTAACCAGTGAGAAGACAGACAACTCATTTTAAAAATGGGCAAAAGGGCTTCCCCGGTGGCACAGTGGTTGAGAATCCGCCTGCCAATGCAGGGGACACGGGTTCGATCCCTGGCCTGGGAGATCCCACATGCTGCAGAGCAACTAAGCTCATGTGCCACAACTACTGAGCCTGTGCTCTAGAGCCCGTGAGCCACAACTACTGAGCCCGCGTGCCGCAACTACTGAAGCCCGCATGCCTAGAGCCCGTGCTCCACAATGAGGGAAGCCACTGCAATGAGAAGCCCGCGCTCCGCAACGAAGAGTAGCCCCTGCTTGCCGCAACTAGAGAAAGCTCACGTGCAGCAACGAAGACCCAACGCAGCCAAAAATAAATAAATAAAATTTAAAAAATAATAAATAAAATAAATAAAAATGGGCGAAAAATCGGGACATTTCACCAGTGAATATATACAAATGGCTAACAAGCACACAAAAAGATCCTTAGCATCATTAGTCATTAGGGAAATGAAAATTAAAACCATAATGAAATACTATTTCATATCCACTAGAATGACTATTAAAAAAATAAGGACAATACCAAGTGTTGGTGAGGATGCTGAGAAACTGGAATCTTTATACGTTGCTGGTCGGAATATAACATGGTATAGCCATGATGGAAACAATGTGACAGTTTCTTAAAAGTCAAACATAAACTTACCATAAGACTCATTAATTCCACTCCTAGGAATCTACCCAAGATAAATGAAATTATATATATACACAAATATATGTGCATAAATGTTGATAGCAGCATTATTCATAATAGCTGAAAAGTGGACACAAGCTAAATATCCATCAACAAGTGACTGGATAAACAAAATGTGGCATATCTATCTAATAGAATACAATTCTCAATAAGAATGAATGAACTACTGATGCTACAAAATGGATGCTCAAAAACATGCTAAAGAAGATACAGAAGGATATATTTTATTAATTCATTTACAAAATGTCTAGAATATTCTTAGAGGTGTATAAATCAGATCAAATGCTCCCTAGGCCTGGGTGTGAGAATGGGAATTAACTGCAAATGGGCACAAGGAAACTTTCCGGGGAGAAGGAAATGCTTTAAAACTGGACTGCACCAATAGCTTCACAATCTATATATTTACTACAAGTCATTAAATTATACACTTACAATGTGCTAATTTTATGGGATGTAAATTATACCCCAAGAATGGTATTAAAAAGGAATGTGTTTTCCGCAATAGTTGGGCATAATATTCTGTAAGTATCAACTACATCAAGTTGGTTGATAGTGTTGTTTTGACAACTTTCTTATGATTATTTAAGAAGAATATTTTAAGAATCTCCAATTATTATTTTTGTTTTTTCTATTTTTCCCTTCATTATGCCAGTTTCTGCCTTATAAATTACAATGCTCTGTTTTTAGGTATATAAATATTCATTGTTATAACTTCCTGGTGAATTGCTCATTTTCCAATATGCAATGTTCATCTTTATATCTGGTACTACTTTGTCCTGCTGTCTACTTTGTCTGATATTAATATAGACTTTTCACCTTCCTATGCTTTATGTTTGCATTGTATATTTTTTCATCATTTTATTTTTAACTATCCTTGTTTTTATATTCAAATGTGTCTCTTATAGACAACATATAGATGTATCTTCCTTTTTTATTCAGTCTGACAATCTCTATCTTTTAAGTGGGCGTTTGGTCCATTTACATTTATTGTAATAATTTATATGAGTGAGTTTACATCTAACATTTTGCTATTTGTTTTCCATTCATTCCTCCTATTTTAATCTCTGTTGTTGATTTTTCCCACCTTTGTTTCTATTAACCAAAATTTTTTTTTTTTTTTTTTTGCAGTACGCGGGCCTCTCACTGTTGTGGCCTCTCCCGTTGCGGAGCACAGGCTCCGGATGCGCAGGCTCAGCGGCCATGGCTCACGGGCTTAGCCGCTCTGCGGCATGTGGGATCTTCCTGGACCAGGGCACAAACCCATGTCCCCTGCATCGGCAGGCGGACTCTCAACCACTGCGCCACCAGGGAAGCCCCCTAAATATTTTTTAAGAGTTTCATTTTATGTTCTCTATTAAATTCTTACCTATACCTTTTCTCATTTTTTTTAGTGGTTACTTTAGGGCTAAGAATATGAATCCTCAATGGGTCCATACGGGGTCAATACTGTAACTGTTTGCTCTTCAAATCTGACACTACAAACTTTCTCTCCCATCTCACATCACACCTGACACTATTCATTTCATTCTTTCCATTTTCTGCTTCCTACTTCATAACCATACAACAGTATAATTCCATTCACCTGGCCTTGTCTTTTGTGCAATTGTTGTTTTAAAGAAAATTACAAGAAAAAGCATAGAATTTTACGTTTACCCAGCTATTTACTGTTTCCAGTGTTCTTCTTTCCTTTTCATAGATGTAAATTTTTATCTGGGATCATCTCCCATCAGCTAAATGACATCTGTTAGTGCGTTTGCAGTTCTGCTGGCACCATATTCTCTGAGCTTTCATGTGTCTCATTATGCCTTTTTTTCACCCTCGTTTATGAAGTATATTTTCACTGAGTATGAATTGACAGTTTCAGTCTTTTCCTTTTGGTACTTTATAAAAATGTCTTCTCATTGTCTTCTGGCCTTTACTGCATCTTCACATAAGTATTCATAATTCATATGACTGTTCTTCTGTATGCAATATATCTGTTTTCCTTTGATGACTTTCAAGATTTCCTCTTAATCTTTGGATTTCAGCACTTGGACTATTATTAATTTAGGGATGATTCTTTTCATACTTAATCTGCGTGGCATTCACTGAACTTCTGGGATCTGTGAGGTGGTGTTTTACATCAATCTGAGAAGTTTGTGACCCTTATTTCCTTAAGTAGTTTTTCTTCCCTTTTCTCACTCTCTTTTCCTTCTTGGATTCCAATTATAAGTATGTTAACATTGTATCACAGATGCTTGAGGTTCTGTTAATTTTTCTTTTATCTTTTGACTTCTCATTCTTCAGTTTGGTTAATTTCTCTTTATCTAAGTTCACAGACTCTTTTATCCTACTTCTCCAATCTGATGCTAAGCTGATCTAGTAAAATATCATTTCTGTATTATATTTTTCATTTCTAGAGTTTCTATTAATTTTTAAAATATTTTTGCCTTTCCCTGATCAGCTCAAGTATTAAGATAATATTTTCATTTAGTTCTTTGACATATTTTCATTTGATTCCCTGAATGAGGTCCACTGCCTAAAAGCAGTCATCTTATTTGTTTTGTGCAGCTTTATAGTTGTTTATGGTGTATGGGTTAGTCTGGTAAGTTATTTCATTATGGCTGGAAGCAAAAGTACTGACAAATTCTTCTTATATTTTTGTACGTGAAAAATAAAGCAAAGTTTCATCTATAGAGACTGGCATTGCAACGATCCTAATCATATCTTTTCTAGAAACTATGATACTAGTCAGCAACCAGTCACTTTATGCAGAGAATATAAACTTCAGGAATATTCTCTGAAGAAAACTGGACACAAAATTAGTTCTAACAAATGCTATCAGCAACCAAGGAAAACAGAGTGAGAGAAAATGAAGCTGAGCCACGATTTTCTTCAAGCAAGTACAGTTACAAATATGTAGACTCCTGATAAGCACAAAATAGGTTATGAATGAAAATTTTTATGATGATGGTGTTGGCATTTATGATTGTACAAAACTATCCCATGTGATACTGTTACTAGGACTCCTGAATGACAGTTTACAAAATGTATTATATGGTGTACGTGAAAATGCTAACCAAACAATTAAATGCAAATGTTGCACCAAAAATGACACTCATTTCCAATAACATTCTTTTATATTTTGCAAAGACCTTTGTACAAGGTTCGTTCTCCTGAAAGTTTTGTCTTTCATCATGCATGACACAACACTCATGAGGATGGATTCAACATGTGAAAAAGCACATACACAAATAATCACATTGCACCTTGTACTTTAGACTCAACATTTCCCATAAAAAGTGGCTCAGAAAAATGTCCATCTCCCTGAATACTGTCTAGTTCCAAAGAGTTGGCTAAAATATATTTTAAATGGGGTTTGTTATTCTTATAAGTCCATTCTGTTTGTTGTATAAACACATACAAAATAATTTTTCACCACTTATAAATTTTGGCAAATTATAACCATAAACTAAATAGGATTAAGTATATTAATTATGCTGATTTAAAAAGAGTCCAAAATACATGCTGTGGCTCAACAAAAAGGAAGGAAATTGGCGAAAAGGACACCCTTTCCTATTAGAATATTATATTCTTGAGATAAAGAACACTTGTGGTATTATCTGTTAAGACAAAACAAAACAACTAAGTTTTATATTATTTAAGTTTTGTCTTACAAAGCTCAGGACGTTCACTTTTAGAGGCATGTAAAGCTGAAGACTTAAGAGTTGTTTGAAGCAGTATTGGATATACTTGACCACATCTGTGAGTTGAAGTGTGTGCTTCTATTACCCTCACTGTTTGCAAACACTCATGACTAACTTCAAAAGACTCCAAAAAATGCTATGTATGTTCAACTATTCTTACTGCACCCTAAATTTCTCTTATGAACAAACGGGTGTGCCAGGTAACTTAGATCTGCAGAAAAGACAGAGTGGCAACAACGACATGAATAATGTTGGAACCAGAAACACACACACACACAAATCAAGTAAATTAGGTTCAATCATTCATGTTTCTAATAGATACCTGGACGTTTAACTTCATGTTTCACTTCAGTTTTGAAGATCACAAGATATAGATTATAATTATTTGGGTAGAGTAGAGATCTTAGGTAGTTATATAAAATTCAAGATTAAACAAAAGCAGAAATACAATGGGAGTTTTTACCTTCAACCATTTAGATCAGGGGTTGGCAGGCTTGTGGACCAAACCCTCTGCCTGTTTTTGTGACTAAAGTTTTATTGACACATAGCCATGCCTTTCACTGACATGTTGCCCATGGCTGCTTCAGCACCACAATAGCAGAGCAAGCAGCTGTGATACCCCAAAATACTACCTGCACTTCACAGGAAAAATTGATGACACCAGATTTAAGTAACTGCCTAAATTTTTCAATTCATTCAATTTCTTAACAGAACATTACAACCTACTGACATTTTAAAGACTTGAGAATATGCATACACCAGTCTAAGCAGAAGAGAAATCCAGCTTCGGTTAGAAGGATGGATGTACAAACTCTTCTCTTGCTTTATAAAGAATTAAATAAAATTTTATAGGATTTAAAAAAAAAGTCTGTATCATATTTGAGTCTAAATGAAAAGTTTAAAAACACTTATTTATATAGACATATATATAATCATGCCAATTTTCCTTCCAAGTTTTATTTAGAGCGTATTTACTATTTCTGGACTTCTGGTTCTCAAAATCTGAATTACAGCACCATGATTTTGAAAGTTAGAAAGATCGCAGTTGCTGGCACTGACTTCATGAAGCAGACGGGACCTGCTACTCACCTGGGGGTGTGTAGGCGTCCATCGAGGTCTGCACAACCAAGGACCTGCGTTTGGAAGGCATAGGCACTGCCATCTTCCTTTCTTTGTGTTTAGCGAGCGCAGCCTGGACAGCTTCTGTATGGACGTCTGAAACAAAGCGAGAGCTAAATCACTCCATTGTTCAGGGACAGCCCGAAGGCCCCAAGCTTTTCTGCTTTCTTTCTGGTCCTGTGAAAGAGTTTATCATCCTACAGAAACTGTCACAAATGGATGAGTGGGGAAGGAAGGAAAATAAGTGTAAACCTGCTAGTTTGAAAGCTCCAGGAAAAAGGCATTCAAATTCATTCAGACTTTTAACTGTTCATTTTATTACCCTAGATCTGTATAAATAATCAGATACGGGATGTAAATCGCTGTGATTTTTCTTTTCTTAGAGTGAAAGGACATGGATCTTCAGATATTTCTTCACAGGTCACATTTTCAAGCTTCTTAATTCATTTCAATGTTCTGTTAAGGTAAGTATGTACACCTTACAGGCTGTACGGTAATGATCTTAGCTAACACTTTCCAAATATCAGTTATGGGGCAGTCACTATGTTAGGTATTTTGTGTGTATGAACCCATTATGTTAACTCCACAAACGATATTTTACTGCAGATTTTGTAAGGTGGTGTCCTCAGGGCTTGGCGTGGAGAATCAGGTGGACAAGGTATTGTGTCTCATGCAGCTCACTTTCTAAAGGGTTAAAGACAGACAACAGACAATCAAAGGGGGTAAGAATGAAAATAAGATAAAAAGATTGAGTACCTACTTAACTGTGAAGCCAGGGAAGAGCTCTCTTACTGTAAAATCTGAATAGTAAGATGAGAATCTCCAAGACAGAGGGAAAAGCCAGCTCAAAGGCCCTGCACTGTGAATAAGGATGGTGCTGGCACAATGCACACAACACCAGCAAAGGGACTCACCAGGATGAGGGCTTTACAGGAGTGGTACAGAGCTTGGCTACCATTCTAACTTTGACAGGGAAGCATGGGGGAAGAAGGGTGAGCATGGATGACATGATCTGATTCCGTTTTGGAGGGCTCATTCTGGATGTTGTGAAGGAGACTGCAGGAGAATCAGAGTAGGAGCCAGGAAACCAGTTAGAAGTCAGGAAACCAGTTAGAAGTCTGCAGTCAGGATACTACTACACCCACGATCTTCTACACGCTCTGTGGAGGAGCCACTCTTATTATTCCCATTTCACAAATGAGAAAGCAAAGGTATGAAGCTCCCCCAGTGTCATGTAACTGGTGAGTAGCATTGACAGGGTTTGAACCCAGGTGTGAGTAGCTCCAGAGCCCACACCCTTCACCACTAACCACCCTATTCTCTAGCTGTTCCTAGGAAAACTCCACCCTGTTAACATTTTAGAGTGGGGGTAAATATAGGCCAGCCCTTGGGCCAGATGCAGCCTGCAGTCTCTTTGTAATAACGTTCACTGGAACAGAGACACACTCATTTATATGTGTATTGTCTATGGCTGCTTCCATACTATAAAAGCATGGCTGAGCAGTTGTGACAGAGACCATAATGGCTAAAAATATTTTCTATCTGGCCCTTTACAGAAAATATCTGCCAATACTTGTTTTAGAGCATATCACATACCAAACACAATGAATTTATTTATTATTTTACTTTGTTCAGATTGTGTATGCACAGCTCTTTTCTCCTCAACTAGACTCAAAGTACTTTAAGACAAAAACCTACTTTCTGGTCATTCTTTTTCTTAAACTCCTAGATTAAAAACTGATGACTGAATGACTTGTATTCACATTACTGAATAAAACTAAAGGGCTCATCAATGAGGTGAGAGTACATTGATTCTCCACATATCAAACACTTTGTTTGATATATTTCTCCTTTTGAACTTTTTGGATGTAATTTCAAATTTACAGAAAATCTGCGAGAATAGTACAGAACTCCCGTATAACTTTTACCCAAACTCACCACTTACATTTGACCCCATTGCTTTCTTTATGTAAGTATGTTTTTTCCTAATCATTTGAAAGTAAAATGCAGGTACCATGTTCCTCTATACCTAAATATTTCAAAGTATTTCCTAAAAACAGAGATATTCTCTTACATAATGTAAATTCTCAAAATCAGGAAGTTTAACAATGATATACTATTACCTAATTCAAAGTCCATGTTCAAATAGTGCCAATTATCCCAGTAACTTCCTTTGCAGTTATTTTGTCTTCCTAGTCTATGATCCAGTCCAGGACCACGGATGCATGCATTTATCAGATTTTCTTTGCCCTCCTAGACCTGGACCAGTTTCCCAGCTTCTGCCTCTCGTGAAACCGGCCATTTTAAAGAATACAAGCCAGTTATCTTGCAGATTGTCTTCAACTTGGATTTTCTGATGTTTCCTCATGATTAGATTCAGACCATGCATTTCAGTGGGGGTTCCACAGAAGTCTGTCCTCTACTGATGGTGTTAACTTTGGTCCTTGGTTAAGATGGTGCCCATCAACTTCTTCCAAAGTAAAGATGTTACTTTTTCCACTATGTAAGATTCTGTTTAAATTTCAAAGAAACTGCCAAAGTGATTATAATATTTCACATCCACATCACCAATATATGAGATTCTAGTCCTGCCACCAGCACTTGGTACAATCTTTTCTACAGTAGCTGTTCTCATGGTTGTGAAGTAGAATCATGAAGTTAAATTTACATTTACCTGATGGCTTATGTTGAGCACCTTTCCTGGACTTCTTGGACATTTGCATATCATCTCTTGTGAAGTATATGTCCAAGTTTTTGAGCTGCCTTTTTATTACTGATTTATACTAGTTCTTTATATATTATGGATACAAGCTTTTTTTTTTTAAGATATATGTTTGAAAATACTCATCCCAAGTCTATGGCTCAACTTTCAAACCCTTAATAGTGTGCTTGATGAGGAGAAATTTTTCATTTTCATGAGATTCATTTTGTTATCTTTTCCTCTCTAGCTAGTGCTTTTTGAATCCTGCCTATAAATTTCTACCTACCCCAAGGTTCAAAAAATACACTCCTTTGTTTTCTTTGGGAAGCTTTATACTTTTACCTTTTACTTTTAGGTCTAGGTACCATCTCAAGTTAATTTTTCTAAGTAGTGGAAGTGGAGGTTGGTGTTCACATTTTCCCACATGCTTACCTAATTTTTCAAGTACCATTTGTTGTAAAGATTTTCCTTTCCTTATTAAATCGCCCTAGCTCCTTTGTCAAGTGTCACCTGACCATGTGTGTACGGGTATAATTTTGAACTCTCCATCTGGTAGAGTAAATCCATTTGTCTATCCCTCTGCTAGTTCTATACTATGTTGATTCATTATATATTTTTTTCAGTTAGAGTATTTATAAAACAACATATAAGATTCACCCTCCCAACAATTTTCAGGTGGTCAGCACAATACTGTCAACCACATGTACGTTATTGTGCCACAGACCCCAGAAGTCCCCATCCATCCTGCATGACTGAAGCTCTACACCCACCTAACAGCAACTCACCACCTGCCTGCCCCCAATCCTGAGCAACCACCATTCTACTTTCTGTTTCTATGAGTTTACTATTTTAGATCCCTCATATAAGTGGAATCACACAGTATTTGTCTTTCTGTGACTGGCTTATTTCTCACAGCAAAATGTCCTCAAGAATATGCTGTAGAATATGTCGTAATTTCCTTTCCTTTTAAGGCTCAGCAGTATTCCACTATATATACACACCATATTTTCTTTATCCATTCATCCACCGATGGATTTAAGTTGCTCTGACCTCCTGGCTAATGTGAATAATGCTGCTATGACTATTGGTGTGGCAATATCTGCTCGCATCCCTGCTTTAATATTTTGGATATATATCCAAATAGAATTCATAAATCATATGGTGGTTCTATTTTTTATTTTTTGAGGAAGCTCCATACTGTTTTCCATAGCTGCTGCACCATTTTACATTCCTACCAACAGTGCACAAGGGTTCCAATCTATCTACATACTCACCAACATTTGTTTTCTGTTTAAGAAAAATTTTTATAATAGCCATCCTAATGGGTGTGAGTGGTATCCCACTGTGGTTCTGAGTTGCATTTTCCTGATAATTAGTAATGTTGAACATCTTTTAATGGACTTATAGGCCATTTGTGCATCTTCCTTGGAGAAATGTCTATTAAAGTTTTTTGCTGATTATTAAATTCGGTTATTTAATGTTACTGAGTTGTAGGAGTTATTTATATATTCTGGATATTAACCCATGATCAGATGTATACAAGAGGATATGTTCTTCAATTTCATAGGTTGCCTTTTCCCTCTATTGTTTCTTTACTGCAAAGAAGTTTTAAGTATGATGTAGTCTCACTTGTCTAATTTTGCTTTTGCTGCCTGTGCTTTTGGTGTCATATTCAATAAATCACTGCCAAATCCAATGTCATGAAGCTTTCCCCCTTTGTTTTCTTCTAAGAATTCTACAGTGTCAGGTCTTACATTTAGGTCTATAATCTATTTTGAGTTAATTTTTGTATATGGTGTAAGATAATGGTCCAACCTCTTTCTTTTGCAAAACAAAAGCCAATTTTCCCAACACTGTTAGTTGAAGAGACTATCCTTTCCCCACTGTGCAGCTCTGGCAGCCTTGTCCAAGATCATCTGACCATATACACAGAGTGTATTTCTGGGCTTTCTATGCTTTTCCATTATTCTACATGCCTGCCTTTATGCCTGTACCACAGGGTTTTGATTACTGTACCTTTGTAATTTATATTGAAATCAGGAATTGTGAGGCCTCCATTTTGTGGTTCTTTCTCAAGATCGTTTTGCTTATCTGAGGTCCTTTGAGATTCCATATGAATTTTAGAATTTTTTCATTTCTGCAAAAAATGTCATTGGGGTATTGATAAGGAAGATTATTGTAGTTTTATCATAAATTTTGATATTAGGTAGTGCAAGTCCTCCGACTTTGTTCTTTTCAAGTTTGTTCTGGCTATCCAGATTTGATCTCATTTTCATGGAAATTTTAGAAACACTCTGTCAATTTCTACAAAAACTCTGTTGGGATTTTGATTAGATTCATGTTAAATCTATAAATCAATGTAGAGAGACTATATTAATATTGAGTCTTCCAATCCATGAACACACGGTGGATCTCTCCATTTTTTTTCTCCTTTAATTTCTACCAACAATGTTCTGTAACTTTCACTGAGGAAGTCTTCCTAAATGCTGGATGTTACTGATGTTATTATAAAAAGCATTGTTTTTTTATTTCACTTACAATTTTTGTTGCTAGTGTATACAATTAGTTTTTAGATACTGAATTTCTCCCTTCCGCCCTTGCAAAATTCACATTATTTCTACTAGTTTTGTAAATTTCTTAAAATGTTCAAAATAAACCATCATGGTGTCTGTAAATATAGTTTTACCCCTTCCTTTTCAGTTCAGTGAACTACACAAAAATATTGAGTAGTCATGTAAGGGTGACAAAATTACAATGTATTGTTTTTTGTCCATTCTTTTAGATATATGCAAGGTTTTTTGCCTTGAGCATAAATTACTTTTGCAATCAGATAAGAGTTATATTTTTGACATAAAACAATCATTTTAGAAAATATGAATAGATTAGAAAGGTACATTTTAAAGAAGTGTGGATTTTTTCCCACATTTAAAAAAATTGCTAAAACCAAACACAAGTGTGCTAAATTTTTTTCACAAAATTGAAAGAAAATAGTAAAACAAGAATATTTTCAATCACAAAGACACTCACATGCCCAAACTAGGAGCCACTCCTGGCCTATGCCCCAGAAGGTAAAGAGTTTACCCACAGTTGGCCATGAGTCAGAAATAAGTGCTTGTTGCTGTTAAGTCACTAAGATGTTGGATAGCTTACTGTACAGCAAAATTGAACAATACATAAACTGATGAAGTAACTAATTCTTTTCAAAAGCCAACTCTGTGTCTTATTTTAACTGCAAAACAATGGCATAAGAAACATTTAAAACATCTATAAATAGCACCCTGAAGGGTCCATAACACAACATGATGAATAACGATGGTAGGTGGAATACCAGGATGATCCTCCCCAAACAGCAGTGCTGGCGTGATCACTGAAGACCCCTAGAGACCATGCTCACCCAGTCAAAACAAGGCAAAGATACGGAAAGAGGTGTGCGGCCCTGAAGTTGAAGAGCTGCCTCTGGGGTGCACAGTGTAATTAGGGCAAAAAGCATTCACGGCAATGTTGAATGAAATGTTAGGATCAGAATTACCTCCACATGGTAAGCTTTTCAGGGCTTAATACTCCCCACTCCCAACCCAAATATCCAAACCAAAAAAGGACCACTAACATCTCAGGAGAGTGACTAGATGGAGAGACCTTTTTGGAAAGATGTTTCGAAATATGATGATTAGTCAGGGGAGAAAACCAACCCATGTCACCGTGCGACTCTCCTGGTTGTTCTAACTTGGCTTCTCCCTTCCATCCTCAACAAGGCTGGGAGCTCTCCTAGTTCCCCCTGTTGCCAGTTGTACGTGTCTAACAGCTGCAGGATGAGAGGAGAGAGTAAGACTGGACCACACGGCAAAGGGGACACAATGAAGTCTACCTTCTGTGAGAACCAACATGTGTCATCGGGTGCCATGGGGAGGCCCCTTGGCAGTTCCAAGCGCCCTGGATTCCAGGAAGGGGCGTCTGGATCAACAGTTAAGAAGACTGGAAAAGGGGTATTAGCTGAGAATACGTTCATAGCTCTTAGCCTAAAACCCAGATCAATCCTACAAGACCTCACGAAACTAAAAACTTTTAGGAAAACGTGGATAAGCAGGTTGCTACACAGCAAATCTTCCCTTGAAAGCTCAGCATCATTGCACGGGACGCATCCACGAGTGACATCAGTAGCTCTGATGCAGGAACCACGAAGGCATTTGATTAAGTGTCACAGAACCTTAATTACAAGCGTCTTGGATGCAATTCTTACACAGCCATGTGAATTAGGAACTAGATGAAAGCTGAGGAAGGGAAATAATAAGAAGTGGAGTCTCCCACTCATTTGAGGTGCTGGGCAGGGAGACAGAACAGTCGAGCTCCCGGCCACACAACGCGTCAACAAGAGCTGCTGATCATTATGAGCCCTGAGTTCCAGGGAAGGTCTGAAGCACAAATGGACCGAAAAAGATTAAACTAAATACCAGGAGGAAACAATACGGCTCAAGAGCTGTACATTTAGTTTTACAGGAAAGGGAACTGCTATTTTCTAGTATTTCTAACGTCAATGGAGACAAGTACCAAAAAGCGGTCAAAGACATCCCACACTTCCCATGAAGGGGCTGGGAAGTGGCAGACTGCAAGTCCATGGACACAGAACATGATTTTAGTTTGGGATTCCACGGTGGCATTGATGTTACCAAAGCACAGAGGAAAGAAGCCAGTCTGATCAAGAAGCACTGAATTAGGCAGGGCAAACATGGCAAGGGTGTAGGAAAAAGGGCAGAGATTTGAAAGCTTTCATAGCATAATGAAAGGCACCGTGCTACCCGGAAACCAAACGTGACCTCCGCCCTCCAGGGCAGGGGTGTCTCACAGAGCTATCCCTACAGAGCTGTACAGGGCACGCTGGGTGAACTGCTGGCTGGTGCACAGTGCAGGGGCTGCAGAAGCCAGCAACACGCAAGAACCAAGAACCACTCCTGTTGAAAGGCCTCCACCTCCTCTGCTAACAGCTGCACATCAAGTCAGCTGACAAAGACAATGCAAGGGCCTAGATCCATTCTTTCCTGAGAAGGCAATGAAGGTGGATGCAGGTCTGAGAGGCGATAAATTGATTATGCCACATTTGAAAATAGGAAGCAAAACTAAGTAAAATCCTCTCATCCGCCCTTCCTTCCTCTGTGGCAGCATTCACAGCTTATTCAGCCTAGGTCTTTCATTCAAACATTCTCAAAGTATCCATCTATTCAGAGAAAGGAGATATTTAAGGTCAGCTTCACGTGGCATGGAATAAACAGATCACTCTGGCTAGTAAAGAATTTTTTGGGTACTTACATTTATAGTAAGACAAATTGACATGCTAATAAGATGTACTTCTTCAGCAGAGTTTCAAAAATAGTGAAAATGGTAATATAAAATACGCCCATAGTTCTAGGCAAACGCAAGAATACTGAAGTGAGAGTCCAAGCTTTGGAATCAGAATGCTGGTTCTGCCACTTACTAACTGTAAAATACTGAATAAAATTTTAAATCCTTCTAGGCCTCACTTTGATCATCTGTAAAATGGAAACAAAAATAATAGAGTTGCTGTGAGAATTACGTAAGTTAAAATATACAAAGCAAGCCACTAGGTACCTGTCACCTAGCAGCACTCATTAATGACAGCTGTTTTTATTAATATTTTGAAGCAATGGTTTGGTACAGTGGGTTTGATCAACTGAAAAGGCCCAAGGAATCAGCATTGATAGTCTGTCTTGGAGTGACACCACCACAACAATGGTGTTCTTGCCAGGCACACATCACAGACCATGGGGTAAACCTACGAATTATACTCAGCACAAAAGGAAGGAAGACAGGCACTAAATGCTGATGCCTCTGAGCATGGGCTCCCATTGCTGCAGCCTCGGGTCTGCAGCTCAGAGGGCAACCCCAGAGGGCAACCCCAGAGGGCATGCACTCGGTCGAAGGTTCTTACTCTTCACAAGACTTCCATATTTTTGACCCCTGCATCAACAGTCTCAACAAGGTCTTCGAACAGATACAAGTTTCTTAATATCCTGAACAGAAGCTCTATTTTCCTTTTGGTTTCTTCAAAACAGACTGTACTTTCATTTGCTCAGTAAGAAACTACTATCCTGCAACACAGTAAGCAGTGGGATATTTGAAGAATAAATTATAAATAACTAGACACCTTTACCCCCCTCAGAGGAAGGGCGTATCTCTGTGTATCTATGGGTTTAAATCTTATTTATTTATTTATTTAACATCTTTATTGGAGTATACTTGCTTTACAGTGGTGTGTTAGTTTCTGCTTTATAACAAAGTGAATTAGCTATACATATACATATATCTCCATATCTCCTCCCTCTTGCGTCTCCCTCCCACCCTCCCTATCCCACCCCTCTAGGTGGTCACAAAGCACCGAGCTGATCTCCCTGTGCTATGCGGCGGCTTCCCACTAGCTATATATTTCACATTTGGTAGTATATATATGTGCATGCCACTCTCTCACTTTGTCCCAGCTTACCCTTCCCCCTCCCCGTGTCCTTAAGTCCATTCTTTACACCTGCGTCTTTATTCCTGTCCTGCCCCTAGGTTCTTCAGAACCATTCTTTTTTCTTTTTTTAGATTCCATATATATGTGTTAGCATATGGTATTTTTCTCTTTCTGACTTACTTCACTCTGTATGACAGACTCTAGGTCCATTCCCCTCACTACAAATAACTCAATTTCGTTTCTTTTTATGGCTGAGTAATATTCCATTGTATATATGTGCCACACCTTCTTTATCCATTCATCTGTCGATGGACACTTAGGTTGCTTCCATGTCCTGGCTATTGTAAATAGAGCTGCAGTGAACATTGTGGTACATGACTCTTTTTGAATTATGGTTTTCTCAGGGTATATGCCCAGTAGTGGGACTGCTGGGTCGTATGGTAGTTCTATTTTTAGTTTTTTAAGGAACCTCCATACTGTTCTCCATAGTGGCTGTACCAATTCACATTCCCACCAGCAGTGCAAGAGGGCTCCCTTTTCTCCACACCCTCTCCAGCATTTATTGTTTGTAGATTTTTTGATGATGGCCATGCTGACTGGTGTGAGGTGATACCTAATTGTAGTTTTGACTTGCATTTCTCTAATGATTAGTGATGTTGAGCATCCTTTCATGTGTTTGTTGGCAATCTGTATATCTTCTTTGGAGAAATGTCTATTTAGGTCTTCTGTCCATTTTGGGATTGGGTTGTTTTTTTGATATTGAGCTGCATGAGTTACTTGTATGTTTTGGAGATTAATCCTTTGTCAGTTGCTTCATTTGCAAATATTTTCTCTCATTTCTAAGGGTTGTCTTTTCGTCTTGTTTATGGTTTCCTTTGCTGTGCCAAAGGTTTTAAGTTTCATTAGGTCCCATTTGTTTATTTTTGTTTTTATTTCCATTTCTCTAGGAGGTGGGTCAAAAAGGATCTTGTTGTGATGTATGTCAGAGAGTGTTTGTTCTGCCTATGTTTTCCTCTAAGAGTTTTATAGTGTCTGGCCTTACATTTAGGTCTTCAATCCATTTTGAGTTTATTTTTGTGTATGGTGTTAGGGAGTGTTCTGATTTCATTCTTTTTTTTTTTTTTATTTCATTCTTTTACATGTAGCTGTCCAGTTCTCCCAGCACCACTTATTGAAGAGGCTGTCTTTTCTCCATATGGGTTTAAATCTTAAGAAAAACTGATGCTTGCCTGCCTCACTTCTCCCTCCTGAAGTCAAAAGCCATGACCCATTTTGCTCGTGCTGCTCTCAGAGCCCACATTATATCGATACAATTAACAGTAGGTATGTAGACAGAGAGGGGGATGCCCCTCCCACCCCGAAGGAAGGCAACAGCAAATCAACAGAAGAGAATGTTTTCTGTAAGGAAGCTTATTTGTTTCCAATAGTGTAACAACTGAGACCGAGATGCAAGCCAGACTGCTTGGGTTCACATCCCAGTCCCTCTGCAAGACTTCTGACACATTACTTAACCTATATGTGCCTCAATTTCCTCATGTGCAAAAAAATGAAGCAAGAAGAGTGCCTGCCCACTGGGGTGGCTACAAGGACTATGTGAGTCAGTTCATTACAAGACTCAGGGCAGAGTCTGGCTCGTGGTACTGAGAACACTATACTGTAGTCAGATCGTAACATGATGTGTCCAGTATTAATGTCTCCAGACTCTAAGCTGGAGAGAGAAGACAGGGAAGAAACAAGTGTGGGAGAAACTGAGCTTCTTGGATTCTGACTACTGCCACTCCCCAGCCCCACCACCAACCAGGGCCTGTCCAGGCTCAATTCCACCAGAGTTTCTTCTGTGGTCGTACTGTTTTTGTGCTTTGAGTAAAATATGCACATAGAAGTACAGTTGTGCTATCAAATTACCAATGGCATTGTTTACAGAACTAGAACATAAAAATCTTAAAATCTGTATGGAGACAAAAAAGACCCCAAATAGCCAAAGCAATCTTGAGGGAAAAAAAGAGCTGGAGGAATCAGACTTCCTGACTTCAGACTATAATACAAATCTACAGTAATCAAGACAATATGGTACTGGCACAAAAACAGAAATACAGATCAATGGAACAGGATAGAAAGCCCAGAGATAAACCCACGCACCTATGGCCAACTAATCTATGACAAGGGAGGCAAGGATATACTATGGAGAAAAGACAGTCTCTTCAATAAGTGGTGCTGGGAAAACTGGACAGATACATGTAAAAGAATGAAATTAAAACACTCCCTAACACCATACACAAAAATAAACTCAAAACGGATAAAAGACCTACATGTAAGACTGGACACTATAAAACTCTTAAAGGAAAACATAGGAAGAACACTCTTTGATGTAAATCGCAGCAAGATCTTTTTTGACCCACCTCCTAAAGTAATGGAAATAAAAACAAAAATAAACAAGCGGGACCTAATGAAACTTAAAGGCTTTTGCACAGCAAAAGAAACTATAAACAAGACGAAAAGACAACCCTCAGACTGGGAGAAAATATTTGCAAACAAATCTGTGGACAAAGGATTAATCTCCAAAATATATAAACAGCTCATGCAGCTCAGTATTAAAAAAAACAAACAACCCAATCCAAAAATGGGCAGAAGACCTAAATAGACATTTCTCCAAAGAAGACATACAGATGGCCAAGAGGCACATGAAAAGCTGCTCAACATCACTAATTATGAGAGAAATCAAAACTACAATGAGGTTATCACCTCAAACTGGTTAGAATGGGTATCATCAGAAAATCTACAAACAAATGCTGGAGAGGGTGTGGAGGAAAGGGAACCCTCTTGCACTGTTGGTGGGAATGTAAATTGATAGAGCCACTATGGAGGACAGTATGGTAGTTCCTTAAAAAACTAAAAATAGAATTACCATATAACCCAGCAATCCTACCACTGGGAATATACCCAGAGTAAACCATAATTCAAAAAGACACAAGCCCATTGTTCACTGCAGCACTATTTACAATAGCCGGGGCATGGAAGCAACCTAAATGCCCATCGACAGACGAATGGATAAACAAGATGTGGTACATATATACAATGGAATATTACTCAGCCATAAAAAGGAACAAAACTGGGTCCTTTGTAGAGACTTGGATGGACCTAGAGACTGTCATACAGAGTAAAGTAAGTCAGAAAGAGAAAAACAAATATCGTATATTAATGCATATATGTGGACTCTAGAAAAATGGTACAGGTGAACCGGTTTGCAAGGCAGCAATAGAGACACAGATGTAGAGAACAAACGTATGGACACCAAGGGTGGAAAGCGGTGGGGGGGTGGTGGTGGTGGGATGAATTGGGAGATTGGGATTGACATGTATACACTAATATGTATAAAACAGATAATAAGAAAAAATAATTGACTATCATGTACTTGACAATAAAAGCCAAGATTCTGAGAACAAAAAAGTTAAAGAGAACCTATATAAAATAGGTAAAGGATTAACTGATGCAGTCTTTTGGGAAAACACTATTTTCAGTAATAATTTGTTACTGTTTATAACAAAAGTGCAACTACTGATTAAAAAAAAAAGTACAGGGGCAGGGAGTGTGTAAAAATGGTGAGAAGAGCGGAGGCGACAAGAAAAGGAATGGTAGTTAAGAAAGCGTGTTTCCAGCGAGCACTGTCTTTGGTCAGAAGTGGAGCCAGGGCCACCATTTGGTTCCACCTACTTGCTGCTTCAGTTCCATTCCCTCCATTTCTCAGTCCTCAGGAAAAACATGTAGGTACATGACTGTACAGAGGGGCATGTACTGACCACTGCACTCATGTGTTCAATTATTCATTGAGCACCTACTGTGTACCTAGTCTCTGCTCTCAAAGAAGGCTGTTTGGGGATGGAGACCAGTACACCAACCAGACAGGAGGATGGGATGGATACGACATGTGAAGAGTGTGGGACCTAAGAATGCAGAAGATGGGCATCTGGCCCAGGCTGCCAGGAGAGGCCTGGGCAGGAAGTGACATGCAGAGAGGACCTAGAAGAACAGTGGGTACTCAAGCCTGTCCAATCAACAAGGACGTGTGACAGAGATTCATCTGCACAGCAACTGACCTTGCTTGTTCCTTAAACCCTTTCACTGGTTCCTGGCCCTCCTGAGTCACGTCAGATGCAGAGGCTCTCTCAGGACACGTACACAGGTCCCATGCACTTCCTCAACCAGTGCTCTTCCTCTCTCTCTCTTTACATTGAGGCTATACAGACACTCCACCTCTTGCACTCCACTCCACCTGCTGGGTCTTTGGCCTTCAGAACTGTTTCCAATGAAGAATGAAGAATGTCGCTCTTCAACAACTGAGTGAATGCGGATTGGTGCCTTTGCTGTGCCAGGCTCTGCTCTAGGTATAAATTATCTTCATTTTTTTTTTTCATCATAAACTCAGCCTATTTTTAACCACCACCTTTAACTAATGCTTTTGTCCTTAATGGGCAATAAGGGGGATAAAATTTTATAACAGCTACAAACTAAGTACACAGGAAGCACACCAAAATTTAATTAGAAAAACAAAGGCAATGACTCTTCACCATGAAACAAGCTAGTGAGACACTCTTGAAACATGTGATAGAGAAATTACATGAGTTAAACAAAAAGCGTTTAGAGCAGTGTCTGGTTCAAAGGAAGTGCTGGATAAATGCTGACTGCTGCTAGGATCACGGCTGTTGAGGTTTCACTATGCATCTTGGAGGAGGCCACAGTTAAGTACCAGCGTGCTAGCTATTGCTACTATTATGCATTTTCTAGAACTTCATACAAATGTATTGTAACATCAGTCTCTTATGCCAGGCTTCCTTCTATCGGTACGATGCTTTGAGATTCACCCATGGCACCTCTGCAGTTCTTTATTGCATCTTGCCTGTTCTTAGCTCTTGCTCTTCCACATAAATTCTACAATCAGTTTAAGTCCCACAGAGGACCCTGTGGGGACTTTTATTAGAATTAAATATAAATTAAGAGAGCTGATATCTCTGCAGGATCCATTATCACAGGGTATCTATTCATTTTGGCATTAATGTCTTCCATATAAAGTTTCACAATTTTTACCATGGAAGTCTGGCCCATATTTTGTTTGATTTTTCATCAGGTTCCTCATAAAGTTTATTGCTACTGTACATAAAAACTTAAATTACATATTTACATGTTGCCAGTGTATAGAAATATTATTAATTTTTGTCTGTTCATATTATATCCAGACATTATGCTAAATCCTTATTATTTCTAGCAATTAATCTATAGATTAGTTGGGGGTTTCTCTGTAGATAAAGTCCTGTAGTTTTCCTTTCTCATCACTGTCCTTTTCCGTTACTGACACAGGCCTCTGTCCTAGAATGAACATGAACACAGAAGGCTTTTTTCTCTTTCCATTCTCTGAAATTGTTTGTTTAGAATCAAACTGGTTCATTTCTTGAACACTGGGTGTAACGTAATATAAAAACCTTCGGAGCCTGGTATATTTTTTGTGAGAAGATTTTTAGCTACTGTTTCCATTTATTTATTGGTCATAGGATTACTTAAGGTTTCCATTTTTTCTTAAGTTTTTAAACTAGGAATTTATCCATTTAATTAAGTTTTCAAATTTATCGTCACATGGTTATTCACAGTATTCCAATTATCTTTTTTCTTCTTGTGTATCTGTAGTAATGTCCCATTTTAAATTCCTTATATCATTTATTTCTGTCTTCTCTCTGCTTTATCATTCTCACTGGAGGTTTTTCAATGTTATTTGTATATTCTAAGAATCATCTTTGTTGAACTTCTAAATTTTATCATTGTCCTTTATTTCTTTTTTTAATTAACAGGCTTTATTTATTTATTTTTTTGCGGTACGTGGGCCTCTCACTGTTGTGGCCTCTCCCGTTGCGGAGCACAGGCTAAGGACGCGCAGGCTCAGCGGCCATGGCTCACGGGCCTAGCTGCTCCGCGGCATGTGGGATCTTCCTGGACCGGGGCACGAACCCGCGTCCCCTGCATCAGCAGGCGGACTCTCAACCACTGCGCCTCCAAGGAAGCCCTAACAGACTTTATTTTTCGCAGTTATGAACAAAGCTGCTATAAACATTTGCATGCAGGTTTTTGTACGGATATATTTTCAACTTATTTGGGTAAATACCAAAGAGTGTAACTGCTGGATCATATTGTAAGAGTATGTTTAGCTTTAAGAAACCACCAAGCTGTCTTCCTGAGTGGCTGCACCATTTTGCATTCTTGCTAACAATGAATAAGAGTTCCTGTTGCTCCACATCCTTGGCAGCATTTGGTTTTGCCAGCACTCTGGATTTTGGCCACTCTAACAGTAGTATCTTATTGTTTTAATTTGTGATTTCCTGATGATGTATGTTGAGTATATTTTCCTATGCTTACTTTTCATCTGTGTACCTTCTTTGGTGTGGTATCTACTTAGACCTTTTGCCCACTTCTTAACTGGTTGCTTGTTTTCTTACTCTTGACTTTAAGAGTTCTTTGTATATTTTGGATACCAGTCCTTTATCAGATATGTGCTTTGCAAAGCTTTTTCTCCTAATCTGTGGTTTGTTTCTCATTCTCTTAACTATGTCTTTTTTAGAGCAGAAGTTTCTAATTTTAATGAAGTTCAACTTACCAATATTTCTTCCATGGACTGCGCTTTTGATGTTGTATCAGAAAGTCATCACCAAACCCAAGGTAACCTATATTATCTTCCAGGAATTTTATAGCTTTTTGTTTTACATTTATGTCTATAATCCATTTTGAGTTAATTTTTGTGAAAGCTGTAAGATCTGTATCTAGGTTCATTTTTAACATGTCAAAGTCCAGTTGTTCCAGTGCTATGTGTTGAAAAGATTGTCACATATTGGTTAACTGTATTTATGTTGGTCTATTTCTGGGCTGTCTAAAATATGATCCATTGACCTACATGTCTTTTCTTTCACCAATACCTCACAGTCTTGACTATTACTAGTTTATAGCAGGTCTTGAAGTCAAGTGGTATCAGTCCTCTGACTTTGTTCTTCTATAACATGTTGGCTATTTTGGGTCTTTTACCTTTTCATATCAACTTTAAAATCAGTTTGTTGATATTCACAATATAATTTGCTGGGATTTTGGCGGGGATTGTCCTGAATTTATAGATCAAATTGGGAAGACCTGACATCTTGACAATATTGAGTCTTCCTACCCATTTATTTAGATCTTATGATTTATTTAATCACTTTTATAGTTTCCTTCATATAGGCTTTGCACATTTTTTAGAGCTCTACCTAAATATTTCATGTTTTTGGTGCTAATGTAAACAACATTGTTTTGGTTTTTTGTTTGGTTTTTTATTGAAGCATAGCTGATTTATAATATTGCATTAGTTTCCAGTATACAGCAAAGTGATTCAGATATATGTATGTGTGTATTCTTTTTCACATTCTTTTCCATTATGGTTTATTACAGAATATTGAATATAGTTCCTTGTGCTATACAGTAGGACCTTGTTGTTTATCCATTCTCTATATAATACTTTGCATCTGCTAATCTCAAATTCCCAATCCATCCCCCCCACCCCACCTCCCCCTGGGCAACCACAAATCTGCTCTCTATGTCTATTTCATAGGTAAGTTCATTTGTGTCCTATTTTAGATTCCACATATAAGTGATACCATATGGTATTTGTCTTTCTCTTTATGACTCTGCTTAGTATGATCATCTCTAGGTCCATCCATGTAGCTGCAAATGACATTATTTCTTTTTTTATAGCTGAGTAGTATTCCATTGTATATATACACATCTTCTTTATCCATTCATCTGCTGACGGACATTTAGGTTGTTTTCATGTCTTGGCTATTGTAAATAGTGCTGCTATGAACATAGGGGTGGTGCATGTATTCTTTTGAATTATAGTTTAATGACCTTGTGTTTTTAATTTCAAATTTCAATTGTTTATTGCTGATATATAAGGAAGTGGCTTTTAAAAAAATAAATTTATTTATTTTTGGCAGCACTGGGTCTTCGTTGCTGCGTGCCGGCTTTCTCTAGTTGCGGTGAGCAGGGGCTACCCTTCGTTGTGCATGGGCTTCTCATTGCATGGCTTCTCTTGTTGCAGAGCACAGCATCTAGGTGCACAGGCTTCAGTAGTTATGGCTCGCAGGCTCTAGAGCGCAGGCTCAGTAGTTGTGGCACACGGGTTTATTTGCTCCGTGGCATGTGGGATCTTCCTGGACCAGGGATCAAACCCGTGTCTCCTGCATTGGCAGGCGGTTTCTTAACCACTGCGCCACCAAAGAAGTCCCTAGAAAGTGGCTTTTTTAATATTAACCTTATATTCCACAACCTTGCTATAATCACTTATTAGTTCCAGATTTTTTCTTGATTCTTTGGGATTTTCTACATAGACAATCACATCACCCCCAGTATGTATACTTTTAATTTCCTTTACTTGTCCTATTGCATTAGCCAAGACTTTCAGTATAATGTTGAAAAGTAATGATGAGAGGGGACATCTTTGCCATGTTCTTGATCTTAGTGGGAAATCTCACCACTAAATATTATGTTAACTGTAGGTTTTTTTCATAGATGTTCTTTATCAAATTGAGGATATTCTCCCCTACTTCTAGTTCGCTGAGAATTTTTGTCAAAAATGGGTATTGGAGTTTGTGAAATGCTTTTTCTGCATCTATTGACAGGGTCATGTGGGTTTTTTTTCTTTAGCCTGTTGATACGATAGATTACATTAACTGATTTTCAAATGTTAAACCAGCCTTGCATACCTGGAATAAATCCCACTTGGATGTGTTGCATAATTATTTCCATCCATTACTGTATTTGACTTGCTAATATTTTGTTGAGGATTTTACATCTATGTTCATGAGAGGTACTAGTCTGTAGATTTTCTTTCTTGTAATGTCTTTGTTTAGTTTTGGTATTAGATTAATGCTTGCCACATAGAACAAATTAGGAAGTATTCCCTCTACTTTTATCTGCAGAAAGAGGATATAGAAAATAGGTATAATTTCTTCCATATATGTTTGGTAGGTTCACCAGTGAAACCATCTGGCCTGGTGTTTTGGAAGGTTAGAATTGTTTCAGTGTTTTTAGTAGACACAGGCCTGTTCAGATCACCTATTTCTTCTTGGGTAAGTTTTGGCCAATTGTGTCTTTCAAGGAATGGGTCATTTTCATCTAGGTTTTCAAATCTGTAGGCACAGAGTTGTTTGTAATACTCCCTTATTATCCTTTTATTGTCTATGGGATAAATAGTGATGGTCACTTTTTCATTTCTGATACTAGTAATTTGTGTGTTCTCTATTTTTTTCTTAAACTGGCTAGAAGATTATCAATTTTATTGATCTTTGCAAAGAACCAGATTTAGGCTTGATTTTTTCTATTGATTTCTCATTTTCAATTTCATTATTTCTCCTTTTATTTATTTCCTTCTTCTTTGGATTAACTTTGCTCCTTTTCTTAGTTTCCTAAGGTTGAAGCTTAGATTACTGTTTTTAGATCCTTCTTTTCTACTATACACATTCAAGGCTATACATATGCCTCTAAGCACTGCTTTTGCTACATCCCACAAATTGTGATCCCTGTATTTTCATTTTTTCAGTTCAAAATATTTTTAAAATTTTGCTTAGATTTCTTCTTTGACCCATGTGTTTTTTAGAAGTGTGCTATTTAATCTCCACGTATGTGCGGGTTTTCCAGCTACTTTTCTGTTACTGATTTCTAGTTTAATTCCACTGTGGTCTGAGAGCATACTTTGTTTGATTCCTACTGCTTTCACTGTTACAAGGTGTTTTATGGCCCCGAATGTGTTCTATCTTGGTGTATTTAGCTTGAGAGTGTGTATTCTGCTGTTGTTGGATGCAGTAATCTATAACTGTCAGTTAAATACAGTTGACTGATGTCCTTGCTGGATTTGTCAATTACTGACAGAGATGTTAAAGTCTCCCACTGTAACAGTGGATTTGTGCATTTATTCTTGCTGTTTTACTGGCTCTTGTCCCACGTGTTTCGATGTTTTGTTGTTGGGCAGGACATGTACACATTAAGGGTTGTTGTATCTTCTTAAAGAACTGACTCCTTTTTCATTACATAATGTTTCTCTTTATCTCTGATAACTTTCCTTGTTCTGAAGTTGGCACCACATGAAATTAATATAGCTACTCATGGTTTCAGATTAGTGTTAGTACTGTGTATCTGTCTCCATCCATGTCTTTATATTTAAAGGGGGTTTCCTGTAGACAACATATAGTGGGCTATGCTTTCGACCCACTGACAGCCTCCATCTTTTCATTGGTGCACTTAGACCACTTACATTCAAAGTGATTACTGATATATTTGGATTACTATTTACCCATGTTTGTTACTGTTTTCTGTTTGTTGCATTTGTTCTTTGTTTCTTTGTCTTCCACTCTTTTTCTGTCTTTTCTAGTTTTAATTGAGCATTTTATACAATCCCATTTTTTCTTCTCTCTTGGCATATCAATTATACTTGATTTTTAAACTGTTCTTAGTGGTTGTCCTTAAGTTCACAATATACATTCACAATTAATCCAAGTCCACTTCCAAATAACACTATACCACCTCAAGGGTAGTATGAATACCGTATAACAGAGTATTCCAAATTCCTCCCTCCTGTAACACTGCTGTCATTCATTCACTAATCCACAGGCTATAAACACCCAATACATTGTTTCTATTATTACTTTGAACAAATGTTTATCTGTAAGATCAATTAAGAATACGAAAACCAAAAGATTTTATTTTATCACCTATTCCTTCTCCAACATTCTTCCTTTCTTTATGTAGATCTGAGTTTCTTACCTATCTACCTTCAGTCTATCAATCAGTTCATTCTTCATTTCAGCTACAGTGTTTTTGATTTCTAGCACTGTCTTTAGCCTTTCTCTCAGAGTTTCCATTATCCATCCCCAATTCTGGGGCAGCAGTTTGCCCAGTGACCTCAGTTCTTTTCTTTTCTTTTTTTTTTTTTCCGGTAAGCGGGCCTCTCACTGTTGTGGCCTCTCCCGTTGCAGAGCACAGGCTCCGGACGTGCAGGATCAGTGGCCATGGCTCACGGGCCCAGCTGCTCCGCGGCATGTGGGATCCTCCTGGACCGGGGCACGAACCCACGTCCCTTGCATCAGCAGGCGGACTCTCAACCACTGCACCACCAGGGAAGCCCGACCTCAGTTCTTTGATGGTTCAAAGAAGGGTTGCTGATTTTCCATTTGTAAAGCTTTTTCTGGTGAGGATGTGTATGATGACTTCTGTGCTTCTACTACAGGCCAGGGTGGAAACCAAGTCTATATCCTCTATTCCACTTTATTCTCTTCATTGTTTTCTCATTTCTTCTTTTTGGGAACTCATTCAATTTTCCTTTTCTAACTTCTAAAGTTAAATCCTATTTCTTCAATTTCTAGGATCTCTTCTTACCTAATGTAAGCAGTTTTAATTTTGTAATTATTCTATCAATTTCTTTCTAAGTACTATTTTGGTACATCCCACAAATTGATTCACATTTTTTACCTGAAATACAACATCCTCTTAACATGTCCCTCTTCAACCAGGAACCCATCCCAACCCAACTAACTATACATTCCTGCTACACTGATATTTCTAAAATGCAAATCTGACTGTGTCATTTTCTGTTTAAATTACTAGGCACAGCTATCAAGTTTGATTAGTTTTGGACAAACAGGCCTTTAAGAACTGTCTTCAGCTGCTATACTACAAAGCTACAGTAATCAAGACAGTATGGTACTGGCACAAAAACAGAAATATAGATCAATGCAACAGGATAGAAAGCCCAGAGATAAAACCATGCACCTATGGTCACCTTATCTTTGGTAAAGGAGGCAAGAATATACAATGGAGAAAAGACAGCCTCTTCAATAAGTGGTGCTGGGAAAACTGGACAGCTACATGTAAAAGAATGAAATTAGAACATTCCCTAACACCATACACAAAAATAAACTCAAAATGGATTAAAGACCTAAATGTAAGGCCAGACACTATAAAACTCTTAGAGGAAAACATAGGCAGAACAAACACTCTCTGACATATATCACAACAAGATCCTTTTTGACCCACCTCCTAGAGAAATGGAAATAAAAACAAAAATAAACAAATTTTAAGTTTAATGAAACTTAAAACCTTTGGCACAGCAAAGGAAACCATAAACCAGACAAAAAGACAGGCTTCAGAATGGGAGAAAATATTTGCAAACGAAGCAACTGACAAAGGATTAATCTCCAAAATTTACAAGCAGCTCATGCAGCTCAATATCAAAAAACAAACAACCCAAACCAAAAATTGGCAGAAGACCTAAATAGACATTTCTCCAAAGAAGATATACAGATTGCCAACAAACACATGAAAGGATGCTCAACATCACTAATCATTAGAGAAATGCAAATCAAAACTACAATTAGGTATCACCTCATACTGGTCAAAATGGCCATCATCAAAAAATCTACAAACAACAAATGCTGGAGAGGGTGTGGAGAAAAGGGAACCCTCTGGCACTGTTGGTGGGAATGTAAATTGATACAGCCACTATGGAGAACAGTATGGAGGTTCCTTAAAAAACTAAAAATAGAACTACCATATGACCCAGCAATCCCACTACTGGGCACATACCCTGAGAAAACCAAAATTCAAAAAAAGTCATGTACCCCAATGTTCACTGCAGCTCTATTTACAACAGCCAGGACACGGAAGCAACCTAAGTGTCCATCGACAGATGAATGGATAAAGAAGGTGTGGCACATATATACAATGGAATATTACTCAGCCATAAAAAGAAATGAAATTGAGTTAGTTGTAGTGAGGGGGATGGACCTAGAGTCTGTCATACAGAGTGAAGTCAGACAGAAAGAGAAAAACAAATACCGTACGCTAACACATATATATGGAATCTAAAAAAAAATAAAAATGGTTCTGAAGAACCTAGGGGCAGGACAGGAATAAAGACACAGATGTAGAGAATGGACTTGAGGACACGGGGCAGGGGGGAAGGGTAAGCTGGGACGAAGCGAGAGAGTGGCATGGACATATATACACAACCAAATGTAAAACAGATAGCTAGTGGGAAGCAGCCGCATAGCGCAGGGAGATCAGCTCAGTGCTTTGTGACCACCTACAGGGGTGGGATAGGGAGGGTGGGAGGGAGACGCAGGAGGGAGGAGATATGGGGATATATGTATATGATAGCTAATTCACTTTGTTATAAAGCAGAAACCAACACACCATTGTAAAGCAATTATTTTCCAATAAAGATGTTAAAAAAAAAAAGAACAAAAAAAAGAACTCTCTTCAGCTGCATCTTATGCCTTCTCCATTCTTACACAACCTTGGGCCTAGTACAGCATTACGAAAGAGAACCTTCTGCTGTGGTGATGATTTTCCATATCTGCACTGCGCAGTATAGTAGCCACATGCCTTAAAATGTGGCTGGTAAAGCACAAAAACAGAATTTTAAATTTTATTTAATTTTATTAATTTAAATTTAAAAGGTCCCTTGTGGATACTGACCACCATGCTGGGTGGTATAGCTCTGCACAGATGGAGCCTGTCCTTCACTGGGAATATTTAGTTTAGTATGCAGTCTGATTTAAGTCTTCTCTTTTACTCTAAGTAAGAAAATGTTATTTCCTGATTTTTACTAAAATAAATTAACTAATGAAACATTTAGTTGTTCAGAGAGAACACAGGTCATCACAGAACTAGGAACCACATTAAAATGAGTAAATCTTGTCAAGTTTACTAGAGAAAGAGAAAACTTCTCAATCTAGAAAATTAAACTTCAGCGTCAAGGAAGAACTCACTATAGGGTAAATAAACTCTGGAAGCAAACATGTTTTCTGTATTTTTGCCTCACGTGTAGTCCAGAGCGGAATGCTCGGTACACAAACCTATTTGCATGTTTGTGAATGAATGAATACTAGGATAAAGTCCTTAGTCCCGGAAACTGATCATTGCTATGAATCAGACTTCATCATCAGCACAAAATCAGTCTCAAGGATGGGTTCAGAAGTAGAAGTTTCTAGTTCACACTATCTCTCAATTTTCTATTAAAAAAATTCCATTTTTATAAGTCTCATAGCAATGGTTCTCAAACTCTTTGACCCAAAGAACACTTTAAACTCAAAAACTGCTGAAAACCTTTAAAAGTTTTATTTATGGGATTAATACTTTGATATGTACTGTATTAGAAAGGAAACGGAAAAACTTTTTAAAACACAAGACTTCACAATCACAGATTCCACTGGCGGTCAGAATGATGATATCACCACATGTCAGGCAGCCTCTGGAAAAACCCATTGTACATTCATGAAAAAAGTGAGAATGAAAAAGGCAAGTAATGTGTTAGTGTTATTCTGAAAAGGGTTTGACCTCACAGACATCCCTGAAAGGGTCTTGAATCCCCCACGGGTCCCTGGATTCTGTTTTAGCTCCTCGTCCTAGAGGAAGACAGGGCTCCGTGACATTCTACCAGGAATGAGCACAGGGTGGATCAGGACACCTCAGCACTGAGAAGGCAGCTGCTCTTGTCCATGTCTGCACACAAATTATGAGATGTAGTTTTTTTCAAACTGTTCCTAAGCCCATAAATAGACAAAACAATCATTTAAAACATATTAGGAAATCATATGTTATATTTTAGTTTTAATATATTCTTCCTTGTCATAATCAGTCTTGGTTGGAATACAAACAACTCAAGTCTCAAGGTTTTCTTTTCCACGGTTTTTGGTTGAGGGAAAAAGGTGTTTAAAAAAACAGCTAGAATCTTTTAAAGCTCAAGTTAGACTTTATCAAGTGAAAGTAATAAAGTGCCCAATATAGAGTTTGACATTTTCTAGGTATTCAGTAAATGCCTATTCATTCACTTTCCAAATCAAATTTTAGTTCCCAAAGAAAATTATTTAAAAAGAAGAGAGGTGCACACTATTCTAAAGAATTCTAGTAGGAGTTCATTACCATGTAAGGCCATGGGTTTAGAAATGAAATGAAAAGGTATAGCCAAGAGAGATTAAATCTGTGACTATATGGTTGACTAGATCGACTGTTAATTAGGTCAATTGTCTAAAAGATAATAGAATTACTTCTTGGCTGATATATTTGGTCACTGAAGCAACCAAAGTAACTCCACTGCAAATTAAGTGGTCAAAGAATTTTAGAAAGCAAAATCTCCTTAAAGTCACAAAACTTTTTCTCTTAAATGTCTTAAATCTTCTGTGCTGGCTCAGGAGAAAATAAACCAGAAAATCCTGAAACATGGACACTGGTAACAGACCAAAACAAGCTTTTAAGATTTCATAACCACAGTTTAAAAAATATATGAGCATAAACTCCAAGAAGTACATCAGTGAAATGTCTAAATTAAGAAAACCGACTAGAGTATTTAAAAACAGGAAATAGCAGATAACAACGTAGTGAATGAGACTACCAAATGAGCCCTGGGAATGACCCAAAGGCCCTCCTTAGCTTTCCTCTAGGGCGGATGACATCCTATACAAGGGGTGGTGCTCCATGTCAGTTATAGAAAACGAGAACCCAACTGAGCTTTCAAAAGCATATGGAAAGATCCTCTGGGTATGTTTGCTCCTTATGTAAATTAAGCAGTCATTATTTATTCAAAATTGAAAGGAGTGTAAACTAAAAAAAAATTAAAACAGTATATACGGCCTATTTTTCACATCTTACATGACACTTCAAGGAATGTCTACACAATTTTTCATGTATTCTCTACTTAGTAAGTGAATAGCTGAGGCGAATTCCACCATCTTTAACCTACGAATGAAAAACTTAATTCTCTAAAGGCAGACCCAGAGACCATCATCTATACAACTGTACAACCCAGACATCTTGGGGTCACCCCCAATCCCCTCTCTCACACACTCCTGCCTTAACTCAGCCTTCACGTCCTCAAGCTACTATCTTCTAAAGACATCTCAAGTCTCACTGGCACTGACTGATCTAAACAAATATCTCAGGTATTCAGGGTCTTTCCAAATACTCCACTTCTAATCCATATCTCCACAATGCCACCAAAGTACTCTTCAAACCCCACAACTACTCCAAACGTGACTTTGCCTAAAATCTTCAAATGGTACCCTAGCACCTTCAGGATAAAGTCCAAATGCTTGAGCACATATACAAAATACCTTAAAATCTGGCCCCTCCTACCTAATTTCTTGCTTTTCCCAAATGTGCTCTGCTCCCTTCATCACCCTTCTTTTCTTCAAAAACCATTAACTAGGCACTATTTTAGGTGCCTGGCATACACAAATGAACAAAGCAAAGATCCTTGCCCTGGTGGACCTTACATTCTTATGGTAGGTAGAGAGCTGACTGACAGATGGAGAGAGATGTGGGTAGACGGATGACAGATTGTAGGTAGATAAATAGATGGTGTATATAGATAGATTATTGGTAGATGATAGATAGCTAATAGATGGTTGACTGATAGACAACTTGGTAGACAGATGATCAACAGACAGCTAACTAGATAGACAGATGATTGATATTGGCAGGTAGGTAGGCAGATGATAGATTACTGATACAGATAGATAGTGAGATGATTGACAGATGGGTAGATGGACAGACAGATGACTGAGAGCATGCCAGGGGTAACAGATGCAGTGGATGCAAACAAATCAGGCTGGAAAGGGAAGGGACTGTGTATGAGATGGCATGGTGCTTTACCATTTTAATTGGGTGGTCAGAGAATGCCTCACAAAAACAGGGAACACTCAGGGAACCAGTGTGGCTGCAGAGGAGGGCGACGTGCAAGACGAGAGTGTGGAGTGACAGGAGGCCAGACCATGCACATGGTGGGTCACTGTTGCCACACGACTCTTACTCTGAGAGCAACAGGAGCTGCTGGAATTCTTGAGCAAAGGAGTGTCGCCAGCTAACGTGCGTTTAGAATTCAGGGCGCCGTTATGTTGAGGACAGCCTCTGAGGGCAACCGAGTGAAGGGAACCAGAAAGAAGCAGACGAAGTGGGACGAGGGTGCCTGGAGAGACGCCCACAGGAAACGAAGTTGCAGGGACAGGAGCTGCTGGAATTCTCTGCAGCTTCCTCCAAAGTGGGGAGAGTTCCGAGTCTGGAGTTCTAATTGGGAAGGACTAACGCAAACCGGAACTTCCCCTGCCTCACGATGATGCTCACGAGAACGAAGTGATTTAAAGTAGGGCCTGAGGTAGGGGCTGGACAGGATGGGGTCTGGTTTCCTCTGCAGAGGGCTGTGCTGGCCATGTCCCTATGGACTGGTGACAATCAATCCCCTGACGTCGCCCTCCATTCTTCTCCTCAGCACCACCCCTCCATCGAGTCTTCCCCTCCGCCCACAAAGAGGGGTGGTAGTGTGCACAGGTGAGCGGAGACGCACCTGAGGCCCAGAGATCACCACCTCCTATTGTACTGTGTTCACCTCTCTCAGACTTTTACTTGAAAAGAAAAACAGTGACACCACCGCCACCTGTCCTACTGATTTCCCAAAATAACTAGGAGGATTTGAACAAGACAATATACCTTATCAAAGGCCATATAAAGTTTTTACGGTATATCATCCTCCACCCTCATCGTTAGGAAAGACATATAATGTAGGACATAGATCGTACTATGATTTAATTTCCATCTAAACTTAAAAAATTAACACAAAAAATACAGGTTAGAAATGGACAGGAGATATAATCTTCTATCTGGTAAGAAGTCAGATTACAGGGTCAGACAAAGCTAGATTTGCATCCTAATTTGGTGAGTTAGTTATCATTAACAATCACTGAACTTCAATTTTCTCATCTATAAAATGGAAATAAGAACTTGACCAGTTTCTCTGAGAACTAAAGATATGGATGATAGTAAACATGTGTCTACCTGTGTGTCTAAGTGCATGTCTACCTATATATCTATGTGTATGTCTACATGTGGCTATCTACCTGTATGTCTCCTGTATGTGTTACTATGTATGTGTATCTACCTGTGTGTGTCTATGTGTGATATATAAAATGAACAACACACTCAAGACAAAGGAAAAAATGGAAACATTCCACAGCAAGTCGACAGCACATATGTGTGTGCTACCCTCCTAATTATTTGAAAGGGGCCTTTGAGATGCCCGAATGAGTACAGTGTGCTCTTGGTATGTGCTAGGAGTTAAAATACCTGTGAAAAAAAAGAAGGTGTATTTGGGAACAAACTCCTGCCCTCACTCCACCCCCACATACTGTCCCAGGCACCAGGCCTGAGGGGGCCAAGAAGGCAGGAGCAGCAGTGAAGCTGCACTGGGCTTCTTCCTAGTTTCTCAAGACCATTCTTCTTGCTTCCGCAGATGAAGATTTCTGATGCCATAAAATCTGTCTTACCCCTTCTTCCCTTCCAGAAAGGAGAGCAGGGCCAGGCAGTCAGGCACACAGCTCCTTAGCGGGAAGGGTGGTGGTTTATCTTGCAAGCCCCCATTAATGGAAAAATTCACAACGCTGAGAGGCTCACAGGGTTGACCCACCCACCTTGGTATGAACTGGCTGAGCTACTTCTCCTCTTGCAGTCTCAGCTTCCTCTTCTGCAACATGAAACAGTCATAAGTACTTCACCTTTCTGTTATAAAAACCAAGTGAGATAATGCCTTTGCAAGTACTTTGCAAAATATAAAGTGATATATAAATGTTATAATTTGGGTTGTCATCATGAGCAATCCACATGTACCCTGAACTGGTGTCCCAGCAACAACCCTTACTGATAATTTTCTTTTAAAAAATTAGGGAAGCAGGTAAAAGCAACTTTAATCCAGATGTTGGGGGAAAAAAACTTTTTTCAAAAAGTAAAACATTAATCACAATACAAGTTTCCTGATGCTCAATTAATGAAAGAAATTTAAGCCAGTCAAGCCCAGGTGATGACTGCAATAAAACGGAACTATGAAGATAGCATTCTTATACACAACATCATAAAACACAAAGGAAATAATAAACGGAGAACATATAACTTATTAAGAATCTTATTACTTTTTTGAAAATTGTACTTGAAAACAGAAATCACTGAGGTTAAAAGAGAAGGAAAAAATACTAGCGACCAAGATTATGAAAAGTAAAACCAAACTTTTAAACAGTAACACCTAAAAGAAATAAGCAAAATTTGGCTTATGAGAGGTTACTTTTTAAGTTCTTGTGAAATTCTAAATAATGGAAACTATCTTAAAAATATAAAAAGAGTTATTATTTACTGAATTTTAATGTGTACCCTAGAGGGTATATTTGTGTCTGAGATAAGATGGCATCTGTGGGCCACATGACCAACCACAGGGACATCCAAACTCACTGCCTCATACTCACACAGCTTCTGCAGACATGTGCCCACTCGTTCATTTCACCATCACCCACATTACAGACCCCACACCTGGTGCCTTACCCGACCGATAGCGCTCATCTCGTGACCCTGAGGACCTTCGGCGGTGATAGCGAGAGGCGGAGGAAGGAGTAACTGGAGCCCGGCGCTCTGGAGGCAACGCTTGATCCACTCCTGGGTTAATGAGGAAAACAGCAAAGTAAGGAGAGGTTTACTGGCAGCTGGAGTTAACTTATTTTGCAAAACAAATCATTTGGTAGAATAAATCTCTGACTCTCTGCTTTCCCACAGCCAAGCTGAAGCACACAGGGGAGTGGGCATGGAGGGCTGGGACATCCTGGACAATGAACAGGAAAGGAAGAAGTATCCGGGGTAGGGCACGACTCAGGGCCCCGACACTACAGCCTTCAGAAACACCGGTCCAGGCTCCTTCACGTCACAAATGCCTGTTATGTCATGTGCCGTGATGCAGAGTAAGCTACAAGCAATAATTCTTTAAATTACATTTATCATTAAATTAAAAGCAACTGCAAATAAGTCTTAAAGGATATTTTAATAATATAATCCAGGTAACCAGGATGGAGCATAAACTTTCATCTTTGTTCATTCAAAATTTCAAACTCTCTGCAATCTGACTCCATTTGATGCTAAACAACTGAACAAGTTGTATTTCAATATGGCTTTGAAGAATTACTAAAACTGTTTACATGGTCAGATAAAAATGATTCAATGATACTGGCCAAAAGCTGACCTAACTCTAACAATCTTGATACCTATTCAGAACTAGAGTAGTCAGAGGCACAATTTAGATAAAACTAGGTACTACGGGAAAGATGTAATCACTACAGTTCAGAAATAAAGTAATTCTGAGCCCTGAGTATTAAAGATTAATGGTTGCTTCTTCAGAAAAGGGTTAGTAATGCTCAGGAGAAAGTAAACCAGAAAGAGCAATTTTAGCAAAAAACTGTCTGGTCCCTGGTTTTCTGTGATGGCTCCATGAGAGTTAGCTATTCGTCCCTGAGATTTAATATCCCTCTTATGCTGGTGATTTCTGAACCTCACTTTTTAATGGAATGTTTGTGGGCCCTACATATTACGTTTGCTATGTTAGAACTGCACAAAAGACACCTGCACTGCAGGCCTGGGTTAGGTTCCATGGTTTTTCATCTAGCAAGCGTATTAACACTGCTAATTAACAGTCCTTGTCACTGAACTGTTCACAGCTCCAAGTCTCCTCCAGCTATTGTCTCAAATCTTTTAAAAAATTACTTTGTATTTTTGTCAAACAGATGCACAGAATTTATGAAATCAAAGACTACTATTAAGTCTCATAATGAAAACAGTAGTTACCTGGTATTTACATTCATATTGAACCTTAGAATTCTAAACAAAATTATTTGTAAATTTAAAAATTTTAAATTTATTTGTATAAATATATTTATTTGAAAATTATATTCATTGCCTTTCCTGTCAATTATTGTCAAGAAGTTAAATTATTAAATGTCATTCTGATACTATAATCTTTATGTAAAATCTGTTTATTTTTTTCTTTTCTCCTGTGTCAACATTTATAACTTTTCCTTTAATCCCACTGAAGGCAGTGCAAGCAAGCGTTTCTTCCTATGGCAGGGGCGTCACAGATCTACTTCCAGTAGGTCTTTTACCTGGGCTGTTCCGTTTACCCAAAGAAGAGACGTCCAGTCTCCTGTACTGTGACTAAACACAGTGTTCACAGTGTTTAGCTGGAGCTATTCTCACTCTCCAGCAAATGCGCTCTGATTCAGGGCCTCTGGGTGCAGTACTGCCAGGTGTCCCCAACTCCAGAGGCTCTTAGTTCCCTTTCTCCAGAGAGCAAACATCTCTGGGGGAATGGGGAGGATGTGGATCGCCTGTTCCCTAGATGCCATGCCTACCCCCACCCCCCGCCGTAGTTTCATCAGCACCTTCATCTGCTGCCTTCCTCCCCTTGGCTAAATAAGAAGCCTCTAATTATCTACCTTATATAGCTTAAAAACACATCACTATTTCTCCCATTCTCTTGTCCTGGGGATTTATACTTTATCCATTTACTGACATCGTAGTGCAGCTCTGGGAAGAAGCAGAGCTAAATGTACACCTTTGAGCTGCTGAGGTTAAACAGTGCCTGATACACACACACACACATCTAGCTTTCAATCTCAGCAGTTACCCATCTAGTTCTTTCAAATACGCTTTTTGGAATTAATTTCAACCTTGACCCCTTCCAGGTCCCTAGGTTGTCATATACTTCCTCTGGGAAGTGTAGTCATAGCACTTACAGACCAGCTATACAGAGTTGTAGGTTAGTTCTCACCTGTTGCAGTCCCTACACATCTGTCTTCAGAAAGCTAAGTCTGCATACAAGCACTGTGAACATTTACTCTCATAGGCTGAAAAATAGAGCTTACAACCCAAGTTTTAAAAAGAAATGAATTAGACAAAAGGAAAATAGCTTCAACAGGTCACCAGCAACAGGACATTAAAAGAGACTAAAATATAAGTGTGCATATTTCAATCATTAGTTTTTATCTGACCTCACTGTAAATGAAATCTGAGGTAGCTTAAAGGTACCTCAGTCACATATGCAACTCCAAATTAGAATGACCTGGTACCACAAGAGAAGCCACGGTAGTATAACTCATGGCCCATGACCCACAGTAAGAGGAGCTGACCACATGGCGCTGCTGGGATGGGCTCCCTCCTGGTAAGGCTAATCACGAATAATTAGTAAAACACATAATTACAACACAGTACTCAGCACTGCTGAGGTCTCACATTCAGGCACGATTGAAAACTAGCTCAAAGGAAAGCCACAAGATGACCAGTGTGTCTACGGCACAAGGTGAGGCGTCCCAAGGAAGGTGGGGTAACTGTCCAGAAACACGCAACGCAAGGGGGATAAAAAATTCTCCTCAGGCAAAAATGAGACAGAGATCAAGACTGGATCTCTTCTCCGACACACATCTATTAAGCACCACTAGCTTTTCAGATCCCACACAAATTGAGGGGAAATGCACTGGGGACACCGCCATGCTCTGGAGCTGGAGCCCCATCTGCTGCCATCACGATCTGACCCTGAGCCTCAGTTTCCCATCTTTAGGCAGGACTGATAGGAACAGCCAACGCTTTACAGCACTGGTGCAAGCACTTTATATTTACTAATTTATTAACATAGCATATGACATAAGTTTCTGCCATTTCACTGAGAGAAAATGCAAGCCCATAACTGGGTCTTGAACTCAAGCAGTCTGTGCCACTCTCACTAGTGCCCTTCCATTTGTGATGGGCATCCTTTCCTGGTGCTCCTGGGCACCTGCTGTCACTCAGAGCCCAAGCAGAGGCCAGGCCCTTGAAGCGGAGGCTACGTGCTGTTCAGTGCTGCACTCCAGGTGCAATGATCACTGGTTACATGGACCAAGTCCAGCTGGTACTTTGAATCCATGAAGAGGTATTTTTGTGATCTCACCACAAAACTACTGTTCAAGAGCATTCTTATAAAGAGAGATGGAAACTGCTACAATTCCAGACTGCTGCCCAGGAACAAACTCAGAGCAGGTGAAAACTGCTGAGGTTGTGTGACATGAAGGTGTGCACACATCGATCCTTGCTTGGGACAGGGGCAGGTTAAGAGCCCAGAGAAGGCAATGACTGACTCGCTGTCTGCCTCTGGCCAAGTGCTGCCCCTGGCTCACAGGAGGGTCTCAGGAAGCACTGCTGAACCAGTAAGTGAAATTTTCAAGGCTCGTGCAGAGTGCTGCAACTCATCAATTCATATACTACAATCTCAGAGAGCTTTTGTTTCCTCTAGAATTGCCACGGGACTGTAAATAAAACTCCTCATCAGAGGAAGAAGACCAGAGGTGCATAAGAGGAAAAGAGGAAACAAAAGGACAGCACAGGAGAGAGCAAAACACACCTCATCCCGCTGCTGAGCGTGCGCCTTCCTGGGCCCTCACACTTCTGCACATGGCACCCCACCTCTCCACTCCCTCAAACACCTCCATCCCCTGGGACTCCTCTCTTCCCCACCCTACACTTTATCCTCAAGGTTAGAAAGGTCACCAGGCTTAGCGCCCAGCCCTGCCCGGGCGCCTTCACAGTCACACGCCACCTGCAGCTCCCAGCACCCTCTCTGCCACCAGGGCCACTAGAGCCCGGAATGTCAGTCTCTCTCTTCAATCCAAGCAGGGCTCTGACTGGTTCATGTCTCTACACCCTGTGGACCACAGAACCGAGCCCTAAGCTCCTTCCCTGACTGCCAACCTCCCTCCACCACACCCTCCTCGCCAGCCACCTCCCACTCGTGCCTCCAGGTTCCTGTCACACAGAAACACTCTTCCCAAGTTTTTGCCCTGTCCTATCACTATTCACTCCTCCAAATGCTTTTTTTCCCATCCATATGTAAAAACTTTGTTTAAGCCCAAAGGAGAGAAAGCAGAGAAATAAGCCATTTTTATTAGAACTTCAATTACTTCTAACACATGTTTAAGAAAGGTTCCCCCAAACTAACGTAATATTGTAAATCAACTTTACTTCAATAAAAAAAGAAAGGTTCCCCAAAGAAAATCCTAACAATATAGTTCTGGCACCTAAACAACCCACCAATTTCAGATTATTAAATAAATGCAGGTATTTCATTAACGCTATGGTAAACTAGATAATAGAAATCACAATAATCCTCCTATTAACCTAAGACTAAGGCCCACAGGGGCTGGTCCATTCACCCAGACACAATGGTGCACTACAGGCCAGAAGACCTGCAGTATAGACACCTGCTAGAAAAAGTATTTCTAAATTCAGACAGTAAGGGAAATACACTGAAAAACCTTGGTTTTCAACATATTTTTAAAAGAAATCATGAAGGATGTGTACAAGATAACCTGCATAAAAATGTATATAAGATTTAAAACAAACATCTTGATTCAAATTCTGGTCTTATTTTTACTAATTGCATAATGGGACAAATCGCTCAGCCTCTGAACCTCGGTTCCCACATGTGTTGGGGTGCAGCCATGGACACATTAATACAGGAGTGACTGCTACTCCCAGGACCCTCACCGTGACCCAAGGCTCTCTGCTCCCTGCACACAGCATTCGTGGATCTCAGGGTCCCTCGACCTCACCGGGCACCCAAAGGGCTCTCACTTAAGTGAAAACATGCTTTAGGCAGTTGGTAAAACTGACAAGGATTTTTCCATATTTCAAGTTTGTACAAAAACAATTTTTGAATTGTCCCATTCTCTTCTAGCACCTAATTATACTTTCCTTCACACAACAGCACTTATTTCTAACGTAAGTACCATCAAGGAGTTTGCCAGAAAATAAACAGGACAACTGTAGTACAGGTGAGAAATTTACTACATTCACGTCATACTGACACAAATGAGAACAGCACAAAAGAGACAGAAATCTCACCATCAGCACTGTAACATCTCCCTGACCATGCTGGCCTGATTCTTACATTACTGTCCCTCTTGTGTCTACCTTACCCTCCATTCGCATGAAGCCTTGCAATAAATCAGTATAAATTTGCTAACCATTTTCCTATTCATGTTTGAACTTTCGTAGGGACTCATGCCTGGAAAAGTACAGATGACCTGGAGTTCAGGGTTTCACAAGAGCCCCTACCATCGTGCATCTGTGTCTCATCCCCACATCCCAGCACTTGGCTTTGCTCAGCAGGGAAGTTCGGAGGCAATGAGAGTATATGGTCAAGATCAGGGCTTCGGATTTCTGCGTTTTCCTTATAGATTGTCCACAAAAACCCATATGAGCCAGACCCAAAGTAGACACCACTCTCCCTGCTCCATGCCCAGCTCCGCCTTCCGTAGAGGCTCAGCTGTTCCCTGTTAACTACTGGTGTCTGGGGGAGGAACATGATTGGTTCATGCCACCAAAAAGAAGAAGAAACCCATCAATAATCACCAGCTGTGTGTGATAAAATACGAATACTACTTAGACAACTGAGAGTAGCAAGCTGTGTATCAAGATCATGACCAGGGCTTACCTAGGATACAGGTCTGATGAAAGTTCATTTCCTGTAGCAACTCAGTCTGGAAAGAATTCATGCTAAGTCGCAGGCCACCCTGATTTAACTACTCATATTTCTCTTTTTCTGGCATTTAACCTTGCAGGCTACACCCCATCCATCATGAACAGATGGCATGGCCGAAGAAGTCCCCTAGGACCAGCTCTGTGTCCCTACAACCCAGGTCAGACAGGCAACACACTGCTGTGCCCAGGGAAGTGAGGGCTGCATTTTGGGAGACAAACTCTGTGGCAGGATGAAAATATAGACCAAATTGTGCACCTGGCACCAGAGAAGCAGAGCAGTTGTTAATGTGAAGAAGCAGAACCGATCAACCACAGCAGTGCCAGTAAGCTTCATTTTCTGGAGAATATAAAACACAACGGCCTGTCCTAACCCCAGGGATCAGGCAAGAAATCCTTGTCGAAGTGACACTGCACTGAGCTTTAAAAGATGCACAGGTACAGGCAGAGGGCACAAGCACGTACAGAATGCCTCACATGCAGTGTGACATCGGATGTAGGCTGGAGGAGGTGAAGAGAGGTCAGGCTGCTATCCGTGAAGCCCTTCTGATGCAGACGAGTCTGCACTCCGGGTGGGGCCGTCTGCCTTCTCCAAAAGAGCAAAAGTGGACAATAAACTCGCCCTAACCAAGAGAGGCTCCTCTCTGAGTAGGCTGTTCACGTGGATCCCAGAGCCGATCCCCGGCGAGCAGGAAGGAAACAGACAGACTTGCCCTCTGGTCACGGTAGCCGAATTCACCAAGATTTTCACAACTACACAGTCACAGTAAGTCCTTGTAACTGAGCACAAGACGCTTGCTGTTGGAGGAAAGGCGAGATGGGCCTGGAGAAGACTGGATCTATATAAATCACTCACCACTCAGAAACATTTGATGCCAATCACGTGGAAAGTAATATCTAGCCAATACATGCATCATGAGAATAGAGGGACTATTTGGTCAAGGAAAGTTTCACTATTTATGGCAATGTTGGAATGTTACTACCTCACATCACCATGGCCTTGTCATGAAAGCAGTGAAGACTCATATAGAAGCTAACACCACGTGATTAAGATACCCCTGGAGAGAGTGGTAGAGAGTGGACTTTATCTTCTATTTTCACAAATTTTATCAGGTTCAGAGACTAATGAAAAATATATAGTTTCAAAGACTAATGAAAAACTGCAAGACAACTAGAACCAAGTAAGTTCTCCTGAATAATATTTTCTCTTTGATAATGATTTTCAATATATTCTGACCCCTTACTTCATTAAATACATAATTTTCTTTTTTCTTTCTAGCTCTGGCACACTTTCCCTCATCCAGCTTTAGGTGAGCATTCAACACTGTGCTCCCTGAAAACAGCGTATCTTTGACTGGGTTCCCCAGTCACTCACTTCTGTGCAGAGAAGAAAATCAGGAAAAAGCCTGCTTCCCCAGCATTTTGCCTCGGATGGGGTAATGCTTGGGAGCTCAGACTAGGGTGCTCAGCTGTTGCTGAAGGCTGTGGAAGCCATCCTAATTCATAATCGTGTGTCCCAAACAAATCTCCAAAGTATATTTGAAATATCTTTAGAATACTTTCTAGAGAAGTCTTTAAACAATTTTTTTTAATATATAAATTTATTTATTTATTTATGGCTGCATTGGGTCTTCGTTGCTGTGCGCAGGCTTTCTCTAGCTGTGTTGAATGGGGGTTACTCTTCGTTGCGGTGCGCAGGCTTCTCATTGCCGTGGCTTCTCTTGTTGTGGAGCGTGGGCTCTAGAGCACAGGCTCAGTAGTTGTGCTGCACGGGCTTAGTTGCTCTGTGGCATGTGGGATCTTCCTGGGCCAGAGCTCGAACCCATGTCCCCTGCATTGGCAGGTGGATTCTTAACCACTGCGCCACCATGGAAGTCCCTCTAGAGAAGTCTTAACTTTTTCTCTGATAAATAAAAATAATGTTAAAAAAAAAAGAAGTAAAGTTCATCAAAACACAAACTACTTTTAGAAAAGTGTATGGCAGGATAAGGGTAACTAAAAAGGAAAACAAGATATTTCTCATAAAGATCCTACACCAGGGCTTCCCTGGTGGTGCAGTGGTTGAGAGTCTGCCTGCCGATGCAAGGGACATGGGTTCGTGCCCCGGTCTGGGAAGATCCCACATGCCGCGGAGCGGCTAGGCCCGTGAGCCATGGCCGCTGAGCCTGTGCATCCGGAGCCTGTGCTCCGCAACAGGAGAGGCCACAACAGTGAGAGGCCTGCGTACCGCAAAAAAAAAAAAAAAAAGATCCTACACCAAAAGAATCATGTCTAAGACTGGCCTAGTCAAGAAAGAATTCTCTGATTTAGATCCACGTGCTCTCCTTACTGCTTCCCAGAGAGTCTTATACGTGTGACCATTCATCCAGGGCAGCTTCTCAGAAATACAGATCAGCAATAAGAACTGCAAAACTACCTGGGCATCTGGTCGCCCAATCCCAGCATCATGGGTGAACCTGCCTTCTCCTTCCCAGTGGGAATGGCGTGGCCACAAGGGCCAGGGAGCAGTGTTCCCAAGCAGCTCTCACAGCCTCACACATCCGCAGGTGCAGCAGTGAAGCATACAGAAATTGCGACGGGGCCCCTGCAGCTAATGCCCAACTCCACCGCCCGCCTACCACCGCTCCGCTCTTCCCCACACAGACAGGCATCACGCCCATCAGCAGGCTGGCATGGAGAGGAGGGCAGAGCCACAGCGGAGAGACCCGGCTGGGTTCCCTCCTCTAAGATCCTGGGGGTCAACTGTGACATAACAGCTTAGTGTCTGTACCTGATTCTCAAACAATGCCTTTTATTTGAGGTAAAACCCTGAAGCTTATAAATGCTTATTCCTTATTGTACTAAAAGGCGCACGGAACTCATCTTTTTGGGCTTCTTATATTCAAAATATTGCTCACTAAAATAATTTTGACCTCTGAATAGGATCACGACCTCTAAGAATACACTCTATGATTAACTGGTTCAATTTTTCAATTTCAAAACTCCATAACTGCCCTCTGGAGATAGGAATACCACGGAGCTACAGACCTTACTCCCTGAAGCAGATCTCAGAGGTCAGGATTCATTAGAGTTCATCCTTCACCCAGGTCTCTGGCTATGAGACAAAGTTTAGCGGAATATCAACAATTTTAGGAAGAACTGTATGATCTGTCATGCATTCTTCTTTCTTAAGTGTTTTGTAAGTGGTGCTCCAAATGCAAAACTATGGTTGTAAAAACCGAGTATTATATTTTAATAGAAAACACTCAAAAACTGGGCCCTGAGTCAGCAGGATGATCATGGTCCGGGGTCTGTGACAAGCTCTTTGCCCAAGGAGCACTGTGGCCTCGATAAGTCGCACAAGTTCAAATGGAGAACAGGGGCTCAGAAACAGGACCTCCTATGTTCCCCCAAGGCTGAGCCCTCACTTCTGTTTAGAAAGGCATCAGGTGGACAGTCCATTGCAAACGTGCCCTGCCGTGGGGGGGGTGTGTGTGTGTGTGTGTGTCTCTCTCTCTCTCTCAGTTAAGTGCGCTCACCGAAACGAAAGTAAAACAGTGGCCGGTTTCCTGCGGTGCTGGCCGCCCGCTCTCTGACCGCGGCGTCTCGGATGTCACACACCCCGATGTTGCCAGCCTGCAGCATTCTTCTCGGGGCTCCTTCACTGTGCTGCAGTCTACACCGGACCACGGCAGCTCCATTCGCTGCTGTAACAAGTTGAAAAAAAACTAATTAATTCAAACTTTAGTTTTTTTTAAATTTGTTACAGCACCGAGCAGAGCGGCCGACCCCATGCAGAACAGCATAAAGAACATCAAAGGGACCACGCCACACAGGGCCACCCTCAGCGCTCAGCAACACGGGTCAGCCACGTTCCTGGCACTGTCACAGCTCCAGAGCCATCTTCTGGGAAGGTGCAGAACTGCTTCTGTTTCACTTTTGTTTGGTAAGGCACAGACAATAAAATCTAGCAACCCAAAGGGCCTACAGTCTCCCCGCCAGCCTTCCTCCAAGACCAGGAGGGGCCAAGTGCAGACAGGAATTCATCACAACAGCTCTGCTGGAGCACGAGAGGAGGAAAGCGGGGAGACCACATCTAGTCGTCTGCCCACGTGTGCTCTGAAGTCTCTCACACATGGGGTCAGCTAGACAACACACTTATGTTCCATCCACTCAGACAGCGCAGAGCTTCTTCCTTTTACAGACTAGACAGCAGGAAAACCCAGGCCGTCAGCTAAGGCAGGCCCACGCAGCCGGTCCATCTTTATGTTAACTCTCTTAAGTACCGAGAAAAGAAAGAAATCACACACAACCAAACAAAGCTAAAAAAAGCAGCAGAAACTCAACACACAAGTTAAGTGTCCTGGAATGTGAGCCACAGGTGGGGACACTCCTTCTGCGCCCACAGCACTGGAGGCTGTGTCACAGCCCGGAGAGCCGGTGGGCCTGCGCTGGGCCTGCACATGCAGACTTGAACCTCTTCTAGCAGAAGCGGCTCAGCAGAGCTTCACATTTGTTCCAACACTGAACACTGGAGAGTCTATTTCTGTTGCTGTCCTTCCTCCTGGAGGACTTGTGTTAGCTTTAAGCCATTCCTAATGCCCAGAAAATTCTCAAGGTTGCCCTTGGGCTGAACTGAGCTTACATCAGAATGGAGTGTTACAACTGCAGCCCAGTATCATCTTCCTTTCCCTGAAATGTACAGAACCCCAGCTTGAGGACAGAAATTCTACACACTTGCACACGTGCAAACGCTGGAATTAAACAGGATTTGTACTTGGGGAAGAATCCATTACGTTGACAATCACGTTTCAAGAAACAACCAACCTTTACAATTTTATAATACCAGGCAGGATGTTACACCATTTTTCTAGATTTCTAGATTGGCCCTCCACCCCGCACCAATGACGTCAACGAAAACCTTGGATTAATTTAAACCATTATCAATAAATTTAACTTACTAAGACAAAAGTCATGTTTAAACCATAAATGCTCTCATATTTTTTATGACTGTAGCCATTTTAAAGTAACCAAACATATTACTGCAGCTCTATGAATAAAATACCTATTAAATTTATTAGGCACATTTATAGAAAAGTCGTATGTATCTTCTAAATTCACAAAATATCCTGCAATCACACAAAGGAGTAGGATGTGCCTAGTGCCACCTCAATGGCGTGATCTGCATGCAGACTGGGGACTGAGGGAGGACTTGTGCTCAGCTGTTCTCTCGCGTGTTACAGTTAACTCTTAAAATGGGATGCTTTATGCTACTCATCAAGGTTTACGTACTCGGAGGCTGGGGCAGGTAGGCTCCAATCAATTTCGATCTCTTCTTTTCATATCCTTTTTGTGTGATGTCACCTGTAAGAGAAGGAAAGGGAAGTTCAGAATGCTTTCACAGGTAGAGCTGAACACTCAACTGTGAAGACACAGTCACATCTGTGTGTGTCTTCTATTTCCTTATAATTATAATTTAAGAAGAAAGCACTTCATATCATTCACCTTGACATTTCCTCTGCTCACAAATAAATACTCATTTAAGTTATATAAAATCCTTCACTACGCACACACATGCTTGTCCCTGGCCCCTTCTCACAAGGTTTTGGGTCTGATGGGGTCCAGAATTAGATTCTTGCAATCTTATTCACATCTGTGGGGCAGGAAACCTCCCCAATCTACACGGCTCTCATTAACTCAATCAACAATGGATTCTGCAGGTGTCTACCCCAGTGAGAGCTGGCCAAAACCACCACTGATTAGCATCTTCCTCCATTAATGAGACTTTTTTTCTTATCAGGCGTGTCGGTCCCAAGGACTATACTTACTGCTAGCGTATTTTTGAAAATAAGTGTCTAAGATGAAATGAAACAGTAGATAAAACAAAGCAAGAGAACATAGGACCTATGGAATCCAAAATATATGAGAAAGAAGCTTATCAATAAAACAGGAATTAAATTGCTGATGCCAGAGATTCAAGAGCCATTGCTAGGCTGGCATTTTCCCCAAGTGCCAAGTACCTGGGACAAATAACCTTTATGACGTGCAACAGCCTTTCCCAATTACAAGCTCGAATGTACCCAAAATGCTGATTTGTGCCCTTGAATTTTTCTGAAACTGTTAATTTTTTTCCTAATATTCTGACCAAGCCATCATTCCTAAAAGAGCTAAACACTAAAGTTTCAATAAAAATACAGCAAACAAATGAAAAGTTATAATGAGTCACACACAAGTTGCTAAGTCCGCTTTTCCTGGTGGTGGTGCTCACTACATTTGATCAAACCAGAGGGCACCCTGACCCAACCAGCTCACAGCTCACTGCAGTCTTGTCCAGCCCACGAAACACATGACTAGTTTATGCACATGGAGCTGTAAACAACATAAATAAATGAAAACACAGCCCGCTATTGACTATTGAGCATTTTTGGTGCTAAAACACACTGACCGCTCTTTGAAGACAATAAAACTATGAGAAAGCTATTTTTTGTGCTAATTGTGCTGCTGCTCAGCATTTTATAAACTCAAAACTAGTTTGCTCCCTGAGGGGTTGCCTAGAGGAAAACAGAAGCACGAGACAGGGAAAGGAGCACGTGTGTGGGGGGTGTGTTGGTGGGAAAAGCACATACTGGCCTGTTGGGAGGCCACCTGAGCACAGGGTAGACACCTACTGTTTACCGGGTGTTTCCCTCCAGTGCTCTCCCTTTCCCAGCCAACCCCACAGCTGCTCTGCACAGTCCTGCCATCAAATCCTAGCCTGATGAACGAGCCCCGTCCAGCTTGTTCTTCACCCAAAGTTCAGCTTAAGTTTTGAGGAGGAGATCAAGATGGCAGAGCAGGAAGATGTGGAGCTTACCTCCCCCCATGAACAAATCTAAACTACATCTACATGTGGAACAATTCTCACTGAAAACTAACTGGAGACTGGCAGAAAGACTCCTGTACAACTGGGGCTATAAGAAAGAGCCACATGGAATAGGGTAGGAAGAGAAGTGATCTGGTCAGGAGCTGTGCCCCACGGAGGGGACTCAGAGGAAGAGGGAGATCACAGGAGCAGAGATCTGCCCTGGGGAGTGAGCGGTTTGGCCACAGATCAGGCTCCCTGGTCCTGGGGTCTGACACAGTGAAGATGAGTGCCCTTGGCTGGTTGGAGGGCCCATGGACTAACGGGAGGGCTGTGGGAAGCCTGGGCTCCACGGTGAGGAGTGTGCACGCCGGCTTGCTCCCATGCAGGGTGGAGCGAGGGCTGCTCCAGCAGCTGCTGGTTTCCCATAGCCTCAGCCAAGCGACCGCTCCAGTCCCGCTTGCTTCATGATGGGGAGAGGGCCCAGCTGTAAGACTCAGAGCAGCTCAGACCCAAAGCAGCGACTGAGTGGGGTGGCGGCAACCACTAGCAGCGCTTACACAGGTGGCGAGTCAGAAGCAGCCCTGACCTCTGTCAGTGGCCAAACCCCCCAACCCCGCTGAGAGCCCACACAGGCACCTCTTGCTTCAGCACTGCTGGGGCGACGCGACTGGTGCGGGGAGCGTGGAAAACATACACTTAAAGGGAATGGAGCCGGCTTGGAACTGACCCTCAGGGCTTCTGCTCCAGCAACTTGGGACCTGGCCCGGCCCCAACAGGATGTTGATGCCATCGAGCAGAGGGGAAGCCCAGCTCACACCTGGCTGCAGCCCTCACCCCTCCATCTTCAGCCCCTCCTCCTAAAAGTTGAGAGCTGCCAGCACACCCTAGGGGTAAGACATGACTTGTGCTCACAACAGATAATGAAGCAAAAATAAACAAGTTACCAGATAAAGAATTCAAAGCATTAGTAATAAGGATGCTAACTAAACTTGGGAAAGGAATAGATGAACATGGTGAGAATTTTAGTAAGAAACTAGAAAATATTTTTTTAAAAAAGAACCAGTCAGAATTGAAGAATACAATAAGTGAAATGAAAAACACACTAGAAGGAAAGAAAAGCAGATTAGGTGATAGTGAAGAACACATAAGTCATCTGGAAGATAGAATAATGGAAATCACACAAGAAGAACGGTAAAAAGAAAAGCAAATTTAAAAATGAGAACAGTTTAAACAATCTCTGGGACAACATCAAGCACACTAACAACCACATTATGAGGTTCCAGAAGGAGAGAGAGAGAAGAGGGTAAAAATGTATTTGATGAAGTTATGGCTGAAAACTTTACAAACCTAAAGAAGGAAACAGATATCCAGGTACAGGAAGCACAGAGAGTCCCATCCCAAACAAGATGAACTCAAAGAGACCCACATCAAGGCATATCATAATTAAAATGGCAAAAGTTACAGATAGAGGATTCTAACAGCAGCAAGAGAGAAACAAAGAGTCTCATTCAAGGGAACCCCCATAAGGCTATCAGCTGATTTTTCAGCAGAAATATTGCAGGCTAGAAGGGAGTGGCATGATACATTTAAAGTGCTGAAAGGTAAAAACCTGCAACCTAGGATACTCTACCCAGCAAGGTTACCATTCAGAATTGAAGAAGAGATAAAGAACTTCTCAGACAAGCAAAAACTAGAAGACTTCATCAATACTGAAGCTACCCTAAAAGGAATGTTACAGGATCTTCTCTAAGTGGAAAAGAAAAGGCTACAACAAGAAGAATCTATAGGAAAAGAAAAACCCCACTAGTAAAGGCAGACATACAGTAAAGGCTGAGGATCAACCATTTAAGCTAGTCGAAATATTAAAAGACAAAGTTCAGCTCAAGTTTTAAAAATTTCTCAGATGAACATTTAAGTATTGGGGGGGGGGTCCCTCCCTTGAAGCCAACCTCAAAGGACACTCACTATTCACTCTCATTTTAAATGTGGTCTTACTTTGGAAAGCTCCAGCTGTTAAGATCCTGGCCTAAAGGAACACAGGCGCTTTCCGCGTGAAGCCACAGCTCCTCTTTAAAGGGGAGATGCTAATGTTGGCCTCACAGGGGCGTCCACTCAGGTTCCTGACCCCACAGACTCAGAAAGGCTGGGCGGGAGGCGGAGTCAGTACCTCCACGCAGGTGTTCTATTTCAGCTCCACTACTAAATCATGCCACTAAGCAGTCAGCTCGGAGAACCTCCAGATATGACTCAGAAATCCCAGGCTGCTATCATCTTTCGAAACCTAGAAGAGGGAAAGGGAGACACTATTTATTGAATAACTTCCACACCCCACGAATTTCATCTAAATCACAGGTTGGAAAACTACAAATCCAGCCTGTGGGCTGTTTCTGGAAATAAAGTTTTACCAGCACACAGCCATACTCCCTGGTAAGCACCACAACACACAGCGTGCAGCCTGCATAGCCAGAAGTATTAACTACACGGCCCTGTCCTATGCGTCCTAAATAATCTCTTTTAATCCTTATAACAACTGATTTTACAGGTAAGAAATCGAGGTGCAAATAATGGTTATGTTTCTTGCCCAGGCCCCCAGATCTATGAAGAAAACCACCTCTGTCCAAGTCCAGAACTTTTCCCATGAAAGCCACACCTAGAGTCTCCACTCGAGCCTCCACTCTGTGACCACTGGTCAGCATTCTTGCCACCGGATGTCCTGCCCAGCTCTCCGCCTGATCCGGACGCCCTCCTCAGGGACAACCTCTCACCCCACTGCCTGTTTCCATGCCCCCAGCCCCTGCCCTGTCTCAGTGACATCCCAGCCTTGAGCTCTGGCCACACAGATTCCTGCACAAGTCTCATGAGGCCTCAGATGGCTGCTTACAGTCTGTTTTTGTAACACATACGAGTGGCTTATCTTCAAAGCCGGGCTGTGACACCTTCACGGGTCAGTGTCCTACAGAACCGAGTATGACCCCTCTGTTTTACAGACCAGGACTATGTATTGATGGAGTTAATCACAAATGAGCAGCAGACACCAACACACAGAATGACTTCAAATAAGCGACTGGACAGATGCTGCATTCATAATCAGGGAAAGTGCCTGGTGACTATTTAACTGTTTAGTGGCCATGTGGGGAAAGGACAGAGGGAAATCGATGATTATTCCATCATTAAAGTGTGTGAAACACCAGCCTGGCTCATGTGTTACGTAAAGGATCCAGCGTCTGCGGCAGGAGCAGGTTCCTCAGGCGTCCCAAGCATCAGGGCTAAAATGTCCTCGCTGCGTTTCCTTTTCCACGCAGAAAGTCCAGGTATTTTTAACTCTGGAGCTACTTTAGCATCTGGTAGACCGAGGTCCAAAAGACTATCTATGTCAAACTCACTGCAAATTTATATAAGTAGGGCGATCTTGTGTTCTGAAGCAACCAATGAGGATAATATAGTAAGACAGATAAGAGAGGTAGATGAATGGAGATAGAATAAATTGAAAGGATAGATAGATGACTGATAGAAGGAAGGAAGATAGATGAAAGATGGGTAGGAAAGACAGAAGCTGGCTAGCTTTACACACAACTCCATCCACCCAGAGCCCCTCCTTGGTTTCTGCCTGAGGTTGACCTACAATCAGTGCCATGGTATCACCATGGAAACACACAGTGTTTCTCTTCACTTTACATCCATTCAGGCTAAAGCTGGATGCTTTAGCATCCAACTTTGGCTGCTCCTCCCCTCTGCTCCTCACTTTGGATCTGTAATGAGCACACAGTCTTCAGGATGAAACTTTGTAAACTCAATGCAGAAAGGCTATGAGAGAGAGGAACCCTACTCCACATCACATTTCTAAGCAAGACTTTATTAAAACCTATCAATCTATAAAGACTATTCCATGGTTTACGGCAGGTTAATTAGTATTCTTTCAACCTGTAAGCTAAAAGAACACTATCAAGGAAACATGTAGATCACTTCGCCCATGCTGCGTCTACATTTTGCTCCTTGAAAAGGCGCAAACAGTTGCTGATGTTAAAGGACATGGACCACAGGATGCCTTGCTTGAGAATTTCCCATACAAAATTCCAAAGAGTGTATTTTCCATGCTTTGATACTCAAGACACCCATCTAACTCTCCTTTCATTTTAGGAATAAGAATGTATGACAGAAAAGTAAACACATAAATCGTTTGTAACTTCAGTGAAGAGAAAATAAAAGTGATTTTTTGAGACACTTTCTACTTTATCAAAAACGCTATTTATATTATTATTCTTGGACAAAGAAGCTCCATAAGACCAAGAATTACAACAGTAGAAATTAAAGTTCTCATGTGTTCTGTAACAAAGGAAAGAGAGATTTACAGCCAAGTCATAAATTTGAACTGAAAATGCAAGTCAAGTAAAGCCCCCAATGTACGGTTGAATCTCACTAAGACAGAGACCATTCTCCCCCACCGCCCCCACCCTGGGAAGAATTCTTTTTCTTACTTATATTGTAGTCCAGAGTTTCCAGGCAAACCCTGAGTCTTAGAAAAGCGAAGGAAAAACCAGCCTAGGAAATGCAAGAAGGGAGGTGATACTGCAGCTCCTCTCTTTTTCCATCCTGGCCTCATTCTGGCAAACTTGGACCCCACAGGAATTTGCAGAGCCTGTGGGTGTCGGGTCAGAATAGGACAACCCGTAGAGCCAGGAATACCCCCAAGGGGGGAGTGTGTGCCCCAGAGCCACCTCCACAGCTGGGTAAGCGCCGAGTAAACAGACCAGCCTAACAGGGATGGTTTCCATTCTTGGTGTCAGGAGTTTATTATTTAATGCTGGAACGAATGCTTCATATAACAAAGCAATCATTTCCATGTTTGGAATTTTATGGCTGTCAGGAACCTTCAGAACGCCTCTCTCCTAAGCCGCTGGCTTTATAAGGCTTAGGGAGCACCCTTGACGGCCTTCTCCCTCCCACCCAGCTGCTGGAGGCACATTTGTCATCTCTGTGGGAAGCTTTTCTTTTCTGCAGAGAGACTGTGCTGTCCTGGCAAGAACCCACCTGTCCAGGGGAGTAGAAGCAGGCAGACCAGGAACCTCTCCTCGCCCTGAACACAAACCATACGTCAGCTAACTTCTCTGGTCTCATCTTTCTCAGTGATAAAATATTGGTAATAACACCTATCACCTTCCACCGTAGTTGAAAAGATCAAATACACAGAACGTGAAACGTCTCAGAAAGCATGAAATAGGGAAGAAAACATAGTTTAAAAACCCAGCAAGTACTCATGTGGTACCTACTACACGTGCAAACTTGTGAAGGACACTACCAGGCTCCCAGGCGCGGCACCTGCTCCGAGTTGGGCGGGAAGAATTCCATGCTGGGCGAGCCAGCCAGCAGTACATGCGAAGAGCAGGATGGCTCCAGGGGAGGGAGGCCGAAGGCAGATGACAGAGTATCAGAAACCCCGAGGAAACTTGAAATCCCAACCTCTTAGGCATCCACGCGCTTCTCTTTTATCCCCGCCACAGTAACCGGACCTGGGGTGCCATCAGCTCTCCCTGTGTCGACCACACAGCGGCTCGCAGCTCTGGATCTCAGTCCCCAGCGCCCGCCCGCTCCCCACCCACTGACCTACCACTAGGAGGGTGGTGAGACCGCAGGGCCTCATCCTCGGAGCCTGGCGAAGGCTGCTCCGGGACTGCGCGCAAACCCATCAGCAGCACCTTCACGTCCTTCCAGAGCCTGGGCCCACATCTCGAGACGTCACATCACTTCCCAATTATTGTGTTTTCCTTTGTTACTATCTTACGACTGGATTTATCGCTCTTTCATTTTTCTCAGGTTTATGCCATATTTCCAATGTAAAATTTAGAAATTTGAGTTCTATAAGGATATTTTAAGTAAGGTAATCAGGATAAATATAAACCCTCCTCTAGGATTATAAAATCACCAACGCTTATTCAAATGCTCAGGATGATGGAAAAAAATTCTCAACATGATTGGGATTTGTACATTTATGGGAATAACCATAAAGTTCCTCAAAACATTTAGTTAATGGCATGACCAGAAAGAAAAAGATATATTTTAAATATGGACTATGTTGAAATCTTAACTTTAGCCAGTAAGGTCCGGATGTTACCACTTAACTTTGACACTTGTCAGAGTCAGGAAGGGTGAGTGCAGGTCTACAAACACAGGGGCACCCCCAGTTCCAGCATCTTTTCATCCTCTTACAGTCTTCCACAGAACAGAAGTTTTCATCTTGATGAAGTCCAATTTATCCATTTTTCGTCTTAGGGACTGTGCTTTTAGTTTCAATCTAAGAACTCTTTGCCTCATCCTCAGATTTGAAGACTTCTCTATTTTGCTAGATGTTTTGTAGTTTTACATTTTACACTGAGATCTATGATCCTTAATTTTTGTATAAGGTGTGGGATTCAGGTCTAGATTTTTTTTTTTTGGCCTATGGATGTCCAATTCCTCCAATATGATTTATGGAACAGGTCATCCCTCTGCCATTGAATTGGTTTTGCTCCTTGGTCAAAAATTAATTGGGCACTTTGTGTAGGTCTGAGTTCCCCACCCCATTCCACTGCACTGTGGGTCTAACCCACACTCTTGACAACTGTGGCTACACAGGAAGCCTTAGCATGGGGAAGAATGATTTCTCCTACTTTATTCTTATCAAAGCTGTTTTGGCTATTCGAGGGCCTTTCCCTTTCCACATAAATTTTAGGAAAAGTTTGTTATGTCTACCACAAAGCTGAGAACTTGACAGGAGTTCTCTTAAATCTACAGATCAATTTAGGAAGAACTGACATCTTTACACATTGCATCATCTGATCCATGAACAAGGTATTTAACTCTGATTTCTTTCACTAGCATTTTGTGATTTTCATCATCCTGATCCTTTGATAACGCACATTTCCATATGGAACCTCTATCCTTAGGTTCCCAAAGAAAACAGTCCAACTCCAGGTCAATTCTAGAGTGTATGTGCCTGGCTCATCCCCTTTTGACCATTTCGGACGACATCCTCTGAGCCATCAGCCAGGAAGAATGAAGAAGGGAGGGCCCAGCCCTGACCACATGTGACCTGACAGTACGAAAAACCACAGCACAAGCAGCCATAACCCTGTGTGTGAAGAAGGCACAGACCTGGATTCGGTAAGTGGGGGACTGGCTCCCAGAGGGTCACTTACCCAGCTGTAAGTCGGCTAGGAGCACAACCTCCCCAGCCCTCAGTTTTCCCATCTGTACAATGAGGAGCCAGACTCGGATCTACAAAGCCTCAAGAGCCCTGCAGTGAAAGCAGGGGTGCAGAGTAGACCCAGAGGGCTCCCCTCTTAGAGGGGAGACTATGGAGAGGCAGAGAGATGTAAGGGAGGACAGGAATGCGCACGCGAGGAGGGACAGAGGGGAGCAGGGGTTTGGTTCTGTGGAGACTGGGCCAAGCGCAACATGACAAGCAGCTGCAGCGTGTGCGAGAGAAAACGCGCAAGAACCCAGAAGTTCAACGTGAAATACAGCAGGGGATTCACCACAGGACCCTAAGACAAGAAAACAGGGCTTATGAGAATCAGATAATTTTAATTAAGCCTAAAAACACAGTTTAGGAGCGAAGCATGGTTTAAAATTTCTCTTTGAATGTGAAGCGGTAGGTTGGTAACTAGGGCATCCAGCCCACGCTGAAGGGTGCTCGTGCTCTCCCGACATTTGGGGAGGGGCTGCTGTTCTCACCCAGCATCCCAGGCAGACCCTCAACCCAGAGCACCAAGTCCTCCACTTACTCAGAAGCCCACTCTCCTCCTTGTGCCCACCCGTGGGGTCTCACTGGCCCCACTGGGAGCCCCGCAGTCCCAGGATGCCACGTCACACCAGGTGAGCGCATCACAGGCAAACAAGGTCTAGGTTCTGTGCACTAGCTTCCTGGCTTCAGGCAACCACGTTCCCCTTTCACACTGTAAACTCCTCATCAGTAAGAACATCCTCCATTCCATCATCACTGGATAGGGCACAAAGCGAATACATCCACCACTTGGAGCCTCAAGCCGTGAGGACCACCCCGCTGGAGATTCCATGTGTAGGGGGCAGAGGAAGGGCCCCTTTCAAAAATCGGACAACTCTTTTGTTTAGAGGCAGAACCAAGGCAAAAATTGCTTTCTTTGAGCAGGAACAAGGCCCTTTTAACACAAGATTTACAGAGCATTTATGTAAATTACATGTCACAGGAACATGCATGGACCAAACGCAGGAAAACATCAACCCATCGCATCAGCTGGATGAACCCCAATGAGCCCCTTCTCTTGTGAAGAAATATTTAAGTACACACACACTCATATTTTCTCCACAGTTAAATTTAAAAAACCATTTCTGGCACAATGAGCTTAAGTGCTTAAGTGGAAGTAAATGAAAAAAAAACAGAAAAGCCCAACCCTGTGATTCCTTCCCCATCCCCACAAACTGTTAATAGATTTTGAATATTGGTCTGTGTGGGAAGACTTCTGTTTTTTCAAGTAAAAGAATCACTGAAGAAAAATATAAAAGATGCTAAAGTGTATCTTGCGGATTTAAAAAAAATTACCGGGCAAGGAGAAAGTACACACACTTTATCTCCTCCAGCAGTTTCTGGTTGTTCCACCGTAGCAGCTACTTTTCTTTTTACCAACTTCAGAATGAATCCTCACCGATGGTAAGGAGGAAGGGAAGAACCTTCACCTCAACTTGTAACACCCGTTTGGTGCTGCAATTAGCTGACTACTCTGTCTTCTGCCAAAAGCTTATCCTCTACAAACGTACATGTGATCCAGTAAAGATCAATCCCACGATGCACGTCAGTTACATAGATCTAGACAAACCTGATTTGTGGAAGCCGGATGCTCAACTGTCTAAAGAGCACAATGGTAAGACAGACGCTTCACTGTGACAGTCCCCCAGGACACGGGCTACAGAATACAGAGAACATGGAGGGAGGCAGAAGTGAAATTTCTTGAGGCAACTATCATACATTGGGAGGTGGAATCTCAAAACATAAGTGCCACAAAATTAGTTATTTTGGAATAGGCTGGGATAGGGAAGATATCTGTGAAGAGTTTTAAAAACACTTCAGTTTTTGCAACATTCCGCTATGCAGTTGACCTATTTCCTAGCAATCTTCTCTGTGGCAACAACAATCTTGTCCCCATTACTCTTCTGGCCTGTGATCACTTCTTGCTTCACTAAGGGCAAAGAAAGGAATAAGACATCTACAAAGTGTTGAGTCCAAGAAAGCATTCTTGGTCTGAACATAAGATAACCAACTGAAGGAAAGTGCTTGGAGCATTTCCCCTGAACCTTGCTGGCTGTGCGCAGGCGACTCTGGGGGAACATGATGTCTCTTGACAGCCAGCCACCTGGGCTACACAAGCCTCGTGTGTTTCTCTCTCCCAGTCCACCAGGACTCAGGATGGGGCCAGGCTCAGCATCTGCCGCAGATGAGCAGTCCAGACACTGTCATCCTTGCTTCTGCTGGTCCCCAGGCAGCTTTTTAGTGGGCTTGTTAGGAATGCACTTTCTGTCCATCAGTGACTGTTTGACTTACATTTTATTTACCTGAAATTCAATTTCTACCCATTTCTTCTCAGCTAAATAAAATTCTTCAAGGAGGAAATCTGCTCACCTTCCCCTGTATCTTCCCTTGACTATTTAATCGTCCATCAGCATACACAGCACCTCAGTGCCAACTCACACTCTACCCCAGGGACAGCCGAGGCCCAAAAAAACTTCCACTGTGCCACTGAGTTAAGGAACCTATGAGAATATGTTGAATCCTACTGGCTAATAATTAATAAAAAATTTCAAAACTCTGTAAATGCTTACGTATAAGTTTCTCTGTACTGTATGATTTATTTGCAAACTGACATTTCTTACCAACGTTACTCTAGTTTACAAAGAACTGTTGACCGTATGAAGAATGACTTCCTGTTTTTGTGGAAGGAACCAATTCTGAAAAACTTAGTCTAGATAATTTTCTCCCCTAAGCAGGCAGACCCTCCTCAACATTCTTGATTACTTTGAATGGACTGAGAATAGCTTGTTCAGTGGAAACGACACCACCTGATCCCCTCGATGGCAAGACTGGTGGATGTGCACCTGCAGACTGGTTGCCAGCACTGGCCCCAGGAACCAAGGCAGTCACATCTATCATCTGTGTCCCTTTTTGAACTGTTGGGCTTTTCCAAAGGACACCTGGGACTTCTAGTCATCATTCATCAAACTGTTCATGTTACCCTACAGAATCGACACACTAATCCCTGGAACTTCATAATGACCCAAGTGCTAGCTTAGGGACCCAAGACCACCATGGTTGGAGGGGGGTGGATGGACCCCAACTCTAAGCTGGTCAGCTCCTGCTCAGAAAGGTTCCTGGGCCACCTCAGAGGGTAAGTTTAGACACAGAAAATAAAACTGGCGACCCCCTCAGCAAGCCCAGACCACCTATAAATGTTTACGGGGATTTGGGCCAGGTCAGGTCCTCTGCGCAAATCCATACACTAGGAGCACCCTGGTAGACGTACTCACTTCCCTCAAAAACCACCCCTGCCCCGGGTCAGCCAGCGGTCAGGGTCAGAGGTAGGCTCACACGCTGCTCCCTGCAGCTGTCCTGCCTTTCCCACCAGCAGGGCCCCGAGCAGCTTCAGGAAGCCCAAGATGCTGGCCAGGAGACCACCTGTCACAGGCACGGTGATGTAAGCCTCGTTTTCCTCTCTGAAATGAGGGGCCACCACAGCCCTCTGTTTCTTCTCTCAGACGGGAAAGAACACAGTATCAAAGGGGCACTCTGACCTTCTGGAAATCCAGGATCTGAAGAGCACACTGCTACTGTCCAAGACTGAATCACCTCTGAAATGGTACAAAATACAGCTTTCACTTGGCCCTTATTAAATAAGCTTCATACTCATTCCTACTCAAAATTCCCAAACACCATGGAAGTGACCCTGACTTTTATTTTCCCATTCATTCATCCAAGAGATCCTACTATGTGCCAGAAACAGACACAACCCCTATCACTAAACAATTGCTGAATGAAAGATTAAATAACAGTTACATTCTCACTTTTAAACCATGTTTAACAATGTACATAAAGTGGTGCCTAAATTAATGAGTCCAGTGACTTTCTTAAACAAACTGCCCAATCTGGGCAAGTAATGGGAATAAAATGGAGACAAAGATTTTATTAGAAAGATAAAAATGACTGAATATTATCTCCCTCTTATAGTTTTGCAAGATGCAGAATATTCTAGGATTTTTATATCATTTTATCTTCAAATTATACATATATAAATATATATAACATATATAAATATTATATAATTATATGTATAAATATATATATTTAAATATTTATACACATAAACTTAAAAATCCTGCTTTCTAAAATAATGGCTCTGTCCTGAAAAGGCCTGCAGTTGAAGGATTTGGGCGGTGGGGGGCAGGAGGGCAAAAAACATACTAGAAGACGTGTAGTAGGCTAGTTATTTTGAGTAAGTTTGTATAATGGTTACTTCTTTTTGTGAGACCAATGAGCTACAGGAATTCTCCCAGCAAACACTGAGGCTTCCTGTGCACAAAATCACTTTCAAGGTCAAAATTACCCTGAACTACTGGGAATAAAACATCTGGACAATCTTGGCATATAATGTGTGTGATAAAGTTTTGATGAGTCCACTACCTAATATTAAATAAGAATTACCATGACAGTACAAACTCCTAACTTATGGAAACATTATGCTTTCTAAACATTTTGCCCAACTTTGATCACGCGGCAATTATTAATAATACATCTATTCAAAAGGTAAATAATGAAGCATAATGTATACAATCCTCTACCCACTGATGTGTCATTAGAAGTGGAAGGCTCTGTAAACAAAGATCTGTGCTTTAGTTTTGGAACCCACAATCTCTGCTGGATTTTCGAGTACGTGTGTATTTACAGGTAATCTTTACAAAGTATGCATATTCCAAAATACGCTCCATACAATCACAGGATAAGAAAAAAAACCCTCTTCCATTTGAAATAAAAAAAAATAATGAGTAATCAAAGCTTAAATCAATATGCAAAGACAATGTGAAAATGTGCTCATGTTGCAAACTAACTTGGATAGCAAAGCAATTCAGACAAGCCAAGGACCAGGGTAGAAAAGCACAGGTGAAAATGAAATGACACTTAACTCAGTGTGCAAGCCCAGTGGTTAAGGATGTACAACACTGTTCACTCATCTGCAGTAACTCTTCCATGCCTACACTGTTTGGAGTCCTTGGCACTTAAACTCAAATTTCCACCCACTTTGAGACTGTTGTCTGTCCTGCCTACCTGGTAAGGAGCAGGGACATTCCTGACCATTATTCCTGGGCTTCCCATAGGCCCTGCAGTCAGGGTACAGTCAGCCACTTAACACATCCACTGAAGTGTTGGACACATCAGGGTAACCCAGTGACTGCTTTTTTACCCCAGTGCTTTCTCACCAGCTGCTCTTAATGGGTCCTTTTACATTTTCTGTTCGTAAATGTTTACCTTCCTAAGGCGTGTGGTATTGAAAATTTTTAAATGCAGCCCACAAATATATGTGGTTTTGGTTTGTTTCTGTTTTTGTTTTTGTCCTAGAGGCATATTATTAAGGTAAACCAAATTCACAAAGATTATAAGGGTTTCCTGAAAACTGACTCCTAATTTTGAGGGAAAAAATGGCTCTCTACTATTAATACTGATATAGAAGAGTGTTGATGTCTTCTTTGTTTATAGAAAGGGAGAAAACCACTGAATATTTATACATACATGAGCACACATATCTGCAGTTGTATCCAAACAACTTAAGATATGTGTTCTTACAAATGTAGGTCAAAACTAGTAAACAAAGTGTATGTCAAAAGCACGTGACTTTTAAGAGTCCTACACTTTCTAAATACATGTATCCAATATTGGGTATTTTCCTTCAGGGGCACTATACCTAATTTAACATTCCTTTTTTTTTTTTTTTGCGGTACGTGGGCCTCTTACTGTTGTGGCCTCTCCCATTGTGGAGCACAGGCTCCGGACGTGCAGGCTCAGTGGCCATGGCTCATGGGCTCAGCCGCTCCGCAGCATGTGGGATCTTCCCGGACCGGGACACGAACCCGTGTCCCCTGCATCAGCAGGCGGACTCTCAACCACTGCGCCACCAGGGAAGCCCTAACATTCCATTTTTAGTCACTGGTTTTAGAATCCGTGATTAGGTTCAGGCAAAAGAAATATATTTAACTTATACTACTGAATTAATGACTTCTAGAAAAAAAGCCACCGAATTAATAATGCCTTCTAGGAGAAAATGGTTAAACTTTGCAAGCTAAATTTGCTGGACCTCACATAAACTAAAAGGTTTGTTTTTTAAAGTTATTTCTGTTGTGTGTTTGTGTATGTTTCCCTTGAGAATGGAAATCGCCACTTAATTTTACTCAAAAGCAACAGACACCTGTGCAGGGTTTGAACCAAAGGTTACTCTTCAGCGTGGCCCGTAATCCTCACCCTTCACTGTGCCTGACACACCTTCCAAGTGGAAGTCATTAACTATAACCAAGAGGGAATGAGCAGAAAGATGACACCATCCCCAGTGTTCAGCATTCATGCAAGTATTTACACTAGTAAAATATTCACCACAGGAAAACAAACAAAACCCACCCACGTTCACTCATGGTGGCTGGCAGATTCATTTTCATGACAGTTTTAAGTATTTCATTAAGTAAAAGGAACTAACTGGAACCTTCAAGAAAAACAAACTTTTATGCAAAGAGACAGGCATTTGCAAACACTAATGGTGAAGACAGGACTTCACACCCCGGCTACCCATTGTGGAGGCTACAGGATGCAGACGATCCCTGCTCACACAGTTGAGTGTCTGAAAAGCTTCCAAACTCAACGATGTAAAGACTCTGATGCCAGCTGAACTTAAACCATGAATTTCCAATCAGAAAACAGGAAAATGAACCAGCTCCCAGTGACACTTCCTCTTGTCTGCATATGGGCAGGAACAGCATGAATGTCAGCCACCTCAGAGTGAGAAAAGGTCCCGCTTATCTCACTGGCTCTGAGGGATGTATTCGATCCCACCATGGACACCTGCTCACACTGACGAACTACACCGTTTCCTTACGCTTTATTCTACTCAGACATTCCGACCAGGAGGGAGTGTCCCTTCACCACTGCTGTGCACGAAATCTGAGTTTCCACTGATGTGCTCGGAGTGTTTAAGCAGCAGACCTGCAGCTCAGTTCAGGAAGCCGAGCTGGTCAAGTGTTTCCCACTTGCTGGCACCCAACGGTCGTGAGAGCATCAGCCCTGTTCTCAGCATCTTTCCATCTCTGTTCACTGAATCTTCACAGCCTGCCTCCGGGGCAGCTGTTGCCAAGAGAGTTCTCAAGCTGGGAGGGCTGAGCTCAGACCACCCAGAGCAGCTATCCTGGTCCTTCCAGACCATGGCTTCTTCCAGGGATAGGCCCCAGGGATTAGCCCAGAGGTGTCTGCTTCCCCCTCATTCTTAAGAGTCCCAGACTCCAACCCTCATGGGCACTGCTGCTGCTTTCTCGCCAGCATTTTCTTTCCTTGTCTTCATTGCTCCCAGCCACGCACATTCCAGGCCCTGGTGGCCCAGTGGCTCCCACTCCAGCAGCCTGTGTGTGGTTAGGACTCCCACATATCAAATGCCAGCGCTCACGTATATTATCATCTATTCCCCTGGATCTGATAATCAGGAGTCTGAGTATTGGAATTAGGAGACTATGTTTGCTTAGTATTGTGGAAGTGAAAGATAAAAGATTCTAAGTGCCTACAACGACCTCATTTCTGTACCTAAACAAACACAGTGGTGGCAAAAGACAAAAGGGGTTTTTAATGTCTTCTTTCTATACAAAATGAATGCAATTTAATTTCTTCATGTCCGCATTTTCAACATTTCTCACCTGGCAAGCATGCAAATACTAATTTCCAAAGAAATAAGCTGTTCTATAATTTTAACATTTAGCATTATCACTATTAAGCAAGAATTATCCCAAAAGAGACAAGATAATCTTGTTCTCACATTCACAGATTGATAGTTACATAGCTCAATAACAGTTTAATGGAAAGGAAACATTTCATTTTAGGTTTCTGATCTAAAAAAAAATGAACAGAATTCTGGCAAAGAGATAAACATTAATTACGTAACTATGCAAAATGCCTCAGGAAAAGTTAACAAATAATGTAAAACAATTAGTTATTTAAAATGTTATAAATGTAGCTGAGTTTTAATAGTAATTTGTCCATAGTTAAAAGTGTCACAAAAACCTTTTAAAATTTTGATACTGAAAGAATAACTCTTCCAGCTTGCATTTTGTATCCATTCATGGTTAACACTTCGAGTAATTTTTAGCTGATATTTTTAACATATGCATAGTTATTACTCAGTTGAAGTATATCCCTTTCTACTCCAAGACTGATTTTCATACTTATGCTGATTTTTAGTAAGTGAAGGCAGCTTTAAAAGATGTCAAGATATCTAAAAATAAGAATTTAGCCCTCAAAAGAAGCTGTAAGCACCCCTGCAGGGATCGCACAGCAATAGTGTCTCATCTGATTTCAGTATATACATAAAGGTTCACTCCCTTCTTTACACACGATGGTAAACATTCACCATCAACACAAGACGCTCCTGGATCTGCTAATGGTGGACTAAGACAAAACTAATGGCCCCACAGTAGGGTTCAGCTGTAAAAGCTACGACATTAAGAACGTGTTTATGCTCAAAACTAGTTCCTTTGATTTGGGTTGGGGGGATACATTGTAGGGAATCCCTCACCCAGTGGAATAGTTTGTACTCATAAGGTCCACAGGAAACTGGGTGTTTATCCTAAATGCTGGTGGAGCTTCCCACCCACCCCACGCCCTACTCCCCACTGTTACGGAACAACAGTGTGAGAAGGTACGTGAGGGTGACGGTGAGGGGGGCGTTCCCCAGCCCCACTGGTGATGTCAGGATTCGACCACAAACATAGGAGGGGTTAGAGAAAGTCTTCCAAGTTTAATAACCTTCCTACAGACCCTCTTTCTTTGGAAATCAGTGAATACACATTATTTTGCCCATTTTAGTGACAACCACACAAGGAGGAATTTCTGAACATCGGACTATTTCCTGTGTGTGAAAGTGCCAGCTGAATCACTCAGTGGCTGTCCCTTGTCCCTACTTAGAATCGGCGCACATTACTAGCCATGCTTCAGCTCAAAGTCCTCCCTCTTCAAGGAGCACAGAGTATCAGGTGGCGAGCAGGCTGTCACCCTCACCCCACATCTGTAGATTGGGAAAAGCCAACCCAAGAAATAGGACGCGAATTCTTGGTCACTCTGCTTGTCACATCCTGCCAGATACATCAGCACACGCTGGCTTTCCAGTTAAACAGCAACACAAGCTTATCGATGTACCTGTTCTTTAAAAATCAGAGGCAAATTCAGATTTGAAGTTAATATGAATGATACTATACTAACTCAGTATCTCAAGATAAGAGAAACAGAAGCAGCAGAAGCGAGAGACACACCAGAGAAGGGCAGTTCCTCCAAGAGGCGGCAACTATGGCTTTAGGGGTTTTCTTGGCAACTTATACAAAAAAAGGTACCCTGGGCCACTGACTACTTGCTGTCGATGGGAAGGACATCCACTGGTGCATGGAAACAACCTTTCCTGGAATGACCCCCAGCAGCGAGCACCATGGGTCCTTGAGTAAGCAGGGGTACGTGTCGTCACCCTATGCATAATACAGAACCACACTTAACCCCCACATTTCAGAAGTCTGAGGATGACATGGAGTCAGCCTAGACTCACACAAGACCCCCTGAGGGTACTGCAGGGTGACGTGGCATCAAGCCTTTCCTGACAAGCTTGCTTTGCAGGTGATCTGCACTGAGCCCAGAATCCTTCATCCGTCCCGCTCTGCCTGGTGCCCACGCAGGGACACAAGGCTCAACAGGGACCCAACTCCCAGGTCCAAGGCCATCACCAACCTGAAAGAGCTGTCTAGACTCTTTCCAGAGATGGCTGTTGGATGTAACAACTCTCCCGCGCCAGAGCTTTTTCCTCACCTTGTGGGTTTTAAGAAAGGAATGCAGAAATTCAGGTCTGGTGGGACGAACACCTGTGGATGCCTGACTCCATGGAAACATTCTAATGCTGGACTCCGCCGCCCCACCCAGTCCACGCGGCCTCCACGCTGCAGCTGGGCACTAAAGCCCCTTCCCACCCCCATCCCTACGGCTCTTTATTCCACGCACAAGTCCCTACCTTGCCAAGCCCATTCTCTTTCCCTGAAACACCTCCCCCTCCCTCTCTGAGTACTTAACTGTATTCATCAAATCTAATCCAAGGCAAATTACATTACCTACCACCAAGGTAAAAATATGCTAATTAAACTAGGCTGCTCCCTTGATTGTAAAGTGCATCCCCATTTCAGAGACGGTAAATGAAAAACAAACAAAAAGAAGAAGGCTTGAGAGGAGTCACAGGATCTGTGGATTTTTTCTCCCCTGAAGCTTCCTCCCACCACACGAACCTGCCCACACTTGTCACACCTGGTCTGAGAGCTCCCTGAGGACAGGGCACTGGCACCTGCTCTCACCACAGCGCCCAAGGACTTGCACAATACAAGTTTCTTGTTGGTGATGATGACAAAAGGAATTCCTCATTATACTCAGATCATGAGAGGAAAAAAACAAGCAGACAAACTGTGAACGACTTCTAATGAATTTTTGAAAGATTAGACTGGACGCCGTTCATCATTTTCCATCGGAGTCGGAACAAAATCAATACTCCAAGCAAACGTGTCAGTAGCAGAAAGATGGCCCCTTTCTTTTACAAACACGCCTATGTTACACTGAATTTACCTCAAGGCACCCCTATTTGTGCTGCTATAAAATGTCACTTGTTGATATCAGCAGCAAGCCAGAGGGTCAGGCAACACTTAGGTGCCATCTAAGAGTCAGAGGAAACGTGGGAGCCGCTTCAGTGCAATTCTACTGGAAAGAAATATATTATGTCAGTGAAATCCTACACCTATTCTTCCACTTCCACGTGAAGTTCACACTTCAAACAACACAGAGAGACTGCCAGAGCTTCACTGAGCATGGCTGGCCGGGTGGGTGGGGTTTGAGGGAATTTTACCGATAAAGGAAACATTAATATCCACCTTCCCTCTAACTTAGGAGGAGCACCGACTCCAGAATCAGGCTCCCCCTCAGAACCATGTGTGGTCTTACAATGGGCTGCAGCACTGGGACAGGCTCGGGGCCCTAACTGAGCAGGAAACGATGGTTCTCCCATCAGCTCCAGCTCCGAGTACCCAAGAACGCTGCCCAGCTGAGTCGTGGAGAAGTGACTAAGGAATTAACACTGTTCTATCCAGGCAGCACTTCCCCTTCGACACTAAAGCCAGTGCAGACTCGTAGCAGCACGGCCCTCTGCTCCTAGACGAGCGTGCGGGTCTGCAGCACTGATTTCACGGCACTTCCTCTGTCCACAAGAGGCTCTGTCCCCTCGAGAACTGAGTTTGGTGGAAAACTAAACCTAAACGTCCAGTAAGTTGGGAATGTAGCAATGGGGCAACTGTCACTGACTCATGGGACAGGGGAGGCAGGAGAGGCCCCCAGAGCTGGTGTGACGAAAGTTCCTGCACGGTGCAATAACAGGTCTCTTCCCCTCGGACAACAATCCCAGCAGCCCATTCCTCATCTCCTCTGACTCTCTAAATAAACAGTTTTACTGTTAAGGAGGAAGTGAGAAGGATTGTTTTACATTAACCCACTCCAACCATGTCTAAAGACCACTTCACTATTTAACCCACTTCAACAGTATGGGAATTCCTACGTCAGATCTGCAAGCCTGGGTTCTGCATATGGAACTAGCATGAACTTTTCAAGCTGCCCATCCAGTACCCACTTCCATCTGTTTGCTGACAACAGGCCGATTTTTCTTTGATATCCATCCTCCCCCTGCAGCCCCTGCCATGGTGGTTGGCTCAGGTAGCCCAGGTCTGAGCTAACCAGCGCCTGACGTTCTCCTGGCCATAGGGTCTGGGCCGGTCCTCAGGCTGGCACTCAGCCTCCCCACCGCTGCCCCTGGGTTCTGAGGGGACCCCACAGAGGATGATGTTCCAGGACTGCTATTGTGCGGTAGCCACAGGGAGCACGCAGTGGATAAGGCCGTGCGTGGGAGGCCAACTGGAGCAAGAGCCCAGGCTGGACCGAAGCCAGTAAACAGGCAAAGCATAAGCCTGTCCCACTTCTGAAATTTCCAGGCTCACAAACCCACTCACTCAGTCACCGATTCGTCCAGTGGGGCCTCCATTCCTGCAGGAAGACGTGACAGATAAGCTGCTCTGACCACATTCCCACCACAGGTCCCAGAGGAGGTGCCATTTAGGCAGGACGGTGGCACAGCCTCTCTCAGGGCCCAATCCGTCACCTTCATCATCAAAACTGGGCTGAAATCTAACCCTCCCACCAACATGACTCTGACTTGAGTACAGGGAGGACAGACACGGTCTCTTGCTGTCTGTAATACTCTTTCCCCGCGTGCATCCAGTTACAAACGCACCATGTGGTTAGAAGTCACGCTCCTGCTTCTGACACTGCAGAGGGAAGGGGTCGATGCTGACACCAGGGAAACTGACATACAGATGTGCAAATGCTGAGGGTGACAAGGTACTTTAAACAGCTGCTTCTTCCACAAAAACCTTGATCTAGTCTTGGTGATAACAGAGAAAACATGAAGCTTAACTCAGAGAAAAACGATGCTTTTCCCCACAATACAAGCTCATGAATAACCAAGGACATGTTCACTGCTTCCTGGTACAGTTCACTTTACTTACACCCTGAAAAATATCTGAATTAATGAATAGTACTAAAACAAAAAAGTCATGCAACAAAATTTAGAAGGCTGTGTCAAATTTCAGTAGATCCAAAGATTCTGAACCAAGATTGCTAATTAATAAGCTAAGATAGTGGACAGTTTTTATATAGATCAGGGAGCATCACTAACTGGGGTGATGCTGGAAATTCCACTGTGAAATTTAAAACATGGACATACTGAAAAAATGATCAGAAGTAAAGTGAAACATCCAATGTAATTTTTAAGTAATGGTAATACAGAGCTTAAACCAGCCATACTGTGCATTATATGCTTTAAAGACGTGTATGTATATGCAGAGACTTATCAGAGATTAATTTAGGATGGGGAAGAAAAAAGAAAGTCAGAAATGAATTTAAATGACTTCGGCATTACACAAAAAATGTATTTCCATATCCACAGCGGCTTTCTGAGTAAGAACGCTTACATAAAGATGCATATCCCAAATATAAACAATTTGGGTATCTACGGGAAGAGACAGTGTCTCTCTCCAGGAAATACATGAATTCTTTCAACCTGACTGGACTCTGAGGCCCATGGGTCTTCCTGACGTCCATCACATCATCTTCTCTGCTCTCCACCACTTGGCCCTGCACATTTCCTGGCGCCCTCCCTCTATGCTCAAAGCCTGGGGCTATCAACACCCCAAAACTCTGTTATCTTTCTGTTCTGCTGCCATCAACTATTAGCCACAGAACTTTCACTTCTGCGCAAATAAGTAGAAAACTGGAAAATTACAAAACCTTTTAGCTTTTTCATATTTTGCCTTTTCAGATAATACAGATGATCTGAAAACATAACAGATCTTAAGCGCTGACTGTACTTCCAAGGTTTGTTAATATACTGCCTACATCTGTGTATTAAAGTGAGTGCTCACTTCGGCAGCGTATATACTAAAATTGGAACGATACAGAGAAGATTAGCATGGCCCCTCAAGGATGACACTCAAATTCGTGAAGCGTTCCATATTTTTAAAGACAAACACCATATAATATCACTTACATGTGGAATCTAAATATGGCACAAATGAACCTATGTACAAAACAGAAACAGACTCACAGACATAGAGAACAGACTTGTGGTTGCTAAGGGTGAGGGGGAGAGGGATGGACTGGGAGTTTGAGGTTGGTAGATGCAAACTATTACATCTAGAATGAATAAACAACAAGGTCCTACTGTATAGCACAGGAAACCATCTTCAGCATCCTGTGATAAGCCATAATGGAAAAGAATATAAAAAAAGAATGTGTATAACTGAGTCACTTTGCTGTACAGCAGAGATTGGCACAGCATTGTAAATCAACTATACATCAATAAAATAAATAAATAAAACTAAAAACAAAGTGTGTTGTCTGATATATGTCATTTAATCAATAAATATCCATAGGGCATAAACTGTTGGCTACATTTAGTTGTGATAACGTTTTAAGTGAAAAGCTTTAAATTCAGTGAATTTAGATATCCCTCAAAATTTAACCCTTCTGACACCTGTTAATTGAGAATGCTACACCTGAATATTACAAAATCAAGAAAAGTGTTTAAATAGTGGAGCTCTAAATATATCCACACATGCACTGTGATATACTAATACATAAACGTTCGAACTTTAGCATTTTCACCAATTTTTGAGCCCAAATTCCTTGATTTTCACAACTACAGGGGAATAAACATCTACGTAAGTGTAAAGTTCAAGCACTGGCTCTTTAAAGCCACTGAGTCTGACTCCAGGCAGCGCAAAATGAGGTTTACTTACCTACAGACAAACCTAATCAGTGTACCAGTGGTGACACTGCACTCATGAGTCCCACAATCTCACATTTAAGCAAAGACGCTGAACATGAGGATTCTTTATCGTGATTCTGCTTTCGGGGGAAGACTGTACATAACAGCCTTTGGTTTCTGACTCTCTATGTCAAAGACAGCTCTATGAAGCAGCTGTGCTGCTTCTGGTGCCAAAGAATGGATCAGCTCGTTAAACTAAAGAAAAACAGGTTAAAAACATAACCCTGCAAACCCTGAGCAAAACCATCCCAGGTCTAATTCCATCTGTGCCACTCTGACTGCATTCCTGTTCACAATGCTGGAGTCACTACCCGTAAGATGAGAAGTCAGAGCAAGGTGATCTCTGCATCCTGCCAGTTCTGGAGTTAATCACTGATTCTGTGATTAACTTCTCAGTGAATTAGCTAATGTCACAGTTACGTTTTGAGTAATTTGGCTATATGTATATTAACAGGGAAATCCTGGACACACAACACCACAGGCCACTTCCCTCACACAGCCTTTACTATTATCTTTTTTTCTTTTAAATTAGCTTTATTTTTAGAGAGTTTTAGGTTCACAGGAAAATTGAGAGGAAGGGACAGAGATTCCCCATGTATCCCCTGCCCCCATACATGCACAGCCTGCCCCACCATCAACTTCCTCCACTATCAAGATCCCCCACCAGATGGGACATTTGTTAGAACTGGTGAACTTACAGGGACACATCATCATCACCCAGAGTCCACAGTTGACATTAGGGTTCACTCTTGGTCTTGGACATTCTGTGCATCTAGGGTTCCTCCATGTCTCTTCATGGCTTGATAGCTCTTTTTTTGGCTGAATAATATTCTACTGTCTGGATGGACCACAGTTTATTCACCTACTGAAGGCAAAACTCCCGAGTTTTGAAAGTTATGACTAAAGCTGCTGTGAGCATCCGTGTGCAAGGTTTTTTTGTGGACATAAGTTTTCAACTCCTTTGGGTAAACACCAAGGAACGTGATTGCTGGATCACATGGTAAGAGTACGTTTAGTTTTGTAAGAAACCACCAAACTGTCTTCCAAACTGGCTGTACCATTTTGCATTCCTACCAGCAGTGACTGAGAGTTCTGGTTGCTCCACACCCTTACCAGCATTTGGTGTTGTCAGTGTTCCAGATTTTGGCCATGCTAATAGGTGTGTAGTGATATCTCATTGATTTAATTTGCATTTTCCTGTTGACACACGATGTGGAGCATCTTTTCATAAGCATATTTGCCATCTGTATCTTCTCTGGTGAGGTGTCTTTTCAGATCTCCTGTCCATTTTTTATTTGGATTGTTTGTTTTCTTATTGAGTTTAAAGAGTTCATTGTGTATTGTGGGTAACAGTCCTTTATCAGACGTCTTTTGCAAATATTCTCTCCCATCTGTAGTTTGCCGTCTCCTTCCCTTGATGCTATGTATTTAATTACACAGAATATGGACTTCCCAGTTCATCTCAGTTTTCACCACTTCCTACTGTTGTTGACCTCACTCCCTCCCCAGGCCTCTTCTGACCTTGCTTCTTTAGTTTTCTTGATTTTCAACATGCAACAAAGCTCTACTGAAGGGAACAAAAGGCAGAAGGGCTTGCAGCCTCAGGGCAGGAGGCACACATCACACTGGGAAACCCCTCAAATCACACGCCAAGCAAAGTACCTCCCAAAGCCTGAGCAAGGAGCAGGAGCCCATGTCCCAGGCTGGGAGCTCCCTGCTGTATCAGCCAAGCAAGTAACCTGAAACTCAAAACCCCACCAAATGGGGCAAAAAACTTTCACTGCCAAAGGCTTTCAATGAATAAACTAAAGGTCGGGCTTCCCTGGTTGCGCAGTGCTTAAGAATCCACCTGCCAATGCAGGGGACATGGGTTCGAGCCCTGGTCCGGGAAGATCCCACACGCCGCGGAGCAACTAAGCCCATGAGCCTCAACTACTGAGCCTGCGCTCCAGATCCCGCGAGCCACAACTCCTGAAGCCCATGTGACTAGAGCCCGTGCTCTGCAACAACAGAAGCCACCACAGTGAGAAGCCCACGCACCGCAACGAAGAGTAGCCCCCGTTCACCACAACTAGAGAAAGCCCGCGCGCAGCAACAAAGGCCCAATGCAGCCATAAATAAATAAATAAATATATAAATAAAATATGCTTTTAAAAAAAGAAACTAAAGGGCAATGCCTTGAATGAGAAAACAGTAATGGCTTCAGATTGTTTGCATGGTTGCAGTGTTTTTTTGTACCTTATGTAAGGAACCTGAGAGCACACACCACGACTTCTGAGTCTGGACCTAAAAATTCCAGCTCAAGAGAGCCTAACAATTTCAGGAATCTGAGGAATAGGGCCAACGGGATCCTGCAGGAGCTGAGGACAAGCGCTGACCATGTGGTCAGTGTCAGTCAGCTAGGGTGTGGCCTGAGGCTGGCCACGTCTCCCCTCCTCTGCTCTCCTGGGTCTCACCCAGCAGTGCGACACCCCCACCCCCAGCCCCAGGACTCAATTTCCATGCTGAGACTCCTGAAGGAGGAGCCTTTACTACCCCAGGGAGGCTGGAGCACAGATCCTCCTGGGACCCATTTGGTGCTATACTGAGCAACCAAGTGTTTCCAGAAGTGGCTGCAGACAAACTTCAGTTTCCAAAAACTGAAATGTGCTGTGTAAAACCAAGAATGTGGAAGGAGATAATTCAAGACAGTCCCTGCTCAAATTTTAAAGAATAGTTGAAAAGTCAAGTATGAGGAGACAGGAAACTCTTTTAATTACCCTCATGGCCATAACTAAAATCACTGTAATAGACATATCTCTAATCAGAAGTATAAATTTTTAAAAATGTATAACATAGGAAATAAACCATAAACAAGTAAGCTTTCAAATCTGACAGTCACACTAATCTCACTGACAAAAGAGGTCTCTGAAGCAGATTATTAATTATCCTCCAATTCTATATGGATATTAAAATTATTAAGTCCTGGCAATCAAGGTTCTCTGAACTGCCAGCATTTATTTTTAAAATAAAGGACACACTGTCACTCTGAATTTCTATTTTAAATGATCACTTTTACTTAGAAACTGTACCACTTGCTAACCTGACATCCAACATTACTAGAAGCTAATTAATTCAAGCACTAGTGAGTTTATTTATTTTAATGGAAACGCTGATTAGGAAAAAACTGCTTTAGGGACCGTCAACGTTTTAAAGCATAGTATTGTCTCTCTCCCTCTACTCAGGAGTAAGGAGGTTGTGTACAGATGTGTTCAAAGCAATCTGGATGGTGTACACATAGAGCTTAAGACAGAGTCGCACTTCCAAAGTCAGAAAGTCAAGGGTGAATCCAGGATATTGTGAATAAGGTCACTCTGCAACTAATGTATATTGAAAATATGTCATATATCTGTAATTTGGATGGAATATCCTCATGAAAGACAACCAAGTCTAAAATACAGAAAAGCATTTTTAATGAGCCATGGTCCTTAAAACCAGAGTAATATTTCAGTGACAAATCATTTCATATCAAATTTAAAACACCCATTTGAACGAGTTTTGTCATGTTTTCCTATTACATTTCAGAATTTCTAAAGCTCCTAAAGTCTCAGATTGAAGTAGAGTCTGACTTCGACAATCTCCACATCACAAACGTGTATCAAAAGCGATTGAGAATGCACTTTTTGATGGAAACCTTTACAAAAGGAGACAAAATACCTTGAGGAATACAAAGGCTGATTCAACCTACAACAGAATGAAGACAAGCGCATTCTGGTGGACTATGGTTGAGCTACTAATCACTGAACAAACAGGAAGAGGAATACAAACAGGGAGAAGTCTTTCCAAATAAAAGAAGATGAGGGCTTCCCTGGTGGCGCAGTGGTTGAGAGTCCACCTGCTGATGCAGGGGACGCGGGTTCGTGTCCCGGTCCGGGAAGATCCCACATGCCACGGAGCGGCTGGGCCCGTGAGCCATGGCCGCTGAGCCTGCGCGTCCGGAGCCTGTGCTCCGCAATGGGAGAGGCCACAACAGTGAGAGGCCCGTGTACCGCAAAAAGAAAAAAAAAAAGAAGATGAGCTGAGCTGACAGAAGGAGACTGACCATTGTGAAGGGGACCATGGCTGCTTATGAGCCTTCAGAAGCGTCTTCACCTGTAAATGAGAATGGACACCTATCCTGCCTACCTACAAGCGGTAAATAACAGCAGGATAGACAGTGATAATGCTTTGTAACTAAAAAAAAAAGAAGGAATGTTTAGCACCTACTACAAGCTGAGCTGTTTACATATTTAATCCTCACAACTACCTGATGTCAGGCATTTAGATGAGGGATCCAGGCTCAAGGTTGACATGACTTGTCTGGATAAACCCACACCCTGACCTGTCAGGGCTGGGTCCAGGAATGTGCATTTCCAAGAAGCTGCAGGTGAGCTGCTGTCGGGGCACAGCTGCACTCACGTCACCTGCTGTGGCCAGGGGGAGAACACCCCTGCTCCACACCCTCGTTTCTGAGGCCTGGGCTCTGATTCTCCTCACCTGCCACCACCAACTGTCTTCACTGAACTTACAAACAGAAGGAAAGGAGAAGGACAGAGAGCGGACTGCAGAGCATATAAAAGTCTGCAAGAGAAAGACTTCACCTGAACTAGAATCAAATGGGGTTTGAGTCATCGAGTACAGAGAAAACACAGGAGAACACACTGTGCACCAGTCTTCTTTTAGGAAAGGAGGTGAACCAGCAGCCCCGAGCCGTCGCATCAACCCTAAGCAGTCTCATTTCTACTTGGAAAGCAGGTTGCAGGGATGCAGGCACCGTGCAACTGTCTTTATGCTACATACGTAATCCTGGTGTTTATACTCACACCGCCATGAAGTGACTGTGTTTCCTTCCTTCAACTGTGCCTCCGCGCAATGCCCAGGACCAACACGTGACAGCTGGAGTCTAATATCCGTACTCGTCCATCATAGTCCCACCCTACCCACTAAAAAATTAAAAAGCCATGGGGTTTAATTCAAAATCAATTTTAATAAAATTAGGCTTACAACACTTTTAGAGATGAAAATATCTGTAGTTATGGCATAAGGACAGAGTAGAAATCCTGGTTTCCAGGGGTCAGAGGGAAGGAGGAATGGGGAGTCAGTGTTTAATGGACAGAGTTTCAGTTTTACAAGATGAAATGAGTTAAGGGGATGGATAGTAGTGTTCGTTGCACAACAATGTGAATGTTTTTAATACCAGTGAACTCGACACTTAAAAATCGTTAAGACAGTAAATTTTAGGTTATATATGTTTCACCACAATAAAAGGGGGGGGAATCCATTGTTCACATTAATTTTCTTTCACACACAATCCACTGTGGATTATATTGGGGGTTCAGGTGACACTCGGCTTTTTGCTGGCAATACACACTGTGCATTTACTGCACACCATCTGAGCTGGGAGGTGGATACTGGTAACGCGTCACGGGGCCCCCTGCGGGGTGCAGGCTAGCTCTCTGCCAGTCCCCGTTCCACATACCCAGCTTACACACAGCCTCAGCCCCGTAGAGTCCCCTCCTGTCCATGAGCACATGCATCGACCCCGCTCCCAGCTCACAGACCCAGAGAGGTAAGGTGACGTGGACACCTCAGGAGCTTGGTAAGCCCCACTATACTGACACTGTCCCACTCAGGGCAGCTGGGAAACGACTTCACTGCTGGTTTGGATCCCCTCACACACAGGCTGTGCTCAGCTGGCTGCACACCCTCCTGTTCAAATGAACAGAAAACCTACTTAAAACTCTGGAAACAGGAGTGAAAACACGGCGACAGCTCCCGGGGTGCAAACTTTCATACACGTCACACACACCTTCGCAAAGACTGGGAGGGAATGAGATGCATGGCCCTCAAATCTGCCAGTCAGACTGGGTCCTAAGCTCCATGGGAGCCAGACCCACCAATTCAACCCACAAATGTGTATTTCTACAGGCCAGGAGCTCTTCTCCACTCATGCCGCTGCCTGTTCACAGGCGGCCTGACCCCCCGCTGTCAACGGCACACCCCGGGTCTGCTGAGCATTCACGGAGCAGGTGTCTACACGTAATGCTGCTTCATTAAAACTCCTCATCTGTTTACTTCTGGTTCCAATTACAGCACCTGAGAAAGCTTTTATCCTAGGAGATGGGGTAGTCATTAGGGGAGAAGATGAAGCCCCGCTAGAACCTAGTATCTCCACAAGTCGAGTCATTGCGAAGAGATCAGCATCCTTGTCGTTCGTGTGGCTCCTGCTTTGCTTTATTTTTGTTGTTTGTCTTTAAAAGACACAAAAGCTGTTTCTCAACACCAAAGGCCTATTTTATTGTATTTTACACTCATGCTTAGGTATAAAGTAGCCGACTACCTACTCCAGAAGGGAGATTCCAGGAAAAGAGACACGAGGAAGACAAGCACTGATGAAAAGGGGACATGTGGACGGTGGGAGGAGCACCAGAGGCCACAACTGGATGCTTCAGTTATTTCTTCATTAACTAGTCATGAAGCCTCAGGCAGGGCACTTTACCTCTTAGATTATATCCTTCAGGGGTTTTAGGGCTATTATTTTCAGTGGATAAGTTCTCCTAGCTGGGGAGAGAAAAATCAGCTACAATTTTTTGCTAACCAAAAACGTCTTCATTACCAGTGCAAGGCCGGCAGGTCGGGCTGCACTAACCAGTTAGTCTTCCAAGACAAGAGTTACACTTTAGAAGTGCCACACTCTACAAACACTGCCACTTGACAGGTTCTCACCTTGAGGAGCCCCCGTGGCCAAGGCCAGGCCAAGCAATGACTGACGTGCTAATGTGGATGGCATTTTATGCCATGGTGAAACTGCTCCTGCAATTAGAAAGGAAGTGTCACAGAGGCCTAAAAGGTGTTAGATATCAAGTGTAGCGTGAGGAGGACTGATTACATTCCTCAGTTATTTGCTGCTCAATTCAAAATAGCTTTCTGGGGGACCTTCAAGATGGCGGAGAAGTATGACGTGGAGATCACCTTCCTCCCCACAAATACATAAAAAATACATCTACATGTGGAACAACTCCTACAGAACACCTACTGAATGCCGGCAGAAGACCTCAGACCTCCCAAAAGGCAAGAAACTCCCCACGTACCTGGGTTGGGCAAAAGAAAAAAGAAAAAACAGAGACAAAAGAATAGGGACAGGACCTGCAACAGTGGGAGGGAGCTATGAAGGAGGAAAGGTTTCCACATACCAGGAAGCCCCTTCATGGGCGGAGACTGTGGGTGGCGGAGGTGGGGAGCTTCTGAGCCACGGAGGAGAGCGCAGTCACAGGGGTGCAGAGGGCAAAGCGAAGAGATGCCCGCACAGAGGATCAGCGCCGACCAGCACTCACCAGCCCGAGAGGCTTGTCTGCTCAGCCGCCAGGGCAGGTGGGGGCTGGGAGCTGAGGCTCCGGCTTCGGAGGTCAGACCCCAGGGAGAGGACTGGGGTTGGCTGCGTGAACACAGCCTGAAGGGACTAGTGCACCACAGCTAGCAGGGAAGGAGTCCGGGAAAAAGTCTGGACCTGCCTAAGAGGCAAGACACCATTGTTTCGGGGTGCGCGAGGAGAGGAGATTCCTTCCTCATCTGCCCACAGAAAGCAGAGCACCACCTAAACAAGCTTCAGAGACGGGCGCAAGCCAAGGCTATCAGATCGGACATCAGAGACGGGAATGAAACGCTAACGCTGCTGGTGCAGCCACCAAGTTTCTGAAGTGCAAACACAGGTCACTATCCACACTGGGGAGCCTGTGCAGCCCACCACTGCCAGGGTCCCGTGATCCAGGGATGACTACCCCAGGAGAACACACGGCGCGCCTCAGGCTCTTGCAACGCCATGCTGGCCTCTGCCGCTGCAGGCTCCCCCTGCATTCCAATTATAACTAACATATCCTTCCCTCCCCCTGGCCTGAGTAAGCCAGAGCCCCCAGTCAGCCGCTGCTTTAACCCCCTCCTGCCTGGGTGGGAACAGATGCCTGAGGTCGACCTACACACAGAGGTGGGGTCAAAACCAAAGCTGAGCCCCGGGAGCTAGCGAACAAAGAAGAGAAAGGGAAATCTCTCGCAGCAGCCTCAGGAGCAGCGGATTAAACTCCCACAATCAACTTGATGTACCCTGCATCTGTGAAATACCTGAAGAGACAACGAATCACCCCAAAATTGAGGCGGTGGACTTTGGGAGCAACTGTAGACTTGGGGTTTGCTGTCTGCAACTCATTTGTTTCTGATTTTTATGTTTACCTTAGATGAGTTTTAGCGCCTGTTATCATTCATGGATTTGTTTATTGGTTTGGTTGTTCTCTTTTTTATTATTATTTTTTAAATTTTTTTATTTTAATAATTAAAAAAAAAGGTTTTTATTATTTTCTTTCTTTTTTTCCTCCCTTTTCTTCTGAGCTGTGTGGCTGACAGGGTCTTGGTGCTCTAGCCTGGTGCCAGGGCTGAGCCTCTGAGGTGGGAAAGCCGAGTTCAGGACACTGGACCACCAGAGACCTCCCGGCCCCACGTAATATCAATTGGTGAGAGCTCTCCCAGAGATCTCCATCTCAACGCTAAGACCTAGCTCCACCCAACGGCCAGCAAGCTCCAATGCTGGACATCCCATGCCAAACAACTAGCCAGACAGGAACACAACCCCACCCATTAGCGGAGAGGCTGCCTAAAATCATACTAAGTTCACAGATACCCCAAAACAAACCACCGGACACGGCCCTGCCCACCAGAAAGACAAGATCCAGCCCCACCCACGAGAACACAGGCACCAGTCCCCTCCACCAGGAAGCCTACACAAGCCACCGAACCAACCTCACCCACTGGGGGCAGACACCAAAAACAACGGAACTATGAACGTGCAGCCTACAAAAAGGATGCCCCAAACATAGTAAAAGAGAGAGAAATATGAAGCAGACGAAGAAGGAAGGTAAAAACCCACCAGACCAAACAAATGAAGAGGAAATAGGCAGTCTACTTGAAAACGAAATCAAAGTAATGATCATAAAGATGATCCAAAATCTTGGAAATAAAATGGAGAAAATATAAGAAATGTTTAACAAAGAACTAGAAGAACTAAAGAGCACAGAAACAGTGATGAACAACACCACAAATGAAATTAAAAATTCTCTAGAAGGAATCAATAGCAGAATAACTGAGGAAGAAGAACGGATAAGTGACCTGGAAGATAAAATAGTGGAAATAACTACAGCAGAGCAGAATAAAGAAAAAAGAATGAAAAGAATTGAAGACAAGTTCAGAGACCTCTGTGACAACATTAAACACACCAACAATCAAATTATAGGAGTCCCAGAAGAAGAAGAGAAAGGGACTGCGAAAATATTTGAAGAGATTACAGTTGAAAACTTCCCTAACATGGTAAAGGAAATAGTGATGAAAGGGAAAAACCTACAACCAAGATTACTCTACCCAGCAAGGATCTCATTCAGATTCGACACAGAAATTAAAACCTTTACAGACAAGCAAAAGATAGGAGAATTCAGCACCACCAAACCAGCTTTACAACAAATGCTACAGGAACTTCTCTAGGCAGGAAACACAAGAGAAGGAAAAGACCTACAAAAACAAACCCAAAACAATTTAAAAAAAGGTAATAGGAACATACATATCGATAATTACCTTAAATATAAATGGATTAAATGCTCCAACCAAAAGACATAGACTGGCTGAATGGATACAAAAACAAGACCCATATATATGCTGTCTACAAGAGACACACTTCAGACCTAGGGGCACATACAGACTGAAGGTGAGGGGATGGAAAAAGATATTCCATGCAAATGGAAATCAAAAGAAAGCTGGAGTAGCAATTCTCATATCAGACAAAATAGACTTTAAAATAAGGACTATCACAAGAGACAAAGAGGGACACTACATAATGATCAAGGGATCAATCCAAGAAGAAGATATAACAATTGTAAATATTATGCACCCAAAGTAGGAGTACTGCAATACATAAGGCAAATAAATGCTAACAGTCATAAAAGGAGAAATCGACAGTACCACAATCAGAGTAGGGGATTTAACACCCCATTTTCACACATGGAGAGATCATCCAAAATGAGAATAAATAAGGAAACACAAGCTTTAAATGACATATTAAACAAGATGGACTTAACTGAGATTTATAGGACATTCCATCCAAAATCAACAGAACAAACTTTCTACTCAAGTGCTCATGGAACATTCGCCAGGAGATCACATCTTCAGTCACAAATCAAGCCTTGGTAAATTTAAGAAAACTGAAATTGTATCAAGTATCTTTTCCGACCACAACACTATGAGACTAGGTATCAATTACAGGAAAAAAACTGTAAAAAAATACAAACACATGGAGGCTAATCAATACACTACTAAATAACGAAGAGATCACTGAAGAAATCAAAGAGGAAATCAAAAAATACCTAGAAGCAAATGACAATGAAAATACGACGACCCAAAACCTATGGGATGCAGCAAAAGCAGTTCTAAGAGGGAAGTTTTAGAGCAATACAATCCTACCTCAAGAAACAAGAAACATCTCAAATAAACAACCTAACCTTACAACTAAAGCAATTAGAGAAAGGAGAACAAAAAAACCCCAAAGTTAGCAGAAGGAAAGAAATCATAAAGATAGATCAGAAATAAATGAAAAAGAAATGAAGTAAACAATAGCAAAGATGATAAAACTAAAAGCTGGCTCTTTGAGAAGATAAACAAAATTGATAAACCATTAGCCAGACTCATCAAGAAAAAAAGGGAGAAGACTCAAATCAACAGAAATAGAAATGGAAAAAGAGAAGTAACAACTGACACTGCAGAAATACAAAGGATCATGAGAGATCACTACAAGCAACTATATGCCAATAAAATGGACAACCTAGAAGAAATGGACAAATTCTTAGAAAAGTACAAACTTCCGAGACTGAACCAGGAAGAAATAGAAAATATAAACACACCAGTCACAAGCACTGAAATTGAAACTGTGATTAAAAATCTTCCAACAAACAAAAGCCCAGGACCAGATGGCTTCAAAGGTGAACTCTATCAAACATTTAGAGAAGAGCTAACACCTATCCTTCTCAAACTCTTCTAAAATGCAGCAGAGGAAGAAACACTCCCAAACTCATTCTACGAAGCCACCCTCACCCTGATACCAAACCCAGACAAAGATGTCACAAAGAAAGAAAACTACAGGCCAATGTCACTGATGAACACAGATGCAAAAATCCTCAACGAATACCAGCAAACAGAATCCAACAGCCCATTAAAAGGATCATACACCATGATCAAGTGGGGTTTATCCCAGGAATGCAAGGATTCTTCAATATATGCAAATCAATCAGTGTGATACACCACATTAACAAACTGAAGGATAAATCTCAATAGATGCAGAAAAAGCTTTTGACAAAATTCAACATCCATTTATGATGAAAACTCTCCAGAAAGTAGGCATAGAGAGAACCTACTTCAACATAATGAAGGCCATATATGAAAACCCACAGCCACCATCATTCTCAGTGGTGAAAAACTGAAACCATTTCCTCTAAGATCAGGAACAAGAAAAGGCTGCCCACTCTCACCACTATTATTCAACATAGTTTTGGAAGATTTAGCCACAGCATTCAGAGGAGAAAAATAAATAAAAGGAATCCAAATCAGAAAAGGAGAAGTAAAGCTGTCACTGTTTGCAGATAACATGATACTGTACATAGAGAATCCTAAAGATGCTACCAGAAAACTACTAGAGCTAATCAATGAATTTGGTAAAGTAGCAGGATACAAAATTAATGCACAGAAATCTCTTGCACTGCTATACACTAATGATGAGAAATCTGAAAGAGAAATTAAGGAAACACTCCCATTTACCATTGCAACAAAAAGAATAAAATACCTAGGAAAAAACCTACCTGAGGAGACAAAAGATCCGTATGCAGAAAACTATAAGACACTGATGAAAGAAATTAAAGATGATACAAACAGATGGAGAGATATACCATGTTCTTGAATTGGAAGAATCAACATTGTGAAAATGACTATACTATAGTATACTATACTATAAAGCAATCTACAGATTCAATGCAATCCCTATCAAACTACCCATGGCATTTTTCACAGAACTAGAACAAAAAAATTTCACAATTTGTATAGAAACACAAAAGACCCCATATAGCCAAAGCAATCTTGAGAAAGAAAACAGCCTGAGAAAGAAAAGAGCTTGAGAAAGAAAAGAGCCTGGAGGAATCTGGCTCCCTGACTTCAGACTATACTAAAAAGCTACAGCAATCAGGACAGTATGGTACTGGCACAAAAACAGAAATACAGATCAATACTGGAAATACTGGAACAAAACAGAAAGCCGAGAGATAAACCCATGCAGATATGGTCACCTTACCTTGATAAAGGAGGCAAGAATATACAATGGAGAAAAGACAGCTTCTTCAATAAGTGGTGCTGGGCAAACTGGACAGCTACATGTAAAAGAATGAAATTAGAACACTCCCTAACACCATCCACGAAAATAATCTCCAAATGGATTCAAGACCTAAATGTAAGGCCAGACACTGTAAAACTCTTAGAGGAAAATATAGGCAGAACACTCTATGACATAAATCACAGCAAGATCCTTTTTGATCCACCTCCTAGAGAAATGGAAATAAAAACAAAAATAAACAAATGGGACCTAATGAAACTTAAAAGCTTTTGCACAGCAAAGGAAATCATAAACAAGACGAAAAGACAACCCTCAGAATGGGAGAAAATATTTGCAAATGAAGCCACGGACAAAGGATTCATCTCCAAAACATACAAGCAGCTCATGCAGCTCAATATCAAAATAAAAAACAACCCAATCCAAAAATGGTCAGAAGAACTAAATAGACATTTCTCCAAAGAAGATACACAGATGGCCAACAAACACATGAAAGGATGCTCAACATCACTAATCATTAGAGAAATCCAAATCAAAACTACAATGAGATATCACCTCACACTGGTCAGAATGGCCATCATCAGAGAAACCACTAACAATAAATGCTGGAGAGGGTGTAGAGAAAAGGGAACCCTCTTGCACTGTTGGTGGGAATGTAAATTGATACAGCCACTATGGAGAACAGTATGGAGGTTCCTTAAAAAACTAAAAATAGAACTACCGTACGACCCAGAAATCCCACTACTGGGCACATACCCTGAGAAAACCATAATTCAAAAAGAGTCATGTACCCCACTGTTCATTGCAGCACTATTTACAATAGCCAGGGCATGGAAGCAACCTAAGTGTCCATCGACAGATGAATGGATAAAGAAGGTGTGGCATATATATACAATGGAGTATTACTCAGCCATAAAAAGAAATGAAATTGAGTTATTTGTTGTGAGGTGGATGGACCTAGAGTCTGTCATACAGAGTGAACTAAGTCAGAAAGAGAAAAACAAATACCGTATGCTACCACATATATGGAATCTTAAAAAAAAAAAATGGTTCTCACGAACCTAGGGTCAGGACAGGAATAAAGATGCAGATGCAGCGAATGGACTTGAGGATATGGGGAAGGGAGACAAAGTGTAAGCTGGGACAAAGTGAGAGAGGGGCATTGACATATATAGTAAATGTAAACTAGACAGCCAGTGGGAAGTAGCTGCATAGGACAGGGAGATCATCTCAGTGCTTTGTGACCACCTAGAGGGAGGGTGGGAGGGAGATGCAAGAGGGAGGGGATATGGGGATATATGTATACTTATAGCTGATTCACTTTTTTATACAGCAGAAACTAACAACATTGTAAAGCAATTATACTCCAATAAAGATGTTAAAAAAAATAGCTTTCTGAACCCAAGGGACAAGCACCTCCAACTGGTAAGGTTCTGCTTTCTTTACAGAAGAGTCACCAAATGCCCATTTCACAACTGCTATTCTCATCAGAACTTGAGGCCAAAGAAAAGGGGAAAGTAGCAGGGGGCAGGGAGTGACTCTAAATTTGTAGGAGGTTGACCAGCTGCTTGAGCAGGTGGAGAGGCAGGGCGTCCCTCCCCATGAGTTAAAAGTCATGCCAGGACTAAAATGTTAATAAATAAGTAGATTAGTTAATAATAAAATGGATGCTTTTACGAGTGCACAGAGGCAGAGTGCTGCACATGCTGGAAGCCAGGTAACAGCTGCTTGCAGAGCAACCAGTCCAAAGGTTGCTGATCTTGTTGAACTGAGGTCGGGGGAGCCTGGGAACACCAGCCAACGCAGAGAGGCCGGGCGGGTCTGGACCAAAGGAAACCTGCCAGTGTGTCCGAGGAATTCTGGGTCTGACAAGTGGCTCTGGGGAAATCACTGCATCGTCTGCGAGGACACGTCTGGAAAACTTTAGAGGCACAGAAGGCTCGTGAGACAAATGGCTGCAAAGGTCCCAAGGGCAAAGCCTGCTGTGCTCCGGTCAGGAAAATGGACTTTTGGTAGGAAGCAGCCAGTCATAGGACGATGCTGACAGCAGCCTAAGGGTATGGGCTCCCCACTACACTCAAGCACAAGTGCCTAACTCCGTGACGGAATCTGAAGATCAGGCTGTAACTGGTGATAATTCCGTAACTTATTTTATAGACAAACTGGGTGAACACAGGGTTCCCCTGGACACCAAAAGGATCAGCCCAGGACCTCAGTCTAAAATGCAGATGGCCGCTCTGAGCATTGCTAGGCACTCTCAGCACTGTAAGTAATTCTTGACCTAAATAAGTAAATGCACTTTTTAAAGCAGAAGGAAACGTGAGCCTTCCTGTTGCACCTTCTGAAACATTCTCGTCCAAGGGCCAGTCCACCTACTCTGGCAGGAAGCTCTAGTATCAAGAGCGCTGACTTGGATGTGGGACAAATGCAAATCCAAGAAAGTGGTAGCACTGTGTCCTGGAGCCGGCACCCCCCTCCCCTGAGCCCTGTGTCCTTCACCGCTTCTCCGCAACACAAGGTCCCTCTCAAAGTGGGAAACCCAGGACAACCTTCCTCCATGGAAGGCCCAAGCAGAAAAACTGTTTAATCCAGAATCTCCATCCAACTAGGGGAAACTGCACGGCATTTCTCATCAGCAAACAAGTCAAAACTGTCATCTTACGTCAGGCAACCAAAACAGTTTTTTATTACTTAAAAGATCTTGCTGTCTTTGTCCATTTAGAACTGATATTTCTTAAACTAAAATGATTGAACTGGATCATATGAACTTCACTGTGTAGACTGTAGCCCAGTCTTAGGGGTTATAGAGATTTTTCTGGTTTTTCATTCTGTCTGTTGAAGTTCAATATCTAAAAATGGGTCAGAATTGACCACCCCTCCTCTAGTAAATTCTAATGGTAAACACAGTAAAATCCCATGAAGGTTGAAGAGAGACAGGTTTAAAAGGTAGTGAAATTAAAAATGTAATGAAATTCTGATGCTCAAATCATAATCAGTATTTTTAAGAGGCACCTTACTTTCCTATGCATCTAGCTTGCACATTAACTGCAAGCATTACCAGATTCCACAAGGTCACGCCTCTTCCCCTTGAGGAGATTCTCAGAGGGACACAGATTTCTAAAGGCATCAGGATGAGTAGATACCGCAATTGGATACACACAACACAACTTAAAATAAACCAAAGAAGTGCTCCATTCCTTCAAAACAGTCTCTTCTTTTCAAGGTTAGACAGCCTCCTAAAATACTTTTTATGGTGCCAATGTGTTTATCAAATGTTTCCTTCTACTCGGGAACAGAGATGGTACCACATGGAATTACAAAATGGCATATTAATGACATCCAAAGAAATGGAGGGTTCAACATACTAAAAACATTTTTAAAGTCCTTTCTAATAGGTACTCCACCATGATGCCCAAACTCACGTCTTCAGTGATCAATAATACAATATTGACAGACTGCAGAGAAGACTGCTGGCTACCCCTCCCCAGTGTCCATTCTCTTCTTCCTGGAGTAACAAACCTCAAACTTCAGCTGGGCACATGCCTCCCACACAAAGATGATGTTCACCAGCCTCTCCTCCAATCGAGTGAGACCTCGTGATCAGGAATTAACCATGGGGTGTGAACTGGTCAGGCACAACTCGAACGGGGAAGGCACGGTCCACCCCCTTCCTTCCTCTCCTTCCCGCTGGCTGGAATGAGAGAGGGGAGCCTGGTCCCTGGCAGACCTCAGACAGCGACCACCAACCCACCCCACACCTGCTGACCTTTACCTTACAGAGGAAGACCCTGACCTAGGGTCTCTATTACAAAACATGTTTGCTTCCATTCCTTTTGAAAAACTCAGAAACAAGAAATGGGTGTTTTGCTGAATGACAGCATCTTAATTATTTAGGGGTTTGGATCAAACAAAGCCATAACAGAAGAAAACAGAACCCTGTTTTAGGAGACCAAATTCTAGCCCGATGTACCACTAATGGGCCACATGGCCTCAGATACTTAGTTATTTCATCTCACAGTATTTCTTATCTGCTGGATGATCAGTGACTTTAAATCACAATTGTTCTCAAAAGCCAAATCTAAGAACAAGTAAGAAACTAGTTTCTGGTTGTGGGGAGAAGAGAGCCATGCCCGCTATTCTATTCCATGCCCATTTCCCCAGACAAGCTGAAGCCGTCTCAGAATGCAGGGGTCCACAGAGCAGGTCCACAGAGCACCTTTCAAGCCTCAGCACAGGCAGTCCACCCTTCAACTGTGCATGTTCACGAGGAAAAGGCAGCATGGCTCAAACAGACCTTCTGCCAGAGGGCAGCCCCTGTCACAAGCCACCTGGCCCCGCAGTAAAGCTTTCTGCCCCCAGAACCGTCCCCCCAGATAAGAGACCGGCCTAGAGAGAAGGGAAACATAAGCCGGTTAAGAGAAAGGAGCTGAGAAAATCACTGATCCTGACACGAACCATTATCTACTCCAATGTGCCTGCCAAACCCAAATTTCTAACTGGTCATTTGACCTAAACTCCTCGAGGGTATTTAAGTTAAACACTAAATCATCAACACCCAGGATTCTCTGTAGCGCACACTCTTCACAAAAAGGCCAGCACTTGGTGACACGTGTGTCCCTGCAGGTCTCCCTGGGTTCTCCCTTACATATTTCACCCTGAGCTACAAATGGCCACCATGCTAATGTTCTGTGATGCGTGCTGAGAGTCGGCGTGACCCGACCACAGAACTCACAGCAGACCACAATCTTAATTATCTTACTTATTTTACTGCTCAAGATAAAACGGTTAAGTCTGATAACACAAACACTGGTGCTTACATGGACTGCGGTCCCCAAGTCACAAACCCTCAACTCAAACCTTCCACCTAAACGGCCGCCGAGAGCATGTGGATTCACTCAAGCAGTTACTGCATTAATTCGGGAGGTGTGACACCGTGTATGTCCGTGCACATGCATATGTACACGTATATACATATTTGTGCCGTATTTTCAACATCTATCTCCCATTCCCGTGTAAACTTTCGTCCTGGGCACTGATGGTGTGCCAATAACAGTCAGATGGATGCTACCTTAGTTTCCTAGGTTTGCCATGACAATTACCACAAACTGCATGGCTTAAACGACAGATGTTTATTCCCCCAGTTCTGGAGGCCCGCAGTCCAAACTCTGGAGGCCCTGTGGGCAGGGCTGCCCCCTCGGGAAGCTCTATCAGAGGAGCCTTCTTGACTCTCCAGGTTTCTGGGTCCCCTGGCATTCCTGGGATTGTGGCTGCATCACTCCAGTGTCTGCCTTGTCTTCACGTGGCCTTTTTGTCTGTGTTTCTGTGTCTCAGACCTCCCTCTCCTTTTGTACAAGGATACCACTCATCACATGGAGGGCCCACCAGGATAATCTCATTTGGGATCCTTATCTGTTTCCCAATAAGGTAACATTCACAGGTACTGGAACTTGAACCTATCTTTTGGGAAGACACAGTTTAACACAGGACAGGTGCTGAAACAGCCAAAGGAATTACAAATTTTGCAATCCTAATCCCAGCGAGCTGTGGAGGCAGAAGCCACTGTGGGAGGGCGTGAAGACAGAGCAGCTTTGAGTTACCTTTAAAAGTCTCATCAGTTTTTACTGATTAAACCTTCCTGCCAGCATGTAGTTTCTACGTGGACAGAAAAGAAAGAGTGTGAAATTCGAAGGGAGAAGGTTAAGATCTGAAACCACGTTCTTTTTCTTGAGTTACCATGGTCCCATTTTCAATTCTGAAGTATTTCAAAGCCCCATTTAAAAATCATTAGCTAACACATACTAGTTTTTCATTCTTTTTTCCCCTCAGAATGCATTACACATGCCACTGTGATACCACTTGTTTTGTAATAACAGGAGATAAACTACAATTTTTCAGTATCTAGGTATCAGCACTGTGTCCTATTCAGCCTTTCATCCTCAGCATGGAGCATAACGGGCGCAGTCAGTCTTCATTAAATGCTCACCACGTGGCCTGGAGGAATTTGCCCTGCTGAGGGGCTCCTTTGTTGAAGTTTGATTTACCCCATGGGGTGGGGGAAGCCTACAGAGTGAGTTGATAATCAAAATCACACTAAACATAAGGCCACACGTAGGACGTAAGAGGAAGTCAGAGACTCCTGTGGCTGCTCTGGAAAATGTATGTCAGATTCTTACAGGTATACACTCTCCACTGAGAACAACCTGTAAGACCTCTCTAAAAACTCCCATTGTTAACAAACAGGAATTATGGCCCTGGCATAGACTTCTGATCCTTTCAGGCCTAGCACGTTCCCTCCTAATGCCCAGGAAGCCAGAGGAATGACAGGTCTGCGGGCCTGGCTCAGGGGTGGCGGGCAGCCTGTTAAAGCTTGCACAGTGCTCCTGAAGCCCACCAGCACAGGCGTTATCCCCACCCAACCAAGCTTCTTGTTTCACCCTCAAATATGACTGTCCAAGACACAGAGTAAGAAACATGACAGGCCCAGCAGAGCCCGTTCCCCCCATCCCAGTCCCCCTTAACGAGCAGGCAGGGCTCCCGTCCGCGAAGTAGTTTCAAGTTCTAAGCTCTCTCTGTCTCGCTTCTGAGGGTCCTCTGGGGTTCAGATGAGGCCACAATCACAGGGTCCCTTCCAGTGAGTAGAAGGGGATGATTACTGGGAGGTCGAAGCTAAGAAACCTCAGAGTGGGGACGATGAGGATGGCTACCCAGTGCACTCAGATCTAAGCTGCCATCAGTCAGCCTGTTTTATTCTGGTTCTCGAGTCTAACTTAAGGACCTCAAGTAAAAGTCTAAGAACCTCAGAATATCCAGGAAAGGATATAAACATTGTAAGGTTCTGATTTATAATTTTTTTTTTTTTTTTTTTTTTTTTACAAAAAACCCCCCTGTACCTATTCATACTTCTACCAACAACTGTATCAATGCAAGCACTGGGTAATGTGATTTTGAAAAACTGCTAATTAGAAATGGAAAAAGTAGCATGTCGTTAATTTGTACCTGTGTGAAACTAATAAGACAAAACTTCTTTCCAAGTGTTTGTTAATCTTCTATATTACCTCAGTTGTGAAGTGTTTGCTCATTCATCTTTGCACATCTACCTTTTAGTTTTAAGGCATTTTTTACCAACTGGAATAAGCCTTTCATATAGTAATCATATTAGCCCTTTAATCCCTGTTTTTTAAATTTAATTTGTATAGATTTGGAAATACAGAGGTTTTTAAAAGTTTCTATGTAACAAATCTTGCTAATCTTGTGTTAAGAAGTCTCTTATACTATTTTGAAGTCCTTCCTGGTCCAGACACTTGATATGTGTTCTGTGTTTTTTTAAAAAAAAATAACATAGAAAATTTAATTTTGTCCAATTACTGAACTAATCATCCCAGTCAATTTACTGAATACGCATCCATTTTTAAATTTCTAAATTCTTACAGAAATCACATTCATATTTTAAGAGAGATGTTTTGGTTTTTAAAGTAAAGTAACCAAGATTTTTGAAAAGCAGCAATATTATACTTCACAGGATAAGGCAGACCCTTAATATGCAAACATACGTAATTTCAAAGCTAACCACAATGTAAAACACATTAAAAAAACATGAATACTGAAATATGTGACCCACAGACACCCCAGAAACAACCGCAGGCTGAAGAGAGCCCTTGCCTGTCACTACGTCCCTTGACTCCTCACGGTCTCAGCAATAAACCATGGATCAAACACAGGTAGCCCCACAAGAACGTTAACAACACAAACTGAGGAGGCCACAACACACAGCATGCTTATGAGGACAGGTAGAGAGTTATAAAGTGATGCGTGTGCCTTAGAATCAACAATGAACGTTCAGACTCTCAAGTCTCCCTGAAACATTAGATGTTAGTCATCAAACCTCATGTACAGAGAGCAAGTTCAGAATTCTTACGATGATGGTGTCATCCCTCCATGATTATCTTGGACCTGGGTTTGAGGACATATGCCTGGTTCACAGCACGAAAACAAACCTTGTGGCCCCAGGGATTTACCACCACATGACCACTGCTTTCCTCCATCTCCCATGGAAACAGGAGAAGATGACCTAAAAATACATCTTAAAACCTAAAGACAGTCTTTCCTGCATCCTCTCTCTGCTGCCCCTCTCTTACTGAAAAGCTTATTGATGAGTAATCTATGATGGGGGCCAGGGTCTGGGGTGGGCATGTGGAGTTAGGGTTTAACAAAGACAGAGCTCCAGATTGGGAAGATGAGAAAGTTCTGTAAATGATGTTGTTGGTGGCAGCCCAATATTGTGAATTCAGGTAATGCCAATAAACTGCACATTTTAAAATGGTGAAAATGGTAAATTTTAAGTAATGTAAATTTTACCACAATAAAAAAAAAATTAAAAAAATTTTTAAGAAAAAGTAACCTATAACTACTGTCTCCAACTTCTTGCATCCTGTAACGTCCAATTTGCTTTTGAAAATATTCATCTCTATTATGGAAATGAATATGCTGTGGTTTGTAAAACAGGCAGAATCTTTTAAGTTCAAAATACAGCTGGACGGGCCTTCCCTGGTGGTCCAGTGGTTAAGACTCTGCGCTTCCACCACAGGGGTCACAGGTTCAATCCCTGGTTGGGGAACTAAGATCCTGCATGCCACGCCGCACGGCCAAAATACAGCTGGAAAACGTGTGTTAGAAGTCACAGGACAAATCCATGTTAAGACGATGATGACAGCTATACGCGGACAGCAAGGACCAGGAGATGCTAATGCCCCAAGGCACTTGTATATGAAATATTAAGGATGAATTCCTAACACCATCACTGAATATTCATGATGACTCACTCAGCTGCCACCACTGACAACCATCCTGGCCCCATGTGCTCTCTGCCTGAGAAGCACCAATAAATCCATGGCTGTTCATTAGGCTAATTGGCAAACACAGCTGTGGCCAGGCATGTGGGCCCTGCTGGAACCTCAGCTGCTCAGAGACAGTCCTAAAAACAACACAACCTGGGATCCAAGCAGAGCGGCCCCCCTGCCTGGTTATGCCCTAACCTAGTAGGTGTACGAATTATCCCACCTCTTTCCCTTGCTTTCTCGATGTGCGTCCTAAATAGATTTAATAAACTGTGTGATGGGAGCAAGAGTCCAGTCTGCGAGCCTTCTGGCTCCATGACCTCAGGGGCAGCTGGCCTGGAAGACTGCTTAGAGACCTCCAGTGCAGTGCGCTAACTTCCCACAAGACGCATGCCTTCTACATCTGTGTGAGCTGGTGCCGGCCCTACTGCTCCAGCGAAACGGCCCTAAAGAAGAGGAATGTCTTAGGCAAATCCCCCGTGGGCACCTGCAGCCCTTACCACACCTGCCAGGCCCGGTCTCCCCTGGTCCCTCCGCTCCCTGAGGACCTCTCCTCGTCCTCCGAAATTCCTGTGAAAACACATCGCAGGTTTTGCCTATACCCTCTTCCTCCTCACTCCATGCCATCTCCACTCTGTCAAGTCCACATTTCCAGTCCAACCTTGCTTATAAGTTCTGGAGCCACAATTAGCACTGGATTCAAATTCCACTTCTTATCTATGTGACAACAGGCAAATTACGTAACTCCCAACTTTTACCAGATTACAATGATTTCGACATTGAGGCGTATTTTCAGAATTGTATCACACAATGCAGTGCCTAGAGCGCTGCACTCCTCAACAAATATCTCCTCTCCCCTTCTCCTAAAGGAACAGTGTAGAAAGAAGGCTGATTCCTCAGGGTTCCTACTTCTAAAACTGGGAAAAACAAACTTCAGAATGAACAGCATGGCCAATCACCTTAGCATTTCAGAAATCATACACCCAACATCCCCACACTACCCACTGCTGACAACGCAGGCTCAGGAAACGCAAAGTAATTTTAATATTTTAATTAAAAGTAATTAAAAAGTAGTAAAAATGCTCCAAAGTCAAGTAAATGACATTTTTCAACAATCTGACTAGGGGTGGGTGTTCTAATTCTGTCCCTCTCAACAGCACAGATAATAAAATACTTTGAAAAATAAAATGCATTTTAAAAATCAGCATTTTTCTGCAAGCCAGTTTTTTGTTTTTTTGTTTTTTTTTGTGGTAAGTGGGCCTCTCACTGCTGTGGCCTCTCCCATTGTGGAGCACAGGCTCCAGACGCACAGGCTCAGCGGCCATGGCTCACGGGCCCAGCCGCTCCGCGGCATGTGGGATCTTCCCGGACCGGGGCATGAACCCATGTCCCCTGCATCGCCAGGCAGACTCTCAACCACTGCGCCACCAGGGAAGCCCCTGCAAGCCAGTTTTAAAATGTTGTGAGTCTCACGGTTAAATATACTGCAATCATTAGGCTGTGCCCTTATTTCCAAAAAGGAAAAAATAATTCTTCAGTGCCACAAGATCCTCAGAAAGAAAACCTATGTCAACATTGAAAGGGTTTACAGGAAGAGGCTATTCTTTAAGCAATGCTTCACCAAGAATCTGCCTAATGAAACTACAGCAAACGATATCATTCACTAACATGCTAATTTACGTGAACGCTGCAGGTGACAGATTAAAGGGATGTGCCTGTAGGAGGAGTAAGTCAAGAAATAAGCTCATACCAATTTGTGCACTTTCAAAAGCAACCTCATGTCCTCACCTGCAGAACAGATATTTCCAGGTGACAGGAAGGAAACTCAGGGAACACCCGTCTCCTGAAAAATCATCTTCCTCCAGCTGCTGGGTCCACCTAATCTGGGTTTTCCCAACAACCTGCCCAACATGGTGTTTGCTTTAGAAGATAGATCAGTGAGTGCGTTGGCCCTCTCGGGTTACAGCAGGAAGAACTGGAGGGCATTCTGTGAAATGCACAGGTGTCCTAGAAATTAAGATCCTGGGGAGTGCCATAAATATGGCTTCTTGACAGCCCCTCAGCTGGTTCTGATTGCAGCCAGGTTTGGAAACCTCTAGAAGGGGCTCCAGCTCCATGACGACAACACGCCCCCTTCCTCCATATCACCCCCAGGCTCAAGTGGGTGGACAGGCATCAGGGGGTGTTCAGGTGTGTATTCCTACCAAGAGTAGTGTGCCCTGCACAAGCTGAGCTCTGCTCCAGCGGAGTGCTCAGAAGGCCTGCCCTGGCCAGTGTGCAAGAGGCCGGAGGAACCAGGCATGAGAAATCTCCTCACCCCTGAAAATCAGATGCTGCTGCCCTGCCAGCTCAGTCAGCAGGGGCCCCGGTCAAGCACAGGGCAGGGACCTGAGCTCAGAACGTGTCAGGTGCCAATCCTGGCAGGGACATTCACGGGCATCCTCGAGGAGCCATGGTGGCTAAACGCTCAGATACGAGGAACACCTGTGGAGGATTGTGACCATTCTGCCCACAGCTCAAGCTGTTACAGACAAAAAAGAACGAAATAATTCCATTTGCGGCAATATGGATGGACCCAGAGTTTGTCATACTGAGGGAAGTAAATCAGACAGAGAAGGACAAATATCACATGATATCGCTTATATGTGGAATCTTAAAAAGTGGTACAAATGAACTTATTTACAAAACAGAAATAGAGTTAAAGATGTAGAAAACAATCTTATGGTTATGGGGGGGAAGGGTGGAGGGATAAATGGGAGACTGGGATCGACATATACACACTACTGTACATAAAACAGATAACTAATGAGGACCTACTGTATAGCACAGGGAATGCTACTCAATACTCTGTAATGACCTATATGGGAAAAGAATCTTAAAAAAGAGTGGATATATGAATATATATAACTGATTCACTCTGCTGTACAGCAGGAACTAACACAACATTGTAAATCAACTATACTCCAATTAAAAAAAAAAAAAAAGACGACTGAATATCCACTTATGGGAAAAAAAAAAATCTCCTCTAGGAGTCTCTCTGGAGTCACGACTCCCACATGCCTGTCCTGTCAGCCTTCGCCAGATCAATGCACCTTTCTAGGTGAGCAACTGTGCAGGTCCTGCTACCTATTTCCGTGGGGAGGGTACACACAACACATAGAGATGGGTAGCCCTGACAGTAACTTTGCAGCAAAGACCTAAATGATTAAATGTGCCAAATTTTTGTTGCCATGGAGATGAAACTAATGTACTATGACTGCATTTCTTGCCGCTCTACCAAGGGCCTTTCGGGCAAAAGAAATTTTCTTTTGCATAGCACTCAGCTCACACACACCTACATGTCCACTCCTTCTCTGTATGAAGAAGAGCAGTTAGGTTGCTATGTAATATAGAAATTAAGAATACAGGTTATGACACAGCACTGTGTCTATTACACTCGGATATGCAATTTAAGATCCTATGAAGATGGAGCAAGGCAGATAACTCTTAGGATGAAAGTTACACGGTAACACACACTAGGTGCAGTACCCTCCACATTCTAAGATAGCCATACCAGGTATCAATACCAGCAAAGAAGTACTTAGTTTCTTTTTAAATTGAAGTACAATCTACAAACCACAAAATCTCTTCAGTGTACGGTACAGCGGTTCTTAGTATACTCGAGTTCAAGGTGCTACAACCATCACCGTATTCATTCCAGAATGTTTTCACCACCCCAAAAAGAAACCCCATAACCCCTAACCATCACTTCTCATTCCTCCCTCCCCCAGCCCCTGGCAACACTCATCTGCTCTCTGTTTCCAAAGATTTACCAATTGTGGCTATTTCATGTAAATGGGATCACACAGTATGTGACCCTTCCTGTCTGGCTTCTTTCACCTAGCATGCTTCCATGGTTCATCCGTGTTGTAGCATGTATTCCTTCGTTCCTTTTCCAGGCTGAATACTATTTCATTGTATGGATATAGCACATTTAGTTCATCCGTCAGCTGGCAGACATCTGGGTTGTTTCTACACTTTTCCACTACTATGAATAATGGTGCTATGAAACTTCTTGCAAAAGTTTTTGTGTGGACATATGTTTTTAATTTTCTTGGGCTTATATGCCTCGGAGTAGAATTGCTGGGTCATATGGTAATTCTCTGTTTAACTTTCTGAGAAACTGCCAAACGTTTCCAAGGCTGCCGCACCATTTTACATCCCACAGCAATGTATGAGGACTCCAATTTCTCGACAGCCCTTCCGACATTTGTCACTGTCCAGTACTCTGATTATAGCCATCCTAGTGGGTATGAAGTAGTATCTCATAGTAGTTTTGAATTTCATTTCTATAATGACAAGTTATGCTAGACTTTTCATGTGCTTTTCTAACGTCTTTATTAGAGTATAATTGCTTTACAATGTTGTGTTAGTTTCTGCTGTATAAAAAAGTGAATCAGGCTTCCCTGGTGGCGCAGTGGTTGGGAGTCCGCCTGCCGATGCAGGAGACGGGGGTTCGTGCCCCAGTCCAGGAAGATCCCACATGCCGCGGAGCAGCTGGGCCCGTGAGCCATGGCCGCTGAGCCTGCGCGTCTGGAGCCTGTGCTCCGCAGCAGGAGAGGCCACAACAGTGAGAGGCCCACGTACCGCAAAAAAAAAAAAAAAAAAGTGAATCAGCTATACGTATACATATATCCCCATATCCCCTCTCTCTTGTCTCCTCCTCCCACTCTCCCTATCCCACCCCTCTAGGTGGTCACAAAGCACAGAGCTGATCTCCCTGTGCTATGCGGCTGCTTCCCACTAGCTATGTATTTTACGTTTAGTAGTGTATATATGTCCATGCCACTCTCTCATTTCGTCCCAGCTTACCCTTCCCCCTCCCCGTGTCCTCAAGTCCATTCTCTACGTCTGTGTCTTTATTCCTGTCCTGCCCCTAGGTTCTTCAGAACCTTTTTTTTTTCTTCTAGTTTCCATATATATGTGTTAGCATACGGTATTTGTTTTTCTTTCCGACTTACTTCACTCTGTATGACAGACTCTAGGTCTGTCCACCTCACTACAAATAACTCAATTTCATTTCTTTTTATGGCTGAGTAATATTCCATTGTATATATGTGCCACACCTTCTTTATCCATTCATCTGTCGATGGACACTTAGGTTGCTCCCATGCCCTGGCTATTGTAAATAGTGCTGCAATGAACAGTGGGGTACATGACTCTTTTTGAATTATGGTTTTCTCAGGGTATATGCCCAGTAGTGGGATTTCTGGGTCATATGGTAGTTCTATTTTTAGTTTCTTAAGGAGCCTCCATACTGTTCTCCATAGTGGCTGTATCAACTTACATTCCCACCAACAGTGCAAGAGGGTTCCCTTTTCTCTACACCCTCTCCAGCATTTATTGTTAGTGGTTTCTTTGATGATGGCCATTCTGACCAGTGTGAGGTGATATCTCATTGTAGTTTTGATTTGGATTTCTCTAATGATTAGTAATGTTGAGCATCCTTTCATGTGTTTGTTGGCCATCTGTGTATCTTCTTTGGAGAAATGTCTATTTAGTTCTTCTGCCCATTTTTGGATTGGGTTGTTTTTTGATATTAAGCTGCATGAGTTGCTTGTATGTTTTGGAGATGAATCCTTTGTCCGTTGCTTCATTTGCAAATATTTTCTCCCATTCTGAGGGTTGTCTTTTGGTCTTGTTTATGGTTTCCTTTGCTGTGCAAAAGCTTTTAAGTTTCATTAGATCCCATTTATTTTTGTTTTTATTTCCATTTCTCTAGGAGTTGGGTCAAAAAGGATCTTGCTGTGATTTATGTCATAGAGTGTTCTGCCTATGTTTTCCTCTAAGAGTTTTATAGTGTCTGGCCTTACATTTAGGTCTTTAATCCATATTGAGTTTATTTTTGTGGATGTTGTTAGGGAGTGTTCTAATTTCATTCTTTTTTTTTTTTAATTTTTTATTTATTTTATTTTTGGCTGTGTTGGGTCTTTGTTGCTGCGCGCGGGCTTTCCTCTGGTTGCGGCGAGTGGGGGCTACTCTTCGTTGCGGTGCGTGGGCTTCTCATTGCAGTGGCTTCTCTTGTTGTGAAGCATGGGCTCTAGGTGCACGGGCTTCAGTAGTTGTGGCACACGCGCTTCAGTAGTTGTGGTGCACGGGCTTCAGTAGTTGTGGCTCACGGGCTCTAGAGTGCAGGCTCAGTAGTTGTGGCGCACGGGCTTAGTTGCTCCGCGGCATGTGGGATCTTCCGGCCCAGGGCTCGAACCTGTGTCCCCTGGCTTGGCAGGCGGATTCTTAACCACTGCGCCACCAGGGAAGCCCACTAATTTCATTCTTTTACATGTAGCTGTCCAGTTTTCCCAGCACCACTTATTGAAGAGGCTGTTTTTTCTCCATTGTATATTCTTGCCTCCTTTATCAAAGATTCATGTGCTTTTTAAACCAACTGTGTACCTTCTCTGGAGAATGTCTATTCAAATCCTTTGCCTATTTCTAAATTGGGTTAGTTTTCTTTTTATTGTTCAGTTGTAAGAGCTCTGTACATATTCTGAATATCAGACCCTTATCAGATATATCATTTGCAAACAATTTCATTTTGTGGGTTGTCTTTTCACTTTCTTGATGGTGTCATTTGAAACACAGACATTTTAAATTCTGATAAAGTCCAATTTATCTTTTCTTTGGTCTCTTGTGTTTTAGGTGTCATATCTGAGAAACCATTGCCTAACTTAAGGTCAAAGATTTTCACCTATGTTCCATTCTAAGGGTGTTAATGGGCTGAGATGTGTCCCCCCAAAATTCATATGTGGAAATTCTAACCCCTAGTACCTCAAAATGTGACTGTATTTGGAGATGGGGTCTTTAAAAAAGTACGATTAAATGACGTCATGTGGGTGGATCCTAATCCAATCTAACTGGTGTCCTTATAAAAAGAACATTTGGACACACAAAGACACTGGGGACCATGTGAGGAAACAGGGAGAAGACAGCCATCTACAATCCAAGGAGAGAGGCCTCAAGAGAAACCAGCCCTGCAGGTGTCTTGATCTTGGACATCCAGCCTCCAGACTGTGAGAAAATGAATGCCTACTGTTTAAAGCTCATGTCTGTGGTACTTTGTTATGGCGGCCTGAGCAAACTAATACAAAGGGTTTTTAGAGTTTCTGCTCTTACACTTGATCCATTTTTTGTCATTTTTTGTGTACAGTGTGAGAGATAGGGTCCAACTTCATTCTGTGCATGTGGATATCCAGCTCTGCCAGCACCATTTCTTAAAAAAACATTCTATCCCCACTGAATGGTCTTGGCACCCTTGTCAAAAGCCTGCTGACCACAGATGCATGGGTTTATTTCTGGAGTCTCAGTTCTATTGTATTGGTATATGTCTGTCCTTATGCCAGCACCGTACTGTCTAGACTACCACAGCTTTGTAGTAAGTTCTGAAACTGGAAAGTGTGAATCCTTCAGTTTTGTTCTTCTTTTTCAAGACTGGTTGGCTTTTTACTTCATTTTTATCCCATGGGGAATTTAAAAGATGGCAGTAAAGGATTAATCTTGCCCAATGGAAGGTTGGCCCTTACCTAGGCTCCTGGGAGGTAACTTCCAGCTTCTTGTAAAGTCCTACCTGATAGAAGTGTCCTGGTTTACCTGGACGTGTGTCACACCAGGTGTGGGTCATGGTGGAGGCCTTGGTTCCTCTTGATCCCTGAAGGGGCTGGAGACAGAGGTCAGGCATGCGGGCCATCAGCCACGTCTACTTGGTCAACCTCCGGCAGAGTAAACACTCCGGACACCAAGGTCCAGAGAGCTCCTCTGGTTGGCCACGCTCCATGCATGCTGCCAGAAGAGGTGAGTGCTATCCGCAGACACCCCGGGGGGGGACTGGAGGCTCCACGCCTGGACCTCTCCCGGACCCTGTCCTGTGTGCTCTGCTCTGATGATTTTAATCTGTTTCCTTTCACTGTAATAAATCATATGTGAATGCAGCATCTTTTCTGAGGTCCTCTAGCAAATTATTGAACCTGAGGGCGGTCTGTGGGACACCCGACTCACACAAATTGAAAAGCAAAGAAAAGTTTTCCAGGTATTGATGAACTTTTATTCAAAAGTTCTATTTTTTGCACCTAAAAAAGCCCCCTTCTGGCTAATTGCTGGGTCCTCCTAACTGTTTTACAGTGTATTCTAGATGCAGGCGAACCTGGAAAGGGTTTGGCTGTCAGCCAGTATTTTCCAAACCACATTCAACAGAATACTTCGTTCACAAAGGACCTTTACGAGATTAACACTATTTTTCAAAATGTGTCCGGAATATGAAATGTTCTGAATTGTGAAAGGAAAAAAGCAATCCCTTCAACCATTTCTCCAGCAACAGACTGGAAGATATAAAGAATAGTGGACAACTTGATATCAGTCTATACCAGTGGTTTTCCAAACTTCTGGGACTCAGGAACTCTTTGCACTCTTAAAAGTTGCTCAAGATCACAAACAGCTTTTATGTGGGTTATTTCTATTAATATTTACCAAATGAAAAACTGTAAGAGAAAATTTTACATATTTTGTATTAATTCATTTTAAAATAAACTCAGTATATGTTAATAAACACATTCATAAAGAAAAAGAACATTATCCGCCCCCCCCAAAAAAAAAAGCGTGGCAATGAGCTACTTCGTTGCAATTTCTAATGTCTGGCTTAACACAAGACAGCAGACTCTCATGTCTGCTTCTGTATCAGTCTGTTGCAAGATGTAGCTCTAAATATGGCCTCACAGTGATAGCTGGAAAAGAAGCATTTAATCAGTTTTTTCATGTAACTTTTGCTCTTCTTTGATGCAGCACCAAATTTAATAACTGGCACTTCTTTACAGGTTGTTTGGAATGTGGAATCTGAAATCTTATTGATGAACTTTCATATTCAATTCCTTGTATGTTCGCTGCCCTCTTGCACTGTGAACAGCTTTTACTCATGTGTGATTTCGTAACCACGCACTGGTCACTTAGAAAACGCACAGCTTTCCAAAGGCTGACACAGTCCTTCACATAACATCAAAATATCACTTCTATTAAAATTACAATTGGCCACATCAGGAACAGTGGTGAATACAACATTTCCAAAAGTTTAATATCTACCTGAAAGCTCAAATTTTATCATTGGGAACAAATGTATTTTCCATGAAGTGAAAGAGTAAATTTGTTCATTTTTGAGAAAACATCTCCAAATACCTAAGTCTGAATACTCATAGTTTGCAAGTCATTCTTTAAAATAAAAAAAAGTTCCCAGGAAAAAGTGGCTGGTTCAGCTCATCATGAGTGCTTTTCCTTGAGAAAACCATCACACTGCAGTATGTGGCAGAAGTACCTTACACACACTTCCCATTTCATCAACTCAGAATGTTAAAGGAAAGTCTACCAAGGGTTAAGATTTAATAAAACTAAAACTTTTACTGTTTCATCAAGTGTATTCCCAAGTGAAACTGGCCTTCCCCCCCCCCACCTCCCCATGAGTTTGTGACAGCAAAGAATGTAGTCAAACAGAACAGGCTGGTGATTCACGCCAAGATGGCAGCAGTTCTGCCACCATTGCTTACGTGTCATCACTGTAAACATCCATACAGTGAGGAAGACAAATAGCATCTTAGAATTGTTATAATTTTTTCTGACCTCATGGATTTTCTGAGAGGGTCTGGGCATGCCCACAAACCACATTCTGAGAAGTGCTGTCTAAACCCAAGGAAGCAGCTAGGCCATAATGACATGGGGCCAGGAAAGCAGAAATAGCACAACTACAATTTCTGAATTTCTCAGAGACTGTATTCAGCATCGTATCTCTCTGATCAATGATGTGTGGTGCATGAGAAAGTGTCTACAAAATTGTGAACTTTTTTTTTTTTACTTTTGTATTCAGACTTACTCAAAATTATAAACCACCAAGAACTCAGAATTAAACCAGAGAAAAGGCTCAGGGCAGTGTCCTCCAACTATGGCCACTGAGACAAGAACTGAGAATGACTTATCAATAAGAAATAATTTAATCTATAAATAAATTAACATAATCAAGAGCTCAGAGAGAATTACCTACCTGTAGAGCAGGCTGTTTTTGGACTTAAACACCATGTACACTGAACTAGTCACAAATACATAAAACCTATTCATTCCTGGTTCCTTGTTAAAGCATGTTGCTGAAGATGTCCCTCTGTCACCAACACTCATTAGCTTAACTTGAAAATTTCATTCTCAAAATTATTTTTAACTTTATTAACAAGCTTTCATTAAATCAGACCAGTAATGACTTCAAATTCATGTTACTATGTCATATAACCTGGGTCTGTTAAGACTAGGTTCAAATGATCAGAATAGAAAACCTCGAATTTCCAGTGGCTTAAACAATACTCAAATATATTTCTTGCTCACACAGATAATACTAGGGTATCTCCACCAAGCTGTGGGGCCCAAGTTCCCCCCAGCTCACCATACCCAGATATGACCCTTAGTCTTGTGGTCTCAGACAGCTACTATAGCTCCAGTCAACGAGGGAAAGCAGGTCCCCAACTTAAAAGCCTCTTAGAACTAGCAAACCACACTTCCTTCTCAATAGCCAACTCTTTGTCACTGGCCACAGTACAGCGGGACAGGAAAATGACACTGCTTTGTGGCTGGACAGCAGGTGCCCCACAAACACTCAGGGTTCTTGCTCTTCAGGAGGAGAGGTGGAGTGGGTGTTGGGGGCAGTAAGTCGTCTCAGCCCACAAGTTGACACCAATAGCCCCCTAGCACTTCCACACACACTGTTTAATCTGATAACAACTCATGAGATAAAAAGGCATTATTGTTTTTACCATTTTATAAATATGAAAACTGAGATCCAGAGAACTGATGATCAGATGCTCTTCCAACAGGCTCCCAGAAATATTTTTCAAAGATATATATATATATATATATCAACCACATGTGTGTATATATATATGTACATGACATATATTAAATACCATATATATGACATAAATAAAGTCACATATTTTACACACCCCTCTCTTTCCCCTACTTTCAAGCTCACCTCCATTCCGTGATGAACCCAACACCTCATACCTCCCTGCTTTGCTTCTGTTGCTCCCTCGGCCTGGAACACTCGCTCTCCCTTCAAATGCGCTCTCTGTGAGAAGCCTCCCCTGTGTCAGAGCGTAACTGTGGTTTACAAAGTGCTCTCACACACGCTGCCTCCTGTCATGACACCCAGGGCCCACTTCTCCCCACTCGCATTCCCACACATGCTGTCAACACCTCCGGCATCTCTCCTCTCTGATCCATGTGTGCCAGTCTGTGCCCTCCACAGGGAGCAGGGCGAGAGGGAAGGAGAAAGTTGTGCTCTGCTTCCAAAGAGGCCATGCCCTGAAACACCCAGGCTCTGAGACCCATTTGTGAGCACACCTCAGGATGCTGAGCTTCCAGAACACACTCTGGAAGAGAGAGAACGGGCAGTTGGTAGATGTTTGAGGGGGGTTCTCAGGGAGGGAAAAGGTGGGGTGTCCTCCAAAATACTCAGACCCTGGACCCGCCACACCTGCACAGCTCAGGGCTGTGAGCTGAGTTGTGCATGAAATTTTAATTGAAATGTTGTACCTGACTTTAAAGAAAAGTAGCAATTTAGGCCACTCTGTACACTTAAAGCATGATACAAATACAGCATACTTCTAAGACCAGAGAAGAGGACACTGGCAGGAAGAAATACAGGGCAGCTCAACTCACCCCAAAACGCAATCCAAAAAGTGATTTAGGATTAGAAACAAAGAGTCCTTACAGTTCATCCGGCCAGTCCCCACCCACATGGGAATGGAAAAAAGGAATGTAAATTCTACTTAGAGTTAGAAACGAAAATTTTACTTTCTACTTGATGGAAAACAAGAAACCCATCAGGAAATACCACAAGCAATGGCTTCAGCAATCCTCCAATTAAAAACTCCATCTTTGTGAGGTTAAGTCAATCATTTAGGGGTGTGTGTGTGTGCGTGTGTACGAAGGTTTTTCATCATTGCCCCTCAATCCCCTATGAGCCTTCTTAGACTTTGTCCTTATCACTCCCACCCCCAGGAAATCTGAACACTAGATAAACTTTATCCATTCACATGCTGAGAGGGGCACCAACTGTTGTTAGATTCAGATTCTCCCCAAGAGCAAGTCACCCTGTTGGAAAGCACGACATGTACGGATAAAGACCCCACTATTACAAATGAATCGTCTATGCTAGCAGATGGGGAGATGTGGCACACGAAAGGGAAACTAAGACGCTCAGACATCACCCAGCACCACCAAGGAAGAGGCAGGGCAGGTAGCCTGCTACCAAACACCCCAACTCTCCCAGAAGACACTGAGGGGCCTGACCCAGCGCTGGGGCTCTTCACTTCTCACTGTTCCTCCCTCCCGCTCTGCAGGTGCAGATCTTTACCACAAAACTAAGCATCTGTGAGTGAGACAGATCACTAACACAAGCCACAGGTGGGCAGACACAACAGGAGCACATGCCATTCAAGAGAAGAACTCACATACCAAACTTAATACTGTGACCTTATCCACGCACAAGGTTTATCTTCCAGAACCGTGCTGTCCCATGTGGAAACCACTGGTGACAAGCAGCTAAAAGTTCATGGAAATTAAAAGTTCGGTTCCTCACCTGCGCTAACTGCATTTCAGGTGCTCAGTACCATGTGGGGACAGCTCAGAAACACATTTCCATCACTGTAGAAAGTTCTATGAACAGCGTTGTTCTGGACCCTCTCCAGATCTGTATATTGTGGCTAATGATATTCCATTTGCTGTAGGCGTGAAATAATCAGGGCTATTACAACATCGGGTCTGTACTGATGTCTTCTCTGTAACACAAGTATCTACAGGGCATCCCCATTCCACTCCCACGCTTAGCGTTGGCAGAAACCTGAACTTCTGGAAAATCAGAAGGAAATCAGATCCCTAGGCCCCTTCTCCTATAATTTTTTTTTTTAAATCCCTTTTACATTCAGGATAATCACCACAGTTGCAGTAAACAAACATCCACAGGTCATTTGGCAACAGGGAAGGAAGACGACTCAGGTCCTTGACTCAAACCCACCCATGGCTTCCAGCCCCCTCAGCGACAGTCCTGGCTCAGGTGCCGGCTCTTTCCTCCGCCCCCCCCTCCCTCCTTTCACCTTCTCAAAGAGCTTCCCTGCCTTTTCTTGACATCGAGACCACCCCCGCCAGCACATCGTGGGGCTCACTGCCCTTCCCTGCCCCAGACCCACGGTTCCCAAATACTGCCCAGGAACACTGTCCACAAGCACTGGCTCGTGCCTCCGGCTGCAACATCACAACATTCTGCAGCCAGGGTCTGGCCTCCTTTCTCGAGCAAGAGTGGCTCTTGGTGAGCAGATCCCAAGTTCCCATATCAACTTCTCTTAAAGGGAAAGCCTTGGTTCATGGTCCCACACCCAGAGCCCCTGCATCCTGGTGGATTGAATCAGGTCAAGTACTGATGGACGTTCACTTCAAGGAAAGCCCCTCACCTCCCGGGGCAAAAACTCTCACAAGAACAGTGTGGACCAACAGAAAGTATGAGCTCAACATCCACACAGTAGCACCTATGAAGGGAATCAGAACTGCTGCTGAGCACCTGCTGCACCACTTTCAAATTTTTCTAAAACATTCCTGGTGTTAAAGTTCAGTCTCAACTGATAAGGAGCATCTTCTGGGAAAATTCATGCATGTCTGTTTTCTGTGGGCTGCAGAGAAAAGTTAGTGTTTATATTCCTTACCTAGCACAATACTCAGCAAAAATATATGAACAGACGCAAGATCCTGGTGACTGTCCAGACATTTGTCCACTCCTCCATCCTATGAAAGGGTCAAGTATAAATGTACAACCACTGATTAACTGTCAGAAGCAGAATTAACCCCAAAGTTCTCTCAATGAGCAGTCTTCTTCAGTCCCAGGTTTGAGGTTCACCACACGAGACCACCTGACTGAAGTGCCCCTTCATCCAGACATAACGACGACACATGGGAAGACCCACCCTACTTGTGCCTCCAGGAAGGGAGGACCCTCCAGATCCCTCACAGATGTGCCACAGCTGCTTCTATCCGAGAACAGCCACACATGGGAATTATGGGGAAGGTCCCTTCATCTCTTCAGAGAACGAACGACTGCTTCTTCTGCAGCTTTGGGAAGGTGCACTAGTCTCGGTGACCCGGGTTCAGGTGTGCAATCTAATGACAGTTGCTATGGTGACACACATTCTCTGTTGTGGCTGATGGAGGCTGTCAATGGCAGTTCTATAATTTCTGAGATCTCCTCTCCAGACTTTCTATTCAGTATTTAGAAATAAAGTATCATAAAGTTCTAGTAAAAAAAAAAAATTCTACAATCTGTCACATTGAGATAAAATTTAGCTGGAATTTAATAGGGTCTATGCAGAGGAACAGATGGGACTATTTTAGGAACAGTGCTTGCTGGCTTTTTGGAAACATAGTAAAGTCCCTGCCAAGTAAAAGGATGGTTTATGCTTTTGCTTTGGAAACAGTTTGGAAGCCTTTCCTTATTATTCTGATATATTAAGTATGTACATATTCTGTATTCAAAAATAAGTAATTACATTTGTTCTACTTCATTCCTTAAATCCAACTTTGAGAGAGGTGACCCAATGTCCTGAATCAGCCCGGCTCCAGCTGCTCTGTGAGGTGATAAAGGTAACAGGGGCTGTTGTGCAGAAGCCTCCACAGATCTGGCCTTTGTTCTACAGCTGCCATATGTGTTGCTGTCACAGAGCAAGGAAGCCCAAATTTGCTATTTTATGGGTGAGGTTCAGAGGACATTACATTTTGCCTCCAACCCAGAGCTAGGAACCATTTGCAAGAGAGGGCTTGGTGCTATTGAAAGTCCTTTCCACCAAGTTCCTTGTTCCCAATCCCTGGATCCAGGGGTACACGGGCCTGGCCAGGGGTCTCCCTCCACATGATGCCCAGGCTATGAAAAGCCCTCTGAGGGGCAGCAGTGCCTTTCTTCTCCCTTCCATCCTGCTCCTGGTTCCTTGCGGGAGCCGAGTGGTGCCAGCTGGACACACAGTCAGTTCACATGTGGCCCCCCTCCCCCACGCAGAAGAGTCCACAAAGCAACGCGCTACGTGTTCATGACAGGGGCCTGATGTGCATGGATCTGCAGACACTTAACAATGCAGGTGCTCTGTTTATTTAGTGAACCCAAACTACAAACCACTCACTGTAGTTGTTCAATTCTTTACCCACCCTGTGTGAAAGCCCAGTTTACCCAGAGGACTGCAGAAGTTTGAGTTCAAAGTTTCAAGTATGGCATGATGCATTCAGAATTCACATAAAATTTCAAGTCACTACGTGTATTTTTCATTTGTCCGTTCATTCACTGAACAAGTGTCTCGAGTATGTGCACTGAATGCTGTGGAACTGGAGTAAGATTTAGTCCATACCTTCAAGAAATAGATAGCATGCACACAAAATTATATATACACACACACTTGTAACTATAATACAATGCAGAACCAAAGAGAACCTTAAAAGGGTCGCTTACGAAGAGCTCAGGAAGAAGAGGAAGCGGTCATTTCCATCCATAGCAGATGAGCACTGTTTCTTGGAGGAAGTAACATCTACAGTGAGGCCTGCTTTTTGCTGTTTAAATTTTGGTCTGATCAGATATTGAATTACCTCATTCTAATGTCATCTATATAAAATGCATCATTGTTAGGGAAGACTGTAAGTTATCACTAAATAATGTACATACTTCGTGCCACCTCAACGTGACATGCCAGGGGCTCAGGGGAGCAGGGACGTGCGTTTCCCTCACCATTGCCCTGCGCTCTTGAGAAACAGGAGGGCATGAGCCCCTGTGCGTCCTTCCCCTTCCTGCTCCCCACAGCCAGGCAAGGGAAGAGAGGATGTGTCGTTAGAAATGGTGCCAGAGCCAGGGTTCCCAGGGCACAGGCCGGACTCTTTCCACCCCATGAAGGGAACAAAAGCTTTGAGGAAAGACCACCGTGGACTGGCAGTGGGTAGACAGTCTTTCCCGGAAGAGCGTGTGCCTCCAGAAGGCAGGACAAAGCAGGAACCGAGAGCAAACCATCTGGTGATTCCTGAAAACTGGGCACAGTGGGATGACATGAGAGCCCCAGAAGATATGCCACCCTGGAGGGCTGGAGCACCCACAGGAGGTAGCAACTCCGTCCCCTCCTAACTGGACAACTACTTCAGGCCTTAAAACCAGGACACAACGTACTGGCAGGGTTGTGTTAGGAAAGCGCTGACGTTGTACCTGGACACCTCACCCCATGACGGTGACTGGGAATGACATCCACACACAGACCTTCTCTTGCTGTCACACAGGCATGGCGGCCCTTCTTATGCATTAAAGACACTTGTTCTGGGCTTCCCACTTAAATGTGGAGATCAAGGTATAGAAATGTCACAAAGAGACTGTAGACAAATACCTCCAGGATCATATTTAATATATTTATCCCGGGAGATTTTTTTTGCATATTTTTCAAAAATAATGTGAACTGCAATCAACTAATGCAAATCCAACAAAGAAAATAAGGATAAATAAATGTAAAAATGCATGCCTACTAGAAGCAAACCATGGCCTCTTTCCCCACATGATACCCAAATTTCAGTTTAGTTTCCATCAATATTTCACTGCTGCTCCTGCCGCTCTCATTAGCCATGTAACAGGCTGCTCTCTCTTCCCTCCCCTGTGATGCATCCATCTGCCCCTCAAAGCTCCTTGCTTTTCTGTGGTCTCTCAGGTGTAAACAGTATCGTTATTTCCCCAGTTATGTTTGTTTCCCTGGGTAGGGACATGTGTGTGTCAAAAATCAAATAACAGAATGAATATTGTTAGAAGAGAGGAGGAGGAGGAAATGCTGGACAGAGAGCTCCTCAGCCACCAGATCCTCTCTGGACATGCCCACAGGAGGTAGCTCTACAACCCCAGTGCTGGAGAAGCGATGTCGGCAGGCAGCACTGATCCCACCCAGGAAAAAGAAGGTGTTTAAACAACGAATAACTGATTTAAGTCAGCCTTCAGTTAACAAAAACTTAATCCCACCCCAAGCAAGAGTTACGAAGCAGAATTCACAGCTGCGTAACCTGTCAGAGGAATATCATGAACGAATTTCTTTAAATAACTAAAAAGGCACTTTTAGAAACAGGACAGGCATCTAGACTTGTGGGATCTGCAGATGGGCGGTACCTACACTGACCCTGGGACTGGGCAGCTCGGCACCCACCGGCCCACAGATCTCAATTCTGGAAGGTCCACCTGTGATGCCTGCTCCCCCACCAAAGGGCCTGCCCGGCCGGCAAACCATCAAAATGCTTGAAGTTTGGGGGGATTTTCTCCCTGTGCTTTCTCCTTGTACAGAAGGACAGTCACTTGATCACAGGACGAAAGTAAATGGATCGGGCCTGATTTCCTTTTCCAAAACTGAGTGTTCACAACTCACTTTCATGTGCCCTAACTGCTGAGTACAAATAGATTGTGAGACTTTACAGTGCTTTCCCAGGCCTCAAAGATAACGCGACTGTACTGTAATTTACTGCAATCGATCCCTTCTCCTGTTTTAAGGATGGCCATTGTGTTTGCCTATTTTTCAAAAAACCGTCCTCTGAATTCTCAGTAAAACAGCGTCCACAGAGGGCTACGAGCAGAACTTTCAGGTACGCTAAGATAAATGTTAAGGAACTTGGCTTATCTGAAGACACCCAGCTTTTAAAAAGTGAGATAGTCTCCTACAATTGTGCTTTCGTTTCTGCCTTAGACCTCTGTTCTATCCTAGGATTTCCCCCTGTGCTCTGACCTTAAAAACAGTCCATGAATCTCTGCCCTCTCAGCTGCAGCCCAGCTGGGAGAGACTCTCTCCGTACTTACACTGGCAAATAGAAGAAGCTCAGAGGGATGAGAACAAAGACAGAGTGAGGAGCAATCTTATTTTGTGCTCAACAGTGACTAACCGGAAGGACTCTGGATTTCAACAGTCTCGCAGTGGACTCCCATGTGACAAGTGCCTCACTCCTCCTCATAAAGCCCTGTGAGGTAGGTACCATTAGTGATCCGTTGCATGACAGGACACTGAGGCCCAGAAAGGCAAACGACCGGCCAGAAGGCACACAGCATGCAGGGGGCAGAGCTGAGGTCTGCATCCAGGCAGAGGCTCAGAAGTCCACACTCCTCACTGCTCTCCAATCAGCGCAATGACATGGCTTTCTAACAAAAAAGAAAATGGATTTTGAGCATGAGGTATTTTATATGTTAATTTTTAGTTAACTTGCCTTGCAGGAACTTTGCCTAAAGAAGGACTAAGACAGTAAAGTGTGGGGAATCTGTGTCACGTGCTAAATGGTGAAGAGAGTCTCCATTTGTCTGGCAGAGGGAAGGTCGGAGAGATGTGATGGCTGGCTCTGATGATGAAGAGCGTCGAGGGAAGAAAGCACAGAACTGCTCTGAGTTGGTGGAGAAGGCAGAGAGGTTCCAGGGAGTCAGGGTGAGGCGGTGCCCACTGCAGAGCTCTGTGAGAACACGAGTCTTACAAGAAGTGGGAGGAACACTGTCACCCAGCATATCCCTGCTCGGCTGAAGGCTTGCTGTCTCTTCCAACCCCTAGATTCTAACATTCAACTCAGAGGGAGGCCAAGAATGGCAACACCCAGGGGCCTGGAGGTGGTACCTTATTCATCTCTGTAGCCCCAGGATCAGCAGAGTATCTGACACAATATTAGGTCCACAGTAAAAACATGTGTCAGAAAGAAAAAAAAAAGCACACTGCTGTTACTATAATTGTTTGAAGAGGCTCTTTAATAAAACAGGTCATGTTCTGGACACCTGTGAATCACTGTTGAGGTCAAAACTCTCATTTTTACACACAAGAAATCCCAGACCAGGCTATGTGCCTGTGTGCCCAGGTCACAGCCCAGGGAAAGGAACTGGTACCGGCTCCCACCCGCACCCCAGCCGCTGCCAAGAATCACGTCTTAGGAAATTATCCAGGCAAACAACGACTGAATGGCTGACACTTCCTACCACTCGGGCACTTCCACACGGTTTCACCGTCCAGCTGAGCAGAATGACTTGGAGCAGAGGCTTCTCCTCCGGGACAAGTCCTCCACGACGCTGTGAGCGAGTGGGGGGTGCAGCCTGGCCTCCCCACCCCAAGCCGTGGGCACCACGGGGCCGTGTGGATGACGTACTCCACAACTGAGACCAACTCGGCCAAGGACACCACTCAGCCCTCCTGCCCCACGGGCCCTGGCCACTGTCACTGCCCCCACCTGTCCAGGGCGTGGCCTGAGGCAGAATGACAGGGACACACAGGCACGCGTGAGGGTCCTCGAACTGTGAACGTCATCAGCCCTCGGGGAGCTTCCTCAGAAACCCAGCAAAGAGAAGGAGGTGCTCACCCGACTCCAGACTCCAGCTGCCGAGAGCAGAGGGTCAGCTGCCACCCAAGGCTGGCAAGGTAAGAGCCTCCCAGTTTCCTGCACAGAATAAAACTAGGCAAGTCCACCCAGAGAGATGCCAGGAAACAGGACGGCGGCGGACAAGCTGCTCTCCACTCTGTTCCCTCCATTTTCTATCCTTTTATCTCCCAAATCTTCCTCAGGGTACTGTCATAGGTCTGACCTGAGAACAATTTTTTTCAAATTCAACATTCTCGTTATTTTCACCATTTCAGTCACCATGCCTTCCCCAGAGCTCATTTCAAAGCATTTTTCTCAATTGGGTACAACAAACATACTTACCATCTTAATAATGTTTTTCATTAAGATTCTGGAATGTTTTGTGCCTAAAACTAGTAAATTAAGCTACTGCTTACAGCTGATGCCCCCCTAACAAGCTTGGAGGGAGGGCAACGCTGAGAGTACCTCTAGCACTGGAATCAATAACCAAACGTACCTTAGAGTCTTTGGGGTGTAACAGGCCCCTCGGGAGGCCCCTCTCCCTCTAACCTGCTCCTGGAAATCAATCCACAGGAGGGGCACCCGGGGCCCGGGGATATCCCTGCACCACAGCCTGGTGGGCGGCTTCAGAAAGAACTCACCACTGAGCACATTCGCCATTGAACCCAAGTGCTTGTTTCTTCTTAAGGCTGGTGTCATACGCCTCTGCCTCATGCCTGCTTCTAGCAAACCCATTTACCATCTTTAACTCCCCTTCTAAAAACGGATTTTTTCATTCTTTTTATGAGCCTGTTCCACGTTCTTTCTCATTCTTATTTTTTCTGTTTCACTTGTTTTAATAACCAACCATTTTTATCAGAGATGCAAAGTAATTAAAGAAACAAACATAAAGGTAAGATGCCGACAAGTTGCGGTCACTTTCACGCTCCCCACCCCTCCTCCTAGAAGCCGTCAACTGTCAACTCTCCTTGCCACCCTCACACGACTGGAACACACTCAGGAGCAAGGCGCCAAGGAAAACGTGAGACTCCGGAAGGAAACAGCACTTCAACTTTCCAGTCAGCACCCCCATGCCCAGCCCGACCCACTCTGTACTCGTGACTAAGTCTCAGGCTCTGTCCCCGTCCCTTCCGCTTCTCTCCCCCAGCTCGAGCCCCATCCATGTCCTCACCCCAGCCCAGACCCTCCCTGAGAAGAAGGTCCCTATAACCAACCAGCCACTGCACATCTCCATGGGAAATCTCCAGGAACTCGCACACTCAGCCTGCCCAAGCTGATGTCAACCTCGTGCTCCACAAAACCAGCTCCGAAATGACACCACCATCCAGCTGGTGCCCAAAGCACACCTGGGAGTCTCCCCAACTCCCTGCTGTCCCTCTATCAGGTAAGTGGACAAATCTGCCCAACCCACGGCCCTCCTCTCTCTCTGACCTGCCCGCTCCATGGGCAATCCCATGGCTGCAACTCCCCTTCAAGACATCCTGGCTCTTGCCATGTCACTGGGACAGCTGCTAAACAATCCCCCACTCCCACTTTATTAAAAACCATCTTTTGGGGGGCTTCCCTGGAGGTCCAGTGGTTAAGACTTCACCTTCCAACGCAGGGGTTGCAGGTTCGATCCCTGGTCAGGGAGCTAAGATCCCACATGCCTCAAGGCCAAAAAAACAAAACATAAAACAGAAGTAACACTGTAACAAATTCAATAAAGACTTTAAAAATGGTCCACATCAGCGGGCTTCCCTGGTGGCCCGGTGGTTGGGAGTCTGCCTGCCGATGCAGGGGACGCAGGTTTGTGCCCCGGTCCAGGAGGATCCCACGTGCTGCGGAGCGGCTGGGCCCGTGAGCCATGGCCGCTGAGCCTGCGCGACCGGAGCCTGTGCTCCGCAACAGGAGAGGCCACAGCGGTGAGGGGCCCGCGTACCAAAAAAAAATGGTCCACATCAAAAAAATCTCTAAAAAAAATTAAAAAAATAAAAACCATCTTTTTACTGTAACATCAAACAAAATAAAGAAGACCACCTAAAACAAATGTATGCCTTAATGAATTACTTTAAGGTGAACCTTTTAACCACCACCAAGTCAAGAAACAAAACTCTGTGACCCACCCCAGAAGCTCGCCCACGGCCCGTCCCAGTCCTTCCCTGGGAAGGACAGCACCACCCCTTCCCCACAAGTATCCTGATGTGATTTTTACAATTAGCACCCAAACGCATGTCCACTTTTCCTCTGTCACTCTCCATATTGCAGCCAGATTGTATCAATTGCCTATTTAAAAATCCTTTCGAGGCTCCTTTTTTTTTTTTTTTTTTTTGCAGTACGTGGGCCTCTCACTGCTGTGGCCTCTCCTGTTGCAGAGCACAGGCTCCGGACGCACAGGCTCAGCGGCCATGGCTCACGGGCCCAGCAGCTCCGCGGCATGTGGGATCTTCCCGGACCGGGGCACGAACCCGTGTCCCCTGCATCGGCAGGCGGACTCTCAACCACTGCGCCACCAGGGAAGCCCGAGGCTCCATTTTAAGATAATGTCCAAAATCCTACATGGCACGGGAGCCAGCTCCAAGAAGGCCTCATGACCCCACCCCCTGGTGCTCACGCTCTTGCACAGTCCCTCCCACACTGTGCCAGGGCTGCTTGGTGTGACCAGTTCTCTCACATCTCAGCTCTGGAGAAGCTGGCTGCCATGCGGTTGGGGAAGGGCCAGGTACGAGGCCCTGAGGCCTCTCACAACAGCCATGTGAGGGCACCATCCTGGAAGCAGAATCTCCAGGCCCAGTCAAGCCTTCAAATGAGTGCAGCCTGGCCATAATCTTGACCACAACGAGAGGACCATAGACAGAACCGCCCCGCAAAGCTGACCTGAGCCCATGACCCACAGAAACTGTATAATAATGAATGTTGGTTGCTTGGGGACAATCTGAAACACAGCCACAAGTAACTGATATACACAGGTACCAGGCCCTGTGCGATAGGCCTCTACCCACCTTCCTGGTCTTATCCAGAGTCACCCTTTGGGCTTCCTATATACTAGCAACACTGTACTCCTCTCACTACCTCAAAGGTTGCCAGGGGTTTTTTTTCACAGAATATTTTAAAGCATGAGAAAATGTTCACAACATAATGTTACGTGAAAAAAAGTATGCAAAGTACATCATATGATCCTACATGGGTAGGTACTCACAGGAGCACACGCACATGTGTGCGCGAATTCTCCAAACTCTAACCATTATATTTGGGTGCCCACTCTACCAAGACTGGGTTGGGTCCCCCCTGCACGCCGCACACATGCCAGCCCTCCACCTGCCTCTTGGCACACTGGCTGCTCCCAGAGCAGAGGCTGTGCCTTCTCTCCACATTTCCAGCAACCAGCAGAGACTGGCAATAAATATTTATTAAACCAAAGACTTGCCCATGGACAAATCTGAAAAATTGTTGTTAAACAGGATTCTGCAGTTTTTACCAGAGATCATACTATCGTTTCCTGTGTACATCCTGTGGTACTTCTAAACGTTTCGTAGGAGTGTCGCCAAGAATACCAATGGGCTCAGGCCAAGACACTTGCAACTACTGGAGCTCTGACGGAAAGCTCCAGACTCAGACTATGCAGAGAGTAATTAACAGCGATTTTGTTTTGACACTTGCCTTTTGTACTTAGATTAAAATGAAAAACAAGATGCAAAAGTAGTCCACGTAAAATTCCCTGTATTTCTGTAGTAACTGGGCTCTTTCCCTCTGGTTTCCCAGCCAAGTGTTAAGAGGGCCAGAGTAGTGGGAAGGAGACTGAGAGAGACTGAGAGAGACAGAGTGATGGAGAGGGAGAGATGGAGAGGGAGAGATGGAGAGGGAGAGATGGAGAGGGAGAGATGGAGAGGGAGAGACAGACGGGGGAGAGAAAGAGAAAGAGAGATGAAGAGAGACAGCGAGGGAGAGAGTCGAGGAGTGGGGGGGGCGCGGGGGGGAGACATGAAAATGAAGAGACAGAGGGAGAGAGAAAGAGAGACAGGGGAGAGAGGCAGAAGCCTGAGGCGGGGGAGTGCAAGTGTTGCCTAGTGACACTGAGATGTCTCCACTCCACTGTGGTAATGCAGAGCCGGCATCGTTGCCAGCACAGCTGGATTATATGCCAGGACTGAAGTAATAAAAGTGCTTAAAGAGAGGAGCACTTCAGCCTAGTATTTTTTTTAGATTAAGGTAGTTCCTGGTTTGCTCCTGTCCTAATACAATTTTCTATAAATTGTAAAGATAATGCATGTTGTTGTGAGACACACAGTTACCAAAATATTAAATATAATAAAAACTAGATCACTTGAGAACTTGGTGCCAGATGCTGTGGCTCCCTAACAACAGCCCTTCCAGGTAGGAAAATCTTCCCTCATTTTCTCAATCAAAAAACAGGTTCAAAGAAAATTCCCAGCGTACACAGCCAACACAAAACCCTGCAACTTCCTTATTCTTACCTGAAATGAGAAGACCTGAGTCATTTGCATAAGTAATTTAACCAGTTATACTTCGCAGAATTCTAAATATTCACCCCCAAATCTCAAAGTCTGTATCATTCAGAAATATGTAAAGGAAGATATAATTATGTATTCGTAAACTACCATATTACAGTACTGATTTGCATGACTTTGTATTACACTTGGTCTATCTATCTTTAATTTCAAAGAGCTGAACCACCACAGTCTTCCTAGCAATAGAAAATCCAGGGAGGCTTTAGGCCCCTCTACACAGGGCCATATGGCTGTGGGCAGGCTGTGGAGGAGGGTGGGAGACGGGGCAACTGGAGTCCTGATTTGCCCCTGAAGCAAACGTGTCAGTAGGACATGGGTGACGATGAGATGGATAACGGTAAGCCCACTACAATCTGTCAACATTTAGGTGGAAGAGCTTCATCAAGTGGTAGCACAGGGGAGCTGCAAAACAGACAAAAGAATCTTCTCTGTTGTCTCTTGAAGCTACACACCTTCGTTACTGACCTCAGCACAGCCAGAAACTTCTCTATTCTGAATGCAAAGAGCACCTCTGTCTGCACCCACTCATGGGGCCCGACCAAGGGCATTTCCCACCCCAACCAGAAAGAGACTCGGTCAGGTACAAAACACTGACCTGAACATGCCTGAAAGTTGGGACTGCTGGCATGTTCTCACCAGCTTAAAGTAAGATTAAAAATTATAATGAATGTCAGCATGTAAATTAAACCATTTGTCACTGCTCGATGAATGACAATGGGAAGTGACAAATGCTACTTTAATGAAATAAATTAGTTCTTCAATGTGGTTTTCACAGGCATCTCATTCTCCAGCTATTTATAAAATTAGGGTAAACTATTAGTGTTTTGTGAAATGACCCTTCATGCAAAGATTCTGCTTGGTACTGCTTTTTATTTACACTTAATTCCAACAAGTTCTCAGTGTTTGGTATGGCTTTTTAGGAAAACATTTGTTTTGAGTGTTTACTCTAGATATCCTTTGCAGAGGGTTTATAAGGCAGTTTTTTTCCCCTATGAAGCAGTTTTGTCCACCTTCCATCATTTACATCATTCCAAAAGTGAGTATTCTTCCTTTTAGATACACTCAAACACGTAACACACACACACAGACACACATGTGCATTTAAAAGTCCTCAATCCATAATTTGGTTACCTACAAGCCAGCAGAAATAGGGCAGCCTAAATACAAATAAAGCCTGAGCTCACACAAAGACTTCTGGAAAACAACAATTTTTTCTGTACTTAAAAATGTCTATGTCATTCATTTGCTTGTAAATATTTATCAGATGACCCCACAAATCCAGCACTGTTTATAGGATAGAGGCCAGCTCTCAGGGAGTCACTGTTCTGGTGGAAGAAAGGAGCCAGGAAGGAGGAGGAAGTAGTAAAAAACAATAAAAGAGCAATACTGATTACTGCTAGGGTTAAGGGGGTGGTGCCCTGGAGTTACTACTTCAGATTAAGTCCTCAAGACAACTCTTGAGTTGGTGAAATTTAAAGACAAACGCCCAGAGATTCAGATAAGGGGCAGAGGCAGGAACAAACCTGGTTGGGCCAAGGGGCCAGGGTATGGCCATCGTCTGTCAGACTGTCATGGTTAAGGAAAAGTCGCTCTTCCTCAATGTGAATCTGATACCTTAAGGTGTGTCCCTGATATGGGTAAGCATAAGTTAACATTTCAGGAATCCACAATTGGTCAGATAGTTATCTGTACGGCATGAAGACTGTTAAGTCTTTCCCAGCTTTGAAACTCTGGGATTATTCCTCTACCAACAAATGGTCACTCTACAGAAAGCATTTCAGCACAAAGAATTCCACTGGAATGCGAAGGTGGGGCCCTAACTTTACCTGTTTCTGGTAAATATTATTTTTCTAAGTTAACTGAGGCAACAATGGAACAAGATAATGACAAATGTCAGTGAGTCCACTTGGCCAGTTTAACAGTTTAGGCCCGGTAACGACGCTCCCCCGCCAAGGCTGTCTCATTAATGATGTAAAGGGAAGAATCCAGAGGAAGGAGCAGAACCCCAGCTCTGCCAGGAGCCTTCACTGTGACCCTGAAGAAGTCACTTACGTCTTTCTTCAATTTCTTCCCTGGTAAGAAGGAGAGTGAAGTAGTGGCAAAAGACCTGAGATTTCCAACAGAGTCTGAAAGAGACTTTCAAGATTTTGAAAGTTTAATAGGAATTATATATTTGCATCTACGAGATCACACAAACTAATTAAGAGTGGAATTTTTCCTCTTCTCTAGAATTATAATCAACCGGGTGTGAGAGCACTGGCCATATTTTATGCTGATCAGAAGTTCTGAGGCAATGATGTATCTTAGAGGAATGATTTTAATAATGAAGGAAGAGCCTGGGCACTTGGTCCTGGACCACCAGACGCTGGAAACGATGTGTGACTGGGAAAACAGCCTGGCCTAGAATGTCTGGTCTTTATGGGGGAACTTCAGAGGGAAGAGCCAGAAAAGGGCCACAGTAAACCCAGCTCAAGTACTGTGCTTCTTACATAAAGATAATCAGTCTTGAAGGGCAGCAGAACACGCCACCCCCCAAAACAAGACTGCAGGAGTTCAGGACGTGCCACCCCAAAATGTGCCACTTTGGTGTACTGACTATCTCGAGCTGAAGGCACCTGAATGGCAGCAGATGCAGGGAGAACTTCCTCTGAACCCCCCCATCTGCCTAAACACAGAGCCTCCACAGGAACTCAGGGGTCACAGGTCCCCTCCCCAGGAGCTTCACCAACAGGAAGACTGACTCTTGTCACAGGAGAGGAGCCTAGAAGTGGACCCCACCCCCAGACAGACCCTGTCACCAACGGCCATCCTCCCATCCGTCCTCTAAGGGCCACTCATCTTCCCTAAAAATCCTTCCCCTCTCCTAAGAGCTACCTTCCACTTCTCCTTCACCTCTTAGGATTGTTTTCATGTCTGAATTCTAAGCCACCTCAGGAATTACTTATTTCCCCTGGGCATCTCCCATGTGCACATGAGATATGTGTGTTAATAAACTTAGGTTTTTCTCTTGTTAATCTGTCTTTTATTATGGGAGCCTCAGTTAAGAACTCAGAAGGGTAGAGGGAAAATTACTTTTTCTCCCCTATAGCATCAGCCACAGACTTTTTTTTTAATTCAGGAAGGAACATATTAGCCCAAAACAAGTGTCACTATCCCACAGCCCCACATCCCCAGAGCCTCTGACACGGCCAGGTTAACTGGCACCCTTCACAGTAACAACAGCAAATCCTATAGTAGGACAGTTCCAGCAGCAGCCCAAAAGCCAAGATTCCTCTTTGTCCTTTGGGGAAAGTTCCGGCGTGGGAAAGCCTCTAACCAAGATGAGCTCACGACTCTGCCCACGAAGAGACTCATGGTGGCCCTCCTGCCTCGGTACCTGCACCTTCTAGTCCCCGCATCCTTCTGTCCCCACACCCTCTGGTATGTTAAGCCCAACCTCACGGGATCCCCTCACAACCCGCAGAAGGAAGGCAGCAGAGGAGCAGGTGTGGCTACAATCCCTGCAGGAGTTGGGACCTGGGTGTGCCACATGGAAGCCTGGCCACACCAGAGGAAACAGCTACTCATCTGACATTAGTCTGTTAACCGGAGACACAGAAAACCTGAGACTCTTATCTCTGCCCTTGACTAAGTTCCCCTCCCTGTTCTCAGTCCCAGTTCACTCAGTGCCCCTGTCTCTGCTGTGCCTACCGCTTCTGGAATCCAGACAGTTATGATTTTTAGAAGCTGAGAGTTATAAACAAAAAGAGGCACGCGAAGCAAGTGGTTACACGCACCTACAGCATGCATGGCACAGGCAGGGCTTCTCTGAGACTAACGTCTGTGGGGAAACAACACACATGCACAAAGGAAGGGTATTCTCTCGGAGGGAATGCCAGGGGACAGAGCAGGAACTCAGGGAAGGGAGCGACAGCTGGAGGACAAAGTTAAGAAGGGTTCAGTGACTGGAACTGGATACAAACAGAAATAAAAAGCCTCGGTGACATGTGATCTATTCAAGGAGAATACCTACCTCACTGTTAATTAAGAGTCAATCAAGATTTAAGTTCTTGAACCACTTGACATCCCAGCATGCAGGCTTCTCGAATGTCCCACTCCCTGGCAATAAGCCCTCGAATCACTCTTCCTGAAGAGGTGCCACTGTTTTCTTGAAACGCTACTGGTTCTCAGGCTGGTTTCACAGTAAACTTTCCCTTTGCTGATAAACTCGATAACTGACATACTTGAACACCCAATGACTGCCAAAATGATCAGCTAATTGAAGAAAATATTAATTACCACACTGGTTACCATCAACAACCACCACCAATCACTTTCTGGTATTTTTTCATATGTGTGTGTCCATTTTCTTGGAGGCAGGAAGGCTCACAGTTGACAGAAGGAGGGAATTATCCTGCTCGACAAAAGTCTCCCCAAACAGGACTGATGATCGGCCTCTGGCCAGGGTGGATTCCAACTCCCTCAAGAAGACGGGGGACCATGCTTTGGTCTCCACCATCAGCTCTATCTCCTCGATCATAGATCTTGCTGGGCTCCACCTGCTCCCCTTCCCTGCACCACGGCCTGGGAAGCCCCACAGGCAGTAAAGGGACCATCACAGGGCTCCCTCACTCGTTTCCCCTCTCAGGTCATAGTCCCTCTTTGGATGCTGATTGTCCATACATTTGGTCTAGTGTTTTCTTTGAGGTGCCAAGGTGAACCTCGTCCCTGTAACTCCACCTTGGTTGGAAGCTGAAGTCCAGGTAACACATTAAGCTACAGCATAGCCTAGAGCCAAGGGTATCAGCTCAGAAGGCAGACAGTTGTGTTAAAACCTGTCACTTCGCTTTGTCATCTGCCCTTTCAGCCTCAGTTTTCTCATCTGTAAAATGGGGGCAATAATAGTATTTGCCTCTTGGGGTTTTTGTGAGGATGCAGCGAGTCAATACATCTAAGTACTCAGAACAGTGCCTGACATAACAGTATTTGGACCAAACACTGGTGACATCCACCCGTTTTCTTCAGCATTTCACAAGCATATGGGTAAAAACTAGAAAACAACAGATATTTTCCAGCCTGACTTGCTGGAAGACTCAAACAACCAGACAATACAGTCATTCTTTTCCCTTTCTGACCTTCTGCTTTATCATACTCAAGCAAAACCACATCACAGCCCAGCAAGCTCAATATTCTACTGCAAGACCTTGAAAAGCAAAGCCTTTTTAAGGATGAACAGAATAAATAACTTTTTTGGTCCCCTTACCTGCCACAAATTTCCCTTCTTCTATTGAAAGAAGGCACGAAGCTGATGTACCTACAGGTGTAGGACTGTATCATCACTCCCGGGGGGAGCATCAGAGACAGGGAGCCCAAGGACACCCTCACCATGGGCAGCTGAGCCAGCTCAAGCCTGCACTTGTCCCTAGTCAGCGTCAGGGCCCCAAGTGCCCACAGCAGATGGAGTAACGTGTCCTCTGTCAACAGACCAGGCATAAACAGTCATGATCCCATCCTCTGTGCAGAGCAGCACATTCGAGTGTATGCACATCTCCAAGTATGAAAAGAGTGCTGCCCTTCCAAAAGTTTTACCCACTCAAGGAAACAATGTGTCACTTCTAAAATATAAAACAGTACCGGTAACACGCAACAAGTCACTATTTGGACTTTCAAATAGTCTACACTTCACTGTGAAGTGAAATTGTCTTCAACTACAATCAGCCCAGAATATTTCTTTTCCATCTTAGTTCTAGCTTTTTAAACAATGCATGAGGATTAATCAATTTTTCCAAGTTTAAAAGAAGGCATTTTCCACAGACTACTACCCTGATAACACCTAGAATTTAGAACCTTGGAATTCACACGTGTTAAAGCAATAAGATGTAAAATTGTGCTTTTACCACTTGCTACACGCAAGTTATGTTTCTAACAGCATATCATCAAACGCACTTAAATTTCAAACTCCTGGAGTCATTCCAAATCTAAAAGACAGGAGCACAGTTACACCCGTACTTATATAAACTGACAAGAGCAAAGAGAAGTTAAACACATGAGTTATATACACTGCATCTGGGCACACTGATGTTGAATAGTTTAGGAACAGTAACCGTACTGCTGAATCAGAAAGAAGAAAGAAACCATCCATCAGAAGAATCATTTACAAGAACCGTGTCTCTGACTTCTTGTCATCGTTTGAAATATTTACGTGTTCCTGCATTCTCCTGGGGGGCGGAGGGGCTCTCACTACTGTCCGTGAAGACCTACGTCCTGATGCATTTGGAACTTCTTGATGGAGCAGAGGAGCAGAAATAAAGTCTGTTTCACAACTGGACCACATTTTAAGGGACAAAAAGTTTTTCAATACGTCCTTTTAGGGTGTTTTTGTATTAAAATCCTCAGTCTAAAAAAAATGCAGTAGTTTACATTTTAGCTTAATCTAAAGAGCTTTAACGTAATTTTTGCCAATTTAAAAACTACAGTAATGACTGCCATTTATTAAAAGCCTACTCTGTCAGGAATCTTCCAAATACACTTTTCCATTTAATGTATTTACAGTGCAAATGTGTGCATTTTTCTTTAGAAGGCTCACTATTACTTACCTGTTCATTATACACAACTATTATTAGCCAAAAGGAGACACAACCAAACCCTTCACTTCTATGGTTGCCTTTCCCTCCTGTTAAATTCCATTCCAAAATAAAAGGTCCTAACACTCTGGCACTGTTGCTGTTTTCAGAGTTCACTTGGATTTTGAAGCTTACGTGTTCAGAAAGCAAGAGGAAAGCTGGTGTGGAGGGGATGAGACGGCCCATGCCCAGCTGCAGGCATCCATATGAAGGCTCCCAGGCCAGCAGAAGGCAAAGAACGTGAGCCTTTGTGGCAACTCGGATTCAGTGACGATCTCACCACAAAGTCAACTCCTGAGGGTGACTCAAACAGGAGCGTAGCAGTGGCCTATAACTTTTAATCCTGCATCTGAAGGAACACCCGTGACACAACAGCTAGTGCTGCCCAAGTCCTTGATGAGAACACGGCTGTCTCTACACCCCTGTGCCCCTTCTCCATCAATGCTCTGTCTCTGAATCAAGACTCAGGTTAGAAAAATCCTATTCCATAAACCATGAAATGACCCCCAAGCAAGCTTAGAACTGATGTTCCAGTGGTTGAAATCTCTTTTGATAACTGACCTATTCAGGCAAAGTAACTCTAGGTAAATAGAATTTAACATACACTGGGCTGCACAAAGCCTGAACCTGAGGTTCTTAGCACGGCCTGGGAACATGCACATATTCGCCTATCCCAGACCCACCAAATCAGAAACTCAAACACTGGCCCAAGGACAGTAACCAGGGTTTTAACCAGCCCTCCGGGCAACTGTGATCCTCCCAATAATGCTCACCAAAATAGAGAGACGGTAGATATTACCCGGGTTGCTGTTTTCCTTTGTCAAATGTGCTTCCTATACATCTGAATGTTTCTGGGAAAATTATGTTCAGCTTGGCTACCCCTTGAGCATCAGCATGATACAGAGAAGAGCATTTCTGATCAAGGCTCAGAGCAGGTTCTGGGGCAGCACTGAAGGGTGCCATGGTAATCAGTCACCACCTGAACTTCCAAGTTTACTGAGGATGACATAGTAGTGACAGCACCCTGTAAACAAGTGGAATGACTGTGTGAATGGTCACACCCCAGAGCCACCAGGCAGCCTCTGAGGTGAGGGAAGAGGAAGCATGTGTCTCACAAGCAAAACAGCTCTCTTGCTACCGAGGAGGGGAAGACCACCTGGGGTGGAACAGTCAACAAAGACGAGGGTCAGGAACCTTTGCACGTTTGGGCAACGGGGAAGGCAGGGAGAGGAAGGAAAACAACAGAAGACATGTTGAAACTGGTTTCTTTTTGAGGTTTTTTTCCCTAGAACCCGAAACAAAAGTGAGAATTATAATCCACTTGTGAACTCAGAAGTAAAGCTCTAAATTAGGAGGAAAAGTGATTTTTCTACAAGTCTCATAGATTCAAGTGAAAGCAGAAGATAAACCAATTGCACAGGATTAGATTAGAAATTATGTCCCAGTGACATGTGTTTAGGAACAAATAAAGTTTCTTTCTGATCTAGACGACAGTTGTGGATCTACTAGAACGTTTCTGCAGTAAATGTCTCACAGAGCTGTTCTCTAGCAAAGTGACAGAACGAAAACACCCAGGTGCATTCTGTATTTTCTTGGGCCTGTGATGGTGACAGTGTAGCAACAGCATCCACTCCCGAGAGATACCAGCCTTGCAGAAAGGGAAGAGATCTTTAAAAAACTGTGAAGTAAGTTTTAGCATCAAGTTGAGCATTCTTAGCTGAAGTGATGAAGTAATTAAACGGGACTCCCGCTCGTGGTGAAATTAAAGATCAAACTTATAAGTAAAATTCAGTCAGGAATCTGCAGACAATGGTCCCAGATGGAGACCCAGTGAGCTAAAAGTGATTGCTACATTTTTAAAGGATTTAAAAAACAAAGAAGAATTTGCAACAGAGACTCATGTGGCTGGCAAAGATAAAGCAGAAGGTTGGCCAGCCTAGCTCCAGCTGCAGAGCTCTTCTGTAAAATAGTCACCAATTCTTTAAAACTAAGCGTGGGACATTCAGGGCTGGAGTGGACATCATGTGCTTGAAACAGATCTGATTTTTGTAAAAGCTGAAACAAGGGAGGCAATTCAGCTAGGAAGTAATACAACTAGAGAAACACAATGATTATGATGGTAGAAGAGCTACCTGAGTTCCTGTGTGAAAATAAACTCCAAAGTCAAATTCAGAACACTACCAGCTAAAGCGTAGTCTGGCCTTTCCAAGCAATCAGTTAATCAGCTCATGATAACTAACAGTATGAGCACTTTATAATCACTGCTCAACTTTATTTGGAGATCACTGCAAAATGAAGTGAAGAGACATGACTAGAGGCTCTAAGAGACTAAGCCATCATCAATGTGAAACTGTGTCTCTGATACCCTCAGGGCCTCCTGAAAGGAGTCCTCCAGAACCTGCACGAGATGAGCCCAGAGGCCTTGCCCTAGAAGGCAGGACTTGGGAGGAGACAGAATATCCGGAAGCAGACAAGGTCCCTTATTTTACAAATTTACCACAGTTCCATTCTTCTAGACTGCTGGACATTTTGGAGCAATCTGGGCTTCTTTCGCTTCTTCATTTTCCTTTACCTGTAAGTCAGTAAGTCTTGACAGCCAGAGGTCCTACTGTTTCTGGCATCAGACCTTCTCTGTGTTTCCTCTACCTTAACCTATGTTTTCAAATCCAATCAGCTCATCCCTGAATTATTTCAATAGCCTCTTAGCTCCAAATGACCGTGCACACCACAGGCCAGAGTGTACCAGATGCCACAGTCGGGCTGTGCCTTGGATGAGCAGACCAGGTTACCAGATGACTCCGCGCTGTTTCCTCTGGTTCTGACCAGCTCCACCACTGTTTCAGCCTACTGATGTCACTTATAGCTGCTGTCATTTACTGAGTTTATGTGCCAGGAAAGAGGGAAAAAAAATCCACATTCATCATCTCGCTTAATCTTCACAACCTCCTAAGGTGTGTTTTATTTTGCTCGTTTTGTAGATAAAGGAAACTGAGTTTTAAAGAGGCTAAGTACACAGTCCAGAGTGACACATGGGTAAGGCCAGCAAAGGCCCTTCTGATTCCAAGGCTGGGCGGTGACCTTTGCCCTGAGCCACTCCTCAGTCTTTACACCCATTGCTGTCCAGTATGAGCCCATCCTCCTGCCCAGCTGGATCACCACCTTTCCCAAAGCACAACCTGCACCTCCCATTTCCCTTCTTCCTCTCCCCACAGCCCACAGATCCAAACTTCACCATCTTTCAACACAGGATCAAGCACAACTTCATCCAGAAGGTTCTCTAAAACCTAGAAGTGACGCCTTTCCCCTCTAACTGTATGCAGCACGAGCCTGCACTTTTCTGCTTCCTTCATTTCATGGGTTCTCAGATATTCCCGTGAGGCACCATCCAACTGACTACAGTCTGTTGAGAGTGGGACCTGACTCCATAAATTCATCCCCACCCAGAACACTGCCTTGCATAAGCTAAGCAATTAATTGCTGAATTACTATCAGCAAGATATTTCCATTCAAAGAAAAAAGATCAAAAGCGGTTCAGTAATAACGAAAAATTACATTTCATTAGTCATTCAAAATTGTTTATGCATCATAATAAAAAATGTACGGGGCTTCCCTGGTGGTGCAGTGGCTAAGAATCTGCCTGCCAATGCAGGGGACATGGGTTCAAGCTCCAGTCCGGGAAGATCTCACATGCCACAGAGCAACTAAGCCTGTGCGCCACAACTACTGAAGCCCGCGCGCCTAGAGCCCGTGCTCTGCAACAAGAGAAGCCACCGCAATAAGAAGCCTGTGCACCGCAACGAAGAGTAGCCCGCCTGCAGCAACAAAGACCCGACGCAGCCAAAAATAAATAAATAAATTTATTTTTTTTAAAAGTATTCCTTATTTACCTTTATTTAATAAGAGGCTATTATTTTTCAGTACAAAACTTTCAATCAAAACCCCTATACAACAAAGGCATCATCTATCACCTCAGTTTTGCCACAATAGAACTGCATTAGCCAACAAAACACAGACAAGATTTTCTCCACCAACTCAAGAATCTGAAGCTAGCCAATTGCTCTGAAGAGTAATAGACGTCATTATTCTCTAACATTTCCAGGGAGAAACCCCTCAACTGAACCATGATAAATATCATAAAATAAAAAGAATCCAAAGAGAGGAGTGCTTTTCTTTCCAGTTGGACCTAATAAATAACAACTGTGACAATAATCTCTTTGGTGAAGATTTATACTCATTGAATATCTGTATCAGTGACCCACTGACAAAGGGGAGATGATCGTCGCATGCCTCCCTTCACCTCCCCTGGCAGCCTGTCATTTCAAGCTGGCCTCTGCTGGAAGGGGGGCTCCCACAGACCTGCTATAATCAGCGCTTATCACTGCCCAATAGAAGTAACTCTTTAGTCTCCCTCCCTCCTCTCCCAGTTGTTCTCCCCCTTCCTCTTTTCCTGTCCTCCTCTCTCTGCTCCCCTGTCCCTCACCATTCTCTCTCATCTTCTGTCCTGGGATGGGGTTTCTCAGTCCAAGTTAGCCAACTTATCTTCAGGGCCCATTAGGTTCACTGAGGAATTTTTTCCTTCTGTGTTTTCATTGCAATGATTATTTCTAACATTAATATAACTATGTTCCAGTCCACCTGGATGGCCGCCTTGTAACCATCTCCTGCCCTGTGATTTCCACATCAGGTGTGCACAATTGCACAAGCAGCTTCACCTGCCAAGGCGGGTGGGGAGCGAGGCATAGGGGATATTCAAGGTGTAGGCAGCACATTTTTTCCACAACATGTCATTTAAATTCACAGATTACATAATTTTGTTACTAACTTGTAATTTGCTTTGGATATATAGTTACAGAGGAGCTACAAGCATTACGGGATACACATTTGGTTCCATGTTCACAGTGTTATCAGCAACATTATAATACACTTCACAGCATATCACGCCCTGCCTCTACACCACAGCTAACTATGCATCCTTTCCTCCACTAAAATTCCCAAACTCCAGCAGGGCAAGGGTTCCCATTCCAGCCAGCTTGGGGCTCTGCATGGCAAGGGCACTCAGGAATGACTGTTTCAGAGTAGTGGATCTGCCCTGCTTTTACACTGTCTGGGATCAGCTCTTTCTGGAAGGCATGCCTTCCAGTGATGACCATAATAGCCCATACCACACTAGCTCAGACTGGCAAGAACAAACAATGGCTTTTTCTTAGATAGTCAAATGATTAGACAAGAAAGGTGGCATCATTTTCATGACAGTTTGGCAAGTCAAATTGGGAACACTTTTATAGTATTTCTTCCACACTCTCCTGCCCAAAGTGAGTACTGCCAGATTCTTACCGAGAATTCAATGAAGGAAAAGCTGTTTTTCCATTATTTGCCACTTTTTCGAGTATCACAACAGTGAAGAATATGAGTTTAAATGTATACAGTATCACACTTTGACACAGTGAACACTTTGTAAATCAAATTTTACCATAGTGATTCACAGCTTACCATGGACAAAACTTCCCAATAATCCCCAAGACAGATCATAGATGAGCACTCTTTTTAGTATAACTTCTACTCATCTAATAGGTACAGATATACTTTTTCTTCCATAAAACTCCAAAAGGGCTGTAGGTGAGAGTTAAATGTGTGAATTCAGATTAAAAAAACAAACAAAAAAAAACGGCTCCCTCAGGCTCCACAGGTAAACATCTGGAGAGCTACCCTCTCAAAGACCAGTGTAGTCAGGAAATTACTCTCCCCAATGTTAGACTAAATAACAGCCGATCACATTAAGACTAAATAAGTAACCAAGAGACTGAGGTCTCTAAGAGCAGAAAAAGCACTGGAGTCCAGATGTCCTATCTCCCTGGATTTTCTACAAATAGGCCATTCTGTCCAAATATTGAAAAAGTAGACAGAAATGTTTTCAGAAAATGGTACAATCAACCCATAAATAAAAGGTACCAACTATTATCTTCCTACAACTAAACAGCCAAGAATAAGTTGGGAAGTGCATACTGTTTATTAAAAATAACTATTCTGTTGTTTTATGTACACATAAAATCAAATGAAAAAATTTAGTAGATGATGCTCTGGAAAACAATATTTCAAATAATAACAGTGAAATAGAAAATAATTCCTTAGGTGACAGCTTCACACAGCATCTGACAATCTAAATTTCTCTGTCTCAAAGCCAAGCTTGTTAACTGAAAAATAGGAAAAAAGCACCGGCCATCTTAACAAGTTGTCATCAGGAAAGTACAGCTGACATTTGTTTCATCTTCTTGATGGGATAAGCAATATATTCTTTTCAAGGAATGCTAATTAAAAAACACAAAATCTGCCCGAATATGAACGTTATTAGGCTCCTATTAACAAACACACACACAAATCTGGCATAACCACCGAGGTTTTTATGCAGGCTCTCAAAAATCATGGAGTGTGTTCTATGTACAATTCTTGAAACACTCAAAAGCCAGGTATCTTGAAGTTGCTCCGATACTGAGGTTTCGTTTCATGCAGACAAAGTGGAAGCGTCACTGCTCAGTGACCTCTCTCAGTATTTGATGCTTTATACATGCAAAGTCTGCTACTAAATCTTATTTGTTTGATATGATTCCATTTGTCACAGAAAAGATTCATTTAATTCAATATGCCAATTCCTTGCTTTCACCATCATGGTGGGAATGGCACCCATATACGGAACAGGGAGGGAAGATTCAGGAGAGTTGGTCTGTTGCTGGTGCTCAGAAACCGACATTATCTGTTTGCCAGGCCTGGCTTAGAGAAAACAGACATGAGAATGGAACTAAAGGGACTCACTCCATCTAACACTGTCATGTTCTCAACTTTATCTTGTAAAAAACACCAGAGCATAATGTTGCAAATGCTAATTTGAAACTCAGAATTACTTATATGGTATCAAGGTTTGAGTGAGTACAATTCATATTATATATAAAACGATTAGCAAGTCTGTGATTGCTTCTATAAAAAGTAAATAAAATTCTCATTTGAGGGTCACATATATTAACTGATGTTTCCAGATACCAGCAATAATTAGCACTAACTCAAACTGTACAAACTTCTTGGCCTGATCAAGACAGACTTTTTTTAAAAAAGGAAGGGAATGGTGAATTTTATGATATGTGTTCTTTACCACAAAAAAAGGAAGGTGGCCATAAGGAAGGGAACTGGGACCAGCAACTACTTGTGCTTAAGACTCTTCTAGGACTCCAGGTCAATCTGTTTGCAAAACAGAGAGAGGACTATGGTGATTTAAACAGTGACCTCTCTTTAACAGACAGCAGCAGGGGTCTCAGAAGGTCAATGCTCTTTCCCATGGGCACATGTGAACCTTGCAATGACACAGGTGTGCATCTTCAGAAAGGAGAGAAGAGCATATGCCTTAGAGCCCTGAAATCTGAGAGGAGAAGGACGGTCCCAGAGGGATGATGCACGAAGGGCAATCCATGAGGGTGGGAAAGACCAGCTGTCAGAACATGGAATGAAGGGCACACTTATCCTTTTCTACCCATAAGCACTGCCACGCGGAGGCCACGCCCTCTCCAGGCTGAGGGGAGGCTCAGGGGCAAAGGCACTGCAGGGCACATTTCCCTCCAACCTGATGACAGACTCAGAATGTACACCCAGCAGGTTCTTGGTACTGGGAGAACTCAATTGGGGCACAAACGCAACAACTTCCAGTGCCATTTTCAGAAATACACGACAGTACAATACAGTCTTCTCCTACCCATTCCTCGTCTCTACTGCAGTAAAAGCTGAGTTAGCATTTTTATCAGGCACACTTTATCAGACTCTGAACGATTTTGCATTTTTGTCCTTTCAAGCATTCCCCTCCCCTAACACGGATGTTATTTCTGGAAGCAGATGTGCTCATTCCCAACACGGCTCACAAGCCATGTGCCCAGCTGTGACAACTTCAGAATGCACATTTGTCTAATACAAAAGTAATGGAGATTTTTAAAATTTAATTGCCATATACATTTGTTGGTCCAGTCTAACTATGTTATTCTATTCCAAATATGCTAGCACCTAACAGTGTTCAACATTTGTTTTATCCAATAAGTTTGTGAAATGGACTCCATACACTACACTATGAAGGCATTTATTCATAATTACCATCATTAACCATGACAGGGTTGTAAAGCAGATGCTGATTCACCACAGATTAAATCGTGTTTTAGTACTAACTGTATTTAATCATAAATGACTTTGAAGACTGTTTATTCGTGTGCTGAAAGGCAATGTTAAGAAGTGGCTGGGACTGTCCACAAATTTCTACTCTCTCTAACCCCAGTTTTTTCATCTCTAGTTTCTTCAATAATAATGCTTCTACCTCATAAGGCCGCCATGAGAATTAAATGAGCTAGCATGTAAATTACCCAACAGAATGTACCAGATAAGTGTTTGTTTCATTTTACTTTCTTTCCAGTTTAGTAAAACCAGATGCTATTATTGAGACTAAATAATAACAAATATGATGGAACAGAGTATCACAAATAGAGATCCACTTCCAGTTAAAGCCTATGTTCCATTTATGTAAGATTTTAAAAACTGTTAAATGGTACTTGATCTATATATAATCTATATATTTTTTCATCGATTGTGATATTGTATATGCTTCTGAAACTGCTCAAAATTTTAAAGTTGAACAAATCACTCCTGTGCCCTGGGTGCACCTATCAGCAAAAGACGAAATGCTTACATTTCATAGATAAGCAAATTTCAGTAAGGATGCACCCAGTAGTATTTAAGAATCCTTTGATGATGTGAAACCGAACCATCTTTTGACATATTACTGGTACCTATCAAGGAGAATGGTCTCCAGTTAAACGAATACATCACTAGATTTAGAACACATACAGAGTTTCTCACCAATTCATCAGGATTAGCAATGATATTTTTAAGGTAAAAAAAAAATCAGGATTATAAGTAGAAATTAATAAACGCAAAAGTAAATTTGAAAAATTTATCACGTCAATTCCATTTTCTATGTGCCCTTAACAGTCTGTACACCTGTTTTTTACACTTTGTCACACCAGTTGCCAATGTGTTCTCCAAATGTGGTGAGAGTTTCACAAATTAAAGAAGCTTGGATTCATCTTTGTTAACACTGTGCTTGGGACAAAACTCTGTGAAAGTCTGTCAAGGAATAAATGGCCACTGAAAGGTTTTACAGCCATTAGCCCTGTAGCTACAAAAAGTATAAAACAAACTCCTGCCTTCCAGGTACTGTTATTGTGTTACTGTCAATTTCTCCTTTTATGTCTGTTAACATGTGACAGTAACACAGTAACAGTAGGAGACTTCAACACCCTACTTATATCAATGCACAGATCATCCAGAGAGAAAAATCAATATGGAAACACAGGCCTTAAATGACACATTAGATCAGATGGACTTAATGGATACTTATAGAGCATTCCACCTGAAGGCAGCAGAATACACATTCTTTTCAAGTGCACATGGAACATTCTCCAGGATAGATCACATGCTGGGCCACAAAGCCAGCCTCCATAAATTTAAGAAAACTGAAGTCATATCAAGCATCTTTTCCAACCACAATACTATGATACTAGAAATCAACATAAGAAAAAAACTGCAAAAAATACAAACATGCAGAGGCTAAACATGCTACTAAACAACCAATTGATCACTGAAGAAATCAAAGAGGAAATCAAAAAATACCTAGTGACAAATGAAAACAAAACACAACAATCCAAAACCTATAGGATGCAGTAAAAGCATTTCTAAGAGGGAAGTTTACAGTGATACAAGCTTACCTCAGGAAACAAGAAAAATCTCAAACAAACAACCCAAACTTACACCTGAAGCAACTAGAGAAAGAACAAACAAAACCCAAAGTTAGTAGAAGGAAAGAAGTCATAAAGATCAGAGCAGAAATAAATGAAATAGAGACTAAAAAAATAATAATAATAGAAAAGATCAGTGAAACTAAAGTCTGGTTCTTTGAAAACATAAACGAAAATGATAAACCTTTAGCCAGACTCATCAAAAAAATAGGGCTGGAAAGGCCCAAATCAATCGATAAAATCAGAAATAAAAATAGGAGAAGTTACAACGGACACCACAGAAATACAAAGGATCCTAAGAGAGTACTACAAGGAACTATACACCAGCAAAATGAACAACCTAGAAGAAGTGAACAAATTCTTAGAAAGGTACAATCTCCCAAGACTGAACCAGAAAAAAAACAGAAAATATGAACAGACCAATTACTAGTACTGAAATTGAATCAGTAATTTTAAAAACTCCCAACAAACAAAAGTCCAAGACCAGATGGCTTCACAGGTGAATTCTACCAAACATTTAAAGAAGAGTTAACACCTATCCATCCGAAACTATTCCAAAAACACCGCATAGGAAGTAACATTATGAACCCATTCTATGAGGCCACCATCACCCTGACACCAAAACCAGACAAAGCTATCACCAAAAAAAGAAAATGATAGGCCAATATCACTGATGAACATAGATACAAAAATCCTCAATAAAATACTAGCAAACTGACTCCAACAATACATTACAAGAATCATACACCATGATCAAGTGGGATTTATCCCAGGGATGCAAGGATTTTTCAATGTCTGCAAATCAATCAATGTGATACATCACATTAAAAAATTGAAGAATAAAAACCTTATGATCATCTCAACAGATACAGAAAAAGTTTTGATAAAATTCAACATCCATTTATGATTTAAAAAAAACTCTTCGGAAAGTGGGCATAGAAGGAACATACCTCAACATAATAAAGGCCATACATGACAAACTCACAGCTAACATAATTCACGGTGAAAAGCTGAAAGCATTTCCTCTAAAATCAGGAAAAAGACAAGGATGCCCACTCTCGCCACTTTCATTCAGCATAGTTTTGGAAGTCCTAGCCACAGCAATCGAAGAAAAAGAAATGTAAGGAATGCAAATTGGAAAAGAAGAAGTAAAACTGTCACTGTTTACAGATGACATGATGCTATACATAGAAAATCCTAAAAACACTACCAGAAAACTACTAGAGATCATCAATGAATTCGGTAAAGTTGCTGGATACAATATACAGAAATCTGTTGCATTTCTATACACTAACAACAAAATATCAGAAAAAGAAATTAAGGGAAAATTCCATTTACTATTTCATCAAAAAGAATAAAAGATCCAGGAATAAACCTACCTAAGGAGGTAAAAAACCTCTACTCTGAAAACTATAAGACACTGATGAAAGAAATCAATGATGCAAACAGATGGAAAGATATACTGTGTTCTTGATTGGAAGAATTAATACTGTTAAAATGACCATACTAACCAAGGCAATCTATAGATTCAATGCAATCCCCATCAAACTGCCAATGGCATTTTTCACAGAACTAGAACAAAATTTGTTTTTTAATTTGAATGGAAACACAAAAGACCACAAATAGCCAAAACAGTATGGTAGGGCTTCCCTGGTGGTGCAGTGGTTGAGAGTCCGCCTGCCGATGCAGGGGACACAGGTTTGTGCCCTGGTCCGGGAAGATCCCACATGCCACGGAGCGGCTGGGCCCGTGAGCCATGGCCGCTGAGCCTCCGCGTCCGGAGCCTGTGCTCCGCAACGGGAGAGGCCACAACAGTGAGAGGCCCGCGTACCACAAAAAAAAAAAACAGTATGGTACTGGCACAAAAACAGATATACAGATCAATGGAACAGGATAGAAAGTCCAGAAATAAATCCACACACTTATAGTCAATTATCTATGAAAAAGGAGGCAAGAATATACAATGGAGAAAAGACAGTCTCTTCAATAAGCGGTACTGGGAAAACTAGATAGCTATGTGTTAAAGAATGAAATTAGAACATTCTCTTAACACCACATACAAAAATACACTCAATATGGATTAAAGACCTAAATGTAAGATTGGATACCATAAAACTCCTGCAGGAAAACATGGGCCGAACACCCTTTCACATAAATCACAGCAATATCTTTTTGGATCTGTCTCCTAGAATAATGGAAATAAATACAAAAATAAACAAATGGGACTTAATTAAACATTAAGCTTTTGCAGAGCAAAAGAAACCATAAACAAAACAAAGAGACAACTTAATGACTGGGAGAAAATATTTGCAAATGATGCAACTGACAAGGGATTAATTTCCAAAATATACACACAGCTCATACAGCTTAATATCAAAAAAAAAACCCAATCAAAAAATGGGCAGAAGACCTAAATAGACATTTCTCCAAAGAAGACATACAGATGGCCAACAGACACATGAAAAGATGCTCAACATTGCTAATTATTAGAGAAATGCAAACCAAAACTACAGTGAGGAATCACCTCACACCTCACAGTCAGAATGGCCATCATGAAAAAGTCTACAATAATAAATGCTGGAGAGGGTGTGGAGAAAAAGGAACCTTCCTACACTGTTGGTGGGAATGTAAATTGGTGCAGCCACTATGGAAAACAGTACGAAGGTTCCTTAAAAAACTAAAAATAGAGTTACCATATGATCCTGCAATCTCACTCCCGGGCACATATCTGGAAAAGATGAAAACTCTAATTTAAAAAGATACACATACCCCAAAGTTCACTGCAGCACTATTTACAATAGCCAAGACATGGAAGCAACCTAAATGTCCACTGACAGATGAATAGATAAAGAGGATAAAAACACACACACACACACACACAATGGAATATTTCTCAGCCATAAAAAAGAATGAAATAATGCCATTTGTAGCAACATGGATGGACCTAGAGATTATATTTAGTCAGACAGAGAAAGACAAATATAACATAACATCACTTATATGTGGAATCTTAAAAAAAATGATACAAATGAACTTATTTACAAAACAGAAATAGACTCACAGACATAGAAAACAAATTTATAGTTACCAAAGGGGATAGCGGTGGGCGGGGGGAGATAAATTAGGAGTTTGGGACTAACATATACACACTGCTGTATATAAAATAAACAACAAGGCACTACTGTATAGCACAGGGAACTATATTCAATATCTTGTAATAACCTATAATGGAAAAGAACCTGAAAAAGAATACACGTATGTGTGTATACATACACACACACACACACATACATGAATCACGTTACTGTAATCTGAAACAAACACAACATTGCAAATTATCTTTACTTCAATTTTTAAAAATGGTTATTAAAAAGAAGTGTATCACAAACCTACTACTTATTTGCTTCTGAAAAGCCAGGTATGGGCAAAACACACTTCCTCTAGACCCTTTCAGACTTTTTTAGAGGCTGTTTTACACATCCAGCTTCCCCCATGATACAAGGAGCAACAAAGGATTCATTAGGAACCCGTGCAAGGTGAGGAAGTAAATATCTTCCTCTGGGGAGGAATTAAATATTTGTACCAAGAGCCCTGAAAATCTGCATACTTTCCATACCAGTAATTATACTATCATTTTTATCAAAGAAATCATCTGCAATATAGGCAAAAAAGCATATTTGATTACAGGTTGTTAATATAAGCAAAAAACTCACTGTAGTATTGAGAAGTACTGTTACTTTTTTAACAGCAGAGAAGTGGAAGAAAAGCCCATGGATATACTTTCATAGTGGGGAGAGGACTGTGCTGAGAAACCATGTCTATGACTCTAGGACGAAGCACTATGTAATCAAAAAACAAACCAAACAAAACAAAAAACAAAACTTCAGAGGAATGAAGGAACTTCAGCTGGAGGTGGCTGCCCGTCATAAGCCAATGACAAGAGCTGGACTCCTCTAGCCTGTCCACCACACTTGGTGGTTCACCAGTAGGAAGCTGGGGGGAAGGTCTTGTCCTGTGCTCTGCTTCTCGGAGGTGTCCCAAACGTGAAAAATGGGAGGAAGGTCAAGAAAGGAGCTGGGGAGGCAAGATGACCCTCCCGGAGCTCAGCATCCACTGACCAGGCCACTGGACGTGTGCTGCTCTTGCGCAGTGAGGAGCCGTCTCAGGAGAACTCATCCAAGTGACCATCCGTGGGGGTGGCTGTACACCGCCGACTGTTCCCCTAACATATGCCACCTCCCTGGAGCCCATTTCTCCAAAGGACACAAACAAGTCTTGTTCCAGGTCTGCAAGGTTCCATAATAACTGCTTCAGGGCCCCGATTCAGGATTTTTTCAGAGTCAAGAATACATCAAGCTGTCAAGAAGCCAGTACAACAGAAGTGGGGCAAATATGAGGTAGAGGCTGAGCTGAGGAAGAAAGCTGCCAACTGGCCACGCAGACACCGAGGCACCAGGGTGCCAGTCAGATAGCCGCCATGGGCAGCACATGTGTGTCTCAGAAAACCAGAGGGGTTCCTGCATGCATGTGTGTGCACACCCCACATGTGCACATTCCCTCACACACCCCAGACACACATCACTTACACACCTTCAAGTACATGCACACATGCATAACCTAGACACACACCAGCCTAGAAATTGTCAACCTTCAACCACAAGCTTTGCGTTTTTCTCACATCACTTCTCTTGTCGTGTTACATCAACACTGAGAGACATCTAACGTGGTAATGTCTGACACCCAGGGAAGCCTCCATCTCTTAAGCAGAACTGCAGTCCCAAGTTGGTTTCATTTAGATGTTCCTCACAATCTCCTAAATGCCAGTCTTTGCCTCAAGGTGCATCAGTCTACACTGACAAAGTTTCGCAATCCAGTAAAACTAACAGGTCTCAAAGCTGCAGAAGAAAACAGGAGGGCTGCTCAGGACACGTGGAATGTGCGTTTCTCTTATTTCCACAATGCCACCTATCATGAGGTAGAAAGCAGCAGTTGGAAGTTTCTGGGAGGCAAAACATCTTGCCATCAGAGGGCAAAGCACTTGAAATCTTACCTTCCGAATGAAATAAAAGAAACCTAACATTGGTGGCCAGAGACAGCTAGCATGGGCACATAGCCGCCTGATTTCCACAACAGCCCAATGAAGTGGATGCTGGTAGCTACGTCCTACAGCTGAAACACCAACTTGAGAGTTCTCCTGCTACAGTAGGAAGAAACAAAGGCATCTCTGGAGATGATTTTAATTGGGACTTACAACACTGCACGATTCTGGCTAGAAGTTTACTGGAGCATGTTTTGCAAGGTGCAATGCACAGAAAAACATTACCAACCTGAGTATAAGCTACTGCTGCTCTGCAACAAGGAAACGACAGTAGGAGAAGATCATGAATAGAACACTGCAAATATTCAAAAGGAAGGATACAATGCAACAAAAGAGTCTTCTGTCAGTTACAGTTTATTTAAATTATTAAAAAAGAAATAGATAAAATGACAGCATACATATTTCTGGAGATTTTTCTTCTGAATTCTCTAATATGCCAGTACTCAGAAAAGTAGAGGGAATAATTTATAAGGATAAACTTGATGAGGCAGTATGTTGATGTGATAAGAAAATGGTAACAATTAGTTAACTATTTTATTTAAGTACTTCCTAGGAGTTCAAATAAGAATAAATTTGTCCCACTAGCTTTGCACCACTTCAGATGAAAAAAACAAGGTTATTACCACAGCACAGAAAAAAAGCTGATATAGCTCAAATCAGATCTCACAAAGGGGTCCAACAGGTTATGGTTCCTTCATTATGTTTACTCTAGTTTTTTAAAAAAAAATAGTCACACCAACTGCTCTTTTGCAGTTTTCTGGTAGAGACCCAACGAATTATCACTGTGGAAACAAGCCTGCGGTGAAGGGCGGGAAACCGGTATGCAGAGAGGGTTTTATAAAGAAGTATTTCACCTAAGTTTATTTTTCATTGTGTAATAAAGAGCTTCCAGAAAGACTGCTCCATCTCCACAAAGAATGTGAAGTGGAATTCATTCTAGTATTCTATGAAAAGGCACAAGTAGGAAAGAAAACAGAGAATAAGCAAAGTACAAAGCTGATCAGACTAGATGCTAACAGATACGTTTAAATGAAGGGACTCCTCCGAGAGCTGGGGCAGCCTGGCTTCCCACAAACTGAGGCAGTGCTAGCCATGTGGTGCGAGCACCTGTTGCTGTGCCACAATCTAGGAGTAAGCATCCTAAGCACCAGCACCCTTCGTATTTGCAAAATCACCTGCTTTGAAACCTGCAGAAACTGATTTCACTCTGCAAGGAAGAGCCACTGTCATAGTCTCTCCCGTTGGTGGTGAGTATAAGCACACCAGGCTCTGTCAGGAAAGAGACAGTGCAGCCAAACGGTGGTAAATGCATTTCTATAAAACTACTTCAACCCATTTTCCAGTGGAGAACAATGGGATCTGCCTCGAGGACTAGGGGTCAGGTACTCACTGCAGACCAGCAAACAGGGACCCCTCACTCCCACAGTCAGGGCTCCCTGAACTGACCCATGTGAATTAACCAGCCAGCCTCTCCAAAACAGAAAAAGTACCACTTCCTTCTCCTCCTCAACCCTTAACTGCCCCAACTCCCAAGGCCCACTGTCCTCAGTGGCTGCCAGCAGTCAGCAGTCACATGGCGATGGGGGTTGGAGGCATGCTCCCGCCCACCTGCTGCCGCAGGACAAGCACCGGTTAGCGTCCTTTCCTTCTCCTTCTCTCTGGTCTCTATGGACATCACAATGAAATCAACCCAGGCGGCTGTCTGCACCAGAGACACAATGACAAATGCACTTCCGAAACAGTCACCACCCTAAACTCTGCTTCACGATCCTAAAACCCACTCTCTGGGAACGTCCCATTTCCTTAATTCAGGAATACCCACAAGTCGTGTAGGCTCCAATACAACCAAAGAAGGAAGTCTGGACACCCGCACAAACTGTACAAAATTTAACTGCAAGTTCTTACCTGTAATTTAAACAAATAGTCATTTCTCAGAAACGTGCCTGTTTAATGAGTTACATTTCACGCTGAAAAAGCACACACACACAAACCGTCTGAGAAAAACAAACTGTGTTTTTTTCCCTGTGAATAAAAGAAACTTGCTGGATTCATCATCCATCTCCTTCTGATAAGAGAGAAAACACAGAGAAGTATTTTCTGTTAAAACACTGATCTGAAGACAGACGACAGTTCTTTCCCCTAGTCCTCCTGGAACTTAATATCTATAATGGCTATTTCAAACCAATGTACACGAATTTAGAAAAATGTTATTTCTTGACACCTTTATTTTTGGTTTCCATACTGGTAGACACCAGAGCCCTTAAAACAAATATTTTTCATTTGGGAAATGTGATTTTTCTGGTCCTAAGTCACAAAATGCTGCATCTACTAGGATGATGACGAGGGTCATGGCTGTGCAGAAACTTAAGTGTTGAGTGTTTATTATCTGACTAAACTGGGCTAAGAACTTCACCTGTGTTATCTCATTTACTCCTCACAACAGGTGAGCAGCATCATCATCCTCATTTACATGTGAGTAAACTGAGGCTCAGAAGAGAAACTCCCTTGCCCGAGTTCCCTCCACATTATAGGCAGAATAGGTCTCTGGACCCTATGCTCCTATTTCATCCCCACCAATTCTGAGCAACAGATTACATCTTAAAGGGTGCTCTGTTCTCCCTTTTCATTATGTTCTATTACAGGGTGAAAAAATAGCTAAAAGTCTTACTGTTATATTTATCAACTGACTTCTAGTTCTGGCCCAATTCAGGAAGGGGCATATGACACTGCTTTCTTTCCCTCTCCAAGAGACCCTAACAAATTGCAAACATCAATAGAATTAACAGAACAGGAGCGAGGATTTGTTTTGCCCTGACTTTCAAGAGTCACACAGGGGAACTTTTTAAACTGAAAAGTCTTCCTGTCAGTGTCTTGCTCAACTACAGCCTAGTTAAAAAGCACAAAGATGAAGGAGAGGGTTACCATCTCCTGGGAGTAATAAAGCTATAGAACAATGTTCTTTATTTCCTGTCTGGCATAAACAGGTGTCTCCATAGGCAAAGGATTATCTGTTGGAATGCTCTGAGCACTTTTTGTTTGTTTGTTTTTTGTTTTTGAGCACTTTAAAATGTGTCAGAGACATTGCCATCTAAACCAAAACTTGAGCCACACATATCTAAGAACCCAACGACTCTGCATGTGACCGGGCTGTGCCAGACCTGACAAGAAGACTTGCAAACCATTCATCGCCCCTTCAACCTGGGGGCGAGACCTCAAACATTCAACAGTGGTGATAATTCCTCCTCTACAACTTCACAGTTTTAATGTAGTGTTAAAGACAGGAGCACACCTCAAAGATTTGAGAGAAGGAGATTTGTTTGCAGTTCTCAGCTCTACGCAAACCCTTCTCTCTCCTCCACCAAGACCACCCCTGTCTACCACGGCAGGGGGACCTGGTGCCCCTGATGATGATTTTCTAGGGAGAAAGCAAAACACCCACAACACTTAGTGCAAAGTGAGAACAAAGTTTGACCCATTTAATGTTTTCTATACTTAATGCTATTGTTTAAATTCCATTGAAAGCAGTGTGTACACGCATGCGTGTATCAGGATCTAGTCTCCAGGCCCATCAGAGGCAAGACAAGAAAGGTTCCCTGGCTTATTTCCGCTGAATCAGCTCATAACGGACCAGGTCTTGAGGGCCTGCTAGACACTTCCCGCCTCAACACCCCGAGTCTTCGGTCTGGGAACACGAGGTCAGTGACAACCATGCTGGCCACTTAGAACCAGAGGACAGAACCACCGGGCACTAAATGCAGAGGAAGAGGCGTGCAGGATTATGAAAAGCTTACTGATCTGTAACTCCCTCCTGCCCAGCTTCTTGGCTAAGAGGAAGCAGAAACGGCACTAAACATCTACTTTCCCTCCAGGGCTGGGCTCTTTTTCTGCTCAGGAGTCACATACACCTTATGTTCACAGGCATGGCTGATTATTTTAACGACCTATACAAAGTACTTTCAGAATTTACTTTAAATCTTCAGAATGGGGACTACATCTAGCTATCTCCCTCAAAACGCCTCCTGTCTTACGGCGAAAAGAAAAACCAACTGAGAGAGAGATCAAACAAAGGCCATAAAACACACCCCGCAATTTAGACATTAAAATTTAATAACACACTTTAAGACAAATGAAGTTGCGTTCCCAAACCTGAAAAAGGCATGCAGCCTCCGGTGGCAGAGGCGGGTGCAGCACAAAAGGCTATCCTCTGATTACCCAGGTCAAATAACGGCTCAAAATTCCTTCCCCCAAAGCTGCCGGCTCCTTTCTCGGTTTGGAATCAGGAGGAGATGCGAGAGCACCTCGTGTGGGCCGCCCAGACGCCAGCGCCGGCGCCCCCCACACACACCTGGCGCTGCCCGCGCGCCGGGCCCTCTCACGCGCCCCCCCACGGCCCGCACCCACACACACACCGTGCCCCCCAGGAAAGCAGAAGCGGAAGGTGGGACGCAGGGCAGGTGCTCACCTGGCGACGACGCCGACTCTCCACTGGGCTCCCTCACGCCGGAGGGCAGACACCTGAGCCCACGTCCAAGGAGGTCCCTACGCAGGGACCTGACGGTGGGTCTCCTCATGGCTCACTGGGTCTGCGGACCTCAGCCGGCCATGTCCCGGGGTGGGAGAGGAGCTGGGCGCCAGAAGACTGCTGACGGACGGTGGTCCCAGCAGACGGCTGAGGCCCGCGGACGCCGACCACTCTGAGGAAAGGTGCAGGCGTGGGCCTTGTTCTTTCACCTCCAGGGAGGCCAGAAGGCTCACCACACGTCCTCACAGGGAGTTAAGATCCTACTTTCTCTCAGAGTACCGCGCTGCAATGGCGGAGCAAGCAATCCCGCCAGTTCACACAGCAAGGACGCACAACGCAGACTGAGAATAGGTGGGCACGCGAGCCCCAGTGCGCATGCTCCGAGAATACAAGGCGCACCTGAGTGGCGGAGGGCATGCCGGGAGAGCCCCAGAGCGCATGCTCGGGGTAATACAAGGCGCACGTGAGAAAGAGGGCATGCCCCGGAGAGTGGAGGGAGCACCTGAGAAGTGGGTGGTTGGATAGGAAATTCTGCAGGCTTTCAGGTGTATGGGGTCCAGCGCAGATAAGGAAAGGCCTCATGCATTATAGTTGTTGTGGACTGAATGTGCGTCCCCCAAACGCATAGGTTGACCCCTAATTCTTAAGGTATTAGGAGGCGGGACCTTTGGAGATGATGAGGTAATGAGGGTGGAGCCCCATGATGGGACTAGTGCCCTTATAGAACAGACCCCACAGACCTCCCTCCACCTATGAGGGCACAGAAGACGCCGCCTACGAACCAGGTGTGGGTCCTCGTCAGACGGAATCTACCAGTGCCTCGATCTTGGACTTCCAGCCTCTAGAACCCTGAGAAATCAATGTCTGTTGTTTAAGCCCCCAGTCTATGGTGTTCTGTTACAGCAGCCCAAACAGACTGAGAAAATAGAGAGCCTGAGAAGTGGGAGGATGAGAATAAATCTTCTTCTGGCTTCAGACAATAAAAGAACTTGGGAGAAGGCTGACAAGACCATCTTAGAAATTTCCAATCTAAATGTAGAGGGAACTAAATAGCACATATGCAGAAAATGGCAGGTTAACACGTCACCTTAGAAATGTTCCTGAAGAAATGAACATAGATTGTGTTCAGCAAATAGCATTCAAATGTCTCTCAGGCACTGTTATTTTTAATAATACTTGAGTGAATAATTGTATAAAACCAAGAACCACAAACCAGGGCTTCAGCTGAGATGATGCACATCCTAAAACTCTGTTTGCTAAAGTGGAGCCAGCGAAAATCTGGTGTAGTTCACAGGGATACAGGAAAACTGGCTGAACTAGATGCTTCTAAACCAGCAATACCCTAACTTCCCTCTGGGCTTGCAATGCCTTTCAAGGCACACCTGGAAGAATCCCATTCAAAAGTGAGGGATAATTAAAATAACACTAACTGCAAAACTTGTGGCCCTTAAAGAATGAACTTGATCTACACCTGAATACACTAATCACCACACAAAAACGTTGGGGGAGGGAGTTCTTGTTTGCATTAAACATTCCTAACTGCCATATAAAAGGGAAAAGCAATTTGCTCAACCAGGAAACATAGCTCTTTAAGAGACCCAGAAGGCCCCAAAGAGATAACGCCCTCAAAACCGAGAAGGGTAATGAATGCATATATGGTCAACTAATATTTGACAAGAGAGCCAAGAACACTAAATGGGGAAAAGACAGATGGTGCTGGGAAATGTATGCTGGGAACAAATGGTGCTGGGAAAGCTGGATAACCACACACAGAGTAATGAAATTGGACCCCTATCTTACACCACTCATAAAAATCAACTCCAACGGATTAAAGACTTAAATGTAAGGCTGGAAACTGTAAAATTCTTAGAAGAAAACACAGGGGGAAAGTTTCTTGATGTTGTTCTTGGCAACAAATTTTTGGATAAGACACCAAAAACACAAGCAACAAAAGCAAAAATAAACAAGTAGGAGTATATCAAACTAAAAGTCTTCTGCACAGCAAAAGACACAATCAGCAAAATGAAAAGGTAACCTATGGAATGGGAGAAAATATTTGCAAACCATCTATCTGATAAAGAACTAATATCCAAAATACGTAAGGAACTCATACAACTCAATAGCAAACTAGCAAATAAGCCAATTAAATGGACAAAGGACCTGAATAGACATTTTTCAAAGAGAACAAATAGCCAACAGGTACATGAAAAGGTGTTCCACATCACTAATCATGAGGAAAACGCCAATTAAAGCCACAATGAGCTATCACCTCACACCTGTTAGAATGCCTATCATCAAAAAATATATATCTATAGATCTATGTAAAACAAATGTTGGTGAGGATGTGGACAAAAAAGAACTCTTATGCACTGTTGGTGGGAATGTAAGTTGGTGCAGCCACTATGGAAACAGTATGGAGGTTCCTCAAAAAATTAAAAATAGAACTACCATATGATCCAGCAATTTCACTGCTGGTATTTATCTAAAGAAAATGAAATCACTTTCTCAAAGAAATATCTGCAACCCCATGTTCATTACTGCATTATTTTAAATAGCCAAGACATGGAAATAACCTAAATGTTCACTGACAGCTGAAGATGTGGTATATACACACAATGGAATTTTAGTTATAGCAAAGAAGGAAATCCTGTCTTTCGCAACAACATGGATGGACCTTGAGAGCATTATGCCAAGTGAAACAAGCCAACAGAGGAAGGCAAATACTGTATATTCTCACTTATATATGGAGTCTAAAAAAGCAAAACACATAGAAATAGAGTAGAATGATGATTGCCAGAGGCAACCACTGATCTGCTCTCCATTCCTATGGTTTTCTCTTTTCCAGAACATCATGTAGATGGCATTTTACAGAATGTAGTATTCTGAGACTGGCTGCTTTTACTCAGCAAAAGGCCCTGGAGGATCATCCAAGTTGCCGTGTGGATCAACAATTTGCTTATTTTTACTGCTGAGTAGCATTCCACGCTATGGATATACCACAGTTTAACTATTCATCTGTTTGGGGGAACTATGAATAGAGCTGCTATAAACATTCAAGGTCAAGTTTTTGTTGATCTTCAGCTTTTGATTTTCTCGGGTAACTATCCGAGTGGGACTGCTGGGTCAAGTGTTAAGTGTATGTTTATTTTTGTAAGAAACCGCCAAGCTGTTTTCCAGAGTGGAGCATTCCACACCTACCAGCAATGCACAAGAGCTGCAGTCTCCCATCCTCACCAGCACTTGGTGTTGTCAATGTTTTTTATGTTAGCCATTCTATTAGGGCACCTCATCATGGTTGTATAATAATTTGCCTTTCAATAGGATTAGTCACACTGACCATTTCATGTGCCTTATTTGCCATCCTTATATCCTTTGCAATGAAATATCTGTTCAGGTCTTCTGTCCACTTAAATTGTTTGATTTCTTAGTACTGAATTTGAGGAGTCCTTTATATATTCTGGATACAAGTCCTTTGTAGAATACGTGATTTGTAAATATTTTCTCCCAATGTGTAATGTCTCTGCATTTTCCTTAACAGTATCTTTCACAGAGCAGAAGTTTTTCATTTTGATGAATTCCACTTACGTTTTTCTTTTAGGAATCATAGTATTACGTCTAAGAACTCTCTGTCTAACTTCAGGTCAAGAAGAGTTTCTCCTATGTTTAGTTCTAGACGTTTCAGAGTTTTACATTTAGAGCTTGAATCCACTTAAAGTTAACTTTTGTATAAGGTGTTTTTCATTTATTTTGCATAAGGATGCTCAGTGCTTCCAGCACCATCTGTTGAAAAGACTATTATCCATTTTCCATTGAATTGGTTTTGCACACCTTGTCAAAAATCAATGGCCATATTTGTGTGGTTCTAGTTGTAGACCCTCTATTCTGTCTATTGATCCATGTTGTATCCTGAGCATATTATAATTTACTACTTACTTTAGTAAATGTTTCTTTGCGGAAAAAGAAATTTGTCTGGAAGCAAAACAAACTAATAATGCTCTATATGATGTTATTCTTCTTGTAAGGAAGGTATGAGGCAGCACAGCTGTAAACAGATCAATGCTTTAACAGCTTCCAGGCAAATATACATGTAAAACTTGAATACATTTAGGGAGAAAGCAATTCATTTCAAAACAGTTTCCAAAGGCTATCAACATGGCACCAATTTCTCCATAAAAACTCCAACAATTTAACAACAGAATGACATTCATAAAACACTACTGAAAATATTTTAATTAAAATTATAATATGAATACATCCTCACATTAAGATGGTTGGATCAACACTGACTAGATAATAAGTACCTTCAAGGTGCTGCACAAACAGGTGAAAAACTGGAGGTGGTTTCCAGTAGAGTGGCCCTACACAGCTATCTAACCTGCAGGAAAGACAGACACACTCTCTCTGAATGGCAGGTCCTGAGAACAAGGCCACAACCATACTGAGATGCACTAAACTGGGGACGAGACTGGCAGCCCAGGGCCTGCCCCGTGGAGGCCTCGGACCAGATGGCCTCTTGGGTCCATTAACAAGAGGGCCCGATGTTGGGACAAGAGCAAAGGGTAAGTAATTATTGGAAGAAAGCATAGTTTGTGCATGGTGCAAAATAAGGAGCTAAAATAGTACAGTGCCTCAAGTGGAATACACCGTGACACAAGGTCCTTACCCACGTAAGCTCTGTTATTCAGCCCTGGAAAGGCTGGAATTATTAACTCCCACACTGATCATCTTCTCTTGGTGATGACCCTCGGGTGGCCCAAGGCCCCACAGCTCCTTTTAACCCAAGAGGTTCAGTGAAGAACTTGGATGCTGACCCCTTTGGCAGCACACGCTCCTTTAAATCTGGGACATCATAAACAAGGCACATGACAGCTTTGATTCATTCACATCTAGGTTAAACAAGACAACTCATGCCCTGAGTGGTGAACAGAAGAGTTTACTGCAGTCTTTAAACAAACACAGAGCCAGAAAGAAGCTACTGTCTATTCCTAAATAGGGTTCGGTCCCTGTGAGTTAGATGGTTCTTATTTTCCATTTCTTTGCCTTCAGAGTACTAGAAATCAAATTAAAAATAGAAGGAGAAGGAACCTAGAAACTCTACGAAATAAGAATCAGATGTCTGGCAGATGGTGGGAAATATTCCCACCTTAAGACAGAAATATACACACACATCAACCCACACCAACTAACTGTTATCAAAATGCTAGTCTGCTAAACCCTCCTCACCCCACCATCACAAAATAGTGCAGAATGTATGCTGACCATACAGTGCAAAACCCCATGGGATGGTCACGTTTCGGTAACAAACATACCGGAAGGTACATATTCAAAGTGTTGTCCCTTTCAAAAGGGCTCCACAGAAAATTATACATTCATTCCAATGAATTAATGGCACGGCACCAAACAGTTCTGGACTGTTCTTCATGCAACATTTCCTTCTGTCTGAAGTGGTCTAACAAAATTCGTAAAATTCTTTGAGCTGGCAAGGACTTCAGAGATCTCCTTATTTAACCATAAATACTCTCTGCTCAGGTATGAGGTAAAGTAAATGATTCCCAAACCAGTTGTCTTATGACGTGTTGTATCTTGTGTCTAGTAATGGCAATCCTCATTCTATGAAGGATTAAATTTTTGTAAATAGTCCAGAGTGAGAGATAACTATTTCTGGTGAATTAAACACCAGGTATGAATACAAATTAATGTGTTTGGCTCTTCACATATGGTGGATAAACTGAATGAAAGGGATGACAGACAGAAAGAAATTGAGTCCTGTGACACAAGAATCTGACGCCTTTGGGAAACTGGACTTAAAAATGGAGCAAACGTTGGGTGTCATGGAAGGGGCTGAGCTCGGCCAGCACTGCCCATCCTCCTGAGGGCTGGGAGTGCAAACCCGATGCCCGAGGGACAATCTTTGCAGGGAGGGGCTCCTCGTCACCCCTCTGGACCGTGGAGGATGGGAGGTGGTGGAAAACCAATGCCAACCCACCCCTCCTGTTGCTCAGCCTCATTTGGACAGTGCACTCTTCTGGAAACTCCCCTATTCTCGGCAGCAAAGGGGTTGCTTTCAGGGCCCCAGACCTTGTCTGTCCTATTCTGGGGTCTCAAGTGACCAGAATGAGCCCCCTGCTCTCTCCCCTCAAGTCACCCCCACTCTCGAGGTCATCTGCAGGCATGTGAGGAGGGTCAGCGCATACACAGGACCTGAGGAGCCCGAGGGAAACGGCTCTCGATCAGCTGGATCCACCAGGACCTGCAGCCGTTGTCCCCTCTTCACTGCCCGCTAATTACGCCTCAGTCACGGAATCCCTACTCTGTCCTCAAAGGGACCCATGAAAACCATCTACAAGCGGTAAGGCTCAAGCTGAACAAAGTGTCCGTTCTTACCTTTCACTTGTCAAGATCAATGCTGCAACAGGGATTCCGTGCACATCACCACTAGAAGTGAAATAATTATCTCCATTTACCACAGATGATGCAGGAGCTTTTCCATTCCTGGTATAATTTGTAAGCCGACCTCTCACACCCACTCCCACATCTTTTAAAACCAGTTTCATGGCTGCATTTTTCTCAGCAGAACCACCAGACAGTTGCTCATTTGGAGGACAAATAACCACACTTATTTTTTAAAACAAAAAAATACTATCAATCTGCACAGAAGCTTCCAAATACCCAGTTGCTTTGAGCCTTGCAAATAAAGTCATGCTGGTGACCAAATGAAATTTTCCTTTTCATTTATTTACTTTATGAGTTAGATGAAAGCATGAAGTCCATGAAATAGAAATAAGGGAAATATCAGGCAAAAAAAACTTTCAAATAAAAACTTCAGATGTAAACAGAAAGACGCTACAATATCCTACATACCCCCTCCCCACAAACACACACTTAAAGACTTCAAGACAATGAAACAGGGACCTTTGTCAGAAACCCACTCTGTTTAATAATCCCGATGTGTTAAAGGTGAGGTGAATGGTAAGTCATCCAATGACAGTTGAAGCATCTAAGGTAGATCTACAGCAAGTTGGTTATTGGGAAATTATGTTCCACAAATGGGAATATTCTTGTGCAATCAATTTTTACATTTCATTAAACAACTATGTGCCATTCTAAGTGTGGAGATAGAAAACATACATTAAAATATAATTTCACTTTTCAACTGAAGAACACTGGTCATGTAAAAAGAAAAAACATCATGGCCATATATTTGGGATTATTAATCAAAATGCAGTTTATTTCAGTTCTAAATGTATAACTTCACATTCTCAGATTTTTGTATAATTAATACATTTGCTGAATTAGCAGAAATTTTTAATAACAAAATAAACAAACTTAAGATCTGAGGAGCCGTTTGGATGACATTAGACTCCACATTTGTGTGTACTTGAATATAAAATGGTTCTACGTATTATCAATAAACTAGAACTGTCTTTCTGTATGGCTGCAATCAGAGTTCACGCTGGTTAAATGGCACATAACGTTATCACATTATAACATTCTTAGCGTCTACAAGGAAATCCTGAAGTTCTGAATAGACCCACACACACCAAATAGTCCAAATGCCCATCAACAGGAAAATGGATGAATTATGTTCAAATAATGGAATTTTCTACAGCAGTGAAAGCCAAACAAACTAGAGCTATCATATTAACTGGAATAAAGAAAAACATGTTTTAAGTTCATTAAGGGAAATTACTAGATGGAATGCATCTATCATAAATGTTTGCTTACAAAGAGTATTGCTAACCCTGTGATTCAAAACTTATAGTTTCCAAGTTGTGATAAACCGACTAGCTCTTCTTGCCTCTGTGTGTATCTATAAATCCTGTAAACATCTAAGAGCAATTTTGGATTATGCTGTTTAGCCTTTGAATCCCATAGTTACCGGGGTCTTTAAGGGGTTCTGTCTCCTCTGCCGATTTTCCTTCTTTGCCCATACTGTTCATCCAGGTTTCTATCCCTTGCCCTCCCTCAGTAGACAACCCCACTTCGGTGTCTTACCCTTGTCTTGGCCCAACGCCACCCTAAGGATTCATAAATGTCCATCTTCAGACCCCAAGATGCCCACACCTAGGGTGATAGTAAGAACGTGTCTGCCCAGTGTCCTGATGTATGTTGTGTCCCCAGATGATTTCAATGGCACCCTCTTCCACTCTGGTCACTCTGCCCACATCCCACTGGACATTCCTACTGAGGATGCCCCCCAGCTGCAAACACAACTTCCCCCAAACAAAACTCACTGCCTCCTTCACTACCTAACCCATCCCCATTTCCTCCTATCTTCCTTGTTGGAAAATGATACCTATCATCTAACTAACTGTCCCAAATCGGAAAATTGATTCTCCACCGTTCATTTCTAAGACCCTCAAGTCACCACCGACTGCCATTAATTTCACCTCCTAAGTATCTCTCAGCTCATCCCCTGCCCTCCAAACTAGTGCTTTCATCATCTCTCGCCTAGTTTATTTTAGAAAACTACTATTTGGGACCATCCTGCAAGCAGGATATTAACTCTTATATAACTATTTACTGTTTGCGTTATGAACATCATTAAGTCTGAAAGCAATCATTTTTGACACCTAAACAAATTAACTGACTATCCTCCCCTGATCAGAAGGGGACCCTGACACATTTGGACCTGTTGTGTTAAAAGGGGCACAAATACAAACTCCAAGAACCGAGGGTCACAGGCCCTACACTGGCTGCCGAATTGCTTGGATGTGCAGTTACGGTCTGTTCCTCAGTTTCCCTACCTGTCAAAGGCACGATAATACCTTCCCTACTCCAAAGAGCACGGGGGAGACACAAGCAATAAGCATGATGGAAAACAGAAAGATCCCATAAACAAAATACCCTCATTTTTCAAAAATGAAATTCATTATATTAATGTAAATATTTAATTAGTCCATGATAGTCAATGTAATACTTGATATTAAGTTTCCTCCTTATGAGACATATCATTTATTCACCCATTTATTCTGTATATATTTATTCAACTATTTTTAAAAATTATACTTCAGGAGACAAAGACAAGTAAGCCATTTCACCTTGAAGAAAGACGGGAGTCCAGGCGGAAAGGACACACCGGGAACTGAACTAGCATAAGGGATCCCGGCAGAGTTGTCAGCGGGGTGACAGCTACCCTGTCTGAGCTCCTTGGTGACAGCCTCCACCTACAGCCCTGCCAGCTCCTGCTCATGAGCCACCATTACCAGCACTTGATAAAGACACAAAGCAACCACTCAGACAAGTTCACAACCTAAGAGAAGAGATGAGAGTGAAGCAGGTGAACAAACATGCAGAGGGAAAGGAACAGCAAACAACACTTGGAAGCTATTCCATAACCGCAGGTTATTTCCTTGAAGTGACCTGTAGGTTTCCTCCCAGCCCTGAGACCCAACACCCTCCACCCTTCCTGGTCCACAGGCAGAATTTGAGCATACACACTTAGTGACCAGGACACACAGAGACAGAAGGGCCCTAGTTACAAAAATGTGAAACATTTTACCGAGTATCAACCAATAATCAATGTTTGCCACAAAATGAGAACAGTAAATATATATTTTTAAATTTAAAAATATAAATATATTTTTTAATTTAAATGAATTTGTTTCATGATTTGCTCATAATACATGATTCGTGATAAAATGAGGCCTATTGATGATTATGTAAGTCTTTATATGCCCGTGAACTACTTCTGTCCCCTCATATTTTTATACCAAAGAAGCCTAAGGTTAGAGGAGTATAAATAATATTACTGACAACAGCTGGGACGTCACAAGGGCAGAACTTACACCCACAGGTACTGACTGACCCCAATTTCTCTCCTTTCTGTTTATAAACATACAGAAGAAACTATCAGTCAGGACTGAGCTTGCCCCCACCCCACGTCCCCAGGCATCACTGCTGCCTCCCCTGCACACGCCCTACAGGGCAGGTGTGCCCTCCTTTCGGCCCTCACCCCGCAGCAGCGGGGGGCTGGACGTCACCACCTAGGGCCCCAGCAGGCAGCCGCCCTGGACCCCATCAGTGCCGCAGTCAAGTCAACACTGGAAGAAGCTGATGGATAACCAGTCATCCCCAAGGAAAACTCCACGTGTCTTTCCAGACAAGACACCAAGGGTGCCCAGTGAATCGCCACAGGGGTGAAGTCCTTACACAAAAAAGAAAATGTTATTAGAGCAGCATTTACTTGAGGACACTCGTGGGCGGCCTCCCGTCTCATCCCTGCTTTGCAAGGTTCCTAAATCGAGCAGAAATTCAGGCTTTATTTTTTTTTTTTTAAAAAAAGGACTCAACGGGCTTCCCTGGTGGCGCAGTGGTTGAGAGTCCACCTGCCGATGCAGGGGACACGGGTTCGTGCCCCGGTCCGGGAAGATCCCACATGCCGCGGAGCGGCTGGGCCCATGAGCCATGGCCGCTGAGCCTGCGCGTCCGGAGCCTGTGCTCTGCAACGGGAGGGGCCACAACAGTGGGAGGCCCGCGTACCGCAAAAAAAAAAAAAGGACTCAACCTTTTCTACTGCTAAACTTTACAATTTTAAAAATTAACTTCTATGTGTTTAGCTAAGCACGAAATTTTTAATTTCCCTGAATCACAAGATTTCAACTTATTTCTTCAAATAAAAGATATTCTTGACTTCATAAGCAAAGGTCATTAATTCTAACTAATTTGAAGAAAGCTTAGTCTACATTAGTAAATAGTTTGAAATATATAATATTTGGGACACTATATTGTTATAATTTTTAACGGTAAATAGGATACTATCTGAGGGACTGCCAATTATAAATTTTCATAGTTGAGTTTTATGGGCAAATAGTTTTCTTGAAGGAGAAGAATTCAGCCTATTCTTTTTTTTAATTTTTATTTTATATTGCAGTATAGTTGATTAACAATGTGTGTTAGTTTCAAGTGTACAGTAGAGTGATTCAGTTATACATATACATGTATCTATTCTTTTTCAAATTCTTTCCCCATTGAGGTTATCACACAGTATTGAGCAGAGTTCCCTGTGTTATATAGTAAATTCTTGCCAGTTATCTATTTTAAATATAGCAGTGATACATGTCAATCCCAAACTCCCAATCTATCCTCCCCCCCCACCCTTCCCCCCCCCCCCCGTAACCATAAGTTCATTCTCTAAGTCTGTGAGGCTTAGAGACTTAGAGAACTAAGGAGACTAAACAATATGCTACTAAACAACCAATTGATCACTGAAGAAATCAAAGAGGATATAAAAAAACACCTAGAAACAAATGAAAATGAAAGCACAATGATCCAAAACCTATGGGATACAGCAAAAGCAGTTCTAAGAGGGAAGTTTATAGCAATAAAATATTACCTCAGGAAACAAGAAAAATCTCAAATAAACAACCTAACCTTAGGCTTAAAGCAACTACAGAAAGAACAATCAAAACCCAAGGTTAGTAGAAGGACAGAAATCATAAAGATCAGAGCAGAAATAAATGAAATAGAGACAAAGAAAATAATAGAAAAGATCAATGAAACTCAAAGAGCTGGATCCTTGAAAAGATAAACAAAATTGCTAAACCTTTAGCCAGACTCATCAAGACAAAGAGGGCCCCAATCAATAACATTAGAAATGAAAAAGGAGAAGTTACAAATGACACCACAGAAATACAAAGGATTGTAAGAGACTGCTATAAGCAACTATACACCAGCAAAATGAACAACCTAGAATAAATGGACAAATTCTTAGAAAGGTACAATCTCCCAAGACTGAACCAAGAAGAAATAGAAAATATGAACAGACCAATCACGAGTACTGAAATTGCAACTGTGATTTAGAAACTCCCAACAAACAAAAGTCCAGGACCAGATGCTTCACAGGTGGATTCTATCAAACATTTAAAGAAGAGTTAACACATATCTTCTGAAATTATTCCAAAAAATGGCAGAGTAAGGAACACTCCCAAACTCAATTCTATGAGGCCACCATCACCCTGATACCAAAACCAGACAAAGATACCACAAAGAGTGAAAATTAGAGGCCAATATCATTGATGAACGTAGATGCAAATATCCTCAACAAAATACTAGCAAACTGAATCCAACAATACATTAAAAGAATCATACACCATGATCAAGTGGGATTTATCCCAGAGATGCAGGGTTTTCAATATCCGTAAATCAGTGTGATACACCACATCAACAAATTGAAGAATAAAAACCATATCATCACCTCAGTAGATGCAAAAAAAGCTTTTGACAAAATTCAACACTCATTTATGATTAAAAACTCTCCAAAAAGTGGGCAGAGAGGGAACATACCTCAACATAATAAAGGCCATACATGATCATACTCAACAGTGAAAAGCTGAAAGCATTTCCTCTAAAATCAGGAACAAGACATGGATGTCGACTCTCGCCACTTTTATTCAACATAGTTTTGGAAGTCCTAGCCATAGCAATCAGTGAAGAAAAAGAAATAAAGGGAATCCAAATTGGAAAAGAAGAAGTAAAACTGTCACTGTTTGCAGATGACATGATACTATACATAAAAAATCATAAATTCAGGCTTTAAATCAACAAAGAATCACAATATGGATTTCCTCTCCCTTGATCCAAAAGGTCACCCTCACAAAGCACACATACAATTAGGACATGCATTTCCCATGGGAAACAGTCCAAACCCCACTCGGGCACCATGGGGACACAGTCACCGGAATGCTGGCCCTGGACTCCTCATCCCCTCCTGCCCCCTGGTGTGCCAAAGACTCCACCTGTCCCAAGCACTTGCTCCTCAAATCCAAAGCATGAAGGGCGTGAGGGTTTATCTTCTTAAGCATAAGAATAACAAAGTGAGAACCTTCACTGCTGCCCGAACATGACAGCATGTGAAGCAGAGTGAACTACCTGAAGCCAGGCAGGGAGTGGCTGCAGGCACCCCGGCACCATTGGTGAATTTGCGGTTTATTTTATTTTAAACTGTCACTGGCAAAAGAAAAGCCCATGGATGTTTGTCTTTCTGTCAAAAGCAGGGAAAACTTCACCACAGGCCACCCCCACGGGCACCTTCCCATACCCTGAAAGTTTCTGCCTCAGAGACAAACGTGGACCCTCGTCCTGCTTCACAAACTGAACTGACAAAGGCTCTGTGAAACCGGGACCTCGGAAACAAAGTAAGCGAAGAAAGGACAAGTCAGCCCTAATTGGGCTCCACAGACCACGAGCTCTCCTGGCTGTGAACCGGGTTCGGAGAGCAGAATCTGGACTCCGCTCCGTAGGAGGACAGATGAAGGTCATGTCCCCTCGTTCTGGGGAGACGGCAGCCTCTCCCTTCCTCAGATTCCAGCAGAAGTGAGACTTCCCTGAAAGGGTTAGAAGTAGTCAACCACGCACACGGAACAGGTAAAGACTTAACCAAGACGTCCATTTGAACATAATACCCAGCAAAAACAAAAGTTAAAGGAATTCACAGAAGTGTCAACTTAATCTGAGTGTGATTCCACTCCTACTATCTGTGTGATATTTAGCAACGTATCTGGTGAGGCAGCTCCTGGAATCACAAGGCACTTCCCAAACTGCAGAATGATAAAGACCAGAGAGAAAAGGGAAGGCTCAACAGGTCAGGAACAGACAAAACCACAGCAAGGCACAGTCTGACCACCCGCTTTCCGGTTGAAGGGAGGGCAGTGCAGCTGCCGTCCGCCAGCGCGCTGCTCATCCTTGGGTCACCCAGGGCCACCTCGAGGTACTCACCTAAAAAGGGCTGAAGGAACCTCCCAGCTCATCTCATCCAGCCGCCACAGCTGACACTGCAGACCCGTGAAGCTCAGAGCTCAGTGTGAACTGGGGCAAACCGAGCCCTGTAACTCATGTGTCCCAACTGCTCACCACCCCCTCCCATCTGTCCTTTCATATCTCATGGTGTTTACTGAAGAAATATGAAAGTCACGAGTTTCCAAATAAAACATTTAGATTCTGAGCAAAAAATGCGAGCTAAAAACATGAAGGTGAATGGTAGGAAACTTTGGAAATTAACCTCAATACAGTTTACTGAATATACAAACTCGAAACATCTTCCAAAAGGAGATCAGATGAATTTAAGTACTTTTTAAATTTCACTGAGAATCTGGAGTGATCTAGTTCCTTCTTCCCTTTTAATACATGAATAATCCAAGAAAAAGTTATTTCATTTCAGGGAAAAGGCTAAAATCATTCTTAAAGTCCCTCCCATAAAACGCTGATTGTTCATCCCTCTCTGTTTTATAATAAAAGGGGTATTCAGCTTTAGGCGTGTGCAATACGGTTTTTGTTAAACAGCATTTATGTGAACAGACACAAGGACATCATGAAACACTTGGTCTGAGCTCTTAGAACCCGCAGAACACACTGTAACAGCAAGAGGAAAAGATACGGTGGTGTGGATCACCTAAAGATTCTTTGTCTTCATCCTGCGAAAAAGCCAAGTAAATGCCCCGCCATGTCCACCAAAAACAAAGAAAAGTGTCCCTCAGATGAGCAGTTATTTTTAACTGCTTCCCTCTTATTGCCGTTGACCAATGAAGCCTGCAAGATCATTTCAACACATTCAGCCTTTGATTCCACTGAAATTAGGCTGAAGAGTTTATAAACTTAGAAATGGTTTGCGTATTTTTAGAATCCAAGTGTGGGCTCTGATAGAAAAAAACGCCTTTAATTATTATGAATGAGTTCTCTAAACCTTTCCAGAATTTTCTTTTTTTAATTTAACTTTTTATTATAATGAATAAAAGTTATTATTGAATAACCCCCACCACCTTAGTTGAAATAAAAACTAAGGTGTTCCAGTGAAGGGGCAAGATGCAGTCTATGCTCCACTGCAGGCCGCAGGGGGGCCATGGCGCCATCACCACCAGAAGATTGTCTGAGGACACAGTCAGCCTCGGTGCAGGTGCAGGACTAGAGGAGGTGCCTGGAACTGAACGGGGAACCATTCGATCACGTGGAGTAAGCCGTGTGTCCGGGGAGCACAGGCCTGGTGTCCCTCTGGTCCTGCAACTACTCAGCGAAGTCTGAAGAATAAAAACTAGTACAGACTCTGACAGCACACAGGAAAGTGGTTCCCCAACTGAGTCAAGACACAACAGGATCCAGGCTTTGAGCTCCTCCTCGTAGCCCTTCCTACAGCCAAGGTGGGGAATGAACCAAGGTTTTCTAAGGCTCATTAAAATCTCTCTCCAATGTGTGACGACAAACAGCATCTCAGTAACCAGCTTTGCCAAAATTCAGGGTGTGTTTCAGATTAACATGTGAAACAGTGCACTCCTGGAAGCCTCTGCACCCTTCCAGTCTGCTCACATGCCTTGAAATAAAGTCACCACTCCATCTACACTCGCTGTATTTCCTCGCGTGGTTACAAAGGAAAGAAAACCAAAAAGATGGCTTCTTTCAGGCAGTCACCTACTTTAAGTTATAACACTTTGACTGCTTCACAGATAATGAGGCAAAAATCAAAAATAAAACCATGTTAAGGCTTATAACACTCAACAATAGTTTAAAGACACACCTGTGCTTCGAAAATCACCATTCCTATTTTAGATGCCAAAATGTTTACGAGAGAGGTAGAAACACCCTCAATATTTTAAAAATCTTACATAGAAATGACCACTTTTATTATTTAAAATTTTTTTTCTTTTAAGAAACAACTCCTTTTATAACTACAATAATTCATGGTTCCAGACAGATGCTGAGGATTGGCTTACTCAATTTCAATTCCATCTGAAGCTGGAAAACTAAAAATAGGTTTTCCAGACACAAGGGTTCCCCATGTGCTCAAACACGCCTGGAATGCAGACGGCAGAGGATTCCTTCCCGCCCACTCTAGCCATTCTCTGCTGAAGCCGCATGGCAGGTGAAAAACAAATCTGAACTTGGGGAGGAGAGACTTTATTCAAAGGGATTATTGCAGTGGGAAGAGGAGACTCCTACAACAGGGGGCAGAGCACTGCGACCCCGAGATCCGCCAGCACCTAAAGGGTGAGGCAGGAAGGGTGTTTCCTTTATAGGGAGGAGTTAGCAAGGCCAGGAAAGACGAGTGTGGGGAATGGGATGGAAAGGGCCTGGTCAGACTCAGGTCAGAGAGGGTTTCACTGAGGCCAGCTGCGCTGGGGGACCCTGAGGAGGGGCTCGGGTTCGAGGACCTGGGGACGGAGAGAGCTAACACTTTGCTCTCACTGATCAGTGGTGGGAGCAGCCCAGCTTGTGGTTTAGCAGACAAAGGTGGGATCTGGGACGGTGTGCAAGGGCTTGTTCCAGGCTCACAGTGGCGGGGGGGGGGGTGGGGGGGGGTGGGACATCGGAGTCTCATCCAGGTCTCATCGGAAGGGCATTCTTTGCGGTAAGTGAAGGGGCAGGGGGACCTCTCAGCCACCCTGCCTGGCAAGACGCACGGCTCAGGAGTACTCAGGTGTCAGCCGAGGTCTCCACGGCCTGGAGGACAGCCCAACAGTCCTGGCTCCACTCCTTCCACCGAAGCTCCCAGAGGGTTTCTGCACTAACCCGCGGCCCACATGAGTCCTTACAGCACACGCGAGGCAAAGGGCTCGGTTCTGCACAGACACACGACCACAGCAGCCCGGACGCTGCAGCCCGGGTCAGCACACCACTAATCGCTGCCTCTCCATGGGCCCCAGCGGAAACCCCACACAGAGGCTCGCAGAGCTCCTTGGTGGGTGGGACGGGTAAGCAAAGATGACCCCCACCCAAAACAGGCATTCCCTCACTTCCTAAGTGGGGGCACTGCCCGCCTTCCTAAGCCCCCAGTGACAGCAGTGGCGATACAACCCACCAGACGGGCTGCAGGAGAGCTCACTGTGCTCACACTAAGGATGGTTTGCTCAGGGGCAACTGGCCAAGAACTTGCCCCACACCCCACAAAACAAAACAAACAAACCTGCCCCAGGAATGCCCTACCACACCACTGTGCTTGCGAAAACGTCCCATGTTCACACTGAAGTTCCAACATGTCAATCAGTACATGAAATCTATGTGAACATTATTTATTACAAAGTACACAAAATAGCAGAGTGAGAATGTTCAGCGAAGTATGCAGTTTCACTGTGTCCCAGTCCTCAAACACGGATTAATGCTGATCCACAACGTTTTTCTACCTCTCGTATTACTTTCCTTCCTTATTCTCACAAGCAATGCATAGTAATTCCCCAGTGAGATCTGAACAAGTGTTTCCAACACAATGTTATTAACAAGACCAAACTATGTGATCCTAATGTCATTTTTAAAGGCCTAAATAATAGATTCAGAGAAGATAACTATTTCTGTCCAATTTTCTTTTCCACTGTACTTTAAATACCTATTATCTCCTAGAAACCACCTCTCACTATAATTTAAGGCACATTGAAAGGCTGATTCAACCTGGTCATTTCTAAAACATTCAGAGGCAATGAACAGAAGCGCTGTTTTAATTTCCTACTCCTGCTGTAACAAATTATCACAACTTTAGTGGCTTCTGACACCACAAATTTATCTCCTAAGGTTCTGGAGGTCAGAAGTCTTACCGGGCGAACCTTGAGGTGTGGGCAGGTCTGGCTCCTCCTGAGGCTCCGGGGAGAGTCCATCCCTCATCCTTTTCCAGCTTCTGGAGGCACCGCATCACCACCCCAACCTCTGACCCCATCATATCGCCTTTTCTGACTCTGACCCTCCTCCCTCCCATAAGGACCCTTGTGATGACACTGGTCCACCCCAATAACCCGGATCATCTCGCCATTTTGAGATCCTTAATTTAGTCACATCTGTAAGGTCCCCTCTGCCATGGAAGGTGACACATTCTCACTAGGGATCAGGATGTGGACATCTTTGGGGGGCCATTATTCTGCCAACCACAAATGCTGACAAGTAAAAATTACTTAGAGAGGGCTTCCCTGGTGGCGCAGTGGTTGAGAGTCCGCCTGCCGATGCAGGGGACATGGGTTCGTGCCCCGGTCCGGGAGGATCCCACGTGTCGCGGAGCGGCTGGGCCCGTGGGCCGTGGCCGCTGGGCCTGCGCGTCTGGAGCCTGTGCTCCGCGACGGGAGAGGCCACAGCAGTGAGAGGCCTGCGTACCGCAAAAAAAAAAAAAAAAAAATTACTTAGAGAATGTCTGTGGTTAATTTTCTATTTAACTCTTAAATTTAGGACCCAAGTATTACATCACACAACAACCATATTAATCACTAACCACACAGTCACGGGATGTCAACCAACATGACTTCCAAAAAAATCAGCCAACCAACAAGTACTGAGGGGCCAACGTATTTCCAGAGCTGCATGGTGTGATGGAGAATATGTGCATGTTCGCACACAGACCCACACACACAGGAACACGCACACAGACACATACACATGCACACAAAAAGACATGCACCCAGACACACACATACATGCACACAGACACACACACACACAGAAACCCACAGACCCATGTGCACACCCACAAAAGTTTAAAGTCAAATATAAGGAGCTTTCAACTTTAGTATTCTAACTAAATCTTATTACAATAAAACAGCCTCTTGACTACATAAATTTTTATAGTGTGGGGTTCCATGTTTCTTTTCAAAGTAACTATCCCCCCCCGAAAAAAAGATATCTCCATAATTACAGAAATGAATTTCCTCCACAAAAAGGTACACTAAAGGAAAAAGACAAGAACTATTTAGCTCATTAGGGGAGCTGCCTATGCTGGCCAAGCATGATTTACTCCTGGCCATTTAGGGAGCAGCAGCACTAAAATTTGGGGGGAGAGAAAAATGTGAATCTTCACTTGGGATCAGGTCATATATTCCAGGTTTTCTCCTCAAAATGCTGGCTTGCTGCTTCTCCTACACATTCTCAATTCTAGCCTCTTACAAAAACTAGAGTTCAAGGAAGCAGAAAAGGCCATCAGCATCTGAAAAATCTACAAACCACAAGGTGAATCAAAGACCATGAACAATGAGATTGTTTAAGATAACTCGGAAGGTTTAAGCTGCACACCTGAGGCTTACAAAAAACAGCGAGGACTGCCTACACCTGGCGTGGGGCAGGGTCTTCGCTCTCTCCCTCTGGCCGGTACCCTCCTCGTGATGTTCCCTGGGAATCACAACCTCCGCCACTGGTGCATCAGTCATCAGGGCTTCAACGTGGAACATTTTAGATTCAAGCCGTGTTTCCTCTTAAGATGGGGAATTGGATTTGGGGCAGCACAACTGGATTTCTACAACTATCTCAACTACTGGCTTTTGGGGGATCTTAGGAAATCATGAGAATCCCAGTCTATTAAAATCACAATAGATTCCAGAATTTCCTGAAACATTCTTTCAATTTGTACTCAGGGACCTGATACGGTCTAAATTTCCTACCAAAAAACATAAACACCACAGAGAACAAGATCAACTGATACACTGGTCTAAATACAGAAAGTGAATTTATACAAGACTGCTCTTCTCAGCAGAAACTAGAAACCATGAAGCTTCATTACCCCCATTTTGGAATGAACGTGCAGGTTGCACTGAACCAGGCCTCACGTTTCTAAAGTAGAACGTGTTTCACTTCCCCGTCCACCTGTTTGGGGGTACTGATCCCCCTCAAAACTAAGAACAATAGGTCACTGATACTTGCAGGTCATTTCTCCAGCCACAAAATAACAACGGCTATGCACTAAAAATGCCTTCTCGGGAACTACTCTCATGCTGACACAATGGTAACTAAACGAGGAAGCTGAGGACGCTCTATGAGGCTAGCAAAGGGGAAAGGTCCTCCATCACACCAATCAAAACCCAAGAAAACAGGTGAGTCGCTGGAAGGCGCGGAGCCCACACACAGTCCCTCGCGCCACCCCCCTCCCCAAGAATGCACCATCTACGGGTCTTTCTAGGGGGTCTCCATTTGTGAAACTCCCCCCACTACGAAAAATCAACTCCCCACTTCTGGTCCCCAGGGCACGCTTTGAGGCTGCATCCCGGGACAGGGCTGTCAGGCCCCGAGCTGCCGCAGGGTCTGGGAGGCACGGATGAATGTGGGGTGAAAGTACACGAACAACAACCCCTTCCTTCCCTCTGCTTCACTCTGACTCCTAAGCGTCTCTTCAGAATAAATTCCATTTAAGTAAGGAAGTCAGACCCACTCTATCGCAGCCTCAGCATTAAGGACTCGGCCAATGAACCTCACGCCCAGCATCCTCGGGCTCCACCCCTGTCTGGGGGGAGCGGAGGGGACCTCCCAGCAGCCATCACCCTCCACACTTCTCTTCTGGGATCTGGAGTTCTCCTTAATTAATTAGGACGAGGGTCCCACTGCCTAAGGACTCCACCCAAAACCCCTCTTAAAGAACAATGCTTCTGCCATCTCAGAAACCAGACCCACCCTGAAGCCTGGGAGACGCATGAGGCACATTTGTAGGATCCCTGACCTGTCAATCATGTCAAATCCTCACAGTCTGCTCCGTTTGGGGGCGTAAAGCTGAAAGGGCTTTATCACAGGGAGTCAGACTGGAGTCTGAAGAGGTGTTTCTAGCAATTATTGGACAGGCAGCCAGAATGCACCAAAAAAAGCCCAAACCACCACCTTCCATATTCAGGGACATGCCAGGGACACACACACACACACACACACACACACACACACACACACACACACAAAGCCCAAACCACCACCTTCCATATTCAGGGACATGCCAGGGACACACACACACACACACACACACACACACACACACACACACAAAGCCCAAACCACCACCTTCCATATTCAGGGACATGCCAGGGACACACACACACACACACACACACACACACACACACACACACACGCTGTGCATGGAGAGATGACAGGCCCAGTGTGGAGCCAAGCACGGAGCAGGCCCTACAATGGCCTCTTTACTCTACATGGGCTCTTCCGCCCCAGGGAAGAGGGCCTCAAGCCTAAGACTTAAAGTTCTGGAACTTGGCTCTGCACCAGGAGGCCTTAAAGATACCAGTGTCAGGGCCAACCCGCCTCTTGTAGACGGTCAAGCACGACTCGCAGACACAGCAAGACTTCACCTCTAACCTGTGTGACCATTTTGCCCCTTGCAAGCAGTTAATAATTCACTGAGCTAAGATAAAAACGTAGATGCGATTACTCCAAGGACACGTTCAAGAGCCGCAGGCCACATCAATCCCCTTCTGGTTCAGCTCAGCTTGAAGGTGACTTTTCAGGTCACACACCCTGTGGTACCATTTTACAATAATAGTATGGCTGCTGTCTTCAACAGAGACTCGGGTAACCTCTTCTCAGACAAGAATCGCAATCTACAATCCTCAAAAGGGATAAGATTCTTAGCATTCTACAGGGTCAGACAAAACCAAACCAAAACCAAACTAGGTTTAGTCAGCCACTGGTGCCATTCTCATTAAGACACAGGAATCTATGGTGATGACAGTGACTCTCATGCAATCCCGTGGGGTGAGTGGTCCAAAGGAAAAGGCTGGGCTCGCAGACACCCCTGCAGGGCGCAAACCCAAATCCTCAGAGTCTCACTGGAACACACACAAATGCTCATCAGCAGATCTGACAGAGGGCTCCCAGATCTCCCTACCACGGCCTGAAAAAGAACCCGTTACATACAAACACAGATCATCTCAAAACGCTATTAACACTGCCTTCAACTCTGCCCATTCAGGACAGACTTTCTGGAGATAAACCTCTCCTCCAACTGCTGCATATTCTCATGTGACACAACACAAAGGGTTCAACATACAGAAGATTTTGGATAAAAACAGAATCATTTCATTACAGGAACAATTAATGCGCTGGTTTCCCCAATGCGCAGCACAACATTGAAAGTATGACTGACTTGTGCCCCTAAAAATCCTAACACATTCGCAGCAGAAAGCCAACTCCTATGTCACGAGCGTAACTCCTCCATCATCATTTTTCTGCCGTTAGAGTCACATAAACAAAGGAATACTGTAACACAAAGGGAAAAGGTAAGGACACATCCAGCTGTTCTGACTCACTGCTCTAAATTTAATGTACAACAGCTAAAAATATCAAGAGACAAATAATGATTAGAACATATTTAACAACCTCTCCCTAACTTCAGGTCTCTGTTCAAGCACTTGACCTTTTCTCTCGTTATACGAACTTTCCAAAAGTAAACTCCAGAATTAACAAGATGACAACTTTTTCTGGTGGTGGAGTCAGGAATGGAAGGCTGTTTTCTCAGCCGTCAGGAACTTTTCTTTTGCAAACTACCACAGAGGGAGAAGCATCCTGCGCTCTTTATGTTCACTTCCAGTCCAGCAAGCAATGTTGAGTGTAAATACCAGCAGCATATTGTATCAAAGCAGTTTCTTTAAGGAATGAAGCACCATAGGTCTTTTCAAAACTATTTCATACCACCTAATAATTAACTCAATTCAGAAACAACAGAAGTCATCCTTTCATCTTTGAAATAAGAGGGTGATTTTTCCCCAAAATAGTTTCCCTTTCTTTCAAATGATTTAGTTTAATCTAAGATTGAGAGTATTTACCAGGATACTCTCAAGTTCCTTGACTTCTTAGAAAATAAAATATCTCCAATACCAAAACCTGAACAGATAATCCCACAGTTTAGCCAGGTCTGAAGGCACTTTAAAGGGAGCAAAAATCTACCTGCATATTTGGGGCTGACATGTAGCTCTGTCTGTGCAGTTTCCGCCTCATCTGTCCCCGGGTCAGATCCAGCCGGCGCCCAAGTGAAAGACAGAAACCAAAGTGCGTGTCCTGCAGCTCCCCCCCACCACCTCACTTCCCATGGAACTCGTGTGCGTGGCGCTCTGAGCTCCTGTGGAGAGCCTAAAACTAACCAGACAGGCCGCCATGCAGGAGGAGGTGGCACAAAGGCCCAGGACCATCCAACGAATGTCAGCTCAATACGTTTTGCCTAGTTTTTAAGCCCTCGGCCAGAATTCCTGAGTCCACCCCCCAGTCTTCCTACTGTCCCACCTCAGGCAGTCTGTCCAACTTATTCGTCCACTACAGCTTTTCCCAGAGGCCCCAGGGCCCGGAATGCCGTCCCTCTCACCAACAATTTCTAATATTTCCCTCCACAAAGTCTTTTTGGATTTAGCACTAGAAAAGCTAACTAAGCATGTCCTTTGACTTCACTTATTCTGGATGAGAAAAGATTTTATGCTTTCTATTCAATGAAAAGAAAGAAAGAAAGAAAAAAACAAGGCCCCTGAGGGCAGGGACCGTTTCTTATTCATGACTAAATCCCCATCTCCTAGAACAGGGCCTGGTCCCTCCTCACTCAACACACAGTAGTTGAATTAATATGACTGGCATTACGTTGAGAGGTTGAAATAGAAGCATCTCTATGACTTCAACCCCGCTGGATCCTCCAGGTGGCCCACTCAACTGGCATTTGTACTGGAACCACTTGAAACTGGCATCCAAATCCCTGTCCAAGTGATTCATTTATTTTCAGCACTTTTCAGACACAGCTGCCTTTTCTGTATTTTATTATTTTTTAGGGGATCTATTACATCAGTTACAACCAAGAATAAACTAATTCACCCAATTAACTTTTGCAAATAAAATGTCAAATATATGTTAAAAGAAGATGAAAAATCATAGGAAAGTTATTATTTAATCCATGGGGCTTCCCTGGTGGTGCAGGGTTAAGAATCCGCCTGCCATTGCAGGGGACACAGGTTCGCTCCCTGGTCTGGGAAGATCCCACATGCCGCGGAGCAACTAAGCCCGCGAGCCACAACTACTGAGCCTGTGTGCCACAACTTTTGAGCCCTCATGCCACAACTACTGAAGTCCTCATGCCTAGAGCCCATGTTCTGCAACAAGAGAAGCCACCGCAATGAGAAGCCCGTGCGCCACAACAGAGTTGCCGCTGCTCACCGCAACTAGAGAAAGCCCACGCGGAGCAACAAAGACCCAAATGCAGCCAAAAATAAATAAATAAATAATTTTTAAAAAATAAATTAATAAATCCAATACAGCGGGTTTAGCCATATCTTTAAATGAGGATATGAAGATGGAAAGTTCTCCTAGGATGGGGAAACTTCAGTTATTAGATAATCTAAAAACCTCAAGGAGAAAGAATGAAGAAGGATGAGGAAAGACCTCTAGGTAACATTTTTGCTTTGAATTTGATTTCAAAAGGGCAGAGACATCTAAAATGTGAGCTCAGGCAGCACCCTTCTCAGCCTGACTCCTTCACACCAGCAGCCCTACGGAGGGACCACGCATGTCCTCCATAGAAAGAACCATGATTTACACGTCTGCTCACTGCTTTAGCACAGGCGCAGCTTCCAGAAACGAAACGGATGCTGGTGCTCCACGGAGCCAGTGTCCACTCTTCCAAGTCAAAAAGGGCCGTTTTAGTTACCGAAAGACATGCTTACGTTCTGGTTTCATACTTAAATAAACTCAGAAGTTTAAAGGACGGCCCTTCTCAGCAGGCATGCACTTGGCGTTGGTCGCCGTAGGGATGAGGTTCAGCCACATGCTTCCCTCATCTTGCCTAAAACGAAACATCCCACACATGTGAAATGCGGGTCAAAGGACAGGAGCGCCTGTGGCTTCGGAGGGTCGACAGCAGAATTGTGTGCCGACTGTCTCAGATGTGCAAGAACATTGCTCCTGTTTCTAAGGAAATGGCTGCAAAAATTTATAACAAATGAGTTAAGAGTTCACAGGAGATTTCTAATTCCGTTCCATAAGAACTTTACAGAGCAGGTGTGCAGGAAATGAAGTACCCCTGCTCTTGGCAAGTCCCTGAGAGGGTGGGGTGGGGGTGGGGGCCAGAGCCAGGAAAGGCAGGCAGGGCACCAGCGTCTCCGAGCTGGAAACTGGCACACGCTTGAGCCCCACCCAAATCCAGGGACGCAGAACCTTTGGAGCTGGGCCCGGGGCGATCCTCAAACTCATTCAAGTGTAAGACCGACAAGCATCAGGGCCAATGGATCCCCAGAAGCCAATAACGAGAAAACGACGCCTTTTAACACCTCTCGCCACCGTTCTGCTCCAGCTGAGCCCAGACTGGACACTCAGTTCCAGAAACCCTCTCCCCAGACAGGGCGCATCCCAGCGTGGGACCTACTGGAAAACCAGCAAGAAACCTTAGCTCCCCTGCCAAGCACAGCTCTGGAAGGCCTCCGGTAAAGGCCGCCATCCATCCCCCAGATGGCCCGCGACTGCCCAGTGCCAACATCTCCACACTTTAGAGTGTCAGGAAAGAGCATCCGTGGGAACCCACAGCCTCCTGACTGGACTCTTCTCCTGGCGAGGCCCACACATCAGTGAGCACAGAGGCCGCCAGCTTATCTTGCGTGGGAGAGGGTTCAAGAAGGGACCCCCCGTGACTTGTTCGAGGTCTGTGCACTCTGCTCCCATGGGAGGTGTTTACCACTCACTCAGAAGAGATTAAAAACAACTGAAGATGTAATTCCCCTCGGCCTCAGTGTCCACACCTATAAAATGCCAGCCCGACTGATAAGATAATGTGGTGTTACTTCCATAAATAATCGCTTGTCCTGGCACTTGAGTTATGTGCCTGCCAGACCTGGAGGGGCCGGCACCAGTGGCCCAGGAACCGACTAGGAGGAGAATTAAGGCACCAAAGGGTTCCACGGGTTTACATTCTTGGCAAGGCCGGGCCAGGCAAACACCATGTCAGCATCCACCCTGGATGGCTCTGATTCCAACTCCTTTTAATAATTACTATTGTTTCTAATTCATGATAATTGAAAGGGGAATTTAACAGCAGGTAATTAAAGCCACTGTACCATCTGCTCCTGAATTACCATGCCACACATTTCTAATAAAAGTGGACTTTATACCAGGAACTGTGGCCTGGAAATGGGGTCCAAGAGGCTCTTCCCTGTGGCTCCCGGGTTGCAGCCCCTGGAGGGGAGAGGCCCGGACCACCACTCTGTGATACGTTGATGTCTGACCTTCGCCCATCCAAACCAGTCCCCTGCCGCCCACCTTCCTCCAGCCTAAGAGACTCAGGGATTTTTTTTCTGCATAGATGGCCAGGGAGCCTGGGTTATCCAAACCAGCCACTGCATTCAAACCAGCCCACAGCACTCTGACAGCTGCTGAGGACCAGGAAAGCTAACTCAGCAGCCGTTCCCAGGCTCTCTCGTTTCAGGATGCACGTATGTCTGTATTCACATTAGCAACCACATCTTTTTGCCACACGAATAACACAAACGACGATGTAGCTTCTGCACCTGGCCAGGAATCCATGCTCAGCCCCACCTGTGCCCACAATTTGAGATCACACGACCGGGAACTCTGCTGTTTGCCCTCTCCGTGTATGGTGGGACCTGCCACAGTATTCCCAAGGACTCACTGAGGCGGGGCCTGGCCAGGGAAGCACAGGCACGGCCCGTGGCCCCCACCAGATCCCTGTACCAACTAAGAAAGCGGCCCAGGCAGCAGGCAGCTGCCCTGGCCTGCACGAACCTTGAGGTTCATGGACAACAGAGACCTCAGGACCCCACGTGGCCCTCCTGTCCAGGTGCTCCCGCTGGGACGGCCCTGGCCAGCAGAACTTCCATGGAAATGGAAACGTCCCAGATCCGCTCGGTCCAAACAGAAGCCAACGCTCATGTGGGGCTGCTGAACACCTGAGAGGCTGCAAGTGTGACTCAAGGACAGAACTTTCAATTAATAAACTTCTTTTCCAAATGTATTTCTTTAATTCATGTGACTAATAGCTGTGGCTACTGGCTACCAGATTGTATGTCACAGCTTAAGGGAGTCAGCGTGCCCACAAGCTCTTACGGTTCTTCAAAGTAATTCAAGAGGTGATCATAAAGAAAATCTCCTCAGTGACCTGGACAACAGAGGCCATGAGAAGAACTCGGTCTCTGGAGCCAGAGAGACCTGGCTCTGCCCCCCAGCATCTGTCTCCTCTTCTGAAAGTGGTGATCACACCCACCTGCACAGGTAGCAAGACAGGGAAGACGGGATGGCCCAGCCAGCCAGGTGTCACCCTTTGGAAAGAGGGCCCTCCCACAAAGGAGTAATGAGGAGACACTTCCTACGACACATCTCATGCTCCTCAAGGGGACATGAGTGGAAATCCTACCGTGGAGGGTGTCAGGTCTGAGCAGCCACTTCTGCCAACGTTCAAGTGACAAAAATAGAAATCGTGTGTACGCCACTTGCTTTGTCTTTCAGGAGAAGTCATTTGCACAGCCGTTAAGAAGATATCAAATGGTGTATGTGTTCTATCTAACCCCACGGACCACACGGTCCCTTCTGCAGGGCCCAGAAACTTGCAGATATTCTCATTGGGGCCGGGTTGTATATAACAGGGAACAGGTTACTGTGCCTGTTAACAGGGTTTTGTCTCCTCGGATACATTCAGCTCATCGAGATTTCACCACTGAGACCTCAAGGTCATTTATAGTCATTTACCTGCAACTACAGAAGGGAAGTAAGGACACTGCATTACCAAACTTCAGTTCTCTAAGACACACCCCCTATCCAACGTATAAATGTTTATAAAATGTCCACTTTCTTGGGATTCTGGAAGAGACGGCTAATGGCAGTTGTCCTGAGCTCTTTCTTCGCTGGAACTCTTGACTCACCTGAAACGATGTCACTGACAGATTTTACCAATGGAGCAAACATCCACTTGGAAGAGTTCCTGGGCTATGGTGTTGAAAATCTCACATTGGATTACAACAGCCTCCAAACAGTAGGAACTGTGGCTCACATCAGATGATCCAAAAGGGCTCTTGGAATGAAACCCTACCAAATGCCACCACATATCCTACTTCCAAACTAATTGCTTTTTGTCTGCCAGTAGGCTGCACTGACCAACTGAGTCAGATTTTATGAGCACATGAGAGGTTCAGGATCTGAGGGAAGAAACTCTTGGTGGAATTCTTGCACACCGAGCGCCCTTTTCTTCCAGAGCCATCCTGAAGACCGCTGAGAAATGGCATAGGGCCCTTCCCCCTCTTCAGTATAACAACTCGGGCTTACGTCCCCCCACCCCGACTCTGTCTACCCCTCGATTATAGGCTTTTGTGGGAAAAAAAATCAGTTCTTTTTACTTTGGGCTCCAAAACAAGTACATAATTTCTAACAATTCTATCAATTAAATTGTCAAGCAGCAGTTTGTAATCTGGACCACAATCTGATGCAAAATTCACAAGTAATTTGGGCTGCAATAACAGCTCCTATTTACATTACAGATGAACACAGATGAACACTTCAACTAATCTGTATATATTGTTTGTGGGACCAATTTCATAAACAAACCAGCTATTCAAGCAAAGAGAGTGCCTTCAGTCAAATGCAAATTAATTTGCTTCCCTTATAAAAGATCTTTTTCTTTGCCAGTATGGATTTTTAAACCTATGGTCATAGGAGGAAATGCCATAAATCTGCATTCCTCCTGCCTAGGTCTGTGTCCTTCCTTCTCAGAAGGCGGCACAGTGAGACTCTCCTAAGCCTCCCATTGGTGGCCCACCCACCAGAGTGAAGCAGCACAGAAAACCACACATGGGACCAAGGGACAGGCCTGGAATCAAGCCTGAGGCACAGAAACAACCTCTCCGAGTTTCCCCACCCATGCGGTGCCCCTCAGGGGACTAATGTGACCACGCACATGAAGGATGCAGTGCTGAGCCGGCCAGAGTGGATACACAGCCAGTGGGATGTCCCTCCTGTGACGTAGCAGTTCACCATGGGGACAGGTCTCGGGAACAGGCGTCCAGGGGCCTGAACAAGGCATCAAATCAATGCCTTCAGGAGCAGCAGGTGGGTAAATGGGAAACTGGAATTTGGGTGCCCTTCTTAGGACACAAATACAAAAGTTCTTTTCCCTCCTTTATTGAGATGTAACTGAGGTGTGAGGCTGTGTCAGTTTAGGGTGACCTCACAATCTGATACATTTAAACAGCATCATGCGTGACACCACAGTTGGGCAGCGCTGAAGACCTCTACCACCGCACAGTCTCACTCTGTCTTTTTTTGCCATGAGAGCATTTAAGATCTACTCTCAGCAACTCTCAAGTACATAATACAGTACTTGAAAGTTGTTGTTAACTATGGTCACTGCATTCCATCCCCAGAACTTACTCATCTTACGATGGAAGTCTGTGCCCTTTGACCAGCATCTCCCGTTTCTCCTCCCTCAGCCTCTGGCACCACCATTCTACTCTCTGCTTCTATGAGTTTGGCATTTTTAAATTCCACATATAAGAGGGATTATACAGTATTTGTCTTTTTTAAATTTATTTTCTTCAAGTATAGTTGATTTACAGTGTTAATTTCTGCTGTACAGCAAAGTGACTCAGTTATGCATATATATTTTTTTTCATATTCTTTTCCATTATGGTTTATCACAGAATATTGAATATAGTTCCAGGTGCTATAAAGTAGGTCCCTGTTGTTTATCCATCCTATATTTAACAGTTCGTACCATGCAGTATTTACCGTTCTCTGACCTATTCCATTTAGCAATATGTCCTTCAGGTTCATCCATGTTGCAAATGGCAGGATTTCCTTCTTTTTATGGTTAAATAAAATATATACCTCACAGTTTCTTTATCCATTCATCCATTGATTTCACACTTAGCTTGCTTCCACGTCTTGACTCTTGCAAATAATGCAGCAATGTACACGAGGGTGCAGATATCTTTGAGATTTTTATTTCATTTCCTTTGGAAAAATACCCAGAAGCGAAATTGCTAGGTCATATGGTAGCCCTATTTTTATTTTTTTGAGGAACCTCCATACTGTTTTCCATCGTGGCTGCACCAGTTTACATTCCCGGCAACAGTGCACACAGGTTCCCTTTTCTCCACATCCTCAGCAACCTTGTTATCTTTTCTTTTTGATGATGGCCATTCCTGCAGGTGTGAGGTGATATCCCACTGTGGTTTGATTTGCATTTCCCTGATGATTAGAAATGTTGAGCATATTTTCATGTACCTGATGACCATTTGTATGTCTTCTTTGGAAAAAATGTTTATTCAGATCCTCTGCTCGTTTTTAAAATGGATTGTTTGTGTTTTCTTTTTTCTTTCATTTTTTTCCTCTTTAGTTGTATGAGTTTCTCATAAAATCCCATGCTGATGAGATAAAACCCAGGACTGACTCTAGGTCTGAAACCCCATGGTTTGCATTTGCCTGCCTGCGTCAGTGAGTGAAAGGATGCAATCACTCCATAAAAGGGCAAATCTCTCATAATCCTGGTTGACATCACAGTATTTATCCCAAAACATAAAGGTATTGGTGAAATACCTCCCGAGGAAACAGATCAAAGTTGACACATTCTTCTTTAATTATTAAAGCCTTAAAATCCATTCAAATTATTTTAGTCTAAATTTCTAGCATAGTACCCACAACATAGCAGGCAGTAATTGAATCTTGGTTCATTTGACTGGTAGATCTGGACCCAAAGCCCATAAGCCCTCTCAGTGGACATCTGGCCCTGTTCAAGCTCGTGCACGGTTCCATTTACCGACATCTACCTTTCTGGGTTCACGCCCTATGTTCCCAACTTTCCCAACCATGCAGCTAGCTCTCTGAAACAGTTGGGGGCCACCGTGGCTGCCAGAGCTCCTTACAGCAGGCTTTACAGATCTGGCAAGATGTCCAGGAACCTTCTACCTCAAGCTGGTATTCTCAGGTAGGTCTGAACCTGACTGGCCTAATCCTACAGCAGTGGTTCTCAAACTTCATCCTGCACAGAACCCCCAAGAAGGCTCAATGAAACACAGATAGGGAGGGTTCCTCCCACCCCAGAGTTTCTGATTCAACAGGGTTAGGGTGGGGTCCAGCATCAGGATTTCTGACAAGTTCCCAGGTGACAGTGACGCTGCTGGTCTCCAAACCACCTTCCTGGGGTATTCCCTCCCTTGGCAGGACATCAAGGAATGAAACTGCAGCTTTAGTTCGGCTACTTCCTGCTCTTTCTCATGCCCTCCTGAGTTTGCACAGGTAGTACCAACTGTGTGATGAGGCTCCCTCACACTTTCCAACAACGAAGTCCCACCTACCTGATCTAACATAGATACTCTCATGATTCGGGTTTGCTACATAGCATGCAGCCATTAAAAGTGACATTTGTTAAGAATGTTTGTTAACATGGAAATTTTTCATGATATGATACTAGTAGAAAAAACAGCAAGTAATAAAGTTTATTATTTAAATTATTATTTCAGAATACAGAAGTATTGGTTTAAATATAGACAGGTGGATGGATGGGTACTTGGATGGATAAATGGGTGGCTGGATGGATAGGTAGTTGGACGGGTAGCTGGATGGGTGAGTGGATGGATGGATGGGTAGTTGGGTGGGTGGGTGAGTGGGTGGATGGAAGGATGGGTAGTTGGATGGGTAGGTGAGTGGGTGGATGGATGGATAGTTGGGTGGGTGGGTGGGTGAGTGGGTGGATGGGTGGGTGGGTGAGTGGGTGGATGGGTGGGTGAGTGGGTGGATGGATGGATAGTTGGATGGGTGAGGGGATGGAAGGATGGGTAGTTGGATGGGTGGGTGGGTGAGTGGATGGATGGATGGATGGATGGATGGATGGATGGATGGATGGATGGATGGATGGGTGGGAGGGTGGGTGGGTGAGAGGGTAGATGGGTAGTTGGATGAGTGAGTGGATGGATGGATGGATGGGTGGGTGGTGGGTGGATGGGTAGATAGGTGGATCCTGAGAAATCCCTGGAAGGAGATACAATATTAAAAGAGGTTATTCCTGGCGGTGAGATTATTTGTGTTTTTTGTCAAATAATTTTCAATTAATACTACTTAGTAACAGGAAAAAATCAGTTGTTTTTGGTTTGTTTGAAAATGTTTTAGGAAACGTATGCTTTCCTAAAGCTTCTTGATCAGATATTTTTTATTGATTATGCTCGTTCTCATTTATCCCAGAGTCAGTGTGACACAGTGGGAAAGTGTATCTTTTGAGTCCAAAAACCTAGTCCTGGCTTCACATCTGTAAAATGGAGATAGCATCTCCCCTTTCTACTCCAATGGGCCATGAAGACCATATGAAACCACACATGAGGAGCTTCCCGAGGGCTCAAAGCACTAACGTGACATAAAGAAAGAGACAGATTTGGCTCCTCAGCTCCTCTTGGAAGCTCGGAAGCTTCCCCACTTAATGCGTACCTCACCCAAAAGGCACAGAAAATGCTGTATTAAATTTTAATATAGTTGCATTTCCACAGTATATGAATGCAAAAGGAGTACACCCTTGAGTGATTTGGAATCCACTCCAACCAACACCAGGCAGGCATGCGGTTCCTGCCTGCTAGCAAAGAGCAAAGCAACGCAGCTCTGCACCCAGCCTAGTACAGGACTGCCTTCCAAAGTCAGCCGTAAGCCTTGACAAAGCCCATTTATAAACACTAAATATCCAAGATACATAACTAAGTAACTTACTAATTCAGGAAGGATTTACTGAGCAAACCCTAAGCAAGTGTTCGCCCCAGTGGGCACAAAGAAAATGACAAAATAACGTTAACAGTGCTAAGATGGAGATGCACATGCGTCACCATGACAACACAGAGAGGGAAACAACTGCACTTGAGCCAGAGAGTTGGGTCCCAAGGAGCCCAGAGAACCCTAAGACCCTCCAGCCTCCGATGTTCTCTGGGTGCACTAGGCTGCACCCACCCCCCCGCAGGCCTGGTCAGCAGCCCCCACCTTCACCCACTGAGGTTTCTAACCGCACAACCAACACCACTAGGACTCACTGTCTATCTTAAAGCAGACACCCAGGAAAGATCACCTCAAACTGTACTTTTGCTAGATAATCTCCTGCATTTTAGATCCAGGCTCCAGATGACAACTCTGAAAACAAAGATACGTCAACCTAATTTACAGGCATTTTTTCAGCTGGCCATTATTTATACTAATAATTACAAAACAACCTGAACTCCACTGCAGCTGGTGGACAACAAGCCTTCTATGATCCACTGGCCCAGCAGCCTGGTGGACCTGCCCAGCATCCCTCCATCTGCCCGTGCTGGTCAGACTGACATGAAGTCTCATGACGATGACTAACAGACAGTCACACACCAGCTTCAGCCCAGAGGAAACACCATGTAAACAGTTAAATACATCTTTAAAAAAGGCAGCTGGCTGCAGCCAATTCCTGGATTAAATGTGGCTCAGGGGCTTCCCTGGTGGTGCAGTGGTTAAGAATCCGCCTGCCAATGCAGGGGACATGGGTTCGAGCCCTGGTCTGGGAAGATCCCACATGCCACGGAGCTACTAAGCCCGTGCGCCACAACTACTGAGCCTGCACTCTAGAGTCTGCGAGCCACAACTACTGAAGCCCAGGTGCCTAGATCCCATGCTCCGCAACAAGAGAAGCCACCGCAGTGAGAAGCCCGCGCACTGCAACGAAGAGCAGCCCCCGCTCGCCGCAACTAGAGAAAGCCTGTGCGCAGCAACGAAGACCCAACGCAGCCAAAAATAAAATAAATAAAAATAAAATTAAATTAAAAAATGTGGCTCAGAGCGCTTCCCTGGCCGGCGTGGCTCCGTGGGGAAGGAAACGTAGCTGGGCTCCACCTGGACCTGTAGGCTGAGCCACCAGCAGCCGACAAGACAAAGCTTTCCACAGCTTCCGAGGGCTGGCGAAGGACATGGGAGCTATGAACAGGAGGAGGAGGTTCGGGGGGAAATAGGAAAAAGCGCTCCTGAATTGACAGAAGATGTGAAGCCGCGCATGGCCTCACACACACCTGCCAGACACCCTGCTGTCTCCATCGGGTCAGGGACATCAGTAGCTCCTAATGTGTCCAAATAAATACAGAGACCACCTTTCCAAATCGCACCGAATTTTTTATTACTTACAAATGGCAAACAGTTGCCTAAAATCCTCCCCCCAAAATTAAAGTTAACCTGAAATTGTATATAATAAAATTTATTTTAAAATGACAATCCTTCAGCTTAAAAGAATTAAATACTGAAGGATACTGCATTAGACAGCAATAGAATAAAACAGTGAAGATGAATTACCATAGAAGTCCCCAGAAAAGGGCCTCTAAGCAACATGCCAAGATTTCCACAAACTGGACTCGAGAAGAGCTGCATCTAATGAAACACATGATGAGCTGCTGGGTTCATCCCAAACTAACAAACTACTCAAATTGTACTCAAAAGTAAAGCAAGCTGATACACTGTGAATAAATGAAAACAAATAAGGAACCAGGATTTTGATGGGATGCTGCTTCCAAATTTCAATTAACCTTCAATCCTGTCACCATAAACATTCATTAAAAACGGCCATGGGGAGTCCCCTGGTGGCCTAGTGGTTAGGATTCCGGGCTTTCCCTGCTGGGGCCTGGGGTCAATCCGTGATTGGGGAACTGAGATCCTAAGAGCCGCACGGTGTGGCCAAAAAACAAAAATAACGGCCACACTAGTTGAGAACCTGTGACGTGCGTACCTGTGATCTTCACAGCCACCATATGACTGAGGTAGAACTATGACCCCATTTCACAGATGGGAAAACAGAGGTAAGGACAGGTCACGGAACCTGCCACAGCCACACAGCTGGTAAAGAGCAGCCACAACGGCTGCCAGGACCTGGGCCCATGCATCCCTCTAAACCAGCCACCCGCCGCCCCCGACGGAACTCAGTTGTGTCCACTTGCCATCAAGTGCATCCACACAGGGGGCTGGAGTGGGTGCGGGGGACACCACCTGACCCGCAGCCCCTGGAGGAACAGTCACAGGGCCACCTCCTCTCTCCACCTCACCTCCGCTTCTGGTCTCTTTCTCCTCCCCGCACACTTATTTTCCGCTCCTTTGTACCCAGAGCCCCTGAAGTGGCTCCACCGCCTTAAAGAGTCTCAGTGCTGCCGCCAAAGATGCTCTGGCCTATTTGGGACAGGACGGGAGAGAGGGGCGAGTGCCAGCACAGAACAAGAGCCTGAGACCACCTACTGAGCCCAACTCAGGGGAGAACAGCCAAGGCCACAGACCGTGAGTCGAACTAAAACCTGTTTCTGCTTTTTCGCTACAACTCCCATTTTACACCATTCATGAGCCAATCTGTTAAATTTCCCCCAATAACCGTTAGCATTTATTCTTTGGCTACAGACACCATTCTCCTATGAGTTACTGATAAGATCAAAAGCCTTTTTTTTTCAAAAGCCTTCTATATCATACAAAACTCATCTCTCTGTCCTCCTGTCATTAAGGCAGATCTCATCACGTCACTCGCTGAGGCGGGAGTTCTTCTGGCTCAAGAGGAAACCCGGCAGTGGCTCACGTAACAAGGGCCCTCGCCTCGTGGTACGAGGGAGCGGGCCTCGGGGAGCAGCGCACACAACACCCTCACGGGCCACGCTGTCACCCACCTGCCTTCACGTGGCTTTCCTCCTACACCCCAAGAAGCTGCTTTGCCACTGGGCATCACGGGCGTGTCCCGGGCAAGAAGAGAGGGTGAGAGGGCTGGGGGTTGTTTGGTTTTTTATCCCAAAAGGGACACCCTCCCCAGGAACCTTGCCAACTCCTCATTCCCTAGAACCTGTCTCCCAGCCACTGCTCGTTGCAAAAATGAGTTTTAAGCTGAGCCCACAGCTTCCCCGAACAAAACCAGGGATTTGTTCGTAGGAAGAAGGGAAAATGGGCATCTTCTTGGCGGCCAGCAGCCGAGAAGCCCCTGCGAGGAATCTCATCTTCCCCCCAACCGAGGTCACCGGCTGCCTCCTCTTCCACAGCCCCCGAGGAAGGTGGGTTTGCCTCACCTATCAGCCATGGTCTATGGGAAATCCTTAGCCTCCGTTAAGGCCAGGTGAACAGAGAGTAAGGTCACCAACAAAGATGCCTGCAACGCCAGCCTGGTCCACCCCTGCCGGGCACAAACAAGACAGCATCTCTCGGCCACAACCGTTTGCACCTGGCACAGAAGCACCTCCTGGGCAACGCTCGTGTGCACAGATGCACCGCAGGCCGGGCCCACCAGGTCCACCTCACTGCCTCATCCCGACCTGACTGGAGCTTTGTTGCACACACAGTTTTTTCCCATGACTTAGGGGTTTACTCAGATACTAACATGCAGAATCTGAAAGGTCGTTAACATCGTCCTCAACCACATTCCAGGCATAGCTCTGAGTGCCTCACGTGTAATAACTTATTGCTACTTAATCAACAAGGAAACCAAGGCACAAAAAGGTTTGGTAACTGCAGGAAATTACACTACTGCTAAGTAGCAGAACTGGGGTTCAAGACAATGTTAACCACATGCCGACCTCGTTCTCTACGCTGAAATAACATCCAGAATTTACAAGATAAAATATCACTACGTAAACAAAGCAAAGGTCGCCTCTAAGTACAGCCCTGGGTGGCTGATTTCTTTACTGCAGGCTGAGCCCATGAGCTCAAAAGCCTGCCGGCACCAAACCCAAACTTTTCACACATCCGATAATGTTTAAATAGCCCAAACAAGCATATCCTAGCCACTGAGAGCCTGCCGCTCTGCCCAGCAATGGGCTCTGTGCCAGGTGGGGACGGGAGGGAGGTGCAGACGGGGACCACACCCTTCGTCCAGGGCAGGTCCAAACCGGAGGGTCAGACAGGCCACGGCACACAGCCACCCTGCAGGAGTCCTGCAGGGTCGAAAAATGTTACCCAGCAAAAATGGGCGCAGCAGGGACCCTGTCAGAGAAAAGGAAGGGCCTGATTAAAGAGAGGGGAAGGGAGCATCCTGAGTCTCCAAGAACCACCAACAGTTTCCTTCAGCCAAACCTGCAGGGTTCCTCAGCCTCAGGGCTACAGACACCTGGTCACCTGCCATGGGGACGTCCTCTGCAGGGCGTGTAGCAGCTTCCCTCTCTCTCCCCACAGGTGCCAGCGTCACCCCAACCGCAGCCCCAACGATCAAAAATACCTCCAGGGCTTCCCTGGTGGCGCAGTGGTTAAGAATACGCCTGCCGATGCAGGGGGCATGGGTTCAAGCCCTGGTCCGGGAAGATCCCACATGCAAAGAAGCAGCTAAGCCCGTGTGCCACAACTACTGAGCGTGCTGTAGAGCCCGCAAGCCACAACTACTGAGCCCACGTGCCACAACTACTGAAGCCTGAGCACCTAGAGCCCATGCTCCACAACAAGTGAAGCCACCACAATCAGAAGCCCGCGCACCACAACGAAGAGTAGCCCCCGCTCCCTGCAACTAAAGAAAGCCTGCACGTGGCAACGAAGACCCAATGCAGCCAAAAATAAATTAATTAAATAAATAAATTTTTAAAAAAGATACCTCCAGAAACATCCCACGTCCCCTGCCCTGGGCGCTGAGGCCAGGAACCACTGGGCCCACCAGGTGGACAAGGCGGATTCGTGGAGTGTGGGCTCGGAGGGCTCTGAGCAGCTTAAGAGGAAATGTGTTTTTTGTTTCTGTGGGTTTTGCTCCCAGGACTGGCATGATCAGCGCTCTCCTTAGGACAGCAGGTGGAAGACATTACAGAAGAGATGGCCCACCTGGATCCTCATCGCCTGGATCCACGGAGAAGGAGGCAGAGGCTCGACACAGGGTGGCAGTGGGGAGCCACCATGCCTGACCCTCAGGTCTGCGCATGCCAGGGGCCCTCGGTCACCTGGTGTGGGGATTCTTACAGTGACCCTGAGAGGTGGCTGTGACTGTCCCTTTCTCTAGAGGAAGAAATTGGTCCAAAATCAACACAAGGATACGGGTTCATCTCAAAGCCTGGGTCCCTCCTGGGCATCAGGGCCACCCTGGACACAGACTCGCCCCTGGCGCTGCAAGAATGGAGGTGGGGAGCCCAAGATCCAACCCCCCTCCACCTGCCAGAGGCCAGTCGAGGGTGGGCACCCACACAGACACCGCCAATCAGACACTTCATAGATGGACCTGGGCTTGAAGGACGACGCTAAGGCCTGACTATGTGGAAAATAGGTCCACTGTTCCTGTGGATCAGACTCAATGTCGTTGCTGGGCTGCCACCTGCGGGGTCACCAAACGTGAGTCACAGGAGGTGTCCTCAAGGAGGGGCAGAGACCAGAGCGCTTTATGGAAAGCTAACCACCAGTTCTGTGTTAAGTTCGTTCTAACTAGATCTGCACTAAATTCTTCCCAAGTTTTGGTACTCCGAGCTGAGGGCAAGAGACAGGTTCCACGCTGGGAAGTGGACCCTGGCACGTCCTTCTCCAGGGGTGGCACCTGTTCCCCAAGGGGCTGCTGAAGAGCGTTTGCTTTCTCATCCATAAAACAGCAAAGCTGGACCCAGCTGTCCTTTCACTGTAAAAATCTGTGCTGTAAAATCAAAGGTGCTCACAGACTCGGCCCACATCTCTATCTGAAGAAACACAACATGAGGTTAATGAAACCACGCAATTAGCACCAATCAGAACGGAACTGACTGCTTTGCTTTTCTGGTGTTTCTCTTTGTTTAAATAATCAAAGATACTTGTACACAAGGAAAAACTGCACTATGGAGCTGAACAAAAAAAAAAACAATTTTCTTTCTAATTAAAGATTTTTAAATTCTCCCATATACTTTCTTTAATAGTTGTAATTATAGCCCTATTTCATGTGAAGCACTTCAACTAAATGAGAGGTTAATTATACAGACTGTGGTAATTATGAAAAGTAAAATAACATATAAAATGTCATAATGAATAATTAATAAGACCTCTTTGATCTGGTTCAGACCAGGGTTGCAGAGCTAACAGGCTCCGTCTGTCTCTTTGGTATGGGGACAATCTCACTACATAAATCAAGTATCTGGTACCAAAAGCAGGAGTTCATAATAAGCATTTAACCTTGCCTTAAAAATAAAGGTAAGAAGTTCTGATTTGTTTCATACTTAAACAGATATCCCAGCAGTGAGGCATGGTGACTAACGTACCTTGTGGTACAGAACAAAGACAATATATTTGTGGCAGATGTTCTAGGATTCCCTTCTACATCCTGCTAGACTGTGTTATAGGGTCGTCACATGACATGAAAACCTTCAGGAAATAGACAATGTGGTAAACACGAAAGCAGCAGCAAGGAGGGACCTTGCCCTCAAAGAACATTAAGACTTCTTAGTGGGTAAAATAATTAATTCACGTAACTCAAATCAATAATTAAAATTATTTCATATATTATTAATTAAAGTAACAAATTAATTCAAACAATTTACATTATTAAAATTATTTCAATTATGAATTTAATTTAATTTTAAGTAATTAAAATTAATGCAAATTGTTTCAATTATTTAATTAATGTAGTAAAATAAGTCCATTTTTAAAAGTACCATTTTCTTTGGAACTTTCTATTTGTTGCATTTCACATCTTCTAGGGGAAGCACAGTGAGTATTCTGGAATCTTATTTTCCCAGGCTTTTGTCTGTCCCTTGGGGCATTTATAGCTTTGTAGCAATCTCCATTTTAATTTAATCTGCATAAGAATATATCATCAGCAGCGACTCCATTTTGATTCAAGAACAGTGACACCCATGATCACATTTGAAACACAGTTAACTATCAATGTTAATACTGTTTTAATGTGTCACTTTGTGACAACCAGCAGCTACACCAGGAGCAGAACAGTCCACAGAAGGTCCTGAAACACTTTCACAAGAGCCTTCCTTAAGGAGTGGACCTTTAGAGGGAACACTAAGGAGTCTTTCAAACTAATTTTACATTGAGACAAATCTTTATCAAACGTTCGTTCACTCAATGCTAAACACCCCCTTCTCCAGCCACCCCTTAAGAGGCATCTAAAATTCAGGAAAGGAGTAACCTTTTCAATATATACTTCAGTGATGTATTCCGAGGCAGAGGGCTTTTCACCTCCACATCATTAAGTATGAAGTTCGGTGAAGGCATTTTAATATTTTTATACAGGTCCAGGATAGAAAACAAAGCATCACTTCCACTCGAATACTCTACTTAAAATGTAATTTTCCAATAAGTAAACCACCAATATTCCATAACCAACATTCCAAAGGACTTTTGAAACCTTTAGAAACTAGTAAGTAGGATCAAATGTTATTTTTAATTTTGGGGTTGGGGAGAATAGAGAGCACATGAGTAAATTAAAATAATGGAATTAATAAAAGAGATGGTGTAATTCTATAAAGCAACATTGAAGCAGGTTTCAGAAAAGGCAGACTGAGGTCATAAAAACACAGAGAGTCCCTTTTCTATTGAGGTCTGAGATGAGATAAACTATTAAGATGAAGAATGTTATATAGAATGTTGTAACTCTTAGAAAGGTAGTGAGGACCAGTCCACTAACTTCGGCACCACCGGGGGCAGGACCACCCGGGGCAGGACCACCCAGGGCAGGACCAGAGCTCAGCTGGGTGGCTTCTGCCTGGGAGCCGCTCAACCTAGTCACCCATCATCACACTGAACTCGAAATTGTTTTTGCAGAAGCGCCTTCAAGGGAACAAGCACCCAGTCCTTCCATTTCGGTGGAGATGTAGCTGGTGATGGCTCTGTTTTTAAGACACTTTTAATAAAATACTTTATCCTAAAATGACTCTACATTCCTTCGCGTTACTTCAATGTTTGGGCACACGTCACATCCCTGTCCTGGGTGCCTTTTCAAGGGTTCATGTGTGCTCTGGGATGCAGACACTGGGCAGGAGGAGGGACACCGGGGGACAGCGTCTCTCTCGACACTTGGTAAAATGAAAAGAGTTGATGTTCTGACTGACAACCATGCCTCTGTCACCACCAGGACATTTTACTGTGACTTACTCATTGGGAAACCCTACCCAAAGCAGGTGGCTGGCACACGGGGAGGGAGCCACAAAGGGTACCTGTGAATCAATGTGAAGAAACGTGTTCAAATCCCCAAAGAGAGGCACATACACAGCTCTTCTCCTTAAACCCTTGTCTCTCTCCTGGCTTCGCCCCTTGTAAGGACGATTCTACGGTCCCAGCAGCCCAACCTCCTCCCAGAAGGTCCCCCCAGATAGTCTCCACTATCTCAAACTGTCTCGGGTTAGCCTGGCCTGAGTTCCACTGGTGATGAGACTTACATTTATAAACCCTAGTAATCAAAGAACATGAAGCCTTCCCATCTGGGCAGTCTTGTTTTAGTAACCAAATTAGCAGCATTTCATTGGCAGAAACACCAACAAAAATATCAGCGTCTACATAATGCCTCCTTCTAGACACTCAGACCTCACACTCACAGCACAGCCAGGGGAATTGCCTTGTCCCCTTCACTTCTAACCTCTCCTGACATCGTATCTCTGAGCTTCACAATGTGTCATTTTCCACCTGCCTGTATGAACCAGCTGCACTAACCAGCCTCTACTCACAGTGGTAGCAGCTCATGAAAATTCAAAGTGACACCAGAGAGTAGGAAGGTCCTAGTTGGAAATGTCCCCCATTCCTTTCTTCCAGGGATGCCAAGTGAGCCTCTTCAGTGGTTGAGGGTGTTGGCACTGAACTAACCTTCGATCTAGCCCAGGCCACTGCTTAATATTCATGTAGAAATGATGAACCACCAAAAAACTAAAGTTCCTTAGGAAAAGATGCTCATGAAACTGTCAACATCCTAAACTCTTCTGAAAGTAGCACAGAAGTATTGCGTAAAATGTAAAGCAAGTTTGATCAAAAGTCCGTCCTCAACAATCCACCTACGTAAATCTTTATTTCAAATTGGCCCCAAACGCTTCAAGATTCAAACAGCCTGTGATGATGGTGTCTAGGAGCAATCATAAACACGCAAGATTTAAGCAAACTTTCCAGTTTCACTGAATCTAGCTCAGGCATTCACCTTGAGAAGAGTGGTCCCCTTGACGCACAAAACACACAAAGAGGAGTTTACAAACGGTGGTAACAGACACCCCCCTTTCCAACCTGAGAGAAACAGGGAGACGGGGAGAATGTCACAGATTTTTATCATCACTAATGCTGAAGAAACTCACAATATAAATTGCTGAGTGTTCCTGATTTAACGTAATAAAAAGAGGTTACTCTTCACCCCCCCCCCAAAAAAAAAAAAAAAACATATACACACACCAGGAGTAGGTCTGACAATTTCCTGGCTGTCTATAAACAGGCTGTTGATATAAAGGAACTACAGCTATGGGACTGATTTTCTACAGGTACAAATCCTGTCCCAAAGGCCCACTTAGGTGGCTAAATGGACTCTGTTCTTCCTGACAGACAGAAAACATCACCAGCGTCAGGGCAGCATGTCTAGGACGGTTGGACCGATGTCCAAGTCGGACACCGAACGAAGACCCAGGGCTCAGGCAGAGGAGGGGGGCCGGTGGTTCATCTCAGACAAAAACAAGCAGCAGCAGAGTGGCAGGGTCACGGTGAATAGGCAGGAGCACTTGTAGCACTGAGTGAGCTGAGCTGGAACGGAGATGTCTGCCCCGTGCATCTCCTGTTCTTCCAAACAGGGAGGAAATGACCGCAGGACACAGGCCTGCCGCTGTCAGGAAAGGCACAGAGACAGACCAAGCAGGATCACGCTCTGCCTCCCTGGAGTCTGGAGCCAAGGCCACCTTGGGGGCTGCACAAACCAGTGGGTCCTGAGAGCCATGCCCAGGAGGGGTTCCGAGCCCCCAGGGAGAGGGGGTCCTGAGCCCCCTGGGGGAGGAGACAGACAGTTCCTTCGGTCACCCGTCCAGGGCACGGTTACAGGGCACCCACTGCAGCCAGTGCTCTAGCTGGGTCACCCCAGCTCTGGCTGACCCTGAGGAAGGCACAGTCCAGTGGGGAGCGAGGCACAGACACCCGCGCCGTGAAGGGCACAGGAAGGGCACACAGAGGGCCACCCTCAGGGGTCGAGCACAGTCGTTTCTCGCCCAGGGTGTAAAGATGACCGTCGACACAGACCAACTCAAACAAGATGTCTGTATCTGAGGGAAACTGTTAATATAGACATTAAAACAGGCAGTGCTTAAATTTTTATAAATTGTTTCTCTAACCAATTCTCCAATTTTTAAGACAATCCACACTAAATAGATATGTTTAGTATCATTTACACTTTTAACTATGCACAAAATAACTTTATGAGAAAGGAAAACTACGTGGGAAACCCAAAGGGAAGAAATCCTACAATGAATCATGAGAATCACATCACAAATACTTACACAGACATACCCTGTATCTCAATCCAAAAGTGCAGCTTGGTATTTTCTCTTAATTTCCAGATTTCTTATTTTCTCCTACTTTTAAACATACTAAAAAACTGAAACGACGCTACAATGAAAGTACCCAAACTTTCTCCACGTGGATCCAACAACTGTTAATATTTAGTTATGTTTACTTTGTCATCTACTGACCCACCCACCCACCCGCCATCCAACCAGCATCCCCCTTCCCCCAGGCCCACTGAAGGGGAAGTGGGAGACTTCTAACTGCTCACCCCTCACTCCTCAGCCAGACATTTCCTAAGAAGTAGGATACTACACAACCACAAACCAGCATCACACATAAGACAATTAACAATAATTTCATATTATCATTGTCCAGTTTATAATCAAATTAGCTCAATTAACCCAAAAATGTCTCTTACAGCTGTTTCTTCTCCAAACCAATCCAACCCAGGTCACAGCTGCATTTGGTTATTCTCTTTTCACTGGTAACAGTCCCCGCCCCTCCCCGTACCCCACCCCACACTCTCTATTTCCCATGGTCCTCACTTTTTCACGAGTCCCAGGCAGCTGTCTCGAAGAACGTCACTACTCTAGACGGTCTCTTCCTCAGCAGTCACCACGCTGTTCCTCTCCCCGCCCACACCTCCCGCTCACAAGAATCCAGGTAAACTCTTCAGAGCAACCTGGCTGACTAGGGTCACGTACTGCCTACCACAGTGCACAATCACGGCCACCCCACCCTGATAAATCACAAATAGCTTTCGAGGGATGCTGGGTGGGTGTCTTGCCCACAAAGTCTGAAGAGCTCAGGCGCGCTTCACGCTGCATCCCACCGGAGACGGGCGCTGCCCTGTCAGGGCACCAGGGCTGCCTGCTCAGTAGTCAGCAGCCTCTTCACCGAGAAGAGCATTTCCCTCTTTTCAGTTAGTTCCCAGCTACCACCCCTATCCACCCCCCCCCCCCACACACACACACTTCCAGCATCCAGGGAAGACCCTCACCAGAATCAGCCACCATGCTGGGCTTAAAGATGCTGACTGACCACTTCCATCACTTCCTCCTGGACCAGCCTCAGTAAATAAGAGATCCTTTCCCAGCTCACCCCTTCCCTTTGCTTTACATGTGGACTTTTATTTGTTTTTTTCTAACTTGTGAACTTTTATTTCTTCAGTGCCATGTGGTGAGTAATAATCACTGTTTTGACACACGAAATTTGGCATTAACTTCTGCTCTTGTGTAAGTATTGCTGTGAAAACATAACACGTAATAAGGTGATATTCACATTATTTTTACAAGGCATACTTACAAGGCTTTATGTATCACAAGATGATTTAAGTGATCCTAATCTGCATTTCTCCAGGACTTAGGGCTGTTTTTTCCAGACCCATTTCCTACACCACTAACACACCAAAGTCCGTGGGGAAGGCATTTATCTGAGTATTTGGTAAACGTTCCCCTCGTGCTATAAAACTCTCCTGAAAAGAGAGCACAGCCAAGGCTGCAGGGCCCCTCACCTGCGTCTGTAGGACACTCAACCACAGATGCTGACATGGAAGAGACACAAGCAGTGTGGGTCTTCATTCTCCACAAGGTTTTTTCCCCCCCCCAGATATTTGCGAGATTTCCTTCCAACCTTCTCAGTATTCTTCAATGGCTAAGATCACAGATTTCATCCACATGTTTTTTTCTCCAAATACTTCTATATTCCTCATACAATATTACCTTAATTTTCCTCCATGACAAATTACACAATGCCCATCGGAATAAGTGTCAAGTTTCAAAGACGGGGCAAGAACCAGGTCAGATCATACTGTTACGTCAGATTCTAGACGGTTCCCAAACAGGTAAGGAAGTGGCATAGTCCTCCTGGATGTCTGAGGCAACAAGACGTGAGAGCAAAGGCATCATCTGACGAAAAAGGCCACCAATTCGCAGAAGACAGTGCTTGTGCTTCTGAGACAGCTCAGGATGACGTGGAAAGCAAGAGGCTTCAGACACGTGAACGCAAGCATCTTCCCAAAGGGCCAACGACCCATACCCACCACTTCCATCCAAGACTGCCCAGTGTTCCTTGTTCTGGTAGGTGATTGTAAATTCCAAGATCTCCCGTGTTTTCACTGCTCAGAAGGCCAAAATCACCATTAAATTCGTTTTCTCTCTTTTCCAAAGTTTAACAAGGGAGATTTAACTAAAAGAGATAACTAATCTGGTAGGAAATAACCAAATCTCTTGCCCAAGGACTACCTCCAAAACAGAATGTGAATATCTCCTGACCCTTCCTTCATTCTGAGAAACTGCGGGCACACGGCCCCGACTCACGCAGAACATGTGTGAGCATCGGGCAAGAAGGGCCTGCCATCACCTGTGTGCCGAGTCTGAGAAAACATTTTCTAGTAAAAATAAAACACAACTACTGTGCCAAAGCATCTTGCTTAATTATCTCTAAACCAAATTCTAAGTGCATTCTTATTCCAGAGATAGAAGTAACTGTTTAAAAATATATGTGAACAGTGACTAGGGAACTAGGACAGAAGCATCCAATCCATGATTGATGAATAAATGAATTTCAAAAATGTTGAGAAGAGTACATGCTATTTAGGAAAATGCTATATAATTTGACATCCTAACTATACAGCTGCTCCTTCATACTGAGAGCAGGTTTTGCTTCAGTTAACTGAAGAAAAGGTAAATACTTCTAATGAGAAACCAGAAGTCTTTACAAAGAGTAATATCATGGTGCAATCCAATCGTGCATGATAATTTAGCCCAAATATTTAAATTCCCAAAGCACAGTTCTTGCAAAACAAGACATTAACATGAATAAATACATCACCTTTAGCAATACAAGAAAACATAGGCTTCTCCTGGGAGGTGACAGGGCTGTATTGCGAGTTCCAGGCAGAGGCTACCTCCCATCGTGGTGATAAACGTTCCAGAGCCAGGCAGCCTCTTGCCCACATCTGGACGCTCTGCTAACAGCAGCCGGGGTCCTGGCGCCCCGGACAGCATGCTTCCTGGTCCTCTGCCCTTTGGAGCAGGCAGTGTGCCCACTGTCGACGAGGCTGAGGCCTGATAAGCTGGAATCCTTGTCCAGGCCACACACAGGAGTAGACTCACTAGATCTCATCCTGACGTGGGCAGGAAGCTTGGCTGCCGGGCCGCCGCCCCCTCCATGCCTGAGCCCCCCATCCCATCTGCCACGAACCCACAGGCTCCGCAGCCAGAGGTCTGCCCTCCCCCACAGGGCCCGACCCTGCCTGACTGTTCCCCAGACGGAGGGCCCAGGCCACGTGCAGAGGGCACCCAGGTGACATGGGTGACCGTGCCCAGACAGGCTGCCGCCTCCTGCCCAGGCTGCCAGAGGCCTTGCCTGGTCCCCAATTTGCTTCCTGGTCTCCATAGACGGAGAAGTGCATCCACACAGTAGCAAAAAGCAGCCTTTAAAAGTAACGTCCACAGAGACAACACTCCCAGACGGCAGGGTCCCGAGCACTGGTGACAGGACAGCCACAGCTGCAGCTCTGGCCTGGGAGCCTCACCTCGGGAAATCAGCTCGCGGTAAAAACAACCCTGGCACGCGGCACTGAGAGCCAGGCTGCCCTGAAACCAGCATAGCAGGTGGACCTCAAATTCCATGCTGCCAGGAGGGGCTGGTGGGAAGAGGACAGAGAAACGGCAAGGCCTGCCTCAGACAGCAGCCCCGCCAGCCACAGGCCATGGAGACAGAAATGCCCTGACCCTGAAGGGCCTGTGTCAAGGCAACGGAGAGCACGTGACCAAAAGGGGCCGGGTGCGTGCACATGCATAGCACGTGTGTGAACACGCACTATCACAGGATCACATGGCCGCGTTTCTCTTCTGTGACTTTGTTACATCCCGGTTGGCATACTGAGACTTTCTTAAGATACAGATTCTTCCACCCTTCCTATCAAAAAAGGGGGTGTGGGGAATAGGTCCAAGGTCATTCCCGACAAATTATTGATAGTTGAAGTGAAAAATCTGTTCTAATCTAAAAGGATCTCAAGGTCACACCACATTCCTCTAGGTCAGACCTGAGACATGCCTTCACCTACCCCACGGCCTGTGTGATCTCAGAGGATTCGCTCCTGAGGATGGTTTACAGGGCAAACCCCTGAGGCCCATTTGTGCTCTGAGGTCACCGGAGCTGGGGCGTTGGGACCTACGGGCAGGCCAACCACACAGTAACTCTAACCAAAGCACAGCCGGGCAACTCAGTCTGTCCTGCTCACTGCGTCACCGTACTTGTGGCTTTTGTTCAGTACTCCAGACCCCAGGACCCTCCTGCCAGCTCACAGAAACACCCTTCTCTCCTGCTGGGCTCCCGAGAAAATGTCAGTTGGTCGACACTCGGCGGGCTACGGGTGTAGTCCTGCTAGACCGCTTGTATTCTAACTGACCAGGGTGAATGGTTTCATATCCTGCTCCAATATGCAAAGACAGGAAGTACAGAGCTCACTATAATTCTAAACAGTGCCTACCAATTTGAAATCTTTTCTAAACACGACGAAAGAAATCATTTTTCTTACCATACCCGTTTTAAGAAAACGTTTCTATTTTTCTGCCGCACAATACTGTAACTAGCTGTTTCAGAACCTGGCCTCTTTATGTTGGAAATTCAGCAGAAGCCTGGTTCTCCGCAGCCAGTAAACCAGAGCTTCTGAACCCTGAGCTTCACTGGAATTGCCCAGAGGGCAAAGGGCGTATCAAAGGCGGGAGGGGGCTCCCTCCCCCAAATCTCTGATTCTGAAGGTCTGGGAGGGACCAGAGAGTTTGCATTTCTAACAAGAGCCCTGGAACCACGGCAGGTGGGCACGTTTACAGGGCAAATGTCCACAGACCACGTCCACCGGGTGCCAATTTACACCAAAGTAAGAAGCAGGTTTCCCTGAACAGGTTGTGTCCCTAACGACATGTCGGAACCAGCTCCTTCTAGAACAGCTTCTCTCTTTGTCCAAAGTAACAGCCTCAGGCCCGGCACCGTCGCAGGGTGGGGTCTGCAGGGCCTCCCAAGTCTCCATGAGACAGGACAGTCGCTTCTGCCTTTACTCTAAACCACAGCTGGTGTTCCCCAGAGGCTAATTTAGGAAAGGAACATAATACAGACACGTGTGAACTCCACTTTCCCCACACTCTGCACGGACTCCACGGAGGAAAGTAAAAACAGATCTAACCACCCAACATGGGAGCCCATGGAATAAACCGCCCGCCATCCCACACGACATGTCACAGCAGAGCGCCGAGGTCACGGTCTCAGACCTAATTCACCAGACTCATCATTCTGATCACAGACCATTCGAACTGGAAGGGATGTGTCTTCATCGTGACGCTTCCACCAAGTCCATTTTCATCAATAAATACACATTAGGCACCGATGATGCACAGGGAATCCCTTCTGGCCACCCAATGCTACCCATTCCGTACTGAATTCTGGCCGCTCTGTGATGTTACACGTATCAATACTTTTTACCATTTATCCCCCCAGTTTTCAAAAGAACTCTCATTTGATGCACTTGCTTTATTAAATCTTACTTCATACTTTTAAGTCAGGGGGAAATATAAGAAGTAGAAGGCTCACTTGAGGGTGGAGCAAGGTCACAGAACTGGAGAGAAACGTGCCGAAGCACATGTGTTACTTGAGAGAAACACAAGGAGGACGTGCAACAGGGAAACAGCTGTACCGCTCTCTCCACCTGGATCCAACGACTCCAACTCCACTCACAGTGGAGAAGGACAAGCAATTCACACAGTGCGGAGGCACAAGACAGCGCAGGACGCTGTCTTAAAAGATAAAACAATTTAAAAGACTGTGACTATGTAAGCTGACTTGTTATTTATTTTTTTGTTTTGTTTTTGTTTTTGATTTTTTTGTTTTTGTTTTTGTTTTTTTGCAGTACGCGGGCCTCTCACTGCCACGGCCCCTCCCGCTACAGAGCACAGGCTCCGGACGCGCAGGCTCAGCGGCCATGGCTCACGGGCCCAGCCGCTCCGCGGCATGTGGGATCTTCCCGGACAAGGGCACGTGTCCCCTGCATCGGCAGGCGGACTTTCGACCACTGCGCCACCAGGGAAGCCCTGACTTGTTATTTAAAATGAGAAAAGACACTGTAGTAAGAAGTCCTCGGCACACCCCAGAGGACAAAGGACGTGCCACCCGCAGGGACAGGATGGGGAAACTTGGTCCAGGGAGAGGAGCAGCAGCAGGGGTGCTGGGAAGGCAGGCATCCAGCAGCTTTTCCCCGACGTTCCTAACAACCAGACACTGACAGCGATTCCGTCTTAATTAAGTTACCTGTGTCCTGGGCTCTAAAAAGAGTGAGACTCACTGGTGAAACCCTACTCCTCCAGACAGCGTTCCAGACGTGTTAGTGAAGAACACGATCTGCAGACTCACCTCCAGAGGGTGGACCGGAACCGGCTCCTGCCCGGGCATCAGCCACCCCACCCCCGCAGGGGCACCGCACGCAGGACCCCTCGCTTCTGGGAGTCGGGCGGCTCGGTAGAAACGGCATCCAGGCGGCAGCTTCGCTATAAGCTCCGCTGCTTCTCAAAAGTCCTGATGGAGACAGGGAAGTAAACTAACGCGGCCACCGACGCCTCAGACACAGTTAAGCTGCGAAACCCGGCATCGCAAGACCCAGCGTCCGTGGGACAAGGGCCAAATGCACCTGGAAACGTGAGCGACCGTGAAGTGATGGTAGGGACGGATTGACGGCAGGGATGGAGATGGAAGGGCTTCAGGACTGGTGAGAAACACAATCCAGAAAGACGGAGCCGAATGTCACTGTCATCATGAAGACAAAGGGAGAAAAGACTGAAAACAGTCAGGAGGAAAACACGATACAAGAGTCGAGCCGCCTCATATTTCGCCTCCACGACACTGAGTCCCCAGAGAAGTGGCAGACACAGGCTCTGACGGGCGAGGGCTGGCAAAGCGGCCCCATGTCACCCGAGCTCCCTTCCTGCCACACTGACCCAAGGACATGCTCTCATCAAAATGGAAATCGAAGCTCAGAAAAGACTGTGGGGTCTCCTTTCCCCGGGGGGACCCCAAACTCAGGAATTATCTCAGACAGACTCTGACCCCAGGTCGCTCCCCGGCGTGCCTCCTGTCTGCCCCACCCCCACATCCAAGAAGTGTTTAGGAAATTATTTACTCTTTACAAAAATTTATATTTAAGTATATAAGAAAACCAAAAAAATTATAGGGCATGAATGACTTGGTGGGATTACAAGTAATTTTTAAACAAAAACATCTCAATTTTCTACGATAAAACATATACTACTTTTAACAGTAAAAGTGTTTTCTAAGTCATCGTGAACAGCGACATATATGCAATATGATCACCGTACAATAAAAAATAAACAGCAAACACCAGGACATCAACATACTGATGATGTTTCTCTCTCAATGGAGGGAGGGCGGACGACTGTTTTCCCCTCTATTTTCTTATATTAACAAGTGTGCTACTTTTGAAATGCAAAGTAAAACAAACTCCAGTTTAGGAAACACTGTCAATCAGCACATAAGCCCTCCTCCTTCAAAATGCTATCCCACCTGTCACTCTGATTTCATGTTTTAAATCAACTGGATTTTTTTCCTAGAAAGTAGCACATAGTATAATTATTTTTTAAATTAAAGTGAATTAACATTCATGCTCACTCAAATACATTCTGGAAAGGGGATGTGTAAAAGCTGGGGTGACACTCGTTTTGTTCTCCAGGAGACACTGGCCCTGTGTGGGCTGGATGCCCATGAGGGAGAGAAGCCCCCGTCTGCACCCTCCCCAGCCCTGACGGGGACCCCGCAACAGAGCAGAACGCCAGCCACCTACAGACACCTGGGAGCCACTCGACCGCTGATAATCGCGACGGACCCAAATCACCCACACCCACCTCTACACCCGGGAGGGATGAGGACCCCCAGTACCAGAAGGCACCGGAGCCCCGAGGGAAGGGTGGGCTGTCCACTCTCTAAGCACACAAAGACATTCCAAGACAAGACAACCTCGTTACAAAAGAAATAAGTGCAATTTTATCTTTGCTGTCTAATTTTATAATACTTGATTATAACGCACATTAATTTTTATAGTAATTACTAAAATGATTCATGATGCATTTGCCATATTAAGCCAAGCAACTGAAAAAACCAAAACGCACAAGCAGAATTTTATATGTTTGTAATAGTGTACGTTAGACTATCCAATTATTTTAAATTGGAAATTCAGCTCATTAAATCTGATTCTTGTCTGATTCTCGAGGTGCGCACACACACAAGGGAGAAGTTTAAGGTATCTTTTTTTTTTACTTCCGAACTTCCCACAGACCCTCTTCGTTGAGAATTTCAATTGCTGGAATTACATCCTACTCCTTGGGTTGAAAAACCACTTTATTAATACTTATGAATAATAATATTTGTTTTTCATAAGCAAGCTTGAACATAAGCGATGAGGCCAAAGCTTGAACATAAGCGATGAGGCCAGAGGTGGGGAAGGACAGGAAAAAGGTGAGTAAAAATACTTTTAAATTAAAATACTGGGGCTTCCCTGGTGGCGCAGTGGTTGAGAGTCCGCCTGCCGTTGCAGGGGACACAGGTTCGTGCCCCGGTCCAGGAAGATCCCACATGCCACAGAGCGGCTGGGCCCGTGAGCCATGGCCGCTGAGCCTGCGCATCCGGAGCCTGTGCTCCACAACGGGAGAGGCCACAACAGTGAGAGGCCCACGTACCGCAAAAAAAAAAAAAATTTTAAATACTGCACTTCCAAGTGTGTTACCTTTATTTTTATTAATTTTCAGATAAGTTTATATCTGATAAGGAAATAATTCTTCCTACTGGAAAAGGAGAAAATTAAATAAATGTAATATAATGCAACTCACTTAAAGCAAAACACCAGAGAACCAACTTTTTCTTTTCTCACATTATCCAATAATTCTCAGATTTAGAGTTTTGTCATGTTAGAGCAAATGCCATGAATTAGAGGGAAATCAGAAGTCAGAGAACACAGCATGTGAGTGTTATTCGAATTCTCCATGAATAATTAAGTCAAAGATCATGTTCAGAGGGCCATAAGATGAAATTAATTTACTTTTAGTTTAAACCAAAATCCCAAATCACTTGCCAAATGATCCTCTATTTTAAATAAAGAACAGGTTCTTTCTGGCAGAAAATCATTAAACTTTTTATGTGAGGTAAGAGAATGCCCTGCTTACACCGAACACGCTCACGGCCCCCGTAGGTGACCATTTGCCACCAGCATTCCAGTGTGGCACTGCCCTGTCACACCCCAGTAACACAGCCACATGGGAGGGGGTGGAGATGGCACCTGTGGTCCCGAGCACGGGTCCACCCCAGCCGTCCAGCAGGGCACACGGTTTCCTCACGGGCAGAGCCCTCACTCTCCATCTGGGAGGGGGCGTGCCGCCTCCAGGTCCACCCAGAGGCCCTCCCGCTCGGCACCAGACACTGGGAGCCTTCGCCTCTGCCCCGCCCGGCTCTAGGCCCCAGCCCCCCAAGCACCACCAGCCCCTTTCATCCCAGGCACGCCATCCCCTACTATATCAGGGGCCACATCTGTCTCTCATTTCTATCTCTGGCCCAGCACTCAGCTCAAGGAACTGCACCACAAAACTCTGGAATGACGGAATGATGGACTGAATAAATAAAAATGGTCGGTAAAAAACAGAAGACATGGTAGAATGTATGTGAACATTACAATTATACAATAAGGATCCATATGGAAGGTAGTATGGAAAAGAGTCACATTTTTCTTTAACTGTGTTTCTATGCCTTTCCAATAAAATATATTTTTAAAAAATATTTCCCCAAAAAGGTACATCTTTTATACTATAAGAATATATGCCCCTGAAAGCAACGTGGAACATTTATTTAAATGAATTCACATCCTCAAAGTTTTTCCTTATCCAAAATTCTGGGGGGTTTCCAAATACCATCCTTGGCACAGAAAAAATCTCTCCATTTAAGCATCGTGAGGCATGTAGCTGCTAGACAAGTAGTACAGCAATCCCCACCCGAGATCTGTCACCACGGTGAAGGGACGAGTGAAAAGTAACTTATGAAGGAAACTACAGAAAGGAAGGAATCTCTAGAACTCAAGGGTACAAAATAAAAGGAAACATTAGGACATTCCTGAGGAACACCATATTAACAGTCCTGAAATACACAATGAACCCTACTTTCCAAGAGCTGGCACCGTAGTAACATGAACAAGACCCCAGAACTGGAATGGGGTGCATCTCAATGACTGCTGCACATCCCCGGGGACCCCCCCCCCCCCAGGGAAAGGCCGCAGCCAACCACCCCACTTCCACCGCCGCCCTGGACTGCTCATCTGCCTCCTCACGCAGGGTGAGCCCTGGTGGGGCCCCGGGAGCTGTGGCCCCTCTGCCCAGAGCAGCGCCTCCCCTCGGGAAGCCACACCTGCTGTGCAGGAGGCACACCAGGAGCCCCGGCCACCTCTGCCCAAGACCTGGGACCCCAACCTCTCGTGACCAAGAAACTGTCATCGGTTGAAGCTGCTCCACGCTCACATCCACTCGTCACCGCAGCCAGGCCGACCCACCACTCAAATCCCACTTCAATCACTTGCTTTGAAAAATAAAATCACAGAAAAGTAACAGGTAGGCACTCCTTCGCACCCACTCCCAAACCCCCTCCCCACTTCCAAGCATCTTTATGCATTTTCCCCACTCACATGAACTCAGAAAGATTGCATCTTTTTTTTTTTTTTTAACAGAAATGGGATCATGGGAGATGACCCTTTTTGTCCCGTTTCTCTGCTTTCTTGGGCACTTTTCCCAGCCAGCAAACACAGATCCTGCTCCTTCTTTCTTAGCAGCTCCAGTGCGGTGCAGGCTGCACTGTAATTTCCATCCCGCTAAACTGCGGGTATTTCCCTAGACGCCTCAAACCCTTGCCATGTAACAGGAGGTCATGACTCCGGGGGGCCCCCGCCACAAGCCGGGACAGCCAGACCTCTCTCGGCCAAGCGGGGGCAACCTGAAGGTCCCCCAGAGCCCGGCACAGCCTGGACAGTGAGGAACAAAAAGGCACACATTTGACGTTACGGTCACCACTTCCTCGCCCACAGGGTGCCTTCATCTGTCACCGTGCATCCGTGAGTGGCAGGAGGCGTGGAGCCCGAGGGGGCGGTTGACGTGGGGCAGGAGGAAATCTACCAGCCACCCCGCCTTAACCTCAGGTGGTAAAATGGACAATCACACGTGGGAGGGGGGTCTTCCAGCTGTGGTCACAGTCAGTCACTCACACTCTGGAGCCATGCATTTGTCTGCTAGCACAAACGGTTCATCCTACTCTCCTGCACAGGGTGTGAGCGGAATACCCAAAACCCAGGGCCACGAGACTCAGTACACTGCGGCGGGATGTCTCCCGGCGTGTGGGAGGATGGCCCTGGCATCTCCGTTCAATACTAAGTGTTTCCAGATTCGGGGTGTAAGCACGTCACCGAGAACCATCGTTCATGTTTCCTCCTACTGAAAACCACTCATTTCTGGTTAGAAGACAACATCTGGATGTCTAGAGACTGAAATTTTCCAAGAAAAATGTTGCTAAGACCCAAAATGCCAACAGTCACGCTGGAGGCTGAGGACCGCGCCCGACCCCATGGTTTTGTGGGGCAGCCCTGTAGGGAACACGGCTGATGCACCACGGTTCCTCAGTTTTATGCCACCAGCTTGGCCAGGCTGTGCGGCCACTGGTGGGGCTGGTTACCAGTGGGGGTGGGGGCAGGGATGAGGGCAGAGTGCTGCCCTGGGGCGGGGTCCCCGTGCGCATGCACGTCAGAGACGCTGGTTCCCCTCCACCTCCGACAGGCGTGACACCACCTCCCTGGGCCTGCAGCATGTAAAGAAGGAAAAGAGGCAGAGGCTGCCCTCCATGACCCCATCCCGCTTCCCACTGCCCGCCCAGCTGTCGGGGCTGGAGGTCAGGAGACACCCTCCCTCAGCCACGACGCAGCCCTGAGTCCCCTCTGGCCATGCCCACACCCTCCCCGGGTACCGCTGGAAAGGGGTACATTTCCTGAGAGAAGGACAGGGACTCAGGCTGGACAGTGTTTGTGGAGAAAGAGACACACCTGAGTGCATGTGACTGGCCCACTGCCCTCAGCCACAAACATATACATGCTGGCCGGCCTGGGGGCCTCCACCAGCATCCCCACCGAAATCCCCTAAAACACCCTGATGGCTGAGAAATCCTCAGTGCACTTAGCAAATCAACAATCCCCTTAAAGGCTCACTGATAAGCCTCGGGGTCCTCCGGGGAACAGCATCCTCCCCAGCCTGGCCACCCTGTGCACAAACACCGCCTCTCCACGGCCTGAGAACTGCTCCTGGGACGACACTCTCTCCAGGGCGCTGCTGCGGTTGAATCCACAATCTTTCCAGGAACAGTTCGAGAGATCAGTCACCAGACCACTGTGAGCAGGAAATCTCCCTACCGACTAGTTAGTTAACAGAAGAGCAAGGTAGCGTGTAAAACACGTGAGCGACACCGTAATCGAGGAGACAGGAGAGAAGCTACATTAAACCACTGTTTTACTGGGGGGACACTAAGACTGGGGTGTCGAGTCGAGCTTCTGACTGAAGTACATCCTTTTAGCCAAAGGCCTCTGAGAAATTCCACGGAGCCCCAGCCACTCCCTCTCCTGGTCCCTCTTCATTCCAGGCCGGGCAGAAGCAACAGGGCTTCCCACAAAGACAGCTGCACGAAATCCTAAAGAAATCAGCAAACATGCCCCCGGTGTGGACAGTTGCCCTGGGCCCCCGACAGAGGAGATGGGATTTCCACCTCTAGTGGGTCCAGCTCCTGCACCACCATCTAAACTGTGTGAGGACAAAAGTCATCGAAAACTCCAGGACATCCTGTGACCTGGAGCATCTCAGTCAGAGAGGACTTGGCAAGGGAGGTGGGCCTTTGAGGGGCAAGTGGAATTTAAGGCAAAGTATATACACTCCCGGTCCTCTGCTTACACTCGGGGTTTATACCCGTCGTGTCACAGCTCTGACTCTGGAGCTTGCTAGAGTGATCATCTGTTATGAATTAAAATGAGAGTCAGCATTCTCTCAGAAATGCTAAGAGTCCTCCACTGGGATGGAGACCACAGGACTCTAATGGTCAACAGCTGGATGGGGTTCCCAGCAAGGCCAGCAACTCCAAAAGGACATTAAACTGTCCTGTGACTAATTCTTAAGCTTGAGAAACCCAAATTCTCTTTGTGAAGGACTTCCGAAAGGATGAGACCAGAACAGCTCGGCAGAGAAGGTCCTGGCTCCTCCTGGAAGGGCTCCTGCTGGTGTGTCTGGGCTCGCAGACGCCTGCAGACATGTCTCTCTGGACCGGGTACAGCTGCCAGCCGCACGTCACACGCTCCTCGGGAAGACCCAGCACTGGCTGTGCCACTCACTCTTCCGCAAGGAGGGGTCCGGCCAGGGTCCCACGAAGGAGCCCCACAGCCGAGGGACAGGCCAGGGATGAGCGCAGCCCCCGCGTGGTGCCCAAAGCAGCCCCAGGGCTGGCGGAGCATAGCACCTCCCCGATGCTGCCTCATCACAGCTGCCTTTCATCACACACTCATTGGTGCTCTCTGACAACTAATGGGTTTCTCTGAAAAGACCGCAGATGGAAGAAGGGAGAAAAGGCATAACAATCAGAAGTCCTTTCCACAGCAGCTGGACACGTAAAACCATTCACAGTACGAAACGTCCAGAGGGCCCTGCATCCTGAGTCCTAGGGGGTTTTCCCAAGACATTTCTGCTTTTGTTAAAATGAAACCTCACTTCATGAAAAGGCTCTGATTTTTCCACATTGTTTGCTATGTATTACACATATGTGTCTCTTTTCGAATGAGGGAAAGTACTTTAGAGACATAACTGGAATATTAACAACAGCTAAAAGCCACCGAGCAGCTGACATGGGCCAGGCATGATGCACCTGTTTACACAAAACATCCATTTCCTACTACACAGAATGCACAGAGCACCACAGATACTACAAAGCAAATAGAGGCCATCAAACAGTCCTGAGAATGAAGGGCCCGAGAAGTAAGAGAAAACCGCCTTTCCACCCTCTCACGGGACTCAGTCCTGATTCTCATCGTAACGCAAAGAAGAACCATCAAGGGCCCGCGGTGGGTGCTCCGCCTGGCCTGCTGCATGCACTGTCCCACCAGACACCACCCCAGAGAGAAGCCAGTTACACTTCACGGCAGCTCTTCTCCAAGCTCTTCTCAAGGGCAATACTCCAATGTGATTTTATAAACATCGCGTTTTAAAGTAATAATGTGTATCTGTATGTGAACGCACATTTCACTATAACCAGTGCTATTACCTCTTCTACATAATTAACCATATCTTACAGCCAGGCCTCTCTGGGCCTTTTCTTTTGGAGTCTCTGGTTTCCTATGAAGACAAAAGCAAGGTCCACAGCAGGATCCTGGGACACCGACATCGACACAGAATCATCACCCAGCACACCTGCCGGCCTCACGTCACGGGCATAGCAGGAGGCTCCCCGGACTCCCATCAGGGGACAGCAGGCATGAAGCACACAGCAGACTCCAGGACGGCAGAACTGAGGCGGGGGGATGCCTGGCACCTCAGGCAGAAGGGCACAGAGCTGACCCATCCTAAGGAACCTGGAGCCTTGCTGACACAGTTGCACTCCTGACAGCCGTGGCTTTAAAGAGGGAGGAGTCAGGCTTCCACGTGGTCACATGGAGGGGACTCCACCTCCACTGGTCTTTAAGTGACACATTCAAGTTCATGGAGAAAGTAAAGCGGGTCTGAGAGCAGCTGTCCCAGCTCTGGCCAAAGTCACCAGGAGAAACCAAGCCCTGGTGTCACTAAACCGGCAGGGGGCGGGCGCCTCCCCCACATCCTACAAAAGTCCACACGGCCTCTGTTACAGAAATGCTAACCAATCCCCCCCCCCCCATTAACCAAACACCACTATCAACAGGCCCATGTTTGTCTTCTGTCGTGTCCAGGAAATTCTCCACAAAGGTTACAACCAGCAGGTCCTGATGGTATTTGTATTTCAACCGCTGCCCCCATTTAAACAGTTTACTCCCACGAAGGGCGTAGACAAAGTCTCTATACCTTCAGGCGCTTCTGCCCGACGGCCGGAGAGAGGGCTGCAGCATCAGGGGAGAGGCTGTCCAGTGATGCGGCCCCCAGAGAGGGCTTCCCAGTCCCGCGACACGCACAGAATGAGCACACGCACACGCACACTCACACACAAGCACACACACCACACACGCTATACGCAGAAACACACATGCATCTGCACACGTTCACGCCTACAGACACATACACGCAGAAACACACATGTGCACACAATCATACACACATGCACACACTCAGGGGGCCCGATCATTCACTCCCATTCCCCAAATGCACCTTCTTGAAGCTAATGAGCCCCCTTTACTGCATGTCTCTCACCTGGAATGACATAGCCTCACCATGCCCCGTGCCCTGCCGTGACCTCAAACCTGAACTGAGCTGAGCTGCAGGTTATGATCAGAGGCAGCAGAGATGTGACTTCGGCCTCAGACTGAGTGTGCTCATTCTTGGGCCCCTGGTGACAAGGCCTGTAGGAAGGAGCAGTGGAAGGTGGGGCCACTTACTCCCAGGACTTCCTGGGACCTGACCCACTTATGATGTTTTCTCTGTCGGACTGCCTTCTGACCAAAATCATGAGAGAATTCCTGCCCTTCCTGCTCCTTCTTTCCACGCCCTGTTCACTACCCTTCATCATCTCAGGCATTAAATCACAGTTGTCAAAACTGAAGGCAAAGAAACAGCCTTCAGAAATAACACCACAACAAAGTGAACCAGACGGGAAAATGCACAAAACCGAATCCAAGGCCTGGGTCCCTCTCACGCCAGAAACGCACAGATGTGACCGGGAACATTCAGCTCGGAGCTTGGCGTCTACATGAAGATCCCACCTTCCTACCTTCCTATTGACGCAGCTACAGGGAAGACTCAACGGACAGAGGGAGGAAGCAGGATGACATTTAAAATACACGTCTGCCTTACAGGGCCATGAGGACAGTGAGGCTCACGCTTGACAGAGAGGAGCTGTAAGGATGCTACAAAGTCCTTAGACCCGGGGAGAAGACCCCATGCGCCGGGTGTCCTGAAAACACTAGAAACAGTCGCACGGCCAGGTTCACCACCAGGTGCTCGGAACACAACCCGCGAGGTGTGGCCATGAGTTCCACAGCCAATTTCTAGGAATCTAATTTTAAACACCTCCCAGCGAACATATCACAAAAATACAGTGTTCCAAATGCTGCAACACAAGTGCTAAAAAGCATCCAACCAAAAATAAAAGTGGCATTTTCAGACAAAACCCCAGAATCAGAAGAATGCAAGTTCTATCTTGAATTTCTCCTAAACCTTTTTTCTTCCTTCAGCTATATTCACCCCCAGCTCCCATATAATGATGACGAAAATGATCCGAGTCAGAATATTTAATTTGGCAAAGATCCCACGATCTTCTCTCCCATGAAGACCCACTGTCCACAATGTGAAAATTCCATGTTTCTCCCATCATCCCTCCCCCGACCTCTGACTCCAGTTCTCATCCAGGTGCCGTGTGTGACTGGGCGAGCTCTGCAGATTCCACGACTAACTCCCACTCGTCACTTGTCACCAGAGAGGAAGGGACACACAGGACTGAAGGAGGGCCAGGGGAGCCATGCACCTGCCCCCCACCGGATGTGGTTGCCTCGGAAATGGAACTATACAACTTGGGGACCATGCTCCCAATGGAGACTGAGGGCTCAGGCATCCCAAGGGCGCCAGACCTCAGCACACAGGGTCCCAGAGCATGAGATGCCGCCAGAGGCCCTGGAACCGACTGTGTTCTGTGTAAGGCGGTCACCCCGGGAACCGGGTACAGACAACATCCACAAGGCCAGGTCCGCGCCCTCCATGGGCACCCGGCTCCACTGGGCGCCTTCCTGGTGGTCTCGGCCTCTCCCTCCACAGCCCCCCTAGTCTGCAGGCATGTCCTCCCCAGGGAAGTGCTGTCACCCTCAGACCCACCTCCCATCCTGACCGCTCTTCTCGGTACCGATGGCCCAAGGCCTGGCCTCCTGCTCCAGCAGCACTGGGGCACCGTCTCCCCAGGGCTGTGACTGGCTCACCCCGGGGCCATGGCCCCTATTGCTCCCGACTCTCCTTCTAAACGACCAGCCGTGCACCCTCCTCAGCCTCCCTGCTTCCCACCTGCGCCCTCCTCCACTCACTACTGACTGCACCCCCACTGGGGGACCACCGACCCTGCCTCCGGCCAAGTGCCTCCCCAGGCCTCGCTCCCCACTTCCAAACTCTCAGCTCACGTGGTGTCCAGAGCATCTCAAAGTCCAGTCTGAAATGAACTTGTCACCCTCCTCCCAGACCTGCTCCTGTTTCCCACAAGTACCACCAACCCCAGCTTCAAACCCCGCTCCCCCTCCCTCTCCTCCTTCCTCCCCCAACTCAGTTGTCAGGCTGTCGGTTCACTTGTTGACATGCACTCCGCCAGCCAGAGCGTCACCACCCAGGCCGTGCCCCCCTCCTGCACGTGCTGCCCTGTCAGACGCACCGCTGGGATCAGCCATGATGCCCCCAGAACCTTTCCTGGCTCCGCAGTAACCCGACAGGTGAGGACTTCACGTTCTGGCCCCAGTGGTGCTCACACACATTTTATCTCCCATGAAGCTGTAAGCATCAGACCTGCGTTCATCTTAGGCCCCAGCTCCTCCTACAAGCTCTGTGTAGAATACCTAAAACTTTCACATTTTAAGTGAAACGTGTGCTCTTAAAAAAACCTTTCCTGATAATTTGGTGACATTGCAAGACACAATGAACAGCTGCCAAACAAGAGCTCAGGCCCACGAGCGTGAAGGGTCCACCGGGACCAGCGTTGTCCTCCCACGAGCTACGTCCCACCGTCCCCGCCACAGGCTCACGAGGCCACGGCCGCTGAAGCCACCCTGCTCCTGTTCGCCAGCCGAGCGGCCGCAGATCACGAAACAGGTGCATCTGTCCCTACATCTGTCCCTGCCGGTGTACCCGTTATAGGTTACTCCACCCCAAAAATAAAATGGGACTCTGAGAAGAACTGGTTCCATGAAAACTAAGTGGAATGTTTTACAAAGACTTGATATAGAAAAACAAAATGTTGCCTTCAAATTAGGTGTGGGTGAAGCAACGATAAAAATATTATAGGAAATAATAAATGTTTTAAATCTGAGACTCTAAACTGAGATTGTCTCTCAAATGTTGGCTTGCTCTCTTTCTGAGAAATCGAAACTCGGCAGTGAGAGGCACCATGTCGCGGCTGTGGTTTGGGCAAGACAGTCGCCCGAAACCAGGGAACCAACTCCGAGGACCCGCCCAACGTCCAGAGATGGGAGCGTCCGCGTCTCCACACACTGTCACCAGGAGTCCCAGTTCAGGGCTCCTCAGTGAACTGAATGGAGACTGTGATCCCATCAGAAAAATGGGTTTCTCCTGGCTAGGGAAGATTTTTAAACACCTTGGGCCCTATCAGGATGGACGATGACCACGACTAGGCAGCACTGCCCTCCGGCGGGGCGGGGGGGAACTTGGGGGTGACCCCCTCACTGCCCTGGCATGGGCCGCGTTTCTGCTGTAATTCCACATCCAGCTTAAATAAATTATGGGAAACTCAGGTATGGTAAAGGAAGGCAACTGAACTGATAAACGAATAGAAAGGCCTGAAGGGTCACCATCCACAGACTGGACCTGGTTTGGGACAGCAAAGGCCAACGGGACCAGGAACACGGTGGGGGGTGGGGGGTGTCACCCTCTACCATAACCGAAAGGTGAGAAGAGTCTTTACAGAGGGATTGGAATCTCCGAGCCCAGAACTCCCGCCACGGAACACAGCAGAAATCCCCAGAGCCCTGCATCCTGCACCCTGGGCAACAGGAATGTCAGATGTGCTCCAACACACATGAGGCAAAAGCACAGAAGCACACACGTCCACTGCCATACAAACACCTCAGGATCCAGGCATCAGACGGGCCACATTCCTGTGAAACAAACCCGTGCCCCAACTGAGGTCTGGACAGTGAGGTGTATATGTGTGTCTAACCAAACACCAATATTCAACCAGGTCTGTCACACAACTAGATTTTCAAAAACTAGAAACAGCTGCTAATCAAGTAATGCAAAGTGCATGTCTCACTCTGCCATCAAAAGCAGCGATTCTCCACAGGGGGCAACGTTGCTGGGCGTGAGGGTGCTAGTGGCATCAGACGGGTAGAAGGCAGTGATGATACTAAGTGTCTTAAGATGCACACAAAGAACTCAACTGTACCGAGGCTGAGAAGCCCGACCCGAAGAATCAAGTTCCTTGCCCCAACTTCGCAAGGTGTAATTGACAAATATAATTATCTATATTTAAAGTGTACATGTGATGATTTGTTATACATATACATTGAGGAATAACTACCGAGATCAAGATAATTAACACATCCCTCACCTCACGTTGTTAACTCTGGGTGTGTGTGTGTCTGTGGTGAGAAAGTTTAAGATCTCCTCTCAGGAACTTTCAAGTACATGATACCTAATTGTTAAGTACAGTTGCCACACTGTACATCAGATCCTTACTCATCTTAAAACTGGAAGTTTGTATCCTTTGACCAGCACCTCCCCATTTCCCCACCCCCAGCAACCACCCATTCCACTTTGTTTCTATAAAATCAGCTTTTTTTGGTAAGATCCCACATTATCAATGATACCATGCAACATTTGTTTTTGGCTAATTTCACTTAGTGTAATGCCCATCCATGTTGTCACAGAGAGCAGGATTCTATTCTTTTTATAGCTGAGTAATAGTCCATTGTGTGTGTGTGTGTGTGTGTGTGTGTGTGTGTATACACATACACACCACATCTTCTTTATCCATGTATCCGTCATTGGACACTTACGTTGCTTCCATATCTTGGCTATTGTAAATAACGCTGCTATGAACATGGCGGTATATACATTTTCAAGTTAGTGTTTTCATTTTCTTCAGATAAATACCCAGAAGTGGAACTGCTGGATGGTATGCTAGTTCTATTTTTAATGTTTTGTGGAACCTTCATACTGTTTTCCATCGTGGCTGCACCAATTTACATTCCCACCAACAGTGTAGGAGGGTTCCCTTTTCTCCACATCCTCACCAACACTTGTTATTTGTTGTCTTTTTGATGATGGCCATTCTGGCAGGTGTGAGGTGATATCTCATTGTGGTTTGATTTGCATTTCCCTGATGATTAGTCATGTTGAGTACCTTTTCATGTACCCATTGGCCCTTTGTATGTTTTCTTTGAAAAAATGTCTATTCAGGTCCTTTGTCCATTTTTTAATTGGATTATTTGCTGTTTTGCTATTGAGTTATATGAGGACAATAGGGAAAAAAAACAGTTTCTGCAATAAGTGTGTTGGGAAAACTGGAAAACCATCAGTTTTCCCAACACCACTTACTGAAGCAGAAGAATGGACTGGACCTCATTTTACACGACTCACAAAAATTAACCTGAAATGGATTAAAGACCTGAAAGTATAAAACTCCTAGAAGAGACAGAGGAAAGAAGATCCTTGACATAGGTCTTGGCAATGATTTCTTGCATAAGACGCCAAAAGCACAGGCAACATAAGCAAAAATCAAGTGGGAATACATTAATCTAAAGAGCTTCTGCACAGCAAGGGAAAACCATCAGTGAATTAAAAAGGCAACCTACAGAGTGAGAGAAAATATTTGCAATCCTTTTATCTGATAAGGGGTTAATATCCAAAATAGAAAGGATTAAGTTTTGTGTTTTCAACATAGTTCAATTCTGAGGCATCTTAACATGTAAACTTTCTTCTACCTTTTTTTTCTTTAACAAAGTATGGTGCCTTGTAATAGACAAACCTTTATATGACGCAACATAAGGACCTAGCAAGTTTATTTTGCTCCAGGAGGGAGAAAGGGAGGACCGCCTTGGGAAAGTCCACTGAACTTCTGTGACTTCTTGACTAGAAATTATCCAGTCGGCAATCCTGAGTGTGGGTCCTAGCCCACCTTCACCCACTGTGAGCCCCGGACAAGATGTTTAACCTCGAACCTTGTTTTTACTGAGAAAGAACAAAAACCTGTTTCATGTGGTTAATGGATTCCCCCCCCATAAAGTAATACAACAATACATGTGAAACACTGTTATAAACTAGACAGCACCAACATCGTTTCACCACTGTTATACTTCTGGACTAATTAAAATGACATGGAGACATAAAATGTATTGTTGTTACGTTGAATTGTAAAATTACAGATTTTTTAAAATCTTTGTCCCAATTTTTATAGTGTTACTTACAGATTTTTTAAAATATCAATTTATATTCTAAAATAATATTTGTGATGTGTTAAAACTGTAGTGTATCAAGCATTTTAAACTGTTCCAAATATACATCTAAAAACACATAGGGAACTTTTTAATAAACATTATGGCAGAGGAATTACAACTCCTAATTCAACATATTATAATTCAGAATAGCAGAAAAGTTACACAGTTCTCACAGACTCCTGAAGAAACATATAGTAATAAACTCCAAAAAAGTATGTTAGCAAATTTTTATAACTGTGAAACGCTTTAAATTATCAACTAATAAGAAAATGTCTGTTGAATTATGACTGGCAAATGCCAAAATCATCTTTCCATCTTTCACTCTTTACTCTGGGGCTGGTGAAGACAGATCTGCCTGGGAAGTTGACGTTGAAAAAGTAAACACAGAGCTTTGAAGAGTTACGTTTCCTGGATACAACAGAAAATCATTGTAACGTTTCTGTACCAGTGGGTCCTCTCAATCTTTATTTTTGCTTTTTTCTTTTGATGACTTATATAAAGTATACATATATATTTTAACATATTTTAATACATAATGTTACATATCTGTGACCTTTATTTCATTATTAACTTAATTCCAAAGCTAAATGGTACTTTTTTCATGGAAAAAAAAAGTGGGAAGGGGATAAATGGTAACTATGTAACCTAGAACAAGATTTTGAATTGTACAAGTCCACTAATGATACCATCTAGTACGGAAAATATTTTCTAAACTTCCAGAAAACTTTACAGTACATGAGTAAGCTTTTCAGAAGAAAAACATAACACAGTTGTTCAGAAGATTCTGAGTTTTCCCTAAAAACTCTGTAGAATCTACATCTTGACCCCTGTGTGATAAGGCGTGGGATGATGGCCCACCACCCATGAAACTCTGCCTCTCCCTCAAGGAAGCCCTGAGCAGGCCTCACACCACTTCCCTGGAAAACCGTCAACCACAGGAACCGGGTAAAATGTGTGAGAGTTAAATAAAAACAAGAGCTGAGCTTCTCTCTTACAGGATCTAATGCCAGGAACAGTCCATAAAGCTGACCCTGGACTCAGCATCCCTGGTCCCTGAACACAATCTGCTGGTACAGGTCAGCAGTGGGATGCAAATCCCTCACAGAAGCCGCTTTCCTCCCTCCGCAGAGGCTCGGGCTCCACCTCAGCTTTGACGCAGGGATTGAACTTTTAAGGACCCGCAGTTACCACCTGAGGCTGGCAGACATCTGGCATCACCGCCCCCATCGCTGCTGTGCACCCCAACTCCAGGCGGGATGCGGGAGGTAAGCCTAGCTCTTAGCATCCTTCCTCTTCTGCATTAATTGGGGGGGGGGGCGGGTAATATGTATTTAAAATAAAAGTTCACATAACACAATTCTGGATTTCGTTTTTCTTCAAACCGGCCACCTGTGCGCAATTATTCTTTTTGTACCTATTGGGAAAGTTGAAAATAAAGCCTAGGACACAATTACCTACCCCCAAATGCTCCCAGAGTCAAGACTAAACCAGAATTTCCTACCGTCTACTTCTTTTCCTTCCACTCTGATACCCTTGTACCAAGAAATGTATGATAACCTTCAAGTGGGTGGAGAGGCCCCAGGGTCCCACAGGTTGGCCAGCTGCCCTGGACTTGCCTGGAGACCCACACCCCTGCCCCGCCCAAGACCGTCAGTCATTCAGAAGGTGGGAGCTGGGGCAGGGAGTCAGCCTCCCAGGTGACTGCAGTAAACTGCCTGTTTTCCGCAGGAAAGAACCAACAGATGGTAAAACAGAGCCTGGCCGTCCGCGTGCTGGCCACACCTGTGCAAGTTTCAAGGGCAGTGACAGTCTCAAGCTGAACTGGCTTTCCTCGGGTGGCTGCCGGGCTGTGCGAGGGCCATGGCCTCGGGTGCCAGGACACCGTCTGGCTGCGGTCTGGGCAGGGGGGCTGGGGGAAGGTGCCTAGGCTAAGGCACGTGGTCAGACCCATCATGCTCCCCCAGGCCCACAAGACAAGGGGAAGCCCCCAGCCAGGAACCACCCCTGCAGTCATGTCTGCCTGAGAAGCACTGTGCTCCCCACATTGGAAACAGCCAGGGGGCTCGCTCCCAGGCCGCGGGCTACGGTCCCAAAGGAAAAATGGGGAGGGGGACAGGACACACGCAGAAATAAAAACAATCACTCACATGTGCCTTTGAGAAGCAGGAAAGGTCCCGGTGCCATCATTCCACTAGGCTCAGTGCCCGAGCCCCTGGCCCCAGCCCCACAGCTCAGCCAGAGCAGTCAGGCCAGGAGTAGCCAGGCTGCGAGCAGGGTCGGAATGGCCCACCCCAAACACAGGTGCTCCAGGCACAACGAGGGAAGGGCCGCCCCCCAGCATCCAGCTGCTCCCTCCTCGGCACTCAGAACCCTCCTTGCTGAGACCACTCACTGGGTGTCTGAGTGCACACGGCCTCGAAGTAAATCCTTCTCAATTATTTGTCTATCGATACTGAGCTTCCCACTGGCTTCCATCCTATCTCCTGGATTATAAAAACAGCTGTCGCCACTCCCATAGTTCCCAAGAGACCCTCGCTCAATAAATTGCAAATGAAATAAATGCTTAAGGAACAGAACAATTCAAAAGCTCTCATGTGGCAAAAACAATCCCTAACTTTGGAATCAAATGTGATTGAATCAGTTAGATATATGTGTGTATGTTTGCACCTACACACACACACACGCACACACACTCTTCCACCTAAATACACACCAGCAAGGGGGTGGGGCATGTCAGCCACTTAAAAGTCCACTATATTTGGTGTTAAATAGTGAACAACAAATAATATGGAAAAGCTATTCCATCTAAATCCCCAGAGAGTATTTTTATTGTAAAGTAATTTATCCTCTTAAAATAAGCAAGTATCTCCTTTAGGAACTGTAGACACTCTAAGTAAAACACAGAAAACAGTATAAGCACAGCTTTCAAAGTATGACAAAAACCAGATGCTTTTTTCAAAAAGGTCATCAAACATCCAAACCGAACACACCCTAATTTGCAGCTGCTGTTCAGATGAAAGCATCTTTGTTGTCCACTTGTGAGTGATAATAATACTGTAATCAGTTTTACATTTCATATCCACCTCAATGTGAGGTACTTCCAAACAAAGGCCAGAATTCTCAGGGCCACCACAGGAGCAAAAACAATCCACACTCAAATGACAGGGAAACTATTTATGTGGCAACATGTGATTTCTTATTTATAGAGCTCTGTTAATTATTTTGCATATAAGAAGTGTTGAACCAGGCCTGCAGAGTTTGAGTACACATGGGCTGGGTGGAGTAATTGGTGGGGCAGAGAAAGGTCAGCCCAACCCCACAAAAAGCAATTAAAATTTCCACAGATGGTCCACAAAACGGGTGATATTTAAGCAATAGAAAGTTCATTTAGAGGTGTAGAGGTGTCTTGCTCAAAAAAAAAAAGTCATTTCCACAGGTCATCAAAAATCCACAGCAGTCAGGACCCCACCACACACACACACATCCACCATATACTGAGGGTCTGTGGGTGAAAGACAACAAAATAGAAGAAGGATGGAGGGAGAAGAAAGGAAAGAATGTGAGTGAAAGGGATGACCAGTAGGGACTCAGAATTGAGAACAACGTGAAAAACGGGTATTAAATATACGACTGTATGGTTATCATCCCAGAGAAACCAGGAGTTAGTCTAAGTTACAATGTTATCACTCCGAGCCTACAGCCCATCTTCTGGATCGGATCTGTATTATGAAAAAATCAAAAAATAGTTAATTCACAATGCAGTGAAATGATTCAGCCATAGATAACCACATTAATTATAATCCACTAAAAGTCAAATTGTATCGTTTTTAAAGACTGGGCTAGGGCTTCCCTGGTGGCGCAGTGGTTGAGAGTCCGCCTGCCAATGCAGGGGACACGGGTTCGTGCCCCGGTCCGGGAAGATCCCACATGCCATGGAGCGGCTGGGCCCGTGAGCCATGGCTGCTGAGCCTGCGCATCTGGAGCCTGTGCTCTGCAACGGGAGAGGCCACAACAGTGAGAGGCCCACGTACCACAAAAAAAAAAAAAAGATTGGGCTATTATGCAGATAACGGGCAGCTTTAGGTTTAAAACAAGCTGGAAATGATCTTGTTTCCCTTAATTCTATCAGCATAGGCCCAGCTAGGCCAAGACTGATGGCTTTCACAGCTAATAGAACAGGTGTGATCATAAATACATGAAAATGATCTGGAGACAGAATAATCCATGTTCTCTGTTTAAGCTAGTCATGGGATTTCTGATAAGTGGGTGAAACATTCACAGTTCTTACAAGAAAATCATGGCAAATACATAGTACACAAAACCATCTTTGTTCTGGGATTTATTTATTTACTATAACACAGAATGTATTCAGGGCTTCCTGATACTAGAACATCTACCTTTATTAATGAGGAGCTACCGGTCTTCTGACCAAGTTGTCAGTGTCCAGAAGCACTATTTAAACAGTCCATCTTATAGCAAAAAGGCATGATACATGCACACACATACAAGTACCATCTTGGACACACTTGTATTCAAATTTCTGGTGCAAATGGAAATAATCAGGGAACGGGGAGGGTGTAAACTAATGAGAATAAAGATGGATGCTCTAGAAAATTCCTGAGACAATATCCCAGGGTGACCATGTCACACAAAAATCTTATCCACTTTATACATGGTCATTCCTGCCAACACTTCCCTGGATTAAGATTTTTTTATTTACATAAAAGAAAGGAGACATAGATTTGTCCTAACAAGATCCTCTAATCACTAGACTATTTTCACAATTATGAGTAATCACTAAATAACTTCCACTCAAGGAACAAAAAATAAAATAACAGGGCTTCCCTGGTGGCGCAGTGGTTGAGAGTCCACCTGCCGATGCAGGGGACACGGGTTCGTGCCCCGGTCCGGGAAGATCCCACATGCCGCGGAGCGGCTGGGCCCGTGAGCCATGGCCGCTGAGCCTGCATGTCCGGAGCCTGTGCTCAGCAACGGGAGAGGCCACAACAGTGAGAGGCCCGCGTACCGCAGAAAAAAAAAAAGGTAATCTATGTAAGACACTTAATGCAGTGCTTAGCACACGTGAACAATCAGTGAGTGGTGGCCTGAGACATGTAAGCGTCCTCCCCCATAAACAGAGATAACAGACTTTGTTCACGCCAAAAAAGACATCAATTTGCAACATCTGATTTAAAAATCCGAGTTATGCACTGTCCGCTCCTACTGACACGACTCCGGTTCTCTGGGGACCAGAGATGAGGGTGGATCACATCCATTAGACGTGGTCTGCATCCCTGCAAGGCCTGGAGAAGGTCAGACAGGCACTCCACTTCGAATAAAAGCACTCTACATAAAAGACCTAAGATTGATTGCCTTGTAAGTGATTGGTGGCGGCTTAACCATGATCGCCATCATCCTGGTTAGTAATAGGGAGCTTTGAGAGAGGTCACTCTCGCAGAGACACTGAAGAGGTTATTCCTGGAACCTCATGTAGAATATTTTTCCCAGAAACAACACAAGAACTAACAGCATCGTCTCTTGACCAAAACGATTAAGATTTCAGATAAGCCATATCATATCCAGCCTCCTGATTCTAAAGGATGCTGTTCCGGGGCTTCCCTGGTGGCGCAGTGGTTAAGAATACGCCTGCCAATGCAGGGGACACGGCTTTGAGCCTTGGTCCGGGAAGATCCCACATGCCGCGGGGTAACTAAGCCCATGCGCCACAACTCTAGAGCCCGCAAGCCACAACTACTGAGCTCTCACACCTCGAGCCCGTGCTCCCCAACAAGAGAAGCCACTGCAATGAGAAGCCCGCGCACCGCAACGAAGAGTAGCCCTCACTCGCCACAACTAGAGAAAGCCTGCGTGCAGCAACGAAGACACAACTCAGCCAAAAAAAGAAATTTTTTTCATAAATAAAGGATGTTCATCTTCCATGAGAAACAAAAAAATTTCAAACATACAGAAAACAGAGCTGTACAGAGAACACCCATATATTCATCCCCTAGATGACAGATTCGATCTTAAATGCAAAGTTTAGGGGCAGCCAGCTAAGAAAACATGCAGCATAAGCCTCCACCCGTTACAACCACATGCAAGGGAAATTCGTCTTGATTTCCTCACTGACTTGGAACAGGCTGCTGGGGAGGGCGCTGCCCACGGCCCACACTCCCGAGAGCACCCAAGACTCCACAGAGCTCCTGCTGCTGATCTCACAGGAGAAGACAGGATCCCCATCATGCTTCAAAAGGAAGCAGCTCGGTGGTTCAGTTCACTCGTGATGGTGAAAATGTGTCGGGAAGCCAAGATTCTAGGCTCGTGATGAGTTTCTGATCATTTGAAGTCTCCTCATCTATACAGAGAAGCTAATGTCATTTCCTTAGAAAATATTTTCAAAGGACTAAAAAAAGGTCAATATGAAAGCAGTTAAAAGCTATAAGGCACCATGAGATGTATAAGCTTTATTTCATATCTTTGTTTCAAGGAATGCTAGTGTTCTAAATACTGCTCCCCACCCCACATCATCTTTCAAGAATTAGTGATAGTGATGAAACCTGCCCTGTGACCGCAATGACACAGTCAGCCTGTGAGCTTTCCATCTGTGGTAGGCACCCCCAACAGCAGATGCCCATCACCCGAGGAATGGCAGCCCATCCAAGGAACCTCTGCCCACGTTCCTTCCCCATGGCTTTGCTCCTCTGTATCCACGGGAGACAGAATATTGTACAACACTTTCAGAAAGCCTGTTTTACTTAGACACTTTCCATAAAGGGCAGATTTCATCCAGAATCCTATTTGTGTCAAATTCAACATGTCATGAAGGAAACAGCAAAATCAAGGCTACGTTCTTCCCCGTGTCCCAGGCCAGATCTTCCGAATAACAGGAAAGAAATTCTAAAATACCAACAGCCATTAGAAAATCCTTTACTGGTATGGTAGCTAAATAATAATTCGCCACCATCTAAAACAGGGAGGCAGAATTCTACTTCCTTTTCGTATTAATTTATGTACAAGTAACAGAAATTCTCGAAGTCTGAACTCTGATAGCAACAGCAAAATAACCCCAAGCGCTATTTCTCATTTGGCCCAGGTCAATGTTGTGCTTGGTGGGGGAAGCCTAGCCCCACCATTTGCAATAAGACTATATTCACTTGAGCTAAAAGCAAAATGAAACAACAAAACCCACCCAAACACCAAGTCTCAGGTTGACAGAATTTCCCTACAGGACAGGCACTGCAACAGTAACTTGTAAGCATGTGGTACATTCTAATGTACCTTAGTAACATTAGTAACAAAGTTTCCACCCTGGCAAGTTGATACACTATTTCCTTGGGTTTAAGTAGGTGGTTGGTTTTTGTTTTTTTTTTTTAAGATATTTTTTGATGTGGACCATTTTTAAAGTCTTTATTGAACTTGTTACAACATTGTTTCTGTTTATGTTTTGGTTTTTGGCCGGGAGGCATGTGGGATCTTAGCTCCCTGACCAGGGATTGAACCCGCACCCCCTGCACTGGAAGGCTAAGTCTTAACCACTGGACCGCCAGGGAAGTCCCTAAATAGGTGTATTTTAATGACTTAAGTTTAATGGAATTGCACCCTTGCTTAAAGAGCTCCTTAAAGACTACTTTACATTACTAAATCTCAACAGCCTTCAAGCATCCATCACGTTCATCAAAACAAGAAAAAAACAAAAGATGTTTCAAAGCCCAATGATGCTCACTTAAGCTATCCTGAAGTACAGCTCCACCTTAGTACTTGGTGTTACTCTTCAGTTGTTTTTACACGTAACTGAAGCCATAACTTCTGTGATACCATTAAATTCACAGCGGGGGCAGGGGGGGCTTCAAACTATCTCTGGTTTTTATTTTAAAAGAAGCAGCTTATGAAAGTCGATAAGAAAAAGATCCCACTCACTCACAAACCCACACGGCCCTCAACTGACATAACTGCCAGGGTGATCGTAAATGATAAAAGCCCAGGATCTGTTACAGGTGTTGGGCGGGGGGCACAGAGCCCCGGGTCCACTGCCACGGTGAGCCCTGGCTCTGACCTGGCCTCTCAGAGCTGCCCAGCCTCACGCAATCCCACCTATGTGGCCTGTTGGGTAGCATCTACGTGCACTTGTCTCAGCACAGGACACGGGGGCATGACGAGAGGGGAGCCAGCTCAGTCCCTCTCCACACACACTGAGGGCAGGGGGACACACACCTCCAGGAGGACACTTCCCACAGTCACAGCGGTGGAGCTCTGTGTTTCATCCTGGGGGCACTGTGGTGAGGGGACTGCAGGAGATGGTCAGGCACTTCCTCCACGAAGCTCTGGAACAACTCTGATTGGAGGTCCACACATGGTCCTGAGATTCGATGATTACAGCCTAAAAGGACGTCCTTCTGGACACACCTGGACTTGAATCTGACCTAGGACACCTTTCCCCAACTATTCTCTTGAAAAGTAAAGGGGCTGAAAAAGGGATTCCAGGAATATTGACACAAAGAGTCCACCAGAAAGGAAGTTTTATCTTTAAAAAAAAAAAAAAAAGAGGCATTGCAGCTCTGAAGCTATCCTAGCACAGGGTAAGTGCCCAGATAGCATCTATTAAGAGGTGCACCCTCCAAGCACAGGAAAGTGAAAGTGCTTTCCCGCACCCGGGCCTATGCCGCCTCTCCACTGCTTTTCTCCGAAGGCCACTGTAACTCAAATCACCTGGATAAACTGGGGAGGCGGCGGGAGGGCAGGGAACTCTGTCCCAGTGACAGCACCTCAGAGGGAAACTGCAGGGCCGGATATTTATGGAGCAGATACTGTGACTCTGCCTCGCTGACCCCCACCACCATCCCAAAGGCAGAGTTCTTAACCCTATCTGACAGCTGAGGACACCAAAACTGGGAGAGCCTGGTGGCTTATCCGGGGTGATGCCACGACTGCAGAGCCCCGGACAGGCCCTCCCAACGTAGGAAAATCCATAGAAAGACTTCTCAGTGGACACTCACATGAGAATCTCAAGATCTTCACACAAATCTCCAAACAGGATTTAGAAAAAGACCCAAAGAGGTTCAAGAAGCACAGAAGAAGGTCACGCACAAGTTAAACACGGATTTTTGTGCTTTCAGTGCCCACTGCACCAAATCCAGCCCCTCAGACCGATGGCTCCAGAGTGAACCTGTCCTTCCTAAAGCAACTGGCCAACTCCAGATTTCACCCCTTCCTGTCCCCTGACAGCATCAGGCTCTGTGACTGCTCTTATCCTTCTGTGAAGGTTTATAAGCTATATTTTGTCAGGTATTGTGACACTGACATAACTGGATGTGCTCTATTTGCAATAAAGCATGTAATCTCCATTTATCTACTTTATTCATAAAGACCCAGAATCTCCTGATAAGGTTAATTAGTAACAACACAGTTTACATTTCTGTTTTCATTTCAGGTAAACTGGCCAGGAAGCGCTTCCTTAGAGAGCTGGTCAGCTAGACCCACGCCACCTGCATCTTCACAGGGACATGACTCTGGGCTTGGCCAGGAAGGGGACAGGGCTCGATGTGGAGGTCTGTGTTCTTCCCGAGAGTGAAGCGGTCCGGACATGTGGCTCTGCCGACTCGAGGGAGTGGCAGGAACAAAGCCACAACGGCGGATTAAGACCTGCCGCGTGGAAACTGAGATGTGTGGGCCTCTCCCCACTAAAGCTTAACATGTTTTATAAACTCCTGACACATGGCAAGCTGCACTGGTAAGACACATGGTCAGAACACGAGAGACTCACTTTTCTGGTTTTAATTAGACACTCAGGACCAAGTGTCCAGCAGGGAACTGCCTTCCTCCTTGGCCAGAGGCTCAGACCTGAGGCTGGTGGGTGTGAAGCCGCCCACAACAAAGAGGGGACATATTTACATATGAGTTTTTTAACTTCATAATTTTAAAATGTTAGAGTATTCCTCTAATTAAAAAAATAGAATATGTGACTTGACTAACCAGATAATTCAGTAAAAAAAAAAATTAATTGTGCATAATTGCGGACAAATATCTAAGGAATTGCTCTCGCTGGTGCCGACAGAACTAGTTTGGATCTGACCCGCAGTCTTCAATCTTTTCATGAGGACACAGAAAGTTTCCAACTTAATAAGCAAAAAAAAAAAATATTTAAAACCGGCAGCCCAGAAGAAAAAGATCTATTTAACCCACTATCAATCACAGAATCTCTCAGTCCTCACTATCTTCGGTCGTTTTTTCCCGGATTTTTTGAACCTACTGCACGAAGCATTTGGTAAAGAACCACCTCAATTTGTGATTCTCAGCACAGAGAGCACATTTCATTCTCCACAATATTCAACAGCAACAGAATTAAAGAGCAACCTCCCCAGTCCCCCACCCCACAAAAGAAGGCTGCTTGTCATGTTGACTTTTACAGCTCAATATCTTAGCCTTTCCCACTTTATTTGTCTTAAGGGCTTATGAACATTAACACCCTGCTGGGTCCTGAAGAAAGTGCCATATACGTACAAACCTGACGCCTATGTTCTTCCCCCACCAGCTGGGGTTCTCAATTAGATCCTCCCCTTTGAGGGCGCTATTTATTATCAAGAACAAACGGAGGCAACTGCTTCTTTTGAGACATGACAAGGTTTTGACCCTCTCAGCAGAACACAGCACTGGCAATGACAGTAGGTAACTTTCGTAGGGCACACGAAAAGCTCATGAAAGAAGGAAAATGAACACGGGCAACCTTGAAAGTAGAGGCATACAGACGGAGAGACCGGAGAACAGGAACAGTAAACAGTGGCCAGAGCCCATCGCATCCCCTGAGGTGCCTTCCGTGTACCAGGATAAACAATGATGTGCGAAACCAAGCCAATAACTGCAGGTGAGAATCTGCTTTTAGTCAGGTACCTGAGTAATTATGAGAATCTTAATATGACTAGGATTTGAACTGGTGAGTCAGTCTATATACATGACATCAAAATGAAGATTATCCAATACATTCTCTTTGCAATTCAGAAGAACGCTACAACTCATCCCATAAATCACTGCTTTAAAAGAAAAAAATCAGCTCTAAAAAAAGAGACAACCCATGTGAAAAAGGCTGGGAGGAGGAAGGCAAAAAGTGACTCATATCATCCAACAGCTTGTAGCCTCCAAACCATAACAAGAATATAAAGCCAGTGGGCCCAGAATGAAACAAAATAGAGTCGTTGTTACAGCTGTGACCTCACAGCATTCAGCTCTGAGCATGACTACAGCACCACAAAGATCTTTTGAGCATTGGGAGCAACCTTACACATCAGTGCCTTTAATGTGTGCCTTTAATTTCCTGGCTAAATTTGACATCTATATTTATTCATCAAGAAAAGAACATTCAAATTTAACTATTTTCATAACTCTGAATAACTCTTAAAATTCAAGTCCACACATTTCACATCCCACACATATCAATGCTGCCATTTTGTACATATTTTTAATTCAGATAACAATCTTTTAGATTTATCAAGCCAAGTAGTCTATTTCATTCACCACAATACGTACAGCTACTGGGGGCAGCTTTGAGACGATGTGACAGAGCGAACAGGTTTTCTTAACAATGGTGAGGTCTGATCCCCGGGGGAGTGGCTCAGCTATTCCCTGAATCTACTGACCCCTTCCCTCCTCCCCTCCCGATGACAACAAATTATCAACAAGACTCTAGAAGAAAGTATTTTTTCACACATTTGCTTTCCAGAGTCCACTATTTCCTTTCAATGAGAACATTTGGGTTGCATGAGAGACAGCAGGTCTCCTCTCCCGGACCCTGGAAGGTGGTCCCAGGCTTCAGTTTGGGCGGCCACCTCTGCAGCCACAGGGACCTCCAAGAAAAGCACAGGGGCTGATGGAGACAGAACTGACGTTCTAGAGCTAAGCGTATCTGCTATATTGTGCTGGAAGCCCTGAAAATGCCACACACACCCAAATCTACAAACCTTCCAACCAAGATTTTACTCTGGTGACAGGATTATGCCAGCTGCATGTGAATTGCTCACCTGCAATTTAAAAAATCACTGGTTCCTTGATCAACACAAAGAACGACAGCATGCACCTCCTTCCTTGAGTAGTTTCACACTTACTAGAAAATGTTAAGTTGGACTCGAGTACAGAACATAACTAATAGTTGCAGTAATTCTGTACCTTACAAACTGAGTAACTCCCATAAGCAAGAGTTAGGAAGTTAGTAAACACACTCACAATTCAAAAGCCACAAAGTAGAAAGCTAACGGGCTTCTCTTCTGCAAACACCAAACAGTTTTCACAGGCTACATACATCACGAGGCAATTTCCCAAAGTCCTACCAAAATAAGAATTCAACCACTCCTGAAACAGTGGGATGATATCGTCTACAGGTGCAAGTCCAGGGTGTGTACAGCCCAGGACACAAGCCGTCAGTTAACACAGAAACTTATTGCTGAAGTTCAATCAACAACTGATTTTTTTTAAAATAAGACATGAGTCTGTCTTTATTGAGAAATTTTGTTTCCTCTCTGCTTTGCCAGTGTTTCCATTTAAAGTTTTTCCTTAAGCCAAATAATGTCTATTTACATATTAATGAAACTACTTGGGGGCCCTCTGAAAGCCAAATAGAAAAATGCATGATTCCAAAAGGCAAGAATGAAGGGAAGGGAAGGGAAGAAAAAAATGATTCAGGGAAAAGTGTGTGAAGAAAAGAGCCACCGCTACCCCACCTGGCACCCAGCAACCAGCCAGCTCACTGGCTTCCTCTCCATTTCACGTTGAGTCCCAAGAATTCACCAGACCGACAACCCCTGGCTCCACACCAAAGACTTTACCCGGACCCGTGGATTGGAGGCCATTACTGCCCACAGGAGGGGCAGCCACCACATCTCCCCACAGAAATCTCCTGTTCTTTGCTGGCACCAGATCTGCAGGGAGAGCAGCCCAGTTTTCCCCCAAGAGGGAAGCATTGGGTAGCAACAGACAGTGGAAAGAAAAGAGGAGGCAACCAGCAGGGCAGGAAAGTGAAAATCTGACTTCTGCAGCCAAGAAGTCAATCTGCAACCCTCTACCAAACAGTGACCCATAAAATAAAATAACCTAAGTGTGTGTAGCAGCACGAGCAGACAGTGCAAACCAAAACTGGACCGGCATCTACTAATCTAGATAAGATATACAACCATTAACAGCTGGCAGGCCATATAGGAACTTTGAAAGAGGAGTCTACTCTTTTTTCAACCTACATTATGTGCTTAAAATGGAATTGTTTTCCCATGCTCCTTTGTAGGAAGTGAGCACTGGAACGTCCACACGTTTCCACAGTATGTTCTGATATTTTAATAAAACGATGAAGACTAATTTAAAGAATTCTCTCCACATGAATCCTGATTGAGATAAAATATGAAAGCAATATGCTTAAATAACTGGGCATTAAAAGCTGTTTTAACTTTTCACTTTGAAAGTGGCTATGTTGGGGGATTTTAAGTTCTAAAATGTAAAGAGGCACAGATTTCTGATCCCTCCATTCTTTGGTTGCTATTAAGCAATACTGGAAAACAAGTTGATTCATCTAATTTAAGACAGTAAAACGACTCTACGTAGTCACAAGACACAAAATTCCAAATGACCTTAAAGAGAGACCCAATCGACTCAGCATGGACAAAGCAAGTCAAAGATGACACAGCTAAAGCGGGGAGATGTGGGCTGAGGCTGGGTGGCCAAAGCAACAACCCTCTGACTCTTACTCTTGGGTGAGGCAGCCAGGCCTAGCAGAGTTTAGAGAGAGAGAAAAACAATAATGTGATTCCCATATGCAAACACACACCCCTTTCTCTGCCCAGACACTCAATAAGAAACTCATTAAACCCTTTTTAAAAATCTGTAGGGACACAAGAAATTCACAGAGAACTAGGCTAAGCACACCTTGGTCTAAAGTGGTTTGCCATCCCCTGGACAACAGGGACACATTCTAGGAGTGACTGATGGTGACAGGTGAGTGCAATCTAGCAGGTGAGTGTCCACGTCCACAAGCAGGCACTCCCACCAGGGACCACGCACTGTCCCAGATGTGCAGAAGCAAATGTGAGCCCATCCCAGACCGATGGGGGAGGTGGAGGGCTCCTGGTGAGTTCAGACAGCTTCCCGCTTTGCCAACACAGGTAGGGTACTGACACTTAACACCAGTATAATACAGACATAGCAGAAGTGCTTGTCTGGAGAGAATGCATGAATGATACGGTGTTGTAAATAACACAACTGTGGTGCACAGCTACGGGGGCCTGTAAAGTGAGGGAGAAAAACCCATGTGAACATTGACAAAATCAAAGAACTTGGGCAAATATTTTCCAATGGGCACTTCATCCCTCCAAGCAATCTGTCCACACTGCACACCTTATCCACCAGTGTAAACCTAAGTACTGTTCGCCCAGCTGGGCACTGCACTGAGGTACCAGCAACACCCTCATCATCTACAACCCTTCAGAACAGTGTCTGTTGAGCACAGAGTCCAGGAAACGGTCTCCTCCTATGGGACAGTTGAGCATTACAGAACCCTGCAGAACCCCAAATGTGAAACAGAAACATCTCCAGTCTGTGACATCTGAAAAGACACTTCACCCCAGGCCCCCACCTGTACCCCCTTCTTCGCCCTGAAAGTGTTAAAAAGGAAACCATACGGTCAACACCAGCTTCTCCCTGCTGATGAAAACTGGCACGAATGAATTTACTTTCTGGCTGCCAGCCCCACAAAACCGTTACACACACACACACATACAAGTTCACCACTAAACTGCTCCAAATATAAATTCGAGACAAGCCGGCCTATCCCCACCCCACAGTGTATTAGTGGCCTTCCCAGGGTGAGCTGGGTGAATTCTAAATCTATATTAAACATTCAACATTTCGGAACTTCAGTGGGTTGTTTTTTTTTAAGACAGCAAAATCCGATCTGAAACTTATGACAGCTGAGCACATGATCCCACCATTAAGAGCAAATAAGAAACCGTATATAACACTCCATGAAATCACTGTGGCAAATCTGTCACAAATTCTAAGTATGGGACGATGGGAACGCGCCACAGACCCTGGCCTGAGGGAGGAGGCTTTCCAATTTCACCCAACCTTCGCATCCCAGCGGACGGGAACAATAGTAGTACTATCCCGGTCCAGCCAGGATGCCTCGGACACCGGCGGTCAAACCTCAAGTCCAAAGACAAGTTTCGCATTAGAACGAGGCCCGCGGAGCCTCAGGCCGCGCAACGCGGAACCGCCCCCGGCCCGGCCGCGGTGGGCAGCGCTCGGACGCGCACCAAGGACACGGCCCCGTCCGCCAGGCCGCGCGCGAGGCCGCCCCGGCCCCGCGGCCCGTCCTGCGTCCCGGCTGCGCCCCGGGCCCCGCGGCCCCGTCCTGCGCCCCGGCTGCGCCCCGAGCCCCGCGGCCCCGTCCTGCGCCCCGGCTGCGCCCCCAGCCCCGCGGCCCCGTCCGGCTCCCCAGGGCCCCGGCGCCGGGGCCGCGGCCGACGACGCGGAGCCGCAGGGCGGGGGCCGCGCTCGCACCGCGCCGAGACCCCCGCCCGCCCGCCCGCGCCCCGGCCCCCGTGACAGCGCGGCCGGCTGAGCGCGGGGCCTGTTACCTTCCGACAGCTCCAGCTCCAGCTCGGCCAGCCGGGCCCGCACCTCCAGGGGCAGCGCCATGCCTTCCAGGCTGCGGTCCGCCATGCTCGCGACGCCCCCGCCCCAGCCGGCCTCCCTTTGTTCCAGGCCGCGGTCTCGCCGCTCCTCGCGCCCCGCGGACCCGCACCGAGCGGCGGCAGGCCGGGCGGCGGCGCAGCGCGCTCCTCCCCGGTGCCTCCTCCGCGCGGCCCCGGCACGAAGGCCTCGCGCCCGCGCCCGCGCCCCCGTCCCGCCCGGAGCGCGCCCACCGCCGCTCCACCGGGCGGCTCCGCGGCGCGCGCGTGACGGCGAAGAGCGCGCACGGGGCGGGGGCGGCGGGGGCACGCGCTCCGGGGCTGGGCCGGGCGGGGACGCGCACCGGGGACGGAGGGCGGGCCGGCGCAGCGCGCGCTCCCGGGGGCGCGGGGCTCGCACACCGGCACAGCGGGGCCTCCCCCACCCCGGCACGGCCCTCGCCTACCCAGGCCTAAGGCAGAAAAATACCTGCTGGAGCCCCCGGCCTCGGCGTTCCGGGTCTTTGCGGGCTGAATTTTTTTTTTTTTTTTAATAAATACGTTGTGTGTTGGGGGCGGGAGGTGTAAAAGACAGCGTGGGCTGTGGAAAGAGGAGTAGGCTGGAAGTTCCTAATTCGCGTTGATTTAGGACCTGCCAGCCTGGCCCGGAGGCTACAATCAGTGCCTCTCCCTCGGCTCCGTCTCCCCACCATGAAGGCGGCTAGAGAAGAGATGGGTCACCGAATCTCCACGTTCCCGGTCAGCCCGAGCACGCTCGCCCTGATACCCCGGCCCGTCCTCAGCCCGGGGCTCCGTGTCCTCAGCAGGTCTTCCCGCGCCCTCGCCCGAGGGCCCTACGGCTCGTCCTCCGCGCTTCTCTCTTCCGCCCCCACCGCACCGGTGTCATCTCTGGGGGCATCACCAAACCTGGCCTCCAGTCCTGACCGTTTGGGGAGGCTAGCTCACCCCTCCGACTGTCCAACTGAATAACGTCACCCAGATGCCCCCAAACCCCGAACTGCACAAACCAGCCCCTCCTCCTGGCTTCTAATAACTTCCACCATTTTCTTAATGATCCAGGCTGGGGAGAGTCCCGGGAGTGTTTGTCTGTCTTCCTCAGTCTTCACACACCCTCTGCTTCCCTGTCCCCTCAAGGCTCTCGCGTGTCATTTTCATTCCGGACCCACTCCTCCCAGTTCAGCCCCTATCGCAGACTTCCTGGTGGCCCCACCACCACCATCTGCTTGACCCTGTGGCAGGAGGGGCCGAAGGTGGCTCCGGAAACACAGTGGCATTTATTCCCCTTTCAAAAATAGGCAATTTAATACTTCCTGCATTGTCTACTGAATACAAGTCCACCCTCTTAATGGGAGACTCCAGACCCTCCACCACTTGGCCCCTATCTGCAGTCACACCATGCGCCCCCCACAAGCTGGTTCCTGAAGACCTAGTGGCCTTCACCCTGAGTGCCCCCCTTCTCCGCCCACACGCTCCCACAGCGTCCCTAACATCAACTCCAGAAAAATCTCTCCTCCCCCTTACTGTGCTCCCACTATCTTATCTACTTGTTTCTGCCCTTATATCCTTGGCCTTTATCTTTCTCATTAGTCTGAGTGACAGCTCTGGGGACAACGACCAAGCCTTCTTCCTCAGTGACCACTAGAGAGCTGTGGGCATTTCTTACATAGGTCTCACTGATCTAATACAGATCAATGATGAGCTTAAAATGGGCGAACCCCAAACACCTCTGCTTTATGGTCTTGGACGTAAAGCCAGTGGACGTGGGGGGCCACACAGGTATGCTCCACCACAGTCTCTCCCCCTTTCAGGATAAACAGACCACTGAGGCAGAGAGCCCTCAAGAGGCTTTGGGGCTACAGGTGAAGGCCTTAGAGAAATAAAATGCAGCAGAACCAGGATTCAAACCCCAGTCTCCAGAGCAAATCTCTGCGCTCATTTCTTCACAGCAAAGTGGGCCTGTGCATTCCACACATCGAGTGTGTCAAGTCAGTCTAGGTCCAGATGGTATCAGAATAAAATTATGTATTCTGCTTTAATTCGTGGGTGGGTCTTGATCATCCATGTCTGATGCTGTAACTGAGGTTAGTTCCAAAGAAAACCACTATGTTACACTAAACACATCAAATGTCAACTTGGATTCCAAGCAGATGCGTCTTCATTGGGGCAGGTCTCTGTATGACTACTAAGTACACTTGGGAGAGTGTTCGTGGCATTTCCAATGTCCTGAGACACATCTTTATCTGGAAGTCCTTCCACGTCTTCAAAACACGTTATGTCTGAAATCAAACTCCACTTGCCTCCCACCCTTACTGTGTTCTTACTCGAGAGCAGCCCCCATTTCTCCTGGTTTCCGTGCTTTGAGTCATGCCCGTTGTCAAGCTTCAGTAACATCCACCCCACAGGCCCACTGCCACTGCCTAATTCAGGCACTCAGAGTCCCTACCCTGTTTTTCCCCTTCTGATCTTCCTACTGTGGCTGCCATGGGTTACAGTCCCCTTGCTCTACCATCTACAATGTTCTCTGCCTACAAACCAAAGAACTCCTTGATCTGACACTGAAGGCTTCACAGACACAAAGTTTCCTTCCCTACTTTCTATCCTGCGCTCCCTGCATGCACCTGTGGTCACCTGAGGAGTTCTCACTTGCCTGTGGGGCATCTCCCCTTCTTGTATCTCTTTTGCTGACGTGTGCCTCTCCTCTTCCTATTCCCCCACCCAAGTCATGGCCACACGTCGGATTTCACCCATCCAAGTCCAGGGTCAAATGCCACCTCTTCCATGAAGCCTTCCTTCCTAATCTCCCACCTGGAACTACACACCTCTCTTCCCACCTGGTCTTCCTGGTGCTTGTATTTAACATGTGCATCTTACTGGGCAGCTAGTCCACCTGTGATTCCCCCGCTGTGTTGAATGACGTATAAACAGCACACTGTTTCTCAAAGTACAATCCAGCCTTGGAAAAGGGGAAAGACTATTTCCCTTCATCTCCTTCTGCTCCAGTCCTGGCCAGTCTCAATGAAAGTGGCGCTTAGTGAAAACCCAGTTATGCTTTGTGTGTTTCCATGTATAAAAACCTGGTTCAAGTGGATGTCAAGGTGGGCATAACAATACCCAACAGAGGTTTATTAGAATGAATTGAATACCTGCTAAGGGCTATTTGCTTCCAAAGCTCTCCGAAAGCCCTGAAATTCCATCCTCAGAGCTACACCTGTGAACTATGGTCACTTATCTTCAGAAAGCCACTGTGACATCTCATGACTGCTACTTGGGAAGAGCTAGGCATCATTAGCACTTATCAACACACTAGCATGGTTTAATTTGCGAAATAAGCCAGCTTTTACATAACAAATCCCAGAGGGTCTGAGACATGTACAAAACCTGTAGGTGTCTAGGAGAGAAAAGCTGGAGAGGTAGCCAGCCCGAGGCCTCAGGACTGGAGGGATGCTGACACGGGACACGTGAGCTACCTCTGCTCCTCCACGGTTTTGAGTTCCACAGAGGGGCAGGGACAGAACAGTAATTGAGTAATTAACCCCGTGACAGCCAGCACTGGGGGGCCTCTGTCGCTGTCTTGACTGTCTGCTGTGGGGGATTTGTTACCCCTCTGCCAACCTGCAGTACCTCACCTCTATTTTGTTCTGTCTCACCGAATTCCAAGCGAATTCTGAATGAAAACTTCATTACTCACATGTATTGGGGCTCTAGACTTGAGAAAACCTGGTTGGGGTGGAAGAGGGTAGTAAAGGGGTGCTGATTAATCAGGTAACTCGCCGGTGATGCCCCGAAGCCTTGTTGCTGATGAGAGTTGATCCTCTCACTCCTAGTCAGATTCCTGCAGAATTTGTTCATGCCGTGCTCTCTCCTACGGATCCCAGTTCCGAGAAATTTTTACCTTTTCCGAAGTGAGCAGGAAGAGCTGGTTGTCAAATACTCTGTTCGGATTCTCCGAGCACATCATAAATCCAGGGAGTGGGGGCTCACGCCCCTGTTACAACAGAACCTTCTTAAACTGGAATTTCCCTACAGAACTATGCCTGGCCATTCACGTTTTAGTTCTGTTTCATTTCGGTCTTACCATATTATCAGGAATTCAGCTTGGGTAGAGTGTTAGGTTTAAAGAAAGAGCAAAAGTGAGCAATGTGACACAGAAAGTTTGGGTTTAATGAATTAGTACTTAGAAAGCAGCGTGAACCCTTGAATGAAACTACTCTATGCATGAAAGAGATCGTTAACATTTTTGTGACATTTTTTCACATCACTATAGAATTAACTAAACAATGTGTATGTGACTGAATTCACTGAACCACACATGTGTTTGCATTTCTGTTATGGCTACTGTCTTCCTCTAGAAGTAAGAGCTATCCAACCTATTCACCTAAGAACAAGTGTACCCACAAAAGAGGAGTAAGAAGTAATCCCACAGAGGGCGTCCCTAGTGGTGCAGTGCTTAAGAATCTGCCTGCCAATGCAGGGGACATGGGTTCGAGACCTGGTCCGGGAAGATCCCACATGCCGAGGAGCAACTAAGCCCATGCACCACAACCACTGAGCCCGCACTCTAGAGCCCGTGAGCCACAACTACTGAAGCCTACGCTCCTAGAGCCCGTGCTCTGCAACAAGAGAAGCCACCACAGTGAGAAGCCTGCACACCGCAACAAAGAGTAGCCCCTACTCGCCGCAACTAGAGGAAGCCCACATGCAGCAACAAAGACCCAATGCAGCCAAAAATAAAACAAATAAATTTATATATATAAAAAGACAGAATCCCACGGCAAAATTAGTCTAATTTTCCAGACCATAACTGGAAGTGCTGAGAATTCAACTGTGAGTCAAAGGTGTCTTGATGGAAAAACAAGTGTGTGAAATTTATCTTGGACAAATAGTCTGAGTGTCTCCTTGTATATGTAATTACAAATCAATACACAATTATCAATAATGTAATTACTTCTGATCATTTTAGTGAATTCTAATCACTCATGCTAATGGTGTTGTGAATAGCACAAAACAACCAATTAGCCAAAAATTACTCCTGTTTGGTCTTAGATTGCATCATATTTTTACAGTATATTTCCTTTGCCAAGTATGATTGACTACACTCTGGCTTAATTAAGGTAATGTTAAAATTAATTGTCATTCCCAGAACTCATATCAATTAATGGCTGAGACAAGTGACACATAGGTTTTTAAAAAACATTTTACCAAATATTCTAAGATATAAGACTTTATTGGATGTTAAAACATACGCTTCTGAAGTAGAAAAGAAGGGAGTGGTTGAGGACTAAAATTTTGCCATCAAAAGTCCACAAAGTGGAATAGCATCATAAAAGAAAGTTATAAAATTGACCTCATCCCTTCAAAATGGAAACATATATCAATACATAGAGAGAGAGAGTCAGGCACATTCCTGAAGGGCATCTGTTCTGCCAAGAAAAACTCCACCACAAGGTTCATAGTGGAGCCTAAAAAATTTAATTGTGTAAAACACAGAATCTTGTTGTGAAGTTAATTAAAAGCAGTGCTTTGCAGTCAGTCTGTGTGAGCTCACGCACACACTCAATGAAAGTAAATAAAAATAAAGATTGAGCCGTTGACACTGCCCACCACTGACCACAAGCTGGGCTGAGAAGGTCCCAACCACTCCAGGGCCTCGGCATGCCAGCCAGCACCCTCCCCCGAATCAGAAGATAAACCTCGTGCTTTGACTGTGGGACAGGGCAGAACAGGAGAGGATGGACCAGCACAGCACAGCCAGATCCCAGTTACCGGGAGGTTTTACCTTAGTCGGGACTGGGGCTTCAGCTCCTTGCAATGCTCACAGTTGTGTAAATGGACCGGGTGATGCAGGGTGGGTTCCTAAGAAGCAGAGCCTGAGACGAGAGTTCAGGGCACATGCTTTATTGAGGGCATCCTCTTAAAAATGGAGCCTTTTGGAAGTGAGCACATCGGGGCAGGAGGGAAAGAGCAGGCCTCAGTGGCCCGGTCCACAGATGGATGGGGCAGGAGCACCACAGAACTGGTGGCCAGCCTTTGTACAGCTGTGTCACTCAGTCGCTGGTCCCCACTGGGGACCCACCAACAGTTTCTCCCATCAGGAAAGTGAGTAGCTGTGATCCATTAGCACAAACACTTACAGCCCCGAAGGGCTGGCGCACCCAGCCTGTAAAGGGCTCCAGGTCGGCACCGTGTCCCCTCCTGCACATCTGTGGGGCAGACGTTTGGGTTACCACTGATTCAGCCATAGTGGCTACATCCACCCTGAAGCTGGTCTGGGAGGACAGATGATAGAAAGTCAAGAACCTGGAGAATCTCAGGGGGAAAATTGGACTTGGGCGATTGGGTTTATTCTGTATGTTAATATTCTTTGGGTTTTTTTTTTTTTTTAATAAGACAAAGAATCATTCAAAATGACTGTATTTGCTTTGCATGGGGTCATGAAGGATTTCAGAAGATGCCCGTCATTCATGGAAAGTTTTACAAAGCGACGGGCATGAAACCCCTGCCGGGCACCATGTACAATGCTGCTCGTACTTCCAGGAACTTACTGTCCGGCCGGCTCGGGGCCAAGTGAGACACAGGTGTGAACGGAGCAGGCGGGAGCTGTCTCCACAGGCCGTCCTGGTCTGGAGCACCTGACAGAGTTTACGAAGTATCCCATATCTTCCAAAGATCTGATTCCCAAGCACCTTGCCCAGCTGTACCTCGAGTTCCCTCAGCCTTCAAAGCACAGGCAGGCCTCTCACCAGCAGCTGCACGTCCAGCTGCCCCAATTCCCTCCCCAGATGTTGTGCAGCTGGCATTTCCCCACCTCGTTGACCTCGGGCGTCGGCGTGGGAAGACCCCAGGTGGAGGGGAACGGGACCCTGGGGTGTCACGCACTCTGGACAGGTTCCTGAGATCTGTCTCCTTTGAGTCTCTCTCGGCCCGCCACCCTGGCCCCAGCTGGGAGCCCCTCAGAGACCCCAGTTCCCAACGCGTGAACAGGGAAAGCCTCACTGCTCAGCCCTCACACAATAGCAGCATGGAGGCCTCAGCCCTCTTGAGAATCTAAGTTCTAGACCAAATGTTTGCCCCCAGCCACCTCCAAACACCCAGGCTGGCAGGGGCAGGGACAGGGGCTGGAGTGGCTCTCTCACCCACCTGACTTCCCAAACCTGTGGTCCCTCGTAGCATCCTCTCTATGCAAGCAGGCATCCTCCCCAAGGGCTCCACAAATTCTCGCAGTGGTTTCAGACCTTGGGAAGAAGAGGATGTGGGTGCAAGTCACAGTAGAACAAAGAAGAATTTAATGAGTGCCACATGGGCAGTGTGTTTCTGAAGAAGGTAAAGAATGAGGAAGTTAATTTAGAAAAATTCACTAAATCTTCAGGTGAGGCTTTGATCTCTAACTGTGGAAGCTGTGTCTAACAAGAGCTGCTCTGCTCTCGTTCAGATGCAACGCGGTCTTTTCTCTCTGACCCCGATTCCCCACAAAACTAGAGGAAAATCCTCTTAAGCACAAGAAAGATTGAAGATGGAAAGAGAAAGATAATGAGCAGAGGAAGAGTACGAGAAAGAGACGGAGGCTGCAAGCAAGGGAGGAGGAAGGTACACACACAGACAAGTTAATGTTTCAAGGAACATACATTCAAGGAAGAAGAACTGTGTTAAAACAGGAAAGAGGACTCATGGAACAAAACACAAATACAGGCAAATGAAAACTAGTAATTTTTAAGATATAATAAACCAGATACAAATTTTAAAAATAGGGAAGCAAAATGGTACTTTGAAATGTTGTTGTGGAAATTAGACCTTGGATTCCTAGGGCTGCTGTAACAACATGGCACAAACTGGGAGGCTTTAAGCCAGAGAAACATGCTGTCTCAATATTTGGAGGCTGTAAGTCTGAAATCAGGGTGTCGGCTGGGGACGCACCCGTCCTTGCCTCTTCCTGGTGCCTGGCGGTTCTTGGCTTGTCCTGCATCACTGCAGGCTCTGATTCCGTTGTCACACTGGCCTCTGTACATCATCTTCCGTCTGTGTCTGTCTCCAAATTTCCCACTTAATAAGGACACCAGTCACTAGATCAGGGCCACCCTCGTGACCTTACCTTCACTTGGTTGACTCTGCAAAGAACTTATTTCCAAATGAAGCCACGTTCTGAGGAACTGGGGGCCAGGACGTCAACATACCTTCTTTTGAGGGACACAACTCAACTGAACATAATAGCTGTTGATATGGGAATAAAAACAATCTAGATAAAAACTTACCAAGAAATCGAACACCAAGAAATTACAAAGGACTAAGTACTAAAGAGAAAATTATGAAATGAACAGATCAGAATCATGAACTGGGATTGAAGCAGCAGAAGAAATCATTAGTCGCACGGATATATATACAACTTCAAATATTTTTTGGATAACAAAAAATACTAAACTAAAACAAAAGCAATAAAAGATGATTATGAAAGAGATTAGCTTTATGTCTCGCACAAGAGAAATGGGTAGCACTCAGTAATTGACTCAGTTGACTGATAAGCTACTTTTCTTTGTCACCTAAAATAGTTTCATTTTAATATCAGCATGTTTCAATTCACGTTAGTAGATGAACACCTGTTCTGATAGGGCCTCTGATTCTATAATCTTTTAGGAGACCAAATATTCACTTTTATTATAATAACACTGTTGCTGGTGAATGTGTCTTACACCTGCCGGCAAACGGGCTCCCCAGTACTGGGCCCTGGAAATGTCCTCCTATAGCCGCCTGGGGCTGGCAGCCTCCTCCTGCAGGCAGAGTCCGCCCTTGCTGACCAGCATGCAATGTGTCCTCCACACAGAGCTCACCCACAAGAGGAACAGAAGCCAGCATCCGGGCTGTGCTGTGTCTTCTTCGTTCTCACCAGTCAGGTAAGATACTTCGCTCTCTGGCGCAGTGTGTGCATGCATGTGTGCACATGGGTGTCCACCTGTGTGTGTTTCTGTTTATAAATACAGGAAGCCTAGGAATGTTACACGAAGAGAGCCACGCCACATGGAGGAAACACAAGATTTGTGGAGAGGTCTTCCCTGCACAAAAGTTAAAAATGGAATTGATAGATTAATTGCTGTGGTTGATCTTGCATAAAATTTTAGTGAGAGAGGGCTTCCCTGGTGGCGCAGTGGTTGAGAGTCCGCCTGCCGATGCAGGGGACGCGGGTTCGTGACCCGGTCGGGGAAGATCCCACATGCCGCGGAGCCGCTGGACCCGCGAGCAATGGCCGCTGAGCCTGTGCGTCCGGAGCCTGTGCTCCGCAACGGGAGAGGCCACAATAGTGAGAGGCCCGCGTACAAAAAAATTTTAGTGAGAGGCTATTGTAAGGGATGGGGAAAATTACCAGTGATTACTCCAAAAAGCTAATCTGATAGAAGAAATAAGGCAGTTATTTTTAGGAAAAACAAAAAGAAAGGATCCAGGTTCACAGTACACCGTAAGGATGAATTGTGGGCAATATCTGCTTATAATAGAATGTTAGGGCGGTTGGACTTGATCGATCATTTTGCAATTAGTTTTCTGTCTTTCATTCCTTTGTTCCTCCTTTCCTGATTTATTTTGGATTAACCAAATATTTTCTTAGTATTCCGTTTGAACTCCTTCACACTTTCCTGTACATCTTTTCATTGTTTTGTGTATTGTTGCCATATACACACATTACATATACATATACTACAAATGCCACAAAGCAGTGGGACAATATTTGCTTTGCCAGTTATATGTCTTTTTTCTTTTTTTTTTTCGGTATGCGGGCCTCTCACTGTTGTGGCCTCTCCCGTTGCGGAGCACAGGCTCTGGACGCACAGGCTCAGCGGCCATGGCTCACGGGCCCAGCCGCTCCACGGCATGTGGGATCTTCCTGGACCGGGGCACGAACCCGTGTCCCCTGCATCGGCAGGCGGACTCTCAACCACTGCGCCACCAGGGAAGCCCCTATATGTCTTCTTAAGAGAAGAAAATTAAAAGGTGTGTAGTCTTTTCTATTTACCAGTTTTGATGCTCTTTATTTATTCTTGCAGATCTGAATTTCTATCTAGGGTCGTGAAGAACTTCCTTTAGAATTCCTGTAGTGTGATAATGCTGGCAACAAATTATCTTCACTGCATCTTCCATTTTGAATGATGTTCGAAAACCTGCTGGAGTTAGAATCTTGGGTTGACAGCTTTTTTCTTTTGGCATTTCACAATCTTGTTCTATCGTCTTCTGGCCTCCACTGCTTCCGATGAGAAATCAGCCATAGTTCCTATCATCACTCACTTGTATATAATTGTCATTTTCCTCTGTCTGCTTTCAAGATCTTTATCTTTGGTTTCAACATTTTGACCATAATGTGCCTTGTTCTCCTTGTATTCATCCTGCATAGAGTTTGCTGAGTTTTCTGACCTCTAAGTTTATACATTTCACACAATTTGGGTGATTCTCAGCTATTCTTCCGACATATTGTTCCTGCTCCTTCTTGCTGTCCTCTTCTCCTGGGTTCCTCTGCACTTATGCTGTATGAATTGATATGGTCCTGCAGGTCAGTGTGACTCTGTCCATGTTTCTTTTTTTTTCCCCCAATATTTTTTCTTTCTGTTTTTCAGACTGAGCTGCTCATTGACACTTCCTTGTAACTCCTGCAGTCCACTGTTAAGCTCATCTTATTACTTTTTCATTTCATATATTGCACTTTTCTAATTTCCCTCTGATTCTTTTTTTTTATAATTTACATTTCTCTGTTGAGAGTCCCCATTTGTTCACTAATCATTGCCATTTATTCAAACAGCTGTTAGAAACGTGTACATTTGTGTTCGCTGCTTGAAAGTTCTAGCTTGCTAATTCCAACATCTGGGAAACCAAGAATGAGTTTCCAAAAACTGCATATTCTCTTAGCTATGGGTCCTATTTTCCCATTTCTTTGCATATGCAGTAATTTTTTTTATTGTATGCTGGACATTGTGTATGATGTGTTGGAGAGAGAGAAAGTCATGTCTTCTTCCTTTATAGGTGTTCAGTTTATTCAGGCAGACAGTGAAATCATTGGTACCTACTTATGGTCTTGTCAGCCTTGGTTTTATTCTTTCTTGGAGTGGGCCTACTTTGGTTTAGAACTCATGTTTAGGAAGTATCCCATACTGTAGAGTGTGAAGCTTACTCTTACATTTTGGCCTTTCCGGAATCTCAATTCTGTTCCATACTTTTCAATGACGTCTCTCCACTGCCTCGGCTGGTGTGTGAATGTCTCCCAGAACCGCGTGCTGTCTGCTGTCACTGTTTTCCTCTCAGCCTGCAGCTGATTTCTATTAAGCCTCATGGATTTTCGCCTTTTGCCTGTGCACCCCAGTCCTAAGCTAAGGACTCACAAAGAATCCCCATGCAGACTTCTTGGAGCACTTCTCTGTGAAGCAATCATTCCTCAGAAACCCTGCCAGACAGATTCCAACCACTTCAAAGATCTGAACTTCAGCATCTTCCTGCTCACTTCAGAGAGACCACCTCCAGGTTGATGGGTACAACAGTCATGGGGCAACATTGTGCTCTCCTCAGGGGTGTCTCTTCTCCTGTGATACTCATTTTTCAAAGCCTGAAAAGAATCATACCATGTATTGTCCAGTACTGTAGTTGTTGGCAATGGAGAGCACTTACTCTCTCATGGCTGGTGGTAGAAGTCTCTGAAAACTATTTCATAAGCATGATAATGTAAAGAGTAGCCCAAATTGGAGAAAAATGAGGACTTCTGGGGGATGTCTCCAAGAAAAAAAATGAAACTAATAGAATGAACACACTGAGAGGAGTTTGGAGTTGAATTATTTTGGTGATGAATGATATTTACATAGTCATAATAAGGTAAATTCTGGATATTGACATAAATGAAAAACAATATAGTTGGGGAGGAAGAAAATAAGAAACGTGTGTGTGAGCCTAGAGAGAAAACGGTAGATAAGAAATCCATGTCCACATCTTATCGTGTAGACAGCCAATAAATAGTATCTAAAGATGAAAATTAAAGATACAGAACTGTAAGCTTATATTTAGAAATATAGAGGTAAACACCAAAAGAAACACCAGAAAACCTGACCGTGCTTGCCTCTAGGTAGTAAGATGGGCTAGGTCTGACCACTGTTATTTTTCATTAGAAGCCTAATTATACAAGGCTATACTTTTATTGTGAAAGATAACACATACAGGAATGTGCATAAATGTTTCAGCATTTGACAAATATGTAGAAAGCCAACTAACTCTCAACTATGTCAGAAAATTAATTTTCATTGGAAGTCTAATTTTTCTAATCTTAAACATTTCTATTGCAAACTATAATATACAAAAGGTGCATAACAAACAGTTATAAGGCCAAGTAACCATGAACCAGGTCAAGGAACTGAACATTATTTATAGCCCAAAGGTCCTTTCTGACTACAATACACTCATTCCCACCAAGGCAGACCATCCTCCTGTCTCTTATGGTAATTCTAGCCTTGCTTTTCTTAAGCATCCTTGAATGCATCCTTATAAAATATATTTTAATTTTGCTTACTTTTGAACTTTATATAATTAGCATTATACTGTAAGTATAATTTTTGTTTTATTTTTGATCCATTCAGCTTTAGGTTTATAGATTCATTCATATTGTTTCATGTAACCTACTTCTTTTTTGGTTCTAAGTAAATATTTTCTGAATGACTATATCAAAAAGTTTATTGATCCATTCTACCATTCCACTGTTGATGGACATTTGAGTTATATCCAGACCTGGGTTATTATGGGGAAAATACAATATTATAATTTAGTATTATATGATTATATCTCATATATATCTGATATATTCTCATATATGATATCTTGGTGAACATAAGTGAAACTTTCCCCCCCACTGCTCTGAATTGCTCCCTATGTCGAATATGACTACGCACATACAGGCTGTATGTTTCACTCGTCTGTTTGTCTATTTCTGCACCAATACAGCATGGTATTGATTAACATAGCTTTACAATATCTGAACACTTGACAAGCTGAGGTTTTTCATTCCCTCTTTGACCTCTTCCCTCCCATCCTTCCTTCTCCTCCTTCTTCTTCACTGCCTCAGCTATTTTTCTCCCTGGAATTGTTTCACATTTTGAATTATGTTGTCACATGTCATTTTCCCAAAATACCTATTGGGATTTGGAGTGGGAGTGCACTGAATACAGAGATCAATTCAGAGATGAATAACCTCTGCATTTTGAATCTTCCATTCTGTAAACATGGCCTATTTCTCCATTTACACATAATGTCTTTCCGTAAAGTTGTATAATTTTCCTCATAAAAGTCTTTCACATCATTCTTTTATATTTATCCTAGTTGCTATTTTTGGATGCTCTGTAAGTAGTATATTTTAAAATTAACATTTTCTATTTGTTGCTCTTATATAGAAATATAATGGAATTTTTATATTGATTTCATTTTTTGGTGACCTTGCCATAAACTTTCTTATTAGTTCTAATATTTTATATGTAAAAATGTTTTATTTAATACATATAGAATCATTTTATCTGAAAACAATTATAGCTTGGTTTCTGCTTTTCTAAAGTTACTAGTCTTGATTTTTTTTCTTGTCATATTGTACATCCAGGACCTCCTGTTCAGTATTGAGCAACGGTGACGATAGTGGTGATAGGAGGTGTCCTTTTCTTGTTCATCATCTCAGACGGAAATTTTTCACACTTTTTAAAAATGTATTTGTTAGATATGGTGTTTATTGTAGATTTTTGTACCTTCTCTTTATCTGATTAAGAAAGCCCTAGTTTACTCAGTTTTTAATCTGATACTGAATTTTATCAAGTGTTTTTCTTGCACCTACTGGGATGATCATATAATTTTTCCTGTATTAGCTAGCTAATATGGAAAATAATTAACTGATTTTTTAAAATGTTAAACCAACCTTGCATTCCTTGAATGAATCTGACTTAGTCAAAATGTATTATCCTTTTTACTGCTGAATTAGTTTTATGTAAAACTCATCAATATTTTCCCCCAAATAATCTGAAATTGAGAGTAATACATTGGCAATTTTCCTTCCTTTTCTCAAACAGAGGCTGATTAAAGTTCTTAACCTCCTCAGGGGTTGTGTAGGGGGCTAGGGCAGCTGCAGGTAATCATTTATTTCCTGGGAGATGGAGGAGTAGAGGGCAGGTCCCTGCAACCCCAGTATTCTTCCAGCCTAATCAGTGGGTTTCTGAGATCTATGTCAGTGTCTTTGACAGCCCAGTCACCACAAAAATCAAAATTTTCTCCACTGATATTGAAGCCAAAATTTGACAAACAAAGACCAGAAACAAAGGTGAAGGGGGAAAGATAAAAGACAAAAGCGGGGGGGGGGGCACTTCCCCGGTGGTCCAGTGGCTGGGACTTGACCTTCCAATGCAGGGGGTGAGGGTTCGATACCTGGTTGGGGAGCTAGGATCCCACATGCCTCACGGCCGAAAAACCAAAACATAAAAATAAGAAGCAATATTGTAACAAATTCAATAAAGACTTTAAAAATGGTCTACATCAAAAAAATATTTTAAAAAATAAAGGAAAAATATGACCCCACCCCCCAGCACACACATATAAAACAACATCAGGGGCTGAGTCTTGTGTGCAAGTCTGATGTGGCCACTCATGAACTTCACAATCATGGGACCTGTGTTTACACAACTGATTTTATTTGAATCTCATTATCGTATTGTGATGGGGCTTTACTACATTCTGAGAAATTTTACATCTATGTCCATGAGTGAAATTAGCCTGGAAATATTTCTGACCTATTTGTCCTTGGTCTCAAGTTTTGCTCTATCATAAAATAAGTGTTTCTTCTTTTGTTGTCTGGAGGTGTGTGGTAAGAATGAAACTGTTTCTTCCTTGAATGTCTGGAATAACTACCTAGTGAAGCCAGCTGGCCTGGGGCTTTCCTTTCAGGTTACACGCGTACTACTGATTTAATTCTTTAAAGATTTGGGACTGTTGCAGTTTTCTGTTTCTTCTCCAGTCAGTCTTGGTATCCTTCCCCTAAAATTCATCTTCTTCATCTATATTTTCAAATGTATTGGTATAAAGTTGATAATAATATCTCCTTTCTAAGATGTCCGGCATCTGTAGTTATATTCTCTTTCTTACTCCAGTACTGTTTATTTGTACCTTCTCTATTTTTGATCAATTTCACAAGAGGTTTTATCAACTTTATTGGTTTTATGAAAGAACTAACTTTTAGCCATCTAGAGCCTTCCTATTGTATGTTTGTTTTTGTTTCATTTAATTACTGCTTCTATCTTTATTATTTACTTTATTCTTCCTTTTTTGGTGTTAATTTTGTAGTTGCTTTAAAAATTTTTTTTGATGTATACTAACCTCATTAATTTTCAACCTGTCTTCCTTTCTAACATGTGGATACAAACCTATAAATTTTTCTCTATTTGACTTCATCTATAGTTGTAATATGTAGCATTTTCATTATTCAGTTCAAAATTTAATTTTCATTATAATTTCTTACTTGACATATGACTTTAGAATGTTGTTCCTCATTCCCAAAGACATGCGAATTTCTACCTGCTCTTTGTTATTGATTTCTCCCTAATGTTATGACCAGAAAATATTTGAAGATGCTTTCAATCCTTTGAAATGTTTTAATTCTTACCTTTTTTCATTATTTGTAAATTATTTGTGTGTGTTTTTAAATAATATGAGGGGGTTTGTGGTTGGTTATAATGTTTAATAGATGCCATAAATCTAGTTTGTTAATTACATTGTTCAGTCTTTTGTATCTTAACCAACAGGTTATTTATTTATTTATTTGGTCTCATTATATCTATCAATCCCTGAGAAGAATAAATTTGCCCTCTATAATTGTGAATTTGTCTATTTCTCCTTATAGCTCTATTAAATTTTTGCTTTATATATTTTTATGAGGTACCTACAAATTTAGATAGTCCTATCTAAATTTTTATCATCATGAAGTATCCTTCTTTATCTCTCACAATGCTTTTTGCCTGATACAATCTATTTTGTCTGGTATTAATCTATTTATACCAAATATCTTTGCAAATACAAATGACATATTTTCCCATCCTTTTACTATTATTCTCCCTTTATTCTCATGATATACAGAGTTCAATTTTTAAAAATCCAGTATAGCACTATTTGTCTTTTTTTAAACCATAGAATTGAATTATGTTTAATGTAATTATTAAGATAATATTTTAAAATCTGCCATCTTATTTTGTGATTTCTACTTGTTCCATGTCTTCTATTTTTTCCTCTCCTTTTCTGTAGTGTTTTGATTGGCTAAGAATTCCTTCTTATTCAATTTTTCCCTCTATTAGTTTGGAAGTTATACATTCTAATTATCTTACTCTAGAAATTATAGCACCAATGATTAGATTATCCAAAAAAATAAAATAAAATCTTTATTATTTTCTTGGATAATACAAGGATTTTAGAACACTTTAACTCCATTTATACCCCATAATTTATCTCTCCTTTTTAGGCCCCACTAAATATTATTATTAACATTGCATTCAGTCAATGTTCATTTACATTTACCTGTTTGTTCATTTCTCTCTTTGTTATTCTATTTTTATACCTCAGAACTTGCGTTTGGGATCACTTATCTTCTGCCTGAGTATCTCCTTTAGAATTCCCTATAGTGAGGAATTCATTGGTGATTATTTCAGCTTTTACTTCTGATAATGCCTTTACTCCACTCTCATCCATGAAATACAGATTCACTAAATATAGAATTCTAGGTTGGCAGTTGAAGATATCAGTAAACTGTTTTCTGCTTTCAAGGTTGCAATTGAGAATCCAGATGTGAGTAACTGTCAATCATTTGAAGGTGATCTGTCCATTTTCTTTAGCTGATTTGAAAATTTTCTCTTTCTCTTATAAGATACCCATTGAGTTTTAAATTTTGGTTATTGTATTTATTTCTGGAAGTTCTATTTTCATAGTTTCATGGTTCCTGGATATATTTCCAGTTTTCATTTTATTTCTTTAAACATGATATATTTAGTTGTTTCAAAATGTGTGTTTGATAATTTCATTCTTTGACATCTGTACAGTTATGTTTCTGTTATTTTTGTGTTCTCCTAATTCTCATTCATGTTGTCTCCCTACCAACCTCCACCACTTTCACTTTGGTGCCTTCTTATCTCTGACTTCCTGCTTGTCACTGTCCTTGAAAATTACTTGAACTTGTTGGTTACCCAAAGTCTAGGATGGATATGCCCTCCTTCGGAGAGCATTTGTATTCCTTTCTAAAAATGTTAGGGCATACTAACAGGTGCAAACATCTCAAACCAATTCCATAGCTTGATCTTCCTTGGCCTCTGAGTTCTAGATTGTGTGTACCCAGGTGCAAATCTTTGTAAGAGTTGATCTGTGGTCCCAAAATCTCTGGAATTTTTTCTTTCTTTTTTTTCTCCTTTTCTGTTTTTTTTTTTTTTTCCAAGGCAGCTTTCTTTAAAATCTCCCATGGTTGGAGTAGAAGGTGGATTTAGGTATGATTCACCCTTACTCTGAGTGTGATTCCCCTTCCAGGAACCAGCTTAATGTCAGGACTGCCTCCTTTAAGACCTCGGATACTGGGATTGACTTCTGTTCCTCTTCTCTTTTTATTTTTTAATTTAATTTAATTAATTTTTAGCTGCGTTGGGTCTTTGTTGCTGCGCTTGGGCTTTCTCCACTTGCGGCAAGCAGGGGCTAGTCTTCATTGCCACGGGCTTCTCATTGCAGTGGCTTCTCTTGTTGTGGAGCATAGGCTCTAGGTGCATGGGCTTCAGTAGCTGTGGCATGCAGGCTCAGTAGTTGTGGTGCATGGGCTTAGTTGCTTCGCAACATGTGGGACCTTCTTGGACCAGGGCTTGAACCCATGTCCCCTGCATTGGCAGGTGGATTCCTAACCACTGTGCCACCAGGGAAGCCCCTGTTCCTCTTCTCTTTTGTGGATGTAGAGCCAAAACTCTCCTGTCCTGTAGGAAATGCCCTCAGGGCATGAACATGTTTGATGAGCATGTATACTCTCACGTACAGTATATTTGTATGCTTATAACTCTCTTTGCAGACTCTCATGCAATAATTTGGAGTTCCTACTGTCTTTTCAGATTTCTGATACTTTTAAAGTTATTTTTTATTATATAAAGCTATGTTATATAATACTTTTCATTGTCTTTAGATGGAGAGTTAATCTGACTAATCCAGTCTGCTGTTTCTGGAAATCAGAAACCACTATTTAACTTCAAAATATTTTTACATATTACTTTTATTAAAATAAAAGTAAAGTAAAAGAAAAACATAAACAGACATCAAAAATGTGGGGACTGCAGAAAAACAGCTATGTACGAGATGGACACAGAGCAGAGAGTGACTCAGTCTAGAGTTTGAGGTAAGGTTTCACACAGAAGAGACTTCAGCTGAGTACTGAACAATTAGAAGAAAAGTTCGGACAAAGACAAAAATGTGGGCACATCAGGAAATGTAAGCAGCAAGTACAAGAGCAAGAGGAGTGAGAGAGCACGGCGTGTTCAGGGAAGTGTCACGGTGTGGCTGTCACCATGCAGCCAACAGCCCAGAGGGCAAGATGCCCACACCGTAGCACTGGTGCCCTTCCAACCTCACTCTCTCCTTCATCCTATTAAAGTCACTTCCTCCTTACCTCTGACTGACCTGACTCTTGACTTTATTTCCCAGTTTCAGCCTTGCCTCTGCTCATCAGATTTGATGGGAGAAGTCATTTTCCTGCACCAATCCTGAACCTCTCATGATTTTCACTCACCCTCTGGCTCTTTCTGGTCCTGATTCCCTTAGTTGGTTTTCAAACTAAATTTAAAGCCCTGATGCCAACCATACTGCATCACTATGGCCCCTCCTGTGACAACCAGTGGTGCTAATCGCCAAGATCCAGAGAAAGGAGGAGAAGCAGTTTGTGAAAGAAGATGATAAGTTAAATATAAAGCACGTAGAGTTTGAGAAACTGAAATTTTCAGTAGGTTCTTGGATACCTAAGTCCAGCACTAGAAGGGTACGTAGAACTAGAGATAAAGATTTAAGAGTAATTAGCACCTAAGTGGTAATTGAAACCTTGGGAAAGGATGAGGTTGGTCTGCTAAATCAGGTAGAGTGAGATCAATGATCCAGGAATGAACCTGGAGGCCAACACTCAATGTGTGGTGAGAAGAAGAGGAAAGAAAACCACATGTTCGACACCGAAGAAGGTCTGCATTACCACTTCTGTTTGCTCTGGATTATGGACTGTGGGAGTTAATGCAGGTTCTTAAAATGCCTAACTTATTCCAGGAGAAAAGGTTGAGGTCAGCAAGAACCCAGTTCAACAGCTATTAAAATATATTCTTCTCTTTGAATAAACGCTGTTAGAAAAGTGAAAAGTATTGCTTATTAGGCCTCCAGATCCTAGTTGGCATTTTTTACTACTCTGTTTTTAAATAGTTCGTGGAATGAGGATAATACAAGTTTAGACAGAACAGTCACTAAGTTGGATTTCACTAAACCTCTTCAGCTGCCGCACAGCATCTTCACATTGAAGGTGGAAATGTGAACCTCTGTGCAATCAGAGACTCCAGCTGGAAGGACCCTTAGGGTTTTTCTTTTTTCTTTTAGTATTTTTGATGAGGACCATTTTTTTTTAAGTCTTTACTGAATTTATTACAATACTGCTTCTGTTTTATATTTTGGTGTTTTGGCCGCAAGGCATGTGGGATCTTAGCTCCCCAACCAGGGATCGAACCCGCACCCCCTGCATTGGAAGGCGAAGTCTTAACTACTGGACCACCAGGGAAGTCCCGTGGCTGCAATGGTAAACTGTAAAGCTTCAAGAGAGGCTGGTCCTCTCCATCCAGGCCATTGTCTCCTAACAGCTGCATGTAACAGATCACTCATCAAGTTTGTGGAGAAAACTTATACAATATCGTTTCTCTGCAGGGAAACCTCACATACGTGCGACAGCTCAAAGTCCGCTGAAGACAAGAGATCTGAATGGACTGAATCCACCACCCAAGAAACTGTTTGCAGCTCTAGCCCAGCCAAGAAAACACCTACCAAGCAAAGGAAACAATCCCATGGAGAAAAATGCCAGAATTTTGACCTGCGCAGCTTCCTTTCCACACGACCAGGATACAATCCCAAACCACCCAGCCCATGAAGAACCAGGACAATAGGACACATCTCAAGGGACAAGAAATCCATCGAGTCTGACTCCAAGTTTGGTTCCAGATGTTGGAATTTACATTCCAGCCTTCTGCTTGGTGGGCTCACCTGTCCCCCAGCACCACTGACAGAGCAACCTTCCCACCTCATTCTGCAACTCCACCTACATTCTAGAGGCAACTTATCCAGTTACACTAAAAGAATAAAATGAACGAAAACCTGTTGGAAGTGTTATTGAGTCTACTTGGAAACAGTCATCAATTTGGGAAGACTTTTTTTTTTTATAACTTTATTTATTTTATTTTATTTATTTATTTTTGGCTGCGTTGGGTCTTCGTTGCTGTGCGGGCTTTTCTCTTGTTGCGAGTGGGGGCTAATCTTCATTGCGGTGCGCGGGCTTCTCATTGCAGTGGCTTCTCTTGTTACGGAGCACGGGCTCTAGGCGCACAGGCTTCAGTAGTTGTGGCTCACGGGCTCTAGAGCGCAGGCTCAGTAGTTGTGGCACGTGGGCTTAGTTACTCCGCGGCATGTGGGATCTTCCCAGATCAGGGCTCAAACCCGTGCCCCCTGCATTGGCAGGCAGATTCTTAACCACTGTGCCACCAGGGAAGCCCAGGAAGACTTTATATCACAGTGTTGCATCTACCAATTCATGGGCCTCCCTAGCTTGCCATTTGTTTAGGCTCTTTCAGTGTCTCACAATGAAGTTTTATAATTTTGCCTGAAGAGGTCTTTTGTTAGATTTCTGAGAGTTTGACAGTTTTTGATGCTACTTTAATGGTATATTTTACAAATGTTTATTTTTTGTTTCTTTCTTGACTGTAGGAATACAATGCATAGACATTTCACCAAAGAAGACATACAGATGGCCAAGAGGCACATGAAAAGATGCTCAACATCACTAATTATTAAAGAAATGCAAATCAAAATGACAATGAGGTATCACCTCACACCAGTCAGAATGACCATCATCAAAAAATCTACAAACAATAAATGCTGGAGAGGGTGTGGAGAAAAGAGAACCCTCTAGCACTGTTGGTGGGAATGTAAATTGATACAGCCACTATGTAAAACAGTATGGAAGTTCCTTAAAAAACTAAAAATAGAACTACCATATGACCCAGCAATCCCACTACTGGGTATATACCCTGAGAAAACCATAATTCAAAAGGACACATGTACCCCAATGTTCACTGCAGCACTATTTACAGTTGCCAGGACATGGAAACAACCTAAATGTCCAACGACAGATGAACGGATAAAGAAGATGTGGTACATATATATAATGGAATATTACTCAGCCATAAAAAGGAATGAAATTGGGTCATTTGTAGAGATGTGGATGGACCTAGAGTCTGTCATACAGATTGAAGTAAGCCAAAAAGAGAAAAACAAATATCATATATAAACACATATATGTGGAATCTAGAAAAATGGTACAGATGAACTTATTTGCAGGGCAGGAATAGAGATGTAGATGTAGAGAATGGACATGTGGACACAGGGAGGGGAAGGGGAGGGTGGGACGAATTGGGAGATCAGGATTGACATATATACACTACCATGTGTAAAACAGGTAGTTAGGGAGAACATGCTATAAAGCACAGAAGCTCACCTTGGTGCTCGGTGATGACCTAGATGGGTGGGATGGAGGTAGGTCCAAGAGGGAGGGGACATATGTATACATATAGCTGATTCACTTCATTGTACAGTAGAAACTAACACAACATTGTAAAGCAATTATACTCCAATAAAACAAATTAATGCAAAAAACTGAAAAAGGGCTTCCCTGGTGGCACAGTGGTTAAGAATCCGCCTGCCAATGCAGGGGACACGGGTTCAAGCCCTGGTCTGGGAAGATGCCGCAAAGCAACTAAGCCCATGTGCCACAACTACTGAGTCTGCGCGCTAGAGCCTGTGCTCTGCAACAATAGAAGCCACCACAATGAGAAGCCTGCACACTGCAACGAAGAGTAGCCCCTGCTTGTGCGACTAGAGAAAGCCGATGCACAGAAGCAAAGACCCAACGCAGCCAAAAATAATAAATAAATAAAATAAATTTATGTTAAAAAAACTCAGAAAAATTTTTCAAAAATAAAAAGGGGAGAAAAAGAAATACAATACAATACGCAATTTTTAGTATATTAAACAGTGCAAAGCTCACTTATTAATTCTAGTAACTTATCTACAGATTTACTTTGGTTTTTCTATGTGCACATTCATCTGTGAGTAATGATAATTTTATTTATTCCTTCACAGTCTTTATAACTTTAACTATTTTAGTCCTTATTACTCTGGAGGAGCCATCCAACACAGAGTTGGATAGAAGTGGTGTTAGCTGACAGCTCTGTCCTCTGCAAATTCTCTGCATTTCACCATTGAGTACGGTGTTTGCTGCAGGTCTATCCTTTATCAGATTAAGGGAGTCCCTGTCTATTTTTAGTTTGCTAAGTAAGAGGTGTGCTTTTTTTTTTTTTTTTTGCAGTACGCGGGCCTCTCACTGTTGTGGCCTCTCCCGTTGCGGAGCACAGGCTCCGGATGTGCAGGCTCAGTGGCCATGGCTCACGGGCCCAGCCGCTCCACGGCATGTAGGATCTTCCTGGACTGGGGCACGAACCCGTGTCTCCTGCATCGGCAGGCGGACTCTCAACCACTGCGCCACCAGGGAAGCCCGAGGTGTGCTTTGTTTTAAATTATGAATGCATACTGAACTCCATCCAATGCATTTTATAAGTCTACTTAGGTAAGCATATTATTTTTCTCATTTAACATGTCAATACATTGAATTTTACTGACTGATTTTCTAATGATAATCTATTTCTAAAACACATCCACCTTGACAATGAGGTATTTTTCCTTCTCCTTTTACTGATTTCAGTTTGCTAATATTTTGTCTAGGATTTCTGCATCCATGTTCATCGTGTGATTTTCCTTTCTGGTGATGTCCTTATCTGGTTTTCGTATCAAGGTTCTGCCAGTCTCATACAACAAGTTGGGATGTGTTTCTTTCTTTCCTGTTTTCTGAAATCATTTATGTAAGACCAGTGTTACTCCTGAAAGGCCTCTGAGACCTCACCAGGATCACCACCTGCCGGCACTCCACCGAGCATGTCCTGAGGCCGGCTCTCAGGGAGGACCCGTCTTCCGGTCCCTCTCTGCTCCATGCAGTGCCAGGGCACCTCTCTGGGCGTCCCCAGGGCTTCAGCAGGCGAGGGGCCTGTCTTCACATGGTGTGGCCCTCACAAGCCTTCCCACCACGGGGGACGCTGCACTCGCTGCTTGGGGACAGGACAGCTGTGTCGTGCTGGCTTCCTTGTGCCTCTCTGTCTCCACCCTGTCACTGACCCCAGAGGTCCCCCTGCTTCAGATCTTTAGTGCTTTCGTGGCATTTTCTTTCCCTAAGTACAGTTTTCTCGTGTCATTGCACTTCGGCAGGATGGTCTAGCCTACTGACATCACAGACACCAGCACGTCAGACACTCTTGTTGGCCACGTCAGATGACACGTCCGCAAAGCCAAGCCATCTGCTTTCACCACTGACGCGACGGAGGTGGGAGGGAACTTTCTTCCTTTTCTACAGAAAAGCATCAGCAGTGCCTTAGAAGGAGGTGCGGCTTCGCAATCAATCACAAATTCCAGTCAGATGGGCCCCAGCTGCGAAACTAACACAAGCTCAGACTTAAACATTTTTTGAGTGAGCACACGTCTTGGTGTCCTTTTTAAATGACTAAAAATGGAAACAGTTTTTCATCTCTCTGATCTGAGGAAAGTCTTATAATGAATGTCTTCAAGATGCACATCTAAGAGTAATAGAATAGGAATCAGGAACACTGTTGAATAAATCAGAAGCACCAACAAAATCTATGATTGTATGTATGCTTACGTGCTTGCAAGAAGAAAGAAAAATTCCAGCTATGCTTGGCTTTCAACAATATGCCAGTAAATTTTATCTCTTTCCAATTTCTAGGGTTTGGTGTCTGTAAATATACACAATTTTCAATGTTCTTTGAATAAAGAAAGACAATCTGATGATGTTTCTGAATCTCTGTTGCTTTTTGCTGTGGGAACACTGCATAGATCAACAAGAGTAGGTATCATTTTTTTTTACCACTACAAAGGAATACAGACTTTCCTCAGTCTGGATCCAAAGTCATTATTATTTTTTAAAAAGGAGAGAGAGAGAGAGGAAAGAGATTCTCTAAAGTATATGCAGTGGATTTTGTAAATCAAAATCCTACTCCTGTTAAGTGTGGGTGCAGAGTAGGTGGACAGGCAGGTTGTCTGAGTGTGTAAACTGCTCACACAGACATTCTCCTACGGGGATTACCTCACAGCAGGTGATGTTTGTAGAGAACATTGCCCCATTTGGTGGGTGCTTATTGTAAATGAGCTTAAGGAAAGAGTGTCCAGGAAAAAGGCAGCTTGTAAACATTAAGGACTTGGTATCATGGAAAAGAACCTTTCAGAAGGTGAATTGCTGTTTTGCTATCCTCAGGTCTACAGGGAAGAGGCCGGTGACCGTCGGAGCACGTTGGCTACACTCACCTGGGCAGGAGAGTGCCCTGTTCCCCCAGCACCAGCAAGGGCGGCTCACCCTGAGTGATGGGCTGAGTTACAGGATCGAAGGGGCAGCCGCAAGGAGGAGGGTTAGAGCGCAGCAGGTCCAACAGGAGGCACCCACGCCCAGGGGCCCTGTCATCCACTAGCCGGTGGTCCTGCCTAGAAGATGAGTTTCAGTTTCTAAACTTCCCAGTAAGTCGACGGGCTAGATTCCAGAGCATCTTGACAGCTTTGACATTCTCTGTAACTGTTAATTCCACTTCCAGAAGCTGTTGCAAAGATCAGTTCACATGCCCTGGTTTTCTGGTAGATACTTGGGGAGCAAAGGACAAATGGACCAATGAGTAGGAATGAAATTTGGAATTTACCTTTTCTTTTGTCAGTGATGAGCAGACATGCAGGTCTACGTGGAGAAGCTATGAAGTTGCTCAGAGGATGATGTCTGGTGACTCAAGAAGACATGGGCTCGACTGTCTCTCTGTCCACTGCACAAGTATCCACAGCCACTGAAAGAGATGATCTTTACTGATAAACTTAGGGAGTCTTGAACTAATTCTATAAATTTCTACTCAAAGATCATAATCATTTTTATACTAAAAAAAAAAAGGAAAAAGCCTTTCTAGTGTGATCAGAAGTACATTCTTTTAAATATTTCATTCTCGGTACCACTTAAGCGATGAAATGGCATTTTGTGTAAATAAAAAGAGACAGAGGGACTTCCCTGGTGGCGCAGTGGTTGAGAATCCGCCTGCCAATGCAGGGGACACGGGTTCGAGCCCTGGTCCAGGAAGATCCCACAGGCCGCTGAGCAACTGCGCCCATGTGCCACAACTACTGAGCCTGCGCTCTAGAGCCTGCGTGCCACAACTACTGAAGCCCACGCGCCTAGAGCCCATGCTCTGCAACAAGAGAAGGCACTGCAACGAGAAGCCCGCACCACAACAAAGAGTAGCCCACACTTGCCGCGACTAGAGAAAGCCCACATGCAGCAACGAACACTCAACGCAGCCAAAAATAAAATAAATAAATAAATTTAAAAGAAAAGAGAGACAGAGATGGAAATACAGAGAATGTTAAAGTATAGCCCAATTAGTACCTACATGCAAATTAGAGGAATATACCTGAGTCCCTGTCTGCTGTTGCACAGAAACTACCCCATCACCCCAGAGCTGAGCAGCCTCTTTCTTTGCCCCGATTCCATGACCAGTAATTTGGATATCAGGCAGAGATGTGGCTGCATGGTCTTTGTTCCTGGCTGGAAGTTGGCTCTGGCTGTCGGGGGGATCACGTGTCTCTAGAAGGCCAGCCTGGGCTTCTTCCCACATGTCTGAACTCCAGAAGTCCAAGATGGAGCATGAGCTCCTGGGAGTATGAGGCTCCCAGGACCCTGCTAGGGACATTGTGTCCACTGTCTGGAAAGAGAGACAGAGAGGGAGAAAGTAAGGGACACAGGTGGAGGGAGGAAGAGAGGGAGCTGGAGAGAGGAGGAGCCCAGGAGAGGGAGGGGGAGCAGAGGGCAGAGCCCAGGGGATGCGGTACCTAGGGCTCCAAGTCTCCAAGGAGCTGGGACGTGCCCCAGACCAGAGGTGGCTTCCACTTCCATCCCAGGACCTCAGAGCTCTTCAGAGAGAATCCACATCATCCACCATTAAATGGAAAAAGAGGAAACAAACAGGGACATGGCAACTTCCCCAAAGTTGAAAACCTTATCAGCACTCAGACCCAGAATAGAACGAGGATCCCAGATTTTAGGTCACTGTTGTCACTTTCTCTCTTAATATCCACAGACCAACAAAAGGAGGGCTCTGGGGTTCTGACGGGAAGGGGAGACCACAGTGAGTCCTTCCAAATAAGATTGAATTGTACATTCAGAGTCTAAACGCCACGTGCATGAACCATAGGTTTTAAGTGAATACTTTTAAATTAAGCTTTTTAGAAAAAATTTTAAAAGTACCTGAAATACACCAGGGTTTCAATTATTCCACTAAGGATACTCTAGCACTGTGGTTGGACTGTGTGATTTATAAACAGTAATTAACACAAAGTCACTTTGACGCCTTTGTTATAATTGACATTCACTCATTCATCCAGCTTCCCCATCACCTATTGTGTACCAGGCACCGTGCTAGGCTCTGAGGAGATGCATTTGGGGATTAGGCCCTACTAGATACCTGTTAAGGAAACAATTTTAAATGAGAGCTAGCCTAAGACAGAAAATAGTTATGGTATTTTATATAAAAACAAATTGGTAAAATAATAGCTAATGTAACTTCATTTTTGTAAAACAAACAGTGTGTGTGTGTGTGTGTGTGTGTGTGTGTGTGTGTGTGTGTATGTGTGTGTTTAAATAGTAGCCATCTACTTGGGTGTATGGTATCTACTACTTTTATAATTTGTAAGTTTCTTATGCTCTAAAAAGTCTATACCTCAAGGAACTAGAAAAAGAAGAAGAAATTGAGCCCAATGTTAGCAGAAAGAAAGAAACTATAAAGATTAGAGCAAAAATAAATAAAGTAGAGAACAGGAAACAATAGAAAAGGTCAACAAAACTAAGAGGTGGATCTTTGAAAAGATAAACAAAGTTTACAAACTTTTAGCTACACTACCAAGGAAAAAGAGAGAGGACCCAAATCAACAAAATTATAAATGAAAGAGGAGAGATTACAACTGATAACACAGAAATACAAAGGATCATAAGAGGCTACTATGAACAACTGCATGCCAACAGATTGGACAACCTAGAAGAAATGGATAAATTCTTAGAAACATAAAACCTAGCAAGACTGAATCAGAAAGAAACAGAAAATCTGAACAGATCAATAAGGACTAAGAACACTGAATCAGTAATAAAAAACCTCCCAACAAAGCAAAGCTCAGGACGAGATGGCTTCACTGATGAAGTTTATCAAACATTTAGAAGAGAGTTAACGCCAATACTTCTCAAATTCTTCCCAAAAATTGAAGAGGAAGAACATTCCCAAACTCATTTTACTAGGCCAGCATCACCCCAATACCCAAGCCAGAAAAGGACACCACAGACTAATATCCCTGATGAATATAGATACAAAAATTCTCAACAAAATACTAGCAACTGAAATTCAGCAGCACAGTAAAAGGATCATTCACCATGATCAAATGGGATTTATCCCTGAGATGCAAGGTGGTTCGATATATGCAAATCAATAAATGTGATACACCAATTAATAGAATGAAATACAAACATCACATGATCATCTCAGTTGATGCAGGAAAAGCACTTGACAAAATTCAATATCCATTCATGATAAAAACTCTCAACAAATCATAATAAAGTCCATATATGCCAGGCCCACAGCTAATATTATACTCAAAGATGAAAAACTGAAACCTTTTCCACTAAGAAAAGGGTACCCACTCTCACCACCCTTATTCGACATAGTAATGAAAGTCCTAGCCAGAACAACAAGGCAAGAAAAAGAAATAAAAGGCATCTAAACTGGAAAGGAAGAAGTTAAATGGTCTCAGTTTGCAAATGACATGATTTTATATAGAGAAAATCCTAAAGATTCCGCCAAAAAAACTGTTAGATATAATTAATGAATTCAGTAAGACTGCAAGATATAAAATTAACATACAAAAATTAGTAGCATTTCTATATACCGATAACAAATTATCTGAAAAAGAAATAAAACAATCCCATTTAGAATAGTATCAAAAACAATAAAACACTTATGAATAAATTTAACCAAGAAGGTGAAATATCTCTACACTGGAAACGACAAGACACTGATGAAGGAAATTGAAAAATGCACAAATAAATGGAAAGATATTTCATGTTCACAGTTTGGAAGTATTAATATTGTTAAAATACTTGTATTAACCAAAGCCATCCATAGATTTGATGCAATCGTGATCAAAATTCTGATGGCATTTTCTTTCTATATTACTTTGTCTACTTAATAGACAATTTAAACTAAATAATTGATAACCTATGAGGTTTTTTTTTAACTTTTGAATTTTATTTATTTTTTTATACAGCAGGTTCTTATTAGTTATCCATTATATACATATTAGTATATATATGTCAATCCCAATCTCCCAATTCATCACACCACCACCACCCCCGCCACTTTCCCCCCCTCGGTGTCCATACATTTGTTCTCTACATCTGTGTCACTATTTCTGCCCTTCAAACCAGTTCATCTGTACCAATTTTCTAGGTTCCACATATATGCATTAATATACAATATTTGTTTTTCTTTCTGACTTACTTCACTCTGTATGACAGTCTCTAGATCCATCCATGACTCTACAAATGACCCAATTTCATTCTTTTTTATGGCTGAGTAATATTCCATTGTGTATATGTACCACATCTTCTTTATCCATTCGTCTGTCAATGGGCATTTAGATGCTTCCATGACCTGGCTATTGTAAAGAGTGCTGCAATGAACATTGGGGTGCATGTGTCTTTTTGAATTATGGTTTTCTCTGGGTATATACCCAGTAGTGGGATTGCTGGGTCATATGGTAATTCTATTTTTAGTTTTTTAAGGAACCTCCATACTGTTCTACATAGTGGCTGTATCAATTCCCACCAACAGTGCTAGAGGGTTCCCTTTTCTCCACACCCTCTCTAGCATTAGTTGTTTGTAGATTTTTTGATGATGGTCATTCTGACTGGTGTGAGGTGATACCTCATTGTAGTTTTGATTTGCATTTCTCTAATAATTAGTGATGTTGAGTATCTTTTCTTGTGCTTCTTGGCCATCTATATGTCTTCTTTGGAGAAATGTCTATTTAGTTCTTCTGCCCATTTTTGGATTGGGTTTTTTGTTTTTTAATATTGAGCTGCATGAGCTGTTTATATATTTTGGAAATTAATCCTTTGTCCGTTGATTCATTTGCAAATATTTTCTCCCACTCTGAGGGTTGTCTTTTCATCTTGTTTGTAGTTTCCTTTGCATGCAAAAGCTTTTAAGTTTCATTAGGTCCCATTTGCTTATTTTTGTTTTTATTTCCATTACTCTAGGAGGTGGGTCAAAAAAGATCTTGCTGCAATTTACATCAAAGAGTGTTCTTCCTATGTTTTCCTTTAAGAGTTTTATAGTATCCGGTCTTACATTTAGGTCTCTAATCCATTTTGAGTTTATTTTTGTGTATGGTGTTAGGGAGTGTTTAATTTCATTCTTTTACATGTAGCTGCCCAGTTTTGCCAGCACCACTTATTGAAGAGACTGTCTTTTCTCCGTTGTATATCCTTGCCTCTTTTGTCATAGATTAGTTGACCATAGGTGCGTGGGTTTATCTCTGGGCTTTCTATCCTGTTCCATTGATCTATATTTCTGTTTTTGTGCCAGTACCATATTGCCTTGATTACTGTAGCTTTGTAGTATACTCTGAAGTCAGGGAGTCTGATTCTCCAGCTCCGTTTTTTTCCCTCAAGACTGCTTTGGCTATTCGCGGTCTTTTGTGTCTCCAAACAAATTTTAAGATTTTTTGATCTAGTCCTGTAAAAAATGCCATTGATAATTTGATAGAAATTGCATTGAATCTGTTGATTGCTTTGAGTAGTATAGTCATTTTCACAAAATTGATTCTTCCAATCCAAGAACATGGTATATCTCTCCATCTGTTTCTATAAACTTTAATTTCTTTCATCAGTGTCTTATAGCTTTATACATACAGGTCTTTTGTCTCCATAGGTAGGTTTTTTCCTAGGTATTTTATTCTTTTAGTTGCAGTGGTAAATGGGAGTGTTTCCTTAATTTCTCTTTCAGATTTTTCATCATTAGTGTATAGCAATGCAAGAGATTTCTGTGCATTAATTTTGTATCCTGCAACTTTACCAAATTCATTGATTAGCTCTAGTAGTTTTCTGGTAGCATCTTTAGGATTCTCTATGTATAGTATCATGTCACCTGCAAACAGTGACCGTTTTACTTCTTCTTTTCCAATTTGTATTCCTTTTATTTCTTTTTCTTCTCTGATTGCTGTGGCTAGAACTTCCAAAACTATGTTGAATAATAGTGGTGAGATTGGACATCCTTGTCTTGTTCCTGATCTTAGAGGAAATGCTTTCAGTTTTTCACCATTGAGAATGATGTTTGCTGTGCATTTTCATATATGGCCTTTATTATGCTGAGGTACGTTCCCTCTATGCCCACTTTCTGGAGAGTTTTTATCATAAATGGGTGTTGAATTTTGTCAAAAGCTTTTTCTGCATCTATTGAGATGATCATATGGTTTTTATTCTTCAGTTTGTTAATATGGTGTATCACATTGATTGATTTGCATATATTGAAGAATCCTTGCATCCCTGGGATTAATCCCACTTGATCGTAGTGTATGATCCTTTTAATATGTTGTTGGATTCTGTTTGCTAGTATTTTGTTGAGGATTTTTGCATCTATATTCATCAGTGATATTGGTCTGTAATTTTCTTTTTTTGTAGTATCTTTGTCTGGTTTTGGTATCAGGCGATGGTGGCCTCATAGAATGAGTTTGAGAGTGTTCCTTCCTCTGCAATTTTTTGGAAGAGTTTGAGAAGGATGGGTGTTAGCTCTTCTCTAAATGTTTGATAGAATTCACCTGTGAAGCCGTCTGGTCCTGGACTTTTGTTTGTTGGAAGATTTTTTTGTTTTGTTTTGTTTTGTGGTACGCGGGCCTCTCACTGTTGTGGCCTCTCCCGTTGCGGAGCACAGGCTCCGGACATACAGGCTCAGTGGCCATGGCTCACAGGCCTAGCCGCTCTGTAGCATGTGGGATCTTCCTGGACCGGGGCACGAACGTGTGTCCACTGCATCGGCAGGCGGACTCTCAACCACTGCGCCACCAGGGAAGCCCTGTTGGAAGATTTTTAATCACAGTTTCAATTTCATTACTTGTGATTGGTCTGTTCATATTTTCTATTTCTTCCTGGTTCACAGTCTTGGAAGGTTATACCTTTCTAAGAATTTGTCTGTTTCTTCCAGGTTGTCCATCTTATTGGCATAGAGTTGCTTGTAGTAGTCTCTTAGGGTGCTTTGTATTTCTGCGGTGTCTGTTGTAATGTCACCTTTTTCATATCTAAGTTTATTGATTTGAGTCCTCTCCCTCTTTTTCTTGATGAGTCTGGCTAATGGTTTATCGATTTTATTTATCTTCTCAAAGAACCAGCTTTTGGATTTATTGATCTTAGCTATTGTTTTCTTTGTTTCTATTCCATTTATTTCTGCTCTGATCTTTATGATTTCTTTCCTTCTGCTAACTTTGGGTTTTGTTTGTTCTTCTTTCTCTAGTTCCTTTAGGTGTAAGGTTGGATTGTTTATTTGAGATTTTTCTTGTTTTTTGAGGTAGGCTTGTATTGCTATAAACCTCCCTCTTACAACTGCTTTTGCTGCAGCCCATAGGTTTTGGATCGTCATGTTTTCATTGTCATTTGTCTCTAGGTATTTTCTGATTTTCTCTTTGATTTCTTCAGCAATCTCTTGGTTATTTAGTAACATATTGTTTAGGCTCCATGTGTTTGTGTTTTTCACGTATTTTCCCTATAATTGATTTCTAATCTCATAGCATTGTGGTCAGAAAAGATGCTTGATATGATTTCAATTTTCTTAAATTTAGTGAGGCTTGATTTGTGACCCAACATGTGATTCATCCTGGAGAATGTTCTGTGCGCACTTGAGAAAAAAGTGTAATCTGCTGTTTTTGGATGGAATGTCCGATAAATATCAACTAAATCTATCTGGTCTACTGTGTCATTTAAAGCTTGTGTTTACTTACTAATTTTCTGTTTGGATGATCTGTCCATTGGTGTAAGTGAGGTGTTAAAGTCCCCCACTATTATTGTGTTACTGTCGATTTCCTCTTTTACAGCTGTTATCAGTTGCTTTATGTATTGAGGTGCTCCTATGTTGGGTGCAGATATATTTATAATTGTTACATCTTCTTCTTGGATTGATCCCTTGATCATTATGTAGTGTCCTTCCTTGTCTCTTGTAACATTCTTTTTTTTTTTTTTTTTTTTGCAGTACGCGGGCCTCTCACTGTTGTGGCCTCTCCCGTTGCGGAGCACAGGCTCCGGACATGCAGGCTCAGTGGCCATGGCTCACGGGCCTAGCCACTCCATGGCATGTGGGAACTTCCCCAACCGGGGCAAGAACCTGTGTCCCCTGCATCGGCAGGCGGACTCTCAACCACTGCACCACCAGGGAAGCCCTCTTGTAACATTCTTTATCTTAAACTCTATTTATCTGATATGAGTATTGCTACTCCAGCTTTCTTTTGATTTCCATTTGCATGGACTATCTTCTTCCATCCCCTCACTTTCAGTCTGTATGTGTCCCTAGGTCTGAAGTGGTTCTCTTGTAGACAGCATATATATGGGTCTTGTTTTTGTATCCATTCAGCAAGCCTGTGTCTTTTGGTTGGAGCATTTAATCCACTCACATTAAGGTAATTATCAATATGTATTTTCCTATTACCATTTTCTTAATTATTATTTTTTTTGTTTGTTCGTTTGTTTTTTTGCGGTACGCGGCCCTCTCACTGTTGTGGTCTCTCCTGCTGCGGAGCACTGGCTCCGGATGCACAGGCCCAGCAGTCATTGCTCATGGGCCTAGTTACTCCGCGGCATGTGGGATCCTCCCAGACCGGGGCACGAACCTGTGTCCCCTGCATCGGCAGGCGGACTCTCAACCACTGCACCACCAGGGAAGCCCAATGGGTTTGCTTTTGTAGGTCCTTTTCTTGTCTTGTGTTTCCCACTTAGAGAAGTTCCTTTAGCATTTGTTGTAGAGCTGGTTTGGTGGTGCTGAATTCTCTTAGCTTTTGCTTGTCTCTAAAGCTTTTGATTTCTCCATCGAATCTGAATGCAATCCTTGCTGGGTAGAGTAATCTTGGTTGTAGGTTGTTCCCTTTCATCACTTTAAATATATCATGCCACTCCCTTCTGGCTTGTAGAGTTTCTGCTGAGAAATCAGCTGTTAACTTTATGGGAGTTCTGTTGTATGTTACTTGTTTTTTTTCCCTTGTTGCTTTTGGTAATTTTTCTTTGTCTTTAATTTTTGTCAATTTGATTACTATGCGTCTGGGTGTGTTTCTCCTTGGGTTTATCCTGCCTGGGACTCTCTGTGCTTCCTGGACTTGGGTGGCTATTTCCTTTCCCATGTTATGGAAGTTTTCGACTATAATCTCTTCAAATTTTCTCGGATCCTTTCTCTCTCTCTCCTCCTTCTGGGACCCCTATAATGTGAATGTTGCTGTGTTTAATGTTGTCCCAGAGGTCTCTTAGACTGTCTTCATTTCTTTTCATTCTTTTTTCTTTATTCTGTTCCACAGCAGTGAATTCCACCATTCTGTCTTCCAGGTCACTTATCCATTCTTCTGCCTCAGTTATTCTGCTATTGATTCCTTCTAGTGTATTTTTCATTTCAGTTATTGTATTGTTCATCTCTGTTTGTTTGTTCTTTAATTCTTCTAGGTCTTTTTAAAACATTTCTTGCATCTTTTTGATCTTTGCCTCCATTTTCTTTCCGAGGTCCTGGATCATCTTCACTATCATTATTCTGAATTCTTTTTCTGGAAGGTTTCCTATCTCCACTTCATTTAGTTGTTTTCTGGGGTTTTATCTTGTTCCTTCATCTGGTACATAGCCCTCTGCCTTTTCATCTTGTCTATCTTTCTGTGAATGTGGTTTTTGTTCCACAAGCTGCAGGATTGTAGTTCTTCTTGCTTCTGCTGTTTGCCCTCTGGTCTTAATGGCATTTTTTACAGAAGTATAAAGTATAATCCTAAAACTTATATGGAATCACAAAAGACCTTGAATAACCAAAGCCATCCAGAGAAAGAAGAACAAAGCAAGAGGCATCACTCTTCCTGTATGCAAACTATAGTAATCAAAACAGTATGATACTGGCATAAAAACAGATACATAGATTAAGGGAACAGAATAGCCCAGAAATAAACCCACACATATATGCTCAACTAATATTTAAAAAGGAAGCAAACAATACTCAATGGAGAAAAGACATTCTCTTCAGTAATGCTGCTGAGGAAAATGAATATTCACATGCAAAAGAATGAAACTAGACCCCTATCTTACACCATTCACAAAAATTAACTCAAAAGGGATTAAAGACTTAAAAATAAGACCTCAAACCATAAAACTGCTAGAAGAAAACAGGAAAAAGCTCCTTGACCTGGGTCTTGGCAATGATTTTTTAGATGTGATACCTAAAGCACAAGCAACAAAAACAAAACATAAAGTGGGAGTACAACACACTAAAAGCTTTTGCACATTAAAGGAAACCATCACCAAAATGAAAAGGCAACCTAGGGAATGGGAGAAAATATTTGCAAATCATATATCTAATAAGGGGTTAATATCCAAAATATATAAAAACTCATACAACTCAAAAGCAAAAAAACAAATAATCCAATTTTTAAATGTGCAAAGGACCTGAATAGACATTTTTCCAAAGAAGACATACAGATGACTAACAGGCACATGAAAAGATGTTCAGCATCGCTAATCATCAGGGAAATGCAAATCAAAATCACAATAAGCTATCACCTCACACCTGTCAGAATGGCCATCATTAAAGACAAGAGATAAAAAGTGCTGGTGAGGATGTAGAGAAAAGGGAACCCTTGTGACTGTTTGTGGGAATGTAAATTGGTGCTGCCACTATGGAAAACAGTATGCAGGTTCCTCAAAAATTTAAAAATAGAACTGCCATATAATCCAGTAATTCTACTTCTGGGTATTTATCCAAAGGAAACTAAACCACAATGTTGAAGAGATACCTGCACCCCCATGTTCATATTATTCACAACAGCCAAGATATGGAAACGAGAAGATGTGGTATATATATAAAGGGGGATACGGTTCGGTCATAAGAAGGAGTGGAATGAAATCTTGCCATTTGCAACAACACAGATGGACATTGAAGATATTATGGTAAGTGAAATAAGTTAGACAGAGAAAGACAAATACTGTGTGATCTCACTTACATGTGTAATTAAATAAAAACCCCAAACTCACAGAAAAAGAGATCAGATCTGTGGTTACCAGAGGTGGAGGGGAGGGGAGGGGGATTTGGAAGAAGTTTGTCAAAAGGTACAAACTTCCAGCTATAAGATAAATAAATACTAGGGATGTAAGGTACAACATGATTAATATAATTAACACTGCAGTATGTTATAATGGAAGTCGTTGAGAGTAGATTCTAAAAGTTCTCATCACAAAGAAAAAAATTGTGTAATTATATGAGATAATGGATGTTAACTAAATTAACTGTGATAATCATTTTGCAATATATGTACGTCAAGTCATTATGCTGTACACCTTAAACTTAGACAGTGCTGTATGTCTATTATATTTCAGTAAGATTGAAAAAAACGAAAATTAAAAATAAACTGAAAAAAATCTAATAGATATCTTTCCCACTTGTTTGGAAATATAATAGTAATACATGGTCATTATAAAAATGCTAATTGTACATACAGATAAAGTCACTCCCCTAAATGCAACTTCTCAGAAATTATAAATTTTTTCCTGTCCATTTCTCTTTCTATGCTTTTACATTTATAATTTTCCATATGTTATTATACTTATTGCTTGGTAACATTTTTTTTTGGCTTAAGATATTATAAACATTTTCCACACCAATTTATATAAATCTACTTTATTCTTTTGAATAGCTACATAATATTCTCTTAATAAGACATGTCCTACTTTATTTAACCATTCCCTACTGATAGAATTTAGAATATTTAAACAATTTTTGTATAATAAATAATACCTTCATGGACATCCTCTTGCAAGGCTTTCAGTTCATCTGTTTTTTTCCCAGAAATATAATTGCTGGGTTGAGGATTATGCACTTTAAAATCTTGATATATTAAGCCTACTATTTCCTGATTCAGTTATCTCATTCCCCAATAATGCTACATAACAAATAACCACAAACCTTACATTTAAAGATCTAATAATAAGCACCTCCTGCTCGTGTGATCACCTCTTGCTTCGCTGGTCTTGGCTGGCTCGCCTGCGTGTCTGCAGACAGGTTGGGTGGCCCTGGCTGGGATGTCACATACTCTCCTCTGCTCACACGTATCTTGCCCTCCAACAGGGTAGCCAGGGCACGTTCTCCTGGTGCAAAGAGAGAGGTGCAAAGAGAGAGGCCAACTCCAGTCACGTGCCTTTTCAGTCCCTGCATTCTGTGATCACACCGTGGGCTGCTGCAAGTCTCACAGCTGAGCCTGGACCCAAATGGGCAAGTACCATGAAGCCAGGAGGAAAGGGGCGTCAGTTTACGGAGGGTGTAGAACTGAGGACACCTGAGCTATTGCGCCTCCAAGCAGGGTGTTCGTCCACAGTCCTTCCAATATCAGATAAGAACTTTTGTTACACCTATATCAGATAAGAACCTTTGTTTTACCAAAGGCTTACTAACATTGGATATTATCAATTTTGAAACTTTATGCTATCTGGTAGGCAAAAAATTATATTAATCATGGCTTTCATTTTTATTTCCTGCACTGCTAGTGAGGTATATCTTATTTCCATGTGTATACTGGCTATTTGTATTTCTTCTGTGAATTGCCTCTTCGTATAGTTTTTCTATTTCTCTCTTGGTTTCTTTTTAAGATAATGTTTAAATATTTTTTCAAACAAGCAAGGTCTCAATTTTCCTTCCCTAGACTGCTCTTTTATTCATAAAGGTGAAATGGAGGATAAAACAACTTTGCAGGTAATTCAACCAAATAAAATCTGTACTTTGCGCTCAATTATCTGGATATTCCAAGGGCAAATTTTGATATGAATTATCTCTATAATTTCTTGAGTTCTTGCTTTACTTTAACCAGGAAAAATTAGATTCTTTCCACTGTACTTTGAAGAATTTAAAAATGAAATATGGCTCCACTTTGTCCTTAACAAAACAACAATCTAACACTAGAAATCAATTCCACCTTTCTATTTTCAGTAGGTGTTTTTTGGGTTTTTTTTTTTTGCGGTATTTGGGCCTCTCACCGTTGTGGCCTCTCCCGCTGCGGAGCACAGGCTCCGGACGCGCAGGCTCAGCGGCCATGGCTCACGGGCCCAGCCGCTCCGCGACATGTGGGATCTTCCCGGACCGGGGCACGAAGCCATGTCCCCTGCATCGGCAGGCGGACTCTCAACCACTGCGCCACCAGGGAAGCCCCAGTAGGTGTTTTTAACAAAGCCTTTCTTACTGTTTTTACCTAAAATCTTCTAAAGCTTTGAATTGGGCATATTCTTTGGGGCCATTTTGGTTGAACTAGTGAGTCAAGTTGTGGAAGAAAAGATGGGTCTAAATTCAGCTGTGTTCCACCTCCTCCAAACCATTATCTCATCTTCTGGGGGGTCAGGCATGACCCTGGGAGAGGTCAGGAGTGGGGGGTGGTGGCGGTGGGATGCCAGTCAAGGGTAAAAAGCAAAAAGATTATTCCAATAAGAAGGGAAATAAAAATAATAAAGATACAGTCCTTATTTACAGGAGCTAAAATTTTCCCTATGGAAATAAAAAAGAAATAAAATTTAAATTAAATTTTTGGAAAAGTGGCTGCATGTAAATTTAATTTTAAAATTTCAATAGCACGCCTATATACACTAACAGCAATGACTAGTTAGAAAGAGAGAATGCACGCACATGCTACCATTCTTGACAGGATCTAAAAATATAAATATATTTTAAAAGTTTAAAGAAAAAGGTGAAGAGCATATGTGACAGAAACTACACAGTATTTTTATGAGATAAGGAAGGCCTTCTGGGAATTCTCTGGTGGTCCAGTGGTTAGGACTCCACGCTCTCACTGCTGAGGGCCCAGGTTCAATCCCTGGTTGGGGAACTACGTTCCCACAAGCCATGCGGTTCAGCCACAAAAAAAAAAAAAGGAAGGACTCCTGTTTTTAATAACGACTAATAATAATACTAATAGTGATAATAACTACTGGACCACATGCTCGCAGGAAACAACTATAACATTCAGATATCAGCTGCCTGAAGGACCAGAGGAGCATGTAGGTTCTGCCGGAGTCCACATACATTTGTATGAGTCAGTGCCTGTCTCTGTAGCTTTTTGGCAGGGCCAGACACAATGAGCACTGTGCCCAGGGCCCTGAGGGTGCTGGTGGGAAAACCCTACTCTTTAGTCTTGGAGAACTAGACAGCAGAATCCAGGGAGACTGTGACCTCCTGAGGGAGAGAGAGAGAGAATCCAAGAAGGGAAATCCAGAGAGGGGATCCCCAAATCCTATCTATCTGTCTCTGAACTACACATGTGTTGGACAGACTCTGAGAATACCTGCTCAAGAGAGAAGATCTGAGCTGAGGCTGGTTCTGAAGCCCAACCAGATAATTGTCTTCTAAAACCAAGAAACAACACTCCCCAGAAGAAATGAACAGAATCCTGAGTCTTCCCAGCTTAATGTTTTGAATGTCCAGGATTTCCAAAATTACCATATAGACAAATGAAAAACCCAGGGAAATGGAACTCACCCTCCAGAGAAAAGAAAATAAATTGACATAAAGACTGAAATGACTTGGATTCGGAACTAACAGGAAAGATTTTAAAGTGGATATTATATCTAACCTCAGTGAGATAAAATATGTTCACAGAGAAATAGAAATGAGAAAAAAGAACCAAAAGAAAATTTCTAGAACTGAAAAAACTTAATATCTCAAAAAATTCACTGGATGGACTTAAAAGCCAAATGGAGATGACAGAAGAATAACTAAACCTAGTCAATAAATAGAAATGACACAGTGAGAAGAACCAAGAGCATACGGGTTGATAAAGAAGATGGAATCTTGAGGGACCTATCAGGGAAGATCAAACAATCTTAATGTATGAATAACTGAAGACCTAGAAGGAGAGGAGAAAGAATGGGACAGAAAAAGTGTTTGAAGAAATAATGGCTGAACGTTTCCATCTTATAAAAGACATAGCTTTGTAGATTTAAGACATTCAATAAAAACCAAGCTGGACAAATATGAAGAGGCACATCACAGTCAAATTACTGAAGCTAAATGTGGAGACTAAATAGTGAAACTAAGGAGAAATGCAATGTGTTAAATATGGGGATGATAATTCAATTATTGGATGATGTTTCATCAGATATGAATGAGGTTGGAGAAAAGGAAGCTGTTGACCCAGAATTCTCCAGTGAAAATAACCTTCAAAAATCAAGGCAAAGTTAAGTTTGTTTTTGCAAAAAGGCAGCTGGGAACTTCTGATTTCCAATTCTGCTTCAAATTTGCCATACTGTCTTAACAAAAAGTATAAAACTGAACAGAATAAAAAATCAACAACTATTCTTGGATCCATAAGAGAGGGAATAACACAGGGCAAACCGCTGCCCCCAAGATGGGAGAGACTGACAGACACTGAATACAAAAGATTGCAACTTACTGGAGCAGGAACCCAGGGGCAGACACCATGTAGGGACCACTGCTGGGTAGGAAAGCCTAAATGTAATTGATGGATTGCTGGAGGCTCTGTCGGGACAACTCTGAGAGCTAAAAACTCCAGGGGATCCAATCATAGGGGCTCCATACTTCATGAAATCTACCTCCAAGAGCACTACCAGGTTCCCACAGTGAATACGGAGCAGAGGAAAGTCCCCTCAGGTCTCCAGCAGAGAAAGAGGAAAAGAACCATTTTTAAAAACTCTAGAAGGAATTCCCTGGTGGTCCAGTGGTTAAGATGCCTCGCTTCCAATTGAGGGGGTGCAAGTTCGATCCCTGGTTTTGGAACCAAGATCCCGCATGTTGTGCAGTGCAGCCAAAATACAAAGTAACAAAAAAAATCATTATATTGTACACCTAAAACTAATATAATGTTACGTGTCAATTATACCTCAATAAAATAAAATAAGAAATAAAAGTGACCTGCAAGCTTTTAAAAAATTTTTTAAAATAAAAACACTCTAGAGCACTCTGTTCCTCTTAACAAGGCCTGCCTCAAGGGAGACTAGCTAACCTGAGCCTAACCTGCTGGCGTTATCAGAGCCTAACTGGCCCAGGGGGCAGGAAAACCCACTCCAGTCTACTCCACCCATCCTGTGCCTCCTAAGAGAGGACAAAACTTAGACGTACTTGTCCAGAGGAACAGGCTTCACTGAAGGACCTAGACCCAATGAAAGGACTATCAAACACTTCCTCTCCCTCCACACCTCACCATCACATCACTAGTGACCTATTCATAGCAGTTCCTCTTTCTCAGGACATTACGTCCAAATACCAAGAAAAAAACCACAAGGCATACCAAAAGGCGTACACACACACACACGCACACACACACACACACACACACACAATTTGAAGAGATAGAGCAAGCATCAGAACCAGACATGGCAGAATGCTGTAACTATCAGACTGGGAATTTAAAACAACTATGATTAGTATGCTAAGTGCTCTAATGGATAAAGTAGACAGCATGCAAGAACAGATGGGCAATATAAGCAGAGAGATGTAAATCCTAAGAAAGAACCAAGAAGAAATGCTAGAGATCAAAAACACTGTAACAGAAATGAAGAATGCCTTTGATAGTCTCATTAGTGTGTGTGTGTGTGTGTGTGTGTGTGTGTGTGTGCGTGTGCATGTGTGATGTAAAAATCGTCAACAAAATTTTAGCAAGTTGAATCAAAAAAACTATTTAAACTATTTACACCATAACCAAGAGGGATTTATCTCAGGTATGCAAGGCTGGTTCAGCATTCAAAAATCAATTAATGTAATCCATCACATGAATAGTTTAAAAAAGAAAAATCATTGATCAGATCAACAGGTATAGAAAAAGAATCTGACACAATCCAACACCCATTCATGATAAAAACTCTCAGTAAACTAGAAATAGAGGGAAACTTTCTTAACTTGATAAAGACTATCTACCAAAGACCTATAGCTAACATCATACTTAATGGTGAGAAACTTGAAGCTTTCCCACTAAGATCAGGTACAAAACAGGACCTCCCCCGTGTCACCACCACTCCTTTGCCACCTCATAGAAAGCAAATGTAATAAATCAAAAAAATAAAATAAAAGGTATACAGATTAAGAAGGAAGAAACAAAACTGTCTTTGTTTGCAGATGACATGATTGTCTATGTAGAAAATCCAAAATAATCAACAAAACTCTCCTGGAACTAATAAGTGATTATAGCAAGGTTGTAGGATACAAGGTTAATATACAAAAGTCAGTTGCTTACCTATGTACCAACAATGAAAAAGTGGAAATTGAAATTTAAACAATAATATCATTTACATTAGTACCATCAAAACTGAAATACTTAGGTATATATATAACAAGAATTTTGCATGAAGAAAACTATAAAACTCTGATGAACTAAATCAAAGAAGAACAAAATAGATATTCCATATTCATGGACAGGAAGATTCAATATTGTCAAGATGTCTGTCCTTCCCAACTTGATCTACAGATTCAATCAATCCCAATCAAAATACCAGCAAGTTATTTTGTGGATATCAACAAACTGATTCTAAATTGTACCTGAAGTGGCAAAAAGACCCAGAAAGGCCAACATAATATTGAAGAAGAAGAAAAAGGTTATAGGGCTGATGTTACCAGACCTCAAGACTACAAAACAGTGTGTATTGGTGAAGGAATGGACAAATTGATCAGTGGAACAGAACAGAGAGCCCAGAAGTAGACCCACATAAATATAGTCAACTGACGTTTGACAAAGGAGCAAGGCAATGCAATGCAGTGAACACAGCATCTTCAACAAATGGTGCTAAAACAACTGGACATACACATGCAAAACAATTTAATCCAGACACAGATCTTACACCTTTCATAAAAAAATAACTCAGAAAGGATCATAGACTTAAATGCAAATGGTAAAACTATAAAATTCCTAGAAGGTAACATATGAGAAAACCTAGAAGACCTTGGGTATGGTGATGAATTTTTTTTAAAAATAAATTTATTTATTTTATTTATTTATTTTTGGCTGCACTGGGTCTTCGTTGCTGTGCACGGGCTTTCCCTAGTTGTGGCAAGTGGGGGCTACTCTTCGTTGTGGTGTGCAGGCTTCTCATTGCAGTGGCTTCTCTTGCTGAGGAGCATGGGCGCTAGGCGCGTGGGCTTCAGTAGTTGTGGCACGTGGGGTCAGTAGTTGTGGCGCGTGGGCTCTAGAGTGCAGGCTCGGTAGTTGTGGCGCACAGACTTAGTTGCTCTGCGGCATGTGGGATCTTTCCGGACCAGGGCTCAAACCCGCGTCCCCTGCACTGGCAGGCAGATTCTTAACCACAGCGCCACCTGGGAAGCATGGTGATGCCTTTTTTGATACAACACCACCAAAACATGATCCATCAAAGAAAGAATTGATAAGCTGGACTTCACTGAAATCAAAAACTTCTGCTTTGTGAAAGACAATGTCAAGAAAATTAGAAGACAAGCCACAGACTGGGAGAAAATATTTGTGAAAGATGCATCTAATAAAAGAGTGTTATCCAAAACATACAAGAACACTGAAAACTTAACAGTAAGAAAGCAAACAACCTGATTAAAAAATGGGGCAAAGACCTGGACTCCTCACCAAAGAAGATACACAGATGGCAAATAAGCACATGAAAATATGCTCCACATCATATGTCATCAGAGAAATGCAAATTAAAACAACAATGATACAGCACTATATACCCATTAGAATGGCCAAAATCCGGAACACTGACAACACCAAATGCTGACTAGTATGTGAAGCAACACAAGCCCTCACTCACTGCTGGTGGGAATGCAAAATGGTGCAGCCTCTTTGGAAGACAATTTGGCCGTTTCTTACAAAACTAAACGTACTCTTACCATACAATCCAGCAATTGTGCTCCTTGGTATTTACCCAAATGAGTCGAAAACTTATGTCCTCACAAAAACCTGCACATGGATTTATAGCAGCTTTATTCATAGTTGACAAAACTCATATAGGCACTTTGGAAGACAATGTGGCAGTTTCTTACAAAACTGAACATACTCTCTTTGGTGGAGCTAATGGTGGACTCTGGGAGGGCTCACACCAAGGAGTACTTTCAAGAACTTCTGTTGCCAGGTTCCTTGTCCTCATGGTAAGGCACAACAACCCCCCGCCTCTGCAGGAGACCCTCCAACACTAGCAGTGGGGTGATCACCTGGTCAAACAGATATCTCTCCAGTGCACAAGACCAGACTGCTGCAGAAGTCTATTGTTGCCTTTTCTTTGACTTCTTTGAGTGTGAGCATGGGAGATGCTCTTCTATCAGCCTGGGCCCTGGTTAGTCAACAGGCACTAGACCCCTCCACCAGGAAGCCTACACAACCCACTGAACCAACCTTAGCCACTGGGGACAGACACCAAGAACAGCCGGAACTACGAACCTGCAGCCTGCAAAGAGGAGACCCCAAACACAGTAAGATAAGCAAAATGAGAAGACAGAAAAACACACAGCAGATGAAGGAGCAAGATAAAAACCCACGAGACCTAACAAATGAGGAGGAAATAGGCAGTCTACCTGAAAAATAATTCAGAATAATGATAGTAAAGATGATCCAAAATCTTGGAAATAGAATAGACAAAATGCAAGAAACATTTAACAAGGACCTAGAAGAACTAAAGATGAAACAAACAATGATGAACAACACAATAAATGAAATTAAAAACACTCTAGATGGGATCAATAGCAGAATAACTGAGGCAGAAGAATGGATAACTGACCTGCAAGATAAAATAGTGGAAATAACTACTGCAGAGCAGAATAAAGAAAAAAGAATGAAAAGAACTGAGGACAGTCTCAGAGACCTATGGGACAACATTAAACACACCAACATTCGAATTATAGGGGTTCCAAAGGAGAAGAGAAAAAGAAAGGGACTGAGAAAATATTTGAACAGATTATAGTTGAAAACTTCCCTAATATGGGAAAGGAAATAGTTAATCAAGTCCAGGAAGCACAGAGAGTCCCATACAGGATAAATCCAAGGAGAAACATACCAAGACACATACTAATCAAACTATCAAAAGAAAACATATTAAAAGCAGCAAGGGAAAAACAACAAATAACACACAAGGGAATCCCCATAAGGTTAACAGCTGATCTTTCAGCAGAAACTCTGCAAGCCAGAAGGGACTGGCAGGTCATATTTAAAGTGATGAAGGAGAAAAACCTGCAACCAAGATTACTCTACCCAGCAAGGATCTCATTCAGATTTGATGGAGAAATTAAAACCTTTACAGACAAGCAAAAGCTGAGAGAGTTCAGCACCACCAAACCAGCTTTACAACAAACGCTAAAAGAATTTCTCTAGGCAAGAAACACAAGAGCAGGAAAAGACCTACAATAACGAACCCAAAACAATTAAGAAAATGGGATTAGGAACATACATATCAATAATTACCTTAAATGTAAATGGACTAAATGCTCCCACAAAAAGATACAGATTGGCTGAATGGATACAAAAACAAGACCCATATATATGCTGTCTACAAGAGAGCCACTTCAGACCTAGAGACACATACAGACTGAAAGTAAGGGGATGGAAAAAGATATTACATGCAAATGGAAACCAAAAGAAAGCTGGAGTAACAATTCTCATATCAGACAAAATAGACTTTAAAATAAAGACTATTAGAAGAGACAAAGAAGGACACTACATAATGATCAAGGGATCGATCCAAGAAGAAGATATAACAATTGTAAATATTTATGCACCCAACCTAGGAGCACCTCAACACATAAGGCAAATACTAACAGCCATAAAAGGAGAAATTGACAGTAACACATTCATAGTAGGGGACTTTAACACCCCACTTTCACCAATGGACAGATCATCCAAAATGAAAATAAATAAGGAAACACAAGCTTTAAATGATACATTAAACAAGATGGACTTCATTGATCTTTATAGGACATTCCATCCAAAAACAACAGAATACACATTTTTCTCAAGTGCTCAAGGAACATTCTCCAGGATAGATCATATCCTGGGTCACACATAAAACCTTGGTAAATTTAAGAAAATTGAAATTATATCAAGTATCTTTTGTGACCACAATGCTATGAGACTAGATATCAATTACAGGAAAAGATCTGTAAAAAATACAAACACATGGAGGCTAAACAATACACTACTTAATAACAAAGTGCTCACTGAAGAAATCAAAGAGGAAATCAAAAAATACCTAGAAACAAATGACAATGGAGACACGACGACCCAAAACCTATGGGATGCAGCAAAAGCAGTTCTAAGAGGGAAGTTTATAGCAATACAATCCTACCTTAAGAAACAGGAAACATCTCGAATAAACAACCTAACCTTGCACCTAAAGCAATTAGAGAAACAAGAACACAAAAACCCCAAAGTTAGCAGCAGGAAAGAAATCATAAAAATCAGATCAGAAATAAATGAAAAAGAAATGAAGGAAATGATAGCAAAGAAAAATAAAACTAAAAGCTGGTTCTTTGAGAAGATAAACAAAATTGATAAACCATTAGCCAGACTCATCAAGAAAAAAAGGGAGAAGGCTCAAATCAATAGAATTAGAAATGAAAAAGGAGAAGTAACAACTGACACTGCAGAAATACAAAAGATCATGAGAGATTACTACAAGCAACCCTATGCCAATAAAATGGACAACCTGGAAGAAATGGACAAATTCTTAGAAATGCACAACCTTCCCAGACTGAACCAGGAAAAAACAGAAAATATGAACAGACCAATCACAAGCACTGAAATTGAAACTGTGATTAAAAATGTTCCAACAAACAAAAGCCCAGGACCAGATGGCTTCACAGGCGAATTCTATCAAACATTCAGAGAAGAGCTAACACCTATCCTTCTCAAACTCTTCCAAAATATAGCAGAGGGAGGAACACTCCCAAACTCATTCTACGAGGCCACCATCACCTTGATACCAAAACCAGACAAGGATGTCACAAAGAAAAAAACTACAGGCCAATATCACTGATGAACGTAGATGCAAAATTCCTCAACAAAATACTAGCAAACAGAATCTAACTGCACATTAGAAGGATCATACAACATGATCAAGCGGGGTTTATCTCAGGAATGCAAGGATTCTTCAATATACGCAAATCAATCAATGTGATAAACCATATTAACAAATTGAAGGAGAAAAACCATATGATCATATCAATAGATGCAGAGAAAGCTTTTGACAAAATTGAACACCCATTTATGATAAAAACCCTGCAGAAAGTAGGCATAGAGGGAACTTTCCTCAACATAATAAAGGCCATATATGACAAACCCACAGCCAACATCGTCCTCAATGGTGAAAGCATTTCCACTAAGATCAGGAACAAGACAAGGTTGCCCACTCTCACCACTCTTATTCAACATAGTTTTGGAAGTCCTAGCCACAGCAATCAGAGAAGAAAAGGAAATAAAAGGAATCCATATCGGAAAAGAAGAAGTAAAGCTGTCACTGTTTGCAGATGACATGATACTATACATAGAGAACCCTAAAGATGCTACCAGAAAACTACTAGAGCTAATCAATGAATTTGGTAAAGTAGCAGGATACAAAATTAATGCACAGAAATCTCTGGCATTCCTATACACTAATGAGGAAAATCTGAAAGTGAAATCAAGAAAACACTCACATTTACCATTGCAACAAAAAGAATAAAATATCTAGGAATAAACCTACTTAAGGGGACAAAAGACCTGTATGCAGAAAATTATAGGACACTGATGAAAGAAATTAAAGATGATACAAATAGATGGCGAGATATACCATGTTCTTGGATTGGAAGAATCAACATTGTGAAAATGACTCTACTACACTAAGCAATCTAAAAATTCAATGCAATCCCTATCAAACTACCACTGGCATTTTTCACAGAACTAGAACAAAAAATTTCACAATTTGTATGGAAACACAAAAGACCCCGAATAGCCAAAGCAATCTTGAGAACGAAAAATGGAGCTGGAGGAATCAGGCTCCCTGACTTCAGACTATACTACAAAGCTACAGTAATCAAGACAGTATGGTACTGGCACAAAAACAGAAAGATAGATCAATGGAACAGGATAGAAAGCCCAGAGATAAACCCACACACATATGGTCACCTTATCTTTGATAAAGGAGGCAGGAGTGTACAGTGGAGAAAGGACAGCCTCTTCAATAAGTGGTGCTGGGAAAACTGGACAGGTACACGTAAAAGTATGAGATTAGATCACTCCCTAACACCATACACAAAAATAAGCTCAAAATGGATTAAAGACCTAAATGTAAGGCCAGAAACTATCAAACTCTTAGAGGAAAACATAGGCAGAACACTCCATGACAGAAATCACAGCAAGATCCTTTTTGACCCACCTCCTAGAGAAATGGAAATAAAAACAAAAATAAACAAATGGGACCAAATGAAACTTCAAAGCTTTTGCACAGCAAAGGAAACCATAAACAAGACCAAAAGACAACCCTCAGAATGGGAGAAAATATTTGCAAACGAAGCAACTGACAAAGGATTCATCTCCAAAATTTATAAGCAGCTCATGCAGCTCAGTAACAAAAAAACAAACAACCCAATCCAAAAATGGGCAGAAGACCTAAATAGACATTTCTCCAAAGAAGATATATAGACTGCCAACAAGCACATGAAAGAATGCTCAACATCATTAATCATTAGAGAAATGGAAATCAAAACTACAATGAGATATCATCTTACACCAGTCAGAATGGCCATCATAAAAAAATCTAGAAACAATAAATGCTGGAGAGGGTGTGGAGAAAAGGGAACACTCTTGCACTGCTGGTGGGAATGTGAATTGGTTCAGCCACTATGGAGAACAGTATGGAGGTTCCTTAAAAAACTACAAATAGAACTACCATATGACCCAGCAATCCAACTACTGGACATATACCTTGAGAAAACCAAAATTCAAAAATAGTCATGTACCAAAATGTTCATTGCAGCTCTATTTACAATAGCCCGGAGATGGAAACAACCTAAGTGCCCATCATTGGATGAATGGATAAAGAAGATGTGGCACATATATACAATGGACTATTACTCAGCCATAAAAAGAAACGAAATTGAGCTATTTGTAATGAGGTGGATAGACCTAGCGTCTGTCATACAGAGTGAAGTAAGTCAGAAAGAGAAAGAGAAATACCGTATGCTAACACATATATATGGAATTTAAGAAAAAAAAATGTCATGAAGAACCTAGGGGTAAGACAGGAATAAAGACACAGACCTACTGGAGCATGGACTTGAGGATATGGGAAGGGGGAAGGGTAAGCTGTGACAAAGCGAGAGAGAGGCATGGACATATATACACTAACAAACGTAAGGTAGATAGCTAGTGGGAAGCAGCCGCATAGCACAAGGAGATCAGCTCGGTGCTTTGTGACCACCTGGAGGGGTGGGATAGGGAGGGTGGGAGGGAGGGAGACACAAGAGGGAAGAGATATGGGAACATATGTATATGTATAACTGATTCACTTTGTTATAAAGCAGAAACGAACACAGCATTGTAAAGCAATTATACCCCAATAAAGATGTTAAAAAAAAAAGACCTTGACACAACTTGAGTTAAGATTTATTTTCTTACAGATTCAATGCAATTTCTGTCAAAATCTCCATGACATCTTTTTGCAGAAGTAGAGAAATCCATCCTAAAATTTATATGGAATGTCAAGGGACCCCTGATAGTCAAAACAATCTTGAAAAAGAAGAACAAAGCTGATGTCTCAAACTTCCTGATTTCAAAACTTACTGCAAAGCTACAGTAATCAAAACAATGTGGTACTGGCAAAAAGACGAATAAAACAGTGGAATAGAATAGACAGCCCACAAACAAACCCTTGCATATAGAGTCAAATGATTTTCAACAAGGGTGCCAAGACCATTAAATAAGGGAAAGAACAATATTTTCAACAAATGGTGTTGGGAAAACTGGATATCCACAAATGAAAGAATGATATTGGACCCTAACATATATTACATACAAAATTAACTCAGAATGAATCAAAGAAAGACCCAAATGGAGGAGTTAAAACTATAAAACTCTTAGAAGAAAAAATAGAGGAAATTTTCAATTTTTAATTTGGCAATGATTTCTGGATATGACACCAAAAGGCAACAAAAGGAAAAATAGATAAACTGGACTACCTCACAATTTAAAACTTCTGTACATCAAAAGACACAATCAACAGGGTGAAAAAGGTAATACCTGGAATGGAAGAAAATATTTGGAGATTACATATCGGATAAGGGGTTAATATCCAGGATACATAAAGAACTCCTACAACTCAGTAACAACAACAAAAAACAACCCAATTAAAAAATGGGCAAAGACTTGAAAAGGCACTTCCCCAAAGAAGATATATAAATGGCCAAAAAGCACATTAAAAGATGCTCAGTGTTACTAATTATTAGGTGAATGCAAATCAAAACCACAATAAGATACCACCTTACACCCATTAGGATGACTATCATCACAAAAACAAAATAACTAATGTTGAAAAGGATGTAGAGAAATTGGAATCCTTGTGCACTCTTGATGGGAATGTAAAATGACACAGCTGCTGTGGAAAACAGTATGATGGTTCCTCAAAAAATAAAACATTTAGAATTAGCATATGATCCAGAGATTCCATTTTTGGATATGCACCCAAAAGAATTGAAAGCAGGGATTCAAACAGATATTTGTGCACTCATGTTTATAACAACATTATTCACTATAGCCAGAAGTTGAAAGCAACCCAAGTGTCCTTCAATGGATGAATGGATAAACAAAATGTGGTATTATATATAAAATGGAATATTACTCAGTCTTAAAAAGGAGTGAAATTATGATACATGCTATGACATGGATGAACCTTGATGATGTTATGCAAAGTGAAATAAGTCAGTCACAAAAGGGCAGATATTGTAAGTTTCCACTTATGTGAGGTACTTGGGTGGTCAAATTCTTGGAGACCGTAGAATGGTAATTGCCAGGGCCTGACGCCAGGGGAGAATGAGGAGTTACTGTTTAATGAGGACAGCTTCAGATGAAAAGAGTTCTAGATGTGGATGGTAGTGATGGTTGTATGACTATGTGAATGCATTTAATGTGAATGAAATGTACAGTTTAAAATAGTTAAGATGGTAAATTTTACCTTATGTATATTTCACCACAATTTTTTAAAAAACAAAGTTTTACATTCTTGGCATTTGAAAACTTTATCTTTGATTTCTTCTCCTCTCTGAGTCAATAGTCCTCATCTTCCCAAGGTTCTTGCTAATAAATGCTAATAAGAGGCTCCTAATCTCTGGCATAGGCTTGATTTTTTTAAGCCAGGCTGAATCTCAGTTTATGGAACTTGCTGAATATGTGATTTGAATCAAAGAATACAGGGTTTAAAATTTTGTTTCCATAGTATCTCTGAAAAAACTCAGCAAACTTCATTATGAATGAAGTAGTGTTGAAAAGAGTTCTCTTTAAAAATCAGAAACAAGTAGATACCTGCTAGTTCTGCTTCTATTCAACATTGTTGAGGCTCTTACACTAAAGAAAAAGCATTATGAAGAACAGTTTACCATTGTAAAAGACCAATTGTCACTATTCACAGCTGTTAAGGTGGTTTTAAAAATGACCCCCAAAATACATAGACAAAGTATTAAAATTAATGGGAAATTTGGACAAAGTTGCTGGATATAAAATCAATATGCAGGGACTTCCCTGGTGGTGCAGTGGGTAAGAATCCATCTGCCAATGCAGGGGACACGGGTTCGAGCCCTGGTCCAGGAAGATCCCACATGCCACCGAGCAGCTAAGCCTGTGTGCCACAACTACTGAGCCCGTGTGCCGCAACTACTAAAGCCCACACGCCTAGAGCCCGTGCTCCACAACAAAAGCCACTGCAATGAGAAGCCTGCACTCCGCAACAGAGTAGCCCCCGCTTCTCACAAAAAGAGAAAGCCCGACGCAGCAACGAAGACCCCACACAGTCAAAAATAAATAAAATAAATAAAAATTTTAAAATCAATATGCAAAACTCAACTGCATTTCTATATACTAATAATATATAGGAAACATATTTAAAATGCCATTTATAATAGCAATTAAGAAGAAGTTATCTAGAACTACTATCAATGAAGTTGGTCTTCAACCTCTGTTTTTGGCCCAAATCTGGTATTTGGTGTAAGGTTTGGATGCAAGAAGGTCAAATGTCTACTTTAATGTCATTTCTTGTATCCCTGAATCTGTGTGTGATCATAGACTCTGTATTAGTAATACAAAGCCTGCTATTAGATTTTTTTGCTAATATCTAAATCTTTATAAATATAGGTAAACATTCTACATGTAACTAACTTAGAGGGGAAATCGTAGGTTCTTTCCATGTTGAAATGCTGGTTGTAGTATAATTGTGTATTTATTATTGCAGGAGTAAAATTCCACAGTAATTAATGATGGTTGTAAAAGCAGTTAATTTTATGTGGAAAAACAACAATCAAGAGCTTCCAAATAGCTAAATAAATAAGGGGAAAGACTGCAGATTAATATGAATATTAAGAGAATGTATTAGCTAGATAAATTTAGAGTGAACATTATATCATTTTTGAACTAAGAAGTGTTCCTAAAACTTTATGTAATTATACAAGCACAGTACTAAGAATTAGATTATGTAATTATTCTAGTCATCATAGAATTGTTTGGCATACTGGCACTCATTACCTTAAATAAAATAATCTTTAAAACCTGCATTTAATTTTCAGTTACTTAATTTCATTTAAACCATGAGATCTTTGAGAAAAATTATTGTTTGGCAATCTCTCACATCTCATGAAGATAAATTAAAAGTATATTGTTATGTTTGCCACTTCAAATTTTCCTAGGAAGAAAAGATCTAGCCAATAAAACACACAAAAAATATGAAGATAAAACTTTTAGAGAAGAAAAAGATATTCCTCAAAAACATCTTGCTTTTCCCTTCACCTCATTTGAGGGCAAGAGTGCTGTTGATGTGCCATTTAGTAGCTGTGGGAGCAATCTAACCGCTGTTGGTTCTGAGAACTGATTGCTTCTGCATCACAATATCAAACTTTTCAAACAAAAATTTTACTTAAAAATTGCAATATTTTTCATAACATAAATTTCCTGATAAAATTTTGTATTTATGGATGTATTCAGACATTTATTTAGTTTTCTGAAATCAGTTTTTGCCATGGCTTTGGCCAAATATCTGCTTTGGCATTTGGCTATTTGGCAAAAATGTATTTGATGCACCTCTAGCAACTCTGAATATATGTAAAAAAATTATTTGCAAGGCTATTATGGAGAAAATGTTGAAATTTATCTGAAAACCATTAAAGAAGACCTTAAAATAAAGAAATATATTTATGAATAGAAAGGCCCAAGATCATAAAGATTTTATTTTTCCCCCAATTGATATATAGATCCAATGTGATTTTAATAGAAAGCCCTAGAGGGATTTTGTGGAACTTGATGAGCTAATTATAAAATTTCTATGGAGGGGCAAAGAGCCAAGTATAGCTAAGATGTTCCTGAAGGGAATACAGTGGGGGATTTGCCCAATACCAAGACTTATGTAGTTTTAGTAATCAACCCAGTGCGGTGATACTGGTTCATGGATGGACCAATGGTTCAGAAATAGACATGTGCATATTTGCAAATTTGAATTTTTATAATTTGTAAATACAAATACCTATTGCTGAATAGGATAAAAATATAAAATTATCTGACTCATAAAAAACAGAAATTTAATTTAATTGGCACATTAAAGAATATACCCCAAGGAAAGAAGACATCCACATATTAGCCTTTCACCTTACCTTACCTCCCACATAATTCGGTGGTTGCTTTTTATAACTAATTTACCTTTTGTTATTACCACCCCATAAATAAAATTCTCACATTCACACTTCTAGGAGTCCTAATAACTGTGTTATCAAAATACTACAGCAGCAGGATAGGCTGTCTTCTGCCTTCTGTTTTAAGTGAATGAATTATTAGTAGGATTTTGAACTTGTTTTGGCTAGTTTTATCAACAGGATCATGGCAGATTTTGATACTCAAGCTTGGCAAAACAATCTTTTTTACAAAGATTTTTTGTTTTTACAAAACAATCTTTTTTACAAACTATCCTGCAAACCAGTCCCCACAAAACTGATGACTCAGTACATCACTCCAGTACCGTAAAATTTCTAGAGGTAAATTCTGAGAGCTCAGAGTTAATTTCTTTTTTGTCTGTGATTCTTTTAAAAAAAAATCTTTTCCATTTCTGTTCATTATACATTTACACAGCTAACCCCAGTCTATAAGGTACTTGTCTATACATTGATTTGCTATTGCTCTCCAAATAGACACAGCATTTATCTCTCTTACCAGTGCAATATTAAATTCCTTAAGCACAGAGACCATGATGTCTATTTCTTGGGTACACTGCAATGTTTAGGATGGTATTAGCAGTGGAATAGACTATAGAATTTTGAGGAAGAATTAGAGTTGGAGGAAAGGACAGAAGTAAGGAAGGAAGGTAGATGAAGAGGGGTATTCATAAGTAAGGAGATGAGACAGTCTCAGGACTGTAATAAAGTGGAAATATCTATGACATAATATTAAATGAAAAAAATCAGATTATAAAATAGTATGTGTAATATCATCCTATTTTTGTAAAAAAAATATTACGTATACATATACACACTCACACATACACTCACAGGGACCCTATCAGAAAGATATATACCACAACATTAGTGGTTATTTTTTGTGGTGTGTGTGATTTCTATTTTCATTTTTGTGTCTACTTGTAACTTCAAATTTTCTCAAATGAGCATGTGTTATTTTTATAATTAGGAAAAAATTATTTAAAAATATAAAACCAACTTTTTTACTTCTGGCTATAAGGGAGTAACAGTGTCCAGACTTGTCTTTCTGTTGAAACACAGACATGATATGCTAAACAATCTGCAAAATCGCTGGGGTACGTAAAATTGTTTTTAGATGTTAAACAACAGACAGTGCAGGACTGGGATCCCTAAGAGAGGGAAACCAATGGGGATGAGCCCCTCAAGCAACCTAGATTTCTGCCTGAAGGCAATTTGTGATCTTGGCACTGGTAGGGAAAATAGGGCCAGGTGGTTTCATTGAGTTGAGGAGGCAGAGCTGGGAGCCAGATGAGGCTGAAGTAGCTAAAATATGTGAGGCAGAATACTAAAGAGGAGGAAGGGTTGTAGGCAAAGAGCTCAGAAATCTGCACGGGGGTCCTCTGAGTCTTCAGTTGGAAATCATCTGCCCATGATCAAGGTAAAACTCCTTGGTTTACGAAGAGCAAATCCCAGAGAAAGAAGAGGTGTTGGGGAGCTACAAGCAGAGCAATTTCCAGAGCTCATACAGGGCAAGGAATTGTTCATATCCCCTACAGCCAGACCTTGTTGAGTGCATGGGCATTCAGTAAGTGCCTTAGTAGTGAGGCTAAACTAGCCCTATAGAAAAGACTAACCTATACCCATCTTAAAATAGCCTCAAAAAAAAAGCCTTAAAAGAATAAAGCAGGACTGAAAATAGTTTCAATACTTTTTTAAAGAATACAGCAAAATGTAGTATCTACAATCTAAAATTCACAATGACTGGCATCCAATAAAAAAATTACTAGACATGCACTAATGCAAGAAAATGTGAAACATTATCAGAAGAAAAATTAGTCAATAGAAACAGACCTAGAAATGACAGAGGTGATGGAATTTTCACACAGAAGCATAAAAGTTAATATAAATACATTCAATATGATCAAGAATGTAATGGAACACATGAACCTGGTGAGGAGGGAAATGGAAGATATAAAAGATAGAAAAAGAACCAAATGGAAATTCTAGAGATGAAAAATACAAAAGCTAAAATAAAAATTTTATTAAGTGACATTAACACCTGATTAGCCACTGAAGAAAAAAAGTCAGTGAGCTTGAATATGTAGCAAATAAAACCACCCAAAACAAAGTACAGAGAAAAACATTGAAAAACAGTGAGCATAAGCCTAGTGCACCAAGGGCAACATCCAGTGGTCTAACGTGTGCAGCTGGAAGCCCAGTGAAAAGGTGGGGGACATAGAAATTATTTAATGATGCAACTTTCCAAATCTGATAAAATATATAAACCTATAGATCCAAGAAACTCAATGAATCCCCAAGAAGGATAAACACAAAGAAAACCATGAGACATATCACAATGAAAATACTTAAAACCAATAATATGATATAAAATCTTAAAAGTAACCAAAGAAAATAGATACAGAAAGGCAATTTTTAAAAAAGGTCTTCAGGGGGCTTCCCTGGTGGTGCAGTGGTTGAGAGTCTGCCTGCTGATGCAGGGGACACGGGTTCGTGCCCTGGTCCGGGAGGATCCCACATGTCGCGGAGCAGCTGGGCCCGTGAGCCATGGCCGCTGAGCCTGCGCGTCCAGAGCCTGTGTTCCGCAACGGGAGAGGTCACAACAGTGAGAGGCCCGCGTACCACAAAAAAAAAAAAAAAAAAAAAAAAAAAAAAAGTCTTCAAAATGAAAACCTCTGTACTTTGAAAGACTCCACTAAGAAAATGAAGGGCTTCCTTGGTGGCACAGTGGTTAAGAATCCGCCTGCCAATGCAGGGGATACAGGTTCGAACCCTGGTCCAGGAAGATCCCACATGCTGCAGAACAACTAAGCCCGTGTGCCACAACTACTGAGCCTGCACTCTAGAGTCCGTGAGCCACGACTACTGAGCCCAAATGCCACAACCAGTGAAGCCCACGTGTCTAGAGCCCATGCTCTGCAATGAGAAGCCACCCAATGAGAAGCCCGTGCACCGCAATGAAGAGTAGTCCCTGCTCGCCACAACTAGAGAAAAGCCTGCGCGCAGCAACAAACACCCAATGCGGCCAAAAATATAAATAAATAAATATATTTAAAAAGAAAATGAAAAAGCAAGCCTCAGACTGGGAGAAAATATTTAATACATATATCTTTCAAAGGAATTGCACCTAAATATATAAACAACTCTTACAGTTTCATAAAACAACTCAATTTTTTTTTTTTTTTTTTTTTTTTTTTTGCGGTACGCGGTCCTCTCACTGTTGTGGCTTCTCCCGTTGCGGAGCACAGGCTCTGGACGCGCAGGCTCAGTGGCCATGGCTCACGGGCCCAGCCGCTCTGCGGCATGTGGGATCTTCCCAGACTGGGGCACGAACCCGTGTCCCCTGCTTCGGCAGGTGGACTCTCAACCACTGCGCCACCAGGGAAGCCCCAACTCAATTTTTTAAATGGGGAAAAATGTTTGGACAGACAGTCCATAAAATAAAGTATGCAAATTGCCAATAAGTACCAGAAAATATGCTTAACATTGTGCAAATTAAGCACATGCAAGTCAAACCCACAATGAGATGCTACTACATGTCCACTAATTGTCTAAAATTTAAAAGCTGACAACATCAAGTGTTGATGAGAATGCAGAACAATTAGAACGTTTGTATGTTGCTGGTGGGGAAATAAAATGGTGCAGACTTTAGAAATCAATTTGTCAGTTTCCTATAAAGTTAAACTGTGAGACCAGAGGAGGGGTTGGGATATCACAGCACATTACCTTAGTCGTGCTCTCCTCTTGTTCTCTGAAGACCCTCATTTCTCCAATTTCCAAGTCTTCTGGAAGCTGCCTTCCAAAGAGAGTGGCTGTGAGGAAATCACCTTTCAAGAAAGCTCAAAGCTGGAAGCAGGACTTTTGTTTGCTCATGGACTCGTGTAAATTATTCCTGAGCAGTGACCCGAGCCATGAAGGCTGACAGATCTGTGTTCTATGGAGTCCAGGGCCTTGGCTGGTCCAGGTGGGACCTGGTGAGCCAGACATGGGATGTGTTTGTGTGGGTCCTTCCTGTCCATCCTTCCCACCTGTGCCCTCCACTTGCAGCTTCTCCTATGGTGCCTGCTTTTGATTCTTCCAATGAGTATGTGGTACTGTTTTCTACAGTGGTAAAATACACATACCATAAAATTTGCCATCTTAACCTTTTTTTGTTTTTTTTTTTTAATATTTATTTATTTATTTTGGCTGCACCGGATCTTAGTTGTGGCACACGAGATCTTTGTTGCAGCATGCGGGATCTGTAGTTGCGGCATGCAGACTTCCTAGTTGTGGCATGTGGACGTCTTAGTTGCAGCATGAGAACTCTCAGCTGCGGCATGTGGGATCTAGCTCCCTGACCAGGGGTCGAACCTGGGCCCCCTGCTGGAGTCATACCCACTGGACCACCAGGGAAGTTCCATATTAATCATTTTAAGTGCACAGTTCAATGGCATTAAGTACATCACTGCCATCCATCTACAGACCTTTCTCATCTTCCCAGACAAACTCTGTCCCCATTAAACACTAACTCACCATTCCCCCTTCCCTTGGCCCCTGTCACCCACCATCCTACTTTCTATCCTTGTGGATTTGCCCTAGATATCTCATAGAAGTGGAATTATACAGTATTTATCTTTTGTGACTGGCTTATTTCACTTAGAATAAAGCCTCAAGATTCATCCACATTGCAGCCTTTTAAGGCTGAATAATATTCCCTGTATGGATGGGCCACGTTCTGTCTACTCCTTCATCCGTCAGTGGATACTTGGGATATGTTTCTTCTTGAATCAAAAAAAACATTAAGTGTTGAAAACAACATTAATCTCATCTCTCAGAAATTCCTTTAGCTCTGATGGCGTCAAGCACTGAGCTCTGAAATGCTTCCGATTCTTGCCTTCGGTGCTGGGAAGCTTGAGATGACACCTGGAAAGCTTTCTCTCTGCGTGTCTGCTCTTACTAACGTGCAGCTCTGGAAAAGGGTCTTCACTCTCTTTCACACGTGCGTGAGTGTGTGCTGTGTGTGTGTCTCCATCACAGACACACAGGCCAGGGCTCTGTGTTACAACGTCCTCGGCCAGGGTGAAAACACGGGCCTCTCATCCAAAACACAGGGGGAAAGTGCTGTGAGAGCTACATTTAAAGCCTTTTCTTTCTTCCAAGATTGTTCTCTTGACTTATTATATTTTTTATTTGCTATTCATCATTGTTCTAAGAAAATCTAAGAATTTCAATTATGCATGAATTTTACTATTCTTTATGTTGTGCAATACAGTTTTAAATGCAAACATCAGAGCGTTTAACTTGTATGCAGAATCACTGAAATGACGCCAATTCTGTTTGTTGGCTCGACCCTGGACGATGCCTCCATCCACCAGCAGAGACAAAACAGGCCAGATGGGGCAGGGCTGGAAGGAGAAAAGGGCCCCTGCACACGGCAGACAGCAACACCAGGGGTCAGTGTGACCCAGCTCCAGCCAGGCCGAGGCGCCAGCAGGGTGGGCGGGGAGGATGCAGGAAGGGGGCAGAGGGGCAGGTGGCTCCAGGCCCCGCACACACAAGCACAGGTCAGAAGACAGGGTCATTGAGAAGCTGGAGACACAGTCCCTGGCCCAGGCAGCCAGTGTCCATCAGCCATCCAGCCCTCGCACAGACGGCTCCTCCCAAGGGATGAACAGCTCACCTGGGGCCTCTGCCCAGCAGCAGGGGTCATGCCCTTGACCCTCCAGCTAACACCCGGGCCTCTCTCTCCCAGGGTCCTCCCAGGACCCCTTTGGAGTCCCCAGGGGCCGGTCAGCTTGGCCAGGTGGGGTCAAGATGAGAACTCAGGGAGCAGCCCCAGTGGACAGAGCATGCAGGGCACCAGGACACCCACCATCAGCCCCCTCCTCTGCCCAGTGTTAGACTAAAGGAAGCCTTCATCGTTATCTACAGGAAGGTGCAGGTGCTGAGCGAGAGCTTCTATCAGTTACAGCTCTGGCCCAGGTCCCGTCCAAGTTCCCTTCCCTTCCCTGGTTGAGCCCCGTATGTGTCCTGTGCTTCACGCATTTCTCCTCTGCCTCTTTCCAAAAAAGGACTTGAGGCAGCTGCTTGCCCTGGGTATCTGGAACCACCCCCAGAAGCATCTTTCCACTAGAAGTTTAACTGGTATTCTCTCTTGAATTTCCTGCAAAAAGAAAATTACTTTCTGTACAATGTGGATACTGGTAAAATCTCTGATTTCATCCTTAGCTTTAAAAACCGCAGCTAACAGTACGGTAGACTCTGGTGAAATCAACCTGGTGGCTCAGAGAGGACATCCCACGTCCAACACTTCTCCTATTTTTACACCCAGAAATTCATTTTGGCTTTGATTCCTTCTTTTCATCTTTATGGATTTTAAATTTCACACTGTAGCAGCGTTTGTCTGTATGCGCAATGAGATACCGGACAAACTTTGAAACTCTGACCTGAGCAATCTCGGCGTGTCAGCCCCTCCCAGTGCTTCCCAGGAGATTCAGAGGGCCATGTGCTCTCGGTAACCAGCCAACTGCAAAGCTCACAGCACCCCCAAATAAATGGAAAGTTCTCTTCCCTGCCTTGCTGTAGTCCCACTTGGTGGGCTCTCTGAAGGGCCATTTCACACTTCCTGGGCTCTTCCCCTTAAGAGGCAGAGCAAATCACAGCCCTGCCAGGCTTTCCCGGGGTCTCCACTGTATTGGCTGTTTTGGGAAACAAACAGGAGAGGGTAGAGGAATGTTGGCTGGGTGGTTTCTAAAGCCCCCTGGCTGCGTGGCAGACAGAGAGGAAAGTGCACTTGTTCAAAAAGCGCATTCATGACGGAAGGGGTGAAAAGGCAGATTCAGGATCCTGAGGGGCAGGTACCGACCTGGGCCTGGCACAACACTGCCCAGCGATTTTCAGATGTGGACAATGGCATTGTTGGCAAGGTGACTTGGGGCAAACTGGGGTGAATTGGGGACTTTGGCGTCATGATATGAAGCTTGGCAAAAAAAAAAATACACTGCGTTTTCTTTGTAATTATGTAGACGTGACAAGAAAAAATATTGACTTTGCATAAAACTTCCAAATGAAATCGTTTCAAAAAACCTTGTAGGGGCTTCCCTGGTGGCGCAGTGGCTGAGAGTCCGCCTGCCGATGCAGGGGACACGGGTTCGTGCCCTGGTCCGGGAAGATCCCACATGCCGCGGAGCGGCTAGGCCCGTGAGCCATGGCCGCTGAGCCTGCGCGTCCGGAGCCTGTGCTCTGCAATGGGAGAGGCCGCAACAGTGAGAGGCCCATGTACCGCAAAAAAAAAAAAAAAAACCTTGTAAAACTTGATTTAGAAAAACATAACCTCCTCACAGCAGGATTTAGCCTTGAAACGGCCACACGTAAGTCCTTACCGAGACCTTCTAACGACGCACTCTTCCAAGTCTTGACACCCGCTTGCAGTGAGAAGCACAAGGAGAATTTCGAGACAATTTTGTAACCACCTAAAAGTCAAAAGTTGGAATTTCATCTAAGATTTTGGTACCTCCCTTCCTTTCCCTGTAACATGGGCATCTTTTAAAATTTTATTGAAAAAAATGTTACTGTAGTAAGAGCACTTAACACAAGATCTGTCCTCTTAGATTTTAGGTGCCAACCCCGGGCTGTTACACGTGTGGTACAGCCTGTGGGGGATTGGAGCCCTGGACACTGGGGCTGGCAATGCAAATGGTTGGCATTTCTTATCATCTGAATGGATCTGGAAACCAATCAAACTCCCTCAACGTGGAAGGCCCCCTCTACTATGTGCGGGTGCATTTTAAACAGTTCCCGGAGGCTGGCAGCAATGGTGGGAGGGCAGCTGTGGAAGGAGAAAGGGTGGAGAAATGGGGGCGGGGCTGTCCCAGGACCTCGGCCGCCCGTCCCCACAGGACACAAGTCCCCCGGCAGCGCACAGGCCCTCGGCCACTCGGGGCGTGCTCTGCCCAGGTGCCAGGGACCGGTAGCCCTGTGGCTCTGCTGCGGACAGGAGGACCGACTGTCACTCTGGTACCCGCCGCCTACAGGGCCGGGGCCCCCCAGACGCCACCCCTCGGGTCAGGCGAAGCTGCGTGAGGCTCTGGCCTCAGGTGCTGGCGGTTCCCACCAGGCATGTGGGCGGGGGAGGATGTGCTGGAGGGCTGGGCGGGGTGGAGCAGAGACAGAGCCCCAGGGCTGCAGCCACGTTGTGGGAGAGGAGAGGTTGGGTGTGACAGACTGGGACCCAGGGCTGAAGAAAGCACCGCAAAAGACAGGTGAGACAGGCTCACACAGACACGCAAGAAAGACAACATGAACTGTCTCAACAATAATTTTTATATTGATTTCATGTTGAAACAATATAATGGATATGATGTTTAAGTAAAATATTTTATTAATTTTACCTGTTTTTTACTTCCTAAATGTGACCAGTAGGGAACATTAAATGTCCGGAGGGCAAGCGTCCTGTCACCATTGCACACGCCAGGCTTCCCGGCCGGCTACCCGTTGATTAAAGGCTGCTGTCACCTGGGCCCCGTGCCAAGAGTTCAGGTGACTGTGTCGGAGCCAGGTGACACGAGAACACCCCCTGGGACCTGTCAGGGCAGAAACGGAGGCGGGGTCAGCCTGCTCGGGTGACACAATCTCTGAAAAGATCCTGAATCTGGAGAGATTTAATTTCAAGAGACACAGGCAAGTCTCAGCACTGAGCCAACCCCAGACAGCACGGGTGTGGGTGATGGAGGAGACGCAGCTCCTGGCGATGGACAAGAAGCTGGGGGTCTTATTGTGCAGGGAGGGGAGGGTCGTTTTGACCAGAGTCCAATCACCTTGGCAGTAGCTGAAGTATATTTGCTGTTCGTTCCCTCATTCGACCACCAGGTGCTGGACCCCCGCCTACGCCCAGGGGTCAGGAGTGATGGGCTGGCCTAGCACACAGGCAAGGACACAGCCCATGGGAGAGGCCAGGAGAGTGGAGCTGGAGGGGACGGAGAGGGATGAGGAGTTGGGGGGTGGCTTCTGAAGTGGGACCAGACAGGGCCTGGGGTGTGCTGGGGCTGAGGGGGCAGGGGCTGGGTGCTAGGTGTCAGGAACCTTCTAGAAGGCGCTGGGAACTTTGGGTTTGATCAAAGTGCTATGGGTGAGGTGGTGGATTCACACTTTCCGGTGGCCCTGGGGACACGAGCCTTGAAGTGGAGTGTTGAGAAGGGGCTGGATTTGGGCAAAGCTGCAGGAGAAGGCCAGCCACCAGTCAGAGCATCACACTGGGGCCTTCTCTGCAGAACTAGGGACATGGAACTGTCTTCAAGGGCAGGAGGCAGACTGGAAGGGAGCTCCCGGGGAGGGGACACCCTTGCTCTTCAGTGAAGGAGCTGCTGGGCAGTGGGCTGAGCAGGTGGACGTCAGCTTGGCTCAGAGTGACCCTCCTGACCCCAAGAGTCAGTGTTTCTGAGAAGAGGGAGGTGGATGGAGGCTAAGAGCAGGGCCGGGCAAGTTCTCCAGGCGGCACCGAGGGGCCTGCATCCCCATGAACAGCTGGCACATTGCACTTCAGTCCCTCTGACCTCAGAGTGCTGGTCCCTGCCCCAGAGGAGAAGAGGGGAGGAGGAGGGGAGGAGAGGGGAGGAGAGGGGAAGAGGAGGGGAGGAGGAGGGAGGGGAGGAGGAGGGAGGGGAGGAGGAGGGGAGGGGAGGAGGAGGGAGGGGAGGAGGAGGGGAGGAGAGGGGAGGTGGGGGGGAGGTGGGGGGAGAGGAGGAGAAGGGGAGGGGAGGAGAAGGGGAGGGGAGGAGAAGGGGAGGGGAGGAGGAGGGAGGGGAGGAGGAGGGAGGGGAACCAGCCCAGACCCGGCCAGCCTGCCTCAAACTTCACTGTGCTGGCCCATCCCTACGAGACCTGGCCCAGGTGGTAGTGGACCAGCTGGTCGTGGGGCCTGAGAGTCTGCATTTCTGACACCCGCCACCACCCCCTGCCCCAGGCGATGCCTGTGCTGCAGAGTGGGTCAAACTGAGCAGAACAACGTGACCTGGACTCTGTGTCGTCCAGCAGCTGGAGGGGAGGCCTAGAGAGCGCCTGTGAAGAGCGAGGAGGCTGAACATTGTGCAATCTTTTCAGAGTAGTAGTATTCTTCTCCTCGGGATACTTTGTGCAGCCCCAGGGCGCCCTCAAAAATTCTGGCTCTGACAGGAGGTTTGAGTGGCCTTTCTAGATGTTTGCCTGGGGCCCAAATCTGAATCCATGCGCTGCTTCGGAGGATGGCAGCAGTGGGCCAGTGACGGCCGAGCACTTTCAGGAGGACTCGCGTCTCATCCCTGTGTGGTTTTCCCAAGTCACCGACCCTAATCCACAGGCAGGAAGGACTCCCACAAAAGCAAAGTTAACAGTGAGAAGCTCAGTGCTCACGCGGAGCTTTTTGGCAGCTGGACTGCAAAGATGTCCCCGATGGACATGCCCCAAGTGGTCCCTCCCCTTGACACTGGGCCAGCCCCCTGAGGCCAGCAGAAGACAATGGAAACTTCCAGTTGGGTTGGAAGCCCTGCAGCTGCCATCCTGCTCCGGGGAAGGCAGACACCACCCCGAGTCTGCCTGCCCCAGGCAGGGAGGAAACCCAGGCTGGCTGCGTGGAGGCAGTGTGGACACAGGGGGGCCCCGGCACAGGTGACACGGAGAAGATGGAGGGACCCGGCAGACAGCTGGCCCCAAGGACCAAGCTACCTCCGCTAAGACACCTCTGCTCTGCCTGCATTCCTGACCCACAGAATCACGGGCGGATTAAAACGAGTTTTGAAGGTGAATGTGTTGCCGTGACTGGTGACCGAAGCAAGTCTGAGGGTGATGCATAAGCAGTAACTAGTCACACAAGCACATGTAAAAGGTGGTGGCACTAATCATGGGAAAGAGCAGAAGACGGCTCTCTCAGCACAGGAAGTAGAGATTTCCCCAGTCAGAGAGGTCAGGGAAGGCTTCCTGAAAGAAGCAGCATTTGAGATGAAATCCAAAACCAGCAAAGAGGGTTGAAAGCGGAGGAAACAGCAGGTGGAAAGGCTCTGAGGTCAGAGAGCTCCATAAGCCCAGACGCAGAGGGCAGGGAGAGGGGGCTGTTGTCTGAGGTGGAGCCGAGAGGGGGGTGGTGCGCTGGGAGGCCCTCAGGGCACTAAACAGGGAGGTGACAGCATCAGGTTTGGTGGGAGTGGGGGGGCCTCAGATCTTAGCAGCTGGTGGGGCCTCTTGGGACAAGAGCTGCTGAAATGAAACCCACACACAGCAGCGCCTGGGCCCATAAGCCCCCTCTCCAATCCCCTGGGGCAAGACACGTCCCCTGGGCCTGCGGTCAGTTGGTCAGTCGGTTGGTGTAAAGGAGGGTGGCTCGTGGGACACTCCCCTCTCCATTGCCCCGCCAGCGCCACCCCTACACACCGGGACCCCCGCACCGCAGAGGCTGTCGTGTCAGCAACCCCCCGCGCCCCCCAATGCCGTGACAGCTCCCTACCTGCGGTGCGACCATAGGACAGTCTCCAGAGCAGTGGCGTCTCCTCCACCCCCCCTGGAGCCGGTCAGGCCTGTGAGGGCTGGCGTTGGAGGTGGGCTTAGAAGGGCAGCGGGCGAGGCTTTAATTTCCCTTCCACCTGTGTCTGCTCCCGCCCACCTGCAACCCGGGCCTGGTGAGGCTTCCGGGAGAGAACCCGGGGGATCCTGATGAGGCCCACCTGGCTCAGGCCTCAGGCGGGACGCCCGGGCCACGGCGAGGCCCCTGGGTGGCCGGCGGGTGGGGTGGGGGTGTCCAGGGGCTTCGAGGGAGGCGAGCAGCTCACAGCCCCTCACAGGATGTGCTAGAGGGGGCGATGCTGCAGGACGTTCCCCAAGCCTCCCTGACCCTGACCCTGACCCTGACCTGGAGGCTCATGGGAGACCCAGCACTCACCTGGGGAGGCCACCCCACGAGCCGGGCCGGGGCCCCAGGGCCCTACTTCCTGCACATGAGCCCTGCCTCCTCCCTGACAGCTTGGCCGCCTGAGAGGAAGCCGCTCCACAGCTTCTGGGAGGGCAGCCCATGGCCCCAGCTCCAGGTGCCCTGGGCTCCATTCGGCCTGTAGGGCCAGGCCCAGGAGCCACAGAGCAGAGAGCTTCCAGGAGATTCTAATGCGTCATCAGTGAGAAGCCCTGGTCTGAAACCAGCTTTCTGCCTTCAACCTAATTCCAAGGCAGCTGCTGTAAATCCACACCCGGCCGAGGACGCCTTCCCTGAAGCTGGGAAGGCTTGCCCTGTTCTCTGAGGACAAAGCCCAGAGTCCGCAGAGCTCCGCCCTGGGCCAGGCTGCTGGCAGCCCTGCGGAGACGGCTCGCTCTCCTGGGTTATTGAGGTCAGGTGCAGACCCCCGGCTAAGCCCTCAGCAGCTCCTCTCCAGCGCCTGGCAGGTGGCCAGGGAAACACTCAGGCCATGGCCACCGTTTCCTGGGAGGCTGGAAGCTGGGAGCACTTTGTCCTCGTGGAAGGCGGGTGACCCATGGAGCCCGCCGCCCCAGCATCCTCGGGCAGACCTGCAGCCGGAGGGTTTCAGAGGCGTGCTTCCCCCCCTTCACCGTCCCGCTGATGTTTGTCCTATTTATCCTGCAGTGATGGGCCCTTGACATTTGCCAAGTGTGTTGAGAAGACTTGTCAGCTCACCCTCTCGTTGCCTCGATGGGAAAAGGAGGACCGTCTGACGTGAGGCTCTCGAGACGGCTGAAAGGCACAGGCTGCATGCTTTGTGGCCACCTGGGTCGCACCTGCTGGCCAGCATCCCCCTCTGATCACCCGAGACCCAGCCCGGCTTTCCTGGGCTGTAGGAGGGGCTCCTGTGTGGAGGTGGAGGTAATATCCTAGATTCCTCTTCCAGGGACCCCAGGCCTGCCCATGACTGTCCAGAGGCTGGACAAGGCTCCTGGGCTCTGCTGTCCCCCTCCCCGTCTCCCCGACTGGCTCTTCTGTGACCACCTCCCAAATAAACTACGGGCCCCCAAACACCGGCCTCAGCTCTTCTTCGGGGAAGCCGCAGCCCGAGTCACGTGCACATGGGCTCCCAACAGAAGTGGGTTATTTCAAGTCCCCCTGGCTCCCCGCCCCACCCCAGGCCTGGGCAGCAGGGAGGGCCAGCAGTGGGGGAACGGGGTTAATCAGGGATCCACACGTGGGCTGAGGCCTGGGGGATGGGAGGGTCTTCACCTTAAGTAGACTTTTTTGGGAAGTTGTGACTCTGTTGTCCGAATGCCGTGGGGAGAAAAGACAAGAGAGCAAATGAGAGTCAAGCTGGAAACCAGAACCTAAGCATGTTTTGTTTTGGGCCCAGGATTTGCCCTCTCTCTGCATCCATCCCAACACATCACAGCCCCTGAGGCCAGGAGCACCTCCTGCAGATGCTGGCCCACTGTCACCCCCTCTGGGGGAAGGTTGCCTTCTACCTGGGAGAAGTGAAGTGATCCCAACCCTCCTGGGGGCAGGGATGCCCTGTTGCACACTCGGATCTGTGGTGGGGTTTCCTCTGCCCTCACCTGGTGGGAACCAGCCCAGACTTGGCATCAGACTCCTGAGTTGGGTCAAAAGACCCTCCCAATCCCCGTGCAGGGAGGATGAGTCATTCCTTCCTTCACGGCAAATGCCTCTTAACCACTGAGTCAGTGCTTGGAAATGCCGTTTTTAGAGCCTCACTGAGGGCTCAGTGCCAGTGAATCAGAATTTCCACTATTGAAATAGAATTTGCAGAAGTGCTATTTCCCAGCAGGCAGAGCAGGAAGGGAAGGAGCCCACGCAATGAATGAAGACTCCCACACAGGTCCTGGGACCCAGCCTCTTCCAAGGGGGTCAGGCCCTGCGGCCCTGCAACTAGATCCAGCATGTGGAAGGAGGGTCCACATGGGGACGGGACCCAGGTCTCCACAGAGGGTCCACATGGGGATGGGACTCAGGTCTGCAGAACCCAGTTTGAGCTGTGTCTGTGTGCACACTGGTGGGTGACTATTGACCCCAACAACCAAAGTCTTCTGGGTGAGGCCAGGTGAGAACTTGGAGCCAGGCCCTGCTGCCCTGGTCAGCGGGCTGGAGGGGACATGGCACGTCTGCAGCTCACACTGCACTCACATGGCTCAAAGTGACACCTGGACTTAGAGGGCTGCTCTCCACAGCGTGAGGCTTGATTTCCCAAGAGAAGTGTTACTGAACTTTGACAGGGTCTCGGTGGGAGTCCCCTCCAGGACACACTAAGGACTGGCCGGGTGTCCGAGGTTGGTCGTGGTGGCGTGGTGACTCAGGGCAATCTCTGGACAAAGGCTGGGGCTCCCTCTGTCATCCTGAAGCACTCGGCCTCCCAGGGAAATGCCCCATCACGCAGGGGACGGTCAAGGCTGCCCCTGGGGTGATTAATCAGAGTGGGGCCCTGTGGGCACTGGAGACACACACGCCTTGAAGGGGCTTGTACCCTTGGATGACTCCGTCTTTGGCCCAGGAGAGCTCAGAGAAGTGCAGAGCCCTCCCGTCCATACTGCCAGGACAAAGCACTGCCGTGCACAGGTCACGGGCTTTTGTGGCGCCTGAGGGAAGCCACGTGCCAGGCCTGCCAGACTGTGGTGGGTGGAGCAGGCTGGCCACAGGCAGCCACTGCCCTGTTCGCAAGCCCTGACCACCCCAGTGGACGGACAGCACCCTCTGCCCCGGCTCTGCCCCTCCTGCTAAGGGCAGGTACGCCGCCTGCTCTGTTCTCTGTTGCTTTGCGGGGCTGTGGCCATGGTTGGGCAGGGAGAGTATTTATCACCATCCTGGGAGTAACGCTAAGGGTCAAGCCCAGGGTCAGAGTCCAGTTGAACAGGCTGCACTTGGAAGTTACACTCAGACAAGAACAAACACAGTAATGGTTGTAATGGCTATCCACGGCTGTGTAACAAATGGGCCTTGCTCAGCAGCTCAAAGGCACTGACGGTTGTAATCTCAGTGTCTGGCTCTGGAGTCCTGGCGTGGCTTAGCTGGGCATCAGCCAGGGCTGCGAGGTTGAGGGACACCATCCCTCTGTGACCTGATCTTGGAAGTGACATTCCAGCTCATTTCCCACATTGACTTTCTCCTCAGGATATGGAAGAGTTGTGCTGGGTCCAGCCCATGCCCGGAGCAGGGCCACAGCACAGAACACAGCAGCAGAACTACCTTCCCCGGCACCAGCACAGGCTCCTCACGATGCTGAGGGGCCTCACTTCCCCACTCAGATGCTCGGCCAGCATCCTGCTGGCAGGGAAGCCCCCAGATTGAGGAGGGCCAGCCACAGCCTTCCCACCGCAGACAGACAAGTGTGCTGAGCCGGGACGGGAGGATGGGATGGCCAGAGTCAAGTGGAGCAGGGCATGTGGGTGGTACCACCTGGGGTCCCTGTGGGACGGGCAGGAGGACCCAGAGTGCTGGGTGGAGGTGGGAGGTGGGCTCCCCACCATACCAGGAGCAAGACTGCGGCCCCAGGGAGGGAGCCCCATGTCCCCCAGGCTGCAGGGACAGCTGTGGGTCCCCGAGCCAGGCCCGGGCACCATGGCCAGCACAGCATAGGGGCCCCATTGGGTCCCCCTCCATGGTGGGACAGCACCTTGGGCTGTCACCCTGTCTCACCCATGCTTGTGCAGTCTCAGGGCTTGCAGAGGACCGTGGGCCATCTACACCTACTCAGGCAGGAGCATCTCATGAATGCTAGGTAGGAGGTGCCACCGGGCCTCACGTGGGGGCTGGACCCAGGCCAGACTCCCCGCCCAGCACGTTCCCAGAGTCTCTCGTCTCTCTCTCTGTCTCTCTCAGAGAATTGGTCTGTGTGGGAGGTGGGTTGAGGCTGATGGGACACGGCGCAGGAAGGGTGGCTGGGCCTGGGGCTGGGTGGTCCTGGGGGAACAGGTGGTCCTCGTGGGTGCAGCTCCCTGTGCTGAGGTGAGGGAGGGGGCTTGCTGCCCCACACGCAGGGAGGGGGTGAACTGGAGTCCTCCTCGGTCCTGGTCTCAGCATTTTCATGTGATCTCCTTCAATCCTCTCCAAAGACCCTGAAGGTCGGTTCTATTTCCCCCATTCGTCAGGTGTGTAAACTGGGGCTCAGAGAGGTTAGGTGACATGCCAAAGGTCACACAGCTATTAAATGATGGAGAACTTGGACCCCGGATGCATCCCCTTGGCCTCCTCGGGCTGCTCGGGAGCTGGCAGGGCACCTGTGCCCCAGCACCGGCACCGTCCAGGGCCTCTCTCTTGTGGGAGGGGGGCTGATGCATCCAAAGCTGCGCTGTCCCTGCCTCAGCAGAGAAACGCGGCTCAGGGGAGCAACTCAGCCTGTGGCTGCGAGCCCTCTGCACCTCGGGCTGTCTGGATGGAGGGAGCCCAGGTAGGGGTCTCGCAGAGGGCCCGCAGCACAATGGGCATTTGGCCTGAACCCACAGAGACAAAGTGGTCTCGCTGTGCAGACGAGCCCCAGAGATCCTCCAGGGAGGGGGACAGGCTCCCCGGGGAGCTGTCATTCCAGTGCCCCCTCCCAAAGCAGCGCCACCCAGTGCAGCACCTTCTCCCAAAGCAGCTCCTTGAAGAAATCATTAGACAGTGCAACAAACACGAGTCCCTCACACTTCACCTCCTGTTCTGTCTCACGCACCCAGGCACACACGCACACACACACATACACATACACACTCATGCACACACACAGCTTTACCTACAAAGAAAACCATGTGTGCCCATAACTTGCCTGTCGCCTGCTCAGGCTTGCTTTTTACTTCCTCCTCGGTATTTCTTCGTGGGCTGGCCCTGCTCCGTTGAAAGCCCAGGTGGCCGCACTGGCCTCTCCCTGCCCCACTACCGCAGCCCCGCTCTGGGTGGAGCCATGCCTGGCTGTGGCGGGGAGGGGCACCTCCGTGAGCTGCCTGACCTGTGGTTTTAGACAATCGCAGGGCCAGCAAGACCAGCGCTGCCCAGGGGTGGCCACTGGCCCTGGGCTGCTGGCTCTTGAGAAAAGGTGGGGCCGGCAGTTGTGCAACACAGCTGCTCCCCAAGGTAAGTGTGAGCCCCCGTGGATAGTGTCTGATACTCACTACCTGTTGAAGTGATGGTGTTTGGGGCGTACTGAGTAAATAAAATTCATTAAAATCAGCGTAGCCTGGCTTCGAGGCAGGTTATAGCCACACCAATGCCTCGCACTACATTTCTACGGGGGGGCGCGGGCCCAGGCTCCAGAAATAGCTCTCCGACGTGGGATTGGCGGGAGGACTTGCTGCAGCCACTTTGGGTGCGTCTGTGCAGGAAGCGGGGCCCCAGGATGGGGCGGCGTGGCGCCCTCTGCCCTCCCTGCCCGCCCCCTGCCCAGATCCACAGTGGGCGTCACGCTCGGTCAGCCTGTCCCTGTCTCGTCTCAGACGAGAATCAGAGCCGATCGTTGAGGCTGAAAAGAACCTTAGCAGCGCCGATGCAGGGGCTGGGCGGTGGGCCGACCCTCTCTCGTTTAGAAAGTGGGAGGCGGCCGCTGCTGCCCTCACGGCCCCCGAAAGCCAGCCCACGGCCCTCCTCGGTCGCCAGGCGCCGAGCACAGATGCCTCCAGAGGGAAGCCGCCCTCAGCCAGAGGTGCGCGGAAGGCGCTGAGTCACAGAGTCACCCAGCGCCCCCCCACCCCCACGACTCCCAAGGCGCCGGCGCTGCAGAGAGAAGGGCTGCGGCCCAGGGGCGCCGGGAGCAGCCTCCTGCAGCGAGCGAGGGTCCAGCCCCTCCTGCCCGCCCCACGTGACCTCTACACCGCGGCTCGGCTCGGCTCCCCTCCTCTCCGGAGCGCTGCGCCTCCGAGTAGCGTTCCTCTGCGCTTCCGGAGCCACTGCTCCTGCATTTTCATTTGTCAGCTTCTGCTGCAGGATCAGGGGCTGAAATCACCTGCCTTCGCATCCTCGCCGCTCTTGTAGCTCCACTCACCTTGCAACGCTGTGTACACAGCTGTGCTGCTTTCCACCTTTTGGAAGCCAATCCTGAATCATTTCAGGTTGGCAGTAAATCGTTTGACTTATGGAACCAGGCTGTTTTCTTCCCCCTGAGCTAATGCGGGTGTTCAAAAAGCAGATAAAGCAATTATAACAGTGCACCAAAGCAGTTATTTTTTAGTATTTCATTGCTGATCTCCTTTCTCCTTCTATATTATGTACTCAGCTGATTAGCTCTAATGAGCACCAGAAAGTAACTGGCAAAACATTAGAGGAATTCGTCACCCATAAATGGGGGAATGACGCTGTCTATGCTTGGAAGCGGTTGCGTTCAGGTGGCGCTCGTCCAGGAAATGCACCTGACGCTTCTGAGCGCACGACCCGGTTGAAACCGGATGGAATGTGCAGGCTCCTCATCCTGACAACCGCTTGTTTCCCGTCAGCTCCTGCTTTCTCCCAATTATAGAAACCAGAACCCCTTCCAGCTCCGCGAGGACCTGCCGCTGCGGCACCTGCTCCCGGGCGTCCTTTCTGCTGTCAGCGTGGTCAGCCGAGGCTCCCGAGAGCGGCATTCCCAAGTGCACGGGTAGCTCCCAGCCCAGCCCCACGCCCAGCACACGGCTTCCCGTCCAGAGGAGGGCCGTGTCGTCACTGGTCCCCGCCCGCCCTCCGCCTGCACAAGCATCATTTCTGAGTCTCTCCAGAAGGAGGCAGGAGGGTCCCGGTGTGACAGAGCCGCTGGGGGAGTGGGGAGAAGGGGGGAGCCAGCGTGTGCTGCCAGGACGGCCGGCTATGCTGCGTCACAAGCACCCCGGACTGGGCCGCTCTCCCGCTGGCTCCCACGGGTGGCACTCCAGGGCAGCTGAGCTCACCTGTCTTACCTCCGAGGCTGCACGTGCACACATGGGCCAAGGAGGAACCTGAGAATCAGGATACAGCTCTCAGACACCCCCCTTGGGGAAACGTCGCCCAGCTCCCTCATGCTGGTCAAAGGGCGCCGGGGCGGGGGTTCTCCCGGGGCTGACCTGGAAGGAGGGCGAGCGGCAGCCACCGGCCTGCGACGCGCACTTTGCGGAGCAGGGATGCCGCAGGTCCAGGCCTGGGGACAGCGTAGAAGGAGGATAGAGAGGAGACAGAGGCAGGGTTTTCCCCACAGAGGACATGCAGAACATCGGGATAGGCTTTGAGTAATCGGGGACACTGTGGGCGCCTTTATAGCAAACGGGCAGTGGATCCTGACCAGGGAAGAGAGCTAATGCCCAGTTCAGAGACACCCATGGAGCCAGAGATGGGGGGACAGAGCTCCCAGCTCCATCCAGGGCCTCGGGGCATCGTGTGGTGTGGTTGAGGTCAGAGGTCGGAGGAACACAGAGGGTGGCACTTAAGAGCTTTCAATTCAAAGCACAGATTAGAATGATTCAATGTGAAAACTCAGTCCTCAGGCTCTTCCCTGTACAAACTGAGACAGAACATAATTACTTTTCATAGACAAAAAAGCGTGCAGGTGCCAAGGACCCCAGGTAGAGGGGGGCTCCCTCCCTCCCTGCCCTCCAGCCCCCTCCCCAAAAGCCACCACAGGGCCAGTTTCTGCTGTCCTGCTCCGTCTCCCGTGGTGTGGAAGTAAGGAGAGGCTTCCTTTTCTCCCAGCGAGCACAAGACCTTGCTGGGTGCAGAATGTTCTTGTCCACGCAGGCCGTCCGCCTGCACCTGCCTGGGCTGGTCTTTGGCCAGCTTCCATCTCCCTGAGCGACTGCACCGGGACCAGGACCGGGGTGGCTCCCCACATGACCTGCTGGATGGTGACACCCCCCCGCCATGTGCACTCTGAGGTCCCACGGGCTGCGTGCTGTCTGCAGTGGGGGACACGGCACAAAGGCACCGTCTTTAGGCTGGGGAGACAGTGGAACAGGAAGCAGCCCAGCCAGCACCGAGGTCTCAGAGTCCAGCCTCCAGAACTGTGAGAAATAAACATCTGTTGTTTAGGCCAGTGTCTGTGGTGTTTTGTTGCAGCAGCTGAGCTGCCTGAGACACTCTGGAGCCGTGAAGTGGATGCTGTGTAACAAACACCGCAACACAAGGAAGTGGCTGTGGCCTGGGTGAGTGTGGAGGCTGGAAGCTTGGGGAGTTCGTTAGGAGAAGCCCAGATGGCAAGAATAGACTGTTGGTGGAAATAATGGCGACTCAGGTGGGAGCTCAGGAGAGCAGAGGAGGGGGAGAGGTAGCGTCTGTCACTTAGGGAGCACGTGTCACCACGAGGGGGACGGGGACGAGGGAATGCTGGCGGGTGCAGTGGGGAGGCCGCATGGAGCCAGGGACGGCAGTCCTCATCAGGAAGCAGCAGAGAGCTCCGCTGGGCCCCCCAGAGCTTCGTGGGAGGTGGACCCGCAGAGATGAGACTGGGCGTTTCCCCGGGTAGGGGAGGGGCAGACTCTTCTCCTGGTGGTGGTAAAACGTGAGGAGACGGAACTGAAGGGACTGCTCAGCAAAAAGGAATCAGAACTCGGAGATTTGGAAAATTCTCAACCTGTCTGCATTGCGAAAAATGAGTGTGTGTTGTGGAGGGAAGCCAGGGTGTGGCTGGACCATCAGAGATTTTGAGTGTGAACCATGCCCCAGAGGGAGCCAGGATAGGACCTGAGCGTGCCCCCCGCCGGCCCCGGCCAGCAGAGACCCTGACAGATTTAGCTCCAGGGGACAAAGACAGGACAAGATCAAGGCAGGCTCTCAGATTCTCCAGGACCAGACAGCCACAGACACGCTCCATCCTTCCAGAAGAGAGTGACCCCTGGCGGTTCAGGGACAGGCACCACAGGCCCAGAGTGTTGCACGGGGCGAGGCTGCCTCATCCTTGGTTTCACAGGCCAGGATGCCACTGCCCAGGGCTGAGGGGGCTGGTGTACCCCAGCAGCCTGGAGGGCAGAGCATTCTCCATTTCTGAGATCTGGTGGAATTTCTTTGCTTCGCGTGGGACTTGCTTGGTACCTGTCGCCCTTCCTTCCTTCCTCTGATCTCTCCCTTCTTGATGGGAACGTCTATTCCATGCCTGGCCCATCATTCTAATTCAAAAGCACACAGTTCACTGGGTTAAATATATTCACAGCTGGAGAGGAATCTTGCGTCTGGATGTAGGGTACCTGGAGTCTCACTCAGACCCGACATGGATGGTGTTTCTGTGAGACTGTGGACTTTAGAGTTGGTGCTGGAACCAGCTAAGATTTGGGGGATGTTGGGATGGGATGAACATATTTTGCATTTGAAAAGGACCTGAATTTGGTGGGGGTGCAGGATGGAAGAGGAAGGAACATTTCCAAGCTTATTTTACAAGGCCGGCATTACCCTGATACCAAAACCAAACAACAACATAACAAGAAAAGAAAATTACAGGCCAATATCCCAGATGAACATAGATGCAAAAATCTTCAATAAAATATTAGCAAACCAGACTTCCCTGGTGGCACAGTGGTTAAGAATCCACCTGCTAATGCAGGGGACGCGGGTTCAAGCCCTGGTCCAGGAAGATCCCACATGCTGTGGAGCAACTAAGCCCATGCGCCACAACTACTGAGCCCGCGTGCCACAACTACTGAAGCCCGCGCGCCTAGAGCCCGTGCTCTGCAACAAGAGAAGCCACCACAATGAGAAGCCCGTGCAATGCAACAAAGAGTAGCCCCCAATTGCCGCAACTAGAGAAAGCCCGCACACAGTAACAAAGACCCAAAGCAGCCTCTCTCTCTCTCTCTCTCTCTCTCTCTCTCTCTCTCTCTCTATATATATATATATATATATATATATATATATACACACACACTAGCAAACCAAATTCAACAATACTTTAAAAGGATCATATACCATGATCAAGTGGGATTTATTCCTGGGATGCAAGGATGGCTCAACATCGACAAATCAATCAGTGATACACAATGAATGTGAAAATGAAGGATAAAAATCAATCATCATCATTTCAATAGATGCAGAAAGCATTTGACAAAGTTCAATATCCATTTATGATAAAAACTTCCAACAGAGTGGGTACAGAGGAAACATACCTCAACATAATAAAGAGAATATATGACAAGCCCACAGCTAACATACTCAATGGTGAAAAGATGAAAGCCCTTCCTCTAAGATCAGGAACAGACAAGGGTGCCCACTCTTATCACTCCTATTCAAGATAGTATTGAAAGTCCCAGGCAGAATGATTAGACAAGAAAAAGACATGAAAGGCATCTAAATCAGAAAAGAAGAAGTAAGACTGTCTCTATTTGCAGATGACATGATTTTATATTTAGAAAACCTTAAAGACTCCACCAGAAAAACTGTTAGAATTAATAACCAAATTCAGTAAAGTTTATACAAAATCAACATACAAAATCAGGAGTATACTATATACACTAATTAAAAAAAACTATCAGAATGAGAAATTAAGAAAAGAATTCACTTACAATTGCATCAAAAAGACTAAATTACCTAGGAATAAATTTAATCAAGGTGAAAGACCCGTACACTGAAAACTATAAAACACTGATGAAAAAAATTGAAGATGACACAAATAAATGCAAAGATATTCCGTGTTCATGGATGGAAGAATTAATATTGTTAAAATGTCCGTACTATCCAAAGCAATCTACAGATTCAGTGCAATCCCTATTAAAATACCAATAGCATTTTTTACTAAAGTAGAATAAACAATCCTAAAATTTGTACGGAACCACCAGACCCCAGATATCCAAAGCAATCTTGAGAAAAAAGAACAAAGCTGGAGACATCATGCTCCCTGATATTACAAAGCTATAGTAATCAAAACAGTATAGTATTGGCATAAAAACAGACATACAGATCAATGAAACAGAATAGCCCAGAGGTAAACCACGCATACATGGCCAATTAATCTATGACAAAGGAGCCAAGAAAATACAATGGGGAACAGACAGTCTCTTCAATAAATGGTGTTGGGAAAACTGCAAAAGAATGAAACTTGACCACTTTCTTTTACCATAGACAAAAATCAACTCAAAATGTATGAAAGGGGCTTCCCTGGTGGTGCAGTGGTTGAGAGTCCGCCAGCCGATGCAGGGGATGCAGGTTCGTGCCCCAGTCTGGGAGGATCCCACATGCCGCGGAGCGGCTGGGCCGGTGAGCCATGGCCGCTGAGCCTGCGCGTCCGGAGCCCATGCTCCGCAGCGGGAGGGGCCCCAGCGGTGAGAGGCCCACGTACCGCAAAGAAAAAAGAAATGGATTAAAGACTTGAACATAGGATCTGAAACAATAAAACTCCTAGAAGAAAACATAAGTAGTAGGCTCCTTCACATCAGTCTTGATGATGATTTTATGGGTCTGACATCGAAAGTAAGACAAAATCAAACTAAAAAGCTTCTGCACAGAAAAGTAAGCCATCAATAAAATGAAACAGCAACCTACCGAATGGGGGAAAATATTTGCAAATCATATATCTGATAAGAGGTTAATGGCCAAAATATAAAGTAACTCATCCAACTCAATAGCAAAAAACCCCAAATAATCCAATTTAAAATTGAGCAAAGAATCTGAATAGACATTTTTCCAAAGAAGACACATAGATGGCCAACACGTCTAAGAAAAGATGCTCAACATCACTTAGCATTGGGTAAATGCAAATCAAAACCACAGTGAGACATCACCCCACGCCTGCTGGGATGGGCATCATCAAAAAGATAACAAATAACAAGTGCTAGTGAGGATGTGGAGGAAAGGGAAGCCTCATACACTGTGGGAATGTAAATTGGTGCAATTACTATGGGAAACAAAAAGTTAAAACAGAACTACCATATGATCCAGCAATCCCACTTCTGGGTATTTATCTGAGGAAAATGAAAACACTAACTCGAAAAGATATCTGCACCCCCATGTTCACTGCAGCATTAATTATAATAGTCAAGTTATGGAAGCAACGTAAGTGGCCATTGATGGATAAATGGATAAAGAGATTGGGTGAATGGATAAAGATAATATTATTCAGCCATAAAAAAGAATGAAATCTTGCCAACTGAGACAACATGGATGGACCTTGAGGGCATTGTACTAAGTGAAATAAGTCAGTCAGAGAAAGACAAATACCATATGATCTCACTTATATGTGGAATCTCAAAACAAAACAAAACAAAACAAGCAAGCTCATAGATACAATGAACAGATTGGTGGTTGTAAGAGGCGGGGGTGAGGGGTGGGTGAAATGGGTGAAGGAGGTTAAAATAAAATAATTAAGTCCTGGGGATGTAACGTACAGCATGGTGACAATAGTTAACAATACTGTATTGTGTATTTGAAAGCTACTAAGAGAGCAAGTATTAGATATTCTAATCACAAAGATATAAAAGTTGAACCAATGTGAGGTGATGGATGTTGACGAGACTTACTGTGAGCATGTCACAATACACACATGTATCTAATCACTATGCCGTAAGCCTGACACTAATATAATGTTAACTGTCAATTACATCTCAATAATTTAAAAATCATTTAGTACCACCTCTTAGGAAATGTAAACCTCCGGGGAAACACCCGACGTTGGCCGTGGCATCGATATGAGTCAGCAAAGAGGCTGGAGACCAGAGGCCTCACGCTTCTCCCGGAGAGGCACGAAGCCTGTCCCCTTCTCACGCGGCACAAACACGACGCCAGCCCTCTTTACTCCCCATCGTTGGTATTCTCTGTTCTGGCTCTCGGGACCCTCCACCCACTTTTGGGGAGGTGTGATTTCGGGAACCTGGGCTGGGTCTCCTCCAGCTGCCCACGACCTAGGGCATCCTGTCCCCGAGGCCTGCCCACCGCAGGGGCAGAGTGCACAGCTGCCCTGGGGGCCATCTGAGAAGTCCCCACAAGAACCATTTGCCCAAAAATAGCTCCTTACCTGCCAGCATCGTCGCTTGGTGGGTGCTGGGAGCTGTGTTCCCGGATGCCCTTCTCTCTAGGCTCAGGCGTTATGCCCTGAGCAGTCGCCCTTTGGCCCGTGGGTCTGGCAACCCTGCAGGTTGCTGGGCCTGCCCACAGGTCCTACCCAGCAGGTCAGGGAACTTGCATTTCTACAGGTTCCAGGGGAGCCAGCCTGGGGACCTCACTTTGAGAAGGACGTGAGCATTTCACGGTAGGAAGAGAAAGATGAAGGGCTAGAGGCAGGCACGTCCATCCTGACCAGAGCCCTGAGCTCACTTGGTCAGCAGACAGGCACAGACCAAAGAGAAGGTGTGGAGACAGCCTCACCCATCTGGCCCCACTGAACCAATTAAATCAGACTCCGCAGGGTGGGGCGGAGCTTCAAAGTAGTCCCAGGTGCTTCTGAGAATGTTGAGCTGCTTGAAATCAGGTGATGCTGCTGAGGAGGGCGTTGGAATTCTGCAGGTGTGCATTTGTGTTCATCCCATGTGCACACGTGTGTGTGTGCAGGCTCCACAGCCGTCTCAGGCAAATTCGGTGGGGACACACCTACCGTGGGCAACACCTACCACGCTAAACAACAACAAACCTGGATTCCTGTGTTTGGTGGCGCCAGACCTCCGGGGTGAGGCCCAGGAGCCTGTGCTCCAGCAGGTGCTGGCTGACTCCACAAGGCTGGCTGGCTGTGGGCTGGGCTGAGCCTGGCCTCTGCAGCCCTACCCAGGGGGAGGAAACATGAGTGGTCCTCAAGCTGGCTGGGCAGGAGCCTGTGGGCGGCCCTTGGAAGGCAGGTGTGGCCCATCCACACCCGGAATATGTATGAAAAAGTAAAAGTATGTTTTACATATTTGAAACTTCATTTTAAAAGTCTAAAAACCTCTCTGTTTCTTTTCATGGTTACTGTTGAGGGAGCTGCACCAAAGCCTGGCCTCCAGGCCGCTCTGTTGAGCGGGGTCTCTGCACAGTGGCAGCCTGTGTTTTCACGGATTTCTGGTGTGTCAACACACTCCAGAGAAACACACAAATGGGATGCGATGGGGCTGGGATGGGAGGAGATGGTGGGACCCAGATGTTCAGAAACTGAGCTAAAACTGGTTTCTCTTTGGTGTTTCTGCTTGGCCTCGCTGGCTCTCATTTGGCTCCACTTTCATTCCCTCAAAGTGGATGAGTCTGAGGGAAAACTGGGGAAAGCCACATTATTCAGACTTTAAACAGTGTTGTTGAATATTTTTAATATTCAAATCCCTGAGCTGGGCTGAGGGGGAGGCTCCTGAGGGATACAGGAGAGGGCTGAGGGCAGGCTGCTCACGGCAGGGCGGTGTCCGCAGCTGTGTGTGTGCACAGTTTAATCCATCAGTCTCTGGGGACATGTCCATTCTTCAGGGGGCTTATTTGATTCTGTAAAATGGGCAGGGGTGGCCACTTATGTTCAGTTCAAAGACAGATTCATAAGGGCTCAGCGAGATTACATTTGTCCCAAGTGTCAAAATGGGCGACAGGAAGTAGTGGGGCTAGGCTTTGAATCAGCTCTAACAGTCGAAGGAAAATATGTAGTAGTTGTAGTTTTGTGTGCTATCGACGAACAATAAGAAACTGGAAAAATACCATTTACAATAGCATCGAAATAGGAAATATAGAGAGAGAAACTTAACGAGAGATGTGCAGGACCTGTGCATCATAGTTACAAAGCATCGCTGAGGGAAGTCAAGAAGAATTCAGTAAAGGGTCAGGAGACCTGACATGGTTGAGATTGACAGCTCCAACAGAATCCCAATCAAAATCCCAGCAGGGCTTTCTGTAGAAAGTGACAAGCTGGTCCTAAAATTTACATGGAGATACAAAGAGCCTCAAATAGCCGAAATAACCTTGGAAATGAAGGATGCCGTTGGAGGACGAACACTACCTGATTCCAAGATGTGTTTCAAAGCTATGGTAAACGAGAGGGCGTGAAGATGGAAATATGGACCCACGGGACGCAAACGGTCCATAACAGATCCAAACAGACCCCAACAGCAGACTTTCAACAAAGGTGCCAAAGAAACCCCGAAAAAGATGTTTTTAAGAACTGATGCTGGGTCCACAGGAGTACCCACTGCATACTCACACCTTATGCAAAAAGTAAAAACAGTGGGTCACAGACCTAACACTGTAGAACTTTCAGGAAAAACATGGAGGAAATCTTTGTGATCTTGGGTTTGGCAAAGTTCTACTCTTAGAGACCCAGGATTGAAAAGGCAGATGACAGCTGGAGAAGTATTTGCAGTGGGTCCATCCAGCAGAGGGTCGGAACCCAGAACACAGACAGACTCAGGGTCCACAGGAGCGAAGGCTGCAGCTCAGGCCTGGGGCTTGCGGTTGTCAACGCCTCTCCCACCCCCATCTGGTGGGGGCCTCTGGTGTCAAGGCCTACAGGGGCTGCTCCCAGCCCTTCCTCCAGGTGACGACACAGCAGGAAGACCCCGTCTGTGAACCAGGAAGAGGGTCCTCACCAGACACTGAATCCGCCGGCACCTTGATCTTGGACGTCCAGCCTCCAGAACCGGAAGAAATAAATGTTCACATCCACTCCACACACAAACACACAAAAAACAACACGGGGGCGCTCACGTGGCATTTCCACTGGGGCTCTGAGCTGGGCCTATGGAGCTGGCGAAAAGCCTGGGCAGGGTCTGTAGAAAAGGCCGAGAGAAGCCGCCTCCCCCTGCCTCCTTCACACACACTCTCACCGACACATACCCACATACTCCCGGGGCGCAGCCGCGGAGGCGCGAGCACTGCTCCGAGGTGTCCATCCTGGGGGGCGCGGACAGAGGCGCCCAGATCCTGCTCAGGTGCCCCGTCTGCACAAGTGCCCCCACCCCGACCCTGACTCCGGTCTAGGGGCTCTGACCCGAAAGGGGCTTCAAAGGTGCCCTTTGTGTCGAGCCGCGAGCGCCCAGCCAGCCGGGCGGAGCCCATTTTGTTTCAGGACCTCGGGTGCCGCCGCAGACAAGGGGCCCAGGGGGAGGAAGGAGGCGACCCGTGCGCGACACTCACGGCACCGGGATCCCCGCTCCTCTCGGGGAGGACTCGCCCCTCCCCCCCACGCCTCCGCCCCCCACACACCGCATGACTCCTCCAGACGCCCACACCGCCTCCGGGAGGCGAGGGCACCTGCGGGCCCCGCCCCAGTCTCTCCCCCACGCCTCCGCACCTGCGCCGCAGCACTATCCGGACCCGCCGAGAGGCCCCCGCCGACACGCGCGGCGCGGGCTGGGTCCGCAGAGGCTAGCGCCCCGGCTGGTCCACCTTCCAGGGGCGACCCCGCAGGCTGGTGTCCGGCCCGAGGAGGTCCCAAGAGGTCAGGTCTCCGGGTCCCAGGACTGTGACCTCGGCTCCTGTGCGCAGAGGCCAAGAGCGCCCCCAAAGCTCGTGGCCGCGGCGGGGCTCCCCCTCCTCCCTCTGCCCAGGATGCTCTGGACGCGCGACTGAAGCGCCCACAAGATTCCTTACGGGAGACTTGGCGGGGGTGTGTCTGGGGGTCCCCGCGGGGCGCGTTCCCACCGCGGTCACCCCTGCAATCTCCGAAACTCCGACCCCGTCCCAGGTCTGCGGGCTCCGCAGTACAGGACCAAAAAGCAAAAAAAGAGTAAAAATCTGAAATGTAAGCATTGAGGGTTTCACAGAAATGCGAACCGCAGCTGTGCCGGCGAGCGGGCAGTTAGAGGGAGAGGTCTGGGGGGCCCCGTGGGTGACAGTGATTGGGACAAAGCAGGTCTTCTTACGTGGCTGCTGAGTCAACACGTGAGTGGGTTTGTGATCCATCCCTCCAGGGCCCGGCGGTGCTCCCGGCCCTGGGGAGACAGAGGTGTAGACGCGGACAAGGTCTGAAGAATTGGCGCCAAAGACGGGAATAGGAATAAAATAAGAGGGACCAGATAAGAGGGGGCCCCGGGTGGGGGTATCGGAGAGGGTGCTCAGCATATGCTCTGCGAGGGGTCAAGATCTGAACTGAAGCTCGGGAAAAACGAGGAAGAGATTCCCAGTGCAGGAGATGCTGAGTGCGAGCCGGGTGTGCGGAGTGGCTGGTGTGCTCAGGTGGGGTGGACAGCGCCTGGAGAGGGGCCTGGAGGCCACACTGGTGCTCGGGCTTTATTCGGCCTCCCGAGGAACAATCACGGGGTTCTGAGCCAGGGAACCACGAAAGGCTCCAGAGCTGGGCATGGGGGACCAGAGGAGGCCCCCTACGAGGCCCTGGTAAGAGAGAACTGTGGCTGGACAGGGCGCGCGAGGGCTGGGGAGCACGTGGAGGCAGGGCTGGCAGCATCGTTGATGGGTTAGATCTGGGAGAGAGAACATGGGGGACGGAGCGTGGCTCACCTTTCTGACTGGAGTAACTGGGTGGATGGTGGTACCAGTTGAGATGGTGTTTTGTGGAGGTAACAAGGGCCCTATTTTGGACCTACTTTGGGCATATCAAGTCTGAGATGTTGACTGAATTCGGATATTGACTCCCCGCCACAAGCCTGGAGTCTGAGGGGCAGTGGGGTTGGGGTACATTCCAGGGTCAACAGTGGGTGCAGCTGGCTGCCACTCCGTCTTTCCTAACAGAGTTTGGGTGTGTCCAGGGCCCCACCCCAGAGCCCCAAGGGTGACCTAACTGGTCTGGAAGCCCATTTCCCTTGATAGTCACTGGGTCAAGAATAGTAATGGGTCCCAGCTCTGGCTGAGACGTGAAATTTACTGGCAGCTTTGACATTATTCCTAAAGGCCACACATCCCCCCAGATGCTAATGGGTCTGCCCACAGCATTCTTGCTCTCTGTCCAAGGAAGACACTGACCCCGATGTGGCAGAAGAGGGTGATGTCAAGGATACGGGTCCTCCAGGCTCCGCTCCCCCTCGTGCATCGTCCTCCCGCCAGCTCCCTCATCACGTCCTCAGCCCACAGCACCCAGAGGCAGAGGAGGAATTTCAGGTTATCACAGGAGTTCCTAGGGTCTCACTCACCTGCACTTGGTCACACGTCCACCCTAAGCCAATCTCCATGGCCAGGGGTGTGGTATGCCCTCTCTCGTTTAGCCAACAGGGGGACATGCCAGTACCCAGACTTGGGAATCATACCACCCAAGCCTCTGAGAACGGAGGAGGGACAGTTTCTCAAACTCCTGGGCCCTGGCTGCGCAGGGCATGCGTTCAGGTGCAGGGGGTGGCACTTTCAATGTTCGCTGTGTCTTCATAACAACCAGAGGAGGTAGGCACTGTGCGAGTCCCACTAAAAAATAAAGGTCCAGGCTTAGCAACACTACATAACTCGCTCAAGTTATCTGTAAGGAGAGGATTCCCTGGAGGAGAGACTGACCTCCTGCAGAGCCCACTCTGGCAAACACATCTTCAGGCATAGAATGTCTTTTTAAAAATAATTCCTGATCTGGGAGTTAAGAATCAGCAAATTATAACTCCCAGGAAGGCAAGAAAGAAAGAAACAGAGGGAGCAAGTGGAAAATAAACAAACTGGCCGGCGTAGGCCAGTCAATAGTTACTTTACGTGTAAATGGTCTGCACACACTAGTGAGCAGAGAGAGATTGGCCGAGTGGATTGAAGAACAAGACCCAACTATATGCTGCTTACAAGGGACTCGCTCTAAATATGACGGCAGAGGCAGGTTGAAAGTAAAGATGCGAAAAGGTGCATCTCCAAACATAAAGGAAAAGAAAAGCAGGAATGGGTATATTAATGTCAGATACAGGAGAACTTGAGGGCAAAGACAGTTACTGGGGACCAAGAGGGAGATTACTGACATTAAAGGATACACCCCCAAGAAGACACAGCCATCCTAAGAGTGCAGGCACCCAACACAGCTTCAAAATACATGAAGCAAAAACTGAGGGGAATGAGAAACAGTGAAACACAGGAAGACAAATCTGTCACTTTCGTTAGGGATGTGACTGAGAGAACCAGGCAGAATGTCAGCCGGGGTGTGGACTTGACGGCACCTCGCCCCCCAGGATTGGGCCCACGTTACACACTCAAGCAAGCTCTGCATCTGGTGCATGTTCTTTTCAAGCACCCGTGGAACAGTCACCAGGGTGACCACATCCAGGGTCACAGACAAGCCCTAACATGTAAGTGGACTGATCACACAGAGCGTGTTATCTGACCACAGTGGACCCTGGTCTCGCAGGGGATCCAGCCCATGGCTGCGTCCCTGCCCCATGGCTCCCCTGCCATGACAGCCCTTCCCCTGGTCGGTACCAGATGGCCTCCTCCGTAACACCATCCTGAACCTAGTGGGTCCTGCTGACCATCCTTTCCCTCAGCTTCAGTGGGACCCACAGATGGCATAGCCCCGACATGGAAGACACGGACCAGGCCCACTGAGCTGGGCACCCACGCTGGCCACGCTCCATGGCGCTCGAGCTCTGAGAACTGTGGGAAGTCTTGTTAAGACCCCCAAACCTTCCTGCAGTACCGTCTTTCTCATATCTCCCCCACCCACCACCCATGGTGAACTGGGAACACAGTATGTAAAGGGGAAGAGCCCCCCACACCTCAATCTAGGTGGCCCAGCACTTCATCCGGATCAGGAAGCGCTAGTGGCCCGCCAGGCCCAGCTGCCTCGGTGCTGGGGGTGCTCCTCTGACTGCTGGTTTTACCCAGTGATTTAGATAAACAGAGGGCTTTAACGTTAGTAAAAAAAACATGCACATGCCAAGGAACGGAATGCAACGACTGCAACTTCTTGGTGGAGGGGGAGGTGCAAACATCTGGGGTCCTTCGGGGTTCAGCTCTGTGCCACTCCACGGCCACAAGAGAACACGCCTCGGCTGGCCCGCGGACGACACACATGGCCACGAGCTGTGTGTCCCTGGCCAGGCCCAGAGCGGCTGACGCGCACCTGGGAGCAAGAGGGGTCGAGGGCTGGCAGAGCTGCCAAGCTGGGCGTACATCTGCCAGTCCCGATGTATGACTTGTCATTTCAAGCCACTGAGTTTGCGAAGAGTTATCTGGAAAAGGCAAATCAACACATCACCCCATTTCTCCCCCAATTTCCTATGCCAGGGCTGTGCATGGAGAACACATAGTCAGCAGATACTTCATCAACTTTACAGGTATTTATTGAGCTTCTACTATGTTGCAGACAGTGTACTGAGACCAAGGGGATACAAGGGTGACAGAGACGGGCTTGATTCCCACCTTCAGGGAGCACTTCGAATTATTTTTGTGATGAGTCCTACGAAGGAAATTCCTAGGAAGGCAGAATGGTGGGTGAGTGGAATTCCACGGTGTCCGCAGAGAAATGAGCCCAGAGGCACAGACTAGAGAGGCTAGAAAAAGCTGCCTGTGCAGGTGGGAGGGAACACCAAGTAACAAGAGTGGCACACGGATCAGTGGAGGAGTAATGAGCTACTCAATAGGCAAGTTTCCACATGGCAAAAAGTAAAACTGGGTTCTCACCTCAGACTACACACACCACACACAGACACACAGACACACACACACACACATCAATCAATTCCACATGGGCTGAAGACACATGTATTCATCAAGGGAGATTGTCTTCATGGCTCTGGAGTAGGGAGACTTCATAAACAAGACCAAGACACTCAACCATAAAGGAGAAGATGGGTCAATTTTACTACATAATTAAAAACTGTAAGATAAAAGCTACTCTAAATAGAGTTTAGACAGCTGGTAGGGATTGAGAGGAAATATCTGCAACACGTAACAAAGAATGAACAGCCAGAGACAAAGAAGCCCACATCAACAAGGGAAGGATAACCAAGTAGAAACACGGGGGAGGGGGTGCGCAGGTCAGTCACCAGCTGGCAGACTAGCCATCACACTTAACACATGCTGGAGGCCCAACCACCGCTGCTGGCGTCACCCTGATTTAGGGTGAAGTCCATCACCGTTTCTGAGGCTCACTTAGGATCTGAACACGATGGCCCCACCTCCACCCCAGGTGACTTTATGGGGATGTCTCCTGAGACGTTGCCATTTAACACGAGAAACAAGAGCCCGACACAGGGATACTTATTTCTGTGGTAAACCTCAAATTTAACAAAATGTGCCCTCACGAACACTGGCTTGAGGGCCAACCCTGGAGGCCCACAGCTGAGCTGCTGGGCATGGTGCCCCTGCTGCGACGACTCGGGCTACGATCCGAACATGGGTGGACGGAACCCGCATTTCATTCTCACGACACAGATGGGTTCAAACAAAATACTATTTTTTAAAAAGGTGCACTCTTGAAGAAAATTTTAATTAAAAAAAAATGAAAAGAAAACCCAAACAGTGCCTAAATCTTTATTTTTCATAACCTACATTTTTTCAAATTAGACAGTTTTACACTGAATGACACAAAGGAAACTTAAATTACCAATAGTTTACACATAAGCTTGATTCCAGTCTTAATGAAAAGAAATAGAACAGAAACAAAAGCCCTGGCGAGGCGTCCGCGTCACTGCCCTCCTGCGAGCTGGTGCCGTGGCCGCTCCTTCAGGCCGATTGTCCGCCGCTCCCCGCGGACGCAGATGCAGACACGGGTTGTACCTGCCCCCGAGGCCCGCGAGGCCCCAGACTGGCCTCCACACGGCACCGTGGTGGCCCTGACCACGTGGCAACTTGACAGGTTTCTTGCCACCACTAGTGACAACCAGTGATGCAGTTACAAGAGGGCCTGATCAGAAACATGATGACACGGACTCTTAAAAATCAACGACTCTTCTTGAATTCATGTCTGGTGAAACGGGGCTGGGTTCTCATTCTTATCTCTCCAAATGACAAGTATCATCACACAATTGTCCAAGTTAAAATGCCATTTGTGATGCTGTGTCTCTGACTCTGTACCTTGAGGTACTGCCAGGGGAAAGGAAAGAGTTATATTTTACACGGACGAAGCCAGACACCAGCTGTGCATGGCGGGGCTGCCCGTGGGCTGGCGCCACAGCTTCCCACTGTGCACCCCCTGTGCTTTTCTGTGAGTGGAAAACCTCAGGAATATCAGAAAGGTGGAGGTTGGGGGACATTATATAGCTCTTTGGCATATCGCCCTTGCTTAATTAAAAAAAATGCTATAAAAATCACATCAGAGTGAAGTCTTAACTCGGCTGCGGGAGCATAGGCCTCATGTGCCCAGCCGGCCATGCCACCTGGCTGGGCCCGGCTGCTGTCACAGTCACCTTCATCCCAGCTGCACGCACAGCTCCACCCTGGTCACACAAAGGGCGGACAGCACAGCTGGCCCCCCACACCTGCCTCCAGGGAAAGGATCTGCCACTATTAAAAACCAGTGTCTGGGCTGCACAGGGTTTGGGATTCGGGGATGGTGCTGACAGCATCGCTCCCTCCTCCAGCAGAGACCGCCATGTCATGGGATCCCGGGGGCTCAGAGCTGGCCTTTCCAGCTCTTTCTACAGTACTCATTAGTTTGGGTGTAAGAGGTCAATTATTTCTGATTTTTTCAGTCAGCAATTTCAAAACTACAAAGAAATTAATTCCCCTGTTCCTTTTAACAGGCATTTGCAAATAGGAGCGCTGTGTGGGTGTCTAGGTATTTGAATAAAGACGCTGCTCTGAAGGAGATGGGCTTGTTTTCCTCTGGCAGGCAGATCATGCCTATTAGCTATTTGTAATTTTAAGTAGATTATTTTTTACTTTCACTTGAAGACCCTGCCAGTTTCCACTTTCCAGATTATACCTCAAAAACCCTTTCAACATTAGCTGTGATTAGTACATACTTACATATGTTTAAGAAGAGCATGAAAATATTCGAACATTTTAGTAAAACTTTCCATCTCCCTTTCACAGCAGCAAAGAGGCAGAATCAGTTCAGCACACCAGTATAAGAGAAAAAGAAAAAACCTCAACAAATTAAAATAATACTCAAACCACAACACTGAGTTTATCTACATCCAGGTCAATAGCAACATTTATAATATATCAATTTTTATCAGCTTTTTCTCTTTAGGGTACCTTTTTAATATGTTCTGATTATTTACAACTGTACAAGCAAAGCACACACGCCCAAGTGCACATATTTAATACAGTATCGACTATTTGCATTTACAGGATTTTTCAACAGTCTGAAAAAAGATCAACTGTGTAAGATCTTCCAGGTAAATTACAAACATGACTGCTCGCTCTTCCTACAGTGCTTACCCAGTAACACCGTGACAGCAGACCCCACTCACGCCAACACAGGCCGGTCTCAGGAACTCTAAGCTGTCATATACAAAAGTTAAGGCAAAGTCATTTTCAAGTTTAAATAAAATTCAAGTCTTTAAATATTGGATGGAAATAATCTCTTTTTTAAAAAGAAAAAACCTTAGTCTTGTTAAATAACATTTTGTGGAATAAACTGTATGGTTACATTTAGCAGGAAATATTCTTATTTTAATGTCTGCTGCTTAGAATACTTAAAGAAAAAATTTAGGCATTTTAAAACAAAATAATTTATGTTTATTATCAACTGCTAGCTTTAGTGCATGCGTGTTCTTGGAGAGCAGCACTTAGAGAAGGGATCACAGACCCTGTCTTGGAGGTAAAGAGAGAGGAACTTGGATCCTCCAACACCAGAGGGCACCACAAACACCTTCTCCCACGATCTGTGTGCCGTGTGCAGAGGTTCGGAAAGGCACCCCAGGAGGGGTAAGGTGGGGCAGACTGGGGCAGACGAGGGAGCCGGGCTCCATGTCCTCCCCACCTGCTCTCGGGAGCAAAACATCAGGGTACAATTTCGTGGTAACATGACAATGGGCAACAAAGTTTATGTTCCATTTAAGTTCTATTCACAATGTGCTTTGAGTTTATCTTACATAACAGCCACTTGAGACTGGAGTGAGGAGCTGGTTACTTGCTGGCAGGACATCAGGACTCTCGGTGCTCTGCAGGGTTACTCTGCCCAGTGGACCAAAAATGGGCTCTACTTAAAAAATGCTAGAACCACTTGTTAGGCTTCTGAATGAAAGGACAACTCCCAGGCCAGCGTGTGGCGCCATTGGACCCCGTCCCTTCCCCAGGATACACCCACAGCATCGCCTCATGCCCTCAATTCCACGGTCCTCAGCCTCACCCGGCAGTCTGGACATCTCAGAGATACACACTTGCTAACCAGTTATTTTAAAAAATGAAGTAGCATAGTTCCGCTTAATTTAGAAAAACTCACTATATATATATATAGCTTGCATTCATAGCCACATGGAGGCTTAATAAAAAATATCAATTTGTTAGGATAAATGCATTTTCTATCCTGAAAAAAATCAGACTTATGCATCACCTCCAGTTAAGCACCAACCTAAAATAAGGTTTATATTAATTAAATCCTGAAAAATAGATTTTTTTCAAGAGGGGGGAAATCCGACTCATAGAAGAAAAATAACTTGCAGGCACCTTGTAGGCCTCATCTACACTGCAAGCTCCTAACCAGCGGCTCACTCACATCCCGAGCAGGACAGTGCTTAGTTGTGGCGACCTCAGCTCCTTGAAGCCCTCCCAGACCTCGGCGCTCACTGAGGGGACCTGGGTGGGGGGCTCTGTTCTCTGTGCAGACGCCGCCCCGAGGCTGGGGGAGAGGGCCGGCGGCCTGGCGGTCTCCTCTGGTCTTTGGGTGGTCCTGGGCTGGACTTGGGGGCAGAGGGCTCTCTCTCCGCGAGCTTCTTTTCTTCCTTCCCACAACCAACAGTGTTTGGCTTTTGTTCTTTCTGGGGCTGCAATGGGGAAGATGGTGGCTCTCTATTCGTCCTCTGACAAATCTCTGCGTAGCTGGGTTTTCGCAATTCCTGGGAAACAGACACAGCTCTGGGATTATATGACAACATGCGAAAATAAGGTTCACTTGAGGTAGACGTAAAAAAAGGTTTCAACTGTAACCACATTCAAAATTATTTTAAATAAAGAATTCCTACATTTTAACAACTGAGGTTCCCCTGCAGCACAACTTTCCCTCCAAGATACTCTAGAAATATATTGTAAAAATGGTTAAAACTAGAAAAGGCATGGAGATGAAAAGTGCCGACTGAACTCTTTCCAGCCTCTGGCCTGTAATCACTTCTGAGCCACATACGAGCCTGAAAGGCGGCAGACAGCAGACACCCTAGAAAAACACAGAAGCAGCATCTGCTCTCCCTGCCAGACAATCTGCCTCGGCACAGAGCAGGTCTCCTGGACCCAGGAAGAGGTCCGGCTGTCACTTATGGGTGACCTTCAACAGCTGTCTCTGCAAAGCATTTGTACACACTGCAAACTACAGAGGGCTGGAGGTGTGGTTGCAGGAAAGTCAGAGGTAACAACAACAAAAAAGTAGGGTTTTCAGGTAAGTGGAAGCATGAAGGCTAAATGACAGATGAGAACATTTAGAAGTCTGTCACCTCCATCAACCATTTGTAACTTAAAAATAATTTAAAAAAAATAATTTTAACCTATAAAAAAGTTTTCTTTAAAGATTCAACCTAGCAGACAATAAAGGGTTTAACTCCCAAATCTAAACGATAAAGGCCCACCCAAGATCAAACTAGGGACAACACAAATCAGAATTTAAAAAGCTGGACTGAGCACCCAGGGGAGGAGAGAGGAAGAGGAGCTGGCGGTAGGCCTGTGTGGACCCGGGCGGGGTGGGAGGTGGGCGTCCCTCTGATCCGCCCTTGGACCACCCTAAGTCCTAGGGGCACAGGAACTGGAAGCTGTGGCTCCTCGGGCGACAGCCTCACTCTACTGACCCTGAACAAGATGACCCATGGCTGCAGGGACAACGAACAGCCAGATCGGTTAGTTACAATCATTAGCAAATGCCCAGGGTACCCTGCACAGAAAGCGAGCTCAGTGTGCACACAGGCGGCCACCGCTCCAGGGAGCCCCTCCACATCCTTGCCCCCGACATACCGAGACGGCGCCGTCCACCTGCACCGATTTACTTGCAGTCGTGCTCAGGGTGGGAGGAGGTCTGTCCACACTCGGGGTTTCCTTCTGCTTCTCCACCACCTTGGGATCCCTGGAAAGACGCCACCAGGCAGACACGTGAACATCCGGGCCCCACGGGCAGCCCCACAGTGAGCACAGCACGGGGCACGGGCATCAGGTGCAGGTGGACTTACTCGGGCGGGTGAGCAGGGGAGGGGGCACGCTCGCAGGCTGTGGACACGGCACAGGGCACTGAGGGCTCTCGGGGGGGCACCGCGGGGAGAGTGTTCGTGCTTGCGTCTGCGTTCAGGCTCTGAAACCATCAAAAACAGTTTATCACTGCACAGAAGCACGTCCGTCAGATCTTTCTCAATGATCTTAAACACACAACAATGGTACCGGCTTCGCCGTCCTCCCGGGAGCACGGGTGGGCCAGCCCGGAGTACAACTGGACACACTGTGGCCAGGAAGCAGCCCCCGGTCTCCCCTTCCTCTTGGCAGACGTCTCACCGATCTGAGGCCTCCCTCTGTGCATGAGCACGATTGCCTGCAAGCCTGCTTTCCCACCTGAACAGGTACTGAAACCTCCACCCATCTGACACCCCAGTGCCCAGCACCGCCTGGCACGTGATCTGTGAATGTAGAGTCCCCAGCACAATCCAGTACGGCTCACCCGTTTTTACAGGGAAAACCAACAAGGTTACAGCTCCATCCCAATAAACCTGAGTGCCTTGAGGGGTGCAGGTGCTGACATCAGTTCCCACCTGAAAGCAGTGTGTTAACTCTCCTGATTTAACAGGGAACGAAACTGAGGCTTAGTCTGTTTAAGGCAAACACCTGGAGAATGCCAGCCCCATGAGCAGTAACCACTCACACATGTAGCCTTCTGTTAATTAACAAAAAAAAAAGGCAGCAGAGCAAATAAAGAACTGGAAGGGAGACTAACTGCAAACAAGCGTTTTCTCAAAATCTCACTTTTCAAAGCAGATAAAAAGTTCAGAAGTGAGAGGTTCTGGAGGGAGTGAGATGGAGGGAATAGCACTGCCCCCCACCATGGGGCGAGGGTGGTGGTGATGGAGACATGGGGCCCCTGAGAACCACCACCTCTCATGATTTTGTGCTCAAGGCTGGTGGAAACACAGGCATGGAAAACGCCTCCTTCTTGTAAAAGCTCCCTCACGTCCAGAGCACGCCCGAGACCGCCCCCTCCCGTCGGAGGCCTCCCAGGGCCCCGCAGAGCCGCCGAGCACTTCACCAAGAAGCAGGGACACAGTCTCTTCCACCTAGAATTGGGCTCAGGCTTCTTAAAAGTAGCAATTCTCGGGCTTCCCTGGTGGCGCAGTGGTTGAGAGTCCAGCTGCCGATGCAGGGGACACGGGTTCGTGCCCCAGTCTGGGAAGCTCCCACATGCCGCGGAGCGCCTGGGCCCGTGTGAGCCACGGCCGCTGAGCCTGCGCGTCCGGAGCCTGTGCTCCTCAACGGGAGAGGCCACAACGGTGAGAGGCCCGCATACCGCAAAAAAAAAAAAAAAAAAAAAAGAGGAGCAATTCTCTCTTCAAAATAAATTTTACACAAACTCACAATGTAAAAACAGTAAAAATTAAAAAAAAAACCAACAACAAAATACTGTTTTTGAAATGGGGTGGAGGCCTGCTTGTTCTCTTCCCCTGCCCATCCCCAAGGGGAGTAAGGTCAGGGTGAAGCCAGGACTCAGGGTCTCTAACATCATTCCATGGGGCACTGATAACTCAGAATTTAAGACTGACAATAACGCACAAGACATGTCACATTTAATAAGTGCTTCTCTCTCCAAAATACAGGGTCTTGGAATCCTCTCAACCTTGAAGGCTAAAAATGGGAGCAGTAACCACACACTAGTATGAAGACAACTAAAGACCTGGCTTTATAAATCCCACCATGACTCCGCCTGGTACTGAGAGGCGACCCCACCCCTGTGGGGGCTCTGCAGGTGTAGACGGTCTGGACACGGTCTGCAGGGCAGTGCCTTCCCCAACCCAGAGGCCAGGGGTTCTGACTCCTTAGGTCTTCGGGCAGTACAGGGTGCTGGTGGGTGGGTTCCCACTGGAGAAAGACATGGTGGGTGGCTGTGGTGGAGCGCCAGGCTGAGAACTCAGCAGGCGCTGGATGAGGCATTCTGGCCACCTCTGCCCTGGTCTGCTTGTCGACTGCAGCAGGGCCACGGGGAGCCCCCGGGCTCTTGCAGCACTTGCTGATTCCCGGGATGTAATCGCTGCAGAGGCATGAATACCACAGAGCTCGCCGACAGCCACCCGTATTACAGTAAAGTTGCCCTGGACTTCTGGTTATTCATGTAGATTATTAAAAACGTGTTACTTCTGGTATAATTCAGATTTTTCTTTTTTATTCTGCTGACTTGTAAAATAAAAGCAAATCGTGAATAGCAAGAATAAAAATGCAACCTGAGTTTCTGGGTGAGTGAGTGTCTGTACAGTACACCAGTGCAGGGCTCCACCTCTGACCCTACCGCTCAAAACCTATGTGGCCTCTGCAATCACTTATCCTCATAAACCTCTTCCGCATGTGAAAAAAGCACACATGTAAAGAGCGGGACGCCAGCGGTGAGTGAGCATCAGGCTTGGGATAGCTTACCCTTTCTTTGGACGATCCTGTGAGCAAGCCAGACAGCCTGTTCTCAAACAAGTCCTCCGTCTTCAAATGCCCCGCCGCCCCAGGCAGTGGGGGGAAGCTGGAGAGGCCTAATTCAAAGCTCGGGGAGGGCGGCCTGGGCGGTGTTGGAGACTGAGTCTGACTCCTCTGAAAGAGAAGAACACCGTGGAGTCGCCCTGGGGCGGCTGGGTAGGAGGGGCTCAGAAATACCGCAGGTGAGCGATGCAAACACTCGCTCCCTAGTCTTCGAAGGTCCACACCTGTCTGGAGAAACGGATGGCCAATCCAACCCCGCCGACTTGGTCACCTATCAAAGGTCATCTGTCAGGCAACTTCGACCATGAGAGCAGAGCTGAAAAGACGAAACCTCAGGGCTGCTCCCGGCCACGGTCAAACACGCCGGTAAGAGCTGTGTGTGTACGACACCCAGACCCCCGGCAGCCGACAGAGACCAGTGGGGCACAGCAAAGTGACAGATGCACAAGAGCCTAAGTCTCGACATTAAACTTATTCACCTCCAGACAAGTTTTGTGTTATCGCAGCAGAGTCTGTGATCTAAGTCATAAAAGAGAAAGTAAAAGAAAACAAAAGCCACTCTCTCAACTCTGTACAACTTATGTAAAAAATTTCACAAAGATTTCCATTAAAAAAAGTTTAACAAAAAAGGGAGGGAGCTGCAGTTATCTGAAAATTAACTTACTGAAACTCCTTATATTTTTAAAAGGGAGGGGGCTTCAGTTACCTGAAAATTAACTTACTAAAACACCTTATATTTTTAGATCAGTATGTAAAAGCATGGTATTTAATATGAGACTGTTATCACATTCCCTGACTTCAAGAAAGTAAGTGAACTCAGCAAAATAATACCCAAGTAAAACTTATATGCCAAAGAGAAAGGCAGGAGTCTCAGAAGAAAGGCAGTGATATACTTTTATTGAAACACTCTTAGTCAACCTGCTAGGTAGGAGTCATTCTGTAACATCCAGTTCCTTGGCTGAAACAGACAAGAAACAGAACGGGGAAATGAGTTTGTATTAGGTAGAACACAGGCATTTTTAGTTGAATGGTGGGCTACTTGGACTGGAAGCAATGATCTCGTGGGGCTCACTTAACTTGAAAGGCCAAGATTTCCCAGAAACTTATACCAACTGGAAGATTATCCCTACAGAAGTAAAATCTACAGAAGATCTGTTACAGCTCAAGTGAGAGCAGGTTAAGGATGAAATCGGATCCATGCTGAGCACAGCCCACCTCTCCTTTGGGCCTCCTGCTGCATGTCTCCTCCTTGGCGTAGGTGTCTGAGGGCTGCCTACCTTGCTCGCGTGTGTGCCCTCTGAACCAGGCTGCACGGGTAACCGTGTGGCTACAGCGTGCCCTGTAGTTCAGCATGCTCTAGGTTATGCTCATCTCAAAGCAATTTTTAGAGGCTTTATTTTAAACATCTGCATGTTTCTGAGGTGAACCCAGCTTTTCAGAAGATGAGCGTTTCTAGGAAGAAAGACCTGAGAAAAAATTGACTAAGTATCAACTTTCAGGAAGAAAAGAGGCAATGTTTAATGTTTTTAGGGTCTGAATGGCTTAAGGCAAGGCATGAATGTCAACCCCTGGTCCCGAGGGCGTGGCCAGGCCACCTGCTCACACATCTGCAACCTGCCCCCAAGCTTCTCAGGTGTTCAGAACACCCAGTGCAGCAATGGGCTCACTGTCGAGTACACACACCTGAGCCACATGTGTGGGCATCTGAGTGGTTCCAGGTATGAACACGCAGATCAGGAACACAAAACAGAATGAAATGGAAATGGCAATAGAAAAACATTTCACCTTTGCAGGTAATGCAGTGACCAGGGGCAATGATTCCTGCAGGGTAACTAGTACCTGAAGAGATAGTCAGATGCCTGTCTTGTTAGTCCAAATGTAACAGGAATTCATGCATTCCAACTGGAACCAACCGATATAAACTGCCTTACCACAGGGTCACCAAAAACTAGACTGAACTGACCAACATGGTAAAATTAGGGTGTTCATTTACTACCAATTTGCACTTTCTAAGTTCTAGGCAAATACAGTAATGAGAATGTACACACTCAATGGCTTGGGGTCCAGACCAAGAACTGTCTCAAGGCCTTTTCCAGGCCCTGAATGTGGAGCTCTACGAGAGCCCACGTCTACATGCACACCGCCCATGCTCTCCCCTGCAGAGCACCACCCAGAGGGGGAGCTGGTCAATCACCCTAAGCAGACACAACCACGTCTCCTGTACTTACCACTCACATAAACCCATCACTTATTTTGGGTTTGTCCTGACCCTAAGTTACATGCAGCAAAAATCAACAATGCTTTCTACACAGTGGATACAGAGTAAAATATTTTGAATGAAAAATACTGATGAGCTAATTCCTACGTGAGAGAAGTTTATTCTGCTTGCCCAAACTCGTGATTCCGGTGATTTCAAAGTACACTACCTGGTCACCCACACAGAAAGCACTCATCTGGACAAGTGTAAACAGACCACATATGTGCATGATGCACTCCTGGGTGCACCTATGTGCCGCATAGGACACGCAGGTGCCAGCAGTTCCTCAGGAAACCAGCCACCACCACCTCCTCTTTAGAGCATCAAAAAAAGGTCTATTATCACCTAGCGGACACCACATTACGAGAAAATCTCTTTTGAAAAGCTCTTTCTCACATCTTAATTAAATCTCAGGTTTGTTTAGTGTAAGCTAGGTTTAAGCATCTTGTGAAAGTGGCACAGGCCTGATGTACTCACTGTGAACTTCTCCTCCCGTTTCTTCCGGTAACCAAAGGAATTTTTCCTAGAGGAGAGGAAAGCAGAAGACTGTTAACTTTTCCCATTTGAAACAATTTCACTGAGCACAGTATGTGCAGACACATTCAGTCTTCATGACTTTGTAATCTTTTATAGATGACTTTTGATTTTAAAATCCCAACCTTAAGAAGTGTAAGCAAAACAAAAAAAAATTTATAGTAAAGAAGTAAAATTGAGGTCTAGATAGGTAAATAAAAGAAAATATTTATTGAAGGAATTTTCCCATTTAGAATTTTTGTTATGATATGAACATCTGAATATCCATTCAGTTGGAGTGGCAAGATATGTAAAGTGTGACACTGAGCTATAAAGGTGAATTGATAAAAAATGGTAATGACAATCTATCCAATTTATCATCAAAAGGAAAAGCTCCCAAGTAGCCTAGTCCACTCCTGCACCCCTGGCCCTCACTCCAGTGAACCACATGGGGTTTCTGAGCTCCAAGCACTTCCTCTCCCCATCTGCCAGCCTTCCACTCCACAGTTCCTGAGGCACATTTCCAACATCCAGAGTCTGACCCGCCAGCATTGGCGCCGTTCCCTGCACAGCAGCTTAAACCGCAGCAACAACCCCACCTACTGAGTGGATGTCACGGCAGGCCCAAAGGCACCAAGACACTTCACTGCCCGGACGGGCTTCCGTGGCCTAACAGTTCACACATTAATTCCCATTTATAATTTCATTTTTATTTATTTACCCTTTGTCATTTCAGCTGAACGCAAAGACTCCCTAAGGGCCCGTATTATGTAAGTTGAAAAGGAATTTAGAAATAATCTTGACCAATTCCACCCCTGATGGGCCCAGCAAGGCCTGACTGCGAAGACGGAGCCGCCTGGGGTCCCTCCCGCTCCCACAGCACCGGGAGCACACACCCCCCGCCAGAAGGAGCTCCTGGAGGCAGACCACGTCCTCCGTACATAATACTCAGAAAAGTAGTCTTTACTTATAGGTTTCAAAGTGGGTTTACAACAGGAAAAGCTTATGGAGGCTGAGCCCACGCTAGATACGCTAGATGTGTGCTGGAGCACACGTCCTTCCTGACATGCCGCCGGGGGGGGGGGGGCGCGGGGGCGGGCTGTCCGTTCAGCTCTCCACACATAATGACTGTGACCCAAGGCAGCCTGGCCCACCCTCAGTTCCCACTGAACAGTGTCCTGTTACCACAAAGATGGAACTGGTCAAGTCTCTGCTCTAAAAGTAACACCCCTGAGTAATTATATAAAACCTTGGATGGTTACAGCCTTCCATTTGATTTTCTGTGATGGACTTGAAAATAATGATTATAAAACACATCTGAATTAATGGAATCTGACACTACGAATAGTTTCTAAGTACACAGTACCTGTCCAAATGAAACTGTAAACACTCACCTCCCTCTACCTAAGCCCGGAGAGGACTCGAGGCTGCTCTGTTCCACCCGCCCGGGCCCCGCGTCTCTCTTGGCGTAGACTGGAGGGTTCTGTAGCCGAGCTCGAGGCTGACCCGTCTGCCTCGTTTGTGGGCTCCGCACACCGTTCATCAACCGGTCCGCAGTGAAGTTAAATATCGAAGGACTTTCTAACAGCCCGGGCCCTCTCTCTGCACTGGGAATGGCATGGCGCAGATGAGATTTACTAGGATTCCTGTAAATAAAATGTTTGTATACGCTCAGTTCTAAAATGATCATGGCATTATGAAAAAAGCGTGCTAATGCAGAAATGGCTAAGCTAAAATGTGCTTTCTTTTTAGGAAAAATATTAAAAATGTTACTTAGTTAGTTCACAATATGTCTGATAATGCAAATCTAAATGCAGTATGGACGTTCTGCTGGGCTGTAGCCCAGGTCTAAATTAAAAGCAGGCGCATGCAGATGCAAGCTGTCCCAGAAGCCTTTGTCTCACGAGTCTACCCTCTACGTAGGCGTTGCAACACGCATTTCAGGGTTTAATGCTCACAGAATGGAATTCCACGCCTTGAGTCGTTTTACTCCTGGTGGACATTACTGGTGGTCAAATCTACCATTAGCCAGCACAGAACAGCCTCTTCACTTAGTGTGACTCACCCAAATGGTGAGAATGACGGAGGTTTAACACATTTGCTTTTGCTTTGCTTTGAAAATATACAATGTGGCAGTGACCTCTTGTTACAAACCCTGGGGAAATTGCAGCCTTTCAACCCCTCACGGGACTTGCCTGCTCCTTGGAGGGTATTGTCTGAGTGAAGTCAGAGGAGATGCTGCAGGTTTGAAGGTTGGAGACGTGAACCCATTTATAAATCCAGTATTTGGAAATGGCGTTACCTAGATTCATTAAAAACAAACAGACTTCAGGCTGGTTAACACTGGTCGCTGACGTTCCATGTCATACTTGGAGTGCTCGCCGTGGAGAAGAGCACTGGGTAGGACTACTGCTAATGGCCAAGACTTCTTGATCCAGGCTGGGGCCGAGACCTCACAACAGCCCCACGAGGAAGCCGCCTCACACGTGTGGAGGGAAGCGTCTGCCCCCACCCCGCCTCGCCCGGTGCTGAGCACAGGCTGAGCACGTGATCCCACACTCTCAGCCCGGTGCCCGGACTGACACCCACGATGTGCCGACATCAAGTCAACAACTCTTCATTCCTGATGACTTTAATAAAATCCATCAAAGCTCTCAATCTTGGGGGCATTTAGGGATCTATTTCACAATCACTGCCTTTGAGAATGCCCTTTTAGCCTCACCTGCATGCAAGTCTTGCTGAGTATCACGATATTTTCAGGTCATTAACAATTATGTCCCAAGTCACAATTTATGGCGATATACTTCATAAACATATACTGACATATATGTCAGAAGAAAATTAAACAGGGTCACAGTGCCCTTAAAAGATACAATCCTAAACATAATCTTAAAACATTAAAAAAATTAAGTACAGAATTTTAAATATCAGCCAACTACTAAAAAATCTAGTCACAACAAAAATAAGATAGAACTTAGTGTTGAAATAGTTTTTAAAAATCATGAAAAGAGCGATCACTCCTGTTTTCTGGATTCTGAACATGTGGTTTCACACAATTTCTGTATAAACAACATTCCCTGATGGATTGAAAGGCATTTAACTCCTTGGTGCCATCCAGTTCCGACCTCACGTTTTCACTAAATTGAGAGATACAAATAGGCCACTCCTCGTTTGGGGAAAAGGAAAAGACAAAAAGCCGGCAATTCCTCTTAACTAGAGCTAACCAAAAGCTGTAATAGGATGATTAAAAACAGCTTAAGACCAAAACAAATCATTCCAAATTTTGAAAAAGAAAATGAAAGCAATAAAAGGGAAATGCTGAGGGAGAAAGATGCAGTTAAAACTGTGTTAGGGGACTTCCCTGGTGGTGCAGTCGTTAAGAATCCACCTGCCAATGCAGGGGACAAAGGTTTGAGCCCTGGTCCAGGAAGATCTCACATGCCACAGAGCAACTAAGCCTGCGTACCACAACTACTGAGTCTGTGCTCCAGAGCCCACAAGCCACAACCACTGAGCCTGCGTGGCACAATTACTGAAGCTTGCACGCCTAGAGCCTGTGCTCCGCAACAAGAGAAGCCACCACAATGAGAAGCCTGAGCACTGCAACGAAGAGTAGCTCCCGCTCGCTGCAACTAGAGAAAGCCCGAGCACAGCAACGAAGACCCAATGCAGCCAAAAATTAATAAATAAATACGTAAATAAATAAATTTATTTTTAAAAAAACCGTGTTAGGGACTTCCCTGGTGGCACAGTGCTTAAGAATCTGCCTGCCAATGCAGGGGACACGGGTTTGATCCCTGGTCCGGGAAGATCCCACATGCCGCGGAGTAACTAAGCCCGTGAGCCGCAACTACTGAAGCCCATGCACCTAGAGCCTGTGCTCAGTAACAAGAGAAGCCACCAGAATGAGAAGCCTGCACACAGCAATGAAGAGTAGCCCCTGCTCGCCACAACTAGGGAAAGCCCGCGTGCAGCAATGAAGACCCAACGCAGCCAAAAATAAATTAAAAAGCAACAAGAAAAAACCTCCAAAAAACTGTGTTAAGATCTCCAAAGCTCTTCTGAGGAACTACCATATATTCAGAAATACATCTATCACACCAGAACCAGAGTTTGAAGATTGTAAATCATGATAAGAACAATTGAGACGAATCATTTCATACCTGTAATTTTACATATAAAACCCTGGTATTTAAGTAATTTTTCTCAAGAGTTTAAAAATAAATTGGTTGCTAACGCAGTAATTTAACACAACTTGCTGAGAATTAACAGGCCTCATCTTGTCACTTCTGCTCAAAATGACGCAGTCTGTTTTACAACGGGCCTCACGTGGCCCAGCCAGATCAAAGGAACCAGCTGCACGGCCAGACTACCACCCAGGAAGCGAGGGCCCCCACTTGGGACAGGGACAAATACGATTAAGAGAGATTAGAAAAACAAGCACAGCAGTGAGACTCCTTTGGAGGAATCATTCAACCAAGAATTGACGGATGCTATTCCCCTTGAAGATTTCCTTGCTCACGATACATTAACTGTATGGCTCTCGGTACACTTCCACGGAACGCGGTGAGGATTTCAAAACAGCAGTGTGTTTTCTTACCATAAGGATTCACTCAACAGAGACGGAGCGCTACCTTGTGTGCTCACTGCTCTCGTCCCACGCTGGCCCTGGGCTCCTGAGGGCTGTCCCTCATCCCCATCCATCCTCCCGGCCCTCATGCCTCAGGACACACTCAAGGCCTGGACAGTCTGGCCCTGACAGACCTTACCAACCTCCCCTCCCAGTCACTGCTTCAGCCTCTGCTTTAGCTCAGAAATACTCAGAGATTCACACAACTGTCGCCTGTCCGACATGTGCCTTTCCTGGACACGCATCTTGACATTCTGTGCAAAACAGGCACCAGGTACCCAGGTGCACCAATGCTCCCTCCCCCACGCCTGCCCTCTCACCATCAGTGGTCCCGACTATCCCCAGACTTGGCCACAGCCATACCTTCAGGGTTACTCAGTTCCTGCTCTTTGACCACAACTCTCCCCATGGCCCACCCTCCGCAGAGCAGCCCTGATTCTCACATCCCGCTCCATCAGACTCCTGCAATCGCCAGACATGGCCCGCCAATCACGCTAACATCTAGAGCAGCACAGCTGGAGAAAAGTGATGGATCCATTACACATCTATCGAGTCTAACCACAGGCCTTAAACAGGCCAAAATCTGTAAAAATTAATCACTCCAGCCAGCTGTAGGGCTGGTGTGAGAAATAAAGCTTATAAGACAGTACAGGCAGACCTCAGAGATACCATGGGTTCAGTTCCAGCAATAAAGCAAATGTCACAATAAAGCAAGTCACACAAATTTTTTGGTTTCCCAGTGAGCATGAAAATTATGTTTACACTATCCTATTGTCTAAGTGTACAAAAGTATTATACCTTACAAAAACAATGTACACACCTTAATGAAAAAATACTTTATTGCTAAAAACTGCTAATCATCCTCTGAGCCTTCAGTGAGTCTAAGATCACTGATGACAGATTACCATGACAAATATAATTATAATGAAAAAGTTTGAAATACTGTGAGAATTACCAAATGTGACACAGAGGCACAAAGTGAGCACTGTTGGAAAAATGGCACCAAAAGACTTGCTCAATGCAGGGTTGCCAAAACCTGCAATTTGTAAAAAAAAGAAAACCAAAAAAACGGAGTACCTGCAAAGCGCAATAAAACGAGGCCTGTCTATATGTCTTCCACTTGTCCTGGATTGTTAGAAGCCTATTAAACACCCTTTTCTCCTTCAAACCATGTCCCGTTGGGTTCCCCTCTGTGCTCAGAAGGACCCCGGCTAGCCTACAACTCGTAATCACATTTTGTGTTTTTCTAGGGATTACACAGCTTAGGAAAGGAAATGCTAGACAGGAGGGGAGGCAAACCAGGCAAAGGATCGGGATCTCATTATTGGAAAGGTTTTTAAAAATTTACACAGTTCCATATTTATCTCTCAATTAAACTGAAAATCCACCAGAGAACTTGAAGGCCTGTTTTACTATGGCAAACGGCATCCTTACTGGTTTCCCCGGTTAGAGGAAGATCTTATTCTCTAAAGCACCCAGTGTCTGCCACAGGGTTGTCTGCCATAGAAGCTCCAGTGAAGCCAGGACTCACCAAGGGCGGATCAAGATAGCTATGTGTCGCTGACCATGTCTGGGGGGCGATCAGGCTGTAGAGAGGAAACTGCTGCTGGGGGCTGTAGACTGGAGGTAAGTAAAACGATGCGGTGTAGCGCTGCTGTGTGTAGAGGCTCATGTCCAGAGGTCTAAAGCCATTCTTTGGCAAAAATGTGTTTATAGCTATTGCCTTCGCTTTTATCCGTGCCTGTTTGAAAACATGTAAGTTTCTCTTAGAACACTTAAGGACACTGGTTTGCAGATAAAGTATAACCAATGATCTTGCTTACCTTAATTGGTTTTCCTTGAAAAGTTTTGACTTCTTCTCGCAGATATTTGTAAGCCTGAAGACAAAATCATTCATAACACCATTGTGTTAATTTTATAAATAAGATGAACCTATAATTAATTCAGCACCTCAAATAAGCAATTATATAGTTAAAATATGGTGGATAGGACCTAGCACAGTGATTCTTAACCTTTTTGGGTCACAGATTCCTTAAAAGATCCTGATAAGAGCTATGGAGCCCCTATCCAAAATTCTCATTAATGTAATACTGTAAATTGACTATACGTCAATAAAAAAGAAAAAAAGGAAAAAAGTTCTTATGAACAGTATTTGTATACAATTTTGTAAGTGTTAATAGAAACCATAAAAGCATCTCACAGATCATAGGCTAAGAATCCTTACCTGGGAAAACAATGGATACCAAGGTCCTAGTAATAACCCCAATATGAACTTGGAATTACAGTTTAGGAAATGAAAGGATTACGATTGCAATATTCAAAAGTCATTATTTGTGAAGCTCCTGATTCTGCTCCAAATTCTCCTGCATAACTCCGAAGGCTCTGACCCATGTGACTCAGCCTCAGGCCATATTCCCCACGCAGGTAAGGGGGGCTTGCACCTGCCCCACAGACCTGCCTTTTCTCACCTCCCATCACCTTGCTCCTCCTAGTCCTTCTTTCCCTTCCATCCAGTTAAGACCCATCTTTCAGATTCTTGTTTCTCTCTTCTGAACCCACAGCAGCCTCAAATGTGTTAACGCCTCACACTCTACTGCCATTCCTTTACGCAGGCTAGAGTTTCCCCTGAATATGATGCTTCCTTCAAGGGCAGGGAGCCGTCTGAGCTCCATGCCTCTCACAGAGCTTCTCAATGCCTTTTCAAGCACCTTGTAATACAAGGCTGCCCAGGGAAAGTTAGAATTAGGTTCAAACTTCCCAAACACTTTTCCAAATATTAAAACCTTTATCTGTACAGAGATAAGAAAAGAACTAGTTTTCCTAGGCTGCCTGTCTTACATGTCCTTAGAAAATAACGTCTATGCTTTTCACATCGCTACAAAACTGTCTACACATACACCTTTTCAGGTTTCTTCAACCTGATTTCCCTGCACCTTATGTTCACACTCAACACCACATGTGATCGTAATCTCCGTGCCCACATTTAGTCCCACTATGTACTGACTGCTAAGTACTGGTAAACTCTGTCCTTTGTGGCAGAACAGGGTGGGGGGTAAGGGGAGGAAGAGCTTACCTGTTGTGCATCTGCTTCTGTTTCAAATGTAATAAACCAATTATCATTATAGGCAAATTCACAGTTTATAAATCTCGGTAAGTTATCTCCTTTAAATAGTGCTTCTACTTCCTACAGGAAACAGAGAGGTTAGGAATTAATTCTCAACTACGCCACTGTTTGTCCTCACCAAAGAAACACGGTGCCCACTCTTAAGGACAGATGCCTAGAAGACAACCCCAGCACACCGAAGTCCAGGGCCCTCTCTCAAGGTGGCTGAGGAGTTCAGTGTGGCTTCCAGAATTAGGATCCCATTGTCACAGGAAATAAAATTCACAACCCACTGACAGCTTTCCTGATCCCTAAGAGACCCGAAACTAAATTAATAGGAAAATATTTTATTTTACCCGTAGCCAATAACTACACAATTTGGAGCCAGAGAAAGGTAATTTAAGAAATCTAAAAATTAGCTGGCCTTTTGCTTCCAGCCAAGATGGACTACATTTACCCTCCCATATGAAATAATTACAAACAAAAGACAAAATATATGAAATAGCATTTTTCAGACAGTGGACCTCGGGCCATGCAGGACAGCAATCCCTGAGAGGGACAGGTACACACAGGTCCTCGAGTGCCTGACTCACATATGGGGCTTCCAGGCCGTGGTGCCAGGAGGGTGGGCACAGGCCCAGCCCAAAGCTGCAGAAATAGCAACCTGAAGTGATGAGAGGTTTCCCCTAGAGCTCTCTGGGATCGAGGAGTATCTCCACCAGCCTGAGTGGAAAACAATCCTAACTCAGGACATCAGGTGGAGCTCTCAGGAAGCACTGCCCCAGGGGGAGGCCAGTCTGCTTCCACCAGTTCCAAGTCACTTAACTGAGCCTCGTAACAGAGCTCAAGAACATGTACAGAAAGGAGTACAAAAACACTCTGTACCCAATGAAATAAAATCCAAAATGCCTGGCTGGCATCCATTCAAAATTTGCAAGGCACACCAAGAAATAGAAAAATATGACTTATAATGAAAAAATCAACCAGTCAAATTAAACCCAGAAATGCACCGATACTGGCACGTCGGCTCAAATCAAGCACAGGCCACACTGGTGTTCATTGCATCCTTCTCATCGTGAAAATTTGTTTTGGAAAGTGATTTAACATAAAAATATGTTCTCTGTCTCAACTTGTTGGTTTACTATTCTTATTTTTAAATGAATAAATATTTAAACCTTTTCTCTTTCTAACTTCGAAATACTGAAGTTACCATAAACTCTCACTACTTTTTTCAGCGTGAAATGTGTAATGGAGTCCTGAGACCAAAAAGTTTGAGAACCACTCTTACAAATGAATCACACTGTAACTATCAGAGTGTGTAAAATCTTGGGAAAAAAGTGTTAGTGTACGTATTTCTGCTTTAAAATACATCTTCCAAAAACCACAGAAACAAACAAAAAACCCACCCAAAAAAGTCCAAGTTTCCTTCAGAGGAGAAATGACTTACTTCTACAGGGGTGGATTCAGGTATTTCACGTAATATTACTATGCAACGATTCTGATTTGGCCTTACTTTTTCTCCCTTCTCATCCACTTGGACTAAAGGTAAAGCTGTAAAGAGAAGAGAAATGGATGATACACAAATATTAAAACAAAGCAACCATTTGCACTACATTGGGACCTAACGTAGATACTCTAGCGGGACGTGTTAGACTACATCGCCAGACGCATTAAAGAAAGCCGTATACAACGGGAAAACTATCAAAAGTCTTGATAGCTTAACACAAGCTATCAAAAGGTTTTAGACCAATCTTGCACATTACAATTAGGGGCTCTGGGGAGCCCTGTGGGAGCTGTAACAGAGGTAACGCTATGACACAGGTTCTCCATAGCTCAAACAACTCCAAGTCGGTCACAATGCAGGGCTAGAGGCTTTCTCTTTCTACAAGTCCCCAAAACAAGACACTTTCCTGTCTCCTTACGACTTAATTTTGAACTCACAGAAGTTGTCAAACACCCTTCACTCAGCCTTCCCTAACGATGGATCTTACATGACCACAATCCACCACTGAAACAAGGGTCAACGCTGCCAGCACGGGGACAGGCCCAATTCAGGTTTCACCAGCTTTTGCCTTATCTCCTTTTGTTAGGTTTTGTTTTTTGGTGTCACTCTATGAAATTCTATCACATGCAGACTCAGGTCATAGCACACCAGGATCAAAATCAGGGCTCAGAGCTGTGTACCACCACGAAGACATATATTACCAACATCAGAAATGGAAACATCCCTTAGTACCAACGCTAACTTTTGGGAAGTAGGATCCATGAGAGAAAAGAAAACTCAAGGCCCATGTGGTTTCTGGAGAATCCTACCAAATGTCAAGAAAAAAAATAACAATTCTGTAGTACAAACTCTTCTGAACTTAAGAAAGTACTTTCCAATTCAACCTATGAAGCCAGCAGTTCTTTGATACCCAAACTAAACAAAGGCATTACAAAACAAGAAAACTATAGACCAATATCTCCCATGAACAATAAAAATTCTTACCAAATTTTGCCAAATTGAATCTAACAATATATAAAGATGGGAATACAAAATGAATGACAAGTGGATTTTTCTCAGTAATGCAAGGTTGGTTTACCAAAAGAAATAAGCAATATAATTCACCATATTAATGGACTAAAAAACAAAAAAAAAAAACCCCACACAACTATCTCATAGATGCAGAAGCATTTGACAAAATCCAACATTCATTTCTGATAAAAATTCTCAGATAACTAGGAATAGAAGGGAAACCTCCTCACCTACAAAAAAAACCAACGTCTAGCATCTTTCTTACTAGAAGATGGGCCAAGGCAAGGATGCTGACTCTCCCCACTTCTATTCAACACAGCACTGGAGGCTCAAGCCAGGGCAATAACACAAGAAATAGAAATTACATACACCCAGACTGGGTGTAAGAAGGTAACCTTTTCATTCACTTTCATTCAAGCTGAGCTCTATGTAGAAAATCTGATACAATTTCCATAAAAAACTAGGATTGTGAGTTTCAAAAGGTTTAAGTATACAAGATTAATATTCAAAAATAAATTTTATTCCTACACACTAGCACCGAACACCTAGAAATTGAAATAAAAATATTTATGCCCAAATATGAAATACTTAGTTATAAATCTGGTAAGATATGAAATACCTGCACTATGAAAACTGCAAAACATTGCCAAGAGAAAAATTTTTAAGATTTTTCTAAATGAATGGAGAGATATCCTATGTTCATGAATTAGAAAACCCAATACTGTTAAAATGTCAATACTCCCCAAACTGATTTATAGATTTAATGTAATCCCAGTAAAAATACCAATAGGACCTTCTGAAAGAACAAAATGTCGATTCTAAAATTCACAAGGAAATGCCAAGCATTTGGAAGAGCCAAAACAAAGCTGGAGATTTTGCAACTACTCTAAGATGTACTATAAAAGCCAGTACCATCCAGACACTGCAGCAATGGCATCAAAACAGACAAAATAGATTGAGCACAGACATACGGCCCAGAGAGAAACCCACACATACAGGGATACATGATTCTCACGATGGCACAAAGGCAGTACAGTGGAGAAGTAGAGTGTTTTCAACAAATGGGCTGGAAGAGCAGCACATTCACATGCAAGGGGGTAGAGAGCTCATACCACATACAAAAATCAACTGACAACAGATCACAGACCTAAAAATGTAAACCCTAAAACTAAAACTTCTAGGAGAAAATCCTTGTGACCCTGAATTAAGCAAAGATTTCTTAGGCACAATACCAAAAGCAAGATCCATAAAAGAAAAAAATTAATAAATTGGACTATATAAAAAAACTGAAAACTCTGCTTTTCAAAAGACATTATTAGAACAAAAAGAGAAGCCACAGACTGGGAGAATGTATTTGCAAATCACATCTCCAATAAGGACAAATACAGATATGTGCATCTCAAATTGCACACAAATACACACTCCTTAAATCTCACCTGTAATAAAACTAATTAAAAAAAAAGTGGTGGGGGTGGGGCATCTGCACAGACAGCTCAGAAAGGCAGCACATGAAAAGACTGCCCAGTGTCATCAGGCAGTAAAGAAACAGAAATTAAAACTACAATGAGATACCACCGCCCACCTGCTAGAAAACCTACAGTGGCCCATCTGTGACGCCAGGCCTGGGTACCTTAGCACGAATGGCTGTGAATCTAAGCATCACACTGGCAAGAAAAATGCTGTCAAGACCACGTACGATGCAGCCTGGGCTGCAGTCTACTTACATCTCAGCACTTCGACAATCAGGTCTATGTCGGTGCTGAGCTTCTTGATGTGGTCCAGGTTAGCTACCGTGGTGATTGGCACGTACTGATCACTGTCCATCTGCGATATAAGGTACATGTCACTAGCAAGGTTCTCCCTGGAGAAAGAAGACAATCTGTCTTAATTCACAACTTCTTTAAAAGGAACCTTCACAAGAGGCACGAGTGTGGTACGGTACTGCCCTGGAGTGAGAGCTGAGTTCAACCCCCACCCCGCCGCCGCGATTTGCCATCTCTCTGACCTTACGTCGATTTTGTAAAAGACATCTGGGGAGGCAGAGAGAGCAAAAGTAAAAGTGTACTGCACTTTATATGATCAAAATTAATGAGCAGGTAAATCTTTAAAAAAATGTATTTATAGCTCATCTTTGTTCTAAAAAGTGTTTTGAGTAGCTTTTTAAAAATAGAAACACAGGGCTTCCCTGGTGGCACAGTGGTTGAGAGTCCGCCTGCCGATGTAGGGTACACGGGTTCGTGCCCCGGTCCAGGAGGATCCCACATGCCGCAGAGCGGCTGGGCCCGTGAGCCATGGCCGCTGAGCCTGCGTGTCCGGAGCCTGTGCTCCGCAACGGGAGAGGCCACAACAGTGAGAGGCCCGAGTACCGCAAAACAAAAAAAACATAACAAAAACAAACAAAAAAAAGAAACACAATTTCTTTTTTTTTACATTGATATTTATTTATTCATTCATTCATTCATTCATTCATTGCGGTACGCGGGCCTCTCACTGTTGTGGCCTCTCCCGTTGCGGAGCACAGGCTCCGGACGCGCAAGCCCAGCGGCCATGGCTCACGGGCCCAGCCGCTCTGCGGCATGTGGGATCTTCCCGGACCGGGGCAGGAACCCGTGTTGCCTGCATCAGCAGGTGGACTCTGAACCACTGCGCCACCAGGGAAGCCCCGAAACACAACTTCTTAAAGTAAGGAAACGCAGCTAAGAGAATGAAAAAGTAAGAAAAATGTGATAAGGCCAAGAAAGGCTGGTGCCCAGAGTGCTTGCAGTTCAGGCTGGAACACTTGTCAGAGGGGCTGTGACTCCAACTCTGGCCTCAACAGCCCTCTGTAGCAGAGGACGGAAAAGCAGTAAAGTGAGTGACCAACAGCACGACCCAGGACTAAAACCTGTGAGGCTGACCACCTATGGCTCCACCATCAGAGTCCAAGTCCGTGGGCAGGGGATGGGGGTAGGGGGGATCTCGACTTCCTACAGATGGACGTACAGACACAGATGTTAACAGATACTCCTTCTGCATAAAGCATGACATCTGTACATAGTAGCAGTGCACAACACCTTAGATATCAGACACTAGAAAAACACTACCATCCTCACCTAGACAAGCAGAATTCCAATGTTTTTTTAAGTACTTCCCGGGGGTCTTCCTGGCTTTCTGGTTGAGATTCATTTCCTCCTACAGAGAAGCAATGGAAAAACGGCTTAAATTTACCAAGCACGTGATTCAGTATAGCAATTCTAATGTTTTCAATATACACAGTAATTTATCTACATAATGTATAGAGAATATAAGAAAAATGATATTTTACAAGGCAATCAGAGGCAAAAAAACAAAATAAAAAAAACACTCTCCCCCAAACAAAAACACAGTTTCAAAAAATAACCTGAGGGCTTCCCTGGTGGTGCAGTGGTTAGGAATCCACCTGCCAATGCAGGGGACATGGGTTCAATCCCTGGTCCGGGAAGATCCCACATGCCGCAGAGCAACTAAGCCCATGCACCACAACTCTAGAGCCCGTGAGCCACAACTACTGAGCCTGCGAGCCACAACTACTGAAGTCCAAGCACCTAGGGCCCGTGCTCCACAACAAGAGAAGCCACCACGATGAGAAGCCTGTGCACTGCAAGGAAGAGTAGCCTCCATGCGCCGCAACTAGAGAAAGCTCGCATGCAACAGCGAAGACCCAATGCAAAAAAACCCTGAGGAGTAAGATTTATTAGCAAAGTTTAGCAGGTGCTTTTTATTACAAAATAAGTATAAGCTTATTTAATGCTTTGTCTCAATTCAAAAAGGATTTTCAAGTAACCTAGAAGCACACGAGATACTAAACATGTAATAAAATATACAGGAAATAATCAAAATAACTAAAAGTTTTTTTGCACACTACTATATAGATTTGCATGGCATAATAATACATGAAGAACTTCCTAACAAGAGACACTTGTATTTTAAAAGTCAAAGTTAAAGACCATCAAAAAAGCAAAGACAAAGTGGGAACACTGATGACAAATAAGGACAGAGAGCTTGTGTGTGTTTTATGTAAAGAGCTTTAACAAAATCCATCCCCCCACCAGCAAAAAACAAAACAAAACAAACAAAACCAATGGAGCAAATGAGACAAAATCAGAAACGGCCGTTGAAACCACAATCTCATTTCATTCCTTCATCCAGAAAGGCCTCTCCTGAGCACCATTTAAATTCACATTGAACAGATATGTCCTGTCCCTCCTTTAGCTATCTCCTGCATGCCGGGCACTGCTGTGGAACTGCTTACTCAGCCTCAATGAGGCAGTCTCTGCTCTTATTGGGAGGCAATCAATAGTCAAACAAGTCAACAGTAAACAGGTAGAATGTGACACAATGGAGAAAACCACAGGGCGCGGGCAGACCTAATTGTGCAGAAGGAAGAATCAGCAAGCTCGAAGACAGGTCACGTGTAATTAGCCAGTTACAGGAACAAAGAGAAAAAAGGATGCAGGACAAGGAAGAAAGCCTACATGACTTGTGACATACCACCAACTGTACTTCTATACACTAACAACAAACTACCTGAAAAAGAAATTAAGAAAACAATCCCATTCACCATTGAATCCAGAAGAATTAAATACCTAGGAATAAATCCAACCAAGGAGGAGAAAGATCTGTAAGCTGAAAACTTTAAGATACTGATGAAAGAAATTAAAGACAAATGAAAAGCTACCCCATGTTCCTGGATTGGAATAATTAATACTGTGAAAATCTCCATGTAAAAATTTCCAAAGCAATCTACAGATTCAATGCAATCAATTCCTATCAAAATTCCAATGGCATTTTTCACATAAATACATCAAACAATCCTAAAATTTGTATGGAAACACAAAGACACTGAATAGCAAAAGCAATCTTGAGAACCAAGAACAAAGGTGGAAGCATCATACTTCCTGATTTCAAACTACTTTAAAAAAAGCTATAGTAATCAAAAAAGTATGGTACTAGCATAAAAACAGACATATAGACCAATGGAACAGAACTGAGAGCCCAGAAATAAACCCGTATATTTATGATCAACTGATTTTCAACAATGCTGCCAAGGATACTTAAGGGGGAAAAGGACAGTCTCTTTAATAAACAGTGTGGGGAAAGCTGATGGCCACATGCAAAAGAATTAAATGGAACCCTTATCTTACATCATATACAAAAACCAACTCAAAATGAATTAAAGACTTAAACGTAAGACCTGAAACTGTAAAACCACCGAAAAACATGTAGGAAAAAATGTCCTAAACATCGGTCTTGGCAACAATTTTTTTGGATATGACACTAAAAGCAGGCAAGAAAATCAAAAATAAACAAGTGGGACACTACATTCTATTTAAAAGCTTTTGCACAGCCAAGGAAAGCATCAACAAAATGAAAAAGCAACCTACTGAACAGGAGAAAATATTTACAAATCATGTACCCGGTAAAGGGTTAATATCCAAAACATAAGGAACTCACACAACTCAGTAGCAAAAAAAACTCTGATTAAAAAATGGGTAAAAGACCTAAATAGACATTTTTCCAAAGAAGACATACAGATGGCCAAGTGGCACGTGAGAAGATGTTCAATATCTCTCATCACTAGGGATGTGCAAGTCAAAAACCACAATGAGGATCACCTCACACCTGTTAGAATTGTTATTATCAAAAACAGGTAACTAATAACAAGTGTTGGCAAGGATGTGAAGAAAAGGGACCCCCTTTGTATTATTGGTAGGAATGTAAATTGGTGCAGCCAATGGAACACTATGGAAAAGTGTGGAGGTTCCTCATAAAATTAAAAATAGCACCCACTACCACATGATCCAGCAATCCCACTACTGGGCATATATACAAAGGAAAGGAAGTCAGGATCTCAAAGATATGTCTGCACCTCCATGTTCACTCGATTATTATTTACAATAGCCAAGACGTGGAAATAACCTACGTGTCTACTGATGAATGGGTAAAAAAAATGTGGTATACACACACATACATACACACACACACACAAATGGAATATTATTCCACAAGAAAGAAGGAAATCCTGCCATTTGCAACAACATGAATGAATCTGGAGAATATTATGCTAAGTGAAATAAGTCAGACAGAACCCAAAAAAACTACACAATGTCACTTATATGTGGAATCTAAAAAAACTGAACACATGGAACCAGAGGGTAGAACCATAGCTGCCAGGGGCTGGAGGTGGGAAAATGGAAAGATACTGATCCAAGGACACAAACTTTCAGTTATAAGATGAATAAGTTCTGGGGACCTAATGTACACCGTGGTGATTATAATTAATAATACTGTATTGTATACTTGAAATATGCTAAGAGAGTAGATCTTGTGTTCTCAGCATACCAAAAAAAAAAAAAAAAGGTAAGTATGTGAAGTGGTGGATATCAAACCATCATGTTGCTGTATACCTTAAGTATAATTAATTTTTATGTGTCAATTACACCTAAATAAAGCTAGAAAAAACTGTAACCTACCCTACCATGCTTTGTCTTTTCCACTGTGTTTTATCACCCTTACATTATATAACATGAACTTATTTATTATGTGTATTATGAATAGTCTGTCTCTGCCCGATAAGATGTAAGCACAGTAGGGCAAAGGCTTTCATTGATCATATTCACTGATGTGTCCTAAGTAAATCTGGCATGTGGTGGGTTTTGAATGAGTTTTTTTTTTTTTTTTTTTTTTTGCAGTATGCGGGCCTCTCACCGCCACAGGCTCCAGACGCGCAGGCCCAGCGGCCACGGCCCATGGGCCCAGCCGCTCCGCGGCACATGGGATCCTCCCAGACCGGGGCACGAACCCGCATCCCCTGCATCGGCAGGCAGACTCCCAACCACTGCGCCACCAGGGAAGCCCGAATGAGTATTTTTTTTATTTAAAAAAAAAAAAAAAAACAATAGGTGAAGCAAGTTTTCCAGATGTAGAGCATCGGCTCCTGAGCGATAAAGACACACAACGGTCGTGGGCCTGGGCTCAGGAAGCGGGAAGCAGATGGAAGCCAGCGGGCTCAATGAGTTCAGGGCGTGGGACAGAGTGCACTGGGAGGGCGCCCAGAGGCGTGGGGAACCCCCGGAGGCAGGTGCGTGTTCTATGCACATCACAGGTATGATGGACTCCCTGAGGCCAGGAAAGAACCACTTGAAAGGAAGAAGGGAGCTCACATATCCTGCTGCACAGTGCCTGCTCCACCAGCTGGCCTGGAAGACCTCACGCTCACAGAGCCCCAAACACACTGGCAAGAGGAGAGAAGGGTCTGGCCTCAGAAGTGGGAAATAATGAGCCCCAGACTGAGCACTGCTCCACTCATGCCTAACAAATCATAAAACAAGATATGAAAGGATCCATTTGTTTCCAAGTAACTTTGTGGCATCCTGGAACAAGAACCAAAATATCTATAGAAATATAAAAATATTAAGTACCTAACAAAGTCAAATCCAGTCCAACCAAAAATTACAGTGAGTGTAAAGAAACCTATCCCACACAGATGTTAACATTAACTGACAAAGACATTGTAATGGTTATCCTACCTGTACCCCACATGCTCCAAAGGTTAGGTAGAAACATGAAAAATATAAAAAAAGACCCAAATAGAATTTGTACAGATGAAAACTACAATGTCTGATATCAAAAATATAGTTTGTGAAATTAACAACTGATCAGATAGTATAGAAGACTAGTGAACTTGAAGATATGAGAAACTTTCCAAAATGAAACAGAGAAATAAGATTTTTTTTAAAAAGGACAGAGGATCACTTCGAGGGACTTAATATAGGTATAACTAGAGATCATGTAGGAGAAGAAATGGCAAGGTGGGGGAGGAGCATTTGAAGATATTACAGCCAAGATATTCCAAGTTTGATGAAAACATTTATAAATCACAGATCAAGAAGCTCAACAAAGCCCAACCACAAGAAACAAGATTACCTTTAAGACTAAGATACATCATAATCAAAATACTCAAAACTACTATAATGAGAAAAATCTTAAAAGCAGCAAGAATTTTTTTTTTCCAGTACGCGGGGCCTCTCACTGTTGTGGCCTCTCCCGTTGCAGAGCACAGGCTCCAGACGCGCCGGCTCAGCGACCATGGCTCACGGGCCCAGCCACTCCGCGGCATGTGGGATCTTCCTGGACCGGGGCACAAACCTGTGTCCCCTGCATTGGCAGGCGGACTCTCAACCACTGCACCACCAGGGAAGCCCTAAAAGCAGCAAGCTTTTAAACAGTGGAACAAAGTTAAGGATGATACAGTTATCAGAAATAATGCAGGTAAAAAGAGAGCACCACAGTATCTTTAAGGCCAAGAGAGGGAGATCAGGATTTACACATAGGAATAAAGAATACCAGAAATGCTAACTGCATGGATAAGTATGGAAGCTTGCTTTCTTATAAAATACCATTTTCCAGTACAAGGAACCAAGGTTCCTTGGAGAAATGGCTGATTCTAGGACCAGAGCAGCCAGAATGAGAACAAAACAACAAACCCTTCACCGATGGGATAGGTCAGATGGAGGAGCCAACTAGAAGAGCTTCCAATGGCCAAAAGTAGAGCATCGGAGCAATCAAATAAAGAAGTGATGATTTTTACACATGGATACAATAACACCCATGAGTCCACACTGATACAAGTCAATGGCTGAACAAATAAATAAATGAGAGGGAAGAGACAAATCCCTATGCATAAGAGTTCCAAGTTATTTATGGAGATTCTCTGCCCTCACGAAGGGGACATTCCTTAAGTGTAGGTTGGGTACAGTCAGTGACTTCCTTCCAAAGAGCACCACATGGAAAGAGGTAGGAAAAAGAGAGTAACTTCACAGTTGAGAAAGCTAATAACAAACCTACTTCAGCCAACTGGTCAAGGTCAACATCAACCGTAATAAATCATGCTGATAGTATGTACCCTTAAAATGATGGGATGAAAACTGCTCTTGACCTCTGTGGTATTCCTTCCCTCAAATCCATCACGATGAGAAAAACATCAAATGAATTCCAGTACCATACAAAATAAATGACCAGTACTGCTCAAAACTATCAAGGTTATCAAAAACAAGTAAAATCTGAGAAACTGTTACAGCCAAGAGGAGCCTTAAGAACACATATCAACTAAATGTAACATGGTGTCCTGGGACAGAAAAAGGACATTAGGTAAAACGTACCAACACTGGTTCAGTAACTGTGGCAAAAATATCATACGAATGTAAAATGTTAACAGGAGAAAATGAATGCTGCGTCTATGGGAACTCTCTGTACTCAATCTTCTCAATTTTTCTGTAAGTCTAAAGCTATTCTAAAACAAATAGCAAGGTGAGAGACTCAAACCTAAACATATCAATTACCACAGTAAACATTTATGTTCTAAACATTTAAATTAAAGGTAGAGACCATAGGATCTGACTTATGATCCAAATACTGGTTCTCTGATATGAATATAATCGACAAACCTCTACCCAGATTGACTAGGGGGAGGAGGGGAGAAAAGACATAAATTACCAATAACAGGAATGAGTGATGTGACATGACTACAGATTCTACAGATATTAGAAGTATAAACAGAGTATTATGAGCAATTCTATGCAATAACTGAAAATTTAGATGAAATGGACAAAGTACATAAGTAACCAAAGCTTTCTCAAGAAGAAATAAACCTGAGTAGCCCTATATAAAAAAACAAACTGTAGCTGACAACTTTCCCACAATCAATACTCTAGGCTCAGATGGCTTCATTCTTCATTTAAGGAAGAAATAAACTCTTCCCAAAAATTTAATAGGAGGGAAAACATCAAAAATACAGCTACAGAGCAATATTCCTCATGAACACAAGTGTACAAATTCTAAGCAAAATTATGGCCAGTCTAATCCAACAATATATCAGAAGTGTATTACATCCTGACCCAGTGAGGCTTACCCCAGGAATTTAAGGTTGGTTAAACATTAAAAAAAAAAAAAAAAAAAAAAATCAATGTAATTCATCTTAACACACTAAAAAAGAAAAAAAATATTTGGTCATTGCCATAGATGAAGAAAAAAGTATCACAAACTCCTCTTCAACCATTTCTCTTTAAAACTCTCAGCAAATCCTAACAGAAGGGTACCTGTCAACCGATAAAGGTCATATACGCAGAACTACAACTAACATTATACATAATGGTGAAAGACAATGTTTTCCCCCCTAAGATCAGTCAGATATTTGCTCTCACCACATCTGTTCACCTTTGTAAGGAAGGATCTAATCAGCGCAACCAGGCAAGATAAAGAAATAAAAGGCACCAAATTGGATAGGAAATAAAACTGAATTTATTCATAGATAACACGATAGCCTATATAGAACATGCAACAGAATCTACAAAATAGTTTCTAAAACTAATAAGTGAGCTTAACAAGTTTTCAGGGTATGATATCAATTTATAAAAATTAATTATATTTCTATCTACTAGTAACAAACAGTTGCAGATTGAATTTTTAAAAATGACTTACAATAGCACCAAAAAATATGAGATACTTAAGGATAAATTGGACAAAAGATATGAAAAGCCAGTAGGCTGAAAACTGAAAAATACAGTCAAGAGAGATTAAAGAAGATCTGAACAAGTGGAGACATACACCATGTCACAAACATCTAGCCAAGATGTCAATCTTCTCCAACTGATCTACAGAGTCAATGAAATCCCAATAAAAATCTCAGCATTCTACAGAAATTGACTGGCTCATTCTAATTTGCATGGAAATGAAAAGGACCTAGAATAGCCAAAATAACTCTGAAAAAGAAAAAATCTGGAAGACTAATACTACCTGTTTTTAAGAATTATTTACAGTAAGCAAAACAGCGTGGTTTTGTTGTCCCAAGAGATGGATGGAGAAGAGACAGTCCAGAGACAAACCGACATACTCAGGGACAAATGATTCTGACAGAGGCACAAAGGCAGTGCAGTGGGGAAAGGAGAGTCTTTCTGACGAATGGTACTGGAACAGTGGCATATCTGCATGTGAGAAAAAAACAAAAAAGAACTTTGCTTCACACCTCAGACCACATACAAAAATTAACTTAAAATGGGCCACAGACCTAAAAAATGTAAAATTTAAAACCATACAACTTATAGTAGAAAAGCTTTGCAACCTTGGATTAAATAAGGATTTCGCAGGAAAAACACCAAAAGCAAGATCCATAATTGGACGATATAAAAGATTTTAAACTTTTGCTTTTCAAAAGATATTGTTAGGAGAACAAAAAGACAAGCCACAGACTGGAAGGATGTATTTGCAAGTTATATATCTGGTAAAGACTTGTGTCCAAAGAACTCTCAACTCAATAATAAATCAACCCAGTAAAAACATGGGCAAAAGACTTGGACAGACCCTTCACCAAAGAAAACATACACAGATGAAAAGATGTTTTGCACCGTTAGTCATTAGGAAAATACAAAGTAAAACCACAATAAGATTCCACTGCCTACCTTTTAGAATGGCTAACATTAAAAGATTGACCGTGCCGGTGAGGACGTGGAGCTGCTGGAGCTCTGATCCACTGCAGGTGGGAGTGCAAAGGGTGAAGATAAACCTATGCCTAATAGATGATGCATCTACTCCATTCCTATGTATTTACCCAAGAGAAATGAAAACATATGTACATACAAACCCTTGTTTATAAATGTCCATAGCAGCCTTATTTGTAAGAGCCTCAAACTGGAAACAATCCAAATATTCATCAGCAGGTGAACAGAAAAACAAACAGTGGTATATGATGAACTGGAATACTATTTGGCAATAAAAAGGAAAGGCCCATAAATGTTATTACATGAATGAATCTCAAAATTAGTAAGTAAAAAAAGCCTAAGAAAAAGCACATACTACAAAACTCCGTTTACATAAAATTCTAGAAAACCCCAAACTAATCTACAGTGACAGGAAGCAGATGAGCAGTTGGCAGGGACAGGGAGCGGGCAGGAGGAAGGGCACAGGTAGCTTCGTTATCTTGACTGGGTCATGGTTTTTCATGTGTACACACACCTCATCAAATTCAGTAGAGAAATCAGTGAGGAAGGGAAGAGTCAGCAAGTCAATTCTAGAATGCACTGAATACTGTGCTTTAAACTACGGAAAATAAAACTTATAGAAAGGTTAGGGTATTCCAAACATGTGATGTTTATGGTACATCAATTATGCTTCATTAATGCTCTATACCCCAAGGTTGGTAGATGTGAAATAGCCATCCAGAAGCTGGGCTGCACGGGGCCACGCAGCCCCTCTAGTCCGAGACCGTGAATGGAAAATGAGACCATTCCACACTGCTATAATCCTTTTCTTCACCCACATCTGTCTATCTGCTCAGGAACAGACACAGAGTAGGTAGAGAATTATATTTAAACAAGATGGAGGCATTTGCTAAGCAACTGTGAAGAAGTTAGATGCAAGGAAGTAACTGAAATGATGGTCTGTGTAATCCAGGCAGAGTGAGGAGGGAAGCGAGGGTCCAGGCAGGCATGTGACCACAAAGGTCAGTCAGTGCCAACCGAAGCAGAAACCGTGTGGATGAGGTCTTCGTGGGGCCCCTTCAAGGGGAAAATAAACAAATATTTAATGCCAAACACTTACACGGTGCTTATTACATACCTCTCGTACATAACATCACAGCTGGTGGTGAGAAAGGGAGGACAGGCTTTCTCAGTCATGTAACCTTCTCTAACCCAAGCGTGTCTCTAGACAGTCACACAGGGTCCTGAACATGCTCCACAGGCAGTTGCTCTGCTCAACTGCTGGCAGCCAGTTTCAGGGAGTTATTTCTTTCCACTCAAGCTTTCCCATCCAACTGGCAATAATGAGAGTGTAGTCTACCCCTAAGGTCTGTTGGGGTTTTAAAAATTGTTTGGTTCTTTTAGATCAAGGCAGAAACAAAATCGGAGGTGAGCAATTGGTGTCCCATTACCTACAGCCATTTCTATGCTGGTCCACACCCTGGACCCCAAAAGAGAACTGCTCTCTTCCTCTTTTCCTTCTTCTGAAAAGCTTTAAATATCCCTTTTATAGAAAGCCAACTCCTTTTGGGTTTGACTCTCAATTTCAACATTAACGTTCCCTCTCTGTACTTTTATCGACGTTTTGCCCTACAGTCAGTTTTCCGCTTCTCCTATTTAAATCTGATTTGCCGTTCAGGAACTATTCAGGTCTTACATTCCCTGTGAGGCCTCTGGATCAGAACCTCTCACCTCTGCATCAACAGAAGAGTCAGTTTAAAGGAGAATCAAAGGAAGCAGTGAAAGGCACATTGTTTAGGGAAAGATTTAACAAGCTGAATTTTTAAAAGCACACAAACCTCTGAACAGGGCAAGGGTGGCCATTGTCGGTACATATGTGCACAGAGATATTGGACTAGAAATGGCCTGGGGCTCTGACGGCGTGTTGGGACCACCTAGTGTGCACCCCAGCTCGCTCCAGCCCCTCTGGCTCTGGCCCGCTCTCCACTAGGGTGGAGGAACCACTGCGGGGTCGGGGGGTCTGCACACATTTAGAGGGAATGGAACCAGCTCAAACCCAACCCTCAAGGCTTCTGTTCCAGCACCATGGGCCCCCCAACCCCCCCCAGCCATGATAGTTACCTGTTTTATCTAATTTCATAGAGACAGAGAAAGTTAAACAAAATGAGAAGACAGAGGAATATGTTTCAAATGAAAGAAAAGGAAAAAACCCTGTAAAAACCCCTAATGAAACAGATAAATAACTTATCAGATAAAAAATTCAAAGCATTAGTAATAAGAATGCTAACTGAACTAGGGAAAGGAACAGATGAACACAGTGAGAATTTTAACGAGAAACTAGGAAATATAAAAAAGAACCAGTCGGAACTGAAGAATACAATACCTGAAATGAGAAAGACAGTACAGGGAATGAAAGCAGACTAGGCGACACAGAAGAACACATAAGTGATCTAGAAGATAGAATAATGGAAATCACCCAATAAGAACAGCAAAGAGAAAAATAAATTTTTTAAAATGAGGATAGTTTGGGACTTCCTTGGTGGCACAATGGTTAAGAATCCACCTGCCAATGCTGGGGACACGGGTTCGAGCCCTGGTCCAGGAAGATCCCACATGCTGTGGAGCAACTAAGCCTGTGCACCACAACTACTGAAGCCCGCGTGCCTAGAGCTTGTGCTCTGCAACAAGAGAAGCCACCACAATGAGAAGCCCGAGCACCACAACAACGAGTAGCCCCCGCTCGCCGCAGCTAGAGAAAGCCCGCGTGCACCAACAAAGACCCAACACAGCCAAAAAAATAAATAAGTAAAATGAAATGAGGATAGTTTAAGGGACCTCTGGGACAACATCAAGCATACTAACAATCACATTATAGGGGTTCCAGAAGGAGGAGAGAGAGAGAAGGGGGTAGAAAATGTATCTGATGAAATTATGGCTGGAAACTTCCCAAAGCTGAAGAAGTAAACAGATATCCAGGTACAGGAAGCACAGAGGGTCCCAAACAAGATGAATCCAGGGACCCACACCACAACATATTATAATTAAAATGGTAAAGGTTACAGAGAGAATTCTAAAGACAACAAGAGAAAAACAAAGAGTCACATACAAGAGAACCCCCATAAGGCTATCAGCTGATTTTCCTGCTTAAACTCTGCAGGCCAGAAGGGAGTGACATGATATACTTAAAGTGCTGAAAGGGAAAAACCTGCAACCTAGGATACTCTATACAGCAAGATTATCCTCCTTCAGAATTGAAGAAGAGATTAAAGAACGTCTCAGACAAGCAAAAAACTAAAATAATTCAATACTTAAACCTACACTAAAAGAAATGTTGAAGGGTCTTCTCGAAGTGGAAAAGAACTAAGAATCTATTGGAAAGGGAAAATTCCACTAGGAAAGGCAGACATATAGCAAGGAATGAAGATTACTTAAGTAAGTCAGTATGTAGATAAGGATACAAACTGTAAAAGCAACTATAACTACAATACACAGTTAAGGGAGAAACAAGAATATACAAAATGACATCAAAAACAAAATGTGGGGGAGGGGAGTAAAAAAAGAAGGATCTTTTAGAATGTGTTTGAACTTAATGACTATCAGTCTAAAACAAGTAGATATAGTTATAGGTTAACATCTACAAGGAACCCCATGGTAACCACAAATCAAAAACCTACAATAGATACACAAAAGCTACAGAGAAAAGAACACAAGCATGACACTAAAGAAATCATCAAACCACAAGGGAAGAAACAAAAAAGAAATGAACAAAGAATTAAAAATGTAACATAAAGAAGCCCATACTCTATATGAAAATGAATTCATAAAACAGCTTTACCCGTCTCGCTATTTTCAGGCGGTGATTCATACTCTGAGTGGTCCAGACCCAAAGTGCTCATGGCTGTCTGGTCTGACTCCTGTAAATCTGACAGTGCAGCATTCTCATGACTTTTGTCACCATCACCATTGGTGTCCAATCCTGTAATTAAGAATTTCACCCCAAAAGGCAGGGTTAGAAGAACAGCCTTCTCTTAAAACAAAACAAAACAAAAGACTTATACCTGCAGTTACCTGACCTTTTTAACTTGACTGTGAGAAACCTCATTGCTCTTAAATACTGTCACTAACCATGACACAGATCTTAACAAACACTTTCCCAAAGATGAACTACAAGGAAACAAAGCCAAAGCCAAGAGGAAAGATGCCCCTCGCCCCCACCCACTCACCCTCCTGGCCGCGGCCGGGCGTCGCCTCCCAGGCTGCGCTCACACTGCCATCCGCTGCACTACTTGCTTCCAAGTGTAACACAGGAGTCCCCCATACTTTTGCATTAGGGTTTAGCTCTGAAACCTTGGCCGTTGGTACCTAAGAAAAAATGTGATATATTCATTTGTATCCAAATTTCAATCAAATGCAATTTTACTTACTAATTCAGAGTTAAAACACATCCATCTTAGAGAATTTATGGGAAAAAGGCTGAACCTATTTATACGTACGTTTAGGATGAAATCAAGTGAAAAAGTAATAAAAGTTGATGTACTCAGAACTCAACTCACCAGTAGATTTTAAGTTCTTACTAAGTAGAAGGCTCTCTAGAAACAGGAATGAAAGAGTCCCTGCCTTCATGGAGATATCTGATCAACTGTGTAACTGATAAATAACTGGTGATCCAATTATCATTTCTGTTCCAGATTCCCAACACAATTCACAGATTTAGAAATCTGAATATCAATGGATAAAATGTTAAAATAAAGCTCGAACACTCACAGAAGTAAAGGCTGCAGAAAATGAAAGTCTGTCGGAGAGGTGCCTGGTGCGGCCACTCTTTGTGCTCATTTCCAGTTACTCGGCCTCCTCGCTGTTCTGGACACACCGGGCCCTTCTGCTTGCCCGGCTCCATTTGACCAGAACACTCCCAGACGTCCGCACGGCTGGCTCACGCCTTCACACCCCTTGGGGATTGCTGAGGTCTTCCCTGGCACACCCTACTAAACCCACAACCACCCCTGGATTTTTCCTCTCCTGCTTACAAACCTTGAGTGGCTCCCAAAATCTAAAAGAAAGTTGATGTCCCGGGGACAGCTGCCCCCCAAACTAACTCCAGTTCTACTGCCATGATTCCTGAGCAAAACCTAGCCAAACGATCTGCCTTTTCCCAGACACCATAAGCCTTAACACCTCTGTGCAGGGGCCAGAGCTTCCAAAGGGAGGGAGACAAGGTTCCAGGTCCCAGAAGCCCCCAGGTAGTGACAGACAGGAGCTCCAAACTGGGAGCAGCCTCACTGCATGACCCCAGAGATGCCGTCTCCAAGGTCAGGGGCACCATGATGAGCCAAGAAGGAAAGAACATGTGGGTTAACAATCCTAAAAAATAAATTCACCCTAGCTGGGGCGATTAAAGTTTGTAGTGAAAGTTTTTCTGAAATTGAGCATAGAGACTGATGTGGATTAAAACTACAGAATATATTCTGTTCATACCTAGGAGGCATGGGCAATAAACTTCATGCCCACAAAACCAGGGACCTAAGTGAGGGCCTATCTGGAGTCCTTTTAAGTAAAGTACTGGATAGGGCAAAGAATAGGGTCCCCCTTCTCCTTCAAGAATATCATTCTCAAGAAGCACTTACTCTTCAAGCTCCCTTCTTAAATGACATCTAAACTTCCAGCTCATTTCTGGTCTCTGCTTCTGCACATCCACTCATCTCTCCAACAAATTCTGAAATTCTCACTAAGTGCCCGGTACAGCACGAGGCGATCAGAGTATCATGGGGAACAGGCAGAAACAACTGCTGCCTTGAGCACAGCAACGCAGAAGATGCTCCGCACCTCACAGACACCACTGCCCTTCTCAGCAGTTACACTTTTTCAATCTGTTCTCTCTTTTTTTTAACTCAAATCTTTATTTTCTTTCCTATTCTAATACTAGCGTAAATCACCTTTTCTGGTTAGACCCAGTCTCGTTCTACCACACAACACACATCAAGTTTCCCACCCACGGAACATACTCCCCTGACCTCATGGACATGCTATACATTCTCTAAATTCCCAACACCAACCCACACTGGTCTTTTCCATTTTTAGCACCATCTTCAGTTGGCTACACTGCATCACCGACACACATTTTTTAGCTCACTAACACACACACACACACACACACACACACACACACACACACACACACACAGACACACACACACACACACACACACACGGTCCTGGGAGCACCCTGCCTGCAAGCAGCATCCCAGGGCCGCGTGCTCCTCCCCCTCTGCTCGCACCGCAAGGACATGTCCTGTCCTCTCTGCGGCCCGAGGGTTCCCGGACGTCCACCCTGGGCACACTTCACGGCTGACACCTGGCAGTCCTGAGCTCAGCATGGAGCTGCCTGAGAAACATGCAGAAGGAATGAATGTTTAATAACGTAATAACAAAATTCTACTTTCCACTATTTGACAACTTGTGCAGGTTTTATGCCACAGCTGAATGGAACCATATCTGTACACAATTTACTACTTCTAAAGCAGTAAATCAAGTATTAGGGATTTACCAGTTTTGAGCAGTTAACAAGTATTCAAGAGGTACTCTGAGGTGTGACATGGGATGCAAGAACAGAGACATGATTAAGGGGGAACAACATGACAGCTAGCACGAGGGCCTGCTGGGTGACAGGTGCACACCACGCACATACCTGCGTTTAATCCTAACACCCTAGGAGGCAGTGGTCATCACACCCCATTCCACAAGGAAGAAAACCAAGGCAGAGAAAGGTTAAGTAACTTGCCAACAAAAATTATGGTAATTAGAAAACTGTATTCTAATATCAGGAAAAACAAAACATTTATCAAGAGTTCATTAACTTCATGTAACTCACATGAGAAACAACTTGTACTAAAAATATTTCTTTAAAAATGTAGCTACTCTCTTGCAGTCACAGGGACCTCCAACTGATTATCAACAACTCAAGTTTCATCTGCACACCTTCCTAAGTCTTATTTTTCCACTGAAAAATCATGGCTAAGCAATGGTTATTAGAACCAGCGGTGAGCTGACCTTAAAGGCTACATGCTGAAGCCATCCTATACAAATGACCAATGTTACTCTTTGAAGAGTACAGTATCCCCAAATTCTTGACACTCCAAAGAAACTTTCTAAGCCTCTAAATGCTACGCTCCATTAACAAAAATAAATAACCTACCAACTCAGAAACTTACATTTTCTGGCCAGGAAACAGAATGGTCCCACTGACAAGTAACTGAGTAGGAACTAGAGTAACTAACACCAGAGGAAGGGAAAGGCACATGGAGAACATAAAATAGGTGAGATAATGGAGGAAAAGAAGCACTCGTTTTCTATTTTAAGTTAGCATGGACTACTCCTGGATTTGCCACTAAGTTTAGTAAGGTTTTACAGTCATGACATCTGTAACTCTGGCTTTTTATTTGTAAAATGGAATAACAGTGGCTACTTAAGACTAGTTTAAAAAGATGTCTGTACAAGCACTTTGAGAACTGGAGTTCTGAACAAAGAGCACTCTCATTAAATGTAGTCTGTCAAATTAGAATACTGTTGGGCACATCTCACAATTGAAAAGCTAATTCAGAACAGTGCACACGTACCTCACCCATCTGTGTAAGAGCAAGACCCATGGGCACTCTACTTGAGGTACAGGCACGGACTCTCGCAGCCAGGTGTCAACCACATCCACTGATGGAAATGATTAGGTAGCGTTTTGCCTCCATAACTACTTAAGGAACAAAACTGATTAACTTGAATGGAACTGTTTCTGGTAAAACTCCCAAATGTGGGCATGGAAAGGAAAGAAAGGAGGTTAATGGATAAATTATAGGATTTAATTTCTACTTGTTTATTTCCATATAATAGGCATAACACTGGAGCCACATCTATCTCCTTACTATTACCATTTTTCTTGCCTAATGCAACAAAAATCACTAAAAATAAACTACTGATTGAATGAGATTTTGCTATTACAAGTATGCAGGTCCAAAGGACAGCTTTAAGAGCAAGACTAACTTCCTGTTTGTTGAATGTTTCACTTATTACAGAAATTCTAGGAAGATGCTCAAACTAGCTGCCCGTTGCAGGATCATTTGCGAAGGTTCTCCCAAACCAGTGGGGCCTGAGCACTGAGGTCCAAAAAGCTCTGCAGGTGCTTCTGACTAAAAGAAGACAGAACCAAGATTTTGGAGCCAGTTAAAAGCATCAAGTTCTACCTCCCTTAGATGGTTACCATACAAAAACAGTGGAAAGCACAGATTTTAATGCCTCTACATTCTGCAAGTGTAAACTTCTTAGAAGTGACTTTAAACACCCAATGGGCCAAAAGTTTGTTCCGCTCCAACGAGGGGCTGGTGGTGAAGACAGGATGGATGAAGACTGAGGGGAGCAGCCTCTGGGGGCACATGCATCTGATGACCAGCATGCAGGGGTTAGTGCTAACGAGAGTTGACACGTAGATTCTGGCTTAAATATACTAACCAGTGAACCAAATTCACGTTCTTCAGTTTGGAAATGGTTAAATTGATGTTATACTAACTTATAGCTTTACAATAACATTCAAACGACTGCCAATTGTTTAGAATAAATCTTTGTTAATCTGAGTTAAAAGCAATCAAAATGAAAGATTAACACATCACTGCACAATAATAAGAACTGGTACAGCATACTTACTAACTGTCCACCTCTCTCTTGCCATCCCCAAATAACACCATCTTCTGCCACTGGTAGCTGATAAGGGGGCTTTTCCATCCAAAACAAAGAGATCTCTAGGTCCTGTGGCTTACTGTGCAGGTCCTCACTAAATATCTGCTCTTCTAATGTGTCTTTCGCAGCTGTATTAGTCCACGGGCAGCCCACTTGATATCCACAACCGTCTGCCAGCCCTTCAGAAAACATCTGTCTTGCCAACTCTGCCATCGGGTAACAGGAAAGTTCATTCAAAAACTGGGAGTACAGTTCCTCTGGGAAGCTCTGCAAATCCCCCTTTGAGGGCTTTTCAGATATGAGTGGTAGAACAGTGTCCTTGCAACCTGGTACTGCTATTTCCTTGCTGTCACCTGGGATGACGGGAATCACCTGCGGACCATCGAGAGGAGCAGCTGAGTATCCGTCCACTTCGGCAGGGTCAACACCAGCCAAGCAGGAGCACCCCGCACGAGCGCCCCCTAACTCCATTCTTCCAAAGATCACCTTTGAACTTCCCACCAAACCCACTTCCCTATGTAACCCAGGTCCCTGCACAGTGGGCCTGGCACCCCTTTGTCTGAAACGGCGTGCATGTCTACTTGTCCCGCGCAGACCCACACAGCTGATGATGCCGGGACCACTGCCGCCTTCCTTCAGACAAAGCATCTCCTCCTCTTCTCCACCGAGCAGCTCTGGTTTTCCCACCCCCAATGCACGTCTACCGGAGGCATAAAAAACTTCTTCAGCTGACTCGGAGAAAACCTGCTTCAGTTGCGGGCTCCCACCATTGTCCACAGAGTTCATCTGCACTACTTCTGACTCCCGCGCACCTGGACTCGAACTCTGGTTTAAAGCTGGCACAAGGCTAAGATCTTCATATCTGTCGTCATTCACTCTACAAGTTTCATCATTTTTTTCTACTTGATTTGTTTCAAAGTCAGGGTTTTTTGCTACACTAGAACTAACACAAGCCAGCACATCCTGACTGTGCACCACCTTGCATTTTTGTGCATTTGTTTCCCAGTCAAAGGCTGTTTTAGGGTCTGACTGGACACTTCCTATGTCAATTTTACTGGTTTCTCTGTGATTGGCTCTCAATGATTCTTGTTCAGCACTTTCTAGTCTGTGAGGGTGACTCCCTGAGCTCTTCACACACGTTTCATCCTCTGTTTCACATTCGTCTTCAGCGCAGGTGGAAATACATGCAGAGGAAATGAAGTCACTCTTGAGCCACCTGGAGCCACAGAGAGACTCGCCGTTTCGGGGCACTTCCTGTGAGTTTCGGAACACTCCCTCCACGTCTGCTGCCTGCACTGCACACGTTACATCACTGATCTGGGCCTTGCTGGCCCTAATGTCTGCACTCAGATGTACCTGACAGGCAGCTCTCCATTCAAAAGCCCTCGAACCACAACCCTCATCTTCAAAAATGCTAATTTCATCCTCATGTTGATAAGATGAACTATTTTGAGACTGCAAAGACAATTCTGCTTTGTTTGCAAGCTGGCTGCTTCCCACTTCCAAGCTGTAGTCACCCTGGTGCTGCTCCTCAAGCATCACTGGCCCCAGGAGGAACTCAGGGCCTGGATCATCACATCTGTTAGGGGCTGATTCTTGGATATTTGCATGAATAGGAAGACACTCATTTCCAAAGCTCAGTGAAGTGATACATCTTTCTGAACTTAAATTGATTCTATCTAGACTTATGGAAAGGAGACTGTCTGATCTGCTAACGTCTAAACTGGAACAATCATTGTCTTTTAGTGGTTTTATAGAGTTATTTTCTCCTTCCTTTTCAGAGTTTAAACTCTGATGTACAGTAGCTGTTATAGCACCAGAATCACCGTTTCTTTCAACGTTTGAAGTGCCATTAATTAAATTAACATGTGAATCAGCCACCTGACCTCCCGGTCCTGAACTGCAGTGCTCTCTCCCTTCTGGAACAGTGCACACACACAGTAGCGAGTCAATGTCTGTGCTGATATTTAATGTGGGGAGTGTGCCAACATTACATAATACACTCCTTTCTGTGTAATCTTCAGGAAACCTGGTGGAAGTCTTTGCCTGCAGGTCACCGATGTTTACTTTACAGGGTGGGTCACCATCACTCAAAAGTTCAGAACTAGGTTCAGTTTTCTCGTTAAAAGCTTCCTTCCTTTCCCCTGGGAGTGGCCTGCCCTGCAGGGATGGCTCTGCCCGCGGCGCCTCTGACTCCCCTGGCCCTTGGGCAGCATTGTCTGGTGGCCAGGCCCCTCCGCAGACCCCCTTGGAGGTGACAGCTGGACGACTCTCTGGAGCCGCAGCTGTTCCATGCACATGAGCACACAGCTCATCTCCAACGTCCGGGCCGTCAGGGTCAATAACACAAATACTGTAAAACCCGCTCTCTCGTGAATTCCTACATCGTTTGTGGTCACCACAAATAGGATCTCCACCCTCCCTCTCCCCACGATTCAAACCTGCAGAGTTAGCAGCGCTGCCAATCTGAACAGTTACCGCTACCTCATTCTCTACTGCAGAGCTTTCCCAGGTGGTTGGGTGACAGCAGGGAGGGTGACTGCCAAGGCCCCGGTGGGAGGGCACCCGGGCACGTGAGCGGGGTCCCTCGCCCTCAGGGAGGCCCCCGCTCAGAGGGGCGCAGGCACCTTCACCACCCCACCCGACAGCAGAGACGTCGGGGTTCTTGTCAGCCTCACCCACACTTTCAGACCCAGTTAAGAACCCAGATGTGGGAGAGGAGACCGAGTTAAGTGGCTGCCCTGGCATTGTACCCTGTCTGTGCACCGGCCTCACAAAAACCCCGGCCCACACACCGGCCCTGCGTCCCACTCCATGAAGTTCCTCACCTCCAAAGGTACCGAATAATGAAGATAAAGTTTTACTTATCTTGTTCTCTGGTTCCTTCTCCTCCACAGATTTTTCTAACAGGCCAGTTTTTTCACTGTCATTGTCACTACTTAATTCTTTGCTGAAGCAACAACCCATGTTCGAAAGTTCAAAAGCTCACATAAAAATGCTTGTCGCTTTCTGAGCCTCCGCAAGTGCATCTCCCACTAACTTTCTATAGTTTCTGATGAGAAGCCGACACCCAGATCCCAAAAATAACCCTCGCACAGCAGTCACATGTCCCTGCCACTCAAGTCCAAAATCCTAATCACAACAGACCCTGTCCAACAGCCATTCTATTCCACACATTAAAACCCAAATGGCACACGGAATCCAAAGACTGAGAACACAGCAAAAAGATTTTCGTATTATTTTTCTTATTCTCATAAACTCAATAAAAAAATAACTAAAATTATTATCCCAGACAGAAGAAGGAATTTAAGACTTTTGCTTTTTCTACAGTGTTTCAGCATTCTCTGAATTATATTTCATGGAATGGTGGCAACCAAAGGAGTTAACATGTATATTCCCCAAAGGGAAACAAGTGTAAAAATTTGTTTTTTAAAATTCTTAGGTACTTATAGTTGAATCTAATTTTCTGCCTTAAAGAAATAAAGTCTGTGAGTGTTTGGGAATGATCGTGCTAGGCAAGAAACTGGAATGGTGTCTGTTAGAGATGCATGTTGAAATGTTTACGGCAAATGGCACGCTGTTAAATCACACCTGGCCTGAAAATAAATAAGTAAATACATACAGACATAACACTTTTTAAAACTGTGTGTGCAGAGGGGAGGAAAAAACAAAATAAAAGCGAAATGTGAGGGTGGGAACTGTTCAAGTCAGAATGGGCACACTGAGGTTCATTTTATTACTCTACTTCTACAGATGTCTGAAAGTTCTAGTTAAGAAAACAGAAAGAGCAAGAGAAAAAGAGAAAGAAAGAAAATCTGCACCTGCCAATCCAATACAGGAATCCCCTTGAAAGCTCCCAAACGAAGCCCTTCTTCGAGCAGTAGGAGCACCGCCACCCTGCACCCTGTGGTCCAGGACCGCTGACACATACAATGGGTCCGAACCTTCTTCAACATCTGTAAGCTTTGTTCTCAGTATAAGAGATTCTTTTTCTTATTATGATTCAGATATGCTACTCTGAAAACAAAATAATTCTGTTAACTCCTCTGCAAGGAGATTTTTCTACTTTAATCTACAAGTTATGGCTGGTGTACTACTAACATTTTACAAAATGCTGATATCTTTTATTTTTTAAAATAAATTTATTTATTTTATTTATTTATTTTTGGCTATGTTGGGGTCTTCGTTGCTGTGTGTGGGCTTTCTCTAGTTGCGCCGAGCGGGGGCCACTCTTCATTGCGGTGTGCAGGTTTCTCACTGTGGTGGCTTTTTTTATTGCGGAGCATGGGCTCTAGGTGCAGGGGCCTCAGCAGCTGTGGCTCATGGGCTCTTAAGAGCGCAAGCTCAGTAGTTGTGGCGCACGGGCTTAGTTGCTCCGTGGCACATGGGATCCTCCTGGACCAGGGCTCGAACCCGTGTCCCCTGCATTGGCAGGCAGATTCCCAACCACCGCGCCACCAGGGAAGTCCCAATGCTGATATCTTTGACGAAAAAAGTTTAGGAGTTCTACTTAAACATGAAGATAACAGGGACACTTCTAAATGTACATAAACTCAAGGACTGAAACCACAGCAGATGATGGTGATGATGATGATGATGATAATGGTAGCACTTATGTGCTATAAGAATCTAAGCACACAAATATTTTCATTTTGTCACACATTTATTTGAATTCACACTCCCAACAACCTGGGGTAGATGTATTAACCCCATTCTACCGATAAAGAGGTCTGTCTCTATCACTATAGAGTTAAATATCCCTACAAAAAATGGATTCTTCACCCAGGAAGACACAAACCCTTCATATCTGTGACATGGAGTTAAATGGAGCAGGAGTTACAGGGGCAAATTCATAAGCTTATCTGCCTAGGTATGTGCCGGTTAGCTTTTACCATGTGTGTAAGCTTTGGCAAATTATTTAGTCTCTTTTTCTCAGTCTTCTCACTTGTAAAATGAGTTGTCGTGATGCTATTAAGTAAAATACTTAGAATCAAACCCCAACATCACTTCAAACTCCTCATAATCTGACCCCAGTCCACCTCTATAATTGCCTCTCATTCTAAGATGCCATCCCCCTCAGCTCCTCTATTTCATCTAAAAAAAACCCAACTGGGAACTCCCTGGTGGTCCAATGGTTAGGACTCGGTGCTTTCACTGCTGAGGGCCTGGGTTCAATCCCTGGTTGGGGAACTAAGATATGTTAGTTTGGCAAACCTCGCAGCACAGCCAAAAAATAAAATAAAATATAAATAAATAAATTAAAAAACCCCAACTGAATAACCCTGGCATATCCTATCTTTGCTCAAACGGTTTATCAGGTCTCCTCCCCCCAATTTCCAGATCGCACCATCCTTTATAAGGCCACCCCTCTCAATTTTGCAAAACGACTCTCTCCTATCCCCACACACTGCCCCATTCTTCAAGCCCCTGGGAAAGCATCCTAATAGCAAGTCAGTGTCTGCACCATCGACTCAAAGTGGGGGAATCTACAGGCTCTCTAAAAGAATTAAAGGATGCAGGGCTTCCCTGGTGGCGCAGTGGTTGAGAGTCCACCTGCCGATGCAGGGGACGCAGGTTCGTGCCCCGGTCCGGGAAGATCCCACATGCCGTGGAGCGGCTGGGCCCGTGAGCCATGGCCGCTGAGCCTGTGCGTCCGGAGCCTGTGTTCCGCAACGGGAGAGGCCACAGCAGTGAGAGGCCCGCGTACCACAAAAAAAAAAAAAAAAAAAAAAAAAAAAAAAAAGATGCAAATACAAAATTTTAAAGATATGTCCATGTTTGCATGTAGGTTTAAGAGTGCAGTGGTGCTATGTGACAACACCTAAATTAACCTAATTTACTGAGAAAAGAACTGGATCTAAAACGTCATAAATTCATTCAAGCCCAGTGAAGGCCAGGTGACACCAAGGTGCACCAAAGAAACGAATCAACAAAAGCAGTAAGAAGTTATTCACTCGAAATTCTGCAGTTTAGGTTGTGGTAAACTCAAAGAAATTCTGGGTAAACTAGTACCACAAGTACTTGGTGAAACAGCTTTTAGTTTCAGCAAAACATCACCTGCCAGACGAAATGAATGTCATTAATTTGCATTTTATAGGTTTGAACAATCAAGTTTTATATTTGTATAAGAATTCTTATTACATGCAATAAGAATTTATCAGTAGTTCTATGTTATTAAAAAGACAATTTAAATCAATGACAACCTGGAAAAAGTTCTCACATAAAAGGTTATGAGAAAATGTGGGGAAGGGGAGTAAGAAAATACAGATCTTTTAGAATGTGTTTGTGCTTATATGACGACCAGTCTAAAGCAAGTAGATACAGTTATGCGTTAACATACTTGAAAACCAGGGTAACCACAAATCAGAAACATAAAACAGATTCACAAAAACCAAAAAGAAAGGAACTCGAGCATAATACAAACGAAAACCAACAAACCACAAAAGGAAAAAGAAGAAATACAAAATTAACTGGAAAACAAGATTTAAAGTGGCAATAAATACATACTAATCAATGATTACTTTAAATGTCAATGGACTAAATGTTCCAATCAAAAGACAGAGTGGCAGGGCTTCCCTGGTGGCACAGTGGTTGAGAGTCTGCCTGCCGATGCAGGGGACGCGGGTTGGGGACGCGGGTTCGTGCCCCGGTCCGGGAAGATCCCACATGCCGCGGAATGGCTGGGCCCGTGAGCCATGGCCGCTGAGCCTGCGCGTCTGGAGCCTGTGCTCTGCAACAGGAGAGGCCACAACAGTGAGAGGCCCGCGTACCACAAAAAAAATAAATAAAGACAGAGTGGCAGATTGAATAATAAAATAAGGACCTACAATATGCTGCCTACAGATCACTTTAGGGCAAAAGTCACATATGGACTGGAAGTGAGGAGACAGAAAAAGTCATTTCATGCAAATGGAAATGACAAGAAAGTGGGGGTAGCAATACTCATATCACACAAAATAGACTTTAAAACAAAAGCCATAAAGAAGGACAAAGCCGGACACTATATAATGATAAAACCATCAACAGAAGGAGTGGATATATGCACCCAACATAGGAGCACCTAAATACATAAAACAAATACAACAGACATAAAGGGAAAATTCGATGGGAATATAATAAAAGTAGACTTTAACACTCCACTGACATCAATGGATAGATCTTCTAGATAGAAGATAAATAAGGCAATGAAGATTCTGAATGACACATCAGAATAGTTAGATTTAGTTGATATTTCCAGGACACTGCATCCAAAAAAACCCCAGAATACACATTCTTTTTAAGTATGCATAGAACATTCTCTAGGGTACAAAACAAACCTCAACAAATTTAACAGTATAAAAATTACTTCAAGCATCTTTGCTGATCACAACGGCATGAAACTAGAAATTCACCACAGAAAGAGAAACAAGAAAAAAAACGATTACAAGGAGACTAAACAACATGCTACTAAGAAACCAATGGGTCAACAATGAAATCAAAGAGAAAATTTAAAACATACCTCGAGACAAATGACAATGAAAACACAACTGTACAAAATCTATGGGATGCAGAAAAAGCAGTTCTAAGAGGGAAGTTCATAGCGATACAGGACTTCCTCAAAAAAAAACAAGAAAAATCTCAAATAAACAACCTAACCTACCACCTAAAGAATCAGAAAAAGAACAAGTGGAACCTAGTGCTGGCAGGAGGGAGGAAATAATAAAGATCAGAAAGGAAATAAATAGAGAGTAAGAAGGAAAAAAACAGAAAAAAAATCAATAAAACCAAGAGCTGGTTTGTTGGGGTTTTTTTTGTGGTACGTGGGCCCCTCACTGCTACGGCCTCTCCTGCTGTGGAGCACAGGCTCCGGACGCGCAGGCCCAGTGGCCACGGCCCCCGGGCCCAGCCGCTCCGCGGCATGTGGGATCCTCCTGGACCAGGGCACGAACCCGTGTCCCCTGCATCAGCAGGCTGACTCTCAACCACTGCGCCACCAGGGAAGCCCAGAGCTGGTTTTTTGATAGGTTAAACAAAAGCAACAAACCTCTGGCCAAGCTCACCAAGAAGAAAAGAGAAGGGATCCAAATAAACAAAATAAGAACTGAAAGAGGAGAAACAACAACCAACACCACAGATTTTTATGGTATTTTAACAAAATACCATAAAAAATATTATGAACAGTTATACGCCAACAAAATGGACAACTCAGAAGAAATGGACAAGTTTCTAGAAACATACAGCCCACCAAAACTGAATCAAGAAGAAACATAATTTGAACAGACCAATCACTAGATGTGAAACAGAATCTGTAATAAAAAAAAAATTCCCTGCAAACAAAAGTCCAGGACTGGATGGCTTCTCTGGGGAATTCTACCAAACGTACAAAGAAGAACTTATACCTAACTTCTCAAACTCTTCCAAAAGACTGAAAAGAAGGAAACACTCCCAAAGTCATTTTATGAAGCCACCATCACCCTGATAATAGAACCATACCAAAAAAAGAAAATTACAGGCCAACATCTTTCATAAATAAAGATGCAAAAATCCTCAACAAAATATTAGCAAACCAAATAAAACAGCACATAAAAAGGATTACACACCATGATCAAGTTGAATTCATTCCAAGGTCACATGGATGGTTCAACACATACAAATCAATCAATGTGATATACCACATCAACAAAAGACAAAAAACACATGATCATCTCAATAGGTACAGGAAAAGCATTTGATAAAATTCAACATCCACTCGGGATAAAAACTCTTCCCAAAGTGGGTACAGAAGGAACATATCTCAACATAATAAAAGTCACATGACAAACCCATAGCCAACATAACACTAAACAATGAAAAGCTGAAAGCGGGACTTCCCTTGTGGCACAGTGGTTAGGAATCCACCTGCCAATGCAGGGGACATGGGTTTGAGCCCTGGTCTGGGAAGATCCCACATGCTGCAGAGCAACTAAGCCTGTGCGCCACAACTACTGAGCCTGCACTCTACAGAGCCCACGAGGCACAACTACTGAGCCCACGTGCCTAGAGCCCATGCTCCACAACAAGAGAAGCCATGGCAATGAGAAGCCCATGAACCACAACGAAGAGTGGCCCCAGCTCACAACTAGAGAAAGCCCACATAGCAATGAAGACCCAGCACAGCCAAAAATAAATAATTTTTTTTAAAAAAGAAAGAAAAGCTGAAAGCCTTCCCATTAAATTCTCAAACAAGCCGAGGATGCCCACTATCACCACTTCTATTCAACAAAGTATTGGAATTCCTCACCATAGCAATTAGACAAGAAAAATAAAAAGTATCCAGACCAGAAGGGAAGAGGTAAAGTTATCATTATATGCAGATGACATGATACTCTATATAGAAAACCCTAAAGACTCCACACAAAAACTATTAGAAGTGATCAATGAACTGAGCAAGGTAACAGGATACAAGATTAATATGCAGAGATCTGTTGCACTTCTTTACACTAACAATGAAATATCAGAAACAGAAAGTAAAAAAGCAATCTCGTTTAAAACTGCATACAAAAAATAAAGAAAAAAGAAAAAGAAAAAAACCTAGGAATAAACCTAAACAAGGAGGTGAAAGATTTATGCACTGAGACCTATAAAACACTGATAAAGGAAATCAAAAATGATTCGAGGAAATGGAAAGATATGCCATGCTCTTGGATTGGAAGAATTAATATAGTTAAAATGGCCATACTAACCAAAGCAATCTACAGATTTAATGTGATCCCTATTGAATTACCCATGACATTTTTCACAGAACTAGAACAAATAATCCTAAAATCTATGTGGAACCATGAATAACCCAGAATTGCCAAAGCAATTCTGGAAAGTACAGAGGAAAAAGGAACAAAGTACAAAGCTGTAGGCATAACCCTTCCAGACTTCACACAATACTACAAAGCTACAGTAATCAAAACAGCATACTATTGGCACAAAAACAGACGTACAGATCAATGTAACAGAACAGAGAACCCAGAAATAAACCCACACACCTATGGACAATTAATGTTCAACAAAGGAGTCAGAATATACAGTGGAGAAAAGACAGTCTCTTCAGCAAGTAGTGTTGGGAAAGCTGGACAGCCGCACCTAAATTAATGAAGGTAGAACACTCCCTCACACCATACACACAAAAAAACTCAAAACGGCTTAAAGACTTAAATGTAAAACATGACAACATAAAACTCCCAGAAGAGAGCATAAGCAAAATATTCTCTGACATCAATCATAACAGTTTTCTTAGGTTGGTCTCCCAAGGCAAAAGAAATAAAAGCAAAAATAAACAAATGGGACCTAATCAAACTTAAAAGTTTTTGCACAGCAAAGGAAACCATAAACAAAACAAAAACACAACCTACAGACTGGGAGAAAATATTTGCAAATGATGCAACTGACAAGGGCTTAATTTCCAAAATACAGAAACAGCTCCTACACCTCAGTAACAAAAAAACAAACAGGCCAATCAAAAAATGGGCAGAAGATCTAAATAGACATTTCTCCAAAGAAGACATACAGATGGCCAACAGGAACATGCAAAACTACAATGAGGTATCACCTCACACCGGTCAAAATGGCCACCATCAAAAAGCCTACAAATAATAAATGCTGGAGAGGGGGTGGAGAAAAGGGAATGCTCCTACATTGTTGGTGGGAATGTAAATTGGAGCAACCACTGTGGAAAACAGTATGGAGGTTTCTCAAAAAACTAAAAATAGAGTTACCATATGATCCAGTAATCTCACTCCTGGGCATATAACTGGAAAAGATAAAAGCTCTAATTCGAAGAGACACACACACCCCAAGCGGCACTATTTACAACAGCCAAGATATGGAATCAACCTAAATATCTACTGACAGATGAATAATAAGAAGATGTGGTGTATATATATATATATATATATGTATATATAATGGAATACTACCCAGCCACAAAAAAGAATGGAATAATGCCATGTGCAGCAACATGGATGGACCTAGAGATTACCATACGAAGTGAAGAGGTCAGAGAGAGACAAATATATCATTTATATGTGGGATCCAAAATATGATACAAATGAACTTATTTTACAAAACAGAAATAGACTCACAGACACAGAAAACAAACTTATGGTTACCAAAGGGGAAAGGTGGGGAGGGATAAATTGGGAGTATGGGATTAACAGATGCACATTGCCATATATCAAATAGATAAACAACAGGTTTTACTGTATAGCATAGGGAACTATATTCAATATCTCGTAATAAACTATAATGGAAAAGGATAGAAAGAAGAATATAGATATCTACATACATATGTATAACTGAATCACTTTGCTATACATCTGAAACGAACACAATATTGTAAATCAACTGTACTTCAATAAAATAAATAAACATAAAAAATGAATTACGCAAGTGTAGGATTGAGAAAAGCAAAAAAAAAGGTTATGAGAGGTCAAGCAAACTGGTGAACTAGGAAGCTCCAGGCTCTCATTCCTTCACAGAAATATCATGAAAAAAACAGAAGTTTCTGAACACACTTGGTAGGAGCTCTGAAAAACAATCACAGTTTACAGCAACTAAGCAAAGAAACAATCACGAAAAGGCTGTGCTCGACATGGCAGGAACGTTTTGTGGTGTGGTGTGACCTTGGTCTGGGGTGGCAGCAGCCCAGGTCCCAGATCCCCTCCAGGAGCCAGAGGGAGCAGGGTAAACCTTACTTGCAAATTAGTGTGTCCATCTGTTCTGTCTTAGCTGGAGGCTACCTAAAGGACTGACTTGCCTCTCCTATCTCACATAACTCAGAACACAAATGGGAAAAGTGGGGAATTCCCTGGCAGACCAGTGGTTAGGACTCAATGCTTTCACTGCTGGGGTCCAGCTTTGATCCCTGGTCAGGGAACTATGATCCTGCAAACTGCACAGTGCAGCCAAAAAAAAAAAAGGCGGGGGCAAAGTGTCAGGCACTGCTCATAAAAGCTATAAGGTGACTACAAACCCACACATGCCAGGGCAGAAGATGACACGCAGAGACATGCAAGAACCACCTAAAGCCCCTAGAAGAGGCTGGAGTGTAACTCCAGGAAATTAGGACACTCAAAAGCAGCCATGTATATGGGGAATTCAGAAAGCTACAACCAGGCAAGATGTGTGCTCAAAAACATCCTGAGAAGACCTTCAGCTTTCACTTCAGGCTGATCTCTAGTGTCCAAGGAAGTTGAGCTACTCAGTGAGGGACTGTCCCAGCACAAAGCCAGTCTACAAAGACTGGGAGAGGCAGCTCTACTCCCTCTCACTGGGGGGAGGGTTGGGGGGGTGGGGCAGGAGGGGGCCACCAGGCAGGGCAGTGCTGGACTGACTGTCTGCTTCAACTCACGACATTCAAGGAATCTCTGTGAAAACATCAGTTGAACACAAGCAAAAGGAACAGAGACATCACTGAATACACATGACAAGGAATGGTCTTTACAAAAATAGTTTGGAAAAGTCTCAAAACCATGAGACTACTATAGCCTTCAACAACAGTGACAACAAACAGCAAACCCTGGGTAAGAAGCGAATCTGACATCCAAAGTTAACACATTACAAATGTAATCAAATGTCCAGTTTTCAACAACAACAAAATCACAAGGCACACAAAGAAACAGGAAAACACAGCTCATTCAAAGGAACAAAATCAACTGTCCCTGAGAAAATCAGACGTGGAACTTACTAGATGAAGACTTTAAACAATCATCTTAACTATGCTCAAAGAGCTAAGGAAAAGACATGAACAAGGAACTAAAGTTAATCAGGAAAACAAAATGTGACTGAAATGAGAATATCAACAAAGAGATAGGAACTGTAAAAAAGAACCAAACAAATATTTCAGAGCTGAGAAGTACAATAACTGAATTGAAAATTTCACTAGAGGGGCTCAATAGCAGACTTGGACAGGCAGAAGAAAGAATCAGCAAATTTGAAGACAGGACAATTAACATACACATTGTGGGAGTCCCAGGATGAGAAGAGAGGAAGGGTAAGAGAGAATATTTGAAGAAATAATGGCCAAAAATTTCCCAAATTTAATGAAATCCATGAATTTACAAATCTCCACAAACTTCAGGTAGGATAAACCCAGAGACCTATACCAAGACACATTACGATTAAACTGTCAAAAGACAAAGAAAGAAGCTTAAAAGCAGCAAGAGAAAAGTGACTCATCAAGTACAAGAGATCCTCAATAAGATTATCAACCAATTTATCATTAGAAACCTTAAAGGCTAGAAGGCAGCGAGATGAAGGAAAAGTGCTGAAAGAAAAAAACTGAGAATTCTTTATCCACCAAAACTGTCCTTCAAAAATGAAGGACAGGGGCTTCCCTGGTGGCACAGTGGTTGAGAGTCCGCCTGCCGATGCAGGGGACATGGGTTCGTGCCCCGGTCTGGGAGGATCCCACATGCCGCGGAGCAACTGGGCCCGTTAGCCGTGGCCGCTGAGCCTGTGCGTCCCGAGCCTGTGCTCCGCAACGGGAGAGGCCACAACAGTAACAGGCCCGCGTACCGCAAAAAAAAAAAAAAAAAATTAAGGGCATTCACTTCATTTTGGACATTCCCTGGAATGTTACAGGAGGGACATTCCCTGGGAAAGGACATTAGCAGATAAACAAAAGCCAAAGAATTTAAAAGGCAAATGCATAAAAACAAGCATAAATCTATGGTATTGGGCACATAATAATAAGATATAATTTGTGACACCAGAAATGGGGGTGGGGAGTTAGAACTTTATAAGAGAAGAGTTTCTGCATGCTACTGAGGTTATTAAGTAGGCAACTTAAAATTTGATAGTTATAACTTCTGGATGTTATATGTAATCCCCATGGTACCACAAAGATATATATATGATATACACAAAGATAAGTTTTTAGGATGAATGACTAAATTATCAATTATGCCATGTTGATGTTAACAAAATTTCTTTTCAATTTAAATAAAGTATGACTTGCAGAGAACTATCAACGAGCTACATTACATAGTTCCTGCCCGAATGGGTCTTAAAACTCCCATGACAAAGCAAACACATTTGAAACATTTAAAAAATAACACAGAACATAATTTATTAAATAAATTTTAATCAAATATACATATAAGGAAGTAATACAGGTGACTATGAAAAAGATGAATCAGTGAAGCTAACAGTTATAACTGAGAATGCCCTTGAAAGACATAAAACTTCTAAGATGGGCAAAAATATTACAGAAGGAAAAAAAAGTATTAGAGTTGATTTTATTCTAAATGGCAGCTCAGTTACTTTTTAATTGTAATTTTTAATTTTAGGTAACTCAGTTACCTAATCCACATAAACAATAGTAGCTTTAATATTCTTTTCTGTGTAATAAAAACAATAAAAAAAATCTGTTTATTCCAGATTTACATCTCAGGGCCTAACCTCTCTAATCAGGTCCAACTGGCACTGATGACCCAATTCACTGCTCACTTAAATTTATACCAGGTGGATTTTCCCTCCACAAACCTTTCCTTCTCCAGTTTCTCCCATCTCGAAATAAATGAAACCACCATCCATTAAGTTGCTCAACTATCCTTGATTTACTTTTCCCTCACCCTAACCCCTAAATCCAATAAATGGTGCCATTGAATCCACCTCCAGAGTAAATCTGAAATCCATTCATTCTTAGTCTAAGCCACCATCATTTCTCACCTTACTTAACAGCTTTTTAATTTGGTTTCCATACTTCTATACTTGGCTCACTACAATACATTCTATTAATATAATAAGGTCAAAATAATGGTCAAAATAATCTTCTTAAAATATAAGTCATGCTATTCCCCACCTAAAATCCTCTAGCTCTATCCCAAATTAATTTCAACCACTTAGAGCCAATGCAAATAGTTCCCAAATGGTTGACAAGAGCGAGGTTTTGTCTCTCGTATTACTTTCTACTTGTTGTTTCTCTTTCTAAAGGAAATAACAGATGCCAAAGAGGAAGTTCTCTTCTCGAGTTGGCTCTGAAGCCAGGTTGCCTAGGTTCAAATCCTGGACAGCTGAGCAATCTTGGGGAAATTACTTAAGCCTCTCTGGGTCTCAGTTTCCCCTAGCTAAGATCACTTTTTGGCTGATTGGCTAAACTTGTAAATAGTTACTACTCAATAAGGGTAGTATTTTATAGGGGGAGGGAGCAGGGAGCTGTATAATAAACAATTGGTATTACCAATGAATAAATGCAAACCTGCTCCTTAATTATCCAGACATTTATTTCGGGATCACTATGGCCATTCTCCTCCTACTTACACTGCATCCAACTTTGGGGGGAACACTAAACCTTAAAGAAAATGGTTCCTAAATTAGACTGCTAACCACATTCACCTTCCAGTCATACAACTGCAGACCACTGAGGATCAGCACTCAGAGCCACCACACCAACTATGCTATCCACACACTTAGGTGCACCATGATAACGCTGGTTAGAAAAATGTTCAAAGCAATGTCATTTATAATAGCAGGAAAAGGAGAAACAAGTTAAGTAAATGTACCCAAAAACCCAACAGCTAAAGAAGTGACGGCAAATCAACATAAAGAAAATACCACAGGGCAAGTACAAGGGGATATACAGATGAAATCTGCTATGGGGGAAAACATGAGGTGAAATATATATATATTGATTACAACTTCATAAAAGTTGTAATGGATTTCTTTTATTTTCTATAAAATGCAAGTTTGTTTTAAAGTTTTAAAGAACATACATGTTGTGAGCCCAGACGGTCTCTTATGGTCCCTTCCAGCTCTAGTATTTAATGATCCTATGAAAACCTCAAGTGTGCAATACCTTGAAAAACTGATAAATAGTATATGCACGTTACAATATCAGGTGTCAGAGATGTGCTCTACCCAAGAGACTCCAGGGGTACTGGGTTGCAGGACTGGACCAAGAACTAGTCATATAATATTCTATTGTAGTACCTTGACCCTTTAAAATGACAAAGCATGTGTAGGCAGTACTAGTTGCAAATTATTTCGCCACAGAAATGAAATATTGAATTCTGGCTAAAGTGTTACACTTCTTTTCCACATAGGTCTCTCTCAGTTATTTTCCACGAAGTAATTTTAAAAAGCAAGCAAAGAAACACCAAACCAAAACCCACCCATAGAATCCAAATATCTAGTTTTATGCCCTGAAATATGTTTTAAAGATGTTTGAATATTATATTGGACCGCAAATCAACCAAGAGGAAGAGGGAGATTTGATCTGAAAACAATTATTTTAATCCATCAATGATTTCTGTATAAGTCTTATATTTGGATTTTGAAGTACTTAAGATATTATAAAATTCACTTAAAAAATCAATGTAAAGTACAATATGCAAAAACCCTACATACATAATAGAATAACAACAATGAAACAAAGTAGTTTGGAGCGGATCCCTCATTTTTTAAAATTCTGCCTTACTAAAAATAGATCAACAGGGACTTCCCTGGTGGCGCAGTGGTTAAGAATCTGCCTGCCAATGCAGGGGACACAGGTTTGAGCCCTGGTCTGGGAAGATTTCACATGCTGCGGAGCAACTAAGTCCGCACCACAACTACTGAGCCTGTGCTCTAGAGCCCGTGAGCCACAACTACTGAGCCCACGTGCCACAACTACTGAAGCCCACGTGCCTGGAGCCTGTGCTCCACAACAAGAGAAGCCACCGCAGTGAGAAGCCCGCTCACCGCAACAAAGAGTAGCCCCCGCTCGCCACAACTAGAGAAAGCCTGCGTGCAGCAATGAAGACCCAATGCAGCCAAAAATAAATAAATAAATAAATAAATTTATTATTATTTTTTTTAAAAGATCAACAATCCAATCCCCGCCTTTAGTTTCTACATGAGCTGCTTATATTTTCGGGGTGTAGATGAGGTTGACTATAAATTTAGTAAGATTACTCTTAAAAATTTACTTTTACTTTAAAAAAAAGACTTACTTTTAAAATTTTGTAGGATTTATGAGATCACTTAGAGGACTGCCAAGCTAAATGCGCCTGACTCCAAATGCACCTGACATACGCAAATGCAAACGGTGTAAAGCAGGATTTAAAAACCAGTGGATCTCTATTTCCTTATTCTTTCATTAATCACAGCTAAAATGTGAAATCAATTTTCTTACTAAAAGCTTACTATCACTTTTGTGCTTTAAGGAACACAGGCTATTAAAATGTAAAGTTAATCATATACATACAATAGATGATCAGTGAACCATTAAAAACACTGTGAGGAATACATGAAATTAAATTAATACACATGGCACACTGCTGTCTGTAGAACTATACACATACACACACACACAAGCCAGAAAAGGATATACAGTACTGACATATAGTGTACCCAGGTGGTGGTTCCCCCCACTCTCTTTTTGGGGAACACTGACATTTTCTAATTTTTTTTATAATTAATATTTGTTGTTAGGCAATATCTGTGAGCCTCAGCTGTGATTAATCTCTGAACTGAATTACCTGACTCAAAGCTGGGATGGAGCTTGTCTGAGAAGTGGTTTGAGATATGGGACCATTCATCTGTAAAATTGAAAACACCAAACACACCATCACAACAGTGTAAAGAAACATATTTTCAAACCATAGTAATTTAGTAAAACAAAACCCACTGAGAAAAGCAAATTTTTACATGACAAAGAAATTCAATGAGATATTCAAAATGATGTAGGAGTCTTGAAATTTAAAATATTTTGAAATTTTGACTGAACACCATTAAGTAAAATTCCTTGTAGTTTCCACAGGGAAAATTAAGAAAACCTACTTTTCCCAATGTCATTTAGAAACTTTAAATATTATTGCTTGACATGATAAAATCTTACAATAAACAAATGCACTCAAAATTAAAAACTTACATAATTCTAATTAACTCTTTAAATAAATACCACTACAATGACTATAATGTTATTAAACTATTTACAAATCACTGCATTTTTCTTGGTGATTTTAAATCCAAAGCTTTAAGTATTCAGAGCTATAAATGACATCTGTTTTCTCTATCACTTTGAAACTGCTAATTTCCTCTACTAAGCAACCCCTAAATTTACTCAGAATATAACACCTATATTTCAGCATGAGATACGCTAGTGTTCCAAGTGTACTGTAGGATCTGTTATCAGAAGAGAAGAGAGGTACACCAGGCCAGTGTTGGCCTTGGATGCCCACTCACCAGATGAGCGCTGTCTTTGCCTTCCTGGACTCGCTGGCCCTGAGGTTCAGCCACGACCTTAGCGTCCTGATCAGAAGTCATGAGCTGTTTACTTTGTGGCTCCACTGGGAGAAGTTTAATGCTAGCCGTAGGATACTGTAAAACAAGAGACAGTAAATTGGTAACTTGAGGTGCAGAGTGTAATTAATTCTAAAATGATATTACTAAGCAGTTTTAAAATCTTCAAGTTTTCCAGGACATATGTTTATCCCTCTGGAGTCTAAGTAGTTTAAAGAAATTTGCCCATAATTTCCACCTTACGCACCCAAGAAATAATACTTGTTTTTTAATAAGTTTCTTCTTCACACTGATTTGGTAACCATGATAATATCCTAAGACTTAGAAACTAAATGCTAACATATCCAAGCCCACTCATGTTCAGAAAGTTATTTTTTAAAAACAGAAAATTACAAAATTAATAGAACTCCAATTTGGGATTGATGAATCCCAAAAATATATATATATATATATATATACATACACACACACACACACACACACATATATGGTTTTTGACCAGCCCCATTAATTTCATTCTGTTCCAGGAAAACAGCTGTCAGGAGAAATAAACAATAATTCATTTAAAAGGAATCCCTTCGCAATTTCTGAACCAAAGAAACCAAAAACAGTCTAAACAGGGCACAAGTATGCAAAGCAGCCTCCGCAAAGCATTCACTCAGCTCAGAAGCTGGACACTGAACTTCACATACAGTATCTCATTTGATTTTCCCAAATGGCTTATGAAGTAACTCTGGCTCAGAAGGGATAATAGTTTGCATGATTTCATATTATGAGTATCAGAACCAAGATTCTCAGACATCCAGGTGTAGCTTCAGGCACTCCCTCTCTTCACTGTAAACTACACTGCTTCACAAGATAAAGAAGTTGATTTAACCCAGATTTTTCAGGCTGCTTCTGAAAACACATAGTATCCAAGTGGCAGATAAAGAAATTTAAAAGCTAACTGTTCTTGTCTCACCAGGTAACCATGTAGGGTTTTTTTTTGCGGTACGCGGGCCTCTCACTGCTGTGGCCTCTCCCGCTGCGGAGCACAGGCTCTGGACTCGCAGGCTCAGCGGCCATGGCTCGCACACGGGCCCAGCCGCTCCGCAGCATGTGGGATCTTCCCGGACCGGGGCACGAACCCGTGTCCCCTGCATCGGCAGGAGGACTCTCAACCACTGCACCACCAGGGAAGCCCACCATGTAGGTTTTTAGTTTCTATTACGGCACTCCTTATTCTCAATAACCTGCTTGTGATAAATTCTCAAAACCCTTGATAATAGTCTGATGGTCAAAGGTGATCTCATCCTTTGTCAAATGTATAATATCATCAACCACAAAAGCACAAAATCACTGAAATGCTATAAGACACGTTTGGAAATGTAAACTACTAACAGAGGAGAAATGCTTGAAACAAATTAAATCAGTTTCACAGAGATCAATGTTTCCCACAATGTAGGATGAATGACAAATATGTTAAACTGTAATTATTTGCAATGTGCTAAATTGTAAAATCCTGAAAATATAGATTGGTACCCAGACTGACAGTCACAGAATGGGGTGTAGATGCATTTTACCACTATTAACTTGATTTTTAAGATTACCAAAGGAAAAAAAGTTTGGTTGAAAACAAGATATGATACCCAAAAGAGAAAAAAATCAATAGTCCTTTATTATATATACTACCTATATTTTTTCAGTCAGAAATTATGTACCTTATAATAGAAACAGCATCACTACCAGATAGGAAGTAGTCTTGCAAAACAAACAACAAACCCAGGACGTGATCTTATTACAAACTTGTAGCAAGCACAAGCACAGAGGAATGCCAAGGGGTTCAGCGAAGCTCGCAATTCCTGGATGAGTACCCTTGGCTTCTTCAACACAAAAGGAGACAAGATACACATACTGGCCAAACTATGGCTTTATTTTGTTTATATGGCTTTATCTGATGCAAATAAACTGAAACCAAAGACAATCAGGGAAGCAATAGTGATGGGATATTTGACAGTATTAAAGAATTCCTGTATTTTCTTAGATGTCATGATATTGTGGTTATGTTTAATAATAATAATAAAAGTGAGCCTACCTTTCAGAGCTGCATATTTAAATACTTACAGGGGAAACACCATGATGTGGGGCAGAGACATGGGGGTTCACAACTGTTCTTCCCAGAAGAGGTGAATGAGGGTTCATGATTCGACCCCATCTACTTTTGTATGTTTGAAATGTTGTATAATAAAAGGTTAAAAAGGTAGCCATGGCAGTAGCTTGTATAACAGAACAGTGGTCCTGATCTGACCCATGCATCCTATCTACAAACAAGTAATCTTTACATCACACGACTATATCTCTTTATTACTGACCTGACACACGTTTTTTTTTTTTTTAAAAGTCCAACAACTGGAAAAGTTGCCAGAAAAAAACCATAATTCAAAAAGACACATGCACCCTAATGCTAACTGCAGCACTATTTACAATAACTAGGTCATGGAAGCAACCTAAATGCCCATCGACAGACGAATGAATAAAGAAGATGTGGTACACATATACAATGGAATATTACTCAGCCATAAAAAGGAACGAAACTGGGTCATTTGTAGAGATGTGGATGGACCTAGAGACGGTCATACAGAGTGAACTAAGTCAGAAAGAGAAAAACAAATATCGTATATTAACATATATATGTGGAATCTAGAAAAATGGTACAGATGAACCAGTGTGCAAGGCAGAAGTAGAGACAAAGATGTAGAGAACAAACGTATGGACACCAAGGGGGGAAGCAGGGAGTGGTGGTGGGGTGGAGGTGGGATGAATTGGGAGATCAGGATTGACATATATACACTAATATGTATAAAACAGATAACTAATAAGAAAAAAAAAGTCCAACAACTGGAAAAGTTGCCAACAGAAGGGGTTACTGATATGCACCTCATTAAGCAAGCTGTACAGAGATACACAGCATTAAAATTTGCATTAAAATTAACCTTATTATCAAATATCTGAATCTGAAATAAGACTAAGAGTATGATGAGTATGATGATGAATGTATGATTGACAACAGTTCCAATAAATAACAAAATAACTTTTTCATTACTTGTTCAAGAAACCAAAACTATTTTAAGACTTACCACTATACAAACTATTGTTTCTTGGCATAAAAGTAGGTCTCTAGGTTGTGAAGACAAATAGGCAAGGGGGGAATAGATCTACTGTCAAAGCAAAATATTTCCTGGCATAAGACCTAGTAATGTGACAACCTGATAGTGGTCAGAGGCAGCTTTCACAAAGCTTTAACGAGCTGAACAAAAGGAGTCATTTTCCTGATTTGATTTCATTTTCTCTTTACATGAAAAAACAAAGAGATGAAATCAGAGGGCCCACCTGCCTACTTAGTGGTCTTTCTGCTAGCAGACCTGGTTAATTCCATCTGTCAAAGCTCCACCTCAAAAAGTTTTATTAACCTTATTAACTACTTGGGAGAGTATAGTTCTCTTAGTTCTGTTTCTAAACAATTCTTTTCACATATACCTGAAATGTTTGTTTCAGAATTAAATATTTATTTAGGTCTTTTGGGACAAAGAAATCCTTAAAAAAATATAAATCAGTTTCAAATAAACATAACTGTATATCAAGGTGGCATAAATATCCAGAGAAGAATTATTCTAAGTGATATTAAAAGATAGTATTTGCACACAAAATCCTAAAAACTCACCAAGAAATCTTAAAATGCACCCAGTAGGCTTGTTCTTTGGGGTAAATGTTGGTATTATTTTGAAACTATTTTACATATTATATACACACATACACACACTGTAATACGATAAGGTAAATAAGAATTACATTAATATTAAGTATTCATTTTTAGCATAAAAGGAAATACAAACATAAAATCAAATAAGCTAGGTAAGATCTACATAATCTTTTTTTATTTATTGTAAATGTAACTTTTTAAACTACAGTTGGCCCTTGAACCACGGGGGTTGAGGTGTGTGGGTTCACTTATATGCAGACTTTTTTCAATAAAAAATACCAGAGGACTACACGATCTGGATCTGTGGTTGGTTGAATCCAAAATGCAGAACCAAGGATACCAGGGTACAAAACTGTGGATATGGAGGGCTGCATGCCAAGTTACATGCTGGTTTTCGACTGCATGGGAGTCAGCGCCCCTAACTCCTACGTTGTTCAAGGGTCAACTGTATAGATTTTCTTTGGCTTTCACTAGTTTTTCTACTAGTATCCTCCTTCTACACCAGAACCCACTCTAGGATCCCACACGGCACTGAGCTGTCACTTCTCTCCAGTCTCCTCCAACCTGTGACAGCCCCTCAGTTTTGCCTCCTCATTCAGCCACACTTTTGCAGAACGTTGCTCAATTTGAGATGAACCTGGCACACCTTATCATGACAGCAAGTAAGTGCTCCAAGACTCCTGTGGTCACATCACAGGAGCAACAGGAAAGGAAGGGAGGGGCTCCAGATGGCCAAAGACAGAGAATGTGAGGGGCACAAAGAAAGAATGGAAACAAACATATAAAAATCCACAACAGTTCAAACGCCACCACTATACTAGTCACTTCTGGACGCTGTTATGATACCAACTTCTTTTTCTGAAGATTACTCTAGGAAACAAGCATCAGCCTGCCTTTCCTGGATGACTATTTCAGCAAAACCAAAGATCAGGGCACACAGTTCACTATACAGGAACCACAATTAAAAACTCATAGTGAATAACAGCATTAGAAAATCAAAATGTTGCAACATCTAATGAAATGATGGTTGATGTCTGCTAAAACTAGGGGAAGAGCTGATGGGGAACTTATAATGATTGGCTCAGAGGGACTGAAGCTACTTTTCAATCTTATCACTAACGTGCAACAAGTAGGTATCACACTCTTAATGGGACGAAGAGTATCAGATCTATGAAGTATTCTTGCCAAAAAAAAAAAGAACCTGTATTCAATCAAACCTCTATATCCAACTCCCAATTTCAAGGAAATTCTGGGAACACTATGTGTTAAATAACACCAACACAAAGCCACTAGCTAAACCCAAAACGTGGGGCATACTACCAACAGATGCCCTCATTTCTACAGCAAATCTACGACATGAAAAAAAAAAAGGGAGACTTTTATTGCTACAAAATACAAAAGCTTTAACCAAAATAACCGTATGTAATGTGAGAACTGTATCTGGATCCAGATTTGAATAAATTAAGTTAAAATGACATTTTTCATAGGAATAATTGAACGCTGCCTAGCTGATAAAAGGTGATTATTAATTTTGTTGAGTGCAATGAAGGTGCTGTGGCTGTTTACTCTTAAATGTCTTATTTTTAAGAGACATAAACTAAAAGACCACAGATGAAATTACACATCTGGAATTTGCTTTGAAATATGCTAATAACTTTTTTGTAAGTTTAAGGAAAGAGAAGAAACAGAAATACAAGAATGCAGCAAGTTAATGGTAGCTGAAACTAGATGATGGGTACAGTACGTGGAGGACTGCTATAATGTCCTCCCTACTTGTGTAGTTAAAATTTCCATAATAAAAACCAAAAATAAAACTCTAACTAGGATATAGTATAAATACACATCCAAAACTTCCCATACTTACTTCTATTTAAAATCTGTACTAATGAAACAATTCAAAAATATGTAAACCATTTTATAAAAAATGTTCATGGAAGCTTTAGTCAAAAAAGGGGAAATAAAAACTACAGAAAAGCAAAAAAAAAAGCAATATATTACAAGTATTAAAAAATATTCACAAAGATTACATAAAGTAAAAAAGCAAGATATAAAACTGTGGACAGTATAATTACAACTATGTTTTTAAAATTCACAGAGCTTTGTGAATATTTAAAAATTAAACAAATGAAACTAGAAGGAAAGGACACCACATGAGTAACAATGTGTGATTAAGATTAAAACTCAAGGATCATGTTCCACTTTGTTTCATTCCTGTAGGCTCAATTTTTTGGAATAATTTATTATTTATATATCACACATACTTAATAAAACTCACCGGCTGGCTGATTCCACGTTGACAAACCACCCACCTAATCCTTTAGGGTTGAGAAAAGTCTCTCCTGCAGAAAGAGCAGGTACTGACCCAGCTGTCTGTCAATATGGGTAATAAAACTGTCATTCAGTTATCACGACATTTTCTCATGAAGTTATACTATCAGTCTTGTTCTCTGAGACAGGGGGTCTCAAAGTGTGGTCTGGGCTCCATCAGGGGTCCCAAAGGCCCTTTCTGGGGCAACGAGGTTGAAACGAATGCTGACATGTCTTTTTCACCCTCATTCTCTCCTCACAGAAGCTCAGTGGAGTTCTGGTGTAAGATCAAAGTTCAAGGTTACATGAAAAGACTATTAAAAACTCACCTTCCCAAACTGAAAGCATTTCCACTAAGATCAGGAACAAGACAACGTTGCCTACACTCACCACTCTTATTCAACATAGTTTTGGAAGTTTTAGCCATAGCATTCAGAGAAGAAAAGGAAATAAAAGGAATCCAAATTGGAAAAGAAGAAGTAAAGCTGTCACTGTTTGCAGATGACATGATACTATACATAGGGAATCCTAAAGATGCTACCAGAAAACTACTAGAGCTAATCAATGAATTTGGTAAAGTAGCAGGATACAAAATTAATGCACAGAAATCTCTGGCATTCCTATACACTAATGATGAAAAATCTGAAAGTGAAATCAAGAAAACACTCCCATTTACCATTGCAACAAAAAGAATAAAATATCTAGGAATAAACCTACCTAAGGAGACAAAAGACCTGTATGCAGAAAATTATAAGACACTGATGAAAGAAATTAAAGATGATACAAATAGATGGAGAGATATACCATGTTCTTGGATTGGAAGAATCAATACTGTGAAAATGACTCTACTACCCAAAGCAATCTACAGGTTCAATGCAATCCCTATCAAACTACCACTGGCATTTTTCACAGAACTAGAACAAAAAATTTCACAATTCGTATGGAAACACAAAAGACCCCGAATAGCCAAAGCAATCTTGAGAACAAAAAACGGAGCTGGAGGAATCAGGCTCCCTGACTTCAGACTATACTACAAAGCTACAGTAATCAAGATAGTATGGTACTGGCACAAAAACAGAAAGATACATCAATGGAACAGGATAGAAAGCCCAGAGATAAACCCACGCACATATGGTCACCTTATCTTTGATAAAGAAGGCAGGATGTACAGTGGAGAAAGGACAGCCTCTTCAATAAGTGGTGCTGGGAAAACTGGACAGGTACATGTAAAAGTATGAGATTAGATCACTCCCTAACACCATACACAAAAATAAGCTCAAAATGGATTAAAGACCTAAATGTAAGGCCAGAAACTATCAAACTCTTAGAGGAAAACATAGGCAGAACACTCTATGACAGAAATCACAGCAAGATCCTTTTTGACCCACTTCCTAGAGAAATGGAAATAAAAAACAAAAATAAACAAATGGGACCTAATGAAACTTCAAAGCTTTTGCACAGCAAAGGAAACCATAAACAAGACGAAAAGAAAACCCTCAGAATGGGAGAAAATATTTGCAAATGAAGCAACTGACAAAGGATTCATCTCCAAAATTTATAAGCAGCTCATGCAGCTCAGTAACAAAAAAACAAACAACCCAATCCAAAAATGGGCAGAAGACCTAAATAGACATTTCTCCAAAGAAGATATACAGACTGCCAACAAACACATGAAAGAATGCTCAACATCATTAATCATTAGAGAAATGCAAATCAAAACTACAATGAGATATCATCTCACACCAGTCAGAATGGCTATCCTCAAAAAATCTAGAAACAATAAATGCTGGAGAGGGTGTGGAGAAAAGGGAACACTCTTGCACTGCTGGTGGGAATGTGAATTGGTTCAGCCACTATGGAGAACAGTATGGAGGTTCCTTAAAAAACTACAAATAGAACTACCATATGACCCAGCAATCCCACTACTGGGCATATACCCTGAGAAAACCATAATTCAAAAAGAGTCATGTACCAAAATGTTCATTGCAGCTCTATTTACAATAGCCCGGAGATGGAAACAACCTAAGTGTCCATCATCAGATGAATGTATAAAGAAGATGTGGCACATATATACAATGGAATATTACTCAGCCATAAAAAGAAACGAAATTGAGCTATTTGTAGTGAGGTGGATGGACCTAGAGTCTATCATACAGAGTGAAGTAAGTCAGAAAGAGAAAGACAAATACCGTATGCTAACACATATATATGGAATTTAAGGGAAAAAAAAGTCATGAAGAACCTAGGGGTAAGACAGGAATAAAGACACAGACCTACTAGAGAATGGACTTGAGGATATGGGGAGGGGGAAGGGTAAGCTGTGACAAAGCAAGAGAGAGGCATGGACATATATACACTACCAAACGTAAGGTAGATAGCTAGTGGGAAGCAGCCGCATAGCACAGGGAGATCAGCTTGGTGCTTTGTGACCGCCTGGAGGGGTGGGATAGGGAGGGTGAGAGGGAGGGAGACGCAAGAGGGAAGAGATATGGGAACATATGTATATGATTCACTTTGTTATAAAGCAGAAACTAACAGATTCACTTTGTTATAAAGCAGAAACTAACACACCACTGTAAAGCAATTATACTCCGATAAACATGTTAAAAAAAAAAAAAAAAAAAACTCACCTTCCCAACCACATATTTGTGTAAGGCCAGGTTTTCCCTCTTACACTTCAACCAAAATAACCCATCACTAACAGAGCAAATGCAGAAGCAGATGAGATTACAGCCGAGATTCTATTAAATCAGACATTAAAGAGATTCACAAAAACAGAAAATGATGCCACTTTCCTCATTAAATTACTTTTTGTTTTTGGAAAAGACTGCTGTTTTTTCACAGGCAATGTTATTTATATTACATGCAAGGAGTTTGTTATTTTTAAAGAAAAATACATTTTTAAAATTTTGAAGTCTTAATTTTTAATATAATATAGATGGAAATAAGTCATGTAAAGAAAAGCTCTTAGGGACCTTCAATGTTTAAAAGTGTAATGAGGTCCTGAGCCCACAAGGTTTGAGAACCACTGACAAAAGACATAACTAGTTCTCATGGACAAGTGCCTGGTGTTCATGGATGGGATGACGTGCTACTCTTATGGCCAACACTCCCCAAATCAATCCACAGAATCAATGCAATCCCTATCAAAATCCCACCTGCCTTTTTTGCAGAGACTGATGAACTGATCCTAAAATTCCTATGGAAATGCAAGGGATGCACGATAGCCAAAACAATCTTGGAAAGAACATAGTTGGAGGGACTTCCCTGGTGGCACAGCGGTTGAGACTCCGTGCTCCCGATGTAGGGGTCTGGGTTCGATCCCTGGTCAGGGAACTAGATCCCACATGTGTACCGATACCAATCCTGAGAGTTCCCATGCTGCAACTAAGGAGCCAGCGAGCTGCAGCTAAGAAGCCCACAAGCTGCAACTGAGGAGCCTGACCTGCTGCAACTAAGACCCGGTGCAACCACATAAATTTAAAAAAAAAAAAGAACAAAGTTGGAAGACTGATACTTCCTGATTTCAAAAGTTACTACAAAGCTATAAAAATCAAAACAGTATGGTGCTGGCCAAAAGACAGACATACAGATCAATGGAACAGAATTAAGAATCCAGAAATAAACCCTTATATTTATGGGCAACTGAGTTTCGAAAGAGTGCCATGACCATTCAATGGGGAAAAAATACTCCTTTCAACAAATGACTCTGGGACAACTGACTGTCCACATGCAAAAGGATGGAGTTGGACCTCTAAACTTACTCTCTCTATAAAAATTAACTCAAAATGAAGCAAACACCTGCCTATAAGAGTTAAAACTATAAAACTCGGAAGAAAATAGAGTGAAGCTTCATGAGCATGGGCTAGGCAATGGCTTCTTAGCTGGGACACCAAAAGCAGAAACAACAAAAGAAAAAATAAACTGGTCTTCATCAAAATTTAAAACTTCTGTGCTTCAAAGCACACCATCAAGAAAGTGAAAAGATAATATGGAGAACGGGAGAAAATATTTGCAAGTTATATATCTCATAAGGGACACATATCTAGAATAAAGAATTCCCAAAACTGAGACACAAATAAGTTAAAAATGGGCAGAGTCTGAATTGACATTTCCCCAAAGAAGATATACAAATGGCCAATAAGCAGGTGAAAAGATGCTTAACATCATTAATCATTAGGGAAATGCAAATTGAAACATGAGATACCACTCTACACTCACTGGGGTGGCTACAATCAAAATGACAAAAAAAAAAGCGCTGACAAGGATGTGCAGAAATGAGAATCTTCATACATTGCTGGTGGGAATTTAAAAGGGTACAGCCGCTTTGGTAAGCAGCTTCAAAATGTTAAACAAAGAGTTACCATTATGACTCAGCAATTGCATCCCTAGGTATACACCCAAGAGAACTGAAAACATATTTCCCCACCACAACTTGTACATAAATATTCATAGCAACATTATTTATAATAGCCAAAAAGTGGAAACAACCCAAATAGTAAACAATTAGAGGTTAAGAGCCTTATTTTCAAACACATGCCTGGCGCACTTCAATAGGTTTTCAAATAATAAGGACAGAGAATTTGATAATTTCTAAAACAGTCAAAATAAAGATATCATTCTCGGGACTTCCCTGGTGGCGCACTGGTTAAGAATCCGCCTGCCAATGCAGGGGACACGGGTTCGATCCCTTGTCTGGGAAGATTCCACATGTCCCGGAGCAACTAAGCCCATGCACCACAATTACTGACCCTGCGCTCTAGAGCCCACGAGCCACAACTACTGAGCCTGCGTGCTGCAACTGCTGAAGCCCGTGCGCCTAGAGCCTGCGCTCAGCAACAAGACAAGCCACTGTAATCAGAAGCCCGTGTGTCACAACGAAGAGTAGTCCCGGCTTGCCTCAACTAAAGAAAGCCCATGCAGAGCAACAAAGACCCAACACAGCCAAAAAAAAAAAAAAGATATCATTCTCCTAAAACAGCATGAAATTCTTTTTCTTAGTACAAAAAGGTAACATGGAAACATGGATGATTTGTCTCTAGATTAGAATCAGCATCTGGATCTCTGTTGTGCAACGATTATTCTAAGTACTTTACATAGTACTAAATTAACCTTAATTCTGTTAGGTCTCACGGCCACCTAGCAGACTGGGAAACTGAGTTCAGAGGACACGCAGTCAAGGCCACAAGGCTAGTAGGTCCAGTGAGCTGGGTCACAGGCACCTGTGCAGGCAGCTCACCCTGTCAGTCCACACTAACGGGCACACGCCCCACTGTGACGGGGCCTCAGACGTACCTATAGTTTCCTTAGCTGCTCTTCGTTCCTTCTTCCCTTTTATGGTAATATTCATTTTCTACCAATGTGCAGATTATGATTTTGGCACTTAAAATAAGCGGTTTAAAAAAAAGAAAAAACATGGTGCCTAAATATAAGCCAAATACTTCATCTTTCTTTACAACAAAAAGTGATCTGATTCAATGTCAGAATAAAAAGTAGAGTGTGGAGAGATGATACACTGCACCTTCCTGGGGAATTTTCAAGGGTAGAGACAATTTTTGCTTTATGAGTTGACCTTAAAAGGTACACATTTCACATAAGACAACTCTCCACTATATGGGTGCCAAATACAAAGCCTCTTTTCTGAATCTAAAAACATTCTGAAGTCAGGAAGTCTGGACAGACTTCCCCCCACACTCTGTATTCACTGAACCCTTGAATACTTCCAGACCTTTCTTTGCATTCTGTTCTCCTGGCCTGGAACGCTCCTCCCTCCTTCCTGAAGGCAACCTTAGATTCCCCTTCTCATTCCCTTCCTCACGCACCACAGCCTCTCTGCTCTTTACAGCAGTGACCATACATGTACCTCTCCCTTACCATCCTTAGTTTCTCAAAGGTATCCATGTGCTTCTTCTTAGTATGTATAGGACACAACAGGAAAATATATCCCACCAGTGATATATTACAATTTACCCCAAAGAGCTTCGTTTTGTCAGTAACACTCAAATACATATGGTTTTACTATCCCGTTGCCTAAATACTCTTTCTGCATCTGCAGCCACATATGCTAAGGTCTCTTCTAACGCCTAATAACTGTGTGTGATCAAGAGCAATGAGTTAAGGAACACAGCACAAGCAGAGGAGATGGATGATCCATGATGCAATCACACAGACATATGTTCTAAGAACTCCAGCCTAACAACTGGAATCATTTTACAAAAAAACAGTAAATATTCAACTAGAAAAGTAAACACAATTTTATCTATATATGAAAAATGGATTATTAGTAACTTCAGAGGTTGTCTTAATTAAGTAGTGTGTGACCCCTTTGACAATCAATTAGAAAAGTTAAAATCTGTTACTTTCAATGTCTAACCATACTTTTTAGAAAGACAGTTTACCTCCCAGACATGTGAAACTAAATAATCTCATTAGAAAAAGACAAAAATGGTCAAAGAAGCTAAATCAAATCATCAAAGCACAATTCTAGCATTTTGGGACTGTAAGGATGTGTGTTAAGAATTGTACCTTAAATATTTTATGAACTCAATATGTCCAACTCTAGATAAAGAGGTGTAAGAAAATCAAACACCACAATGGGAATGACAGTTATCAAATACTTGTCTCCTACTGCCGGCTGGGCTGTACTGTTTACCTCACAGCTGTCTGCATCACCCTACAGTATCTGAAGTGCATATTCCTGTCTCACAGCAGAATAATTCATATTGGGGCAGATCAGCTTATGCACCTTCCACAGCACCTTACACAGATTATATCCTCAACTGAATCTGTAGGCCTGAATAGTGGGAACATTTACAGAGCAATAGACGGCTGTCGCCAGGAAAGCTGTTACTCTAGCTCTTTTGCTTTTTAAGATTCAATATCTCTATGACAGTCCATTCTTTCCACTGAGTCTTCCTACAGTGATGATGAATGAAAAGAGCAATCCAATCTCAGTGGAGTAGTTGTTTAATTACGCTTTCAAACTGGCACCCAGTATGGAAATACGTATTCCTAAGCAGATGCTGCCAATAAACTGATATTAATTTTTAAAATTTCCTTTTATACATGCATACCTGTGCTTCTACTGAAAAAGACAGTAGGAGGAAAAGGTAACTCTTTTTCATAGTTTGATCTGGTTCTGCTCCTAGGGAGGGCATAAAATCAAACACAACATGCAAAAACTTATTTCTTAGCGAAACAGGAATGGGAAAGTATCTACATGACACATATACCATAAAAATTACATTATAATTTTTTTCTACTAATTGCTTCCAATTTAGATCTTTACTAGATAATTCCACACAAAAAAGTGAAAAAGGTCCCTTGCAGCTTTAAGACTTATAATTGGTTTATGACATATTATCTTGCCCTGGAGAAGACAAATATTTGAGAAGATTATTTTACTAGGTTATAAGGAACCCTAAATAAACTATTATTTGAAACAAGTAAAGCAATATGAAAAAGATTTTAAAATCCTTCTCTTACTTTGCAAGTGGTCGTAATGGCTGTTTTGTAAAATTTTGGTAAATGTGAGTGCAAAGGTGAAGCAGAGAATCACATCCTTAGAGATATAGCCTTTCTGCCCTCAAAGTATAACCTCTTGCTCTTATCATGAGTTGCTCCTTTTCCAACAGAAGAGCATCTCCTGAAACAGCCACATATTTTTTCACCAGTGCAAGCTTTGCTAATTGACACATCTTTCTGGACACGACCAGGAAGTGCCAGGGCCAAACTGGCAGCCTGCACAGGACACAAGGCAGCACGTCCACACCACTCAGCCTAATGTGGAAGGAGTACATATGCCAAGAAATACTTTTATTTTAACAAAGATATTCAATTTCATAGTTCGAAAGCTAATGGTCCTGAGTCCAGCCTGTTTAGAATGTATTCTGACCTCCATTCATCTGTTTATCAGCATTTTTTCAGTAAGAACTACTTCCCAGGTTGAAAGTGAGGGCCCCCCCACGTGCCAGGTGCACAGGGTCTGGCCAGCAGTCTGCCAGGCTGAGAGCCCCCCTATACCTCTCCTGCCTCACTCAGGCCCCCTCACTTCCACCCCCAAGTCCTTCTCACATCAGTCTGCTCACCTGCTGCAAAGGCCCTTCCAGCATGAGCGCCTGCGCCTCTTATTCACGTGTCTCTGTTCTCAGACACACACTAACCTTGCTGATAGAAAGCTGAACGTGTCTATAGTCCAGAGCAGGAAAAAACAATCACTGCTGACCTTTCATGCATAATATCACCCTTTGGACAAAGAGCAGAACTGCTTCATTCAGTATCTTTCATAATTTATTTTTACCTTAGGGGACTGAGCATATATAGGTTTTTTTTCCCTAAACTATACAGCTTTGTTACTTTCATTTTGAACATGTGATCACTTTCTTGAGATTATTGAAACTCTCCACAAAAATCACTTTCTCTCATTTACATTTGAAAACAAAAAATGCTGATAGCCAAATATACCAATAGTATACACCTGTACCTAAAGTCTGAACCAATACCACAAAAGTGTCTTTCAAGAGACCCAGAAGCCCTCTTCAAAAATAAACTCTAGACAGTACATTTCTTCAACTCTTTTTATGGGAAAAAGTCTCTATTCACCTCACCCTTTTAATGAATCTTGCATTTTTTCAAGGACTGCCTATCACGTTCTATTGTGCTTTCCAATTTATAATCACATAACTACAGTTTTTCAGTTGAAAGAGCACAATACTCTTTAACCTGAAGAGGAAGACGGGTGGGGGGTGGTGAGCAAACTTAGAACTCAACATTTTAAAGAATGACAGAACGTCAGAGCTGGAAACATCTTAGAGCTGCTTTAACCCTGTGCTGCTCAAACTGGGACATGTTTATTATTCCTAGGAGGGCGCCACAAAACCAGAACTAGAGGTGGCACGATTGTTCGAAGTTCTGGAACCATATACAAATTCAGTGATTTAAAAAAACTGTACACCTGATACTGACAGAATATTTTCACTTCTTCATCCTGTAACAGACCAATTTCTTAAAGTACTATCAACATGTAATTTTCAAGTATGTTAAATTAAAAGAAAAGCTTTGGGGCTTCCCTGGTGGCGCAGTGGTTGAGAGTTCGCCTGCCGATGCAGGGGACACGGGTTCGTGCTCTGGTCCGGGAAGATCCCACATGCCGCAGAGCGGCTGGGCCCGTGAGCCATGGCCGCTGAGCCTGCGCGTCCGGAGCTGTGCTCCGCAACGGGAGACGCCACAACAGTGACAGGCCCGCGTACCGCAAAAAAAAAAAAGAAAAGCTTTGCTGTGGGGAAAACGTACTTCTGATCTACATTAATCAACTAAGCAATAAACCAAAACAAAGCAAGAACATCTTGAATATGTAATGTTTCTCCAAAGGAAGGACAATGAAATTCCCACAGGGTCTGCAGAGCTCCAAAGCAGTAAATAGTTGTATTTGATGCAACAGATGGCCGTAATAAATAGCGCAACCTATCTTCCTCAAGCCCCATGTACAGCCCTATGGGTCTTCCCTAAAATCTTGTTACCTGACATGCAAATCATCTTCCTTAAAAATTAAAAGCCACTTAACAGCTTTATAAGTAGCGATAAAATATGACTTATTTCAAGATCTACGTTAATGTGCATCTTTCCTTTCCTGAATTTAGTATTTCTAATAGACCTATATTTCTTAGCACTTTGGTGAAAGGGAAATATTCCATAACAACTATAATCTTATATAGCTCTTGAAAACTAGACCTCAAAAGTCGAGGCAAGGAACCCAAATACATACAACCTGCACCTAAGACAACTTTTAAAAACTTCATGAAAATGAATGAGTTTTTCTCTGCAGTTTCTATATCAGAGAAGGTTTAGAGAAAAAACTACCTGTTAATTGTAAGAGCGCTGGTCATTTATCTGTGGTCTGGATCCCATTCCCTTCTCTTTTCCTTTATCTTCAACCTCTTCCTCCTGTCCCTGTCTAAACATGCCCAGCCCGTGCTGTCTCCAAAGGCAGAGCACAAGGGAGGGAGAGTGGAGACAAGAGAAGCAGAACAAAACCAAGTGACTGGGGGGGGTCCTGGACCAGATGCAGCCTCTCCAAGGACACTGTTCCTTCCAAGACGGCCACTCGCCTGCCTGACACTAGATGGACCAGAAGGCGGCCTCTGCAAGCGCTCTCTTCCTCATGTGCCTGCTTTTCTGCTCCTCCTCTCTGACCCTCCCTGGATGCTCTCTCAACCTATGTGACAGGAAGTAACTGTATAGTAAGGGAGGCGATTCTGAAACCTGATACATGAATCCTGAGCCACCTGAACTTGTATATACTCATCACTTGGGCCTTTTTCTTAGACTGAGTTAGTCTATTGGACGTTCTTTTATTTCTTTCTCACCTAAACCACATCCTAATGAATCACCTAAGACTTTCACTTGTTTCCTTAAAGTACAACTGAGATACTTAAAAAATAATCTGAATGGTGCAATGCTTCTAGAATAATTATTCCCCAATTTTTTATAGTTGTCATATCCATCTACCTAATTTAATAGCAGTTTTGGTGATTTGTTTTTATTGAGACACTCCAAAGTTTTCAAATTAGTTTTCCTATGATAACTGTTTTGTACTATTTTTATCAGTTTATATTAGTTAAATCATCTACTAATGAGTACAACTGCCCTGAACAAACTCGGGGACAAACTTAATTGGCTTGTGTAAGCAAACAACTCAACTGGTAGGAAAAGGAACAGAGAGAAAACAAAGAGCAGCCCACCAGCCCCAGCACTTTGCTGCCCACATGTAGCTGGTTTCACCAGGAGGTCATCACCTGGAGCTTCTACCTCACTGGGCCTTCTGCTCTCAGCTTTTCCTGATTTCAGTTAACACCATGTGTTAAATTTCAGTGCATCTAAGCAAATATCTGGCAAACATTTTTTGACCTATGGATTCCTCAAAATCAACCATTTAAAAAAATCCATTCTCATATAAAACAAACAAACAAAAACTGACAATTCCTCAATCTCAAGGAAAGACAGTACATCATCTACCCTGCTGCTCTAACCAGAAACCTGCAAATAAATTTCTAACCCCTTCTCTCACATAAGCTTATACCTCCTCACCTCTACTGTCACTAAACTGTTCCAGTAACCATAATCTTTGCACAGAATGACTACCTCAACCTCCTAGGTCTTCCCCGTCCCACCAATCCTTCCGCAGAATGACACTCCTGAAACAGGAGACCTGCATCCCACCCTCAGCATACATCCACCATGCAAGCACTCAGGACACTGGGACACCAACCAGCCAGCCCAGCTGGAAATGTCACTCACCATGCTCTCCACAAAGCCTGAGTTGCAAACCCTTTACACGCAGCAAGGCAGCCATCTCTCCAGTACTGGGAGGGTGGGAAAGTATCTACTTTCTTGACCGCTGTATCCTGATACAGTACCCAACAGAGCATAATCTCAGGAAATGTGTTTAATCATCTCATCTTTCATGCACTAAACATGTGGGAGGAAATTCCTAGTATTTAAAATATAAAGCTCAGAAAATGAGATGACTCCAAGTGAAAGCTTCTGTTGCTGAATATTCCAAATGATGTGTTAATATGGGAAAAGGCAACATTCTTAGATCACAGTAAAATTACTTTGAGTTCACTTTCATTTTATTTTAGATACTCTCTAGGTTTTGTATATGTGTGTACATGTGTGTACATACATGTAAGTGTGCACTTGGGATCTGAACATACAGAAGAGTTAAATACAAAGTGATGTTGGCAATAAAAAATTACATTTAATTATCAAAATGACAACTCACAGAAGAAACTCCTAAGCGGCAAACACACAAAACCTATTATTTGTATTGAAAGTAGAGGTCAGGACTTCCCTGGTGGCTCAGTAGTTAAGAATCCGCCTGTCAATGCAGGGGACACAGGTTCGATCCCTGGTCCAGGAAGATCCCACATGCCGCGGAACAACTAAGCCCATGTGCCACAACTACTAAACCTGCGCTCTAGAGCCTGTGAGCCACAACTACTGAGCCCGCACGCCACAACTACTGAAGCCCACGTGCCTAGAGCCTGTGCTCTGCAACAAAAGAAGCCACCTCAATGAGAAGCCTGTGCACCTCCAAGAAGAGTAGCCCCCGTTCGCTGCAACTAAAGAAAGCCTGCACGCAGCAATGAAGACCCAACACAGCCAAAAATAAATAAATTTAAAAAAAAAAAAAAAAAAAAAGAAAGTAGAGGTCAAAGATCCTTCTGAAAGTATGCTGAAAGTTATGACTCCTTTCACTGGAAAAATGGACATACACTAGAAATGTTAAACACAAACCCAGGAGCTCAAGGATTCCCTCCTCACCCCAAGTCCACCTATGACATCAGGCTGGGCATGGGATGAGGACAGTAAGAGCAGGGACCCCCACCCAGCAGGTGGTGAGCATTTTTAGGGCCTGTCAGCACAGAGCATGTGCTCAAACAAGTGCCAGCAAACAACCAGGCACCGGCTCCAGGGAGCTATGAAACACAGAGATCTCCCACTTTGCCAAAGTTTGCTTGTACGAAAGGCCTATGTTAGTACCCGTTTTTGCTAACCAAGAGACTTGAAGAGAACTTTTGCTTTTGCGAAAATCAAAAATGGCGGCTTGGCAGCTCTCTGCGTTCGTTTTGCAGCAGTTACAGAGGCATCGCTCACTAGAGCAGTGAGAGCAGCCTCGCTGAGCTTCTTCCCCCGCCACACTCAGCATCTCAGCACCCAGCCACCTGGCTGTGAGCTGCGTCTGTGAGCATCTGGGCTTTACCTCTATCTATTCTGTGCCTCCCTTAACAAGATGTGTCCTAAGGTAACTGCTTCTTTGCTTTATACCATTTTGGCTTATGGAAGGTTCCAGAGGAGTGCTCCACTTCCGAATAGGACAGCAGGGACACCCGTACCACATTGTACTCAGAAAGTAACAGCCACTGAGTCCAAGCACAGAACCTAATCACGATCCTCAAAGATTAGGTGTGACAATTGAACACGCTTTCATGTTTTCCAAAATGACTGTGCAAATCAGTTAATATTAAAATACATCAAATACCCCCTAACATGAAGCATTCCTTACAAAAGTGATACCATGTTTGAAAAAAGAATTTATGTTCCACAGTTATAATTCAAAAGCATGTACTACTTTCGATAATCTTTCAATTTGATATTCCAACATAATACCATCTCCATTTTGTAAGTAACTGGATCACAAGTCCTAGCCCACTTAGGATTACAGTTCAACAGACGATGAAACTAATAACATCACCATAAAAGTTCCAAGCCAACTATGAGGATCAGAATCAGCTCCAATAATTTTGAATTACTGCTCAGCAAGGTAAATGACCTTCTCTCAGACTTCTGTTGTGGGCTACCCCTGACCTCAACAATCATCACTATAAAACTACTACTAAAACTTTCTAATTAAAGCCAGCATTTCTGATGATTAGCTATGCTGTGTTTATTGCTCTCAAATCTATCAGGTTACTGGACCTAAGACACCTTTATGCAAGACACCTATGCTTTCTGAGAATTGGGCACTATTCGCAGTGGACTTGGAAACAAGAAGTTAGGCAAATTCCATTTTCTGCTCTTCTCTCTTGTGTGATATAAGGTACCTGTCTCCAGGCCTCAGTTTCCTAAACAGTAAAACAGATGTTCCTAAACAGTAAAACAGATGTTCCAAAGAACAAATGGGGAAAAAAGCAGCAAGGGCTTTGGGTCACCTGAATTACAAGTCCAATACACTGCGGAGGATGACCTGCGCTCAGGTCTCCGTTTAGGAAAGCTGCAGGCTGTGGAGGTGTGAAATCACTGGGCACACGGCCGGAAGGAACAGAAACAGACAAGGCCGAACTGAAGGCCTGGAGAGGTGCTCAGAGCTCTGGAGCCCGCCCTCCTCTTCACAGATAGGTGGTGGGTGTGAACACAGGGGCTGCTGCTTCCAAAGCCTGAAGGCAGAGCCCTGCACCGGGGTGCGGATGTTAAGGTCTAAATGCTTTAGGAAGGAAACCACTGAATTTAAATGAATTTTCCTTAGACTATTTCTCAAAGACGAGTCTGAATATATGATACAGACAAAAGACCTGTTAGCGCCTTCCTAATAGGAAGGATTTTAAATGGATTAAAGCTAATAGGTTAAATTATCTAAAATGGCAAACAAAACCCTTAATTTTCCTGGAATAAAAACATTAATTCAATGTTTTAAAAAGCACAGTTTAATGGCTGCTTTACAAATCTGCTTTAAAAACATAACAATAAAATGCTGACTTAAAATTCTATAGGATACATAAAACTAACACTTTCACCAATTTCAATTTTTCTTTTGAAATTCCACTGTTAAGGGTATAACTTGAAAAGTATCCTACTGAGTTCTATTAATAGTGGACCGGGGTTTCCCTGGTGGCGCAGTGGTTGAGAGTCCGCCTGCCAACGCGGGGGGCGCGGGTTCGTGCCCCGGTCCGGGAGGATCCCATATGCCGCGGAGCGGCTGGGCCCGTGGGCCATGGCCGCTGAGCCTGAGCGTCCGGAGCCTGTGCTCCGCAACGGGAGAGGCCACAGCAGTGAGAGGCCCGCGTATCGCAACAAAAATAAATAAATAAATAAATAAAATAAATGTGCTGTGTCCCTTTAAAAAAAAAATCATATTTTTAAAAAAAAATAAAAAAAAAAAAGTGGACCGAAGTTATAGTCCTCACTCTGCCACCAGCCAACTAGCTGTATTTCTAATTAATTTTACTTCTGTGGGTTTCAGTCTCTGAATCTTTTGAGCTCTAAAACCCTCACACTACAACTGTAATACTACACAATTTTTCTGGCAGTTATTTTCAGAAACTATTATCAAATCTCAGTTAATAAAATAATGTAGACCAAAACTCAAAGTCTCAGAAAATGACTTACTTCAAAGTGTTATTTCATTCACACCAAACATTACATGAATAGTCAAAAAGGATAAAAGGTTTCCCTCTCAGTCTTATAATTCCAGGCAGGTAACAACGGCACTGATAAAAACAAACTACTCGGGGTTCCCTGGTGGCGCAGTGGTTGAGGGTCCGCCTGCCGATGCCGGGGACGCGGGTTCGTGTCCCGGTCCGGGAAGATCCCACATGCCGCAGAGCGGCTGGGCCCGTGAGCCATGGCCGCAGAGCCTGCGCGTCCAGAGCCTGTGCTCCGCAGCGGGAGAGGCCGCAGCAGTGAGAGGCCCGCGTACGGCAAAAACAAAAACAAAAAAAACCAAACTACTCCGTGTAACTGGATTAAGGCTGATTACGTGTATTGTTAATTATTAAACACTTAGTACACTTATTCTTCACCAATTATCAATAAACCTACCTAACCTCACCCCCACGCACCAAACTGTAAATTGGAAGTTAATGATCTAGCTTTCATTTGCCCCACTCAGAATATTACCTAACATAGTAGTCCCTCCCTATCCGTGGTTTGCTTTCCATGCTTTTGGTTACCCAGGGTCAACCATGGTCCAAAAATATCAAGTGGAAAATCCCAGAAATAAACAATTCATAGGTTTTCAATTGCGCGCCATCTGAGTAGCACAGCCCAATCTTGCACTGTCCCACCCGGGACGTGACTCAACCCTTTGTGCAGCTCGTATCCCGCCCATTAGTCACTCAGCAGCCAGCTGGCTATCAGATCAGCTATCACAGTCTGGCAGTGCTGGAGTTCAAGGGACCCTTATTTTATTTAATAATTGCCCCAAAGTACAAGAGTAGTGATGCTGGCAATTTAGATATGCCAAAGAGAAGCTGTAAAGTGCTTCCTTTAAGTGAAAAGGTAAAAATTCCTGACTTAATAAGGATAAAAATTGTGTGCTAAGGTTAAGATCTATAGTACGAACACTGAAAATTGTGAAGGAAAAAGAAATTCGTGCTAGTTTTTCTGTCGCACCTCAAAGTGCAAAAGTTATAGCCACAGTGTTTGATAAACGATTAGTTAAGATGGAAAAGGCATTAAATTTGTACAATAAGGTACTTTGAGACCACATTCACATAACTCCTATTATGGTATATGGTTATAATTGTCATATCTTATTATTATTGTTAATGTCTTACTGTGCCTAATGTATAAACTTTATCCTAGGTACAGGAAAAAATTATATAGGAGTTATGGCACTATCCGCAGCTTCAGGCATCCACTGTGGGAATGTATCCCCCACAGACAAGAGAGGACCGCTGTAATATGACTTGTGGCCATACAGTGAATTTGGGAAAACACCTGATCTACGGTTTTTTATCTTGAGCTGTAATCTTGCGATTTCACGAAAAACTTAAAACTACATTAACAGATTAAAAACCTCCACAATGACAATCAAACACACTCTCAACATTCTAAACTTCAAAGAACAGTATGCTAAGAGTGTCCATGACTGAAAATACTAAAATTTATGGTCATTTTAGGATCCCAAGCCACTCTTTTGTAGGAAAACATTTCACTCTAAACTGAAAGTTTCGCCAGGTCACAGAGACTTTCAAATTCTATCTGTGTGCCTGAATGCTTCTGCAATTTTATTTGGTGATCCTATTTTCTACTTCCGGTCCTTTCATGTTTAGGATTAGCTCTCCTGCACTGAGCCCTGAAAGATAATGATTTCAGCAGAATAAAGGAAAATTTGTCAATGTATACAAAGAAATAGGAAGAGCTGTGAAAAACTAAGGGCCACACACACAGACAGCAAGTACTACGTATGAGCTGCTTTAATCACTGCATCCTTCTGTCCTCACCAGCTGCCCTTCCCCTGCCTAGATATTTAAGGTGTGAAGAAGCAAACACTGCTGACTCATAGTTACTCACTTGTACAATGGTCTGTACTCCAAGGGAAATGGTCTGTACGAAGGGAAACTAGAAATAGCATTCTAGTCTGACACCAAACATCACTGGAGATACAGATATGAATCCAAAAGGAACATGGACCTTACAATAATGCCAGAGAAAGGTTTATCCCAAAAGGTTTCCACACTGAGCTTCTGCACTAAATGACAACCAGCATACCATAAAACTACAAGCAAAGATCAAATGCTTTTGCCTTCTAAATACCCAGATTTTTAAAAGGCAACTCTCTCCATGGGGACTTCAAGTCTGCTTTTAAAGGCTGCTGTTATTCCCTGACCATGGGAGTTGTGAGAAGCCAGGCAGCAATGGATTACAGTACATACTATATGCAGTGTGCTTATGACTCACACACACACACACACACACACACACTGTTGACTCAACAACACAGAACTGTGTGGGTCCACTTAAACACAGATTTTTTTCAATAAATATGTACTACAGTACTACACGACCCAAGGTTGGTTGAGTCCACGGGTGTGGGACCACAGATACAGAGAGCCAACTGGAAAGTTCTATTCTTATTTTCAACTGTGCAGAGGACTGGCTCCCCAACCCCTCCGTTGTTCAAGGGTCACCTGTACATGGCAAGGCAGAAATTATACAGATGGTAGAATCTCAACAATGAAATACAGAGACATATGTAATCAACAAACAGAAATAAAAATGTTCAGAAAGTATTAAGTATTTAAAGAAGAGGTTTTAAAGGACTTGTTTATTTCCAGAAAAAAATATTTGAAAAGGGAATGTTTAATATATTCAGAAAGAGATAATAATCGAGGCAACTTGTAAATCTATATCCAACTGGTCACTATGTTTTTAATCCCTGTATTTTCAAGCTTTGACAATAAAACAAAGCTTTTTGAAATCTGAAAACAAAATGTTCTCATTTTTCAGAGATGTTTCTAAAAAAGGAATCTGTTAATTAGTCTGCCTTAATAAAAGCTGAAATAACAAATATACTTTATACTTTAAACAAGTATACTTTAAACAAATGACAAATGCTACCAGGTTTGAGGCCTATTTTTAAAGTATTTTTTAAACACATATGATTATGTGTAATACAAATGAAAGGCGTTCTAAGCAACCTATTCTTCATTTAGACCAGGGCTTGGACTGTTCCACTGTGACAAACACAAGTGTAAGCAAGAGAGCTTGCCACCCTGGGGCCAAGTAAAACCAGTCTGTATGCATCCATTCCTCCCCTTCGACACAAGTCTCTGTAAAGCAGAAGGATTGCTTAAAAAGGCAATTCTGGTCTTGGAATACTCCTGTTTCAAACCCTCTGACTGCTTCTCACTGTTCTTAGGATAGAAAGCACAATTCTCATCCATGCCAGGAGCTCCAGACCCTGCAGGACCCCGCTGCTGCCTTGCCCACCCCATCCCTGTCGCCAGCCTCTCTGAATCAGTTCCTAGCTCAGAGTTTTTGCACCATTATCCTCTGCCTAGAAGGCTCCCTCCCCTTGCCCAATCCCTCAAGGTCTACATGACAACCTCCCAGCACAACATTATCTGTTTGTCTCCCTGCCTCAGTGGACAGAAAGTTCCAGAGAGGAGGGCAATTTTCTCTTTTGTTCACCATTACAACCCTGGGATTTACTCATCAATTATTTAGTGCATACTGTTTTCTAAGGTCTGGGTTCATAGCAATGAACGGAAGAGACAGAAACCCTCAACTTCATAGGGTTTACATTCAAGTACAAGAAGACACAAGGTACGTAAAATACAGAAATTACATGGCATGTTATAACGTAGTAGTAAGTGCTACAAACAAAAATAAAGCAGGGAAGGGAGATGAGGGATGTCCACCACACTCCACACTACAATAAACTCGACTGTCCTAACGGGACTGCTCAAGGAAGCGTGGAGTGGAGAGTCCTAAAGAAGTTTCACGTACAGAGGGTTCAAGAGTCCAAAAATGCTGGTCTACTTTACTTTAAATAAAACAATTCACTGTCTTAATTCCTTCTAGACCACAAGCCTTAGAGAAAAGTTCTGGTATCATTCATCTTTGTACTGCTAATGTGTGGTTGATCAAAAATACCCGCTCAAAAAAGGAATGAATGAACTCTCCTCTTTCCTCTCAGTGGCCCTGCTCTGCACAAGGTCATGGAGCAATGATTCTCAAAAGGGAATAAAAAATTGAAAAATCCACTGAAGTTTAAAAATACATTTTCACTATTGTAATTGCTTTGTTTTTGGCTAATATAATTTGTTTTCATTTCAAAGCAAAATAAAGAAGGTAAGAAATATTGTTATCAAAAGGGGCACATTTTTAAAGACTGAGAAAGAATATCATATAGAGGCCACGTAGTTAAATCACTCCACCTAAAATAGTGTACGTGCTAGATGTAGCTATCAAGTCAGTTAACATTTTGTAAGTAGAATTTTTATGCATTTTCTATTGCATTCTTTTCAAGTAAAAATTTGCATGTTTGTTTATGAAAGCATGCAAATAATTCCTCTAAAACTGAGGTGGGAGGTACCTTATCCCTCTAGTGAAACAAAGTTTCCTCAACATCTGTAGTGCAACACTTGGCCCCGGGCTGGGCAAAGAGATTAGGGACATAAAAGGATCTTGCCCACAAGAAGCTTACATTAATTAATTAGTGCAATGCCTTGGGGTGCTATGGAAACAGAGAAGCACTCAGCATGACATTAAAAATTAAGGCAAGCATTCCTGAAATACCTTTTTAAGGATGGGTTAAGGAGCTAAGTCAAAAAAAAAGAAGAAAAGACCTTCAATTCCAGGCAAAGGAAAGAGAGAGCAAAGACAAGGCCATGGTTTTGGGGAGAGGACTGTGGCCAGAGCAGGCCAACCAAAGGTGGCCCAGCCGGCAAGGAGAAGGCAGAAGTGGCAAGGCCCCTGGGCACTTCTTAGTTAGGCAGGGGACAGTCACTGAGGAGTTTTTACAAAGGGCCTAACAATCAGGATATGCCTTTAAAGCAACCTCTCACTACAGTGTGACAAAAATGGTGTGTGTAAATAAAAGAGCATTTTATTTTTATCACACAAATAAATATCACCCTAATTTATCAATTTTTAAGCCAAAACTTTTGCATATCAGATTTCAAAAAGAACATTTTCAGTGAAGACTAAGTCTCACCTCAAGGATTATCAAATTTAAGTTAAATAGGAAATGTCCACCATGTTACAGAATGCACTCTGTGGCCCAGGTCTCACTATAGTAGGGAAGTAGGTCTGACACTAAAGAGGAAACCAGACCATGACATAAGGCACAAAAGGGGTGGCATCACTCACCTGCAACCCTTCATGATTACACAGGAACCATGACTGCTTCTCCAAAAAAATGATGAAAAAGTTTATAAAGCACTGAAGGAACAAAAGGTTTGGGGTGGGGGAGGTGAGAAGGAAGGAAACATAAGCTGACTTAATCATTTTGCCTGATCATAAGGAAGACATTTACATGTGGGAAAAATAAAGCGCTAGAACATTAGGGAAAAAAATTTCCATGTTGGAAATATCCTCCTCCTTTCAGTAAGAGAACCTAATGGTTATCTACCTTACAATTCCACATTCTAATAAAGAAATTCATTTTCTAATCAAGATAACTCCAGAAGTAGAGTAGCTCCAAAGATACCAACAAGTGCAACAATTAGGAGCAAAAAGTTCAAACTGAACTAAATTAAAATCAGGTCTGGTGAGTTTAACCCTCTCAGAAGGTAGTGTGCCTCCTTTACTAGGTACTCTAAAATTAGCTCTTACAGAAAAAGGAGAACTCTTTACAGGAATAAAGTTTTACAAAGGAGCATAAGCGACCAAGCCCTGTAGCAGTGTCTGTTTCTTTTAACAATGTACTTTCCATAAACACAACTTCAGTGCTTGTTTTCTTCTCTCCATTATTAAAAGGTTGAGTCAATGGTCTTATAGGAGGAATTACAAGAATATACATGATTTTCTTGCATTTACCAATCGGGAAAAAAAAATCCTTAAATATGAGAGAACCCTGCAAGAGTACAGCATGTGTTATGAAAGCCTATTTGAAACTTGTGCCTTAAATATTAAGACGAAAACAAATGGAATTTAAAGTAATATAGCTACAGAGCTTTTTGCAATCTCAAGGGACAATCATAAAGAAAACACAAGTTACTAAAATTAGAAGACCTAGGTTATAATCCTAGTTATCACTACAGAAAGTATGAATTCCAGCAGCAGGACACTGAAATTAACAGTGAAAGGAGTTTGTCAGCCACTTGGTTGGTAACATCAACTACAGCTCTATCATTGCAAAAACTTGTAATATTGTTGCAAATCTATGTTAAGCAGTGGGGCTACTTTAAAGCACTGTTTATTGTTATTAACATTAAAAACATGATGTTCCCACCTTGCACTTAAGTATTTTGGAACTGTTTTATGATAGATATATGAAGACTGCTTCATTAAAAACAAGTGATTAAGTAAAATATTTGTTTCCACAGATTTTAAATACGTATTTGTCTAAACATGTGCTTATCTGTGAAAACCATATTAATATCAATAAGTTCTCCAAATCTCAATTTTTTTTAAAGTGCAATTCCTAGGAAACTTAAATAAAATCAAAATCTTCCCTGAACATGTTGCCATTTAATTTTGGCTACTCTTCAACAAAACACGTTAAAATAAATGCCAAGAAACTTCTGTTCTCATATTATCATCCATTTTCTCTCTGGCTCCTACTCAAATATAGTATAAATCCTTTCTCCAACTACACATTCTGTCCTCAGACCTGCTTTCTCTGCCCAGATACATGTGATAAAGAAAAAAAAAATCTGTTAATAAATTAAAACTGACATTCACTAAAAGAATATTGAAAACAGTAATACGGTAAACACCAGTTTCAAAATTCTGAATAAGAATCTGAGTAATTAAAAAAAAGAGCAAAAACAGCCAACATCAATATGTTACAAACAGTCCAATGAGGCTGATGTTATTATAATCCTCCTTTTAGAGATAAAAAAGTGAAGCCCCAGAGGGTAATTTCTAATCAATAAGAAGCCATGTCTCTCTTCACACACCCACTTTTTCATCTTACAAAGGCAACACACATCAACTTTTCAAAATACAGGATGAAATTTATTTCTAACTAAACACAAGTTTCAAAGCGAAGTACACAAATCAAACTTATGGTTGAATAATAAACTTGCTAACCTGATGCCTTTCATAAAGTATTCCACCTTAGCAACTCAAGCAAACTTACATCAAGCGATTTCGTAGAGCCTGATTATAAAACTGCCCTTCAGAATATTAAATACAGAGAAAAGTTGACAAGCCACAACCATTTCAACTTCTGTAAATTACGCTGACTGTAAATTAGAGGGAGCCAGGCAGGTGGGGAAGTATGGAAATTGCACACTGCACATATTATCTGACCTCCAAAGAAATGAACGTCACTCTTCCCCACTGTGGTCTTTGCAAACTACAACTCAGAACCTATTTCAAAAGCATTTTAGATACTTAATACAAAATAAGAGACCAGCTAAATGTCATGAGAAAAACTTTAAAAACAAGAAAATAACTTGTATGCTTACAATATTCAAGTTGATATTATCTTTTTCTAAAAACCCTCACACTACCTGATTTCCCTGAACAGTCCAGGGAACTCTTCCCATTCCTTCAGTTATCCAAAACTTCAAACTTCCACTTAACATTTAGGGCAAGTTACTGAGCAGCCAAAGAGAGGGTCTCAAACGCACAGGATAGCTACCCTACAGATAATCTTCTCAAGTTTCACCTCAGCCTAAATTAAAGACCGTTTTATGTAGAAATGAGGGGGAAGACAAGATGACCTGCACGGAAAGTTGCAATACAAAATGACAGTGAAGTCTGAACAAGTCTTAAGTTTTACGTTCTGATTGGACACGACTGAGAAGCAGGTGGTAAGAGATTCCTGACCTGCCCCTTTCTCGAACACAAGGCGTCTTTAGAATTTTTTCTTAATTCTTCCAGAATCTGCCTCTGCTCAAACCTCTCTGAGGAGAGCGGGACCGTCCCAAGCATACCCGGAGCAACAGGATCCTACTTCCTGGTCCGAGTGACCCGGGCCCTCCCCGCCCGGCCGGCCGCGGTCCCGGGCCCGGGCGGAGGGCAGGGCGAGGCCGCCGCAGTGCGGGCCGGACGGCGGTGCTGCCCGTACCCTACCCCTGCCCCGGCCCCCGAGACCTCGGCCCGGCCCTGGCCGGCCCCAGCCCTGCCCGCCGCCCCGGTCCGCACCCAGACCCCTCTGCCCGCGCCCCGGCCCGGCTACACTCGCTGGGCCCTGCCCGGCCGCGTCCTCCGGGAAGATGGCGGCCCATGACAGGCGGGCGCGGCGCGGGTCCGAGGCGGAGGCCGGGCGCGACGCGGCGGGAGCGGAGCAGAGCAGCCCGCCCGCCGCCGCTCTCACCTGTCAGCACCGCCGCCGCCGGGCCGCCGACCGCCGCAGCCCCGGTGCCCGGCAACCGCGCCACACGCGGACGGGCCGTGAGGGAGGGGCGGAAGCAGGGGCGCGGCCGGCCCGGACGAGCGGCGGGGGTCGGCGCGGCGCGGACTGGCGGCGGGGCGGCGGCAACTCTTTCCCGTTTCGGGCCGAAAAATATCTCAACCTCGCGACTCCAGCACCCCAACGCTCCTTCCCGTTCGCATGAGAACACACAGCTCCCGCTTCCGGGCCCCGCCGGAAGTCCCGCCCAGCGCGCTCCCGCGCCCGCGCGCCCGCGTACCCACCGCCTGGTCCGCCGACTGGCGCTCGGCGCCCTTACGTCATGACGGCACGGCGCCCTGATTGGCCTCGCGCAGCGCCGGGCCCGCCCCCTCCTCCTGGCCTCTCGGTGCTCGTGCCCCTCCCGGCGACGCCTGTGATTGGTGGGGGCGCGCACGCAGCCCCACCCCGCGCACGCTCTCCGTACCGCCCCCGCCGCGACCTGAGGAGGGGGTGCTGTCGGCTGGGACCGCGACCCCTGCCCACTTTAGCCGGGGACCGAGACTCCCGCCCCCGGCCTCATCCCGGGACCCCGACCCCGTCACCCCGGGATCGCGACCCCCGTCCACCTCGGCCCAAGACCCCGACCCCTCCCTCCCCTCATCCCGGGACCGGACCCTCCCCGGGGCCTTCTGGCCATCCGGGTGGTCGGGTCAGGAGAGCCCCCTGAGCGCGCCCGGGAAAAGGGAGAAGGCGGCGTCGCCTGTCCGTGGAGCGGGTGCCCTGGGCCGCTCGTCGGCCAACTCCGTTCTCCGCGGTTTCAGGGGAAATGCTGAAGACTCGGGATGTCTTCCCAAACCCGAGCATGTGCCACCCACCCGACCCATTCTATGGGGAGGAAAAACAAAAGTAAAGTATGTTCACCGGCTTTAAGCTTGCTGCCTGATTTCCTGTGTGCCTGCTCCGCTCGGCTGTTGATTATGTAGACATACATGTGACCTGGAAAGGCTTCTCTGGGTCACTCTGTCCAGCCTTATCCGTGCACCGGTGCTTCTTACCTGTTCCTTCTGCGGGTCCGAACGCCGACAGGATGCGCTCTGGACTTCCGTGTATTGACTGGGAAGATCACATCGGTGCTGGGCGCCTTCTGCTTTGGCATACGTTGTAACATCCTCGCTCTAAAAAACTTGGAAGTTCAATAATGCTATTCATAGCAATGTCTTTAAACATAATCACGTAAGACTGAGATTTCCTGTAATATTCAAAGCAAGTACATATTTCTGGAAAAAAAGTCGCGTTTAGAGTTCACTTTCCAAGAGAACCTGTTGGATATGTTGCAGAGCCCTTCTCAGGTACCTCCGCTTGGAACGTTTTAGACTGAGGCCCAGGAAGTCATCCCTAGGCCGGGCCCAGTGATGTGGTCCACCTCTGAAAGGTCAGGAATTCTCCAAAGTTATTAGGTTAGATTTCCATCTTTTTTGCTGGTGTTTACATTCTGGCAGACTTTTTGATATACAGATAAGTTCCCATATTACAAAAGAGACTAAATGATATGAGAATAGTTTATATTGAAATGACATCTGTCACTTTCTATTTGTGTTGGGTGATCCTTCCTAAACAATCAAAACTGGCTTTTTATTCGTGTGTGATTTTTTTTAACCTGTGCTTCAAAAGAAGCACCCATTTTCACCTTGGGATGTGAGATTATAACAAAATGAATTTTTATGGCATTTCTACTTAGAAAAATAAGATCAGTTTTTAAAAACCACTTCTCATCTCAAGCAGTTACAAGTCCTACCTATTCTATCTAAAAGCTTTCCTTCTCCTGCTTATGATGGATTTGCCTGCTGTTACTTCTCTCCCAGTTTGTTTCAGTAGCATCACAGCTGGTCTCTGCCTCCCCACCTTTCACCATGCCAGCTTACATTTCCTTTAAAAGCCTCCTCACCATCCCACTCTGAGTCAAGACTTGTTGAAGTCCAAGTTGTTTTTCATGGACTAGCAGGCCCTTCACAAACTGGCTCACGGGCCTCTCACATCTCCTTTCCTGCCCCAGGGTTAGACAACCTAACCTTCCAATCACATTGTCTTAACATGCATTTTTGAAGACCTTGGGGTAGTCTCTGGGTGTGGATGTGAATGACACACAGGCTTTACACTCTATGACCCTACTGTTTACTGACAGGCCAATCAACTGGCAGTCACCACAGTGTGATAATTCCTGTTAGAGAACAAAACAAAGAGAGAAGCATTGGTTCCCAAATGTTTGCTGCGCATGAAGTTGTGTGTGGAGTGCCTTCGTTTCTGAACACTTTGGTCCTCTAGTGTCCTTCATCTGTGCTCTTCCTTCTGCCAGAAGGGTCGTCCTCTGCTTCCACTTCTGGCAAAATCTGGCTTATTTTTCCAGTTACAGCTCAAGTGTCAGCCATTTACATCTTTTCCTTTCAGACAATCGGTTTCCCTTCTGGGTACTCGTAGCACTCACCAAGTCCCTGCTCCGCTTTAGGGGCAGTGCTCAGTGCTGGGGAGATGGCACAGAGCAGTACCGACCAAAAGACAGGTGAACAGGTAGTGGGGGATAAAGAGGAGTAAGGTTTGCTATGGAGTGTGTGCAGATTGCCCAGGTAGCAAGCACATGGGAGGGTCTGAAGCCAGCTTGGGAAGGAATCAAAGAAAGAGATGACCGAGCCAAGGCCAAAGACACCAGAGTGGAGGGGCTGCCAACACACCTTCCAGCAGGGAGGGAGAGGCCAGTCCTGGTCAGAGAAGGAAGTATTTGAACATGACAGATCATAAAACCAATGTGGTAAGGTGAGTGGAGGGCATAAGAGCCTGGGGGGGTAAGCAAGGCAAGAATCCCAAAGGTCTTCCGAGCACTTATGATGTTTGAATTCGATAGTGAGTCAAGATTTGTATTAGAAGGTAAGAGAGGGCTCATAAAAGGTATTAAGCTCATAGAGAATCTCTGGCCCCCAAAAGCCATCCAAATAGAAATGCAATAAAGAACTAACTTAGTCAAATTAGGTGGAAGTATCAAAATGAAAATGACAGTAATACATGAGAATACATTGGAAAATAAAAGAATCCATGAGTTCTTACTAAATATAAACAAATGTGTGAGTAAAAAAAAAAAATAGAGATGAGGAAGGAAAAGGGAAAGCTATTCTTTACAGTAGAAGGCTGACTAATGAATGAGAAAGAATTGTTTTTTAAATTACCATGTTGCAACTATCGTAGCATTTATTCTGGCAAGAGTCATCAATGTATGCTAAAAATCATTGGATAAAAGTTGTTGAGTAAAAAGTTGTGAATGCCGTTTCACAGCTTATTAATTGCTTATTCCTTATTAATTTCAAAGAGGGGAAAGGTATTTTTACAGTGGATAAATATGGTGGACCCCATCTTAACTGAGAGGTGAAAGTTGGCATCCCCAATAATGGTGGCCTGCTGACATCACGTGATGTCAGTTATGTCGTGTTCCTGTCAAGCCACAAACTAACCATGAGGAATAATCACAAACTGAGGACGTTCTACAAAAACTCTGACTCTTCAAAAACCCGTACTCTTCAAAAATATCAAGGCTTGGGAATTCCCTGGTAGTCCAGTGGTTAGGACTTGGTGCTTTCATTGCTGAGGGCCTGGGTTCAATCCCTGGTTGAGGAACTAAGATCTCACAAGCCGCACGGCATGGCCATAAAAGACAGTGAAAGGTTAAGGAACTTTTCCAGATTTAAGGAGACTAAGGAAACATGACAACTAAATGCAATATGTAATCCTAGACTAGATTCTTGATTGGAGTAAAATTTGCTATATGGGTCATAATTAGAATTTCAATATGGACTCTATTCCAGTCTTATAATCAAGGTTAAATTTCCCAAATTGGATTTATTTATAAATTGTTTTATGGCTCTGTAAGAAAATGTCTTTGATCTTAGAAGATATAAACTGAAGTATTTAGAGGTGAGGGAATCAAGATATCTGCAAGTTTCTTTCAAATAGTTTAGTGAAATACACACACACATACTTATACAGAAAGAGAATATAACAGAACATTAATCGGTGAATCTAGGTGTGGGATATGTTAAATGTTTGCAACTTGCCTGTAAATATGAAGCTCTTCAAATGGAGAATTATCTTTTAGAGATACATACTGAAGTGTTTATGAATGACATGATATTATGTATGTTTTACATTTGATTCAAAACAATCTAAAGGAAGGTGGTCAGTTGGAATACAGAAGAAATAATGGGACAAGCTGGTGTGTTGAAAATTGTTGAAGCTGGATGATGGATACATGGGGGTTCATGAAACTCTTCTCCCTGCTTTTCTATATGTCTTAAATTCCTCATGATAATAGAAATACAGTGATGAAGTGGAGGGTTTTAATTCATTAAAGATATTCCATGAACATGTATTGCTCAAAAAGCAGTCACAGAGGAGGACTACATTTCCCAGGATACTCCACAGCCTTCCTGCTGGAGAAACAAAGGGGCAAAACCTCTGGGTCTCAAAGCTGAGAGACCAGGACAGGGGGGCAAATTTGTGTTGGCAGGTGCCAGCCCAGGCGGAGGAGGCCTGAGGGCCTGTAGGGGAGATGCAGGGTTTGCATGAATGTTGGAAACAGGAACCATATCTAGAGAGAGTTTCTGAGAAACTTTTTTGTGTAGTGTGCTTTGTAATACCCCAGGGCTAGTTCCTAGTAAAGACCCTGGCCAGTCCTTCAAGGCTTCTGTAGTTGGATCGTGTTTCCTTTGAAAGTAACTCCTTTCTTGGCGGCGGGTGCTGCCTGGGATGGCAGCTTAAATTTGTACTATTGCTGGCAGATATCTTCTGGGGTAGTTGACCTACATAGTACCTCTGCAATGAGGCAAATGTATTACTCTAGGCCTCAAAAAAGATTGCATTTTCACCATGATTGCTGCCTGCCTGTAGCTCTCATAGAAAGAAGGATGAGTTGATGAGTCATAAGAGACATTTTGGAGAGACTTCCCAGTTTGGATGTTTCAGGCAGAGAACCAGACTTAATAAGCATGTTGTTTTTATTAGATTGAGAAAAATTAACTTCCTGGAGATCTGGCAAAGTGGACATTCTTTTTAGTCCAACATCCATGTACATTCCTCTAATGGGAGGGAAGGTCGATGGCTAGACATCATTGCCTTTCTTCAAAGTTCTAGACTATGCATGGCAACTGCCAGACACTCTCCTGTTTTCTTCCATGCAGTCACTCCTTGCTTTCCTGGCCCCTCTTCTCCAAGCTGGAGTTGGTCCCAGACGCTCTAGGATGGAGCGCTAGTGCCAGCTGCCCTTTGGTAGGCTCACAGGCGTCTCCTGAGAAGTGTGCTTCTCTCCCCCAGGCTCCTCTGATGAGGACTCTCCACCTCATTACTTTAAGAAACGGGCACACCCACCCAGTAATCCAAGATGGGCAGCTCCTGTTGCTCCCTACTGGTGATGAGCTGTCAAGGTCGAGGAAAGGAGCCCCTGAACAACAACATGCTCTGTTTTTGAACCCTAACTACAACCGCCTGAAGGGGCTTGAAATTTCCCTCCCTGATCCTGGAACTGACTGGAGTTTCCTGAGCACACTAAGCCACTCCACCTCTGTGTTTCTCCCCCTCTGTCTCTCCCCTCTTCTTTCTGGCCAGTTGTCTTCCACAGTTTCCACAGCCTAACTCAGACACTTTGACCTCCTCCAGGAAGCCTTCTCTGAATACCTGCCCCCTAACCCATCCCCGGCGGGATCAGGGCCCATCCAGGGTGTACCTTTATCACAGTTCTTACTGAGTTGAGTAGGAGTGCCAGTTTGTGTTGTTGTTTATCTCCTGCTCATTATGAACTTTGCAAAGGCAGAAACTTTATTTATCCTCATCATTTTTCACAGTGACTGGTCATTAGTAGATGTTTGCTGAACTGAAATCATCCCAACTTTGCTAGCTCACCCACCAACTTCTGAGAGGTTTCTGTCAATTCTTAGTGAGCTGCTTTCATTTTTGACACCATTCACTATAGTGAATCTAGTAGACTTGGAATTCTTATCATTTGCACTTGGTGTTTTGTTTTTTTTCCTAGATTTCATGGTGATAGCTATTTTTGTTTCCTTGTTTATTTATTTTGACATTATAACCTTAGATACCATATACCGAAGTTGAGTGAGTGATAATTTTCCATACATCAGCATTTTTACAATCATGTTTGCTCTGGATATATTTTAGTCACTTTGATTAGACTTAGGAGACACTGTTTCCTTCATCCAGTTAGCGCAACACTTAAGTCTCATCAGAAACACAGCAGTCACCACGGGTGGAGTCACCACCGAGAAAGTGAATCTAAACTAGTGCATGTCCATTCTTTTTTACCTTCAAAGGGTTACATCTTCTGACTTTATCCCCTAACTCTGGTGGTGTTACCCTGTTTGAACATACCATCTGCACACATTTGTCATGTGAGCAAATATGTAACACACACATAAAAAATACGCATTTCAAATTTTTCATTTTGTCAAATGTTTGAATTTATCTTTTTCTTTGGAAGTATCTCCTCACATGCAGGGTTAGAGTATTTCTCTCACACCCAAGTTCCATCAAAGTCACAGTTAGTGGAATATCCATTGTCTTACATATGGGAAAAGTGAGTTAATGCAGGGTTTTCATGCTTTTTTAAAAAAGCCAAGACCATAGTAAGAAATACATTTTATATTACAGCTCAGTACACACACACACATACACACACACACACATACACACACACACACAAAGCAAAAGTTTCATGAAATATTGTTGATGGGGGTACAACTTTGTGAATGTGCTTTAATGTCACAGATCTGTGCTTAAAAATGATTAAAATGGTAAATTTTGTTATGTATATTTTACCACAGTTTTTTAAAAGTTTCATGAGATAATATTTACCCTTACTTTGTGAGATTTTCTCTAATCTCTTCTGTTTTATTTTTGTTAATTCTAGTTGTAACCCTTTTAATTGATTTATGACTCACTGTGGTCACAACCTGCCTGCTGAAATGCTGACTTGAGGGCCAGGAAGCTGAAACTTATTCACTCCATTTTCACAGTTTACTGGGCACTTAGCTTTTCCAAAGCATTTGAAACAGTATAATTAAAAAGAACAAGTAGAGCTTCCCTGGTGGTGCAGTGGTTGAGAGTCCGCCTGTCGATGCAGGGCACACGGGTTCGTGCCCCGGTCCGGGAAGATCCCACATGCCACGGAGCGGCTGGGCCGGTGAGCCATGGCCGCGGAGCCTGTGCGTCCGGCACCTGTGCTCCGCAATGGGAGAGGCCACAACAGTGAGAGTCCCGTGTACCGCAAAAAAAAAAGAACGAGTAAAAAGCAAGCTAATAATTCCCTATATATGTGTGTATAAGTCACTATTTTTGAAGGCCGAGCTTGGGGCCATATTTAGAAAATATGACTTAATCGTATAACTGTAAATTATATCTTAATTTGCAAATCTTCCCTTCCTTAGTTTGACATTTGTAGGTATGTGATTCTGTTGATTATTATTTTTATCTTTAGTGCTAGAGGTTATAAATGCAAATGCCTTTAGGGACCAGACATTTCACATAAATGTGTGAACTGGCTGGAGTGATAAAAGGGAGTTTGCCCAGCCTGGAGGCACTCACATTCTGTTAAAAACAAACACTCAAACTGCCGTGTCCACAAAGGAGTGATCCGGAGCCTGTGTTTGAGATCTTGGTTACAGACAGTTGTTTCAGGAAGTTTGACCGTAAAGGCCACAAAGGAAAAAGAAATAGTAGGTTCAAGAAGGTACCATGGAGTGACAGGAGAGATTTTTAAGATGGGAAAGACTTGAATGTACAGAATGAGAGCATGGAAAACATCACAGCAGTATACAGAACTGCTGCGATCCTGCTTTTGGATCTATAATGTTAATATTGATGAAGATGTTATTTGTAGTTCTTATCGTATTATAGAATTTTACCAGCACTCCAAAGTGCTTTTATATAATATTAATAATTATGACTCTCATTTCTTTACCACTTTGAATTTATAAGATGTTTTTCACATGCACAATCTCATATCCCTAAAATGACACTGGAATGTAAATTATCACCATTTCCACTTTAAAGATAAGGAAAGTGAACTCAGGGATGTAAAATAATCTGCTAGTGAGTAGAAAACCAGACTAGAACTCCAGATTCTGTGCAATTTCCACTATCCCATAACATGTACTGTGTTCTCTGTCAGCAGAATGGAGGTCCCATCATGGAAATCTCACATTTCACTAGGTGGAATTTTTTTTTGTTACACCTTGCTTAACATGGCAAAGTGGAAGACAAATAACTTTCTATATAAAGAATTAATCAGACTTGTGCTCACTTCAGTAGTACATATACTAAAATTGGAACGATACAGAAAAGATTTGCTCAAGGATGACACACAAATTCATGAAGCATTCCATATTTTTAGGTCCTACTGTATAGCACAGGGAACTCTACCCGATACTCTGTAATGACCTATATGGGAAAAGAATCTAAAAAAGAGTTGATACAGTAAGTCCCCTACACATGAACCTTCAAGTTACAAACTTTCAAAGACGCAAACGTGTGTTCGCACATACAGTCACGTAAGTTAGTTCACGTGTCTGGTGTACATTGTCACGTGCATGCATCCTCTACAAGTGGTTGTGCTTTTGTGTACTTTACTGTACAGTACTGTATAGAGTATAGTAGTACAGTACCTTTATTTCAAGCCCAGCATGTCCAGAAGCAAGTGTAAAAGCAGCAGTGATATAGCTGGTTCTGCTAGGAAGCGCCAAGTGATAATGATGGAAACGAAAAGTGAAAATAATTGAGACAGTGGAGTGACAAGAGGAAGAAGAAGTAACTGAAGGACCAAAGAGATTCACGATGCAGGAAATGGCAAGAGGATTTTCTTTATTTGAAGAGGCACTGTTAGTTTGAGGCACAGGACCCAAACGTAGAAGAGTACACGAAGGTTGCAGCAGCCCTTCAGAATGCAAACCAGTGCTACCATGTCATCTATGACGAGAAAAAAAAGCTACTACCCAGACATCACTGGATCATTTTTTGCAAGAGGGTAGATAGAATTGAATCCAGCAAGGAACCAGAACCTGTGCCATCCACATCAGGCATGAGTGAAATTGCAGGTTGCTCTCCGTCTCCTATTGCTGTCGATCCTTCAACTCTACCATCTCCCACCTCCTCTCCCTCCTCCTCCCTCCTCCTCCTCTCCCTCCTCCTCAGTAACTCTTCTTGCCTGTTCACTCAGTGCCAGTCCCTGTATGCCAGTGGTTTTACTGTACTACTGTACTTTTCAAGGTATTGTACTATAAGATTAAACATGTTTTCTTTTTGTGTTTGTTTTTTTATGTATTATTTGTGTGAAAAGTATTATAAACCGGGCTTCCCTGGTGGCGCAGCGGTTGAGAGTCCGCCTGCCGATGCAGGGGATACGGGTTCGTGCCCCGGTCCGGGAAGATCCCACATGCCGCGGAGCGGCTGGGCTCGTGAGCCATGGCCGCTGAGCCTGCGCGTCCGGAGCCTGTGCTCCGCAACGGGAGAGGCCACAACAGTGAGAGGCCCGCATACCGCAAAAAAAAAAAAAAAAATTTATTATAAACTTATTACAGTACAGTACTATATAGCCGATTGTGTTAGTTGGGGACCTAGGGTAACTTTGGTGGACTTATGAACCTTGGACTTACGAATGCACTCTTAGATCGGAACTTGTTCTTATGTAGGGGACTTACTGTATATGCATATGTATAACTGATTCACTTTGCTGTACATCTGAAACTAACACAATACTGTAAATCAACTATACTCCAATAAAAATTAAACAAACAAAAAAACTACTACAAATTGTTATCAAAAAAAAAAAAGAATTAACCAGACTTACTATATTGCTCTCTGATAAAATTCAGTCAGACTGTGACATCTTTGCTCAGAGAAGAATAGCTTCATTCCTCCTGGAAGACATTAACGTGTCCTACAGGTCCAGCTCTGGTTATAGAACCTTTGCTGAATGAAGATACGAGTTATTTTAAGTCTACTTGAAATTAGAATTCTTTCAGTCTTGAGATCTTGGTTCTATCACCATGTCCTAGTGTGTTTGCAGGTGAGCATGGTTCTTCTTGATATGCTTCCTCAGCCACACTCCCCCCAAAACAGAACTATTTAATGAACACTTATAAAGTTCCTATTTTGATCTTGAGTATGATGTTATTTATTAAGCAGTATACAACAAAATGCCTCCTTTTTGTAAATATGCAAAAGAAATAGTAGGTATGTTAGGGGCTGTGTTCTCAAAGTTATTACAGTGTTTGGAGAGAGATGAGACATTTATGAACAAAACAATATATAACAAATGCTGAATATATATATATAAATATATTTGAATATTTAAATATAAAACAATATATAACAAATATATAATAAATAATCAGAACACAAAACGTGTTATACTGAAAATAAGTGCTGTGGGTACCAGGGGGAGGGGAAACAATTCAGCTAGCAGTGTTGGGACTTCAAGGATTGACAGGTTTCCCTCAGTGGGAAGAAAGGAGAAAGCCAGACTAGATGGATCAGAGAGTGGATGGTGGGGAAGTAGCGAAAGGTACATGAGAAATGTAAGCTGGTCCCAGGCTGTGACTCAGCACCAAACCGAGGAGTTTTGACTGGATCCTGAAGGCTCTGGAAGACTTTGGAAAGATTAAGTTTTAGAATTTCACTTAGAAATTGTTCAATTTAGGTGAAAATTAGAGGTCAATCTCAATACTGCAGAGAACGAATTGAATATTGGGTGGAAAGGTGGGCCTTAAGATCTTGACAAAATTATTGGCTTAATGAATAAGTGGAGAGGTTAGTGTTGGCAAAGAAGCAGAACTTTGTTCCTCTAAGGCTGGGGGGGCTCAGACCCCAGAACTTCAGGTCAGGTTGTTTGGGAAAATGAGGTTGACTAGCCAGATGGAGAAGTGAGACAGTCTGTAAAAGTGGTTGTGAGGAATGTGCTTGGAAGAAAATGAGTGTTGGCAATGCCCTCTTTATTGCTAAGTCTGCTGTGTGGGTTGAAGATACTCAGCCTGCTTTTCTCTCCTGTCTACTGTTGTCACCTATCCTGCTTATAGAGGTCCTCCTCCTGCCCTGACCTTCTCCTTCTCCTGTTAAGAATGGATGAGCAGGGAGAGTCCCAATTCCCCGTAACCTTGTTATTCCTTTTATGAGATTGCAGTTCCATTTGGTGTCATCCAGTATTCCATGGTATGCTTAAATACTGAAACAGCAGTGCTTTTGTTGTGTTACATCATTATTTCACGATGTATTTTTCTGAAATCTGAATTATATATGTCTTGAAATATATCTAGGGAATTATACATTGATTAAAATCTGGAGGTGAAAATCATGCCCATGTTTAGAAGACATTCTGACCATATCTCTCCACTGTTACAAATTCTCCAAGGTATCTGTTTTTGCTGTTACTTACATTTCTTATGTTAACTAGTGCACTTCATATGTTAACTAGTGAGCACATTTTTGTATGTTTGTTAGTCATTTCTATTTTCCCTTGGTCAGTTTAGGTTCAGATTTATTATGAGACATCTCTGATGGAGGCAGCTTAGAAATGGGGGGTGGGGTAATTATGTTAAGAAACACAGGAGGGTACAGTTGGGGAAATAGGGAGATAAAGGTAGAGAAGGGGAGGGAGCTTCTCCTAGACCCCCTAGAAGCCCAACCCCCTCATCTCCTCCAAGACCAGATTCCATATGCTCTCCCCATCCCTCCACTTCTCTCTGGGCCAGAGCCTTTTGTCCAGGTCCCCATTCCACCCAAATGATTTATTTTAACAAGGATCTTCTTTCCCAAACATCCTGTTTGCACACACTTAAGCCAGGAGGTCAAAAGAGACTTTGTCCTGGAAGTTGGTTCTGTTTCAGATGGAACAGCCTCCGAAAAGCATGGAAAACAGTGGATTATCATATCTCACTTTTAAAAAGAAAATATTGACATAGCGTCCTAATAGTAGGAGTATTAATATTCAGCTTTGAATGAATGGGGAATGCCTACAGGAAGAGCATCATAAATATGGGAAGTTCTGATAATTTCATGACCCTGTGATATTTTTAGAACCATGGTCCCCTTTCTTGGGTCACTCACTTTGAGGGAAGCCAGTTGACATGTCATAAGGATATGGCAGCAGCCCTCTGGTGGGGCTTCTGTGGGGAAGAACTAAGGCCTTCTGCCCACAGCCATAGAGGCCCTCTGGATAGTGGGTCCTCCAACCCCAGCCAAGACTCATGGGATGCCCTGCATGAAAACCACCCACCTAAGCCTATCCCACGTTCCTGACTCCTTTTTGAAATGGTAAACTGGAACTTTGCTGGTTCTGTGTTATTCTGAGGGTTAGACTCAATCAGCTTCCTCCTTCTTTAACTTATTTCTAACTGTGAGATGCATGTTGGTGCCTTTTCCCATGAGAACATTGAACATATGCAAGGATACAGATCAGAAGCCAGTTTTCAGCCTTAATTCTGAATGGGAATGATTTCTACCAGATTTTTTAAGATGCAGGTTAACTGGTTGAGCTAAGATTGACACTTTAAAGTCTTTTTTTTTCCTTTTACTGGCAAAGTTGTGTAGGAGAAATTGGGCAGTAGGGGTAATGGAGTGTTGAGGATTGATGCGTGAAATACTGCAGGAGATCAGGAGACCTATGGGAAAGAAATACCACTTGAATAGTAATGAGTTGTTTCCTATCTTCTTTTTGGCCTATGTGTAAGCTCCATGATATCAGGGACATGGTTTTATCCCTAGCCTCTGGCATTCCCTTGCTACTAGTACTCCGAGGGCAATGGGTGGGTGGAGTACTAGTAAAAGTTGGTCACTTGATGTTCCTGGTGGAGGAGGAGAGCATCTAGAGTTGGGAAGTAGGGCTAACAGAGGAGAAAGGAAGGGAGGGCTGGTGGTGAGGACGGTACATGACCCCAAAGTCAATCCTACTGGTATAGGACAGATGTGAGTTAGGAGAAGATGAGCCAGAAGGACATTAAATTCTGAAGTCCACCTTTTCCACCAACATGGTTGCATGGTTGCATCTCCTTAGAATTCTCAATAAAGTTCTGAACATTGGAAGAACTCATTGTTTACACACTTATCATTATGTCACTAAAGACTAAACTTCAAAATTGATTTGTTACCAATTTGTGAAGAGTGGCATGAATAGTGATTGGACAGGTTGCCTCATCATAAGAAGGGAAATCAAAATTTTCATATTAATACAATTATATCAGAGCTTGGCCAATTTCTTTTCTCTACAGGGTGTACGTGGAAATCTTGTTCGGCATCGTTGGCCTGAGGTTACATCCCTTAGAAAACTGGGGAGGGGGCATGGGTCTTGGAATGAATGGATTTGGATTTGAATCTCAACTTCCACGCTGGTCCCTGCCCCAAAAGCCTTAATCCCATAACAGTTCAATGGACAAGTGCCTGTCATTCAGTCAGTTTCAGGGAAAAAATGAATTTCCCTTCCTGGTAACACTTGTGCTTTGGACGTTTATTCTTGGCCCTTCCTGTGTGTGTTGACCCTGCCCTGCCCCTGTACTGCTTTCCACTCAGTTTGCCCTGCTGGCCACGGCTGCATACATTCTGACTCTGAGTCCTGTGTCTGATTTTGAAGTGCTTTGTTCTGTTCCAGATTCTGTTTCTGTGCTCTTCCTTGATGTCTAATTGAAATCAGCCCATAATCAGTTTCCTAAAAGTTAGTATCTGAAGGTTGCTTTTCTGATGCTTTAAGCTGCAGGGGGTACATCATAGTCCAAGTTGTATGCATAGTTAGTGGATAGTAAATTGTTGATAATATGTGACAGAATTTGAAATTCACTAAGTATTGTTGATTCTTATGTTTCTAGATTCTTAAATGTTTCCAATTTTTCGTGTATTATAAAAATAAAAGTAAGTGTATATTAACTATGGTTATAATTCATATTTTATATGATTATATTCTTGAACGTGAAGACATTTTAGCATTACTATCTGTTATGGATTGAATATGTTTACCCAAAATTTATATGTTGAAGCCCTAACCCCCAGTATGGCTGTATTTGGAAATGAGGTGTCTAAGGAAATGATTAAGGTTCAAAGAAGCCATAAGGGTGGGGCCCTGATCTAGTAGGATTAGTGTCCTTGTAAGAAGAGACACCAGAGAGCTCTGGGGCACCCTCTCTCCTCAGGTATGACTGAGGAAAGGCCAAGTAAAGACAGGGCAAGAAGGCGGCCAGGAAGAGGGCTTCACCGGAAACTGAATTGGCTAGAACCTTGATCTTGGACTGCTAGCCTCCAGAACTGTGAGTAAACTAATTTCTACTGTTGAATCCACCCAGTCTATGGTACTTAAGGCCAGGAAAAATGCAATTATGAAAGAATTGATCCCTAGGGGAAAAGTCTCTCCATAAATATTACTTGCTTCCTGGTACTTTTCCCAATTTATCTGTTCTCAGTTAACATCACATTATAGAATACTGAAAATCAACTACTAAAAATAAACTTTTAATTTCTACATTCTGTATGAAAATTTCTCAAAAGGTCTTTACATCCCTTACCCTCCTCACTGATTGTGTGTTTTATATCAGCTCTTAATTACATAGGCTGGTTTTTAAATGAAAATATAAAGATTTATAAAGATTTTTAATTAGTTAAATTAGGGAATATTTGTTATTTTTATAAATAAATACACATTTGTCCCAATTGCTTTTCTGATAACTTTTAGGGCAATTAGCATACGTTCCTCCAGTTATTAAAAGAATCTTAAAAAGCCAGGGAAATAAACATTTCCTGTAAGGTTTGTCTTCTAATGCCATGTGGTGGCATAAGGGAAGGCGGTGTGAGTGTAGGGAGTGCAGGACTGTGGACCCCAGTTCTAAGTAACGTCCAACAAGTTATTTCAGCCCTTTGGGGTTCATTTCCCCCATTTGCTTAATCAAAGGATTGAACGAGAAGCTATACTATAACTAAACAAAGCAGCTACATTAGATTAAAAAAAGACACTCAAAAAATACTCTTCATAAAAAAAAAATTAGGGGTAATGACTTCAGTCAAAGCTAACTGGAAATGAAAACTGCCATAATTTTGACTCTGAAATACTTTTATCTGCTGAGCTCCAGAAGTAAACATACTTTGGGGTGAAAAGGAAGCAAGAACCAGCATTTCATCATCAAAACCAGTGTATCTTGCCAATTTTTGCCAACAAGCAAACAAAAAAACGTTTTGTTCTGCTTCTTTCAGGCATGGAAAAAATATGACTCGGTTCTATCCGCAGTACAAGTGGCAGAGGCTCTGTGGTTCTCTGTGTAGCAGATGGTCTGTGAGTGACCCACACGTTCCAATCAGAGGGTGTTAGACCTCGGCCATGGTTAGTGGTGGTGCACACTGAGATACCAGGAGCTGGGGAGGAAGTCTGTGACTCGGTAGAACCAAGAAGGAAGTAGGCTGTGGGCTTGGAAGGGGAGGTTAAGAAGTCTCAGATTTTCTTGATTGACTGAGGAATAGTGGTTTCTTCTTTAAATGTAAAAAGCTCCCAGAACATGAGGGCTTGCCTGGTAGCGCAGTGGTTGAAAGTCCGACTGCCGATGCAGGGGATGCGGGTTCATGCCCCGGTCCTGGAAGATCCCGCGTGCCACGGAGCAGCTGCGCCTGTGAGCCATGGCCGCTGAGTCTGCGGGTCCGGAGCCTGTGCTCCACAACGGGAGAGGCCACAGCAGTGAGAGGCCCGCGTACCGCAAAGCTCCCAAATCATGAACTTAATTATACAATTTTTAAAAGCTAATGAATCAAACAAAAATGTCTTCAATCTTGGCATGGTCAGACGGCTGGCAGTGTTATGGTGACTGGAGAAGGACAGAAAGACATCTTGAGGGCAGGGTCTGTGACAGTATGTTTACTGTTTCAACTGGCAGGCCTCCACTCTGGACATGCTGTGTGCAGCAATACAGTGGAAAAAACGCCTCCAAATATAGAAGGCACACTGACTTACTGTTTCTTAATTAAAGTTTTAATTTTGAGGTAATTGTAGCTTCCCATGCACTCATGTAATGTGGAGAGGTCACATGTCCCTCTCCCCAATTCCCCCATTGGTGGCATCACGCACAACTGGAGTGCAGCATCTCAATCAGATACTGACATTGATGCAGTCAAGATGCAGAGCACTCCATCAGCACAGGACCCTCTTGCTGACCTCCTCCTTAATCCTGGCAGCCACTGATCTGTTCTTCATTTTTTCATTTCAAGAATGTTCTGTAAATGGAATTATACAGTATGTAACCTTTTGGCATTGGCTTCTTTCATTCAGCCTAATTCTCTGGAGAGTCATTCAGATCGTTGTGTATGTGTATCAGTACTTAGTTCCTTTTTGTTATGGAGTACTATTCCATGGTATGGATGGACCACAGTTTAACCATTCACTCATGGAAGACATCTGAGTTGTTTCCAGTTTGGGCCATTACAGATAAAGCTGCTGTGAACATTTGTGTACAGGTTTTTGTGTGAACATAAGTCATCATTTCTGTTGGATAAATGCCCAGGAGTACAATTACTGGGTTGCACGGTTAGTTGTATGATTAGTTGTTAAGAAACTGTCAGACTGTTTTCCAGAGTGTTTGCACCATTTTACATCCCCACCAGCAGGATATGAGTGGCCAGGTTTCTCCCCATCCTTACCAGCATTGGACGTTGCCACTATTTTTTATTTTAGCCATTCTGGTAGGTATACAGTGATAACTCATTGTGGTTTTAACTTGTATTTCCCTAATAGTTCATTATGCTGAATATCATTTTGTTGAACATCTTTTCCTGTGCTTATTTGCCATCTGTATATCCTCTTTGGTGAAATGTCTTTTCACATCTTTCTCCCATTTTCTAATTAGATTATTTGTTTTTTACTGTTGAGTTGAGTTTTGAATGTTCTTTATGTAGTTGAGATACTAGTCCTTTGTTGGATATGTAGTTTGTGAACATTTTCTCCCAGTCTGTCATTTGTCTTTTTATCTTCTTAACATGTTTTTTTGCAAAACTATCCAAAAGGTTTTATTTTTGATGAAATCCAATTTATCATTTTTTCCTTTCATGTGTCATATTGATGGTCTGAAGTCTAAGAAATGTTTGCGTAGCCATAGATCCCAAAGATTTCCTTTTTTTTTTCTAAAAGTTTTGTGGTTTTGTGTTTTATGTTTAAGTCTGTAATCCATCTTGAAATAGAGTAGACCGAGTCCATTGCTTTATTCTTCTTTTTCAAAATGGTTTAGCTATTCTAGTTGCTTTGTCTTTCCATATAAATTCTAAAATTCTCTATACTAAATATCTTGCTGGCATTTTGACAAGAATTGCATTAAATCTGTATATCTGTATTATATCAGTGTGGGGACAATTGGTATCTTTACTGTGTTGAGTCTTCCAATCCATGAACACCCTATATTTCTCCATTTATTTAGATCCTCTTTGAGTTCTTCCATTGACATTTTGTAGTTTTCAGCATACAAATCCTGTACATGTTCTGTTAGATTTACACTTACGTATTTCTTTTTTTTTTCTTTTTGAGTGATTGTAAATTGCATTGTATTTTTAACTTGAAGTGTATTCATTGCTAGTATATATAAATACTATTAACTTTTGTATGTTTACTGTGTATCCTGTGATCCTGCTGAATCCACTTATTAGTTTTAGGGGTTTTTTGGTAAATTCTTTGGAATTTTCTCTGTAGACAATCATTTCATCTGCAAATAGGGGCAGTTTTCTTTCTTTCTTATAGTTATGCCTTTTATTACCTTTTCTTTCCTTATTGCAATGGCTAGGACTTCCAGCACCATGTTGAATAACAATGGGGAGAACAGACCCCTTTGCCTTGTTCCTGATCTTAGGGGAAAAACATTATCTTTTACTAGTAGATATATTATTAGCTGTAGGGTTTTTTGTAGATGTGTTTTATTAAGTTGAGGAAGATCCCTTTTATTTTTTTTTTCTGAAAGTTCCTTTTTTTAATCATGAATAGATGTTAATTTTGTCAAATGCCTTTTCTGCATCCATTGATATGATCATGTGACTTTTCTTCTTTAACATGTTAATGTGGTAGATTACATTGATTGACATTTGAATGTTGAGCCAGCTCTATTTATCTCTATAATAAACTAGGTCATGGTGTAGAATTCTTTTCATATATGCTGAATTCTTTTTGCTATTTTGTTACAAATTTCTGTATCTATATTTATGAGGATGTTGGTCTATAGGTTTCTTTTTTCGTACCATCTTTTGTTTTGGTATCAGCTTCATGAAGTGAATTGACAAGTGTCATCTCCTATTCTGTTTCCAGGAAGAGATTATGTAGAATTGGAGTCAATTCTTTAAATGTTTGGTAGAATGCTGCAGTGAAATTATCTGGGCCTGGAGATTTTAGTACTTTGGGCAAAGTACTTGCTTTCTGTGTATGATTTGATGATACGTCAGTGAAAAACACTCATAAAAAATGAATCATATAAAGTTGGCACGTATTAACTTAATAATTCTTAACAGTTTATACAGTGAGTTATTGTTTATGTATGCGTGTTCCATTAGATCATCATATCAATGCTGTGAATTCAATGGGGCAGGATTACTCTCACCTTTTTTATTTTATTTCAGTTAAAGAAACAGGCTCAAAATTTGAATGACTCATCCAAGTATACTTAATAAGCTAAGAAAGAGCAAAGAAAAGCTTGGCGCTCAGATTTTTTCATGATGGGAAATGTGAGATTATATTAGATTAGAATTTTTAAAAATAAACTAAGCTATCCGAGAAAAGGCAAATGAACATAAAAAAGTGTGATTGTGAAAGCCAATTTTCCTAGATGTTACTTTATAGAAGCAAATTCTCAAGGCACTTTAAAAACTGAAGTATAGTTGACTCATACTATTATATTAGTTTCAGGTATACAACATAGTAATTCAATATTTTTATAGATTATACTGAATACAAAGTTTTTATAAAATATTGACTATATTCCCTGGGCTGTACATTACATCCTTGTAACTTATTTATTTTATACCTAGTAGTTTGTACCTCTTGATCCCCTTCACCTATTTTGCCCGCCCCACCAGCAACCACCTGTTTGTCTCTATATCTGTGAGTCTGTTTGTTATATTTGTTCATTTATTTTTTAGATTCCACATGTGTGATAACATACAGTTATTTGTCTTTCTCTGTCTTATTTCACCAAGTGTAATACCCTCCAGGTCCATCCATGTTATCACAAATGGCAAAATTTCATTCTTGTTTGTGGCTGAGTAGTATTCTGTTGTATGTATGTATGTATTTATGTATGTGTGTGTGTGCGTGCGTGTGTGTGTGTATGTGTGTATACCACGTCTTCTTTATCCATTTACCTGTTGATGGACACTTAGGTTGCTTCCATATCTTGACTACTGTGAATAATGCTGCTAAGAACATTGGGGTGCAGATATCTTTTCAAATTAGTGTTTTAGTTTTCTTCAGATAAATACCCAGGAGTGGAATTGCTGGATCAAATGGTAGTGCTATTTTAGTTTTGTGAGGAACCTCCATACTGTTTCCCATAGTGATTGCACCAATTTACATTCTCACCAACAGCGTATGAGACTTCCCTTTTCGCCACACCCTCACTGACACTTACTACTTCTTGTCTTTTTTTTTTTTTTTGCAGTACACGGGCCTCTCACTGTTGTGGCCTCTCCCGTTGTGGAGCACAGGCTCTGGACACGCAGGCTCAGCAGCCATGGCTCACAGGCCCAGCCACTCCGCGGCATGTGGGATCCTCCCGGACCGGGGCACGAACCCGTGTTCCCTGCATCGACACGCGGACTCTCAACCACTGCGCCACCAGGGAAGCCCACTTCTTGTCTTTTTGACAATGGCCATTCCAACAGGTGTGAGGTTCTTAAGGCACTTAATGCTTCAACAGGCAGGTTTTAAAAAATATATTGTGAAAGGAGATCTGGACGGTTTTTACTCCACCTGTAACCATGGCATCCTACTATGTCTAATAAGTAGAGAGGGTCCTTGGAGGTGGGCAGGAAGTAGGAGAAGAGAGCTTCAGGTTTTCCATTTATTCCCTCCACATACAGCCTCTCCTCACCCCAATATCTGCCTTCCTTGCCACTGCCCAGAGATATAGTTAATGAGGAAGATAAGCAAGTAGTCAGTAGTGCTATTTATGCTCCACAAAATGAGAGGGAAAGCCAGGAAATACTACCTGACAGCATCTTACCCTCCACTACACACACACACACACACACACACACACACACACACACACACTCAGAAGGCTCTACTTGCTTTTTTCAGATTATTTGACGCTTACCCATCCTGCAAACACTGCTCACATCTTCTCTCCTCCGGAAGCCCCCTACACATGGCATACCTCCTGCCTCCGAACAGTATCATTAGCACTGCTTTGTGCTGCTGCACACATTTTGACTCTGAGTAGACAGTAAACTCTTGGGTTCTGGGATCCCATCCTTTACAAGTTTATTCACTTCCCAACTCTGTGTGTCAGTTGCAGGAAATGCACAGGCCAGCATTAGGCCAACCGGTCTCCTTGCTGTGCCCTGTGCGTGCCTCGTGCTTCTCGCAACCGTTCAGAACCTGGCTCTCACCTCTGCCTAGAAAGTCCTCTTCCCTTCTACCAACTTTGTCCTTGAGTCATTCTAATGAGGGGAGCAAGCATCAGCTGTGCCTAAACAATGATCGTCCCTGGTAGGAAAGAGGGTAGGAGATGAGTTGGCAGTGGGGCTTTGAGGGGGTTTGATTTATTCCTTCCCCATCACTTGATATGAACATTTGCAAATATATTGAAATATTGAAGGAATGGTCTCTGTGACATCCATATAGCCACCACCCACGTTCAACTATTGATATTTTATTATATACTATTTTGAATAGCTTGTATTTACTTTAGCTTATATGCACAGTTCTTTTTTCCATTAATAAAGTAGCACAAATTAAAGTATTTGTATAAAAAGTCATTTGGTCCGGGGTCCAGGTCCAAGCCTGGGACCTTTGGGTGGCTAAGCGAAGGGCCTCCCTCTTGGGCTGCAGCCTTCTTCTGCCTAATGTTTGCTGCCTCACTTTAGGCTGGCTTCTATCTTAGCTTCCTGCTGAAATCAGTCTTGCCCAGAAACCTGGCCTGTTTGGCCAAAACCTTGACACCTGTGCCGGTTTTCCTCCCCCTTCTGGGTCCTTCTTCCCCTTTCCTTCATTTCCTGGAACTATGCTGTTGCCTCCTTGCAGTTTTGAGTATCACCCACTATTTATTTTTGCTGTATGGCCCATATTCTTGTCACACTCTTCCAGGAAGTGAGTTTCTGTCTAGATCAAGTCTGAATACTGCATATTGGACTGTCCTCTGGGTCAAAACCTCCTCCTAGATCCTTGTTTCCTCCTCTTTCTCACTTCCCCAAGGCCAGTGACTCCACGGTCCCAACGTGTGTAGAAACTGAGCCAACACGGGTTTTGCTAGTGTAAAAGTCATCTCATTCCTTTAAGTTGCTGGAAACATCGTTAATATGGCCCTAGCTCTGTCTCTTTGAATTGCAGTTATCAAAAACATCTTATTTTTCCTTACCAGATTTTAATCTGTAAGTGGCATAGACAATTTCTTATGTGTTTTATACCCCTCATAATGTCCTGCATTTGAAAAAGTGGTCATGTATTTCCTGAATTTATTGAATGAATTTACTGACTAAAGGAAAGAATAATTGTGGTGGAGTGAACTTAGAAAGAGTTGAAGGTGTTGTGGTGATCTGAATTTAAAGAGGGGGATGGTCATATTGAGAAGGAAGGTAGAAGGCTCTGAGAGCAAAAGGAGAAGGAGAGAGAAGCTTCCTGCCAACAGAGGAATAGACACATCTGCGTGCGTGTGAATGCCGCTGTGTTTGGTGGGGACCGGAGATGAGGCTGGTGAGGCGAGGGTCAGTTGGGGAAGGTGAGAGGCTGTGTTGGATGGATGACGTGCATGCAGAGGTGGAGTGAGGGGCCTTTCAGGAAGGGTTCTGGACAAGCATAGTACGATGACAGTTTTTCTTGTTAGCAATACACAGGATGTTTGATAGGCAAGGAGACTGACAAATAATAACATCTCATCTTTGGCTCTTTCCCCTTTGCCCCAAATCTTATCTTTTGGTTCCCTCTGGGCAAAGGGGACATCCTCTCCTCACATTGGCCTGGATGATGGGAAACTTCAACTTTTAATTTTTGCAGAGAGAAGCCAGCTTTTTAAGTAAGAAAATGTGGTGTGTGGTAAATATTTTCACAAACATTTCCTAAAAGTAATCAAGAGAGAAATAAAAATGGAACATCCGATGAGAAAAGTCTTAAAGTAAGGCCATTGTTTATTTTGATATTCCTTCTTGGAAATCAAATAGTTCCAGCAAGATATGTCAATTGGCTGATGCCACCATTCTTTCCACATTTAGGAAAGTTCAAGAAGTTGTTACTTAGAAAATCACTGGGAAAGCTGACAGCAAGTACATGGCCTACATAACTTGCAGGGTTTTGCCCTTGTGTGCTTTGCGCAGGTGCCCAGAGAAAGCCTGCTCCTGTTTGCTTATTTATCTTATTTGTAAGATAAGCATTCTTACTTCCTATCGCTCTTTCTTTAAAAACAATAAAACCCTTTCTATTTCTTGGCTTGAAAACACCTCTCTGCCTCTACTGTTGCCCAATGTCTGGACTATTCTTCAATTACATATTCTTTTTCTTTTCTAACCTTCAAGTAAAATACTCAGATTCAGTCCTTCTGGGAGGTCAACACATAGAACATCAGAAACTGCAGGGTGTGAACTGAGTGATTATCCCAGAGACCTGCTGACATGAGAGGCCTGGTCTCCAAGCACCACGACCTCAGAAACTGCAGGGTCTGGACTGTGAGATTATCCCAGGGCCCTGCTGACACTAGCAGCCTGGTCTCCAGGCACCATGGCCTCCGGGTCTGGCACTTTGGAGGGCCTTTGGGTTCTACCTACAGTTCTAATGAGTGTGAGTCTGAAGAACACACTTTAACACAGATGGACTGCAGCCTCCTGACTACACTGGCGACATTTAGGGTGAGGCAAAGCGTGTTTCATTCTCTGGGTTGTGCCCACCTTAGCGGGGGGGTCTCAGCAAATGGATGAGGACTCAGCCCTCTTTCAAAATCTGAGGGAAGTGATGGACACTCTCCCTAGAAAAATACCCGTGATTTTTTGTTATTTCGCACAACACAGACCTGAAGGCCCTTCGGCGGAACCACGGTGTGAATCCCCACTTAGAGCTTGGACTGTGGCCTCTCTTACCCACACCCCAAAAAAGCCCTTGACAAAGTCAACATTGACACCCACTCAGCAATAACAGAGCAAAATGAGGTGTTTTATTCATCGTCCTTGTCCAGTTGACATTCAAAATCCCAGAAACATTTTCCTTTTCTTCCCATTTATTTGTCGTATTTTCCTCTTAGTTTAAGGAGTCAGGGGTTTTACGTGCTGGCAGATTCTGTGTCTGGTGAGAACCCCCCTCCTTGTTCATAGACGACGTCTTCCGTGTCCTCACATGGAGTAAGAGGGGAGGGGGCTCTGTGGGGTCTCTTTTATAAGGTCACTAATCCCATTCTTGGGGGCTCCACCCTCATGACCCAATCACCTCCCAAAGCCCCCACATAATACCATTACCTTGGGGATTAGGACTCAACATATAAAGTTGGTTGAGGGGGGACACAAATATTTGGCTCATAGCACTAGCTGAAGGTGTGAGTGAGGGGGACAGGTTGGGGATGGTGGGTCACCTTTACCCACCCTTGTTGGATTATACAAGGCCTGAAACATCTCATGGTGGAGAATTTGGAGTTGATTCTGCATCCAGTAAGGAATCACTGAGTGTTTTAAATCAAAAGCATAAAAGTATCTGTTTAGGATTGAAGAACATCATTACTTCATATTTCTTCTGGGCAGAAAATGGATTGGAATAGAGCAGTGGTTCTCAATCCATGAAGATTTTTATCCCAGTAAATATTTGGCAGTGTCTGGAGATGTTTTTGGTTATCACAATTGGTAAGGGGAGGGTGGGGAGGGAGCTGTGGGTCTGGAGCGGGTGGAGGCCGGGAATGTTGCTCACACCTTACAGTGCACAGGATGGCTCTGCTCAGTGACAGAGAATCATCCGGCCCAAATGCCAGCTGTGCTGCTGCGGGAACGGAGTGGGTGCGGCAGGGACCTACCACAGCTGTCTGGGGGGACGTGGATGGAGCTGGCAGCTGGAGCCAGAGGAGGGTGGACATCTTCCAAATACATCAGGAGCGTAGAGAGCAGGACTTGCTGATGGGATCATGCATGTCTGGAATGGAGGCAGAAATCAAGCAGGAGTCCCAGGTTTCTGAGCCACCATGTTGACAGTGGTATTACTTATCCAGGTGGAGAAAACTGAGAAACTGTTTGGGATGGGCAAGTCGAGATTTATGTCTGGATGTGTTTGGTTCAAGAAAAGCATGAGACACCTACGTGCAGATGTCAGGTCAGCTGTCTGAAGCTCAAAGGAAATGTCAGGACTGAGTTGGAGTCTTCTATGTATAAAATAAATAACTAATGGGAACCTACTGTATAGCATGGGGAACTCTACTCAGTGCTCTGTGGGAACCCAAATGGGAAGGAAATCCAAAAAAGAGGGGATATATGTGTACATATAGCAGATTCACTTTGCTGTACAGTAGAAACAACATTGTAAAGCAACCATACTCCAATAAAAATGAATAAAAAAATAAAAATGCTGGCGTCTTCAGTATATACGTGGTTTTGGAACCATCGAAACTGATGCGATTGCTTAGGGAGCTTAGAAGGAGAAAACCAAAAAGACACAGGATGAAGCCCTGAAGTACTCCTATTGTAGTAGGCTCATTAATAGTCACTAGAAGTTCCTTTTTGAATTGATAATAACCAGAAAATCTCTTGAAACTGAAATCCTCAAAGTTCACAGAAGTTGGTATTTACTGCATTACAATCTAATCTTTATTTTGATTTTAAAATATTGTTCTTTTTAAAAGCCGCATTTTGATCCTCTTCACCCCATTTCTAACATCGGAAATACTGACATTTTTGTTAGACTAATCGGGGGATTCCCACTCCAACAGCCTGTAGGATACATGGCCTGGGTGGAATGTGGACCAGGCCGGGGTGGGCGGCAGGTTTCTGAGTCAACACGGCGGGGTTGGAGTCTAGGCTGTGGCCTCAGCCAACTGGAGTCACAAAAGGCTTCTGCTCCTGCTGTGGGTCCATGATGCTGGACACACCAGCGCTCAGCAGAAATCTGGTGCGTGGCGTGTTTAACGTCCATTCTGAATAGTTGGATACGTAAATATCCTATGTGAACGTGTAGCTTTACCTTGTTGATCTGAAGATTCTGGTTATGAAAACCTCAGACTCTTACATTTGCCTAAAAAGTACAGGCTTTCAAGGTAGTAAAAGCAAGCAGCTCCATTACAGAATGATCTACCTACTAAAAACCAAACATTATCATAAAGAACCACCACAAAATGGAACTGAGGACCCTGCCCTGCTCTAGAAAAGGGCAGAGAGGGCCCCTGTATGGGAAGTGGAAGCATTTCTGCTTAGAATTCCACAGGGAACACACACCACAACCTGGTTTAGAGACTCCAGGGTCTCTAGTTACAAAACATCTCAGTAGACTTGTGGGGAATCAGTGTCTCCTCCGGGCTGGCCCCGCTGGTCCGGCCCGTGGACCACCAGGACTCCAGTTTCTGCTGTGATGATAGACAGTGAGCCCCCGGCCCGGGAGCCAGCGGAGGACGCGGTGCTGGGGCTGCCTCGGAGCTGCCACAGTCTTGGACAAATGTGGAATGTTAGGAGAGCCGGTGGTTTCAGAGAAAAACACATGCAAAATACTTCGAAGCGACTCTTCCACTGCTCACCCCGGCCCCTGTGCCACTTCACCAGGTGCGCGGCCAGCGACTGTAGAGGTTCAGACACTGTTACCACGTGGCCACGCTTCTAGGAAGGTCCAGTCAAGCCTGGCGAGCCGGCAGCCGCGGGGGTAGGAGACAGCTGGGGAGAAGGAAAACGGAGCGCTTTGGGGTGGGGACAAGCATGGCCACTGTGGGAGGGGCCTCGGCACGGCACCCATGCAAGATGTGCACGAAAGAAGGTTGGGTCACAATACTGTGCTCAAGCCCAGCTCTGCATAAAGGGGGCAGAGGAACTCTCCCTCGGCCACCACTTCCCTGAGCTGCAAAGCCCCACCCACAGGACCCAACGTTGGGCTGGGGCATCAGAGAGCTTTACATACGGACGAGCAACCAGGCCCCATGGGAGGGCCTGGTGTGGCAGGTTACACTGCCCTGCCTCAGCTACTGACCTCGAATGTGAACTCTTGAGTTCTCGCCCTTTGCAGACCTCAATTTACTCATCTGTAAAATGGGGATCATACCATCTGCCTCACAGGGCTGTCCAGAGTTAGACAGCTGACCTATGCAGTCACTCAGTAAATAGTAGCTCTTGTTTATTCACCCCAAACCGACACTGTTATCATCTAATTCAGCATCACCGTATGTTAGATACTTGGTATAACTTATGCACACAGAGGTATTTTGAAAAGATACTGGATTTGCCCTCAGTTGTGTTTGGTGAGTCAGCTGAGAATCGAACTACCATTGGTGACATTATTCCAAACATCATATGTGGATTAGCTTTGGGACTATGACTTACCTGTAACTTGAGGACCCCTGGAGCAGTGTGTCAGGAAATGCCACCTTCAGAGATAGAAAGCCTCAAAGAGTAACCTAGCTCCCTCCTATTCGTAAGAGACTGCATTCAGCACCACTGCAAAGAGTTCTGCGTGAAGTGGCCATGCACAATCTTCTGCCTTGGGCCATGTTTATTCCTGGAGAATAGTGACTCACCAGCTGCTGAAAATATTGCGACTGGATTTTTGTGCCTTCCTGCAGGGCCATTTCATTTAATTATAGCATAATAGTAAACTGCAGCTTTTCATTTAATTATAGCATAATAGTAAACTGCACTGAGCAGACCCATTTATATTTTTGTTGTCAGTGGGAGCTCCTTGAAGAAAATATGTGGTATTTGCTTATCGTGTTCTTGCAGCTACAGATATACAGCACTGCTGTTTAGCTCCTCTGGGGCGATTTTCTGCCAGTGCACATCCCTCTACCCAGAACACGATTGTATCTGCAGAGAACTGTGTGCTGCAGCAAGCTGTGTGGATGGTGATGGAAAGGAAGAGCCTCCCCTTCATCTTTATGCCTGCTCGCTGTGACTGGTTTTTTTCTAGAATTCCACCTAAAGAGAGAAAGAGTTAGCCCAGTGAGAAAGAATATGGAATTGAAACATAAACACTGACTCATTCATGATCCAGAAACACTTACCTCATTAATACCCTGACCTCTAGTTTTATCTTTGGGTTTTTTCATCTATTTATATTTTCACCTTTGCCTGTAGTTGATTTGTAGGACCAACGGAAAGTGACCCTCAAAACTGAAGATAACACTACCCTTTAGACCAGAATGAAGGAGAACGAAGATAGCAGGTACAACAGAGCCACACGACTGCAGAGGAATCCATGTCAGCAACAAATACTCATAAACCTTGCTCTTCACTTAAAAACTTGGACAGACCTCCAGGGGCCTCCAAGGCTCCTAAGACATGTAAGGATAGAAGGACCACAGGTAGAACTGGAATAATCAGCCCCAGATGCAGTGGTGCTAAAGTCAGAAATAGGAAAGAACTTAAAAAATATTAAACTAATAGAACTTTCAGAGACTTTCAGGACAGTATTGTATATATGAAACAAGAATAGATTGCCAGGAGGAACACCAGTACAAGAAAGAGTTGTAGGGAATTTTAAATATAATTTTTATTTTGTGTGTGTTCATTTTGTTAATTTTTTTATTATAAATTTTGTTTATTTTTTAAACAAATAGGTTTTATGGGTTATTTTTGCAGCCTTCAAAATTAGCTAATCAACTCTTGGTTTGAAAAACACAACAAAAATCCTCTATTATATACTTTATATTCAACATGGGGAGTGGGAATAAAATGTAATTTTTAGAAGAAGTTACAAAATACAAAGGACCAACCTAATAACAAAATGGACTCAAGTATATAAACGACAGGTACAGGGTGTGTTTGAGGAAATCTAGAACATGCAGTAAAAACACAGAGACAGGATGAGAGGATTTCTGCTTCCATTAATGGTGGAATGGGTAAATCTGCCCAGACCTCCCTGAAAACACCTGAAGAGGCAGCATATTAAAGATCTTCTGGAAAACATATAAGGACTAACCAAAATCCGGGGAAAGATGGGAATTTGCTTCAGCTCTTCCATGTTTGCAATGGGGAAGAGGGGGCTGAGAAGGTGGAGCTGGCTTTGACCCGGGAGCAAGGGGCCCAGGACTGCCTGGGTGTAGCCATCTGCGGACTGTCTCGGAGCTGAACCCCAAGGCTGGGAGCAAGTCAGCACTGCAGAGACCGCATCCCGGCTGTGTGGCGTCGGGTGGCCCAGAACCTCTGCAGCCCTCACGCTGGATCCCTGTCCTCTCTGGGGCCGCAGGACAGAGGTCTCTGAGACTGTCCTCAATTCTTTTCATTCTTTTTTCTTTATTCTGCTCCCTGGCAGTTATTCCCACCACTTTATCTTCCAGGTCACTTATCCATTCTTCTGCCTCAGTTATTCTGCTATCGATTCCTTCTAGAGTATTTTTAATTTCAGTTATTGTGTTGTTCATCACTGTTTGTTTGCTCTTTAGTTCTTCTAGATCCTTGTTAAATGTTTCTTGTATTTTCTTCATTCTGTTTCTGAGATTTTGGATCATCTTTACTATCATTACTCTGAATTCTTTTTCAGGTAGGTTGTCTATTTCGTCTTCATTCATTTGGTGTTGTAGGTTTTTACCTTGCTCCTTCATCTGTAACATGTTTTTTTGTCGTTTCATTTGTTGTTGTTGTTGTTGTTGGGTGGGGCTGTATTCCTGTCTTACTGGTTGTTTGGCCTGAGGCATCCAGCACTGGAGTTTGCAGGCAATTGGATAGAGCCAGGTCCTTGTGCTGAGATTAGGACCTCCAGGATGCCTCACTCTGATTAATATTCCCTGGAGTCTGAGGTTCTCTGTTAGTCCAGCAGTTTGGACTCAGAGTTCCCACCACAGGAGCTTGGCCCTGACCTCTGGCCTGGGAGCCAAGATCCTGCAAGCTGGTCGCTGGGTGTTCCTCCCATCCCCTTAATTGTCAGTGGTCCCCTACCGGTGCCTGGTAGGTGTCCTAGTTGTGTGAAGACACATTTTCTGCATCCTCCTACTCTGCCATCTTGACTCTGCCCTCTGCTGAGTACTTTCTTGCTTCAGTTTCTGACATATCTGTTGCCCCAGGCCATTGGGCGGGCTGGCTCCCGAGACTGGCGTGCATACTGCACACTCTGTGATGGTTGTAGCGAAGTCCAGAATTCCACACCTAGAGAAACTTTTCGGCCAGCAGGGCAACCACAGGGGTGTACGTTAGTTTTACATCCTGCAACTTTACTGAATTTATCAGTTCTAATAATATTTTGTGGAGTCTTAGAGTTATCTCCTATATGATCATGTCATTTACAAACAGAGAAATGTTTACCTATTCCTTTCCAATTTGGATGCCTTTTATTTCTTTTTCTTGTCTAATTGCTCTGGCTCAGACTTTCAGTTCTATGTTGAATAGAAGTTGCCTTGTACCAGATCTTAGAGGAAAAGCTTTCAGTATTTCCACATTAATTATGATGTTAACTGTGGATTTTGTATTTATGATTTTCATTATGTTGAGGTAAGTTCCTTCAATACCTATTTGGAGATGTTTTACCATGAATGGAAGTTGGATTTTGTCAAATGCCTTTTCTGCATCTATTGAGATGATCGTATGGTTTTTATCTTTCATTCTGTTAGTGTGGTGTATCACACTGATTAATTTGTATATGTTAAACCATCCTTGCATCCCAGGGATAAATCCCACTTGGTCATGGTGTATAGCCCTTTTCATGTGCTGTTGAATTTGGTTTGATACAGTGCCATCTCTGGGGGATGAGCAGTGGTCCATCTCCAAAGGGGCACAATGGTGTGGGCTCTGGTTGTCTCTAGCAAGGGCTGCAGGATCCTCAGTGAAGAAGGCTGCTGAGGTCCTCCTGCTCTTTTTTTTTCCCTGTGAGGGAACTCACAGGGAACTCCTTTTGGCACTGAGATGTGCCAGTCTGGGGAATAGGGTGACAAAGGTAAAACGTTTCTGTGCCTTTCCTATGTGGCCATCCTCAGTTTTTCTGCTCCACTGGGTTGCTACAATTTCTTAATTGTACTCCAGAGCTCTTCCAAGGATATTATCATCTGTGGATAGTTGTTAAATTGTTGTTTTTGTGGAGGGACAAGGGCTGAGACCCTCCTAGCCCACCATCTTGCTGACATCATCTGCATCCCTACTCTTACATCAACCCACTAGTACTGTAGCCAGTGGGGGAGTTCCACACCACAGGCGCCAGGTGTGCTGTGTGATGGAAGGCTAGGCAGGTACCTAAATACACTGCAAGGTTTTTCTTCTCTGAGCCCCAACCCCTCATGAGATAAGAAATGTGTTTCAAGCACTTCTGTGTTCCCTGAGCTGACTCCTTTTTCTGTGGTTTTGATGCTGACTAAACAATACTGATGACTGATAAACCTTTAAGGTTCTACTCAGGTCTTTTCAATGAAATATTTTGTTGTCTAGGCAACATGTATCTTTACCTGTTGCCTAGAATGTGTAGCTTATGTTCCTTACTCCATGGATTTAAAAGAGCCTTTCCATCCTGCAAGACATACTGCAAAATCTGAAGAGCTTAATACTCTTCTGCTTTAAATTGTAGCAGGAAATAAGCAAAGTAAACACTGTTCTCTTAGCTGGAATAACTTGAAACTGCACTGGTAATTTTATTTATATATATATATAATTTTATATATAATTATATATATAATAAATTTATATACATATATATATATATATAATACTTTGGAAACCCTGGCAAGAAGGAAATGTGTGAGGGTGTTTAGAACCTTGGGTCTTAATTTCTCCTTCTTAATCCTGTCTGATGCAGACAGTTCCTGGCTGGCTGAGAAATCACTCCCTCCCCACTCTGGTCCCCACATTATGCTTCTCCCACTTCATGTACACACTGTGCCTGCCCAGCAGCCCTACATAGAAGGGCGGTCACACACACCACTCTGCAGGAAAAGAGGCTCCAGGCTAGGTTTCTGGTGTACCCATCAAACCAGAGGCTTCTTTTTACAGCTGTCGTGGGAGTTGACTCAGACCAACTTTGTGCTCTTAAACTGCTGACCCCATGAACCCTGAGAGATTCAAGCAAATTATACATGCACCAACCCCTACAGCGAAATGTAATAGCAGCTTGGAGTTTGATTTGCACCACAACTATGTAGTTATGTTACCAGAGTACTTAAAGGGCTCCTGTCTACATGCCCAAGACTACCCCTACATCTAAGAGACACTAAGGTGCATAGTCTAAGGCAGAAAATCTTTAACTTATTATTTTGTTCAGCCTAAAATGACAAAAACTAAGCAGATTCCAACTGGACTACTTCCCTATTGGTGGTGGGCTGTGGGCAGCAGGTAAGCATGCTGCCTCCCAGAGCTTTTGGTAGAACCCCGGCCCCTTGTAGCCAACAGGAAAGTTACACCTAGGCCTGGGGAGTGTGGCCTGGAGCTAGGCACTGAGAGAAATGGAAACTCTACAAATTCTTCATCACGGAAAGTGTTAGAATGGACCTATTATGTAGAAAAATACTGAAAGAAGAGCTTAACATTTTCAAGATGCTGGTATTTACATTTCTGGCCTCATCTGTAGCTTGAGCTGTAATCCATGTTTTATTCCTTTAGAGTCTGTCATTCTGTGAATGGAATAAACTCCAAATCAAAATACAACTAAACCTAAAGTCCTAAGTCTAACAACCCCCCAGACTGTTTGTAAACATTTTTGACAATGGGAGAGTAAACACTGGTTGTTTTAGTGGATCTGAAAATATCCCTTCTCCTCTCTCAGCTACAAACCAATACTCTTGGGTTGGTTAATAAATAAATAACACGTATTTATTTCCCCACATGTCTGGAGGTTGAAAGTCCATGATCAAGTTTCCAGGGTTTGTTTCTGGAGAGACCTCCCTTATAGAGGGCTTATACAGGACACCTTCTCACTGTATCTTCACGTGGTGCTTCCTCTGTGCATGTGGAGAGAGAAGGGAGGTGTCTGGTGTCCCTTCCTCTTTCTATAAGGACACCAGCACTATCAGATTAGGACCCCACCCTTATGACCTCATTTAACCTTAATTACCTCCTTAGAGTCCCATTTCCAAATACAGTTATACTGGGGTGGGAGCTTATACGTATGAATTTGGGGAGACACAGTTCAGCCCATAAAAGAGTGGAATGGTCAGGGCTTGAGATGCAAATCTAGGTTTCTTTTGCACATAGATGACTTTACCCAATGACCCTCGCCCCCTGTATAATCCCTCCCCATTGAGTGTGGGAGGATCTGTACCTATGATATGATGTAACTCTTATGCTATGGGCCACCTCATATGGTAAAAGGGATTTTATAGATGTGATCAAGGTTCCAAATCAGTTCCTCAAAAGAAAGATTGTCTTGGGTGGGCCTGACCTAGTCAGGTGAGCTCTTTTAAAGCAGAGGTTTTATTCCTGGCTGGTCTCAGAGGAAGACAGCAAAAACCTGTGTCAGGAGGTGCCTGTCTGTTGAGAGGGGTGGTTTCTAGGAGCTCAGAGTGTTCCACTGGCCAACAGCCAGCAAAACCCTGGCACCTCAGTCATACAACCTCAAGGAACCGAATTCTACCAGCAACTTGAGTGAACTCGGGTGAGGCTGTAGGCTTTGCTGACAACTTGGCTGAAGCCTCGTGAGACCCTGAGAAGAGGACCAAGCTAAGCCACGCTCAAAGCTGAGATAATTCATGGATTTGTTTTCAACACGAAGTGTGTGGTGAATTGCTGTGCAGCACTAGAAAATGAAGAACTCCCTCTCTACCAAAGCCATGTTAAAGCTACATTGTCTCAGCTCTTCTTACAGGACCTTCTGCTCCCCTGCCCTTGCATTCTTGTGTCACCGCTGTTTGGAAAGATCTCAGCCCAGGACTAAACCCACTGCTTCCCTGCCCCCTCCTCCAGGGCTGCTGAATGTGTTGCTGGTGGGAGCTGGTGAACTCAGAGACCAGAAGCACAGACTCTAGGGTCCATTCAGCTGTGCTCCACAGACTGCCACTCTCCCCCGTTCTCCATGATGCTGGTTCAGGTCTTCTCCATCCTCCTCAAACCACTGAGCTTCCTCCCCTTCATCACTCTTGGCAGACAATCTTTTTTTTTCATTTATTTATTTATTTATTTGGTTGCACCGGGTCTTAATTGTGGCAGGCAAACTCCTTAGTTGAGGCATGCAGGCTCCTTAGTTGCAACTTACTGGGTCCTTAGTTGCAGCATACAAACTCTTAGTTGTGACATGCATGTGAGATCTAGTTCCCTGACCAGGGATTGAACCCGGGCCCCCTGCATTGGGAGCACAGAGTATTAACCTCTAGACCACCAGGGAAGTCCCTTGGCAGACAACCTTGCCTTCAATTTCAGAGAAAATAAAAGCTACCACACAAGAACTCCCTCTGATCCCTGGCACAGAAGCTACACATTCACCTGCATTTGAGCCTCTTGTTTCATAGGAATAGGCAAGGTCTTCCTGGGTAAGGCTGATCACATTTTTGGGAAGAGTTTTCTGCACTTGGCACCCCCGGTTCCTTTCTTTCTCGTCATCCTCTTAGCCCATTGCCAGTTGGCCTAAGCTGCCCTCTACCTGTGCAGACTGCTCCTGCTGGGTCATTGACAGCCTCCCAAAGGACAAAGCTGTTAGACAGCTTTCAGTGCTCAAGCCATGGCATCCCTGTCGGCCACACCCTCCTTTCTGAGCAGTGTCTTCCCTTGGCTTCTGGTCTCCTCTCTCTCCGCAGATCCTTTTTTGTTTCCTTTTTAGGGTCCTCTTCCTTTCTTCTCTAACTTGTGGTACGTCCTAGGTTTCTGCTGTGAGTCCTCACTCTCCCCACCTCATCTGGGACCTTCCATCATCTTCTCTGTGCCAATTACACCCAAACCAAATTTCCAGCCTTTGTATATATCCCGAACTTAACTTCTGTGAACCCAGCTACCTACACAATACTTCCCAGAAGGCTGAAGAAAAACTCTCGCTCAGGTTAACATTCAGGTTGCTCCTTTTTTTTAAAAAAATTAATTAATTTTATTTATTTTTGGCTGCATTGGGTCTTCGTTGCTGCGCGCGGGCTTTCTCAATTTGTGGTGAGCAGGGGCTACTCTTCGTTGCGGTGCATGTGTTTCTCATTGTGGTGACTTGTTGCAGAGCACAGGCTCTAGGCACACGGGCTTCAGTAGATGTGGCATGCCAGCTCAGTAGTTGTGGCACACGAGCTTAGTTGCTCCGTGGCATGTGGAATCTTCCCGGGCCAGGGATTGAACCCGTGTCCCCTGCATTGGCAGGCAGATTCTTAACCACTGCACCACCAGGGAAGTCCCTGCTCCTTTTTTTTGACCTGCCTATGTGAGAGGCACTAGCAACCAGTTCTGCCCCTATGCTCAGTCCCACCAGTTCTCTCCACTGGACACTGTACTGGTTGTTGCTAGTCCATTTACCCCTCACCTGGTCACTACACTCATCTCCTATGTAATCTACCAACACCCCTTCTTGTCACATCCCAATGCTCTGTCACTCAGCAGTGAGGGGAAATGTTACACAAATGTGCTTACTGCTGCCCGTCTGAGGCATCCAGACTCCTTCCCAGGGCACCCAAAGCCCCTCCTGGTCTGACTCCGTTTCCCTTTTCACACTCACTACTACCCATTTTTCTCCTGAATGTCACACTTCTCCTTTTCTCGAGCGGGCACACCATAGCTCAACTTCAGACTCTCACAAACGCTGTTTCTTCACCAATGATGTGGTTTTCCACCTGGAGCACACAGACTGGAGCCAACAAGGGCTAATCAGAGGCCTTCCAGGCATGAGCCCAGCAGTGGGTGGGGTGGAGAGGAAAGAACAGAGTCAGGGTAGAGCTGAGGGCTTCAGGGCAGGGAGAAGTCTGCTTAGAGGAGAAAAAGGACCACAACACGGGACAGATGGGATGACGCCATCAGTGCTAAGAATCAGGTCTTGGCAGGTGGACATCAGAAAAAAGGATATTTCACTCGTTAGTAGTGATGTAAAGAGGAGGGTTGGCATGAGTGAAAGAAAGCAGAGACCACTCTGGGGAACCTGCTGGACCACTCTGGCTAGAACACAGACTCTTTCCAGGAAGGAGTGAAAAATGTCTGGCAAGCGAAATCCTCTTTCCTCTTGAACCTTCCTCCCCTGCATCTCTCCATCCGTGAAGTGTATTTGGCATAAGTGATACTGACTGCTTTTCTCCCCTTAATCTTTCTCACTTATGAAACAGCACTTGGTGCTACAAACCAGAAAATACAGCACTAAATTATATTCTTTGTTCTCTTACTTTTTCCATATGCCTTAGTCTTAAATCCTCAATCCAGTAAGCACTCAAACTTCAGTTATTCAGTAAGTACCTTCTGAGCATCTACAGTGTGCCAAACACTGTGCCTGGTGAGGTTCAAGAAGGAGGGAATGGTCAGCAGTGTTCAATGTAAGTAAGCAACGAAGATAGAGGCAGAAACGTCCTCTGGGTTTAGCAGCCAGGAGATTCTTGTTAATTGATTTATGGAGTAATGTAAGATTTTTTTTAAAATGAGGGGTTTTTTTAAGAAAAAAGAAAAGAAGCCAGCTGAGATGCTGATAAAGATTGCATTGAGCCTATTGATCAATTTGGGGAGTATTGCTGTCTTAGCAATATTAAGTTTTCCCATTCATGGACTTAGGATAGTTTTCCATTTAGATCTTATTCAATTTCTGTCAACAAGGTTTTATAATTTTCAGAGTATAAGTTTCGAACTTCTTATGTTATTCCTAACTATTTTATTCTTTCTGATGCTATTGTAAATAGAATTTTCTTAACTTCACTTTTTTATTGTTCCATGCAAGTATATAGAAATATGATTCATTTTTGTATATTGACCTTATATCCTGCACCTTGAATTCGCTTATTATTTCTAATGGGTTCCTTAAGATTTTCTGTATACAATATCATGTAATCTGTGAATAGAGATAGTTTTACTTCTTCTTTTCCAAACCGGATGGCTTTTTTTTTTTCTTTTCTAATTGCCCTTAGGCTAGGACCTGTAGTATAGTGTTGAATAACAGTGGCAAAAGTGGACATCCTCGGGACTTCCCTGGCGGTCCAGTGGTTAAGACTCCAAGCTTCCACTGCAGGGGGCACGAGTTCAGTCCCTGGTTGGGGAACTAGGATCCTGCCTGCGGCGAGGTGCGGCTCAAAAATAAATAAATAAATAAATAAATAAATAAAATCTTTATTAATAGATTTTCAGACGTTAAATCAACCTTACATTTCTGGAATAAATCCCACTTGATCGTGGTGCGTAATTCTTTGTATGTGTTTTTGTATTCCATTTACTAAAAAGTAGTGCTTTGTTGAGAATTTTTGACATATTCATAAGAGATATTGATTTGTAGTTTTCTTTTCTCATGATGTCTTAGTCTGATTTTGGTACCAGGGTAGAATTCCCCTCACAGATTGAGTTGAGAAGTGTTCCTTCCTTTTCTATTTTTTGGAAGAATTTTTGAAGAACTGGTATTAATCCTTCCTCAGGTATTTAGTAGAATTCACTAGTGAAGCCATTTGGGCCTGGGTTTTTCTTCAGTTTTTGAATACTGATTCAATCTCTTGTTATAGGTATATTCAGATTGTCTGTTTCTTCTCGAGTCAGTTTTGGTAGTTTGTATCTTTTAGAAATTTGTCTATTTTAGTTAAGTTATCTAATTTATTGGCATACAATCACTCAGAGTACTCATTTACAATCTTTTTTATTTCTGTAAAGTCAGTCATAATAGCCTCCCTAATTTGAGTATTTCTTGTGTTGTTGTTAAATCTAGACAAAGGCTTGTCAATTTTGTTGATCTTTTCAAAGAACCAGTTTTTGTTTTCATTGATTTTATTGATGTTTTTCTAGTTTCTATTTCATTCATTTTCACTCTTATCTTTATTATTTCCTTCTTTATGCCTGCCTTAGACTAGTTTGCACTTCTTTTCTGGTGAAAAGGGACTTACCATATACATCTTATCAGAGTTAGCTTTAGATTTATACTTAATTCCAGTGACAAACAGAAATTTTCCACATATATAGTTATATTTTCTTTTCCTCCTTTTTGTGGTATTATTATTTTTTAATATTTGTTTATTTATTTGGCTGCACTGTGTCTTAGTTGTGGTATGCGGGATCTAGTTCCCTGACCAGGGATTGAACTCCGGCCCCCTGCATTGGGAGCGTGGAGTCTTAACCACTGGACCACCACAGAAGTCCCTTTTGTGGTATTATTGATATACATGTTACTTCTATAAATCCTACAAACCCAACAAGACATTGTTATAACTCTTTCTTTTTTTAAAAAATAAATTTATTTATTTATTTTTGGCTGCATTGGGTCTTTGTTGCTGCACGTGCGCTTTCTCTAGTTGTGGTGTGCGGGCTTCTCATTGCAGTGGCTTCTCTTGTCGTGGAGCACGGGCTCTAGGTGCGCGGGCTTCAGTAGTTGTGGCACGCGGGCTCATTAGTTGTGGCTCGCGGGCTCTAGAGTGCAGACTCAGTAGTTGTGGCACATGGGCTTAGCTGCTCTGTGGCATGAGGGATCTTCCTGGACCAGGGCTCGAACCTGTGTCCCCTGCATTGGCAGGTGGATTCTTAACAACTGCACCACCAGGGAAGTCCCTATAATTATTTCTTTATATAATTTTATGTCTTATTAAAAAGCTTAAATAAGAGAATGAATATATATTTATAGCTTTTGTTATATTAGCTTCTTACTTATCATTTCTGATTATCTCTATTTGTTTCTATGAATTCCAGTTACCATATGGAATCATTTCCTTAGTTCAATCCAGCTTTGCTGCAACCCATCTCTTTTGTTGGCATATATATAACATTTCTAATATGGTATAGGCGCAACAATACATTACATACATACTGTTTTATACAATTGCTTTTTAAATCAAGAAAAGAAAGGGGGGAAATATGCATTTATACTGCCTATTACAATTACATAATTATCTTTATTAGTACTATTTGTTTGTGTGTATGTGTGTGGATTTAAATTACCATCTGGGGTCACTTGCTTTGAACCTAAAGGACTTCCCTTAGTATTTCTTGTAAGGTGGTCCACTGACAATATATTCTCAGCTTTGTTTATTTTGGCAGGTCTTTATTTCACCTTCATTTATGAAAGATAGCTTTACTGGATAGAGGAATCTTGGTTGACATTTTTTTCTTTGAGCACTTTGAAAATCTTCTTCTGGTCTCCATAGCTTCTTCTCTTTTTAAAAAATATTTATTTATTTATTTATTTGGTTGCACTGGGTCTTAGTTGTGGCAGGCAGGCTCCTTAGTTGTGGCTCACCCGCTCCTTAGTTGAGGCACGTGGGCTCCTTAGTTGCAGCAGGTGGGCTTCTTTGTGTGACATGCAAACTCTTAGTTGCAGCATGCATGTGGGATCTAGTTCCCTGACCAAGGATCAAACCCAGGCCCCCTGCATTGGGAGTGCCGAGTCTTAACTCACTGTGCCACCGGGAAGTCCCTCACCTTTCTTCTGATGAGAAGTTAGCTGTCAGTCTTATTGGAGTTCCCTTGTACATGATGAGTTGTTTTCTGCTTTCAAGATTTTCTCCTTGTCTTTGGCTTTCAGCATTTTTATTATGTTGTATTTGTTGTGGAACTGTTTGTATTTATCCTACTTGAAGGTAATTGAGCTTCCTGGATGTAGAGATTAATGTTTTTCAATTACTTTGGGAAGTTTTCAGCCATTAGTTTTTTGTTTGCTTGTTTTGTTTTTCTGTTTTTGGCTGCATTGGGTCTTTGCTGCTGTGCACGGGCTTTCTCTAGTTGTGGTGAGCAGGGGCTACTCTTCATTGCGGTGTGCAGGCTGCTCATTGCCGTGGCTTCTCTTGTTGCAGAGCCTGGGCTCTAGGTGCACGGGCTTCAGTAATTGTGGCATGTGGGCTCAGTAGTTGTGGCTCTCGGGCTCTAGAGCGCAGGCTCAGTAGTTGTGGTGCACAGGCTTAGCTGCTCCATGGCATGTGGGATCTTCCCAGACCAGGGATCGAACCCATGTCCCCTGCATTAGCAGGTGGATTCTTAACCACTGTGCTACCAGGGATTAGTAGCCAGCCATTAGTTTAGATTAGTCCCAGCCATTAGTTTTTTTGAGTACTTTCCCCTGCTCCTTTCTCTCTGCTCCTGCTGCTATTTCCATTACAAGTTTGTTGGTGCCCTCAACGGTGGCCCACAAATTTTCCAAGGTTCTTTTAATTTTTCTTAATTATTTTTTCTTTATTGTTCTTTAGATTTTATAATCTCTATTGCTCTAGCTTCGAGTTTGCTAATTCTTTCTAATGCCAGTTCTAATTTACTATTAAGCCCCTCTAGTGAATTTTTCATTTTAGTTATTTATATTTCAACTTCAGAATTTTGATTTGGTTCTTTTTTTTTTATCATTTCTGTCTCTTTTTTTGGTATAATATATTTGATGTGACATTGTCATCATATCTTTTTTTTTTTTTTTTTACTTCTTTATGGTTTTCTTTAGTTCTTTGAACATTATTTATAATGGCTGTTTTGAAGTCATAGTTAACATCAGGTCACTCTCACTGGCACATTTTGTTGCTTGTGTTTTCTTTTATTCTGGTGTCTGGGTTATACTTTCCTTTGCATGTCTTGTAGCTGCAATGTCTGGTTTTTATTCTGCTTTATTTTTTCATTTAGCAACATAACATTAATATTTTCCCATGTCAATAAAAGATTATCCTATGATATTATTTTTATGGCTGTATATAGAGTTTAATAGGCTCTTTAAGAATGAGTACCCCAATTTATTAAACCAATACTCTATTTTTGGAACTTTCCCACTCTAATTTTTCACTAAGCAAACTTATTTTATATATACTTTTGTTTTTCTACAAACACAAAAACTGAGGATCAGCTGTTCTTTTTCCTTCTGCAAATAGGATTAAAAAAAGATGGTCTTAAAGTGTAACAAAGGTGGTATAATTTAGACATTGGGGAAACTACCTATAAAGAGTATAAACATGGATAGACTTGTTTCAGAAACTTGTTCAATCCTTCCTTCTTTCCTTCTGGATTCTAAGACACAGCTTTATTTCACAAAGGGAATACTAGTGGCATTTTGGATGCGACACTTCTCCTCCATGCGGTGCTGTGCTGCATATTGCATGATGTTTTGCAACCCTGTTCCCTTTCTATTAAAGCCAGTACTGCTTCCGGTTATTATGACAACCAAAACCCTTCCACCCTTTTACAAAACACTTCCTTATCAAAAATCTTTGGACTATCTTTCTATAATAATTTAGTTTCAGTTTTGATAGTAAGTAAGGGGATGGAGAAGGTAAGACATTTCAACAAAAGCATTAGTTAGAGTGCTTAAAAATCATGAATTCTACTCTGTATCTCAGGCCTACTGCTCAGGCTCAGAAGCTGGGTTCCAATTTACGTAATCAGCAAACAAGCTCATGAGACAGGCATTCTTTCTTCCATTTTATGTGTGAGGAAACTGAGGCTCAGAAGCAAGTAAATTGCCCAGAGTTACAAGTTGGTAAGTTATTGAGTCTCAGTTTGATATCTGGTCAATCCAATTTCAAAGACCAGCTCTTAACTGCTACTGCCCCTCTGGTGAGAGGTGAAGTTTCCAAACACGGTGTAGATTCAACAACAAAGCACCCAAAAGTAAAGTGAAAAGTGAAGATAAAAGATGGAATATATAAAAGGAGGGCACCCAGGAATTGTTGCTAATGTTCTATTTCTTGCCTTGAGGGCTTGTTACATGGATGTTCCTAATTATTCATTTTTCATATATATGTTGTACTTCAAAATTTTAAAAAATAGTAAAAAGGGAGTGTTCAGTGAGGACAGTTTTTGTACAGGTCTGATTATAAGTTGAGAAGAGATAAAGGAATCAAAGGATCAAAAACATAATAAGATCAAGGTGTTAAAAAAAAAACCCCAAGTTACAAGGAGTTAGAACTTTGATGCTTAAGAGGATTAGGAAAACATTTGCTTCTCATCTGCAGTTAATTTCTTTATTTGTGGGGCATAAATAATACTTTCCATGAGCTAAATTACCCTCTTTCAAAATGTATTTCTCACTTTCTCGACTTCTGCATGTGCTAGCATGGCATTTCCACAGCTGTAATACCATTTGTTTTCTCCTAATTTGCTTCTTCCTTAGATTTTCTTAATGCTCCACAATGGGGAATGTATTCGTGCTTCGTTTCTTGCCCCTTCTGGACATATATGCTTCACCTGCTCCTGGAGGCCGAGGGGAAAGAGAAGGGCTACCCTCTCTCCATCTTATTTCCTTTCCTCTCCTTCACTAAAGGAAAGGTATGCTTTAGCTGTATGCTTGGATTACCTGCCAAGTAACCAGCTGTCAGAGAATTGGTCGGATAGGTTTTGAGGTCCAGTACTGAGCATTCCGGTTGCTGATGGGGAAAAAAGGCGAAGACTTGAGAGCAGACAGTGCTGTGCCCCTTCACACAGGCGTCCTCATGCCAACAGGGTGGCTTTCCTTCTGAAGCCACGTCTTCTGTCCCTGACATCATTTCAGGTTTGTCTCATGATGGAGTGGATTTGCTCCTTTTATCTTCAGCAGTGCACAAGATTTGCCTCTTTCCTTTCTGACTTTAACTGCTGTTCTCTCCTTGGCACCCTGTGGCTTTGCAAGATCTCTCATTTCTGTATTAAAATACTTTGTTTACAGCAGACCCAACAAAGCCAGCAATAGTCACGTGATCACCTTGGTTGATGCTGATCAAAGATGTAGTCCTAACATAGCAGAACTTTGAGAACCACAGGTAGAGTCAGAGTTCAAACGGGATTGGGGCCTTCTGTTCATTAAAGATAAAGAGAAGTTTATCTTCCATTTCCAGGCCCCCCCATAGGGAGATAAGTTGTACCTGCCCAACAGAGGGGTTTCTGGGCTGTTTGATGTACATTTGTCTGAAAGCCTTGTGTGTATTTCTGCATGGATGGTGCTAGGAAGATGCTGAAGATAAGGTAGATGGGGAAACTGACCCCACCCAGGCAATCATAAGGAAACTTCCCCTTCTAAGGCAGAAAACTGACATTTTAAATACCTGATTCTCATCTTGTAGGATGATAACAATTTTCCTATCGAGAAATGAATGCCCTTGCTCACATGGTGAGCTCATTTTCTCCCATACTTTCAATTGTTGTATGATAGCTTTTGCCATCCATTTATCTGCAGTGAGATAGCAGTGCTCCATGTTGCTTTAGAGCTTTCTCAGTCACATGACTTGAAATAAATCAGTATCTTTTTCTAGGGAGCAGCCACTGAGCTGTCATTGGAAAATAACTATACTCTTGACAGGCTTCAAATTTTTGCCTTTATTTTTAAACCAAGAAAGAGTTTAAGACTGTTGGGAATCCACTCAGAACCCCAGAGTTGGTATGCAGATTACTTTAGACTCCCAACATTTCATTCAACAGGTATAGAAAGAAGCCTTCTCAAAGCTCCCCTTACCTAACTAAAGGCAGCTACCTCAGGGAAATGAGAATTGCCATAAACTCCCTCATTGGGGCAGCTTCTACTCCCAGCAGAAATACTAAGCGTAAACCTACCATAAGCCCCCTCTCCGGGGGAGCCCAATGGCCATGAAGAGGACAGTAAGACAACTTGCACCAGCACAAACAAACATTATCAAAACTTTCTTATCTCCCATTTGTTTTCCTAAAAACCCATTTGTCTTTCCTAAAGAAATGTGCTTATTCTTCCCATAGGAACCTTTTCTCCACTCTCCCTTCCCCTACTAAGGTGGGTACGTAAGCCCCAAGTTCTAACCACCGCTTTGAGTTATTCATCCCTGAATCTCTGTGTGTATGCACTGTGCATGAGTAGATAAACTCTGTCTCTTGTCATTTAATTCACAGTTACTGGAGCTAAGGGGGCAGAGGAAGAGTTTTTCCTCTCCAGCAAGACACATCTGAGCTCTGCAGACCGAGAGGACCCCATAGGTGCCATTTCAATCTTGTAAAGTGAAATGCACATGAATGTTCTAAGTGGGGCAGGTCAAGTCCATGAAACTTGATTTCCAGACCCTGAATTCAGAGACGACCCTGGATTTCTTACTTTCCTCATATTCCTTCTTTATTCCCCAGGTTTGTATTTCTCAGTGTGTGCTCTGAGGACCACCCATCTTGGTAAAATGGCCATCGCTAGGCCCTGCCTCAGACGTACAGAATCAGAATTACCTGCACAGGAGCCGGGGTTTTTACATATTCTACAGGTTCACCAGGTGATTCTTGGATGCATGAATATTTAATAAATCCTCTGGTATCTGATGCTCAGTACAGTCTTATAGTTATCAGTAAAAGAAAGGGTTTCCCTGGTGGCGCAGTGGTTGAGAGTCCGCCTGCCGATGCAGGGGCGTGGGTTCGTGCCCCAGTCCAGGAAGATCCCACATGCCGCGGAGCAGCTAGGCCCGTGAGCCATGGCCGCTGAGCCTGTGCGTCCGGAGCCTGTGCTCCGCAACGGGAGAGGCCACAACAGTGAGAGGCCCGCGTACTGCAAAAAAAAAAAAAAAGAAGAAGAAGAAAGGGAAAACACACTCCTTACACATCAAAGAAGAAAAAGATATACCCCAACCTTGAGAAGAATCAAAGCTGACATAGGTGTCTTTTCCTCTGTAAAAGGAGTTCAGTGCCCATTCTAAGGAGCCAGAGTAAAATTAGCACTTGAGTTGTTCTTCAGTGCAAGTGTTCTGACGCAGAAGTCCCAATCATTGCTTTCAAAGGACTCCCGTGTAACTAATTACCAGCTACTTAGAATCTCAATCCTCCTCCCACTTTTGAGTCAGAGTTGGGAACGAATTCCACCGGACTTGAAAGCAGTGCTGGACTTGAGGAGCTGGTGGAGTTCAAGCACTCTTAGGGCGTATCATTTCCCTCCAGAGTTCTCCACCTATCCAATTATCTAAAAAGGTCCCAAGGAGAGTGAAGATTTTCATGCCTGTAGGGTCTGAAAGCATTTAGCTCTCATGCACTCTTCCTCGGGAAGCCAGTGGAGGATGTGTCCTCTTCGATAAGGGAGTAAACAAGAAACACACACACAGGATCTAGGAAAGAAAACCCAGCACAGGAAAAAGGGAAAAATCCCCAGGATCCCTTGTATGGATCCCGAGCAAAACCAGTGCAGACTGGAGAGGAAGACCGAGGCCTCCAGGAGGTCGACACCCAGAAGAGACAGACGGGATGCCGGATGTGCTGTTGGTGTTGAGAGGAGATTTATGTTCATGGGAGAGTTTGGGGCTGAATTCATAACAGGCACATAGAAAGTTAAACAATTGGAAGAGAGACCCAGGCAATTTGTTCACTTTAGCGGGGAAGAGTGTGGAAGAAAGGAAACAGAATCATAGTTTTCCATGTGAATAATGTTTACTTGCATACAAGTCAAATAACCAAATATTTATGATAGAGCATGTTGAGAATATGGTGCCTGGAGTGTGTGGGATGTGTGTGTGCACGTGTGGGATGTGTGTGTGCATGTGCACGTGTGTATTTGGTGGTGAGCAGCATCCTGCAGTGAGTAGCTGAAACCCCAGCACACAAGATGAAAGTCAATGGATAATGACTAAAACAAAAGGAGCAAGAGGTAGCATTATGGACCATTTTTTCCAAGATAAATCCGGTGAGTGGGATTTATTGGTCTGGGTGTTGTCCGCAAATCATGGTTTCTAAAGCTCTCAGGTGATTCAATGTGCAGCTCAAATTAAGAACCCCTGAAGAGAGATTGCCGGTGGGCCCACGAGGCTGCAGTCAATCTGGGCTACCAGCTCAGCGCTGCACTGAACTTCCCTCTTAAGCTCCTTCTAGGAGAGGCAGAATGTCTGGCTCTTGGGTGTAGGCATCCCACTGTCCTTTCTGTTGACTGGGAAAGGAAGGGGAAGGGATAATCAGTAGTTACTGATCACCTTTATGTGCCAAGCACGGTATGAGGTACTTTGCACACAGATAAGAAAAGTAAGGATCAGGTTGCTGAGAGGCTGGTTCAAGGTCAGGTGATCAAAGCTCTAGTCGCCCAACTCAGAAGATACGCATCGTGCCACGGTGTGCTGCATGGGTGGGGTGCCACTGTGGAGAGGATGCATAAGGAGTGAGGGGGCTGGGCAGGTCTGGGACCCCACCCCTGGTCCAGGCGACTAATGTTATCTAGCCTGTGGTGAAAAAAAAATCATCAGAGGGGAGTGTTGCAGCCTTCTTGCACATTGTTTCAAAAAGCAAATCACAAGAGGCGGGGGTGCGGGGATGGGGGTGGAAATTAATCTGCAAAGGTTTTGGCTCCGCTGAAACAAATGCATTTTTTTCCTGTCTTCCCTCTCCTGCTCTGCTCTCCCTCTCCCCATATATTATGTAACATATTCTATCACACAGTCCTTGTTCAGGAAAAATATTCAAGCAGGGGCTTTTAGCAATGAATAGAAATTTAGATTCAATATCCCGCTGAGGTTCTATCTCCCAGACCCTATAAGCCTTACAGCATAAAAACCTCATTAAATTGGAACCTGGTAATTTGTAATAATCTCCCTGGACTCAAACTGTGGTTTACCTTTGAGCTCATAAAAGGCTCTTTAAAGCAAGTAATGTTACTTGAGAGCAAATTGAGGTCAAACATTATAGATGTACCATACAAACAATTTGTATGCTAATTAAAGGGATTCTTAGAGATAGTTTCCAAAGGACTTTTTTCTACTTAGCAGCCCTTTATTACCGTATTTTTGGTTACTAAATGTACTTGACTTTTCACTAAGTCCATTGGCCTTTCCTCCAATTAGCCTAAGTTGATAGGGTTGTGATCCATGTGGGCATCTGAACTATAGATGCAGATAGGAGATTTTAATGAGACTCCTCTTATCAAACACACTTTACAAAGGCAAGTCACCGAGGATGGAGACTTTGATTCCTAGCTAGTTGTAAATCTGATTCTCCTAAAAGCCCAGTATCTCACAGTTTCACTTGCTTTGCTGATGATCTCTCAGAAAGCGGAAATCCCTTTGAACCACAAAGAAGAGCCTGGCTGGTGAACTGAAAATGATGGAAACGTTTGGAGAAATTGTGGAGAAAGCAATGGAAGTGAGCTCCTTGACCTGTGGGCTGTTTCCAAGTCAGGGTACACATTCTGGAGAAAGTGCTAGGAAGAGACCATGCAGTCCTGTCTTGGCTGCATGTTCAGGGCAGGCCAACAGGGTGGTGTGTCTGGGGAGGAGACTGACATTATCTTAATGCCCAGAGCAAGGGTCTCCTGACTCCGCTTCTCTGCCTAGCGCAGACCGCATCTGGGCATTAGGTCTCGGCACTAGGTCTCAGCACCGTATTTTAGGAAAGACTTGGGCAAATAACAGCAGGTTAAGATGAGGCTAAAAAACCCAGAAACTCTGTTTTATGGGGAATAATTGGAGGAAACAAGAGTAGTTTCTGAATTGGATGGGATTTTAGGCAAAGATGACAGATATTTTCAAATATTTGGAAGGAGGTTAAGAAAATGATTCATTTTTACCAAGTGTGGCCATCACAACGTGCATTTACCTTCCTTGTTTGTCTTCCCTGCCACGCCACACATTTCAGGTAAGTGTTCTGGCTGAGTTTTGTTGGCGGGGGTATTTGTGGGGAAACTTGATGACAAGGACTCTTCTCGACTATGATAAAAGTGTGGAAGAAATCAAACACACAGTTTCAAGTGGTAGGATAGGGAAAGGAGTGATGCTTCTAAGAGTTAGGAGAAAAAGAGGGATTCAGTTAGAGGCACCTGACTCCCTTTCCAGGGAGGTGGGAGGACCTCAGGGACGCTGAATGGCGTGCCAGGGGCTACACTCCCCAACAACAGCCCCAAATGGGACATGGAAGTTAAGGGACCATGACCATCCCAGTGGTGATGAGCATGGGCTGGTCAAAACAGGAAAGTCCTGAACATATGCCTGTGCATCGTCCCCTCGGACCTTTTCATTGGCCGGGTTTATTGGGTAGTGGCTGTGAACTCTATACTCACTGTGATTAAATACTGTCTACTATACTACCACCAACACTGCCAGAAGGAGGCTCGGGTGTGGATGTAAGTTGACTTAAAGAAAGGAATTACAGTGTCTGGCATGTTTGTATTTATGGACTAGATAACTCTACATTTGTATAGCTCCGTGGCAAAGCAAGGACCAATGAATCGAAGGTTCTGGAAAGAGGATTTTAGTTAATTCAGGAAAGACATTTATAACCATTGACACTGCCTGGCAGTAGGATGGACTTATTTGAGAAACCACGAGCCCTGCTCATAAGTGGAAACTTAATTTGATGTCTATCCTTCAGGGGTGTTTTAAAGAAAAATGTCATGATGGGTGGTGTAAATTGGATTGTGATCTCTGCCATGCCTTCCACATCTGGAGTTCTGTGGTTCTATGAGTCATTGGAATCCTTGGCTCAAATGTGGGAGCAGGATTGAGATTCTAAGTAGCTGGTAAATATTTACACAGGAGTCCTTTGAAAGCAGTGATTGGGACTTCTGCGTCAGAACACTTGCACTGAAGAACAGCTCAAGTGCTAATTTTACTCTGGCTCCTAGAACAGGCATAGAGGGAAAAGACAGCTGTGTCAGCTTTTCTCCTCAAGGTTGGGGTGTATCTTTCTCTTCCGTGATGTCTAAGGAATGTGTTTTCCTTTCTTTATTTTAATGGTAACTATAAGACTACACTGAGCATCAAGAGAGAAGAAATTTGAAGTAAAAACTGGAAGCTCAACAGGAAAAATTAGGGACAAAGGAAATGAAAGATAGCGATTGAGAAGAAAGAACGGAAATGTTGCAAGTGTCATTTCCAAGCCAGGCTAGAAGTTTTATTACAGGCTGTCTTAGCGCTCCAAATGTTGGGCTTGGCTTGACTGTCCTCCGGTGATCGCTGTGCTGTGTGTCAGACGAAGTTGTCAGTGTTTGCAAAACCAATTAAAGTGGCATTAGTGCACACGCACACACACGCATGTGCTAAGCTGTCCACACAGTGTTCATGCCCAGTTCCTTAGCAGGTATTCAAGCCCAAGCTATCATTTAGAAAAGAGTTATTTGAGCAAGCTTTGGAAACAGAAATTTGTCTTTCATTTTAATTATTTTTTATTTTATTGAAAACTTCAAGAATTCCATCAGTTCAAATATTGGTTCAAACTGTAGAAAAGTAACTTTTCCTTTCTATTTTTAACAGGCTTATAAAAATTATTTTTGCCACTCTGAATGAACTCTTTTTTTATTAATTTATTTTAAATTAATTTATTTATTTTTGGCTGTGTTGGGTCTTCATTGCTGCACGCGGGCTTTCTCTAGTTGCGGCTAGCGGGGGCTACTCTTTGTTGCAGTGCGTGGGCTTCTCATCGCGGTGGCTTCTCTCATTGTGGAGCACGGGTTCTAGGCGCGTGGGCTTCAGTAGTTGCGGCATGCGGGCTCAGTAGTTGTGGCTTACAGGCTCTAGGGCACAGGCTCAGTAGTTGTGGCACACGAGCTTAGTTGCTCCATGGCATGTGGGATCTTCCCGGACCAGGGATCGAACCTGTGTCCCCTGCATTGGCAGGCGGATTCTCAACCACTGCGCCACCGGGGAAGCCCGGGGAAGCCCGGGGAAGCCCTCTGAGTGAACTCTTAGCAAGTTCTATGTAATGTCACAGATATTAAACACAGGAAAAGAGAAGATGTAAATGAGGAAGAAATTACTCTATTTTATTGCTCTTTAAGTATAGAATGTGTCCCTAAATTACATAATACAAAAAATTGGATGTACAGATGACCAAAATTATTTTGTAACAACAGTTGGGAAAATAATTTTTTCTCAATTTGTAACAATGTCTGATCTTGATTTCGCATTATTCAATGATCTGAACACACTTGCACATTGGGAAAATATTTTGGGCATCTCCTGAATTTGTGTAAGAACATGTGTTGCAATCTTGACTGGCTCCTAACTACACGTGTGGGTGAGACTCCAAGGAACCTCCCCCCAACCAAGAAATCAGCAGCGGGAAAATTAAAGGGCTGAGGGGCACTGGGCTGTCCAGTGCAAGAGACACAGTGTGGAGTCCAGTGTCATCACATTGGAAGGGCTCAGTGGACACCATGGCTTTCCCAGAAGGGACACCTTTTGGGATATTGGTCACATTCTAGGACTGAGGGTGTTCTGTGTTCTTTTATGTAATAGTCAGGTGCAGTCCCAAGAGAAGATGCAGGAGAAGCTTGGGAAAGAACAAAATTTATTATTATGGTCCTAGAAATGGGAGGCATGTCATTCCATGCAGCGCCACATGGGGAAGACACCAGGGAGGTCAGGAGTGAGGGGACAGCCAAGGCTAGCACCTTTACTGGGTTTTCTGTGGGAGAGAAAGGCAAGACAATGGGGTAAACAGTTAAGGATTGGCTGGTTTGAATAATTCCAGCAGGCTCTAAGCTGTCGTGGTGGTTCCTGGCTCTGATCTGATGAAGGCAGAGGAATATTGCCTCCTGGGGTACATGACCCAGATAGAGGAGGTCTGGCTCTAGATTGGTTAGTTTGCAGATCAGAGGCATGCTTCCAGCTGAGCCTTTTAGTATCTTTAAGAATTGGCTAGGGCTTCCCTGGTGGTGCGGTGGTTGAGAGTCCGCCTGCCGATGCAGGGGACACGGGTTCGTGCCCCGGTCCGGGAAGATCCCACATGCCGCGGAGCAGCTGGGCCCGTGAGCCATGGCCGCTGAGCCTGCGCGGCCGGAGCCTGTGCTCCACAACGGGAGAGGCCACAACAGTGAGAGGCCTGCCTACTGAAAATTAAAAAAAAAAAAGAATTGGCTAGCCCTGGGAGGGGCAGTCTCTGCCCAGCCAGAAAGGTTTTAAAGGTGTCAAAACATCATAATATACAAAAAATTAAAAATAGAAACAATAGAAAAGGGTATACTCTAGAGCAAAGAAGAAAACCAAAGCAGACCTGTCCTCACAGAGTTTAAAGCTAACCTCACAAGATCAAGGTAATCTGCCAGTAGTTTAACTGCCTTTGAGAAAAACAACAAGTAAATGTCAGTTCTTTGTAGAGGAGGATAATGTGTTCCAGAGTCTGTACAAGGTATCATTCACAATGTCAAGTATACAGTGAAAAACTACTAGATATGCCAAAACACGTGAACCATAATCAAGAAGAGAATCAGTTAATAGAAGCAGATCAACAGATGGCCCGGATGTTGGAATTAGCAGATGAAGACTTTAAAACAACTGTTATAAATATGAAAATACTAGCAAACTGTATTCAGCAACATATTAGAAAGATCATACACCATTACCAAGTAGCATTTATTCCTAGAATGCAAAAATGGTTCAACATACAAAAATTAGTTACATAGTATCACACATTCATATGATGAAGGAAAAAACACACATGATCATCTCAATTGATGCAGAAAAACATTTGACAAAATTCAGTGCCCTTTGATGATGGAAACACTCAATATTCCTATTATAAGAGGCGACTGGAAGGGAGTATGATGGGAGGACGTATTTGTGTCACATAACATCTACTTAGAGACTCACGGGATCATCTACATCCCAAGTCTATACACCAGCACCTTTGAAAATTAAGTCTGCCTTTTACAGACAGGGTTTAGATTAAATTTAGAAAGTCATTGCCTCAGCTATCAGCTGAGAACCACTTTCCTAACAGAGATGAATGTGAGAAGGAGGGGAAAACGGACAAATGAGGGAGCCCCTGCTCAGTTCAGAGCTGACTGTGCTCCATGTCACAGGAAGTGTTGTCTAGATTCAAAGTGTCAGTATGGAAACAGTGACACAGGTGTCCATGGGGGTGGAGCCTTCTTCCTGCTTTAGACCCAAGGTCCAGGTACATCCCTCCTCAGCCTCTATTGCAGCTGGAGCAGCCCCCCTGACCTGGGCATGCCCCATGAGACACTTTGGGCTCAGAACGTGAGACAGGAGTTGGCATCGGGGTAGAGGGGCTGTTATGAGGTGGTGGTCCTGGGGGCACATGTGTCTAGTTCATCTAGGCCGCACTCAAGGTGTGGGACCTTCCGCATGGTTCACTCAAACTCAAATATCCAGCCTTCCAGAGACCAGAAGGCCACCTGTGCTCTCAGTAAATGTCTTGTCTCCTCCACCATAGAGTTGGTCCCATTGCCAGCCGCTGAGCCCACCGATTCACTGTTGAAACATTGGAAATTTGGCCAAATCCAGGTAGTAGCACAAGAAGCCATTCTGTTCCCACTTGCTGCTGGAAGAAGGATGGTTCATGGGATGCTCCTTGGAAGCCATTGTTATTTCCCAGACTTAAGGAAGTGGTTTGACTCCAGGGGAGAAGGTCCCCACTTCTCGCCTTGTCTGGACTCTGGGGGGTGTGGCAACTAGAGAAGCAGAGTTTCTTCCTTCAGCGTCCTCTGGCCTTTGTCCTGGAGGCTCAGCAGTCAGAGGCGGTTTACTGAGTACTTAGCACAGTGGCACTGGGAGCTGGATTGGAGCCCTTATGTGCTGGAGCTGCTCGCGCTTACCTGACACGGCTCTTGTCCTGCAGGATCCCTCCCCTCCCCCCCAGCCCAGGTTGGTCACTGAGACCTCACAGCACACCTTCGGCCATAACTTTTCTCTGGTCTCCTGTTCTCTTCTTACTTTACCTTTGTCCTGGATTTTTCATATTTCATATATTTCTCATTTTATGGTAGAGCATATTTTCCATAACTTTCCTTATGTTTCTTAAGAACAGGACAGGCTATACATCTAGACATCGATATGTAAGAAAATTAAATAAGGCTGATGGTGTCACTGGTATTCTTCTGGAGTGGGATTCCAGCACCTGCTCACTGGGGGACCCTAGGCAAGTTATATAATCGCTTTGTGCCTCAGTTCCCTGATTTATGAAAGGGAATAATCATAGGATTGACACGAGGATTAAAGGAGAGACTAGAGTTCAAGTGCATGTACACCACCGGGCAGGGTGGAAGGTGTCATGAGGGCAGGTTGCAGTATGGCTGTCATTGTCAGTGTAAACCAGGCCTCCTGAGGCCGTGGGGGTGGGTTTAAGCCTGAGCTCTTCACTCGCTGGCAGGGGACTGTGTGAGCTGCTCAGCCTCTGTGAAGCCAGGTTTCATCTGTTAAATAGGAATACAACTTACGTCATAGGATTTTGTGGGCATTAAGCTAGAGAGGATCAGAAAAACATCTAGCAAAGTGCTGGGTGTACCAAGTGCTCAGTCCTAGGATCTTCTTCCTTCCTTCCACCACAGCATTACCGGGGTTCACACTTAGACCCCAGCACCTCAGCCACAAGTCTCCCTCTTACAGACACCAGGGGACTTTGGGCCACAGAGCTGTCATCACGTCAGCTTTGTAAATGGGTCCTGGGCCCAAAGATCCAGAGGTTATCCTCATGCAGAGTGAGAGGCGGGAAGGATGCACCTCAGAACATCAGCGCAGGGAAGACTCCCGGGCAGCCAGGTGTGTTCACAGTGGGTCTCCTCAACGTGCTGGAGAGTCCATTTCCTCTTCTCAGAACCAGCTAGATTCCAGGCCTCTGGGGGCAAGGCTGGACCAAGGCAGATCTCAGGACTCCAGCCCAACAGGCTGGGGGTTAAGACCAAACGTCAACCCTGGGCAGGAGTCAGAGCGTGGGGCAGGAAAACCAGATTAGGGCTCGCACTTCCTGAGACCAGGCCAGGGCAGCAGGGCGGGGGTCCCAGACCGGAGTGTGGGGTACAGGGCGAACCTCGCTCCATCCTCGCTCTCCCTGACATCCCCTCCCCACCCCCGCACGGGCCTCCCTTCTCTCCTCCTCCTCCCACTCTCCTTGCTCATTTCTGTGGTTGTCTCATCCAGTCTCAGAGCTTTAATGTCATCTGCATCCTTGATTCCCACATGTCCACCTTTGGCCCGGGCCTTTGCACCGAGTCCCAGACTTTCCTGTTCAGCGGCCTCCTTCATGCCTCGCTGGGGCGGGCGTCTGATCTGCTCTCAAACTTACCGCGTCCAGGCCAAGCTCCCGATCTTGTCTTTGCGCCGGGTCCACCTGATGCTCTCAGTGAATCAGTGGCTCAGGCCCAGGGTCACCTCCACTCCTCTTTTTTTCAGACACCCCAGTCCAGACCTAGCAAAACTTTCTGTTCACCTCGGACTCCCCCGACTCCGCACCTCTCACCTCTCGCTGCTCTCACTGCACTTCCTCCACTGTCACCCGCAGCCGGGCTGGCAGGGCTCCAGCGGGGTTCTCCCTGGCTCCCTCCCCGGCTCCCCTCCCGGGCTGAGCCGCGTCCCTCCTCCGAGCAGCCCTCCGGACCCACTGTGCAGTTCTCAGCTGGCAGGTGCCTTATCCTCTAAGGCCACCGTGTAGCTGATTGAGTGAGTGCATCACCAACGGGGCTCAGCGGGCTCTGATGTGTCCTCCTCTCCCTCCACTGCCTGATTCCTTGTTTGAGACCATAAAAGAGGCTTGTCCCATTCTCTGGGTTAAATTCTTCTTACTTCCTGTTTGGTGGTATTGTAAGGACAGGTAACTAATAGCTTGATGAGTGTTAAGAATAAGATAAAGGGCTTCTCCACAAAGTCCTTTAAAAGAACTATTTACTCTCAAAGGAAAAACACATTTTCATAAATTTCTGGAAGAAAGTTTGGAGCATCAGGATGTAGTTAACACTAGGATTTGGAGATAATTATTTAAGATCCATATCTTTTAAAAGTATTTATCTGTCAAACATATCAAAATGTCTTTCAACTACTTAAAAGTATCTATCAAAATTGCTATTTTTAAGTGACTGTATTTTAGTTCTGATTCTATTTTGAAAAGAGTCACAGTGGTGAGGGCTTTAGCTAGGAGTGGACACGCATTAGGAAGCCCACTGGCACGTTCTTGCCGAGAGTCCTGCTTCCACAGTCACTGAGTACCTTTCCTTGAAGACTGGGCCAGATTTGGGCTCGGGAAGAGGAAAGGTAACATCTAAAACTATCAGAGCTTTCAAACCGGAGGGCTCCAGAGAGGAGGCTTGCCCACTAATGAACGAGTAGCTCCTGGCTGCTTCTTGGGTTTCTAACGTCACTTGTGATGTCCTGGAAGCTCTAATCTGCCCTTTGCGCGTGTCTCCCCGACCTGCTTCTGAGGCCGCTCTGGCAGAACTGTCTGTGGTGCACGTCCCCCGAGGGGGGTCCTGCTTCATCCTGTCACCTGCTGACTTTGGTGGGGTCGGGGATGGGGGGCAGTTGAAGCAGAGGGTGCAGTGAGGAGCAGTGTTCCGTGATCAGGGAAGTAGTGATCAGTGAACGTTTGTTGTGCTCACACCAAATGGTTGGCAAACCTAGAGGGGTGGGTTAGGGAGGGTGGGAGGGAGGGAGACACAAGAGGGAAGAGATATGGGAACATATGTATATGTACAGCTGATTCACTTTGTTATAAAGCAGAAACTAACACACCATTGTAAAGCAATTATACTCCAATAAAGATGTTAAAAAAAAAAAGAAAAAAACTGGGAGCTCTCCAACCAAATGGGGTGAGGCTCAGGGGTGTGTTGTTATAACGCAGCTTATCTAGTGAGAAAGTGGTGACTGTATTCTTCATAGTGACTGGTTAGAATTTTCCTAAATAATAGGTTATTGGCCAGAGGTGACCTCCTAGCAACCTCAGGAAGCAGTTTAAGTTTCGCTTATGATTCCAGAGGCAGAAACAAGGAGTGAAGTTACTCTCGCAAAAACAGAATTAAGCTTTGCCTGTGTGACTTCACTGGTTTTGTCTGCTTGGGGAGCTGTCAGTGCTGGTCTCCGTGAAGTGTTGATTTTAACAAGCTGCAAGCGGACACTGGGTCCGAGGGACAGCGCCGTTGGGGGGTGGCCTGTGTATTTCAGCCAGAAAGCTGGGTGCCGCTCCCCTAGTCCTCCTTGCTCCCCCACACTGTGGTGCAGCCGTGAGCCTGCACCTGCCGGCAGCCAGTCATCTGGGGGCTGCTTGCCCAAGACCCCGGTCCACTCCACAACCAAGGATGTCTTCTGGGGCAGGGAAGCTTCTGCCCAGTAACAGGGCTGCAGGTCACCTGGGAGGCTCAGCCTGGCTCTGGAAAGACCATTCATTCCCTGTTCATTCATCCATAGTGATTAAGGGCTGGACTTTGGAGTTGGGCAGTCAGGTCTGAACTCCACCTCTGAGTCTGACGAGCTGTGTGACTATAGGCAGCTGACTCAAGTGCTCTGTGCCTCAATTTTCCCTTTCGTAAAAAGGAGTTAGTAATGGTACCTGTACACAGAGTTGTTATGAGAATCAAACTATTAACAGTTTGTAAAGCAGTTAAAACAGTGCCCGGTGCACAGACATTGCTGTCTAAACGTAGTTGAATACATTTATTCATTCGACCAGTACTCATTGAGCCTGGATTATGGGCAAGCAAAGTGCTAGAGGCTGACAACGTAACAGTCTAGTGGCTTAACCAGGTCAGTGGTCGCACTGACTGCCCGGTGCAGCAGCGCCTAGGCTAATCCCTTGGGACAAAGGCCTTCTAGGTGGCTCCGAGTGTGCTGGCAGGAGGGTGCCCCTGTTAGCAGACTCCAGTCAAGGTCGTCTGCAACCAGGAGTCTCCTGATGCAAGCCCAGTGGTCGCAGGCCAGGAGATTGGGGTCAGGACCGACGCAACCAGTTACCTTCCTGCTAATGTCTCAACCCTGAGTGTTTCATTTTTTAAGGTTAAGACAGATTAGACAGTTTCAATATTAATCTTCATTCAGCAAAGCCATATTAATAACATTTAAAGATTGCTTTATGTTTATCTTTGCCTGGAGTAAACCAGTTAACTAGTTAGCTCACTCCTGATTCACTCTTCAGTGGCTGAGAAGTGACTTGGTAGTATGCTCGCAAACGTGCCACACTCACTGGGCATGTAGGTGACTGACGACACAGTGGACGGAGCACGCTCTGGAGTGTGGAGCCGCAGTCCACACACCACAGGCGCCAGGTCTCCGGACTTCCTGGAGCTCCTGGACTCTGCAGGGCAGGCAGAACCTTGCCCCCAGCACCACGGGTGTTGGCTTGTTTGCCTGATAAAGTCGTTTGATCAGCTGTTGACGCCACTCTCAGGTTTCACCTAAGGGAAGCTGAATGAATTCCACAGGTTTTACACGCAGTGGTCATTGCCATGTCATAAAGCCTCGGTGGTGGCGGAAGTATTCTCTCCGGACCCCCAAAGTCTCCTTTGATCTCTGGGAAGAGACGTGTGCAGCCCCGAGGAGCAGGCACCCCAGCTGCATCATGCCACCATGCTCCTGTCTGTCCCGGCAGCTGAGCTGCCTCATTTGGGGGCCGGCACTGCCAGTCCCCCGGCTGGCTTTCTACTTCTCTTTTGTGCTAACAAGAAAATGGCTATGATAATGGTGAAAAAGAAAACAAAGAAATGAAAGGGAGGTGGGACTTCCCTGGTGGCGCAGTGGTTAAGAATCCGCCTGCCAATGCAGGGGACACAGGTTCGACTCTAGTCAGGGAAGATCCCACATGCCGCGGAGCAACTAGGCCCGCGAGACACAACTACTGAGCCCGCATGCCGCAACCACCGAAGTCTGCGCGCCTAGAGCCCGTGCTCTGCAACAAGAGAAGCCACCGCAATGAGAAGCCCGCGCACCACAATGAAGAGTAGCCCCTGCTCGCTGCAACTAGAAAAAGCCCTTGCACAGCAACGAAGACCCAATGAAGCCAAAAGTAAATAAAGAAAAAGTAAATAAATTTATTTCTAAAAAAAAGAAAGAAGAAAAAGAAATGAAAGGGAGGCTTGGTGGATGTGATGGCTAATTTTATGTGTCCCCTTGGCTAGGCCACGGTGCCCAGATATGTGTTCAGACAATATCCTGGATGTTTCTGTGAGGCAGTTTTTGCAGGAGATTAACATTGAGGTCGGTGGACTTTGAGTGAAGCAGGTGACCGTCGAGGTGTGGGTGTGGGTGGGCCTCGTCCAACCAGTTGAAGGCATGGATAGAACAGAAAAACCAGCCTCCCCTGAGCAAGAGGGAGCTCTGCTAGCAGGCGCTGTGGGCTCCACCTGCAGACTGGACTCGCCAGCTTCCATGATCCCGTGAGCCGGTTCCCTAAGTCTCTCCCTCAGTGTATGTACACCCCACGGCTTCTGTTTCTCTGAAAAACTCTGACTACAGATTTGGTACCAAGGAGCACGGGTTCTGCTGTAACAAACACCCCAAAAGGCGGAAGTGTCCTTGGCACTGGGTGAGGGCTGGGGCTGAAACGTCTTGAGGAGCCTGTTAGAAAAAGCCCGGAGGACCGTGAAGAGACTGTTGTGGGAATGTGGGCGTTAAAGGGACTTCTGGTGAGAACTCAGACACGAAAGAGGAACAGGTTATCGGAAAGCAACCTTGTTATAAAGTGGCAAAGCACTCGGCTGGTTGTGCTCTGGTGTTTTGTGAGCCATGAACTTGTGAGTAACAAACTTGTATACTTAGCAGAGGAGATTTCATTTTTTTTAATTGAGGTATAATTGACATACAACATTATAATAGTTTCAGGTCTACAACATAATAATTCAATATTTGTGTATATTGTGAAATCATCACCACGGCACATCTAGTTAACATCCATCACCACACATAGTTCCATTTTTTTCACGTGATGAGAATTTTTAAGACCTACTCTCTTAGCAACTTTCAAATATGTCATACCTTGGAATGCATATTTTCAAATATGCATATATAGTATAATTAACTATAGTCAGCATGCTGTACACCACTTCCCCATGACATTTATTTTATAACTGGAAGTTTGTCCTTTTTGACCCCCTTCACCCATTTCACCCACATCTGGCAACCACCAATCTGTTCTCTGTAACTATGAGCTTGGTGTTTTGTTCCGTTTTGTTTTGTTTTTTAGATTCCACATGTAAGTGAGATCGTACGGTATTTGTCTTTCTCTGTCTGACTTACTGCCCTCGAGGTCTACAGAAGAGTTGATTTCTGAGCAAAGTGTTGAGGGAACAGGCTGGTTTCTCCTGGCTGCTAGAGTAAGATGCGAGAGGAGAGAGAGGACTTGCAGAAGGAATTGTTCAGCAAAAAGGAACCAGAACTTGAAGATTTGAAAAGGTCTCTGCCATCCCCAACAAAGACAGGGACAGAGACAGGACTGAACCAGCAGCAACTCTGCCAGCTGGAACCAGAGGCACCAGAGACGGACAGAGTGAAGGAGGAGGATTCTACAGAGTGGAACAGCAGAGCTGTCAGGCGCCTTGGAGGTCAGCCATGCTGCCTCTCCCACCACGGCCCAGAAATGCAGAAAGTACCCCGGAAATGCAGAAAGCAGGAGCCTGCCAGGGCCAGCAAGCCAGTTCCCGGTTCCAGGAGGCAGGCCGTAAAGATATACAGAAATGCTCATTGGTCATCATCATCTTCATTGCTGGCCTCCTCCCTCCAATGCGCTCCGCCAGCGAGGAGCAAACGCGTGGGAAATCCCTGCTGTCACTCCAGACACGATGACAACCCTTCTGCACAGCAGTGAGGGAGTGTGGGCTGTGGGTAGATGCTTCCCGACATTCACGAGTAGAGGGCTGTGAACGTCTGTATCGTATTTCCTCGACTGAGAAAGGATGCCGCGTTTAAGTGGCACTGGATAGCCAATGTGCTCATGGTTAGATGCCAGTCGGCCCTTAGGGAGAGATCACATCCTGCTGGGACCACACCAGCGTGTCCAGCGCCGTGATTTCTCTTAGCACTGACAGAACAAAGCCTCCAGGACTTTTGCTTTTCTGACAAACATCTACCTTACGGCCTCGCATGTAATATACATGCTCCATGGAAATGTCTGCTAATCGCTGGCGTTTGAGCCCCCTTTTTTTTCTCCACCTTCACTTCTGGAGTAGCTGTAGTTGAGCCCCTCTCCCCACAAGTTTAGTTAACTGAACAACACTCGTTGGGAGGCGGCTGCGCTCACGGAAGAGGCGAGCCCGTGGCAGGGCTGCTAGGAGACCGTGACCGCGGAGGGGTTCCTGTCCCGTGGGCGCGGCCTGTTCAGAGCCCTTCCTGAAGAGGGCACCGCTTACCGAGATGCTCAAGAGAGTCACAGCCATGACTGGGGTTCCTGGCGACCCAATTCAGGAACAGGGAGGGTGGCGCAGAGGTGTGGTAACAACACAACAGTAACAGAAATCAGGATAGTTTGGTTCTCTTCAGTATGAATGATTCCATTGCCACTCTTTTCAGAATCCTTGCCATTTTGTATTTTGGGGGCAATATTTTCGACTGTCGTTTCTTCTAGTATGTCAACCCTGTGAATTAGTCTTGAACCACCCAAGAGTTCTCAATCCCTCCACCCCATTGTCACCATCATTTGGTTTGACAGATGAGTTACAGGTGAACCTGTGGAATTCCCCACCCTCCCCTTTGAGGGTCTGGATGGACCTGTGCATTCCCAGGCCGGATGGATAGATGGATGGATGGATGGATGCATGGACAGAATAGATAGCCTAAAATGAGGTTTAGTGATATTTGTGTGATTTTTTTAATCTATAATTTCAGTCCTTTCACTAGAGTTCAATCTCTCTCTTCCATTTCTCTTTCCCTGTCTTTGTACAAGCCATAGATAATCAAAAAGTTGGCTGTAATTCTAAAAATAACAAAGGTCCTGCCTGAGTTAAATACTGAGTTTGAGAACTTTGTGTTGTATGAGACTAGAACGTCTAAGTGGTCAGTTATACGTAAACTCCATGATGTCATAGGTCCTTCGAGTTCCTTAAATAGCCACCTACCCACCCTTCCATCAAGTGTCTGGTGATTGTTTATTATGGTAGAACAAACCCACCAGAAAGACCCTTTCCAGCTCTAGAATTCTCTTATTTTGTGGACCCAACATGCTCTAGGCACTGAGGGTTCGACAAATCACAAAGCATGGACATAGCCCCTGGGTTTATAATCTGACTTACTTGGTGGTCACAACCCAGACTGCAATCAGACTGTGGTTAACATGACTGAATTCTGGGCATTTCTAATTGTAAACTCTCCCACACACATTCTTACCTAAGTCACGGCTGCTCGCAAGAGAAATCAAATTAATCACCCAGCACGGTGTCTTGTGTTGCTGGCATTGCAGACAACAGCTGACGTACACGTCAGTGGTTCTCAGCCGTGGGGGTCCCCCCAGGGAACGTCTAGCAATGTCTGGAGATGGCTTTGGTCACCACACCTGCCACACCTTTCTCAGTGGTGACCTCATTTGTTGGCCCTGACTCCCACGGTCACATCTCTCTCTGAACACAGTGGGGAAAGATTCCCTGCTTTTGAGGACTTGTGTGATTAGATTGGGCCCAGACAATTGAGAATAATCGTCCCATCCCAAGGTCCTGTAACCTCAGTCACACCTGCAAAGCCCTTTCCACAATGGTTCCCAGGATTAGGACGTGGAAATCTTCAGGTGCCACCATTCTTCCTACTACAGTCGGTGTTGTTACTATCGAGAGGAAGTTGAGGTACAGAGAAGCAAACAGCTCACCCGAGGCTCGGCAACCACTGAGTGGGGAGCAGGGTCTGAATCCAGCCCTTTGGCTGGGATCAGCCCACCAGTGGAGAGATGAGCACACCAAACGGAGAGCAGCCCCCAAGTTGCACCTGCACTGAGTGATTTCTGGGTGGAAACGTGAGTCAGAAGTTAAACAGTCGCTGGGGGCTGGGGGAGGAGGAGGAGCAGGGGCTGGGGATGCGCGAGTCTCCAGCCTCCTCTCTGCCCTACCCCCCACCCCCCCCACTCCCCCTGCTTCTGGCAGCAGCGGCCTGTGAGGCCACGTTGATTTTTTTTGGCTGCGTCTGGTCTTCCTTGCTGGGAGCGGGCTTTCTCTAGTTGCTGTGAGCGGGGGCTACTCTTCGTTGCGGTGAGCGGTCTTCTCACTGTGGTGGCTTCTCTTGTTGCGGAGCACAAAGCTCTAGGCGTGTCGGCTTCAGTAGTTGTGGCATGTTGGCTCAGTAGTTGTGGCTCGCGGACTCTAGAGCACAGGCTCAGTAGTTGTGGCGTACGGGCTTAGCTGCTCCACGGCATGTGGGATCTTCCTGGACCGAGGGATCGAACCGGTGTCCCCTGCATTGGCAGGCGGATTCTTAACCACTGCACCACCAGGGAAGTCCCCATGTTGCTTCTTTAACAGAATGTGCTCATGGTGGTGTCTGGGGCCGGGGGGAGACCTCCTGCACCTGTCCCGAAGACACAGATTCTCCTGTGGACCCTCAGTGCTGCCCTAACCCCTGACGGAGGTGCTGGGACCTCTGTCTCCCCCCACTCCCCCAACAAACACACTTTGCTTCCCATCTCCCCTTATGGCTTTGCCGTAAGTGAACCAACAGGAACGGTCAGGTACGCTTTGGCCAAGGCCTGAGCCTCCGTCTTCTGCTCTGGCCTCCACCCCTTACATCATGAAAAGGCCCAGTTCCTTCCCCTCCTGGAGCCCCTGCCCGGATGCTGGCACTGTTTTCCTTCTTTGTAGTCACCAGGGGTGTCCCCTCTAACTGCACTTCTGTTGGCAAGGAGAGCAGGTCCCAGGAGCGTGTAGGACGATCCACAGGGCAGGGGAACTGCCCTTTGCCATCCCTGTCCTGCCCACAGGCCCGTGCTAGCTTGGAGGGGTGGGCAAGGGACCCTCAGAAGGGGAAGCCCCCAAGTTCACTCAGACTCAGCCTTGTTCTGAGAGCCGCTAAAGAGCCCAGCGGGTTCCAAGTCTGACTCCGCAGCCGCAAGCCCTGGGTGGAGTCAGGGATTCGAGGTGCCTGCAGGACAAGGGGTTTGGAGGGTCTTGGGGGCATGTCCTGCACTAAGTAGGCTCTCCAGGTGCAGGTTAGGGCTGACTCGCTGGAGAGCAGCCCTCCTGCTCTGTGTAGTGGACGCGCCAGCATCTCCAGACGGTGTATTCCCCAACAGTCCTGAGCTCTGGTTGGCTGGGGAGGTGGGACAAGAGGCAGAGGGAAGGCCACTGGCTACAACAAGACGGATCTGTGTATTCCGTGGTTGGTAGGACCGCCTCCCTCCCTCCCTTCCTCCCTCCCTCCCATCTTGCACCTCATTCCCCTCAGGGTCACGTGACCATGAGTGCCCAGGAGCTGGCACACCACACCCACCAAGGTGCTCCGCAGGCAGTGCAGTTTCCTTAAATAACAATGTAAATACGTACACCTTGATATCAAAACTCCCTTTAATCAATCTAACTTTTACCATATTGTCTTGTTAGCAATTGTGTCATTTTCTGTTTATACCACCACTTTTCCCTCACCCTCTAAACTAAATCATCATTTCAGTTACTAGAGTTTCCAAATGTACTGCTTCCTGGACAATAGGAATTATTGTGTCTCCCTGGCAGCAGCCTGGAGAACGACTCCACAATGCGCCGTTAGTGTCAGCACGGTGACACAGCAGCGGGGAAGGCCGTGGCTTCAGGGGCTAGAGGTCCTGAGGGCTCGTGTCCGCTTCCACTCACGCAGCCTGATTCTGAGTCCACGCCCAGCTTGGGAGATGAGGCTGGGCCTGACAAGGGCAAAACCAAATGGTGTCTCTTGGGGGGTGCGGCTGTATCGGACCCTGCGGGGCGCTGTGGCGTGCTAGCATGTGCCCGGTGGGGCCCTGACCGCTGGGTTAGAGAAAGATAGGTAAGATACACAAGGCGCCCTTCGTAGTGGGGAGTTGACGGCGGGTGTCTGCTGTGCGCACCGGGGAAGAAAAGCCTCCCTAGGACTTGCCTCATGTCGACGGCACCTCAGGTGCCCAGTGAACAGCGCTTTCTCCACGCCGCGAGCCTGGTGCAGGAGAGCGCAGCGCCGGCACCTGGAAGGTGAGAGGGAGGAATCAGAACCGAGCCGGGACTGAACGGTACGCCTGCGCGTACGGAGCATCTTCCGTGTGCCAGGAACCATGCACACGCTGTTCTAGCTCATGGTTGAGAGGCGGAAACTGATGCTCAGAGAGGCTAAGTAACTTACCCCAGGCCACACAGCCAGAATGCAAACCCTACGACCCCGACCCCCACCCTGCACCTGCACCTGGGCAGCACTCAGGGCCGAGAATCTGGGAACCAGCAGCAGCATCGCTGGTCGCTGGGTGTGCTCAGAACCGCTCTCTAGAGATGTGGACCTGGGCCTGACTCTCAGCTGGATCTCTCCGCTTATGTTTGCAGATCACGTCTGGCGCAAGCGGCCCCACTGGCGAGTCTGCCGGGTGGGCTGCTGGCACCGAGACGTCGAGCCTCCGGGCTCGCTCTGCGCGGGCTGCTAGGAGCACACACACCCGATAGGCGTCCGCGCGGATTTGGTGACGGGGATCAGGTCACACCGAGGAGGACCTCGTCTGCAATCGCAGGAGGTGAAGACCCACCCCCAGAAAGGGGTCGGGTGGTCACGCTATCACGGTCCCTCCCTCCCTGCGTCCTGACGCAGAGGGGACGGTCAGCGTCCGCGTCGGCAGGATCACGCTCCCAGATGGGGGGTTGGGATTGATCTCGGCCTCTCACCGCTCACTACCCGTAGGCCGCGCTCTGCTCTCCTCGGGGTGCCCCCAGACCCATTGGTAGGAAGGGCGCCCCCCAGTGGTTCGATGTCTTGGCCCCCAAACAGACGGCCGCATGCCCCCCAGAGCGGGGGCGCAGCCCTGGGGGGCGTGGGCGCACGGCCGACACCACTTCACGGAGCAGAGTTCCAACCCCAAGATGGGGACTTCCCTGGCGGTCCAGTGGTGAAGAATTCGCGCTTCCATCGCTGGGGCGCGGGTTCCCTGCTCGGGGAACTAAGATCCAGCATGCCCCACGGCGCAGCCAAAAACAAACAAGCAAAACCAAAAAAAAGAGAGAGAAAAGGTAAAACACGCCGAAAAAATACCGAGATGATCGGGCCACTTTGAGTCCTTGCTTCCCCCGAGGCCGCAGCAGGTGCACCACCGTCTGCTCCCTGGCCTCCCTCTTCGCCGCTGATGGGGTCCTCCTCCTCGGCCACCCTTCTTCCCTCCGTGTTTCCAGGGTTCTCTGTTCAGCCCACTCCTCTCATCCCCTCTCTACCACCAGGACGCTCTTGACTCTCAGCTATGCCTCGCAAGCCCTGGACCTCCCTCTCGAGCTTTATGCCTGAACAACATGTACATCTTGTACAAATTTTGTTAGATTTATCCCCCAATATGTCAGTTTTTTTGGTGCTAATGTAAATGATACTAGGTCTTTAATCCTAACACTGTTTTATGTGTACCTTTTCTTGCTTTTCTTGATAGTCTTGCCCCAGGTTTGACATTTTATAGTCTTTTCATTACCAATTTTTGTTTTATACATCACTAATTTCTCCACCTTATTTGTTCTTTTACTTTTTGCTGTTGTTTTTTAGTTTGTTACAATGGATGCTTAGGTCATCAATTTTCAGTCTTTCATGTAGAATTTTTTTTTTTAAATATTTATTTGTTTGCACCAGGTCTTAGTTGTGCAGGCGGGCTCCCTAGTTGTAGCTCCAGGGCTCCTTAGTTGCGGCTCGCTGGCTCCTTAGTCACGGTATGTGGGCTCCTTAGTTGTGGCATGTGAACTCTTAGTTGCGGCACGCATGTGGGATCTAGTTCTCTGACCAGGGATCGAACCTGGGCCCTCTGCATTGGGAGTGCAGAGTCTTATCCACTGCGCCACCAGGGAAGTCCCTCATGTAGAATTTTTATCATTCAGTTAGAAGTATTTCCTAATTTTCATTGTAATTTCTTCTTTGGTCTATACTGTATTTGGAAATGTATTCTTATAATTTCCAAGCATTTGTATATTTCTAGGATTTTGTTATAATTTCTAGTTAATTTTTCTGTGTTCAAATAATCCAATTTATGATATAGATCCATAGAAATTTGTTGACATGATTTACATGTGCTCAATTTCATAAATATTTCAGAGTGTGCTTGAAAGGAGGGCATATTCTCCAAATCTTGGATGCAGTAACATCTATATCTCCACTAAGTTAATTTTATTGTTTTGTTCACATCTTCTATATCCTTAATCTTCTCATGTGTGCGTTATTTATCAGTTACTGAGAGACATGAACTTCTCTTTGTAGTTCCATCAATTTTGGGTTCTGTATTTCAAGGTAATGTTACTAGGTTCATATTCTGAAATTACATTTTTTGTGAATTGAACCATTGTAATTACTGACATATTTGGATTTAAATCTACTATATTATTTGTGATTTTCCATTTGTTGTGCTTTTCCTTTTTCTTTTCCCTCCTTGCCCTCATTTTATTAGCTTTTATTAAGCATTCTGCTTTTTTCCTAGTAATTTGGAAGTTATACATTCTATTTCTGGAGTTTAAATCATTACCCTAAAAAATTATAACATGAAAACTTAGGTCATCAAAGTCTGGCGCTCATCGGTACTTTTTTACCCTAATCCTGAAAATAGGACCTAGAAATCTATCACTTTTTTAATTCATATACTTTATTATGTGTTAAAATTCAGTAAAATATTATTATTGTTGTTGTTTATACATTTTCTTGCTCTTCATTCTGGTCACTGCTCCTGCCTCAAGTATGTTTTGTGGACTTGCCCTTAGAGAGGGTCATCTACTTCGGGTCGGATTTCCTAGTTTTTCTTTTTCTTGTCCTTAAAGGAAATTTTCTTTGGTCACCATATTCCAGTTTGCTGATACTGCTTTTTTCCCTCATCATATTGAAGATATTATTTCACTGTCTCCTGTCTTTCAACGTTACTATCTCACCAGCTGTTGGTTTTTCAAGGTTACCAGGTTTTCCCTTTGGGTTGCTTTTAATAGATTGTTCTTGTCTCTGCTATGTACACTCTGACTATGTGTACATAGTCAGAGTACATTTCTTATTGTTTAATCTCCTGGTGCTTGTTGGTTCTCTGGAATCTGTGGGCTGCTACCTTCTGTCAGCTCTGGGGCAGTCCTGGCTGTCATGCCTCCTCCCCTTGCTCCTTCCCAGGTCCTCCTGGAGCTCCTGTTAGACAGCCATCCTGGTCTCCTCAGTCCACCTCCTTCATATCTCTTGGCCTCTGTGTCATGTACTCCCATCTGCCCCAGATCCCCCCATGTTCTTTCTCTGCCCCACACGGTGTCCAGGAAGTGACCCTACAGGCTGGTCACCTCTGCTCTGCTGCACTCTGGCCACTGGGCTAGGTCAAAGGTCAAAGGGAGGGCCCAGCAGCAGTGAGCAGGAGAGGCTGCCCTGGTACCTTTTTCCCTCACCTGCCCTCCAGCCTGAGGTTTGGGCATCACTGCCTAAGACAGATGATCAGAAAAGGGCTTGTTGCTGGTTCCTTAAGTGTTTGGTTAGAAGTTCAAGTTTTCTTGTTCATATAGTATTTTGAAATTATCTTATGTGCAATGTCTGAATTACTGATTGAACATACACTTACGGGGAAACTGCTTCAGAGGCTTACGGGGTGGACATCAGTACCATTTGCAAATAACTCTGTTTCTTCCCACTTTCTTGTACATCCTGTCCCATGTGACTCTTTCCAGTCGATGAATTGAGGCTGAAACATGTCGTTGTCATACTCTCTCTTTTCCCCAGTGTAGCAGCTGGCACTATTTGCTGAGGAAGGCTGGCTCCCACAGTGACCATCCAGGACACAGTCCCCTGTGACTTAGGGTGGGCATGGTTCACAAGAGAAAAACAATGTGATGCTGAGATTCGGGGCTGTTTGTTACCACAGCATCACCTAGACTATACAGACTGATAAGTTAATATTATGCTTTTAACTCAAATAGTGGTGAAGACAGGTAGCTTGCTATCACTACAAAAGTTAGTCACAGGGCTGGCATGGGCACTTTAAACTTCCTCTCTCTGGAAAACTGAGATTGTTAGAACATCATGCTTTCCTCATGCAGAACTTCATAGTCAATAATTAAACTGCTGACAGGACCATAACATTGTCAGAATCTATATTCTTGCTGCTTTTACCCTGAGGGGTGGCCAGCACAGCCAGCTGCTCAGCCAGCTTTCCTGAACACCAAGAAGTCAGGTGCCTCTTGCAACATGAGCCTTGTGAGTCTTTTTGGGTGTCGCACACTATGTTCATCTTAAGAGATTCTGCCTGTAGATATTTAGAATCATTGGCAAACTCATCATAGAAACATAAGTACACAGATTATAAACCTTTTATTATCACCCTTTATTTGCTCTTAGAAAACAGGTTGCAAGATTTTCATCAAACCTAAAGGTCCTTTTGGGACCTGTAAAATGGAAAGAGTGTTTTCAGCAGTGTGTTCATGCAATAGGATGATTCATATACTGGTGCTGTAATTAATGCATGGAACTGTCCCTTATCAACGGCTGCTAGCGTGAGCAAGGGTGTCAGCTCATCAGCACAGCAGCAAATGTCCTGCCTGTCTGTTGTGTTCGAGTGACAGGAGCAGCACAATTTTGCAGAAGAAACCCTACCCATGTACACGCACGATTAGCGCTTCTGGGGGATTATTTCCAGCATATTCCATCATGCACCTCCAGTTGAAACCCAAAAAAGTAAGAACTCTGAGGAAGTGAAGAGCAAAGTTACCCTTAGAAGGTAATGCAATAGGAAAAGTGGCTTTGGAGTTCAACTGCCCTGGGCTCCACTTCCAACTGTGCCACCCGGCAGCTGTGTGACAAGGAGCAAACTCCTTCACTTCTCCAAAAGCAGTGTTCTCATCTGTCAAACAGAGACAGTCGTGGCCACCTCATTGAGCTACTGTGAGAAATAAACAGTCACCTGGCATGTAGCAGAGGTTCCCTGCACCGTAGTTATTACGTCAGGTCCAGTGAGCACTTATGAACAGAACCAAAATTCAGGGGCTATTATTGTAACTAAGCATTTAGTAAGTACGTAAAGAACACTACTACTAGGACTCGGCGCTTTCACTGCTATGGTCCAGATTCAATCCTTGGTCGGGGAACTAAGATCCAGTAAGCCTCGCAGTGCGGCCAAAACCCAGAACAAAACAAAACAAAAAAACACTACTACTAATGATAGAGGATCTTTCCGCATAGTTGCTGGGCCCCAGGCTCTATGATAAACATTCTACACTTATCATCTTCACACTAACCCTATTCTGTGGGCATTATTATTACCCCCAATTTACAAAGGAGAACACTAAGGCTTAGTGAAATAAAGAGATTTTCCCAAGATCACATGGGGCAGAGAAAGGTCTCGAAAAAAAGCCCACTCTTGCACTATTATGTAGCTCTGAAGAGATGCCCAGTTGCTACTTTTTTTTTTTTTTTTTTTTTTTTTGCGGTACGCGGGCCTCTCACTGTCGCGGCCTCTCCCGTTGCGGAGCATGGGCTCCGGACGCGCAGGCTCAGCGGCCATGGCTCACCGGCCCAGCCGCTCCGCGGCATGTGGGATCTTCCCAGACCGGGGCACGAACCCGTGTCCCCTGCATCGGCAGGTGGACTCTCAACCACTGCGCCAGTTGCTCCCAGTTGCTCCCAGTTGCTACTTTTGAGGATGTCTCTAATGCTGCTACTGCCCTCCATGGAATGAGGGCATATCCTTGTTGGAGTCATATCTCTGTGAAATTAAGATGACATCTGTCCCATAGCTACATTTAAGATTCCACAAGACTGACAGAGTTGGGTTGACAGACACTGTTAAATTAGTAAAATCCACTTGCTAAGTGTTATGGACCAAATGTTTGTGTCCCCCCAGAATTCATATGTTGAAGCCGCAATCCCCAATCTCATGGAGTTAGGATGTGGGGCCTTTGGGAGGTGATTAGGATTAGTTGAGGTCAGGAGGGTGGAGCCTCCATTATGGGGTTAGTATCCTTATAAGAAGAGGAAGACACCAAAGTTTCCTCACACCACCAAGTGAGGACACAGCAAGAAGGTGCTGTCTGCGAACTCAGCAGAATGTGACCGTGACAGCACCTTGATCTTGGGATTCCAGCCTCCAGAACTATGGGAAATAAACATCTGTTGTTTAAACCACCCGTCTGTGGTATTTTGTTACAGCAGCCTGAGCTAAGTCACCAAGTAATGTCATTAAAGTAAAATTCCTCTTCTCTTGAGTTTTCAGTGTCATATTAAAGGAAAACCATAATGAGTAAACCTTCCATCTCTTTATCCTTCAGTGAGTTCTTTTTATAACCAATCACTTCAACAACTGAAAGACACACACATTTGCAGACCTCTGCTGTGTGGACCTGGCTTAGGTCCCCCAGTCCAGCATTGAGGCACCATTGATTCAGGCCAGGAGGCCGAGGGGCGGGACTGGGCTCAGGGTGTCCCTCCTCAACCCTGCTCCGTGGGGTCCTCAGCAGCAGGTCTCCCTCCACCGTGGGACGGGCCGGAGCAGCAGTCCCATGGTTTGCTGGCTGCAGCTTCTCGGGGGAGAGTTTGCCTCTCAGGATCGGGGGCACAGCCTCAGAGCCCGAGGCCCGCTGTGTTCCTTGCGGCTCCAGGGGACAGGTGTCTGGGCGCCTCCCGAGGCCCCTCCCCAGCTGTTGTTAGCTGGAGGCCCGGTACCACAGATGGAGCTGTGAAAGAGGTGGGATCCCGAGCACCACAGAAGCCAGAGAGCAAATGTCACCGTCCAGCTGCACAGGCTTTCAGTCAGCTGAGTTCTGACGAGGGAAACGTCAGGAGGACAAGACGGTCCTGCCCTCGAAGGGCCACCTCCTCGGGAAGTAAGCTGGACCCAGGGGGACACACGATTCATGCTGAATGAGTTCCCAGAACACAGTTTCTGGGGATGCAGGGAAATGACTGCTGGATGCACGGGTCCTGACAACTGCTAATTCCGTGCCCTGAGTGACCTACAGCCAAGTACTAATCCCCACACAAAGGCTCCTTTTAGACAAGAAGTTTGGTCACAGTTCCTGGCACGGATTCTGCTGCAAGATGTACTTTTCACCAATCAGAATTATAGTAACAAGAAAGTAAAGCGGAGGAGACCAATTCCACAAAATATAGAGGTCTGAGCAACAAGCCCTTTGGCTGTGAAGTGCCCTGACAGAAGTTGCCAGAAAGCACTGCAGGGCACCCTCAAGAGTGTCCTTCACCACAGCCGAGGCTTGCCTGTCCCCATCACCAGGCTCACGGTCTGAGAAGTCCTGGTAACTGAACATCCCACCACACTGTCACCATCGGCTCCAGAACTGGCCATCTGCCTTCCCAGCTCTTCTGAGGAGCCCGGCAGTGTGTCCAAGGACGTGTGGTCTGGGACGCGCACCTGCCCCCAGGAAGCCGCACTCAGGCAAGCAGAGTGAGGGTAGAGGAGCAGAGAAGGTAGGAGGTGGTGTGTGGTGCTCCGTTCCTCGCCCTGGGCGTGCAGCTCTAGGCGCCACAAGTCATGACGCTTGTGTGTTCGTTCAGACAGGCCTGGTGGCCGAGCACAGAGCTCCCGCCGGTGGACTTGTCACACAGACACACAGTGAGGGGAGGTGTTTCTAGTCTCTTCTTTTCATGTGCTAGTTCTTTTCCTTTGAAGGCTGGCAAATAGCTCAGTTTCTGCACGACCACGCTCTCTAAGGGGTGATTTTATTGCCACATGTGGGAACCGAGAATCCCCGGCGAGAAATTAGGCATTTGATACATTTCATGGCAATGCTCAGAGCATGACCTTCTGCTGCCCCGATAAGGTTTTCATATAAAACTGATTCATGGTGGTCATTATACTAGTACCTCTTACTTTACGCCTTATGTTTTTGCACACACCTTATGCTTTTGCACACATCTTAACTAGCCTCCATAAACAATCCTCTGGAGGGGGGCTTTATTTCCCCCATTTTGTGAAAGAGGAACCAGGGCTATGAGGACTTGTCACTCGCCATGGCTCACAAATCTGTAAGGTGCAGAGCTTTTCACCAGGGCAAGTGTTTATTAAGTGTTTTTAGGCAAACACGATTTCAAATTCATGGGTGAATAGTAAAAATACCAAAGACCTGTCCGTTTTTCATTGACAGGACGTATGAAGTCCTGACGTTATTCTCTGACAGGAATGTTAATGCACTTCCTCTTTGTCAAGGGTCCTCTTTTTGGTTAACGAATGGTTTCTCTTCTGTTCTATTGAACAAGCAGACTTCAACTGTTCTTTGTAAAACCAAGAAAATCACATATTTGACATCTTATATTATTACCATCATTTAAAAAAATTCTGTCCACTCCATACACTGCCTATATACATGATTGTGTTTACGGGACAGCTGAAAAGATGCTGGTCCTCAGCAGAGCCTGGGGTCCTGTTTGCCACTTGGAGCATCCTTGGGGAGAAGCAAGCCTCTGGTCTTGGTTTAGTGCTGCACCACAAAGTTGTTGAGAATATTATTGATATTAAAAAGTAAAGCACTTTGTAAATGTTAAAGTCCTACGCAAATGTAAGAAATTGTTCAATTATTGCCTAGAGTTAAAAGCTAAAGAAAGGATAGTTGCTTGCCCGAAGCAAAGGATTGGTTGAACTTATCTAAATACTGTATTTTTTAAGGAGGAACGGGCCATATAAGAGTGAGGGGAGGGGGAGAGGTTGAGGGACATGCAGGTACCTGAGGAAGACAGAGGGGTGTGAGCACGGTTCCGTGCATCTCAGGAATGGTGCGCAGAGCTGTCTGGGGTTTAGCAAATGATTCTAGCAAATCCTAATTACCCCAGAGGCTTTCTTCAGAAGTGCCATAGAGACACAGGCGGCATGCTTTTCTAACCCATGACACAAAAACGGGTAGTACAGTTAATAACAGATGAGAGAATCGTGACTCAAAATTATTTTTGGTGTTGGAATTTGGGGGGTTTATGAGGCATTTTCACGTTAAGAACGGGAAGACTTGTTAAAAAGATCTGAGAAGTCAAGATGACTGAGAAGTCGAGATGCTTGAGAAGCAGAGCAGCTGCTGGTGGACAGCAGAGATGCTGGGCCAGGCCACCCAGCTTCAAGCCCCACTGCTGCCTGTTAGCTGTGACCAGGCTAGTTACCCCTGTGTTGTGCCTCGGTTTTCCTGTCCAGTCACAGGGTTGCTGTAGGGATGAAATGAGTTAACATGTGGGCTAGTGAATAGTGCTCCACACCTGGTCACACGCACGCAGGTACAGTTTACCAGGTATGTGGTCCTGGGCTGGTGGGGAGTGTCCCAGTGCCCCAGCCCCTTCACCTTCTCCTCAGTGCACTCCAGAGGGCACGTGCGGAGCCAGCTGCAGCCCCCGGCCCCTCCTCCGTGGGGTTTCGCAGGCCTTGGGGACCATCTCCTTCTGCATGATCTCACCCGAGGCCTGTTTCACACTCCTGGCAGCTCAGTGGGAGGGGGAGGGGCTGCCCTCCCGCACAGGGCGCTGAGGATGGACCGACCTAGAGTTTGATTTTCAGAAATGCTGCGTTGCCATATCTGGAATCGTGTAGGTGGACATTACACAATTGATTGGAAATGTCTAGTCCATACAAGCATTCGGTGAGACCCCGGCAGGCAGAGCAAAGGGAGGGGGCAAAAGCTCCAGGTGGAGCTTGTTAGGGCGAGGCGCGGGCAGGTAAGTCAGCCAAGGTCAGGGGCGCGGAGAGACTAAGAGCCAGAGTCACAAACGCCACGGGATAGAAGAGAGGGTCTTGAGAAGACGGGAAGCAGAGAAAATGATGACTGACAAAGGGCCTGCGGCTGAGGGCCCAGGTCAGGGGAAGGCTGGCAGGTCGGGCGGGGCCCAGGGCCCAGGGCCCGGGTTGCGGCCCGGGCCGGGGGTGGGGTCGCCAGCGCGGACTCCTGCCCGCAGGGAGACGGGCCCCTTCTCTGCAGACGATTCAGCCTCAACGGCGTTTATTTAATAAGATTTATCGCGCTCACAAATGGAGAGGTGGCGTGAGCGCGCAAAGCGCAGACCCTCGCGCCCCCCTACCTTCCGTTCACCCCGCCAGCGGCCGCGACGCACGGCCCCCGAGACTCCTCGATCCTGAGAGCCCAGAGCCCCTGGCCTCCTCAGATCCTGAGTCCCCCAGGCCCTTCGAGATCCCAGACTCCCCGAGGCCCCCGAAGCCTTCCGAGCCCCTCTGACCACCCCGACACCCCGAGGCTCCCGAGACCCCTGACCCGGGCCGGGAGGGGATCGCGGCCGGGCCCTGGAGCCGGTGACCGTCGGGGGGAGCACAGGCCCCCAGGGAGGCCTCTCAGGACCCTCTCCTTTAGGGTCAGGGACTGAACCTCAAAACCGCTTCCTCCCCGCGGTCTTCCTCCCGCCCTCCGCGCGCCCTCAGCCCCACCCCCGGCCCCGTGACCCCTACCTCCGGACGGGCGGGGGCGCTGTGCGACGCCGAGGCCGGGCGGGGTGGACGTAGGGAGCGCCCGGAAGTGACGCAAAGCTAGCGGAAGTCCCGTCCACCTCGGCGGAAGTTCCTCCTACCCGCTGGCCCTCCCCTCTACCCACCCCGGCGGAAGTCCGGGCCGCCGTCCCTCGTGGCTGATCGCAGGCATGGCGCACTACAACTTCAAAAAGATCACGGTGGTGCCGTCCGCCAAGGTAGGCGGCCCCGAGGGCCCTTCCGCCCACACTTTTCTCTGCCGGGTCATGGGAATCGAGGGTCCGGTTTGTAACGCTGGGCTGAGAGGGGTCGCCTCCTCCACCAGGCCCCCGTCTTAGACCATGTTCTCTACAGATTAGGGCCCCCGGGTTAGGGGTCTCCCGAGAGGGTGGCGGTCCTTCCTCAGAAATTAGGGCTGCCCGGGGTTAGGGTCCCTCTTCAGATGTTGGGGTCCTCCCCAGAGAAGAGGGGGAGAGTCAGGGCAAACTTTACGAAGTAGGTAGGTTTTCAACTGTCTCCAAAGGGTTCGTGGATTCTGCCAGATGGAAGAGGGGTCGCGGTCAGAGGCGAGACCGCGGCGTCCCTCCCGGAGCTAACAGTGTTGCCGGCATCTGTCTTCTTGGCTAGTTTGCACTGGGGAATTCATGCAGAAGTCTTTTATATCCTCTGGTAGTCACCTTACATGCCTTAGTCACCTTACCTTAGGAAATTGTATAGTGGGTTTTAGTTTTATATGTTATTTTATGTACTTTCAAAGCCACAGATATGCAAACTGAAACAGTAGAACTGTTTCTCATTAAAAAATTTTTTTTTCTAATTTATGCTTGAGTTGTCTGGCTACTTACGTTTCAGAGGTTCTTAGGTATTTGGAAATTAGGATAACGTGAAGAAAGCGTAGGATAAAATTTATTTCTGCAGCCATTTGCTGAGTGTTTCTTAAAGGCCAGGAACTATAAAGTTGAGCACGTTTTATATTGAAGATTTAATTAGAAAATGTGTTCGTAGTTTAAAATATATCGTATTGTTAAATAGTAGTCTTTTAAGATGGTTTCAAATAAGTGGGTGAAAGTAGATTTTTTGGTGTAACTGTGTCTTACTTTATTTAATTGCAGGACTTTATTGATTTAACATTGTCGAAGACTCAACGAAAGACTCCGACAGTTATCCATAAACATTATCAAATCCATCGCATTAGACACTTTTATATGAGGAAAGTCAAATTTACTCAGCAGAATTACCATGACAGACTCTCACAGATTCTGACGGATTTCCCCAAATTGGATGTAAGTGATTCTGGGAAACATAAGTGATTATGTAAATATGAGCCTTCAGACAGGGTTAAACAAGGTCTGTCTAGAGATAATGAAGGAAAGAGGAAATAATTGACTTGTTGAAGTTTACTCTGAGAGTTAGTGGCAAAACTGGGAACAGAGTACAGGTGTTTTGATTCCTTAGTATCTTTTTTCCCCCGGTCAAAGTCCATCTACGAGGGCCCAGAGCATGCCTCGCTCGGGCTTTTTCTGTAACCTCTAGACTTGTAGGGGCCAACCCGAGCTCTGAAAGCTGTGGAGTGAATTCAGGAGCCCGAGCTTCTGGCGGCTTGTGTGCTTCCTCTCCTCCCTCTTTCCAAGGCTCCCTTTCCTGTGGCCTCAAGTTGGGCCAGTGGCTTGAGGCCCAGCAGTGTTTGTGATGTTGTTGCTTCATCAGCTAACGACTGTCTATGTACTTTCTTCACGGGCAAGAAACAGTCTCGTGGGGAGCCGCCTTCTACATTGAGCCCCCAAAGTTGAGCTCTGCTGCGTAGAGCAGTTTGCTTGTGTGTTTAGCTGTAGGATGCAAGAGAGGACACTGCCTGTGGAGTCCCTGTGTGGGGCGACGCTGCTGCAGGGTTGTTGAGGAGGTGATAGATGTGGGATCAGCAGTACAGCCTGAGAGCCTAAATGTGCCACTGCCCTACAACAGTCCCTGAAGGTGGGTTAAGGCAGTGAGAAGAGATTGGTTTATGTGACAGAAATTGCTGTTACAAAATTCTGGGACTTGATAGGTGCACAGTGACTACTGGCTGGATGAGGGTGTAGTTTCTTGGGAAAGTGTGTGTACTTCAGGAAGTACCTGGGGATAAAGAAGGCAGTAAGAATGAGATGAAGACACCAGGAAACACCTGATATGAGCAAACAGAAAATACTTTGATCTAATCAACACCAGAATTTTGTTCTTTGTAAAAAAAAAATTTATCTTTTTTATCCTTGGTATCTTTTTTTTTTTTAATATACATTAAGGGTTCAAATTTATGAACATTCTATTCCTGTTGGCTTTTATTTTTCAAACTAAAGTTATCTGAGAACAATTTTCGAGTAAAAGGTTGGAGTAGATTATCATTCATTAAACGATTGCTGTGTCTGTTCAGCCGTCACTTTTAAAGCCCCTATCTTGTCTAGTGGGGGGGAAGTGATAATAAACATGAAAACATGTGTGTCATGTGGGTATGGAGAAGAGGGAGGGCCGCTAGCTGAGCCCTGAAGGAAGCAAGAGCTGTGCGCTACCTGGGGAATGAGCACTGAGGCACAGAAACAGCAAGTGCAAAGGCCCCGGGCTCCAGAGTCTGGTGTCTTCAAGGAACAGGAAGGTCCAGGAGGCGGGTCGGAGGGGGTGTGGGTGGGGCGAGGCGACTTGTGTAGCGGCCTTTGCTACACAAGTGGAGCCTGGGACCGGTCTCCCTGGCCTTGCTGTGACTGACTGTCGAAGGAGGACTGGTCTGTGGGGATGAGAGCCCTAGGTGGGGAGCACGGCCGCCAGGGCACTGGTGGCTCCAGAGCTGAGGAGCTGAGAAGCGTCTGCCAAGAAGAGGAGCAGAGATGGGCGGATTGTGGGCTCAAGGGAGTTTTAAAACTTTTAAAAAGTTTTGGGGCAATAATAGCATAAGGTTGATGGGACAGGGAAGAATTTCTCCAGCTCAGTTCTTGAGTGGTGAGGGGCGGGCTCTGGTGCTCAGATGGAGATGGGCCTGGCTGCCCTGCTGACTGCATTTTTCTCTGTGAACTAAACAGTCATTGAACAGGAGAGAGGACTGGGGAGAAGATCCTGGGGGGGTGAGGAAGAGTAAGAGGTGCGATGTGTTTCCCGAAGAAATTATTCTTCAAGTGTTATTCATATATTGGGAGGAGAAACTGCTGGAGCAAAATGACCACTTTGTTTTTCTTGTTACAGGATATTCATCCATTTTATGCTGATTTGATGAACATTCTATATGACAAGGATCATTACAAGTTGGCTCTAGGACAAATAAATATCGCCAAAAATTTAGTGGACAAGTAAGGTATTTTCTTAATGTAGTATCTTTTAAGTTACTGTTAAAAGAGAGAAAACTCTTACACATTTCTTTTTATGTCTTTCAGTGTTGCTAAAGATTACGTGCGGCTTATGAAATATGGTGATTCTCTCTACCGCTGCAAGCAGCTGAAACGTGCGGCCCTTGGGCGCATGTGTACTATTATCAGAAGACAGAAGCAGAGTTTGGAATATTTGGAACAAGGTACTTGCTATGCATCAGCAAAAACAGGTTTTAGTGCATTCTGTTAACGTACTTGATCCTTGTCAAGAAGTTATTTTTAAAATGTTTATTTTTGTTTTGTTTTAGAGATAAGAGGATCAAATTATTTTTCCCAGCCTAGCCTGTAAGAAATTCTTACAGGTTAGATATTACTGAAAAAGCAGCTAGCACTTAACATGCTTACACACTAGTAGCACTATTAAGAAAATTTATGTTTTTTAAGTTTAATAGGTAAGGCATGTACGTTATAAATCATGGGGAAGTAATAAAACATATAAAAATAAAGTGACCCATAGTTTTACCTGTTACTGACAATATGGTGCATTTCTTTGTAAAACGTGTTAGCATCAAACTGCTACTCCAGTTTTGTTACCTGGTAGTTTTTTTCAGTAAGATGATTTCTTAATTAATGTAGTAGGACTTTTTTTTTTTTTTTGCGGTACGCGGGCCTCTCACTGTTGTGGCCTCACCCGTTGCGGAGCACAGGCTCCGGACGCGCAGGCTCAGTGGCCATGGCTCACGCGCCCAGCCGCTCCGCGGCATGTGGCATCTCCCCAGACCGGGGCACGAACCCGTGTTCCCTGCATCGGCAGGCGGACTCTCAACCACTGTGCCACCAGGGAAGCCCTGTAGTAGGACTTTTATTGAAACAATTTTTTGCCTTTTTGCATGCATATATTTTTACATTTCAAGTGTTTTTAACTGATTTGGTTTTGGACCCCCCCCCCCCACCCCTCCCAGCATCTTGCAAATAATTTGTGACAAGATTGTAACACTGGGCTGCTTTAACAGTGCTTCCAGTGAGCCATTAGGTCATCAGGGTGGCCCACTGGTGTTGCTGGAGCAGACGAGGCCCCTGAGGGTTTCTCATTACGTGAAAGTAGCCTGCTGCCCAGCCAGGAAGTGATGGCACACACACTCGCTCGAAAGTGCTCTTTCAAATATCATCTCTCATGCTCAGTTGTCTGGGTTGTGTGGTTTGGGCCCCATCTTGTACCTGTTGGATAGGAATCTATGCTGTCGGGCCTGGGAGCAGGATTCCTGGTACAGCCTGGATGCCCGGTGCCTCCGCAGCTGGTCCCTTCTCCGTTCATTCGTATTCTCTCTGTCACATACATGATAAATGTTGGAGTGAGGGTGATGTGACCACAGTCCTGGGGTGCACAGCTAAGTTGAGCAGATCTTCAGCTTTGAGTTTCTTAAGTTTTCTTATGAAATTAAGCACGTTTACTGTAAACTTCTCACAGTGCGTCAGCATCTGTCCCGTCTGCCGACCATTGACCCGAATACAAGGACCCTGCTTCTGTGTGGGTACCCGAATGTCGGCAAGTCCAGCTTCATCAATAAGGTTGGTTCGCCTGACGGTGCAGTGACCGAGGACCTGACTGCCTGGGGTGAGGCCGGCTGCAGTCAGTCCTCTAGTCGGCACTGCCCTGGGCCCAAAACATTCTTCCTCCCATCCTCGAGGATCGACCCTGAACCTGGATGGATATTGCAGTTATGGGGACCATTTTATTTTTGGGTTTTGTGTGTGTCCTACAAATTTCTAAGGGATTTGAGACGTTTGAATACGTTTCTGTTAACACACGGACATGCGTGTCCCGGGAACAGTAGTGCCAGGGAGTCACTGTTGACCGTGCAGACCGTGCCTGCTGAACTGGCCTTCCCAGGCTCCAGAGGTGTTTCTCAGGTGATGTCACCCGGGTTGCTGTGTCAACTTGCATGTAAACTATTTGGTTTGTGTAGTGGGAAGTGGTTGCCCTTTACTTAGTTTATTATCAGAGCTAAAGGAACTGTTTAAGTAACGCAGCACCTTAGCTGAGCTCAGGGACCTGAATGGAGTAGAAACTGTGTTTAAAGTGTCAGCTCACAACCAGCAACAGCCCAGGTGCCAAAAAAACAATGGTTACATGTGTGGCTCTTTGCTACTAAGAACACTCCTGCAGATTTGTAGGTTTTTGTTTTGTCTACAAGTGGCACTGACACAGTGACAGCTGAGCTCTGCAGTGTCTCAGCTGACCTCTCCAGGGCTTGTGAGCCAGGCCTTGGGGGTAAGACGGGCCGCTTAATTAACTAACATTAAACAACAACAGAAAATTCAGTCCTCAGTCTCATGACCACATTTCAGGAGTTCAGGGACCCCGCGTGGCTTGCAGGCCGTTGTGAGGTGCAGGTGTAGAGCGTTCCCGTCATCACAGGAAGTTCTGTTGGGCGTCACTGGGGCCAGGATGGGTGAGAGGAGGAGCTGGTTGGTGTCCTCCAGGTGCTGGGCCTTCCTTGCTCCCTGATGCCTGATTCATACACTGCCTCTGCAGCCCGGGTCCTGAAGAAGAGGAGCCCGTCTGCCTGCTGAGGTGCTGGCTCCTGTCAGAGTTGAATCCTGTGAGGTTGAATCTCGTGGGGTTTTTTTTGTTTTTTTCCTACCCCAGCAGTTAGTCTCGATAACACGTAGGTGCCGCGTTTACTCTATTGCAGAGGATACGCAGTAACAGGACTTGTGGTTTGTTCCAGGTGACGAGAGCAGATGTGGACGTCCAGCCCTATGCCTTTACCACCAAGTCTCTGTTTGTTGGGCACATGGATTACAAGTATCTGCGCTGGCAGGTGAGAGCTATCTAAGCTGGGACAGTCGTGGCCTTGTTCCTGGAGTTTGATTCTGGGGATTCCCACAGACTAGTTAGTGTCTGCCCACGTCCCAGTGTATGCAGGGTCACAGGGAAGGCTGGGGGGTCACCGGGAACGTCCCCGTGGACAAGCTCCACCAAGCTCGGGGGACGCGGCAGCTCCCAGCAAGCCTTCTGCGCTTGGCTAATGGTGGTGCTTCTGATGGGCCGGTCATCAGAAACCATTTACAAGCGTGACGCAGCCTGTTTCCATAGTTGAATTTAATGTTATGAGCGGTGATGTCATTCCTAGCATGTGGGAGCAGTTATCCCAGTGTTTCTATGTTGTCACTAATGGAAAGAGGGGTCCTTCTCAGGGTCGTTGGCAAGTTCGTTCTTCAATGAGCTCTGCAGCCCCCTCACCCGTTTTTCATACTTAATTTGTCCTTTCCCCCTGCTGCCTTGTTTGTTTACCGTGGTCAGTTGGGAGCCCTGCATTTTCGTTACCAGCTTTGTCAGAGCTGGTCTGGGTTTGTCAGTGCCCTCGGCCTGTGCTGGGCAAGCAGCTTTTGCAGACGTGGGCTCTGGAGTAACGAGTCTGACCTTAGGTGGTGGATACTCCGGGGATCCTGGACCACCCTCTGGAGGATCGCAACACCATTGAGATGCAAGCCATCACTGCACTGGCTCACCTGCGAGCCGCGGTTCTCTACGTGATGGATTTGTCTGAGCAGTGTGGGCACGGACTCGGGGAGCAGCTGGAGCTCTTCCAGAACATCAGGCCGCTCTTTGTCAACAAGGTGAGTGTGGGGACCAGTGTTTTAGTTTGTAACCTGCAGCGTGAAGGTAATAATTTCATTATTTTTCTTTCTTATTCTAGCCTCTTATCATTGTAGCAAACAAATGTGACGTGAAGAGAATAGCTGAACTTTCTGAGGACGATCAGGTAAATCATCTTGATGTTTTCAATATTTCCTACTAATTCTGAATCTCGTCTTACACAATCAGAGTTGAAAAGGAATGTTAGCGATGCTAGTCTGGTTTTTGTTTTGCAGCTGAGATAATATCCTCACTGATTGAGTCGACGTGACCTTATGAAAGCCCATTCATGGCAAACAGACCATGAGGTTTCCTGGTTCCTACTCTCTCAGAGGCTGTGGGGCGGGCTGTGCGTGTGGTCAGTACAGCAGCCTTCAGGAGACTGCTCGTTTGGAAGGGGCTGCCTCTCTTGTTGGGGCCTTAAAACGAGCAAAGCACCCAAGGTTCGCCTCAGCTCCTTGGGCCTGGGCTGCTGGTTGCTCTGGAGCAGTACCTGCAGCGAAGTGTCTAGTGGGAGGCGTTTCTCGGGTGTTACTGGAGTACCTGCTTCACAGATTCTGTGGGGAGATGTTGGGGACTGAGTGAGTGAGGGAAAAGGAGTGTCTGCAGACCTTCCAGAACCGTGACCCTGTCGTGTCTGCTGTAATTTTCCAGGTGGCAGGTAACGTCGTTAGCCTTAGGTTTTCAAGCTGTTTGACCCTGTATCCGTCCCCAGGAGGCATCTCTCAGGACAAATGCTTCGAGAAGCTCTGCGCTGGTCCGGTGGTTTTGTCTTGTGGCCCCACCAGCCATGTTGGCGTTGCTTTTCGGTGGTAATGTGTCGTAAGTCAGGGCACACCCTGGGCCTCCGCAGTCAGACTCTGGGAGGCCCAGCAGCCCGCTTTGCAAGGCCCCGTTTGGTGTGAGAGGCGCTGCGCTTGTCTGGCCTGAGCAGAGGGTCTCTAGGGGGGCTGTGCTCTTGTCTCTGGCTCTCTCTGGTGCTGTTTGAACACTTAATCCTTGGTGAGAACGTGGTGTGTTTAAACAGCCATTCTGGTGTCCCTGGGCACTGCCGTGTACTCTACGTTACTGATGATGTAAACACTGATGTCAGAGAATTCTCTTTTCTTTGAAAGGGTCAGATACTTACTCGGTGATCTCAGTTTTTCAGGCTAAGAGCACTGGAGTGTGGAGGGGAGGGCAGGTCAGGAGTGATCCTTGTGCGGGAAACTCAGCCCTTGGGGTTAGACACGCCCAAGTCCTGCCCCCACTGCCAGCTGTGATGGAGTTTCAGTGGTGGGAACAGTTGCATCACTGGGTTGGGAAGCAGGGTTGCGGGTGCTGTGAACGCTGGTCAGCGCCGCGTGGGGCCTGCTCTGGGTCGGTCGGTGACTGATGTCTCTGGAGCTGCAGTGCAGGTTTTGCCCCGTCTCGCACAAGGCACGTGGCGGCAGGTGCGGTGTCTTATGCGGGTCATGCTGGTAGGTGGTATGACTGGTCTTTCCAGGGAGTGGGGAGAGCAGAACTCATTCCTGAGAAGCTTGACTGTTGTGAATTGGCCACCTGTGTCTGAGCGTTGTCACATGGTCAGGCCGGCAGCAAGGTGTCGGGTGGCGTTGGTGGAGGCGCAAATGAAGTCCCTTGTCCTGGGGTCTTGGTGGTTCGTTCATAGCTGGATTCGTACACGTTGCTGTATCGTTTTCTAAGGAATTATCTTAGGCTGTGGAGGCCAGGTATTTTATAAAAAACAGCATTGAGAATATTCTCTATGAAAATCGGTATCTTAATTTTCTCAAGGTTCTCTTCAGAAGGGTAGGTCTCACAGAATGTTCCAGAGAGCCTCTGGTTTGCTTGCTGTAGTTTGATTTGATCCTCCCCATAACGTATATTTTCTTTTCTTTTTTAAAAAAAATTAATTTATTTTTGGCTGCGTTGGGTCTTCATTGCTGCGCGCGGGCTCTCTCTAGTTGCGGTGAGTCGGGGCTATTCTTCATTGCGGTGCACGGGCTTCCCCATTGCAGTGGCTTCTCTTGTTGCGGAGCATGGGCTCTAGGTGCGCAGGCTTCAGTAGTTGTGGCACACGGGATCAGTAGTTGTGGCTCGCGGGCACTAGAGCACAGGCTCAGTAGTTGTGACCCACGGGCTTAGTTGCTCCGCGGCATGTGGGATCTTCCCGGACCAGGGCTCGAACCCTTGTCCCCTGCATTGGCAGGCGGATTCTTAACCACTGTGCCACCAGGGAAGCCCCTGTATTTTCTTAATCACAGCTGAATTTAGGGAAAAATAAATAACTGTTTTGGGGAGATGTCCTTCAAAAGAATTAAAACCCACAGATGTGTTAATTATAATTAGCATTTATAGCACCCATTTGAGGAGAAGTAAGATTTGTTCATGGGGAACTGGGGATAAACGCAGCTCTCATTTGTCCTTTGTATTCCCAGAAAATATTTCTAGATCTGCAGGCTGAAGGGTTTTCTGTGGTGGAGACCAGCACCCTGACGGAGGAAGGGGTTATTAAAGTGAAGACAGAGGTCAGTGCTTCCTCACAAGCAGGGTTGATCCCTTTCCTTGACAGGGATGTTTCTCTCTGAGTGTTAACAACCCTGAGTGCTAGTAGCTCCGCCTGAGAGATGAATCCCGGGGCCCCCACCCGCCCAGTGAACATGTGAAGAGATGCTCACACTCCCAGCACAGGTCATTTTCACTTAGTCCTGCTGCCTCAGGGTTCTTCCTTGGGCTGGGCCTGACCCTGACCCGGGAAGGAAGAGAGAGGTCCCCTCCGCACCTGGCCCACCCTCTCCCGTCCCGGAGCGTGAGGTCTGCCCCAGGGCAGTTACTTGGACCTTGGGGGTCCCAGCACTCAGCCATCAGATGCTACCTCTGAGGGAAAAGCGTAGCAGGTTCCAAACCTGGGGACCGTCCTCTGGTTATGGGGGCTCTGGTTCCTGGTTCCTTCCAGAAGGCAATATGAGGCTGTGCCGGGTGCCCTGTGACCTGGTGCCACGTTTTCTCACCTTAGGCTTGTGACAGGCTTTTGGCTCATCGAGTTGAAACCAAAATGAAAGGAAATAAAGTGAACGAGGTGCTGAACAGACTGCATTTGGCTGTTCCCAGCAGAAGAGATGACAAGGTAAAGCCGCCTGTGGAGGCCCTTGAGGCAGGGGGTTGCAATGGCTGGTGGGGACCCACGCGCCTGCCTCCCCGGTAGTGGATTTCCCGGGTGTTCTCGCATCTTTCTCAGAATGAAAGTTATGCCATGTATGTCAGGAAGAATCGAAGCGGTGAGAGGAAGAGTATGAAGAGCCGGGTTAAACCTGCTCCCCCACCAGAGGCTATTACTGTAACTCTCAGCTTGTCTATTTGTCCAGAAACATTTTGGCATATAAGCTTCTTTTAAAACACAGGAATATATTTTCTTTCAAGTTTTTCATTTTCTTGCTATTAAAAACTAGTGCTCAAGGGTACGTTTTCATACATAGGTCTCTGTTTTTAATTGCAAATATATCTGTAGACTGAATTTTAAGGCATGGCATCGAAAATGTCATTGTCCTCCAACAATGCCTTGCAGGTTTATACTTCTGAAGGTTTGAGAATGCACGCTTCCTGTTGTGTCAGTGTGACGGACTAAAGATGCTTCCATTGTTGTGATGTGTTTCTTTTTTCTTTTTTTGCTGTGCTGCACAGCTTGTGGGATCTCAGTTCCCTGACCGGCGATTGAACCCAGGACCATGTCAGTGAAAGCCCAGAATCCTAACCACTAGGCCACCTGGGAATTCCCCCTTTTTATTTATTTTAATGTTTCTTATGTATTTATTCATTCAACGCTAATTTTTGGCAGCTAGTCTAGGCATTAACAATACAGGTAAAGGTCACTGTCAGTGACGTTAATGATTTTTATCATATTTGTTCTCAAAAAGTTACACCAGTTTTCAGTTTTTTTCATTACCACACTTTTTTTCTCCAAAATAAAGTGGAAATTACATTATAAGAAGTGGTATTTCTACACTGTAGTTTCAGGCAGTCACACTCAGTGATTATTCAACATGATTGTTTTCAGTTAGTGAACATCATGTGGAACAGGATATGTATCTTGGTGTTGACATACTTGCTTTTTCACTTCTTTAGGTTATCTCTTACTGATTTGTAACTTTTATATTAAGGAAATCGGACTCTTGTATGTTCTGTAGATTTGTTTTCTTTTTGTCAAAGGTATTTTTTCTTCTGTATTCTGATGGTTCAATTTTTAAAATTTTACCTTTTTTTTTAATAGAAGTCTTCATTTAGTTGTGATTTTATCTTGTTCATGGGAAGCAGGTGGTGGTCTTCACCCAGCTCATCGTTTATCTCAGGACTGATGGCTGGATGGTGTGTCGTCCCATCAGATTCCCTTCTGTGCTTGGGCTTATGTCTGAATTTCTCCTGTTCATTGATCTGCTTTATTTCTCCTGTACCGCTTTCTTCATCCATAATTTTTCTTGATTCTCTTACTGTTTGTTTTTTCTAAATAAACTTTAGAATCGGCTTTCGGAGCCTTCCCAGCTTCCTTGCCCAGACTGGCCTTGCACCTTCCCGTCTCCCCCAGATCATCTTGGTTTTTAGTTGGTCTGGGTGTGGTTTTGTGTTTCCCTTGCAGATGGAGAATTTGCTTGTGGTTTTTCATCTTTGTGTTTTGATTTAGCAAGGCATTTCATGTAGGTATTTCCACTCATGTCTTCTCAGGAGCGGCCCCCATTCATCCCTGAAGGAGTCGTGGCACGCAGAAAGAGAATGGAGCTTGGGGAGCCGAAGAGGAGGCGGGTAAGTGACGGGAGCGCCCATGGGCCTGCGCTGGAGAGCGTGTGTGGGGCAGGGCTTTGGAGCATAAACCCCCTGGGGCCTGGACACCCTCCTGGGTGGAGGTGCCAGGTCCGCCAGTGGCAGAAACAGCTTTCCCACCAGAAATGGGTGCTGCGCCTCAGGTGCTGAAAGGATTGGCTCTTCGGTTGGAGGAGGGGTGATTCCACAGGGAAGGGAGGGGGCCCAGCAGTTCTGGATCTGAAGGTCAAATAGCGCTGATGAAAACTGTGTTTTCATTGCAGGAACGGGACATTGAGCTGGAAATGGGAGATGATTATATTCTGGATCTTCAAAGTAAGGGCTCAAATGTGATAGTTGTTTTCAGATGCCAGTTGTGTGAAAAATGTGAAAGTGCATTAATGGGTGCAAGTCTTCCAGCATTTTGTTAATTTAATTTCTTGAAGGTGAGACGTTGCATACTGCCAGGACTCTGAGATTTCTTCCTTCCAGGTAGTTTTCTGTGAGTGATCATTTCTGTAGCTTACCTATCATATAAGTGTTGGACCAGGCTGATACTGTTGATAATCTGTTGTTCATGCCTTTGGACACTTGATCCTGAGGTACTGATGGGTCTTAGGATGTGCTTGGAGCAATCCTTTGGTCGAGCACGTTACCTTGCTTACCTAGTGTTGAACACAAGTGCTCTGTTGTCTTCACAGGTGTAGGACTTGTGTAAGTGGTGGCTCGTTTGGGGCACACAGTAGTTGATGTTAAAAACAACTATAAACTTTTTGTTCTTTGACCTTTAGAGTACTGGGATATAATGAATTCATCTGAGAAACATGATAAGATACCTGAGATCTGGGAAGGCCATAACATAGCCGACTATATTGATCCTGACATCATGCAGGTTTGTATCACTAGTTAAATTATGTGACTTTTATTCCTCTTTAACACGACCACCGAAAGACACGCACACAACTTTCCACTCACCTCTGTCCGTGGCCCTCGTTCCTTCTACGCCCACCAAGACCCCGGGGGCCCTGCCTCTTGGGGCCCTGCACACGCAGCACCGTGTCCCTGCATCGGGTGCTGGTGCAGGCTCTCCCCTTCCTCCTAGACCTCCCGCCCGAGCTCTTGTGCTGGTCTCAGGGGCGGCCTCACTTCATAAGGGAGTCCCCGGGGCGTGGACGCCCTCGTCGCCACCCCATGTGGGCCCCTCTGGCTGCAGGTGCTGCTCGCTCCCCGCCTGACCCCTTGTCTTCCCCAAGTTCTGCCCCAGCACACAGCTGCCTCCTGTTTCAGTCCTCTCCTTGTTTGCTGTTTCTTAACATATGAGTGTCCACAGAAAACAAAAACTTCTTAGACCCTGTGTTCTCCTTTAGTTGCTATCCTTTCTCTCCTGAGTCAAGTGTTTTTTTTTTTTTTAATGTGTTAAAGTGTACAGCTAAGTAGCATCTAGTACCTTTATGGTGTTGTGCAACCACCACCCCTGTGTCGTTGCAGAACCTTTTCATCATCCCCAAAGTAACTCCCAGTACTCGATAAGTAATCACTTCCTAGTCTCCCCTCCCCCTAGCCTCAGGCAACCACAAATCTCTTTTCCGTCTCTCTAGATTTGCCTGTTTTATATATTTTATATAAATGGAGTCTTACAATATGTTGATCTTATTCCACTTAGCATAATGTTTTCAAGGTTCACCCATGTTGTAGCATGTGTCAGAGCTTTCATTCCTTTTTATTGCTTAGTGATATTCTGTTGTATATGTGTAGCACATTTTGTTTATCCATTCATCCGTTGATGGACATAGGGTTGTTTCCACTGTTTGGGTATTGTGATTAGTGCTACTATGAACGTTGATGGATAAGTATTGAGTGCCTGTTTTCAACACTTTTGGGCAGATTCCTAGGAGTAGAGTTGCTGGGTCATAAGGTAATTTTATGTTTCACTTTTTGAGGAACTGCCAGCCAAGTTTTTAAAAAAATATTTTATAAATATTTGTAACATATGTTCCTTGTTTCCCTTGTTATTCACTCCTCAGTTCTCAAATGGCATCCTTAATTTATATTTCATGTCTTAACCTCTTCAGTTGTGCCTCTTGCTTTGTCTCTTACTCTGTGGCATCCCGTTTCTGTAGTCTGGGCTCAGATGGCCTGACTTGGCCTTCCCGTCCAACCTCCCTCCCCATGCCTTTTCACGCTAGTACTGATGGGGATACCTCTGACTCGGGTTCCTGTCAAGGTTTATTCATTATATGTATTTAAAATTTTTATTAACTGTATGGGCAACGAGCTTGTGTTTGGGATGGCTTTGGGATGGATACACGGGCTGTCGTGGTCCAAGGCCAGTTCAGATTGATGTTCTCAGTTCTTCAAGAATGGAGGGTCTTTCATGTACCTGCTGGGAGCGAGGGGAACATTTTACACGTTTTAACCTCAGAGTTGGGAGTGGTTGTTTCTAAAGAAGGAAAAGAAGTGGCACAGAATAGTCTGTGGCTGTCGGCTTAGTCTTTGTGCTCATCTCTGCACGGAGCCTGTTGGTGGGGAGGTGAGCCCTGGCACAGAGGGCGAGGCCCACGTGAGTCTGGACCCGGGTGTTCATCATACCCCGAAAGGCTTAGGGGAAACCTGGTGTCTATAAAGATTGTTACACTTGTTTATGAGTTTTTCATTGTTGGCTTTGTTTAATTGTGACTTTTTTAAAAGAAATTGGAAGAGTTGGAAAAAGAAGAAGAGCTAAGAACAGCTGCTGGAGTGTATGACAGTGAATCTGAAACTGAAGATGAAGAAATGGCGGAAATCCAACAGCTGGCAAAACAGATTAGGGAAAAAAAGAAGTTGAAGATTCTGCAGTCCAGAGAGAAGGACACCCAGGGACCCAGGATGCCTCGGACAGCCAAGAAGGCAAGTGTCGTGTCATGTCCAAGAGCGTCACCTATTTCTTTGTGTATTGGAGTCTTGTATGGTCCATGCTAAACATGCTTCACTTTGTTTTGTTGGTATAAGTTGGCTTTTGAGGTTGAGTGAGTGTTGATCATTCATATTCTGAGTATTATACCCCTTCTTGGTGACTTTCACTGTTGGATTCAACCCCTTTGTAGCTGTACAAATGAAGATTGTGAGTTATGCATAAATTTGTAGAGGTAAAGTCGCCAATTAACACATTCTTATTCTTTAATTCTTTATTAGGAGTCATCTTTTACAATTTACAGAAAAACTAACCCAATCTAACTTAGGGCCAAAGGTGATTTAACTGGGCCCTGTGACTGGTTAGGACGGGGAAGTTGACACTGAGGCACAGGTGGATCAGATGGTGTCAGGGTCCTTCCAGTTCTCAGGTCCGTCTTCTTAGCCTCTTCCTCCCGCACCGTGCTCTTGTCCGGAGGCACAGCTCCCCAGGGAAAGAGGATGGTGTGCAGGGCAGTTAGAGTGAGATGGGGCAGGAGGGAAAATGTCGGATGCTGGGCACCTCTCCATGGAGGCTATTCATGTGTTCGAAATACTGTTTCTGTGTGGTGGCAAATGACTGTCTCTTGACAGACGTGGCCATCGCTGTATCCCCCCCATCGTGGGGCTCCGTGTGCTTGGGAGGAGATGATGGCCTCTGGGGTCTGCATGTGGGAATCCCCGGGGAGCTGAGCGGAATCCAGGGGCAACACGTATGTCGTCCCGCTCAGAAAAATTGCCCAGGATATGTTAATTTTCATGTTATTTAATGAGTTGTACAAAAACATACACATGAGCCCAAGTAAAAGAATTTCTAAAATAAGTGTATCGTGGATCATTGTAAAAGGTACGGTTTCCCTTGAAATTTTTTTTTAAACATTTTATCAAGCTAATTTTGCTTAAAACAATGTCCATTTCTGCCTTCAGGTTCAGCGGAAGGTTTTGGAGGATGAGATGCGCAGTCTTGGTGTCGACATGGACAACAAAGACAACGTGAGTGCAGACGGCCTCAGAGCCATGGGTGGGGCAGCGCCGTCCTGGGAACCAGGGCAGGAGTGGGTTACAGAGGAGTTAGCACTTCTGGGGTTTGTGCTGAGAATTATGTTGTTTTGTGCAGTTTTTAGTACTTGAGCTGCAACTTTGATTTTGGTGACTGATGTCTTCACATAGAGCTTCAGTTTAGACACCAGGTAAACGTGAGGTGGTCTGGAGTTTCTTGGCGTGAGAGTTAACGTAGGCTGTAAATAGCTCAAAGCTGTTTCTCGGAACCCAGGGGTTAGAAGGCATTTCAGATACCTTTTTCAGGATCCCAATTTTTCTTGCTTGATGAATTACTCTGGAGAATGCACATCTTTGTGTGAAAGAACGTCTTCATGTTCTGGATTGTTTTCTCAAAACAGATTCCAAGAAGTGGAATTTCCGAAACAAAGGATGACATTGTGTTAGACTAATTCAGATTTTGATCAGCAGTGCGTGAGCATATCCTGCTCACATGGGGTGTTATTTTCATGTTCACATATGGCTTCTGACTTTGGATTGTTTATCAGGTGCTGGGCTCTAGGGTGCCTGCCTCTCACATCGTGTCATCTTATTTCAAAACAGTAACATGAGGGGGCGCCACGGGCCGGGTGCCAAGCTGCTGGCTTGCAGAGCTGGATCTCAGCACCCACAAGGCTGAGCTTTCAGGCAGCCATCACTGAGTTCAGGCGGATGATCCTGGAAGCGGGGCATGAAGGAGAGACAGCTCTTTACATAAACTGTGCTGCTAATGTGGCTGAACAGGCAGCTCTAAGTAAAGTTTTTTAAATGGAGTTAAAATCAGCTCTGTAACTTAAAGCAGCTGTGGAAGTGAAAAAGAATATTTGGGACTTCCCTGGTGGCGCAGTGGTGAAGAATCCACCTGCCAATGCAGGGGACACAGGTTCGAGCCCTGGTCCAGGAAGATCCCACATGCCGCGGAGCAACTAAGCCCGTGCGCCGCAACTACTGAACCTGTGCTCTAGAGCCCGTGTGCCACAACTACTGACCCTGCATGTCACAACTACTGACCCTGCGTGCCACAACTACTGACCCTGCGTGCCACAAGTACTGAAGCCCACACGCCCAGAGCCCGTGCTCCGCAACAAGAGAAGCCACCGTAATGAAAAGCCCGTGCACCACAATGAAGAGTAGCCCCCGCTCACGGCAACTAGAGAAAGCCCGTGTGCAGCAACAAAGACCCAATGAAACCAAAAAAAAGAGTTTGACCAATAATTAATGTGAAGTTAACTATGTGTATTTTAAATGTATTTAACTTATTTGACGATGGTTCTAAAAACCCCTCCATGTGCCTTCTCCCCTCGTTGTAATAATTTCATGTTTGTCCCTAAGGCTGGGACCCTGAGGCACTGAAGTTTGCTTTCTGTGTGTTTCAGGCCCATTATGTGGTCCAGGCCAGAAGGGCTCGGAGCGTCACACGGAAAAGGAAGCGGGAAGACTCTGTCCCACCCACGTCTGTGGCCCGGATTCGCAGTTGCTCTCGGACCCCACGTGATGTCTCTGGTCTCCGGGATGTCAAGGTTAGTATGTATACCGTCTCTTTTGCTGAAACTTCTTTTTTTTAAATAAACACAAAAATGATTAGTTTTAGCATTTTGAAAATTCAGGTGAGAAAGTTTGTGTATAAACTTAGAAGCAGTCTCCCTTTTGGGAGCCCGAGTTTCCCATTCCACCACACCGCCTCCATCTGGTAGTCTGGATTTAACACCAGCATTGACACTTGTCAGTCAGATGGGAGTAGTTTCATGGGCCGGAATCTCAGTGTCCCCGTGTGTCTGAGAGGAAGTCCAGGTCTGAGTGTATCTGGTCCCTGTAGGTACGAGACTTGTCTGGGTAGTTTCCATCTTGGAGATACTGGTCGAGCTCCTGCAGGTGCTGTGGTGGATCCACGGGAACATGGTGTGAGTGAGACTCACCAGGGTTTCTCTCCACAGCACAGACCCGGACTGTTCAGACAGTGTGTTAACAGGTCATGGAAATTTGCTTGGAAATTAGATTTTCCACAGCTGACGTGTTTTTCTTCTCCTTTATAGATGGTGAAGAAAGCCAAGACCATGACGAAGAATGCTCAGAAGAAGATGAATCGCTTGGGGAGGAAAGGGGAGGCAGACAGACATGTGTTTGACATGAAACCCAAGCACCTGCTCTCGGGAAAGAGGAAAGCTGGTAAAAAGGACAGGAGATAGTGTCTATCGTAGCTGAAGCACTTTGGCTCGACTTCTTCCTGGTTTGGTTTCACAGAATTGGAGTCGGACTTCTTCCTGGTTTGGTTTCGCAGAATTGGAGTCGTGATCTGTAAACTGAACGTGACAATGGAATAACTCAAGCACTTGTTGTTTGGCTGAAAGCTGTGGTTACCCGATAACTGTCCAGGTGTGGGGGATTTTTATCGCTGCATAATATTACAGATATTTTGAGCAGGCAGTGGTTTCTCATTTATGGAGTTTTGGTTGCTTCAGACTTGCAGGGCTGGAAGGATATATTTATGTGACTACATTGTTTTTGATGGAGAAAAATCTTACTCTCTTGTGCAACAGGGAACTTTGGTTTCACTGCATGTGAAGAGTCCTTAGCTGGTGAAAGCTTACAGATGTCAGGATGCCAGGACTAAGTTATCTTCTAGTCCTTTTGTACGATGTACTGTCTTCAACTATTATATCCAAAATAAACTTCAAAAGAAAGCAGTTTTATTTAGTTGCTTTTGTTTTCGTTTTTTTTAGTTACAAATCACCGTCAGTTTGGGCAGATGAAAAGGGAAGAGAAAGTAAATGGCAATTCTTTTTTGTTTTCAAAGCGCAAAATACTTTTTAGTGGAACAGAATGTTGCCTAAGTTACTACAGCAGTTAAATGTGGGCACCTGCTGCTGTGTCCACTGCTGAAAATTAAATTGTGAGGTACAGGCCCAGTAAAATGTAGGAAATTAACATTTTAGAATATTAAGTGATTAAAACGTCACTTCTCGACCACAAAACTGCTGTGGCCACCGCTTTATGTGCGGTTTCAAGCATCCCCTCTGCTGACTCGTGGCATGTGTGGGAGTTTTCCAGTGTCATGCAGTGTGATTCAAGGTGTGTTTGAAAGTTGCATTACATTTTGGGGATCCAAAATAAAATTTTCATTTGTTTACGCTGAGAAAGATTATGTAAAGAGAAACCCATTGAGTGTCAGGTGAGAAGGGAGTAGGAAGAACCAGAGTCCCTCTCCTCCCAGGTTACAGTGGCTCTGGCAGAATCTCTGCTGTAACTATTGAATATTTGGGACTCCAGAGTCTTTAAAGGCTCACCTCTTCCAGGGAAAGGCTCCACGGTAAACCAGTTTGTCAGTTTTAGCCCCTGTGGCTTAGCAACTGCCTGACCTCTCACCCAAACCCTGTGGCAGTCACTGTACCTGTGTTTCTGGAGGTGCTTGTGGGATTCAGATTGGGCCCTAAGGGCCTTGTCTCCAAATATTAGGATTTTGTTTTGATTGACAGTTGCTGCTTCTGATGGCAGAGGTGTAGACAGAGATGGATCCCCATCAGCTGAATTTGAAGGGTCAGTGCCTGTTTCTTTTTCCCTTGCATTTTTCATTTTTTACCCCTTTGGAGAGCTACAGATGTGAGGATTAGGACTTAAGAAAGCACTGCTGGCTCAGGGGAATTTAGAAAGTCAGCATGTCTGTGTCCAGGGAAAGACACACAGTCAGAGAGGAAGTGAGAGACATGAAGACCTCGGGTGGTACAGATAGCCAACAACTAAAAATTCACATACAAAGAAATAGGAAAGTGTGGTCCGTTAAAGGAAAAAACTGAGAAACTGTCCCTCAGGAAGACATGACAGACTTACTAGACACTACCTTAAAGATGCTCAAGGAGCTAAAGGAAGACGTGGACAAAGTCAGAAAAAACAATGAACAAACCAGGAATACCAATAAAGAGAATAAAGTTTTATAGACGTCTCCCTCTGCTCTGTACCTGTTGTCAATGGTTTGTCCAGCATCTAACAGTCTAAGACGCCACGGCCCATATGGCAACCACTAGCCACTGTAGCTACCCAGTAACTGGTTACATGTGTCTTTTAGCCTAAAAGTTCCTACTAAAGAACTAGAAACAATATAAAAATGCATTTTGAAACTCTATGTCATTTATCACTTAAGCTACCATAGGCAGGTTGACCTGTTACTGTACTGAAGTTTTAACAAAGTAGACAACAGTATCAAAATGTGGTAATTTAGTTTTGTTTTTATTTTTCAATAAAGTTACTATTAGCTACACAGTCTTGCCTGAAATTAATTGTTCAGGGTTAACAAATGGATTTTTCTATTGAATTTATAAAACATTTAACTTTGTAAGAAATTTTTATCTTTTTCTTCATTACTTACTAATACACAGCATTCAAAGATAATAAAGCTGTCTTAAGATTTCAAATCTGAGAAGTCTATGGCAAGAGTTCAAAGAAGTACATTAGTCAAAGTGTACTTTAAATATTAATACACACATATTCCATAACCCAAATCTATTTAATATGAACGTTAGCCTTTCTTTTTGATAATTTTCCCCCTACAACACAGCCTGACTCAGCAGAACAGTGGTTCTCAACTGTGGGTGATGCTGTCCTTGAGGAGACATTTGGCATCTGGTGTCACTGGGGCTGTCATGGGGGGAGGGGTGCCAACAGCATTTTTTTATGTAGAACCTGGGGATGCTGCTAAATCCTACAACACAAAGGATGAGCCCCCAAAAGAATTATCCAACCCAAACATCAGCAGTGCCAAGGTTAGAATACCCTGTTGTAGAGTATGACCCAACTGACCCAAGTTCCATTTTACAAATAGCCTGTCTGTTCCCAGTAACTCTGAAAACCACAGGCAACGATTATTTAAATGAATTAACCTAGCCAATGTCATTACCAAAAACAATGTTTGACTTTAAGTATCAAAATACTTCAGAATGATCAAAACACAAAATTAACAATGGCAGAAATCAGGATATATACCATTGAATTCCCTTGAACCTGTTCTATATTAATCTCAATCTGAAAAGTTAATCTGAAGTGTTTTGAAGTAGATAAGCAAATAGTTTCCATTGCACATTCTTCTGGACTATGATAAAAATTGAAAGATACATCAAGCACCTGGCAAACAGCAAAGTGCTCTACAAGTCTTCTGAAAAGGTTTATCACAATATATTAAAAAAATGAAGAACTTATTTGTTCACATTTGTCATAACCATCTGTTTAGATAGGTTAAGTTTATTTGCTCTTTTTTATAATAATCTCATAAATATTTTTTACAAATTGCAGTTAACATATATGGGTTGTATGACACAAATCAAGAATTCTTTTCCACACGAATTCTGGTTGTAAAGTAACAGTATTTCCAATGAGAGTTCTAACGGGGAACCAGGTTTTTAAAATATTCATCTTAAGTTTACTAAGTAGAGAAATTCTTTAGTACTTTATTAATCATTCATCACCACATCTACATTCTGTGTATTTTCTCATGGTCAACAAACTGATTCAAATGATTTAAGTTATCCCACCACCTAAAGAGAAAAGTCTCTGCAATAATTTGAAACCACGGAGTTATCTTAATTTCACCATGGGCTGCCTTTTCCAGAAGTTCTTCTAGTTCTTCCTTTGATACGTAACAATAGCTTTTAATCTCATTGGGATCTGGATTCAAGGTCACATTCTTCTTCACAAACAAAATGTAATCAATTTCATGTTCTCCCCAGATACCATCAGATTGAGCCTTGTAATGAATTCGTGTTAGATAATTAATTTCTTCTGGAGGAACCTAGGACAAAACCCCCAAAACCTCCAAAATATCAATAAAGTAATCAAAACCCACTACATTTCAGTAATACCTTGAACAACAGAACTAGTGTTAGAATGACAACTTTTGAAACATTAGTCTCCTATTAATATATGGAAATAGTATTAAATAACATTAAATAGTTTCAAGTGTCTGACACTTTTCCCATAGGACCAAAAATAGAAGTAGATTTATTGAAAACTGTATTAAAAAAAGAAAAGCAGTCACTCTAACTAGAAGTGTGCCATTCTGCCTCACATATTAATATTAACGGGAGAAAAAAATTTACCATTTTAACTAAATGAGAGATTATTTATTCGTGTATTATTAAAAGGAGACGATTCCAGGGAAAAAAAGATTATTTAAATTCACCCAATCAGATCTGAGGTTCACAAGAAAATATTCATCTTTGATCTGATCAATTATAAAACAGTCAACTTTATAAACTGGTTAACAGATCAATCCATTTTGGTACTGAGGTAAATATCGACAAGTATTATGAAATCAAAATTTAACCTTTATCCAATGGGCTTTCTTGGCCTAAAAAAGCAAGAGATTACAAAGCAGAAAGCTACACCTAAACTTAATGTTTTACTAAAAACGGTTTCAAAGTATTCTATGTTTCAGCTAGTATGGCTGCTTACCTCTTCCATGGGAATTCCCAACTCAGCCTTTAAACGCCTCTGTGCTGCTCGCCTTACTCCAATTGCATTGTTTTCTTCAAGCTCTCGTGGATTATTTAAGGGATGACTACAGCAAGTATTAGTAAAACAACCTGGAACATGTTAATATAGATGTACATTAACTTTTCTTCAAAGCAGGTCTGAAAGGTTAAGAAAACTTTAAATTTTAAAAGTAACATAAAAAATGATTGTTGAGGATTTCTAGATCCGTTTTAATAAGCTATCAGCAACCATTTTGTGACACTTGGGTAGATAGTTTTTATGAACGCCTTCTTAACCAAAGCGATGATAACGTGTATTAGATACAATTTAGAAAGTTATATATGAATCTACACATACCTAGCAGTTTTTATCCTTTATTAGGATAAACCTTAGGTCTTATTAGGTTGCAACCGCCGTATAAGTTTTTTGTATGAAGAATATAAAACTAAGTCATTCAAAAGATTTCTTTTTTGACCTTGGCTACCAGAAGTTCCACGGGACAAAATCAAACTAAATACAATCGCCAACAAAACACTACACAAAGCACACTAACCTGGAAAGGTAATTTTAGCGTCTGATCTCTGCTGCAGCAGGAGCTTATTTTCAGTGTTGAATAAGAAAACACTAAAAGCTCGATGCAATAATCCTGAAAGCAAAAGAAATACGATGAATTGAGTTTTAAGAGGCCAGTTACTTGCCTGTTGCTTTGGGGTCCGAAGGAAGCGGGGCTGCCGCCCGGGGACCCGGCCCGCCCGCCGCCCCCGCGGGCACCTCTCTCGATGTTCTCGTTCAGATGGCAGTTCTTCTTGGTCTCCGCCCCGATCCTCCGGTCGTTCTCGTCGATGAGTATGCACATCTCCGCCAAGAGCTGCACCTGCCGCTCGTCCAGCTCATCAGTGCTCACCTCGGGCATCGCGGCCCAGCCTGCGCGCCTACCCGGGGATCTGGCGGGGGAGGTGGGGACCCGGGGGTTGGAGGCTGAGCCCGCCGCCCCGCGCCCCTCCCTCCGCCCGCCCCGCCACCTACCCCGCGCCGTCCTCCCGGCCTGCGCCCACCCAGCCCGGCGGCGACCCCACGCGCTTCCCGCGCCGCATAGACCTCCGCCCTCTGGCTTCTCCCCAAAACAGTTAAGAGGAAAAAGCACCCTGAGCTCACAGGACGCGACTAACAGGCACTGGGCCCGCCCCTCAGCGCCAAGCCCGACGCCGAGCCCGGGACTCCAGCCCGCCTCCCCTCAGAGACCCAGCCTCCTTACCTCACAAGCAGACCGAAAGCGGTACGACACTCCGCAGCGCTCGCCTCCTGCAGGCCTAGCTCCCAAGCACAGGGCCCGCCCCCGGCCCGAGCCCGGCCTCCCACCGCCGCGCGCCCAATCGCCCGCGCCCGCGCCAGAGAGCGCCACATCGCCGCTGGCCAATGGCGCGCCGGCCGCGCCTCACGTCACGGTCGCGCGGTGGCGCCACTCCCTGAGCGCGAGGTGTCTCCTCACAGGGCCGTGAGCTGCAGAGCCGCCCCCAGGCCGAAGCGCAGGTGCTTTCGGCGTCCTCCCTGTGCCGCTGAGTGGGGGCGGCTCCTCGACTGCGGAGCTACGTGACAGAGTGAGCTAGGAGAGAAGGGGCCTGGGAGAGCGGCCGCCCACCAGTCACGCCCTGGCCGAGCCAGCCAATCGAGGCGCCCGACGCCCTGCGCTGGTGACGTGCTGATGTCAGGCGTCTCTGCACGCTCGGGCTCTGAGGCGTGGAGAAGCGCCTGCTCGCGGCTGTTCTGTGCACTAAATTGATATCGGTCGGTAAGCGTGAGCCGTTGCATCCGGAAGTGTAGCGACTTAAAATTGTGAATAAAAGGAATTAAAAAAAACTTGACCTTTACAATTCGGAGTTGCTGGGAAACCACAAGAAACTAAGGGAGAGAGAGAGAGAGAGAGAGAGACGCATGGCATAGATTCCCCATCACAGGTCTCGGAAGGAAACAACACTGACACAAACAAAATGTAACACTGACACCTTGATCCTGGACCTCAAGCCTCCAGACCTGAGACAATAAATTTCTGTTGTTTAAGCCTAGTTTGTGTTATTCTGTTACAACAGCCCTATCAAAAGAATGCGCTGTGGAAAATGTGGACTTTGATGTGGACCTGGATTTTAATCCAATCTTTGCTCCATTGTATACTAGCTTTCTGACTTTTGACAAGTAATTTTTTTAACATCTTTATTGGAGTATAATTGCTTTACAATGGTGTGTTAGTTTCTGCCTTATAACAAAGTGTATCAGCTCTACATATACCTATATCCCCATATCTCCTCCCTCTTGCGTCTCCCTCCCTCTAACCCTCCCTATCCCACCCCTCTAGGTGGTCACAAAGCACCAAGCTGATCTCCCTGTGCTATGCAGCTGCTTCCCACTAGCTATTTTACATTTGGCAGTGTATATATGTCCATGCCTCTCTCTCACTTTATCCCAGCTTACCCTTCCCGCTCCCCGTGTCCTCAAGTCCATTCTCTACGTCTGTGTCTTTATTCCTGTCCTGCCCCTAGGTTCTTCAGAACCTTTTTTTTTTTTTTTAGATTCCATATACATGTGTTAGCAAACAGTATTTGTTTTTCTCTTTCTGACTTCACTCTGTATGACAGACTCTAGGTCCATCCACCTCACTACAAATAACTCAATTTCGTTTCTTTTTATGGCTGAGTAATATTCCATTGTATATATGTGCCACACCTTCTTTATCCATTCATCTGTTGATGGACACTTAGGTTGCTTTTGACAAGTTTTTTTTTTTTTTTTTTTGCTGTATGCTGGCCTCTCACTGTTGTGGCCTCTCCCATTGCAGAGCACAGGCTCCGGACGCGCAGGCTCAGCGGCCATGGCTCACGGGCCCAGCCGCTCCGCGGCATGTGGCATCTTCCCGGACCGGGGCACGAACCCGTGTCCCCTGCATCGGCAGGCGGACTCTCATCCACTGCACCACCAGGGAAGCCCTGACAAGTAATTTTAACATTCTTACCCTTAATTAGAATTCAATTTAGAATAATTTTTTTTTAAATTGAAGTATAGTTGTGTTAATTTCTGGTGTAGAGCAAAGCGATTCAGTTATACATGTAGTTTTCCAATTCTTTTACGGTATAGGTTTACAAGATATTGATTATAGTTCCCTGTGCTTTACAGTAAATCCTTATCTATTTATATATATTAGTGTGTATATGTTAATCCCAACCTCCTAATTTATCTCTACCCCCCCACCTTTCCCCTTTGATAATCATGTTTGTTTTCTGTATCAGAGTCTTTTCTGGTCTACAAATATGTTCATTTGTATCATACTTTAGATCTCACATATGATATATATTTTTATCTTTTTTCACTCAAAATGATCTCTAGGTGCATCCATGTTGCAAATGGCCTTATTTAATTCTTTTTCATGGCTGAGTAGTATTCCACTGTATTCATGTACATTTTCTTTATCCATTCATCTTGTCAATGGACATTTAGGTTCATTCCATTTTTTTTTTCATTCCATGTTTTGACTCTCGTGAATAGTGCTGTTATGAACACAGGGGTGCATGTATCTTTTCAAATTAGAGTTTTGTCCAGATATATGCCCAAGAGTGGGATTGTAGGATCATACAGTAACTCGATTTTTCATTTTTAAAGGAACCTCCATACTATTCTCCATAGTGGTTGTACCAATTTACATTCCCATCAACAGTACAAGAGGGTTCCCTTTTCTCCACACCCTTTCCAGCATTTGTTATTTGTAGATTTTTTGATGATGGCCATTCTAACCAGTGTGAGGTGATACCTCATTGCACTTTTGATTTATATTTCTCTAATAGAATAATTTTAAATTTATTGGGTTGTTTTGAGGATCAAAGTTACCAAAGCTGTGAACTGCCTGGCATGCAACAGGCCCTCAGAGTGTTGACTCCTTTCCTGTCTTAGTTTTGTGACACTTTATGCAATCATTTTATTTACAGTGACTTTTATGGACTCCTAAGTATATCAGAGAAAATGTTACCCCAATTAACAATACCCTAAGTTTCATCCAAACTGTGGATGCTGTGCTGTAAAACAAAACCACATATTAGCATGTGAATCAGTTGCAGCCAATATTGTGGTTAATCAGGCATTGTATGTGCTCCCTCACCCAGCGGAATGCCTTGTGCATATTAGGTCTTTAATAGAATTTCTTGTTGAATGATAGCCACAACCTCCAAGTGTGACATCCTCAGTTCCCCTTATACAATTTTTTAAAAAATTTATTTATTTATTTATTTATGACTGCATTGGGTCTTCATTGCTGTGCAAAGGCTTTCTCTAGTTGTGGTGCTTGGGCTTCTCCTTGTAGTGGCTTCTCTTACTGCAGAGCACAGGCTCTAGGCCCGAGGGCTCAGTAGCTGTGGAACATGGGTTTGTCCCCTGCATTGGCAGGTAGATTCTTAACCACTGCAGCACCAGGGAAGTCCCACACCTTATATAATTGATTTTAGTAATAAGCTTTATTATACTCAATGCTGAAGTAACTTCAGGTTTTATTCTACAAACTTTTTGGTTATTTGGATCCTCAAATATGTCAAGTTTGTTCCTTGTGCAGCAATCATACTAGTGCTTCTTGACTCCGAATGATGACCTTTACTGTTTAAAAGAAAAATGCTCCCACGTCTGATTTCGTCTTTACTTAAGGCTTTAAACGCCCAGCTGGTTGTTCGTAGAGCCGAGGCCTTCTGCGCACCCTGTAATTTTTCCAACCTGGACAAGGACAAGAAGGCCATCAGGTCCCACCTTCCGCGGCGAGAGGCTGCCTTTGTTTCCTCTCTGCAGCCAATGGCTAACACACATTTCAGACGGAGGCTGCAGTGGGTGAGTCACCCTCCGCAGATCCGCCAGGCTCCGCGCGCAGCCACCTCGCTCCCGACGCCCCGGGAAACGGCTCCCGGCACACCCGGCGGTTCTGACTGGGAGCAGCCGTTCCCACATGCCCGACCTGGGTCCCGATGGACGCCGACCTGCGCCAGACCCGGGCGCCCGCAGTAACCCGCCGCCGTGAGTACCCGCGGGCCCTCAGCGCCCCCGCCCCACCTCCCGGCCCTTCGCTGCGTCTCCAGATGGTCGCCGACCTCGCGGGTCGAGGCCCCGGCGGTCTCGGTGTCGAACAACACCACCACGCCTCCACCACCTCCGCGACCCACTTAGGGCCCCCTGACCGCACTGGCGGCGCACGGGCCTTCCTTCGCGGGGCTGGATTTCCGGCGGTACTAGCTTGGGGCGGAGGTGGGACTTCCTGCGGCGCCTGCGTGTAGTGGATTTCCGGCGCGGGGCTGAGGGGGAGCCGCGACTTCCGGCGCCGGAAGTGTGGGGCGTCGGGCTGCCGGGTCTTAGAGCTGTTCGTCCGCGTCCGTCCCCGGCGCCGCGTGGCTGGGAACCCAGGGGCGGCAGCGCACGGCCCGGCTGGCACTGCGCGGTGGCGGGTTCGGCGGCGGCGTGACAGGTGAGTGCCGGCCTGCCATCTTCAGCCCGGGACGGGCCGCCTCTCTGTGTGTGGCAGCGGCCTCGCGCCGGGCGGGGCGTGCCTGTGGGGGCCGGCGGCCTAGTGCCCTCGGACCCCGTGCCCTCTGACCCCGATCGCGCGCCCCCGAACCTGGACCGCGTCTCCCCCGAACCCGCGCCCCGACCTGGACCGCGTCCCCCTCCGACCCCGAGCCCGGCCGGGTCTTGACGTGGTTGGAACGCGCGCCCCTCGCCCAGAGCGGCCTGTGAGGCGGGTCCTTCGAGGCGCCCGGGAGTCTCCCGCCCGCAAGCGCTCAGGAGCCCGGGAGCCGTGGGCCCCTTAGCGGGTGTGGGGCCGCGGGAGGGGCGCCGCGACCTTGGGCAGGAGTTGCCGCGGGTCCATGTCCAGCCTCGCGTCCTGCAGAGTGCCCGCACGGAGGCATCGGCGAGTGTCCTTTCTCCTCAGAGCTTTGCACAGCCGCGCGCACCTGTTGTGCCCTGGCCTTGAGCTGACACCCCAGCCACTTCCCCCAGGGGTACCGACAGCCCTCTGAATTCCCTAGTCCTGGTTTTACTAAGAAGATTTCACAGTTACGTATTTCGTCCGCGGTTCGAGGACCTTAACGATTAAGGTCTTTAAACAGTCTTGGTTGTTTTCCGGTTATCATGCCCCCAGTCCCGTCTCACGACCAGAGCTGGTGAGCGTGTGTTTCGTGCCTTCGACTGGGTCAACGATAGGACACCTTACCCGGGTTGACCGAGGGTGGACTGCGGCGCTGCCTCTGGTTGATGTCGCTCAGCAGTTGAGTTTGGTGTTTGCACAATGAAATGCTATGGAAAACTCTACCGACCTTTTTGTGGAAGTCCAGTCACGTTTTGTATTTTTAAGTGCCACATGCAAATTATATCCTTTAACCATTTTGTACACATGATTAACGTTCATGACGTTTACTATTCAGTCAGGTGTTTTTCTCTTGCTAAAAGAAAAGTGTTTAAAAATTCCACTGGATATGGAATTGTGAGTAATGTTTTGTAGGTGGGGGTAATAGGCATGTGGCAGTATATAGCAAGGACAAATGAGTTGGACAGAAGGAGAGTTTATATTAAATTCATTTGTTTGACCGATAGGATAGGGAGGTGGGATTTTTGGAGGGGACTATTTATACTTTTTTGAATGTGTTTAAAGAACCAGTAGGACCTTTTAGTCACATAAATCTTCTGTTTAAAGTGGTCATATGCCCTGTGATACAGGGTTAGTATGACTGTTTTGAAGAAAGATGGTTATCTTGGAATTTCGGGCTTCTGTTTTAGTTTGTATTGAGGTGAAACAGTGCATAGTGGTTAAAGCAGCTTACTCACCTGTGTGAAGAAGTTTTCTTTTTACAGCTCCATGGCCAATTGACTAAGTGTTAGTCTGTTAGGTACTTGGGAACTGTACCTCACAGAGGTGTTGTGAGTATTAGTGACTCTGTAGTTACTGATCCATTTGAGCCTCACCACAGACTTCCCAACCCATCAGTATCTCTCCATCATTTCTTTTGTCTGTATTTCCCTTCTTGTCTAGCTTAGGTTCCACGCTATATCACTTCAGTATTCTTTTTACAAACACCTGCAACCTGCTCCATTCTCCATGATGTCATCCTGCAAAACCCCTCAACGTGTTATCAGACATTTAAATAAGATTTATGCTAACACTGACCCGTGGACTGAGGTGAACACGATAGATACGTCCCTTCCTGGGCTAAGGGCTTGTTCTCCACCAGGGTGAGCTGTGGAAGGAAGGAAGGAAGTGGTGGTGGGACCAGTGAAGACTGTGGGGAACAAGATGGAGGATGTGAATGAAGAGGCAAGAGTAAAATTTTTAAAAAGTTTCAGGAAAAAGATTGTGATAGATTAACAGAAAAAAAAGAAGAAATTTAAAAGAGGTTAGAAGAACTAGAGAAACCTACAGATCTAATTTTGGAAGAATTAGAAATTACGTAAAGTTTAGCTGAAGAAATTACAGGAAGAGACAGAAATTGAATTAGCCAGATAATCTTTTTTTTTTGTTTTTTTTTGCGGTACGCGGGCCTCTCACTGTTGTGGCCTCTCCTGTTGCGGAGCACAGGCTCCGGACGCGCAGGCTCAGCGGCCATAGCTCACGGGCCTAGCCCCTCCGCGGCATGTGGGATCTTCCTGGACCGGGGCGCGAACCCGTGTCCCCTGCATTGGCAGGCGGACTCTCAACCACTGCGCCACCAGGGAAGCCCAGCCAGATAATCTTTGAATGTTAATAACACAGTGTGTGGCATAGGCATTATGAACCCATATTGACATATGACTTCACAGTTTAGAAAGTTACTAAGAGAGAAAATCAGTATGAAAAAAATCATTTGAGGCCAGGTTTTGGGGAACCAAAACCTCTTCCAGATTTATAATTGTTTGAAATGTATGTGTTTGGTTGGAAATTGATCAATGGGAAAAGATGACCAGTGTATTGACTATTTTGTGAAGTGACCAACAAAAGCAGGCAAAGCCCAGAACACCATGTGGTTCATGGGGTTGAGGGAGGAGTTAAAGACTTAGGGACAGGCAGAAGGTGAGGATTTTAAGTTAGTTGTGAAGCAGATTGCTTATTTCCTACTGAAGATACAGAGGCTGGAAATGCCGGTGATGTGATACTTAAGGGAAACAATTGTTGAGGTGAAAGGAGGGTTGATACTGCAATTTTCATGGTTCCTATCACCAATTTGTAGAATCTTGGGTAGGCATTAACTTCCCAGTTTATGCTTACCAGATGCATAAACTTTCTACTGATGAAGTTCTTAAGGGAGGAAAGAGAAGCTCTTTGCTTCTTTATTTGCTTGATTGAAATGTCTAAAGGTAGTCTCCTTTTTTCTTGAGCTTTCACAGGGTGTTAATATGTTTGTTCCTTGATTGAAATGTCTAAAGATAGTCTCCTTTTTTCTTGAGCTTTCACAAGGTGTTAATATGTTTGTTCCTATAAAAAACATAACATAAACTGCGAAGTGACTATGATAAATCTCTGTGTTGAAAATCTTGACAACTGAGATGCTTTATGAAGTTAGTAATTTAATATGTATAATCACTGAAAAAGAGAATTATATCGACCTTTTTTTTTATGAAGAATATAATTTCTGGATAAGATTCCTTTAAATCAGTTTGATTTCTTGGTTAACTTTTGTGTATGGCGCACTTAAATAGTCTCTAAATGTTTCCCTTAAAAAATTACTGGAATATTCTTCACTGGGATCATAGGAGTTGCTTAATAACGTAAATTTGTTATTTGAAATAATAATATTCAAATATTTCAAATTAAATATCAGTATCTTTTTTTGTGTATATTAAATTCTACCAACCACAGATTCTGCCATTGTGAGTTTTTCTTTATACCTTTGTTTCAACTATCTCTAATTTCTATAGCTCAGATTTTTCAGATAAATTTCATGAAAAAGATTCGTTGTCATTTTGTTGTGTCAAAAATTAATCGAAATTAATTTTTCCATATATCATGTAAGGGGCTGATAGTTTTATTTTTTGTCTGTATCTACCAGTAATATAACCTTTTTTTTCCCTTCTTGCGAAGAAGCGTAATAATGGTAAGGCATTGGACCTGGAGGCATGATGGAGTCAAACTGACCATCTTTACTGTCTGTGTAGACCTCTCCCAGATTTATACATGCTGCCTAGTTCTCTTTTCATCTCTAGACCCGTACACCTCCTGCTTCCTTGTATGTTAGATATTCAAAGACATTGCCAAAACATAATATATTCAGTATTAGGTCTTGGTTTCTTCTCCATATCTGCTGCCTCATCTCAGTAATCTGATCTCCGTTTCACCTACCTCTTGCCTCAGAAACAAGGGCTATCCTTGATACCTCTCTCTTCCCACCCCCAGCACCCCCTCATCCAGTCCATTCATCTACCTCTAATCTTAACTATCGTCATTTATTGCCTAGACTGTTTCAGTAACTTCCTAACTGGCTTCATTCATGGTCATCTTATCTTTCCATGTATTTTTCACATAGCAGCCAATCTAGTGTTGCTTATTTGCTTAAAAACTTTTAAGTAGCTTCCTTTTTATTTTACGATAAACTATAAACACGAAAGAACAGACTCTTAAGCCTGTCTCTCCACTTATCTTGCACCATTCTCTCCATTGTTTGCTGTGTTGTAGCTACAGTATTTATTTTTTAATATCTCTGATAAACTAGTCTCGTTCCTGGCTCAGGACATTTGCACATGCTGTTCCTGTCCTTAAAATATTTACTCCCTTTTCTGTTTTCCACATGGTTAACTCATAGGAATTCTTCAGTCTTGATTTAGATGCCAGTTTGTCAGAATGACCTTTGTAACTCTTTAGCTAATAGCTGGCCTCATAATATTTGCATATGTCTTTTGAAGCACTCATCACAATTTATAGCTTCTGTAATAAGTTATGAGATTGTGTGTTTAATGTCTGTCTTCCACCTCAACTCTAAGCAACCTGAGGGTAGGGACCAAGCCTGTTCTTTCACCACAACATTCCCAGTACCTAGCTCATCTACAGATAAGAGCACTATTGATGAGTGACTTAATGAAATAATGCTGTTATCATCCCTGCTTTAAAGATGACACAGGAACCACCTTAGGAAGGTGGTTAAGTAACTAGACCAAGGTTACACAGCCCGTCAGTGGTAGATGTAGCATTCATCCATTTCTATTCATGCATACATTCAACAAATATTTGAGGATGTGTTTATGTCAAGCCTAACAAATACAGTAGTGGCCCCAGTTAACTGTGCCCCCGTCCTCATTGTGTTGATGGTGTAGTGGGGGAGACATTCATTAAGTGAGCAAACTATAAAGATCTAAGTACAAACGTGGTGAGGATCATGAAGTGCTGTGACTAGCGCTTGTCAAGGGAGGCCATTTTGAGGAAGTAACGGTCAAGCTGAGGCTTCATGATGGAAAAGAGCCAACCCTTTGAGGGGTTGGGGTGTGGGGTGGGGGGGACTTAGGTTTGTATGACTCCCAAACTCATGTTCTTAACCATTGGGCTCTTCTATGGATTTTATTCTGAGTGGGTGTTTAACTTAATTGGGTTATTTGTATCCATGTTATTCTACTAAATATCTGAAGTGCAAAACTATTTAGTTCCAGTCACTGTTATTTTTTAGGGAAGCACAATGTTATTCAGTGTATAACCAAAACTAGTGAGTGAAATAAGGTGTGATGGATTACACAAATTCTTTCTCATTCTCCCATCAAGAGGTGGTCTCAGCCCTCTACTTGAATCTGGGTTGGCCTTGTGACCTGCTTTGACAAATTGAATATCCAAAAAAGTGAGGGGAATGGAAGATTTTTTTTTTTAATGAGAATTTTAGAGATAAAAAAGCAACCTTATTCCTTTTTTTTTTTCTTTTTCTTTTGCCCTTATTCCTTTTTTAAGTGTCCTTTTAAAAAAAAAAAGATTTGAGAGTTAAATTTTGTCTATATAATGCTACAAAAAGTAAGTGATAATTTTAATAGATTAATGGATTTCAGATTTTTAAACCTAAACACACAGAATTGACCAATTTGAATGTTTTTAGTGGGTTGTGAAACAAGACTTACTTTTCTGTTGCCATTTTAAACCAAGGCCTATACATGTCTAATTTGAGACTCAAAAGATCTCTGCCTTTGTAGTAGATGTACTTTTCCTATTCCTCCAAGTACAGCTAAAAACACTGGGCATTAAATACAGAAGAAATATGAGACTGAAAAGTGGAGAGAAGAAAGTAGACTAGCTAGATGTATGGGGACCTGAGAAATGATGCAGGGCTGAGTTTCCTGGGTTTTCTTTTTGCCCCATACATCCCGGCCTGGGGCCTGGAGAAACCAGCAACCCAGCAACACCAAAGGGCTCAGAGAAGCCCCAAGAAAAGCCAAAAGACCAGGAAAGAGACAGCCTGCCAGTCAGGACATGTTTAGAAAACATTGTAGCCCCTGTCTCACCCTTACTATCAAAGGCAGGGTGGGGAATCTAGACTTTTACCCCTGACAGTCTTTATTGAGACAACACTCTGTGCTTGGTGGTATCAGTACAGAGCTGGGATTTTCATCTCTGTTGGGTGGTAACAAAGAACACCCTCCTTCTTCCTGTTGGGATGGCCTCAGAAGAAACTTAGTAGAGATTCAGGAGTTTTACCATCACCCGTGGTAATGAGGCCGTGTAGGGCACAGTAACAAAGCACCCCTGGTTCAGCGCCTGTGATACAAGTAGAGGCCAAGGGAGAGGCTGAACTCTAACCCCGCCTGGCATTAACAAGGAGTACTTCCACCCAGATGAGTGGAAGCTGAGTGGGAAGCCCTCACTTCCATCTCCACCTTCTACATCCACCTGGCAGAAACAAGACCGCACCCTTGTTTGCCTGCTGGGGCAATGTCAGAAGAGGCCTGCTGTAATAGAAGACTGAAACCAGATCCCATGCCTGATAGCAGTGCCCACAATATTGAGGCTTAAGTGACAAGTATTTTAAAGCAGCCATCATAAAAGTTTTTCAGTGAGGAAATGCTAACACTTGAGGCAAATGAAAAATAGAAAATCTCAGGAAGAAAATATAGGATATAAAGAATAAACAAATGGAAATTTTAGAACTGAGAAGTACAGTAAATGAGCTTGTGGAATCAGTTCACTGATTCTTTTCCTGTCCTTTCCATTCTTCCAACAGCAGAATGGAGAGGACAGAGGAAAAGAATCAGTGAACTTGAAGATAAAACAATAGAAATTAACCAATCTGAACAATAGAGAGAAAATAGACTGGAAAAAAGTAAACAGAACCCCAGGGACCTGTGAGACTTTAACAAGAGACCTATCTTTCTTATCATCAGAGTCCCAGAAAGAGAGGAGAAAGACAGTGAGGCTGAAAATATGTTTGAAGAAATACTGGTTGAGTATCTCCCAAATTTGGCAAGCCATAAACTTACAGATTGAAAAAGTTTAGTGAAATCCGGGCAAGATAAACTCAAAGAAATCTATGCTGAGACACATCATAGTCAAGCTTCTGAAACCAAAGATGAAAAAGCAGTGAGAGAGAGAAATGTCCCTTTACCTATAGTGGATTTCTCATCACAGACTACAGAGGCCAGAAGGAAGTAGCACATTTTTCAAGTGCTGAAGGAAAAGAACTATCAACTTAGAATTCTCTATCAAGTGAAAACATCCTTCAAATGATTTGTCACCAGCAGACCTACCCTAAAATAATAGGTAGAGGAAATTCTCTAAACAGAAAGGCAATCATGTGGGAACACCAGGAAGGAAGAACAAACAATGGAAAGAAAAAATAAATTGGTAAATTCAGTAGACTTCCTTATCTGAAATTAGGTTTGAAGGTTGAACCATAGCCGTCTGATGTGGTTCTTAGTGTGTATAGAGGAAATACTAAAGATGATTGTGTTATAAATGGGGAGGGCAAAGGGACACAGAGGAAGTAAGGCTTCTACACTTTACCATGAACTGGTAGAAGTTGATGATCAGCAGACTGTGATAAGTTGTAAAGAGTTAATGAAAATCTAGAGCAGCCACTAAGAAAAATTATATGAAAGAGAGAAACTCAAAAACTAGATAAGTCAAAATGAAATTCTAAAAAATGTTCAAATAACCTACAAGAAGGCAGAAGAAAGAAACAAAATGAGAGAACAAACAATGAATTACGCACTATGCCCAAGAGGGATTTATTCCATGGATGCAAGGTTAGATCAATATTTGAAAATCATCAGTGTAATTGACCTTAAAAAAAAGCCATGTGATCATATTAAATGATGCAGAAAAAACATGACAAAATTTAACACTTATGAAACTCTCAAAACATGAATAATAGAGGGGGACTTTCTCAATTTGATAAAACAATATTTACCCAAAACCTACAGCTAGCATCATACTTAATGGTGAAAACTGAATATTTTTACCTTGAGATCAGAATAATGCAAGGGTGTTTGCTATCACTTTCTAATTCAACAGAGTACTGGAATTTCTAGCCAGATCAATAAGATAAGAAAAGGAAATAAAGGCATACAGATCAGAAAGGAAGAAGTAAACTGTTCTTTTTTTACGTGACATAATAGTCTACAGAGGAAATGCCAGATAATCTACAAAAAAATCTCGAACTAATAAATGAGCTCAACAAGAACGTAGGATACAAGCTCAGTACACAAAAATCAATTGTATTTTTGTATACCAGCAATTAACATGTGGAGATGGAAATAAAAATACAGTGTCATTTAAAATTGCTCAAAAATAAAAGTATAATCTTCAGGGTAATTTTAGAATGTATGTGTAGAAATTTTATGGGAAAACTACAAAACTGAGGAAAGAAATCAAAGACGATCTAAAACCTGTATACCGTGTTCATAGATTGGAAGTCTCAACATAATAAAGATGCCAGTTCTCTCCAAATTGGTAAACAGATTAAACACAATTCCTATCAAAATCCTATCAGGATTTTTGTAGATACGGACAAGATTATTCTAAATTTATATGGAAGGGCAAAGGAACTGGAATAGCTAAGACATTTTGAAAAAGATGTAAGTGATAGGAATCACTAATTTCAAGACAGCACAGAACAACGGAACAGAATAGGGAACCAAGAAATAATCCCATAGGAATAAAGCCAATTGATTTTCGATCAAGATGCCAAACTTTCTCAATTTAGTGTAGGATGGATAGTCTTCAGCATATGGTGCTAGAATAATTGGATATCACCAGAAAAAAACAACAACAAAACCCAAAAAACCTTGATCTAAACTTCACATCTTATAAAAATATCAGCCCAAAAATAGCTCATAAATTTAGATGTAACCTATAAAACTAAAATTTTAAGAAGAAAACATAGAAAAACTTTGGGATTTAGGACTGGTCAAAAGTTCTTAGGCGTGACTCTAAAATTATCATTCTTAGAAGAAAAATAATTGATCAGTTGGACTTCATCAAAATTTAAAAGTTTTGGGAGAGTGGAGTTTGTGTGAATTATATCTCAATAAAGATTTTAAAAAATCTTTAGTTTTTTTTCTTTAAACATACAGCAGTCTCACTCTTGGGCCTTCATCCAAAAGAAGTAGAAACTTAAGTTCACACAAAAGCCTGCATATTATTGTCATAGTAGCTTTATTTACAATAGTAAGAAACTGGAAAGCACCAGAATTTTTTGCAGTAGCTGCACGGTTAAGACAGCTGTACTCCATCCACACTGGAACAGCACCAGCAATCAGAAGGAGGTGGCTGTTGGCTCACATGGCAAGGGGACGGGTCCTGTGAGTGCTAAGCTCAGAATCTCCAGAGGGCACATACTCTGTGCTTGGCATTTGTATAACGTTCTACGACAGCAGAGTTGGGGGATGTATGGCTGTGGGGTGGGCTTCAGAAAAGGTGGGATACTCTACATCTTACAGAGTGAGGACCCAAAGATACTGTCAGTAGTTGAAGAAGGAAGAAACATAAGTACATACTTAAATTACATGCACTAAAATAGATAGATTGGGAGAAGGAGGGACCAATAAGAGCAAAAAATGAGTAGGTAATGTCCAAGACGTAAATCTGCAGTTGAAGAAGGAAAATCTCATGTGTAAATATATTTCTTAGAATCATATTAGCTGGGACTTCCCTTTTGGTCCAGTGGCTAAGACTCTGCACTCCCAATGCAGGGGGCCTGGGTTCGTTCCTTGGTCAGGGAACTAGATCCCACGTGCTGCAACTAAAGATCCTGCACGTGGCAAGACAGATCCCGTGTGTTACAACTAAGACATGGCTCAGCGGAAAAAAAAATAATTAGCTAACAGTGATGTGATTATATTGGGAGGAGGAATTGATAATAGCAGGAAATGAGTAGATAATGTCCAAAATGGGTAAAGGACAATGTTTGCATTATGTGGATATTGGAATGCCGTGCAGGTATGCTGTGTAACGGCGGCCCTGACCACAGGTGTGTACTGGGAACATGGCTGGTTCCAAGCAAGAGGCATTGTGAGTATGAAGGAAAACGGGGAGCTTACGAACTGAAATACCCCGTTTGCGTTTTTTACGTTGACTAAAATGATATTATTTTAAACATATTGGGTTAGATCATTAGAATTTCACTTGTTCTTTTTTTGATGTGGCTACTAGAAAATTTATGATTACATGTGTGGCTTGCATTGGATTTCTCTTGGAGGGCATTGCTCTAGAATCTGTAGCCTGGAAAATTCAATTAGGATTGGTTCCCTCTGGGGAGTAGGCTGAGTCTGCCGAGAGTGGGCTAAGGGAGAGTTGTTATTTTAAGCCCTTCTTTGCTGTTTGATTTTTTTTTAAAGGATGTTAATGAAGTTTGATAAAAAGTTACCTCTTTAATAAAGGCTGTGGTCTCTATCTTAAAACATGATAATTTATCACATTCTAATTTACATAATAAATGTTAACATAGTAAGGAAATTTGCAATGAAAAGTAATCATCTATTTTTCCTTCATTTCAGTTTGCTGTGTCAGAAATAAAGTACTTGTTTTTCCTGCTCCTGTTTAGCTTCTTGCAGGAGTGACCAGGATATCACCTTTCAGAAGTAATGCCCACAGAAAGCGGGAGTTGTTCAACTGCTCGCCAAGCAAAACAGAAACGCAAATCTCACAGCCTTTCCATACGAAGAACTAACAGCTCAGAGCAGGAGAGGACTGGCCTGCCGAGAGACATGTTAGAGGGACAAGTGAGTGTCTGGTGAAGATGTGGATCTTGTTTGCAGTGTTTCAAACATAGCCAAATATATGCAGGTCTCCAAAGTAGAGAAAAAGTGTGGGTTACCAAAACACACAGCCTCCCTCATAAACCAGTTAAAACTGCTGTCAACAGCTTACACAGAGACAGAATTCGGTTTCCAGGTTAATGTGTTTACAGTACTTAATAAAAAATGTGGGTGTGACAGTTTGGACTAGTTTTTATTCTTTGTACAGGTGAATTGACAGTGTAGTTAGGTTTTCTGTCTCAGAGTCTCCAGAAGAGAAGAGAATCAGGTATAATGATCTCTTTCTATTCTCTGCAGAGTTTTTGGAATCTGATGTTTCAGTAACTTTTCTTGGCTTTATCCTGTGTTTGCTGTAGTTGAGTGTGTTATCTGCTGTTTATTACATTATGTCTTTCTGATAATTTGGTACCACCTTTGATTAAATGATCTAATATTTTATTGATAAGTTTGCTTTTACTTTTCCTAGTTCCTTTATGATGAAGAAAATGTTAGATTTTTAAAAAAACATTGTCGTGAAGCCTAAATAAAATACATGTTATGATAAAATAAATTATAGCTACATCTGCTATATCTTTACATAGGCGTAAGTATATACGTAAAAAAATAAATACATATAAATTTATAATCATTCTTTTGCAATTAGAACTAATTCATCAGCCATAATGTTAAAGGAAAATATGGCTTAAATCTGAGAAACTGGCTCATTTGCATATTGACTTTGTTAGAAGCAAGCCGGGATGTGGAGGATGTGTTTCTAGGAGGCAGCTGTGTGTGCTTGGAACCTAGCGCCGCCTTTTCTGGCATGTGGTAAACGTTCACTTAATGTCCTCTTATGTGTTGACTGGATGAATAAATGAAATGGTTGCATTTTAACTTAAATTTGGAAATAAAATCATAGATTTAAGGGGCCTCCAAAATGGCTTTGATGTTTTTCGTGAGCTCGGATGGCCGTAGCAAAGCATCGCAGACTGGGAGCTTAAACTGCAGACACTGCTTACTCCCTGTCCTGGAGGCAGAAAGCTGGAGGTCCAGGTGTGGGCAAGTTGGTCCTCCTGAGGCCTCTCTCCTGGGTGTGGATGCCATCTTCTCCCTGTGTCCTCACAAGGTCGCCCTTCTGTGGGTGTCTGTGTTCTGATCTCTTCTCATAAGGAATGTTTGAATCAGAGCTGTGCAGTGGAACTTCTGTGATGGAATGTTGTAGATCTGTGCTATCACATATGGGAACCAAGAGCCACATGTGGCTAGTGGGACTGAGGAATTTAAAAAATTGTAATTAACTTACTTTTAAATTTAGTCAAATGTGTCTGTTGGCTACCCCCTTGGATAGTGCAGGTAGTCTAAGATACTTTTAAGTTGTTAGATTTACTTAAATTTCAAGCAGTGACAATTCTACAGCCGTGTCTGCTGGCATCTTCTGTTGGTAACACCATGTTCTCAGGGCCTTCTGCACTGTCCCCGTTGTGATGTAGAGCCAGCAGGTAGTTGCATCTCGGGGTAACCCTTTATGAGGGTCATTCAGAGCCCTGCGGGCGGGTCGGTGCCTGCTGGTGGACGAGGAGCTCCCTTGTGGGCTGGTGGGGGTGCTCTGCCCAGTTCCGTGGCAGCAGGACGGTGGTGACGGCGTTGGGCATGGGCACTTGGCATGGTAGGCAAGGGGCAGACTTCGGGTGCGAGAGGCCAATGATCAGGGCATCTGAGTGGAGCCGTAGGTCATTACCCTAGACAGGGTTGCAGTCAAGCTGTCAGTTCTTGGGGAGTCTTTATGGGAATTTTGTGTCTTGGATTCACGAGTCGGAAGCATTTGAGGCACTGGTGCTTGGCTCAGAGGTGGGAGGCCCGTGTCTACACCGGGAAGCATCAACTGAGGCCGGGAAAGGGGCCTCCTGCCTCCTCTTTCACGTCGGCTGTGACAAAACACAGATTCTTTTAGAACTTTACTGAATCGTAGCTTTTGTGTCATGAGTTTTCTCAGATGATACCAGAAGTTCAGCACCTCTCACTTGGGGGCAACCGCAGAGCTGGGCTGTGCTCCGCTTGCCTCTGGTCGAGAAGTTCCCCTTTCACTGCACGTCTCCTTGATTGTCTTTATTTTATCAAGTGAAGTTAATGCTGACATTGTCTCCCTTTACAATTACATCTTACATGAAGCTGCATTTACCATTCGAAGTAAAGGTAACGTTTCAGTTGCTGAATAATGACCTTAACATTAAATACTGTGAGGGTAGGTGAGTAGGAATTGATACACAGAAGAGGAGATTGGCCTTGGGAGGGGCCCACAAGGCTCTCAACTGGTGCCGCCCCCGCCCCCTTGAGGAGGGCTAAGTGGATGAGGGGTGCGGGAGAATGGGCAGGGGGAGGCCACAGGCAGGTGGACAGGGTGTCAGACGTTAATCGTGATGGTTTATTTTGCGTTCATTGTTATTTTAAGATGTCGTTTCTTTTTTTTCATTGGTATTTTAGAGGGTTGTTGAGAGAGGCTTATCACCAATTCTCCCAGATTGAATTTTTAAACAAGTGGCGTCACATATCTTTAAGTAGCTTGTAAAGTTGATGTTCATGTTCTGTGATTATTTCAAAACATGTTGCTAAACGTTGGTATCATTACAGATCATTTTGCCTAAAATTCCTATCTTCCTAAGAAGTTAATCTGAGAAAGGATTTAATAAACATTATGTCTTATTTTTGTATTTGCAACTCATTAAACATCAAAAAGTTTATGCTGCATATAAATTTGAAAACTCACTTGGAAAATTACATTGGCATCAGTTAACCATTGAAACATTATTTTAGAAATATCTTTTAAGAATTTTGTTTGAAAATAACTCTTAAGTGGTAGGGTGGGGCACATACAAAATATTGTCTAGGCCGCACTCTCAGGAGGTTGGAGTGGAACATAGCCTCTGTCAGTACCAGCAGTGCCTGGAAAGTGAGTGCCTAAGAACACAGTTGGTGCTTAGGACACCGGGCCCAGGAAGCTGCTGCTGCTGCTTCCTTTGACTTCCTGCCTGGTGGGGGCAGGGTGCTGGTGGTGGGCAGAGCACCTGCGAAGGCCTGGGAGCTTCCACGTGGGTGTTTTCATTTAGCCGATACACGTTTTGCTCTTACAGCTGAGGGTTCTTTTCCCTCCTTACAACAATCTTCTAGGTATTGAGTAGAGTTACAGGAAATGATCCAATTTATTTTGCTTGAAGCACAGTGAACATGAGGACTGTAAGGTACATCTTCTATTAGTAAACAGCTTATTAAAATTAATTTATAATACCATATTCTAGAGCTTAAAGGCTTTTTATAACTTCATTTTCTACAAATTTGGGAGTTTTTGAATAAGGTATGCTTGTTTCTTTCCTTGTGAAAGGAAGTTACATGTTTGAAGACATGCTTGGTCTTAAATCTCATGCCATCCTGGGTAACCATTTATACAATTTGATTTTAGTTTCATCTGTAGAAATTAGAAACTTTAAGTTCTTTGAGTGTTTATGTATAAGAAATAAAATATGTAAAGATGTAAAATAAGAGTTTAAATAATTCACTTTGGAAAAATTATATTGGTGCTTGGTGTCAGAGTTTCTCGTTCACTCTTTCGTTCCTTTTAAGCAGAATCTTCTTTTTCTACAGGATTCTAAACTGCCTTCCTCGGTTCGCAGTACTCTTTTGGAACTGTTTGGTCAAATAGAAAGAGAATTTGAAAACCTTTATATTGAAAACTTAGAATGTGAGTATCTCTCTTATTTTAAATACTTTTATAACTTTTCACTTCTCCATACAAATATTTGAGAGTTTAATTTGTGGGTAGACATTCACCTTTGTATTCCTTTTCTGTTCTGCTTTGACAAACTGTAGGGGCTCAGGATGGCACACGTTTATTATCTGACTGCTCTGCACACTCAAGTCAGGGTGTTGGCAGAGCTGTGCTCCTTCTGGAGCATGAGGAGGAGTGTGTCTCCTGCTGGTTTGGGTTGTGATCTCAGTTCCCTGTGGTGTGAAGACAGAGGCCCCCATCTTGCTGGCATTCCCCCTGTCCTTGGCTCGATGGCCTTCCTTCCTCTTTATCTTCAAAGCCATCAGTGGCAGGCAGAGTCCTCCTTGTCCATCTCTGATTTACTCCTAGGGACACGTGGGAAGGATGGGCCGCCTGGGTCACACAGCATCATCTCCCATCAGAGGTCCTTCACTTCAGTCACACCTGCAGGGCTCCTTTGCCACCAGGTCATGTGTTCACAGGTTATCTTTGGGGCAGGCAGTATTCTGCTGACCACACCTGGCAATCTGAATTATGATTTTATGAAGAACGAATGCATCTTATAACTTTCCCTACACAAAGTATACTATAAGTTAAGAAAACATTGATTCATTTCTTTAAAATACTGTGTTTAGAGAACTTCCTAAAATGTGTGTGTTATCTGTTTGACTTATTAAAGGTAAATCAAAAGAATTTTTAATTAGCTTGGCTTTAGATTTTTTTTTTTAAATTTTAGAAACAATGTATTCATTTGCTTAAAGAGTCAAGCAGTGTAAGAAGGAAAGATCTACCTTTACCCCCTGCCTATAGGCCCATCCCACACTGCAAAGGAAAACATTTTCTGCATATTTTGCTTTTAGTTCTTCTCACGATAATTTTTGTTTTGTTTTGGACTTTATCCTCTTTTTTTAAATGTCTGTTAAGTTTTAAGGATGTACTTTCCAACTTTCCAGCCTTAACACTTAAGCAGTGATTTTGATACAGAGACTTCCACTTTCTCTGAATCCAGGGATGCTGCCCGGATGCTAGTTTAGAGTTGGGCAGGTTGGGAAGTCCCTGGCACGATTGATCCATTACCTGTGTCATTCACCATAGCAGTTTTGTTTGTTTGTTTGTTTGTTTTGCGGTACGCGGGCCTCTCACTGTCGTGGCCTCTCCCATTGCGGAGCACAGGCTCCGGACGCACAGGCTCAGCGGCCATGGCTCACGGGCCCAGCCGCTCCGCGGCATGTGGGATCTTCCCAGACCGGGGCACGAACCCGTGTCCCCTGCATCGGCAGGCGGACTCTCAACCACTGTGCCACCAGGGAAGCCCCATAGCAGTTTTTGATGAAACGTTTTTCTAACTGCTTTTCCCTGGGAATGATTTTCCCCACGCCAGCTGTCCTTCCTTTCTCCTGCATGTCGTCCTGTCCTGGCAGCCAGATCATCAAATCCTAAGAGGAGGGATGGGGAATTTTCTCCATGTGTCTCTGGAGCTGGTAGCCAGGCATTCACGGCCACAATTAAGAAAGCAGAGGTCAGAAAGGCAGGGTCTGTCTGTGGGCTGCCTTGGCTTCTTGGTCATGATAATTTTTGTAAATTGAAATAATCTTCTATTTTAGCCATGTCAGCCTTAGGCCACATGCATTTATGCTTCACTGTCAAGCGTTGGGAAATGAACCTGTCCTTCTTTACCCTCTCACTGTTCCATTATCTTCAGTTTTTGTTATTTTTTTTTAAATAATTTTTTAAAATTTATTTATTTATTTTTGGCTGCGTTGGGTCTTCGTTGCTGTGTGTAGGCTTTTTCTAGTTGCTACTCTTCGTTGTGCGCGGGCTTCTCATTGCAGTGGCTTCTCTTGCTGCGGAGCACAGGCTCTAGGCGTGTGGGCTTCAGTAGTTGTGGCACGCGGGCTCAGTAGTTGTGGCTCGCGGGCTCTAGAGTGCAGGCTCAGTAGTTGTGGTGTACGGGCTTAGTTGCTCTGTGACATGTGAGATCTTCCCGGACCAGGGCTCAAACCTGTGTGCCGTGCATTGACAGGCGGATTCTTAACCACTGCGCCACCAGGAAAGTCCAGTTTTTGTTACTTTTATAGAGCTTGTGTTTATAAAATTTATATCATGCAAATGTAATCATAATCAGGATTTTCATGTTTTTTAAGTTGTTTCCAAAAATTGAATACTAATAAATAGCATTTGCATTGTTAAAATATTTTTCACTCTGGAAGTAATTGGTGTGGATCAGTGGTGAAGACAGTGTAATCCTGTGTCATTTAAACTTTGCTGTTGGAAAATTTAATGTTTTAATATTGGATTCTCTTATAAGTCCACCTTGAAAATTTACAGAGTGAGTAATTATGCCAACTTTTTATCAAATAAAAATTAGGTACCGTGTACTGCATCTGATTTTAAGGGTTTGTTATCAGAGTTGTAGCAACCCAGGTATTACTGAATTTCCATTGTGATCTAAGGCCTTATGTTTTATGAGTTGATGCAGTTTGTTCAAGAAAAACTATAGGGCTACAAACAACTAATGCTGGAGGTACTTGGAGTTTACACTGTCAGTTGCTTAATGGTTTTGGTGGCTTCCTGCTGCCTGTGAACATGTCCAAATGCTCAGGCTGGATCTGTTCCGAGCCTTTTGCCCTCGGCCTTCCTTCCACACCACCCTCCCCGCCCTCCCTGCCCTCCCTGTCCTCCCTGTAGCCTCAGCACACCGTGGGCAGCCTGGGCAGCGGCAGGCACAGAGCCCAAGTGCTGGCTGCATGCGCGGCTCATGGGATCTCAGTTCCCTGACCAGGGATTGAACTGGGCCCTGAGAGTGAGAGCGCCGAGTCCTAACCACTGGACCGCCAGGGAACTCCCAAATGTTAATTTTTTTTTTTTTTTTTCCCCTTGAATTTTTAATCTTTGAGGTATATAATCCTCACTGTGCTCTGTGGTGCCAGGCAACAATAGTTAGGTTTTGTTATTGTATGTTTTTTCCCCCCAATTTCAGTATTCTCAGCTAGATTGTAAGTGTTTCATTGAGTTTTGGACAGTGTCAGAATAACATTTTTAAGTGCATTGAATAAAGTACAAAGGACACGAACTATGTTGAAATCCAAGAGCCCTGCTTGAGGACCCGATAGCACAAGGTCTTTCTGGTGTGGGAAGTGTGGTGGGCTTTTTAATTTTGGAATGATGTCTTGAGTTTTTTGGAACTCTGTAAATGTGACCTTGTTTACTGGGATATCATTCCTGTGTTTGTTTAGACAGTACTAATGTATAACATTTTTATGTGTTCACTTTTGGATTTGGTGAATATACATCAAAAGTACATGTTTTACTTTTCAGTGCGCAGAGAAATCGAGACTCTTAATGACCGTTTAGCTGCCGAAGGACAAGCAATCGATGGGGCAGAGCTGAGTAAGGGCCAGCTCAAAACCAAAGGTAAGGCTGCCTTCCCACAGGACTCGCCCTACACATTACGCTCGGAGGGAGTTTGGAATTTAGTGGAGGACAGGACTCACTTCCTTTCTGCAGTCATCAGGACTTGGAATAATGTAATTTGGGTGTGGGTGTAGAAGGAAGAGGAGGTTTCGGGAAGCCCCATGTCCCATGCCCCTGGCTTGCATTGTCTTCCTGTGTGGAACAGAAGGTGGGGCGAGCTGTCTCCCTGTCCCAGCTCTGACGTTCATGGTGCTTTGGTTGTGTGATTGTCTTGACGGTTGGTTCTGTGTCTCTGCAGCCAGTCACAGTACCAGCCAGCTTTCTCAGAAACTGAAGACTACCTACAAGGCCTCCACCAGCAAGGTACGTGTGGCTCTCAACCTGTCACGTGTATGTAGGGTGTGCACATATGTGCGATAGAGAGAAACCTAATTTTTAAAAGGAGTATTGTCGATGTTAAGTGGCCACAGTGCATAGACACCTGGACGTTACCTTTGTTACTGCGGCTGATACATTATGTGTTAGTGTGGTTTTTTTTTGTGGGAAAGTACATTTTGTATTGTTATTTGGCTTGATATGGAGATTCTGAATTTGGAGAAGCTAATAAATGGGTATAAAGCAGTGGAACTTACGTTCTGAGCTATAGTTACATTTTAGTTCACCGCTTCTTTAATTTTCTAAGTATGATCAAGAAATGAAGGTTTGTGTCCAAGGCAAATAGAGATATTTGTCATATTTTGCTTTTTTAAAAATTATCTTCTTCTGACATTCTTAAAGTGGCAAAGATTTAATTATTTGGGAATTAATTTATCTATGGGGGAGTACTGTTATGAAGTAATATTTTGAGGTAATTTTGTGTGCATCACCACGTTGGAGTATTTGGAATAAACAAAAGATAAATTAATCACCTAACCTTAATGAGTGTACATTACTTTTGCTAAACCTTAGAAAAAAGTTGAAATTTGTGGTGAGTCTGCTGTGAAGGCTATAGTTAATGTTAGCTTTTTACTTTTCCAATTTGCTCTCTTCAGCTTAAAGTTACTTATGATATCCACAGTGAGATGAACTGCAATTCAAGGAGCAGCTTCAGTCTTACGCTATTTCTGCTTATTTGAAAGTCTTTGGTAATTTTTTGTTGTTTAAAAATCTGAATATTGCTGACTTTTTGTGTTTCCTTTGATTACTCTAGAGTGTAAGTGGCTAATTAAAATTTTTTTATTCTGTATTATCTAGCTTACACTTAGTAGTTTTGCAGTTTTTAATAAATTAACATTAAACTACTTCTTTAAAACGTCAAGTGGGGTTATGTTCTTCCTTATCTAACTTCTTGTTATATTGTTTTGAATTATATTGTTTATTCCAGTTTATGTATACAGTGTATGGTCTTAGAATTCCAAAACTTTGTGATCATTCCTTTTTTTTTTCAATTTTATTTATTTTTGGCTGTGTTTGGTCTTCGTTGTGGTGCTCGGGCTTCTTATTGTGGAGGCTTCTCTTGTTGAGGAGCACGGGCTCTAGGTGTGCAGGCTTCAATAGTTGCAGCATGCGGGCTCAGTAGTTGTGGCTCACAGGCTCTAGAGCACAGGCTCAGTAGTTGTGGCACACAGGCTTAGTTGCTCTGTGGCAGGTGGGATCTTCTGGACCAGGGCTCGAACCCGTGTCCCCTGCATTGGCAGGCGGATTCTTAACCACTCCGCCACCAGGGAATTCCCTGTGATCATTTCTGAAGTAGAGGAAGAAAGGATTATATAGAGTTACCCCTTACCATGAGTAGTAAAACTTAAGAATTGGGCAAAGGTAAAAATATGTACAATAATTGCTTTAAAAGAATGTGTTAGACGTATTTAAAGCCCCAGTCATTTTAGAAACTAAAAATTCATCTGGATTAGAAAAAACCATCTTCATAGCACTGTGCACCCATCTTAAAGAGTGAAGGTGAACATGGAGATCTGGCGTGTTTTGCCCTGGCCACAGGGTGAGTTCTCATAGTGGAGCCGGGAAGGCTTCTCACTCCCCCGCAGACCCACCCTTCCTGGGGGCCTGGGACTCAGCTCTAAGGCCTGTTGGGACAGCGCCACATTCTAACCGGCCAACCACTTTATAGGAACTTGTGAAATTGTTCACACAGGTTTTTATAAAGATAAGTATCTTTTGCTGTGAAAAAGCCTGTTTTGGTTTTTTAGAGCACTTTAAGTTGTATCTCAGTGCAGAATAATTCAGAAGCATCCTTCTGCTTTTCCATCACAAATGTTCCCTGGGAGTAATTCAGTCTGTCTTGTGGGCCTCTTTGCAGTTGTGTCTGAGTCCACATTTTTAAAGTAGTTCATAGGTGGTCAGAGTATGACGGACACCTGGAAGCAGCACCTGAGACCGTTTGCGCAGTATCATCAACTGCATGCCCTCTCCCCATACTCCTCTGGAAATGCAGTCGGCATGAGGCTTGGCCATGACCGGAATGTTGGCCGTGACCCCAGTTTCTGCTGGTCGAGTCGGGGCGGTTTGTGTCTCGTAACAGTGCTGTCTGGGAAGCTTCCCACCGCTCACCGTGCGCTTTGCCCCTGCCCCTCCTAAAGGCGTCTGAAGGGCACCAGAGGCACAAAAGCACTTTTCCTTGTGGAGGGACCGCATGGTGTTGCCGGATTGGGTGGGATATGAGCTTTCAGAAGGAAGAGGAAGGTGAGGGTGTGAGGTTGAGCAAGGCCTTCTTTCTTTTGGAAGCTCATATTGTATCCTGCCCTTCTTTTAAATTTAAACCCAGTCAGTGGACCCTGTTTATTTAACTTGTGGAAGAGTGGGTCTCTCCGTTGTGCATCTGTTTTAGTCTTTCACTGTATCAGGAATCATTTGAAGGCTCATCCTGAGGTGGTGGAACAGTGGATTGTGTTTTAAGCCTTTATACTAAAAATAAATTTAGATACATTTTTAGGGCTTTGCTAATAAATCAGTGTTTAAAACAGCTCTGTAATACCACCCATTTTTCTTTTTCACTTGATTTTACGGTTTCAGTATTCTGATTAATTTAATTATTCTAATTTAATTAAAAGCTGAAAAGCCATCTTTTATCTTAGACAGTTTAGAAACCAAACTCTTTGTGTTTAATTAGCATCTTCCTCGTGCACTTATAAAAGAAAGTGAGAATTATTTGCTGTTTGTGTCATACAGGAGCAGAGCGACAGCCCTTTCCTAGTGCAGGGCCGGTGCCGAGCCCATGCTCAGTAACCTCATCTATTACAAGTGTTGTCTTTTGTTTCCTCCCCTGCCTTGGACTCTTTTCCTCCTGATAATATGTGGTTGGTATGAATTACCAAAAATAAAAAAGCACAAGTTCCCAAATAATAAGAATAATTAGCGTTAAGGGTTTGGGGTATACCTTCCTAAGTTTTTTTTTTTTTTTGAAAATTTGGATATTTTGTCTGATGGTTTGGATTTGTGAGAGAGGACGTGTAAGGTACACAGGTAGGTAAGCATTGGAAGTGGGGGGATCGTGGGGCTCTTCCGAGGCCTTCATAAGGACTTTCTTCCTGCTGTGTGAGATCCAGCTGCACCTATGTTGTGTTGCTGTAACATTTAAAATTTTCTATTCAGTGATTTATGCATCTTCAAGACATGCTGTCTTATTTTTTTTTAACTTAAACACATTCGCTCAGTAAATTACCATCACAATTTCAGATCGTCTCCAGCTTCAAGACCACCACGTCCAGGGCAGTGTGCCAGCTCGTGAAGGAGTATATCGGCCACAGGGATGGCATCTGGGACGTCAGTGTGGCGAGGACGCAGCCTGTGGTGCTGGGGACCGCGTCTGCCGGTGAGTCCACACCAGCCTCACTGCTGGCAGCCGTGGCCTGCCCTGGAAGCAGAAGTGGCCGAGTGGCGTTGAAACCTAAGCATGTAGAGGAGTCCGCCGTCAGGAGCCCCAGGGTGGTGTTAGAGAGACCCCCCCCTTTCTCCTCATTGGAGAGGAGATGCTTTTGAGAACTAGTTAAGGTGCGTAACCTAATAATCCTTCAGGAAAAAATTCCTAAAATTAAAAATGTGCTCACTTGTGGAAAATGACTGCCAGCCTGTGAAAAGTTACTCACTAGCTCCTACCTTTTATAGTGGAAATAGGAAATGCTAATGTCATTAGAATGATGAAGAAAGTTCTTTCTTTTGTTTAAGACTGTGTTTATATGTGAGCACCCCAGATTGTTTTGGAAATTACAGTTTCAGAAAAGAATACAGAGACCCTTTTCTGATATTTCTGAAATCTCACTTGGATAATCGGCATTTTGTTTCAGGTTTCCCTTATTAAGTCTCCTTTTTATCTTTTTATTACTGTGCCCAGAGAGGGAGGTCCAAAGAGCATGTATTATCTCAAATAATTTGTAACTGGATTTGGATGCTACTTGCATTTGAATATAGCTTTTGATATTCTGAAAAGTCTTAATATTTCAACAAAATAACGAGCCCTTGACTCAAGTGACCCCTGTGTCCCAAGTCCCCAGCCTGGTGCCGGCAGTGCACAGTGCCTAGGCATTCAGGTCTCTAGGTTCCCCCTGCTGGTTCTGTGGCCTCGGATGGGTCACTGGCCTCCTATCCTCTCGGATCAATTGGATCACAGAGGAGTTTGAGCACAGTTGCACGAGGTACTGGTGGTGATGTAACTTCTCAGTTTTAGAATTTTTATCTTCCTCTTTTATTAAAAAGACCATAAAATCGGCAGCTCACTCATGTTCGTTTCAATCTTGCAGATCACACGGCTCTGCTCTGGAGCATTGAGACGGGGCGGAGCCTCGCCAAGTACACGGGCCACGTGGGGTCAGGTGAGCAGTGGGACCACGGGGCGTCCTCTCCCAGGGAGGGCCAGGCCTCTGCCTCTGACTGTGTGAGCTTCACGAAGGGGCAGCTCAGCTCCCTGAACAGCGTTGTCCCAAGGGTGGCGTAGAAAGCTGGCCACCTGTGCACACTTTGGAACTGGAACATGTGCACTAGCATCATGAACTGTGTTCCATTGGGAGGGTCCTCGGTGCAGAGGTGCTTTGTGCGTCAGCCCCTGGGATCCTGGTGGGTGTGGATGTGGGGCTTTTTCCTGTGGGCACTGGTGGGCAGATGTCTCTGTTCCTCCCAGCGCCCCGGCTCCAGGCCATGTGCCACGCTGCCCCCCGGCTCACTCACCCCTCACCCCTGCTGACAGGCTTGGCAGTGGTGTCCGCCCTCCGCCTCCACGGACTTGGGTGAAACCCCTTCCTCTGCGTGTCTTCCGTCCTGTTGGGGGAGGGAGTACCTGCTGTCCTGTCAGGACCGTGGCCAGGCTCCTCCTTCTCTTAGGGTACCTGCTTTCGTCTGTCCCTGTCGCCTCAGCGTGAGAACCAGCTCCTACCTTTCCACATGGAATGTCCCCGCCCCACATACACTCCTGCCTCATCTGCCGTCCCCTCCAGCTGGGACCCACTGTCTTCCCCCAGGTCTGTGTCTGGGTGGCTGCTGCTGCCTGCAGTGGATGTGACAGGCTAAATAGACAACCTAAACATTAAAGTGTTAGCCAGCCTGTATAAAAAATTCACAGCAGTCTCCTGCTCATCCCTCCTCACTCCTCATTTTCACTTCTCAAAAGGTGACCACTTTTAACAGTTTTAAATAGTTTGCTTTTTTCTTCTATTTAAAAAACTAGTCTATCTTATTATTTCTTAATTTTGGAGTTTTCTACAAGGAAGTGACTCTTATTAAGGAGAAGGAGATTGGCTCACTTCCTCCCTCCATCCCTCTGTGCTCCTTGTCATCGTGAAATGGTTACGGCTCAACTTCCATTTAAATGGATGTTCAGGTTTTACCTACTTGTGGCTGCATCCATATAGTTCACAGCTCCCAAGCACGTACCTTACTTGCAATCCCCAGTTTTGCTTCCTCTGAAGGGAAAAGTGGCCTTTTATTTTGGTCTTGTTTCGTGCAGATCTGCCTGAAATGTGGCATTCCCTGCATGTCTGTGTTCCTTTGCTGTCACTCTGGCCCCTCCCTGAAGCCTCCCCTCCCTCTGACAGTTGGTGCCCAGGACTGTAGCACAGATGCCTGCAGTCTACCTCCTTTGTCCTCCTGGGCTTTCTCTCCACCTCTGTCCTCCGTTACCTCCTGTCTTCTGGACCCTGTTCTTTCTCTTTCTCCAGGGAAGCCTGTCTTTCAGTAGCTTCCTTCTTAAAGGGTCTTACAGGAAAAATTTTGAGACTGTAAAATGCTTGAAGAATGTATTTTACCTTTACACTTGATGGGTAGTTTGGCCGAGTATAGTCTTCTATGTAGGAAGTACTTTTCTTTGAAAATGAAGATAGTGCTCTGCTGACCTGTTTTTTTCTTTTTAAAAAATTTAAAATTTTTTATTTCTTATAAATTTATTTATTTTTGGCTGTGTTGGGTCTTTGTTGATGCGCAAAGGCTTTCTCTAGTTGCGGTGAGCAGGGGCTTCTCTTGTTGCGGAGCTCGGGCTCTAGGTATGTGGGCTTCAGTAGTTGTGGCGTGTGGGCTCAGTAGTTGTGGCATGCGGGCCTAGTTGCTCCATAGCATGTGGGATTTTCCCAGACCAGGGATTGAACCTGTGTCCCCTGCATTAGCAGGCATATTCTTAACCACTGCGCCACCAGGGAAGTCCCTGACTTGTTTTTTCATAGCTTTCAGAATTGATATTAAAAGTCTAATAATGCTCTTTTGAATCTTGGTCCTTCATAGGCAGTTGGATATTTGTCTCTGGAAGACTTTAGGATTTGTCTTTTAGGTCTTCTTACAAAAGCATTGTGTTGGACATTTGGTGGGACTTGGCGGTCTAGAAATGTACCCCCATGTCCACTCAGTCACCTGCAATCACCCCCGTGTCCACTCAGGTGCCATCACCCCTGTGTCCTGTTGGCCCCCTGTGGTCACCCGTGTGTTTGCACCCTGGCGTTTCCCGGGTGCCTCTTCTCACTGTCTTCCGTCTCTGTTGCTATGAGTTTGTGCCTGTTTCTTTCTAGACTTGTCATGCACTTAGAGGAGTCTGAGGAGAGAGCAGAGCACAGGCTGCTTTGGGCACTGTCTTTGTCGTGTTTACGCCCTGCTTTTGCTTTTTCCACCTGGTGGTGCTGATTGTGTGACTGAGTTACTGTAACAGGGGAGTGTGGAGCCCTGGGGTTTTTAATCAGCACAGCTCCCTGCAGGTGGGTTGACGTGCCTAGCGCCTGCCTCCTTCCTCTTGGGTCCTCTGAGCAGAATGTGCCCACCTGTGGACTGGCGGAGCTGCCTCCAGAGAGGAGGTGCCCGAGGTTTGTGCCCTTTCCCCCCACGCACCCCCTAACCCCTGGCGTTAGGGAGCCGAGTGGAGCCGGCCGGGTGGGGGCATGTGTCTTGTTAGACACACACGATCTTGGAGCTTGTTATAAGGAACTGTGGTCTCTGGCCCCCTCTCTTCTATTCCTCATGTGGCTGCTGTGAGTGACATTAGCTGTGCTGTGAATAAGCTGCTGGTGGGGCTGTGGGTTGGCCCGACCCGCTGACTTTGGGCTTTAAGGCCTCGTTGCACCCACACATGCTGGGGTCCCCCCGCCCCACGTAGTGATGTTGTGCTGTTAACGTCTGTGTGAACAGTACTGAGAATAAACTGGCCCTGCAGCTGGTGGTCATTGGCGCCCACCGTTTGCCAGATTCTTGGCTAAGCACGTTGCCTGCGTTCTTCACTTAAACCTTGTGGTCATCTGTGAGTATTACAAATGTTCCTGCTTGCAACACTGATTTGCTGGAGTTCACATAGACACCAGAAAGTAACAATTGATGGTTGAAATTGGGAGCATTAATACTGTTTGTTAGTAGTGTTTATTTGGGGCATTTTCTATTTAACATTTTTAAGGCAGTCACAGTTTTCACCAGCTCTTCCCACAGTTCTCTCTGGTCTAGTGTTAATGGTAAAAGAGCATCTTCTAGCATTTTTCAGATTCTTAGAAAAGTATCAATCTAATGGCGTACCTGACAGAGTCTTAGTGGAAGAGAGAACTTGCTGAGGTTTGGGAAGCTCCCTGTACGTCCTGTGTCTGGGCTGTGGGGGGTGTGGGCTGGCTCTCCAGTGCCTTGGGTCGGCATGTGTTGGGGTGACAGGGAGCTGCCGACTGGGAACAGTGACCTCCACCCTTCCAGCCTCTCGTTGTCTGCCTGAGGAGAGCTCCTTGGCAGGCAGGCAGGCTCAGGACCGGTCAGTCTCCGGGCAGTGTTGTCATGGGGCCGGAGCCTCCCCAGGACACCTTGGGCAGATTCCTGCATCTGGAGAGGAGACTGGGAGGGTATCATAACTGTTCTCATCTGGTCCCGATCCATTCCGATCCGAACCGTCCCTAGGCCATCAGGGGCTTGCCTTCTCTGAGTTCCTGAGTCTTATGGAACAGAACAGACTGGGTTTTTGGAAGGGTGGGCTTGTGGGCAGCTGGGTAGGCAATAAACAGTGTGCACCACCGTAATCTGCCTCTGCTTGTTATAATTATGTTTTCTTTTTTCATCCTGGTTTATTTTTAACTCTAGGTGACTTCCCTATGTATAAAAAATAGATTATTAATAGCCTTTTTCTGTGTAACCTATTCTTGAGCAGAATATTTAATCCTATTCATATTTAGTTACTTTGTATTGTATCTCTCTTCTTTTTTTTTTTGGCCCCGGCATGTGGCACTACCTCTGTTCTCTTTAACTTATGTGTTTATTCATAGTTTAACTGAATTAGGATATTTAATATTGAACTATCATAGTTCCTTTAGTTTTTAAATTTAACTTTGCAATACATGCTGTAATTATAATAAATATTGATATGTTCTTATTTTAAACCTGTTTCTGTAATATTTTTATTTTGCAGTAAATTCCATTAAATTTCATCCATCAGAACAGTTGGCTCTCACCGGTATGTTGATTTTGGTTTTTTATTTATTGAACGGTTATTGCTGATCTGAAAACAGCTGTCATCATTCCTTTCTCATCAGTAGCATCAGGCTTAGCCACACCTTTCACAGAAGTTAGTCGTTAGTAGACATTTTACAAATTGCACGAGAAATGAATAAAGAAAACTATACTGAGGGGTACTTTTTTTTTTAAATGAGTAGTGGATTGCAAATTAGGTGAACTTTTAATGTCAACTTGAACTCGGCCGCGTTCTCCTGGAGGTCTTTTTACAAAGCCCGTCCCTGCCACCCACTCTTCCTGCTTGTGGGAATGTGCTCGCTTCTCTGACGCCGTCGGCACAGAGATGAGGAATTTAGCAGCCCCGAGTCGGGCTCTCTGCAGGCCCGCATCTTTACTCTTTCCCAGGCAGTTCTCCTGGAAAGAGCTGTGGTACCTTGGGTTTGTCTTCATTTCACGTAGTTTAAAAACACCTTGATTATAGGGACTTCCCTGGTGGCACAGTGGTTAAGAATCTGCCTGGCAATGCAGAGCACACGGGTTTGAGCCCTGGTCTGGGAAGGTCCCATATGCTGGGGAGCAGCTAAGCCCATGTGCCACAGCTACTGAGCCCGTGTGCTGCAACTACTGAAGCCCATGCACCTAGAGTCCGTGCTCTGCAACAAGAGAAGCCATTGCAATGAGAAGCCCGTGCACCGCAACGAAGAATAGCCCCTGCTCGCCGCAACTAGAGAAAGCCCATGTGCAGCAACGAAGACTCATTGCTGCCAAAAATAAATAAATTTTTTTAAAAAAGCCCGTGTGCAGCAACGAAGACCCAACACAGCCAAAAATAAATAAGTAAATAAATTAAAATAAAAATTAAGAAAAAATAAAATGACACCGTATCATATTGAGTTTTTCCATAAAACTGTCTGACACCTGTGGACCCCCATGGTGTTTTGGGGACACGGATGGTAACCTGAAGGACGAGTGTTTGTCTAGATAAGAGGTCAGCAAGCTTTTCTGTAAAGGACCAGAAGTAACTGTTTTCATCTTGAGGCCACACGGTCTGAGTCACAGCTGCTCAGCTCCGTTGCCACGGAAGCAGCAGAGATGGTGCACGGATGAGGGGATATGGCAGTGGGCAGTGACCCTTGTTTGTGTTTACAGGGTGGGTGGCTGCCTGGATTTGGCCCATGGGCCAGTTCTGCTTACCCCAGGACAGAGGACAGAAGTGGGACTAATCAGTGCTCTTACACTCAAGTCAGTCAGGTGACAGGGTCCTTTGAGGGTCCAGTTTTAACAGGCCTCCCCCACAGAGCTAGTGGATGCCTGAATCAACATCTGGGGAGTAAAGGAGGCCAGGAGTTTAACCTAGTTATGTGGGCCATTTGTTTTGTGGTTGGGAAGAGACGGAGACCAGTGACAACCAGGCTGGAATGAAGGGGATGAAATCGAGACACGTCAGGAAGCTGCAGTGGGAAATGGAAACATAAAGTAGTGGCCTGGAGAGTGGAGCGCCAGACGGGGGTTTGGACAGGATGCTGACTCGTAAGGAGATGGGCAGGTCAGGCACTAAATCCATTCGAAGCCACAAGACACGTGCCGCCATTTGCTGCCTTGAGGAAGCTGTGCAGCCACGCAGAGAAGGTGGGGTTCAGACAGTGCTGTCGTGGGGGCAGTGGAGGTGGCCCTTTCGCACGTCTGCGGGCCTGCCTGTGCCCCTCACCTGCCCTCTGTTTTTTCCCAAGTCCAAGTATCGCCTTGCGGCCTGGCTAGTGATAGCAAGGTCTCAGTACCAGGGGCTGCATAGCCAGCTGTGGGGCGCATCCAGGTTCAGTGAATGGGAACGTGCCCTTGAGTTATTTTGGGTTTCTGTTTTCTTAGGTTGGCCAGATGGGAAATAAAATCTGCAAATTGTAAATTTTCTCTGAACCTTCACAGCTTTCCTCCCTAAGATGAAGGGGGGTTATTTTTATAGATAATCATTATCTTTGTGTACTTTTGCTATTCTCAGTAGCATTACATAGTCTCAGAAGTAGCTGTTTAAGTATAGTCAGTCACTTGCAATCCCTCAGGTACAGAATTTAGCAGGAGCCTAGCCAGCGCATGTTTGCACCTCGGGTAATTTCCCCTCTTTCTCTCCTCAGCTTCTGGAGATCAGACCGCCCATGTCTGGAGGTATGCGGTTCAGCTGCCCACTCCTCAGCCTGCAGCCGACACTAGTGTAAGCAGCACATTTACTTACCCTGAAAGCACGATATGGGGTATGTTGGTAGGTTCTGGATGCTTGTGAGTTTTAGGATAAACTTACAATTTGTGTTGTGGGCCGAATGTGTGTGTCCCCAAAACTCATAGGTTAGATAGAGTAGAGTCCTAACCCCCCATGAGGCTGTATTTGGAGATGGGCCTCTAAGGAAGTCATTAAGGTCAAATAAGGTCACAAGGGTGGGGCCCTGATCCAGTAGGATCGGTGTCTGTAGAAGAGGCACCTGAGGGCTCCCTGTACCTTCTCGTTGCACGCACCGAGGAGAGGCCATGTGAGGACACCTGCCAGCCAGGACGCGAGCACTCACCACAGCCAGAGGGCTGGCCCCAGCCTGGCTGCTGAGCGGACCAGGGCCGAGTCTTTGTCTGTATCCGGGTGTGTTTGCTTTCACTTTCCTTTCCACAAATGTTAAACGTTTACATTACTTCTTTAAAATTTTATGGTTAAGTTATACTTCTTAATATTTTATGTATTTGATTTTAGACAACTTGTCTGTCTTTCATGTGAGGTAAATCCTGTACGTCACTGGTGCATGTGATATCATTTGCATGTGGGTAAAGTTTTTTTTTTTGTGCCTGCTTCCTTTTTTTTAAAATTTAATTTTATTTATTTTTTTATACAGCAGGTTCTTATTAGTCATCCATTTTATACTCATCAGTATATACATGTCAATCCGAATAGCCAATTCATCACACCACCACCGCCCCGCCACTTTTCCCCTTTGGTGTCCATACGTTTGTTCTCTACATCTGTGTCTCTATTTCTGCCCTGCAAACCAGTTCATCTGTACCATTTTTCTAGGTTCCACATGTATGCGTTAATATATATTTGTTTTTCTCTTTCTCACTTACTTCACTCTGTATGACAGTCTCTAGATTCATCCACATCTCTACAAATGACCCAATTTCGTTCCTTTTTATGGCTGAATAATATTCCATCGTATATACGTACCACATCTTCTTTATCCATTTGTCTGTCATTGGGCATTTAGGGTTGCTTCCATGACCTGGCTATTGTAAATAGCGCAACCATGAACATTGGGGTGCATGTGTCTTTTTGAATTATGGTTTTCTCTGGGTATATGCCCAGTAGTGGGATTTCTGGGTTATATGGTAATTCTGTTTTTAGTTTTTTGAGGAACCTCCATACTGTTCTCCATAGTGCCTGTATCAATTTACATTCCCACCAACAGTACAAGAAGGCTCCCTTTTCTTCATACCCTCTCCAGCATTTGTTGTTTGTAGATTTTCTGATGATGCCCATTCTAACTGGTGTGAGGTGATACCTCATTGTAGTTTTGATTTGCATTTCTCTAATAATGAGTGATGTTGAGCAGCTTTTCATGTGCTTCTTGGCCATCTGTATGTCCTCTTTGGAGAAATATCTATTTAGGTCTTCTGCCCATTTTTTGATTGGGTTGTTTGTTTTTTTAATATTGAGCTACATGAGCTGCTTATATATATTAGAGATTAATTCTTTGTCCATTGATTCATTTGCAAATATTTTTTCCCATTCTCACGGTTGTCTTTTCGTCTTGCTTGTTGTTTCCTTTGCTTTGCAAAAGCTTTTAAGTTTCATTAGGTCCCATTTGTTTATTTTTGTTTTTATTTCCATTACTCTAGGAGGTGGATCAAAAAAGATCTTGCTGTGATTTATGTCAAAGAATGTTCTTCCTATGTTTTCCTCTAAGAGTTTTATAGGGTCCGGTCTTACATTTAGGTCTCTAATCCATTTTGAGTTTATTTTTGTGTGTGGTGTTAGGGAGTGTTTAATTTCATTCTTTTACATGTAGCTGTCCAGTTTTCCAAGCACCACTTATTGAAGAGACTGTCTTTTCTCCATTGTATATCCTTGCCTCCTTTGTCATAGATTAGTTGCCCATAGGTGCGTGGGTTTATCTCTGGGCTTTCTATCCTGTTCCATTGATCTGTATTTCTGTTTTTGTGCCAGTACCATATTGTCTTGATTACTGTAGCTTTGTAGTATAGTCTGAAGTCAGGGAGTCTGATTCCTCCAGCTCCGTTTTTTTCCCTCAAGACTGCTTTGGCTATTCGGGGTCTTTTGTGTCTCCATACAAATTTCAAGATTTTTTGTTCTAGTTCTGTAAAAAATGCCATTGGTAATTTGATAGGGATTGCATTGAATCTAGATTGCTTTGGGTAATAGTCATTTTCACAATATTGATTCTTCCAATCCAAGAACATTGTATACCTCTTCATCTGTTGGTATCATCTTTAATTTCTTTCAACAGTGTCTTACAGTTTTCTGCATACAGGTCTTTTGTCTCCCTAGGTAGGTTTATTCCTAGGTATTTTATTCTTTTTGTTGCAGTGGTAAATGGGAGTGTTTGCTTAATTTCTCTTTCAGGTTTTGCATCATTAGTGTATAGGAATGCAAGAGATTTCTGTGCGTTAATTTTGTATCCTGCAACTTTACAAATTCATTGATTAGCTCTAGTAGTTTTCTGGTAGCATCTTTAGGATTCCCTATGTATAGTATCATGTCATCTGCAAACAGTGACAGTTTTACTACTTCTTTTCCAGTTTGTATTCCTTTTATTTCTTTTTCTTCTCTGATTGCCATGGCTAGGACTTCCAAAACTATGTTGAATAATAGGGGCGAGAGTGGACATTCTCATCTTGTTCCTGATCTTAGAGGAAACGCTTTCAGTTTTTCACCATTGAGAATGATGTTTGCTGTGGGTTTGTCATATATGGCCTTTATTATGTTGAGGTAGGTTCCCTCTGTGCCCACTTTCTGGAGAGTTTTTATCATAAATGGGTGTTGAATTTTGTCAAAAGCTTTTTCTGCATCTATTGAGATGATCATATGGTTTTTATTCTTCAGTTTGTTAATATGGTGTATCACATTGATTGATTTGTGTATATTGAAGAATCCTTGCATCCCTGGTATAAATCCCACTTGATCATGGTGTATGATCCTTTTAATGTGTTGGATTCTGTTTGCTAGTGTTTTGTTGAGGATTTTTGCATCTGTATTCATCAGTGATATTGGTCTGTTTACTTTTTTTGTGACATCTTTGTCTGGTTTTGGTATCAGGGTGATGGTGGCCTCGTAGAATGAGTTTGAGAGTGTTCCTCCCTCTGCTATATTTTGGAAGTGTTTGAGAAGGATGGGTGTTAGCTCTTCTCTAAATGTTTGATAGAATTTGCCTGTGAAGCCATCTGGTCCTGGACTTCTGTTTGTTGGAAGATTTTTAATCACAGTTTCAATGTCATTACTTGTGATTGGTCTGTTCATATTCTCTATTTCTTCCTGGTTCAGTCTTGGAAGTTTATACCTTTCTAAGAATTTGTCCATTTCTTCCAGGTTGTCCATTTTATTGGCATAGAGTTGCTTATAGTAGTCTCTTAGGATGCTTTGTATTTCTGCAGTGTCTGTTGTAACTTCTCCTTTTTCATTTCTAATTTTATTGATTTGAGTGCTCTCCCTCTTTTTCTGTTTTTTGCTACTCTATTTATTTATTTTTAACATTTTTATTGGCATATAATTGCTTTACAGTGGTGTGTTAGTTTCTGCTTTATAACAGAGTGAATCAGTTATACATATACGTATATCCCCATATCTCCTCCCTCTTGCATCTCCCTCCCTCCCACCCTCCCTATCCCACCCATCTAGCTGGTCACAAAGCACTGAGCTGATCTCCCTTGTGCTATGCGACTGCTTCCCATTAGCTATCTGTTTTACATTTGGTAGTGTATATATCTCCATATATACACTACCACTCTCTCACTTTGTCCCAGCTTACCCATCCCCCCCACCATGTCCTCAAGTCCATTCTCTAGTAGGTCTGCATCTTTATTCCTGTCTTGCCCCTAGGCTCTTCATGACCTTTTTTTTTTTTTTCAGATTCCATATATATGTGTTAGCATACGGTATTTGTTTTCCTCTTTCTAACTTACTTCACTCTGTGTCACAGACTCTAGGTCCATCCACCTCACTACAAATAACTCAATCTTGTTTCTTTTTATGGCTGAGTAATATTCCATCGTATATATGTGCCACATCTTGTTTATCCATTCATCTGCTGATGGACACTTAGGTTGCTTCCATGTCCTGGCTATTGTAAATAGAGCTGCAATGAACATTGTGGTATGTGACTCTTTGAATTATGGTTTTCTCAGGGTATATGCCCAGTAGTGGGATTGCTGGGTCGTATGGTAATTCTACTTTTAGTTTTTTAAGGAACCTCCATACTGTTCTCCAAAGTGGCTGTATCAATTTACATTCCCACCAGCAGTGTATGAGGGTTCTCTTTTCTCCACACCCTCTCCAGCATTTATTGTTTGTAGATTTTTTGATGATGGCCATTCTGACTGGTGTGAGATGATATTGCATTGTAGATTTGATTTGCATTTCTCTGATGATTAATGATGTTGAGCATTCTTGTTGAGCATTCTTTCATGCGTTTGTTGGCAATCTGTGTATCTTCTTTGGAGAAATGTCTGTTTAGGTCTTCTGCCCATTTTTGGATTGGGTTGTTTGTTTTTTTGATATTGAGCTACATGAACTGCTTGTAAAGTTTGGAGATTAATCCTTTGTCAGTTGCTAAATTTGCAAATGTTTTCTCTCATTCTGAGGGTTATCTTTTCGTCTTGTTTATGGTTTCCTTTGCTGTGCAAAAGCTTTTAAGTTAATCATTAGGTCCCATTTGTTTATTTTTGTTTTTATTTCCATTTCTCTAGGAGCTGGGTCAAAAAGGATCTTGCTGTGATTTATGTCATAGAGTGTTCTGCCTGTGTTTTCCTCTAAGAGTTGGATAGTGTCTGGCCTTAACGTTTAGGTCTTTAATCCATTTTGAGTTTACTTTTGTGTTTGGTGTTAGGAAATGTTCTAATTTCATTTTTACATGTAGCTGTCCAGTTTTCCCAGCACTTCTTATTGAAGAGGGTATCTTTTCTCCATTGTATATTCTTGCCTCCTTTTTCAAAGATAAGGTGACCATATATGCATGGGTTTATCTCTGGGCTTTCTGTCCTGTTCCATTGATCGATATTTCTGTTTTTGTGCCAGTACCATACTGTCTTGAATACTGTAGCTTTGTAGTATAGTGTGAAGTCCACAAGCCTGATTCCTCTATCTCCGTTTTTCTTTCTCAAGATACCTTTGGCTATTTGGGGTCTTTTATGTTTCCATACAGATTGTGAAATTTTTTGTTCTAGTTCTGTGAAAAACGCCTCTGGTAGTTTGATAGGGATTGCATTGAATCTGTAAATTGCTTTGAGTAGTATAGTCATTTTCAAAATGTTGATTCTTCCAATCCAAGAACTTGGTATATCTCTCCATCTATTTATCGTCTTTCATTTCTTTCATCAGTGTGTTATAATTTTCTGCACATAGGTCTTTTGTCTCCTTAGGTAGGTTTATTCCTAGGTGTTCTTTTTGTTGCTGTGGTAAACGGGAGTGTTTTCTTAATTTCACTTTCAGATTTTTCATCATTAGTGTATAGGAATGCAAGAGATTTCTGCATTAATTTTGTATCCTGCTCCTTTACCAAATTTATTGATTAGCTCTAGCAGTTTTCTGGTAGCATCTTTAGGATTCTCTATGTATAGTATCATGTCATCTGCAAACAGTGGCAGCTTTACTTCTTCTTTTCTGATTAGGATTCCTTTTATTTCTTTTTCTTCTCTGATTGCTGTGGCTAGAACTTCCAGAACTATGTTGAATAATAGTGGTGAGAGTGGGCAGCCTTGTCTTGTTCCTGATCTTAGAGGAAATGGTTTCAGTGTTTCACCATTGAGGATGATGTTGGCTGTGGGTTTGTCATATATGGCCTTTATTATGTTGAGGTAAGTTCCCTCTATGCCTACTTTATGGCGGGTTTTTATTATAAATGGGTGTTGAATTTTGTCGAAAGCTTTCTCTGCATCTATTGAGATGATCATATATGGTTTTTCTCCGTCAATTTGTTAATATGGTGTATCACATAGATTGATCTGCGTATATTGAAGAATCCTTGCATTCTTGGGATAAACCCTACTTGATCATGGTGTATGATCTTTTTAATGTGCTGTTGGATTCTGTTTGCTAGTATTTTGTTGAGGATTTTTGCATCTATGTTCATCAGTGATATTGGTCTGTTGTTTACTTTTTTTGTGACATCTTTATCTGGTTTTGGTATCAGGGTGATGGTGGCCTCGTAGAATGAGTTTGAGAGTGTTCCTCCCTCTGCTATATTTTGGAAGAGTTTGAGAAGGATAGGTGTTAGCTCTTCTCTAAATGTTTGATAGAATTTGCCTGTGAAGCCATCTGGTTCTGGGCTATTGTTTGTTGGAAGATTTTTCATCACAGTTTTAATTTCATTGCTTGTGATTAGTCTGTTCATATTTTCTATTTTTTCCTGGTTCAGTCTCGGAAGGTTGTGCATTTCTAAGAATTTGTCCATTTCTTCCAGGTTGTCCATTTTATTGGCATATAGTTGCTTGTAGTAATCTCTCATGATCCTTTGTATTTCTGCATTGTCAGTTCCTTCTCCTTTCTCATTTGTAATTCTATTGATGTGAGTCTTCTCTCTTTTTTCCTTGATGAGTCTGGCTAATGGTTTATCAATTTTGATTATCATCTCAAAGAACCAGGTTTTAGTTTTATTGATCTCTGCTATCATTTCCTTCATTTCTTTTTCATTTATTTTTGATCTGATCTTTATGATTTCTGTCCTTCTGCTAACTTTGGCTTTTGTTTGTTCTTTTTTCTCTAGTTCCTTTAGGTGTAAGCTTAGATTGTTTATTTTAGATTTTTCTTGTTTCATGAGGTAGCCTTGTATAGCTATAAACTTCCCTCTTACAGCTGCGTTTGCTGCATCCCATAGGTTTTGGATTGTCATGTTTTCATTGTCATTTGTCTCTAGGTATTTTCTGATTTCCTCTTCGATTTCTTCAATGATCTCTTGGTTATTTAGTAACGTATTGTTTAGCCTCCATGTGTTTGTGTTTTTTACGTTTTTTTCTCTGTAATTGATTTCTGATCTCATAGCATTGTGGTCAGAAAAGATGCTTGATATGATTTCAATTTGTTAAATTTACTGAGGCTTGATTTGTGACCCAAGATGTGATCTATCCTGGAGAATGTTCTGTGCGCACTTGTGAAGAAAGTGTAATCTGCTGTTTTTGGATGGAATGTCCTATTAATATCAATTAAATCTATTTCGTCTATTGTCACTGAAAGCTTGTGTTTCCTTGTTAATTTTCTGTTTGGATGATCTGTCCATTGGTGTAAGTGAGGTGTTAAGGTCCCCCACTATTGTGTTACTGTCGATTTCCTCTTTTATACCTGTTAGCAGTTGCCTTATGTATTGCGGTGCTCCTATGTTGGGTGCGTATATATTTATAATTGTTATATCTTCTTCTTGGATTGATCCCTTGATCATTATGTAGTGTCCTTCCTTGTCTCTTGTAACATTCTTTATTTTAAAGTCTATTTTATCTTATATGAGTATTGCTACTCCAGCTTTCTTTTGATTTCCATTTGCATGGAACATCTCTTTCCATCCCCTCACTTTCAGTCTGAATGTGTCCCTAGGTCTGAAGTGGGTCTCTTGTAGATAGCATATATATGGGTCTTTTTTTTTGTATCCATTCAGCAAGCCTGTGTCTTTTGGTTGGAGCATTTAATCCATTCACGTTTAAGGTAATTATCGATATGTATGTTCCTGTGACCATTTTCTTAATTGTTTTGGGTTTGTTTTTGCAGATCCTTTTCTTCTCTTGTGTTTCCCACTTAGAGAAGTTCCTTTAGCATTTGTTGTAGAGCTGGTTTGGTGGTGCTGAGTTTTCTTAGCTTTTGCTTGTCTGTAAAGCTTTTGATTTCTCCATCGAATCTGAATGAGATCCTTGCCGTGTAGAGTAATCTTAGTTGTAGGTTCTTCCCTTTCATCCCTTTAAGTATATCATGCCACTCCCTTCTGGCTTGTAGAGTTTCTGCTGAGAAATCAGCTGTTAACCTTATGGGAGTTCCCTTGTATGTTATTTGTCGTTTTTCTCTTGCTGCTTTCAATAATTTTTCTTTGCCTTTAATTTTTGCCAATTTGCTTACTATGTGTCTCGGCGTGTTTCTCCTTGGGTTTTTCCTGTATGGGACTGTCTGCACTTTCTGGACTTGGGTGGCTATTTCTTTTCCCATGTTAGGGAAGTTTTCAACTATAATCTCTCCAAATATTTTCTCTGTTCCTTTCTCTCTTCTCCTTCTGGGGCCCATATCATGCGAATGTTGTTGCGTTTAATGTTGTCTCAGAGGTCTCTTAGGCTGTCTTCATTTCTTTTCATTCTTTTTTCTTTATTCTGTTCCACAGCAGTGAATTCCACCATTCTGTCTTCCAGGTCACTTATCCGTTCTTCTGCCTCAGTTATTCTGCTATTGATTCCTTCTAGTGTATTTTTCATTTCAGTTATTGTGTTGTTCATCTCTGTTTGTTCTTTAATTCTTCTAGATCTTTGTTAAACATTTCTTGCATCTTCTCGATCTTTGCCTCCATTTTTTTTTTTTTTTTTGCGGTACACGGGCCTCTCACTGTTGTGGCCTCTCCTGTTGCGGAGCACAGGCTCTGGACGCGCAGGCTCAGCGGCCATGGCTCACGGGCCCAGCTGCTCTACAGCACGTGGGACCTTCCTGGACTGGGGCACGAACCCATGTCCTCTGCATCTGCAGGCAGACTCTCAACCACTGCACCACCAGGGAAGCCCCCTCCATTCTTTTTCCGAGGTCCTGGATCATCTTCACTATCATTATTCTGAATTCTTTTTCTGGAATGTTGCCCATCTCCACTTCATTTAGTTGTTTTTCTGGGGTTTTATCTTGTTCCTTCATCTGGTCCATAGCCCTCTGCCTTTACATCTTGTCTATCTTTCTGTGAATGTCTCATGTGTGTAAAGTTTTAATGTTGGTAACAAAAGAGGTTGCATGTTGAGAAGAATGAATCCACAGGTTTAAACCACAAACCCCTCAGTTACATGCTTGCTTTTCCTGTGGGATACAGATGCACCTTCTTTGGATAATCATGCAGGGTCTTAGTTATCCTTTTTGGTGACTTGATCTTCCTAGTTTCTGTTGAGGGTGGCTTTTTGCTGTAGAGTCTACACACACTCAGCCCTTCCCTGTGCTGCTCCTGTGGGGGGAAGTTTCGCCAGGCAGAGGACGCTGAGTGATTTCATATAGTCGAGCAAACGTTAGGTTTCCATTTACGTTTTGGCTGTAATTGTTAGAGGATGATAGTAATCTTCCAGTTTTCATATCTCTGCCTGTGAATATTCCTTTAGTTTTTCTCTTTTTAATCCTTTTAAATGTTGTTCTATTTAGAGATGGGGTAAGTAATTAATGAATTCCAGTAATGAGTAGGAATGAGTTTTCTTTAGATAAGTGGTCTTAACAATTCATTTTTAATTCAGTGTATTATGTATTTAATTTTAACACAGATTTTTCCCTCGTGGAATTTCCAAACTGTCATGTGCTGTGCTTAATGCACGCGTTCACTCAAGAAACAGTGAGCACTGGAGGAGGACGGGGCAGAGGTGTGCATGAAGACTGATGCTCAGAAAGTTCAGAAAATGAGTTTATGTTGTATGGATTTCCTTTTCCAAATAAAATTTAAAAAGCACCAATTTTGTCAGAGGGACTATTACATATAATACTTAGATTAAAAAACTTAATAGTTTATTTAGAATGTAAGGTTGACTTTATTTTCTTTAGGATTTTGTTTGTGTTGGATGCAGGGACTTTTCTTGCTTGAAAGTTGCTGCCTCAGGGCTTGGAGGTTCCCTGGGGACCCCAACTTGAATTTGAGATGCACCTGAGGTGTGGTCGGTGCCGGGACCACTCCGCGATCTGCCATGAAAGGAAGAGCAGGTGGTGCTCCCTCATTACTGCCCAGCCCGAGCCTTGTGCTTGGATGGGCAGCACTGGTTTTCTTAAGCTTTGCTGGCTAGTCTCGGCTCAGGTTACATCCCTCTATTGTGTGTGTATACATGACATACATCCGTGCGCTGTGTGTCCATGTGTGTGTATGCACGACATGTATTTCCATACCTATGACATCTGCTCCCGTACCCATGTGTGTGCACTTGTGCCCAATGTGTGTCTGCCTCCCGCTGGCCCATACGCTCTGTGAGGCGGGGCCCCAGGCCCACATCACCTCCTACATAAGTTCCACGTGGACATGCCAGGCAGTGGCCATCTCCCCTTCTCTGCTGTGTGACCAGCATGTGGTCTGGCACCGTGTAAGCACCTGATAAATGTTTGTTGAATGAATACACCGTGTTTTCTTAAAGACCTGAAGCCTAGGGTGACTATTAGGTTTTTTGTTTTATCCTTAGCTTTTGATAAAAGATTATTGATAATGTAGGAAAATAAAGTGAACTCTAATGTCTATTAACATAGCAATAGAATTCTAAACGTGTTTTAAATAGGCTTCTGAGAACTGAGTGTTCCTTTTTTTATTGTGACAAATTATTGATTTTCAGTTGTGTTTAGTTTTATTACTTTTCTCCTAATCTGTGGTGAAAACTTAAAATGTTGAAAATCATTTTATTTTCCCCTTTTATTGGTTAGTGGAAATGAACTGTAGCTCATTTGATGTTGTAGCCACCTCATTTTTTCTTCTTATGTTTGGCCCAGGGTTTTAGCCAAGTAGGAGATGGTGAAGTTGATACACAGTCACTGAGCACTACTTAGTACCAGACACCCACTGGTGTTGGTCGTAACGTTGGTTAAGTCCTAGAAGGACAGACAGTAACAGTGCAATTGTGCAGCCGTGTCTGGCAGCCTCAGGATTCCCAGGGAACCGCCTCTCTGCTCTCCCCCAGCAGCAGCTCTGTGGCGAGGACGAGGTGGAGTGCTCCGACAAGGACGAGCCCGATGCAGACGCGGACGCATCCAGCGACTGTCCCACCATCCGGGCGCCACTGACATCACTTAAGAGCCACCAGGGAGTGGTCATAGCCGCCGACTGGCTGGTCGGGGGCAAGCAGGCGGTGACGGCCTCGTGGGACAGAACGGCAAACCTGTATGACGTGGAGACGTCGGAACTTGTTCACTCCCTGACAGGTGTGCAGGCACTGCATTCCCGGTTGTGTGCAGACGACGTCTCGTCTAGAAGGACTCTTGGTTCTCTTGGTGCAGCTGTGATTTTCAGAGCTCCTTTATGATTAATAGAGCTGTTGGTAGTTAAATTTATCTTATCTTCGGGGGAGTTAATTGCATCTAGATACATGCAGTATCCAGATATTTGAATGTGGTTGTTGTATTAGTTTTCTTTTGCTTTGTAACAAACTTCCACATGCTTAATGTCTTAAAATAACATGAATTTATCACATTGTGCCCCTGGGTCAGGAGTTCTGGGCACATGCTCGCTGACCCTCTGGTTCTCAGGGTGTCATGGGTGGAGTGAAGGTGTTGGTGGGGGCTGTGCTCTCACCTGAGACCTGGGGTCCTCTTACTGCCTTTGGGAGGATTCCTCTTCTTGTGGCCCATGACTGAGATCCCGTTTTCCTGCCTGTTGTCAGCTGGGAGCAGTTCTCAGCATCCAGAGGCTGCCCTCAGTCCCCCGTGGCCACTCCAGAGGCATCTCACCATGTGCTGTTGGCTTTCTTCTAGGCCAGCAGGAGAGCATCTCTGCCGGGACCCTTTGAAAGGGTCCACCTGACTAGGTCAGGCCCATCCAGGACAATCTTTCTTTTGATTAACTCAAAGCCATGTGATTTGGGGGCCTTAGTTATATCTTCAAAATCTGTTTTGCTTTCAAAATGTACCGAGATTACCAGAGCATTTGCAGGTTCTTCCCAAACACAAGGGCAGGAGTCCTGCAGGGTGTGTACCAGGGCTGGGCATCTCTGGGCTGTCTCAGAGCTCTGCCCATCACAGGCCTTTGTGCGTGTTTATCGGTGAGTGCCTTTCCTCATTGAGTGATAAAGGTTGTGTTCTACCGAGTGCTCCACCTGTGTATTATTAGAGGTTATTCTGCAAGTACGGAATTTGGAACTGTACTTATTTACACACTCGGCCTGTTGGAGATCTGCCTGACCTTCCAGCCATCGGGGTCAGGAGTGTCCCACCCATACTTGTCCTGCTCTTCCAAATGCACGAGGGGAAGGAACACGGGTCCCACCTCAACCCCACACACCATTCCCGCAACTCCTCTTACCGGCAGCATAGCAGGGGCCTGCCTCCCTGTGACCATCTGCCCTTCGTCTTTGTCGCAGGGCACGATCAGGAGCTGACGCACTGCTGCACACACCCGACCCAGCGGCTGGTGGTGACCTCCTCCCGCGACACGACTTTCCGTCTGTGGGACTTCAGGGACCCTTCCATCCACTCCGTGAATGTTTTCCAGGGCCATACGGAGTGAGTCTCAGTTGCTTAGATGTCTCTTTTTAACTATTCGAGAAAGAAGTTTTGCAGGTAGACGTTAAGACTCAGTTCTTATTTTAATTTTCAGTGTTAATTTCCAACTCCACTGTTTTTCAGAATGGCTACTCTCCCAAAACACTTAGCTCCATTTTGGAAGATTTCATTGATGTCCCCTCCTGAAACTGGAGGTGGGCAGGAGGTGGGGAAGGGCCAGGAAACGCTCGGGTCATGGCGTGAACAGCAGAGCGGTTCCCTGCCCCTCCTTGTCCTCGCGCTGGGCTCGTTCTTGTCTAGTCTTGACATCACGCATGTTTGCAGGGCTGTTCCGGGAGAGTCCCCACGTCCCACCCTCTGCCTGGTGGGCAGAGCTGCATCCCGACAGCTCGCCCCCCACACGCTTTTTCTCACCCCATGTGACCTTCCCACTGAGTGATGCCCAGCCTCCCAGCTTCTCGGCCTGCAGTCTGGCCCTCTCCCGGTGGCCCTGTGCAGCCCCCGCTGGCACTCCTGTCACCTGCAGCTCCCAACCATGTCCTGTCACCTGCCCCCGCTGTCCTGCAGGGTCCCTCCTGTACAGCAGTGCGTCCGTAAAGGCCAGATCGCGGCCATATCAGCGAACGCTTCTTGGCAGATGAACCTGCTTGTCGGCTGCTCCAGTCTGATTTCCCGTCTTTGTCACACAGTCCTGTAAACGAATCCATTTTCTGTGTTTAATGTTAGGTACTAAATTTTAGATTTAATGTTCAAAATTAATAAATGTTCAAAAGGAAGCCAGGACAGTGTTCTTCTGGAAGCTCGAGGTCAAGAGGTTGGTGTGTGCAGCCCCAGGGACTGCCCAGCTGAGTGTGGGCTTCAGTGGGAAGGCCGTCATCTGTCAGAGGGGCGCGCTCCTGCTAGGGGGACCCCGGGCTCCCCCAAGTCCCTACCTCCTGTGGCCGGTCCTGTTTGTGGAGGGGGGATCCTGCTGGGGTGCCCAGGGGCCCAGGAGCAGCTGCTCTTCCCTGCTTTTCAGGCAAGTCACTCAGGGCCCAGGGAGCAGAAGGGACCGTTCGGTCACAGTGCGCTGGACGAGCCAGGACTCTGCCCACACAGCCCTACTCCTTAGTCTGCACGTCTTTTTTCCACGTTTCTCATTTTAAAAGTTTAAGCATAACATAAAAGTTGAAAGAATAGTCAGCAAATCCCCAATTACCCTTCTCCTAGGATCACCCATTTTTATTTTTCCACATTTGCCTCTGTCTCTGCAGACACATGTGCAAAGGGCTGGATGTACAGCACGCACTCGTACTTTCTTTGGCTGAGGCTGTGTCTTTGAGAATAAGGACGTTCTCTAAATATCATGGTATCATTTCCACCTGAGAAAAATTAAAAACAGCCTGTGACAGCTTCTGACATCCAGCCTATGTTCACATTTATCCCTGTTGTCCTCAGAGAATCTTTTATGTTTTTTTAAGGTTTAATTGAGATTCATTCATTACATTTAGATACTATGTTCCTTGGTCTCTTTTAATCTGGGGCAGTTCCACCCATTTTGTTATCATTATTTTTTGTGACGTCGAGTTTGTGTGTGGAATGCAAGCCAGTCTCATGTGGAACATGCACCCTCTGCATTTCTTCTGCGGCTTCCTTTCTGCCGGAAGTCTCATAGCCACTGCTGTGTGTGCCGCGTCCCACCCATCACTGCATGACTGGGGACGCTGGCCTGGACCACAGGTAGTGTCTGCCAGGTGTCCCCGCAACCGTGAGGGTTGACACGTTGAGGTGCATCTTGTTTCTCAGCGATCTTCCACCCAGTGAAAGGTCTGATGTCATCAAGGGTCCTTGCCTGAATCAGTTATTCCTTTGAGAGTTGGGAAAGGATGGTTTTGCTGATTCTGTCCTTTCTTCCTGCGTAAGCTGGCGCTTTATTCATTGGCATGGTTGAGAGTTAGTGCAGCCTCGCGGACCCTCCTACTCTAGGGTGATGGGCCTTTGTGGCCGTGAGTATGAGCGATGCTCAGGCTGTGCCAGATTCACCGCCGAGCGCCCCATGGCTCCTCTTCCACGAGACCCTCACTCGGCCAACTTGCCACCCTGGCCCGGCAGGCGTCTGTCCAGACTCACCCTGTGCTGTCCGCCCCAGTCTCCTCACTGAGCTGGCCCTGCTGGTGGTCCTGGACCGAGCAGAATCTGGCCGGAGATCCAGGGCGGGTGGAGGAGTCTCGCATGGAGGGCAGGCAGTCCTTGTGGCACACGGGCCTCTGCCCTGGTCGCTTGAGCCTCCCCTGCTGCACGGGGTAGGGTAGGCCTGCGGGGGCAGAATCCAGGAGGCTCCCCTGGTGAGTGTGGAGCACGGTGAGGACTCGATGAGTCCTGATGGCCTCCTGCCCGTCCGTGGGTAAACCGAAGCAGGGTCCTCAAGATTGCCGGACTCTGAATTTGGTTCCAGGGAGCTCTGTCTCCATGTTATTTGAAGGGTCTTTTGGTCACATTCTATTTTCAGTTGCTCTATTTAACTTCTGAAAGTTTTTATTTTGTTTTGCACAAAAAGCCAAGAACTTACTTGTCTTACTGGGAGTCGATGGAAGAGCCTGGTGTAGCTTTGAGAGCATGGTAGCAGTGGCCTGTTCCCACCTGTCTTCTCTGATTGTGGAGGGTAGCAAGTACTGTGTCATGTTTAAAATACCTGTTTAGTTGTTGGTCTGTTTTTGCAGCTGGTAGGTGTGTAAAACGACGGTTGTTTTGGAGAGAGACATGAGGAGTGTAACTGGGGATGAAGGACTTATTTCCAGTATGTGACACAGTTTCTTAGGTTTGTTTTCTCTAATGGGATCAGGAGTGGCTTAGAGTTGACAGGGTGCTGGGTCCGCCCCTGGGGGCCTCTCCCAACCCCGACCTGAGACGTCGGTTCACGCTTGAGTTCACTTTTACTACGAGGACACAGGAGCTTTTGGATGGTAATAGAATATACGTAAAGTACCGCTCTTACTTAGAGTATTTACGTTTTCTCTTGCTCTGTTAGGATGAGCTAGCATATTTCGTTGATGTGTAGATACAAACATCAGTTTTAAAAAGTTCTCTCTTTGGTACTAATTTCCTGCAGTAAGTGTCAGAGAAGGGGAATCTTCACCTTTTTTCAAGCCTTCGTGAATTGGTGGGCTGGGTGAGGGGCTGGCTTTTTTGTTTCCTGTCGACTTTACGGTTGTGGCTGCACTGGGGCCCACAGGCCTTGCAGAGGCTACAGGCCGTGTGGTCATTAGATGGGGCTGCAGGCTGTTCTCTCCCTTTTGGAACCACCATCCCACGTTAATCAGCTGTAAGCCTCTGGGAATGACTGCAGTTTGGAAAAGCAGGAAGTGAGACATTTTACAGGCTTTCAGTTAAGGACTCTTCTAGTCCCTGACTTGACTGCTGCCTTTTTGTGTCTGGCACGGGTCTTCTGGGGTCGAGCCATATGACACGTGGTATCCACGGAATGTACTCCCTTTGCACGGGGATGTAAGTGTGGACCCACGAAAAGGCGTCCGTTATCAAAACCAGAGTAGAGGGAGCGCTGTTCACTTTGATCAGTCACATCTCCAAGCAGCTCTGGGTGTCCTGCCTCCCTTCACATCTGTAGGGATGCCCATGACCCCCCGTGCTTGTCCCCATCTGTCCACCGGCCCCAGCGTTGGCTGTCCTGCCTGCACTTCCAGCCAGAGACAGTTGAGATGTCCTCTCGGGAGCTCACTTCAATGCCTGCAGAGCTTGCTCCTGGGCTGGGAGGTGACTGAGTTTTCTGGGATGGTTTTCTTGATCCTTTTAACCCGATTCTTTTCTGAACATTAAAAGCAACACTCAGAAGTGCTGTTCTCTGGAGCATTGCTGTTCTTTTCTTGTGTCGCCCTAAAATGTCCACGTGGAATGTTTTCAGTGGATCGTCACTTAAACAGAGGCTGTATTTCTTAAAATTACGTGACCACATATTTCACATTACTATGATGTGGAACACACTTTGGAAAAGCCTATCTTAGGGCATATTTTCATTTATAGGAACTCAGCACAAATTCTTTAGTAAAGTATGTTAGACTCTCACATCTTTCATAATGTGAATAATTCAGTTACCTATATGGGTAATTTGAATTTTCTGTGTTGCGTTTTCGTAAGGCAAGATGTAGTGGTATAGGCTTCAACATGACTGGCTTAGTTCTGCAGTCCAGTTTCTCTGGGAGCTGGGGGAGAGTTTATTTTTTCCCTTTTCATTTTCTTTTACCAGGTCTTCGTTACTGGGTGTGGGATCTTTAGTTGTGGCATGTGGGATCTAATTCCCTGACCAGGGATCGAACCTGGGCCCCCTGCTTTGGGAGCACGGAGTCTTAACCACTGGACCACCAGGGAAGTCCCCTATGCCTTTTTGAGAAAGTAGGGTTTCACTGAAAGATAAAAATCTGTAGTCAAATGGGTCCCCTTGAGATTTGTGCTGCATTATTTTTGGTGGGTAGAGAGGGCTCCCAGATGGAAGGTCTGTTTTAAGGTTTTCCTCATAAATTTTTAGAAAAGACAAAAAATGAACCCTTTTCTTTTTTGGTATGTTATGTTTATTTTCACTCTGTATTATGAAATTTTTTCATTATATTAGGAATTTTAACATAACAGGATTTACTTAGTGGAATTGGGGGGCTGTATTATTAGACTAGCGTTTAGTGGCCCAAGGTGTACCAGTTTGCATGAAAAGTAATTTTAGAAACCTTATATGACAGACTTTTCCTAATAGTGGGAATTGTAATGTGTGCTATTCTTGGAAATAATAGAAATGTTTAATTGGAAAAATTTGGAATGTCATAGGAATTTCAACTCTTGGCAGTTTCTGTCTTATGTATTTCTGTCATCAGCTGGAATTGAAATCCAGTGCTTTTTATCTGAAATGAGCTAAATCCTTATGTATTCATGTGTTTTCCACCTGACAGTGTAACTCAGGGAGTGAGCCACTTCAAGACAGCCTGGTGGGGACAGTGCCTCGGCTGCTCTGCGTACCTTGCGCTCAGTCGGTGGGGCTGGACTTTGACCTTGTGGGCTGTGGATACAGAGACGTTCCTGAAAGTGGCTCTACTATAACAAAACCTATACTTAGGTTAAAACCACTGCTGCTCTTGAGAGATGCCCGTGTAGACTGTCCTCTAAAGCAGGGGTCCCCAACCCCTGGGCCGCAGACCGGTATGGGTCCACGGCCTGTTAGGAACCGGGCCGCACAGCAGGAGGCGAGCGGCGGGCAAGCAAAGCTTCATCTGCTGCTCCCCGTCGCTCCCATTACTGCCTGAACCATCGCTCCCATTACCGCCTGAACCATCGCTCCCATTACCGCCTGAACAAACCCGCCCCCCTCCCCGTCCCGTGGAAAAATTGTCTTCCATGTAACTGGTCCCTGGTGCCAAAAAGGCTGGGGACTGCTGCTCTAAAGGGAGGCTCCTGATCCCTCTCCTCCCAGCACCACTGCCTCCTGTGGAGCTTGGTAGAGTCGTCACCACCACCCCCCCCGCCCCCCGTTTTTTAGATTCATTTTGTTTTGTTTCAATTGCTATAAAAAGGGACTGACAGTTGAGGCAGTCACTGGTCATTAAGCTTCCCCTGTGGGTGGCCGATGACTCCAGTCTGTACCCAGCTGACAGTATTTACACGTGCGAATAAGCTCTGGCATTGAAAATATCTGAAATAAGCTCAACGCGGGTAAAATATCTGAGAATGCAAAGTTTTTTGTTTCTTTCTTTTTTGCCTTAATTCTTTTCATATGATTTTAACTTCATCCCCCAAATGTGAACTTAGGTACTTTCTTGTCTAAAGAAAATAAGACATGGCATCTAACAAAAACTTGGTTTAAAAAAGTTTAGAGATTATAATGATTGCTTTAAAGTTATGACATTTTCATATGCTTCTCTTGCCAGATACCCAGAGATCTAAATTCTAGATCTTATGCTTACGAAGGTGAAAGTAGCTTTGAATTTTGTGTCGTGCTGTTGACAGTTTTCTTTATGCTAGTTTTTTTTTTTTAATTAATTAATTTATTTATTTTTGGCTGTGTTGGGTCTTCGTTTCTGTGTGACGGCTTTCCCCAGTTGCGGCGAGCGGGGGCCGCTCTTCATCGCGGTGCGCGGGCCTCTCACTGTTGTAGCCTCTCATTGCGGAGCACAAGCTCCAGACGCACAGGCTCAGTAGTTGTGGCTCATGGGCCTAGTTGCTCCGCGGCATGTGGGATCTTCCCAGACCAGGGCTCGAACCCATGTCCCCTGCATTGGCAGGCAGATTCTCAACCACTGCGCCACCAGGGAAGCCCTATGCTAAGTTTTAAAGAGAAAAAGTGTTTTGACAGTGTGATACTTTTAACTGGGTGGTGGTTCGATTTAACTGTTGAATTCTGTGCTTGGTCAGCGACACAGCATGTGTGCAGGCCTGTGCTGGAGGCGGCGGCAGGTAGGGGTGGTTGGCAGACCTCTGCGCTGGGCTGAGAGTCTGTCATTCCTGGTCTTGGTCTTCAGCCCTCGTCTGTGATGAGGAGGAGAAAGAGGGGTAGCAATGACTGCTGGAGGAAGGAGAGGCCCGGGGCACCACAGGGGCCTCAGAACTCGAACCTGAACTTCCCCCAGTTTACAGCCCCTTCTCCATATGCCTGGGAGTCTGCTTCTGTCTTCTGTTCGCTTGGGTAGATTGAAAACAGTTTCATTTGGGGAAGTGTAGAGACTTACGTAATTTCTGGCAATAGATGGTTGATATCTGAGGTTACCATCAAACCAAGGCTGACAGCGTGAACTCCCCATAAATTGCCCTGTTTCCGATTTTCTCAGCTCTGTTTGCCCAAAGACTCTGCTCAAATTCTTAGAGACTGGAGTGGCAGCCATGGTCTCAGAAATGTGATCTGACTGCAGTGGTTATGAATCAGTGGATGTTTGTCTTGTCATGGAAATGGGCAGAGGGCATGAGTGGTGGTGCGCGGCAGCTGCTGGGTGGGCGTGTGCACCTCGCACACGTGGGCACTTTGTGGAAAGATCTTGGGAGTGTCTCTGTCAGCGGCTGAGGAGCCATCTCCTTCTTGCTCGCTCACCTTGGCTTTAGAGGTAGGTAGTGGATATACAGTAATTTAGTTACTGATCCCTGGTGATACATTTAAAAGTTGTTTGAAATTCAAGAGATAGTTTTGAAAAGTAAGAGGAGATTTAATATTTCTCCATTTATCCTTTTTAAATTCCTCATTGAAGAAGGGCTGATTAGTAACTAATAAAAATAAGGACTTAAGGAAATTAGTGCATTTAAATGCCTCTTTGTTGTGAGCTGATTGCTTCACTTTTCGTTGAGGTGACCCAGAGCAGCATCGTCAGGTTATTCACACAGATGGACACCTTCCCGACTGCGTCGTTACAGCCTCACTGAGACCTACCCGAGGCACGTCTGGACCTGACACAGGTGTTGGCAGGACCCCCTGAGCGACGGCGAGCAGTGAGCAGCGTGGGGAGGGGGCAGCTGCCGGGCAGAGCCTGGCTTTGGGAGGTGGTAGTGACGGCGGGAGGTTAGTCTTGGCTTACGTTACACACACACACACGCACATGTATCTGCACACACATCACGGTCTGTGCAGCCTGTAACACTTCTGGACAGACACGTTTACACGTGCATGTATATGTTTCTGCACACACGTCATATTCCGTGCAGCCTGTGTCACTTCTGTTGGGAACTCCACATGGTTCTGAGGCACATTTGCACACGACCTCGGGCTGTCAGGACCCTCTGGCACCTGTTGTCCAGCGTTAGGGGAGTCACCCCACGCTCTGGTGGGAGAGACGCTTCGGGTGGACTCCTTGTTTTACCAGCGAAGAAGAGGTGCCTTTCCAGCCCCGGACCATCCCCACAGACCCAGGCTGGGCCCTCTGGCTCCAACTTTGCAATTTAGGGCCAATCTACTAACGTATTTGAGAGTAAAAATCTTGTAGTTCCTAATATATTTCTGACTTTTATCTTATGAATAGGGCTTGTTTATATCATATTACTTTCAAAACTTATGAACAGATGTTTTCCTTTTGGAAGATTTAAAAAATAAACCTTTGAAATTCTTTACTTCCCAATTTTTATGCACAGAATCATGTCACATTGATACTGGGACAGTGGCTATTAATTGATGAGCATGTAAGCAGATAAACTCTTGGACTCAGAAAATCAGGGGATGGAGCGTTAAAAAACTTGAGGGAGATCACTCCCCCCCCCCCATCTAAGTGGAATACGTTCCTCTCAGATTTCTTTAAATTATTGATATAATTGCAGCACTCAAATTTGACTTATGGTTGACTGTTACATTGTTTGGTAAGAATGAAATCACGACCAGGTTTCACAGAAAGGAAATCAGAGTCGTGACCCTTGATACTGCAAGTGTGAAGTTATTATATCAACCTTACTGATTTTAACTTCTCTGTAATCATTTTAAATCAGGTTGTGTGGACCTGTCATCTTTGAATAATCTGTGGAGAAGGTTCTTATTAATTCGGTTAATAAAATGCTGAGGAGAATTTAGCCTAGTAAGAGCAGTGCTGTTTTGACTCACCCCTTGGAGCCCCTCTCTGTGGCCATGGCGGGCACGTCCCCAGAGCTCTGGCATGGGTGCCATTGGTGGGAGTGTTGGTGTTAGGACAGAGCCCGGCCCTGCAGCGCACCTGTGTCCTCCGCCAGCGTGGGCTATGGGGACGTTGTCACGCGCCCCCTCTGTTGCGTGTTCTCTTGTGGGAAGCAGGACCAGGCACGCGAGAGGTGTGCAGTCTGTTGAGGAAGCAGTTCTGTGGTTCAGGCCCATCGTGAGGTGAGTTGGGAAACTCTCGACTGACCCTGGAGAGGGCGGCTGGAGAGAAAATAACAAGTGAGACCGAGGCCCTACACGCTATGTGCGCTACCTGCTTTCTTCCAGGAGCAGTTGGACTTTAAGTCCTGAAAAATTATGTCTGATGCAAAACTGACTTTTCCTTTGAATGTTTTTTATCTCAGGGTCTGCTTTTTTGGGAGCCGGCCCTCAAGGATTCTCCAGAAGTGTGTTTCATTTGGAGATGAGTTTTCTGTTTCTCATTCAGGCATCAGAGATCTTGAAACACAGGAGACATGAGTCTCTAACTTCTGAAGAGCACTCCTGATCGGAAGGGCAGTGCTCTCTGAGATCCTGGGTGTTGCCGAAGACTTGTTACTCTGTGGGACGTTTAGCTTGGAAGACACAGCTTGGAAGCCAGTGGTCAGGAAGGAAGGCGGTGGCCCGAGCCCCTGCAAGCAGCACCAGTCACAACAGGTCTCCTGCGTGCGGGTGCGGAAAGGCCTTCTGGTCTGTGTGTCATGTCACGTCTGTGGGACTGCACTTCACGTGCCCTGCCGCGATCCTAAGCAGGCGAGAGCCACCCGATGCCTCCTGGGGTCTCCCCAAAGGTGGAAGAGCCACAAAGGTTCAGCCTGGGTCCCTGTTTCTGGAGCACTTGCTCCTCTGGCTTGTACTTCAGGTGGGAAAGTGTCACTTTGCTCCGTCGGAAGCTACGTCCTAAGAATTAGAGATAGGAGCCCTGCAGACGTTGCCCAACGTGGAGCCAGAGGAGTCGCTCGCTGCCTCTGTGTCTCCCAGGCTGGCATTTTCCACATCATGTATTTCCTTACTTTGCTGGAAAATTTCAGCAGAGTGTTACACAAAGCAGCCATGTCTCTGTGTGGTGGGGGGACAGCTGTCAGTCCTAAAGAGGAGCACGAGCTCTCTGGACGCTCTGTTGATTGAGGCCCATGGAGGGAGCAGAACGTTCCAGGCTGTGCAGTGTGTGTGGTGAGTAGGTGCCGCGCCATCAGCTGGAGGCACACACTCAGCTGCTCTCGGCAGTAAGATAAATGAGGCAGTGGGAGCTTGGCGGAGCCGAGCCTTCCCACCCGCCCCTGAGGGACCTGCGTCGGAGGGGCCTTTAGAAGGATGGCCTCACCAGCTTCTCCCTTTGATGCCCTACAATACCTGTCAGGGTCGTGATTTACTGAAAACCTGACGTCTTTCAGCATTTCATTAACATAGAGTTAGACGAGCTTTTGTGGGGACTTTTTCCCACTAATTTAGCAGAATGTTAACTGAAATTTAACTTGGCCAAACCTCCTGAGGCCTCGAGTCCACAGAGAAATCACAGGCAGCAGAGGGATCTGCCCCCAGAGCCTGGCCAATGGCCGAGCTGCTCAGACAGTGCTGTGCCTCGGCCCTAAGGGGCAGCAACACCTTGTTTCTGCTCAAGCCCTTACGGTGTCCTTGTTCTTCAGATAGGGAGTTCGGGTGGGTCATCAGGTTGCTATTCAGATTTACCCTTACTTCTGCCTTTCTCCCTGTGGCGCACGTGGCCTTTGATTTTAACATAGTGCCCTCCATCCATCCACGTTGTCAGAAGTGGCAGGATTTCATTCCTTTTCATGGCTGAGTAACATTCCATTGTGTGTGTGTGTGTGTGTGTGTGTGTGTGTATATATATATATAATATATATATATATACACCACATTCTCTTTATCCATTCATCTGTCGATGGACACTTAGTTTGCTTCCATGTCCTGGCTATTGTAAATTATGCTGCTATGAACATTGGGGTGCATGTGTCTTTTTGAATTAGTGTTTCTGTTTTTTTCAGATAAATACCCAGGAGTGAAATTGCTGGATCACATGGTAGTTCTGTCTTTAATTGTTTGAGGAACTTCCGCACTGTTTTCCGTAGTGGCTTTACCAATTACATTCCCGCCAATAGTGCGCAAGGGTTCCCTTTTCTCCACATCCTCCCCAACACTTATCTCTTGTCTTTTTGATGACAGCCATTCTAACAGGTGTGAGGTGATAGCTTATTGTGGTTTGATTTGCATTTCCCTGATGATTAATGATGTTGAGCAAATTTTCATGGGCCTATTGGCCATTTGTAAACCTTTCTTGGAGAAGAGTCTGTTCATATCTTTTTTTAAACTGGTTTTTGTTCTTGTTGGAATGAAATTTTTTCCCGTGTTCTGATTAAATTGATTGAAAGTTGCAGTTGGGATGGATTTTTTTTTTAATCGTCTGCTGTATAGAGATTTTGGCAGGTTCTGTCTCATCTAGTCCACCTCTTCTGGGAGCCTTTCCTTGCTCCGTTGCCTGGAGAAGTTGAGGTTGAGTAGGAGAGGTCAGCTGTGCTCGGTTGCATGCCCAGTGGAGGTTTAGGCGGGAGGGCCAGTGAGCGGGGTACACGACTCGCAGCGTCCACATCTCCACCCACCTGCCAGGGCCTCTGGCAGCAAGAGCATCTGTCTGTTACGCAGTGTGGACGCGAACTTCCTGACGAGGTTCTGACCCTGTGTCCTTCACTTGCAGCACCGTGACCTCTGCCGTGTTCACCGTAGGAGATAACGTGGTCTCCGGCAGCGACGACCGCACCGTGAAGGTCTGGGACTTGAAGAACATGAGGTCCCCCATCGCGACCATCCGCACGGACTCTGCCATCAACAGGTGACAGTGGTCCTCCTCATGTGAACCCTTAGTGTGGCTTGAAGGGGGCCTTGTGGCTTGTGTCTGCTTCATGTAAATTTGTATTTACTTGGTAGAGCCCTGGGAAAAGTGGTTTAGACTCCGGGGAAAGTATTTTTTATTGATTCTCTAATGCATATCCAGTATTCTATAAATACTGAAACTTAGGTGTAAAATCATGTTGGTGTATTGAGCTTTGTAAGAATAAGAATGAGCCATTTATGGCCAAAGGTTACTGAGTAGTACATACGTGTAAGTTACATGTAAGGAACTTGGCCTGTTTCCTGATGCCCTAGGCAGATAATACCTGTGGTTTGCTGGTGTGATTTGCCTTGAAGTGTGAATAGTATGAAATCCCTTACTGCATCATAGTTTATAAACTCAGAAACTTGTGCTGTCATTGTTTTGTATGTAACCTGATTTTATCTCTTTGAAGGATCAATGTGTGCGTTGGCCAAAAAATCATTGCCCTCCCCCACGACAACCGCCAGGTGAGGCTGTTTGACATGTCGGGCGTGCGGCTGGCGAGGCTCCCACGCAGCAGTCGGCAGGTACGTGCTGGGGCCGAGTCTGTTCACAGGGAGCCTGGGGTCCTGGGCCCAGCATCACTGATGGATGGGAACTCCCAGCCAGTCTGGGCGTGTCCAGTGCTCCAATAGCCCTTCACAAAAAGAGAGAAATTAATTCTAACAGTGTATTTTATTTAACCAAATGCATCTGAAATAACATAATTTCAACAGATAGTCAATAGAAAAATATTCACGATTTTTACACCCATTTTCTTACTAAGTCTTTGGTTGCTGGGTTTCCATTGGAAGTACTTAGTCTGTATTTGGAGTGCATAAAATTGAAAGCTGGAAACGTTGCCTGATACCTGAGCTGAGCAGCAGCTTTTAAGTTTAAACTGAGATTATCAGGCTTTCAGTTCCTGGTCTCCCCGCTGCATTTCAGAACTCCCTGGGCACAGCAGCTGAACTCACCTCCGGGCAGGCGTGTGTCGTTGTCCTGTGGGGGCAGTAGTCGTGGGTCCTGGGGGCACCTTTCCGTGGCGGTCATATCTCCATTTAGATGCACTTTCTCGTAAGGCAGGGGGTTGCTCCTGTTTCATCTCGGACGGTGCAGTGCAGGAGCTGGACTCGCTGGGGAGCCTGGGGCTCCGCAGCACCAGCTCAGACCTGCTGAGTCAGCATATGGGGGGGGGCATCTGGGAACCTGGGCAAGTCCAAGTTCAGGGCCCAGTCTCAGCGCCAGGGGGCAGCAGGTGGAGCTATAGTGGATGAAGCCCCTGCTTTTGGGCAACACCTGCAGGCTCTGCTCCATGGAGCCCACACACACCAGTCTCTCCCTGGCTTCCTTCAGCCTTTTCTACATTCACAGTGGAAGCTGTGTGGTGGGTCAGCCAGTCCCTTGTTGTTTCCAACAGGGTCTGTGCCTGACTCTGCAATCAGTGAGTGTGTCTGCACCCCCAGTCTCCTCCGCTGCTCCTCCGCCTTGTCCTGGGAAAAACCTCGCAGCAGTTGCTGAGCCGCGGGCCCAGGGCGGTTTTGGAGGCAGGCTGGCAGGTAGATTGGTAGACAGGGAAGACATCTCTGCTGTAAGTGGTACCAGCTTCCCAGAGGTCCTCTGTCCTTCAGACAAAGCCGTGTCTTCCCTTTTGCAGCTCTTACGTGTACCGTCCCAAGTTAGTTGTGGAGCTTTGTTTTCTTTGAGTGCACTTCATAGACAAACTACTCACGAAATTAGAATAACTCAGGAAAGCTTCACCACCCCAACAAAGCCATGAATTGCTTGTCCAGGCAACTTCACATTTGCGAACTGCTGGGTATCACCGATGCAGCACCTAAGCTGCACCTTAACTGGATAGGATTCTTTCTCTTAGGTGGGCCTGAGTGTTAAATAGAACAGCTGTACAGCGTGTGAGGTCTGTGTTCTGACCCAGGAGCCCAGGTCCCTTCATGACTTTGAGAATCTTCTCCCTCAAGAAAGGGAGTTCCAAGCAGTTCTTCGTGGTACTAATTCCATGGAGACAGTTTCATTTTTAATTGTCTGTAAACATTCAGCCTTGTAGGAATTGTAGAATTCTGTTGTGCTTGAATTAATTTCCTCCTAAAGTGGTAGGTGAAATAGATTTATTTATTTTGCTTTCTTTTTTTTCTTGGCTGCATTGGGTCTTTGTTGCTGCGCACGGGCTTTCTCTAGTTGTGGCGAGCGAGGGCTACTCTTCGTTGCGGTGCATGGGCTTCTCATTGCAGTGGTTTCTCTTGTTGTGGAGCATGGGATTCAGTAGTTGCAGCACGGGGGCTCAGTAGTTGTGGCTTGCGGGCTGTAGAGCGCAGGCTCAGTAGTTGTGGCTTACAGGCTTAGTTGCTCCATGGCATGTAGGATCTTCCCGGACCAGGGCTTGAACCTGTGTCCCTTGGATTGGCAGGCAGATTCTTAACCACCGTGCCACCAGGGAAGTCCTGAGAGTTTCTTTTACTTATAGAATTTCTGTCAGCTTTTCTGAATCCTACCTCTTGTACCTGTTGTATAATATTATAGTAACATGTTAGTGTATGTATCTGCTATAAACTTTCCAAGTAATCTGCAATATTTTTTCCAACATTCTGATATTTAACTGAATCCCTGAAGGTGGCGGGAATCTACTTGAAAGGCCATCTATTTTATCCTTGTTTTATTTGGCACCAAAGGTATATTTCTAGCTCCTTTATTACCTGAGCCGATTATTTGTTAAAGTGGTATTTGGGGTCTTTGAGTAAATTTTATTTACTGTTTCCCACGTCACCCAGCCTCATTTATTCATTAAAAATTTCCAAAGTGACCATTTATGTATTCTTCCTGTTGACTGTGATCTGACTGCTTTTTTTAAAAAATAAATTTATTTATTTATCTATTTATTTTTGGCTGCATTGGGTCTTTGTTGCTGCACGTGGCCTTCTCTAGTTGCGGCGAGCGGGGGCCACTCTTCGTTGCGGTGCACGAACTTCTCATTGCAGTGGCTTCTCTTGTCGCGGAGCTCAGGCTCTAGGTGCGCAGTAGTTGTGGCACGTGGGCTCAGGAGTTGTGGATCGTGGGCTTCAGAGCGCAGGCTCAGTGGTTGTGGCGCACGGGCTTAGTTGCTCCGCGGCATGTGGGGTCTTTCCGGACCAGGGCTTGAACCCGTGTCCCCTGCATTGGCAGGCAGATTCTTAACCACTGCGCCACCAGGGAAGCCCTGACTCCTTTTCTTGAAGAAAGAATCCTGAGGCGCTGGTGAGCCTCGATGAGTTCATCCGTGTTCCGACCCCTCTTTTCGTGGAGGCTTCTCCACCAGCAACACAGGAGGTGTCACTTGGACTAATTGTGTTCATGGCTCTCATTTCCGTTGGGTCGTTTGGGCGTGTGTGGTTCATCTGGTCCTGCTTGGGGAGCCCTGCTCTGACTGTGCTGTGTGCTTGGTCTCAGGGCCACAGGAGGATGGTGTGCGGCTCGGCCTGGAGTGAGGACCATCCCGTGTGCAATCTGTTCACCTGCGGCTTTGACCGGCAGGCCATCGGCTGGAACATCAACATCCCGGCACTGCTGCAGGAGAAGTGAGGGCACCGCTCTGAGGCTCCTCGGCAGCCAGGGACTGCGACTGCTGGCTCGCCTGGCGCTGGGGAGCCGTTGCTGTGGGTGGTGGATGCTGAGCAGGAGATGTGTGCTCTCTCCAAGCTGTACCCAGCCTGCATGAAGCGTCCAGAGTGTGCCCCTGTTGTTTATTTCTGTGTTGTGTGTGTTGGCATCACGGGCCGTAGAGGTGGAGCCCCTCCCGCGGCTGTTGGTGTTGAGTCCCTGGGTGTGTTGGGGTGACAGGAGGGCGTGGTGTCTGCGCAAGTGAAACATGAACCCTGTTCTCACTGGGAGGTGTCAGTGGTCTCCACGTTTCTGGAACGATGATCCGCTTCTGCCTTATCCTGGCAGGAGCGAGCAGGGACCTCATGCTCAGGTCTGCGTGGGGTTCCAGCGTGTGTTAACTCAGCTTCACGTCTGTGTTCTGTTACAGTTCTGTAAAATCAACTTGGATTTTAGAAGTTAAAAAAAGCATAGAATGTTGAATCTGCAACATTTGGATAGTTTATTTTGAAAAGAAAGAGTTTCTGCTCTTTTTATAGAAAATCATTTCAATCTCCTGAAGTCTCATGCTACCAAATTCTAAAATATAATGATTCTAATCACTGATTCCAGGTATTAAGCAAAATTTAAAGCACTTTAGTTTATAGCTATGGTTATAAACAGTTTTTAGAAGTTTCAAATGACTTATCCATTGAATGTGACTTGACCTTTCTGGAAGGCCCTGCTGCCTGAAAACAAACCTTATTTATTTTCTACACCTTGGGTTTGCATGTTTCCAAGTGGGTTCACTTTCTGGGTGGTATTTGAGAGCTAATAATGCAAATAAATGAGTACTACCTCAAAAGCAAAGTATTTGGAAAACTTGGGGTGTCACTGTTACCTGGTTCATGCACTTTTTGATCTAGAGCTGGAACATGAGTTCGTTCAGAAGGCAGGAGAGGCCAGCGCAGCCCACGTACCTGAAGAGGAAAGGCTCCTTCCTCGCTAGCTGCCAGCTCCCAGGGGGCGGGTGGCTCTCGGTGCCCCCTCTGCCAGGGAGTCTTGTCAGTCTCGCCTTCTTGGGACTTTCTACCTGGTGTTCGTGAGCCATGTTTCTTGTTGAGTTACAGTCTGATAACGAGACATCTCAGTGCCCCCCCTCACATATGTAACCCTTGGAGGCCAGCGCTGGGACAGGCACTGGAGGGTGACATTGGAAATGATCATGATGGCCCAGTCCTGGTCACTGCTTCCGTTTTGTGGTGTCGCGGGCAGAGCGTCCCTAGAGATGGTGCCTCGCCCATGGCTCCCTTTGCCTCAGGGCCTGCGGTAGACCATCTCAGGCCTCTTGCCCTGGGTCGTCGGGTCTGGTTCTGAGATGACTCCTGGCTGGGCAGGAGGTTGGGGCCGGGGAGAACCAGAGCGAGGGACAGACAGCAAGAGTTTTAGGGCAGCTTTATAACAACAGCAGCTCAAGAGCTGGTTATTAGAGTCTGACATTCCCCAACGCCAGGGTCAGGACGGCGCAGGCTGCCGCCTGCCCTTCTGGGGTCTCCACAGCAGGGCTGTCCGCACATGCCAGCTCCTCTTCTGCTTCAGTCTCACGTCTGAGTGTCTTAGAATTACTTTTGGAAACATTGGGAAATGTCTGCAGGTCGCTAAGCCAGATTAAAGAACCAGATCTCTGCTGGATTAAAAAATTGGAAGCGTGTAAACACGTGTGTATGCGGCCACGTGGCCTGTGCAGACGAGGCTCCGCTTGCAGCCATGTCTCCCTTGCCCCCTCCCCGTTCCTGCCCAGGGCTCGGCCCCTCTCAGGAGCAGGACCCGCTGCCATGGCTGAGAGGGATGTCTTCAGGCATCGTGAAGGAGATGGGGGTAGTGAGTGTGTGTGCGTGCACGTGTGGGTGTCCGCAGGTTTGTGCATGTGTGTGCCTGAAATGAAGTTGTGTGACCAGCTGCCTTGATCATATCTGAAATAGTGTTTGGAAGTGGAATTGGTTTTGTCCATGTGCCGACAGGTCAGAATTTCATTTAATAACAAAGAGATGGGTGGTTACTGAAAACTGTGTTGATGGAGAATTTCACGAGAGGTATGTTGTTGGATGAAGGGGCGCCCTTTCTCAACCACTGCACATCAGCTTATGCAGAGCCAAAATCTGTACCTATTTTGGAATCTGAAGAATCCTATGTAAGTCATCCTTTGCTTAAATCTGTGAAAAGTTTCTTTTGGGGAGAAGGTGTGCATTTATTAGTGTTGTGTAGAAGCAGTTGTTTTCATTGTGTTGATGTAATTGTTTTTAAGTGTTCAGTGTCTTCAATGCAGTATGAAATTCATTAAAAATCCATGTTCTGTAACTACTGTTGTAAAAGTGTTGTTATTAGGAGTCTCTCTTTTTTTTTATTTTGCCTTTTTTTCATGTTTTTGCTTTGGTAAAGCATTGTTAATGGCTATTGAACATCACAATGATATAGAAGGTAAACAAATTAATTATAGTATTGCCCACTTAAAAAATTTTAATTTTAGACTTAAAAGCTCAATTGTGTTATATTTTCTATCTGTTATGCTATAATTTAACGATCCACATTACACTTCTCCATTCCTGCATCACCACCCCAAAATTTCTGAAGGGAGTTAACAATTTGACAAAATACAGGCATTTGCCAAAGTTCCTCAGAGTTTCATAAGATGCTTGTCCTGTTCTTACTACAGTTAAGCTTGTTTGAAAGTTGAAAAAAAATTGCAGTAAGAGAACATAGGCCTGTTTTCCATGGGAGAATGCAAATTAGGATTGGCTGCAGCTGCCTGTTCACCGTTCTGTTCTCACCCATGTGGATGGAGCCGTACCTGTCCTGGGAGCCCCGGCAGGTGGCAGGGCTCTGCCTGGCGTTTCTTGCCTGCCCCAGCCCTGCCTCGAACCAGGAGGCCTCGTCACTCACCTTGCATGGGCCTCAGGGGCACATTCAGTTCCCAGAGGGCAGAAATTCTCCACGATTACTCCCTCACCTTACTCTTCAAAAACATGTGAGTATTGTCTAGATTTCATAATTATATCTTCAGTTACATTTAAAAGTTTGCATATTAGTGTAAAGAACTAAGAAGGCAAGACTTGCTTTGATTTCATCAAAATGCCATTAAGACGTGTCTCCCTCATCTATAGGTTTTCTGTTTTCCCTTAATAAGTTAGAAGTCAAGGAAGTTATTCCAAAAATCGGGAGCACCTCTGTTTTTTATGCAGCATACGATATGTAGTCCATATCGTGGGAAGAGGCTGAAAAGGAAATCATAAAAATTCTGTGAGTTTAAAATCAAATTTATTAAAACGATCTTTAAGCAGCTTTTGGTCAAAATGCAAGTAGATTGAGCAGCCCTTTGGCACTCTGAGGGCTGTGTGCCGTGTGGGCTGGGGCAGAGTCACAAGGGGCTGCTGCAGTCAGTTTGGTCCAGGAGGCGTTTCCAGAGAGATGACATTCAAACTGGAGCCTGAAGTTTGACAAAAGTGTCAGCAAATGAAAGCGGGGGCGAGAACAAGTGGGGGAGGGCACCCCTGATGGAGGTGCTTGAACAGGCCTTGGGAACAGCGGGTTTACTCCACATGCGCCAGGCACTTTGGCATGATGGGGCGGGGGTCCGGTTCCACGGGATTTGTGCTGAGGGGTGAGCTGGGGCAGTAGGGTGGGGAGGGCAGGGCTCTTTATCCCACAGTCAGGACAATTCACGGGCTGCCGTCATTGCGAGCACACAGGCATCCCGCGGTACCTAAAGGACGCTAAAGTGTGTGACAAGAATCCTCCCCCCGCGCCCCCCCCCCCCCAGCAATGGTATGGGAATGTGTTGGGAAATTTCAGCCACAGTTTAGAGACTGAGGTATTTTACTCCCTACTGCTGGGCCCCTTGTCACCACCGCCCGACAACTGTGTCCTCCCACCTGGGTGCCAAGCGAGCCGTCGTTTTATGCTCCACTAACCCAAACGGGGCCGTCAGGATCCCTCCTGGGAAATTTTGGAACTAGAACTGAGAAAGTCCGTCTCTCTCCAGTAGTTCGTCTTCGTGAAAATAATGCCAAGTGCTTCAGAGTGTGAAGGGAAAATAACTATAATTCTGTGCTCGGCAAGACTTCCTTGAGGAATGTGTGTGCAATGATGGCTTGGGGAATAAACAAAAGCAGATTTCACCAGTACTCCTTCCCTAAGGGAACTTCTCAAGGAGGAACCGTAAGAAGAAAGAGTCATGAAGGAATGGTTCAAAGTGGGCCAGTGCGCCGGCGGACATCTGGGCCAAATTACGCCTGACTGGAGCTTGTGGTTTAAATGTCCATTTTTGTTTGGCTGGGGATTTGAAAGATTAAGTCTTTAAGTTATTAAATATTTATAGAGACATTTCAAGGGTAACCACAAAGAAAAAAAAACACTTTAGAAAGGTAAAAAAGAAATGATTAAAAGTTACTGTAAGGGGCTGGGAAATGTAAATAAGAACTGGGCAAAAGTGACTTTTTAGCGTATTTCTTTTTGTAGTTTTAAAAATTTCAGAACCATTAAAATATATCACCCAGTATCTGAAAAGTTCCCATTTTATGCTAGCGACAAAAACATAAGGTACCTATTGGGAAAAATGTGACAAAAATAAAAAGAGGCTTGAAATCATCCATGGGAATATTTTAAAGCTTTAACATAGACATTAAAAAAGACAAATACAGTGACAGACCATCATGTTCATTGATAGGAAGAGTCAATATTGTAAAAATGTCAGTTCTCCTCATACTGGCAAATAGATTCAATGCAATTCCAATCCAGATCACCCCAGGGTTTTTTGAGGAATTGGACAATCTGGTTCCTAAATGTATTAGAACAAAGGCCAGAGTTAAGATGCTCAAGAAGAGGAAAGAGGAGGTCAGAAAGGAGAAGGAAAAAAAAAAAGATTACCTCAAGCCTGGCAGGGCTACAGTAAATACACGGAGGGGTTCACACAAGGATGGGGGATTGACCAGTAGAGCAGAAAGAAATCAAAATCGATTCATGCATATATGAAAACCTGAAATGTTTCAGCTCATATAATCACAGATCAGTGAGGAGAAAGTGGCTATTTAATTAATGGTTTTAGTACTACTGGTTATTCATGTGGAAGAAGGTAAGGAATTTGGATCCCTACCTCACACCAAAAGAAAATCAATTCGAGCATTGTATGTTAAAGGCAAAACACTAACATATAAAAAAAGAATATTTTTATGACTTTGTGTTTATTAAACAACTACCTAAAAATGCATTAACGATACCAGAAAAGATTGATACATTCAACTACACGAAAAATGAAAAGGTCTGTGTATTAAAGGAGTCCTTATAAGGCTGAAACAGTAGGCCACAGAGTGGTTGCAACATATAATTCACAAAGGGTTAGCATCCCAGACAGCGCACAGCAGAATCCGAGAGAATGGGGGAACTGGGTGGCAGACGTGAATAGGTACGTCACAAGAGAGAAAACATAAATGTTGTTGGTTTGGATATGAAAGGATATGGCAAATCAGAAGCACTCTCTTGTAGGTCTGGACATGTGCAGTCACTCGGTGTGTAGTAGGGACACAGTTTATTAAAGTGTCATGTCGGGAGTCCTTGCCTGACTATTGAAATGAAGATTCCTGGGTCCAACCCCAGAGCCACTGACTCAGAATCTCTTGGGTTAGGATTTAAGAAGCTGCATTTTACACAGGCTTTTGTTTGTTTAAGCTCCTGTGCAGTTTGAGAGCTGCCGTCCTGGAGAACCTTTTGCACTTGTGCACCAGGGGACGTATGCAAGGTCGTAGCAGCAAACACGGGACAACCCAACACACATCAGCAGGGACTGGCAAGCAAATCATGGTACGTCTACACAGCAAAATATTATGTAACAAGATGAGTGACCCACATGCAGCTACGTGCAACTGTTGATATGTATGAAACCTTGTGAGGCACGAGTCAGCCCAGCCACACGCGTGTGATCATGGCTAAGTATTTCATGTGATGAAAACCCAGTGTTCCAAATGGTCGTCTCGGGGCCAGGAGAGGGGGTGGGGTAGGAGGAAAGGGTGGGATCAGGAAGGGCCCAGAGTTGGCAATGTCCAGTTCCTGATTTGGACAGTGGACACACAAGTGTGTGTTCCAGTTTTCACACTTTATAACTTAAGTATCTCTACAAATATTCCTTTAGTGTATCTAATATCATATAATCAAAAGAGTAATGTAAACAATTCTAAAGAGAAAGTGTGTTATTCCAGAGATGGATCAAGTGAATGCTGGTAAAATGGGGAAATTTGGAGTAATATTTTTGACTATGTCAGTCTCAAGCTTATTGCATAACCCTATTTTCTTTTTTCGCTTACAGACATGTAGTTTTATTCTAAAATGTCTGATTTTCAGTCAGTGTGTACCTTCCATGGGAGGAAACGCAAAGCCAATTTTATTCCGAGATAATGTTCTTGAAAAACAACCGTCACCAAGGAAATTGTCAAAAGGCAGAGTGTTATGCTGTCAAAATTGGGTTGTTGTCAAATACATTTTGGAAATCCTGGCTTTAAAGTGGGAAATGTAATAAGGATTTCATTTACCAGGTGTGATCGTAAAACAATAAAAGTTTTCTTATGTTCTCATAAAATGGGGACTGAAGGTAATTTCAAATCTAGGAGACAGTCCAAAAATTGTGTTGAGCAGGTGCCACGTGTCAGAATAAGAATTTTTATTCTCACAGTCTGTGTTTTGGGGAAAGAAGCATTTATTTGGCTAGGTGGATAAGTTCTGGTATATTTGCTGAAATATAATCAGTTTATAAATATAATGTATATGCATTACTAATATCTTCTAGCTCTGAATTGATTCTCAATAAATAAAAATGTCCTACTGGTTAACTTTTTTTTTTTTTTTTTTTTTGCTGTACGCGGGCCCCTCACTGTTGCGGCCTCTCCCGCTGCGGAGCACAGGCTCTGGACGTGCAGGCTTAGCGGCCATGGCTCACGGGCCCAGACGCTCCGCGGCATGTGGGATCCTCCCGGACCGGGGCACGAACCCGTGTCCCCTGCATCGGCAGGCGGACTCTCAACCACTGCGCCACCAGGGAAGCCCCCTACTGGTGAACTTTTAATTTTCTTTTTCAGTGATAAAATTAATTGTATATATTCTATAACTAATCCGTCTCTGGTATTATATGAACCTGATTTTCCTTTTTTTAGAAAAGATTTTATTGTGGTCTGTGTAAAATACACTGAACATATTTTGACATATTCTCCCACGAAATCACCACCACAATCAACGTAGTGCAGTTAGAACCCAAAAAGGTGTATTCATACCTGTGCATTCCCTGCGTCCTGTGCCTCCATACCCCCATCCCTGTAGCCACTGGTCTTCTTCCTGTCACTAAAGATTGGTTTGCGGGACTTCCCTGGTGGCACAGTGGTTAGGAGTCCGCCTGCCAATGCAGGGAACACTGGTTTGAGCCCTGGTCCAGGAAAAGATCCCACATGCCGCGGAGCAACTAAGCCCGTGCGCCACAACTACTGAGCCCACGTGCCACGACCACTGAAGCCTGCGCGCCTAGAGCCCCTGCTCTGCAGCAAAGAGAAGTCACCGCAATGAGAAACCCGTGCACCGCAAAGAAGAGTAGACCCCGCTCGCCGCAGCTAGAGAGAAAGCCCGTGTGCAGCAATGAAGGCCTAATGCAGCCATAAATAAATAGGAAGGGAGGAAAGGAAAGGAAAAAGAAAAGGAAAGGAAAGGAAAGGGAAGGGAAGGAAGATTGGTTTGCATTGCCCAGAATTTTATATAAATGCAGTTACATGGTCTCTACTTATTTACTTGTTTTTGCCTTCATTCAGAAAAATTGTTTTGAGATTATTTTGTGTTATTGCCTGTATCAATAATTTATCCTTTTTATTGCTGAGTAGTATTTCACGTATGAATGTGTCACATTGTTTATTCATCCAGTTCCTGGCTGTTACAAATAAAGCTGGTATGAACATTTATGGTAAGTCTTTGTATTCACATATACTTTCAGTTTTCTTGGGTAAATAAATACCTAGGAGTGTAATGGCTGGACCATATGGTTAGAATATTTTTAGCTTTTTAAAAAACTCCCATGCAGTTTTCCAAAGTGGTTGTACTGGAGACTCTGGTTTCTGCTCTGACATGTAAAGAGCTTGGCGATTGTCTCTCCTTCCCACATAGCAAGATAAAAGGTGAACAAACAAATCATTGATATTTCTTAGGTCTCGTAGAGGACTGAGGGTCAGAGGGCAAACCACTGCTCCGAAAACTGGAGAGACAGATGGGCGATTCAGAGAATCACAGCTTCCGAGAAGCAGAAGCTTCTGGAGCCGGATGAGTTGGGCCCTTAAGTGGTAACCTGATGAACTGCTGAGAGTGGGCTGGCTTGAGATAAAGACCCCAGGGGCCACCGCACTTCACCGGTTAGGTTTCCAGGAGCTCCAAGTTCCCATCGTGAATATCAGAGGAAAGTTCCCTCACCTTTGGTCATAAGCCCACAGCTAGCTCCACCACAGACGCCTCCTCGTCAAGGGAGACGCTTCCCCAGAGCCGTGTCTGACGTGGGGAAGAATGACTCGGCCCCAGCCCCCTCTAGCCCTCCTGTCCCTTGTGAAGGTCACAGCCCAAGGCCCCAGGCGCACTGAAAGATGGACCTAATCCCAGGTCTTCAGAACACTTCGCATCTCCCGGCCTGACCACCACATAACTGGCTCCTGTAAAATAGCAGTGGACTTGGACATGGCAGAGGTGCTGGAGTTATCCAGCCAGGACTTTAAAACAAGGGTGATTAACATGCTAAGGGTGAACAGTGTGCAAGAAGCGATGGGAGGGTTAGCAGAGATGCGGAAACGCTAAGAATCAAAACCCCCGGGACAGTCATGAAAACTGCCTTTGAGGAGTCTTTCAGTAGACTGGACCTCGAGAAAGCTTCAGTATGGGTCAATAGAAATGTCCCAAACAGGAATGCAAAGAGAAAAAAAATGAAAAAAAAGAACAATATCCAGGGGTTGTGGGACAATTACAAAAGGTGTGATATCTACATATGGGAACACCAGGAGAAGAGAGAGAGGAACAAGGAAAAGATTTAATAATAGTTGAGAATTTTCCAAAGTTAATGACAGAAAGCAAACCACAAATCAGAGAAGCTGAGGGGATACCAAGTGCATAAATGCCAGAAAATCAACACTCGAGCACATCATATTCAAACTGTGGAACACCAAAGACAGAATCTTGAAAGGTGCAGAGAAAATACACCATACCTACAGAGAACAGTGATAAGATTAACATCAGATTTTCCATCAGAAACCAAGCAAGAAAAGAGTGGAGATGAATATTTAGTATGTTTTTGTGTGTACAAAACAATCATTTATTATGCTCATAGATTCTGTGGTCTGGAGTTCAGAAAGGGCGTATCAAAGATGACTTTTTTCTCCTCTGCAATATCTGGAAGACTGAGCTCTGGAATTATCTGCAGGTGTCTTCTTGTGTGTCTGGCACCTGAGCTGGGTTGACAGAAAAGTTTGGCTCAGCTCAGAAGCTGCATACCTGCGTGGACTGGTCTTACAGCACGATGGCCTCAGGGAAATCAAACCTCTTAAATTGTGGCTCGAGGTGTCAACAATTAATGTCCCAGTCTGCGAGGCAGAAGCAGGAATTGGCTGCACAGCCTGTCCCGGGCACTGTCCTGAGTACTTTGTGTATTAGCTGCTCATTGAGCCTCATGACCACCAGGGAAGTAGTGCGATTATCATACACGTTTTATAGGTGGGTTGGTCCTTTCCCAGTGCCTCACCGCAGATGGGAAGAGGAAGAATGAGGTTCTGGCTGCAACAGTTCAGCTCTGGGGTTGGTGCTGACGGCGCTAATAACCCAACACTGGGGTTGGGTTTCTGCCCACCTGGCCCCTGGGGCTCCCGGGCTGCAGCCGCGCCTCTGGCTGCCCTTGGTCCCCGCACCCGTTCTGACGGGCACGAGCTCAGAGCCCTGCCCCCGCTCTGCGGAGCTCCTCCCTGACTACGTCCACATGTGTCACTCCCAGGGGACAGGGTGGGTGGCATCTGCCTCAGATGGGATGTCTCCTGCCCCTGCCTCAGCCTGTCTGCTCTGTGCTGCCCGCAGTACCCCCGCGAAGCTGCCAGACACAGAAGCCCTCCCCCCGTCGAAGTTCTCTCTTGCTTCCAAGGACTTTAACATTTCCCTGGGGAAGTGTCCCTCCCCCAGCTCTGGGGACCACACCTGAGCATCATGGGCTGTTCCCTACAGTCATTTCTGGGTCCAATCTGCAGCCTGGGCACAGCCGTTCTGTGGGTGTCTCCCCTGAGCTGCGGGGTGTCCAGGAGCAGTGCAGCACACCCCTGTCCCAGGGTCCCGCAGCAGGTACACAACACAGGAGAGAAGGGCAGTGAATGTGTCAGGTCTATTTCCTTTACAGTGTCCGTGACGTTTTTTCCAAACCTCTGTGCACTTCTCCCAGTGGTTGCCTCTTGAAATAGTTCTCCTGATCTGAAACTACAAGCATTTATAAATCAGGGTTTCTGACATCTCTCCTTGAGGCAGGATGGCTTGCATTTCCCTTTTCTGTCTGCAGAAATGCTGTGGTCTCACCTCCTGACCCTTCCTGTTGATGGACCCTTGCCCAGGATGATCTTGGCCTCTGACTTTACACCATCCTCACATCCCTGCCAGGTGCCCTTACCTCCCCCTGGTTATTCAGTCCCCCGGGCACCGGCTTTGCCAGGTCACCCTACTCTGCGGCCCCCTTGCTTCAATTGAAAGCACTGCTGTCCAGCTGCTAATTGTGTTCAACCTGGTGACCACTCTTACTGTTGTTGACACCGTTTAATTTCTTTTTAAATTGCTTTGTGTTCGGTTCCACCAACTAGCGCGTCAGCTCCTTGGGACCAGAGATCGTGGCACGTATGTGGATAGAGCACAATGACTTGCTCATAACAAGTCTCAATAAATATTATTTATTGAAGAACCTGGAGAGAGTGATCACTTTGACACTCCCTCTCAGTGAGCGGCTGAAATCCCAGTAATGGGAAGCATGGAAAAGCCTTCCTGACTTGAATAACTGTCGTCATTGTGACCAGTTATTACCAAAAGTAAGCACTTTCCCCTTTACAAATCCTTCACTGCAGGTATGATTCTGTTGAAAGATGAGGGATTGGGGTTCAAATGCAGAAGCTGCCTTGCTCAGAGCTGAGGGGTGAATGGGGTCTTTCTGATGCCAAAATCTCTGTGAAAACAGCCTCCACCCACTAAGAGAAGCAACTCAGCCAAGTGCCCAGATGGGCTGAGATCAGTGCAAAGAGCTTCTCGGGTCCTCGGCGCCCGGAGCGGGGCGGGCAGCCGGGTCCCCTGCTGGGTGGGTCAGCGGCAGGACCTCATCAGGGGCAGGCTGTCCGCAAAGCAGCCCTTGTTTTCAGTGAGATTTCAGTGTCCAGAGGACTTTTCTCTTTGAAATGCAAAGTAGTCCTCGCTAAGGAGCCGGCAGTTCTGAGACTTGAGTCTTTGGATTTATGTGGAGAAGCTTAGTGGCTGGCAGGGCGAGGGCAGCACTAAATCCCTGCACGAGGTGCCCGACGTATTCCTTCAAAGAGATAGCGTGCAGTTTGGATGCTTGTGGGAAAGGAGATGAAAACCAGGCATTACAGCCAAGGTGGACAGAGGTCACTACATCCCGGAGCTGGAACGTAGCCTCATTCCCAACCATGCGCTTTCGTCCTCCGCTCTGGCTCCACCCCGCTAATTCCGGAGATGCAGCCCCTTCACAGTCATCTTGGGGGTGGGGGGAGGCTGCTCGGTGCATCAGGCGAACATTCACAAGAGCCCCCAGCTGCTTCCACCGTGAAGGTGCGAAGGCTCATCGCTGGCTGCCTCAGATGGTCCTTCCGCCACGTCCAGGCCATGTCCAGGAGGCCTCAAGAGTGTCCCCTTCATCCCGGGCTTGGTTGTCCGGGTGTCAGAGCTTCACCGCTTCAGCCCAGGGAGTAAATCAAAGGCTTTTTAGTGAAGATAGCAATTACAGTTCCCTTCTGCTTCCCCCTCTGTCCCCTGGGAGCTCCCAGGGACAGGGGCAAAGGTCAGAAGTCATGCTGGACAGAACTGACACTCGGTTCCTCAGCCCGAAGCAGAGTTTGGGGCAAAGCTTGGTAAGGAGAGTCCCCAGGGTCCCTGCCTGGCCTCTTCCAGACACGAGTGTCTGAGTCCCAGCAAAAGTGATCATTCATCCGTCTGTGACTCCTGCTATGCTGAGAATCCAAATGCAGAACGAGTTCCAAATGCAGAAAGAGTGTTTCCTTTTTCAAATGTCAACAAACGAGTCCTCAGGTTTATCCACAGGTAAATAGCAAGTGCAGTGGACATTTTTATTCATTTTGGCTACCGAGTTCCTGAACCCACTTCTCTGCGCAGCCCACCCCCTGTCCTGTGCCGAAGCAGAGCCTGCGGCCGGGAGCTGTGTGCCTGGGTCACGGAGGAAAGTGGGCCGAGTGTGTGTGTGTGTGTGTGCTCTCCAAGGGCGAGTCCAGCTCAGCCCCAGCCTGCGGGGACTCAAGGCCAGAGGGTCAGCCTTGGTCCGACCTCTGCATTGTCAGCTGTCAGTGTGGCTGCCCCTAGGGCGGGGGCGGTTCTCCGGGACACACCCAGCAGACACCCAAGAGGCAGACAGCCCTCCTTCCCGCCCCATCACATAGTCACGACAGTAAGGGTCGGTTTCCCGCTTCCTGTGTGTCCACCGCATGGGGAGCCTGCAGTGACCCAGAAACAGCTGTTGCTTTGGGAACAGTGTGGCTCCTACCACAGCCCTGGCTGAAGCATCCTCCCAAGTGGCGGTTTGAGAAACGCGAATTCTCCGAGTGCCTAAGGGAATCATGGAAGTGGGTCCACTTCCTCCCCCTTGGTTTCCAGAATCTATTTTCCCGCCATGGGGACACGGCTCCGTTGGTTTACAGTTGGTACTACGTCGTGAATGATAGCATCCCACCTGGGGGTGCCTCCCGCTGCTGCCCCTTCCAGGCCACCTCACCACTCCGTGGTCTGGTCCGTGGTGGGTCATGTAGTCACCGTCCTACCTCTTGTGACGTCAGGGGCGTCCCTCGGTCTGCGACGTGACACTCAGTGCCTGGGTGGCACCAGTGTCCAGACTAAACGCTCTCATCAGGCCGCCTTTCTGGGAAGAAGGACCCTGACCTGATCCACTTGCTGCTGGGTGCCGCCTGGTCTCGTGCTGGCAGGTGTGATCACCCAGCTCAGCTTCGGCTGCAGCAGCCTTGGGGGAAGGACCCACACCCTGTGGTCCATGCAATGCCTCCATCTGCACCCCTGTGGCAACTTTTCTGTGAGGCCCCAGAGTGTCAGAGGACAGAGGGGCAGGCTGTTACCTGCCTGCCGCAGATGCTCTCGTGGCCTCACCTGAGATACCATGATGGTCACCTTCTGCTTCCAGCCTGAGCCCCACCCACCTTCCTCCCCGATCCTCCAGCCTTTCTCATTCCCGGTCCTGGGCAACCAGGGGGCCATTTGTCATCCCCTTTAGTCTGTACGTGTCCTTCCTCACCTTTGGCTCGTTTTTCCTCCAGACTGAGTGGGCCTCCAGACCTCTGCTTGAAACCTGATTACAGGGGGAGTCTCCCCTCAAAATCTCACGAGCCACTTCCTTAAAGTTAATCTCTTTCTATGTTCACGTCCCATTGGGTCAGTTTTTTGGAGACCCCTGGCTGGTAGGTGTGGCCCTAAGTGTCCTCTCTATTTGGGCAACTGACCATAAGACTTGAAAAGTGAGGAGCTGCCCAGCCCTTCTCCCACCCAACCTGAGGATGAAGGAATCTTCAGAACACCCCGTCCTCCCCTACCTCTGCCCCCACCTCCGCCTCCACCCTGAGATCTCACACCCTTGCTGTGCTTAATGGGAAATAAATATAGACAGAAAAACATTTTAAGAACTCCCCATCCTGCCCGGGAGGAACGTGTGTTAGGATTTCAGACTCGGATGATACAAAAGCTCACCTGCGACCATCACACTGCAGCTCACCAGCCCCGTGTTTGGCTCCAGCCCTAGGGTGACAAGCAAAATAGTGAAGTCCCTTCCGCAAGCCCGTGGATGGGCAGAGAATGTTGTTGGGAGACACTCAGTTGAACTCTGGGATGTCCAGCCCGTGCTGAGTCCTGTAGAACTGGGACTGTGAACACCGCTGGGTGATGCTCTAGGTGTTTCCCATGCCCGATAGCCACCTGACTTAGTATTCTGCGGGAAAATGATGGCCATGCCTCACTTCATGTGCAGATCTGGGGGGGAGCGCTCAGAACACCTTAAGTATGTGCAGTGTTTTTTTGAAGCACTGAAATATTACAACTTCCCTGGTTCCCCTCAGGGGCGGCCCTGGGCACCAGTGGGAAGAGGACGCGGCAGTGAGAAAACGGAGGGAAGGTCCCAGGGACTGAGACGCTGAGTCGGGGTATGGGGGCATCTTCCACTCCCAGCCCTGGGATACTCTCCGTAGTTCACTGACAGTAAATCCATAAGGGCAGCACCTGGGCCATCCGTGCCCAGGCACGATCATTGTAAGGAGACAAAGGTTTTGGAGTGGACTGTGCCATTTCCTTATGGGGGGCAGACCCTCCGTGGACTCTGAACCCCTAGAGCTCTGCTTGATGAAAAAGGCCCAGCACCCCAGGAAAGCACAATTGTACTTGATATTTTTATTCGCTTAACAGAAACATTCACTTCTCAGATTTCACTGAAGTGCAATTTACAGAACTTAGAGGTAAATTAACATGTGTAAATTCATATTTTAAGGTTTTGGATTTTTGTTTTACAAATATTACAAATGTACATCGATTGGTACAATATTGCCATTCAATCATGCTTTTCATGTACATACCTTCACTTAAGTACTATTTATTAAGTTCATTTTGCTTAAAAAATGCTGAAAATTAACTGGGTACTGTTGGGCAAGTTTTTTTTTTTTCCTCCCTTTTTTACTGATGCTTACACGGCAGAGTGATAGAAATCTAGTGCCTGTGTAAAAAGAGGCCCTAGAATCCAGATCATTTGTCTTTATCTTGAGAGGATATTTCATCTCTCCAGCTTTGATTCTGAAATGAGTTGAGAACTAGGTATTTCCTTCCCCAGGGATTGATGCTGCCTGCATGTCGCTGCAGGAGTGATATTTTTTGGTCTAAATTTCTAGAGCTGTGGCATCAGTGTCCCTTTTGGTGGACAGGCTCCAGGGGGCTGAAGGGACTGGTAGGTCCCTCTGGACAAGAAGTCACAGGAACACGCCAGGACCTCTTCGTTCTGAGCAAAGACCTGACCTCAGGTCAGTGAAGTGGGCCTCAGGGGTGGACACGGGCCTGAGACTTAACGCTCGGTTGTACCGGGAGCCAGGGGTTTAGGATGGGGAGTCAGCCAAGAAAAAAAGGAGGAGGAAGGGCAGGGAGAGGAAATGCGAGAAAGAAGAGGGAGAAGAGGTAGGTTGGGGCCGTGGTGGCAGTGGCCCCATCGCTGTGGTTTTCCAGAGCCGTCCCTCGATGGCTGCTTCCTCTGTCTCTTGTTTCCGCTTCCTCATCCCGTCACCCCTCCGCCATCCTTTACTTGATCTGATTCAGAATTTGTGGGGGAGTCTTGTCAGGAGCCGGCAGTGTCCCCGCGTTCCCAGAAGCAGCCGTGCTGCAGCTGGGGGTGAGTCAGCACCGCGGACAGCGGCGGATACCTGGCAGCCGTGACGTCCCCACCGCCCTCCCCGCGAGTGCCCGTCACTGTGCCCGGAGGGGCCTCGGAGCGCGGGTCTGTCCCTCCTGAATCACGGAGCTTTCGGTATTTCACCCCACCCCTGACCCCCGCAAGGACTCAGCTGGGACAGCCTTTCGACATGCGCGGGGCGGTGGGTCCCTGCTCCTGGATGGGGAGGGCTGTAGGGAAACCAGCCAGGGTTCACCGGGCTTTGCTGGGTGTTAACGAGGCTTCTGCCAAAAGACGTCACAGCCATCGAATCGTGGTACATAAACAGAGATTTTCCTAACTTTCCTTTGGTCTTATTAGAAAGTGCTATTTATTGTATTTTGGACCAATTCGATGATTTCATTAGAATGGCTTCTTGAAAAATGGGTATAGAAGTTTCTCTAAATTAAAAATGTCTACTTTAAGTTTCAAATGTCTTTTTAAATTTTTTTAAACAAGATATTATAGACACATCTTGAAATTTTTAATCTAAAAATAGGATTTCATCAAAATATTCTGGGCATTGATACACCGTGTATTTACTATTTATGGCTCTCCAGACGTGATAAACACTATACCAAAGAAAAAAAGAAAGAAAGAAAGAAAACATTTAACTTTATTGATAAGAACAGAGTTCTGTGAAAAAAATTATGTGGGAAAAATATGAGCTGTGTTTCCTTGAAAAGCAACTCAAGTCAACATTTCTGAGGAACAGCGGACATCAGACACTGTAGTGGCCAGATGGGTACATACAGACTTAGAAAGGAACAAAAAGGAAACAACAGTTATAGATCTGCAAAATAGACCCACAAATCATTTGCTCAGCAAAAACAAAACCCAAAGATAATCCTAAATCCAGTAACTTGCTATCACACGTTGTGGGATCACGTGCTGGGAGGGGACAAGCGGAGCCACCGACCTCCTGACCCTCTAGGGCTGGGTCCTGCCAGGAGGACCAGGCTGGGAGCTGTACGTTGCTTACGTTTTTCTCCCTGATCGGAAGTGGTGTGGGCTTGGGAGGCAGATGGAGGTGCTGCCGACTTTATTTGGATGTTAGTGGGAGGGCAGATTGTGGGAGGGTGGATATGAACACGGAACAGGGCAAGTGTGAATCACGGAGACACAGGATGGTGGTCGAGGCAGGTTCGGCAGGTGAGGGGCCCTTTTGTTGGCTCCGTCCTGATTTCAGGGTGACTCAAGTGTTTGTTCTCCTCACAGAGACCCAGGTGGGGAGGTGTGCGGGCTCCTCTGGACTCGAATTCCCCTAATTTTTCTAATCGAAAGATGCAGGTGGACCTGCATAAGTGGTGCTGGTGCTCCCGGGGGCCTGGAGCAAAGGGAGATGCACCTCTGGGCTTCGGGCTGACCTGAGCCAAGCCCTCCAGCTACCCTGGTGCCGGGTTCGAGCCTGGAGTCCTCTCCTCTGGCCTCTGGCCGTCCCAGCCCTCCTGTCCCGTCCCCACCCGCCTGTGCCCGGAGCCCGGGGTCCCTCGTCCCTAGCTCCCTCTCTGTTTCCCACTCACTCGTGGCAAAGCTTCAGGCCCTGAAGTGGACTTCTTGCTGCCCTAGGGACTCTTCTCTCATCCATCTCTCCCTCCGAGAAGTGCCCTCCTGACCCGACAGACAAGTCCCCACGCCGGTGCTAATGGGTGCCAGGGCCCTAGGGGTGGCTTTCTCCAGGAGCAGATGTTTATACATGAGGAAGTCTGTGTGGTTCTGGAGAGCCAGTGCCTCGAACCCTGTGGGGTGCTCATCGTGGGTGGGTGGGCGCCTTTCAAGCCCCTAGAACCAGGTCCCGTGGGCAGTGCCCTCTGTGCCCCTTTGTGGGTCGGCTCCCCCACATCTTCCCTGCCGTCTGCTCCCTGTATTAGGAGCTCGTTCATACAAAGCATGGACCACGTCTCCAAGCAACAGCTCAGAGTGCTGTGAGCTGAGCTTCTGGTCACAGATTCCAGCCAGGACTGGACTGTGCCTCCCGCTTTCAGAGCAGGGCTCCAGAGACGGGGCTCAGAGTGTCTGAGTCACAACCAGCCCTGAGGCCTCTGGTTCTCTGAGCTTTGTCCTGATGCCATGTCAAATGATCAGACACTAACATAAACTGGCCTTTTGATCCTAGCTTTTGTACTGAATTAAGATTTTATTTCCTCAATTTGTATGAAAGATTAATACGAGTCATCTATTTGCAAAACCATTTTCATCTCTCTTGAAACTTTATGCTGGAGAAGTTGTCAAATACCCGGTCCGTTTTCTCTTATAAAAGAACTTGAGTAAGTTTGACTTTATATTAAATCCCAGGAAAAGTTTCTCTCTCCATACTTAGTATCTCTACTTCTTGTTCTCTTGCGACAATACCTACAACTCACTTTGTTTTGCTTTTGCCCCGTTGTTATGAGAGCTTTGTGATGCTGCACTTGCCTTTCTTGGGTTAAGTGAGGTGCCCAGGCTGCTACAGAGCTTTGCTATTTATATTCTGGACGATGAATCTCAGATGCGGATCTTTTAGATGGAGGAACGAGAGGCTGGTTAACCGGCATGATGCAGCCAGAAATGAGTCCTCGGCGGTGAAACAATTCAAGGCATATGATGGACTCGAGATGTCACGGGGGCGCCACCCTCCTGCGTGGACAGGGGGTCAGGACCCCGCCCCTCACTCAACCCCGGACGCCCCGTGTGCTCGGGGGAACCTAAAGGGGGCAGAATTCTGCCTCTTGCACTTCGGCAGCTGCTTTAAGTGAATTTTTTTATTGTTCAGGATGGAGATCAGAGAACCGAGATGAGAGAGCTGGAGGCCCCTCAGGCCTAAGGGGACAGTTCTGTGAGTTTCTGTGCTTGCTTTCTGATAAAACTCAGTTAAAAAGGCAGGACTTGGTCTGGGACTTGGTTTCCTGATTGATTCCCTGGCGGGGGGGGGACCCTATCAGCTCAGACCTTGTCCAGGTGGTCGGGTCGTCATCTGCCAGGGAAGCAGCTGCGTCAAGCCATGGGCGTGGGGCCCGGGGCTGCGCATCTGGGACCCTCGTCACCAGGACGTGTAGCGGTGGTTTCTTCACGCCCTAAATCTTGGCCCCCGGGTGCTTTGGAAACTGTTCCTTTGCTCTCTGCAAGAATGGTCTCACTCTCTGGTCCTCTTTTAGGGGTTCTTTAATATCATGTGTCTCAAATCATTTTGAAAGGAGGTGGAGTGAAAAAAATAGTAATGAACATGATAGCTCATCCTTACTGGCTTCTTTGGGGAGGAGCCCATGGCTTTTCTCTTCACTTGTGGCTTATCCTGAAGTCTCACACACGCTGTGCTCGTGGGAACCCCTCGCTCAGGAGGTGCGTGGCGGGGAGGGAAGCGTCGGGGATGGGCCTCGTTGGTTCTCACCGGCCAAGCCTCGGCACTGCTTTTCAAGGCATCCACTCAGACCCTCTGGCCCAAATGGAAATTCCCTTGGGCACAAGGAGGAGCGAGAGCTGTTTGTGCGTAGGCAGGTGTGGTGGGCGATCTCGGTCCTGGCATCTTGGGAGCAGCCGTCGGAGAAGCAGCATGTCCCTAACGCAAGGCTAGTTGCTCATCTGAGCTTCAGACACGCGTGTGTTTCTGAACACCAAAGGAAAACGAATGCACAGCACAGATCAGCACCGTCAGGGCACGCCACACCCACACACGGCTTCGCCCGCTGCGCAGGGCCGGCCCGGGGCCTCATAGCATTAGTAGGAACTGGTCTTGCTCCGGCGGCTTCCTCACCCAGGTGCCCAGGCCAGCCTTCTGGAATGCTCTGAACAGCTGCTGTTTGACAGCCTGGTAGGTGCGTGCCCCCAGCTTGGCCTCACAGTACATGGACGGCGTGTCTCCGTGGCTTGGGATCCGTGTGCTCAGCTGTGGGGCAGAACGAGAGAGGACGGGTGAGCCCTCGCCGGGAACGGGCCCCGACCAGCAGGACCGCTCAAGCCTGGCAAGCAGGCACTGGCCTGCCGGTCACTTTTCCTTCTCTCTTCCTTTAAACAGAAAAGCAGCGAGATCATCACGTGGGCTTGGAGTTTGCCAAGAGGGTGGATCTCAGGTTAAGTCCTCTCACCACACGGAGGATGGGAGGGGCTGCGTGAGTCAATCAGTGCAATTCTGGGGTCATTTCACAACATATCAAAATATCCAGTGATGCCCCTTAAATATATACACTGTTCATATGTCAATTATGCCTCAGTAACAAAGAAAAATATCTATTCTCTCTAATTTGATCTATTGATAAATAAAATTTCATATAAAATTCCAAAAAAAGAAAGAGTAACAGTAGAAATTAGGGAGGCTTTGCTTCACAAGAAGTGTGAGTGATTAATGAAAAATATAAACACAGAACTTGTCTGCTATTAACAGCACAAGCTGTGCATAATTTTTTTCTTTTTCGAGGAAGATTAGGGGCTCAAATCGGCGTGGGTGGTGAGGCCGAGGGGGCCGTGGGAATGAAGGCAGCGTCCCAGGCGGAGTCGCCTGCTAGCCCACCGGGAGGACCGGGACTGGACCCCGTGTCCAGCGGGGCAGGACCCGGCCTGGCTTCACCACCCATGCGCCAGGGTCGGGCGTGTGGTGAGCGGGGGAAGTGGTCGGTGGGGGGCGGCACCGGCTACTGGCCGGCCAGTCCGTCCCTGACGCTCACAGCCGTTTAATTGGGGGAACACCTAACTTTTCTGGGCATCCATTTCCTTCTGTCTGGACTGGAATTACATGGACTCTGAAGTTTCTATGGACTTTCTCACGGGCTGCACTGGCCACAGCTGTTCACCAGTGAGCCCCTTTCCACCTATTTCTGGGGCCACAGCATGAGACCCTGCTGCAGGTCAGGGGTCCCACTAGGAGGGGCACACCTGGGGTTGGCGGGGGGTGGGCAGGGACACGGGGGCTGGTTTGCGTGTCCCGTGTCACCCTGGCTCTGCCCAAGCGGCCGCTCCCTGGGCCCCACCCATGTCCAGCCCCACTGACCTTGCCGTAGAGCCGCGCCCACCGGGCCGAGAGCCTGTGCTTGCAGAGCCTGGACGAGCGGCCGCAGCTCCGCTTCCCAGTGGTGGCGTCGATGACCTCCACGTCCGCCGTGCCCACCACCCAGTTCACGCTGAAGTGGGGTGACTTCCCAGGCTGCCGTGCCTCGGCCTGACTCACTCCTGCCGGGAGAGACGGGGCGCCGGGCGTGAGCGCTGCTGGCCGGGCGGGCGGGAAACGGCTCCCACGCTGGTGGGACGGGGTGGACGGCCGGCCCGAGCGCCATCGCTGGGGCTTGGATTCGAAGGATTTTAAATGCAAGGCTGTCCTGTAATAACACTCTGCCCACGTTTCCCCCTTTCTCTGGATGTTCGTCGCGTGGACTGGTGAACAGATGGGGCCGCATAAAGGCCAGCTGAGAGCGTGCGTTTACGGGGCATCTGCTGCCTGCCCGCTCCCCACAGGGCAGACGCCAGGGTCACAGTCCGGCTGACGAGATACGAAATGGAGTGAAAACAAGTGAGCTCTGAGGGTGCAAGGCACCGGCCTGGCAGGGTGACTGGAGCCCAGCGGGGACTGGAAACTGGGCCCTGGTTTGAATTTCAGGACCACAGAGCGTTAAACCGGGAGTGGGTCTTTCTGAGTCCTGGGGCCACCAAGGATGCTAAACCATGCAGGATGGTGGCCTGGGAGGAGGGGCACTGACCCCGGGGCCTCGGCCATATGCCCTCCATGCCCCCTGGCTCCCTGCGCAGCTGACGGGCTGGCTCCACCCCCAACCCCGGCTTCCACTGGGGTCACGCAGAGAAGGACCTTGGTCTCATGTGTGTTCACGGCCACAGTGCTGCAGGATGTTCAGCCTGGACCCCCCCAACCCCCCCCTCCTGATCCCTTCCCTGGATCCAGCCCCCTGAGCAGCTGCTCCCATATCCACACTCTGCCCCTTCCCAGCCTCCTGTTCCCCAGTGGGCAGACTGGATGGCAGCATGGGGCCTCTCAGGGCCCTGGGTGGGTGGGCCCAGGGGCCCCAGCAACATCTCACGGGGAAGCAGAGCCTGGTGCTGGGAAGCAAGTGGCAACCCAAGGAGCTGGACACATGGAAAAGTTGTCACCTGACTCATCAACATAGATGGAAATTAAATTTAACTTAGACACCCAAGAACTGAACATTTGCTTTTAGCTCCACACCAGGAATTCTAGGTCTTTGGGGGCCACTGCAGAGCTGTTTCTGCTGCTCAACCACAGGAAGTCATTAATCTTCAACATTTTAAGAAAGAACAGGAGAAAGAAGAAAAGGGAAAGTGAAAGAAAGACATTGAAACCGGGCCCAAAGTGATATTTTATCAGAATTACTGAAATTATTGACCGTTTAGAAAATGACTCTGGTTTCATAGACATTGAATTTGAGGCAAGCCTTCCCATCCCTCACCTGACGATGGTGAGTCAGGACTGAGCCCCTTGGAGACGGGCGTGGGTCTCAGGCTCCCATCCCCAGCTCCTACGAGGTGGATGGCACCACCTCTTCAGCTGGTCTTGTTTGTGTTGTTAATTCTTGTGTGGTTAAGAAACTGTGCCATTGCCACGGGTCACAGTGGGTGTGTCGGGAGAACTTGGCCTTCTGGTTAAACGGGGTTCAAATCCTTGCTCCATGTTGATAAATAGAGCATCTTCACACTTAAATTCCTGTGAGTCTATTTCCACATTTATAAATGGAGGTGACAGCAGCTGTCGTGGTTGGTGTGACAGGGTGTGTGCCTCATCTTGACGTTGACGGGGGTGGCTGCTGGGTTTAGTTAGGTCCCTTCCCTGAATGGTGGAGCCGTTCTCTGGGGGGGACTCGTGGAGGGTGAGTAGCTGCACCGTGCAGATCAGGCCTCTCTGGGCACCCACTCCCCAGGAGAACCACCCACAGGCTGTACGTGGCCATCACCTGCCGGGCTCAGGCCGCAGGGCACCACAGCCATGGGCACAGCTTTGGGTCAGATCCGAAGGCACCGTTCATGGCGAGGACGGGGGTGAGGGAACCCCCTCCGCGACAAGTCGGCCCGAGTCACGGGAAGGGAAGGTGGGGCAGTGGTCCTGGATGGGCACACGACCCCTGCTCCCATGGCCTCGCTGTAGTTTGCTGAGTCCCCTCCCTGGACGCTGGGAGCCCCTGGAATCTGACATGGTCCCCGGATTTGGCAGAGAGTCTTAGATTTTAGGAACAGGTTCTGGTGTGTAAAGAAACCTGGGGCATAGCCACTGAGCCCTGGGTGGTCCCAGCCCCACTGGGAGCATCCTCTTCCGCCCTGTCTGAGCTTTGGGGTCCGTGATGCTGCCCTTGGCTGGTGACGCTCGTGGGAGGGTTGAGGGAGTGGGGAGGTGTGCTCTCTTGGGGGCTGGCCTGGCTGAGAGCTGTCCCCGCGAGTTCCCGCCACCCCGTGGGCACCATCGTTGCCCCTGGTTTTCTGAGAACAACCTTAGGGTCCTGGGAGTAACCCTTAGGCCTGACTCTTACCACAACCGTTGACTGGCTCTTTGACCTTCTCTCTCCTCTTCCGGGGGATCTGGTCTAAGCCCCGGACTGGCCAATTGCTGTGGGTCTGCACATGCCCACCACCCAGGGCCCCCCACCGCAGATCACGGCTTGCAGCCCCTTCAGAGACAAGGCACCGCCCAGGAGGGAGCCGCGGTGGATTACCGGGTTAATTACGGGGGTCACAGTGGGTGGGGCTACCTCCCCAATGCCCCCTTCCGCTGAGCTGAGAGGTCAGCTGCCGCCAGAGGGGCTCACGGCTGTGTGACTTCTGGTCCTCACGACCCCAGGCTGGCCCTGGCGGCCTGGGGGCAGCATCCCCCTCCCAGGTTTGGTGCTGGGGGAACATTCAGGAATTTGCTCCTGGATCAGGTGGGGGCGACCTATGGCCCTGGGTCCCCCCTGCCCTGTTGGACACGTGTGTTTTTTGCCTGGATTTCTCTGGGCACCGCAGACACTGCCCTGAAAGTGACACTGTGATGTCTGAGGGGCTCATCCTGTTACACCTTCACTCTGGAACGTCGTCCGGAGATGCTCCGCACCCGGCTGACCTTTCAAGTATCCGATCTCTGCAGTTCTGCTCGCTGAGTCTTAAATGGCCACGGGCCAGACTGGGAGAGCCTGCCCTGGGGGCCTCAGGGCCTGTGGACGGAGGGGTGTGTGCGTTTGAGGACCTGTTCTTACCGCTGAGGAGGGGCCGGTTGTGCCGGTACGAGGTGGGCAGCTGGCCGATGTCCTCGGTCCTGTGGCTCATGACCCGGGAGAGGTGGCCGGTGTGGTGCAGGCTCCCCACCACGATGCTGTGCAGGTACACAGGCTCGATGAAGTGGCAGAGCAGCGCACCCTGCAGCCCCAGCACGTTCCACCTGGGGGGGAGAGGGGCGTCAGCGCCCTGGCTCACTGGCCTCACCTGGGGGAGGACGGGGGGCCTTTCTGCGCCGTTGTCCCCGAGGCGTCACTGTCCCCATCGTGCAGCTGGCGGTGGGGGGTTGGGGGAGCTGGCCTGGGGCTCGCAGCACACTGGACCGGGCATGGCTTTGGCCTCGTGACCCCTGGTGACCCCGAGCCCCTCTCTGCCCTCAGGGGGACGGGTGTCGGTGGGTCTGCGTGTGAATAAACGTGGATCCTTTTCCTGGAAAATGAGTTGTTGGGTGAAGGGGAAGCTACATATTCTCTCAGGGACTTAAAGTCAGATTTAAAAAATGACCCTCTGGGCTTCCCTGGTGGTGCAGTGGTTGGGAGACCGCCTGCCGATGCAGGGGACGCGGGTTCGTGCCCCGGTCCGGGGGGATCCCGCGTGCCGCGGAGCAGCTGGGCCCGTGAGCCATGGCCGCTGGGCCCGTGAGCCATGGCCGCTGGGCCTGCGCGTCTGGAGCCTGTGCTCCACGACGGGAGAGGCCACGGCAGTGAGAGGCCTGTGTACCGCAAAAAAATAAAAAATAAAAAAGACCCTCTGTCTCCAAAGTGAATTGCAATTTTTCTTTATGTTCCCTGGGAAATATCAGAAATTGAATTGACTGCAGTTTAGGGGAAAATACTCTCCCTCCCCACCCCTTTGTCAAACTCAGCAGTGGGCGGGACCTGCTGTGGTGACATGAACGACCTTGTTTGGCTCTGGGGGTGATTTGACTTCAGGAGCCCCGATCAGAGGACGAGGCCGTGGTCCTTGACATAAATGAGGCTCTGGGTGAGTGTTTGCTTCTGCCAGCAAAGGTGACAGGAGCCTCGTCAGACATTTCCCTGTAAGTTTGAGTGGAACAACTTTCCGTGTATCTGTTATTTAAGGCAACATTTTGTGGTTTCCACATGCTTAAAATCCAGCCTCCATCAGCACAAGCATTATGCAGTTAATTTCTTACATCATTATTCTTTTCATTAATTAACATCTCTCCACGGTTAGAGCAATTACTGTGGTGCTTCCATGCCGTACATTTCCTTTCATGATTAATAAGGAGTCATTCTATTTCCCTTTCCCGAAGCAGTCAATTAACACAGAATTCTTTCCATTAATTACCGAGTGCTCAAACCAGCAGGCCTACCTAGAGAGCAGTCTGCTCTGAGAACCTGTGACACCAATTGCCTTAAAAAATTCTCTTTAAATTTTATTCCAAAAACACAAGCAATTTAGCTGGCGATATTAATTTGCCTCAGAAGCATTGAGGTGAGTGAGAAACATCTTCTAATCTCATGCAAGAAGAGGCAGCCATCTGGCTGGCGAGGATTGAGGAACGGCTCCCCCTCCGTTAAGTGTGGGTCATTAAAGTAATGTGCTCACCCACATAAAACTCAAGTGGAATATAAAAGGTAATATTTATATACAAACAGTTTAGTCCTACAATTTAAACAGTCATTGGTTTTATGAAACGTTTACTTTAGTCTATCAGATTTGCATAACTTCACTTAAAAAAATAATTGTGGTCATTTCTGTAAGTCACATCCTGTCTCTCAGAAAGGAGTGGAGAATTGCCCTTGGGATCTAATGTGTGATTTTCCCAAAGAGTAAGTGTCCAAAAGTGTTGAAGGGGAGCACATTTCTGGAGGCATGAGAAGCGTGGGAATGGACATTCCCCATCGATAACAAAGCCCTTTCTCTAATGATGAGATGAGTATTACAGAGGGGACATTCCTGTGCTTCCGGCTGTCCATGCACTGGCTTTGAGCAAAACTTCTGGAACGCATCTGAATGGCTCTGACTCTGCAGGAAAGTCTAAAGACAAACAAATTCTATATCTGGTCTCCTCATAATAACCTTTACAATAAAGAGACAATCAGCCTTCTCCTTGCCTGGCTGTACGAGTTTAACTTATTCAGCCAACACCATCAATAAAACCAAATGTCGCCCTGAATACGAACTGGAGAGTTTTCAGCATTCCGGATTGAACGGAAAAGTGCCTCTCCTTTTATACAAACAGCTGACATGACTGCAGTGTTGACAGAGAAAAAAGTCCCAGGTCTAGTTTTCAATATAGATAATCCCTAAATAAATATATTTTTGTCTGTTTGTCAATCACTGAAATACCAAAGATAAGTGGGGGAGAGATCTTGGAAAAAGGCTGTTTTCTTTAACTGAGAGACAATCTCTGTACCTCGAGGACTGACAGGGACTGTCCCAGGATGGGCCCCACCCAAGACCTGCCGGGCCTGTGCGCCCGGGGCGTGAGACCGATAACCGCGGGCATGGGTGCAGGGACTGTGGGTGGTCGGGGTCCCTGTCTGCCGTTTTCACCCCCGAGGCACGGCCGCCGGGAGGAGGTGCGGGTCCAACAGGACAGTGAGGTCTGAACATCACCAAATCCATCCTTACTTCACTTCCCTCCTTGTCCGTGGGCAGGTTTGCTCGTGACCTGGAGGCACAGTCACACCCCCTGAGAAAGGTCACGGTGCACCTGGGTGACTCAGGCTGAGGCACGGCTGTGGGTACAACGCCATGCACCCTGGGCTCGTCTGGGGGGCTTCGGGAGCCTCCTGCTGCTAGGACTCCCAAGGCCAGGATGGAACTGGCCTGGGTGCAGCGGGCATCAGCGTTCCCAGCGTGCCAGGCAGTTCCATTGTGAGAGGGTGATGCACAAAGCAGGCAGCATGGACTTGGGAGTCAGTCTACCGGGTCCAGGTGACCTCCGTGTCTTTTGTTGTCACTTAGCCCCTCTTCTGCTTTCCCTCAATGTTCATGATGTCTCCTGGTCACCTAATTTCTAGTTTGTTTTGCAGCTTCTCAGCCCTTTGCAGTGTCCTGGGGGCTGGACAAGGGATGGCTGCTACCTCAGATCTGTGTCCCTGTCTCAGCATTGTTGCAGGAGTAGCAGAGGCAGCAGATGTGGGAGTGTCATCACTGTTACCACGCTTATGTTGGGCAAATATTCCTGAGTTTATCACTCACTACCTTTGAAACAGGAGGGAGAGGGGCAGGGCACAACTTTTAAAAGAATGACATAGCCCAAGGACATGACATAAACTGATTAGAACCAAATGGGTCCAAGATGGCAGACAAGTCGACTTCCACTAGACCTTGAGCCTCAGTATATGCTCACTGTAACACATCAGCAAACTAAATGACACACCCACAGGCGCCAGGACAGTTCCAACGCCAGACCATAAGGGTCACAAAGTGGGTGGTGGCCCAATTTTGGGAAATCCCCGCCCCTTCTCCAAAATAGCCGGAATACTCCTCCCACTCATTAGCCTATGAAATGACCCACCCCTGTAAAAACTGACAGCCCCATACCCTGGTGCCTTTCTCACCTTCTGAGATGGCCCACACTCTGTGGAGTGTGTTTCTCTCTAAATAAACCCACTTGTTACCTATCACTTTGTCTATCACTGAATGCTTTCTGTGATGAGACTTCAAGAACCTGAGCTTCGTTAAATCCTGAAACCAGGTGTGTGATCTCGGTTAAAAGACTATGGGTTTTGGTGAGGTTCGAGTCCCAATCTGAGATACACGGTTGTACCTTCACCACTGGAGATGGGGTGAACTTTCCCCTAAAGGCTGCGGTAAGGTGACCACGGTCTTCTGTAAAGGAAGAGCAGTGGTTATTACACCAAGCTGGGAACATTTGGGGCTGGGCATTTAGTAAGAGCAGTGGTTTTAAAATGACCCGTATTTGGAGATTGGAAGCATGAACACATTCCCTCCTGATTTCAGCAGAGCTGTAGGTAACACCATCCGGCTGCCAGGTGGGCTGGGCGCAGAGCCAGGTCCCCACTCTCAGAGGGGGGGGACTCTTGCAGCCTGAGATCTCAGTGCGGGCAGTCAGATGGGGCCTCGGTTCCCAGAGAGCATCCGTAATTCTTGACAGTTCATTTTTATGGAGAAAGTTTTAATCTGTTCATTTAAAAACACATTGCAATCGATAATCAAGCTCTGGTGCTTAAAATTAGAAACCATATCTAAAGGAACATTAGTTCCAGAAGATTTAGATTTTTATATGCTACTTGCCTCTCGATTCTTAGAGCAAAAACCCCTCCCTGGTTCGCCTGTCCTTTCAGGTGGCCGGTGTTTCCTGTTAGTGACTGTTCAGATCGGCTTCTTACGTCCAGAAAGCCAGGCCACGTCCATGGGAACACGGGCCTCATGGTGACACTTGTCATCTGTCCTGGGCTCACAGAGGCGCAGGGCTTGGTCTGTTTTATCTCTGAGCTGCAGGAAAATCCAACCCTTTGTTGCGCCTCCAACCTTAACTCGTGGGTTGAAGGTCGAATTTCCTGGACCTGGTGAAACAACCCACATTCTGCAGTTTCCCTGGGTCTGCACCAGCCTGGTATGAGCAGTGGCATTTTAGGAATAGATTTCACTATGACTTTGGTTCTGTCATTTTGCAAAGACCACATGAGTTGAGCCAAGTGAGTGGTGTCTCTTACCTGGTTATATTGGTTTCCCGGGGCAGGGGGTGAGGTGGGTGGGGAAGCGCTTAAAACATCGGAAATTTACTCATGGTCCTGGAGGCAGAGGTCTTAGGTGAAGGTGTGGCAGCCCGGGGGCACCGGGGAGACCCCACCCCCAGGCCTCGCTCACCTGGCGCTCAGAGGTTTGTGGATGCGTCCTCTGGGCCCCGCCTCTGTCTCTGTGGCCTCCCCTGTGCACCTGCTCTGGGCGTCTGTCCCCAGGTCCCCAAGGCCTCACTCACGAGGATACACTAGCTGCATTAAGAGGCCACCTTCTCTCAACATCCTTAGCTTAATCCTGCCTGGTAAGGCCACACTCACGGGTTTAGGGTCTGGGGACAAGGATATCTTTGGGGCCACTGTTGGGCCCATGCCGCCTGCTATGGGGCAGTAGGAGATCCCACTGCTTCTGTTTACCCCATACCCTGGGCTCCGTAACCCCACTCTGGGGAGTATGTCCTAAGTCTGTACTCGGAGATCTGGAAAAACGCTTCGGCACAGAGATATTTCTGGAAACATGATGCACGGAGCAACCACTTGTGAGCACCCAGGGATCCAGCAGCAGGGAGGTGCCCGCAGCCTTGCACGTGGATTCAATGCCCGTGACTTTGAAAGGAGCCAGGATCATAGTGTTCAGTGATGGACTGTAAGCAAACTGCCCGAAGCAGCAAAATCCTGATGACAGGAAAAAGCCTGTGTTTAGGAAAAAGGTTAAGGCGTTTATAGCCAAGGTGCCTGCTGTTTTCGGTGACGGCTGGGATACTGGCTGGTCGTCTTTTTTACTTTCCAAGTCTCCTAATGTTTCTTACTGTCTCTTATGTTTTAATGGGGGGTGAGGGGAACCTCAGATGTGTGATGTCGCTCCCTGTGGGCTGTTTCCACCAGTCGGTGTGACTGGATGGTCCCATCACACTTTCCCTTTATCTGGAGGCATGAGAACGTGTAGCCTTAGGTGCATTTAGGATCTTGTGGCCACGGAGTCTCAGGTTTGGTTCTGTTTTGGACGGAAGCCATTCACCCAAGGGAGAGGTACCCACTCTCCCTCGAGCAGCGGAACCAGCTTTTATCTGCAAGATAGTATTTCGCTCCAGGGCTTTAACTAAAATTCCTTTTCGGCCAAAAATCTGACTTTCAAAAGACTTTCATGGCCCAAGAATTTTCCTGGGAATTCCAACGACTCTGTTCCAAAGAGAAGAAATTAGATTTCGTTTTCTGCTATGTCAGCATCAGAATTATTTTTAAAGGGAAAAAACGTAGCTGGTGTATCCCCACTTCCGGCTTCGGGTATTTTTTTCCATGGAAGGGGGAGAAAGCTCTCTCTGCGGCTGGGGTGTCCTGCCCACATCCAGTCTGTGGCGCTGGGCATCCTGGCTTTGGTGCTGGTCCGTCAGACTCTCCATCCTCCCGGTGACGCCCCAGGTGTGCTTCCACACGATGCTGAGCATGGTGTACCCCCAGGAGCCTGGGGACCTGCATGCGCTTGCAGACTCTGTCGGCTGTGTGCCCGGTTTAGGGAGGGGGGCAGCCTGGGCCTGGTTCCCACGATCTTTGGAGTGAGTTTGATGATAATGACATTCACATAACGCAGCCCTTTTCCCTGGGAGGCCACTCTGACCACTGGACTCGTGGGAACGTTGCACAGAGATTCCGTCCATAGGGTCGACCCCTTCCACATGCTTGGGTCCTGGGCCAGGTCTGACCCAGCCGCTCAGCCTGTGTGAGTCCTGCCCACTGTCCAGCATGGTCAGGGGCCACCCCTCCACTGCCCCATCCACAAAAACCTTGCCCCGACTCCGCGTTTCTGAGCACGGCCGTCATCACGAAGGAAACCCCACGCCTGCCCCATCTCCGCTCCAGTCCAGCCTCGCTCGGCCCCCTGCAGAGCTGGACGTCTCTGCTCCCGCCTCCCGTTGGGCGATGGATGGGTGCCCACCTGCGGAGACGGGACCCTAACCCGCGCACGCACCCCTTACGGTGGCACCAGCGATCCCCTGAGGGTCAGACCTTAGACGCAGAAGCAGATGGTGGGGGTGAATAGGATTCCAGTGCAGGACATGGGGTGCAGGGGGAGGGGAGGCCGAGGAGGGGGAGGGCATCACGGGGGTTGCAGGGAGAGAGGCAGAGATGGTGGGCTTGTTCAGGGAGGAGGGTGGGGCAGGGGAGACAGAGAGACAGAGACAGAGAGAGAGACAGAGACAGAGGAGAGTGAGGAGAATGTTCAGGGAACACCTGAGGAAAGTCCTGGGAAGGTGGGCTGGGCTCCCAGGGGACTGAGTGGGGGGAGGGGACCTGGTACCATGCCCCCCGGGCCCCTCCTGCCCCATTGTGTTCCCTACCGTCTGGGCACCACTCACCTGGCCACCAGATTTGGGGACTAGACAGGTGACTGGCAGGCTACCCATGAGCTGCATCAACTCCTGGATGAATGTGGGGCGGCCCCCCACCTGCCCAGAGCCATGGGCATCACAATGTCCCCAGCATGTCACCCCTCAAAAGCAGTTAGAACCCTCCTCAGCCCAGGGACATGACGTGGACTGTACTTTCTAAGTAGACTTTGTTAAACAGAGCATCACTGGTGGGAATGAAACCAGGGGGCCTATGTGCTCCTGGGCACGAAAGCCTTTCTGTCCCCCATTTCTTGTTTCTAGGGAACAGACTGCAGCCTCCGTGACCTTCCCTGGGTGCCAAAGGGCAATTCGAACAGTTGCTAATCAAGAGAGGAGTAGCCAAGAAACCACCTGAGGTGAGATTAAAGGGGCCAGAGAAGCCCATCAAGGTTAGGAAACCCGACCCCCTAAGACCCTGCACATGGCCTGATCTCATCAGCACCCCCCCCCTTGAAGGCTTGTTATAAACCCCTCATCAGATCCTCCCGGGTGGGGACACATAGTTTTCCGAGGCAGGAGCCTGCTGTGTCCCTCTTTGCCTGGCAAAGCAATAAAGCTGTCCTTTTCTACTTCACCTAAAAGTCTGTCTCCGAGATTCGATTCAGCACCGGTGCAGAGGTGCCGTGCTTTCAGCATCAGGACTGTTGACGTCCCACATCACCCGGGCTTTGTAGCGAGTTTAATTCTCTGTCAATTGACATTTAAGATCCTAGAGACAGTGAAACTTAACTTCTGTATCATTCATTCACTTCATTTGCTAAGGAGTCAGAATTAATTTAGAGACCCAACGCGATCCTGGGAGAGCAAGAGAATTTCCGTTAAGGTGGAAACTGCTGCTTCTCCCCACTTCATGAATAGATGAAAACATTACAAAGGAGGGTACGTTTCCTTCTGAAAGATGGGCTAGTTGACGACTACAGGCAGCTCTCTTTGATGCAGAAATCAGTGCTTTGCTGTATTGCAGTCAGGCGGGGGGCAGTCACTCCAGGGGAGTGAAAGGCCTTATTTCTCCTGTAGCCGTTTGGTAATTTCCCTCGAGATTTCGGATCCCTGTTTGCCAGGGCTGAGGTTTTACCTGCCCCGTAGCCTAGGAAGCCTCACAGAGGCACCAAGTGCACCTGGGCCACGGGCCCTCCGCATGCAGGCTCGGGTCAGGGTTGGGGTCGGGGCTGGGGTCCCCGCTGCCCTGGCTCCCGAGTCCCTGGGTGTCTGCCTCTCCTCGGCCCCGCCTGCCTCTCTGACAGCTCTGTCCGGCTTTCCAGGGAGGCTGTGATGGTACAGAAGGCGCCTGGCCGGTGCACAACTGTGTGTGGGGCAGCGGGCAGCCACGTCCCGTGGCGGGTGTGGAGTTCAGGGCCGACGGGGCAGAGTCCGGGACCTTGGAGTGCACCTCAGCACCCGGCCAGGCCCCGCTCTGGGACCACAGTCCCTGTCCCTCCCCCCCGCCAAACACACACCCGGGCGGCACTCGCGCAGAGGACAGAGGGGCCGTTACCTGGCGATCTTGTCCGTGCAGGACATGGTGACCAGCTGCTCGCCCAGCAGGACGCCGTCCCACGTCTGCACGTCTGGGCCACGCACGGGCACTGTCCCCTCCCCGGACTCGATCTTCGTGCGCAGGTGCCCCCGGGACTTCCTGGCCGGGTACTTGCTGCTGCTCACTAGGGGACGAGAGCTGCATGAGACACGGGGGATGGGGACACGGTGGGGGGGACACAGGGTGGTCACGGTGGGGCTCCGAGGGGAGGGGAAGAAGAGGGGAGCTCATTGGGAAGCAACTCCAGTGACCCCGGTGCCACAGCCCGTGTTCAGGATGAGGAAGCAGCTTTGGAGGTAAGTGCCGGGCAGATGGACTTGTAGAGACATGGGAGGAACTGGGGCACAGCAAAGCCTCTGGTCCAGGCTCAGCCGGCGTCACAGCAAAAGGCTGGACAGTGACCATCGGAGGCTCTGCAGCCGTTTGGTCTCGGTCCGACCACTGGACCTGCGGCCCAGCCCTCAGCACAGACGGGCCAGGGAAGGAGCTGCGTTTACAGACACCGACTTTTGGGTTCCACGTCACCTTCATGTGTCAGGAGATGCTCTTCTCACCCTTTCCAACCATTAACACATGTAAAAACCATGCTTAGTTCTCAGGCGGCTGGTGGGATCCGGCCCAATTGCTGGGCTGCAAACCTCGTCTAGATTTTAGTCCTGGCTCTATGGTTTCCTAGCTGCGTAGCCTTGGAAAAGCTACTTAAAACTACTGTGATACAGTTAGTTCGTCTGAAAATGGGGTAGTGGTGGTGCCTCCCTCCTAGGCTTAGGGACTAAATGAGATGGGACCTGGGACCCCAGAGCTGCTGCCGACAGTCCCGGTGAGGGGGCGTCCGCTACACCCCAAGACCGGCCCCTGGTAGGGGGCCTCGATGTCCTGTTACTGCTCTCTTGCCTTTGCTTTGCAGAGTCACCTCCACACCCATATACACCAGTTACCTGAAGAACTAGCTTGAACGAGAGGAAGATTAAATTTATTATTTTTTTCTTTTTCAAAAAAAGGTTCTGTACATTTAGTCAGGATTATAATGTATTATAGAAATGCTTAACTGCTTTGTGTACAAATTATATATGAACTACCATAGTAACACCAACGTTGACACACACGACGGTGGGATGAACGCTAAATGCCTTCTTTCAAAGGTTTCTATGTAAGTTTTAGAATTTGTGAAAATGTGTTTCTCCTTCATTTATCTGCACTGGAGTGAGGGTAAATTATTAATATAAATTATTGCCCAAATAATTAATAACATTTGGGTTTATATGGGCACCTTCTCTTACAGATCTTGAAGTAATTTCCGGTATATTTTCTCATGCTTTCTAAGAACTGAAGTTCCTTTACTATGTATTCATACTGCCTAGAGGCCATCTCTTGGGAAGAAAATTGCTGTACTCTGTGGAGAAAGTAAATTTTTGAGAGGTTTTAGATTGCTTATTGACCATACTACTAAGCAGGTCCTTGATGAGATCCAACTTGGATTGGCCTATGAGTCGTCTATGGAAGGAAGAACCAAGCTGAGAGACTGAGCCTGGGGGAGGGAGGGGCACAGCCAAGGGATGCCCAGCCCTCCCCCCAGGTAGAGCCTGAATCTCTTCTTTGCAGACTTAAATGGCACTAGGAATCGGATGACAATGCTGCTGCTGCTGCTGGTGATGATGGTGATGACGGTGACAATGGTGATGATGGTGATGCTGGTGATGCTGCTGCTGCTGATGGTGATGATAACAATGGTGATGAGGATGGTGATGATGGTGATGATGATGGTGACGGTGATGATAATAATGGTGATGATGGTGAGACAGTGATGATGGTGGTGGTGACGATGAGACAATGATGATGATGACAAAGATGATGATAGTGATGATAATAAATTGAACATAAAATATTTCACCTGACTCAAAAATACTTGAGTAAAACTTTGGTTTGACCTGACTTTTTACACCGTCCAGGTGAGGTCTTTATCACATCAAATTCCTGTGGCAGGTGGCACTGAGGGAAAGGAGGGCCGGCGTAGCTAACAGTTTCCACAGTTTACCGCAATGTTAGGAACTAAAGTCTTCTGTGTGGGAATACTTTCTTAGGAAATACGGTACTTGCTGTCCCTCTCTTTCTGGTAATTATATTCAATAGTATCCTCACCATTCTCTCAATGTTTCAACTATTGTGTCATTTTCCAGACCTGGAAAGTCACCTATTACATTGTAAGGCTCTTCTGAATTCTTACCCAGTGCTTCTGTGCAACTAACTTTCCCCGAAGCAGACTTTGTAGCCCGTTAAGGCCATGACAACCCGGAGGGCTGGCTTGAGTAACAACTGGTTTCTAGGAGTTAACTTAAAGTTTTCAGGTAGATGAATTTTTCCTGAAGAGCCAGGTGCATGAGATGCTCCTGACGAGTGTTTATTTTCAGAGGTGTTGAGTCTCGGCTGCCTCCTCCAGCTCCCCCACCGGTGTGATCAGTCCCAGCGGCTCTGAGTGCCGCGATCTTGCAGAGCTCGTTTACCCTGGCTCTTTCTTGCCTAATTGCGAGAGGCAGGAGGGAGTTGAAGTTGCTACTTCAAGCAGAACGAAATGCCAATCCAACCAGAAACTGCAGGGAACTGACCTTAAATCATCTGCAGTGGATTTGTCGTGTGCCCTAGACAGTGGAAGTGTGGAGCATTAAGACCCTGCCTGCGTGGATACCTAAAGGCTCCCAAACCCATAAGAATGTTCTCAGCTAATTCCGATACTCCATCTCATGAGACTCTTCAGTGTAGTGTCTGTTCACGTAAAACCCTTACTTTCGGACCCTGATGTCAAGATAAAGTGCAGCTGGTAATATGCTTAAGAAAATTGTTCAAGTGAATATTCTATTTTCAGGAGAGAATCAGATGGCGACTGAGGAAATCCACTGAGGGAGCAAAGGTCTATCTGAAATGTGATGCATGGTTGCTGCAGTGGTGCAGGGGAGAGAAAGAGCCATAAGTGGGAAAAAAGTATAGGAAAGAAGACAATATTTTTAAACCCCAAATAAGCTTCAAAAGATATATCCCAGAAGGTATACCCATGATGTAGTCTACTATTTATTGTAATAATGACATCTACAATATTTGTCATGTGGCCACGTGGGTGTTCTTGTCCTACCTGGTGAGGATGGTGACAGTGACGATGTGAGTTAGGAAGCCACTTAAATCCACCGACCCTGCAATGCACGGATATTATCATGTGTTGCATGCTCTGTAGCTCAGTAGTCACATGAAGACGGGGCGTCAGGAAGTGTATTTTAGATTCCCTGACTTCCTACGGGATTTCGGAGCAATCTCTTGAGCTGCCGTCATGTACAAAGAATAGAACTGGCTCAGACGTACAGGCATTCGGTTCACACTTGTAAGATAGCTGTGTGATGTAATCATGCTATTTCTCATGGCTTCTTGTGGGAGATAGATCGGAGATTTGAACTAAGCTGTTAAACTCTTCTAAAATGGCAGTAAGGACTGAATTTTCTAGGTTATTTAAAGAACCTGCCAAGCAAGAGGAATTTGCATTAGAGTGTTGGTGAGTTGGAAGGAGAACGGTCACCCAACCACTGTGACCAGCCCGGGTCTTTTCATTAATCTCTTCATTTAGGTTATGATCAGAACTGCCCCCATGTCTGCAGGCCTTGCAGACGATCCACCAGTCCCCCGTCTGCATGCAGGCCTGCCCTCCGGTGGGAGAGGATAGGAAACCAATTGGGCAGGAGACAGGTTAGGGGGTTTTGAACCCGGGGGCTCAGAACATGGCTGATCCTCAGAATCACTGGGGAAGTTTTAAAAGTACGGACCCTCAGACCCACTGCATCCCGAGGCGCCAGAACCTTGGGAGAGTGGGCACAGGAGCCTGCATTTGTAGAAACTGCCTGGCAGTGTTGTAGGTAAGTCGGGTTTGGAAACAGCCAAATCTGTGCACACCTGCTCACAGGCAGTACGCCTCACAGGCATCTTGGCCAACGGACACTGAGTCCATTTCTAAGGACTCTAGGAAGGGAGAACCTACGATCTGTCCAGGTGAATGTTTTTGAGGGGAGAAAACCCCAGGGACTTTAGAATCTCTGGAGCCACAGGCGTCCCCGGGGGTGGGGTTGTGTATTGTCCCTTAGCTGCAGAGCCCCTGAACTGGGCCTCAGGGGTCTGGGGCTACTGCAACTCATGGAACCTTTAGGGCTGTGGCGACAGCTTAGGCCAGAGTCCCTGGTGGACAGCGGGGGGCTCTGCCACAGGTGGGTCAGACTTGGTTCACTCTGCCTTCCTTCCCTCTTAAAGGACAGGGGGCCATCTGGGCAGGTCTGTTGAGAACTTCCCTTAGACCTAATCACTGAACAGGTGTGTCCGCGGTCCCGTACGTCAGGCATCTGTTGTGCGTGTGTGCCGTGTGCTTGTGCTCGTGTGTGTACTTGTGTGTGAGAGAGGGAGGGGTGACCCCTGGCACCATGGCTTGGGGTGTGCAGAAAGATGTACAGCGGCTCCTGCAGACCAAGCAAGGGGTGACAATCAAACCAGCCAAAGTGACCAGGACCGGCAGGGGCCATGCTGGCCGGTGGAGGGGAGGCTCCTGGAGCAGCTGCGGGTGAGAAGCTGGGGGCCTCGGTGTCCAGGGCCAGAGCTTCTCCCGGCTGTGACCCCTCTGGGGAGAGGATTGAGCATGTCATGCTCTGCATCTGTGAACGCCAGGACATTGCCGTGACCTTCAGGGTCGGGTGCCCTGGGCCTGTTCAGGAGCGTGGACCCTGAGGCCGTGGGGCAGTGAGGCTGGGCTTCTGCAGGGGTGGCTTGCAGGAGGCGGGAGTGCCCCTTGGGCAGGCCCTGCCTCCAGGGGGCCTGTCACTGTCACCTCTGTCCTGGAGGGGACCCCTAAGGATCCCCATCACCCACACCCCCTCCTCCGAGGTCCAGCGAAGGAGGCGCCCTGAGAGTGAGCCGCCAGCAGAGTCACCCCGTCCCCACATTAGCCAATTCTCTCTAAAACAAAACAATTCCGGGGCGTTTGTGCCTCGGCAAATGGAGAAGGCTGAGCCACCTGGAAAGGTCCTCCACGTGGGGGACGGCACGCATTCGGGGTTTCTTGCCCTGGCCCATGAGTAAGGAAGGTGATGCAGGACACTTGCTGGCCGTCTGAGGGACAGACCCACCAGGTGCCCGCTTGGGGCCCTGTGGGAACCCTGGGGAGAAACACCAGCTGAAATAACCTAGGAGCAGCTTCTAATTTCTGTAGGCACATCTGCAGCAAAAATGTGAGGAAAACGCTTTTTTTGGTCCCTTCTACCTGCACCTGCCACTTCTTAAAACACCACGAAGTAAAAGACATCTGTGCCTGGAGGAGAACCCCAGGGCGCTCTGAGAACGTATCTGCTTGTTCTTCTAAACCACCAGCTTTGCAAGTTGGAATTAAGGCCGGGGAGGCTGATGACCTGGAACCGTCCCTGGCAGAGAGCGCAGTCTCGGGGGGGCGGGGCGGGACGGGCTCCCCTTCCTCACTCAGCCACCCCGACTCCGGCCGGCAGGAAGCTGGTGCATCAGGGCCTCCCCAGAGTTCTGTGGGACTTTTCCTCCTGGAACCGGAGGGCTCCTGGCTGGGTCTCCATGATGCCGGGTCTTCTGAGAGAAAATGGAAGGATAATTCCAAGTAGCTAATGGACCATATTTCACAATTTCATGTGGGGAATTAGTACCACGTAGATCCAGCCTGATGAGCGCCTCCGAGAAAATGAATTCTTATGTTTTCTCCTCTCTCTCTCTCTCTCAGGCTGCGCGGTCAGAAGGAACACTCTGCACAACCCCAGGGGCCTTTGGAGGGGCCAAGCCCTCTGCTCGCGTTGCCGGTCCCCCAGCCTGCTCTCCTCCTGGGGCAGCTCCCTGGAAGTTCCCTGACATTGAATAGGTTCCCTTTCATGACTCTCAGTTTGACTTGATTCTCCCACTGACTTTCCATAGGTGAGTGTAATGGTCTGAATGTGTGTGTCCCCAGATTCTGTATGTTGACACCTAACCCCCAAGGTGATGGTGTCAGGAGGTGGGGCCTCTGGGAGGTGATGAGGTCATGAGGGTGGAGCCCCCAGGATGGGATCAGTGTCCTTATAAAGAGACCCCACACAGCTCCCTGCCCCTCCCTCCAGGTGAGGACACAGCAAGAAGACGCCGTCTGTGAACAAGGAAACGGGTTCTCACCAGACACCGAATCTACCAGCACCTTGATCTTGGACTCCCAGCCCCCAGAACCGTGAGGAATCCATGTCTGCAGTTCATAAGCCACCAGCCTGTGCTGTTCAGGAGGGCAGCCCGTGCTGAGACAGCAATGAAAATGTTACCGGTACCCTATTACAGGGGACTCTGTCCAACCATTCCCCAGAGCAGAAAGCGATGGACTTGGAGGAACATTGGTAAAAGCAGAAGGCATTATTTTGGACCCGCATACAATCTGAGTATTAGAGAAATAGGTTAAATTCATGCAGGGTTTTAAAGAGAGCGATTTCCCTGCACGTCCTTATCTTAGGTGAAGGCACTCACCACAAGCCGGGATGCAGCCGGCATTCAGAAAGTGCTCATCGCTCCTTCCCTTGGTAATTAGAACACAAGTGGACCTTCCGTGGGGGGTCAGGGCCCAAACACGCCTTCAGTAACTGTGTTGTCTGTTTCTGCTGTAGGTTCCCTCCGAGCACAACGCGCCATGGGTGCCTCATCATCTTAAGCAGGGGCTGACCCTTCATCACACACAGATGCTCCACTTCCCCACCCTCATCAGATTTGCCTCATTCTGCTTCTGGAGGGGTTCACGTGTGTCTGCGTGTGTGTGCAGTTGTGTGTGTGGTGTGTATATACGAGCATGTGTAATGCACACAAGTAGCGTCAGTAACAGAGTTTCCTAATGGCACCTGGGGAGACACTGACCCCATGAGACCCGCACAGAGACTGCGGTGTCCTCCCCCCAGGACCATGGTGTCACCTCTTGGGTGGACGTGACTGTGTCTGTGGTCACCAGCTCTCCTAAAATACCCGAGAGGGCAGGTCCCACCCAGGGTTTTCACACCCTTTGTGGGAGAGGCCAGGTGCCCGGGGAGACGTCTTTATCCTCCCCCACGTGCAGACGGAGGCAGACGCAGCCCTGGGGTCAGCTCCACCTCCACGTGGCCCGCCTCTGTGCTGCTTCCGCCTGTGTTCTGTGTCCTGGCCACAGGCTGCCTGACCTGCTGCAGCGACGGGGCCCCAGCAATTAGAGAGCCTCTGTCACGTCTCCAGCTACGCTGTCCCCAGAGATGAGGGCCCACTGGACCAAGGTTTTAGAGGATGCCATTCTGATGCTGCAGATGCGCTTGCCTGCCCCTCAGGGCCGTGCCACCCAGGCAAGCAGGCGGTGTCTGAGCGGACAGCGGGACACACCAACCAGGGAGGAGAGTATCGGGCTGTTCGAACACAAAGGCAGAAAGCTGGGCGCTTACGGTCCGTGGTGAGCTCGTAGGGCGAGTGGAGCCGCGCGTCTCCGCAGGGGGATGTGCTCACATAGAGGTGGAACAGGACATCCTCCCTCAGCCGGTAGCCGCCCTCCTGCAGCCGCACGAAGATGGAGCGCTCGCTGTCCTCGCGCCGCTTACTGGGGACAGAGAGGGGCCCCGTCAGCTATGGGAGGCCGGCCGGGGCGCCCGGTCCATGTCCTGCATGAAACCTTCTGGACCAGCCGCGGAGCAGCTGGGTGAGAGCAACCGGCCCGCAGAGGCTGCATCCTCGGCCTCCCCGCCGCCCACGGTCAAGCCCATTCTTCACAAGCCCAGCGTCCTCGGTACACATGACCCCGAATGTGAGTGTCTGTGACACGGCCGTCCTGTGGGTCACGATGCTCCCTGTGTGCCCACAGGACGCTGCGCTCTACACGGCCGCCGTGGGCAGATGGTTCTCTGTTAGACGGAGAACAGGGATAGAGAGGCAGGGCTCGGCCGCCGCCCAGTGAGGAATCCGGCGTGGGGACCCCTCTTCTTCTGCCTTGGCCGTGCCCCAGGGCTGTCCTCCCCACACGACACCCCCCGTGCCCCCCTTCTCAGTGGCGGTGAGGAGCACCCCCTGCACAGAGCGGGCCTAGCTGGGGCCCCTCCCAGACCCGTTCTCACCAGTCACGGGCGGCTCCTTCCCGCCGGTCTTGCTGTTTTTACACGTTCTGCCCCATTGGTGATGGATTCTGAGAGCACGCAGGCAGCAGAACAGACATTTTCTCCCCGGGAACCCTTGAGGCATCCCACCAGCCTTTCTGCTTCCCTGACTGTGCTCCTTCTGCTGCCAGGCCCCCCAGGCCCTCCCCAAAACCTCGGAGCAAACGCCTGGCCCTGGTTTTCTGCAGCCGTTGCTGGTCTCCGTCCCCTAACCCCGATCCCCTGAGGGCAGGGGCCTGGGTGCCCCCGACCTGCAGCTTGGTACCAGCACACAGCCAGCCCTAAACGTCCGCCTGGGGCCACGGTGACACATCCAGAGTTAGGGGTGTTTGGAAACATTTCTGACCTGGCAGCTGGATATTCAGGAGAGAAACCCTTCCCACGTTTGGAGAGATTTCCAACTCCCTTCCCCACATTCAACCCTGGCCGCACCATCCGCCAGCCTGGAACCAGGGGGAAACTGCAGATCAGGGGCTCAGAAATGAACTGAGTGTATGAAGGCATCGCTTTCCTGAGTCTACTCAGCACCTCTGGACCCGCCTTCCCTTTGTGTGGCCCCTGCACAGGCCATGGGCAGGCGGGAGTCACCGCCTGAGGCCCCCAGGCCCCTGTTGCTAGTGGGTTTGAGGAACGCTGCTCCGGAGGGTGTGGAAGGACAGCGGTTCTCGCTGTGCCTACAGCCACCCGTGATTCTGCTACTGCTCAGGGGGTCGTAGAGGGAGATGCCCCCCAGGGGACAGCCTGCTGCTTCCTGATGGCCGCCCAACAGCACTAGGCATCCCACATCTGGGCACGTTGCTCAGGGTCTTCATTACAGAACCCCCCCCCCTTTAAGATGCAAACATGCAGGGAGGAGGAGGAGGCCAGAAACGGGGAGACAGAGCCCATCACTGGCCGCCTCCGTCGTGGTGCCTGGGGACCAGGTGCAGGAAGGGTTTCCGCTGCGGGGCAGGGTGCAGGGAGAGCCCGCCCCACACAGGAGGACAGGGCTCAGAGCTGCTGGCTAGGCTCGTCTGGGCACTTGAGCCTGGGGGCCCCAGGACGAGGCCTGGGGAGGGAAACAGACTTGACCTGGAGTCTGGGAGGGGCTGGTGTGCTTTCGGGGCATAGCCGTTGGCACGTTCAAGGTCGGCCGGGATAGAGGGACACCAGGCGCAGGGGCTGCATGGCCGCCCGGGATCCCCGCTCACCTCAGGTGCAGCTCTAGCTGTGCATACAGGAAGTGGACCAGCGCCCTCCTGGCCACGATCTCCGCATGGCAGTCGTTGACCACCAGCCCCTGGTCATTGATGTACTCGCCGCTGATGCACTTGGTCCCCGAGGACAGGACGACGACCTGGGCTTGCCTGACGTCCAGGCCTGGTGGACAGAGGAGGCGTCAGAGCCCTGTGGCCGCTGCCCTCCCCGTGGGGCAGTGGGTCTGCTCTCCACCTCACCCGGCACCGCCCCCCCACCCCCTTGCATCTAAGCCTCAAGTTCACCTGTAAATAGCCAGCCAGTGGGGCAAAAGGTACTGGGGGGGGGGGGCGTGTGCACACCAGGCTCACTTGTGAGGCCGGAGTCACGCCCAGAACTCCGTTCACTCCCCAATCCCAGCCCAGTGGGGCCCCGAGTGTGTGAACCCCAATTCCTGGCCTGAAGGACCTGAGGGCCGTGTCTCCCCACGTGTGTGACCCAGACAGGGAGGGACGCAGGCCTGTGGTTGAGGAAGATTCGTCCCTTAACTGGAAGATTCTCTGACAGGAGGGCCTTGTGCTCAGGACGGAAGGATGTCTGTGAGGACAGACCGCAGGCCAGTCCCCGCCCGCCCGCCTATGCCTCTGAGGCAAACTCAGGACCATCGGCCACCTTCCCTGCGTGGAGCCAGCGCCCCTCAGAACCCCGGATTCCTGCACGAAGGGACACTTGCTTCTCTGCTCCGCTCACCTCGGCGGCTTTGCCCTGAAGCTGGGGCATGTCTCTGCGTCTGGACTCAAGGCCCAGCCCTGGGGCAGCAGGAGGTCTGGGCACCAGGCAGTCTGGGCCCTGAGGCTCCTGTGAAAGTGCAGCCTGGACCGAGGGCCACTCTCGACGCCCACAAGAGGCCAGCAGAGACAGCAGGACGCCCGGGCCAGCGCGTCCCTCTCTGGAACCGCCTCTCACAGGAGGTGCGGGGGTCCTGGTGGGGCGGCCCCTCCCTGGGCCCCACGCAGAGCAGGAGCCGCCTGGCACCCCGGCCTCGCTTCTGGGGCCGCATTTCAGGAGCTCCCGAAACAGGCTCACACCTGAGAACAGCGGCAGCAGCGGGGAGACGGTGCTGAGCTCTCTGATTTGACGGCCCAGGCTCTCCGTTTTCCCTAAAGAGCAGCAGCGCAGATGGGAGGTAGGTAGTGGCAATACAGCCTCCCTTCCATCCAGCAATTTCCGTCCTGAGATCTTTATGACCCCATGGGGGGCATAGGAGGGGCCATGCCCCCGCGTCCCCCTCTGGTCCCTTCGAGGGCTGCGCACAGCTGCTTCCTAGCAAAGCTCACGGGTTCGTGGTGAGAACAAAGCAACTGGCCTTCTCTTTGGTGTGGCTGTCGTATCTCTGCACGTTGTGTGAAAGTGATGTATGTAAAAGTGATTTACTACCGCAATGTTTGCAAGTGAAATAATATGAGTGACCCAATACTGACCCACCAGTAGGGGACTGCTTAGAGCGGAGTACGTTCATCTGTATACTGGGCCCCTGTAGACAAGTTCTCTGGAGGAATAGAAAGATTTCTAAGGGATATCGTTATGTGAAAAAACAAGGTGTGGAGCAGCGCGTGTACAGCCCACGTTGTGCTGTGAAGGGCAGGGATGTGGGTCAGGGCTGGGATCCACCCGCCCACCACCAGCTGCTGCTAAGTCAGCTGCTTACTGTCTCGAGGACATGGAAGACACGCGATCCCAGGACCGGAGACGAAGGGCATTGTGACTCGCAGCACCGCCGGCAGCAAGAGCCTTGTGCCTGCTTAGGTGCCCTTGCCCGTCTCAGGTGGTGTGTGCAGGGGGCTTGCGGGTGCTGCCTGTGCTCGGGGGTCCCTGAACTTGGGGACGGCACCTCTCCGTCATCAGTGGTTAGCAAGTCCCAAAGGAAAACTGTACGTCACCCATTGAGACTGCTCCCTGCAAACACAGCCGAAGAAACGTTCCAGGGAGAGTGACCGCCCCTCTCTGGCTGGCCTCCTGCATTGCCCTCCTCAGCCCGAGGACTGGTGTGCTCACGCCCCAAAGGACTCACCCCACCCTCTCTCCCCCACCAGGGAAACTGCCTCCCAGGACGTGCGAAGGTGACTGGGCCGGCTTGCTCTCCAGCTGGCCCACACCTGATGCATGGAACTCCCACGCCATGCGTGCACCCTCACCTCCAACTCTGGGAAATCTCTGGGAATGCACTCTTAGTTGTTTAGCCGGGACTAAGCAATTCTTAGCCTCTTCCAACTCTGAATAGATTTTCACAATACTACATCTGACTATGGAGGAAATGATTACCAAATTTCTAAGAATAAAACTGAAGGTAAAATATACCAACCAGTATCAAAGAAACAAATACCCAAACTATAGAAACTAGAGACAGAAAAGAGCGGCATTCACCCTGCGTGCAGACCGCCCGATGGTGTGCTGTTCGATTGGTCCTGGCGCCCTGTTTTCTGGGCCGTATCCAGTGAGTGTAATGACTCAAGCATTAGCGTTTCCACCACCCACTGGGGGAAGCCAGGCTCTTCCACGGTGTGGGCTCGGCGTCAGGAGACCCTCCTCCACGGTCCGCTCGATGCTCCTGCACCGTTTCCTTCTCACCCAGGCTCCCAGCACCCCCTGGGGTTTGCACCCTGAGTATTTGCAGAGAATTTCCTGCAGTTTCATATCTAGTCATTATTTGGTCCAAGTCTGTGTTTAATTCTCAGTCTTTTCCTGAGATTCAATATTCCACTCTTCTCAGCTTTCTATTCTCCAAATTTCCTCGAGTCAGTTTGAAAGCAAGTGGATTTAAAAATGTCGGCTCAGAGCTTCCCTGGTGGTGCAGTGGTTGAGAGTCCGCCTGCCGATGCAGGTGACACGGGTTCGTGCCCCGGTCCGGGAAGATCCCACATGCCGCGGAACGACTGGGCCCGTGAGCCATGGCTGCTGAGCCTGCGCGTCTGGGGCCTGTGCTCCGCAACGGGAGAGACCACAACAGTGAGAGGCCCGCGTACCGCAAAAAAAAAAAAAAAAAAAAAAAAAAAGCCGGCTCAGACATGTCTGGTCTGTGACGGATGTGCTAGGACTGAGACTGACAGGAAAGATTTTCACTTTTGATGGGAGGTAGGGGACTTTCTTCCCCTGGGATCTCGATTTACGGCGTCTCCACAAAGCGGAAGACAACAGTGTCCCAGGGCTTTCAACCTCTAACCATTGCAAATGCACCAATTTTAGGAGGACAGTTAGTTATGCGTAGGGAGTTTTGCATTGCCCTGTGGATGAGGCGCTCAGAGGGAACCCCATGCAGGCCCTAGGGAGTCGGCTCTCCCCACGTGCCCTGCTGCCAACCTCCTGATGCAGTCTAGTCTTTTCTGGACTGAGGGACGTGGGCTACTTCTGGCTCCAATGGCTGCTGACCATCTGGTTAGTTAGTGAAAACTCTTTCGCTCAAGGTGATGACGCAGGTATGAGCCCCTGTGAGATGGGCACCCCCTCGCCTCCCCTCTCCCGACCCTTTCATCCATGGGAGCTGCCTTCCTGCTCAACTTCCGTTCCGAGGTCCCTGACCTGGGACTGACCCAGCTCCACCTGCCTCAGCTCCGGGGACCGTCCTCTTTCCCAGGCTCCTGCTGGTGGGGTGTCCAGAGCCCTAAACCCTGGGGATTTCCAAGCCCAGCAGAGCAGGACACAGGACTGTTGAGAGGTGCCCTGAGCGGACCCGCAGGGAGGGGCCATGGTGCTGGAGGCCAAGCCATCGGCAAGAAGCCAGGACCCTGCTTTCCCCCGTTAAACTACGAGGCCTGGGTTTCCTTACAGTGACAGCCCCCACTTGGGAGGACACCAAGTGCTCCTCTGGGATGTACGTCCCAGCAAGGCCACCTGAGCAGGTGGATGAGTCTTGAAAATGTAAATATAGGGAAACTGGGTGAGAAAGGAGTATAAACCAGGACCCTAAGTGCATGTATCTGAAAATCAAAAGCACTTCAAAGGTACAGCTTTACCCAGCTTCACATTTGCTCATTAATTAGTTCCGACCCTTCAGAATATTGTTGTACCTGCAGCCATGTGGGGTGGGGGGTTCTCCGAGCTCATTAAATTCTCGGCTAACGGACAGGACTGTGCCCAGCAACTTTGCTGATGCTTCTTCCTTCCTCCTGTCCTTCCTTCCTCCCTCCTTCCCTCCCTCCCTCCCTCTCTCCTCTTTCACAAGCAGGTGTGACCAGCATGTACAACCTGACGCTCATGATTAGGGAGAATGTGGACTATTTTGTTGAATAAGACGACATGGTTTAAACACCCCAAAACAATCCCCGGCACAAAGACAAATAGTACATATTAGTGTCTTCTTTTTATTCTTTCACTAACAACCTTAGTGTTATGTTTCCACTGGGGAAAAAAAAAGATTGTAGTTTAAGAGATTGGGAAAAAAATGGGCTTAGTTTTATGGCCTCGAGATAAAATAGTGTTGGGTTTTTTCCCCTGTGAAATCTTTTGGGCAATTAAATGCTGGGTTATGTCCTGATGATCATACAAAAGCAGAGCGTTTGAGCAGCTTTGACGGGGGGATCTGACCTCAAAACAATGCAGCGCAAACTCTGTCTTCCTCCTTTCTTTATGTATTTCCTCACACGCACCTCCTTCCCGAGGAGGAACTAAGGCATTCCATGGGGGAGTGGCCCAGGGTCAGGGCTCTGACCCATCGGCACCTGGTGATTTCTTCCAGACTAGACTACCGTTGCATCTCTACACGAGTCGGGAGTGGGCTGTCTGGGCCTATTGTTCTTTTCCCCTCTATTTTAAGGAGGGACATTTACCATAAACAAGTCAGCATGCGTGCTACGCGGGGTCAGTGGAAAATCTATCCTGCATTTTGTGGTTTAAATCTAATAGTTTAAACCCCAGATTTTTTTTTTTTTTTTGCGGTACGCGGGCCTCTCACTGTTGTGGCCTCTCCCGTGGTGGAGCACAGGCTCCGGACGCGCAGGCTCAGCGGCCATGGCTCACGGGCCCAGCCGCTCCGCGGCATGTGGGGTCTTCCCGGACCGGGGCACGAACCTGTGTCCCTTGCATCGGCAGGCGGACTCTCAACCACTGCTCCACCAGGGAAGCCCTAAACCCCAGATTTAAAATCAATTGTCCATCACACTCCGTATTGTGGGGCACATCAGCCCCCATGGATCTTAATGCTTCTGAGCCTGTGTCCTGTGTCTCCACGGACATGCTGCGTCAACTTCACGTTTCTCAGCAACAACTTAGCAATCATTATGATTAATTCCTTGGAATCCAGATGATAATTTCTCATCTTTCGTCACAGCCAGGGCTTCTGTTTAGGGTTTCTGTCCAGTTCATCTCCAGCTTATCTCCCTGTGCCCTACCGGGCAGAAATAAAAGAGCCCACTTTTAATTTTATGATCAAAGTAATTTCCAGTCACTCAGGGAGAAGATGGAAAGAAAGAGTTTTGGAATATGGGGAATAAAGTCCCTGAATCCCGCTTCTGCAAGGGCTCTGTGAAGATGGGCTTCCCCGAGTGCTCCTGGTGAACTGAAAGAAGTTTCACCCGTATTTAAGCTGTCAGGATTTACCGAGTGCAAGCGGGAAAACAGTGTTTAAGTGCCCGTGCTTCTCAAGCCAGAGCCCGGCATGGACCCTGCAAATGAGATTCTCCACCTCCTGTGTTCACCTGAGCAAAACGCACGCAGCAAACACCTCCTACAACTCACGACTCAGAAAAGTTTGCTAAGGTTCCACTGCTGAGTTAATCTTCACGATTAACTTTACGATTTTCCCCAATAAGACAGGCCTGACCACTCTGCCCAGAGCGTCTGGCGCTCTGGATGGGGTTGTTCTGGGCTGTGTTCTCTCCTGCCCGACTTCAAGGGACGTGCATTTCTTCAGGGCACTTATAAATCTCAGATGTTTGTGTATGTTTAAAGCTGCACATTAACTTAAATGGGAAAGAGTGTTTGTACAAGCCAGAGCTTCTGCATACGTTTTGCAGGCCAGGCTAGCAAAAGACAGGTTTAAATGTAAACTTCTAAAAATATACACTAGGAAACTCTTTTTTTCTGGCTGTTTAATAACCTTAGAAATAAACAATTACATGGACAGATCTTCAGTATCACGCCCGTAGCAGCGTCCAGAGGCAACCTGGTCAGGAAGGACAGGAATCTGCAGCCGCATTTTAGCACCGCCCCTCCAAGATGTGAGGGTCACCCAGACTCTTGGTCTTGGTGTCTGTATGTCTTAAAATCGACAATAAAGATTCCCACCTTTCCCACTTCTCGGGGTCGGAGCAATCTACTGATTAGTGTATGTGAAAATGTTATCAAAATTATACATTTCATATCAAATAAGAATCATTATTAACAGCCCCTCAAGAATCGCTTCCTGATGGAAATGCCTGGAGCAGTCAGAGCCATCGCCTGACAACGGGCTCAATAATGTGGTCCAGGTTTGGATTTGAGAGGGTGGTTTGTTTCTCCTCCCTTTCCAGACCCTATGGGAAGGAAAAGGTTCCAGAGGGAGCAGATCTGTGGCTCTGGTGCGATGGAGGAGGGTGGCTTGACCTCCAGAGTCTGCTGGAGAAGAAGCCCTGGGGGTGCAGAGGAGTGAAATGCAGAGGGTGGAAAGGGGTCCCAAGTTCCAGCACAGACCAGCTGCCGCAGGGGCTACTCGTGTCCCAGAGAAATCGTGATGCTCTAAGTCGGGGCCAAGGGCAGGCGAGAGCCTGCGTCCCAGACAGGACTCATCAAGTTACATTTTATTTAAGTGGCTGCCCCACTGGGCCAACCTCCCAAGAACACAGAGTAAAAGGTAGATTAACAACAAGGAAGGAAGGTAAAAGCCTGGGGATTAACTCAGAATATTAAAAATTTGACAAAAGTGTGAATGAAGGAAAGAATTTAACAAATAAATGATATAAGGAAAAACATTTCTCAGAACGGTTACAAAATGGTCTTGGGCTCATTCATGAGAAGGACCTTACGTGAGCTACTTGAAGCGTATGAATTGGCTTCCCACCTAAGAATGAAGGGGCAACGAGTCATGTTTCATTTCAAGATAAGTTTAATTTTATAACGTTGTGATATATATTATCAAAACTAGAATAAGACACATCACTCCCCTCTTAGAGTTTCTTAGGCATTTGCTTGAATAACTGAACAAGAATTAAGATTAGGGCTTCCCTCGTGGCGCAGTGGTTAAGAGTCCCCCTGCCGATGCGGGGGACACGGGTTCATGCCCCGGTCCGGGAGGATCCCACATGCCGCGGAGCGGCTGGGCTCGTGAGCCATGGCCGCTGAGCCTGCGCGTCCGGAGCCTGTGCTCCGCAATGGGAGAGGCCACAACAGTGAGAGCCCCGTGTACCAAAAAAAAAAAAAAGAATTAAGATTAAATTGCCCATCAACTTTAAGTAAGTGAATATTTGAAAGTATTTCTATTAGTAATTTTGCACAATCCTCCCTAATCTCTTTTTAATCAACATGTTTATTAAATCTTCTCTTTATAACAGGAAAGTAAATTTCAGCAATTTATGCTTCCATGTTCATAAATTACTAATTACTGTAGGTTTACCTTGTAAAGTCTCACTTTCACGTAATACATTTACTTCCTTTAGATAAATTGCTTGCACGTAAAGCAGTGTATTACTGGCCACTTTTAAGTATCATTTCCCCACCAGTCTTTGTGAAACATCACTGCTTTCCAAGGGAAGTCTGAGAGTAGCTTTCCAGATTTTCTGGAATTGAATTTCCCAGAAAAGTGGAAAGATGTTGGACAATCACAGCTATAGAGCTGGGAAGTATTGAAAAACTACTCACTAATCCTACTGACGTATGCGTTTGGGGTTGGAGTACACTGCACAACAAAGAAGCAATGTTGATTGGTGCCTTTGCCCCCTCCCTCCCCCCATCCTTCCTTCTCTCCTTCCCATTCATCACTCAGCCCAAGCTAATTTAAACTATGTTATCCTGGAATCTGTGCAGAGAAATGCATGTGACACTCCAAATCTTAAAATTTGCCAAAGTTTGTGGCTGTGATCCTCCAGCCCTGCACGTAACTTCTTTTCACATCGAATCTAAACTCTAAGAGTCAGGAAGGCAGCGCTGGATCTGTTTTGTTCTCTGCTGTTTGCCCAGAAGCCAGGAGGGCCTATGGCCGCGGCAGATGCCCAGTCATATTCTACGGAGGACACGGACCTGGCACGTCTCTCTAAATGCTGTATGTACACGAGCACACTTAACCTTCCAACGACCCCCAGGTAGGTTTGACCATCACCCCATTTTAAAGGTGGGGAACCGAGTCCCAAAGAGGCCAGCTGGCCTGGTCACAGCACTAGTCACAGGAGTTGCTGGGTTCAACCCTGGGTGCCACCCCACTGCGTCCTGCTTACCATGTCCCCGGCGGGGGGGGGCATGTCTGTCCTCCACACCCATTACGCGTGCAGAGTGGAGCCCGCATCCGGTTAGTGGCTGCCGTGGCTACGTGGATGGAGCGCTGCCTCCAGCAGCCGTAGTCTGGACTGAGGGGGCTCTTAGCCCTCAATTTGGGACATTTCTTATTCTACAAAGGGGCAGGTGTTACCGAATGTGAGTGGATCGGGCGGGATGCCTGCCACCAAATTCAACAGTATCATTGATGGAGCAGAATTGCCTTTGACTTAGAACATTATAGAGTAATTTTTACATTTCAAAGCTTTTCATGTACTTTATCCTAGGCACCAAGTTACATTGTGAGGAGGCATTTTTATTTCCATTTTACTAAGCTGCCCAAAGTGGAAGGGTTAAATCATATGTCCTGACCCCAGTGGCCTTGCACTTGACACTGCAGGAGCCCCCGGGCGTCCAGAATGAGGGGAAAAATGGGCCAGTCGTCTGGCTGTGAGTTGACTTCTAACATCCATATTTTTGGACATCAGGTAGATGGCCTCTTTCAAGTCTTAGACTTGGTCTACACTGGCAGAGAAAGTGTGTGTCTTTGAAACCTAACTAGCCCCAAAGTCAATTATTTGTTTTCAATAATCATTCTCTGGTAGGTCATTACCAGTTCGCTCCAAACTTTGGAACTAGAAACAGTTGAATTCAAATAACCAGCTAGCTATTTATTATTAGTAGGTTAGTAGTGAGGTGTTTTCACCAAAAGTGACAGCTTAAAATTAAGCATCACTTTCTCCCAACCTGGCTTGTAAGAGCGGCCACGGCCTTGATGGTTGGATGGACTGTTTCTTGCCAGTTCTGTCATCCTGAGAAGGGGACTCCATTAGTGAGCAGTTAGGGGTGGGGGCAGGAAGGAGTGTGTTCAGTCCTCTGTGTGTGTGGAGGCAGCTTTGGGGCAGCTGGTCATCTACTTTGTCACTGAGTCTGGGTCTTATCTCTGCTTTTCCTTCCGTGTCTTCGTGGGGAAGAGAGTCCTGGTTCCCAAGCTCGAGCCCATGCTAGGCTACGCTCCTTCCTGGTGGGTGAGGTGCCCGAGGGGAAAGCAAGAGGCATTACCTTGGGTCATGACGATCCCGGCCAGCGCCTTGTGGCGGGCGTGCGCTGACGCCAGGCCCATGGCCAACTCGTGGAACTTCTGCGTGACCAGCTGGGACACCGTGTCGGCGAATTCCTGAAAGACACAAGCAGCAGGCCTCTGTGACGGCTGCGCCGCTGCCATGTCCTCCCTCCTCCAAGCTGCGACCCCACGGGCGCCTGAGGTCCCCCTGCCCTGCGGCGCCCTGCCACCCAGGCACCGTGACCCCCCCAGGCCTCGGGACCCCAAATCTGCGGCCTTGATTCTGAGACTCAGCCCCCGGCGTGGCCCCTGGGCACAAGCCCCTGAGCCTATGCAGAACCTTCGGGTGGGGGGACCGTCCCCTACATCCCTCCCTGCCTTGCAGAGGCTTCCTGTGGGGGGTTTGCACACACACATTGAGCAATCGGTTCCCACTTTCTTCTCCGTGTCACAGAACCAATTCTAAACTCCCCCCGCCCCGTCCAGGGACCGCTCCCCACAGCTCCTCCACAGCCTGCTCCTTTCAAGTTTCTGCACACGTGCGTGTGTACAAACACACACACACATACACACTCGTGCATGCACGATACACACGTGCACATACACATACACACAGAGAGACCCATGCACGTGGCACACATACTCATGCACACCTGTGTGTACATGCATACACATATGCACGCATACATTCAGACATCGCAGCCACACACGGGCACACACATGCCACACACACACGCACACACAAAGATACATGGGATGTGTACACGCACACAAACACCAAGGTGATGTAATCCCGGTTGTGGAGTTTTCTGAAATGACCCGTGTTTCTACAACAGTGGCACATGTGAGACTTGCAGGCCCGTGTTCCCCAGAGAGCTAGGCTGTCGACTCCTGCCTTGCTCCTGGTCCCGTGGCTGAAGCACCTGCAGTGGCCCCATCACGGCTTTTCAGTCGACTTTCACAGGCTTGGAGTCGGAGACCCCGGTGTGCGTCCACGTGGGCCCGGTTTCATATCCTCTGACCTCGCACGGGGGTTGGGGGGGCGGAGGGCAGGGGCCCCATCCAGCTGGAGGATCGGGCCGCTTCTGCCGGTGTGAGCACGGGACCATCCCCCCCACTCGCTGTTCCCCCTGGCAGGGTGGTCCAGCATCTGCGGCCGCGCCACGGGGCGCCTCGTCTTTCGCTCTGGAATCGAGTTCTGGCGCTTTCGTGTCGCCTGCCGTCCCCAGGAGGCGAGGGCGGAGCTGGTGCCCTTTCCTCCTCCAGTAACTTTCCAGGTGCTTCCCCGCACCTTCAATGGTCCTTTCCCTTCTTTTTAAAATGAAGTTTCTGAACGTGCAGGAGGTGATGAGACCGACAACATGACAGAGGAGACATCTCATCCCATTGGACGGGGCCCTGTGGGGCCTCAGAACAGGACGCCCCAAACCACTGAACAATGACATAAATTACACAAAAGCCGGCTTCATGCGGAAGCCCAGAGGCCAGTGCGCTTCGCTCAGGGACGCAGAGCAGACCCAGTGCCAGCACCGCCTTCTCGCTGTCCCCGCTTCGGCCTGCAGGGAGGTGCTTCTCACTACTGAAGCCACGTCTCTGCCAGGATGTGGCCGGGATGGCAGGGATGGGATGTCCACCCAGCAGCCTTGGCTCAGACCCTCCTCTCGAAGCCCCACTCCCTGCTTCTGGGGAAGTGGCTCTCTCTCCTGCGGAGCTTCAGCGGGACCAGCCCGCCTACAGGGAGTCGGGGCTGAGCACCGTTCGTGAGGAGGCGCGTTACCAGGTGGCTTCATCCTGGGTGCCTGGCGCCCTGGTGGAGCCATTCCAGGAGAAGTTGACGCAGAACAAATCAGAGCTTGTTCCTGACTCTCGAGGTTACGCGGATGAAGGGTCCCCTCCCTCCCTCCGCCTGGCGAGGCGGGTGGGGCAGCGGACGGAGGTGGGTTGGGTTGTCCAGTCTCTCCAAGGGTGATGAGGACCTCTGCTAGTGGACATGACCTCGGACCCAGCAAACATCCCGTGAAAGGGCTGCAACCCCAAGGGGGGCCCGGGGTTGGGGGGCTGCCCCACCGGCCGGTCAGGCCCCTGGTCTGTCCCAGCAGGCCTGACCCTGGGGTTGGGCTCCTGGCCTGCAACTAGTCCATTGTGCCCCATCTCTTAAAACCGTCCTCAGCTGAGGACACTGCTTTCCATCACCACAGCCCTCGGTGTGGAGCTGGACCTAGAACCCCGTGCAGCGTCTGTTTGGGGCTTTACTTCGTGCTTCTGTCTGTACTTCGTGCTTCCCCAGCAGCTCCATGTTTTTAATGACGGAGCCCCAACTCCACGCTCGTTTGAGGTAGGGGCGTGGCTTGGACGCATCTCACACTTTCTTTTTCCTGCCGTGGACGTGAGGTCCCGCGTGTGTCAGTGATGACGCACATCTCGGATGGAGGACTGTGTGCGCCCACGACCTTTTCAGGGGTGGCAGAGCACACACACTGGCTGCTGGGAGGGTAGACATTTCAGGAAAAAATTAGTGATGTTTCTTCACCCGTCGTTCTGGTTATTTTCTGACTCTAACATGCTGTCTCAGTCGGCTGAGCTGCCGCCACCAGCACCACTGGCCCCGTGCCCTCGAGGGCTTCCCTGGTGCCCCACCTGGGCCCAGGTTGAGGGGACCATGGCTGGGTGCCAGAGCTGCCCGCCTCCGCCTCTGAACCACCCATGCCCCATCAAGACCTTTTTTTTAAAACATCTCCTCCCCTTTAATCCTTTTTTCTTTATCCTTTTTTTTAGGGGTCTTGACATTTATGTTAAGCATGTTTCTCAGTTAACATTTTATAAAGGTGAATTGAAAAAGAAAAAAGCAAAGATTTCTTTAACTTTTCTTACTTTGGGTGAAGGACAATCTAATTAAGATGTAGAGGGGTATTTAGCTGGTTAAAATTTATCTCTGGTATTTAACCAGTATTACTTCCTAGGACTGCTTTGAAAAGTCTTGCTTATAGGGAATTTTATGGAATGTTTATATATTGAACTATAACCCTTAGCTTTCTGGGTTTAAAAGTCAAAGGAAGAGAATCACGAATAACCATCTCCATCGGAAAAAGAGCATCTCCTCTATTACAGGGACCCGAGTTGTCTCTTTACAGACCTTCTGGAGTCTTTGGGAAATGAACAGTTTTTGGTTTTGGAAAAGGCTGGAGAAACGCAGTCTGTGAGCTTTTCTGCTCCGAGGCCCCCTTTCCCCCCACAAAGCCCCCCACCCCTGCCTCTCCCCGGCACCCCATCTACTGCACCACAGCTATTTTCAGTGATTGGCTTTAATTAAATCACATACATGGTTATAGCTGTATGTAGTTCTTCATAGTTGGATTTGTGTATGTAAGTGACGTTGTCATTGATTACATGGGGTGTTAGAAGCCAGGTGGAAACTCGGAATTCACGTAGGGAGATGCGAACCTACCGTCTAATTTAACAGTAGGAATTTTTTGTCTTACTCACTTGGGATTTAATATGTACAGTCAACTTTGGTTGCTGTGAACCCAACTAATCAAACCCTGAGGTAATCTGATTTTTCCCCACCTGGCACTTGGTTTATGACAGAAGCAGCTAAATGCTCAAAAGCAAGCTTGCATCGAGAATTATTTTTATAAATTCAAATTCCAGGACACGTCTGCGGGCTGTGTGGAGTTCCTTCGGTCTCCTAGCGTGGAGACGTGCATCCCAGCTAACAGCAAACTACTTAAAGCATATTTTTTGAGCGCCCAGGCCGAGCGGTCCTGCATCACTGCTTTCTGGTCTAGTCCATCCGGGGTGGGAGAGGAGGGATCCCACAGAGATCCCACGTCTGGCTTAGGTCAGCCCTTGGGCACAAGCACAGTGAGAGTCATGGTGGTGAAGTCCCCCCTGGAAACCTCAGGGTGGGCGGTCTGCCCATCAGGACAGTGAACAGGGGAGGGCCTGGGTGGGGCAGGAGAGGCTGGACCTGGGGACGGTTGAGAAGCCGGCTTTGTTATATCGAAAGCCCTACGCAGGGAGTCTCTAAAGATGCAGTCCAAAAGTCCCGAGTGAAGTGTCACTTGCAACATAAATTCTTTGTTAAATATGAAAAAGAGAGACATCCAGTCGTACTCGTTACTGCTGGCGATTTAGCGATTTAGAAAATGCCTCTGAAGGTCCCTTGGTAGCAGGAGAGCATCATTGCGTCTTCCGCAATTTGGTCACGGCCTCTCCGAGCACTTAAGTGGCAGGGAAGTGTGATCCCCTGAAGGCCCCTCCCCCTGGAGGCCTCAGGACCCCGCCCCAGCTTTTCTCAGGGCAGGAACAGGTGGGGGGGATGGGACAGGGGGCCGTAGAATCTGCAGTGCTGCCCCGAGTCCCTGCAGGGGCCCGATGAGCCTTGGTCTGAAATTGGTCAATGCTGTTCTTGCAGAAATTGGCACAGGCTGGACATTTGGACCAGAAACGATCAGAGGAGACAGGATCTGGCTTCTGGTTAAATCATGGTGATAATCAGGTGCTTCTGCTTCCAAAGGTTAAGTGGGGAAGTTGGCCCTGCATTTAATGAGCTGTGTGTTACTGTACTTAATGAAAAACAGGAACGCGAGGCTACCTAGGCTTCTGCGTGTTGTGGTCTGCACGCTGCCTGTCGGCCCAATTACCACGGCAAATTAACAGCATTATTTAAATAGGAAAACAAACTTTAAATAGGAACACCAAAAGACTCAAACTCTACTCATTTCCAACACTAATATTTTGAAAGGCTTAAGTAAATAAAATGTGTTCAGATTTGCAGTAGCAGTCCTCAGGGTAAAATTGACATTCAGCCAAAGTGGTGAGGATATTAAAATCGATAGATTATGAGGGAGAGAGCCGTCAGTAAATATTTTCCTGTTGAAATCCCTTCTTTGGGTTTATACTGCTGAAATATCAGAAAGGTTAGATTTGCATATGGGCGGGGCCAGGCGGGACCTGGGACACCCTGTGCCCTTCCTGTCCACCTTGCCTGCAACACACGACGGTGGGCGGGCGCCCTGGAGGTGGGCGTGCCAGGGGCCTAGGGAGTGGGGCCATGTGCCCCCGCTGTTGGGACTCATCCTCCATAGAGCACGGCCAGCTTGTGCTCCTTCTTGGCCGTCCACGCGGCCAGAACCGGGAAGGCAGGAGAAACGCTGGCAGGATGGTCATCCGGCCACCAGACAGCGGTACACAGCTCAGAGGGATCCAGTGAATAGGAGAGGATCTTCCCCACCTTCCATCTCGATACTCCTTCGTGTGTCCGGGGAAAAGCGCATCTCCAGGTCTTGGTAATGACTCCTGTTTGTTGACAATGGCAATAAAGCCTCAATCAATTTCAAAGTCAGGGACTGGTGAACACGTGTCCCACTCAATAACTCAAGTTACCTGACTACTCAGTTTTTCTATATCTCAAATTACTGAGAGGCCAATAACAAATTTGAAGGAAGGCATGAGAAATGGAAGCCCTTTACCCCCCTTTCCCTGGCATCGTGGGAAAAGCTCTGAACTGGCATCAGAGGACAGGCTTGAGTTCCTTCACACCCTCTCTGAATGGTTCAGCCACCACTGGGCAGTTAGCATCTCTGAGCCCTCGGTCTCCTTTCTGTAAAAGAGGCACTGTAAGAATTACCTGTAAAGTCCATGGTCCTGAATCTCAGCAGGGAGACCCAGGCCTGCAGATCCGCCTAGAACACTTCTGGATGACGTCTTCTTTCCAATGTTGCCAGAAGTAGTTGCTCCGTGGGCACCAGGGGCTGCGTGGAAGCGGAAGTCCACGGAGGCTGGAGGACCTCTTCAGGGTTGGCCCCCGCCTGTCGTGGGCAACAGGGAGGTAACTGCACGACACTGCCCCTCAGTGTCCTGTGCCTGCTCCCAGCTCGGGCGTTTCAGCGGGACGGCCCCGAGCCTAGGAGGTGCGCATCCTGGCAGACAGTGTTTTCCAAAGACGGCTGCACCCTTGTCTCCCACGCTGCTGGCTCTTCTCACCAGTGATCTCCACCTGCCACCTGCCTCCTATCCAGTAGGCTGCGCATCATCTCCTCGGAGATGTCTCACCCGCGGAGCGAGAGGGACGGTGGACCGTGAACGCACGCATCTGTGTCTGGGTCCTGGATGTGACCTCTCGGGATGCAGCTGGACGTAGCCTCGTGGAGAGGCCGCGGGTGAGCTTCCCCGGGAGGGTCCTCAGCCCGCAGTGACCTGTGGAGCACAGCCCAAATGACAGCGCAAGAGCAAGACGCACGATGGTGTGGTTTTGAGCTGTTGGGTTTGGTGAGGTTTGTGTCACAACGACAGCGGCTAAAGCAGATGTGGCGAAGGTGCTGCTAGACCGTGATGGGCAGTTTGGCAGAGGGCTTGGATCAGGCCACTCCTGGCGTCGCTACCTAACAGCAGCCTGACTTTGCGAACATTATTTGGCCTGGACGTTCTCACCTCTCCAACAGGAATAGTGCCTGGGTCATGGGATTTTTATGGGGTGAAACGAGAGCCCAGAAGTAGATGCTGAAAATAGTAGCTGGTACTGAAAACTCAGTGTCGAATCCGCCAGCGTTAAGTGTTTGTTATTATCGTCCAAACTGTGTGTACACAGTGCTTCCGCAAGACGGTACAGAGATACCTCTCGGCTCTCGGCACCACTGTCTGCTCAGCACGAAGCTGTTTAAAGTTCACGTTTGATGCCATCAGGCAGTGTTGAGCGGTGTCTGTGGAGACCACCGTTCCCGAAACACTTCTCGTGTGCCGAGTGGCTTCCCTGGGCCATCGCTCCCCGCCCGCCTGGCCAACCCTGAGCCCCCGGTGCACCATCTGCTGGGCAGGCTTTCCGAGAGCCCGGGTCACAGGTGAACAACGAGGAACTGGGAAAGCTGCGCGTTGACTTAATCTAAACCTCTGGGCGTGGAGGCTGTGTGTATTTTGGACCCAAGTCCAATCTTAAGGAGAAATCACATACACGTCAATGGTTCATGCAGTCATTTTTTAGTGAAATCACGACAATTTTGGGTGAGGAGCTGCTCACCAGTTAAATTATTTGCTTGCCCTTTTATTAGCTTTAAATTTGTTATTATTGTTCAATCTGGAAGACAGTCTCTTTAGTGACAATGCATTTGGACATTAATGTTTGGAGTCAGGTGCACCCGCGCTGCAGGCTACCCGGCTTATCCACTCATTTTTCAGACTTCAGTCCACCCTGATTTCATCCTCGGGCCACAGTGTTCTGTGGTTGGTCACTGATGAACATCACGCTCATGAGCCTGACACCCGAGGACCTGAGCCCCGTCTCTGTCACCCTGGCAACGGCAATGTCCCTCTCCCCCAACAAACACCCCAGTCAAAGTGTGCGTTCGCCTTTGGGGCCTCTGGAGCACCCCCCACCCCCCAATTGTTAGGATTGGGAAGGGGTCTCTAGGAGCTGTTGCCGTGGAAACCTCGCTGTATCTAGAAAAGCCGGGGGAGAGGCCGAGTGGAAGCTGTTTCTCAAGCATTTCTATTCTTATTTCGTCTCTGAACCTGTCCCCTGGGGAAAGGAATCAATCAAAATTTATTGAGCAAGACACTAGTGGAATCCAGAGACTAATCAGACAGGGTCCTCTGTATAGAGAAGCCCGTGACATGACGTCTGTCCGGGGCTGGGAGCCCGCCAGGTGCTGAGTGTCTGGGGCAGCCTGTCCCCTTAATCCAAGGGTCCCCAGCCCCCAGACCACGGACCGGTACTGGTCTGTGGCCTGTTAGGAGCTGGGATGCACAGCAGGAGGTGAGCGGCAGGCGAGTGAGCAAAGCTTCCTCTGCAGCTCCCCATGGCTCCCCATGGCTCCCCACCACTCCCCGTTGCTCCCCGTCACTCCCCGTCGCTCCCCGTCGCTCCCCACCGCTCCCCATCGCTCTCTGTCGCTCGCATTACTGCCTGAACCAACACCCCCCCCCCACGCCATCTGTGGAAAAATTTGTCTGCCATGAAACCCGTCCTTGATGCCAAAAAGTCTGGGGACCACTGCCTTAATCCACATCATCGTCCCAGAGGTGGTCACTGTTGCTACCCTGTTCACAGACCAACAAGCTGAGGTGGAAGATGTAGACTTCCCTGCAAGTCTGGTTGGACCCCCACAGGTGGGAGCCACTGTCCTGCCTGGAGAGGGCTGCTGGGGTGGGGGGCAGTGAAGCGCTGCCCCTTACGCCAGTCTGGGTTTCCTGACTGCCCCAAGTCATGAAGTGACCTCGGTTATTGGAGACGGAGGACTTCCTGGAGGAGGCAGGAGGCCCCTCCCAGTAGGAGAGCCGCTTAGGGGCGTCTGTGGGCCCACAGGGCCTGTCGCGGATGCTCGGAATCAGACCTCCGGGCAGCACAGCTGGAGCTCAGATGCTTCTAACACACAGCACATTTGACAACATGTGACGAAGATGCTGTCCCTGAACGAATCGCACAGGGTCCCTGAGCTGGCTTCAGCCAGGCCTGTCTTTTCAGCGACCACCGCCCACTACCCCGTCCCTCTCGGCTTGGTCCAGTTTTAGTAGGGGTTCTACTGGGTCGGCTTAGCCAGACCCCTCTGACCTGCTGTTCCCTCCTAGTGGTTTTCCATCCGCTGCCCAACCCGGCCCTGGGCTGCAGTCCCACCGGCCACGCTGTGATCTGAGCTCGGCTCCACGCCTCCTTGCAAGGCCATCACAGGGGTCTTTACCTGCCGCCACTGTCCTCCCCATGAATAACGTCTTCCTTTTGGTGCTTTAACAGTGATACTGAATATTTCTTTTCTTAACATTGTCTAAAAAATGGAGGGGATCAGAAACAGCAGTGGGGGAAGTTGGGGAGGGGCAGGAAGCCAGATGTGGGTGGGGTCGGTGGAGCTGGGACAGGCCAGGTGATGGTGACAGGAAAGCCAGTCGCTCTGCCGCACCTCCTGGGGCCAGAAAACCAGACAGATGGACACCTCCGTGCGAGAGTGCTGAGCTGAATGTGTGTGGTGGGACTTTAGCCCTTGCTGTCATCCCTGGTCTGCGGTCCCCATGCGGCCCCTACACAGCCGGCCGGCCTCCCCTTGCTGGGCTCCAGGCTGGGCCCCCTTCTCTCTCTGTCCCTTTGGTCTACACAGGCCTCACGCCACCCGGGGCTACTGTGAGACTCCCACCCAATTCAGCCCTCAGAGGAAGCCCCCTGCCCTCCCTCCTGACCCTGGAAACACAGAAACCCACCGAATGAATCTTGGAGCAGAACAGCGAGGTTCCCTCCGATCTTGTCTCCCCGCCCCTGGCGGTGGGGGGCAGTGTCTAAGCTACGGGTTTCTTGGTGAAATGGGAGAATCCTTTGTCTTTGGACAAGAGGCCCCTCAGTACCTATGATGGATTCACAAAGACGGGTAGGGAGCTGGTCACACTCGTAAACTCCAATTTTATCAACATGAAGGCATTTAAAATCTTGTACTGTTGGCATTTAAAAATTCTACATGATGAGTTACATTAAAGAAAGAGGGGAGGGACTATGGCCCCGCGCTCCCAATGCAGGGGGTCCGGGGTTGATCCTTGGTCAGGGAATAGATCCCACGCGCGGCAACTAGAGATCCTGCATGCCTCCACGAAGACCCCTCACGCCGCAACTAAGACCTGGCACAGCCGAATAAATAAATAAATAGATAGATAAATAGATATTAAAAAACAAAAGGAAACAGGGGAAATGAAGAAAAGAGGTTCTTTGGATAAGTTTTTTTTCCCGTAAGATGTTATGGAAAATACCGAATGAACCTTTTTGGCCAACCCAATACTGTTGCAGGAAACGGGACTCGTGAAAGAGCCCCAGGGCCAGCATGCCGCCAGGTGTAGACTGTGGGTGAATTAGTCAGCTGTCGGCTGTCATCAGGCTCTCAGGCTCCTCCCTCAGAGAGTGAGTGCAGGGCCAGAGGGCTCAGGGTCGCTGGGTCACTAGGAGCAGTGCAGGTAGGAAGGAGGGGAACCTCCTACTGCTGACCTCGGCGGGGGGGTCCCCTCCCTTCGGAACCAGGTGCCAGAGGGACCAGCATCGCAGGGAAGAGGTGACCCCGGCTGGGAGAGGTAAACCGACTTCCCACAGGTGACCCAGCGTTGGGAACCGGCAGTGGCAGGGTTAGGATTCACATCCAGATGTTTGAATTGTAGCTCCAATATCTGGGCTCCTGACTACAATGTCAAAAGTGACTTCCAAGGGTTTTTTCATAATCGAGGATTTCAAAAAAGCCCCAGATAAAGATCTCATGTTCATTAACTTGAATAATTGAGAATTGAAGTTTGTGCGCACAGATACCTGTGTATCTACACATCGATTAAGTAAATTTGTAGTTATTCACAATTACCCAAATTGTTAGACACCCACAAATCTGTTTAAACATATTAATAGCAGTTACTGCTTTAACAATTAACTCCAAGTCAGAATACAATAAAAATGTAGAAAATGAACTAAAACCGCATTGGAAATGGGATATATCTTTTTTGTTGAACTGGTGCTTTCTGATGTACTCAGGGAGATACTTTGCATCTGGGTTTAATTAGAATCTTTAAATTCTCATTAGTGCACTAACACGAGGATGCTCACAGATGAGGGCCTCTGTTTGGGGTTGATTCATGGCTGTTTGAGTTCATCTGGATTTAAAAAGATGTAAACAAGAAGAGTCATTTCAGCACATCAAGAGAGAAAGACTCTCAATAGGTAACGTAGTTGTTCCTCAAGGGAAGTAATATTTACTTTCTTAGATTTTGTTAAATTCAAGAACAGTTGTTCAGCTATTGCCTGAATAATAAGGGATGCTAACACCTGTTTTGCAAAATTATCAGTGACGTCAATGTCATACTTCAAATGCCATAAAGGACGAACTCTCAGCCCCCTTTGTCTTATGACTTTGGCCCCAATCTGCTTTCTTTACCCTGAAAAGAGTTTCCACAGAGGTGAAAGAAAGTAGGTTAAAATTGCTAAATAGTTCCAAACAGTGCATCTGCAGCGCTGACTAAAGCTGCGGCCAGGCCATTGCTGTGCGTTTCTTCAAGCTCATGGAGACCTGAGACCAGATATCCGCCACCGCTCATTTCCTGTACGTGACAAATGGGAGAGAGATGCTGGGAAGGTGCGTGTTCTCTAAGCTGAACTTCCACAGTCAAGAAAGTCATTGCCCCCATGCCTTGGACTCAGCACTGCTGCGCACACACCTGGCACCTGGACCTGGTGCTTCTCGCTACTGGAACCAGTGCCACACCAATGGTCACCACACATGCCACCCAACTGGCACGCTATGCCACCAGCAAGTGAAGGTCTTTTCCCGTTGAAGCCAGTCCTTAAAGTCTGGAAGGGGCGAATGTTCAAATGCACAGATACCAATGCAAGGCTACAAGGAACAAGAAAATCATGCAAACATGATACCACTGAAGTACATTTCCAGTAAACAACCCTAAAGTATTGGCGATCTATGAATTTCCTGACAAAGAGTTCAAAACAATTGCTTTTAAAGAAGCTCAGTGCTAGACGACTCAACAAAATCAGGAAAGCAATTTATGAACAAAATGAGGAACTTAACAAAGAGACAGAAATCATAAAATAAAACCAAACAAATTCTGGAGCTGAAGAATACAATGACTGTGATGGAAAAAAAAATACAATAGAGAGCTTTGCCAGCAGACTTGATTGAGCAGAAGGAAGAATCTGTGAACTCAAAGACAAGTCACTTGAAATTATCCAGGCAGAGGAGAAAAATAAAGAATAAAAAGAGTGGGATTTATGGGACACTGTTAAAGGAATGATGGATGCATTATGGGAGTCCAGAAGAAGCAGAGAAAGAAAAAGAGGCAGAAAGATTATTTAAGTAAATAATGATAAAAAAGCTTCCTAAATCTGGGGAAGGAAATAGTCACACAGACTCAAGAAGCAAAGAATCTCAAGTAGGTTAAGCACAAAGAGGTCTACATCAGGACACATTGTAATTACATCGCAGAAGTCAAAGACAGAGACTTTTGAAAGCAGCCAGGGAAAAGTGACTCATCACATATACGGGAACACCTATAAGGTTACCAGTGGATTTCTCCGCAGAAAGCTTGCAAGCCAGCAGAGATATATTCAAAGTACTGAAAGAAAGAAAAAGGCCAATCTTTAAAAATGAAGATGAGAGAATGTCGTTCCCAGACAAACAAAAACTGAGGGAGTGGATTGCCTCTACGCCTGCCTTACAAAAATGCTTAGGAGTTATTCATACACGCACACACATGCGCGCGCGCACACACACACACACACACACACACACACTGGAATACTGTTCACCCTTTAAAAAGGAGGGGATCCTGACATTTGCGACAACGTGGATGAACCTGGAGGGCACTATGCTGAGTGAGATAAGCAGACACAGAAGACAAACTCGGCCGGATCTCACTGACATGTGGAATCTACAATAGAAGCGGCAGGTAACGTTGCAAACTTGTTTAGAACAAACATGACATGGAGGTGGCTCCTTTGGGTGGGTGTATTCTGGGGGAAGCACAAGATAACCCTTTGGAGTGAATGGTAGATAGGTTCTTTTTTTTTTTTGCGGTACGCAGGCCTCTCACTGTTGTGGCCTCTCCCGTTGCGAAGCACAGGCTCCGGACGCGCAGGCTCAGCGGCCATGGCTCACAGGCCCAGCCGCTCTGCGGCATGTGGGATCTTCCCGGACCGGGGCACGAACCCGTGTCCCCTGCATCAGCAGGCGGACTCTCAACCACTGCGCCACCAGGGAAGCCCCTGTAGATAGGTTCTTACTAGATTTATGTGGGGAGGTGACAGGGGTTGAGGGGGAGCGGCCTAGATGACCAAGGAGCTGGGCTGTTTTGGGGACGAGAAGCCGAGCTGCTCAGGCAGAGACCCTAGAGCCCTAGCCTGGATGCCACAGTTTCCCACGGCTGGTGCTGGGGTCTGCCTACCTCCAGGGAAAGCACTTGTGAGCTGTCTAGAATCTATTCGGTGGTTCTGCCGCGTCCTTTTCTGTTACAGGTGCGGAGTCTGAGTCCACAGGGGCGTTTGCTGCGATCCACCCTGACTTCCCCTGGGACTGGCTCAACCCCACTCAGCGGCCGCGGGTCTCAGGTGCTATACTGACTTTAACTCTGTCTGCATCAGGGGTATCCAGTCGGTCTAGGTGTGGGGGACTGTGGTGGTGACCCTCCCTGTGCAGTTACTTTAAGGCTGTCAGCTCGTCTGCCTCGGGACAAGCCTCTGGGTCGGTGGGTGTCCACCAGGTGCCTCGCCGCTGTTCTCTCCCCAGGGAGGCGTGGGACAGAGCTGGCAGGACGCTCGCTTGGGCCAAAGGCACCTGGACTCTGAAAGGAATTGGACTTACAACCCCACTGAGGGCCTCTTATGTGCAGTGAAAGGGGAGTTTGTCTTCACGTCCCCGGCTTCCTCATGCGGGATGAATGTCCCTCAGAATCGGGAGGAAGGATAAAGTGCCCTTGTTGTAGACGAGGTCTGGGCCCTCCAGGCTTCCTCTGAGCAGAGCAGACGTCCGGTAGCTGCTCTGGGGACAAAGGGCCCAGGGTCCCCAGAGGCCTGGCGGGCATCTCAGGAGGGTGGCTAAGCTGTCAGGGTCTCAGGGTGGGGGCCAGGGGGAGAGACTGCATGACGATCAGTGTCTGCCTTGGTCTGGCCTGGCCGCCGAGCTGCTTGGCCACCAGGCAGGTGTCCAGGCCCCGCAGGGCATCCGGCTGCACCTGCAGTTGGCCTTCCTGACACTTAGCCACTTAGTCTGGCCTTTGCCTTACTCCCCTGGGCACAGACTGGCCGCCCCAGGGCCCCCTGGGTCAGGAGCTGCTCCGATGGTGGCTTCCGGCCTTGCCCACCTGCACCTTCCTGCTGGGCGCCACTTGGGCCCCAAGGGGACCCTTGCTTAGGGACGATCAGCTGATATGTGGAGGCCCTGAGTGAGGGTCACGCCTCTCACTGGGATGCAGAGCTGGCGAGAGGGGACGCCGGCCCAGCTGCAGGAAAGGCTCACGTGGGGCGAGGAGGGCCGGGTGACCACGTGCCGGACAAGCACCCCACCGTTCTCTGCAGGAAGTGGGACCCGCAGCAGCAAGTCAGTCCCACGTCGTCCTGGCCAGATGGGACATGTCCTTCCTCTCCTGTCACCACCCCCTTGGCCTCAGCGCCCTGCGGGGTCCTGTCCACAGGCCTCCTTGTTGGGGCCACCATCCTCGGGACACTTTGCCGGGTCGGGGCACTGAGCCCAGAGCACGGGGTCCGAGCTGCGCCCCCAACCTTGGCCACACTCCGCTCTCCCGTCCACACCCACTGCCCGTCCTGAGATCCCTAACCTGTTCCAGAGGGAATTTCAACTAAACTAAGAGAACCTTGAGCACCAGGGCCTGCACTTTTAGTTCCCACACAGCCTGGGAACAGAGCAGACAAATGTCAAAGAAAGACGTTTAGAAAGAAATGGGAAACATTACATAAGTTACTTTTTCAACAACCATCACTTTACCGTGAAGCCTATTCATCCCCCTGATTAGACAAAGTGCTTTGCTCTGAGGCCGGGCTGTGGTCCTTCTCTGTGAAGACGTCTGAAATCATAACATACTTGGAAACCCAGCAGTTTTCTCTCTTTTTCCTGATACGATGAAGTGGGTGTTTGTTGGTGCTGCATTGCACCAGGCGTGGAAGAAACCTCTGTTCGTCTTGAATGGGTGGTGGCAAAGCCTCATGGGACTGGTGGCTGCACTGCAGAGTGAAACATGGTCACTCCCCCTGGACATTGTGCATCTCGGGGGAGGCAACCCAGGTCCTCTGCCTGAGGTCTCGGCCACAGCTACCCCGGGCTGTGAGCCCACTCACAGCAAGTTTGCTACCCGAGGGCCCAGATAAAGGACTGAGAGACCGAGGTGTGCACCAGGGCCATAGCCTATTCTCCAAGATAAGGGTCCTTGTTAAGAGGATGATTCTGACACGAGGACCCATCCTGGATTTTCTTCAATAACTTGTGGGGAGAAAAAAACCCAAAGCCTTTTGCGAGCAGGTATGTTGCTAAGAAACCAATATTCTTTGACTGAAAATTTAAACCTCTTTAGAAAAGTCTGTGTCACATCCAGAGAGAGAGAGACAGAGAGAGAGACAGAGAATGAGAGAGAGATTTCAAAGCTGCCTTCTTTTTTTGAGGGGTCAGTTTTATTCTCTTCCCCTCTGTCTTTCTTCTTGTACGCATTTAAAGAACTGTTAATAGGTTTTGGAGAGCAATCTTGCCTTTGTTGTGAGCATCTCGGATTTCCCCTTTGCATTTTAAGGGCGCTCCTTGGGAAGGCTTGGAACTGCCAGACAGACTATTACGCCAACGGAGGTCTGTCCAGTTTCTGATAAAACCAGAACTAATTTATTTTTTGTTTATCCTCCACTGCATTTGACAAAGCTTCCTCTGGAGATGTGTATCTTCATTCTCCATTCCTTTGGTTTGTCATCTTTTTGTGCTTTGTTTTGCAACTGACAAGGGAAAAAAATCTGACACCAACCTTGGAAGATGGTAATGCATTCAAGATTTTGTTTTCCTCTCAGATCTGATAAAAATCTTGCCTAAAACCATGTCCAACCTTTTCAGCAGGAAGTCCAGATGGCTTTGGAGCCTGGATAACAGACTGCAGTCACTGACGCTTTGCAGAGTGTCAGCAGGGCAATGCCTTTCTTGAAACATAAATGGAAAACAAAAGACAGCATCTGTGCTCCAGGCAGGGCTGGGGGCAGAGGGGCTGGGGGCAGAGGGGCTGGCGGGTGCCTGGGAAGGGAAGAGCAAACAAAGGACAGATCTTAGACCTTCTCAGAAGACAGTCTCCTGCAAAGGAGAACTCCATCAGGTGGGACGGGGAGTGAGGGGGGAGACGGCTGAAGTCAGCTGCAGATGGCCCCCAAAATGGATGATCTGAGATGAGGAAGAGCTGAACTTCCCTCCCACTGCAGGTGAGTCGTCGCTGATAGGATCAGCTGAGTGTGTCTGCCGCATCCCTGCACCCGTGCTCCTGCAGAGTCCACTGTGGGAGGTCTCCTTTCCGACGTCCACTGGAGCCTGCCGTGCTGACGTTTATCATCAGCGTTGAGTGTGGGGCTGGAGGCCCAGGAAGAACGGAGATGGCCCAGGCGCTGCGGGAGGGCCGGCTTCCCCATTTCCCACTCGTTAGCAGAGCGAGTGATGCCTCCTTCCTGTCCTCTGCTGGCCACAGCTGGCAGATTTTGGGTGGATGACGTCGTTTGCACAGTTAGCCGATGAGGCCCTTTGGCTCTGGAGAGATGCGCTGTAGGGTTGACTTCTATTTTGCAGCTGGAGAAACGGCCCCAAAGAAGGCGGTCAACTCCTAAGTGACTTTCCCTCGATGCCAGGCCCAGGGGTGCCTTTTCCTACAGTATCTCCAGCGGCCTTCCTCCTTTACACTAATGTCTCGCTACCCCATCCAGCAGCGATACCATGGAGTAAAGCTTCCTTGCCTTCTTCTTTTCTCACTCCCAATTTCAAATCTTTGTGAAGCCTCCGATGGCATCCAGCCAGCCCATATCCTGCCCTCTGTCGGGTGTTTCCTCTACCACGGCCAGCCCTAATTAGCTCCACCCGATCGACCGACGTGTGTGCACCCTGGTGTTAAGCGGTGGGCCTCCTCCTTGTCTGCATATTATGTTCTCCTGGGGAGATTTAAAAACATTCCAGGGCAAGGCACCAGCCTGCACCGACTATAACGGGTGAGGGCGGGACGGGTGGGAGTGTAAATAGCTCATGTTTGCTTCTAGTGGAAGCACTTTGAATGTCTTCATGGTGTGTGTCCAGCTCCTTTCAGCTGTGTACACCTCAGTGTCCCAGGAAGGCCAGCACAACGTCTTCCTGTTTGGGGTCGCGTCTTAACATGTAGGACGCAGCCCGGACACAGGGACGCCTGCCATGCTGACTGGCCGATGGCTGGGGGCCGGAGGCATGGATATGATCCAGGAGGAGAAAAGTCAGAAGAATGAAAAACCAAGACATGACCTTCAAGCATGTTACAAAGTCTCGAAGAGCCTATGAGGCAGTCTGGAGCAGGAAGCGGGGTGAGGGTTGCGTGTCATTTGGACACCAGTCAAGGACGTTGAAATGAATTGGTTTGTACTTTTTGGCCTCTTAAAGCAACTTAGGAAACGCTAAGATAAGGTTCTGTAATTTCATTAGAAGAAAGCGGGGACAGTGTGAGAGATCACGATGCAAATAGGAGACAGAAGAGGACCATGAACAGGGTGGACGCACTGGTCTTGGCTGTCAGGATGCTGGGTGCCTTTGCTTCTGCACCTGCTAAGTACTTTGATGGGGCTGGTTCTGTCTCTAGAATTCTGGTTTATTCAGATATCAGAAAGTATGTGAAGGGGTTTGTTAAGAATTTTTGATTTTTTGAGTTACCTGACTCTAAAATGTGGAACAGTGATAAATGGCTTCTTTTGTTATTTCAAAATATTCTTCAGAGGAATAATCTCTAGTGTCACCTAATATGGGAGAACTATAGCTTCTTTAAAACTTGGTTAATTCACAGACTTTAGTAGCAAAAATGGCTTTATGTGTGATGTATCAGTAAGTGCTCTCTGTGTAACAAAACATCCCCAAACTCAGTGTTAATCAATAAGCATTTATAGTTCACTCCAGTGACCGATGGAGGCTGGGCTCTGGGGGCTTGGTTTCTGTGAGCTCTGGGGTCAGGTCTGCTCCACACATGTCTTATCCTCCTTGGTGAGCAGCTGTCTGAGACATGTTCTCATCACAGGGATGGCGGATGGGCAAGAGTCTAGTCCAGCTGCTCAAACCGATTCAGGTCTCTGCTCATCAGGTCCCCAGAATCCCACTGACCTCATGAAGATACAAGTATGAGACCTACATCAGCGGGATGAGAAAGCATTCTCCTTCCATGGAGGAGGGAGGAGAAAGTCAGTCCTCACTGACTTATAACCTGATCCGTCTCTACAGGCTTAGCTACTGCAGAGTGTGGAATAATATGGGGCCCTGGCAAGTTGAGCTAAAAATTTCCACCCATGGCTGGCTCTCTTCTGGGACAGACATTCATTAATTTAGCCTTCTTGCAACACCATTACCAGAGGAAAGATTCAAAGGGGTTCTGGCTACTGGTATCTCCTTAGTCTTTGTATATTTGGTGCCTTTCCAAACAGCCACCCAGATGGGACACCAACTGGGTGGGGAAGGGTTGAATGACAGGTCTAGTGAAGGAGGTCCTCTCGTGGCCTTTTGGGGTACAGAGGGTCAGACCTGCGGTCACGTGGTGGGAGGGAGGTCAAGGCAGCTGTCCAACTTTGCCTGGGATTTTCTGCTTTTAACGTCTTTCCGTTCACGACGTATCTGATGATGTTGAAACTCCCTGGGTTACATGGCTGGGTGGAGAGCAGGGCGCCTGACCACCTCTGTTTCAAGCTGAGAAGCAGAACTGGAGGAAATCATGGTGCCAGTATGGTTGGCTCCACTTGAATGGGACAGGTCCCCACTGCTGATCTAGAACCACCTTAGCTGTCCTTTGGGTCTAACTTTTCAAGTCACCTGGGGTCTTTGACCTCAGTTTTGCTTTTTCTAAGTGAAATCACAATCAGACGGGCTTTTCTGACTTTGACTAAATTCTGGGTAATGACGCTTTGGGATTCTTCAGGATGCCTGTTCCTCCCTAATCTCCCCAACGGGGTAGGTGATGGCTTTTCTCATTCTCATGACCCCGCCGCCTCCTTCATGGAGAAGCACTCTTACGAAGCATATGTCTCTAAGTCCCCTTATTTTACATCAAAACTGCCTCTTTACCCTGCCCCCCGCCCCCATCGTCAGAAAATCACTCGTCTCCTCGTCTGCTGTCCTCTGATTCCATCCTCTCCCGTCTCCCCCACACGTAAATGACACCCATCTTTCCTGACTTCAGTCTCTCTGGCATTTTGTCTGTTTGTGTACCTTTTGTGGTCATTTCTTGTTGTCCTCCAGCACAAGATACTTATCTAAACAAACTGTATAGTGTCCCCCCCCACAAATTGATGTCCACCCAGACCCCAGGATGTAACCTTATTTGAAAACATGGTCTTTGCAGATGTAATTAGGTAAGGATCCAGAGATGAAATCATACTGGATTTAGAGAAAGCCGTAAATCCAAATCTTGTTGTCTTTACCAACAGAAGGACAGGGAGATTTGGACACTTATAAATGAGTCCGAGGTGGCCTCTGTGGATTGGCCCCCGGGCTGTTCGCTGCACCCCTGCAGGTGGACACCCGTCAGCTCTAAAGCCAGCCAGAGCCGAACTCAAAATTTTATACGTTTGAAACTTAAAAATAGCCCCAAACAAGCATATTTAGAGACCATCCGGTTTGCTTGAGCCGTACAATCCCTCTGGGAGCCGTTACCCGTGCATAAGATGAGATGGGCCCTGACTCAGCGCCCTCCAGGCTGCTGAGAAACCCCCTCTCTGAGCCCCTTCCTGAGAGCTCCCCTGCTCTCCAAGCCACCCAGGGCAGAAGTGTCGGGAGGGGTGTCCGTGCCTGTAGTCCCGTCAACGCTTTGCCCAGGGGACCCCGTGGGTGCGACCACCACCCTGTGGCCACCTCCTCCCCCCCATCAGCCCAGGGTTCCATGAACCTCTAACAGACGCAGACACGGGAGCAGACGGGAGGGTGCGTGGGAGGCAGAGGCAGAGGTGGGAGATGCCCCGGCCTGCCAGGACCCCTGGGAGGACCAAGCCTGCGGCCCTGGTTCTCAGGTCTGTGCTACATTAAGCCACTCGGTGTGTGTTCATTGGTCACGGCCACGCTGGGAAGCTGACACGCAGACTCGACCTCTCTCCCCACGTGCTGGTTCCCTGGTTCCCCGCTGGGTCCAGAGCTGCGGGGTTGGGGATGCTGCTGCCCTACCCTGGGACATGCAGATAGTGCACCTGTCCTGGGGGGGTGGGTCCTTCCCCTGCCGCAGGTGTTAGAGGACTCTGGGGTTATTCTGAGTTGACTTGGGTGCCACCCAGCACCTGATCAACAGTCTGAACAGTGTGTAGACGAGGGCACTGACTCAGTGTTCGAGTTTCAGCCCTCGCGGGCCTCCCCACCCCAGACTTGGAGCACAGCTGATGCATTACCATTTTCCACCCCCGGAGGAGCTGCAGTCAAGGACTGAGGACCTGAGTTGGCTGGCTGGCTCCCGCATCCGCAATTCTCTCCCAGGCACCTCCGCCCAGCCTCCTTGCTGGGCGCCCTTCTCCACTCTGACTCGGGACATCTTCCCACTGGGCTCCCACTGCTGCCTCCCCTGCCACTTGGTCCACCCCCACCTCCCGCCCTGCACTGCATGTGATCTGACTCTTGCCTGGAACACGGAGGGCCCGAGCCTCCTCCCTGCCCGTCCTGCACTGTTGGCAAGTGGCCTTTATCCCCAGGATCCCAGTGACACCTGACGACAGACCTAAGTGCCCTCCTGCCAGGCTGTGCCGTGGCGGGCTGACCAGGCAGAGTGGCTGTTCTCGTCTCCCCAGCCACCTTGCCAGGTTCCTCTCGTCCTGTATGGAGGGATGATGCCTGTTCTGCTGGGGTTTTATTCTCTGTGCCTGCCAGGTGATTGAAGAGGATTCTGCCCCATTTGGGTCTCTAGGAATTTTCATTTTTGTCCTCAGAAGAGTGGTAATATAATAGTATATACTCAGAGTAGCCTCTTCACTCATCTCTCTGCTTCTCATCTGACTCCCAAGCCCTCTTAGCTTTGCTGGAAGATTAAACATTCTCAGATGCAGGTGTAATGTGGTCTGTAGATCAAAGTCCCTGGGGAAGCTGTGTGCCATGGGGGAGGTGGAAGTCGGGGCCGGGGGAGGTGGAAGTCGGGGCCGGGGGAGGTCTTGCATGACCTGCCCCTCCAGGGTCGCTGCTCCTCTGCCCTCCAGCAGGTCCTCTGGTCAGGTTGCTCCTGCCACTCACTGGGCTCTGAGCCTCAGCCCTGCCTCTGCCCAGGGCCCCCTCTCTCCTCCTCCCCAGACCCAGCTCTCACCTCCTGAAGACCCAGCACAGACAGACGCCACCTCCTCCACTAAGGAATCCCCTCACTGTGCCCACGATATTTAAGAATTAGCTTTGTTGTTAGGTTACCCATCAGGTGTGACCGTGTGGTTTGCTCATTCATTCAATAACTGTTTACTGAATACTTATTCAAAACACTATTTTAAACAACAAGGTCTTACTGTATAACACAGGGAACTATATTTTTAAAAATACTATTTTAGATGCCTCCCTGAGGGCAGCAATTTTGTCTTCTTTGAAAAATTCCTGGTGCCTAAATCAGTATTTGTTGAAAAGGCAGTTGGGTTTGCTCAGCTCTGCCAAGCTCCATCTCTGTGGCTTTATACAAAATTTACCCTTCTGCTCATCCACACGATGTGCGTAACAGTCCATCTCCTCCACCTTGATCTGGACAGTAGATCAAAGAGACAGATACAGGCAGAGGTGTTTGGCAGAAGGCAAAGCAACACGCACACATGAATCCTTCTTGCCGGCGGGTGGGCGATGAGCCGTGGAATCAGGGCTCATGGAGACCAAGGTCCACTTGGTCCCCAGGCCATTTAAAGCCACTGGCTCTGATGGAGGTTTCTCAAAAAACTAAAAATAGAACTACCATATGACCCAGCAACCTCACTCCTGGACATCTATCCAGAGAAAACTCTAATTTGAAAAGATACGTGCACCCCAATGTTCATAGCAGCACTGTGTACAGTAGCCACGACCTGGAAGCAACCTAAATGTCCATCAACAGATGAATGGATAAAGAAGACGGGGTACATGTATACAGTGGAATACTACTCAGCCACAAAAAAGAATGAAATTTTGCCATTTGCAGCATGGATGGACTTGGAGGGCATTATGCTAAGTGAAATGAGTCAGACAGAGAAAGACAAATACTGTATGATATCACTTATATGTGGAATCTAAAAAATAGGACAAACTAGTGAATAAAACAAAAAAGAAGCAGGCTCACAGATATAGAGGACAAACTAGTGGGGATCAGTGGGGACAGGGAAAGGGGAGGGGCATGATGGGGTAGGGAGAAAAAAGGGTTATTATGGGATTATGTGTCATCAAGTGTGTGAAACTTTTGAAAATTGTAAAGCACTATAGAATTTTAAAAAAGCCACTGGCTCTGATGTCCAAAGCACATATCCCAGGACACTTAGCACTTGGTGGAAAGCCCACCCCTGGTGGTGACAGCACGAGGGCTCACAGGCGCTTCCCCTGCATGACACAGCCATACCAGGTGCACAGATTACAGACCCTGCGCTGGTGTTAGAGACACAGGACAAAGGCACTGAGCTATATATCTAATTGCATTAAAAACTGAAACCAGAGCTATTTAACTTCTGAATGTCATGGACACGGACAAAACTAAGTGGCTGAGCAGAAGCTGTCAGCTCTGGCTGCCGACAGACGGAGATAGTTCTCACGGGGTGAGTCAGAGTCGACAAGATGGGCTTCAGAGCCTGAACTGACGACGGAGAAAAGCTTACATGTGTTATTAAGGCAAAAACTCTAGACTACAGAATACCAGCATGTAACATGAAATCATCAAGACAAACAACCTAACATGGACATGGGCAGATCCATCTTTTCTTAGTGTTTCTCTCTGTCTCTCTGTATCTCTCTCTCTCTTTCTCCTCGGGGTTCATTAGTTTGGCTGATTAAATACCAGGATGACTAATTAGAATCTACAGTGAATATCAGGTAACCCTAAGAAATCATTATAGAATTTCTATTTTAAAAAAATTATTTATTTACTTTTGGCTGCGTTGGGTCTTCATTGCTGCACTCGGGCTTTCTCTAGTTGTGGTGAGCGGGGGCTACTCTTTGTTGGTGTGCGCGGGCTTCTCATTGCGGTGGCTTCTCTTGTTGTGGAGCATGGGCTCTAGGAGTGCAGGCTTCAGTAGTTGTGGCACACGGGCTCAGTAGTTATGGCTCACGGGCTCTAGAGCGCAGGCTCAGTAGTTGTGGTGCATGGGCTTAGCTGTTCCACGGCATGTGGGATCTTCCTGGACCAGGGCTCGAACCCGTGTCCCCTGCACTGGCAGGCAGATTCTTAACCACTGCTCCACCAGGGAAACCCTCATTTTTTAAATACACTTTATTTTCCAGAAGAGTTTTAGGTTTACAGCAAAATTGAGGGGAAGGTGCAGAGATTTCCCATGTACCCCTCCTCCCCCACCATCACCATCCCCACCACATGGGACATCTGTTACAACTGATGAACCTCCATGGACACGTCACCGTCACCCAAAGCCCATAGTTTACATCAGGGTTCACTCTTGGTCTTGTGCATTCTATGGGTTTGGGAAAATGTGTAATGACAAGAATCCATCATTATAGTATCGTACAGAGTAGTTTCACTGCCCTAAAACTCCTCTGTGCTCCCCAATCCCTGGCAACCACTGATCTTTTTACTGTCTTCATCGTTTTGCCTTTTCCAGACGCCCCAGAGTTGGAATCATACCGTATGAAGGCTTTTCAGATTGGCTTCTTTCACTTAGTAATATGCATTTGAGTTTTCTCCTTGTCTTCTCATGGCTGATAGCTCGTTTCTCTTTAGCTCGGGACAATGCTTCATTGTCTGGAGGTAACCATTTATTTATCCATCACTTACTGAAGGACATCTTGGTTGCTCCCCAGTTTTGACAATTGTGAATAAGCTGATGTAAACATCCAACTCAGATTTTTTTGGTGGATATAAGTTTTCAACTCCTTTGTGTAAATATCAAAGGAGCTGGATCATATGGTAAGAGTGTGCTTAGTTTCGTAAGAAACCACCAAACTGTCTTCCACAGTGGCGGTGTCATCTTGCATTCTTACCAGCAAGTCCACATCCTCGTCAGCATTTGGTGTTGTCAGGGTCCCAGATTTTGGCCACGCTGGTCGTAACTCGCTCTCAAATTGCATTTCTAGGTGACTAAATTTTGAGCATACCATTTATTTTTGTGGGTGATCTCTTTAGCCACGGGTCACCTCTTTTAATTTTCTCTTTGGAAGAGCAGGATAGAGAGAGAGCATGGGAGGCTTAGTCTTCTCTCAATTTAATTTTCTCAGCTGGGGAAGTTATAAAAGGGGTTTTCTAGGACAAATAGATGTGGTTTATTATAAGCTGGTTTTGGCAAGGATCGATATCTATCAGCCCATGACTGAGATGTCCTATGGAAAAAACAAAACAGGCAATAATTCTTGTAGAAAATTAGGTTATTTCACTGATGTAGACCACTTACCCCTCTCCCACAGTAGTAAACTCAACGAAGTTTTAGTGATCGTAGGGATTTGACTGAGGGAAGATGTTTGGGGAATTTCCGAGGTTGCCTCTGGGAAGTCCAGGGTGATAATAAATGCTGTCTCTTTGGAGATATTGAGCAACGAATGTAGGAAAAAAATGGGGCCATTGCCGAGCACTGTGGAGTTGATTTCAACTGGGTCCTTGACTGCTCAGTCTTACGTTTGCTCACAGACCAGCTACCTGTCTGCGGTCATGGTTGTTTTCAGCTGGCTGGGTGTGGAGGTCGCTGTGGTTCCCAGACACGTGTCGTGGACCCAGGTCTGCTCCTCGGACAGGGAACCTGCCAGCCTGGCCCGTGAGCCCCTCACAGGGGTGGTCGTGCTGGGGTCCAGTGGCACAATTAGCCACAATTAGTAGTGATTCCTTTTTCGGTTTTTTTCTGGCTTAGATTCAAAATTTGAGAAGTTTTTTGAAATGTACCAGGACGCATGACTGTCGTTCCAAAAACAGGGATTTTGGTAAAATGACACATGATGGTTTTATTTCCCTGAGCACATGCGTTTACAGTTTAGGATGTGGGAAGTGGGCTGAACTGCTGGGCCCTGGGCTCCAGACCCAGGCCATGTGTTGCAGTCATCCTAGATTTTGGCTGCGCAGCTAGGGAGGTCTTGTCTGCTTCCCTTTCAGGCACTGGCCCTCAGTGTTTCTCATTTGCTGTTTTCAGGCCTGTCTTCCTGTTCTGTTCCTGACGTCCCCGGCCTACCTCTAGGTCCTGCCTTGTGCCTGTACCTGCTGCTCTGACTGGACTCACCATCCCTCCCGTTCGTCCAGCCCGTCTGCCCTTTGCACCCTCGCTTCACTGTGGTCCTGTCTGCTCTCGTCTGAACCCAGTGCGTCTCTTCGTTAACGTCTACCTGGTTCTCAGGCCTTGATTTCAGGACCCCCCACCTTAGGTTTTCCTGCGGCTCTGTCGCTCATTCATTCACTAGGCAAGTGTTTACTGGGGCTTATTTTGGATCAAGTGTTGTACCACGTACCAGGTACAGACAGAAATAAGATGTGGTTCGTGGTTAGGCTGTGTGAAAGATTTGAAGCTGTTTACGTTTACGCAGAGGAGCGAGTTCCCATTTCCTAGGTACCTAGTGATGGAAACACTGACAGATACTTGTACTCACCAATCCTCAATTTCAGCCTCACGGAGGGCATTGTCTGCCCTGGAGGGTAAACGCTTCTGATAAACTCTAAGGACCAGTGGGGGGAGAACTTCCTACTGTCTCTGTGTGCGTATGTGGACGGCTCTTAGAAATTTCCTTGAATGAAAGAAAAATGAGGAAGAAGAAAGGAGAATCAACTCTTTCCCCAAACCCTCAGGGCCACAGCAATGAGAGGATCCATCCTAAACTGACTTACTAATCTAATCCACAGATATTTATTGAGGGCCCGCCCTATGCCAGGCAGTGTTCTGAGCTGGGGGTGGGGAGGATGGAGCTGTGAGGGAGACGATCACGTTCCTCCGAGTGGTTCAGGACTGTCCTCTGGGAGGTGCTGGCTGTGACCCAGTGGTGGGGATGGAGCCAAGCTGGGGGGAGGGGGCGGGGCTGAGGGGGGGAGGGCCAATTCCTCATCATCTGTGGGGTGGGGGGCGGGGTTGGCCTCCCCGCCTGGCTCCATCCCCTGCTCCTGACCCTCACTTTCTCTGGAGGAAGAGGCAGGAGGAAGAGGAGACAAGATTCATCATAAAGTCAACGAATAGCTTTTAGTCCCTTGGCTAAAAATCCTGAAGTGAACGTTTACATTTATTTGGTGTTAAATTGAACCACATGAAATTGGCTGTATTTTGACTTACAAGAATGTTAATTTCCTGTATTTCAATCTAGTAGCTAAAAGGAGTGCTCGGGAGAAAATGAGCCTGTCAGTTACTCAGGTGATGTCGACACCGGTCCATCAACAATCTAGGTTTGTCTACAAGCAGATGAAAAGTGAGACAATCCTAACAGTCCTGGAACAGGGCTGCAGAGGCGCTGTAAGGCGAGTGACAAATGTGGGGCAAATCGGAAGATCTGAGCTCAAGCCCAAACTTTGCCTTTGAGGTGGTGGACCGGGTGCAGGCGCTGTCCCACATGTGAACCCCAGTCTGTAAAGGGGGGGCGTGTTGGAGGGTGTGGCCCGGGGACCCTCCATAGAGCTGCCCCCGCATACACCCGAGTGCCCACCTGGTCTGCACGCTGTGGCATCGCTTTCGTTTCCAGGGTCGGCTGTGATTTGGCATCCCACATGGGCATCTGGACCTGGGGCTCTCGTGCTGCAAAGGGCTCGTGCTGCAAAGGTGCCCCTCGTGCTGTGCGAGGGGAGGGGTCTGCCCAGCACCCCTCCTGCAGCTGCTCCCTGAGAGCATGGCAGCGAACCCTCTGGGAGCTCATGGAAGATGAGAGCAGTCACGCCCAGAGTTGTGGTCTGTGATGAGGATTCTTGTGTGCACACTGTGGACATTCAGCCCCGGGATCCCTGCAGACACGCTTCCCGCCAGACGCGGCGAGTCTGCCGCCAGCGCTAGCCGCTCGGTCCAGCAGGTGACCGGGACGGAGTGCACGATGCTGGTAGCTGGCCCATTACCTGAGGCCGGAATCAGGCTGAGCCAGCCATGGAGGGCAGCCATGGGGCAGTGAGGCCCGGGGGTCTCCGAGCCCGAGGTGTGGGTTTGACCCGATTCGTGTCCAGAGGGCTGCAGGCAAACGTCCCTGGGAGAGTGGGAGTCACGGCCACTGGCGTCTGTTTAGCCGAGGGCAGACCCTTTCCAGCCAGGGGGCAGCTGGAGCTCCTTCCGGATGTAAGGAGGAAGAGAGGAACCCGTGGAGGCCCGTCCCACCCGCTGCAGTCACGTCAGGGACTCAGCGAGAGCAAGCCCCCCATCCCCATGGTCCCCCAGGCCTGTCCCCCAAGGCTTGCCCTGCGTCCTCCACTCCTGGGACCCCATCCCCAGGCCTGGGCCCTGCTCCCCCAAAATGATGGAAGCGTGGTTAAAATGAAGTTCTTTCTGGAACCAATGGGCTGGATCTTAAGCCTTCCTGAGAACTGAAGTGTAATTTAAGAAACTGGAAGAAATGATTGAGTCACTGTCCTAATCCCCCGAGAGTCTGTTCTCACTCCAGCGAGCAGCCTAATCCCTGTGACTCTGCAACGCTGGGCAGAATCCTTAATTACCAGCATCTCATTTCTTCTTCGTGGGCGCTTCCTGAGGAGCATCTGTTGCTCAAATGAACTCATGTGAAAATAAAGTATTGAAATCAATAATTCAACTTGGAGGTGAAATGGAACAGAAAAAGAACTTTCCTGTTTGCTGGCCCCTTTTCACGGAGGCGGTGACCTCCGCTTTCTGTCCGGAGCTGTCAGAGCCCGGGTGGCGAGCAGGCGACTTCATGGTGACCTGGACACAGGGGTGAAGGCAGCTCCTGCCAGATGTGGGCTCTGCGTTGTGGCTTCTGTGCTTTTGTGGAAACAAAGGCAATGCAGTATGTCTTCCAGGACCCGAGGCGCCAGCACCTGGGGGGAGCACTGGCCAACTCTCAGTTCCAGAGACAAGGGCCACAGAGGGAGGGGGGCTGTGGCAGGAGGGGGGCCACAGCGGGAGGGGGGATGTGGCAGGAGGGGGGCCACAGTGGGAGGGGGGATGTGGCAGGAGGGGGGCCACAGTGGGAGGGGGGATGTGGCGGGAGAGGGCCTACGGCAGGAGGGGGACTATGGCAGGAGGGGGCTATGGTGGGAGGGGGGCCACGGCAGGAGGGGGGCTATGGTGGGAGGGGGGCTATGGCAGGAGGAGGGCTATGGCAGGAGGGGGCTATGGTGGGAGGGGGGCCACGGCAGGAGGGGGGCTATGGTGGGAGGGGGGCTATGGCAGGAGGAGGGCTATGGCAGGAGGGGGCTATGGTGGGAGGGGGGCCATGGCAGGAGGGGGGCTATGGTGGGAGGGGGGCCATGGCAGGAGCGTGGCCATGGCAGGAGGGGAGCTATGGCAGGATGGGGGCCATGGCAGGAGGGGGGCTATAGCAGGAGGGGAGCCATGGCGGGAGGGGGGCCATGGCAGGAGGGGGGCTATGGCAGGAGCGTGGCTATGGCAGGAGGGGGGCTATAGCAGGAGGGGAGCCATGGCGGGAGGGGAGCCACGGCAGGAGGAGGGCTATGGCAGGTCTGGGCTATGCTGCTGCCTTTCTCTTAACTTCTTCACATTTCCGTTTCAATCCTGATCAGATGTCAAAGCTTTGTTGACACTTGATAAGTTGCGCTAAAGCATTCAGCCGGGCTCGTGGACTCCGGGGACCCAGCAGTAGCCCCTTCCCGAGGTTCCTCTGGGAGATCAGTCACTTTGGTGGCGCATGGATTTTTGTGGGTGGGGATGGTCACAGGCCCTCCTGGCTGCATCGTGAAGCACTAAAGTGAGTTGTCACCTGTTGACATGCAGGAAGTGGCGCCTGGACACGTCCCTGCAGGTGCAGGGTCCCTGCTGTCCAGCAAAGGCCATGGGCACTTCAGCAGGCGGGATGGACACATGCTCCCCATGGCTTTCATCACTGCTTTTTAGGAAAACAGGAGAAAGACAAGCAGACGACAAACAGGTGACGGCCCAGCACAGGGCCTCCTTCCGGCGCTGGTCCAGGGAGCTGCGTGCGTGGAGGCCTCGGAGCAGACAGCACGGGGAGGTTCCATCCAGGCCCTTTGGCTGGGGAGCCAAACTCCTGTTTATGCGAAGCTTTCACAAAAACGTGCTTGCTGTCTACTTCCTTGTGGGGTTTGTAGATATTCCAAATCCCCGCGGCGGTCCCGCTGCCTGTCCAGTCACCTGGCAATGCTCAAGACCCTAGCACGACCTTGGCTGGCAATGTTTCTGAGATGGCCGTCTGGGAACCAGCGGTCTGGACTGTTGCTCAGGGCAGCTTCTCGATTCAGCTCACGACGAGGGAAGGAGGGATGGTGAGCGTGGAAAGGACTCAGGGGAGCTTCACACTCAGGACTGCTGACTCAGGGCTGATTGCAAACGTGACACTCCGGTCCCACTACAGTCGCCGCAAGATCGCACGTGTGTCCACGGACTGTGGTCCAGCCTTTCAGCAGTACCGAGAAGCAGCCAGTTCCTCTGATGCCCCCCTTTCCACAGCGACGGCTCCCCTATGCGCCCAGTGCCCACCCTGCCTGAAGCCTGCTCGTTCCCACGCGGGGAGGCCACTGTTGCCCTGAGGGAGGCCTGGGTGGAAGTCCTTACAATTGGGGTGAACAGCTGACCAGGGCTCCACCCCAGTGCCGTCCCTCCCATCACGGCCCCCTTCCTTCTGGGACACCCTCCCCTGCGCGGCGAGGCCTGGGGAGCGGGGTGCGGTGCTGCAAACTCCAGGCGCAGACGTGCAGGGTGCAGACCGCTCCTGACCTGACCTGAGCTTCCCTGGACGTGTGGATAACCCACGTCATGCGGACGAATGACGTCCACCCACAAACAAGAAAACAGCAGCTATGGAAATTCCTTCAGATCTTTGAAAGTTTCAGAGGTGCTCAAGGTAAAACAAATGAAACCTCAGTGGGATCCGCACCTGGGCTGCTTCCCTGTCCTGCTCAGAGTAAACCTCATGGGCCCCTTTGCGCTCGCGTATTTCACTGTTAGAGTAGAATTTTCTAGAATAGGTTTCTTCCTCCTCATGATGAAAAGAGGAAAAGGAACGTCCACCTAGGAAGATGAAGGCGGGGAGGCTGCAGGACATCTGTTCCTTAGACAGCTTCCCTCTCCTCCCCATCCGTCAAAATCCCCCTTGACAAGAGCTGACCAGTTGCTCCCATGACGTGGAAAACTCCAGAGCAACCCCGCCCAGCTCTGCTCCTGGGAGGGTACCCCCTGCAGTCCTGGCTGTCTCCCCACGGGGTCTCCGCACACCCGAGCTGGCGGGGGGTGGGACCGTCTGAGGGGCTCTGCTGGCGTCAGGCTGGCCCGAGCGCAGGGGCCCCTGGTTTCCAAGCTTGCTGACCACCACCCGGGGTGTGGTGTCCTGGACACCAGCGTCAGCTTGGCCCGTGTTCCTGCAGCGCGCAGCAAGCAACGCGTCATGAAATATTGATATGGTTCCACCAGACTTCCACCTGACATTTGATTTATGGCTTTAGGTGTTCTTTTTTAATTCTAAGCAGTCGATGAAGGATCAAAGGAAATGTCATATTTGCAGCACTGAGCCCAGAGGGGCACCTCCACAACCAGGAAGGGGCTGGCCCTCCCGCCATTGGTGGTGTTCCCAGCGGCCGGGGGTCAGGCCTGAGCCCCTCCCTGGTACACCCAACATTTCAAATATTTATCACATTAAATATCAACCTCCAGAATATTGCCTTCGTTTAAGCTTTTCACGTCCCAATGATTTTTTATTATTTCCATCGACCAAAATAAATGAAGAAAATGTTTTAGACTACACTTGAAAGCATGTAAAAATCAATAACTGGATTTTAAAAGATTTAAAATGTCTTGAATACATTCATTTTCAAACATTTTCCTCTGATCTTTAAATAGCTTTTCTTGGAGCATAACATTTTTTTGAAAAGTCAAATATGGAGCATTAAGGGTATAATTACCATTTTAATTATAACTCAATCATCCTATCTGCTTTGCATAGAAATTAAAGCTTTTATGTCAGGATTTTGGGCACTCACAAATGTTCAGGAGCAATTAATGTTAAAAGTTTAATTTTTTTTTTTTAAATCGAGTACGAACTTTGCGGTTCTTAATTTCATTCTTGCGCAGACTGAAAAGTACAGATGCTCTCACTTGTTATTTTATTTCTAAAGTGAATCCGTTTCCACTATGAGTCCATTCCTGTGTCCCTCCCAGAGGCAGGACCACGATGGTTAAGGGGCTCTGAAGACTTGCTGTCCCGGGGCTGGGGGCCACTGCTCACCTAACACACAGGCCTGCCATGTGACACACGTGGGTGAGCGGCAGAGTTTGAGAGCAGCCTCAGGCTGGTGCACACCCTGAGCTAGTGGGATTGTCGCGTGAGCCCCTGTTTGCCGTAGGATCTAAAATCATCCCAACCGCTCTGAGAGTTATTGGTCCCGAATAAGAGTGTTTAAAAATTGGTTGTACCTTTAGATCCTTTGTATTGGGGAAGCAGAGGGCTGCTTTCATTAAATCACAGAACTGGACAAAGCCTCAGAAACCTCAAGGACCAGGGGCTCCCCATGAACCCTGCTCGGGGCTCAAAGAAACTTATGGGAGGGGTCTTCAAGAGTCTCCAGTTTGCATGAATGAAAACACTGTTTGGCTAAAACTCAGCTAGATTTTCGTTGCATTTAGCCCCGAAAACGAAATACTGAAATGACAGCTTTCCCGTGGTTTTGCTGCAAACGAGTGCCATGCCGAGCTCCGCATCCCGACGCCCAGGCTGCGGGTCTGGGCACGCATGCGCGCTGGTGTGCAAAGTGCAGTCTCACCATTTTTCTCCTTGTTAAACCCCCATCTAAGATCTGGCCCATTTCCTCCTGTGCTGGAAGGAAAATCATTTTTCTGGGCATTGCCGTGGCAAAATAAAATAATTCCAATTTTAGAAAGTCGGTGGATGGGCCCCTTCCTCTCAGCATTTTTTGCTGACTGCCTCGCTCCACTTTGCTTTTCCCTGGAGCCTAGTTTTGTGGTTTGTATTTTTCTTCCTTGTGCTTACATCTTAGTTTTCTGCTTTTATTAGGAAAAATGGCAATGGAGGCAGGCAGACATGCTTTAAAAATGATGATCACACCACGTCCTGTGTACCTGGGATGAGACAGCGCCCGGAGACCTACTACCTGACCGTGGTCACCCACTTGTGTGGCCCTAACAGTCACACCACCAACAGCCCAGAGCTAGAGGCAACCGGCTTCCGAAGTGCGCACACGACCTGGACGCTTCCAGCAGAGGGGGGATTTCACATGATTTTATTATTTCCAGGGAAAGAAAAAATTTAAAAATCTGAGTAAACATGACTGAGATTTAATGGTGCTGAAAGACTTTTCGTATAAATCAGTTCACCCTTCAGAAAACGTCCCTTTCTTGGGCGTGCTCTTCAGGTTTGGGTTCTACAGGAGTTCTCAGTGCCCTTTGGGTAACCTCAGTCCCCAAACATCGCCGGGAGCTCCCATTTGCCCTCCCCCATCCCCTTGGGGGCTTCGGCAGTGGGGGCGGGCGGAGCTGGGGGCCTGGAAGAGGAGAGGGTCTGTTTCTCCCCCGACTCCGGCCTCCGTGGGTGGACAGCATCCTGTCCACTGCAGCTCCCCCCCCACCCACGGCATCCCCACCTCCACAGAATGTGCTCTCCCTGTGGTGTGGCTTCCCCAGTCCTGGCCACACCTCGGTGAGGGGCCTGTCACACCGAAACTCTCCACCAGCCCGTGGACAGTGCGGGCTTCCTGCTGAGCCCCATCCGGGAAAACAGGAGTATCAGGAGGGGGCCCCACCCCGTCCAAATGGGTTTGAAATGTTCACGGCTTACATGTCTACATTCTGTCTGGCTGGGCAATGAATTCGGTGAAGAATATACCATAATTTTGTTAGACAAAGTGAAATGCATGTCACCTTCCAGTGTTTAGTATTGTGAGAGTTTCCTGGGAGCCAAAGAACAGACACAAACCCGTCCCCAGAGAAGGTGAGGAGTCCCTGCTGTTGCCAGGGACATAAAGCCAGAGGCAGGAGGTGGGACCACTGGCTCATCTCCGCAGCCTCGAGAGAGCGGACCGTGACCCCCAACCACTGTGAGGCCCGAGTACTGGCTGCTCCAGCGCAGGAGGGGAGAGCGGTGTGCTTGGGCCGGGAGGTGAGGTGGGAACAGAGCCTCCAGGGCCATGGGTGGGACGCCTCATCATCCTTCCATCCCCTTATTAACTGAAAGCTCAGCACACACTCGCACAGGCTGCTGGGTGTTGGCACCTTTCCTGGCAGGAGCAGTGCGGGTGGGACCTCTCCCTCATCGGTCCCCCATCGACAGGGTTGGGGGGCAGTCTCCCTCACTCCGCACAGCTGTCCCTTTGGGAGAGACTTTTGTGGCTTCTAAGATGTTGCCAAGTGTCAGAAAGAGGGACAAAGCGAGGGGACCCTCCAGCTACCATGTGCAGAAGAGGACCACCCGGGTCCCATCCTGACCATGGAAGAGCCTCCCCATCACCCCTGCCAATCCCAGCGTGGCCGACAGGTACTGCAGCCTCCACAGACGTCTATTTTAGCAGAAAATCATCAAGAATGGACAGGGCCAGCTCGAACAGCTTAGAAGCATGACAAGTGACCTTGACTTCTGATGTCTGCCATACGGCTCCATCCCAAATACTGGTTGAAGAATAGAGAGAAAATCCTAGAAACTAAGAATAAAGAGGGACAGAGGCTGACACCCCCCATAAAGTAACAGCTATTAAAACAATGTGAAACGAGCTCAAGAATAAGCCCAGACGTACAAGCCAGGACTGTTATCCTAGAACAGACTTTTATTACGTATAAAAATGCATGAGAGGGGAGAGCCAGCAGAAGCAGGGAGGAAATGATTATTCATAAAGGTTTTTAGGATGACGGGTAAGCAAGCATGATCCTGCCTTTGGCTCACACCTCAAAATATATTACAGGTGGGTGGAGCAAAATATCAAAATAGCAGAAGCGAACCGCAATGAATGCTTACTAAGCTTCTCGAGGTGGGATGGAGAAGATCTTTCAAAGCAGAGAAGCAGAAGAATAAGTCAGACATTCAACAGATGGACTACAGAGAAATTAAAGATTTCTCTGTTTCAAAAACCTTTCATCATAATCAAATTAAAAAATGGAACAAAAGATGTATGCAGCCAATGACGATGGATTAGCAAACAAAATGATCCTAAACGTAATAACTCTGCTGATAAGAACTCACTGCAACAATGCCTCTCACATCTGGACTTAAGAAAAGCGTGTTATTGCTGATGAGCGGATAACCGGTATTTTTCCCTTTATGGAGCGCTGGCAACTACGTTTTCCCCTCTGCCTTGAACACCAAGCCGCTCTGCACTTGGTCGTCGTGCCTATCCTTAGCTTGTTTTACTTGCTTCCTGGCACGTCCCTGCCCTTCTGGGAATTACAGTGTACATACAATCTAATGGTGTGGTTGAATTCCTGGCTGGTCAGATAGAACCGTCTTGTCTTTTCCTTCACCAATATGAATAATCTCCTTTGGATGGATTCCCAGGGTGGAATCACGGCACGGATGTGCATGAACGTATCTGAGATTATTGACCACGGGGCACCTCACCCTTGGTGGGTGCTGGGCCCATGCAGGCTCCCTCTCCGTCCCCTCCTCCCACCACCCCCCTACCCGCCCACCAAGAAGAACAGAGCAAGTGTCTGTTAATAAGTAAATGTCGTTAACGCAGCAAAGTGTGGCTCCTGAAATGTTTGGATTTTAAGAGAGAAGGCAGTGATCTGTCCAAGTAAATAAGTCAGCCAGGCTCAGGGGCTGGTGCCTGCATCTCTCCGATGACATCGCACAGGTGTCATTTTGGTTTGGGGTTGAGGCCTTTCCCCAAGGCCAGTCTCGGAGCCCAGGCACGGACTGACCTTAGTGAAGGCAGAACGCCTTCGCTCAGGGCAAGAAGGATGACCAGACCAGGTACAGCTGACCGTTCTTAGTTGTCAAAACTATACAACCTCAGTCATCGCCTGTGAAGGGGGTTTCACGGTGAGATATTTGGTCACTTTGTTGTTGACTTTGTAACTGTCCTTCTTCCAGATAAGATGAGGTCTGCTGACAGGCTGCTGGGTCCTGTACACTCATCGCTTTTTCCATGACGGGAGAAGATGACAGGTGAACTGCAAAGCAAGAGACAGATGAGAAAACGGTTCCCCGAGGGAGACACGGGGCACAGAAGGGCTGGCGTCCGTGACCGGGACTTTAGGCACTTGGGTAATGCATCGTGGACGGCAGGCAGTGTGCACGTGGGTGCGGTGTTGTAGCCACGGGTGTACCGAGCTGCCTGAGATTGGACGCCGTGACAGCACAGGCTAATGGGGCTAGTTTTTCAATGGGAATGTATTTTACTGTTAAAAGTTCCAATGGCCCTAAAAAATGTAAAATCCCATCCCCTAGACGACAGGCTTCATTTCGACTTCATCTGTCAGACTGATGTGTCACGTGGCTCTGTAGTTAAAAACCAACATGAATCATTTGGAACCGAAACCCATCCCCTGGCTCCTTACAGGTCTCCCCAGGTGACACGTCGGTCTCTCGTTTCCCCGTCTGCAGGGTCCTAGTCATCCTTCCTTGGAGTCAGGGTCAGTCATGCAGCGGGCCAGTCCTGGTGTCTTCCTTATTTCAAAGGCCGCACCCCAGCCTGCAACGCTTGGAAAGTCCCACCATGAGCAAAGACTCAGGCACCTGCTTTTCTCAGACACAGGGTAAGGCTACAATTTTAATACCTCCTTGTAAACAGAAATATCTCACTCTGTTCTCCGGAGAATTTCCCAGCCTCCAGGACCTTCATCCAGGCTTGAGAACAGCACAGGCCCGGGAAGCCCAGGGCTCCACATGAGAGGAAGGGGGCAGGGATGGTTCCTGGGCCAAGCTCCAGTCTGTGCACATCTGCATCCAACGTGTAGCTGTGGGAGTGGAAGCCGGGCAGGGGAGGAGAGAGGGTCTGTGTCCCCCACAAAGTAGGACGAAGGCTCAAAGCAGAAACAGACTCTCCTGATTTGTTATTCTCTCTCCTCAGAGCAGCCCGAGCACTGGGCTCAAATGGATCCTTGGTGATGTTTCTAAGTAACTCGGTTCCAGAGGAAAGTGCAGCCCAGCATCCCTCAATCTCTTTGATGAGATTCTTTGATGGGTGGGGAGAGGCGACGGGAGGAGATCATTAAGGATGGGCCGTAAACTTGGTCTCCTGAGTTTGGTGCTAAATCTCACTTTTTGCTAGTGGAAAGAACTCAAACCCATTTGATAAAAACTTTGGTGAACACTGTCTATCCTGGAAACTATTTTTTTTAAATAAATTTATTTATTTTTGGCTGTTTTGGGTCTTTGTTGCTGCGCACAGGCTTTCTCTAGTTGCATTGAGCGGGGGCTACTCTTCATTGCAGTATGCAGGCTTACTGCAATGCTTCTCTTGTTGCGGAGCACGGGCTCTAGGAGCGTGGGCTTCAGTAGCTGTGGCACGTGTGCTCAGTAGTTGTGGCTCAGGGGCTCTAGAGTGCAGGCTCAGTAGTTGTGGCGCACAGGCTTAGTTGCTCTGTGGCATGTGGGATCTTCCTGGCCCAGGGCTCCAACGCGTGTCTCTTGCACTGGCAGGCAGATTCTTAACCACTGATCACCAGGGAAGTCCCTGTCTTAGAACTATTTTGTCTTTTTCAAAAAACTCAGTGTAGGGTGGAAGAAAACGCCTGGGCTTCAGAGTGGCTGGACTTTTGTTTGAATTCAAATTCTGCTCTCGCTTTCTCTCGGTCTCTCTCTCTCTGTCTGCTTATGCTTTTTCTAATTCTTTATTGAGTATTTGAGTTGATTTCTTCATTGCTTCCTACACGAATTTTTGGTTAAGGCAATATAATGATTATTCTAGTTAGTTTAGGGAGCTTCACCAAGTTGAGGAATGATGAGAAAAGAACAATGTTATTTATTAGGCTAATACTGAGGGAGGAGAAAGAAATGTTAAAGAAATAACAGGCAAGGAAATTTAACACATCTAGCCACTTGGGACCTTGTAGTGAAGGAAAAATAAGAAACAGTCAAACAAATCATAACAGCCCTGAGAGCTTCACTCGATTGTAACAGAATATCATCTTCAAAGTCCAAAACGATGGAAGCTCTAGAAACAATATAATTGGTACACTCCTTTTAAGAAGAAAAGGCACTGCATTTATAATGATTCCTATCTAAATTACTTTTAAAAGTTTGGCATTTAAAAATATAATTTTTGGGCTTCCCTGGTGCCGCAGTGGTTGAGAGTCTGCCTGCCGATGCAGGGGACACGGGTTTGTGCCCCGGTCCGGGAGGATCCCACATGCCATGGAGTGGCTGGGCCCGTGAGCCATGGCCACTGAGCCTGTGCGTCTGGAGCCTGTGCTCCACAACGGGAGAGGCCACAGCAGTGAGAGGTCCGTGTACCGCAAAAAAAAAAAAAAAGAAAGAAAAAAAATATAATTTTCAATTATTTCAAAATTCAGTGTTGTAGAACTTTTCATTTTTTCATAATGTTGACAAATACGATGGCATCAGTAGTACCGAGACTTGATTCAGCTTTCTCGACCATATTTGGCACAAAGAGAAAGAGTTCAGACTCTGCTAAACTCATAATAGTGTGAGAATCAAGAAAATACTATGTCTGTTTGGTCTGATGCTGGACAGTGTTTAAAAAGTAAATCAGGGCTTCAAAAAGTATTGAAGGTCAGTAAAGGAGGGAAGCCCTTTTCCAGAGGTTACTTTGTCTTGTTAAGTGAATTAATACACTAATACATGTAGAAGAGGGCTTAGCACCTGGTGTGTGGTATATAAACATCGGTTAATGTAGTCATCATCATCTTTATCACACCTCACAGATTCTCTAGGATATTTCGGATCTGTACATTGAAAATTATAAAATGTTAGTGAAAGAAACCAAGGAAGACCTAAATTAGTGGAAAGACATGCTGCTTATGGATTGGAAGACTCAAAGAGTGAAAGTGTTGATTCTCATGAAACTGACCTCTAGGTCAATGTAATACCAGCAAACATGTTTGTAGAGGTACATAGCTTATTCTAAAATTTATATGGAAAGGCACACATACTAGAATAACTAACATATCCATTTTATAAAAAGCAGAAGGAAGGGCTTCCCTGGTGGCACAGTGGTTAAGAATCTGCCTGCCAATGCAGGGGACACGGGTTCGAGTCCTGGTCTGGGAAGATCCCACATGCCGTGGAGCAACTAAGCCCATGCAGCACAACTACCGAGCCTGTGCTCTAGAGCCCGCGAGCCACAACTACTGAGCCCACGTACCACAACTACTGAAGCCCGTGCGCCTAGAGCCCATGCTCCGCAACAAGAGAAGCCACTGCAATGAGAAGCCTGTGCACCGCAATGAAGAGTAGCCCCCATTCACCGCAAATAGAGAAAGTCCCCACGCAGCAACGAAGATCCAACACAGCCCCCCAAAAAAAACAAAAAGTGGAAGGAATCACTACTCAATTTTGAGGTTTTCTAGAAAGTGATAGTAATCAAGACTGTGTGGTATTAGTGAAAGGACACGTGCATAGATCAGTGGAACAGAATAGAGAGCCCAGAAGGAGACCCACACAAATGTGACCAACTGTTTTTTGACAAAGGTTCCAGAGCAATTCCGTGGAGGGAGAATCGCCTTTTCGACACAAGGATCTTGAGCAACTGGACCTCCATAAGCACTGCCCCTCCCCCCACCAGACCCCCAGACCCATCAATGTATATCTCACACCTTGGATAAAAACTGACTAAAAGTACATCGTAGACTTAGATTTTTAGGAAAAACCTAGGAGAAAATTTGGGGGATCTACAGCAAGACAAAGAATTCTTAGACTTGACATCAAAAGCATCACCTGTAAAAGGAAAAACTGAAGGATTAGATTTCATCAAAATTGAAAGACTTTGCCCTGTGAAAGGCCCTCTTAAGAGAATGAAAGACAAGCCACAAACTGAGAGGAAATATTTGCAAATCGCAATCTGACAAAGAACTAGTACCTAGAGTATATGAAGGGCTCTCAAAACTCATCAGTTAAAACACACAGTTGAATTCGAAAATGGGCAGAAAACACTAGGAGACATTCTAGCGAAGAGGATACACAGATGGCAAATGAGCACGTGATGAGATGTGCAACTTCTGGGAAATGCAAGTTAAAACCATGTGCGATACTATTACCACACACCTAGCAGAGCGGCTAAAATAAGAAATAACACCGCCACCAAATGCTGGTGAGGCAGTGGAGAAACCAGATCACCCGTACACTGCTGGTGGGGATGCAGAATGGGGCAGCCACTCGGGGAAACAGTTTGGGATTTCGTTAAACTAAACACGTGGCTACCACTTGACCCAGCAATGACACTGCTGTGCATTCATCTCAGATAAATACAAATTTGTGTTCATACAAGAAACCCTGTGAGCTGATGCTTACAGCAGCTGTGTTTGTAATCGCCTCAAACTGGAATCAACCCAAACGTCTTTCACTGGATGAAGGTTAAAGAAATTGTGGTCCATCCACACCTAGGAGCAGCAGTAAAAAGGATCTATTGATAGAGCAACCTGCCTCAGTCTCCGAAGAACTAGTGTGAATGATAAAAACAATCCCAAATGCACACCACATGATTCCATTTACATAATATTAATGACGTGATACAATTATAGAAACAAGAACAGGACTCGTGGTGGCCAGGATGAAGGTGAGGCGGGCATGGCTCTAAAAGGGCAGCAGGAGGGATCTTCGTGCTGATGGAGGTTCTGTGTCTTGACTGCAGCCTTGGGGACAAACCCCACACATGTGATAAAATCACACAAACCGAACACACACAAATAAGTACAAGTGAAACTGGGGAAACCTGAGCCAGACGGGTGGATCGAATCGGGGCCAACATCACGGTAGTTTTGCAAGGCGTCATCGTCGAGGGACGTCAGGGAAGGGGACCTGCAATCCCCCTAGACCATTTCCTATGAGGGCATGTGGTCTATGACTCAAAGTGGAGTTCACACACACACACAAGCACACACACACACGCGCATGCACTCTGGGCCTCATCCCATCTGAGTGTGTGGGGAGTGAAGCCAGGTGTGCGTCTGCTATGCAGGGATCCTGTGGAAGGACCCAGTTGGACACTGATCCTCAGACCACCTGGGAGCCCAGCCGGCAGAGTCCTTCCAGCCTTGGGTCCATCCTGGTGCGTGAACCCCGAGGGCAGGGCAGTGACAATGCCCCACATAACATGACGACTTCACTGCCTCTTGGGAGGACCTCCGACCCATCGCAAGCCCAGCATGTCGATCCCACAGCCCACCTCCAAGTGCATTCTGTTCTCCACCGAATTGTAAGCAGTATGAGGGCTAATGTCATTACATCCAAGCAGGACCGCCCCTTAAAATGACTGCAAATCACTGGGGTAGAATTTGAAGTGATAACCTGAAGTTGAGTTGATTTAAATATTTCTCTCATTCAGGAGAACAGATAAGAAAAGTGTATTCCAGTAGCAGCATGGGACCCCGGGTCCCCTTGCCTCATGGGCTCCACCTACATCCTCCACTGTGGCCACTAACCCGGCATCTTCCTCCAGAGAAAGTCTCTGACAACCCCACTTGGCTCTGTGCTGGGGACACCACTCACATTTCCTTCTCCCCATGGAAGGAGCACGGGGCCTTCCACGAGGCCGGTGAAGGGTGGCGTCTTCTAGAGTCTCAGGTAATGTGATTTCTGTAAGTTTAATTTACACTGTTTGCTTTGAAGACGTAGTTTACCAGTCAAATCTCTCCCAGAAAATTATCAGAACAGGAAAGGCAATAAAAAATGAAAATAGTAGATATGCAAATGTTAAGAAATTCTAATCTTGGGGAATTGAATGCAAGTGAATTTGACTTTTTCCATTTGGTAAACTTACCCATTTGGTGTCTTGAATAAAATTAAAACTACAGAGCAGAATAAATCACTTCCTTGAGTTAAAAAGTACACTTTTAGGAGCTATTCAACATGAAAGGCTAAACAGATATCAATTCATAATTTATTAATTGTCACGACTGAAACAATGTTCTTGGTAGTTGCTTCAGTTTCCTCGCTCGAAAAATACCAAAGTTAACCAATAACCCAAGTAAACCCATGGAGGGGCAAACAGAGAATTATTCTTCTGTGACATTGGCAAAATGATGAGGGTGACCCATGATGAAGATACCCCATGTTCTAATTCCACCTCAGTCACTACTTTTCTACAACCTCTTTACTGTACTTTTCTGTACTCTGGACGTGCAATTGAACTGTTCTCACAAAAGCAGGAGGAGGAACAGGCCAAGAAGAAGAAACAGGAGAAAAACAAGAACCAAAGGAGACTTAATCCCTTCCTCCCAAAGAACCTGTGTTGAGCCCACATTTACACTAAGAAAGGTGACAGACGGTGGGCTGGTGAGGTGGGAGAGATAGTCCCCCTCCTGCCCGGAGGACACAGGCAGGAAGGTGGGTACTGATGACGCACAGGGCCAGAAAGGGATGCCGAGGTGGTCCTGGGGGCGATGGGGGTGTTTGCGGGCTGATGGGCAGGTGACAGGAGGCGGGTCGGGAGTTGGGAAGGAGTTCTGGGTGGGGACAGGACCTGCAGTGTCTGGGCATTGCGTCTGAGTCAGGGGGACACGGGGCTGGGCTCATTACCGGGCAAATTCACGGTCGGTCTAGTTCAGACGCCGCGCTCTGATTGCCGCCGCCCCGGCGTTCACGGGAGCCTTTGGCTTCGTGATGAGAGTAACAGGGAGAAACGGAAGGATTTTTGAGCAGGTGAGAAAGGTAATCAGGGTGACATCTAGAAGATTAGACCGGCAGCGTTTGGCGAAAGCAAGGATGCCCTGCAATAACGGAGTCCGAGAACAGTGGGGACCCACACCCAGGTTCCCGGGACCCCAGAAAAGTGGATGCCACGTTGCGGACATGGAGATAAGCCCTTGTGGCCACAAGTTTGCCCCTCAGGGGGTGGGGTCGGGGACCCCAGGAGTCACTGTGGGGCTTGATGGATGCCAGTAACCCTGATGAGGAAGGAGGGCTGCACACGGCTTCAACCTCAAAGAACCGTTCCAGGTTCTGAGAGGGAATCAGCAGACACCGACACTGTGTCCTTTCAGTAGTTGGAGCTTCATGAAAGCGAGGCCTGTGCTCCCAACACTCACTGTAAACACACCAAGCAAGCCTCAGCTCTTCACTTCAAGACCAGCTAGTGTTTTTGTTGCTGTTGTTGAACAGTTCAAACCTTCTCATGTATTCCAGCGATTACTATTATCATCCTTTTTTGCAGATCTTCCTGGAGCAGGACCTGGCTCCTCCTGGATTGTTCGTAACATGGGGGGAATGTCTTATCACCTTTCCCTGCATTGTCTGTGTCAAAATCACCCCGCAGAGCTTTGCACAGAAAACTCTCATTTCGCTTTGCTTATCAAGAAAGAGCGCCAGAGAAAGGGGCCTCCAGAAGTTTGTCACTGTGCTAATTTATGACCTGTCGAGTTCAGACCGGTCGCTTGGATTCGGTACAAAGTTCACGCTCTCACGCTGCAGCCGGTGGCAGCTTTGTAGATAAAGGATTTAACGAAACGCCACAATATTGCATTTCAACGTGACAGAGAGCTCTTGGCGCTGCCGCGTATTTTGTGCCTGCTGCCAGTTGAGATGTAAAAATTGTCAGACTATTTCTAAGTGGAAATCCAGGTGTTCACAATGAAAGTGTAAGTAAAATCATAAGAAAACCTCTGCTATTAAATCTGTTCCAGCGATAGTTAAGAGTTTAAAAAATTAAATCTGTTAAAATGTATCATGTGTTCAAAATATTTCAGACTGGAAACAGAACGTCCTGACATTTTCCAGTGTGAGAGCCACTGTCGACTTGGTGAGGGAGGTGGCGGCTCCAGGCAGCAGGATTTTCTGCGAAGACCCCGCACACTGCCCCCGTCTCTCCTCTGCCCGTTCTCCACGCCACACCTGCCCTGCCCTTGGCCGTGGTTCCTGCCCCCACCAGCTCGCACCTGAACCCCTGCTCTGCACACTCGCTTGGAAGTGTGTGCCTCTCCCGCCTCCTGGCGCTTCAGTGACTGCCCCCCTGAGCACTGCCTCTTTGCCCCCTTTGAGATCCGCACAGGGCAGCCTGGGGCAGAGAGCATCCCAGCCACCTGCCGGCCCAGACTCTCGGTGTCATGGGCCAGCCCAGGCATGAGACAGAAGTGTTCCCAAGCATGGGGAGTTGGGCGTGTCCAAGGTTCAGAAGACCCAGGATGGAGGCCTGTGACATGGGGTCTTAGAGCTCATCCGGCTACTTCAAAGAAAATACCTTTTTCTTTTGTTTGCCTCAGACATATGTAGATATGACTGGAGTGTTTCCCAGGACTGAAGGGACAGGATCGGAACTCGGTAGCCTCTTCCCTGGAAGGGCACTTTTTTACTTGGGGTATTTCCGTGCGGTAAAAGTAGGGAATGGCTGGATAATCGCTGAATCTTATCCCCATCCTTTTCTGTCCTGCAGTCAGGAGGGGCACGTAGGGTCTGTTCAGCCACATGCACACTTGGTTTCTGCTCAGGCGCTGGACCAGAGGTTGGCAGAATCTGAAGCGTGTGACTGGAGACGGCCTCCCTGGTGCGGGCTGGTCACCATCATGGCCTTGAAGATGTTGTGTCTGAACCCAGCGATCTCCAAACTTTCTGACTGTATACGATTATGCCTGAAGTCGTTTTGAACATTCACTCCCCATATGCGTATTAATTCATTTACAGATGATATAAACCACTCTATTCATGTAGCTTGTACACAAATACGCAAATTAAAAAATAATGAGATACACTCCACAAATGGGGGACAGAAGGGAACTTCCTCAACCTGATAAGAAGCAGCTACAAAAAGCCCACAGCTCATATCAGACCCATTTTTTTTGTGGACACATCTTATAACTCAGCAAGAAAAAGACCCAAATAAAAACAGTTGAAGAATTTGAATAGATATTTCTCCAAAGAAGATATACACGCGGCAAATGGCACATTGAAAGATGTTCAGTATCCTTAGTCATGAGGGAAATGCAAGTCAACACTACAGTGACATAACATTTCACACCAGCTAGGGTGGCTAAAATAAAGAAGACAAGGTTGTGGAGAAATCGGAGCCGTCAGACGCTTCTGGTGGGATTGCAAAATGATGCCGCCAATTTGAAGAGTTTGGAAGTTTCTCAAAATGTTAAATATGTTTTGAAACAGCAATTCCACTGCTAGGAATCCACCCAAGAGAAATGAAAACATATGTCCACACAAATAGGTGCACACGAGTGTTCATAGTAGCATGATTTATAGTAGCCCCAGAGTGGAAACAACCCAAATGTTGAATGGACCAACTAACAAATGGATAAATAAAACCAGGTATATCCATAAAAGTGGAATATTATTTGGCATAAAAATGAATGAAATACTGATACATTCTACAACATGGATGGACCTTGAAAACATTAGGCTGAGTTAAAGAAGCTGGACAAAAATGTCACGTATTGTATGATTCCATTTACATGAAACGCCCAGGACAGGCAAATCCTAAGAGAAAGAAAGTAGGTGGGTGGTGGCCGGGTTCTGGGGAGGGGGAAATGCTAATAGGTTTTAAGGGAGGATGAAAATGTTCTGAAATTAGATAATAGTGGTGGCTGCAGAACTCTGTGAATATACTAAAAACCACTTTAAAAGGAAGAATTTTATGGTACCTGATTTATATCACAAGAAAATTGTTATAAAATGATGAGATTAAAATACAAAGTTCTAAAAGGTCTAGATTGTCTTCTCTCTTTTATCCAATGAATCATCTACACACTCCACACTTTGGGGACTTTAACACACTGTGCTAATTAATTATGGACCCATAGACCTATCTATTTGGAATTATTTACAAAGCTTTTAGGGATTTTTCTGAAATCTCCTTTCCCAGAGACATGGTGGTCGCCATTTGGGCTGTTTGCTTTCAGAAAAGCTACCCTTACCATCAGGAGGCTGCATAAGATGTGGTTTGATTAGACACGAATGTCGCTTAGTGGTTTCTCTACTTGAACACATTTAAACATTAAGATTAGGGACCTTGAGAGTTAAAATCCTAAATCTGCAAACAGGCAAGCCTGGAAACGCTTGTAAACCAGGGGCATTCTTTTCGGTGTCTAACAGATGTCAAATACGTTTTGCTGACTAATGAAAAAATACTCCAACCGAGAATGGTGTATTTTTGATAGCTTGACACGGAATTCAAAGGACTTTAAGATGGCACAGGTGTTTGCCCATTGAAGGCAGAGGATTCACTCAGTTAAGGACCAAAGCCTTCCACCCACCCTGCCCCCTCTTTTATACATTTTTGTGATTTTGGTTCTGTGATGGTATCTGTTCAATTCAGAAACAACTAACTGGTTACTTTAGTGAATTGAAACAGGACTAATGAATTTATTTGAGAAAGAATCCCAGACCTTCAGATGATTTGTTTGGCTAGTTTACTGATTGAAAGTCATTGATCTGATTACATAGTTACTGTTTCCCTCTCCCTAGATTTTGGGTTTTCCACAGGCATTTTTGTTGGTGGCAGCAGGGGGCCCTCACCCCAGCAGCAAGTGAGCATCTCAGAGCTCAAGTTCAAGCTCATTAAGGACAGTGCTGGCTCCCTCTCTCATCTCACTGCCAAGCTCATTAGACGTGCCCCGGGCTTAGCTGAGTTCACTCAATTTTTGCTATCCTTCTCCATGGCTTTGATGAACTTTGGTGCCATAATTGCTTAGTTTGGCGTTGCCCTTTTACACAACACTCCCCCGACCAGCCTTGCGTTGCCACTCATGTCCCCACGTGCACCAGGCACCTGGATTTATCCTCACCAAGCCCCGTGCCGTCAGAGCCCCTACTTTCCCTACCTCCCAGGGCAGCGGGAGTGGGCAAAGGGCCTACGGGCATGCAGACAGCATAACGGGCAGAGCAAGAGTCAGACGCGGAGGCCGGGCTCCTGGGTCCACGGTCTTTACCACTGTGTCGACCCCTCACCCCCACCCCCACCCCCACCCTGCACTGCGGACGAGCCCGGAATCACTGAGGGAGATTTTGGTCTCAGAAGGTGACTGTCCTCACATCTCTGTGCTTTTTCTCATCATGCCAGTAATACTTAATACTTTTGAACAAGTAAAGCACGTGTGTGTTATTGTTGTTTTTTTTTTTTTTTGCGGTACGCGGGCCTCTCACCGTTGTGGCCTCTCCCGCTGCGGAGCACAGGCTCCGGACGCGCAGGCTCAGCGGCCATGGCTCACGGGCCCAGCCGCTCCGCGGCATGTGGGATCTTCCCGGACTGGGGCACGAACCCGTGTCCCCTGCATCGGCAGGCGGACTCTTAACCACTGTGCCACCAGGGAAGCCCGAGCACGTGTGTGTTTAACAGAGAAAAGTTCACAGGAAAACGCAGACGTGTGCAGCGGAAGGAGACTGGGCCAGGGAAGGGATGCAGGCAGGTTACCGAGTGCAGAGGGTAAGACTCATCAGAGAGAGGGGGGCTGAGCTGTCTACACAGGAAGATGGAGATGGGGAGATGGAGGTCAGAGGCCAGCTGTCCCCTCTGTCTGTCCCCTCTGTCTGAACTGCCACTCCCTCACGCTCAACCCAAGCACTGCAGCGACTGCCCATTCGCAGGGGCATAAAGGAAGCCGAACCCCAAAACCATGCCTCCTGCCTCTGCTACCCGACTGGGTGAAAGAGGAAAACGACCCCAGCAGCCCAGCGGTCCTTTTACAAATGCAGATAAACCTCATAACGGATGTGTTTATCACTTGAATAAGTAGTAACAAGTAGATGGAATCATAACAGAAGTTATCTCTGTGCGGGGTTCGTCTCTCCTGCGTCAGCTGTGGAGTAGGAAGATTTGGGGGAAGAGGGCCGTGACGCTACAGAGCAGGAGTTCAGTGGGTCCCCAGCGAGCAGCCTGCTTTTCTGTTTCTTACTTCTCAGTAAATTAACATGTGGTATGAAAGAGATCAGGCCCTCTTTTGGGTGAGGCATTTGAAAATATTTTATCAAATGCCTTGATTACTGAGACTGGCCTTGGGTGCTGTGAGCAGTAATGTAATGTCTGAAGCTGTCACATGAGCCTCAGGGACCAATCTCCAGGGCTTCTTAAAGAGAAATGGGCTTCAGGAAAGGAAGACTGTGTCCCTGCACCTGTGTATACATACATATAAAATAACTTCTATCTTCCATATATGTTTATATATATAGTTATAGTTAGGATTCACATCTGCCAGTCTGGCTACTTTCATATGGGTTGTTAAGATTTGCAACCTTGGGACTTCCCTGGTGGTGCAGTGGTTAAGAAACCGCTTGTCAATGCAGGGGACATGGGTTCAAGCCCTCCTCCTGGAAGATCCCACATGCCACGGAGCAGCTAAGCCCGTGCACCGCCACTACTGAAGCCTGTGCTCTCTAGGGCCCGTGCTCTGTGAAGAGAAGCCACCGCAATGAGAAGCCCGAGCATCACAACGTAGAGTAGCTCCCGCTCACCGCAACTAGAGAAGAGCCGAACGAAGACCGAACGCAGCCAAAAATAAAAATAAAAAAAGTAAAAAAAATTTAAGATTTGCAACCTTAATAGACGAATCTTTAAGATCTCAAGGTGGATCGTCTTCTGTGATTTGGAAGCTTTCCTTTTATAAGAAAGGATTTTTTTTTTTCACAAAGCCAAACACAGTTGTAAAGAGTTAGAATTAACTTCTTATTTTACCGTTTGGAGTTTTTACAGGGTGTGTGGACTTCCTTTGTGCAGCTCCTGTGTGTAGGATGCAAGCTGTTCTATCACTAACAAAGGGTCTTTATTTCAGGGGACCCGAGTTAGTCCCCTTTCCTCAGCTTGTACAAAACTCTTAGCACATCTCCCCAGTGGCACGATAAAATGTAATTGTTCTCATTTAAACCCTTCCCTGAGTTTAATTCTGAAATTTTAGCAGGACTAAGAATCATTTGGAGTATTTGTTAAAAATGCAGCCCGAGATGTTCTGATTTGGTAATTCTAGAGTAAGTGCCCAGAATCTGTTTTTAAACATGGTGCCCAGGCAAATCTTACTCAGAGAGTTATTGGGTCACAACTTGGAAAACCCATCGACTGGCTGTGAGTAATTCTCAAGGGCAAGGGCTTTATCTTATACACTTCTGTGTGTTCCTAGCACCTGGCACATGGCCTGGGGCAGAGTACTGCTCATTAAATATGTGTAAAATGCTGGATGAACGGATGGGTGGATAGATAGATGAATGGACGGATGGATGGATGGACAGATGGACAGGTAGATGGACACATGGAAACCAGTGTCTTTGCCAGTGGGCCTGCTGTTGGCAAGCCGTTGGTGGCACTATGAACAAACTTTGGCACTCATTTATGCCGTTTCTAAACCTCAAGAAGCATTTTGATATGTCTTAAATAAGAATAAATAAGTTCCTGCCTAAATAGGAAAAACTCTGTCACTTTTCTTGGATTTCAAAACCATCAAAGCAAAATTTGCAGCTCCTGATTATCTCACTGTTTTTGCAACTCGCTCATTGCTTGGTTTATCCAATTTAGCACATGCAAGTCAGAGACGTGTTTGCATCACAAATAAACTGCCTTCCGCGTGCCCCAACACTGAATTTGGATTTGAATAACGCTAAGTAGGTCTTCACATTTGGCTGTTGTGGTTAATACGACCATTCACAGCATGTTTCCATATATCTTCATTACAAACGTAAACATAATTAGCTCTTATTCAGAAACAATTTGGTTGTAAAATCCAGTGATTTCTAAATGTGCACCCCATTTTAAGAAACTCCAATATGCAGTCGTTCAATTTCATGGAATGCATAAATTCAGCACCGGTTCATTTCAGAACTATTCTTTGCTTTACTATAGGATCCATTGAGGAGGCTTCCAAACAATGGGATTCTGGAAAGCATTTAAAATGTTCCTCCCTTTAATAATCAGACATAACCTCAATGGAATGTGTAGCACCTCCATTAAGGCAATTATCTCATTATTGTGACTATTTTCATGTCTGTCTCTCATGCTCACTGTGACAATGAATTTTATCCTGTTTATCTTTGTTTATTCAGGTCTTAAATACTTGGTGCTTATTTAATGCTCTAAGCATTTAAAGGACATTATTGGATTCCTGCCCGTCACTGTATCCCTTCAGATTCTTAATACATTGTGGGAACCCCCCAGAGTATTTACTAAATGAATGTCCTTGCTGTAGGAAGGTAGATAATTCTATATTATGATGTATGGGTACTGCATGGCTGTGGAAGGAAAATGAAGGGCTTGAAGGTTCCTCGGATATTTCTTCTTGTTATAAAATAAGAATGACCTTTGCAACTCCATTTAGGCTCAGCTGCTTATGAATTATGAGGTGCTCCTCGTGGAAAAGACATTTCCTACAGCCCACTCACCCTCTGAAGACCACAAAAGTTCTCTGTAGAAAAAAATTACACATTTTCAGTCCACGGAGGGTTACCCATGTCAACTGGAGTTTTATTATCGTCCTTAGTGCTGGGAAGAATTACTTTCGGGAAATTTTAGCTCATTACTTCTGGTCTTCATCAGCTGTTCTCGGGGGCGGTGGCCTTTACCGAGCACGGCAGCCCCCCTCTCTGTCACGTTCCCCCCCATTCCCCACAGAAACAGAGCAGGTAGCCTGACAGCAGAGCGAGACTCAGGACACCGGAGGCAGCAGACAGGAGACTGTGGAGCTGGGTGATTTCAGAAGGAATTCCAAGAGATTTATCTCCTTTTTTTATTTAAAGATCTGTTTTGTGAGTTTTATATATAACCAAGAATTGATTTTACAAAGTCAGTTAATTACTGGGAGAGAAAAAAAGTAGATTTATGTAGTACTTTTATGAGCACATGGTATAGGGGAGTGTGTGTGTGTCTGTGTACTCGTTTGCAAAATAAATCCCAATACTTGCTCAAATAATCAAGAATTGGGAAAGACAAAATACCTAGAGTGATTTTCACTCAGGACTCAGACTCTAACTAAAAACTCTGAAGGCACAACTGTATCAACTCGAGGGAAGGGGTACGGCCTCCGCTGAACTGGGTGGTCTGGCTGAACGTTGGGGGTCAGCAGAGGAGTCTGGGTTCTCTGAACTGCCCAGTTTCGGGGATGCCCTTGAACCCGTGCGCTTGTGGGCAGGAGTTTACTGCCCATGCCCTGTCCCAATCTCCTCAACATTATCCTGGACGGGGAGGGAAAGGGATAGAGTGAGATCTGACGCCCATTCTTTTGTTTAAATCATCCCAATTATCCTGGCCATTTTACTATATTGATTTCATTGATTTCAATTCCCATTCTCTAGTAGCAGGAGAAGTGAAGGAAGAGAGTGAGAACCTTTCACGGTAACTGGTTGGCTATCAACGGGGCGCACCCTACTCTCAAGGCTGGGTGGCCGTGGAGTTTGCCTCCCAGGTCACCATACGGTCTTCAGGCCAATCACACACGCCGTGAAGCTACACAGACCCCACATGGGCTGGGGCTGACGTGTGCTTTGTCTCCGCATTATTATTTTTGGGCATCATTGTTATTTAATCTTGCTGTGGTACTTTGTGAGGTGAATCAGGCTCACTGGCATGCATCATCATGTCCCGAAACAAAAGCCTCTATTTTAAATGAGAGATACTCACTGGAGCCCACACAGAGGGGACAGGGGTTGGAGGGGATGGAGGGGAGGAACCACGGTTCTCAACTCCCTGGGTTTTTCCTTAAAAACAGGAAGCCCATTAAAATGTGACAGACATTTCTCTTCCCGCCATGCCAGCTGATAAGTACTTAACCGAATGCTCCTTCAGAAGTCCAGCCCTACGTATTTAAATTCATTCAACCAGAAGCTCAGCTATCTTGGGCTGCAGAGTTTCAATTGACTGTTCCCAGTTCACTGCTTCTCGTCCCTAATAACTACATTATAGATAAACTACATTTTTTTTTATCATTCTTTCCCCATTTCCAATTTCTGTTCTTCAGATCTCTGTCAAATAAAATGTGCAATTTTAGCCATTCCCTCCCGCCCCTCCCCTGTCCCCCGTCTCCCACCCCCACCCCCACCAAGCCCCGCATAGGGAAAATATTGAAACAAGAGAATCAGGTCCAACTTGTCATCCAAAGTCGTGTCTAGAATGATGTGGAATTTTTACGTTGTGTGAATTTCCCATTCAGGGTGGCCTCCCCGGGAGCTGGTGATGGTCCAAGCCTCCGGGATGTCTCCCTCACGTTTCCCGGAGTGGACAGTGCAGTGGGGCCAAGGGGTTTCGAGGCTGGAAGCAGACAACTCTGTCTTCTTCTCTTCTCCCTGCCAGCCAACCCGGGAGTGGCGGGTGGGCTGCAGGGCATGGAGGCCGCGGGCCCGTCAGTTGCCCCTCACCCCCCCGCCGATGGCCACGTCAGGCCTGACTCATGTCCAGTCACCGGCAGGCTCTGTGGCCCCATGTTCTGGATTTGAAGTGTTGTTCCCTCCGGAGACCCTTTCCGGTTTTTAGTTGGGAGGCTTATGGCTTTGCTGTCCATTGGGGTCTCTGTTCCCTGACAGCCCAGTCCCACCCCTGCTGCCCTGGAGAAAAGTGGGCCAGATCCGAGTCTGCAGCAGAGTGGACTTGCCCTCACGGCCACGCCTGCTGCTGAGCTGACCCAGGAGAGCAGGTGGAGGTTGTGTGGTTGGGCCGCGTTCTTCTGGGAGACAATCAGAGCCTCTGTTCATTTGTTTCACAGTTTGTGAAGACGCCCACATGGCCCCCAGGCTCACTTTCCTGCTTGCCTCCCATCTGCTTTGATTACAAAAGGGATTAAAAGCAAACACCACCAAATGAAGCAAAAATACCAACCAGTCCAGGGTAGAGTGGATTCACGCCAAACTTCAAAAATTCTCCAGGTCAACACTTCCGTTAAGAAAGAGGGCTTTCTGTCGACACAGGAAGTCCTGGTCCTTTCTAAGAGGGACGGAGAGTCCATCTATGACAGGTGCCCGCCCTCCTGAGCGCACACGTGGCGTTTAAAAAGTATTCCTAACCACAGAACAGCAAGGTTTGGAATGATCCGCTTCTGACATATATTGTGTTAGTTTCAGATGTGCTCTTGCGGCAGCATGATTGCTGTCTTGCTCTCGGACAGAGTCCCCTGAGAAAGCAGGGATGTTGATGGCCAAGTAGAAAAGGGGCAGGTCATACTTGTGACTGTTGACCTTCACGTGTTCTGTGGCCCAGAACAGGCTGAGCACCAAATTGGTCTAGAATCCAATTAGCATCAACCGAAAGACCACCTGTCCTCAGCACTGTTTCTGGGGGTGACATGTCACTCTCTCGCAATCAATTATTTCCCTGTGACACCTTCGCCCTCTAACTGCTCCTCCTGTTGTCTGCATCCCAGGCTCCTTGATCAGGTGGTGCTTCATGGTTCTTTCAGCCAGATTTTGGCCTAGATTTAGCTGGAATTACATAGCCACGGACAACAGGAAGTGAGATTTGCCAAGGACGCTGCACATCTGGGGGGCCCTCCCACCAGGACCCAGTTGTCTGTGCTCCGTTTCTCCTGCCGACTCTCAAATATGGTTGTTAAAGAGAAAATATATACTCAACATCTAACTTGTCGCGAAGGCTCACCCTCTGCCAGGATGTCTCATTTATGACTAAAACAGCCCTACGATGTGGCCCCTTTATCAACATCCCACTTCACAGGAAGGTAGGTCATGTGTCCACTCACACCAATGGTCACTGGCAGGACCAGGACCGAAATTCTAAGGTTTGACCTCAAAGGTGGTCACCACATTGCCTGTCGCTCTGCGTTCTCCCCCCACGTTAAATGTTGTGGCATCCAAAGTCATTTGAGGCATGACTGTCCCCACTCCTGGACTGTTCCCTTCTCACGATGGGCTGCAGTGGGGCCACTGCCCACCTGTGTCCTCCCCAACACTTCCTGGTGAAGGAATGATTCACCTGATCGGGGGTCCTGGGGCTGGTCTCCCCTTGCTCTCTGGGATCCCAGACCTGAGAGGCCCATGCTCTCAGACGCTCTGGGGCTGGCGAGGCTAGAAGGGCATCTGCAGGGTCCAGTTAGGAAGCCTGGCGTCGGGGCACCCAGTCTGGCATCAGTAACCAGATGACGTCCCGATCCGTCGACCTGGCTCCTGTATCTCAGTGGATGAGAAGTTGGTGGGAAAAGAGGTATCTTGCCATTACTAATCTCCATCTCTCCCACCATTTGTTATTCTGACTTTTCCATTAGCCTTTTTTTTTTTAAATTAAATTCTCTCTTTCTCAACAATAAGAGTCTTGGTTGTGTTCATGAAGGGAAGCGATCCCAATTCACAGAATCCACAAAGCCATCCACTGGAAAATGGGAGGAAAATATTAGAACTTTAATTTAAAAGCCTGTGTGATCAGAAAGATTTGTTTTTGTAGTTCTCGCAAACACAAGATTTCAGTTGGCTGTGTTCTCGACATGGGTCAGAATCGGGTCTCAGTTTTGTGGATCTTGGGTTGGACAGAGAAGGTTGCCACGGGCATAGTCTGCACGGCATCCAAACACAGGGTTAGTTGTCATCTGTTTGGAACCTAACAGCACAAAGGGTAAAGCCGAGGGTAGAAGATACTCCAGGATTAAGAGAAGTGGTGTCCACACAGAAGACATAAGTCAGCTGATGGCTCTTCTCACTGCACAGTCATCGAAAGCTTCCTCATAAAAACCAAGCTGGCAGGAGGACTCCTCCTGCTATGAGGCGGGCACTGGGTCCCCTTCCTCCCGTCAACCCAGCCTCCTCAGGCAGGACTCGAGCTTCCAAGTGTTTGTTGACCATTTCTATAAAGTAAGGGCTGGGTTAGCACTTCTAAAATTCTGCAATCATCTGATTTACTGGCCAAACCAAAAGAACAACATTGAGTAGATTCACCCTCGATCATAAGTGACCCTTGGGTCCAGGGTGACCATGGGGGTCAGATGAACGCCTCTGGACTTGGTCAGCCAGTGTTGGAGGGAGGCCGCAGTGGGGTGTTCTGTGCACCTCCACCTCCAGAGGAGAAAGGCCAGTGGACGGGTCTTTAGGACTTTCATGGGCCTTCTTCCCAGGGACGTGGCAGAGAATGGAGGTCAGGAGACTCCGAGTGTGTTCTGTGCACCTCCAAATCACCCGTGAGGTCAAGGCCACCAGCCCTGCTTCCCGAGAGGAAACGGGGGCTCGGACACTGGCCCTCGGTCATGCTGGTGAGTGACATGTCGGGACCCAGACAGAGGGCCGCCTGTCGCCCTCTCCACCCAGCCCCTATGTTCCCAACTTCCCCCTCATCCTTTCCAGGGTAAGAGAGCAAACAGACGGCGGGTTCTGTGGCACCGAGAAGGTGCACAGCTTGTCCGCTCCCCGCTGCGCCTGGGAAGATGCAGGTGGACATTGACCACAGTTGGGGGGAGGCCCCTCTTCACCCCAGACCCAAGGTCATAGCAAGATGAACTGAACTTTCACGGATGCCAGGTCACCTGAGTCTCACAATTTCATACCCTCAACGCCGGGGTGAGCTCAAGGCAGCTCCTTCCACTGGGGAAGCCACCCACGTTGCAGAACGGAAACCAGAGGCTTGAGTGAGCTGCCCGAGGGCACCCAGCTGGAAAGGTGGGAGCTGAACTTAAATTCAAGGCCGCCGATCCCGACCTGGCTCCGGTGGCAGCGGGAAGCCCCACGTGCTTGTCCCACGTGTATCTCAAATTTTGCCTAAAGCCAAACTCGTGATTTCTGGCCACTCCCCACACACATCACGCCTTGGCGTGGGCCCTGCAGGTGGAGAGGCTAGGGGCCAGCCTACAAACAGCTTGTATTTCAGGAACCACCCAGGCCCGCTGTTGGCTCCCTTCCAGCCGCAAACACGGCAAACTCGGGCTCCTTGGCTGCGACACAGCTGCCCCCTACTGTCCTCCTGACGTTTCACCCCACTGCAGAGGCTCCACCCCCCTGCCCCGAGTTCCATCAGAACCCATCCACCCCGACTGGCTCTGCTTCCAGCCCCATCACACCGTCCTCACAGCCCAGCTGCTGCTGTCGCGAGTCCTCCACGGGCACCTGCTTCCTGGCCCCGGGGCTGTTCCTGGCTCTGGGACCTGGATCCCACGGCCTGGAGTGGCTAGGCCATTGGACACCTGACCGAGAGCTGGCAGGAAGAAAGGGCCTTTGCTGAGATCCGGGCGGGCTTGCCTTCCTGTCGTCTTCCGTCTAGACGCCTGGGGCGAACTCTCTGCTGGCAGGAAGGCCACGCTGCCCAGCGCCTCTGCCTCCGCCTGCCTGTTCACTTCACGACCCTGTTGTGAACCCAAAATGACATTCCACGGATGCTGCAGGCCAACTCGTGCGCTTTACGGAGGCACGTTCTCTCCGATTTCTCCATTTAGGTAACTGAATAAAACCTCTACCCAAGACCAGGCGACCCAGAGTCCTTTTCCTGAAATGGTCACAAATGAAACATGGTTAAGATGCGGAGAGACTGACGCCGCTGGCAGAAGATGACTTTTATCACTGATTTGCTGTAATCACAACCTTGGGGAAACAGCCCTGTATTAAAGAGAAGTTTCTCCTGCTTGGCGTTTGTAACTTTTGTCCTGTAGGCTTATAATTTTGAGGACTTGAGTGAACTCATTATTCCCCAGAAGGCATTAATGTAGAAAACACATTTTAAAAATGTTTAATTGTTGACCTATTGCTACAAATGATTGTTTCTCTTTTCTTGCACCATTTGGGCTCAAACATGCGGGGATGAGGGGTGATGAGACGGAGGGGGGAGGCGATGAGGTCTGGGGACATGAGTGCATCTCTCTCCAAACGGAGAGGATCTCTCTGCCTCCTGTGTCATGAAGGATGGTGATGTTTCGAACACAGGTCCCAACGCAGCCCAGAGAGAACTGGGGAAGCCGCTGCATTTGCCTTAAAAACACAGCCGAGTGTAACAGGGTCCTACAGCACAGCACAGGGACCGATATTCAATACCTTGTAATAACCTACAATGGAAAATCATCTGAAAACAAAGTATATGCACATATGTGTGTGTATAACTGAATCACTGTGCTGCACAACCTAAACCTACCTGGGAAGAAGCGGGTGTTACAGCTATGAGGCAGCAACCGCGGGGATGCAGGTCCTGAAGGGCAACTTTCAGACCCACTCTGCGCTCCAGGCCAGTGTCAACCTCGTCAGAGTAGCCGCGTGGTGGGTCTACACTTGGCACCCATGGAGCCTCGACATCCCGCGATCTGAGGGCCCTCAGAACAAACAGCCACCCCGTGTGAGTCCTGGGGACCAGTGAGACCAGCCCCAGAGGCCCTACAGGGCGAGCACAGCACAGCCGCCTGGCGCAGCTGGGCGATGGAGCTGGATCTGTGTGGAGACGGGGTCTGCAGGGCTCCCTCCCACCCCCCACCCCTGGCATGTCCGTCCGTCGGGCAGGCGGAGAGGCAAGCGGCCACGGGGAACCCGCCCTCCTCCTTCTTCCTGGGTCTCCCCCCACCCCCCACGGCTCCTTGGACTGGAGGTGATTTCCCCTCGGGACGTTCCTCTTCACCTCCTCTGCCTCTTTCTCCAAGTTGTCATCTCTTTTCTGCTGTCTCTCCTTTTCACTGTAACAGTGTGTCCCCAAGGAAGAGGGGACCTGGCCATCCCGACAAATCCTGTTGTCTACACGGCCAAGGGCAGCCTCTGCACTGACAAAGGTGGTCTTCCCGAGAGGGAGCCGGCGAGCTCCCCGCCGCCCTGCCACCTCGGTGCGGGTGGCCCTTGCCCCAGGAGCCCCCTGTCCTCTGCCAGCCCTCCAGGTCGCCTGCTCCCTCCTGCTTCCTGCCCACACTGTGTCCCCTGTGTCGCTCCCATCACCGGGGGCCACGCGCTGCCCCGTTTCCTCGACCAACCTGTAAAAGTGCCAGGGCCTAGGGGGAGGGCAGCCTGGGGTCTGAGGGAGGGTCTCTGCCCCCCTTGGGACCGTCTTCCCGGCTCCGAAGGGCTGAGCTTTCCTGCCCCTCGGCATCCTTGTCTGTACAGGGAATGTGAGTGGTGCCGCCTGCCAGGTTTCTGTGAGGCCCGGATGTGCTATTATACGTAGAGCGTGTAAAACAACACATGACACAGTAAACGTCTGATAAATACCAGCTCCTAGTGTCCCCATGGATCATCGCCGGCACCACCAGCGTCAGTCGTGGCTGCAGAATAATGAGGTAACTGGGGAAGCTTGGCTGACGGCCTCTGCTTGATCGATCAACAGTCCTGTTAACTAAGACGCCAAACACAGTATCGGGAACATATAGGCTTAAATACATATTTAACTCTTCTGACTTAAATTGTACCAAACTTCTTTTAGTAGGAATTCAGATGGTGGGGGCTACTGTATAAATGTATACGGTACATTATATCCATCCTGTTTAAGTGTACGTTTATAAGTGTGAGTTGTATACGTTGAGCGTACATTGTACAAATTGTATCATATAAATTAGACTGTGTAGACATTGTGTGCACACTGTGTGAATTGTAACGTATAAATTATATTACGTAGACATTGAGTGTACATTGTACAAATTGTATAAGTTGTGTATACATTGTGTACACATTGTACAAATTGTATTACATAAATTATGTTATGTAGACATTGTGTGTACATTTTATAAATTTCATCATACAAATTACATTGTGCAGACATTGTGTGTATATTGTATAAATTACCTCCTATATATTATATTGTGTAGACATTGTGTGTACATTGTATAAACTGTATCATATAAATTGTACTGTGTATATATTGTACACACATGATACACATTGTATCGTATAAATTATATTGTGTGGACATTGTGTCAGTGCGTAAGTGTATTGCTAGCATCTACAGTGCCTCCACACCCTCGCTGCAGAGGGATTTTTGGAAACTCCTCCGTGTGTGGCAGCCGTGAGGAGACCCATCTCTCCCATTTGGCCGTCAGTGCCTCTACCGAGGAGACGACGTGGGGAAGGTCAGGGCTGGCTGGACGGGCGGGTGGATGTCTTCCTTCTGTAAAAGGCTGCTTTTCCCTCCTCGTGGACCACAAGAGGATGTGTGTGGCCACACAACACAGACGGAGCTGAGGTGCTGAAAGGAAGAAGGCTGCCTGGATAATCACGGGCTCGCCTTGGGCAGGGGGCAGAGTGGCCACGGCCGAGCAGAACAGTTACAGGGAGGCGGACAGGCTGCCGGGACCCTGGGCACCTGGGCACCCCGGCATGAGAGAGTTAGACCTGGAGCTGGAGTCCCGAGCCTTGCTGCAGGGGTGGGACACCCCAGGGCCTGCTGGTGGGAAGTAACAACTTCCCCTGGACCTACTGCACCCTGGGCACTGGGGTCCAGGCCGGGTCAGCTTAGACAGGCCCTGCCAGCGTCTACCCCAGGTACTTATCTGAGCCAGGAGGGCCCCTATATGGGATTAGTGACCTTATGATGGAGACTCCAGAGAGCCCCCGCCCCTTCCTCCAGGTGAGGACACAGAGAGAAGACGCGTCTGTGAACCAGGAAGCAGGCTCTCACCAGACACAGAATCTGTGGTCACTTTGATCTTGGATGTCCAGCCTCCAGAACCATGAGGAATCAATGTCTGATGTTTATTAACCACCCAGTCTGTGGGATTCTGTTACAACAGCCTGACTGGACTAAGACAGAGATATACTTTTATAAAAATCCTGAATTGCTAAATTTCAACTTCGTGCACATTGAAAGTAAAACATGAATATTACAGTTTCTGTGTTTCCCCACAAATTCAGTAGAAATCCTCACAGGCAAGTGGCCACCCTCCACCCTGGCTCTCACCAACCACAACCTCTCCACGCTGCCTGCATGGATTTCTACCTGTTCTTTATAACCAGAGTCACCAAAATTAGCCTGGTGTTGAGATCACTTGTCCAGTGATTTCCAAGGGAAGAGACACATTCAATTCCCTGACGCCCGGGCTTTTGGGGCAACGTGGTGGGGAGGGTGCACATCCAGGTGGAAAAGGGGGAGGGCAGGGAAGGTAGGTGGGTTCTGTACACCACCCCACCCCCAGGCCCCCGGCACCTTCTGCCAAAGCCTGCAGGGCTCAGGGGAGGTCCCCAGAGACCAGGTGTGTTGCTCTGTCTAGAGACGCACAGGAGCCCAGCTCCTCAGCTTGGAGTCTTTGTGGCCGGAGTCGCTCTAAGTCGGGGCCTGCTGTGCTGGTGGGTCTCAGGATGTGGTGGGGTCCCGTCCTAATCCCAACCCCCCAGGGAAACAAGGTAAACATCCAAGAAAGTGTGGCCATGAGGAACGCCTTGCTGAGGAGAAAGAAATCCGCCCTTTTCAGGAAAATAATTAGGACCCAGGGCTGTCCCCTTCTGCTTGTAGGACCTGTAAAGCTGCAGCTGTCCTCTGGAGGTCATTCTGGAATTGCCGGGGCTGGACATGCGGCCGGGGCAGAGCCGACCCAAGCGTCTGGGAGAGTGAGGCCCCCGGGCTCATGAGGGGGACCCTGCAGGAGTCTGCTGCAATTTCAGGGTGTCCTTGGGTAGAACATCTCGGACAGTGTTAAACCGTCTCAAAGCCAAGTAGGTGTGATTTCCACACTGTTTGTAGTCCAAGCCCATTTAAAATCTGGGGACAGCTCCAACGCCAATTTGTGGCATCAATATTAACAGTTCTGTGTTACAGCAGTTAAGGTGCTGCCTCTGTTGAAGGAGACAGACTGGCAGGACTGTGAAATTACAAAAACCACCTGTGAAGTGTCCGGGGCGGCGGGGGTCACGCTGGCTTTTGGGAGAAGGACAGCAGGTCTGTTTGTGTCCCAAAGTGCAGCTGTTGAGTATGAGGTGACAGTCAGGCCCCTGGTCTAATTCTGAAGCTAATTCTGGGGGAAGATTCCATGAAATGGACTGCGTACGGGAGCTCTGATCCAAGTTTGCTATAAAATGCTGAACTCTGAAAGCACTGTTCATTTCCATTATGTTATATGTCCCCATGGTTCCCCCCTCCCAGCAGTGGGAGCTGTACCACCAGGGAACAGAGTAGGTGCGGGTTAAGTGTGCCGAGTGCCTGACAAATGGCCAGGACAGGCCTGGGGCGTCCGCTCCCTAGAAGGACCTGCAAAGGGCTTGAGAAGCAAGCAGGCTTCATGGTTAGTTTTAAAGGCATCCCCCTCTTACTCTCAGGGAGAAAGTGCTTCAGTTGTTTTGACAAAATCTTTGAGACACTGTTAGTTCCACTGCAGCCTGACATGGAAATTAAAAAAACAAAACCAAACAAACAAAGGGAATCACCGCGGGTGAAGAGAGACTCAGGAACAAGATAATAAACCTGGTAGTTTTCAAACGAGGGGCGACCTGTCACCACCTCTCCCCCTTCCTGCATCACCGAAATTTTTAGTCACTTTCTTTCTTCTCTCATCACGTGGGAGCTCGTCTGTTTCCACGGAGCCAAAATGCTGAGAGATAAGCCTTTCTGGTTGAATTTAACGCTGTTATTAACTCTTTTCTAGGGGTGGGAAGTGAAGACCACAGAGATCTAGATTTTGTGACTTTACTTTTGTTTTTTTAATAACAAGGATGTCCCAGGTAATGAGCATTTATATTCTGACACCGTCTCGTTATTGCTTCCAAGTCTCCCGTGAACCTAAAGGAAATCTGAGGGCTGGCTCTCCCACCAACCCCTGGGCTCTTCTTTCACCGTGTCAGCTGGTGTTTGCAGAGCGCCCATTCGCTTGGGCCTGCGCCGTTAGAGAATTTAATAACGTCGTGTTCTCATCACTCTGGCAAAGAGACCTTAAGTCAGAGCTCATGAAATCGAAGGAACGAATCAGCCTGGTTCTGAGAAAACCCCCAGGTTGAGGAAATGGTGGAAATCTGATACCGCAGACATCGAAGCCTGTGATTTTAATCTTTATGGAGAATGTTATTCTTCAGAACTGTTTTAGAATGGAGGCTGAAACTTTACCTCAGCCTGGCCGAACAGACACCTCACTTGTCCACAGAAGGTGATGTCCGGGCGCCGAGGGTGGTGGTCCTTGGGGGTCTGACCCGAGGGACGTCTGGGGGGCTATGTTGTTCAGAGTTGTCCTCACAACGGGGTGAGCGTCCGACCCACCAAGCTGGCCCTGCCGTGATCTGCTCTGCGGCTGAGGCCGAACAGCCCAGGGCCCCCGACAGAGCAGGTCCTGACCTACCTGCGTGGGGGTCAGCACGGCAGGAGCCTGGTCCTGGATTTCCGGCAGCCGGGCCCAGAGTGGTGTTTTACCCACGCTCCCCACACGACCGACACCTTAGAAGTTTTTTGTTCATTTTTCGTCACTTAGATAGGGGAGCTCCCCCAGGGACGGTTCTGACACCTCACTCAGAGGAGACTGAGCCTTTGGTTCAAAGCCCTGAGCAGAGGCGCCAGCTCTTCATTTGCTTCCGCAGCAGCAGAAGCTGGCGAACGAGCCTTGGAAGCAGACCCCTGGTGTGTCCTGCACACCAAGCCCGCCCTGTGGGGCAGAACCCAGACTTCGGGCAGAGAGTGTTAAATACTGAGCTTGAGACCCGAGGTCCAGAAGCTGTGTCGCTCCAGCGGTGACCGCTGCTGCCACCCCCCACCTCTCCCCCCATCCCACCCGGACTTGGGCAGGGTCCCTCACAGCTCAGTGGTGGGAGCTGCCCTTCCTGGGGGTGTGGACGGCGGTTCTGGGGGCCCTGGCTTGTCTCCTGGCACAGGTGCTGATGGCGCAGTTAGACAGGTAACAGAGGTCGTGCCTCTGGTCACCAGGACCTGCGTGAGCAGGAAGCACGCGGTGCGGATGGCGCGGGGCAGAGGAGGGAAGCAGAGCAGCATTTACAGGGACGCCTGGAATCTTTCTTTTGAAGCTCAGTCCCTGAACCCAGACCATGTCCAAGGTGGGATTCGAATTTAATAAAGCCGCAGAGGGCGCCTGGTCCTGAGCGCACGGCATGTGCGCCCCACCGCCCTGCTGCAGGGGCGAGGGGAGCAGGTAATGAGCCTCCAGGACGGGGCTGGTGTGATGGACGGGCTGCGGCCTTCCCGCTGCTCCGCTCTCTCCATCATCCAGTCTGGGTGTTAGCGGACTGTCAGGGAAAAATAATTCAGTGGCTGTGGCTTTAACTGATGTGCTGCATTCTGGGGTCAAATGACTGTTACAAAGTAGTGGTGCCGCCTGGTTCCTGCATCGTGAGAGCTCAGGGTTGACAACATGAAAGGAAAAGGCATCACGGCCGGAACTCACTGACATCATTCAACTCATGGGGGTTGGGGTGCGGGGGGCAGTGGGAGCTGGAGGAAGGACACTTCTTGCTAAACAGCATCGGGCAGAGGAGGAGGGGGTGCCCACAGCCCGTGGGGAGGGGGGCCTTCCAGGGACGGTGGAGGGAGGACAGGGGCCAAGGGCAGCCTGGGGTCATCCAGGCCGCGGGGGGCAAAGGGGCTTCCTTGGGAGCTGTTGGTGGGTTTGAGCTACAGACGGTGGTTGGTGGGTTGAGATGCCAGGCAGGAAGGAGGAGAAGAAAAGAGGAGGAGTAAGGAAGGGACAGCAGGGCTGCAGTGTTTCTGGCAGGGACTCATGTCAACGCCACACGCCCGCTTTTACCTGGATTGTGTATTATCTGAGGGTGGGTCGAAAGGCAAGACGCATGGAGGTTATGGGCTGTCCCCCTCCAACCCGCTCCTAGATGGTGCAGTAAATATTTGAAAATAAATGAATGATTTGGGGGCAGAGGTAGCAGGAGAAACAGCTGCCCCCCTCATGGGGTTCCCTGTTCAATGGAACCTTCACGCGGCCAAGCTGTGGGGACCAGACCAACGTCTGCTGTGCCTGTTTGTGCTCTGCACCTGCCAGAGTCAAATAAATGTTTGTTGGATGGATGTATGGGTGGATGGATGGATGGATGGATGGATGGACGGATGGATGGACGGATGGGTGGATGGATGGATGGATGGAAAGATGGATGGATGGATGGATGGATGGATGGGTGGATGGATGGACGGATGGATGGATGGATGGATGGACGGATGGGTGGATGGATGGATGGGTGGATGGATGGATGGAAAGATGGATGGATGGATGGATGGATGGATGGGTGGGTGGATGGGTGAATGGATGGATGGATGGATGGATGGATGGATGGATGGATGGATGGGTGGATGGATGGGTGGATGGATGGATGGATGGATGGATGGGTGGATGGGTGGATGGATGGATGGATGGGTGGATGGATGGATGGAAAGATGGATGGATGGATGGGTGGATGGATGGATGGATGGATGGGTGGATGGATGGATGGATGGATGGATGGATGGAAAGATGGATGGATGGATGGACGGATGGGTGGGTGGATGGGTGGATGGATGGATGGATGGATGGATGGATGGATGGATGGACGGATGGGTGGATGGATGGGTGGATGGATGGATGGATGGATGGATGGATGGATGGATGGATGGATGGAAAGATGGATGGACGGATGGGTGGATGGATGGACGGGTGGATGGATGGATGGGCGGATGGGTGGATGGACGGACGGGTGGATGGAGGGGTGGACGGATGGATGGATGGACAGATGGATGGACAGATGGATGGATGGAAGGATGGATGGATGGATGGACGGGTGGATGCTTGCTCCTGGTCGTGATTCAACATAGGGTTCTGTCCTAGTGCATTTGTTTGGTTCACTGTCCAGAACCCCTCCAGTTGCCTGAATCTGGGTGGTGCCCTGCTTCCTCTAGTGGACACGTGACCTCCTGAGGCAAATAGTGGATTCTGCCCGAGGTGCCGTGAGGTAGGGGTGCCCTGATCTGAGCAGTGACTTACAGGTGCTGAGTTCTGACTCTGGATCCTGAGCTGGGCTAAAGGCCTTTAACTGTAAAACCTTTCTCTCCTTCACTGATGCCAAAAGTGAAAGAGAATAACTTCCTGTAACTAATACATTAGAGATGCCCACAAGTAGTTCTCAAAATGGTAAGAAAAAAGATAATTTGCATAAATAAGCAGTTACAAGAATAGGAAGGAAGAGCTTGCAAAGTGGTACAAGAACACTTCCCGACACAAGGACGGTGCACGAAATACTTCCTGAGTGAGGGAGGTGAGCTCTGTGAGAAGCACGCGTGTCCTCTGGTGTGACGAGGCCTGGAGGCGGCATGAGGCAAGGCCCAGCCCGGAGCTCCTCCCTCCGCCTGGCCCGCGGCTCAGGCAGCGTCCGCCAGCCTCCGGAGCCAGAAACGCAGCCCAAACCAGCACCGAACTCGCGTTCCCGCCGCAGGCTCCCTCGGCCTAGCCGCAGATAGTCACTGAGGGGCCTTCCTGTCCCTCAGTCCTCTCTGGGGTCAGGAACCCTGCTGCCCCAAACCCCTGCTGCCCCCACTGCCCCCTGCACAGCCAGTGTCACCATCACCAAGGTGACCAGCTGCCCAGCTCTCCCTTCCCTCTGCTAAGTCAGGACCAACAGTTTTTCCATTCACACGCTTCCAGGCTCTCTCTCCCCAGAGTCGGCACACGGCTCCGACGCCGCAGCGGGAGAGGCAGCGCCTGGCTTGTCTGGGAGAGAGCAGGGGGTCCTCCTGCTGCCCCGTCCCCGCTCCCGGGCACCCCCGCACCCCGAGGACGCCGCCCGCTGGCAGCTACCGGAGAGCTCTCACCTGAGGCAGGAGGTGACTTTTACTCCTGCTGGGGACGTGGCCGGGCAGCCGGATGTCGAAGAGGGCCTGCAGGGCGGCCTGGGCCGCCTGGCCCTTGGCCAGCTTCTTGCTGCGTCCCGAGCCTTCGAACGTCCTCCCGTCCACGCTCACGGCCATGACGAAGCTCTGGGCGCGCCTCTTCTCGGGCTCCGAGAGGCACACGTAGCGCAGCCCCGAGCGCAGCTCGTTCAGCAGCACCACTGGGTTCCTCGCGCCTGGAGCCGCGGGGCCCCCCAGGTCCAGGTCCAGGTCCAGCGGGCGGCCCAGTAGCCGGCCCCGCCGGCAGGCCGTGGACAGGCGGTCGGGGGCGGCAGGGCGGCGGCCCGGGAAGCCCTCGCTGGGGGCCGTGGGCTCGAACCGCTGGAACAGGGAGTCGGGGAAGTCGGCCTGGTCGGAGGTGAAGTCCGGGGCTGTGCCGCCTGGGGCCGGGTGGGCCTGGCAGGCGTTGGGGAGCTGCACGAAGGACCGGAGGGCCAGCTCGGCCGCCCGCATCTTGGCCTTCTTCTTGGTGGGCCCGGTACCCTCGAAGGTGAGCCCGTTCACGTCCACGGCCACGGCAAAGACGGGCGCGTGCACCGGGCCGGTCTGCGACACCGTGCGGAACTGCAGGCCCGGCCGCAGCTCGTGCAGCTGCACCAGCGCGTTCTTGGGTGCCACGGACCACGAGAGCCTCCTCCAGAGGAGCCGCAGCTGGCACAGGTGGCCGCCGTTGCCCTCCTCCAGTGGCCGCTTCCTCTTCAGGCCGGGTGCGCCCCCTCGGGCCCTGTCCCCGGAGGGTGGCAGCCTGGCCTCCAGGTTGCTCACGTTGCGGTTTTCCTTCACGTCGGCGCTGCTGGTACCTGGAGGTGAGAACAGACAGCGTGACCCGTGGCTGTGGCCCGACCGAGGGCGTCGTTGCAGGTGACCCCCTGCAACACTCGGCCTCCGGACACCAGCCGGCCTGGCACCCTCTGGAGGCCATGGGGAGACCACATGGGCAGCACCTTGGATCACAGGCCCGCAGAACTGACCACACCCCTGCAGGTGGGGGTTAGGGCCCAGAGAAGGGGACCCCGCCCCGTGAGGTGCCCGGAGTGGACCGAGTGGGGTGGATGCAGGCGGGGAGTGTGTTCCCACTCAGGGCCATTCCCAGCTGCTCTCCGAGTGCCGCCGGGTCCCTGCACAGGCCCCCAGACCCCCTAAATCAAGGGAACACGTGGCCTCTCTCTCCATCGGGTTTGGACGACGCGGAGGTCAGGGAGGCCTTGCGCTCGGGGTGGAACGCGAGGGAATCGTGTGCCCACACCCTGGACGCTGGGTGGCACTTAGGCTTAGTGAACTAGATCTAGATGCCTCTACGCAGATGAAGCTCTAAAATATAATGTTAGGTGATAAAAGCAACTTGCAAAATCATACACAGAGGCTATGGTTAATAAGTTATAAGAACACAGAGGTTACACAGCATTCGTGCCTCCACACAGGTGGTAAAGCTCAGACACGTCCCAACTCCCTTGGGACACAGGGAGGAACACAGGCTCAGAGGGTGGCTTCGTTTGTATCTGTGAGGTTTTCTGTCTTTTGCACAAAAAAGTATGAAGCAAATTTAGCAAAGTCATCATTTGCTAACTGTATGTGAGGAAGGCGGGTAATGACAATTTAGTTTTCTGGTCTGGCCCTCTTGCACCACCCTCCTCCGACACAGCTGTTCCATTTGGGGAACCTCAGCCATGGGTCCCCACATGGCCACAGACGTGCGTCCCGCTGCCCTGGTCAACGTGCTTCTGGAACGCCCGACCCTTGGGTTTCCCGAGAGGCTCTGAGGATGACAGGGCTGGGCGGTGGGTTACCCTTCCCTGACCTCACTCACACCTTCACTCTGGCCCTTCACTCCTAAAATGCACTCCGGGGTGGGTTATGGCCCTGTTTTCTAGGAGAGGAAACTGAGGCCCCACGCGGTGAAACAGCTGTCCAGGGACACACTGTCGGTTAATGGGGGAGGTGTGACTGCATCCAGGCATGTCTGCTGTGGCTGGGAAGGCGATTTTACGGCAACTCGGTCACTTTCTTGTCCGTTTCACAGACTCGGAGCTGGGGAGAGGAGGATGCCGAGGGGAACTCTGCTGACAGCGTGGACGGACGCGGGAGGAAGCGGCCAGGCTTGGGGCCACGCAGGACCTTGCTGCCTGCAGATTTCTCCGTAGGAACTCATTCAGCAAGTGGAAACCCGAGGGGGTTTTACTGCCAGCCCACAGCGCGTAGGCAGACTTTGAGCGTGTCTCCCTCACCCCAGCCCGAGAGCCGGAGCAAGAAGACGCGCTGGGTCAGTGACCTGGTCCCGACGGTGCAGCTGCTGGGTGGTCACCACGAGAGAAGGACCATCTCACAGGCACGCAGCGCAGGCTGAAGACCGGCGCCCTAGAGAGGCGTCCTGGCTCCAGCTCGGGGCCAGCCCTCCTCAACCACGTCGTCCCCAGCAGGTGTGCCCCACAGAAAGCGTCAGGCTCCGACTTCAGAGCTCTGTTTGCTGCAACCTCAGCTGCTCTGAGTTGCGAGGTGGGCTATCGGCATTCCTCCAGCAGTTTGCTTCTGTACAACAGTTGGTTTGCAGACGTCGTTTTGTTCAAAGGGGTGAACCTGAGCGTTTTATAAGTTAGAGGTGGGCAACATTTGTTTACAGTCTATTTCAGTAGAAATAATTACCTTCCAAGCATCAACACTGAGTCTCAGCCTCTTTTTTTGGTCATTGTGCACATTGGGTGCACACACAGCAAGGAGTTCTGCCATTTGGGGTATTTCGGGCCAAGGAGTGGTAGATGGGAATAACCATGCAGTTTCCCAAACCAAAGGTAAAGATGGAAAAAAAAATAACCCAATCCAAGAAGCCCACAGCAGATTGCCCAGAAACTCACCGGGAGCTCTCTAATTTCTCACTGATTTCCCACGACGTGGGGCTTGAGCGTGGCTGTGAGTGTGACTAAAGTGGCTGGCATGTCAGATGCCCTCTGAGCCTTCTGAGGAGAAGGTTTATCTAGGAGGAACAGCCCGGCAGACCCAGGTTCCCCTCCACTTGCACTGAAACTGCTTCCGCACTCTTCTCTTCGACATCCTAGGACTGTCATCCTTAAAGTGAGCCACGGAGATCCAAGCGCGGGTGAAGACCCCTTCCTCGATGATCAGTAATTAATGAAAGTTGATGGGAGTGCAGACTTCTGGGCTCCATCCTGATATGCTCTCTGGGGGTGATATCACATGCTGGTTTTTGCAAATGAGCAGATTAGGGGCTCTGCTCCCCCAACATGGCCCAGATGCTCCATTTAACTGGCCTCCTGAGTTTGCATGAGGTCAGGGAAGCTGCAGGGTGGGCGGTGGTCACTCCACGGCTCTGGGATCAAGCAGGTGAGAGGTCACAGTCTCCCCCGACCTTGGTGTGTATGACCTTGGGCAGTCCCTCCACCTGCCTGAACCCCATTTTCTTAAGAGGATAAATGTGGGTTTTGGTAGCACGTGCCTTAGGGCTTATTATGAGGTTGAGCTAGAGGACACCCGTAAAGGACTTAGCAAAACCCCTGACACTGAGGAGAGTCAACTGCACTTTTGAAAAGAGCGGGAAAAAGGGAGGCAGACACTTCTAAGCTGCATCTTGTCAAGGCCCAACTTCCCTGCTTATTTCATGAGTTGGGCTTCCAGGACCCCCCGAAAGAACGGGTGGAGACACACGGGCTGTCGTGAGGCAGTCTCGGGCCGAGGAGGGGTGGCGACGGGGGGACCCCCTTGCTGGTCTGGTGCGTCTGAGGTTTGCCAGCCCCTTCGCCAGGTCCCTGCCAGGTCCATGCGATCCTCTTACAGAACTGTAGCTCTGATCCCACAAGTTCACGTTTCCTTCTTCGGCAGCCCCCTCCCCGACCCAGGAAATGATTCTCATTTTCTCCTCCATTGAGTTGATAGGTTTCACACACCCGGCGTCAGAGAGAATAACCCAGAGGTGGACAGTCTAGAGGCTGAGAAGTTTCGCTCCCGGAAGACTGGGGAAGCTGCCCCCCACCTGCTTGCTCAGGTCTGGGCATTGCAGGACCCACGCATCTCCCCAGCCCAGGGCTCTGCTCCTCAGCCCGTGGCCGAATGCCGGGCTCACCCTGAGGTGGGGACAGGGCAGGGCCTAGTCTCCGCCTGCCCTCCTGGCCTGGCTGCTCCCTGGGCCCCCCTGGGGCAGGTGGCCGACCTTAACCCTTTATCTGGGTACGCCGGGGGCACCCTGGGCCGATCTGGTGTCTGCACAGGACATGCAAAAGGGAAGTGGACACCTAGCCTCCCACGGCAGCCAGCACGACAGATGGCCCTTCTCATGCACACGTGGGCAAAGGTCACGCTGATCCCACATCATCGGGAGCCCGTTCTTGCAGGGGACGCTTTTCCCCAGCTCTCCAGGGGTGGGTTTTGTCCTGTCACCTGCGGAGGCCCCGCCGACTCCAGAAGGCGTTTGCACCAGGTGGTCCATCTCTAGAGGCGGGAGGGAAAAGTGTGGGCAGGACTCCGGGTGTTGGCGGCTGAGCGGTGCACGAACAACCGGCCACACGGGACTTTTCCAGGATCAGTGGAGACAATGAACAAAAACTTTCAGCGCCATCTGTGAACGTCGCAGGCTCCAGATCGAGTGCTTTGCGTTACAGTGACTGATCGTGACCACTGAAGAGGGAACAGCTGCCGTCGCCTTTTTAAGTCCTAGGGAAGAGTGGCGGCCCAGCTGCTGGGGTGTTCCCAGGGTTCTGGGTGCAGGAGTTGGTCAGAGAATGTTTACTGTGTGATAAAAGCAATCTGATTCTAAGAATGTGTGTGTGGTACACTGGAGGCAGTTCCAGTGGACAGTTCATACGAGGGTATAAGAATTAGTGGGTCCTTTAAACCCACTCTGGAATTCAGTCCCCAAATAACTGTTATTTTCGCCAGTCATAGCTCAGAGACTCATACACGTCAGAGCCGGGAGTAGCTCTGCAGGAAACCTACCCCCCATCGTGTGTGAAGTGTCGGCCTGGGGAAGCACATATTAAAAGTCAGCAGTGGATTGAAGTCCCCTTAATGGCTCACCTGCCCCCCTCCGCCCCACCCCGGCCCCTCTATTTCTGTCTGTCTCTGTCCATCTGTCTCTCTGTACAAGCACAGGGCGGGGCCCTCAGCTGTGCAGGGGGAGGAGCAGGGGGTGTGAGGGGTCTGGGGCCCACTGTGCCCCACCTGGGGCTCACACCACAGTCCCCCCAGAAAACGTCTGACTTGGACGCCAAGTGCCTTCCCTCAAGGCAGCCTCGGAGGCCACGTGTCGCGTGTCCCCGCGGGTGGTTGCGGCCTTGACCCTGGGAACTCTCCTGCCCTCGCCGAACCCGACAAGACATCCATGACCACACGTGTCGAAGGTCCGTGTGGGCAGCCTCAGATTTCCAGACAGTCACATGTGTCCTTCTGTTGCGGAAATCAGGAAAAAAAGAGGCAAATAACCTCAAACGACATGAGCTAAACACCACCCGCGGCAGTAATAGAACCATCGCTGGCAAAGTGAAGACCACCAGGCACAGAGGGGAGCGTCTGAGTCAGAGGCACGGGAGGAAAAGGTGAAACGGCATTATTTCCCTCTGCTTCTGTCACACTGACCCTCTCCTGATCCCCGGGTGGGGAGCACCCACCCTGCTCGACAGAAAGCGTCAGCACAGGCAGTGCTACAGTCAAAGGTCCAACGCGTACAAGAAGCGCATTTTGTGGGGAAAGAGAAGACTTTTATCTTGGTCTCGCAGTGGCTGGGCTTTCACTTTCCAGGTGAGGGACATTCTTCCAAGTCAAGGTGGGCTTCCCGCTGCCATTGCTTGGACATGGACGGGCCGCGCAGGGGCCAGTCCTCGGCTGTCGCCTCCAGGTGGCCAGGCCCCGGGTGAGTGCAGGTGTCTGTGTGTCACCAGCTGCGTCTCCTTCCTCGACGCCCCCTCAGGGCCAGCATCTGTCTGGTCATCACGCTGCCAGACTTCCCGGTACCACGTCTGTAGGTAGGAGATACAGAGAACCGGCCATCGGGTCCGCCACGTCCAGATTGGATGGGCCTGGCCGGTGGGATCGAGCCCAGGGCCTGGAGTCTCCATTGGCGCAGGAAGGAGGGTCCAAGGTGGTGCTCAGGGGATGGCTGTGGGAGCTGCGGCCACGCGGGCTTCGGGACACCTGGTCCTGGCATTGTGGTCGGGTGCAGACCTGACCCTGACAGCTCCTGGGTCAGGCTCGGCAGCAGACAGGAGACGCCTCTCTCCCAGATGGGCCCCACGCGTCCTGGAAGGACCAGGCCAGTGGGGCAGGCGGGTCTCCCTCCCTTCCTCCAGGCCCCAGTGCTGTTCTGTGGGCCTGACAGGGAGTGGGCTTCTCAGCCTCTCCTCACGTGACCCAGTCAATCACGCCCTTGAGTCATGGTGGGCACGGAGGGGATGGGCTATGGGCTGGGGCAGTGACTGGCTCCTTTTCCGCGTTCAAGGAAGCTCGCATTCAGAGTTGCCCTCCTGGACAAGAAGAATGAAAAACCTGCATCTTCCCGTAGACTCAGCCGAAACCCACCCTGAGGATGGCTGGTCCGCGCATGGACTCACAGGCACCATCCTCTTGCAGGCTGAGCCTCTGACGGCCCAACCCCGACCTAGCTCCACCCTTCACACCGGGTCTCAGGCTCCAGCGCCACGCAGAGATGAATGCGGACCGAGGACGTGAGGCTGCAGGGGGTGAACCCAGTGGTCCTGAGAGGTGAGGCCTCACAGGGAGGGGCAGGGCCTTCACTTCAACCAAACACAGGCGCCCACCCTCAGGGTCTGAAGATAAAACAGGAGACTTCCAGGAGGAATCACCCTGGCTTCTGTCACCTCCCTTCCTCCCTGATGTGTATATACACCACACACGCACACACCACACACACACCCCTTCCCCGACGTCCGCGGCGTCTGGACGCACGTTAATAGCACTGCACTGGCAACGCTTGTGAGAGGTATTACGACAAGTGCATTAATGTGGAGGTTTACCTTTGAACAATGTATGAAAACAGGGTCTTCAATAACAGCACATATTACAAAGGGGGATGACTAATCCGCTCATAGAAAATAAGGTTTTCCAAGCATTTCAAAGGCACTTTAACATGTAATAAACAATTAAAAATCATTCTCATCTCTAAGTGTCTACCTCTCAGCTGCGAGCTGAGTTAGGGGAAGTGCCTTAATTACTAGCGTCAGCCAACCTGATCCACGTTTCCTGTTTCTCCAGGTCTTTGCCTAAAACAGCCTCGTGCATCATCCTCCTACTTTCCATCCTCAACTCTATCACCAGGCCACCCTCCCTGCCCCTCACACGGGCACTGATGCCCCGAGGGATGGATTCACTGCCCAAGGCTGTGGAGCTGGAGCTCGGTGTTGCAGCCGTCAGGCTCCCCTGCCCTTGGATGGGGAGAGAGGGCTCCTACGGGGAGACTAGACTCAGCCAGGGTCCCAGCAGCTCGAGCAGGAAAGGGGATGAAACAGAGTAAGATCTTCTTTCTCAAGGCATCTATTCCACGTGCTTATCAAATAGCTTTGTCCACACGTCCAGGTCAGCTTGGGGGCACGTGTGTATTTTTATATGTATAAGTAAATGTGTGTGTGTGTGTGTGTGTGTGTGTGTGTGTGTGTGTGTGTGTACATGCGGCACACCTCAGAGATATGGTGGGTTCAGTTCCAGGCCACTGCAATAAAGCGAATGACATGGATTTCCGGTTTCCCAGTGCATAAACGTTATGTTTACACTCGACTGCAGTCTATTAAGTGTGCAGTGGCATTACTTCTGACAAAACTATGTGCCGATAGACTTGCTTGATGTGGGGTGGCCCCAGACCTTCAATTTGTAAGAAGCATCCGTGAAGCACAGTAAATGGAAGGGAGGTAAGACAAGGTGTGCATGTGTGTTCCACGTTACTGAAGTAATTACCGGTAAGTTAACTAAGTTAACGGAGTCCTAGAAACTTTCGAATTTTGGTCAGGAGAGAACAGAACCAGCCGTTGGAGCTTCATGGGACCTGCGAGGTCGGGCCTGTGGGCAGTGGGGAGGCCGTGCTCTGACCCACGGGCACCCTGTCCACACCCTCCACACTCGCCTCCATCTAGGAAACAAGGGCTCAAACCACAGGGTCACTGAGGTTGCTCAGTTCTGTGACTCTGCTTTTGTGGAACAGTCAGGGTAACAGCCTCAGCTTCCCATCTTGTTGGTGACTGTGTTTTGTGGGAAGGGGATATTCATGAGAGCTTGTCGTGTTTCTTAAAATCTGAGGCTGAGTGGACAACGTTCCAGGGCCAGTCCCTCCTGCCGTGGCTTCCTGGCCCCACCAAAACCCAGTGACCGGCAGCTAGTCTCTCGCTCCCCACAAGCACAGGCCTGACTCCAGCTGCAAAGGTAACCACCTGTCAGGTAATTCTGAAATGCAAGCGGTGTTCCTGTCATTTGGACTGTTTCATCCCCCATGTTTTCCTTCTACAAGCAAGAGGGGGTGCACCACCCGACAGACACGCCTGGACTTTCCCTCACCGGCACACATGCTCTTTCTGCTCTGGGGTCTCCTCCACACTCCCAGCAGATCCATCCCCAACCGGCTTTTCAGTCCCCACCCCACACGGCTTTGTTGTCTCTCCGGTTTCATGAGCCAAAACATTGTTTCGACTGCAGGCACCCGTCCAGCTCTTTCCTTGTTAAATAATTGTACAAACTGTTCAAACAGGCTGTGTTCATTTTTCTTTTCTTTTTTTCCCCTTTTTGGTTTGGAGGGGAAAAAATAAAGGAAAGAGAGAAGGGATGGTCCCAGAGAACTAGATTTTTTTCTTGAGAACTCCAGAACCTAGAGTTCTCAATCACACAGTCACTACTAATATTTCCTACCATCCAGGTGGGGATGGGATCCTGGGGGTGGGGAACGGGATTCCAGGGAGGATGGGATCCCAGGAGGGGATGGGATTCCATGGGGGGGGGATGAGATTCCACGGGGGGATTGGGATTCCAGGTGGGGAAAGGATCCCGGGTAGGGACAGGATTCCAGGGGGAATGGGATCCCAGGAGGGGATGGGATTCCAGAGGGGATAAGATCTCGGTGTGGGGGGGATGGGATTCCAGGTGGGGATGGGATCCTGGGGGGGGATGGGATCCTGGGGAGGGGGGAACGGGATTCCAGGCGGGGAAGGGATCCCAGGGGGGTGGGAGCAGGTCCTCCTGCTCTGGGAAGCCCAGGTGGTGCCCCCCACCACCCCAAGGGTCTCAGCCTTTGGGGTCCCCCCTCTGCACGTGGGGCTGGGACCCTGGCTCTCGGGGGAGGGGCTCTGCTTACTGAGGTTGTCCTCATCCTCCGTGTGTGCGGCCCCGGGGCTCACGTGCTTGAAGGAAGCGATGAAGGCGGACAGCGTGCTCACTTTGTCTGGAAAGAAAAGAAGGACAGGAAATGCACTTTTGACATCGAGTTCCAGAAAAACTCAGTGCTTTCATATGTTCTTATTACTGAGGGTTTGGACATGGGAGGTTGAAAGGTCATTTTTGGTTTTAGCCACTTCATTCTGGTTCAGTCTTTTATTGAATTTCTGACAGCATTTTATCAAATTCCCCTCTCCATTCAATTTTAAACTTTATGATTTCCATCTTTCTTCTTTTCTTATTTTTGGCATCTCCATGTCCCTCAAAACGAAGTCACCATCTGCAGGGCAGCCCCCTAGCCTGAGCCTGCAGGGAGCTGGGTGGGCAGGGCCTGCAGACAAAGGACGTTTCGCAGAGAGGAGCTAAGGCCAGTGAAGAAATGCCTCAATGAAACGAGAGTCCTGCAAACAGAGCCAAGACTATTTCTCCCCAGTAGTGGAGAACCTGTTTGTGAGCTTGAGGGCATGAAAAAAAAAGGACTTATGGAACCTGTAAAATATAGTTACTGTTTGTTTGAGCAAAAGTAGACTGAACAGGAGGGAACGGTCAGGGGCCCTAGAGGTTCCCCTGAAGTGGGGGTGGTAACTGAAGTGGGAGAGGAGCCCAGGGACCCCCTGCCTGCAGCCCCAGGGGTGGTCCCGGCTGCAGACCTCCTGAGCACAGCACAGAGGGGAACTCGGACCCAAGAGGGGGTGGCACTTGGGACCAAAGGGCTCAGCTATTTCCCTCTGAACAGAGACGAAGGACAGGTGGGTTGAAGCCCAACTGGGAGAAATGAAAGAATGACTACTGAAGGGACCAGAGGAAAGCTCCTTATATCAGAGCCCTAACTCTAACCCTAACCCCTAACCCCTAACCCTAACCCTAACCCCTAACCCCTAACCCTAACCCTAACCCCACCCTAACCCTAACCCCTAACCCTAACCCTAACCCAAACCCCTAACCCAACCCTAACCCTAACCCCTAACCCCTAACCCTAACCCAAACCCCTAACCCAACCCTAACCCTAACCCAAACCCCTAACCCAACCCTAACCCTAACCCCTAACCCAAACCCCTAACCCAACCCTAATCCCTAACCCCTAACCCTAACCTTAACCCCAACCAGAAGTGAGTCCACAGGAGAACTCAGCCCCGACACCCCCAGAGCCGCTGTGCTCAGACCCCTGCCCCTCACGGCTCTGTCCCCTCGAGGCCGCAGCTTTGTGACTTTCCATGTGAACCTTGACTATGTTTAGAAAACCGCAGAAGGCAGAATCCCTGTTGCTCATCCAGTGTGTCACAGGGTCGCCATGGGGTTGCCCTTGCCCTGCCCTTGGCCGGGTTGTCCAGGGTCCCTCGTCAGGGACACTTTAACATGCTCCGTGCACCATGCTGCCTTTGTCTGCTTCTGTCGTAGGAAAGGAGCTCCGGTTTGGGGCTCATCTAAGTGTGATCTCTCCTGGAAACGTCAACTGGCCGCTTATTATGCAGTCAGCCTCCAGGTGTCCAGACTCAGGCCTGAAACTTACTCTTTTTCTTTCAATTCTGAGCCTGTTTTCTCTTTAGCTGAGCTTTCCAGAGGCCACGGGAGTTCACATTGAAATTCATTCAGGAGCCTGTTAACAGCTGTTGTTTCCATTAGGGACGAGCAACAATACAATGTTCACTCGGAGAACAATAAATAACTCAAATACAGAAGTCCTGCTACCTCTTCACTCTGCCGAACACGAAGAATAAGCCCAGGGAAGGCCCAGTTCCCCAAACCCTCATGGCCGAGCTAATTTACTACACGAGAATGAAATCTCTTGCTTGAGTTATAATTTCATTAAGGGAGCCCAATAATGTCCCAGAAAGAGTGTGAAGCTCAAATGATTTAGTCTCGAGCATCTCAAAATGAAATTACAATCTTCTAATAAAGCAGGGCTACCAGCCAGACACCCACAAAAACACACTAAAACAATTCAGAGCTCACCTTAGCCAAACTGTGAAATACTTAAATATTGTTTTCCATCCATCAGAGTTCTCGATTTCTAGGGTGGCCAGATTTGTCAAATAAAAATTCAAGACACCTGGTTAAGATTGAGTTTTGAATACACAACAGATACTTTTTTGTGAATATACATCTCTAATATCATGTGGGACATACATACACTAAAAAAATTATTCATTGTTCATCTGAAATTCAAATTTAAGGCAAAGGACTTGAATAAGCATTTCTACAAAGAAGATATACAAATGGCCATTAGCACATGAAAAGATATTCAACGTCATTCATCATTAGGGAAATGCAAATCAAAACTATAGTGAGACACCATCTCACACACATTAGGATGGCTGCTATCAAAAAAAACCCTAGAAAGTAACAAGTGTTGGTGAGAATGTGGGGAAATTGGAACCCTTGTGCACTGTTGGTGGGAATGTAAAATGGTTCAATCACTGTGAAACCCGCAACTCTGCTCTGGGTATAGACCCAAAAAGAACTGAAAGTAGAGACTCAAAGAGTTATTTGTACACCCACATTCACAGTAGCATGATTCTTAATAGCCAAATGTGGAAGCAACCCAAGTGTCCACGGATGGAAGGATGGATGGATGGATAAAGAATGTGGTCTGTACACACAAGGGAATATTATTTGTCCTTAAAAATTCCCAGAAGGGAATTCTGACACAGGCTACAACACGGATGAACCTTGAAGACATTATACTAAACTCAATAAGCCGGCACAAAAAGACAAATGCTGTATGACCCATGTAGATGCGGTCCCTAGAGAAGTAGAAATTATAGACACAGAAAGGAGGATGGTGGTTCCCAGGGGCTGTGGGGTGGAGAGGGGGAGAGCTGTCTAGTGAAGACAGAGTTTCAGTTTGAGGAAATAAGAAAGCTCTGGACACAGATGTGGTGATGGTTACACAACAATACAAATGTACTTGATGTCACTGAACTACATGCTTAAAAAGGTGAAGATGGTACATTTTATGTTATGCATGTTTTACTATAATTTAAAAAATAAAAAAGAATTCAAATTTGACTGGACATCCTGTGGTTTTTCTGTGAACCCTATCCCTTCTTGCCCCATCCACTCCTCGGTGGATTTTGGATTTCACGGGCCGGCTTAAACCCAGCAGACAAACCAGGCAGGAAGCACCAAAGCTGCTGAGTCAGCCCACCTGAAGCTCCAGCTACCATCTCCTGCCACGATACTTCATGAAAGAGAAATGTTTAACCCTGAAGGTACATACCCTCTGACTGAGAAACAATTGTTCTTAAGAAAGGACCAGACCGAGTCTTTATTTATTTATTTATAAATTTTTGGCCGTAGCGCACGGCTTGCGGGATCTTCGTTCCCCGACCAGGGATCAAACCTGCACCCTTGGCAGCGAAAGTGCAGAGTCCTAACCACTGGACCGCCAGGGTCCCCCAGACCGAGCCTTTACAAGGTCATTAGGAAAAAGGGTGAGGAATTACATTTTCTATTTAGAAAAATTCTAACAGAAATTATTTGCTGTCGATGACTTTTTCGGTAGTTGTTTTCTTGACATGTGCCTGTCAGTTTCGTATCTACTTCTACTGGCTTCAGGTGAGCAGAGCCCCAGTAGCCAACTGGTTCTGGTCTTTGTGTTCCTCACGGTCACCTTTGAAAACCTGGTTTCATGCCGGTTACTTACTGATGGAAAATAGAGGCCCTGCTTTTCTTTCTCGCAGCTCTGGTTTGGGTCCGCTGAAAGCAGCTGGTTAACAGGACTCCCAGCCTCTCACTGGAGAGTCAGAAGAAGGAGAGGGTCTTCCTCCAGGGAAAGCGGCTGGAAGGGCTGGGTGCTCCCTGCCACACAGCTGTGTCTGTGGCTCTCAGCTCGGGCCCAGGGGCCCTGTGAACCAGCTGGATGTTGGCCTGAGTGAGGTGCACTGACCTGGACTGGCCCCTGTGAGGAGGGCACCTGGGGTGGCCTCCAATCAGGGGTTGTTTCTAGGGAAGTTCTGGTCACCATCCATCATATTAACGGTGTCTTTAATGAATTACTTGGAATGATCCAGGGCATTTGTGTTATAAACCTCATTGCTCACTGCAAAATAAGTGGCTCTGGCCCAAGTTGATGTGATTTCAGATATTTCTGGAGCACATGGAGAAGCATTTTCAGGGGCAGAAGCCGTTTCCTGGAAACAGATGAGATCCCATTGGTTGACAATATTGATAATGAAGAACAAACACAATTTGGTAATGACATAAAGATAGAAAAATGGAACAATATGGAGGGTTCAGAAATGGAATCACACCTGTGTGATCAACCGATTTTCAACAAAGATCTCAAAGTCATACACAGAGGTGAAAGAAAGTCTTTTTAACAAACAGTGCTGAAAACCTGTACACCATCTTGGAAAAAAGTGAATTCTGAGCTCTATCTTGTATCATAATGAAAATGTTCACTAAATGGATCATAAAATCTAATACTATGAAACTCCTAGAAGAAAATATAGGAGATTACTTTCATGGTCTCCGTGTTGGCAGATTTCTTAGACATAGAAAGCACCAATCATAAAAGAAAATATAATTTTCATCAAAATTAAAAACTTCAGCTCAATGAAATACACTGTTAAGCAAACTAAAAGCAAGCCACAGATTGGGATAATATATTTACAATCAGGACAACTGATTTTTATCCAGAATAAAAGAAGAACTCTTATAACGTATTAAGAAAGGACAACAAATTCAAATTAAAAATATGGGCAAAATACTTGAACAGAAACTTGACAAAGGAAAATATTCACATAGCCAATAAACACATCTCCAAGCACTCAACAGTGGTACACATTAAGGAAATGCAAACTAAAACCATAGAGAGATATCAACACACACCCTTGAACGGCTGGGACTAAAGGTAAACTGTAGGTGCAGTCAGGGCCCCTTATCGGAACGTGGGTTTATCTTTTTCTTTTTTCTTTTTTGCTTACTTTATAGATTTGGAAGCTCCAATGTATTTAAAAGGCTTTAAGAAGACTCTCAAAGATAAGGCTCTTTGGAGCGATCCTCAGACTCACGTCCAGACAGCCGTACATATGGAAACAGAGGGAGCAAGAACCCACGTGAGCGTGATGCGGGCCACGGAAGGTTGCAAGCATCAGGCCCCGCCACACGCCCCACAGCTGCGGAGACTCAGTTTACCCACGAGGAGCCGGAAAATGTCGACGTTTTGGAGCCTGCTTTTGTGAAAGCCGTGTTTGCTTTCACAGACTGTTGTGTTTATCAACAATTTATGAAACAGTTTTTACCAAGTAAGATGAAAATTTAAAAAATGTCTTGCGGCACGAGCCCATGTCAGTTACCTGGAAAATCCGTCCATGGGAAATAACATGTTTGCTGGAAATTTTAATAAAAACCATAATTGCTAAAATACCTAAGGATTTGATCTTCTACTGCAAAGCACTAAATAGTTCATAGGTTATTTTTTAAAAATTAGATCAATCACACACTTGGGTTCTGCCCTATTTCAACCGTTTGGAGTGAGCTTTTGTGCTTGTGTCCTCTGCGTCTGTGAGCCAGGCGCTGCCCCGTCCAGCCCAGCTCAGCTGCGAAACAGAAAGAAGGTGACAGTTGGAAGCCGCCGAGCGCGGTCAGTACCTTTGGGCTACAAACCACAGCCTCCTTTACACGTTCCCTTCTTATGTTTTCCTTTTGCCAAAACGCACTCTGACAGATGGCCCCCCTCACACTTGACCCACTTTCCTCCCTGACTGTATCTTCTCCCCCAACACAGGTATGTCTTGAACGGATGCCGCTTCTATCCAAACACAAACGCAAATCAGCCTGAACAGGTGGGTGACCTCGGGAAGTAAGAAAATAATTAACCTCCATGCAGGTAGGAGAAAGGAATAATGTTTTGGAAGAAAGGCAAAGATATTTTCTCGCAGATTTTCAGGAATGTGTATTTTAAGAGGCCATTTTCAAGCTGCCATCTATGAACAAGGGGATTCAGGCGAAGAAAGAATCTGGGTCTGCACCGAGTTCTGTAACACAAGAGGGTCTGCTTCTCACAAGGAGTGAGGCTCTTCTGGAAACTTCCAGGTGCATAAAACTCACGCTTTTGGTCTTGAAACAGGCATCCAGCCTGTGTCTGTTCCTCGTTCTTTGTATGGGCTGAACTGTGTCCTCCCCCAAAATTCACGTTAAGTCCTGACCCCCAGGACCTCAGAATGTGACTGCATTTGGAGATGGGGTCTTTAAAGAGGTGATTAAGATTAAATGATGTCTTCAGGGTAGATCATAATCCCATGTGACTTCAAAGAAGAGGTGAGGACCCAGACACTCGTGGAGGGACCACCACGTGAGGACACGGAGAGAAGGCGGCGTCCACACCCAGGGGAGAGGCCTCAGAGGAACCAGCCCTGCCCACACCTGGATCTCAGACTGCCAGCCTCCAGAACTATGAGAAATAAATGTCTGTTGTTTAAACCTGTGTCTGTGGTCCTTTGTCATGGCAGCCCGAGCACACTAATATATTCACTCAACAAATCTTTATCGAATGCAAATTAGTTGTACCCCTAACCAATAATTTCACACTCTAATGCTAGGAAGGAACGGTGCTGAGGGACTTGGCCTGTCCAGGGGCACCCGGGAGGTCGGTGGGGGGGCGGGCACCTTGCAAGAGGTGACCTGATAGCTAATAATACCGCCCACCCCTTACTGCGCACAGGTCTGGCTCCAGAGCCAAGCGTACTTCCACTGAAAGGTGAGTCTGGGATGACCCAAGTCAGGGGAGGGGAAGGCCAGGCTGGCAGAGGGGCTACCTTTGCAGCTCTGTCTGGATGCATCCTCACCACCATGGGCCTGGAGTCTTGATTCTGAACAGGGGGCCCCAGGGGGCTGGAGGGCAGCAAACATAAACCTTCTGGATTGTGAGGGGTGAGTGGGAGGGATGGTGGGAGAGGGGAGAGTGGGGGAGAGGGAGAGAGAGAAAGGGAGGGAGGGAAGAAGAAGGAGGGGGAGAGAAAACTCTCATCCAAGATGGGTCTGAGGCCCAGACCTGGTCCCCAGCATCACCCCGCACTTGCCCCCGGGAGACCCGACATCTGGAAAGTGTTGCTGAGGGGACACGGGGGCCAGTTAAAATATCCGGTGGACACACCTCGACTTTGGCCAATTAAACAGAGATGTTTCGCCTTCCATCTCCCTGGATGGGCTCAGACTCGGTTATGAGATGGTCAACTTCCATCTGGGCTGAGTTTCACAGGTTGGAAATCACTAGAAAGTGACGGGCCTGCTTGAGACTCACTGAGGGACAAAGAGGAGGAGGGGACAGAGGAGGTTAAAAGAAGAAAAGCAGAAAAAAGCACAATAACCGTCCATGTTTATGCTCCAAGGGGCTGAAACTTCCAAATGAGCCGGTGAGGACTCTGCAGCCGACACCCTGGCCTGGGTGTGAGGCTGGGGTCTCTGGGCTTACCCGGGAGACCCTTCGTGCAGGGCTGGGATGGGGGTTGAAGAGGAGGAGACTTTTTCATCCATGACAGACTCAAAGGAAGTCAGGGATATCCAACGCCTGAATTCCTCTTCAAAGCCCCCAAATTTCATAGGAAGGGATCCCCTAAGTGAGAGCTGCAGTAGCTCCTGCCGCGGGGAGGACGGCTAATAAATATGCTTATAAAATAGGACCTCCAGTGCACGGGAATTAGAAGCATGGCTCTCAAGGAGTTGTTGGAGCAATAAGAGGTCTCTTATGGAATCCACCATTTCCTCGTGGTTTAATTTCTCGGGCATATTGTGCTCCTCCTGGGAAGCTACCCCTCAAAGTCATGGGCTAAGACCTCCCCAGGCCAGCGTGGGCCACCTCCCGGAGGACTCTGCCCAGGCCACGGTCCCGGTGCTGCGAGCAGCCTTGAGGACCACGCAGACATCCCAGCTACACCTGGATTATTTTGGGAAGCGGGGGTGGGAGCCTAAAACAAACCAGCTCGCACCAGATCATTCTACGTGAACAGCAGGCAAAGACACGGATGGCTGACATGTGACTGACGGGACGGGGCTCTGCCAGAAAGTGCATTTAAACAGCAGAAAATCTGCATCTAAAGGTGTGTGTTCACACTTTGCCAGGGCGCTCAGGGCCTTTGGGAAGCCCTGCGCTCTCCTCTGATGCTCTATAGGGAGTGGTGCACACGCCAGTGTAGACATCTCTCTAGATTCCTTTCGGGTCCCCCACGAACCTCAGGGTGCAAGGGCTACTTTGGGTTCTGCCCCTCACACTGAGGACAGTGGTCCTGCTGGACAGTGCGCGGTGTCAGACCCGACGTCCCTGCGGCCAGACACGCTGTGCACCACCTTCTCCATCACGCGGGGAGAGGCCAACCTGGGGACGGGTGGCGGATGGCCAGGGAGGTGGGAAGCTGAGCTCTGCGCGACGCTGTCCAAGACCTTTCCAGGCTCCGAGACCTGACGGGAAAGCCGGAGTTGCTTCCAGGACATCTTCCTGATCCTCCTTCTGGCCAGTGTGGTCGAGGCCCACCAGCCACTCCTTCAGCAAACGTCCCTTGTCTGTCCAGGTGCCGAGTGCCTGGCCTGCAGCACCCTGGTTGGTAGCACCTGTCTTGTAGACTTTTCTGGGCAAAGTTTTTGCCCAGATTGAAATGTGTTTCTCCAATTAGGAAAACAGATGTGTTCTCGCTTCATGTCACTCACACAGGTGTCTGCCGTGGGAAGCCCCCTCTGGGACGGTCTGGGACGGTCTCCTCTGGTTCCAGGGCTGCTGGCGCTCACGGTTGGCGGAGGGTGGTGTTGATGTCAGCTCCAACGTCCAAGGCGAGAGGAAAAACCTGTTGTCTTGCGGTTTCCTGTGTTCGTCTGTGACACAGTGAGTCGTGCGTCCACAGAGGGGTCCCTGGTAGGGGCGGAGGGTGCTCCTGGTCACCTGGTCAGAGAGAGCAGGTGACCAAGGGCTCCAGTGGGAGGTTGAACTGCAGGGAGTTTGGGGCTGAAATCGGGAGCCTCCACTGCTCAGCAGCTCTGAGGACCCGTGAGGCCTCGAGGGATGGTCCTGTGATTCGGGTCAGGAATTGAGGTAAAGAACCAGCTTGAAGCAGGAAATTCTCAGGAGGTGAGAATTTGACCCTAAAGACCCATGCAAGTCCTCCGAGAACTGTTGTCAGTGACCTGCAGATACGGTGACAGGTACAACCCTCTGCGCGAGGGGCGAGTCCTGCACAGGCTCTGCGATTCACATCCCCAAAGTCCTCCTTCCATGTTGCTGGCTCTTCACACGTCTGGTGCTTCCTCTGCTGGCATCCTCTGGCCTCCCCGCCCTCCTCTCTTTGGAGACATGCTAACCACAAGTCCCTCTATTTTATAGCTTTCCTTCTATTTCCATTTTATAAAAAGGTTTCTCTGCCCCTTAACACCATCCAGCGCGTCACAGGACACCATCATTCTCTGCAGCTTTCTAGGCCTTGAGCGGATGCTGTCGCCTCTTACATTCCCAAAGGCCACCGGATCCAGGATTATTTTTCTTTTATTTTCTAATATTACTTTAATTACTTAAGTACTGAGTTGAGCTCATTTGGAAACTAGAAACAAGACATGACAGAACCTCCCTGCAGGTCGCCCTGTCCTCCGCGGGCTTTGTTTAGACTGGTTGTCAACACTGTTTTCTTCTTCAGGGCAGTTTGAATGTGGCTAATTTCTTATCTCTTACAAGAATTAGATACTTCAATAACCAAAAATAGAACAACTGATCACATAAGTAATTGTTTAGAGAGCAGGTCAAACTGCTAGTATCTGAATTTGCAAGTTTAATTATTTCTCTTTAGAATGGACCTCTTGGCTAATGTATGAAATGATGTTTATTAATTTGAAGCTCCCTAATGGACTGGTCTCTTCATGCAGACCGTCTCAGGACAAGTGAGGGCTGCTAATCACCCTTCCGGAGCTGACCCCAGCAGCCCTCCACCGTTCTGACGTGTGTAATGATCCATGATGTTCCCCATTACCCCACGTAATGGGGTCACACGTATCGACAGACATCAGTCCTACAGAGTGCTGAGAAGACCCCTCCCTCCCGGCCCCCGACCACGCCTGCCCCTGTGCCTCTATGTCCTTCACATCAAGTACTGTCCCCCGTCAGTCTGGCTACTTGAACCCAGGGAGGAAACAGCTGGTCGTTGATTCCATCACCTGTTTATTCAGCGAAGATTGATGGAGCACTTACTACACCCCAGGATCTAGAATGTTCCAGAATAGCCTAGAACAGCCTAGAACTCCCTCTTCCTGCTGTATTTTCTGCACAGCCTTTATCAGCATCTTCAACACTATGTGTCACACTTGCTTGACTTCCCACCTCTCCCGACTAGAATGTGGACTTCATGCGGGGGAGGATTCCCTTCTGTTTTCATGATAAGATCCTGCGATCTGCAGACAGGACCATTTCATGGGATGCGTGGGCACTAGTCAGATGGGACTGAACAGAATTTTGGTCAACAGGGTCCTTTTCCTTTGCTCCTGGATTTCACCACAGTGCAGCCTTTCCCTCCTTTCTGAGTGAACTCTTGTTGGTTGGCAGGGTCGTCCACGTCTGTGGCTCGGGACCCCGCCTCTCAGCCTCCTGGTTAAGTTGCTAACGAATTCTCAGGCATCAGGAGGGGCTGCAGGCAGCCTGCAGGAGTCATGGTGGTGCGGTGTGGATAATCGAGCCCTAAGACTGCCTTGTCAATAAATGTCAGTATTCACCCGCTCAGGGGTTTTGTGATATCGTTTTGGAGATGCTCCAGTCTTAACAGTTGCTGTTGAGGAAACTGGGGAAGTGACCAAGCAGAGAAGAGTCCCTGTGTCCTGTGACCAGGACTATAAGGGATGCTTTAACAGAGAGAGAACTAGGCAGGGGCCTGACCAGGGAGCAGGGGTCAGGGAGCCCTCCAGGAGGGGGCAGAGGTCGTCCAATGATATGACGATGCCCATTCTGTGTCACAGCCCAACGCTGCCTGTGTTTGGAGGCAGGTGTGAGGAAGAGGAAGAGAAGAAAATGAACAGAAAAGCTAGTGTGTGCCAGACGAGGACGAGGTGAGGCCGGTGAGCACAGGCTGGCTGGGCACTCCGGGTGCCGGACGGAGCGGCCGCTGCGCTGGGCTCCCCAACAGGCCGCTCCCGGCTCCTTCAGAGCCAGAGGCCGTTTACAGAACGAGACACACTGCCTTGTGAAATATTAGTTTCTTATTACTTCTATCAAGCAGTGGAGTAGAAAGTGGCGTGGTAGGTGGATTTTCTATAAGAGGCAACGTGTGTGTTCTCTATTAGATTCCACGAAAATCAATTTGCAACCCAGTTCAGCCTGGTAAAATTAGATCTAAAACTATTTAATTTTGTTTCAAGAGTGTTTTTCCCATCTGATGCCTGGCCTGAGGACATACAGTGATAAAATACCTTGAGTTATTGCGGGCTCTGTGCGCGTGTGTTGGAGGAGACGCACCCGGTGTTACGCAGCTTCCCAGCGGCCGGTGCCCAGGATACAACGCGAGTCACCCCCATCACTGCGAGGCTCATTTTTAACACTCTTATTTGCATTCCACATGGTTTGGTAATAAGATGTGGCACGTGGATGTGTTTAATTTGCCTGAGGACGTGCTTTTGTGTTTTCGGAGTCAGGCCCTGTGCTAGAGAGGAACTGTTTGGGGCAGCGGTGCTGGGGGTGGGCATGCTGGGCTGAGTCTGGTCGGGTGGGGCTGACACTTAAACACAGGAGTGGGTGGAGGTTGGAATTGTTGCTTCTTCAACTGAAAGTGTCTCCGTTTTGGGCTCTGAGAAGACCTGAAAAGTCGGAGAGTTCCAAGAATGCCTTGTCAGACACTAACTCTGTCAGCTCCTGCTGAGGGGAGAATCCACGTTACTCTTTGCTGGGACCCCAGGCCCTGCAGGCTCCGAGTGTCACCACGGAGTGTCACCAACGCTGACAGTCAGGCTTACAGGACTGCATGGTGTCAGGTGAGGCAGCACCCGGCTGGGCCCGGACCTCAGTTTTCTACTTTTCCACGAGTTGCAGTGAAAATTGTGCCGAGCCTGTGGGAGCAGGAGGGATGTGGCCTCAGCTTTCAGGGGGGATTGGGGGAGGCCAGACCTCGCCCTCTGCGTGGCAGCGGGGCAGGCGTTGTTTCCCAGGATCCTGGTGGACGGACGCCATTGGGGAAGCACCACGCTCGGCACCTGCGGCATTGTCACCACTTTTCCACGTCCTGCTTCGCAGCCCTGTCCACCTCCCATGTCCACCGCCCCCCGCCCCCCCATCCACGTCGGAGAGGAAAGTCGCGTGGGGAGAAGTGACGTGACCCTCGGCAGCACAGTTACCACGCGGGTACCATGGTTCATGGGCAATGGTGCTGCGTGTGCCGTACACGCGTCGCCTCAGCTCCCCTTCCAGCCTCGGCATCCTCCCCGATCAACACACGGGCTCACACAGCCCCCACCAGGCAGCTGAGGTGGCACCCTACGACCACACTGAATTGTAAATGCCTCTGGGAAATGGATTGTACGTTATTCAGCGCTGTGTCCCCAATTTATCCCTAAGAGTTGAAGTTTCATCACGATTTGCTGGACCCGCCTGCCGGCCAGGATGCCACCCACCTGCCCTTCACTTTTCTGCACGTGGCCCGCCCTTTCTCCGAGCAAAGTCAGCATACGGTTGCGTCTGGTTTTCTTTAGAGAATTGCGGCAAGACCTGGGGCAGCAGTTCTGCCAAACAAAGACAGGTATTATTACCCCAAACGTTTCCAGGAGCAAATGCACTGGTGGAATCTAAGTTCTGTCAAGTGAAGCAGACTTCTTTACTGGAGGGCTTCGGAGGACTTCGAAGGACCACGTGCTAAGGTCACTAGGAAATCTCAGCCACGAGCGCACAGCTGCTCCCCAGCCGTGGAGCCCGTTTGCCCCAGCAGCACAGGGACTTCTTTCAAGGAGACAGAACCTGAGACGAGCTGACAGATGGGGCCGCAGAGGCCTCACCACGTCCTTGGGACAGCCCCGTGGGCATTTCCTAAGTGACGGCTGGGAAGCTCTGAGCCTGGGGGAGGGGGAGGGAACAGGAACCTAAATAATTCTGTATTTGGTACAAAAGTGGGTGTGAATGAGTAAAGATGTGGTCTAGTCAGAGAAGATCTTGTCATGTTATTTCTGAAGTTCTGTTCAACAGCCATTCTACGTGGGAGAGTCCAGGACAGAGAATGTTCTTTTCCTCTGAACTTACACTCCAGTCTAAGCTCAAGACATATTTCCCTTGTCAACCAAGCAATGCAGATTGTGGTCCAAAGGTTAATATCCACACACACCTGAGAAATGATTGTAATAGTGTGTCCTTTACATGTAACCATTAAGTACAAACTATATTAATCGTTCACAGACATCTGCTGAAAGATGAGCTGGCATCTCCGAGCCACATAAAGGCCCCCCGCTTTAGTGGGGTGCATTGTCACTCAGCACCTATTTTCCTTCCCCCACTTCCTTGGGGGGCGCCCGTTCCTGACTCCTGGCCTATGGGCTGGGTAAGGCCGACCCCCCTCTCAGCTTCAAGGGGGGCTCTCATGACCTGATCAGAAGAACCCCCCTCCTGGCCAGAGTGGACCATGGGATCCGCTGGGCCCAGTGCAAAATGGAAACGTGGGTCCTTGTTCAGGGACCATTACGATTTCCAGAAGGAGACAGCAGAAGATTGAGCCAAGGGCGGGCCTTTCAAGTGGGGCTGCATGACCATGAAGGGTCGGGCCAGGACCCCCATTTCTCTAATGGGCAAGAGCAGCCCCCTGCCCTCTGAGCCTGGAGCTGATCCCCTGCAGCCGTAGGAGAGCCTGGCCTCAGGCCACCGTGCACGGCCCACAGGCTACTGCTGGGTGTCTGACCCCTGCAACCAGACACGTCCTAACTTACAAACCCGCTCACCACCTGCCTCTTTACACGTTTTCTGTCGGCTCATTTCCCTGTGAGATGGACTCACACTATACCTCTGGGTCACTGATCATCCCAGGACCCATGCATGTGAGAGGCTCCACGGGGGCCCATTGGCCAGAAGTGTCCGTGTCCCGATGATCGCCACCAGGGGCATCTGTCGGCTTCCATGTGTCCGTGTGACCAGGACTCTGGCCGGCTGTCACCCCCATCTGTTGTGGACGAGGCTAGAACCGCAGATTGAGATGCAGGGAGAGTCACAAGCCTGGCTCCTCTCCTTGAAATTGGGATGTGTTTTTTTTTTTTAAAGAACTTTGTGCTGCTACAGTCAGGAGGGGCCACCTCCACTTGGGGCTTGTTCTTGGCACAGTGAACAGACTCAGGCGGCTTCTGGGGGAAGCGGCCGCCCGACCCATCTGGGGACCTGGAGAGGTCGGGTGTTGTCACAGCGGCAGGCGGGGATTCACTTGGACTGGCACGTCTCCTCTCTGACACCCACAGCCTGTACATTTTGCGGGGTGTCTGGGGGTGCATTCTTCCCCCAGGCTCCTGCAGCGCCTCGACGCCCTTCCTCTGAGGGGCCGCCCGTTGTCTGTGTCCTCCAGGTGGCCCGGGTCTCTTGGCTCCTACGCTCCAAGTGTGTCCTCAGGTGTGTCGTCAGGTGTGTTGTCAGGTGTGTTTGTGGAGCTCCCGTCCCAGCAGAGCTGGTCAGAGATGAGCTAGGGGAGCAGTGTCACAGCACCAGCTGCCTGTGAGCTTGGGGTGCGGCTACCCTCAGGGCTCAGAGGGAACTTGGGTCATGACCCTCCTTTCCAGAGCTTGGAGGCGGAGGCCGACCAGGACGGGGGTACCTTCGCGCTAATGGGCTCTCGCTCCGTTTGTGTCTTCCTGATGACAAGCTCCGGAGTGCCCTATGGCTTATTTAATTAAAACATAAGTGTTTTCGTCCAAAAGGAGGAGGAACAGAAGGCAAATCCTTTCTTTGACCTAAGCAAGTGTCGCCGGGAACAGCCTGTGAACGTGGCCGCGCAGAAAGCCACAGCTTGTGGATGCCGTATTTGAGATTTGAGAGGTTTGCGTGCAGAGGGCTCAGCTGAGGAGCTTCCTCGGGGCCCATCGAGCTTCTGGGGACACACCTCCGAGACTCTCGCAGGCCCTGCCTCTCTGCGAGATGCATCAGGATTGATGATGGGGACTGTGCGCCCTGGTCCCCGGGCGGCGAGCTGACAGCCTGCCCTTGAGTCTCGAGATGGACGATAACTCTGCAAAGACAGAGCCACTCATCCGTGGGGCTGTCACTGCTCTGCTGGTGTGTGTCAGAGTGGGCCCGGCAAGGTCAGCACCACGCCGGGGGGCTTGGGACGCGTGGACTCCACTTCGGTCGCCTGTGCACCTGGTGAAAACACGTCATTGCGGGATTCAGCCATCTCCTCTCCTGGCGCCCAGCAGCATCGTGGGCTGTGAGCTGCCGGGGACCCAGCGTCCAGCTCCACCCTCCAAGAGAGACTTGCATTGCTTCAGAGAAATCCATGGATCCAAAGGGATGCTGACCAGACTCCCAAAGGCTAAGTGATGGACAGTCTTTTTGAGATCCCCCAAATTTGAGCTGGAATGAAATATATTAGGACCATCTCTCTCATCCCCGAGGAAGCAGTGGGTTAAGCCCCAGAGCACATATTTTCTACTAGTTCTTCTCATTAAAATTGTTCAAGAACTTAGACTTTGAGGAACGCTACCTCCCTTTTTGCCCAAATTTAACTAAATTAAATTTCAGTTAGAAGCTTCCTACATACAATTCCTGGTGTTAGAGCTGAGTGGGCATGCGAACCCCCCCTCCTGCCTCCTCCATCCCCAGGGAGCCTTCCACCTGCTCCCAGCAGGTCCTCAGAGCCCCTGGGGTGACCTGGGGCACAGCTGCCAGCCGACAAGAGGACAGCCCTGCACGTCCTCCCTGTGCCCAGTGCCTGTAATCAGCTCGGTGCTGGTAACCCGAGTGTTTATTGCTTATTGACTACGTCTCAAGAAAAAGGTATAAAGCATCAATTTGGTGTATTACCTCAACTGATGCTCACGGCAATCTTACGAGTTAGCTGCTATTATTGTCCTTCTCATCAATAAGAAAACCGAGGTGTGGAAGGATTAAGCGATTTCCTCAAACTCAGGCTCTCTGACTCCCGGCTTCCACAGAAAACCATCTCCATTGAGACCTCCATTCATCGGGGTCCCAAGAGTCAGTGTGCTCTGGGGAAATGTACCGTCACACACCCAAACTTCACGATGCCTCAAACGAACCTGTTTATTAAACCCTCTGCCTATAGACTCTGATTACAATTTGCTCTTTTCAAAGTCGCCAGCCTTGATACAGGCATAGATTTTTATCCTGCTGAATGGACTGAATGTGTGGTCCGGATCCTGGTGCCGTATCCTGGTGGCTCCCACTCAGGGCTAATCAGCCGACGTGTGTCACTGTCTTCCAGGCCCGAGACCCCCCTCAGCTGCTCGGGCATGGGCTGCCAGACACCTCTGGACACACGGTCACACCTGCTTTCAACTCAGTCCTGCAGCCGTGAGCACAAGCTCCCGGGACACAGGGAACAGACGAGGGGGTCTTCTCGGCAGGTGAGGGGAAGGTGACTGAAATCCACTCAGGCTCGTCTTCCTATAGGTCCCCTTCTCGTTCATCTCTGCAACCTCCGTCCACTGACACTGACCCTGGGGGTTCCCAGAAATAAATATGACCTTGACTCCCCACCCCCCATGGATTGGTGGGTGTCTCAAACTTCAGAGAAACTCTCAGATAACCTGAGCTTGTAGGCCACGGTGACGTAGGGCAGACCAAGCCGGGTGTTGGGAAGTAGAATGAGAACAGGGAATGTGGATAGAGCACTGGCTTAGTTCTCTTGGGTTGTCTGAAATGAGGACGCTTCGGGCCGGACAGAGAGCGAACACCTTCTGTGACTGGTTCAAGGACTGTGCTCAGTCCAGGGCCCTCAGGGGACCAGACCTAGCCTCCTGCCATTTCTGCCGCCCCATCGGCCCCATCCGTCCCTGCAGCCCGGGGCCTGTCCTGCCACCTCCTGGGCTGGACACTGCGTTACTGGCTCTCTCATTTGAGTAGATGATGGATGGAAGAGGGACAAAGAGGGTGTTTGGGAAGCTGTGCAAAACAGGGGGTGAGCCCAGAGCCCCCAAAGGAAACCCCCTCAGAAGGCTGGGAGGACACACAGGGACCCATCCACACAGTCCACCCATGTCTGTGACCCTGCTCTGAATTAATGTGTCATTTCACACAGGCACTTACCAAGTCCACTGAACACCCACTAACAGGCCCGTCAGTCCCTGCTGGGGTAGTGGGGAGGCCTCATCAGACAAAGACGTATTCTCCCATAACGGTGCTGGCCGGCCCGGCGGGAAAGCCTCTGAGACTGGACTGTCCCCTCTTTCACGGTCCCCCAGGGAGCTGGGGTGATGGCCTGTAGTGTCCCCTCTCTTCTGCAGGCAACACTGGAAGGGGCGCCCGGGTCCCTCATCCCAGCACCTCCGGGGGGAGTTTTCGCTGCCTTTCATGAGGATGCTGTGTGTGTCTGGCTAGGAGGGCGCTGGATCAACACTGAACGGACCTGGACAGCCGGGAACACCAGCTGCCCTTCCTTGGCCTCCAGGCCGGATGGGCAGGTGGGAGGGTGTCCGGAAGAATCAGTACTTCCTGGTGCGCTATTTTCCTAAATCCTACCTGACTTACACTAAGACTCTCGATTTTTTAACCTGAAGCCAAGAATTTGATGCTTTTCCCCCTCCAGTAACTGTCTTCAGGTACTGAGGGTCCAGTGCTGGGCTGGGGGATGGGACAGGTGGGAATGGGGACCCAAGGTCAATGCAGCCTGGACAGACCGGGGGTGTCGTGGACGGTGCTGCATGGGGCAGCCCACCCGCTCCCCCTGCCCCCCGTCTCAGCTGGCCCTGGGCGTGGGTCCCGTGTCGCTCGTGCTACTTATAGGCTGCTGTGTGCAGGGAGGCTGCTTACAGGGTGAGAAAGCGCCCGCACACAGTACGTGCCACCTACGTGCTCAAAAGAATCCATTCTGCAGCAAAAGCTATTCTGCTTTTCTGCTTTTCTTACTGAAGTTTGGAAGCTGTCTCCTCATCACTGTCAGTATCATTTCTCTACGTAAATACTCTAAAACTTCTGTTTAAAACAACTTTTACCTGGAATTGACTTAAAAACATGGCAGAAATGGAGACTCCAATAGGGCTGGTACCTTGATTTCTGCTTTGCTCTGGCCAAGTTACCAGGAATTTTGAGGAGAGCACTTGTTTTCTGAGAAACTGTCGAGGACTGCATGGCAGGCGTTTGGGGCAAAGGCAACAATTGAGATGAGGGTGCCTGGTGGAGGGCCATCCTGTCCCAGCACACCCCGCGAGCTTGGAGACCGGGGGGCTCACCCGAGGGGGTCAAACCCGGACAGCTCTAGGATCTTTAAAGAAAGTTGCAAAACATTCTCAAGAGCTGGGCTTCTCTGTTGTTGCCTGTACCACCTGAAGCGTGTATTGAAAAGGAAGTCCAGGAATGTTTGCTAAAAGGAGAGTTTGCAGAACAAAGGAACTTTAAAAATCTCTGCATGCAAATCTGAATTAAACTTGGGCTTTAGCTCTGTGGGTTTGTGACTTTGCTCCTGCTTTAAAAATGCGCTCCGTTTTTCTTTAGAGCTATTATATAAATTCAGAAAAGTCCGAAACAGCAGAAAGTATTTCTTCTGAGCCCATGATGAAGCCCCCGGTAATCCCGCTCTCTGAGAGAATGTGGACAGACAGAACTTCAGGGATCCACTCGCGAGCACTGGAAGGATCTGAAGAGTCTTGGGGGTGGAATCTGGCCGAGGAGCGGGTGCTGGGTGCGCCCGGCTCCAGGGTCTGGCGGGTCCGCTGGTCCCCATGAGATGCGGGCGCAGCTCTCGGTCCCACTGTGGACCTGTGTCCCCCCAGACTGCTCAGTCCTACCAAGCCACTTCTGAACCCAGTCACCCTGTGAACCCCAGTTTTCTCCCCTTTTCACAGAAGGAGAAGCTACTCACGCATTGTCATGAGCATCAAATACGGCAACGCCATCCGGTGTGCAGGCGAGATTTGGGGACACGGACTGTTCCTTTTCCCCTGAGCCCATCACCGTCCTCCCCACTTGAGACCACCCTGCAGAGAGCGGGACCTGCTCACTGTCTCGTGACCGACAAGAGGGTGGATGGACCCTGGGGCTGCAGACCCTGGATTCTGAGCAGATGAGGCCACAGGCAGCTTGGCCAAGATCCCACTGCTGAATAGTGTGGAGGCATCGGAGACTGCCCTGCTCACCCTGAGGGGCCACAGTCAGGAGGGGGTGTCAGAGTGAACCTGGGGGACCAAGCAGGGCCCTGTGCAATTTGGAGGGTTGCTGGGCACACGGACTCGGGACGAGGTAGGACGGTGGGCTTCCTGGTGAAAGCACGCATGAAGGGTCAGCAGGGGAGCAGTGGTTCCACCCCACAGCTCATCCTCCGTCCACTGTCCCTCTGTCCATCTCCTCTGTCATCTGAGTGATGGCTGGGTGGGTGGGGGTGTGGATAGATGGGTGGGTGGATGTTTGGGTGGGTGAACAGATGGGTGGATAATAGATGGGTGGGTACACAGAGGGGTATGGGGATGACAGATACACAGACACTACACCTCAACAGAGTGGAAGAATATATTTGGGAATATGGAGACTCTCCAATTAAGAATTAAATCACTCCTTTTTTGTGTGTTGCTTATATGCACAAAATGATCGTTTGATTGGATTTTCCTTCATCATTTCATCCAGTTGGTTTTGTGCAAATAAGCTACTTCAATTGAGTGGATTAGCTGTTTATTAAAATTATAAACAATAATTCAATTTCTGGTAAGGATAAAACTAGACTAGGAAAAGTTATTTGTTTGACTCAGTTGATGAAAGGGTAAAAAGAAAATAATTGTCAGTTAATGTGAGAAATTATGGCTTCCTTAAATGCCATCTCTTCCAGGCGGTCTTCCTGATTAACTCTAAAATAGTAGCGTCCCTGGTCTCTGGACGTTGATAGAACTCCAATGGCACTTAAGTTATGGGGCCTCGTGTGGGCGATTCTGGTGTTGAAAGCCTGGATATCAGGTCTGGTTTCATCACTTACCAGGTGTGGGATCATAATCTGCTCAGTGAGTGTCTCCAGACCTCAGGTTCCTGCTCTATCTGACGGGAAATAACAGGATCAAACTCAAGAGCAGCTGATGGGCATTAAGGGTAGCCCGTGTCACAGCCCCTTGCAACCTGGAAGGATCTAGGTAAGTGCTAAGTGTCACTGCTGCAGGTCTCTTTTCCGTATCATGTGCCACGTAGACGCTGGACTCAGCCCTGTGTCTGACGAGAGCAGTTTGGGACAGTACCGCTGATCCAAATTACTTCCTACTCCGTGCCCTAGCTAGTTTTAGGTTGAACAACATGGATAAAATAGTTAAAAATAAAAAAGCACAATGAGCATTCCACATTTCTGTAAATATATCAAGTCTTCTAAAGTTTCTCAAAACGTTCAGAAAAACCCAACAGGATGCTGGCATTGACAGTTGTTTATTTTCTAGTCCCATTCAGATACTCTGGGGGAAAAATACCCACATCTCATTTTCGTTACTATTTTTTGGAAAAGTTCCCTTTTCTCTTGCATGTCCTTTATGCCACACACCAGGCACGTATGTCCTACGCTCGTTTTGTAAGTGTAACTACATAGCCAGGGAAGAAAAAGATTCACCTTGAACACTGGCTTTTGGGCAAATAATGAGGTTAAGGAGATGGGCATGTGGACATACTTGGTTTTAAGAAGAATAAGACCAAAGCAGGGGTTTATATACACACGAAAATGCAAGGTAACACCATTTGGCTACTGACCATTTCACATTTTTGGCATCTGGGAATCTACTCTTGATGTACTATATAATTTAAATTTAGAATCTAGTGTATGGAGAAGGGACCCTCACTATGATACACTTAAAAAAATCACGACGGAATCAGGATAAGAGGTTTACCTGGGCTCTCACCCAAGTGGGCTGAGTTCTAGGGAAACCAAGAGCCGCTCTTTGGAGGGAAAAGAGCGAGTCCAGAAGGCTGGTGGAACACCCACCGTGGTGAATTACGGGGGATGCGGGGATAATCTTGGCACAGCAGTTTTGATAACTTCTCATTACTGCTCCTTCCAAGCAGCTCTGGTTAGATAACCGGTGAATTACACTGTCCAAGGTTACCGCTCAGACAGCCTGCTGAAGTGGGAATTTTCCTCTTTCATCACTAGATCTACATGTTGGGTACATGCTCGTTAGCTTTCACACGACGTAGGAGGGATTCATCAGCTCCTCCGTCTCTGGTACTCGCTTTAAGACTCTTTAGATTAAAGATGAATCAAAGTGATTCAGTTCTGTAAGTTGTGGACTAGAAATCAGCGTCTCTCTGGACATCATCCAAGTGTAAAATGTAACACAAATTGCCTTTAAAAATTAATAATTCACAAAAATCTATGGGCTAAGCCCAGTCTGGCTTGAGAAGATAAGTAAAATAAATATTGTAAAGTCAAGTTTTAATAATCTGTGGTGTGGAATTTAAGCACAAGAGAAAACACTTAGCAATTAGGCAGGAGCATTCGGGGCGTGATGAAATGTGAATAATCATGTTTAAAGGCCCCGTACCTCACTCGCTAGCAGGAAACATCGTCTGTGGTTCTAACCTAGCACACACAGCTCACGCCATTTCTCTGTTTAATGAGGTCCTGCCTGGAGACGTTCATGTTTGAGTAGTTACTTTTATAAGTATTTTTACATCGACAGTTCTGTGTAAGGCTGACAAGAAGCGGCAGAGACAGATGTTTGATGAGGGAGTGTCAGACCAGCGCAGTCATGGGAAATAATATAATTAGATCTGTCACTAGGCTGGTAACCAGTGCTCGGCGTATTTATCTAATTATTGAGACTGCACATGTACATCTGAGGGGATTTCATTATAAGAGGTTTAAAAGATTTGGAGTTTAGGCTGATGTCCTGACTCTATGTACCAAAGAGAGGCTGGCCTCTGGGCTACAGTTTTTCTCGATGAAGAATAAAATCACTGATGGCTGATGGCAGGTCCTCATTGTCCAGAAAGAGGCATCATCAGAAAAGGCAGAGGAAGTGAAATAGTCAGAGGCGTGGGGTGTTCTCAGACGTGGGGGCCGCCTGCTGCAGAGGAAGGAGACCAGAGCCAGATGGCGATCCTGGAGGACCGTGTCCAGAACCACGGCCCCGCGCCCAAGACAAACCAGAATACAGTCCTGAAGGACCCGTACTGAAGTTTCCTCTCTATAAGTTTGACGTCCCGGGAGCTTGCATTACGCGTCTACCCTGAGTGAGTCTGCAGAGGAGATGGGGATGGGAGTCTGGTCATCCCTGAAGCACCCAAGGCCTTCCTCTCTGCTCTGCTGTGCTCCGCGCCCCCTACTCTCCACACACTGCGCCAGGGAAGCCACCCAGAGCCCCACACCCTCCACCTATGGTCAAAGCGCTGGTAAGAGTCAAAGCCAACGACACAGGCACGTGAAAAATGCTCCACATCCTTAATTATTAGAACAAGGCAAATCAAAACTACAGTGAGGCATCACCTCACACCAGTCAGAATGGCCATCATCAAAACATCTACAAATAATAAATGCTGGAGAGGGTGTGGAGAAAGGGGAACTCTCCTACACTGCTGGTGGGAATGTAAGTTGGTGCAGCCACTATGGAGAACAGTATCAAGGTTCCTTAAAAAACTAAATATAGAGTTACCATATCACCCAGCAATCCCAATCCTGGGCATATAACTGGACAAAACTATAATTCAAAAAGATACATGCACCCCAATGTTCATAGCAGCACTGTTTACAATAGCCAAGACATGGAAACAACCCAAATGTGCATTGACAGATAAAGAAGATGTGGTATATATATACAAGGGATTGTTACTCAGCCATAAAAAAGAATGAAATAACTCCATTTGCAGTAACATGGATGGACCTAGAGATTGTCATACTGAGTGAAGTAAGTCAGAAAGAGAAAGATAAATATCATATGATATCGCTTATATGTGGAATCTAAAATATGACACAAATGAACTTATTTACGAAACAGAAACAGACACAGAAAACATACTTGTGGTTGCCACAGGGGTGGGGTGGGGGAGGGAAGGATTGGGAGTTTGGGGTTAGCAGATGCAAGCTATTATATATAGAATGAATAAACAACAAGGTCCTACTGTACAGCACAGGGAACTATATTCAATATTATGTGATAAACCATAATGGAAAAGACTATGAAAAAGAGTATATATATGTATAATTGAATCACTTTGCTGTACAGCAGAAACTAACACAACATTGTAAATCCACTATGCGTCAATTAAAAAAAAGAGTCAAGGCCAATGATGGTGGCCAGGTCACTAGGGTGGGACACTGGGTGGAGAAAGAATGGGCTTGGACACCACCTTGGACCTGCCTTGATCTAATCCAGACAAAAGGAACCTTCCGCATGGAGGTGAGAGTCAAAGCTTTGGCCATGGACTGAGTGTTCGTGTCCTCCAAAAATTCATATGCTGAAACCTAACCCTCAGTATGATGGTGTCAGGAGGTGGGGGCTTTGGGAGGTGATGAGGTCATGAGGGTGGAGCCCCCATGATGGGATCAGTGTCCTTACAAAGAGACCCCAGAGAGCCCCCTGTCCCTTCCTCCAGGTGAGGACACAGCGAGAAGACCCCTTCTGTGAACCAGGAAGCGGGTCCTCACCAGACACCGAATCTGCCAGTACTTTGACCTTTGATTTCCTGCCTCCAGAGCTGTGAGGAAGGATTCCTGTTGTTCAAGCTCCTGTCTGTGGTGCTTTGTTACAGCAGCTTAAACAGACAAAGACAGCCTTATGGTCAAGAGCAGCACACGTCTGCGCCCGTGTGTTCCGCAGTCTTGGCCTCCTGTGCAGATCTGCATGGGATACTGGTTTCCAGGCCAGGAGGCTCGTTAGGATTTGGGGATCTGAACTCCAGCTACGCTCAACATAACTAAAATAACGGTGCTCAAGTGACCCCGGTTTTAATTTCAAGATTGCTACTCGGTGATGTCACAGAAGCCACTGAATATTTCTGGGTAACAGTTGGCCAATTTCTAAAAGCTGTGGGAGTGTGGGGGTCATGGGGCGTTGGAACATAGTCTTCTCTAGGGTCTCTTTGATTACAGAATTTTATTCACGTATTGAAAAATATTTATTGACATCTCCGGGCCGGACACTATTCCACGCCCTGGGGATATGGCAGTGAAATCACTTACCCAGCCATGGGTCCCATGAGGAGTGAAGACGTGTGGCCCTTGGAACATGACAACAACACCCACCTTTCTGGTATCTACAGCTGACAAGACCCGCAGCTAAACAATCTGAGCCGAGGGCAGAATGTGGGCGTCTCCCCGTTTTACAGAGCCCCAGAGAGGTGCCCTGACTCCCACAGCCTGTCCTGGAGCCTCCAGCCAGTGCCGGGGATGCCGGGACGAGTCCTCTCTCCGTTCAGCACCCTGTGCCTCCAGCGGCAGGTCCCCACCTCTGTCTCTGGCTGCCTCTCCAGCCATGCCCCCGCTGCATCCCCCTAAGTTAGAGGCCCCAGCGCACACACGTACCCCCGGCTTCGAGCCACTGCTCACACTGCTCATCGCCTCCCCTCCTACAGTTACTGCCACTTTCTCTTCCCTGCTCACCTGGATCCCACTCGGTCCTTAAGACCTAGTCTGATCCCTGTGTCCTCTCTGAGGACCCGCACGAGCTTGTAGCCACCTCTCCATCTTCCTCACTCCTGAAACACTTGTGGTCTCCAGCCTCCAGCCAGCCTTGTCAGAGGATGTTTTGCACCAGCAGGGCTTTCTCATGGCGTTCATCATCCTCAAGGTGAGGCTCAGCTTTTCCAGGGAGGGGGGACCACTCGACTTATCTTTTACACACTTCTTCATACCTAGTGGGGTTCTGAGTATACAGTAGGTTCTCAAAGACTCTATTGACTGATCTTAACTGAGAAACATAGGAGAATATTAAAATGTTTTCACGTGACTTGGGAGTGAGAGGAGTCCAGGGTCATTCCCCTAATTACGTACTAGTCTAGTGGATGCTTTGTCTGCCTGTCTGGGGACAAGAAGACATGCTGTGTGTCCCAAGTGGGGTCTACGTTTAGAGCTGCGACTCCAAACCTCACGAGAGGCAGAGCACTCTGCAGACTCTTCCTGGTGTTTACGGACTTGTGATAAAGCTTCATGTTCTAGTGGGGTGTTTACAAATGACTTCCATAGGCCCCTGGAGAACTCAATCACTGGCTGGTCTAATTTTCTTGGATCATCTCCTAGGAAAGTTTCAGATGTGGCAGTGAGGTCAGCTTCTCAATGTGTTCTTTTAGTGCACATGTAAACTCAGCACTTTGTGTCTCATAACAGTGCACCAGGAGATAGAAAAAAGAAAGAGCGAGAGAGAGAGATAAATAAAAAATAAAAGGCACAGATGGGGCCTGGACAGTTTCTCATTGCTTGTTCCATATGATAGAACTCAACACATCTGGTCTGCTACGAAAAGCATCTTTGCACTAATTTGTTTGTCAGTATCCATTGAGAGGACGATCTGTCATCCTGTCGTATTTCGGTTGCCCCGAGATGTTTGAAGACAAGGCTAGCCACAAATTGGAACCGTGGACACCAGGGAGTGGTAGAAACCACCAGCTGTTCTAAGTAACATCAACTGTGATATTTTTGAAGCAGAAATTTCAACCGTATCTCTCCAAAGGCATTTAGCAGCTGCAAGGATAAAAGCTCATCACTGTAACAGGGGAATGAGTCTATTTCTCCTCATGTTCTGGTGTGTGTGTGTGTGTGTGTGTGTGTTTGCGCGCGCGCGCATGTGTGTACACGCACTAACCCTTATTACTGGCCGGAAAAACAATAGAATGGGATGGTCAGAATTCAAAGAGAATGGGACCTCTGTCTTGCTCCTTGGTATTTTAAGGCTTTCTGGTCAAAGGAAACATAGCATCATTCCATAATTTGTCTTGATTTGCAGGAACCAGAATTGAGATTTCATTGTGTTGCTCCGTTTGATTTCACAATGGTATAATCTGGTCATGGCTCCCCGTCCTCTGACTCCACTGCACCTCGTCACCACCTGCTCTTCAGGACATATGATGCTAAATGGTATTCATTTGTTTACATTTCTGTCTCCCGTAGTTAGTTCTAATCTTCCCAGAGCACAGAGACTATGTTTTGTCCTGGAACACAAGGGATGCTCAACAAATGTTATTTGGATTGAACTAATTTAAATTTCTATCTTTCAACAAGGTAGGAAGTGTGCCAATCTGTTTATACCTGACGGGCTGCCCGTCAACGTTCCAAAGATTCCTTTGCGTCCTCCTGTCCTGTCACCTCTCAGCAGGCCCCTGTGGAGAACCGCAGTGCGGTAGGTACTACGTTCGTTCTCCTTTGTGTCTTGTAGAGGACAATTGGGGTCTCTAAGAAGGAGAGGCTTCCTTTGCCAGCCTTCTGAGGTCTCCTACGGTGCCCACCCCCGACAGCTAGCTTTGCTCTTGGCTTGGTAACCCTTCAGTTCCTGCCTTTCTCATCCTTCTCCATTTGTCAGCAGGTCAACGTGCAACCTGACTTACACAATGCTCATGGTGTGTAGTGCACATGCTGGAACAGACTAGTAAACACCAGCTCCCGCCAACATCAAAGCCTTCCAACTGCAAGTCTGTTGCCAGAGAAAGTTGTGCAAAGAAGGAGGAGAGGACGGCTGGATGTGGGCCGAGTGGGGTGGGCGAGCTCCACAGAGCAGCGCTGCTCAGGAAGGCCGGACCGCCATATCGTTTCCTCCCTCTGTCCAGGCAGGTCCTGTGAGCTGTGCTACGTTTGCCAGGAGGTTGTGTTTATGTTTTATATTTGACATAAAATGACAAAACAAACTAGTACAGAGAATGGGAGTCAAGATCTGATGTGTAGAAGAGCCTGTGGTTTAACAGATGGTGGTATTTATGTTCCAGGGTCAGAAGCAATGTGGCAGACAGGTCAGTACCTCAGGACAGCAGATCTCCAGATGCCGGAGCCACTAAGTGAGGGCTGCACGATTCTTCAAGATGTACCAATTCTGTCATCTTTGGATGAATCCGGTATTTCACAGTAGAAAAACAAACAAGGAAAAGTCTACCCCACTTCTGGGCATCAACATTTGTAAGTGCGTCTCCCTTCCGTTTTTATTTTATTTTACTTTGCTGTTGCTGCTATGAAATGGAAGAGCTCTCCTGCACGGTGACTGGGTGAGCTATGCGCTCGGCCTGCACACACATTCACTTCCACAGGTGGATGAAGGTGGAAGTCCTTTCCTGTCCTCCCCCCATCCCTGCAAGCCCTCCGGTTCTGTCTTGCTCTCCCACATCAACCCCAAAGCCCACTGTGGGGGCGGGGAGGGAGAGGAGCTCAGCTCCGAGCCTGCACCCCGAGAGAAGGGGCTGAGTTTATTGCATTTAATACTGTGGGGGATGTGGGGCACAAGGAACCGACGTCTGAGACGGGTGGAGGGGCACACGGGGTCAAGGAGGTGGGAGCTGAAGAGAAGGATCGGAAGCATGGCTGGGAGAAGCAGCATGGCTGGTGTGCAGGCAGACTGTGCTGCTCGACTGCCCACACCATCTGTCCCTTTAATACCCTCTGCACACACACCCCGCCACCAGACCTGGGGCAGAATCTTAAATAGGTGGTTTTGTGTTGGACAAAATACAGAGGTGGCCAGGAAACAAAGGTGGCAAAGAAAGAGCTGGAGCCCTGGTCAGTCCCCAGGAACTCCTGTCCTGAGTCCTGCCTGGTAACAAGAGGCCCCTCGTGGGGCTCCCAGCTCTGCTCTCCTGGTCCCTGTGGCCAGCCGTCCACTCTCCAGGGTCCAGGAGCCCTGAGCACACCCTCTCCTGCTGCCCACGTAACAGTAAGAGTTACCAGTAACAGGGTAACTGTTACAGGCTGAATTCTCCCGCCAACCCTGTGAGGAAGGTATTATTATCCCCATTTTACAGATGAGAAAACAGACCCAGAGAGTCATTTGTTGAGTGTCCCCAGCTAATACGTGATTGAGCTGGGAGAAGACCCAGGTCACTTGAATCCAAAGCCTGCTCTTTTTCCATTCAGCCCCACTCCCTCTAACACAAAGGGTGTTCTGTATCCTTATGTGAATTTTCTTCTAGGAAGGAAGCTCCGTCTCATGTGTGGAGCTCACGATTTCTGCCTTGTTCTTCAGCAGCAATCAGACGCTTGACGTTTGTCAAGGAAGCCAGAGCCCTATCCCATGGTATCGGTGTGTCTCTGTGTGTGGAGTTTGGTTTTGCTGTTTTTTTGTTGATGATTTGCTTATGGCCTCACTTCACTGCACTAAACTATAGCTATTTGCTCACCCTGTTGTATTCCTTTCTTTATAGATGTACAACCCAGGCCAATTAAAATGGAATTATAATAAAATGGCAGACTTAAGCCCCAACATATAAATAATTACCTTAAGTATAAATGATCTAAAACACACTCAAACAGACGGAGATTAGCAAAGTGGATTAAAACAACAAAATGCCATGATCCAACAATATGCTGTTTACTTCAATTCATTCTAATTACTATGGCATAGAAGGTTAAAAGTAAAAGGATGGGAAAGGATATGTCATGTGACTATGATAAAAAAAAAGTCAGGAGTGGCTATATTAAGATGGGATAAAGTAGACTCCATAGCATAGAAAATTACTATAAACAAAGAGGGAAATTACATAATAATAATAGGATCAATCTACTGGGAAGACAAAACTATCCTAAATGTATATGTACCAAACAGCAAAACATTGACATAAATGAAGCAAAAACTGACAGATCTGAAATGAGAAAAACAAATCCAAAGTTGTTCTTGGTAACATCAGCACCCCATTCTCAGCAACTGATAGAACTACAAGACTAAAAATCAACACGGATGTAGAAGAACAGAACCACACCGTTGACCAACAGGAGCTAACTGACATTTATAGAATATTTCAGCCAACACCACAGAACACACGTATTTTTCAAGTGCCTACGGTCACCAAGAGAGACCATATACTGGGCCATAAAACAAATCTCAACAAATTTCAAGGAACTGAAATCATACGGAGTGTGTTCTTTGAACATAATGGGATTGAACTAGAAATTAATAACTTAAAAAGACAAGAAGAAGGTCTCTAAACACTTGGAAATTAAGCAACACACTTCTAAATAATCAATGCATCAAAGATGAAGTATCAAAGAAAATAAAATACACTGAATTAAATAAAAACAAAAATACAACATCTCAAAATATGTAGGATGTGGCTAAAGCCATGCTAAGAGGGAACTTTATAGCCCTAAATGCTTACATTAGAAATGAAGAAAGGTCTCAAATCAATAATAACTTCCTATTGTAAGAAACTAGAAAAAGAAGAAAAAACCCAAACAGAAGGAACAGAATAATAAAGAGAAGAAATCCATGCAATTAAAAACAGAGATAATCAATGAAACCAAACTTCAAATAAATCTGTAAAGCTGATAAACATTTTGCAAGACTGAGAAAGATAAAAAGAGAGAAAACAGAGGTCACCAGTCTCAGGAATGAAACTGGGGCATCACTACAGATCCTGCAGCCATTAAAAGTCATTAAAAAGATTATAAGGGAATATTATGGACAACTTTATGTCCATAAATTCAACAACTTGGAAGGAATGGTTTCTAGAAAAATACAAACTACAGAAACTCAACCAAGATGGAATAGCCTTAAAGGAAATGAATTTATGATTAAAAATCTCCCATAAAATAAGTATTTAGGCACCACCCCCCACAATACCTCAGATTCAGTCAGGTGCCTTTACGCCCTCATAGCTGCTGCTACTTTTCCTGTATAGCGCTTATCACAATTTATAATACTATATTTATTGATATGATTATTTTATTGAAGTTTCTTTCTCAAAATCCTGTAGATTCCATGACTATGTTACTTGGTTTCTACGTTTCCCCAGCATAATGCCTGATACCTCATGGGAGACGCTTAGCTATTAACTGAATGAATGAATGAAATCTTTGGATGGTAGAAACATAACTGTTAGAATGACTTATTTACATTATGACATTACATTATATTACTCAGAAATGACATTACATTACTCAGAAATGACATTACATTATTACTCAGAAATTGCTTGAGAATATAAAAACTGACTTTGTTTAACTGCATGTCTTTGTCATTGACAAACATTAGCTACCAAGAACAATCAGCCCCTCCAGCTACTCAAAGCAAAAGGCAATAGAGGTAGGGCTTCCCTGGTGGCACAGTGGTTGAAAGTCCGCCTGCCGATTCAGGGGACGCGGGTTCGTGCCCCGGTCCGGGAGGATCCCGCATGCTGCGGAGCGGCCGGGCCCGTGAGCCATGGCTGCTGGGCCTGCGCGTCCGGAGCCTGTGCTCCGCAACCGGAGAGGCCACAACAGTGAGAGGCCCGCGTACCGCAAAAAAAAAAAAAAAAAAAAAAAATCAATAGAGGTAAGAACAAGCATATGCTCCCTAATTCTCCAAATTTTTACAAAATACTGAGTTTGTCTTATTTATCATGAAGTCTTAGCTAATGACTGTGAGTTTCACATTTGTACTTTTTCTAGGAATATTTTTTCCTTAGTATAATTTGATCTAGGGTGCTCACTTACTTTTCCAAATGAAAAGTCCTAAAACACGGGGTTCCAAATCTCTCCAACGAAGGTCAAGATCACAGTCTATTTTCTTTGTCTGACAGAACCTTGCTGTCTGGCTCGTAGTATAGGTTTAAGAAATATTTACTCAGAAGTGAATGAATTTTGTGACCACCTAGAGGGGTGGGATAGGGAGGGTGGGAGGGAGATGCAAGAGGGAGGGGATATGGGGATATATATATATACGTATAGCTGATTCATTTTGTTATACAGCAGAAACTAACACAACATTGTAAAGCAATTATACTCCAATAAAGATGCTAAAAAAAAAAAAAAAAAAACACGAAGTGAATGAAAAGCTCCCAAGGATTCCATCTTCTCCTTTGTCTTCCTTTGTTACTGATTATTGTCCTCACTGAGTCAGTTGTCCTGGGGCAGGGAAGGCTGGGCTGACCATGAGAAGCCCCAAGGGCAAGGACGGGTCTCATGCTCACCTTTGTGCACAGCAAGTGGCTCTCCATAAAAATTCTTGAAAAAATGAATAAATGACTGAGCAAACAATCCATTTTAAAGGTAGTCCTAGGTAGGGATGAAGCTGACTGATAGACATACATAAAAAGAAAAAGCAAACAAACCAAAAAACCCCCTTGCTTTCTAACTCAGCCCAAGTTAAAAACATATTCTTTTATTTTCCATCGGGTCCATAACAAATTCAAGTCGACATTTCAACCCTGATGTAAGCTTTGAGAAAGGCAGTTATCATAATCAGAGAGGGAGTAACGTTAACAGAGAATAAAGGAAGAACTTGTGCAAGGAAAGGGGGAGCATCAGGAAAGAGAAACAAGGTCACCACGATCACAACATTCTCTGAATTGTGGCAGTTTGAGTCAAATCAAGATTGATGTGCCTTATGTGTCCCCCAGAATGTTTTGCACACAGGGTGATGCAGGGCTTTAAAATGTCCTATTCTTATTGCTTAATGAGCCCCATTGGAGACCATATGTGTGATGGATTTTTAAGTGATTCGAGGAGAAAAAGAGGGAAAGGCAGCAAACAGTGCAACCAGGGAAATGGAGTAAATACACAGATAACCGGCTGCACCCAGGTCATATCATTCTTACAACCACCCTGTGCAGAAAGTCCTTTCACCTCTTTCACAGACGTGGAACCCAAGTCCTTTGACCAAGTTCACCAGGAGAGAGAACAGGTGGGCAAACGTCCTGACCCAACTCTGTCCAGCTCTCCCTCTCAACATCTTCCCCCAGGACTGTGAGTTGGCATCAGAGCAGCTGCCCCATCACACTGATGGGGAAGTTCCCGGAAGAAGAAGAAGACAGAAGTTTGAAATACAACACAGAGATAAACTACAGGATGGGTAGCGGGCTATTCTACTGATGTGCGCAGAATGTCTGACAAATTTAAAGGATTCCTTGAGAACCTTAGTAATTCTATAGAAATAAGTCTAAAGGAAATTTGGAAAGTGAAAAAAATTTCCACTCAGACAAACCTCAGTCTACCTTACATTACAGCGTGACTGTTATTCTGTTAACTATTATCCTGGTTGAATGTGCAATTGTTTACTCACTTGACTATTCAGTGCACACTGGACAGATACAACATGGCTATGGTAATATTTAGGTACTGATTTTTTTGTAATCAGAGAGAAAACATTAACATTATTAAGAGGATGTTTTGGATTAAGCTGCTGGATTGTAAATTGGTTGTGAAAGAAGATTTAAGATGACATAAACAGGTGATATTAACAGAGGTGGGTATCAGAAATTCCCATTTAAATGCAATTTGGAAATGTTTTACTTTTCACTGTTTTTATCTTTTTTAAATGAATATATTCAGCAAACGTTCATGAGGGCTTGCTCTGTGCCAGGGCCCAGCCTCGGCCGGTGATTCAGAGGTGACCCAGACCTTGCTCTGCCTGCCTGGGTCCAACGCTTAATCAGGGGTGAGAGTCAGACCCACGGGAAGTTAAAGCACAATCTCAACACTCCTGAGCTCCCCTGGAGGCCTCGGGGGTACAAAGGAGAGGCTCGCAGCCCACCCTGGGCCAGACCAGGGGTGCCTCTGGCGAGGGGCAGCATGGGCCAGTGAGATGGCAGGCAGCAGTCCTTGAGGGGCAGCAGGGCTTGGGTGACGGTCGCATCTGAGTCACTGCCTTTGGGTGACACTAACTTGAGCAAACTTTTTGAAGCTTTAATCCTCTCAGGTTATTTCAGGGGTAGAAAGCTTGTTCAAGACCACAATCTCTGCTGCCATGAAGACCAGGGCCAGGGCACTTCTGCAGAGTCCCCTTCCCTCCAGCTCCCTGGGCCAGTGTGTGGTCACTGTCCCCTCACGGTTGGATGGTGACGGGGAAGGGCTGCAGAGAAGGTCCTCGTTCACATCATTCATACTAGGAGATTCAGTAAAATGTGTAATCATGCTTGAATTTCACAGGACGCCTTTATAACAAAGCCACTTGAGTTGGGACATGCCGCTAAGGATGACCAGTGCCCCCTTGATAATGTCTGTCTTATTAACAAACAAATGTCAGCTGAGGCAAACTGGGTGACCTGCAAACTTCAGACATCAGGGGATATTTCAGGGTCAGACGCCAGCTAGCACCTCCTGTAATGTAACTTCATTTTATAAGAGAAACCACTTTGACAAGGTTCTCACTGCGTGTGTGTGTGTGTGTGTGTGTGCGCACGGAATAAATAACCTTATTCATACGTAGCAGCTCCTCAGAAACCACTCACCGTTACCAAACACCTATTCATTTTCTAGAATTTTGCAATATGGAGAATCTTCACAAGGGAAGCCTATAATTTCCTAAAAGCTATTATTTTTTTATTCCTCTTGTAATTAGCCCAGATTAATTTTTGTTTTAAAGAAACTCTCTACTGATTTTTAGTGAACACATTTATTTCTTGTGCTTAAAAGCTGGTGATATTAGTAGTTTAAAAGGCAATTATGCCCGGCTTTTCATTCAAAAGCTTCTTTGATATTACAAAATAATGACATGTGACAGTGTTAAGATTGGGATTGGGTTAGTCTTCATGTAATGCTTTGCAGTATTGTAAATGCTTTCATAATAATAAAAAAAAGCATTTACACCCTGAACATTTAATTTTTGTTTTCTAAAAATTTCCACCTTCTGAAGCTTTTAGGGAATAGAACGTTAAAAGATGTTAATGCAGGGCTTCCTTGGTGGCGCAGTGGTTGAGAGTCCGTCTGCCAATGCAGGGGACACGGGTTTGTGCCCCAGTCCGTGAATATCCCACACGCCGCGGAGCGGCTGGGCCCGTGAGCCATGGCCGCTGAGCCTGCGTGTCCGGAGCCTGTGATCCGCAACGGGAAAGGCCACAACAGTGAGAGGCCCATGTACCGCAAAAAAAAAAAAAAAAAAGTTAATGCACACAGATGCATCTGAATTTCCCTTGGAGAGAAGCTACCTTAACTGCCTTTTCAAATTTTACATTTCTGCTAAACAAATGATTTCATTTAAATAAAAAGGTCTCATTTTCCATGATGAAAATTCATCTGCTTCATGTAACTCTGAAGTATTTTGATTTAGTACTGACTATATTCTCTTTCAAGGAGAATATTCTTCTAAAGACATTGTGCGAGAATGCTTATATTTTGGGCTTCCCTGGTGAAGCAGTAGTTAAGAATCCACCTGCCAATGCAGGGGACACAGGTTCAAGCCCTGGTCCGGGAAGATCCCACACGCCACGGAGCAACTAAGCCCGTGTGCCACAAATACTGAGCCTGCGCTCTAGAGCCCGCGAGCCGCAACTACTGAGCCTGTGTGCCGCAACTACTGAAGCCCACGTGCCTAGAGCCCGAGCTCCACAACAAGAGAAGCCACTGCAATGAGAAGCCTGTGCACCCCAACAAAGAGTAGCCCCCGCTCACCGCGACAAATTCTTTTTCAGTCTTCCAGAAAAAAATGCATCAAGTCTGTTAAATTCTCAGAAATTGTTTTTGTAAAAGATGTAAATAAGGAAAAGTTTTTCTACAAATTCGTAGGGGTATATACATGGGTATATGTATATGCAGTTGTAATTTATACATATACACATTGTTTTAGTTTATATACAGTAAGAGTTCATATACATTTATAGGATGTATCTATGTGGTTATAGTTCACATATAAATTTGGAGTGTGGCTACTGTACGTTAGAAGCCCGTCTCCAGCAATGAGCAATGAGTCGAGCCGCCTTTCTGGGCAGCATTTGTGTGCTCAGCACTGAGCTGATCTAAGAGATGTTCATCTTGAAGATGTGCTGAAGTAATTTCTAGGCCCGAGGTGGAGCTGCTTCTGCCTGGTGCCACATCAGCAAACGGAAACTTAGGTGAACTTTGTGTCCCTGTGAATGTCCTGCTCGACCAGAAACGCAGGGCAGTCGGCCAGGCCCCACCGGCCGAGCGGCTCTGAGTCTTCCCACCGTCCAGGGTTCACTGATGGCCCTAGCCAGTCAGATATTGTCAAGTGTCTCTTCCTGGTTCTTTTCTTTGTCCTGTAAAATCTTCCTACTTCCCACCTCACTGTACGGTTCTCCGAGAACAGACCATCTGCCTCCTCAAGTATGTTTGCGTCACCTAAATTGTCTTCTTTGATCATTTTTAACACACTTATTTGAGATATCTCCTGTCTTTAAGAAATTTGAACTTCCGAGCGCTGGGAAAGACCTTACCGTGGAAACATGATTTTGACAGGCCCAGGGGGAAGAAGGGGGTTTGGGGCAATGACGCGTGTCCTGTGAGCAGGCGAGCGTTTCAGGCTGGAGCAGCAACGAGAGCAGAGACTTGGAGGTGAAATGGACATGGAATGTGCAGGAAAACGGCAAAAGATTAAAATGAGCCAAAGAGAAGATGCATGTTATACTTTAAGCAAATAAGAACCTAAATAACTCCATTTATTTTGAACAAAATTTCTATCTTTATTTTTTTTCTTTTTTTTTTCTATCTTTATTTTTTTTCTCTCTTTTTTTTTTTTCTATCTTTATTATTATTTTTTTTTTTTGCGGTACGCTGGCCTCTCACTGCTGTGGCCTCTCCCGTTGCGGAGCACAGGCTCCGGATGCGCAGGCTCAGTGGCCAGGGCTCACGGGCCCAGCTGCTCCACGGCATGTGGGATCTTCCCGGACTGGGGCACGAACCCGTATCCCCTGCATTGGCAGGCGGACTCTCAACCACTGCACCACCAGGGAAGCCCTCTATCTTTATTTTTGATGTGAGATTCCTGACCTGAGCTCTGAGTTTTTACACACTCACATGCCAACAGCCTGGGCGGGTCCAGTCAACGCAGGAGAACTGAGATTTCCGAGGCAGCCCTGCCGTTCACTCTCTCCCCTAAGACTGAGACCCTCTTCCCTCCTTTCTGGGCAAGGCAGGGCAGTGCGATGCCAGAGCTGCACATGGAGACCCAGATGAATATCAACTCTGGATTTGGGGCATAGAATATCTTCACCAATTTTTTTTTTTTTTTTTAATGGATTGAGGCAATCATCCACTTTCTGATTCCTCTAGTCTTCACTGTACATTTACATCACTGATGAGCATTAGAGTTTGCAACCACTAACGAACAACATAAAACTAAATAAAAAAGACAGACTGAATTCCAAACTGGACTTGGGCATTTAGATGCTGAATGACCTTGGGTCAGTCATTCTGATCCTCGTGGTTTTCATCATATCTACTCTATATGTAATATTCTATCTCATGTCTCTAATATTCCATAATATTTTCTCCAATGCTTGAGTTATTTCCATTACTCTTTCTTCCCCCTTTTCTTTTTCTTTTTTTGGTGCATATACTACATATCTTTTTTTTTTTTTTTTAATTTTATTTATTTATTTATTTATTTTTGGCTGTGTTGGGTCTTCGTTGCTGTGCGAGGGCTTTCTCCAGTTGAGGCAAGCGGGGGCCACTCTTTATCGCGGTGTGCAGGCCTCTCACTGTCGCGGCCTCTCTTGTTGCGGAGCACAGGCTCCAGATGCGCAGGCTCAGTAGTTGTGGGTCACGGGCCCAGTTGCTCCGTGGCACATGGGATCCTCCCAGACCAGGGCTCGAACCCGTGTCCCCTGCATTGGCAGGCAGATTCTCAACCACTGCGCCACCAGGGTAGCTCAACATATCTTTAAAATATGTAGCTCCTGGCTTCACAGATTGCTCTTTGGAGCTCATCATTTCACAAACATTTCCCCAAACTATAGCACAGTTTCAGTGTCATGATGATGAATGACAGCTATGGATTTTACTTTCAATTTTAATTTTTAGCTTCCCAGAGCCTAATTTATTTGTAGCCCATCCTAGAAGCTGTTCTGTACTAATTTCCTAAGAAATGGCTACTGTCAAATGTAAATCAATGAAGAGTGTGCCACACTCCAGTCCAAGGTAACAAACCATGAACCGAATATTAATTGTGAAATACTAACTGTTGTATTTTCCAGAGTCCAATGGAAGAAATAAGTGGGATACCAGGAATGGGATTCTGTTTTAAATCAAGAAATGGGGTCTTCAGGAGAACATGATCTATGGGAATTACGTAAGTCTCACACTATTTTTTCCAAGGCTGTGAAAGACGCAGCAATGAAAACTCATGTGCATACACTGCCCATCAGTCATTGCCGTACCTAAGGGAATGAATAGCTTGCAAACTGCAGAAATATTTTGTGATTATACTTTCTTCTTAGGTTCAATGTCAGACCATTTTTTCAGTTCACTTGATAGTATCAGCTGAATCATATTCCTAAGTACAGCTGTCAGGTAGACCAGATGTCAGCTCTTGGACACAGGCATTAGGTGCCTAGTTTTATTTGCTGTTGGGTAGTTAATAACCTCTGCTTCCTGAATTGTCTTTTATCATCCAGTCAGAGGGGAACAGTTTAGATTCGTAGGGGGAAGAAACTATAGGAAAAGAAATACTTCTAGAAAATATTTTTTCTCCAACAAGGTAAATTGCCTGAAAAAAATTGTTTTCTGGGAATGCAATATTCCTGTCTACTGTGTTCATTATTTTTTTTCATATGCACTGCTTTTAACATATGCTTTCTAGCATCTGAAAGGAAGAAGCATTTGTGTGATTAATCTTTCAGAATAAAGAAGCAACTTCTCTAAGAAAAGTTGTTACGGGAAATTGTTTTCATAGTTCTTAATTTTTGAGGACAATTTTAATAATAATGGTAATAATAGCTAACATTACTTTCCTAAGCTCCTTATACATACCACCTCAGTGAACTCTCACATCCAGTCATTATTAGGTTGGTATTACTCTTCACATATGCAAATTACACAGAGTAAAGCCAATCATTTGTATTTACTTCCAAGAAAATTTAAGTTGTACTTTTTTCCCCCTGTGGCAATTTATTCATGTTGTAATAATCAAAAGGGGTTTTAACATTTGTTGGAGAGCTAAGTCATTTGTACAGATGGTCTCCTTTAATTTTCAAATTTGACACTGACAACAGCATTTTACTCTCTGTATTTTTACACAGATGAAGGGACTGATCTCAGAGAAATTAAGTACCTTGTGCTAATTCTGTTATTCTGTATTCTCTTTTTATATTGTGGAAATGACAAGAAATTATTCATTTGATTTTACATTGCAAGCCAATTCATAAGTGAATGGTGTGGGTACTCAACACACCAGCCCCATTAACATTGAAAAAATGAAACAAAATTCAAATAAGTGGCAGGATCAATGTTAAGCAATGCATACTAAAAATATTCTTGAAATAGGATCTTTCCATAGCTTGCTCATAACTGTGAAGTTAAATACTATATGGGGATATTATATTAAGCAACTGAAATTTAAATCATATCATTATACATCTCCTTACTGCCCTGGCCTGGTAGGTACCCTGCTGTGTTCCACAAAGCCTTCTGAGGTGATCATAAGAGTTGAGGGCTTCTCTCTGGAGTCGCAAGTTTGCTGATGTCCTCTTGTCATTTCATCCCAGTTGTGTCTTGTCTGTGCCTTCACAACTAAATATGTGCTGATTTCATGTTTTGATCTAAGTTTCAAATTTCCTCTGTTTTACTGTTTGTTAGTGTTTCCTGTTTTAGATGCTAAGCTTCTACTGCAGGCTTGGTAGGGAGGGCCATGCAGTGCTTGAGCTGAACTGAAAAAAAGCAAACATTTTCATCTAATAGCAACTGTTCAAATGATGACAGTGTTATTCTAGGCTCACGCCTTTGCTGACCAACCGACAAGGAATATTTCCATGAAATGAAAGAACCAGTAGCTGCCCTCTTGAGAATGAGACACTCAGCCCTTATGAAATTAACTGAAAAGATCAATGCAAGACCAGTCAAACATTATATTGTATGTGATAAAAACAGAAAATAGAAAAGTTCAGTTTAATGCTTTGTCTCTTTTGTTTTTGTTCCTTACAGAACTTGGGAGGATAACAAAGAGAATTCTGATCTCTTGTGAAATGGAAATGGACTGAGAGATGCTCAAGGGAAAAATGTCCACATGAACTGAAACGGACAACAAGGAAAATGAGCAGCTGCACCCAGCCCAGCTGGAGAGTAAGTGGACCAGGCTGATGGAGGACAGCGGTGCAGATGAGGCAAAAATACAGCAAAGTGGGTGAAGAAATAATCCCCATGATGGGAAGGTCTGGTGAGAAGCGTGTGGAAGAGGAAAACCCAACTTCCCAAGGTGAGGCCAAGTGCAAACTAATTAAAAATTTTCCTCCAAGTAGGCAGAGACCCGGGGAAAAGAACTCCCCCAAACCAAAGCCAATCTCTCTGCCCTCTGCCTGGGACCCATTTCCTCTTATGAGTGCCCTCCTCTGACTCACGTGGGAGGCTTGATGGAGTCCAGAACCCAAAACTCACTCACGCTCTAGGGCTTCCTTTGCCATTTACTCCCCCTCATACATTCTGTGTCCTGGGTTTCCTTCCCGATCGTACAAGCTAATTGATTCTTACATGTTAATAACACATCCCATTTGTGAAATGCTATACGATTTAGGGTCTGCCATATATAACAACTTTGGTTCTCCCAACAAACCAAAGCAACAGTCGCGTTTAACCGTGCCCTTCAATTTTCAATCGATTCTCTATCAGAGGAACTGTTTGTGTGTGGGATCAGAGAGGGATGGAGAATTCCAACACTTTTCAAGTCACAGTGGTACGTTTTAAAACTACTGCAAATAGTAAGAAACTTTCTTATCATTTTCCAGATATCAGTATGAGTTGAGCTGATTTCACAGCTTAGATTTAATTGAGATTCAAAGGGGGAAGAGTAAAACTCCAATAAATGAGACTTATCTAAGAATACGAAGGAAGTCAATTGATGAAAAACTCAAAATCAGTAGGTTATTTTTTCTTGGAGAATATTAGAAAAAATGGAGAAGTGGAAAAAGTTTTCCTAATTAGCAAGGGGGAATGCAGATCTGCTAGTATAAATGCAGGTTAATCCAAGTGTTATTCATCCATCCGTCCGTCCACCTCCCATCCATCATTTACACACTGGGTATGCTCATAGTCAGTCACACAATGGATATGCTCACTAGTCAGTCACACACATGTTATTCATCCATCCGTCCATCCACCTCCCATCCATCATTTACACACTGGGTATGCTCACTAGTCAGTCACACACTGTGAGGAAATCAGATCCATTCCCTTAAAGAGTTTTTTCTTTAGTTGAGAAAATTAAATTACCAATAATGGAAGAGATTATCCTTTGAGTGGTATGAATTCCCAGAATAGTGATGGTCAGAGAAAAGACAGCTAAAAGGTGACTTCAGAGCTTGGGGAAAGAGCTTGTGGACCAATAAGCTGACCAGTGTTGATGGAAGGAAGCTTGTTAAGAGGGAGAAGTAAGGTTGACTGTTTAGACAGGACACTTCAGGAATGTAATTGACAAAACCTGAGGGGAAAGATAAAACGAGCGAAAACCCCATGAACATTTTCCGGACATTATAGTCCAACATTATTCTGCGTGAACTCTCATCACCCGAAGCCTGCGCTCCCTGAAGTGAGACTGCATCTTTCGATGGACATTCTCCACGACATGCGTGAAGATAGATCTCAATGAGGCACCACACTGCTCCCTGAGACAGTGCAGTCAGGTGGGGGACGGAGGGAGGGAGGAAACTGTGAAACGACCAGACCAATGCTCTTTGTGTCGTGGAACAGGACATGGAGTCTGAGACAGCTAGGTTGTGCCCAGCTCTTCTACTTTCTGCACAAAAAGGCCCCTTTGAGCCTCTGTTTCTCCACTGAGTGTTGTGAGAATAGGAGAGGACTTTTCAAACTATCCAGACAGCACCCAAAATACAGTGATGGTGCAGGAAGAATAATAATGGCCAGTCTTTATCTGGCACCGACAACATGTGGGCTACTGTTCCAAGGACTCCACGTGTGTTTATTTAATCATTACAACAGCTCTATGCAGTAGACACTACTACAACTATGATGATGATTATCTCTGAGCGGATGAGAAACCGAGGAGCTGCTGAACGGCGCCCTCAGGGCTGCACAGCTGGGATGGGGGTGCGGGGGTACCGGCCTGGGGGGCTGGGCTGCGGGGGCAGCTCTGGGCCTGGAGGTGGAGGATTGGCTCCCTGCACTGCTCTGTCAGCTGGATGCCGTGCTACTTAGGGGGAGTCACTTGAACTCTCTCAGCTCGAGTTTGTCCTTTGCTTAAAAAACAAAAGTGAGGATTTCTATCTTACAGTGTTCATGTGAGGGTTTAATGTTAATATGTGTGGGGTTCACCTATTACACTGCTGGGTTCGTGGCGGATTTTGATAAATGCTGCTTTCTCGTGTATTTATGCAATCTTTTTTTCACTCCCTAATACTCCTTTCAAAGTGCTTGACTTCTACTCAGGGAAGGATGTTTGTCTCAGAAGGTTTCAACCTATGCAGTTGTCAGACGTTCTATTTCATTCTTCGCCTTAACTACAGCTCTTGGTTTCTTGAAACTCGTGGCTTCATCAAGAAAATATTTGAAAGGTGACTGTTTAATCACTTAATTGTAAAACATGAATGAGACTTCTTAGTTAGTTAAAGCTGGTGGGTAATTTTGTGTGCCAGGTTTACCCACGTGTCTTAATGGCGGGATTGAATCCGGTATCTCTGGGTGAGCAGGTCAGTAGGAGCCTACTTAGAGCATGAAGAGGACAGTCTACAGGGGAAGGTTGCAGGTTAGATGCCGGGAGAGGGGACACTTGTTCTGCCTCTATGGGTATCTGAGATTATGCTGGAGAAAAAGTTACTTAAGCTCTTTGGGTTTCAGTTTTCTCTTCTGTAAGACGGGATTTTTATACCTTTTTCCAGAAGATATTATGAGGATCAAATGATTTTCTCTCATGGTCCTTGGGAGTCAACAACCTACCTGCCCTCAGGCTGGATGAGAAAGGATGTGGCTGCAGAGGACGTGCCGTGGATTGAATGTTGTGTCCCCTGAAATCATCCCCCAAGGGGATGGTGTCAGGAGGTGGGGCCTCTGAGGGTTGATGAGGTCATGAGGGTGGAGCCCCCATGATGGGATTAGTGTCCTTCTAAAAGAGACCCCAGAGAGCTCCCTCGCCCCTCCCTCCACATGAGGACACTTCACGTGTGAAGACTGCCATCTATGAACCAGGAAGCGGGTCCTCACCAGACACTGGATCTGCTGGTCCCTTGATCTTGGACGTCCAGCCTCCAGAACTGTGAGAAATCAATGCCTTGTTTATAAGCAGCCTGGTTTGTGGGGTTCTGTTATAGCAGCCTGGATGGACTAAGACAATTGCCTCAAACAAACCTAATATGAACAAATAGGTTCAAAATAAAAGGACGGGAAAAGCTATACCGTGCGAACACTAAGCAGAAGAAGGCTGGAATCTCTACATTAGTATCAGACGAAGTGAATTTTAGAGCAAAAAATATTACCAGGGATAAAGAAAATCATTTCCTATTGATGAAAATGTCAATTCGTTATGAGGACATAATTCTGAAAGTTTATACAGCAAACAGAGCTTTGAACTAACAGCACTGCCAGGAGAAATAGACAAATCTACTGATGTAGCTGAGATTTCAACACCCATCCCTCAAAAATTCATAGAACAGCTGGAAACAACCTTTGATCCAACCTTTGACCCAACCTTTGACTCTTCCCCGTGGGCTGGACGTGGACCAAGGCCACACGGCCAGTCGCAGGGTGTTGACAAGGACTCAAAGCAAAGCCAAGCAGGTTCTTTCGCTGTGATGGAGCAGCACGAGGATCAGCAACAGGAGGAAGAAAACCCAGACACTTGGAGATGGAACAGTGTGCTTCCCAGTAACCCAGGGAGCAGAGGAAAAAGCGGAACTGGAAGTGTTTTGGATGGGGTGGAAGGAGAGAAGATTTCAGGAGGCTCAAGGAAACTCCTGGGGCTGCTGGTTGTGTCATCTCGGTCACAGTGATAGTTTTGTGTGTGAATTCAGCGTCCATCAACATTTACTAAGTTGTGCGCTTAAAGACGTGCTGCTATTCGTATATCAGTTATACCTCAGCTAACCCACGGAATCCACAGTCATATACATTATGCAATGAGAAATCACAGCAAACTCACTGGAGCGGGCAGAAAATTAAAGCGTTGACATGGAGAGAGGCAGTGGGCGTCTTCCACGCTGACCGGGAAGAGCGTGTTGCCATCTGCCGTCAGCAGTGCTGCTCCAGGGTCACACCCCACAGCCTCTTTTAATCGTGTGGAGGAACATTCCGAATAGCTTTGCTGATATTAACACAAAACTGGAAACAACATAAATATCCACGAACTCTAGAAGGGATAAACAAGCTAATACGTAAACCGGATCCTCTGTCATCTACTATTGGTATAAAATAATTCCGTGTATATGAAGGTCAAAGGTATGTGAAATTAAAGATATCCTTCAGGGCGTTGTGCTCAAAAAGTAGCCTGCTTAGAACCCGGAAGGCGTGTCAACACTCAGATCACGGGGCCCAGAGTCTCTGAGTCAGTAGGTCACGGTGAGGACCCAGGAAATGCATGTGTTAAGTTACCAGGTGACGCTGATGTCGCAGGTCAGTGGGCCACACTCTGATGCATAAAATAAAGCAACAGAGATATTAGCAAAAATTCAAGATGGTGCTCATCTCTGGGGAGAAGGGAAATCATGCAGTCAGGGCCAGCATGTGCGGCTTCAAGTGCATGGCTGTGTTCTGTTTCTCAACCTGGAGGCACATTTTCACTTTATTAATTTTTCAGGAAAAACATTCTTTAGTAAACTCGTTTGCACCAATATTATATTTCACAGCAAAAAAATTAAAAATGGACTAAGTAAGCATTGCAAAAGATGAGAAAATTAGAAGTACAGAAGACAGAAAGAGGCAGGGCCAGAAAATACTCACGATAGACCCACAAGAGACAGAGTACTGGAAATGAAATGAGAAAAATAGTAGTGTAAGAAGAAATTAATTATAAAAGATTTGGAAGTTATTAGGAAATAAGATGGGCTGATCAAGTAGCTTCTGATGCCAATAATTTTCTTTGTCTTATTTACCTATGATTTCTTCCGGTGGGATGTGTGCTTTCATAGATGGGAATCTGTTTTAAGTACCTAGGATGACAAGTAACATTTAATCAGAAGGTAACACAAGTACATCCCTTTGAGGGAAAAAAGATCTAGATATGACCCAAGTGAAGTGATTTATTAGGTAACATTTTGGTTTTCAATTTTAAGGAAGAGAAAATACAACATTTGTGTTAACAACCATCACATTTAACTTGGCTATGTTAACAGTCTGGTGGGAAGTGGCTATTTTGTTAAATGAAATATTTTGAAGACAGAAAAGAGCAACTGACAGTGTTGGAGAAACTGATAAAAATGAACATCTAGGGTCATGACCCAAAAGAAGAGGCAGCCGGTATTTTAACAGAAGCTGTTCAAGAAGGTCTGTGCTTACAGAGAAGAAAGTGGTGAGTGGGGATATTCCAAAAATAATTAAGGGGAATGAATAATAAAAAGGGGGCAGTAAGGCAGTATTAGAATGTGACAAGGAGTCTTTAGTCTCAGATAGAGAACTGTAAGAAACAAGACCCCCAACCCTAATCCCTTCCTGGTCTCGAGGTTCTTGCAGGCTGCACAGGAGAAGCAGCTGGGCTCGTGGCCCGGGACAGTGCCATTGCCACACCTGCCTGGGGAGCGCGTATGCACAACCTGCACCAGGTCCATTCTGGACTCGAGGGGATGGAAGTTTTGTTTTTCTATTTTTAAAAACCTCCCCAAATGACTCCCACACGCACCCTATGGGAGCTACTGCTCGTGCTTCCAGCACACGGCTGCCAGAGCTGTTGGGCTGACTTGGCCAGTAGGGACTGAGCGGCCAGCCACTGCTTTTCTCCAGAAGGGTCATCATTCCTATAGATAAACAGTAATTTGTTATTCCCTTCCCTTGGCCTCTTCTCACTATTATTATTATTTTCACCCAACGTGGATGCCATCTGTGGCTGGGATGCAGGCACCCCGAGCTGTGTAGGATCCTGCCCTTCCCTTGAGAAATTCGATGAACATTCCTGAGACTCAGTCTTCCCATCTATGAGGTGGGGGTGATGCCAGTCAGACCCTCAGAGATGGTGCTGAGCTGACACCTGCGCTGAGCATGAAGGACCAAGCACAGTGCCAGGCGTTTGCAACTCGGGTGGAAGTAACAGCTGCTCAGTCGATAGTGATTTCAGTATCAACAGCAATAACAGCTTTGCTGCAGAGCTAGAGTCTTCCTCAGGACAGAACGCTGGGAAGAGCTAGGAGCAGAGCCAGTTTAAAATGCCAGGATTCAACTCGGAAGGGTGGTGTGGCTGGCCCCAGCTCACAGAGCTATAGAACAAGGCAGGGTGGAGAGACAGCCAAGAACACTGCGGAGGGTCTCACGGAAGGGTGGTGGGGCATCGCGGTGGGGCACATGCATGTGTAAATGGGTCAGAGAGCTTATCAAAAGAGTGGAATATGGAATAACAAGAGAAAGATGAAGCTGATAAAAGGAACATAGTTCAGAGCACTGGGTGTAAGAGAAAATGAGATGCAAAATGTTAGTTTGGATAAAATGTGTATGTTTGAACATATGTGGCCTGTAACTGCCTTTTTGTGACAAAGCGTATAAGAACCAGATGAGAAGACAAGTGTAAATAAAGATATTATCACAGACTTGGAAGGGTCTGGATGGAAGAAGGAAGGAAGGAAGGAAGGAAGGGAGGAAGGAAGCCCCTCTGGGGCTGCTCCACTGAAGCTGCCCTGGTGTCGACCACCCTCCTCCCTGGGGTGTGGGGCCAGGGGACCCAGGAGACATTCACACTTCCTCCTGGAGGGCAAATTCCATCCAAGTCTTTAGAAGGTACATTTTAAGTAATTTAAGTATCATGGAATTTAAATCCCTACCTGAATAGTAAAATTAACATGGAAATAACATGGAGTGGAATGAAAAGGTCACACAGATTTTTAGGAGGCAGCAGATCTCAAAGAGACTTTACATTTGCAGCCAACTGGCTTCGGACCTGCGCCCAGACAAGGAGGGTCTGAGCTCATTTTCCTCTGCTGTTCAGAGTCCTTCCCGGAAGGTCCCCATGGGCTGTGGGCCCCCCGCCCTGCACAAGCCGTGACCTCTGGGAGCATCTCAGTTCCACGGAGCACCTGTCTGGTGGGGTGAAATGGAGTCACCTTCCAACGGTCTCCGTGGTGGCACCAGGCTTGAGGGTGTGGCCAGCAGGTGGAGACATATCTTCCTGAGATGCGGGACCATAGATCGAAGTGGCCTGACCTCAGAGACTACCGAGAATGGGAAGCTTATGGTTGTACCTCTCGCTTCAGCTCAGAAAGAGACACGGATGTCTACGCTACCAAGGAATCTAGAGGCCCAATTTTTAATCCCAGTTGATGACAACAATTGTTTCTGGAGTGAGGAAGATGGCCAAGAGTAGAAACTACGAGCCAAACTGTTCAGTTTCCTGAACGACTTTTCACTTCATTTTCCTGTTTCAAGCATCCAGCCCCCGCCCCAGAGCTGTGATGCAGAAATACAACTGGTCTGACCACACGCCAAGGGCTCTGTATGTCCTTGTGAGTCAGGCTTCCTCTCCAGGTGACCCCCACGTGCCACCAGACACAGCACAGGCATTCCTCCTGGGGAAGCTACATGCTTCAGTTAAAAAACCAAAAGAACAGCAGAAAGAAACAGTAAAAAACGAACGGGAACTAAGGGTGGTATCTCCACTGTGCAAGTACGTTGCATCCCAGAAACCATGTAATCCCTGTTATCCAGGGATACATCCTAAGGGAGCGATGCCGTGCTCTTTCAGCTCCCCAAATCCTGACCACCCGGAAGCCCCCTACTCGGCTCACCAGCGGCCCCAGCCAGGCCCTGGCTGTCCCCTCCCAGACCGACACCCGTGACTGCAACATCGTGTGACCTGCCGCCACACCGCCCAGTCTGTCCCACAGCACTCCATCACTTGTCCACGCTCACCCGATGCTCGGCCCTTAGCCATCGCTTCCTTTCATCCCTCATTCTTCATACTTGGACCCTGTGCTCCTTCAGATACTGACGTCCATCCTTCATCATCTATATGTTCAGCTACTCTTTTATCCCCAGGTAAAATATTTGGAAAAGTCACTTATCCACGCTCTTACCCATTTCCTCCCCTTCTATCCCAAACCCCTTCTGTGACCTCTGTTTCTTCTCACTTAACTCCTCCCATGACCCTCCACACCAGCAAATCCACAGCTAAGGATTCTTAGAGCAGAAATCAGATTCCTAGTGAAAGAGAATTCCCAAAGGAGAAGCCTCACGGAGATACATAAAATTAGGTCTTTGTTAGCAGAAACGAAAGGTATTGTATAGAAAGAGTGACCCCGCCTTCTTAGTGACCCAGCCCTGGGTGCTTCCTGCAAAGTAGTTCCCATGAAATTGAAATACGGTCAGAATCTCAGGTCCAATTTCATTTCTATTAGGTGCTCAGTGGCTAAATTAAGAACTTTACAGATCCCTCATTTAGATAAACCCCTAACTATTAACCTCTAATAATGTCATCGTTTCACTGAGCAGAAAAGAAAACATCTGGGTGAGTTCAATTAGCCAAGGGTGTGGACACGGAGGCCTCTGCATTCTAATTGCGTCCTGCTGACCTTGACGGAGGACTTGAGCCAGGAGAGAGGGCGCGTGGTGGCGATGAGCACCCGCTGTGGACCACCTGCTGTGGAAGGGGACGGGGCTCTGGGCTTTCACGGAGCCTCTGTGCCAGGCACATGGACGAGGCGAGCAGAGGCGAGCCCTTCTCTTCATCGTGAGGGGGGAGCTCCTTATGCAGAGCTCCATCCTCAGTTTTGAGCCCATTTTTTCCTGCTCTTAAAAGTTGGTGACAATTCATCTTCTTTTATCTAATTATTGTCCCCCATTTAAAAGATTTTCACAATCCTGGGCAAATTATTACTAAGGTCTCTGCCCACCTCGCTTTCCACTGCCTAAATGAAGCCTTTTCTTTAGTAGCTGTGATTGTGTGTTTTTTGCGCTGTAGGAGGCTTGTACATGCAGGCGGGGAGCCTCTGCCCCGACGGCCACACCTTTGGTAGCTATTCGAGGCTGGTGGGCTCCTGGCTGCCCCATGGGTGTCCTCTGACCCATGATTCCGACCCTGCCTTTATCGGGTGTTTCTGGCTCTTCTCTATTTGAATTTGATCACAAAGGGGACTGAACAGGAATCCACTGTCTTAAATATTTTTCCTCAATAGCAAATTTTGAGTCGAGGATCTGAGCACAGGTAGATTTATTCTGGAGGGACTCCCAGGAGACCTGGTGGGGGGATGGGGAAGGCCCTGGGGCTCAGCCCCCGGGATCCCTGGGAGACAGCATGGAACCTGCCCCATCGTCCCACCGGAGAGACAGGAAGTGGGGTGGTCATCTTCTGCCCCAGCCACCAACGGGCAAGGGTGGCTAGCGGGTAGGGGTGCCAACCACCTGAGCCTCTAGTTGGCTGTTCCCAGATAAAATTCACACAGAGTCAGACATTCCCACAGAAGAGGTTACTGAATGCTGAGGGAAAGAGGGGGAGCCGATAGTGTCTGCAGTGTGTTCTCATGACACTGTTCTAGAAAAACAAACAAAAAGATTTGTATTCAAATGAAATTTGGAAAATGATTATATTCTCACCTCTTGGAGAGTCTCAACATTTTCTTAATAAAGGCTTTGTGAACTCCTGTAGTGAAAAGAAACACTAACCTGTGTAACTTTATTTAACTACCATTTTCTGCAAAGAGCTCATGGTAGACACTTTTTTCAGGAAACACTTGGTGAGATTACATAAGACGCTTCATGAAATGAGGTAGGTGAATGCATTTTGTGTGAAGGATGGTAACACACATAAAACCTGGGATGCTTGGGAACAGTCATCCTCTAGGGATGGAGAAAAACAACAGAGGGTCATACTGGCCTTCTCAGTAGTGACATGGACCTTCATGTCACAAGGACCCTTAGCACTCACAAGGCCATGGGAGGTTCACAGTCTGACTGGAAACAGAGTGGCTTCCTAGGTCCACACGTGGGCTGGGAGCCACGACTGTGCCAGGAGGGGATGTGCCTGACAAGGGGGGGACACACGTGTACAAGGAGGGAACACGTGTGCACAAGAAGGGTGCAGCAGATGGGGACGGATAGCCCAGTAGGACATGTAGTCACTACACGAGGACACGCGGCAGAATCAGCCCTCTTCTTGTTCACAGGTTTGAGGGATGGGAGATTTAGGCCTTTTGCTTACAGTCTTATGGAGAAGAATGACTCTGCATTTTTATTTTTCAGAGAGAGGTCACAGATGATCTCAGCTGCTCGTTAAAGGACAGATGAATGAAAAAGAGGATGAAACAAGAAACCTGGATTTGCAGACAATGGGAGAAAGCCGAGGCCCAGGCTCCCTGCCGAGGGCTGTTCCCTGGCTGCAGACGCAGGTGCCTGGCCTGCAGGCAGACAAGAGGCTGCTTCAAAGGCAGGATCTCTGCCTCTGTCAGACAACAAAGTCTGCTTTAATGTGTGCTGATAACTTTTCAGCTGCAGAAATCTGGTGGCATGATGACTTAGCAAATCTGGGGAGATAATAGATGTGAAAGCACTGATCCATTGTGACACCTACTATAAATCTAAGTCTGTGTTTCCATAGAAATCATGTCTGTGTCCTGTGTTTGAATAATTGAGGGGAAAAAAGTCTGCTTTCTCTCTCTCCGTACCTGTCTAGTTCTTTTTCTCAGCCTAAAGAATTTCTAAGAAACGGAAGTTGATGGCAGTGGCTCTCAAATGTTAGCCCTGAGCATCTGACAGTAGGGCTGGTGGGGGGGATCTAAGGACCTTCATTTCTGGAAGTCCAGGTGTTGCTGGAATTGCTGGTCAGGACCCCACTTTGAGAACTACTGTCTGTACTATCTTGGCCTTTACCTTGGAGGAGTAACGTCAGCAAGACAGGGGACCACACAGTTCTGAGCCCTTGCCATTTTCCCTCAGAAACACCAAGTTAGCACCAATAGATCGACTGAAATAGCTCTGTGGGAGCTGCAAAAACCAGGCAGGGGCCACAGCAACCAAGCAAAAGCTCAATCAAGGAAGAGTCATGCTCACAGCAGTAGGAAATTTTATGGTGTTTTTGTTCACTTGTGTCTCATCCTTCCCCGTGTAGCACAGTGTGGAGGGGAAGAAGCCATCCAATTCCAGGTTCCTCTTTCAGACAGAAGGAAAAGAGTGGAACTTGTTTGTGACACTCTGGCTTGTCTGGAAATGGCTGATTTCTGTCTCACCTGAACCAGGACAACTGCCAACCAATAATTCTATATCCAGCAAAACTGTACTTCAAAAATGAGGGAGAAATTAAGACATTCCCAGAAAAATAAAAGCTGAGAAAGTTCTTTACTGGTAGACCGACCTTGCAATAAATGCTAATAGGAGTACTTCAGGTTGAAATTAAAGATGCTAGGCAGTAACTCAAAACCTTGTGAAAATATAAAGTCTTCCAGTAAACATAAGTACATGGACAAATGTAAATCTCACTAGTATGTAATTTTGGTTTGTTATCTCCGCTTTTCATTCTTTTACAGGATTCAATCTACCTTAATGAGTACACAATAAATAAAGATGTAATCTGTGACATCAATAACAAAGTGTGGAGGCAAAGTGATGTAAGAGTAGAGTTTTTGTAGGCCATTGGAGTTAAGTTGTTAGTTTAAAATAGACTGTTATGACTTTAGGATGTTTTATGTAACTCCCATGTAACCACAAAGTGCTTATAAAATATACACCAAAGGAAGTGAGAAGGGAATAAAAACTTGTCACTCTGAAAAATTAACTAAACACAAAGGAATGCAGTAATGTAGGAAATGAGGGGAAAAAATCCCAATAAGACATACAAAAAGCAAATAGCAAAATGACAGAAATAAGTCTTTCCCTGTCAGTTCTTACTTTAAATGTAAATGGATTAAACTCCCCAAAGACTTAGAGTGCCAGATGGATAAAAAAACAGGATCCAACTAAATGTTGTCTATAAGGGACTCACTTTAGATGTAAGGAGAAAAATGAACTGAAAGTGAAAGGATTGAAAAGGATATTCCATGTCAGTTGTAACCAAAAGAGATCAGGGGTGGCTATACTAACCCCAGACAAAATACACTTTAAGTCAAAAAATGTTATGAGGCAAAGAAGGACACTATATAATGGTAAAAAGGTCTATTCACGAAGAAGATATAATAATTATAAACATATACGCACTAAACCTCAGAGCTCCTAAATACAGGAAGCAAACATTGACAGAATTGAAGGGAGGAATAGACAGCTCTACGATAACAGTGGGAGACATTGATACTCCATTTTCAGTAATGGATAGACAACCAGACAGAAGATTAATAAGGAAATAGAGGCCCAGAACAACACTACAGACCAACTGGACCTAACACACATTGCAGAAAACCCCACCCAACAACAGCAAAGCACACATTTTTCTCAAGTACACATGGAACAGTCTCCCAAAATGACCACAAAACAAATATTATTAAATTTAAGAAGACTGAATTCATGCAAAATATCGTTTTTGATCACAATAGAATGAAACTAGAAGTCAACAGTAGATGGAAACTATAAAATCCCATAAATACATAAAAATTAAACAACATACTCTAAAACAACCAATATATGAAAGAAAAAAATCACAAGGGAAATTAGAAATTATTCTGAGATACATGAAAATAAAAACATAACATACTAGAATGTATGGGATGCTGAGAAAGCAGTGCTAAGAGGGAAATTTACAACTGTAAACAAGTACATTAAAGAAAGAGAAAGATCTCAAATCAACAATCTAAGTTTACACCTTAAGGAACAGAGAAAGGAGAATAAACTAAACTCAAAGCTAGCAGAAGGAAAGAAATAATAAAAACTTGAGCAGAGGTAAATAGAGAATGTAAAATTTATAGAGAAAATCAATAAAACCAAGAGTTGGTTTTTCTAAAGGATCAACAAAATTGACAAAATTTTAGCTAGACTAAGAAGAAAGAGAAGATTGAAATAATTAAAATCAGAAATGAAAGGGAATATTTTTTAAAATTAATTAATTAATTTTATTTTTGGCTGTGTTGGGTCTTCGTTTCTGTGCGAGGGCTTTCTCTAGTTGTGGCAAGCGGGGGCCACTCTTCATCACAGTGCGCAGGCCTCTCACTATCGCGGCCTCTCTTGTTGCGGAGCACAGGCTCCAGACGCGCAGGCTCAGTAGTTGTGGCTCACGGGCCTAGTTGCTATGCGGCATGTGGGATCTTCCCAGACCAGGGCTCGAACCCGTGTCCCCTGCATTAGCAGGCAAACTCTCAACCACTGCGCCACCAGGGAAGCCCATAAAAGGGAATATTACTACTCATCTTACAGAAATAATGGGATTATAAACAAAAAGCTAAGAACAATTATACACAAACAATTTGGATAATCTATATGAAATAGAAAAATTCCTAGAAACACATAACGCAATGAAGAAACAGAAAATCTGAGCAGACCTATAGTTAGTAAGTAGATTAGTAAATCATTAGTCAAAAATCTCATAAAAAAGAAAAGCCCAGGACTTCTGAATGATGAATTCTACCAAACATTTAGAAAAGAAACAATATCAATCCTTCTCAAACTTTTCCGAAAATGGAAAAGGAGGGGATATTTTTTAACTTATATGAAGCCACTATTATCCTGATACCAAAGCCAGATAAAGACTACAAGAAAAGAAAACCATAGACTAATATCCCTCATTATATTGATGCAAAAATTATCAACAAAATACTGGAGAACATAATTCAATAACACATTAAAAGGATAATATGCCATGACCAAATGGGATTTTAACTGGAATGCTCAAAATTAACTCAAAATGGACTAATGACCTAAGTGTAAGAGCTAAAACTATTACACTCTTGGAAGAAAACATTGGGGAAAAACTTCAAGACATTGGACTTGGCAATGATTTCTTAGATATGACTCTAAAAGCATAGGAAAAAAAGAGAAAAAAATAGATAAACTGAATCTAACCAAAATGAAAATTTTTGTGCATCAAAAGACACAATCAAGGGGGTGAAAAGACAATCCACAGAATGGGAGAAAATATCTGAAAATCATATATGTGATAAGGGGTTCATATCCAGAATATATAAAGAACTCCTATTGCTGAACACAAACAAAACAAAACAAAACAAAACCCTAAAACAAAGAACTTTTGTCTAAAGGACTTGAATAGACATTTCTCCAAATAAGATATAACTCAATAGAATTGCGAGCAAGGACTCCATGAAATATTTGTACAATCACGTTCATAGCAACATTATTCACAACAGCCAGAAGTTGGAGGCAACCCTAGTGCCCATGAAAGGATGAATGGCTAAACAAAATGCTGCATATTCATACAGTGGAATATAATTCCTTATAAAGGAAATTCTGACACCTGCTACAACATGGGTGATCCTTGAAAACATTTTTCTAAGTGAAGTAAGCCAGCCACAATAGGAAAAATACTTCACAGTTACACTTATATGAGATACTTGTAATAGTCAAAATCACAGAGACAAAGAATGATGGTTGCCAAGTGCTGAAGGGGAGTGTATGTGATGGGGACAGTCTCAGTTTGGGACGATGAAAGAGTTCTGTGGGCGGATGGTAGTGATGGATACGCAGCAGCGAATGCACTTAATGCTACAGAGTGTAAATGGTTAAGACGGGAAATTTTATATTATGTGTATTTTATCACAATTTTTAAAAAAGAAAAGAGATGAGAACCTTGTAAGGCCAAGATTCAAGAGCAATTCCTTCCTGTCTCCTAAAATTCTGCTGGAATTCAGACTGTTCCACGTTGCCATTTTCATATCGACCGGCAACAGAGGAAGTTCTAAATGAGTTCAATCACATCAGAACCTTGCTGACAAAACCCAGCAAGGGAATCAAATCTTCAAGGGCTTTTTTTCCCTCCATGGAAAGAGTGACTCCATTGTCCCAGAACTACGTGATTTCACAGGTACAATTTATTTACAAAGCAAACTTTACGTGCTGCTTCCATGGACAAGCAGCTGACAGATGCTTGTGAGGAGGGACTGCAGGTGAGGACAAGGCGACTTGCTAAGGACCAGATGCTTCCGTGATTTCTGCCAGATGCAAATCAAGCGCCACCTGGAAGAAGTTTCATTGTTTGATACGTATTTAAAAATAGTTACCATCTGAATTTAAAATGTTAATTTATAATGATTATGATGAGCAAAATAATTAGGAAATAGAAATTTACTAACTTAGGGTGCTGGCTAATTCAGACTTTGAGAATACTGAATGACTTGTGTGTCTGTGGACTAACCAGCTAAGCAGACAAAAACAAAAACAAAAACTTTTTTTTTTTTTTTTTGCGGTACGCGGGCCTCTCACTGTTGCGGCCTCTCCCGTTGCGGAGCACAGGCTCTGGACGCGCAGGCTCAGCGGCCATGGCTCACGGGCCCAGCCGCTCCGCGGCATGTGGGATCCTCTCGGACCGGGGCACGAACCCGTGTCCCCTGCATCGGCAGGCGGACTCTCAACCACTGCGCCACCAGGGAAGCCCAAAACAAAAACTTTTAGAAAAGGAAACAGAAGCAATGATTGAACAATAATGCATAAAAACTATTTGACTTTTTAAAATGGAAAGTTAAGCTCTGGTCAGAGCTAACACTATGTTTGGGGTTTGCCTTTTTATTCTCTGAAAAAGTTTAATGTGTTGGATCCAATTTTTTCATAGTATTAGAAAAGCTTTTCTATTGGGATTGTTAATGCTTTGAAAATTAATATTCTTACTACTATTTTTTAGGGAATCGAGTCATTTATGATTGTCGATTTCTGAATTTCTTAATGGATACAAATCTATTTCTAGTTCATCCAATTACAGAATTTACCAAAAGAAAGTAACATTTGTGTATGGAAACTCTTCCCCTTCTCAACCACCACCACACAAACATGTGTTACATGAATGCAAACGAAATAACACATAATCTTACACTAAAAGAATTCATTTTTCTTTAATACACATCACTTAGAGAATTGTACCGGTTCATAAGTTGACCAGCTCATTCATAAAACAGTGGCTGTAAATTTTCATTTGTAATAGGACATTCAGAATAAATAATTTTGTTGTAATTATTTGTATACCTTTTCCTGGCAAAGTAACAACAGAGCCAAAATAGTTGTATAATTTCATGCACAACCAAATATTCAAAGCAGTGAAATGCACCCTTTATCTAATTTCCCCAGGGACCTGTTTGTAGAGAAAGCTTGGAGGACTTCTCAGGCTGCGTCCACCAGTGAGAACAGAAGCCCTTCTCATTCCTAATCTACGTGAAACAATGCTGGGACCAAGCTGGGCCAGGCTTGCTGTTTCTCCAGGGAACACCCAACCCCGGAGCCAACTGAACAGCTGACTCATCAATTCCAGCAGCTTCTCGTCAAGATCGTTTCCAGACCATCACCTCGGGGTGCCCCCCAGCGTGAAGCTGTGTCCTGGGCTCTGCCTTCTCCCTGCCCATTCTCTGCTTGCAAATCTGCTTTAATGTTGCCCATCCCAGGTCCAAACCCTATCCTGCCCTAATCTCCCACGGCGACAGGATGAGGGTTCCCCCTCACCCCCCACTGCAGCGAGTCTAACAAACAGCATCTTCCGGGAGGTCCTTTTGGGGAGGTGACACCTGATACAATGAATCATCAAGGTGAACTCAGGACACAGCAGGAGGTAAAAAGATCCCCCCCCCCCCCCGCCCAGGAGCCCTTTCTTGCCTCCCCACAACATGTACCTATTTAACCTTTTACTTTGGGTAAAATGAAAGCTTGTAACTTCTTTAGGAAAGATAGGATCTTTTCAGTGCCTGAGAAGGAGCAATTCCTTTTCTTAAGAAGAGATGGCATCTCCTGATTTCCCAGGAGATCTCAGGTTTTCACCCTAAAAAACACATTTTGCCTGAATGAAATAAAGCCGATGAAAACTACAAAAAAGAGAATAATTGTCTGGCAACCGAAATAAAAATAAATTTAGAAAGACAAGGATTCAGATTTGCTGCAGGAAATGAATAACCAGGAGGACTCAGAGTTGTGGAAATCAACGATCCGTATGAGTGTGGCCCTTACAAACCCAAATCTAGAGAGATCTTGACAACTTTAGTTAGGACAGGCTCTCCCAGCTTCAAGCTGACTTCTCAGGCCAGACTCTCTTTTCTGATGCTGCTACCGCAATGCTCCTTCCACCAGGGATGGGAGATACCTGGCATTAGCCACACGCGGAAGGGCACCACGCTGCTTCCTGGTTCTCTGCTCTGCCTCTGATGTGTATATATTCATATATCTATTTATACATCTAGCTGTGTGAATCTCTCCAAGTCTCTGTAGAAGAACAGCGTATGTCTACATTCAAATTTCCTGCAAATATGTCCCATCTGCAAAGCACACTGCAGTTGCCATGAATCTTCTGGCCACAGTGAACTGATGGTAAGTGAGTAAAAGTCCCTGGACGTGAGCCTCTGGGGTCTCACACAGACCACGTCTTCACTGATTTAAAGGGGAATCTGTGAAATTAGCTTCTTTGCTTTTCTGTATTAACTGAGTGGACGTTGTTATTGATTATGGAAGCAGTGCAGGAAAGCGAGCCCTGCTGAGGACCGTGGCGGCTCTTCTTCCCCAGGGTCCCCATGAGAAACTCCCGTCTTGGGGCTGAAGGCCCAGCCCCCACGATGGACTCTTGTGTTTCTTTGCGTGGACGTTCCGAACCCAGTGCCCCCATCCTGGGAGGCCCCCCAACCCTGCCAGCACTGCCACTGTCACCATGTCTGCTGTGTCTCCTCTCCAGGCTCAGCCCTTCTACTCCACATGCTTCCTCTCGGGCCTGGTTCTACTCCATGTTATGAGATGAAGTGTCTCGACCCAGATCCACAGGTTGAAGGCCTAATCCCCGGGACCCCAGAACCTATGTGGAGATGGGTCTTTAAAGGTGAGATGAAGGTAAAATGAGGCCATGTGTGTGGGCCCTGATCCCATAGGACTGGGGTCCTTGTAAGAGGAGATGAGGACACAGACACCCACAGAGGGACCACCATGTGAAGACGCAAGGAGGAGACGGCGTCTACATGCCCAGGGGAGAGGCCTCAGGAGGACCAGCTCTGTCAACTTCTTGATCTCAGACTGCAGCCTCCAGGACTGGAGACCATGACCGTCGGCTCTTTGAGCCCGTCTGGGGCACTTGGTACCGTGTCTGAGCTGACCCCACCCTCCAGGAGGGCTCTCTGAGTGCATTGCCCCCAACACTTGCTGCTCTGCCAACAGTCGGCCCTCCAGGAGTGATTCTGCCCTGTGCGGTACCCAGAGGGGCTGCCTCTGTGCTCACGGTTCCTGCCCGTCTCAAGGGCCTCATCTCCTGCCTTCCTGAAAAGTCTGGCGTCCTCTCTGCTCAGCCTTACGCTGTAGCCTTGACCCTGTCTCTGCGCTCACGGCCAGGCGTCCTTGCCACCAGTTTCCTGCCTTCCCCTCACTCTGCAGATAATCATCTATAAACGCTTAAATGATGGGAGACCCCACATCCCATCAGCCTCGTGGAGAAAGCTTTGTGCGATGGAGAGCTGTCCAGCAACACACGTAATCTCTCCTTAACGTACAGTTTTTAAAATTGAACATAAGATTTGCTTAAAGTGGGACAGACCCCAATATTCAGTGGACCAAATGTGAAAAAGGCAATTTTGTGTACAATATGCAGACAGGTTTTATGGCCATATTAAAACACTAATTTGAACATTATATACCGTGTTGCTTTGACTATCTTTACTGAGACAGAGAAAACGGGTTATTTTTGACTCAACTGCATTGGCTCCTTTAAAATCAGAATCTGCTGCGTGTCATGGATGGGGCTATGAGGAAATCACTTCAGCAACAATTTTACATTTCAAACCTCGACAACAAAATGCTATATCAATGACATCATGAAGAAGGCCTCAAAACAAAATTGTTTCTGTGTCGGAGCTGCTCAGTACAGCCCTAGTGCTTGTGGGCCATTTTCCATTTCAAATATCTCATCCCATTGTCTTTATAAATACACGTGTACTTGTCAGGTCAGCTGTCCTGATGTTTGCTTCAGAAAATATGGTCCCTATAATTATAGTCCTTCCCAGGGTGAGGAAATGAGAATTCACTCATAATCCCTTTATCATGGGGTTGGAGGATTTATCTCTTGCCAAATGAGAATGGAGAAATTTCAAGGGCAAATTATCTAATTCTCTCCCTGCATATAATTGTTAAAAGATATTTGCCCTGATGAGGAAAAGTATGTTTTTAAGAGGGATTCTTTAAAGATATGGATCTCTCGTGCATTCCCTGGCCTCTGATCGACTTTAAATAATTGTCCCAATTAAGCACCAAGGTGAATTTCTAAATCTTTTTTCCCTTGAAGGAGCACAGATGATTTTGAAATTATTTTAATAGTTATTTTTTAAATTTTTTTCAAAGAAATTGCTGTCATTTAATTCACCTTAATATAGTGTTTTTAATGAAATATGTTGAGAGACAGGGATGATGGAAAGAGTTTGAGCTTTTTTTTTTTTTTTTTTTTGCGGTACGTGGGCCTCTCACTGCTGTGGCCTCTCCCATTGCGGAGCACAGGTTCCGGACGCGCAGGCTCAGCGGCCATGGCTCACCGGCCCAGCCGCTCCACGGCATGTGGGATCTGCCTGGACTGGGGCAAGAACCTGCGTCCCCTTCATCTGCAGGTGGACTCTCAACCACTGCGCCACCAGGGAAGCCCTTTAATAGTTATTTTGCCTTTGGGATTCTATTTTCCAAAGCAAAACTATTCAGGTTTTCTTTCAGCTTTTCAGACCTATGTTTCACGGCCTATGGGCCTTTCTCCTCCATCCGCTCGCTCCTGTTCCCTCCGGGCCCTTCTCCCCACCCTCAGCAGCCTCTGGGCTGCCCTTCGGGCTCTGCTGGCGCCTCTGTCAGTGTGCTCGTGTTAAGTGTGGTGGTTCCCATTGGCTAAACGTCCCTAGAAAACCTCCTGGTAAACAGGAGCTGTAAGGGAGTGTCTGCGTTCACCAAATCCATGTGTTGAGTCCTTACCCCCAATGTGATGGGAATAGGAGGTGGGGCCTCTGGGAGGTCATGAGGGTGGAGCCCCCAGGATGGGATTACTGCCCTAATAAAACAGACCCCACAGAACCCCCCCACCCCTTCCTCCAGGTGAGGATGCAGAACCTGCCGGTGCCCTATCTTGGTCGCCAGCCTCCGGACCGTGAGGAGTCAGTGTCTGTTGTTGATAAGCTGCCAGGCCTGCGGTGTTTTGTTAGAGCTGCACGGGTGGACAGGGACAGTAGTGCTGCACAAATGATCGCGGCTTCCAGCAGGAGCCGGGATGACCGTGTAAACTCAGCCTCTGCCAACCCCTTGGGCCACAGCCTGACCAGAGACTGGTGGTGGTGATGGTGATTTGCAGCCTGGGATGCAGGTCTGTGGCAGGGAGAGTGACCCCGCACGTGTGCGTGTGTGTGTAAATGTAGCTACTCATATACAGCCCCAGTGAAGTAACTTATAAGCGTGAACACCATTTACAATGAGAAATGGAACCCCGCCCGCCCTGCAGACATCTAAGTGTCTGTAATGAGCAGGTCACAGCAACGCCGTGCAGCCCTGCTTCCTGACGCCCCTCAGGGCACCGCACCGTCAGTGCTGGAGAGACCACCTGGGAGCAGTGTGTGTGGGGAACGGGGTGAGGCAGGGCACTTGGGTAGGGCCTACACTGGGGTGCCTGCAGGGGGGTCAGGGTGGCTTGTGAGCCATCGAGACGGACTTGATGTGGCGGTGAGTGGGGTTGGGGTGATGGGGACAGCTGACACGGCTCCCGCCCTGAGGGAATGGGTGTGTGACGGTGCTGGGTGGGTCTTTAAGCCGAGATGGGCAGATCGGGACATGGTCACATTTTAGAGACGGCTTCCTTCAAGCACTTGTTACACAGCCTCCACGTGTGTCCTCAGAGGGCCTGGACCTGCCCCAGCTCTGGGCCCGGCACAGAGACGGCACTCAGAAACGCTCGGTGTGTGAATTAGCAAGTGGGAAACAGTGGGAGGTGCTCCCCTGGTTAGGGACTTCTCTGGTGGTGCAGTGGATAACACTCCATGCTCCCAATGCAGGGGGCCCGGGTTCCAACCCTGGTCAGGGAACTAGGTCCCAAACGCATGCCACAACTAAGAGTTTGCATGCCACAACTAAGGAGCCCGTGAGCCGCAACTAAGACCCGGTGCAACCAAATAAATACATAAATATTTTAAAAAAGAAAATGAATAATCTGATAAAAACCAGAGAAAGGGTTTGAACAGACACTTCGCTAAAGAAGAGACTGGAGGGCAAACCAATACAGGTGAGGATAATCAGTGAACGTCAGGAGTTGTCTGGAAATGCAAATTAAAGCCACCATGCGGAGTCTCTATGTCTATTAGAACAGCTAACGATGTACAAAGCTGACAGTACCAAGTGCTGATGAGGATGCAGAAGACTGGAGCTCTCATATGGCACCGGTGTGAGTCCAAAATGACATGGCGGAGAGCTGGTCACTTTTTTATAAAGTTAAACAGACCAAGTTCCTGTGAACCAGCAATGCCGTGTCTCAGAAATTACCCAGAGGACGTGAAAACATTCCTTCACACAAAAACCTGTGCATGACTGTTTCAGCCACTTTACTCATAATCGCCCCAAACTGGACACAGTTCAAAGGCTTTCTACTCAGTGAGAAAGGATAAATAAGCAACAGCGCATCATGTAACGGAAAAAAACCAGCAGCAAAAAGGAGAGAACTGATTCTGACTCCAGTGCTCTGTGCTCAGTGTGAGGGGCAGCCTCGGGGTGAGGCGGGGTGTCGTTTCTGCCATGTTCTCCATCGGGGGCGGGGCTGGGGGAGTGTTTCTGGGTATTTTATAGGAGATGGTGCTTTGCAGACCGTCTGTGCTCATCTCAACTCTGAGGCATGTGCACCAAAAAGAGTGGGTTTCCTGTGTGTTAGTTACACCTCGACTGACCTGGTTTTTAAAAACTGTGCGCGGGGCCAAGGAAGAAGCATGACTTCTTTTAGTTTGAAAACTTCAGAAAAGCGCGTGAAGCCCGTCTCCCTGTGGGCATGAGGTGCTTCAGGGCAGGGGGGCCGGAAGCTCCCGGCTGCCGTGGTAACGGTTTGGTTTGCTGTTGGCTGGACAATCCCCATCTCCGCCCTCACAGGACCCTCAGGAGAACCGTGTCCTCTGGGCGGTGGGGGGGGAACCCGCAAAAAGATAGTTCTGGACACAGATGGATTAGAGAGAATGACAAGACACCTTCTTCACGTTCCCTGCTAATTTTTAGTGATGAGAGTGGGATACCCCGGATGAACCACGACGCGTTCTGCTCAGTGAGACAAGCCAGACGCAAGAGGACAAATCCTGTGGGACCCCCCCTTCTACGAGGGGCCTGAAGAGTGGGGGGGGGGCTGTGGGCAAGTTTGGGGGTCAGTGTCCTCCAAGGTGAAATCGAGAGTCCTTTGCCAGGTGGTGCCCAGGGCCGGTAGTGCCCGGTGAGGAAGGGGCCGGGGCGGGGTGGCGGGCGCCGCACTGAGGCTGCGGGGAGGGCGTCTGTCTCTGGTTTCCCTTCTCCCTCCGCAGAGCCCGTCTCCAGCCAGAGCCCCAGCTCCAGGAGCCACAGCCACGGCCCCCCACCCGGCCCCCCGCCATGAAGTCTGACTGACGCCTTCCAGGAATGTGGCAGGAGGGGGCGGTGCTGTCCCCGTCCCTGGAAAGCACTTGGCATAACTTGGAGTCAGTGTGTCAGGTACCCAGGGACACTGGGCACCAGGGAAGCACAGGTGGTCCAGGTCTGGAGCCGGGGAGGGGCCGGCCACCCTCCAGGACCCCTCACCCACCCAGCATCTGATCCTGGCGAGGAGCCTGCTGGGCCCTTGAGCCGTGGTTGCCTCTTGGGGGCTGCGCCAGCTGCCGCCCGAGTCCCATTCACTCCCGAGGTCATGGCCAGAGTTCCGACTGAAGGGCCATTCATTTTCTCCTTTATGATTTTTCATCTGTCTTTTGTGCTAATTCCCAGGCCTGAGCTCAGGCCTCTTCCTCAGGGTGGGATCAGATGGAAAACCTAGGAAGTGTGTGGATCCGGTGAGAACTCGCCCGCCAGCTCTGCGGGCTGACGAGCAGCACGTCACTGACGGCATGGGAGCGGTGCTGAGGAGTCCCCGTATCCTTAACGCCCACCTCAGGTGAGCACGTCCGTACGCTCTGAGCTCCTGGGGAGGGGTCCTCACAGGGGTCACTCACCGGCTCTGACTCTGTGAGATGTCCCATGCCTGTGTCATCCTGGCATCTCGTGGATTCCGGGAGGCAGGCCCCACTGACAGCTCTGGATGGAGAGAAGGAATTCCAGACCCCCCTCCTCCCCCCAGGTGTGGATTGGGCACATGTGTGAGGCCCGGAGAGACCTCATCCTAAGCAATTGCACACTGTTTCCATCCAAGTGTTTACAGGTGTGTAAGTTCTTCCTAAACAGGTCTAGATCCTTTGAAAATGCCACGCATGCAGGTGAATAAGACAACATCCATCTGCTTCTCTTGGGATCCTCATGGTTAAGTTGATGTATCCGAGGTCACACACCGCGGATAGATCCAGGCCACCCCCATTCTCCACAGAGGAGCCACTCAGAGAACATTTTCCATGAGGCTATGTTGTAGGGACCACAATTCTCACCCTTTGAATTCATCAGACTTTTCCAGACTCGTGTCCCTGAAGGTGGATTGCCTGTGGTCCATCAGCACTGTTGTCTGAGCCCTGGGCTTTGCTGCAGATTCAACTTTAATGTGAATTGGGACCGAGGAAGGACAAGTTCAGGCCCAGGCCTTGCGGGTTGAGAACAGAATGGAGGGGATTCTAAGAAGAGGAAGAAAAGTAAGGAAGCTAAGGCGGGTGTTAGTCCAGTTCTGAAGGCTTGGCCTCGACTTGCCATCTTGGCTGTAAATCTATTTACTGCCTTTCTTTCTCCCTCTGTCTCTTTCTCTCCCTTTCCCATGATCCATTCTCAGAAACCAGGAGAGCCACTTCTGGGATTATATCTACCGTATAAAAGTTATAATACTTTTTGTCTGTATCTAACAGTTTAAGTGTTTATCAATTTAGCTCTTCGCTACCAACTGGAGAGACTCAGGACTCAGGAAGAGCATTTGTGTAAAAAGGCATCACTGGTTTTCAAGCTACTGTCAGTTCTTCAAAGCAAGCATCTTTCGGAGTGAACCAAAAAAAAAAAAAAAAAAAATGCTTGGTTAGGTTTTCAAGAACTCATTAAGGCCTGTGCAGCTTTGTGAGAAATAACTTTCTCCTTCTCAGGCCTTGAGAATTAGACTGAGCTTGGAAGGCACATCGGGCGGGAGTTGTTCCAACTGTTTCTGTTCGGGCCGTGTCGACTTTAAAGCCACGGAGCTTCCACTGCTGGCGCCTGAGGGAGATGCAGGATTAGAGGGTGACATGACACCTCGTGTGGGCACTGAACCCACACCGAAACAGTGCCCATGAAACCAACACACACTGGCTGTTAACTGGTCAGCTTTGTTCCCCAGGGATGGCAAGAGAAACTCAAAATGAATAATGTCAGCGTTCCTGACACAGTTCCGGCACTCCGTGCGTTGGGAAAATAAAAATAAATGTTTGTGCTGGCGGATGGCAAAGTCTCTTTCTACTTCCTTTATTCCATCTTGAGCTTTTTATTCAAAAGCACATTAAGCTCACTGGGTAGCTGGCTCTGACACAGCGCTGGGCCCCTCTTCGTGAAATGAAAGCCGTCTGTCTGCCTGGGACATGGAGGCCCAGAAATTTACTCCCTCTGCTGTCATTTTAAGCGCTCCCCGCTGCAGGGATGGCAGCCTTCTTTCTATAATTATAGTGGAATCGGAAGTCTAACACTGACGTGCTGCACACAAGGCCAGCTATTTACAACAGTCGTTGCTCAGCCGATATGTTTTTAATATGTCATCCAAGCGAGGTTGTCGGGATCAATTCCATCCTTTTTTTCTGAGTTTTTCCCTCTAAAATAACAGTATCGCTTGAAAATTCAAGTATTCGTGAAACTGAAAAGTTATAGAAAAACAGCACCAAGCAAAATAAAGTCAGGCCCAGTTGCCTATTTAGTCCGTTGTAGGAAACGCTTTTAGACGGAGGCCTGAGCTGGTCCGGCAGTGACCCCTGGGGAGTGAAGGCGAGTCTGCTCAGCACTCGGGCCTCTCGCTCCAGGTCTGCGGTGGGAGCTGCCACCTGCTCTGGGCAAAACTGTTCCCTGGTGCTGTGGGTTGACTGGGGCTCAGCGCCTGCTGTCCACACCTGACGAAGCATGCCCAGCTCACGTATGCCCGCCCATTTGGGTGGGTCCACTTCTAGATGATCTCATGGCACACGGTACTAGGCCAGCGTCCAGATGCTTTAGGACGGAGAGGCAGCCAGCAGCTCGTGGGGGAAATACCAGCTACATCTAAGGAGCTGGAAGGGGATCTGGGTCATGGAGGCCAGCAGACTTTTCAGCCCCAGCAAAGCGGCAGCCCCGGTGGCCCGTTCTCATCATGGGACGAAAGGGACCTGGCTTCTCAGAACCAGAACTTAAGTGAGTTTCCTTTTCACAAGCAGAAGTAGCCATCGTGTAAAGCTGACACCCCAAACGAGCTGGGACGATCACAGGAGAACCACATCCATGTCATAGCGAAACACCTTTAGGCTTGCCTGAGTTACTGGGTATGAAATCCAGGAGAGCGACTCCTGAAATTGTGTTATTTTGCAAACGAGAGGACGGTGCTTGGAAAGATGAAGCTGTTGCCCAAGCCCCCAGCTGGGCCAACCCGTGGCTGAATCGCCAACCCCCACGCTCCTCTGCCGCAGCAGCGCTGCCCGGCCACCCAGCCTGGCCCGATGGCCCTCTAGGAGCAGGCGGTGGCTTCAGCTGCATCCGGCTCCTCTCTTCCCTCTGCAGCTGAAGGCAGACACTGCAAGAGGCATTCCTATGAGAGCCACGACCGCAGGCTGGGTTTACCTTGGGCGCTTACATGGCAGAAGGTACAGATGAGGGCCCCCTGCTGCTCCTTGTGTCTAGAACGTGCTGTTAATTGCACAAGGCCGCTGAATGTCATGACCTTCCTTTTGTTGGCAAAATGCAAGGTTTTCAGATAACATTTAGCAGTCACATCTGGACTTACACCATCTTTAGTCCCTCGCTTGGTTTGGAATTATTATTATTTAGTATTCCGATCTTAGAATTTGTCTTTAAAAAGTGCAAAGAGTTTTGAAAACCATTAGAAATTCCAAGTTTCACTTAATGTGTGGTTACCAATTTTTAATACCACACTTTTATGCTGTTATAAAAGTTAAATTTGGGGGCTTACTGAGAAGTCCCAAAGAATGAAGACCTCTAGAATAGATTCATGGAATAAGAAAAGGGTGATCAAGTGAGGTAATAATTAGCTTGAGAATCCTGATGTAACTTATCAAGTTGATTGGTTTGATAGTATTTACTTAATTGATAATTTATTCATTCCTATATGTTTCATATTTTTAAAACAGCTTTATTGAGTTATAACTGATATAGAAAAATCTGGACATATTTAATGCACACAATTTTTTTTAACATCTTTATTGGAGTATAATTGCTTTACAATGGTGTGTTAGTTTCTGCTTTATAACAAAGTGAATCAGTTATACATATACATATGTCCCCATATCTCTTCCCTCTTGCGTCTCCCTCCCTCCCACCCTCCCTATCCCACCCCTCTAGGTGGTCACAAAGCACCGAGCTGATCTCCCTGTGCTATGCGGCTGCTTCCCACTAGCTATCTACTTTACGTTTGGTAGTGTATATATGTCCATGCCACTCTCTCACTTTGTCACAGCTTACCCTTCCCCCTCCCCAAATCCTCAAGTCCATTCTCTAGTAGGTCTATGTCTTTATTCCCGTCTTGCCCCTAGGTTCTTCATGACCATTTTTTTTTCTTAGATTCCATATATATGTGTTAGCATATGGTATTTGTTTTTCTCTTTCTGACTTACTTCACTCTGTATGACAGACTCTAGGTCCATCCACCTCACTACAAATAACTCAATTTCGTTTCTTTTTATGGCTGAGTAATATTCCATTGTTTATATGTGCCACATCTTCTTTATCCATTCATCTGTTGATGGACACTTAGGTTGCTTCCATGTCCTGGTTATTGTAAATAGAGCTGCAATGAACATTTTGGTACATGTCTCTTTTTGAATTATGGTTTTCTCAGGGTATACGCCCAGTAGTGGGATTGCTGGGTCGTATGGTAGTTCTATTTTTAGTTTTTTAAGGAACCTCCATACTGTTCTCCATAGTGGCTGTATCAATTTACATTCCCACCAACAGTGCAAGAGGGTTCCCTTTTCTCCACACCCTCTCCAGCATTTATTGTTTGTAGATTTTTTGATGATGGCCAGTCTGACCAGTGTGAGATGATATCTCATTGTAGTTTTGATTTGCATTTCTCTAATGATTAATGATGTTGAGCATTCTTTCATGTGTTTGTTGGCAATCTGTATCTCTTCTTTGGAGAAATGTCTATTTAGGTCTTCTGCCCATTTTTGGATTGGGTTGTTTGTTTTATTGATATTGAGCTGCATGAGCTGCTTGTAAATTTTGGAGATTAATTCTTTGTCAGTTGCTTCATTTGCAAATATTTTCTCCCATTCTGAGGGTTGTCTTTTCGTCTTGTTTATGGTTTCCTTTGCTGAATGCACACAATTTGATGAGTTTGGAGATACGTATATACCCATGAAACCATCACCACATCAAAATAATAAAGATGCTTCACCTTCAGGTTTCCCTCCTTCCCTCTTGTTTTTGGTGAAAAGAACACTTTACATGAGATCTACCATCTTAACCATTTTTTAAGTGCACAATACAGTGTTGTAAATACACACACTATGCTACACAGCAGATCTGTAGAACTAAGTCATCTTTCCTAACTGAAATTTTACACCTTTTGAACAAAAACTACCCCCAGCCCCTGGAAACCACCATTTTACTCTCTGCTTTAAGAGTTTGACCATCTCACATATGGGGTCATGCAGTATTTGTCCTTCTGTGACTAGCTTATTTAACTCAGCATATCATCTTCAAAATTCATCTATGTTGTTGCATATGGCAGGATTTCCTTCTTTTTAAAGGCTGAATAAAATTCTATTGTATGTATATGCACATTTTCTTTATCCATTCACCCATCGGTGGACATTTAGATTGTTTCCATATCTTGGCTATTGTGAACAATGCTGCAGTAAACTCTTCCCAAAAAACTGATGAAGATGGAATACTTCTCCAAGCAAATCTTATGAGGCCAACATCACCCTAATGCCAAAGCCAGACAAAGACACTGCAAGAAAAGAAGACTATAGTCCAATATCCCTGATGAATATAGATGTAAAAATTCTTAATAAAATGCTAGCAAACTGAATAAGAAAGCACATTAAAAGGATCGTACACCATGATCAAGTGGGATTTATCCCTGGGATGCAAGGATGGTTCAATATATGCAAATCAATAACAGTGATACACCACATTAACAGAATGAAGGATAAAAATCATATGATTATCTCAATAGATGCATAAAAATTTATATGACAAAATTCAACATCTGTTCATGATAAAAGCTCAACAAACTAGGTTTAGAAGAGATTTACCTCAACATAATAAAGGTCATATATGACAAGAGCACAGCTAACATCAAATTCAATGGTGAAAAGTTGAAAGCTTTTCCTCTAACATCAGGAATAAGGCAAGAATGCCCACTCTTGCCACTTCTATTCAACATAGTATTGGAAGTCCTAGCCAGAGCAATAGACAAGAAAAAGAAATAAAAGGCATCCAAATTGGAAGAGAAGCAGTAAAATTTTCTCTGTTTGGAGATAACATGATCTTATATTTAGAAAATCCTGAAGACTCCATGAAAAAACTTAGAAACAATAAGCAAATTCAGTAAAGTTGCAGGATACAAAATCAGCATACAGATATCTATTGTGTTTCTGTACACAAAGAATGAAATAACCGAAAAGGAAATTTAAAAACCAAGGCCATTTATGTCAAAAAGAATAAAATACTTAAGAATAAACTTAACCAAGTACGTAAAAGACTTGTACACTGAAAACTGCAAATCACTGATGAAAGAAATTGAAGACACAAATAAATGGAAAGATATCCCATGTTCATGGATTGAAAGACAATATTGTTAAAATACCCATACTAGCCAAAGTAATCTACAGAGTCAATGCAATCCTTATCAAAATCCAAATGGCATTTTTACAGAAGATTTTTAAAAACCCTAAAATTCATACGGAACCACAAAAAACTCAAATAGCCAAAGCATTTTTCTTTTCTTGAGAAAGAAGAACAAACATGGAAGCATTACACTTTGATTTCAAAATATATCACAAAGCTGCAGAAGTTAAAACAGAATCGTATGGCACTTAGAGACAAGAATGGATGGGACTTGCATGGGGAATGATGAGCAGTTTAGTTTGGAAGAAGCAAATGTACTTCATATGGATGTGAGGTGGGAACTTGCATGTGAGTCTGAGTAGTCTGGACGTTGGCAAGGCAGCCAGAGAGCTGGGACACTTAGCATTGGAAATCCCTTCAAGGTTATGTAGCCAACTCTCTCCCTGATGCACAAACCCGGTCTCAGACTTTCTCAGCCACAGTCCATTTAGCAGGGCAGGTACCCTGAGTCACCTCCCAAATCCATTTCTGTTTGTCTGCAGCAAAATAACTCAGATATAACCACAATTGTTTCCAATACAAGCACATTTGAAGGGCATTATGTGCTTATCTACTTTATCAAAAGGGGTATTGATTACTGATATCTGAAATGCAATAAATATATCTTTCCAACTCCAGTGATTGGAAGTTATAAGTCAAAATATTGTTGATGCAAATATGTATTGCCATACACTATAGGCACTGTAGGGTTAACAAATGACATGTAACAAAGATAATTGAAAATGTTAAAGCTGAATGAACAGAACTTTATACTTAGAATGAAAAGCAGCAACTTAAAATCACGACTAGCTCAAAACAGCATTAAAGATATATTCCTTTCACAGACTGCAGGAATCCCACTTATCTGTGTGTGCATATATTTAATGGAGCTTTGTAATAGCCAGGATTTATCATAAACACATAATTTCAGTCTTTATTAACTCCAGAACACCAATTTTTTATAAATTTTATGTCATATGGAAGATTATGTGTAAGTGATCTTCAGATGTAAATATAGATAAAATCTATCGTGTAAATTGCTTCTAGGAGCCAAAGAAAGGAGAACCCTTAATAAAGACACCCTCACATTTCTTAGCAGACTCGCACCCTACGGCAGAAAGATCCCAAAGGAGTAGTTTTCAGCCTCCAAAGAATGTGAACTCACTTTTCCACAAAATATTTCATTCCACAGTCAGAGCTCTCCAGAAGGGTTTTCTTACATTATTATAATCTACATCCTTGTAAAATATACCCACTGTCCTCCTTCTGAAACCCCACAGGGCTAGAGAATTCTATTTCTATATGTCTTAAATTATCAGGAGAAAACTGATTGTTCTTATTCTGGTTTTCATTTTGGGGGTGTGTGTGAAACTAAGATATGTTTTCTTTTTAAACTTTCTGTGGCTTAATTTCCTCCAGTTCTAACATCCACTACACTACCCATGCTTCCAGGTCTGTGTGCCTTCAGAAACTTATGATCTATTTCCACATCTAAAAATATTGAATAAGGCAGGACCAAGGATAGTGCCCGCACCTACCCATTAGACATCATTCTTCCCTGAACAGTAGCCTCTGCGTACTATCATTTGAACAAAGCAGTCATCTTTGCCTGTGGTCATTTAGATGATTACAAATCAAGTTTATTTATGCTATTATTCAATACACCCGTCATCATCTTGCCCTCAGCGAAAACAATTCAGCCTAAGATTTCAACAAACATATTGGGCATCTCCTGTGTGCCAGATAATAAGACCACTGAGATGAACAAGACATAATGTCTACACTTGAGAAAGTGGGTCCAAACATTACGGTAAGTGCAATGGCAGAATGCATGGAGTGACAGGGTGGGCGAGAAGGTGGCCGTGATGGTGGCCTCGTTCATGGAACCTTTCCTAAAGGATCAGTAGGAGTTACCCAAACACAAGGGAGAAGCGCCATCCAAATAAGGGAATGGGATGAGGGGCCCAGAGATTCGTGTTGCTGGGGGGTCATGTGTGGGCTGTGTGTGTGTGACCCTGTGGGCCTCAGATCAGAGAGAGCCTTGTTTGTGGGGAGGGAAGAGAGTCGAGATATATTAGGACATAAATTTACAGGACCTGTCGACTTGAAATATGGGATAAGGGGAGAGAGAGGTTTGGGGTCAGACAATTTGAGTGGATTCTGGTGGTTTTCACCAGGACAAAAAATGGAAAAACAGCAGCAAATCTGTGGAGCGGGGAACGATGGGGAGTTCAGTGTTGGAGCTTTGAAGTGCCTTTGGGTCACCCAGGTGGAAACACAAAACAGGTAGTGTGATGATTTATGGGAGTCAGGGAAACCGGATGACACAAGGCACAGCCTTCCAATGCCGAATCCTTGTGTCGAGTCCACTGACGTCTGCTGTTCTGCGGGCCTCGTGTTTACATTTTGTATTAACACCTCAGCCTGTGTCTCATCACACCAGCCTTTCCTCCGGCGGATTAATGCCTTCTCCTCCTTTTGTGTATTTGTGTACAAAACACATTTTGCTCTCACACCTTGAACTCTGGGCACCACTGTGCAAATTCCAGGGAATCACAGGGTGTAAAACTCGGCTCCTGCCCCCGGGGGTGACAGTCTAGGGAGGTGACATTGGTGCTAACTGGCAAAACCTGCAACCCAGGGACCAGTTCTGTGGTGGAAGCGTGTGTGGGACACAACAAAGACGGGGTCGGGAGGTCTGCAGAGACTGGGGGCCAGAAACGGGGAGGGAGAGGATGGCAGGGGAAAGGGTCTGAACCACCCTGCAGGAGGCCACGGGGGTGGGGGCACGACTGGAGGAAATCGAGGACACCTGGTGGGCGCGTGCCAGTGACCACACGGGCTGGGGAAACAGTGCTGACCTGTGACCCCAGGTGCGGCAGGAGGTGAGGGACAGACGTCCCCACCCCGGTGGGTGGGTGGAGGTAAACACCTTCCAGGAGAGTAAGACTTGTCTGTTCAGAAAGCTGGATTCACCCTGTGTGTCCAGAGGTGCTGAGCTGGGGAGCCAGGGAGGGAGAGCTTCAGAGAGAAGAATTACCAGTCCTGTGCGTCCCGGAGGGAAGATCCTGCACATTTACTCTGCAGTTTACTGTGTATTTGTCACTGTCCCTGCCCTCCTCGATAGTAACTGCTCCCACAGGTAACTGCTCCCACACCCATTTGCTTGCTACCCAAATTACAGCCTTGGTCTGCACTTGTGGGATAAATGGATGGATATGTGCACTTTAAAGAACAGTGAGAAGGAATCAGTCCCCCCAGGGAGGCTAGGGTGACATGATTAGGAGCCGGGGACCCCATCTCCTCCCCAAAGGGCCCAGGCAGTCACTACTCCTCTGTCCTCAGGGGCCTGTGGGTTTAAAATAACCAATGGGGAGAAATGAAAACCATGTCCACAGGCAGGTTCACAGGTTTTCTGAGCAGTTTTCTTCCTTGGGGTTCATTGATTTATTCTCTTACATAGTTACTTAAAGCAATGTGATGGAAGGCACGAGACTTGAGTCTAAGCTCCTGCTTTTTCTCCCCAAACTACCAGTTGCTCATCTCCAGCCCTCCTGCTGGGCTGCACCCACTCCGAGCAGGACGCTCCAGGAAGGAGCCTCAGGCCCTGCGGTGTCACAGAGGGAGAGCTCCACGCCCCGGCCTGGGTGGTTCGGGGGTCCCGCGTTGTGAAGGCCTCATAAAACTTGCGGTCTGACAGCTCCTGAGAGGAGGCCTGAAGCTGACTGACAGTCCGGGAGGCTGAGGCTGGGATGGCGCCTGGCGAGTGGATCTGCTCCTGCTTCCATGGAAACGCACAGGATTGGGAGACAAGGTGCAGGTTTTAATGACAGCCTTCTTTTTATAACTTCCCTACCTTATCCTCTTCCATCTGACCGCCGTTCCCATGGCTACCGGATCAGACAGGCCATTGGCAACCAGCGCTCCCATTTGCCCAGGGGATTTCGCGGAGTGTTGAGGAGGGCCCGGCTTCCTGGGAGGCCGGGGCTGCGGCCGCAGCGCACACCCCTGCTTGCGTCCGCTGGGTGGAGCCCCTGGAAGGGGCCTGTTGTGCAGATGGAACGGCGAAGGCTGGTCCACGGGGCCCAGACGTGGCTGGCCGTGTTCCAGTCACACGTTGTGAATGACTTACAGCGGTTTCCTCTCTTAACAATTAGAGAGAACAGTATCGGGCTGCCTAGGTGTGGAAGAGTAGTAATCTTGGGCAAATCATAGTAATTCTCCCCAGAATGCTTCCCCAGCACATGGGTCAGGAGCCCAAGGCACATTATATTGCCAGTTGAGAAAACACTGCCCCTCGGGATGGCGCTGCCTCTGTATCCACCCACTGCAGGCACTGGGGCAGCCTGCCCTCCTCCTCTGATAGGAGGGGCTCACAGTCCTTTATTGGAAGAACTGTTACCTTGACCATGTGATGATGGTCCCAAGAACAAGGAGAAGCAGCAGGTAAATACCTGGGGCTGTCGACTTTGAAATGAACACACGGAGGCCAGAATAAAGCGTCACCCTGTGCATCTCCTTTCAGATGAGAATACGATGTTTAATTTTCAGGGAACTTTTTCTTTGCCGCTATTGTCCTTAGACTTAAATGTAGACAATTTCTCTCCTATTTTCTTATTTCTAAAAACCTTAGAAGATTTAAATTATAGATTCAAATGCTGCTAAGAGCAAAACTGAGAAAAATAATAAATTTCAAAATGGCATTTTCAACACTTCTGCTCCAAACAACATAGTTACTTTGTCAGTTATTTTTCTGGACACTGTTAGCCATAGGTCTTTGGGATCTAAACAGCCCCATCACTGAAATAACAGGATTCTAGTGGTATAATAAGTTGCGGCAACCTGAGTGACAACTTACAATTCAGCAGTAATTCCAAGAAAAATTTAGTCATTTTGTCCTTGCTATGCCAATATTTGCAGAAAACAGTATTTAGTTCTCTAGTGAGCAAGTAATTTTCAACAGCGTTTTGCTTGAGAAGAAACAAAGGTCCGTCTGGAAAACTCAGAGATCCTTTTGTCCTTTCCATCCTAAGACATTGCTTTTCTGATCTCTCAGTGGTGTGCTTTACACAATAAGAAAGCCATTTTGACTGTTACAGGATAACCAACAAATTTTTAAAAAATGACCTGCCTTCTTCCATCTCCATTGTGGAGAAACTAATGAAAAAACAAAACAAATGAGAACAACGCAGCCCACTCAGAGCTGCCAATGTCATTGTGACCTGCGGTGACCTGAAGATGCCTCTGTCGTCATCACTGTCCAGGACTTGGGGTCGTCCTCTGCTGCTGCCTTTCCTTGAGGCACTTTCTCATGTGTGCGTTTGAGAAGGTGGTAAATACACAGACGGCTGTGATACGGTGTCATCTAATCAGGGCAGAACTGAGCTTGTCCAAACGGGTTCAGCTCCCACCGCGTTTACAAATCGCCGCTATGGGAACTGCTGACCCTCCAGTCTCAGCCACGACGCGGAAGCAACGTGATGAAAACATCTCTTCTTCTTCCGCTGGGTGTCGGGGGATTTGCCTTTTCCTGAGTGAGAGGCAGCCTCTCATCTACTGACGACGCAGATACACATCACAACTGCTCCAGGTCTCTCTCTCCCCATTTATTTTGCCTTCCTATTTCTACTCCTGATACTTCTTGTTTAACAAATTGTTCTTGATGTGACGTGTTCACAATAAGCCCATAGGCACAGCTGAAACACAATTTCCTGCTCGCTGCAGTCAAAATACATTAATCCTCTGGATACTTCCCCAGGACAATACTATCTCTCATGTGCAGACTTTATTTCTTTTATTCAGCTGCAAAGGAAACAAATCCTTGAAAATTGGTTTGAAAAGTGACACACAGAAAAGTCAGGACTAGAATTCCTGGTGTGCAGAGTTCGCCTTAAACACTCGTGTTTGCAAGAAGCACCATCTGTCAACCCTCATGTGTGAGAGAAATTGAGAAGAGTCACTCCACAGCTGAGTCGAGGGGGTCCTCCAGAGTCCCCTCACATCCCCAGCCCCCCCACCCCCGTCCCCCGCGAAGTCCTGCTCTGTCCCAGTTGCGGCTCCAGGGAGACCCGGCACCACCTCAAGGGACACAAGCTGTGCAATTTTCAGGTAAACTTGGGCATCTCAGCGGCTTATTCTCCTGACAGTTCAGTTGGTGGGGACTCAGGTGAACACACCCTGCTTAGCTCGCAACCTGGAAGCTTTCTACGTAATCAGGTAGGTAGGTGTGCACACCTGCACCTGCACATGTATTTTATGTGTCAAGGTGCATGCTTAGGTAGGCATGTAGGTAGGTATGCATGGAATCTATGTAAGTACATATGTATGTATGTATGAAGTATGTAGGTGCATATGTAGACAACTATGTAAATAGACACGTAGGCAGGTACGTATATGTGTAGGTACACAAGCATGTATGTACACGTGTATATGTGAAGGTAAGTATGCAGGTACATATGTGGATAGTCAGTAGGTATGTAGGTATGTACACATGTAGGTACATGTGTAGATAAGTATCTGAATAGATATATAAGTATGTATGTAGGCACAGGTGCAGGCGGGTTTGCACCCATGTAGGCACAGCTGCAGGCAGAGATCATTGACTCCTACTCGCCAGCCTCTCATGCCGCCTTCTGGCAATGGGGACGGGGCAGCACCAGGTCCTCTGGCCCACGCAGTGGGACGCTGCCTTCCTGGCTGCACTGAGGCTGCATCTCACAGGGAAGATTTCACACACAGCTGATGTGAGAACCGAGGTGGCCACAGGCCCCATGTCCACCCAACGGCCCTGCCCTCCTTGTTCTGGGACAGCATGTATGCTGGGACCACAGCCTGTTCACGTCCAACTCCAGCAGGACACAGGGCCCCAAGCGCTCAGGTTTCTCCTGATGAGAAACAAAATGTGTGACTTTCCCCTCTTCTGGCTGCATCATCAGATTGCAGCAGGTGAGTGTCTGAGAAGCCTGGCCAGGAATTCAAATCTACTTCAGCTCCAAGGTGCTGTGTTTCTGGTACCTCTGAGGCCTTATTTATTTAAGGGAGTAAAGGCACAATTCCTGGAGGTGCCGTGTCAGCTGGTCATTCACCTGACATTTGTCCCTGGGCCTGTTACCCCAGAGAACGTGTGTGCGTGTGTATGCGTGCGTGTGTTTACTGAGCACCAGTACACATGTGATGGTTGCTTTCTAGATGGTAACTCTGACAGAGATCTTTTCTGGCATTTGGGAGGTGACAGGCAGAATTCTGAAATACCACGATATTCCTCCAAAATTCCAAAACATTATATTCCAAATAGGTAAGTCTAGATGGACAGCTGAGTAAATCATCTGATGAACTGAGTAGACAGAATGTCTGAAAACTTTAGGTCAAGGGATTAAAAACACACATGTCTGTAGGTATCTGGGTCTAAAATTTAGATTTGCTTTGATTGCCTACGAACAATCTGGACTGCTCGTCTGCAATGATGCTCTACTGTATTCTTCTTGGTCTGTGTTCTGTTCTATTATTTTGAGGGCGATATGTGTACACAGGAGTCATTATCTACCTCACGATAAAGTACCAGCGCAAAAGTAACGACAGACAGTTCACAAGGAGGGGTAACGAGGGTCAGCGAGGCCGCCTGTCACCACAAGGATGTGGCCAGAACCGCCAGATATTTCAAGAGAAACCAGAAATCCAGATGTATGGGTGAGATTCTCAGATGTAAAATGCCAAGAAAGTAGCTGGGATTTAGATCTATAAACATGGGTGTGTTGGTTTGGGACTGGAAGAGGAAGGAAGAGAGAAAACGTAGAACTGTTCCATCAGTTTTCAACTTAGACCTTGCTCGCTGGCACGTCTGTGGCTCCCAACCCTCCCTGCGTATCCGAATCCCCGAGGGTGTGATGGTGGCGGCGGGGGCGGGGGAGGGGGCGCTGTGGAGACTGGCAGAGTCCTTGGGTGGTGCTGTCTGAGCCCCAGGAGAGGGTCGCGGTCGGGTCCCTTCGCTGGGGCCTTGGGTAGCAAACCTTGAAAATCAAATAGGATAACTGGGCAGGGCTCAGGGGGAAGGTCCTCAAAGTACTAGGTTGATTCTGATGCAAAGTAAGAGGTTGAGAAAGACTCAACACTTAAAATGCTTGAGCTCTGTGGTTGCAAATGATTTAAACCAGCAAAAAAAAGAAAAAAAACACCCACACCCACCTCACTAAATAAACATTACACACACACACACACACACACACACTCACCCTGGGGTGCAAATGCTTGCTGGTGCAAATCCACGGGAACAAGGGGAGAGTCCAGCTCAGGAGCGGGATTATTTGCAGATCCCAAGAGGAAGGAGGTGGAGGGGCCACCGGAAGCCTGGGCTTGGACCACCTGCCCTGCCACCCCACTCCCCAGGCTCTATAACTTCACCAGTTGGAGGTCATAGGACCCTGTTGTGACATATGACGTACTGCTAAGACATAGTCAGAATTTTTAAAAAAGCATGTATATATACTGCAACAGGCAAGCTTTAGGAAATCCATGTGAAGAATATAAAATGTACAAAAGAGATGTTTTTTGTGCAATTCACGTGTCAGGCTTGTGCTAAACAGGTACAGATTCACGTCTCTGCAGAGTCGAGAAGGGTCAGAGAAATAAAAGCAGGGGCAATGGTTCTCCACCTATGAGTGAAAAGGATTGCCCTTAGCTTGAGTGGAGACTGCTGTGAGTTCAGAGGAGGAAGGGAATTAATTGAATTTATAGCAGACTGGAATCCTTCCATTGTACTAATATAAATATTAATATGTCATCTCATTCTTCAAAAATTACATAAATTACAAGAGGGAGTCATATTTTTATTTCTTGATTTGCTTCATGAAAGCATTTAATATGAAGTATCCATTCTATTTTTTGTATATATAAAAAAATCTCTCTTAAACATAGGATTATTCCATAATTTATAAGAGATTATAGACTTTTGAGGCAAGTAGTTTCTTTGAAAAGACACAGACGCGATCTCAGATTTGGTGAGAAAAATGGATGTTCAAAAATTCTACGGTGGGTCCTGCCTTTTAAATCCTATTCAAAAACGATCCGCAGCAAAATGAAAACGGCAATATTTGTTCACACCCCATGAGCAGGCCTGAGTAGCAACGATCTGTGTCTGGGCTGCTGTCACGTGATGTATTGCGGGTCCTACACTTTGCCCCAGGCAGTAATCTTAATTAAGGCCTTTCCTAAAGAGTGCTCCAGGGGTGCATTACCAAATCAGTGGCAAAACAGATGAATGCCTAACTGCCACCAGTGTGGGACCCCACTGAATATACATTTCCCTTCAGAGATCGTGTTGTCATCAATGGGGCCAGCCTGCACGACCCTTCAGTTAGCCTTGACCTGCAGGCAGGAAGATGTTAAAACTGGGCGGGGGGGAGTTGAAAATATCACTGTCTTATGCGTGCACCCTTGTCTGCGGGTTCACAGCCCTAACAGGGTTCTGACTGTGAGAACCACGGTTCCTGATCCTCCTCTTGTCCTGACCGGGATGCATTTGTCTGCTCTCCCCCAGGTGGGAGAGGCTGCAATACTTCTGGGGTTTGAGGATGCCGCCTGACAGGCCTGTATTTCAGAGCATACTCTGGGCCTGGTCACATGGTAGATGTTTGCACCCCGTTTTGAGGAGCATGGGGAGATACCCTCTGCCCGTTCACAGATGGGTCGCTCTGCTTACAGCACACAGACCCCAGCAGCGAGCCTGCCGGTACAAGAACGCGGCTCAAATCAGCAGTTTGCTTTCTTCCAGATTTCTCTGGGCTGTGTGAGCTATTGTGGCCAAATGTTTCCCAATCTGCTCATTCCTCAGCCAAAACTATTCCCTGATATTTTAACTCTGAGACACCTGACTAGCATCTCATTTACTTAAGGAACCCCAAGGATTCATCCGACCTTGCATCTCTTGGCGGGATGTGACCATGTAATCCTGGAAGCTTCTGTCCCTCAGGGCACTAGCCCTGCTTCATCATCTGGTGGCATTTGTACATCAATCCACCTTTCACATTTCTCAGCTTCCTCTGATGGAGCATTTTTTTCTGTGATTCCAGAGGAACAAATATCTTCATAGTCCCAACATAATGTGTTTGCCCAGGAATAGTAAATCTACAGATTTAGATTTTCCTGTTTATATTAGCAGAAGGAAGACAACATCAATCTCAGCCTTTTTTAACCATGAGGAAAACATGAATATGGAGAATGTTTCTGAATAATAATTCTTGGGTAAAAACCACCACATCTATTTCAACCTGACCAGTCCTTAAATGAGATGAACTCTAAATTTCCCAAAGTAGCACCTTTAAAAGCCCAGAATAAAGATATTTAGGGAAGGAGACACTATAGCACAATGTCTGTATGGAAGAAACACTGGGTGATTTCAGCATATCAGGATAGAGGCACTGAGGGAGTGACACACATGCTCTCTCCTGGCTTCTCTTTCTTGAGTCTGATACCTTGTGAGACTAAATGAGACAGAGAGAAAATACTATAGGATATATATATATATATATATATATAGCATTCATATGATGAGGTCCATCTATACAAGCCGCTGCTATGGACGTGAAGATGGCTAGGACACCCCTTCTTTAGCATCCCAGCTATCTGGCGCAGGGAGATGGGGGCAAGTCTGTCAACCGCAGCAGCATCAGAGCACCAGCGAGCAGAGACCTGCTCTACGGGGACTGGGGGAAGGCTGCACTGGACTTGCGACGGGACCCAGCCCCGGAGGAGGAGAAGCAGTGACCAGACGGTAACAGCGGGCAGCAGTGCGCTACTGATTATAGGGAGATAATTATAAAGAACTGGTAGTTAAATGCTAAGATAACCTTACATCTGTAAGCACATCATTGTTTACGAGACACGTCCAAATCCATCAATTCAAATGATCTATATAAAAATCCCGAGAGGTGGGGCTTCCCTGGTGGCGCAGTGGTTGAGAGTCTGCCTGCCGACGCAGGGGACACGGGTTCGTGCCCCGGTCTGGGAAGATCCCACACGCCGCGGAGTGGCTGGGCCCGTGAGCCATGGCCGCTGAGCCTGTGCGTCCGGAGCCTGTGCTCCGCAACGGGAGAGGCCACAACAGTGAGAGGCCCGCGTACCGCAAAAAAAAAAAAAAAAAAAAAAAAAAAATCCCGAGAGGTGGTTATCATTCCTTTTTTATAGCCAGTCAGATGGCTCACCGAAGGTTATGTACAAATTGAAATCAGATAAACCAGAGCTTAAGTTGGTTCTTCTGCTTCCAAAGCCAATATGCCTCCTACGCTGTGAAGTGGGTTTACAGGAAGCCAGGGGCGGGAGGCCAAGCTTAAAACGTAAACATCTGCAAGAATTCAGGGATGGGCACTAGAAAGCTCCCCCGTGTCAGGATGCTGAATATCTGTGAGGAAGAATTGCCTTCTGTTGTCCCGTCAATTTTGCAACTTCTTTTTAGGACTATTTTGTATCCTTTAAAAAAAAATGAGATATAATTGACATGTAACATTGTGTGAATTTAAGGTGTAGGACATGCTGATTTGATACATTTGTATCTTGCAATATGATTGCCTTTGTAGTGGTAACTAACACCCTATTATATCACAACCCAATTAAAAAATGGGCAGAGGAACTAAATAGACATTTCTTCGAAGAAGACATACAGATGGCCGGCCAACAGGTACATGAAAAGGTTCTCGACATCCTTAATCATCAGGGAAATGCAAATCAAAACCACAGTGAGATATCACCTCACACCTGTTAGGATGCCCTTATCCAAAAGAAAAAAAAGCAAAACCACAGAAAATAACAAGTGTTGGTTAGGATGCGGAGAAAAGGGAACCCTCATGCATTGTGGTGGGAATATAAATTGGTGCAGCCACGATGGAGAACAGAAAGGAGATTCCTCAAAAATTAAAAACAGAATTACCATACCACCCAGCAACCCGACTTCTGGGTATTCAGCCAGAGGAAATGCATCCTTTGGGTTTAACCAGTTTTATGATCTCCTAGACACCCACCATTCGTGTCGTGTGCTGCCCCTCGAATTGTTAAGTAAGTACTGATAACGAGAAAAAAAGGGCAGCATTTGTGGTGTGTTCCCCCAGGAAGCACACCCTTTTGGTCCAACTTCTTATTCCCTCAACTGTCATTCTGCCTGAAGGTGAACAGGGCCAACTAGTAAAAATTCCCAACGGAGATGCGGTTTTTATAGAGAATGAAATAGAATGAACAGGCTCAGACTGAACGGGCAGCACAGTCCTGAGGACACCTGCTCAGACCTCCTTGGACATGGGGCCCGTGGTTCACACTCATCTTTACACATAAACACACAGCCCTCCACAAGGTGAGGAGCTGGTTTGAAGTCATCATTCAGGAAGGGAGAAAAGAGAAGAAAAGCAGAGCCCAGGACGTTCTCACGCCTGTGCTGTTCGTGGCTGAGCCAACGCCTCCCCGAGCCTCCGCTTTCCATGTTAATAACTGGACCACACGCTCCCTGCTCGGGTAACTGGACCGTTGTAAAAATCACAGGACGTGAGAAAGCTATTTTTCATCTATAAAATGCTGCAATATGAGGGTTATTGTTATTTCTCTGTATACTGTCAAGATGCCACTGGCCCTTCATGTCATTGATAGTTTATTTTGTAATATAAATATATGCTCATTCTGTAACTGTTTATTGAGTGTCGTCTTCTCAGTTTTGGGAACTGAGCAGAGAACAGGACAGAAAAGGTTCTCTCTCACTTGGCCCTTATAGTTTAGTGGCTCGAGACAGAGAGCAAACCGAGCAGGGAACGAGCAGGACTTAGCAGGTGGCAGTGAAGCAGGGCCGTCGATGAGAATGACTGGGTCCTTTAGGGAAGTAGTTATTATAGGTGGAGTTGTGTCCCCCCAAAAGATACATGGAGGTCCCACCCCCAGGGGCTCAGACGTGACCTGTGGAAAAAGGGTCATTGAAAGTGAAATCAGTGAGGGTGAATGAGACCACAGTGGGGTCAGATGGGCCTTGAGCCAACCTGACTGCTGTCCTTGTAAGAAGACGGAGACCCAGAGACTACCCTGCCCGGCCTGTGGGAATGAGCCTCCCCTGGGGCTTCGGAGGGAGCATGGCCCTGCTGACACCCTGGTTTTGGATCCCGGCCTCCAGAACTGGGAGCAGCTAGACATGACTCACGGTGACGGTGGGTCATCTGAGGCTAGATGGGGCTGGGGGGTGTGGTTCATCTGTGAACCAGGAACACCTGTCCCCGTGGCCCATGGGAGGGGACTTCAGAAAGGGACCAGGACTGAAGTAGGGTGGGATGAGTGTTTAAGCTTCATGCACGGCCCACAGCGAGGGCTGTGAGCCTGGTTTTTATGACACTGAGCTCAGACCCGACGGAGACACTCAGGCCCGTGTGGGCAAACCAGTCCACCTGACACACCCTGAAATGTGGTGAGGCTGTGAAACACAGACTTGGACAGGCCACAGGCTGTGCGACACGACACAGATTTAAAAACGCTTCATCAGAACTTTACACCAGGCCACAGTGACTACCGAACGCGCATTTTGGCCAAGTAAGTAATAAAATTGGCCCCAGACTAAAAACCCAGGATTCACATTTTTGGCAACACAGTGTCAGTCACAGTATTTTAGTTTTGCTATTTGATAATGGGAGTGTTCACGCGATTTATGAAGTATTAAGTGGTGCACATTAGAGAAAAAAATTAAATTCCTTATTTTTGGCTAATTCCTGGACAGTAGGTTTATCCCATCTTTTGTTTCTTTCACTAGGTATATTTTTGCAGGAAGTCCACATGCTCTAGTTTTAGACTGTGATAGATTCAGGTCAGGATAATGAACACATAGGGGGTGGGGGATAAAGCCAGAATGTTCTGTGTCTGCGAGTCACAAAGCAAGTCGTAAAGGAAGGATGAGGGACCTTCATTCACGCTCGTAGCACTTTCCGGTGATCTGCCTGTGGTCCTCTCAGTGACCTGCCGGGACCTATTTCATCATGAATTGATGAATTTGTTCATCCATTTACCAAGTATTTTCGAGGTGCTGGGTACGGGGAAGACAATGCAGTAACCGAGGTGTGGTCCTGCCCTTGGTCTGCATTTTACTCCATTTTAAATTCTCCTCTAAACAGACTTTAAAAGCTTGATGGAATAAGCATCCCTTTTTAGCCAGTAGCCGTGTCTCCTGAAAATCAGCTTTGCGTCTGAGGTTAATGAGCTGCCTTTGATTGAAATAGTGTCCTGTCTGGATTCCTGCTTCTTGTTTACCTTTAAATACGGACATATTTGTGTGTGTGGTAAACTGAAATCCTGCACTTGCGAGAGAACCCCTGCTCCATGACTAACACTGCAATAATAACACTGCCAGCTATGAACGCTAAGGGAAAATAACCCTTTGTTCTAATTTTTAAAATCTGCGGACTAAAACAGCACTCATGGGGCCGATAGCCCAGGCAGTAGATTAAAAGCCTGTTAAATGCTATTTTCAGCTTGACAGGACACCCACTGCTGGCAGTTCCACTCCTTCAGCTCCACTTCTTTTGAAATACGGCAACCTTACTGCAGCCAGGTGACCACATTAAAGTGTCATTTTAGAATGATTAAATAACCATACACACAAACGGAATTAGGTTTACTGTCTAACTCCTAACTATAGAACGCAAGCTGAGTCAAGGGGTGGGAGGGGGCCCTTGACCTCTCAAAGGCCCACTGCATGCCCCAAACCACCCTCAATAAATTTATAATCTAGTAAAAAGTATGCCTGGTGGGTTAGTCCAGCTTCAAGAGAAGCCACTTCCTTTACTACCCTCACCCCAACTATAAACCTGTCCTATATTGATATTCTTGAGTGATCTTTGGTTAAAACCCCAAACTTGTGCTGATTTCGTGATTTTCTAGGCTTTCTCTTTTTTATTATTTTAAATTATCAACCAAACCACAGGTATAACTTGTATATTTCTGCGCAGGAAGGCTTGGAACACCCACTAATTTTAAATAGTTTGAATTTGGTTAAAATAGTTTTTAGACCACAGTTTGCATGATATGGCTGATTTGAAAATTGCTTTTTGGCATAAGTAGTAGAAACTGGCAATCTGAATTGTTTTGTCTTGCTACAAAACCAATCTTGCAAGAATATTTCCTCAGTTACAGCACGTGGCTTTAAGAGAATTATCAGTAAAAAGCAACCAGTTGGAAGCTCCACGCTGGAGGCAATATCCAAGTTGTATGTCAAATATGTAAAGTTCATATCAAGAAGGTCCCTTTTACGTTCATTTATGAAACCCCCCAGAGAATTTCTACCTTGCTGAGGACAAAAGGAGAACTCATGGTTTCCAAATTCAGTGGAAAGTGTCTCAGAGGTTATGGTGCCAAGTGAAAATAAATCCAATCCAGGGCCACTATGCAATGGTGAACATACACACCTAAACTGAGGAAGAGAATTCCAGCCCCTGTGCTACATTTGGGTACAACATAGTCTTACAAAAGATTTGGAGCAGGCTTCAGGCATTAGGATGTGTGAGCTTTAGACATTTTCCATGTCACTGAGTCAGAAATAGAGACTAGAACCCCATCATCCTGTTTGGGTCTGAAGAAAATTACAAACCTTTCTCGTCATCATGATTGTCATCACCATCACCACCATCATCACCATCAACATCACCACCAGCATTACCACCACCACCATCATCACCATCGCTGACATCATCACCACCACCATCATCACCACCATCATCATCACCATCATTAATCACCACCACCATCATCATCATCACCACCACCATCACCATCATCACCACCATCATCATCACCATCATCACCAACATCATCACCGTCATTAATCACCACCACCATCATCATCATCACCACCACCATCACCATCATCACCACCATCATCACCAACATCATCAGCAACATCATCACCATGATTAATCACCACCACCATCATCATCATCACCACCACCATCATCACCATCATCACCAACATCATCACCATCATTAATCACCACCACCATCATCATCATCACCACCACCATCATCACCACCATCATCACCAACATCATCACCATCATTAATCACCACCACCATCATCATCATCACCACCACCATCACCATCATCACCACCATCACCATCACCAATCACCACCACCAGCATCATCACTGTTATTATGAATGTCACCACCACCATCATGTAACTGAATTTCATCCGATGAAGAGCAATGAACACTGGGCTGTGAGCAATGGGTGCATTATTGTGTACTGTGGCTTGTTGGACTGAGACGTGTAGTAGAAACAATCAAATATTAAGGAACTTTAGAATAGTATTAATAGTATTTAGTATTTATAACACAGTGATCTGGTGGTAAAGACCTGGAGCACACACTCAGAGAACCTCAGACCTAGTCCTACCCTGGCAGTCACTGGCTTTTGATTTAAGACATGCCCCTTAAACTCCATAAGCCTAATTTGTCTCATGGACGAAATGTGGTAGTAATAATACTACTACTTGCTTCAGAAGTTGTTGAGAATTTCACACAACATCAAAATGCCCATTTTGCAAGGAGAAAACCAAGCTCATTAAGGTTAAGGAACTTACACAAGGAATCACAACTACCAATTAACGCCCTCTGAGTATGGACTGGGGTCTTTCTGTTTAGAGAATTCATGTACCTAACCAACTGCCTATATTGGCTCCGTCATTTGGAATACTGCACATTTATTGATGATCTGTACTTTAAAGACTAGCAAGAAATTTCTAGGTAAGTTTGCTGAAATAATGCAGAAAATTTACTCTTTTATTTGAGATGGATTTTAGAACAGGCTCATTTAAAATGAAGGTCCATTTATAAGCTGTTTTCTTATCCATCCCCTGAGTTCCTTTCAGTCCTATTACACAGTTAGTTTTCCTCTTTCTCATATAAATAATTGATAGAAAACTACTCATAAATTATATATACATATTATATACAATTATGTAACATAATTACAGATATATATACACACACACACCCATAATCACTAATTATGCTCTTTCAGACACTATTCCTTATTCTCTCTTCAACCTGGAATCATCTTTCAAAAGTATCTTGTTCAGTGTGAAATAAAAAATTATATATAAATATCACTTTTGTCTTTCAACAGCTTATAAATTAATTGGGGAGATCCCACATACACACTTAAAATATCTGGTTAGAAAATCTAAGTCTGTACAATTTGGCTAAATAAAGAAGTAACTGTTTCAGAGTATAAATTCCATAGAAGTTGAAGGAGGGGTTACTGTTGGCTGATGAGGTGGAGAAGGCTCCCTGCAGGACATGGAGTTTGGCGTGGGCGACAGTGAGCCTGGTGAGGATGTTTCCAGACATAGGGAAACAGTAACATGACCTGATTGGCAAAATGGAAATGTCTCATGAGATCAGATGTGTGTGTATACGTCTGTTCGTTGCTGTGGTGGTAGAAATCAGTAGATGCTTTGGAAAACTGTTTGATATTGTCTAATAAATCTGAAATTACACACATCCTATGACTAATAATTTCATTGGTAAATATATGGACAGGAGGAGTTCTGAGATACATTATCACTATCGTTTGTCAAAACTTTCCTTAATTTCATCTCCTCCTCAGTAACCCTCCCCGTAACACACACAGACACACAGACACGCACACATACAATTGCATATCCAAAATGCCTTTACGTAGGTTCTTACAAACCTAGTTTTATGTCTATGCAAATGGCTTATATCTTTAATCAAATTTTCTGGCAAACACACCCTTTCCCACTAGCCTGAGGTTAGCAGTCTTCTCATCACTCCTGCTTGTTCAGTAACTACTGCAGGAGTGGAGATGCTGTATGTGGCCAAAGTGCCTAAACTTTGGATGCTATCTCCCTGCTTCTCATCTCCTGTAAGAAAATCCCATAATTAACCATGCGATTTTAGATATGTTATTAAAATTCATCAATGGCTTCTTCTTTGGGAAGAGACCTCTTGGGTCCCCAGCACACAGTGACAACAGAAAATCTCCATGAACCGTAACCAAAACCAACTTCTAAGCAGGTGTAACACTATCTCCCCATATCAGCTTTCAATAGAGCTCAACTCTTAGCTACCAATACACATTTAAAACTTTCATAATAAAAGGGTAAGATTTATAGAATGGGGCCAGAAAAAAAATCAGATTTAAACTTTTCAACGTGTATAAATGTCATTAGAAAAAGTCATCGAGAAAAAAATATGGAACTCCCTAGTCCTGATTTCAAAATGAAAATGCAAATGGAAGAAAATAAATCCTACAGACTATTTTATAATAATGAGAAAATCGAGTTCTTCTTGGTAGTTTTCAAGACATCTTTTTTTTTTTTTTTTTTTTTTTTGTGGTACGCGGGCCTCTCACTGTTGTGGCCTCTCCTGTTGCAGAGCACAGGCTCCGGACATGCAGGCTCAGCGGCCATGGCTCACGGGCCCAGCCGCTCCATGGCATGTGGGATCCTCCCGGACCGGGGCACGAACCCACATCCTCTGCATCGGCAGGCGGACTCTCAACCACTGCGCCACCAGGGAAGCCCTCAAGACATCTTTAACAAAGTGTTTCTCAGAACACGCACAGTCACAGTAAAAAGCAATGAATAGCTCCTGTGTGATTCTTCCAGAATTTACCTAACGAATAAGTGCGATTATTTAGATTTGGACTGCACGTATAATCACAGGGTCAAGACCCATCCAAACCAAAATAAACACTTTAGCGTAACATTAATTCAGGAAATCATGTAACACCTGTATTTTAAAATCCAAAAGAATAAATTACTGTGATTCACTGTGGACCATGGGTTCACTAGCTCCTCAGTCATTATCGCCTAGCCTCTCCATCCCAGGCCTTCACCCCTCACCCCTTACTCCTCGTTCTCCTCTCCTGCCTCCTGTCTCTCCTCTCTGATCTCTCATCAGTCACTCATGCCTCTCTGTCTACACTAAGAAGTGACTTCTAGAATCGTTTAACCCTTATTCGGCAGGTATTTAAAATGACAACCCACATTCGTGACACATTTTATGTGGTATCATGTGCTATTTTTGGATATTTCTACCTAAAAAAGCGAGGTTTTTGACTTTTTAGAAAAACTGTGGTTATTTATCATTCCCAGTTCCCTACTTCTTAACAGTGACTCCTCCCAGGTCTGGTCCCCTGGGTCCCCATCCCACCCCATATTCACACGCCCACCACCTCCCCTCATGTCTAATTGTCCGCCTGGTGCCTCTTGTTATTTTGGTTTTCTTCCTGTGCTCTACAGAGTTTTTAACCTAATTACAGGTTACTTAAACCAAAGTGCTGATGCGTTTCTGTCTTTTTTGAAAGGTATAGGGAGTAGAACTGGCACTGCTGGGAAGTAATGATTCCAGTTGAAATTCCATTTCCATAGCTGTCAAAAAGGGCTCCATGGCACAAACAGTGGAAATTCCCAAACCAAGTCTTGATACCTCTATGCTGGTTTCAACTATTAATGTATTTGCTAATTCAAAGTAATAAATTTAACTAATTATATCTAATTATATTCATAAATACTTTCAACACAGAGGATAAAAACAAATTTTGGGTGCGTAGTAGCAAGGAACAATTTGATCAGGCCAATAATATAGGGGTCAAAATAGGCACACTGCAATAATCTTAAAATCCTGTCCCTCCGTTACAGATGGGTGCACAGGTAGCTAAGAGCTTCCTTGTCATCAGTGCGAAGAAGTTATGATCTCTGACAAGATTCACAATAATCATAAAATAAAAATCAACCGCTTGTTCTGGAAAAGCACTGGTCTTGATGAGTCTGAAACCTGGAGATGGACTGCTAGCCTGTCCTCTAGGTCAGCTTAAACATGTATGCAACAAAAAGTTTTTAGTTTGGTATCCATGGAGGTACTCTTGATTCTCCTGGAACTGGGCATAGAATTTGGTGTGTGTATGTACTAATTTTTGTAGCATTACGTGTCCAGAGCTTCCTCCAGGTTCTCAAAAGCAATCTTTTTCTAAATGTGTCCCTCAGACCACTTGTGCCAGAGTCACTGTGGTGACCTGATAAACTTGGGGTCCTGGGCTCTGCCCCCAACAGAATGACCGAAGGGGGACCAAGAACCTGCATTTTAATAAACGGCCCACATGAATCCTCTCCCGACATCACGACTTTTTCTTCACACGCACGTGAGTACCCAAACTCAGTCATTATCTGTTTCTGGAAACTATCCTTAATTCAATTAAAAACAAAAAATAGTGAAGAACAGATTACAAAGAAGCAATTCCACAGAGGCCCCGATCAAGACAGCGCAGATATATCGCTCTCCTGCAGCCTGTTTGGATCCAAGGGTAAATGTAAACTAGCCCGGGGGAATTTATGGACTTCATGTCCTTCAGACAATCCTCCATAAATATCACTTCTCCCCACTGGGCATTTCAGGAGGATTAGAAAACAGAATTCAAGGTTTTCTTTACTGACAAGAGCCTGGAGGCCAGAAATTCAGTGTCTCAACTAAGGACAAAGCCATTTGATTTGTTAATCAGCCCGGGCAGGATTAAGATTTTATTCTCTTCTTTCTAAGAACTCTGCGCACTGAATAGTCATCACCCTCCCTGATACCTGAGGTGGCCAATGATACACGCCACACTCGGGGAGCAGCCTGGTGAGATGGGAAATTAAACCCGCAATCGTGAGGCAATTCTGGAGCTGAGGCGGCGACCTGCAGCCAGGTGTGGTCGGCAGGAGAGGACGCGGCTGGCACCTCGTTGGGAGTGTTTGAGAACTGACCCCGTTTCCACTGTTTTCACCAAGGAAGACTTCCACTCATGCGCCAGCCCCCACTGGCGGTGCCCGGGGGTCCCCTGGTGCTGCACCACCTACACCCGCGACAGCACTTGCATGACCCCTGAGATGTTTCACACTGCATTTAACAATTTTCTATTTCATGCAAACACACCAAGAAAGGGGATTGAATTCTGTACTCTGGGGAAACATGTGTATACACACTCACATGCACATGCCTCCTCATTCTCTCAAGAGGGAGACAATGTGGTTTTGTGCACCGCTTGCCTCCTTCAAGATGCGAAGTGCTCCCCGAGGCTTCCTGTTGCCCCTTCCCAACTCTGAGACTCAGACGCAGCAACCCTGGAAGAAGTAAATCTACTAAATCTGTCTCTGAGAAGGAGTTAGGCTGCAGCACACCCACCCCAAACCTCGAGCCCCGCGCTGCTCGCTGGGGCCACCTGCCTGCTTCCCGCGGGCTCCATCGCGCCGTAGATGCACTTGTCTGAATCCACCTCACTTCCACGAGCGCTACCCGGGGGTGCGGGGACAGGCCTGGTGGCTGAAATCATCCACTTCCCAACCTGTATAAATGCAACATTTATTTTGATAGGGGTCCTCACAACCCCTGACAAATAGGAAAAAAAATGGGATCACGGTGTCTGATTATTGAATGAAAATAATCTTTATGCAAGCAAGAAGGAATGATTTTTCAATAAATCTTGCTAAGATGTCTGTATTTTGGGCAGATCTGGGTAATAACATAACCAAATGGCGCCATTCTTTTTCTCTCTCCATTCTACTCCTTTCCTATTTTTTTCTGCTGCAATCGAGCATATTATCTTAATTCTGTTTTAAATAACTTTTGGAAAAACGTTAGAAAACAGCAGTAAGGTTAAGCCTAAATGCATACATAACATGCACATTCTACAATAAAACCTACAAGAAAAAACTAAAAGAATGCCCTATCTCCACTCTCATTAATTAAATTACACCACTTCTCCCAGCAATTGAGGCCCCTTCATTTCTCCAAAACCCTGCTCACGTCTTACTTCTCTCCCTGCTTGATGGGAAACAGTCCATCTGGCTCTGAGACTTCTGACACTATCTTGGTGCTTATCTCTTTGCAAACATGTGCAGTTGTGTACGTTTTTTTAGAGCTACATTTTTTCAATATCTAAAACGGTCTTTAAGGTATTTTTACGGTTTATTTTTGCTACTCAGAAGATACTATTGTGTCACAGTCTCATGTCTCGCCCAACATTAAACAAAATTGTCCTGGACTCTGCAATTCTCAAACCTGGGAGTCTCGTTCTACAAAACACACACACGACACACCACGAATAAATTCACTCCCTGCAGAGCTTTGCCCACCTAGTTCCACCTGCACTAGTGTTCTGCACAATCAGAAGGTCTGTGAACGATGATGAAGCTGAGAAGGACCACAGTTGTGAAGGCAAGGCTGATGCGAGTATATGAAAGCAGGTCTTTTATTCTTTTGGGGCAGTAACAAATGACTCACATGCCACCTTCCTTTCCGAGGAAGTTCACGGTTGGGTAGCTGAATCGCAGGGAGGTTAAGTGAGCTCCCTGTGGCTTCTCTGACACACACACCTTCCCACTGAAAACTCGTTCTGCTTGAATTAGAACCCAAGCACCTTCTAGCCCTGAGTCATTTGCTCTGACTACTGACCCAGGGAGCCCGCTGGCTGGGGCCCCCGCCGCACAGCACCCCACAGCTCTGTGCTCTCCTTCCTCACCATCTGTTTGTCAACAGACATCTTCTTTTATTAAGTACACCCCAAACTCTCTCCTTTATCTCTTTCTGTACATGTGTGGCACGTTAAAAAAAAAGAGGTAATAAATAATTTTTCAATTTTATCCTTTTTCATGGCTTTTCTCATCCTTGATATCAAAATCAGGACACATTCTGATAATTATCTGTTACCAGTTATTTCTTTTACTATCTGATAATATACATTAACGCTTGATCTGATAATCTATATTACTGCACCTTTGCGTAAAATAAAATTAGGTGTGCTCATTGCTGTGAGGATCCTCTGAATATTTTTCACATAAAGATGAATAATATGGTGCTATTGGTCACGAAGAAATTTAATGACACATGAATTTGTTCATAAAAGTTTGAATTTGGTCGTGTGGCTCATTTCCAGTTCACCTCCAACAACCCTTCGGAAATAGAGAAATTCTGTCTACAGTATTTATGGTTTCTGGGGGGAAAGGCTAGAATGCCTGTGGAATATCCCAAATGATCGAGTCTCAGGCCTACAGGTGCCGAGAGGTGACCTTGTCCAGCCCCTCTGAGCTGAGGGGCGAACCCTAGCTGGGGTGTCTCCACGTCTGAGACCAGACCTCATCGCTAACTGACAGCGATGTAATCCTAGCGCATTTACTGTGCACCCCTGGGTCCCACCCCCTGCTCTGGGCTTGGAGCTCATCACTGTGTCCATTTTATACAAGAGGAGCATGGAACTTAGGAGCAAGGAAACTGCTGGGAAGCACGTGAGGCTGGAATGTTCTGACCCCTTCCCTCTCCCGGGCTGAAGCACTTACTCACCCTTATGGAGGGACTTCCTGATTTTAGGGGCAGGAGACAACAGTGCAAAGTAGCCACGACAACTAAGTCTGTGTGTGGGATGGTGGAAGGGGCCTCGTGCTGGTGAGCGTGGGTCCAGGGTGCTGGGAGGGGAGGAGAGAGGACGCAAGGACGGGGCTGAGGCCGGAGTCAGCAGGAGGAAGCCTGGACCCACTGGGAGACATACACACACACAGCCCGGGGTGTGGGGGCGACCCCTCTTAGGCTTTCCTCTGGGCAGAGGGTTGGTTCCCTTCTTCCCCTGGGTCCCTCCCTCCAGATCATGGATCGACACCTGCTCCCGGCGCCTCGGCTCCTGCTGCTAATCTGACAACCACGTTCCCTGGAGTTTGAGTGTCTCCCAGCGATGTTCACACTTGATCAGGGTGACAGTTTTCAACAGGGATTAGCCTATGAGTGCAGCTCACACTTCAGTATCAGCTCGTGCAGGGAAGGGACACGTCTCCCCCGCCCGCCCCGTGAGCTGGCTCGGGAGACAGGTGAGGAGACAGGACCGTCTCGGGGTGGGGGGGGTTCTCCTGGGGGTGAGTCATCTGGGCCAGACAGGCGGCCGGCAGAGACCCGGGGAGCGGGGCTGCAGATGGCCATTAGCAGGAAAGTGCGGAGACCACTGGGAAGAGGGGCTGGACCCAGTATCCCTCCAGGGCCTAGAGGCTGGGCAGGCGGAGACGACGTGGCTCCCATCAGCTCTTGGCACCGTGGTCAGAGCTTTCCTCGGATCTTAGGTGTTTGATCTGGGCTCCGCGATTCAGTAAAGTGTGCGCCCAGGAGAGACAAGGAGTCGCCAGACTTCGGGGATCAAAACGGCACGACGGAGATAAGTACGAATACCCATGCCACATGCTCTTCAGGGTCAGGAGAGGTCATTTGTACATGCATGAACCACCCTGATCAGCACAACCAGGAGCCCCGGAGGACGTCGCTGACTAGATTCATTAGAAAAGTCACAGGAGCCCTAGAGGACGGAGGGCCGAGCAGGTGCTGAGACTCCCTCCAGCTCTGGGAGTCCCCCGGAGGATGGAGCTGCGGGCAGGGCTGCAGGCTGGCAGATCCTGGCCTGGATCTGTCCCTGGGAACACCCAGCCTCAGTGTCCTCACCTCCAAGATGAGGAAAGTCCAGCCCACCTCCCCGGCACGCTGGTCTCTGCGTGCCCTGCACGCGGTATGGACGCAACGCTGGGTCAGGTTGGTCTCTGGGGCAGCAGCGCGTGTGAGCTCTGTCCTGCCTTTAGCGACATCAGGACCTGCAGGGCTCCCAGAAGTCCCATGTGAACCCAGGCTCAGCTGAGGGCCGTGCCCTGTTCTGCCTTCAGGGGAGGACGCCCCGTGAACCGTCGGTGCAGAGACTGGAAGGAAGAGCCGCTCTAAAGAGGCCTCGTTTCAGCGTGTGCCGTGAGGAGCCAGGTCTATACAGACGCCATAATTGCTCGTTTCCTGCTTCTATTGCGTGCCATGCATTAGGTGATTAGTGTGGTTTTCAGGCTCACGGCAACAGCACGTTGAACTAAAATGCCGTTCCTGGATAAAATGATCAATCTTGTTGACTTTCCCCATAAACATATCCCATCGGGGGGTCGCTGATGTGCTTTTACGGTCTCCCTGTCAGAGAGGTACCATCACCACGCTTGATAAACTATTCTTTGGGGGCTTCCTTTTAATTTTATTTTTTATGCAATCATGGGAGACCATAACCAATAAATTTAGTCTGATGCTTTCTCACTATTAACTAATCCTGAAGAAGCCCTCTGGAGTCCAGCCGGCACAAACCCTTCAAAGAATTTGTGCAGGATATTGGAAATGATATCCACCCTGGGACGCAGGTTTAAGGACTGAGCCGCTACTGTTTTCTCTGCCATTAGAGTTACAACTTGGCTAAATGTCATTTAGTCAAAATGCTGGATCGTGCAGGATTCGCAGGAGGGACTGACTATTTGCCTTTAATAAATTCATTGACTCGAGGAAGAGGTATTAGATTATTTGTCTGAGGAAAGGATGTGTAAGTGGCACCAGACTGCTGACGCCCAGCTTCTCATTAGGTCCCCATGGGCTTGAAAGTGCTCAAATCTAAATTAAGCTCCAGAGTCTTTTTGGAAAACTTTGTAACAGCTGTGAAACGGGAAGGGGAATTTAATGAGGCTCCCGACCAGGGATGCAAAGAGGTGTTGGCTAGAGCCCTTTCCAGGATGAAGAACCACGGGCGCGGCTCTTTTATTCTTTCCTCGAGTCGAGGCTGGGCCTTTTAAATTGTGCTTCAACCTCGAATTGCTTCTGAGCCGCGCCATCTCTCCCCCTCACTCGCAGAAGCGGTTTCTATTGTTTCAACCACGGCAGGTGATTATTTTCAAACTAAAACTCACATTTAAGAGATGTCTTGTGCTAACTGCGGGAACAGTTTCTCTTTCGAATTTCCTATTAATAAACCTATCTGGAGATCTTGGGAGGTGCAGGGTAGAATCGATGCCACCATAAGGCCCCTTATGATGCTGTAATAATTATTCTCATCCTGGATCGATAATAGCAGTCACTTCTTCATTAGAGTCTGACCTACATCTGCGCTAGACATTAAAACCATTTGCCATAAAATCAGTGATAATCAAATATCATTATAGAAGGAATTCTCAATTCCCAGGTCTTTTTTCTTTTGTTTGTTTTGTTCTATTTGCTTGTGTGTGTTGCCTGGGGGTTGGGTTGGGTGTCCTCAAGGTGCACTTAAGAGGTTGGTGAACATGAGCTTTAAGTTGAGTAGCTGATTTCAGGAGAGAGATGATTTGTGGGAGTGACCTTCATTAATTCACCAAATGTTTACTGAGCCCCTCCCCTTTGGTGGGGCCTTGTGCTCACACGCAGAAGGAACAGGGAACAGAACAGTCAGAATCTCTTTCCTCACGTAGCTCAAATTCCAGCTGGAGGAGGCAGATTGTGTGTGTGTGTGTGTGTGTGTGTGTGTGTGTGTGTGCGCGTGCGCCCGTGTGCATGTGCCCACGTGCGTGTGCCCATGTGCGTGTGCGTGCAGCACGTCCTTTGGAGGACACAGCAAAACCGACAGGACAGGAGAGCTGGGGCTCGGGTGAGGCCTTTGAGCCTGGAGGGAACGGACAGATGGCACAGGTGGTCCCCACATGAGGCTCCAGACCAGGTAGCCCTATGGCTGGCTGTCAGATCCTCAGCTTGGCCGAATAGAGCTGGCATCACCGTGTCCATTTCATAGACGAGAAATCTCAAGTCCAAAGAATGGACGCTCTTTCTGAAGAAATCAAGATCGTGCGTTGTTAAGCAGAGGGTTAGGGTTGCAGCCTCTAGACTGCAAGGCTCAGAAGCCCCAGGTTTGCCTCCACGCTTCCCCCCTCACTGGCTGGTGACACCTTCTCTCAGGCTGGACCTCCCGCCACAGACTAGAGACGAGCAACGCTGGAAGAGCCCACTGCCCCATTATGCTGGGAAGACATTGCTGGTCCATGGGGTGCTCACTGTGTGTCCATCGCAGAGCCTTTTGCACAGTGGACATGCAACAAGGACTTGCTGAACAGAAGGGAAGCTGCCCCGTCGATTCCTGTAAAATTCACTTGACAGCTCACCTGGGCGTTTACCAGTTCTGAGGACGCTGTTTCATCCTGAGCTGCAACATACCCACTGATAATGACTCAGGTAACTAAACACGCTCCACCAGCGTGCTCTGCGGGGGAGGGGGGGCTCGCTGTTACGTGACTTTGCATGGGTCCTGGATGAAAACCAAGGCTGCTTCCTGAAGCAGCCCCTCCGTGCAGGTCGCCCTGGTTCAAGGGTATGACGAGGTGGCTTTTCTTCTCCCTCTCAGCTCGGGAACTCTTTTTGCCGGTGTGAGTTTGGGACTTTGGTGGGTTCTGGCTGTTCCAGATGTGGTTTGTAAGTAAGTGGAGAGTCCTTCACTATGAAGTGTGTACCCAGGATGTCCTGGCAAGAGGAACACAATGATTTTAGAGCGTCTCGCTCAACGCGACTACCTGAGACACAGCGGCAAGAGCGATGGTTGGATTCGCTTGGTGAGGAGGAGCCGTGGGACGGAATCGTTTTGTCCTGTTGACGCTGATCAAACGTTTCCCTCTGCATTGGTAGCTGAGAAGCTTTCTATTCATAATCAAAACGCTTAACTCTTGAGCATACTTCTGTGTCCTGCCCACTCTCTCTGGCTCCCTCGTACTGTTCTACCTCAACTACCTGCCCCGTTCTTATCCTCTTGTGTCTATGAGTTAGCCACTCAAATATTTTTTTTTTTTTGCAGTACGCGGGCCTCTCACTGTTGTGGCCTCTCCCGTTGCGGAGCACAGGCTCCAGACGCGCAGGCTCAGCGGCCATGGCTCACGGGCCCAGCCGCTCCATGGCATGTGGGATCTTCCCGGACCGGGGCACGAACCCGTGTCCCCTGCATCGGCAGGCGGACTCTCAACCACTGCGCCACCAGGGAAGCCACTCAAATATTTTTTGAATGAGACGGTGTGTAAACAAACTAGCCAAAATACACAAATGTATAAAAACATATCTGCTATTGCTGATACGGAGCGCTCCTGAGTGCTCAGAAGGAGGGACTTAACGTTTGGGAACAAAAGTCAAGGAGTTATAGTCTCTGCTACATTTGTACAGCTATTTCAGTGGAACAACCATTAACTCCCAACTGCTTTTCAATTATTTGAATGTGAAATGAATTTGGGATTTTAATGTCTTTCAATGACCATGTGATACTGAATACGTTTTTTTTACTGTCTATTATCTGGAAAATATCTTCCATCTAATGTTCATCCTTCAGTAGCATAATATTCCATCTGGACCGGGGCTCCGATCAGAACTTTCTGCAGTAACGGAAGTGTTCTGGGTCTGGATTGTCCAACACAGCAGCCAACAGCCACACGTTGCTACTGAACACTTGAAATGTGGCTGGTGAGACTGAGAAACTGAATTTTAATGTTCTTTAACTGTTACTAAATTTGAGTAGCCGCATGAGGCTATTAGCTGCTGCCATCAGCTCAGGTCTTAAGAGAGATGTCTAAGACGCCACCGAGAAGCTCACAAGTCCAGTCACTCACGCGTCTGGTGGGTCTGATGTAGTTAGAGTAAGACATCCTGTCTGCAGGCGTATTGCCACCTTGCCAAGCACATGGAAAATTATTCATTTTGACCATGTTGCAGGCAAAGGTGGAACCCACCCTGCTCATGGCGAGGCCAGAGCGAGAGTGTGGGCTTTAGCACTGATCTCGGGAACCTCGGCAAAGTCATACCTCAAGGCAGGAGATGACTGTCCTGGACATGGTAGAAAAAGAAAACAGAGAATGAGGGGAAAGAATAAAATGGAAAGGTCATAGTGTGATCAAGGGCTGATCACCGAAAAGAATTCAACACCTTTGTTTCATAAAGGCTGAAAAACAACTCTACGTTCAAACTAAACTTTAGCTGGAGGCTGTAGCAGTGACAGTGCAGGACCAGGAAAAAGAGAGGAATGGGAGCAGGACAGCGGGACTCGTCAGAGCTGTGGCCTCGGTCAGTGAGAAGGAGGTCCGGATGCCCCTGCAGCCTTGCCCTGGGGTCCACCGGAGCCTCGTGGTTCTTTGATGGGGTGCCGGGCTCTGGCCACTGAGCACCGGCCAGGGGAGCACGGAGCCAGTTGGTTTCGTGGGGAATCCCGTGTGTCCGGCTGTCACTGGGATCTGTTCTATCCCAGTTCACACCTGGGGAAATATCTGTCACTGGACAGTAAGGACGTCCTTCCAAGGCTACCATGCGGCCGACACAAACGTTTATGGCGACCCTGCTCCCTGGAGAGCTGGAAGAAGGGAGGCGGCTTCTACCTGGACACCCCCAAGCCCTGGCTGGACCCCGCTTTCCCTCCACTCTCTGCCTGTCTCCACGGTGGAAGGACAGACCCTCCTAACTGCTGAGGCCCTGCCCACCCCTACAGCCAGAGTCCCTCAGGGCCCAGGAGGAAGTGACTTGAGATGCAAACCACTTTATCCAAGTCCTAAGAAAGTCAGGGGGCCGCCGGGTCCTGATGGCTCTCACGCAGCGCTGGATGAGAACGTCTCTTCTTCCTGAGATTTCGGGAAAGCTTGTGCTATACTGCCCTTGCTTTTGTCCTTAGTCTTGCTCTCTAGCCACAAACACTGCATGTACAACCCCGAGACTCTTCCAAGCCCGAGCCCTGTTCCCACAGCTGTGGGTCCGGAAGTGGAGCCAGCCTCAGATCGGCGCGACAAAACCGCATCCAGCTCATGCCAGGCATCCCTCCTGTGGGCATGCTGCGGGGACACCGTGGGGCTCTGACTCAGCCACCCGCCTTTCCTGGTTCCCTGGGAAAGTGAACGCCCACCCGCACTGACACGTCTGCCTGGGGTTTCCTCCCGGGCAGGGGCCCTGGAGGCGCTGGGCCGGGAGTGACTGGTGCACGAACAGCCAGGGGTGTGGTTCTGAGGCTTCTGAATTGACATGGAACCAACCGTCGGTTTCCCCAGAAGGATGAACTCCAGCTGTGCACTAACTCCCGTCCCCCCTCCCCCCGGCTCTCTGGCTTGAGGATGAGCCCCGAAAGGCTGACCCTCCTTCCTTGTCTGACCCACAGCCCCAGTCTGGCCTGTGTGTCCTGCCAGCTCACCGCAGCCCCAGTCTGAGAATCTGCTCCCACCTGTGGAAGAGGAGGCGGCCACACAGTCCTCTGACGGATGCTGCAGCTAACACCCTCCGACTCAGCAGGGCGACCTCCTCCTTCTTCCTTTCCCTTCTCCCTTTTCACAAGGTGGATGGAACCCTGATTCAGACGCCCCCGGCCAGCCCATCGCTCCAGCCCGTGTTCTTGACACCCACGCCTCGTTCTGGACACCTGCTTATTTACCTCTGTTGACGGGAAGGTTGGCACCGGCCCCTGTGCTGTCATCAGCCTGTTTCAGGCCGTGATAAGGATGAGGAAAGGAACACTTATTTAATGGGCTGCACACTGGCCTCTCCCGGGCACCCTTCACGAGAGCCCCGCTGCACACTTCCAAGTGTGACGCGATGGAAATAAGGAGACGTGAGTTCACGTTCAGGAATAATGGACGGGATGATGACAAAAGGGTTGCAAGTGGCCTCAGTGGAGGCATTTGGATTTTAAAGGTCTCAGCGAATGGGAGATCTGCCAGGCGGTTTATTTTAAACCCATTTGTTTGTGACTCAGCCTGACATGTGCGCGGCGTAAGGAGTCATTATTCATCTCAAGGAGCAGCAGAGATCGGGAGTCACCCCTCACACTGGTCAGTGCTCTCCGTTTTCATCCGAGCGAGCGCTCGCTCTGAGAAGCCGTGTTTGATCCCAGAGATTCCGGCTGCCAGGCTCCCTGCCCACTGGAGGGAGGATTTCCATTAGGAAATTTCAAAGTTTGAGGCAGCTGTGCTGAGCAAGACAGAGATAACGTCACTCAGATGCTGCCCCCGTAAGGAACTCTTGCTTTCCGCCGTCCTTTACTGGAAAATGGCAGTATTTGCTTAAATGGTGAATTGGACAGGAAATGATTCTAATTCATATTCCTCCTTCAGATCATTTAAGCAAATTAATATCAAAAAGCAAATTTTACTTGTCCTTTATATTCTCACTGAAAGCAAAGTGAGGTAGAGGAATCCTGGAATGCTATACTTTTCCTGGGGAAAAGCAATTATTGTCAGTAGAAAGTGCCACTGGGTGTTAGGGGTCTGAATCCAGCTGCTGGTTTGGTAAATCAGCTCTTGATATGACCAGGGAAGGAAAGGGACATGCTGGCCTTTTTCATACACTGGGATCTAAGTTTCTATGTTTACTATTTCCTTTTCCATTTTCTCGACCTGCATTCTACGTGTGTTCATCTATTGAATTTGCTGACACCGTAAGCTACCTGGGTCCCTAATGAGCAACCGTGCTGGGATGCACACAACCTTCCCAGCTGCTTGCCGAGGATGGCGTGGGTCCCGGGAGCCCAGCCCATGGTGAAAGAGAATAGTAATAAGAACACTCAAGAGAATCATGAGATTGGTCCCAGCTCTGCTGCCAGCCAGCTGGGAAATTATTTAATTTCATTAGGTTTTTGTTTCCCCATCTGAATCACCAGACTATAAGCTCCAGGAGGACATAGTTTTCCCCACAACTGCAGATTCAGTGTGGAGGATGGAGCCTACGACATCGTAGGTGCTTACTCAGTATTTCTTAAGTGATTGAGGATGGCGTGATTCACATCCCTTTCAGTCCTAAGTCACCAGGAAATAGACCTTCTTAGTGAGAAGGTAAAGTCAATTCAAGGATAAAACGGTAGGTGAAACGGAGCAGGTGATACTGAGTTTGTGTGTAAAGGACCAGCCCATTAAAAAAAAATCACTCTGGCAATGAAAGTTATGGATACAGGATCCTTCCAATCAAATCAGAAAATGTCATGTTGACTAACTTTGGAAACTTAGTTCCTCTGAAGCAGAAGCAGTTGTTCAAAAAGATGAACTCACATTTATTATTTATCCGCTACCTAATTTTACCACCATTCTTACTTCAAAAAAAACAAAACAAATTAAAACCAAAACAACACTAGATGATTTAATTCCAAGACAAGTGATGACTTTTCAAGTTATTTAATGATTGTTCTAAATTTTATTTTGAAATTTGTATCCATTGGTATGTCCTACACCATAGAACCCCTACAGCATCTCTGAAAGCATGTTTATTTAATGTTTCAGCAAGGATCCTGTTTAAACTCTGTTCTGTACATCAAGTCTTCTGGAGAGAAATACTTATTCCTGAGTCTCTCCTAAGAAGTACTGGGTAGAATCTTTGGGTGTAAGACCTGCACATCTCTGTGTGTGTCTGAAAAGCCCTGGGGAGGAGCCATCCTGAAGCTGAGTCAGAAGAGAAGCACCATTTCTCCAGGGTCCTGCTACGACCTGAGTGACCTCCGATGGCATCACCGACCCCTCCACCAGCCCGTGTTCTTCTCCTCTGGTCTCCACTGACTCCTCTGTTGATCTATGTTCATTTTATTATTAGCCCATGAAAAGGTCACATCATTTGGGACTTGGGTCTTTTTGTAGTGTGTTTCCAAAACCATAGAACCAACTGTGTTTCCATCTTACATATATTTTGTAACTTTTTTCTCCTTTTGGTCTCTTGAAATAGAAATTTTAGAATATTCACAATAATTGCTATGCAGGCTACATTCTATCAACTCTGGCGCTTAGATGCCCTGGACAGATTATATTATTTGGTATCAGGGCCCACACTGTCTTTGACCCCAGAATTCACTCTGGAATTTATCCTAAGAAAGTAGTTGGGTAAGTTCACATTGGCAAATGTGCGTGAATTTTCATGCCAGTGTTTCTCATAAGATCAAAAAAATACCAGCACTATAAATATTCAACAGAAACTAAATTAGGTTGTATCCATACAAAGGAGTATATGCAACATTTTACCTCGATAACACATTTTACTTAGGAATTTCTATAAATTTTGTCAGGTTAAAAATTCACTTATTGGGGCTTCCCTGGTGGTGCAGTGGTTGGGAGTCCGCCTGCCGATGCAGGGGACACGGGTTCGTGCACTGGTCCGGGAAGATCCCACATGCCGCGGAGCGGCTGGGCTCGTGAGCCATGGCCGCTGAGTCTGCGCGTCCGGAGCCTGTGCTCCGCGACGGGGGAGGCTGCAACGGCGGGAGGCCCGCGTACCGCAAAAAAACCCCCCAAAAAACCAAACAAAACAAAACAAAAATTCACTTATTGAACATCATTGTATGATCCTATTTTTGTAATAACTTTGTATATATGTGTATGCATAAAAATATATCCAGAAGGACATTAAACCAAACTGATAAAACCACTTAAATCTGTGTGGTGGGATTGTGGGTGATTTTTCACTTGCATTTTTTTTTTTTTTTTTGCGGTACGCGGGCCTCTCACTGTTGTGGTCTCTCCCGTTGCGGAGCACAGGCTCCGGACGCGCAGGCGCAGCGGCCGTGGCTCACGGGCCCAGCTGCTCCGCGGCATGTGGGATCTTCCCGGACCAGTGCACGAACCCGTGTCCCCTGCATCGGCAGGCGGACTCTCAACCACTGCGCCACCAGGGAAGCCCTCACTTGCATTTTTAATATCTGTATGCATTGCCTGGATTTTTACTGTGGGCACACATTATATTTTTAAAAACCAGACAAAGTACTAGATGTAACGAAGAAAGACCAGTGGGTCTTACACTCCTTTCCAACACATGATAACAAGTAATGCATCCAAGCTGAATGGGTGCAGAGAGCTTTCCCCAGTTACCATGAGGGCCTCTACTTGGTGATGTTCCAGCACAGACAGGAAAGAACCACCTTGTCTGGCCTGAAAGCGCCTGAGTTGATGTAACCTACGTTCATCTTTGCTGGATATAGATCACGTCCTACAGAAAGAAAGGTAAGGGAAGATTACATCACACATTTCTGGGTGATGGACTGTCGGGCATTTCTTAGGAAAGGACACCATTTCCTAAATGATGAAGATATCAAGTCATACTTCAGTATTTACTACGTATAACGACACCAAGATGCAAACTTTTCAGATGGTTCTTTGACCTTTTCCATCCCTGAGAATTAGGCAAGACCCCGATCCGAACCAAAATGTTTAGTTTGTCAGCACACACTCCAGAATTCTCAAGCTGCAAGCCACAACTCTTCCCACGACTCGTGTAAGTTCCCAGTTTTTAAAAATATTTATTTTATGTAATTAATTAATTTCTTTTCTTTTTTGGCTGCGTCGGGTCTTAGTTGTGGCATGTGGGATCTTTGTTGTGGCGCGCCGGCTCCAGAGCATGTGGGCTCTGTGGTTTGCAGCACTCGGGCTCTCTCGCTGAGGCTCGTGAGCTCGGTAGTTGTGGCGTGCAGGCTTAGTTGCCCCGTGGCCTGTGGGATCTTAGTTCCCCGACCAGGGATTGAATCGATGTCCCCTGCATTGGAAGGCGGATTCTTTACCACTGGACCACCAGGGAAGTCCCAGTTCCCCGTTTTTGAACCTCGTTTTCTCCTTTCTCTTCCTCTATGTGTGTTTCCTAGCAAAACAGGATTCTTACCTCCTGGTGAAGGCCTACAACAATTTCCCTCCTTCAGCAATCATGTTTTTCTCCTTCCTTCAAACTGTCATAATTCGTTGTGTTTGAACCCTGGCTTTCTGTAGCCCGGTGGAACGTTCCAGTTCTGCTGTTCAGAACATTTACATGGTGCATCTGGGGGCAGCGTGCGCCTGAGACACAGGCAGGGCTCCTCCTGGGAGCTCTGCCTCCGTCACCTGCTCTTAACTAGATGCCTCATTTGTGCCGATTTTTCCCCACAGTGTGAACTACTTCTCACTCTTTTAAGAGTGAGGATTACAGGGTTATTGGTTACAGAGCCCTTACGCTCTCTTTTCAGGTATGTTTCCAATCTTGATCTTCCTCCACCGCAGGGCCCTGCCAGCGCCGGGTTGAGACGGACAAAGTGCGGTTTCCCCTCCATGGCATCCAACCGCCCTCCTTCACAGGAGCCCTGTTTAACATGCCTGTTGGCAAACCGATAGGCTAAGGGACAAATGTGAAGTCAGCTGGGGTATCAGTCAGCTTTAGATCTGTGCTTTCTTCACGGGGCAAAGTACGGCAGTTTTATATGAATGTATTTAATCAGGTGGCCAATTAGTTAACAATAATAACAAATTATTCAGTTAGATAAGCTGAATAATATTTTATAATTTTAAATAAAAGTCATAAATTTCAAGTATGTAAGCAAAAAGATGACATAGTCTTAATGTCTGATGTTACAGATGTGAGAGTGGACACCAGCGCGTGAAGTGAGGGTGATGGTGGGGTCACACAGCTTCCAGCAGGTAAAGGAGGACACGGTCTCTGCACTTTCTGACCTGCCTCCCTCCTCACTGGGTCTGTGTCGGGTCTTCGGCAGAGTTGGCTGGTTCCTCGCATCCATCCTCCTGTCTCTACTAGTAGAAGTCTGGCATTTCGACCGTAACCCAGGTCCAACAGACCAGAGATGCTTTCGATCCCCCGCCTCCCTGAATGTGGTAGCTTTGTATTTCTCAAAGTACTGGTGGCTCTTTCCTTCTCGAACACAACCAGTGACAACAGTGACCACAGCAATAAGGTGCTTCGCTCTGGGTTTAATCCCCTTTCCTCTACAACTGCCTTAGATGCACCATATCCCGGTCTCATCACCACATCATCCCAGATCCTCAGTATTTCCACGTCTAGTCTGTTCTCCGGTTAATCTCCTCTCTGTAAGCACCCGTCCTGTGTATTATATGCATGTGTTGAGTGGCTGCTGTGCTGTCCCAATCGGTTTGGTTTATTTGTTTACTCATCATCCATCTGTTCACTTATTCCTTCATTTCTATTAAGATTTTCATTCATTTATTCCATACTTACTAAGTTCCAGACAATGTTTGAGGAATATGGAGATGATAGATAGATAGATAGATAGATAGATAGATAGATAGGTGATAAATACATAGACAGATGATAGGTAAAAAGATAGGTAGATACCAGTATCTTTATGGTTCACAGAATTCTGCGGAAGCGTCTAAGATGGAACAAATTCTCAAGTACGACGGATGTATTAGGTGCAATTGAGCAAAAACAAGGTCTGGGTTTTTGATTCCTAGGCACTCAAGTCCAGCAGATCTTTTCATGCTTATAGAATCACTAACGACAAGCTTCACGGAGGTAACAGCCATTCATTCCTAAAGTTCAGCAGCAAAGATATAAAATTAAATCCAAATTATCAGGGTTCCTTAATCATCACTTTTTTCCACCACAAACAGGCATCCATTTCCTTGATCTTTTTGGCAATTTTTCAAACCCACTGGCATCCCAATTCTGAGTTTTTGCCAAATTCCCCGAACTAGACTGGATTATGGGTCAGCAAGAAAGCAGTGTTCCTGAGCCCACAGCCTAAGAGCTTTGGAGCAGTGGATCTAATGAAAAATTTAATATCTCCCACTTCCCCTTTCTATTGCCTTTTTGGTTTTCACGGGAATCTATTTCTGTGAGTGTTTGCTGCAGTCAGATGCTTCCTTGCTCTTGGCCTTTGATTAAGAGAACAGTGCAGCCGGGTGACCACCTGGAGGGAGGTGGTGGAAGGGGTCAGGGCGAGGGCACGTGTGCTTGTGTGCTCACACATGCATGTGTCCACGTGTGATGTGTGCGTGCACTGTGGGGCTCCGGGAACCACCGGCTGTGGATGACAGAGGCAACGTGAAGGTTGGTAACTCTATGCTTAATATTTCCAGTCCCAGAAATTGCAATCTGGCTGATATGAAATACACAGAGAATAGAAGAGTCAGATCTATGTTTGAGCCTCAAGATTTAAAGGTAATTTATATCCACTAATACACGGTACCATCTCTTTGTACCCTTCCATTTTCACAGCTAACTGCCAGTTGAAGTAAGTATCCCTGCCTTAGAGTTGGGCTTTAGTAATAAAATAATGATAACTTCACAATAAGGACTAGATTTTATAAATCCTGACTTTCACATCAGGGGATCACCTCAGGATAAACTTTATGTGCTAACAGCTGTGAAAAAGGTAGCACCCTGGCTTGAATAATTTCTTTCCTTTGGAGACTTTTGGGAGAGGAGGAATTCCAGGTTCTACTTATAATGTGTACACGTCAAGATACAAACAGATTCATCCTTGCAGAACTCATTATCCTGAAAATTTAAAATAATCATAATTAACGCTGCAGAATAAAATGATCAAATATTGCCATTATCCTTTTCTTCAGAAATCTCATAATTCCGTCTGGAAGAAGACCTCAAACCTGAGAACGTTTATTTCACTTACTACAATTCTTTCTACTCTAAAACCTTCTTCCAATTTTTCTTCTGCTTTTCTGAAACAATTTTAATCTCTGTTTTGCATAGTTTACCTTAAACGTGCAATTCCACGGAGGGCCTTTCAATTCAAAGTATTTTAAACACACAAACAAAAACCACCACCAACAATAACAACAACAGACAAAGTATTTCAAACAGCCTGTTGTGACTGTCCCCCAGTTCAGCCCGTAGCCCTTTCCCCTGCTGTGGGGTGAGTGCTGGTGAGGGAAGGGGCTCAGCCGCTGGGCTGGCTCAGAGACACCTGTCAGCCGCAGAGGCAGCTGGAGGTGGGGCAGCCCTGGGCTGCACCCAGAGAGGGTGCTGTGAGCTGCGGGAAGGATGCAGAGGAGAGGGGAGGCCCGGCCTACGGTGAGCAGGACGGTGGCCCTCTGTCCCCTGCCGTGGCCTCCTGGGTGGCACACGGCCAGTGAAGCCGTTGCTTTGGGATTTCCCACGGCCCACGTGGCACGGAGGGGAGCTGACAAGCCCGTCCCAGCTCCCGTCCCCAACAGCGAGTCCCAGATAGAAGCTCCCAGAGCGTTTGGATCTGCGTCCGTTAATAATTATATGAGATATAGAAAACGGGTCATTGGCACAGAGCTGTCATTTCCACAGCAAACCCTACCCAGGTTTTGGAACCTTCAATGTTTAGGGGTGATATCAACCCCGTGACCACAGAAAGAGAGGGTCACCGGCCAACTATCGAATCCAGGAAACTAGCCAGAGGGGCTCAGTTATCATCAGTTATGTTTGTGTGGTTGCTTTAAAATGAAAATCCATGATGAACAGGTTTTGAATACCCCCATTTACTAAGCTACTATAAGCAAACTCCATAAAATCATCAAAGGATAATGTTAGACAGCACTTGCTTCGTCCTTGAGAGAAAGGGCATCGCAAACACCGATGCATATTGTAGGGACAGAATGCTCCTACGAGGGCAGGATGTGTTCACTATACTGACAGAATCATAAAATAAACAAGGATGCCAAGAGTACAGGAGGCAGCAACTTAACAGTTTCAGGGTGTTTAAAAACTTCTTCGTCACTGATTTTCGTTTTAAATCAATCACACGAGTGAAATAACCGACAAAAACTAAACCTTTCACACAGCTGGCGGGAAGGACTCTATTCTGTGGTGAAGAGCAGTGGCAACAAAGCCCATCGGTATACACACGGGATGATTACAAATTAAAAATGTAATGCGTGATGCTACTTGGTTGGGTAAAATGGGAGTGTGATACTCTATTAGAATAATTTCCCTTCTGGGTGATTGCGTATTTTACTACAGGAGCAGGAAAGCCTCCCAGCTGAGACATTTCGACTTGTATTGGTGAGAACATCAGATGGATGACGGCGCAGAGCGGGTGATCCCCCAGCAGCAGGGGGAAGTATATGAGCGATGGGTCTTCGCTGTCGCTAGCATTCAAAAATCTATCATTCTGGATGCACAAATTAAAATTACTCACTAAGCAAGAAAGCCATTGAACTGTACCTTATAAAACTCCTGAAGTAAGTGAAAAAGTGCCAGGCTGATATATCTGTGCAGTAAGAGACATATAATCACACCACCATCAATAACAGCCCCACACTTTATGGGCCCTTCTCTTCTCGAGGTGTCTGTGAATAACTAGGTGCACACGCAGCCTCCCGTCAGACCCTCAGGGTGGGCTGTATCCCGCCTGCACCACCTTTGGCCTCCGTCTGAGCAAGTCCACAGCCGCTCACTCCTACAACCGCTGGCCTGCCCAGGTTTTGCAACCAATAGCGAATGATGCACCTCCACTTAGGGGCCCTGCGGGCCACACTGGAGTCTCTTTTTCACGGTGCCTGGCCTCATTTCAGTCTTCTTTACATACAGTATCCAACCTGTGAGCAATTATCTGTTGAGTCCTTTCCACACGTCAGGCACTCAGTTAAGAGTTACATGTATGCCAGAGTGAAGTAAGTCAGAAAGAGAAAAACAAATATCGTGTATTAACGCATATATGTGGAACCTAGAAAAATGGTACAGATGAACCTGTTTGCAGGGCCGAAAGAGAGAAACAGATGCAGAGAACAAACGTATGGACACCAAGGTGGGGAAAGTGGCGGGGGGTGGTGGTGGTGTGATGAATTGGGAGATTGGGATTGACATATATACACTAATAAGTATAAAATGGGTAACTAATAAGAACCTGCTGTATAAAAAATAAATAAAATAAAATTCAAAAAAAAAAAGAGTTACACGTATGCTAAATTATTTCCTGGATGGTGCACAACAATTCTAGGAGGTTCACATTTTATCCCCATTTCATGGCTTAGTAAACGGCGGCACAGACTTAGTGAGTTCTCTGTCTGGGCCTGTAGGGAGGCCACAGGGCCTGGCTCTGCACCACTCCACCTCCCCAGGGTTTTCTGTTTACAAACACTAACACGGCTCCCCCATCAGTGTCCTTAGGGTGAGGAAAGTCTTTCCATGGCCCGGGGATGCTCTCCCTCTGTTGTCAAAATATATAGATGCTGCCCCATTTGGTGAAACGCTGAGTAACAGAAGGTGGAATGAGGCCCTAACAGCCCAAGAGAGAAATGGTTCCCTTAATGTTTCAAAGATCCATGGAGCCGGGATTTGGAAAGCGCATTTCCCGTGGTGCGGCTCACGTGGGCCCTCACATCTCAGCATCTGTGGCCCAGATCTCTGCTTCATGCTGGTTCAGGTCAGGCTGTCGCTCTGGGGACGTGTGTGATGCAGGAAGCTGAGTGACCTCCATGCTCTCCTCCCCGCATCACCTGGCGAGCTCTCCGCCACAGCAAACTCCCATTACGCCTTCCCGCTGAGCACGTGGTGACAGTGCTGTGTCCACTGCTCCTGTCAAGTTTCACCCTTGGATGGAGGCGGAAGGTGAGAGTCTGCAGAACCCTGTGCTCCCCCCTCACCAGCGCCATCATCGCAGGTCTGCCCATACCTGTCCATACGTGCCCCACGCCTGCCCCATCTCTCTGTGGACAGCCAGCCTGCGCACCTGCTCTGCGAATCCCCAGTCCTGATCCACTGGGATACTCCTCTCTTCCCCTCTTCATGTTCGTCCCTCAACTGCATCTTTACCACCAGATTGTAAACATTTTCAAGTCTTTTATTTGACCCTCATCTTCTTCTAACTCAGCAGTTTCAGTGGGAGGTGGGGGGGTTCCCCCAGGGGACATCTGACTGTGTCTGGAGATAGGCGTGGCTGTCAAAACTCACGGGGGCTCCCAGGGTAGAGGTTAGGGAGGCCGTTAAACATTCCACAATGCACAGGACAGCCCCAATGGCAAAAGATGAACTGGCCCCAAATGCCAATGGTACAAGGCTGGGGAGCTGTTCTAAGTGCCCACCTGCACTCACCATCTCCTGCTCACCTGTCGACCTCCTGCCCCATCACCCACTGAAGCATCGGCCTCCAAGGTCACTGAGGGCCCCTTCTCAACCCCAGTCAGGTCTCGCCTTGCTCGGCCTCTACAGCAAAGGCATCGCACTGCACAGCCTTTCCCTCCTTCTTGAAACACTCTCTTCCTTGTTGTTTTTCACCTGGTTTCGGAAGCCAAAGTCTAGTCATAATCACTTATGCATCCTTTTCCCTCCAATCTCCCCGGCCCCAGTGAGGCCACTCCACCGCTGCTCCTCCATCACCTTCTCAGTGCCGGCTCACCTGGTCAGCCCATCAGCTCCTGGCTGGTCCCTGATGTCACGTGAACTACCCTTCGACCCGCCCTTCATGCTGCAGCCAGAGCGCTCTCCCCCTTCACAAACCAGGGGCCAGCGGCCCCCACTCCTGATCCTGCAGTGCCTGCCGTCCTCTCCCACAGGTCTCCTGATGAGAGCTGCATAGTCCCTGCAGTCTGGGGGCTCCCAGCCTCTCCAGGACCTCTTTTTTCACTTCTCGTGCTCATGACACGTTCCTCCCCACCTGCCTATACCTGCTCGTCTGTCTGTCACTTTCTCAGAGAGCCCTCCTGACCACCTTGACCTGCCCGAAAGATGGAGGTCAGATCCCGAATTAGAAGCTTTCCTAGTGGCCTTCCCATCGTAAGCAGACTCAAGGCCGGGCTGAAGCCGGCCCTGCACTCCACACGGGCAGGACGCAGGAAGTGACCATTGGACGAAGGAATAAACCAACAGGCCTTTTCTTCTTGAGAGACCAGGGGTCATTTTACAAATCTAACCTTACAGGACAAAAATAACAAGGATCTGTGTGTATTTCACACTCTTCCTCCCAGAGACCCTCCCGTGCAAGGTGTAAGCGACCCTGCAGAACACACCTGAGTGCTTCCTGGCCTCTGGCTGTTCACGGTTCCTAGACTAAAAGTCCCACGTCCAGCCCCAAATGGACCACAGATTTCCAGTATCCCACACTGACTGCAGCTCAAGTGAGCATTTTATTCACTGAGGTGGTAGCTTTACCAGCTGAATTTTGTTCTAGCCAAGCAGTAATAGCACTTTTTAAATCCAAGTTTTCTTTCTAAAAAAAGAATGAAAGAACTCCATGTCTGATGTCCCATATTGCTTCAACTTCCTGCCAGCACTCTGTATTTTCTGCTTTTTTCAAAAACCGTCACAGGCTTCTCAGGCTGCAAACTTACATCAAACACTTTTATGCCTGCAATTTGAATTAGAGCAAAATATCCCTGGGCACAGTCCCCAAAGAGTTAATTATTACTGTGCATACCATCTACTTTCCACAGGCATTTTCTTATATCAGCAGCACATCTTACCCTGAAGACAAATCATCCTTTGAGCGTGATGTGGATGCTCTGTTTTTTTCCTCCAAAATATTATGTCAATCTCTGATTCCCTGTACTATTATTTTTTTTCCTTTAGGAAACCAACAAAACCAATATCAGAGAGTAGCTCTTCATCCTTATTGTCCCATCTGAATCTGCCTCTGAAGGCAGGAGGAGATGGATGCCCCAGCTCAAAGACAGTTGGTCTGAGAAAAGAGCTCTCTCTTGCTCTGCCTTTTGTTCTATTCAAGCCTTCACCTGATTGGACAAGGCCCACCACACTTGGAAGGGCAATCTGCTGTACTCAAATACGAATCTCGCGGGAAACACCCTCACAGACACTTCCAGAAATAATGTTCTACCAGATGTCTGTGCATCCTGGGGCCCAGTGTAGATGACATCACACATCTACAGGCCCAGCAGCAGGACATGACGGGTCCAGCCCTCTTCGAGCCCTTGGGGGCCCTATGAGTCTCTCTACCCCCTCCAGCGTCTTTCTTACTTGGGCACTCGATTGTAAAACCCTTGATGTTGCAACCTAGTGGTTCAGCCACGGGTGCCCTTGCACAGGCTGGGGGGCAAGTCCTCTGGTCCCTTCAGCTCAGTAGGTGGACTCAGGCAGGTCCCTGGGCCCCCTGAGCCCTCCTGCCATGGACAGAAATGTGGGGTTGGACCACGTTTGGGGTGCGTGTCAGGGAAGTCAGCATATGTTCTGAGACACAGCCTCCCTGAGGATTCTGGTTCTTCAGGCGGGTGGGGCATCTCCCCGGAGAGGTAGTAAGGACCACTGGGCAGCCCAGCCCTCCTGTCTTTGGCGTCTGGGCTCCTGGTGGAGAACCCAGGCTGCCCCACGTGCTACCCACGGAGCTGCAGGTAAATGCACAGAGATGCCGCCCACGTCTCTTTCCACAATCCCCGAGGCTAGAAGCTGTCACCTTACGCACGTCTTCAAGCAGAAGGCAGCATGAACGTCGCCATCCAACTATGACAAGGGACGGGTACCATGGGTCTGTGTCTGGTCTGTGTCTGAGCCCCTCCGCACCGTGCGGACTTGTTACATGCTATTAACTCTTGGAAAGCAAACTACTCTTGGAATTCTCTGTGCATATTCTCTAAATTCCCCTCTGACCAGACAGCACACTGCTGCTTTGACAACGAGCTTGGGGAAGTACCATTCGGAAGCTGGACTGGGGGCTTTTGAGCTGATGCTGTGATTATTTCTGCACTTCCCTTTTTCGTGTGGGGCAGGGCCTCTAGACATGTCTGGGGCTTGTCGATGAGCTTGCTGGTTTTGACCTCCAATTAGTTGTCACCTGCTCTGAACCAGAAGCGAGGAATGGGCTGCTCTCGTTCCTGAAGCCCAAAGAGGCCCCAGTGGGCAGGATGCTGGAGCTGGGCTATCGGTGGTCTCTTCCCGGGGTGGACACACAGAGGCTGGGGCTCGGCATCTCCAGGGCAGCGTTTCATGCCTCTGTCCCTGATCGCTCACATGGGACCACGGTCACTGACGTGTCCTGAGCTGCAATTTTTCCAAAGCACAAATATGAACCAAGGTTCCTACAAGGTTGGTGAGAAAAAGAGTCCATATACTGAATGGTTTTCTGTGAAATCTTAAACTGCATGGTGCCTGCTCTCTGATGGGCCCCGTCCTGGATGTTTTACAAACACCCTGAAGCTAATCATCCTGTGATTTTTGTTCTCATGTTAGAGAAGAGGATCGATCAGCCTCCCCTCCGCGGCTCGGAACACGGGAATGTAAAGCCTGCGGAATATCTTTTCTGAGAAACAAAGGAAAATATTAAATGTTGCCCATTATTTCCAAACAAACGATGAGGTCACATGGTCTGTCAACAAAAGGAACAAACGAAAAAAGAGAATGGGAGTGGGCTGGAGCTCTCCATGGAGTTGCCATGAAATTAAAGCAGCCACGAGACGTACACGGATTAATTGTGCGAAACAGCAGACAGGCTGGATCTCGCTCTGGTTCGTCTGAGCGGACCTCACAGAAAGCGCTCCAGCCCTGGCAGGGAGGGAAAGCCTGGGGCAAAGAGTATAGAGACAGGTGCACAAATGCGTGTGTGCTGCCCCCAGCGCCTCCCCTGCCTGTGGACGTGGGCTGGGAGGAAGCTCCTCTCCCTCAGCAGTGCCAAGAGGGCGCAGAGCAAGAAGCCCTCAGATCAGAGGAGGACAGTGGCCTGTCAGGCCTGGGCTGCCCCGAGAGGCAGTTTGGGGCTGTCAGGCTGTTGGGGGCAGCCCTGGGCCTGGCAGAAGTGTGGTCTGACACCTGCGCCAGGGTGGGAGCATGCAGTTCCAGGGACCTGACACCCTCATCCGCAACGGCCCATCCCCTCGCGGTGCCTCTTGGACTTCAGGTTCATCCCAGTGCAAGGGGCCTGGGTCCCTGGGGTGCTGAGAGGTGTGGAACAGGGGCCGGCTGACAGCTCTGCACCCACACCCCACTCCTGGGGGCCCCACAGACACGCGGATGGGTAAGTGCATCTAGGTCTGTCTGTGTCCCTATATCTATACGTGACATACACATAATACACATTTATAACCTGGGGGTTCTGTTCACTGGAGGACCCTGAGCACCCCACAAACATCACTAGAAGATGTCTTTCCCTGAAAGACCAAAATTCTCTTCTCTTTCCTGTTGAATGTCCCTCATCAGCTGCCCCTGTCCTTTCTGTGTCATCACCCAGCGCTGGCTGCTTGGGTGTCAGTTTGGAGGGACTGAGGTGCAGACGTGAATAAGCGGATGGGGTCCCAGGCACCAGCAAGTCTGTTCCAGGGGACAATTAAGCAGGTCACTTCAAGGCGGAGTGTGCTTTGATAGAGAGTCTGAGAGGTCCTCCAACCCTGTGTCCTGGAAACGTGGAGCACGGAGCCCACCAGCCCGCAGGGCTGTCATCAGGCTGCCAGAGGGAGATGGCAGCTCCGCTGAGGCTCAGACATGGCAGTGTGGGTTCCCTGATCAGGAGAGGGAGGCGGCTTCTAGGCCCACGAGACACGGCGATGCCCAGGGGTGCATGACGCACAGGGTGCCTGCGAGAAGCCCAGGATGAGCCGGGTCTCAGCACACGCGATGCCACAGGGGACGGTGGGTCAGATTACAGGGCACAGTGCTCATGGAGGGGATTTTAAGCAGGTTAAGTGGTGCTCAGATAAACTGGGTTAGATTTCTCTGGGTTACGGTTAGGGTCAGCACAAAGGATTTGAGGGAAAAGACAACCATCAGAGACCGTCTAAGAGGATCTTAGGAGATATCACCCGAGGGGTCTAGAAGTTAAGTACACGGTGCTCAAGATTCGACATTTAGTAAGGGATGGAATCAGAATCTAGCCCAGGCCTCCCACCCCGAGTCCATGCTCTTAACTGACCTATTATTTTGTCATATTTGCTGACAGGCACGTGGACTTCAAAGGGTCTATGGACGGCAGGGTAAACTGGGCAGACAAGTCCCAAGTCCAGGGAGGCGGCCAGCCCTGGCGATACCATCAGCCCAGCCCGGGTGGACGGGGTCAACACACATGTCAGAGCAAGTGTCTAAAAGCCAGGAAGCTCGAAGCTCACACGACGGTGCCCAGGGGTCTGCTGCACGCGGCTCCCAAGGTCGGAGTTACTCACAGCAAGAGAGGCCACGGGGAGGTCGGGGCAGTGCCCAGGGCTGTGTCCAGGCTGGAATAGGGGTCAGGCTCTCAGTTACAGGTGACGACCTCGGGGGACAGTCAGCTCGACCTTCTGGGTGGGGCCCCGAGACACGGCCTCAGCCTCCGTGTAGCCAACATGGAGCGAGCATGGGCCTTGTGGTTCTAGAAGGTTGCGGCCTGCAGCCCGCATGGAGGCCTCCGGGTCCCCGGGCTCAGGAGCCACTAGCCTAGAGCTGACAGTGAAACCCCGTCAGACAAAACAGAGCCAAGCAGACCCGGAGCGGGGGTGGGGGGGTGGGGGTGGACGTGGCCCTTGGGGAAAAGGACTCGCAGAACCAAAGGCCCTGGGCTTTCAGCGCTGACCCTTGGTAGTGTCCGGATTTGACTGACCTGACCCTTAGCTTTGGGAAAGGGGTCGAGGAGGCCTTGCCAGCATCAGGTCTGGGCTCTGGGTGGGGTGGGAGCCAATCTCTTCATCTGAAGGGCTGTTGGGATGGAGGACCTGCAGATTCTATCCTGGTCTCTTAAGAACTGTGTCAAGGCAGGGAGAGCTGGTGACCGAGGAGAGTGGGAACCATCAGGGGGAGGTTTGACTGAGGGGCAATTTCAGGTGGAGGGGACCGTCCGCGGGGGATCGATAAGCTGGGGAGACGCAGGGTGATCACGGGGTGAAGTCATGAAGGCGCCCTGGGCCCCCGCCCCCCACAGCTTGCCTCCGCAGGGTCAAGTTCGTGGGGAGGAAGGTCAGGGGGCGCAGAGGCCTGGCCTTGGTCTCAGGGAAGGAAGCCTCCCGGGTGTGCCCCTCCTGCGCTTTGTGCCACCCAGCTCCTTCCCCCTAAAAGCCTCTCATGCTCACGCTGACCACTCACCCGGCTTTTGAAAAAACTGCCATTATGGACCCGGCAGTGCACTGGACACAAAGGAAAATCTCAAACACGACAGATACGCGGCTGGCGCCTATGGAGTTCACAGTCCAGCAGGGGAGCAGACAAACATGTGGATGTTGGCAGGTAAAGAGCATGTGGTGGTGAGACTGGGAACAGGGCAGCCGTGCTGTTGGTGTGCACAGGATTCGGAGGGTCCGGAGAAGCTGAGACGGGCTGAGCAGACGCTTGTCCAGAGGGCTGGCCTCTCTCTACTCCCCGTCACCCTGTGCCGTAGAGGGTGGGCCCAGGCCGTGAGCACGCACGGCAACTGCAGGGTCTCTGCTGTGCAGATGCCTGGGGGGGGGGCACCCAGCTGTGGAGGAAGGACGCCAGGAACCCTGATGCCACCGCCTCCTGAGCCCTCCTTCTGGCCTGCGTGAAGACCTTGGGTCAAAGTGACCTCAACCTGCAACCTTACTTCCCAAGGGAAAGTTTTTCAAAAGGCAAGCATCTTAAGAAAAGACTCACTGGGGTCTTCCCTGGTGGCGCAGTGGTTTAAGAATCCACCTGTCAATGCAGGGGACACGGGTTCGAGCCTGGGATCGGGAAGATCCCACATGCTGCGGAGCAACTAAGCCCGTGCAAGACAACTACTGAGCATGTGCTCTAGAGCCTGTGAGCCACAACTACTGAGCCCATGTGCTACAACTACTGAAGCCCACGTGCCTAGAGCCCGTGCTCCACAACAAGAGAAACCACCGCAATGAGAAGCCTGTGCACTGCAACGAAGGGTAGCCCCCAGTCGCTGCAACTAGAGAAAGCCCGCACGCAGCAATGAAGACCCAACACTGCCAAAAAAAAAAAAAAAAAAAAAAAAAGACTCACTGGCCTTAGTTAACCAAATAGTAAATGTCTCCAGTGATGGGGGGTTTCTTGGGGCTGTACTGGCAGCTTGGTCCCTGGAGGGAGCCCAGGAAGAGCAGCTGGGTCCTCCTGCAGTCACTGGTGTCAGTGTCCTTCCCACACCGCAGTCGACGTCGCAACCACTGGCGGGGAGGGGGACTCTCAGGGGTGTCACTGGTGTGATGTTGGCTGTAAGTGCGGTTTCCCATCACCCTACAAGCCTCGCTAGCAAGCCTCGCAAGCGTCCACAGGCATTTGGAGACAACGCCACGCCCTCTGTAGAGGCACCGATGGGATGCCAGGCAGCAGAAGGTCACATAGAGGTCACAGGGGGGCCTGTGTCCTGTAGGAGAGGCTCTTGTGTTTGGTGTTTCCTACAACCAACCAACGGGGGTCCTGACTTGGGTCCAACTATTCCTAACAGACAGGGTCCTTCTGCCCCTGGGAAATGGAAACTTTGAAATCTCTTTGGCTGGTAAATTCTAGGTAATCAGCATCAAACAAACATTTATCAGAACCCTACTATCATGTCCCTTTGCCTCCCCTGCCCCCATAAAGCAGGTGTCTTGAAAGGCACACGTGTCTGTGACAGATCAACATGGGGAGAAAATCTTAGGATGTCTGTTTGTACATTTATGCATCTCATTTTTGTGTGTACATGTTTATTACCTACACCATATATATACATTCAAAATAGTACATGTCGGTAACAGAAATACATAAATACACAAAAATATAAAGTGCTTGCTCAAAAAAAGTATTTTCTAATGGGAAAGCGGCGAACCTCTCCTGATGCGGGTGAGAGAAACCCTCAGCATCAGTGCATCCGAGCTCTTGGTAAACACAATAGACGGAGCTGATGCCACACTGTTTCCTCAGATTAAACGTATCTCGTCCCCAGATTTATACGGCACTTTATGGCTTCTGCAAATGACTGCCTCAGCCCTGCAAAGTAATTCCACCCTGTCATATTTGTCTTTGGAAATTGTAACAAATTACGGTGATTTATAACATCAAACTCAACTCTCTCTTTTCTCCCCAGACGACGGTGGCAGGCTGCTTGGCTGTCCATTTGTTCTGTGCGGAGGTGACAGGGAAGCATGTTTCATCTCTCGTGTGACACTTGCTCCCCTTTGAGGGGAGCCTGTCAGCATAAGTCAAGCTGTCGCCACATTTTCCAGGGTTCTGAGCCGGCCCAGGCTCTGTTCACCTCCTAATGAGGTGTGACTTTCCCTCAGGCTGGATGGATAGCACCTTCTGGAATCTCCGTGTCTCGGACCCTGGCCCCCACCAGTCCCGATTTGTCCTGGGGGCAGGACAGCGTGGAACCTGGGTCACAGGACCCAGCCGCCTGCTGTGGACACACCCCTCCCGCCATGGCCTCTGGTCTCCTTAATCCCAGTGGAAGCAAGTGCCCCTGTGCTCTCGCGGTTTCCAGGACGACTCAGAATCCTGGCCTTGAAGAGTAGAAAGAAAATGGAGCAATGTGGCCCCCGAGGCCCAGGACTTGTGGGAGAATGCACAGACTGCAGCGGCCCCAAATCCAAGTGTAGGCGCCCAAGCCCAAATGGTGGTGTCAGGAGGTGGGGCCTCTGGGAGGTGACGAGGTCATGAGGGTGGAGCCCCCATGATGGGATCAGTGTCCTTATAAAGAGACCCCAGAGAGCTCCCTGCCCCTCCCTCCAGGTGAGGACACAGCGAGAAGACACGCCTGTGAATCGGAAGAGAGCCATCACCAGGACCACACGTGGCACCTTGACCATGGACGTCCTGCCTCCAGGACCGTGAGAAACAAGGTCTGTTGTTAACCCCCACCTGTGCTATTCTGTCCCAGCAGTGGCTGCTTTCAGCTCAGCGTCCTGCGGACCTCAGACCGCCCCTGCCTTTGCTCCAGCGGCAGAGCCCCTGGAAACAGCCCTCCCCCGGCACCTCCCTCCCATCTCACGGACGGCACTGCCTTTGGATTATTCACAACAGTAACATCTACATCATGCATTTATTCATAAGGAACTCTGACCTTAAAGACCAGGTAAGAAAACTTTTTTCCCCTTAAATTATATTGAGCAAATGAGGAGATTAAAACTTTTTAAAATTGGAAGCGGATTCAGAACTGCCAACTGTAGCTGCCAGGGGGGCAAGTGAGATGCAGTCGTGTGTGATCCCTGCTCTGACCCCGCGACAGGGCACCAGTACGTCACAGGAGCAACAGAACTCCTCTCCCCCCTTCCCCCCCCACCCCCCCCTCCCCGGGAAACTGGAGGCTCAGCTGACAGGGTGAGATGCCGAGGATGTGGCCTCTGCGCTGGATCCAGCCCCTGGGGGTCTTTCTCCCTCTCTGCGTTTGTAGCTGTCAGTGCAGGGGTGACGGGCACCTCAGAAGGCGGGGACCCCGGCGGGACCCCGGCATGCCCAGCTCTGTGCCCACGCAGGAGGCTCAGAAACAAAGGACAAACGCTTGAGGGCCTGGGGAGGAGAGAGATGGGCATTGGCAGTGAGGACGTCGGTGTGAGTTTTATCCTGGAAACGCAGGTGCCGCCAGGAGGGCCTCGGGACGTGCTCCTGACCAGGCCGTGGACGTAAGACCTGGGAGCCCGAGCCCCACGGAAACTGCAGGAGTAAGTGTGCACGGCAGAGCTTTCGGGCACGGGTCGCGTACAGCAGGGCCACCGCCCTGCCTGGAGGAACTGCCCTGCCACGTGGCAGTGAGGTCAAGGCCAGACAGGCCTCTTTGCCTCCTGAGGCCAGTTTCCTCCAGAGAGTCACAGCAAAGGGGTAACAACATCAGAGGATGGAATTGGGGGTGGAGGGGGGGATGCGGGCACAGAGTCTGGCTTCTGGAGAAGCTGCCCTGTGACCCCAGCGTGTGACTTCAAGTTCCTGACCTCAACCTTTTAAAAACTGCTCTTTTGTTCCCTGTCACTCCGCACGTGTTCTATGGAAAAGCTGACCCCGGGGTGAGGCCCCGCCAGCACACGCACCGCCCACCCCCACTGCCGGACGCACTCACTGGCCAGCAGCCATGTGCCCCCCGCCCAGTCGGGGCTGGTGCAGACACGTCCCCACTCCCCTGGCCTCCACCTCGCGGGATGTCAGGCCTGGCCGCTGTGAGGCCAGGATGTGAATCACCAGAACAACCCTAACGGAACTGGCCCCATTTCTCTCAAACCGAGGGAAGGACACACAACTGAAAGGCGGAAGCACTGGACGTGGGAGGCCGCGGGTTGTGGGTCCTGCAGAGACACGTCCCCCACCGCTGGGAGCCGGCTCTGGCCTCCCCTCGCCAAGAGGTGTGAAGCCGCCCAGCCCTGGCGATAATTCCGCTCTTATTTACAGGACCTGGATCAAATGTGTATTTTACGTGATGAGTGGGGAGTGTCAGAACGAGCCACATACAAAGTGGTGACAAAAGAAATCATTTCAATAAAATTACATAATGTACAACAAATCACTGAGACAGCCACATTAAACACGATCTACAGACAACATAGCATTATACAGTTTTTGACGTTCTGCAGAGAGGTATTAGGTCTGAAGTAACTAGGTTGAGAAAGCAATTTGCAGAATTTCTGTTCTTTTAGCTGGTTTGAAAGGAGTGATAATTTTTTTTTTTTTTAATGTGGCTGACAAGTGAACGAAAAAACAGTAATTGAATAGTACCATTTCATCCGGAAGGCAGGCTGATAATTAGAGGTGTAGCAGACAGTTTGGATTTTATCTGAACAGTGGCAGCTCTGACTTTTTTTTTTTTTAAAGCTGAGAACCAAATCAAGGCCCCTGTTCTCAACAAAAATGAGAAGAGGACTGTGTTCCATTCCTCATTCCAGGCTGGGTCCTGTTTTCTTGTCCTGAGGGCGGGTCTGTGGGCCCTGATTTGGGAGGGAGCATCCCCGGATATCCCTGGAGACAGAAGAGATCTCAGGAGCCAGTGTGGACGGCAACGTATCGTCAATAAGATTGGTTTGTGCCACTAGGAGCCTCCTTGTGAAATACTCTGTTGGACGGGATTCTCCCCTGTGAGTCTTAGGAGGAAGGGCCTGACCCAGACACGGTTTAGACCTGGTGTCCCGGTCTTCGGGTTTCCAAGCCTGGCATTTGGTCCTGGGCTGTTGTGGCTGTGGAGACGAGGCTAGGCAGGGGCTGTGACGAGTCCCATCCCACTTGGACGATGGGGCAGGTGGGTTCATACATGCAAATGCTCCCTGCAGCCCCATCACATGCTTAGCCTGAGAAACGTGAGTCAGGTATGGACCCTGCTAAGCTGACGCTCAGGGTCCTCTACCCTCCTTTCCAGCCCTCCCAGCTCCCACCAGCCGCGCCAGGTCCTTCAAGCCCTGGAAGAACGGCCCATTAGAGGGTGTCCTCGAGGCATCTCTGCAGACGGAACCCAGGGCCAGGTGCAATCAGAGTGCTGGGAGCACAGTTTAAAATCCCTCCCTCCTCCTTTGAGCAGCTCGCAGACAAAAAGCCTGTTATTTAGATTCCATTTTTGATAGCTCATTGTATCTAAAAAGAGATCAATTAAAGCTCTCACAAACCTCTCATACTTAATGGGAGGACAATTTAGACATCACAGAAGCGTGGACGATGCGTGTGCGAGTTGCATTTATTGTTTTGGAACTATTTGCGTCTCCTGCAAACCCTCTGAGGATGAGCAGATTCACACAGGAAAAGAAACATTCGCATCAGAAGGAAGATAAATTGTCACCGACTTCATTCTTCAACGGATGAAGGGAGCTTTGAAGTACAAAGTACCTCTGACAAATGATGTGGTGGGAACATTCGTGCCTGTATTGCTCTGAATGACCAGGAGCTTGTGTTCACCATCCGTCCTGCGGGAAGAGGGGCCCGGGCTACTTGTGAGAGCAAACCATGGAGAAGTGTATTTACAGCTTCTCTGCAGAGGCGGGGCCCCAGGTCACAAAGCTCAAGTTGGTCCCGTCCAAGTGGACTTTGTCTTTACTTCAGGGACGTCTCTCTTGCAAAATAGGGCTTCTGTGTTTCTGAGGAGCCCACAAATAGCTCCTGTTGAAAGCAAGACTTGAAGAGGCACAGAGTTGATGATGAGGGGATGGTTTCCATGAGGAAAGCAGAGTGGTCCTGGGTGGGGGGGTCGGATCGGGGGCAGGTCCTGCTGTCCCAGCTCAGTGCACTCCAGGGGCTCCCCCTCCAGGTGCGCTGGGCTGTGAAGGACCATCAGAGAGAGGCTGGGTGGTCAGGGCCAGGGGCCAGTGGCATGTAGGCCCAGTGGTGATGCAGGGTGTTTGGGGCTCTTCGGATGGGGCAGTGTCACCCGCGGACGCCCACAGTGGGTCCAGGTGTCTCACAGCAGCATCCGGGGAGACTCCTCCAGGGCCTGTATATTCAACACCACCACCAGCCACGGGGAGGACGGGCAGTGTGACCAGCTGCTCGGCCGCAGGGACAGCACCTCTGACTTCCCTGGAGCCCACCTGGGGCCCTCGGGACAGGAAAGGGCGGAGTTCAGCAGGGGGGTGTGGACAAGACTGCGTGGGTGCTGGTGCTGCATCCACGGTGGGGAGGGTGATGCCAGGGCCTGGAGGTCCGTGTGCACAGACACGTGCCACGCTTAAGGGTGCCTGTCAAGGAAAGGCTGTGTGACGTGTAGGGTCTGCATAGCTCATAGATGCTGGATGACGTGTAGCATCTATATGACATGTGGCATCTGTGTAACATGTAGTGGTTACAGAACACGTAGAGTTTATAAAACGTAGGAACTATACATAACATGCAGTCTATATTACATATGTATAAATATATATGTCAATATACGTGTATATATATAAAAAGTAAACATATATATACAGACATATAGATATATATATATTTTAGAGTAGGAATCTGAGTGGTCCCTAGGAGGTCCGGGAGGTTGGGTGAATCAACTTCTAATGGGCCTGGGTCAAGGGCCAGGCTCCAAAGGGCAGGACATGGAGCCAAGGTGTGGGCCACGTCGGCCATGCCAGCCACATCGCCAGTGTGAGTACAGAACGCTGGCAGAGTGCACTCTTGCGTCTAAGGAAGCTGAGAGCCAGGATCCTGGACAGCACGCCCTGCTGCCGGGGCAAGCGACGGGGTGCTGTCCAAGGTGGCGTGGATGCCCTTGGACTTGGATGTGCCCGTCCCCTCCTCCGTGTGCCACACCCTCACCACCTCTTCCTGTGAGCTCGGCTGCACTCGGTGAACACACACGGCAGCACTGGATTTGTTTTCCTCTCTCCCACTTCTGACCACGTTTCCAAGCCCTTCTCCTCATTGCTTTGTTCTCCCTGAATTTCCTGGAAGTGCTGACCTCAAAGTACCGCCGAGGTGCCTTCTTTACTGTCCCTCTGACCTGCCCACGGAGAGCGCCAGCTATTTTCCAAGAAAGATCATTCTTTCAAGGGTTTCAATGCTGTTGTACTCATTTCTCAGGCTCTGGAAACCTCAGCAGCACCACAGGTCTTTGAAAACCAAGAAAAATGCGGCAAGACATTTTTGCAGCTAAAGACTTTGTGGAAGGGGCATCAGCTCTCTGGCTGATTAAAGCCAAGTGGCTCCAATGGGCAACACACCACTGTTCCCCGGAGATTTGGATACACGAGTCTGTCCCCTCGGGTGTGTCTCCTCACACAACCTCCATGGGACACACTTGCTGTGATCGTGTGGCTTCAGGGTTAAATGACTTGACTGCATTATGTGGTTACGGAGTCTACAGAAGTGGTGGAGACTTCGGGGAACAGCTGGTAGTTACCCGAACTCTACGGATGGGAAAGCCAAGACCCCAGGGGACCCTCATTTGGAAAGAACGAGGCTAGAGGACTGAAGAGCTACGACCTCCACCACAATCTTCCAGTTGGAAGTCACGTGCTCTTTCCACGTGGGGCGGGGCAGCTGCTTTGGCCACAACCGGGTGAAGTGGTGCAGCATTCAGAGACTTCAATGTATCGTGCTTTTAAAATATGAAAACAATAGAAAAGTGCTGTGCTGTGGTCTGAGTTGTGTCCCCACACAATTCACATGGGATGTGCTAACCCCCAGCACTCAGAAGGAGACTGTGTTTAGAGATGGGTCTTCAAAGAGGTGATGAAGGTAAAATGGGGTCCCTAGAGTGGGCCCTGATCCCATAGGACTGGTGTCCTTATAAGAGGAGGAGATCAGGACACAGACGTGCAGGGAGGGATGACCACGTGAGGACACAGGGAGGAGACACGTCTACATGCACAGGAGAGAGGCCTCGAGAGGAACAAGCCCTGCAGACATCTTGACCTTGGACTTCCAGCCTCCAGGACTGGGAGACAATGAATGTCTTCTGCTTAAACCCCAAGGCTGTGCTGTGTGTCACCGCCGTCTGAGCAGACTGATCCAGGGTCCACAAAACACGCTCCATTTGCTTTGAGAAAGGAAAGCACATTACTCAGGATAGGTCCTGGGGTGGAATCCTTCCGACCAGACTACTCCTCAATGACCTAAGGGATGCCAAGGCAGGCAGATTCAGTCAGGAAAACACTGCAATCAACGTGCTTTTCACTCTCCCTTTCTCAACGGCACTGCTCTCTGTCTCCCACTAACTGTCTTTCTGTCCCTGGGTGGTTTTTGAAAAACAGAAAGGGAAGGTTTGTGTATCTAGAACAATCTTCCTCCTATCCACTGAGACAGCAGAATGAGTGCCTCTCATGCTTCCAAACGGACAAACTACCGAGTGTTTTTGGAAGATGCCACCCTGTTTGCCGAAGGCCGTTAGGGCCAGTTATACATCAACCGTGTCAGATGACTTCCTCAACCCAGAGAATCACAGGACCTCGGACGTGGAGGAATCTCAGGGCCAAACCCAAGCCTCCTGTCCACTAATGACTGACCTGGGTCCTCAGGGCCCAGCTCCTCATCAGTGCTGATGCAGCCCCTCTGCCGGTCAGGGGACACTCGGACACCCTGGATGCATGGTGACAAGGGCCAGATCCACACACCTTAGCTCTGGCAACTGTCAGCTTCAGAGACCTGGTCTTTCCATGGACTGCACTGCATGAGGGTTAGAACTGATGCCGTCTGACCAGGAACGAGAGCAGAAATGAATGGATTTCCCTCTTCTGTGCATTTCTAAGGAAGGGACACCTTGCTTAAGCCAGCATCTCCCTCCCCCTGCACCAGAGCTGGGGGTGTTAGTACCTATTGGTCATGCTTTCTCTATGAAGTTCAGCCTCGTGTGTATCGCAGACATTTTCTCTTTGGCGATGGACTTAAAAAAGGTTGAGTGTCCTATTTAAAAAAACCCAAAAAACTGAAATAATTCCTCACTGCTTGTCACAGAAGAACGGTCAGAGTCAGGATAGCAGGGGCTGAGGCCCGTCCCCCATCCTCCCGCCTGGGCTCTGCCCTTCTCTGTTTTGGACCCAGCGATGGGCCCGCCTGGCTGTGTCCTCCCGGCACCCCTGGCTGCTCGGCCCCTCCCAGTCCTCATGCCTTTGGGCCCACATTCTCCACTAGGGGCGGATTCTGGAACTTCTTAAACTTTTATCATCATTTTTAAAGCAAGAAGTCTGTCTTCCAAAGAATAGGATGAAAAAATAAAGCAGGAGCCCCTGGGACACACTGAGGCTCCCCAGGGCCCAGGAGTCTGCACTTGCAAACCTCCTTCAGCCCCTGGGTCGGGGGTGGACGAGGCCTGGAAGAAGCAGAGCCGGGCAGTGGGCTAAATCGATCACGGGGCTGCCGGTGGTTAGAGGGAATCAGGCCCCGAACAGACAGGAAACTAGCGCTGACCTGGGTCGGTGGACATGGTGTGAAAGCATCACTGCAAAGCAGAGAGTGGACAGGGGAGCAGAGCCCGGCCTCAGGCCAGGAGGCTTGGGCAGACGGCGTCAGACACCCCGAGGGAGGACGTTTGGTGGGCTTCCTCCCTGGCCCTCGATGTGGTCCTTCATCACTAGGACCCTGGGGAAACTCGTGAGCAAGTGACCAGGATGCTTCCCTCAGGCTGACCATGTGAGAAGTCAGGGTGACTTCTGATGGGGGTGTGCAGCCTGGTCCCCCTCCCCACATTTGCCCTCCTCTGAGCGGTGGGGGTCATGGCTGTGGACACGCCAGCACATCCACAGATGCCCTCTGAGAGTGGGGGAGGGGGCAGAGCCCAAATGTCACCTGTGCACCCCATGCGGACCTCCCTGTCTTGGGGGGGGGTCCCAGCCAATGCAGGGAGCAGTGGGTGGTCTGCTCTGCACTTGGCCGGGGGTCTCAGAGGTAAGGGTCAAAGGACATCTTTCTTACACCAACGACTAAATCTACAAAGAAGGAGGAGGACAGACTTTCAGACTCCCTGGGGCGACAGCTTGGGACCTCAGCCAGGCCTGGCGCAGCGAAACGGGAGGGACCCCGCGGTCTCTGCGGGTACTGCTGCTGGTCTACATTTTCTATTTGCTTGGTTTTTGCTTCCCATGGGATCGAACCATTAACTAATTCATTGATGTAGTCACGCATTCAGCAAATATCTGTAAGGAGTTTTGAGGCAGAAACTGTACGCAGGCCTCACAGGCTGTGCCCATCCTGTCTGGAATGTTCTGGGTAGAGATGGTGCAGCCAGCCCGCAGCACTGAGTTTCCGGGTTGGGACAGTCCCACCATTGCAGGGAGCACAGCCCGGCTGGCAAGTGCTTCTCTAACTGCCACCAGACACCAGGTGGCTGGTAACGTTGGGAAATTACTGTTTTAATCATTAATTACCAAATAAATGTCACTTTGCTGGTACAGTATATGCAGTGATTTCTGTCATAACTTGACATCTGTAAGTCATAAATTGCGTAGTTTTAGCTGCCTTTAATTGCTGCGTTTTCCCAAGCTGCACGGCACATGCATTCTGGACTTGGTTCAAACCCCACTGGCACTGACACCTCTGAGAACTGGCCCTGGATCATGCAAACACTGGATCCCGAGGGGTCAGCAGAGCAAGAGGAACTGGCCCCTCGCAGGAGCCTCTGGCCTGATCCAGGAGGGAGGGTTCAGAAAGCAGGAAGAGCACCTTTAATCAGAGAGGTGATTTCAGCCTTAAAGGAGCTGCAGTTCCTGTGTGGAAAATGGAAATCAAAAGAAAGGATGCTCTAATGGGCTCGAGGCGTCTGCACTGCTCAGAAACATCTCCGTTCCTTCTGTTTGATTTCAAACAGGCTATTCCTGGAGGAATCCACAGCCCTTTCTACCCAGAGGCCTAAAAATATACACGTTTGAGAGGGAGGCGTAGTGGGGTAGCGAGAAAGGAGGCATTTGGAGCCCGGCTGAAAAGCTCATGTTTCTCCTTTCTCCTTCTCTGCACGAGGTGATCAGAGGCGTGAGCGCCCAGTACCCACACTCGTGTGCCCGGGAAGCCAAGCTCCACTGCCCAGACTATCTGCAGATGAGGTCCATTTCCCCCTGTGGACCAGGAGAACTTTGAAATTACAGAAATGAAGGCACAGGTGGCCGTGTCACGCCTGCCAGCAGCCCATGACTGGAGAGGGAGGGGAAGGGGGCGCTGGCTGGGATGCGGTTGGGGCTGGGGACGGTTCTGGGGGCTCAGAAGGGAGGGGCCTGGCGCGCCTGGCAGGTCTGGCTCCTCCCTGGGTGCCCAGTGGGGCCTGCCTCTGCCCTCCCTTCATCTCTCTGTCTTGCAGGATAGGACCCGGGTCGGGCGCTGCAGGGTGGCCAGGCTCTGGGACCCTACCTGCTCCCCTCTGTCCCCAGCTCAGGCCCCTCTGACTTCCGGCTGTGCCCAGTTTTCTCGTGGCTTCTCAGCCCTTTCCTCGCCCACGGAACCAACTCCCTGCGCTCATGTCCCGTGTTTGAATCCTTGGAGGGGGCTTTGCTCTCTGGTCGGGACCCTGACAAGACCCACCAATGCCCCCTCTTCCCCAGTCGGTACTAGAGATGAAGCTTTCGCTTAAGGGCAGGACCCAGACGTCCGCCTGCTTGGGCCGCCCTCTGCCCTGCGGCCCAGCCTCCCCACTGGGACCTGCACATCTTCCCTCTTCCCCCTGCATATACCCGAGTCTCTCTGACTCCTGATCCCATGGGACACTGGCCCCTGGCCCAGGAGGAAGCGCCTCCTTGGAGCCCGACGGCCGTGTCCCCCCAGTGCCTCTCAGCACACGTCCTGTGTCTGTCTTGCTTCTCACTCCTGAGTTGACTTCAACCACACAGCTAGAAAGGTGCACGTAGTAGGCATGGTTCGCTGCCCAGTCGTCCTTCTTAAGTGGTGCACATAATGTCTGGGAGACATTTGGCTCAAGGAACCACGCGTGTGCTTTTGGTAAAAATGCAGGGTGGTCCGATTGTCCTGGGACAAAAGGAGGGTTTCAGTCTTGGCCTTGGAGGGCTCATCCTCTTAAACAGCCTTCTCCACGGCTGGGGTGCGTTAACTCTCGTGACGGTCCTGAGACCCTATGACCCCAACTCCTGCATCTCCATCTCTGTTCAACTGTTCTAAGGGATAAAGCCAGGATTTCAGCCTCCTTGCACAGGTTGGTCCAAGAATGACGGAGTTAAAGAACCTCCATCCTTTTGTGATGGTTATTTCTCCTCTTGGTTGAGGTGCACACGGCCCTGTGCACGCGTGTGTAGGTCACTGGAAGTGTTCACTGTTTATGTGTAAGGTCGGTTTCCTTCACGCTGAGCTCTACCCTTGGTCTTTGTGTGTAGGGGGACCGGTTGTCTGGTTCCCTAGGGACTGGCCACGTCTACATCCCTGGTGCCTGTGTAATTTGCTTGTTTTGGCGACCCTGATTTCTTTCCTCAGTTGCTACTCTAAAGACCAGGTCCCATGAAGTCCTGACTGCTCCCCTCAGTAGCTGTGCCCATGAAAAGGAACAGATAATGGGGAATATAGTAGAGACACCCTTCGGGCAGAGAAAAGCACATCCGTCCCTGGTAAACCGATTGTCATGTGTCTCAGTGATGTTTACTTTCCCACAGCAGATGGCTGATTCAACGGGAGGAAACACAGCTCTAACCATTAGTTAAAACTAAAGCCACGTTGTAGATAAGGCAATTTGCATTCTAAATGGAGAGTTCAAAGTCACATACAATTTACTTTTACAAGTTCTATATATAACCACTTTGTATATTCTATAAACAACCATTTTAACTCATAAATTCTTAAATTACATTAATGCTATATGTTTTTTAAAATTGCTTCCAAAAAAACCTGTTTTCTTAAAAATTCTAAAATGCAGCTAAAGTGATTTTTATGAACATATATGACTGACTCAAAAGCAATAAGAAAACCAGACGTGAAGATACATAAATATAAAACACTCCTTTCAGAAAAGAAAATAAAATTCCCGGGGTGAAAGGAATAGAATTCAAGTAAGAATTCTCTTTAGTTTAGACCTTAGGACAGACACAGAGAATTGAAGAATTTTACAAAGTGAAGGATTCTGCGCTATCATTAAATCCAATGACTGTAAATGCTGGGGATTAAGAACCCTTTTGACAATCACATGAAATGTGTGAGTCCTCTCCCTAGAAAAAGAAACCTGCTGACAATTTTGTGTGTACGTCTGGAAGGTGGTGGTCTGACCTGCAAACCGAGACATGGGCTTCTGAGTTCTCTGTAGAAACACCTGACACAACCCAGTGCTTCTAGATTATTTCTACCAACATCTCTTAAACTTTGGACACATTAGCTCCTTAACGTGCAAGATGGGAGACAGAGAGACAGAGACAGAGAGGGGGAGAGCCAGAGAGAAAGAGACAGAGAAAGGGAGAGACAGAGAGACAAGAGAGAGGGAGAGACAGAGAGAAAGACAGAGACAGAGAGAGGGAGAGACAGAGAGAGAGAAAAACAGAGAGACAGAGACAGAGAGAGGGAGAGACAGAGAGACAGAGACAGAGAGAGGGAGAGACAGAGAGAGAGACAGACACAGAGAGACAGAGAAAAACAGAGAAAAACAGAGAGACAGAGACAGAGAGAATAACAGAGAGACAGAGACACCGAGAGGGAGAGACAGAGAGAGGGAGAGACAGAGAGAGAGACACACAGAGAGAGAGAGACAGAGACAGAGGGAGAGAGAAAAACAGGACAGAGACAGAGAGAGAGACAGAGACAGAGGGAGAGACACAGAGAGAGAGAGAGACAGAGAGGGAGGGAGGGACATAGGGAGCAGGGACTCCTGGCTGACCCGCTCGGGCTCCGCAGTGACCGTGGCTTGTTCTGGCCTCTACAGTACCCTCGCAGAGCCCAGGCCTCGCAGCTCATGGGGAGAGTGGGTCGTGGGCTGCGGGAGTGCTGCTTGGGGGACAACAGTCCTTTTCATCCCCGAAGGCACGGGGCTGTGCACCCGACATGTGTGCCATGTAACGAGGCCGACTGAGTGGCCTCCGGGCTCCCACGCGTTCTATCCTTCAGTTTCTGATTTTACTCTAAACTCCACCCCGAGGAGCTGCAGAGGAGGGAGCCTGAGGAGATGAGTGTTTTCCTTAGCACCTGTCTATCCATTTGCCATGTCTTCAAATCAGTAAAGGATTTAATTGCCTATGAACCTGATCATCTTTACCTTCCTTCTCTAGACACAGAAATTGTTTTCTAAGATCATATTTTTCCTTAAAATGTAAAGCCACTGCTGGTTTTATAAGATAATACGCTCAAATTAATCCCATTTCTTTATTCCAGTAAATAAATACTGAATAATGTGGAAAAACCAAGTTTCTAAGAACAACTTCAAACGTGCCCCCAATAAGGTACATTTAACAGAAAAGACAGGTCCCCAGATTTCTTCCCCGTGAATCCCGCCTTTGGAAACCCGTCCACCCTAGAGGAGGATGCACTTGCCCAGCAGAGCTCCGTGAGCATAATGAACTGTTACTTAAGTGAAATAGTGTACTTTTGGAAGTGCAACTTTTGATCTGCTTTTATTATTTTTTTTAAAGCCTGTACGACAGATTTTGTTTGCAATTTCATGGAAATATTTACAGAGTGTTTGCTTGCAATACTATAAGTTATTTGTCATGTTTGATTTCTCAGATATTCTCTTTGTAAGTTTAGGAAATGAAACATAGAGAAACAGCGCATTCTGTTCAGAGCAGCACAGCCACCGGGATGTGAGCCGTGTTCCTACTGAGGATTAGAGGGGGTGTGGACGTGTCACCCAGGGGGCATGGGAGCGTTTATGGAGAAGCCGCAGAGCTGGGGATGGGGCCAGCTCCTCCTCCCACTGCCCCCCTCTGGCCACTGCAGGGGTCAGGGCCCTGTCTGTGGGGGACCCGGCTGCAGCCCCTGGCCAGTGCCCCTGAACCCGCATGCCCGGGTATGGCTCTGACCTCCTCCTGTGTTCCTCATGATCTCAGAGGCTTTCAGAGGTGGGTCCACTGTGCATGGCAGCCAGGGAGGTGGGCCCATCTCTAAATGCTGTCACCTTCTGAGGTCCCGGGTGCAGGGCTTCCACATATGAACTTAGTGGGGGCACAACTCAGCCTGTCACACCTGCCATGAGGTAGGAGGGAGGGTGGCGAGGAAGAGGGGAGTGAGGGGTGTTTTCTGGGGTGTAGGAGACGCAGGACCGGCACCGACAGAGAGAAACACAGAGCCCAAATGAGAAACTCTGGGTGGTCATATTTTAACAGGCACCTCAGTTTCCTAACTTCGCTTTACAAGTTATTAAACTGAATTGGTTTTGTGGGTGAATTAAGATTATTGATAGAGCAGGATGAATCAATAGCAGTAAAACCTTAATAAGTAGAGCTAATTAATTCACCCCTCATGAAGCAGCTTGCCTGGGATTGGATTTTATGAACAGAGCAATTCTGCTGTTTTGTTTCTTAAAAAAAAATTAAAACTAATATATTCCCCTGGCTGCTTCAGAAGCTGCTGTAAATTAATAGCCAGGCTGCTTGGCTCATTAAAAGCCAGAGGTTTGATTCTGTCATCTCACTGCTGATCACTCCCTTGGTTGGGAGAAACGGATGACTCGTTTGTGCACAGGTGGTAACCACGGGAATACAGGTCCTGAAGATGCTGGACCATCGAGAAATAAAACAACGGCAAGAGCGCTTCCGAGTGAGAACCTTCTGGATCAGAGAGGCCCTACGACACCTGTTTCTCTCTTTCCTGACACACACATCACAAGCTCTCGGTCACCTGTAAATGCCCGCGTTGGAGTTGTCCTGGTTTTGGGTTCTGCTCCCGACGCTGGCCTATCTGGGTCTCATTCCCCGACCTCCTCCCACCTGTGGTGTCCTCGGCCAGGTAACAGGTGGGACCAGAAGGGTCCACACACCTGGTGTCCAGACCAGGGCCTTTCCGACACCCCCATCCATCACGTGCATCTGTGCAGCCCAGTGGAGGCCCTGACTTGTGCACTGGGCATCTCTGTATCTCTCTAGAGAAGCCACTGCTATGCAGGGGGGACCCTCCCCACACCTTCCTGGAGCAAATCGGGTCCCTCCCCACTGACGCTAGGAGCTGGGTCTCATCCTCCAAGGTCGGGCAGTGCTGGAGGCCCTGAAAACCGCTGTGTTGGGATCTTAGGGAGACCAGGCATTTCCCGGGGGTTGTCCTGGGATGCCAGTCGGTGCCGGGGGACAACCAGGGAACCGTGTGTGTACACGGATCTGGGAACCACGGGGCCCCTGGGCGACCCCGAGCAGGCAGGTGCATACTGTGTGTCTTTTCCATGCTGCCCTGTGTCTTGTGAGGCCGTCTGCCCATAGGTCCCATCCCCATGTGGGTCTTTGGGGACAAGCTGCTCGTGGCACTCGTGGAACGATGTCTCGGGTCACACGTTCAGGCCCCATTCTGCTTCTCACTGTGGGGGATTCTGGGCCATAACCTCCCCCAACTCTCAGCATCTCCTCTGGGACACGGAGGCCGTGGGGCGTCTCCACCAGCCTCTGAGACCTAAGGGAGGTGGTGAGAGCCCAGCACCTGCCCCCTCACAGCGGGCGGGCAGGCGGGGGGCAATCAGAAGATTGGGAGATTGCTGTTCATTCGGGGTCCCTCAATAGACTCAGGGGCTGTGAGGGGTGTCACCCCATGACCCCGAAGTTCCCCACCTTGGGATTTACAAAGCTACTCAGGGAAACAGCACCTGGAGCAACAGTGAGGAGTGAAGAGGCTACCACCAGGCCAACCCTGCCCAGCACTGGGGTCACCACCCTCGAAGTAAGACCAGGAGGCCCATGGTAAGTGAATTCAGGCAAACAACAGGTAAAGTGTAAGTTCCAGATCTTCATTTACTCCCCGTAGCAGCTCTGCAGGATGGGAACTGCCACCCGCTACAAACGCAAACCAAGATGATGCGTTTCCCTGAGTGACAGATGGGCTGTGGCCCAGAGGACTCCATCCCAGGCCCCAGAGGCAGAAGAAAGAAGCTACAAAACATTATGTAGAGTTTTATCTCAGTTTTCAATAAATATTTAAAAAATATTTCTTACTAAAATTTTCTTATTTTTCTTCAACAAATATGTACTGTGATATTTTTAAATTTAAGAAATGTTAAAACGAATTCTTTACTAGTAGCATCTCTGAAACCTAAATGAACAGTTTCTTTTCAGGGCAACTTGAAGTTAAAACAGTATTGCTGTACAATTTTGCACTGGGTCACACGTATTGTCGCGTGTGGCATGTGTGCCATTGAGGTTTTCCCAGGGTGACCTCAGTGAAAAGCTTTCTGGATGTGCTGGGGACGTTTTAGGGCAGCCAACCTCCCAGATCCCCTCGTAAGAAGGCTTTTCTCAAGGTGCCCCTGTTTCTCATACTATGCACCCCCTACACACGTACACACACACACACCCAGGTCCCAGCCACTGCAGGAAAGGCGGCGATGGACCCAAGATCAGACTCGAGGTCAGGGAGTCCCAGTAGGGAAACCGTGAGCCCGGCTGAGGAGGGTGAATGGGGCCAGGAGTGTGACTGGGACACAGAAGGGATGGGGTGGAGCTGGGACGACACAGGGCAGAGCGAGTCCGAGCCGAGGGATGGAGACCCTCAGTTTACACCTGCTTCCAGCCCTTCCCCAGCTCCTCCGGTGAGTCAGGCAGGGAGCACCTCCACATTCCTGCACTGTGCCCGGTAAGAGGGACCACGTGCCTGCAGACTCAGCCTGGCAACACCGGGCAGCAGACACAGCAGACATCAGTTTCCTTAGACAAGGGCCTGGGTACAGTCTGGCCACACACTTATTTTTGCAGCTGATTCATGTAACTTCTGAATTTTATTAAAAATGATGATCATGGGGAAATGATAGGATATTCATAACTCGAAGTTAATCATCTCTTTGTGTCGACTGTGTCTGAGAGCTCGCTATGCAGCAGCAAAGTGCGTGCGATGTTGCCTGTGTTCCGTGGAACAGATGCTTCTCAGTCACACTCGATACAGTCATAGGCTCAAAGGGGACCCCAAATGCTCTGCATCCAATGTCTACACAGAGCAGAAAGTCTTCACAGAGAATAAAATAACAACTTCCAGTCAGAGCAAGTAGGTGACCTAAGTCTTGAGTTTCTCATCTGGGAAAGAGTATCAACAGAAGGAGAATTCCTTGACCCCAGCAGACCTCTAACCTCATCACCCGTGTTCCTTATCCCACACCTTCGGCTACATGGCACCTGATCTCTGAGTCCCTGTGTGGGTGGCACAGGCAGGCTGCATGGGTCTCCTGTGGCTGACTCTTCTCCCCGAACCTGGAACCCTGTCCAGACACCGAGGGCAGCCACCTCCCCTCTGAAAGCCTCTCTCACCACCTAAGTGACATTCGCATTCCCTGTTTGTCAAAACACCGTCTCCACTCTCGAAGGACTTACAGTTGGCAGACGAGACGCACAGGCAAATCATCTATTACGGACAACGCACTCTTACTGCCTAAATTATACCCCGTATCTCCAAAAGAGCAGGTATATCTGGGTCTGGTACAGTCACTTTTTCACTGGTATTCCTTTTTGGGATGAGGAAATTTGTCTTAAAGCTTCTTTTTTTTAAAGACTTTATTTTTTAGAGCAGTTTTAGGTTCACAGCAAAATTGAGAGGAAGGTACAGACACATCCAATATGCTCATATTCCCAGGCTTCTTCTACATTTACTCGTAGAGGGATGTCAGCCACCTCCCCTGAGAGCAGAAGGGCTTCGAGCCCCAGGCCAGCAAGCTGGGTCCCGGTGACTCCATGTCACGACTGTGGCCTTGGAGAGGTTAGTAACGTCAAGGCGAGTCTGTGAAATGGAACAATAGTACCTACTGTACACGGGGATAGTTTGAGTATTTAATAGTACCTCCTGGAAGGGTTACCTCTTTGAATATTAAATGTGTATATATATATATATTTCTACATCTATGTAGATCTAGCTAGAGATCGAGACATACACACACACACACGCACACACACACACAGATGACAGTATATACATATGTATATATGTGTACCGAGAGAGATACACGTATATACACATATAGAGAGAGTATATACACACACGCCTATGGAGAGCAGTGCTCTCAATGCAGAGCTCTAGGACGACGCCCATGGTGCTTTCACGGCCCTGAAGCCGAGTGCTGCCTTTCTCCCGTCAGGGCCCTGCCCTCACCCAATGCGGCCCCCAGGCTTGGGTGGCGCTCAGGCTGTACCAAGTGCCCTTGAATTCATGGCCGGTTTACAGTCACAAAGCCCCTGATCCGATCCAGAGCCTCCCCTGCTCTGCTGAGCTTGTCATTTGATGAAAGTTCAGCATGGGTTCCCTTTGAAAGTCCCAGCTTGGGGACTCGCCGGCTTCTCTGGCCCACAGACCACTTTGCCTCTTATGATCAGTGTCGCTTGTTTTCCCGGGGCTGCTGGACCCCACCTGTCACCACCAAGTAATTGTTGGGCTGTGTTTTAATGAAAGACCCAACGATTCACCAGAACTACAGCAACTGTGGCTTTACGGCTTAGAACTCCGGTGACCAAGCTCACCTCCACAGAGGCCACATTTCAACCTCAAATGCTATGAAAGGTCTGTGTCCCGGGAGGTAAGTGAAAAATGCCTCACAATGAGATGGGCCAAGTGTCCCGCGTTTCATATCCCGACAGGGCCTTCATAACACAAATATGGTCTTAAGCATCTACAGAGCTTTACACCTTACAAAGGGCTTTCAAACGTGCTCTTTGGTCTTTACGACAGCCCACAGCAGGAAGTGGAGGGGCATTTCCCAGAGGAGGACGGAGGCCTAGAGAAATAAAAGACTCGCCACGATCAAAACCCGAGTCACAAAGGAACCCGGACCCACACCCAGGCTGAGATTCCCCACTCCTCAGTCCCGAGAGAGAGAGGACAGCCAGGAGCCTGGCAGGGGGGATGGGAGGCCGGGAGGCCGCAGGGAGTGGGCTCGGCCACTCAGTTTGGGGCCACCGAGTCTTGGACTTAAGAAACTCAGACAAGTTGGTGGGACGGTCAGGAACGAAGTGCGACACTTCAGAAAGAAGTGAGAACTTTCACGTGTGAAGATTAACATGGGTGGATATTTAGAAAATGCCCTCAAATGGGGCCATGGTCCTGATTTCACCTTCCCAAGTGAACACCTGGTCCCAGGGAATCAATCCACTCACAGTCCTCTGTCAGGTGACTAGAAACTTCCCCGGGACCTTCATCTTTCAAATGGAAACAGGAATCGATTTTGCCTGGAGAACCAGGAGAACAGACTCCCTTCTGAACAAACACTGGATTCCTGGCTTCCCCCTGATTATTTAATATCAGTTAAACAACACCGTCATTATTATAGTGGAGAAAAAAATGTGCTGCACAAATGCGATTTCTATTCAAGCAGTACTTTGGGTTTGTAAGTGGTGTAAAGGAATACACAAAATGGCTCTTTTATTAACTTGTTAAAATGTGAAACAATAAACAGAAATGAAATACAATGTAACGAAATCAATATATAAGCTAGGTTTGTTTTTAATTATAACTTAAATTAACCAGCGTATCTCTATTATGGAAGAATTAATTTCCGAAACAAAAAAGAAGTCTATAAAATTATACTCAATTACACTGGGGAATTGTAAATTTTCTGTCTTCTGGCACTCAAAAGATTTTGTCTTAAATTCTGGTTAGAATGATCATGACTACAAGTATACTGATTTCTTTACCAAGGGTTCTCATCTCCTTTCTTGTTTACACATAATTTGGCTGTCAAATTGGTTTTCTCCTAAGCAATGGTTTTAACATCAAAAAAGTAATGATTTCTGGTGAAGTCTCCTGAGTATGAATTGAGTTCCTTGGACCCTCAAGGGTCCCTTTGGCCAGAGAAGAGACTGCTGGAGCTCCACCATCATCCAGAAAGCAGAAAAGCTCAGTTTTATTTGTTTTAAATGTATGACTTTCTTGCTTATTTTGAAAAATAAAGAAAAATATTTGAAAAGCACTGTGTCCACAGGGCTGGTGATCTTTGCATGGGGTAGGTTTCAGGTTCCGCCTCTCTTTCCACCACAGGATCCACTGTTCGTGGCTGTGTCCCCAGCAGACATGAAACCACGTCTCCGTTAAAGCTTCCAGACAACAAAGACCCCTGGGAACCCTCCAGTTCTCTCCGGGTCAGGCAAGTAGACTCACTTTTCTTCTCTAAACCTTCAACACTGAAAACTTAAAACTGCCTTTCTACACTGTGTGGGACCAGATTCTGGAGCTGGTAATTCCAAATTACAGCAGATTTGGGGTTTTCTGAGGAGGGACCCCTGCCTGACTCCAGTGCTCAGGTGAGTGGTTCTCTTGTGTCCTGAACCTGAACACAGGCTCAGAATGGACCCTTGGTGGACTCTGGGGCCCTGCTGTCTCCATTACCTGTTTAAAACCCTGTCATGTCTCCCAGATTTGGGGCTGACTCTGGACAGAAGCTCCCCTGCCTCCTCCAATCACAGTCATTTTAAGAACATGGTGACTTCCAATTCCAAAGTCCCAAAGCATCCTCACTGGTCCCCTTTGGCATGGTGAGTTGCTTTGATACACTTTTCCTGCTCACCCACCTGCCCTACAGAAAGGTTTGGACTCCAGACCTTGGACACCAGTGATGGCCCAGGGGGGATGACTTGTCGGCTCTGTGGCGGGTCTGGACACAGTTCCTGGAAACAAACACGTGGGCACAGGTCCAGCAGGACCCGGGAGACTTGGGGAAGGAACCACACAGCAGTGGGAGGCCAGATGGGGCTGGGGGGGGGCCCACGATGTGGTCACTGCTGAAGGAGGGGGGCAGCCAATCCCACCCAAAACGCCATGGAGAACCCACCTCCCTGCAGGTACAGGAGGGGCTCCTCTGGGCATCTGGGCTTCCAGAAAACAGCACTGCTGAGAGATGAATGACTCCCACACCACTTCAGGCTGGGGGGAGCCCAGGATGTTCATCCTCAGTCCAATGCCCAGGACTCCTGGAAATGCTGGGACCCCACAGAAATCAGTTGGGAGGGCAGCGCAAGGTCAGCACCACGTGTGGTGGGCGCCCGTCTGCTCACCACAGGTGGGCTCCTTCCCAGGAACTGGGGGGCCCCTGGGGGTTTTGTGGGAGAAATAAAACCACCTCTGGAGGAAGGAGCTTCCTAGTAGAAGCAGGACCATCAATAAATCCTCAGCCCTGAACTAAATTCTTTCGTCACACACATCTTTGACTTTTACGTAACTCTTCTGGCATCAAACCCTGAGTTGAAGTGATGTGAGCCTATTTTCTTCATTGTTTATCCCACTTAGAATGCTCACATATCTGATGCACAAATTATTAATATGGTTCCATAAACTCTACTGGGCTATCATTTGATCTACACTGTTTTACTTTCCTTCACATCTGAAAATCTCCCAAGCTCTGAATTCTGAAACGCACTCGGAACAGGATTGGTGGGCCAAGTCTCGGGATTTTAAAGGACCGACATCACCGTTCCAGACCCTGTGGGCCATCAGCCCAACCGTCTACTGCGATGAGCGAACAGGGGTCCCTCGAGATGCTTCCTTCCATGGCTTCAAGGCCCCGTGGTCTCCAGCAACACCCTCCACGCACACTGACCGGCCGCCCTGAGTTTAAAGCTTCCCAACCTCTGTCCTCGTCTGCTGGTCCCCACCCCATTCCAAAGGCTCCTCCACCACTGCCTGGGTGGGGTGGGGGAGAACCTGGTCTCTAAGGCCCCGTGGGGTTAAGGGGGAATCTTTCTGGGGTCGGGTGAGCCCAGAAGGGGAGTGTGGTGGGTTCCGGACACGCCACGTGAAGATGTGGGCTCCAACCGTCACCCTCTGACCACGCGTCAGGGCTGCCCTCCAACCATGGGGGCCTCCGGGTGGTGTTTGCTGTTCTACTTCCTTCTTTCTCCCTCCTAAAAATGCATGTCCTCTTCCAGTGGAGTCCTATTCCTAGTAACGCTGCACAGGGGTCAGCTGATTCGGGTCTACTGTTTGCATCTGTTGGTGACTGCACGGACCCAAAGGTGTTCAGGGCTCCGGGCAGTGCGGTTACATTTGGGGCGGGGTCTTTACCCCACGCCCATGCGGGTGGCTCTGCTCCCTTCTTACCTTCAGTGTCTGAACAATAGGCAGAGCTCCTCTCTGTTTTGTTTTCTTTTCTGCACTAATCGAACCTCTGATCTCTGTCTCTTCCCACCTGCCCCCCCCCCCACACAGACACTCTCACCAGGAATCCCACCCCATCTTGTCTGATGAGGCAGCAGGATTGCATTTTGCTTGTCCGACATGATTCCACGGATGCCTCGACATGGAAAACCCCTTAGGGCAGAAACTTGGTTCAGCACAACTTCATCTATTATTCAGCAATCTCTATGTAGCTCTGGTATCTTGTAAGTGATAAATTATTATAATGAAAGAAAATCTGCTTGCCAGTTAGTCCTGGGAAACACGAGATCAGATTCTTCCAGCCAACATTATTCACCCCATTCATGAACCGAAGAGAGGGGGTACTCTGAGGCCCCAGGAGGGATGTTCTGTTCGCTGTCTAACCTGGCACATGCTGCGTTTCACACCTTCTTGTCTTCCCCTGATTCTCAAATCATGGTGGGATGGAGATTCTGTCTAGGGAGGCTCAGGAGAAGACATGGAGAGCATCAGACGCCCGGGGAGGGGCGTCACATCCTTCACAACAGCCACGCGTTCAGCCCCCACCCTGGCTCTGACACAGTGGAATGGCCCTGACCGGCCGGCCAACATGATGTCCTGTCTTGTCACACGGCTCCCCTTCCAGTTACGTCCTTTCATTTTCCCCTCCTGCTTCAACATGGAGCCAGGCACACCAGGGCACGTGATAGTCTTGAATTTCTTTAATTTACATTAAGCATCCTTTGGGGAACTTGCAATTAGAAATAATAATAGTGATGATAATTAAAAAATTATAATTTCCAGAGCATGTTCCATTGTACACTATTTCTGTGAAATATTAAGTGGCAGCTTTAAAAAAAGGGAGAGGATTCTGTCTTTTTAAGAGTTTGGAGAAGTCTTCTTTAAATTGATTGATTATTTGTTCACTTATTGATGTGGGACTCCTCAGAAAAGTCAACATGCAAATGTGAGTGAATTCACAAGAAGGCTTACTGTGTGCATTTTTTCCCCACAAATTTGACCTCCAGCCGCTCCCTCTTTTTTTCCTACTATAGTGCTTGGTTGGGACAGTTTGGGAAAACTTCGTAAGAATAGTCCCTGAGAGTATTCTCGACCATCTACAGGAGGTCCTAAATGCCACCCCATCTCCTTGGGGCCCTGAGAACTTTGGGACACGGAGCTGGACGCCACGGGCGTGGGGCTCGCACAGCGACCTGCTATCTGAAAGGCCAGCATTTCTTTTCTGCTGAATTATGAGCATGTTTCTCTTTTGGTGCACAGCCTGCCGAGGTACCAGGCTTCAGTCTCACAGCCACGACTTGCTTCTCTTTACTTTTTCACTAAAGCCCTCAGAGACGGAGCCATTTACATCTCGGCCTCCAAGAGCTGAAGATTTCCACCAAGTTTGCTTGGAAAGGATTTTGGCAGGAATGCTGGCTCTGAGCTGATGCTAATTATGTATCATATGGCCCAGACTCTGCAAGTGGGCCAAACACCACCCAGTCCAGGCTCTGGGAGTAACTCCTTTGAAGCTACTGGAACATTTGTTCATCTCTGGGTAGATCAGAAGACTCCTTTCCAAAATCAGCATCTAAAGCAGCTTCAGCCCCTGGAGCAGGATGGAGTGAATGTGGGAAACATTTACAGAGCCTCCGCCACTCTGCAGCAGAGCTTAGACCCTGAAAAACCCGTGAAAGACAGTCAAAGAAGCTGAAAATGAGGGACCCCATGGCTCAGTCGTCACTGTACTGGGGGGAAACTTGTGGCCTGCCTGTGACAAGACTAGTCCGTTCGCTGGTTTATGCATTTCCTCCCCAACATCGATGAGGCACCTGCCAACTGTTCAGTACCTGCTGGGAATCAGGTGTAGGGAAGAATCTGAGGATGTGTGAGCCAGTCTTCCTCAGGGATGGGTGCAACTGCTCACAGACACACACACTCAGCACGCATGACACAGGGTGCCCAGCGGGGTCTGTGGGCCCAGGGAGCTGCAGCTGGGAAGTAACGTCCACTGGTAAAGCAGGGAGGCTTCTCAGGGCCTTTTGGAAAAAGCATGGACTTTGCCCTCAGAGGAAAGATGATATTTAAAGACCAGAAATGCTCTGGAGGCTGGCCTGCCCACCGCTGGCCTATCCCGTTGAGAGGGGAGGGCCCTAGTTCAGAGACAGCCCATGGGGGGAAGAAGGGCCTGAGGCTCCCAGGGCGGGGGGAGGGAAGCCTCTGGGCACGTGATGCGGGCTCTGGGCTTTGTCCAAACACAAATCTTATAAGAAAGTTTGGGAGGAATCAGACCACTAGATTTATATTAGAGAAATCGTGTGGAGGGTGGCTTGACAGGGAGCCGCTGGGGGTAAGAGGGTGGGTCTGGAAGCCACTTCTGCCCTGGCGATGGGAGGCTGGGCCCTAGAGTGGCTGTCGAAGTGCAACCAGGCACTGGGCGCCTGACCTCTGCTCCGGCCGAGGGCCGTTTTCCCTATGCTCTGCCCCGGGATCCAGTGGGTCTGTGAAGACTCCAGAGGGAACAGAGAGGGGGTGCACAGGTCAGCACCTGTCCTCACAAAGTTTACGGTCCAGCTGAGAAGACAAAATTATCCCACGTGAAGCATTTTTAAAACATTTTGGCACTGATGGTAACTGACTTCGAAGTTGGCTGTTGGAGATACCCGTGGAGACTGGAGTAACTCTGTATTCTGAAACTTCTGAAGTCGAATTCTGGGGGCCTTACAGGTGGAATGAGCAAACCTCCAGGAACATTTCACTGGATTCTAGGACCTGCTGCCCTTGGTGACAGGCTCTGAAGCCTCTAGCAGGTAAGTTTTTGTAGGAGCCTTTATGTCTGCAGCTGCGTGGTCTGTCTGCACGTGCAGCTGTGACTTCCATGGGACCCCATTAAGATTCGTTCAGAGAAACAGGAAAGAACACTCAGCGTGGGCATTGACTGCCAGGCACAGGTAGTTCCGGTGATTGGACTTCAGGGACAAGCTGAGGTGTACACATTTTTTTTTGGATTTTTGCCTTCCAAGAAACCATACTTGAAAATGACAATAACGGCCTGAGACGGTACTCAATGACAATGATGTTCTTAGACAATAAATAAAAGTGATAGCCAAGGATTCCAATAGCACAGCTACTTTCCTTATACCACATGTTCTTGGAAAACAAAGTTAAAAACACAATGAATTGGGCTTCCCTGGTGGCGCAGTGGGTGAGAGTCCACCTGCCGATGCAGGGGATGCGAGTTCGTGCCCCAGTCCGGGAAGATCTCACATGCCGCGAAGCGGCTGGGCCCGTGAGCCATGGCCGCTGAGCCTGCGCATCCGGAGCCTGTGCTCCACAATGGGAGAAGCCACAACAGTGAGAGGCCCGTGCACAGCAAAAAAAAAAAAAAAACAAAAAAAACCCCACAATGAATCTATCTCGTTTGGGGACAAAACAGCTGAAGTATAAAGACAAGTCTGTACATAAAGAGGGATCTGTTTTGCCTCCCTGAAAGTATTATTGTCCTGTAAGTGATTTAATGACACTGATCATGACACCAGCGGGTAGAAGAAAATCTGACACCAGGAAGGAGGTATCACTTAACTAACACATTTGTGCCAAGAACTGGGCAGAAGCATGAGCAGACACCCACGAGAGGTGGGGTTTTCGGCAGCGTGGAAGCCGGCCCAGGATCAGCCCTGCAGTGGCCCAGGAACTGGGGATGGGGGTGTGGGTAGGGGCGATGGCTGCCGGGAACAGAGAGGGTCAGCCAGGGCCCGAGGAACCGCGCAACCAGACAGAGGCCCCTGTCAGCTCCTGTGACGGCTGAGATGTCCCCGTGGTTCAGGGAACAGAGAAAGTGACTGAGCAGCAGGGAGGGAGACGTGATTTACCGAAGGGTCTACTTAGACCTGAGTGATGGAGGAGCTCCTGATAGGACTGTCACCATGGCAACTGTCTCCACGGCAGCGCCTCCTGCTGGACCCACAAATGCTCACTGGAACCAACCACCGTAGTAAGGAATTATGATTATATAAGCAAACAGCGTAAAGTGATTATACTTTATGCCTTTCTTTTGAAGAGTTGGAAGCCTTCATGAAGGCTCACAACTGCAAATGACAGGAATGGAATGAAAATAAAGCCTTTCAAGTCAAGCCCTCTGGGTTTTTTTCTTTCTTCTTCTTCTCCTTTTTTGATATGTGTACATAACAAAAATAAAGCAAATATTTAGGAGACTGTGATAAGAAGCTTTTTTTCTTTTAAATCATCTTTAAAGCAATTCCCCATCACCCTGTCTTGCTTGTAAGCCCATGAGTAGACAAGGAGCCCATCTAGAAGTGAGTGATTTACGGTGAATTTCTTGGTGCTACAGGTCAGTGGGGGCCTGTTTCCTCTGTGCACTGGCGGCAAACTCCATGCTGAATAGCTGCAGAAGCTTCTGGGCAGTGGGGGTCTCGGACGACGCAGGACACTCCTGGAAGACCAGTCCAGGGGGACCCCTGGGAGCCGGCTGCAGGGGGAGCCCTGGAGCCCAGCAGTCACTCTGCAATCACTTCCTCCCCAGAGGGTGGCCTGGGCAGGAGGTGGCAGCAGGGTCCCCAGGCTGGAACAGAGCAACTGGGAGGAGGTGGTCAGCCCGGGGTGCACGGGTGGGATGGGGGAGCCACGTCAGGGAGCCGGATGCCAGGACACCGTCCCTCGGAGCCGGCTCCTCCCCTGGTCTGCCACCCACGCTGGTCGCGCTGAATGAAGGGGGTGAGCCCCCAAGGGCAGAGCCTGACCACCGTATGGCCGCCCAGCGGGGACACGAGGTCTCCGTGTTAGACACATGCTTCCTTCCTGAGCTGTGCAGGCAAACAGCCTGACTTAGGGGGTGATGATAACAGAAGCACCAAAAATAAGCTGTGTTGATGAAGCTAGGAAGTGTGCGTTATGAGCAGACAGTACACCTGAGACGTCTCAGGTTCTGACTTGGCACTGGCAATCCTCCACCACCTTCGGCTTGCTTGACAAAGGTCCCAGGACAGAGGGGTACGTGGGAAACAGACCTCAAAGACCACTGATGACCTCACTGCGTATCATCAGGCCTTCACGTATGGCCTTAGTTTGCTAAACTGCAAAATGAGGAAGATAATAATCCCAATCCACAGAGTTATTGTGAAAATCAGGTGAGAAAACCTATAAAGTGCTGAATGCACTGTCTGACCCACAAGCACACAATAACTCCTTCCAGCCACTGACACTGTTATTGTTAGCAGCACCACAACCTCCCTACAATCCTGTATGTAACGCAGGCACACGCCCCGACATTGCAGATGATGTAGAAGGTGCTGGATAGGGTGGGCTTCGGTCCCACAACGGACTGTTCTTTGGAAGGTGTGGCCCTCCCAACTGACCTGAAAATCACAGCAGGAAGAGGGCCCACTCACCACGCTGCCTTGCTGAGTTTTATGTCACCAATGATAACAACAACAGTAATAATGTGTCTAGGTACTGAAAAGCCCACATGCTTCCTGCTGTACTTCCTCCCATCAGTGAGCACAGCTGGCGGCGGCAAGAACAGCCGCGGATATAAACCTGTCACTGAAGGGGGTGCTGGATTTGGGACAAATTGCGCCTCAATTTCTGGTTAATGGTTTAAGTTTCTGGACAGCTGCTGCCCCATGAACTTACGTGATGGAACGTATGTACTCACTCACCAGGTACACACACACACGTACACACACGTAGCCCTGCGGCCCGTGTACCAGGAGCATGGGTGCTGCAGTTCTGCCCGCGTGGGGCTGATGGTCTCGTGCAGCCACGTGGAGGAAGGAGCAGGGGGCTGGGATGAGGACTGGCTGCGGGCAGGCCACGCGCGGCAAAGCAGCTCAGAAGCGGGAGCCGCAGGAAATGAACGGACCTTTCCGCAGAAGAAGTGGCGATTTGAGGATGTGTTCGCAATTAGGGGTTAATTGTGGATTAACTAACTCACAGCACGACCTACAGGAACTGGCATCGGCGGTACTCCTGGTGGATGCACTGCCTTCCTCTATCTCCGCCATCCAGTGTCAGCGTGAACACCGAATACACATGGATGTTCAGTCAGGAAACGGACACAACTGCAAGCGCACAGATGGCCTGCTTGAACGAGTGCACGTGTGTCCACGCATCACAGGCTGCGCTGCACCCGACAACCATGCCTCTCAGCAAATTCACCATGTTCCAGAGCCTTGTTTCATCTTACTTTTCACTATAACCCAGTGATGGTGATGGTTCCTCTGTCACCATTTCTGTCAGGACCAAGTGCAACCATGAACACGACGCACTCAGCCTGGGGTCCTCAGGGCAGATTGGCTAGTGTTGACACCATGGTAACAGCAGCATCAGTCATGGCAGCAGTGGTGGCAGCACCTTAGTCCCAGAGGTCAATACTAAATACAATTTTACTGGAAGAAATGCCTCTTCCAGTCCCTGGAAGCAACATCACACAGATGCTCACTGGCCCACAGACCGACTGCTCAGAGCAGGAAGCCAGTTTGCCTGTTCCCTTCCTCCTTGAAACTCCTGACGTGGCTGCAAACTTCCAGAGACACCAAACACGGGTCTGAACCTGAGTGAGGGTACCACATGGATTTTTGTTATACTTGTGAGGGGTCGTTGAGCCCAAGGCATTGATGACCAAATGCAGATGTTGTTAAGAAACAGGTGGGTATCATCAGGTGGGTGCCAGGTGGGTAACAGTGTGGGTATTAGGTGGGTATCAAGTGGGTAACAGGTGAGTCAACAGGTGGGTAACAGGTGAGTATCAGGTAGGTAACAGGTGGGTAGCAGGTGAGAAATAGGTGGCTATCAGATGGGCAGCAGGTAACAGGTGGATATGAGGTGGGTAACAGGTGGGCATCAGGTGAAAAATAGGTGAATGTCAGGTGGGTATCAGGTGAGTGTCAGGTAGGTAACAGGTGAGTAGCAGGGGGCTATTAATGTGTGACTATCTGAACCAAGTCCAAGGTCATCAGCCTGATCCTCTGCGACCAGGTTCTAAGCCTCCTTTTCGTCTAATTCTCCCGCCAACGTGCCCGCCTTATCGCGCTGAGGTCTCATTCACACCATTCCCTGCGCCCTCAATGATCTATCTCCCCATACCACCCTGGCCAGGTGCTTTCAGTTTTTCTGAAACAACCTGATTAAAAGCCTGCTTTCTTCATAAACACCTCTTAACCTACCTACCCCCCAGGCTGGAAGAATATTCTTGCTTCTGAAAATCTCACAACAATTTATCTTTAATTTTTCTCTTGTCATTACCTATATTTACCTTACATATTTTATACTATATATTTTATACTGTATTTATATATTTTACATTTTATATTTGCATTACATACACATTTACATTATATACATTTACATTTGTTACATTTATTTTACGTATTATATGTTGCATATCTTACTTTGCATCACAGTTTAAGAACATGGACTTGGGATTAAAGTTCTGGGACAGGACCCTGGCCCCCGGCTTACTGAGTAACTCTGGGTCTACACGGCATCTTAGACCCCAGTGCTCTCGTCATCCAGGGATCACGGTACCTTTGGTCACAAGGGGTTGTCAGGAGGACTCGTGTGTCTGTGTGTGTGCGCACGCGCACGCACACGCGCTGACACAGCCCTTCCCAGTCAGCCTCTTGAGCCTGGGCCTGGGTGCACACACTGCAGACATGCGCTCAGTCAGCGAGTAACTCACGAGGGCCAGGCTGGCCGGTCCTGGGCACCCACCCCGAACACAGCTTCAGTGGCTGCTGTCTGTGTTTGGATACTTCCAGGTGTATTTCAAAGACATCTTTAGGAACTTTCCCTAACGCAATCCTCACAGATCACAGTTACAAAGAAAACGGAGCCAAAGAAAAGAAAAAACCCATTACGAGGGAGGCCTCCCTTCCATCTTAGACACCCAGGGCTTAGAGGAAGCCTGGGCGTCACACACACCCTCCCTTGGGATGGCATCTCACGGCAGCCGCTGGCAGGGGAGCTCACGGGATCTGTGTGCTGGTCTCACCTACAAGCTGGGGAAGAAGACAGCTCAGCTGGGAGACACGGCCGAGGGCCCCAAGGTGACGCCGGGGTGCCATTCTCCTCCCCGCCCCCACCCCGTGCCGTTGGCAGGTGAGATGCTGGTCCAGGTGTGCCGGGCGCCCTGCCAACGACCTGGGGACGCAGTTGCTAGTCGGTGCTTCCCTCTGGGAAGGCCATTCACAAGGTTGGTGCTGGGCCCGGGGGGCACTGTCTCAGGTCTCCCAGCCTCAACTCCGCTTTCCCGGTGCTTCTTCCCACGTGAGCTCCTTCCCCACGCCCTCCAGAAGCCGGGCAGCCCTAGGGACAGACCTTGGGAAGAATGGGGGCGTCGGTGCCTTCTCTCCCCTTTGCCTCCCTCACCTCCATAATGCAGCGGACACACGGCTGCTCTGCCGCGCAGGAAGGCGCCTCGAGGAGCTGTCTGCACGGTAAGGCAACTGGGGAGCCCAGCGCAAGGCGGAGCGATTCTAGGCGAGTCAGTGTGGGGACAGCTTGGGATGTGAGCAGGCAGCGCCGGGGCAAAACCAGCTCTGAGGCTGCTCAGTCGCTCTGGCTGCCCTAACAGACACCACAGACCAGTGACTTGTAAATAGCAAACTCTCATTCCATGCCTCCGGTTCTGGAGGCTGGAGGGCCAAGATCAAGGCCTCCGCAGATCCGGTGTCTGGTGAGAACCCTCCTCCCGGTTCATAGAAGGCGTCTTCTTGCTGTGTCCTCACGTGGAGGGAGAGACGGGGTTGGTGGGGGGCTCTGCGATCTCTATTACAAGGACACTGATCCCACCATGGGGGCTCTGCCCTCACAACCTCATCACCTCCTGACACCATTACCTTGGGGGTTAGGGGTTGTTTTGTTTTTTAACATCTTTATTGGAGTATAATTGCTTTACAATGGTGTGTTAGTTTCTGCTGTATAACGAAGTGAATCAGCTATACTATACATATATCCCCATAGCCCCTCCCTCTTGTGTCTCCCTCCCACTCTCCCTATCCCACCTCTCTAGGTGGTCACAAAGCACCGAGCTGATCTCCCTGTGCCATGCAGCTGCTTCCCGCTAGCTATCTGTTTATTTGGTAGTGTATATATGTCCATGCCACTCTCTCACTTCGTCCCAGCTTACCCTTCCCCCACTCCATGTCCTCAAGTCCATTTTCTATGTCTATCTCTTTATTCCTGTCCTGCCCCTAGGTTCATCAGAACAATTTTTTTTCTTTTTTAGATTCCATATATATGTGTTAGCATACGGTATTTGTTTTTCTCTTTCTGGCTTACTTCACTCTGTATTACAGTCTCTAGGTCCATCCACCTCACTACAGATAACTCAATTTCGTTTTTTTTTATGGCTGAGTAATATTCCATTGTATAAATGTGCCACATCTTCTTTATCCATTCGTCTGTCAGTGGACACTTAGGTTGCTTCCATGTCCTGGCTATTGTAAATAGAGCTGCAATGAACACTGTGGTACATGACTCTTTTTGAATTATGGTTTTCTCAGGGTATATGCCCAGTAGTTGGATTGCTGGGTCGTATGGTTAGTTCTATTTTTAGTTTTTTAAGGAACCTCCGTACTGTTTTCCATAGTGGCTGTATCAGTTTACAAGGGAGAAGATATTTGCAAATGAAGCAACTGAAAAAGGATTAATCTCCAAAATATACAAGCAGCTCATGCAGCTCAATATCAAAGAAAGCAAAAACCCAATCCAAAAATGGGCAGAAGACCTCAATAGATATTTCTCCAAAGAAGATATACAGACTGCCAACAAACACAAGAAAGGATGCTCAACATCACTAATCATTAGAGAAATGCAAATCAAAACTGCAACGAGGTATCACCTCACACCAGTCAGAATGGCCATCATCAAAAAATCTACAAACAATAGATGCTGGAGGGGGTGTGGAGAAATGGGGGTTAGGTTTCAACACACGCACTTGACATTTGGTGGGGACACAGACCATAGCTCAATTCTACTTGCTTCAGAATCTTCATGCTCCCAGCAGGGCCAGCCTTATAGGCTTCCCATTAGACGCAGATGTGAAAACAGAGTCCCTTAACGTCTTAGCCACAGCTTCTAAAACCCATTCGAATTAGAAGGATTTCCTTGGCTTCTCAGGGAAACCTGAGCGCTCAGGTGTCACACTGTCAGCTCCCCAGTGCCATGTGGGCATGATCCTGATACTACAACTTACACATTTGTAGCTTATACTGTAACTCACAAATTTATTGATTTTGGGGGATGCATAATCGTCACACATTCTGTGATTGCATTAACTTATAGAATTGTGATCAGTGGTTCTACCTGTTTCAAATTCCACAGTAAGAAAATGTATCCCCAAATTTTGGACTTAGTGGCAAACTATGGTATGAAAATAACCAGCCATTGGTCAATATTTATTCTGAACTTTCCAGATAAATACCACTGGGTTAACTACTACGGGAATGAGACAAATCCCACCTCAGTTCCCAGGACACTGGCTTTATAAAGTGGCATCAATAGTAGTAGTTTCTCTGGAAGCGGTATACACCCTCAGCCTTTTTTCTATGATCTCATTTTAATCCTTATAAGAGTTCTTCCGCATTGACCTGACTTTCACTGCTACAGCTGATGTTGAAGGCTGGAGTTCTTTCTCTGTGAAAGGGCTGCAGGCTAGTAGCTGGTGGAGACTTTTGACCTCAAAGCCCAGGGTCCCTACGCTTTATCGACAAGGAAAACAGAGAATTACCGAGAGTGTGTGAGGCTGAATGCTATTTTGTTAGCTCGGCCAGTTTCTTTTCATGCACTAGAATTAGAAATATTTTAGCACAAGCCATTGGGAGGAAAAACACAAAAATACAGGTTTTGCAGTGTTCTGAATCCTCTATCTGCCTCTATCCTCAGTGCTGTAGTTTTGGTAAGCCACAGTCTTGCACGAAAATGTCCAGAAAATGTCACAGCCCCACAGTCTGGTTGCATTTTGGTCTCATCATAACAAGTGCTCTTTAGGGACCACTGTTAGGTTTTCTGTTTTTGAAGAGGTCGCAATTATTCAAAGGCAGAAATCACACACAGAAATTGTTCCTTGAGTCGATATTGCCAGTCTCACCAGAGAGTCTTGGCAGGTGAAATGATCAGGATGGCACAATGGCCCGAAAGCCACTGCTAAGTCTGGGTTTGGGACTGACCCTCTTGGGCCTCTGAAAGCCCTTCCCATGAGTCAGGTAATCAAGGAAGTCTGTCAGGTAATCTTTGAAGTCTGGGGTAAATATTAGTACCCAAAGGGCACGTAGAACTACTTGAAACCTGGACAGCAGCGTGGCATACTCTCTAAAATTGTTTTACAGCTTTAAAACAAGTGTGCTTGAGCCAGCTTGGATTAATTATGTTTTAGAGTCTTTCCATGTGCCCAGGACACCTGCAGGCCGGTGCACATGAGCTCAGAACAGTTTCTGTGAAGCAGGTGCTGTGGTTTGGTCCTGTCATGGCTTGTCCACATCATCTAAGAAGCGGGGGCATGACAGCCGCCCATAGTTGGGGCCCTAGTAGCCCTCCTCCCTCGTGGAAGTTTCACTCTGAAAACGTTTGAAATACAAAAAAGGGACTTCAGATACTACTTTTTTCTCACTAGCATTATTCTGTGAAGTTATTCAAAAGTGTTCATCAGTGGCCCTCGTGCAGGAGTTTACACTCAAATGTAAGACTGAATGATTCTGTATTTTGTGTGTGTGTGAGAGAGAAAGAGAGAGAGAGAGAGAGGGAAAAACAGTGTTTCCCAATTACCTCTCTACCCTCTGGGTGTCCTGTTCAGGACCAAGGAGGAAGACCCTTTGCACACTGTTCTCTTCAGCTTTGACAACAAGGAAGAAACACTAAGCTTTGCTTGTTAAAAAATGTCAGGCAATATTATTGCTGGAATCAGAGACACACATATACGTATACATACATATGTTTGCATGTGTATACATGCACATACATGTGTGTATACACACATATGTATACATATGTTTGCATGTGTATACATGCACATACGTGTGTGTATACATATATATGTGCATTTACACTGTAGGGGACCAGGAGATGCCACCCTGAATGTGCCTCTTTGGCATAAGGATTATTTTGAGAAACAGCAGACATGAGAGGAACTCTGAAAACAGAGCAGAAGTTACCCTTGGGGAGGGAATCATGAGGGAAACCTCCACTTGTCAGGGTGTCTCCCCTGTGTACCAGGAGGAGTCGTCTCGGTGGAGACGCCCACCCTCTTCTGCGTGACAGACGTTAGCCGCATGGGTGTACATTTCCGAGTCACCTCCCTCAACCGGCCTCCCCTCACCCGTCTTCCGGTTGTAGCTGCAGGTGGTCCTGCAGCCTGAGTTCTAACCTCCTTTGTGAGCTGCTCTTTCCTGAGCTTCTCCCACGTGTACACGCCTGTTCGTCTTGTGAATCTGTCTTTAGTTACTGGGACACCAGCTACGCCTCTTTAACACTAGAGTCAAAAGTTAATTTTATAATGGCATCTGAAAGCACACTTAGGGATTGCCTCGGGGACGCATGTGGAAAAAGGGAAAAAACAAGCACCATCTGTAGGTAAGTCTGCATCTTTTTATCAGTTTACACCAAATGTCCTTTCTGGAACAGCACGGGGGTGGCATGTGAAAAACTGTGAGAAGAAATATTAATTTTTAAGCAGTTGGTTGGTGAAACTGTCTTTTTCATATAGAACTACATAGTATATTCTCTTTACTGTGAGCACGAGAAGGAAACAACCCACACGGATCTGTTACATATAAATCGATCCTGACCTCTTTTTAGCTTACTGCACCTTTGAGTCTATGCCTCCTTAATGAGTGAGGATGTAATAATACATTAATAACCAACTACAGTACCTGGTATATTTCACTGGGTTCTAAATTCAGAGGTGTCCAACCCTTTCCAGTAATAAATTTGGTGAGAAAGTTTGTGTGCATCAAGCTCTGAATAAAATTACACTTTCCTCCAAATTTTATCATTTCTGCCATGCTGAAGAAGCATGGCATTTTTATCTGCTCATTCGGCCATGCCCTCAATATCGTAGCTAAAACTCAGAAGACTGAGATAAGAAAAAGGGCAAAATAGAATGGTCAGAGAATTCAGAAGGCAAATTTTCCATGCAATTATTTTTGTAATGGCAGAATAAACCCATTTATATAATGGAGTTATACTAATAAATAGTATATTAAGCTTTCCTATTGGGAAAGCAATGTAGAGATGATGGAAATCTGATCTATAGAAAGCCAGGTTCAAGAAGCTGTTTCCAGACAGATTCCCAGGGGGAAATCAGCTCCTCGGATTTTTTCCCTTCCCATCTTTTTCTTGGCAAATCCAACCTTGTCTCTGTGACCTCAGGGTCCCCGTAAGCCTCTTTCCCATCATTCAGTGAGTTAGAGGAAACTTCCGACGTTTGCAGCCACTAATTTCATCAGGTTTTTTGGATTACGTGCTGTTCCTACCTTAATTAAGTCATTGTCCCTTAGGTAGCGGCATTGAGGGGTGCAGGGAGATGGCTTGGATATCACCTACTGGCCTTTCTTCCATGTGAATCTGATTCCCCTGAGGAAGCCGGGTTCAGTAAAAACCTCCAGGGTGGTCACTTCCCCGAGTGGCCTGGCCCCCGAGGAGCTGCAGTGCCCCTTGTTGGCCAAGAAAGAATTGTCTGCAACTGGAATTAGTAACAAGTCCTACAGTGACTTGTAATTTATTTTAAATCTATGTAGGTTCTATTGGGGTAGAGAAAATGTACTTTATTTATTAAAGTCATAATAGCTTTCGGTTATTATATGCATTTTCTTAAACTACCCAATCTAATGTACAGCATGGGGACAATGGTTAATAATACTGTATCGTATTCTTGGAATTTGCCAAGAGAGTCGATCCTAAGTGTTCTCATTACACGGAGAAAATAAGAAAGGTGACTGAGAGGGTGGCCATGCTCGTCAGCTTGATGGGGTGATCGCTTCACAGTGCGTATGTTTATCAAGCCATCACGTCGTGCACCTCGAATATATACAACGTTTACCTGCCAACTATACCTTGGGAAAGCTGGACAAGTAATAATGAGGCCAACCTCCAGCTACTACCATGTGACACGAGGACCCCAGAGATTCTGGCATTTGAGGAGGACCTTCATCTTGAGGCCTGGGGTTCCTGCTCAGGGAGATGTCTCAGTAACATGAAGGGTGATGCTCAAGGGCTTCTATATATAAGGACCCAGAACATGAATTTATGGACAAGTTAGGGAACATCTAGAGGAATACAGCACATTATTTGCCAAATTTACCCTGTGTGTGGTCACCTTTCGGGGTGCAGAGGTCTTCAACAGTCTCCTGGGACCTTGTCATACCCCTGAGCTGGAGTCCTGGGGAAGGCCCCCAGTCTGTGCCCACCAAGTCCTCCAGGTGACTGGAGGTAACAGAGCAGGGCCAGGGGCTCTTAGGCCCACTCCTCTCCATAGTCTGGGACGGCTGGACTTAACAGCTCCCGGGGAGGGAGGGGAGGAGGTTTGGGGTCTGTGAAAAAAACAAAGCTTTTAGGCAGGAGGCTGGCTCTGGACTGGTGATGGGACGGACCCTCCAAGACTCCGCTCCCCAAGACCCCAAGATAGATAGCGGGGGGGGGGGTGGGCTGCAGAGCCCAACAACATCAAGAATGAACGGGGTGGCTAGGAAGGGACAAGTCCTTTCGGCTGGAACCTGCTTCTCTCCTGATAGGAGGCTGAGAGGAGGAACTCCGGGCAGTAGGTGGGGATAGGACCGGCTGGGGGCTGCCTTGGTGCCCCGGCAGCAGCCCAAGGGGATGGCGCCGGCAGAATCCAGAGAGGGAAGCCAGGCCCCAAGGAGCCGACACGTGTGTGCAGGACACGTCAGACTTGAGGCTCCAACCATCTCAGGGAGAGGACGTGCGCTTTTGTACCGTCTTGTACCTGTTGTTTTGTTTGTATCTGTGACAAACGTGGGGCAAGCAGACCGTGGTGGGTGACAAAGAGTGAAGTATTCCCCTTAGGACCTTCCAAGGGGCAATGAGGGTTGTTAACGTAAAAACACATGCAACACAAAACAACAATAAAACCTGCATACAAGACATGTAACCACTGGCTTGCACCTTTAATTTATACGCAATTAGATAATCCATTACAGAAAGTGGGTCTTTGTGCTTTGACAAGGGACAGTGGGTACCACAGCCTCCAGCTTCATAACTCTGGCCCCTCTGAGTACCCCTCACTGACTTCTTTATGGGGTTGGGTGATATTTCAGTGGAAAAGTGGCTTCTAATAGGTAAGCGATGGCTACTGTAAGCTCCACCGTCTCTTCTGCCTGGTAATTCCAAACACTGTGATCTGCCACTCACGCTGACACCAGCGTAATGACAGCCTGACGTAATGTCATTAGCTCCTGAGGGGCTAACCCTGTCTCAGCTGGGGTGATCTCAGATCTCCGTGTTGTGGGAGCTCTAAAAGAAGAGTGGAACTGTCTCTGCCATTAGACCATTTGTCGTTGTGCTCACAAGACAGGACTGTGCAAATGAAAAGCAACCCATGTAGGGTGTAGCTTAAAACCAAGAGCTGAAGTCTGCACGCAGCCTGGAAGGTCTGTGGGACATGGTGGGGAAGGAACATGGGGAGGGGACATTTGCTATTTGCCCCACAGTTTATCCCATAGATTTATGCTAATCGGGTCCCCGTCCCAGCGCTAATGAAGTCAGCTCGCCTGCACTCAGCCTGCACCGTTTGTCCAAGAGAATCTAAATCTAATCACCAGCAGGAAATAGAGAATGAGCAGAGCATAAAAGTGTCCTCCTAGTCTCTCCAGTTGTGATGGCAGAGAGGGAGGGAGGAGGGAGGGGGAGGGGGAGGGGGAGGGGGAGGGAGGGACCACAGAAAGCCCTGGGCTGACCACATCTCCAGCTGCATTATCCTGAGCCGTGGGGCCTTGTAGACGATTCTGTCCTCCGTTACACGTAACTTCAGATCACACTTGGGTGACGGCACCCCTTCTTTGCTGCCTCCAGAAGCTGCCGGGCTGCATGCGGATGACACGGGAGGCCAGAAGCAAGGACAGAAACACTCGCTGTGTGTTATCCTGAGGAGCCTTGGTGTCTCCGGGGCAGGCGTGGGCCGGGGAGGCCCCGCAATCCCAGCTCCCCTCAGAGGCTGACCCCGCTGCTCCCAGAAAAGCACAGCTCGGATTTGTTCAGGTCACAGGCGGGTTGGAAATGAGCTTCTGTGCAGCAGCTTCACACATCCGGATTTAATAGACTTTTTTCCACTGATAAAAGAGCACTAATGAGTTCATTTTCAAGCTATTAAATTGGCTATAATAGCTAGTTCCGCTGATGGTTGCAGGAGACCTGCTGGTCGCACTGGGCTTTGTCTCGTGTTAACTGTTTGCTGCCGGGCCCTGCCATCGACACAAACAGTGGCGTGGAGGCACCAGCCCAGCCCTGTCTGCGCCTTTGGCTTCTAAGTCTGTGAAGCTCGCACACCGGCCCCACGGTCTCTCCTCTCTCGCACTCGTAAAATCACTAGATCACTCCACTCCTTATTAGAAATCTTCAGTCTGGAGCCAGAGTACTAGCTTTCTGTGGTTCACAAAGGAGAGCTCCAGAGTCACACTTGACACCCCGGGTCCCCTGCACTCTGAACGGTGTGCTTTAAACGGCCAGTCCATGGGATTTCGCCTGGAGTCGTGAAAAGGGACTGAAAAAGACACTTCGCTGGGATCTGCTCATCTACACCGGATGCTGAAGCAGAGGGGTGTGGCTGGAATCCACACACGAGCTTGTGTGGATGGCAGGGCTGTTGTGTAGTGCGAACGCGTTTGTCTCTCGTGTGTCTATTGTCATTATAACGTGTGCAGTTAGTGGGCAGCCTCTGCAGGTGTCCGGTTAAATACACTTCTCCAGCACTGAAAGGCCAGTAATTCATAGCGGGGCTGCTCGCTGCTTCACCTGCCCTTTTCATTACGAGCGTAGCAAGGCGCCTCCAGAGCGCTGTGCAGTGCAATCGTTTATTATCATTTTGTTTTACGCTATTTAAGGGAAGGTGCCCGGAGACCTTCAAGCTTGGGCAGCCATCAGCTGAACTGATGGCTAATTTTTTTTATTACTATTACTGCCTGTTTTCCTTTTTGAGATTGTTTTGTTGGCGGGGGGGGCCGACAGGTCAGAGACATTCCATTGCACGGTGATGACCGCGCAGCGATGAATGACCAGGCCTCATCCTGGCTGGGTTGTGGCTGCGGTCCTTCTGGAAGCCCGGCTGCCTGGGTGGGGGCCCTGTGCAGGTGAGCACCTCACTTATACTCATTTCATGAATGTCCCTCTGAGCAGCCTGAACGGAGGTCTGGGTGGAGCCAGGTGCTGCTTCACACGGGATTCATAAGGGAAACCCTCAAACAAGGTCCCCGTGATTTCGCACAATTCTTCTGCCAGCCAAGCTGGAGGAGGCGTCTCAGTGAGTGAACCTGCCATTCTATCTGCCTTCCCAAACCTCTTACTTAGTCTCTTTGGAGGGGTTGCCTTTCTGTGAGGCCGTCTCCTGGGACAGGCCCTAGGGTTGGGGGCCTGGGGCGGGGTGGTGAGTGAGAGAGAACTGGGGAGGACACGTACTGCCCCTCCGTCCTCGCAGCCCACTCCTGCTGGCCCCTCGAGGCTCCTCTGCCAGTTTCATCCATCACCTTCCGCAGCCCCTGTGGACCCCGCACTCGGCTCCCTCTACCCAGGATGGTTCTCTGTCTGCACACACGCTCACGGCTCATGTAGAACAGGGTCTGTCTTTCTCAGTAATGTGTTCACATGCCCCCACCTTTCCTGGTTTGTGGGGCCCCAACCTGCCTTATCCAACCCTATCCTCCACCCCCCAGCAGGTACTTGGCTTTCCCTGGACATTCAACACAGGTCTTTGCAAAGGAGGGAAGGAGGGTCATTTTCAGCAGTTGGCGCTGCTTTTCTGGGTAAAATAAGCTGACGAAAAGTATCAGGAGACCAGGGGCCTGTAACCCGGAACAGTTTACTCAAGTTACTCTTGGCTCTGGTCCGCTGTAGCTGATGCTGCTACTCCAGCCGCAACCAGCAGGAGGGGCCGGAGCCTCGCAGCCCCATCCCCGCCATCTTCCAGTGATCAGTGGACTCCTCTGGTCCACACGCTCCTCAAGGTCAAGAGCTCTTTCTACTTGTGTCCTAGTATTAGCAAGGTCCCTGGGCATCCTAAGTCCCCATCAGTTTGTGGATATTGCCTCCAACCTTATAATGAAGATTCAAAGGTAAAAACAACAAAACACCTGCTATATAAAGCCACTCAAGAATCCCTTGAGTGTTAAACCATCAACCGTCAAGGCCACAGACACATCCATCACCTCCCAGAGTTTCCTCAGCCTCCGTTATTATTATGATTCTGTGGTAAGAACACATAAGATCTACTATCTCAGCAAACTTCAAGTGCACAATACAGTGCTATTAACAATAGTCACTGTGCTGTCCATTAGATTCTCCAGAACTTATTCATTTTGCACAGTGGAAACTTTGTGCCCTTTGACAAGCATCTCTCCAATTCCCCTCCTCCAGACCCTGGTGACCACCATGCTACCTCTGCTTCTATAAGTTTGAGTATTTTAGATTCCACATATAAGTGAGATCATGCAGCATTTGTCTTTCTCTGACTTATTTCACTTAGCATAATGTGCTCAAGGTCCACCCATGTTGTCAAAAATAACAGGACTGTCTTCTTTTTAACGGCCGAGTAGTATTCCATTGTATATACACCACAACTTCTTTATCCATTCACCTGTCAACCAACACTTAGGTTGTTTCCATACCTTGGCCACTGTAAATAATGGTGCAGTGAACACGGGGGTGCACGTATCTCTTCAAGGTACTGATTTGAATTCCTTTGATACTATACCCAGAAGTGGGATCATTTGGTTTCATGGGTGTATACTTATCCCCAGACTCATCAAGTTGTATATATTAAACATGCACAGCTTTTTATGTGTCAACAAAATAAGTTGAATCCTTTATTTGTAAAGTTATAAAACGTACCAGAAAAATACCAAAAACAGGAGGAGAGGGAAAAGGAAACTTTTCTCCATGGGCTAGCTCTTCTCCTAAAAGACTAAGAAAAGTCACACATTGGTTATTCTCAGTCCACTTTGGAGGCTCACATATAACGACTGCATGTTAAAAGGAGCTGACTTCCCTTTTTCCTCTGGACTGTCAGCAGGCCCGCGGCCCATAAATCAGCCGGCACTCCCAGGGCTGCTGAAACCTGTACCACTTGGTTCCTCTTTCAACTTACCCTCAGAATAAACAATTTAAGACCCTAGATAGTCACAGTATATTTGCTCCAAGGGGGAAACCCACACCCTTTCCTTTGGAAGTCACCTGTCTAGATGATATTCTTTCTCCAATAATTGATTTTCTCCCCTCGCAGCATCACCAACCAAGACCCACATCCCCTGAGCGCCTCACTCCCCGGACGTGGATTTGCAGAGGGCCCACAGGGTAGGACTTGGCCTCTGTCGCCTCTTCCCCACACTTGTCCTAAATGCCTTGTCCTGTCCCTCTCTCCCTGGAAACAAGGCCGTCCTTGTGTGACAGTCTTAAGACAGGAATATGACACGTACATTAGGCTGAAGGAAGGGAGAAAAAAATAATTTTGCCTTTGGTATAATTTCAGCCCAGAAGGATAGGATTCATTCCAGATGACCTTAGCTCAAGGTGACTTGATATATTTTCCCAGCAATGAGATTTTTTGTATCTCTCGCATCCACCCTTTCCCTTCCAGGAGAAATCCTTGCACTAGTAAAAAATCAAAAAAAACCCCCAAACCCCACAAACTTTTAAATAAATAAATAGATAAATGAAAAAGACAAGCCCTGGCAACGCCTGGTCCTCCTATCACTGCATGAGGGGTCCTGCCCAGCACACAGGGCAGGAGGGCTGCTGTCTTTCGGTTTTCACCTGTGCTGAACCATGCCTGTCTCCAACGTCACAAGAAATTAAGAAGGGCCACATCTCAAAGGGCTGCAGGGCTTGCTGAGGTTCCTCAAACCCAGCCTGTGGAAACGGCAAGGCCTTTTCAGAACTTAATCACCCAGTCCCTCCTGAGGGCCTGCAGGGCCTTTGCTCTGTCTGAGATTATCTGTAGCACTGGCCACAGGCTGGTTCCAGAGGCAGGCTCTGAGGGTCACCAGTGGCGGGGGGACAAAGGAAGCAGGAGTGGGGGGCAGCCGGCAGGAAGGGACGGGCTGGGGCATCCTCCAGCTTGTCCAGATTGAGGGTGGGGACTGTATCTGCACGTTTCTCTGCCCTGGGGCAAGGCAGCTGTCCACTGAGCAGGAGCTGTTGGCCGCCAACCTTCCAGCAGCTGGGGGCATGAGAGGCATCCACCAAAATAACCATTGGCCAAAACCCATAAAATAGTAGAAGGTGCTCATGAAATTTTGTTGAAATAAAGACTTTACAACAGTGGTAGCACTTGTTCGGTAGCTATCACCAACTATTAACATTATTCATCTTTACAGCTTCAAGGTAGCCACTACTATTGTCCTCATTTATAGAGGAGAAAAAAAGAGCCAAACGATGCTGAGTAACTTGTTCAAATCAGGAGCAATACTGCAGCCCTGGTTGGCCTGAATTCAGAGGCTGTTCTGTTAACCCTTCGTTATCCTGCCTGAGACTCTACCTAAACAGAGGTGGCGAGCTACGCCCTTAGGCTGAATCTAAACAGCTATTTTTTTGTTTTTTGTTTCGTTTTGTGTGTGTGAGTGTGTGTATTTATCTATTTATTTTATCACCTGTAAGCTAACAATGGTTTTTACATTTTTAAGTGGGTGTACTTTAAATGGCTTTGTAAATACCTACATAATATCCTGATTTTGCCTCTCGACCCCCAAAGCTATTTACCACCTGACCTTGAGGAAAAGTCTGCTGAACTCTATTTTAAACTATTGGGCTATAGTGGCTGGTGGCTGAAAGAAAATTTGTTCTAAGTTAAAGGGGTGTCTGAAGTTTTGATGAAAGCCACTGATAACAAGGAGTGAATTTTAGAGTTAACCTGTTACGGCGCGTACTGATTAAATGACTTTGAGCAAATCTATAGCGTTTTGGAATTATAAAGGGTCTGATGTCAGCTCTTCAGGATGTGTACGCCAGAGATAAAAATAACTTTCCTATTATACTAACATCTCAAGAATAGGGATATGTGGAAGGAGAAATACGCAGGGAAAGACACTTACAATTAACCTATAAAGCAGCAACACAGTTCTTGGAAACCTCTGGGGCAGAATAAGCACTGGTCATAATTGAAATGTGTGTCCATACCCAAAATCACTCCATGAAAAGATTTTTAAGCAAAAATATGTATTTTATGATTCTTCAACAGGATGTCTCTATACACATTTTTCTGTTCTTCTTATCATTACTATTTTGTTGTTGACATCCACAAAGCCACTCTTCAAACCTCAGGATTAGCCGTGATTTCAAAGAGAAAGTTGAAAAGTCAGCTGCAGCAACACTCTGGAGTAATTTGTTCAGAATCTCAAGGAACACAGTGCAGCCACCGGAAACAAAAGTCACTTTTAAAGCAGGTGTTCGTTTTAATTAATTTTGATTTGAGTAATCCATTAACACCTAAGTGTGTCCAGGTTCATGTGCTGTAATCTTGCTGGTCCACGAGCTGGAACTGGACTGGTTATCTTCTGGTATCGTCTTCAAAGGTGGAGCAGAGTAGACATGTCCTGATTAGCTGGTTTCTGCTGCTTTACGATTAGAGCACGAGGGCCCCGTGTCCTGAGCTCACAGCCAAGATAGGCTGCAGCCCGCGCTGGGCGCCAGGAACAGCCCACCAGTGGTTAAGTACGCTCAGCGGCACCCACACACTCAAGCAGTTTATTTCTCCAGGCTTACAAATTTGATTACTATAGAGTACAAAGCTATTAAAAATATGACCTTTCTAGTTTTCAGGCCTTGGCGAAAAGCCAGATAACAACTTTGTTCGACTTGGTTGGTATGATAGAGTGCTTATTCAGATGGAAATAAAATGACTTTTCTTTACTGGAAATTATACCTTGAAGTCTAAATGTCCATCATCAGTGTAACACACAGACAGACACGTTAATTCAGGCTTGAAAGCGGTGAAGCTGTCAAAGAGGGAAGAACAGTGTTTCCATCTTCTCGAGGAGAAAATGAGTATTTTTGTACAGATATCATCAACTTAAAATGGTAAAAGGTAAAACTATTGTTTTAGGACAAGTAAAGTAAAAAAAAAAGTTGATTATACTGTATTATCAGAATATCAAAATAGACTTTATTGAAGCCTTAAAAGCAAATAAATAATATTTTATCATTAAACCATTGTTTTCTCCTAGAGACTTTTAAAACCAGGCAAAACGAACACATTTAACCTCAGCCATGGCTTTAAGTGGAACATCAGAAAATATCAAAAAAGCAATGATTTTATTTTCCTAAATGATGGATCAACGTTTGAAAGTTAATAAAACCTGAAGTGTTGCTGCGAGGGTTTACAATGAGCGAAAAAGCCACTGGGCTTTTGTTGTCCAGTTCTCATCAGGAGAGCAGGTTCCTTCAGTGTGTGTCAGCAGGAAGAAAATGTGTCTACTGCAGGATTTCTTGGAAGAATTTTATAAAAATATCCTTTTCCTCTCAGGTCAGGCAAACAAGCAGACCTCTAGGGTTGATGAGCTCTTTTCCTTCATTGGCAGCCTTGTAACAGAGCTGCTGATGGGCCCCTGTAAGCCTTCGTCTACCGAGATGGGTTAGTGGCAGATTGCTGTTACAAGCAACAATAAAAGTAATTTTTTCCTGAGGCCTAATATTTTATTTTCTTGTTATTAGAAGATGGGGTGAAGCTGGAATGGTGAAATAAGGTGAAGGGGAGTTCTGGGGGGAGCAGATGGCGTGGGGTTCCCCGCCCTATGGGCTGCCCTGTCCCCTGCGGCGGAGGCGATGGCTTTCCTTCCTTCCCTGCGAGGCCCCTGGCGCCCGCAGGCATGCACTCCGGGAATGCCTGTCCAAGCACCACCTGCTATCCTGGAAGCTGTTTTCCTGGGAGGAAGTGCCTGCTGGGGCTCAGACCCCAGCACTCACTTCTCATCGCCCAGCGGCACCTGACTTGGAAGCAAGACAGGGCAGAGGCTTCAGGGCCCCCGGGGTGGGTGGAGTGGTGGGCGTAGCCCCTCTCACCGCTGTACCTCACATAAAGGGTCTTTCCTCCTAACCCACAACCCTGGGCGTGGTCATTGGAGCTGTTAGTGACCAGAAGTGTCCGTCTGCCAGAAAAGATGCCACAATTCCCTTAACGGGAGGTGAAGGGAGCTGCAGGGACACTTCCCTCTCCTCGGTCCCTAAACCCCCTGGCAGAGAGGCCACTGTCCCCAGTGCTTCCAGCCGTGGGGCAGGCCTGCTGTGGGGATACACAGAATTCTCCAGCACTCTGATGTCCACTGAGGTGGTGACTGTCCAGCAAGGGCAGACCACCCAGGATGGAGTCCTGCAGGAAGGAAACTTGGGCCACTCTGCCCATTACAGTGTCTAACAGGCTGGGGGCTGGCAGAGCGGAACGCAAGTTTTACAAAGTTGGTGGCAGACTGGGGTGGGGGGAGATTACACAGTTATGCTCTGTACTCTGCTTCGAAGTGAACTATATTTTGTGCAGATTAATTATATGTTTCCCCAATTTCCTGCCACCACAGGAAAGACACTGAGGGTGGCTAATATTTCAGTAGAGGATCCCAGTGCGGGTGTGCTATCGTCACTCAAACTAACCTCTGCTGATGAGACTTCGTGTTTCTCTTGTGTTGGGAACTTGAATGTTTCTTGCAAGAAAAAAAAAGAAAGGAAATGAATGGGGGTCCGAAGGAATGAACAGGGCTGGGCACTCCCCACTTGCCTGTCCAGCTCTGCTCCACCTCCTGGCAGCCTGACCTCAGGGTTGTCTCACCTCTGGATCCAGCTTCCATCAGGCAGACCTACTTCAGAGGTGGGCGGGGGGCACAGGAGCTGTTTGTCCAGCCTCAGTTCCTCCCTCTGAGATCAGGCTTCTCCTGCTGGCTCCTCTCCCTGGCAGCAGACCTCCCTGGCTTCAGATTCAGCGCCCTCCCTTCCCTGAAGCAAGGGCTTCTGTCTGTTACCCTTTCTGGGGCTTCACAACCTCAGTTCCCCTAGTGTTCCTGACACCTCTGAGAACTGTCCCTATTAAATGTCCTTATTTACCCCTATGAGTATGCCATGTGTTGTCTGCCCACACTGGTGTGCCTAAGTTCTAGTTTTTGTTCTAACACATGCCTATAGGCCAGTCATATAATTTCTCTGTAAATTTGAAGAAAAATGGGCTTGTGTATGAATTTTTTTCTCATTTAAGATCTTATGATTCTAGCTTTTTTTAAAAAATATACACCATCATTAGTATCACCCCTTTACTATCATTCAACAACTAAAGATAATAATTGTTTGATGGATATTATAACATTTATTGTTTATCAAAAATTTTAAACAAATCCTCTAAAAGTAACAAACTAAAGAGGAAATGAGAAGATTCTATCAGTCCTGAAAACCCATATACTTATAGGAAATGCTGATATAGTCAATCAGAAAATTTTGTCATAATTTCTCAAAGTAATTTTTATGCCAGTGAGTCATTTTTTCCAGGTATCAATGTCACTAAGTTTTAAGTGAGGTGGTTAAAACCTGTGACTTACTGACTGACAGTAGTTCAATGAATTAAACAAATAGGATAAGGGCACTGTTTAGTAGAGAAAACATTGCAGCAGGCTCAACAACAACAACAATAAAAAATAAAACGTCTAAAAATAAATTGCAGGCAGGACTTCTAGCAATGGACAATTGAAGAGATCAACAAACCCTTCCCTCAAAAAGCAGCTATAAAACTGAACATGCCCTCTCTCCCTGTAGCTGGTGGTGATTCTGCCAGGCTAGGGCAAGCTGTGAAGACCTGTAGCCTCTTGGCTGTACTCACTGGCTCACTCATTTGTAGCAATAGATGATGTGAAATAGTCAACAAAGGAATTAAAGTAACACACTCAGTCATTCAAAGAGAGATCTGAGAAACAAAAAAGGCAGGACACAAATGGAAAACAAATAGCAAAATGGCAAATGTAAATCTGGCCATATCAATAATTACATTATATATAAATGGTCTAAACACTCAAATAAAAATGGCAGTTTGTAAGATTAGATAAAAAAGGATTTAACTATAAGTTGTGTACAAGACACACAACATAGATTCAAATAAGTTAAAAGTAAAGAGAATGAAAAAATATATACCGTGCAAACAGTAAACCTAAGAAAGCTACATTTGCTATATTACTAATTCATTGAACAATTAAACTGAAAATTAGCAAGTATATAGAAGACTTAAACAATGGCATAAACCAACTCAAAATAATTGACAAATATAGACATTCCAAATAATAACTGGGGAGTATATATTCTTTTCTAGCAGAAATGGAACATTTTACAAGGCAGCCAATATGCTAGGCTATACAAGAAATTTCAATAAATTTAATAGGACTGAAATCATACAAAGTATGTTCACTGACCACAATAGAATTAAATTAGAAATCAACAAAAGGAAGAAATGTGGGAAGTCCCCAGATATTTAGAAGTTAATGAATTTCCAAATAACCATAGATCAATGAGGAAATCACAAGGGGTATTAGAAAATACTTTTGAACTGAATGAAGGCAAAATTATTGCATATCAAAGTTTGTGGTGTGCAGCTAAGATGTTACTTACAGGACAATTCATAGCTTTAAACACCTCTATTGGAAAAAAGGAGGGTCTCAAATCAATAACCTAAGCTTCGACTGAAGAAAGTCAAAAAAGCAGAGCAAAATAACTTAAAGTAAGACATTATGAAGATTAGAGCACAAATTAATGAAATAGAAAATAAACAAAAACCAAAAAAATTGACAAATCTTTAGGTAGATTGACAAAGAAAAGACAAAAGCCACAAATCAGCAAAATCAGGAATGAAAGAAGGGACATAACCACCAACCTATAGAAATTAAAATAATCATAAGGGAATGTTATGAACATCTTTATGCCCACAAATGAAACATCTTAAATGAAATGAAGAAGTTTCTGGAAGTGCACACATTTCCAAAAGTGACTAAAGAAGGAAAAGAAAATCTGAATAGGCAAGTATCAAAATTAAATTAATAATTAAAGACCTTTCTACAAAGAAAAGTCCAGGCTTAGTTGAATCATTAAACATTTAAAGAAGAAATAATAACAACCTTTCACAAACTCTTTCATAAAATAGAGGAGAGGGAAGCAACTCCCACCTCATTCAATAGTTCCATGCTATACTGATTCCAAGTGCAAAGATATGACAGAAAAGAAAGCTATAGACCAATATCCCTCATGAGTACGGATGCAAAACTATGAACAAAACATTAGCAAGCTGAGTCTAGCACCTTAAAAAAAAGGGTATATATCAAGACCAAGTAAGATTATGCCTGTAATGCAAAGTTGGCTTAATATATGAAGATCAATTAATGCACTGCACCATATCAATCAAATAAAGGTCAACAACAACTGATCATTACAATAAATGCAGGAAAAAATGTTGACAAAAGTCCAAACCCATTCATGACAGAATCTCTCAGCAACAATGTAGAAGGGAACTTCCTCAATCTGAAGAAGGGCAAACATGAAACACCAACAACTGATGTCATACTTAACTGTGAATGAGTGAGTTCTTTCCCACAAGATCAGGAAAAAGGGAAGGATATCCACTTTCACATGCCAATTCAACATTACATTGTTGGGTGTAGCTAGTGTGATAATACAATTAAAAAAACAAAGAAAAAATAAGGTACCAGCTATGAAAAGAAAGAAATGAAACTGTGTTTATTTGCAGATGACATCACTGTCTATGTGGGAAATCTGATGGAATCAATAGAAAAGATACTAGAATGATAAGTGATTTCAGCAAGATTGTAGGATACGAGATTAATATAAACACATCAATTGTATTTTTATGTACAAGTAACAAACAAGCTGAAAATGAAAGTAAGAAAATAGTTCCTTTCATAAAAGCATCAAAAACTAAGTAATTAGGAATAAATTTAACAAAAGAAGTGCAAGACTTGTATTTTGGAAACTATAAAACATTGCTGAGAACAATTAAAGAAGATCTAAGGAAATAAAGAGACACTCCATGTTTGCTGATTAAAAGACTCAATAATGGCAAGACAGCAATTCTTCCCAAATTGACCTACAGATTCAATGCGATCTCATTCAAATCCCAGAACACGGTTTTTTTTTCTTTTTTGGTAGAAAATGACAACCTGATCCTAAAAAATATATGGAAATACGAAGGACCTGGTAGCCAAAACAATCTTGCAAAATAAGAATAAAGTTGGAAAACTTTCACTATCTGATTTCAAAACTTACTATAAAGGTAATCTAGATTAACTGAACAGAACTGAGAGTTCAGAGATAAATACATTTATGAGAAACTAATTTCTACAAAGGTGCAAAGACAATTCAATGGCTAAAGGACAGTCTTTTCAATAAATGGTTCCAGGACTACTGTAATCGTATTCAAAAAAATGTACTGAGACCCTTACCTCACACCAAACACAAATATCGACTCAGGATAGACCACAGACCTAAAGGTAATAAGCTAAAAATATAAAACTTCTAGAAGGAAACATAGAAAAAAATCTTCATTAGTTTAAATTTGCCAAAGAATTATTAAATACAACACAAAAGCACTATATATAAAAAAATCAAAAAATTATATTTCATCAAATTTTGAAACTTTTGATCTTCAAAAAACACCATTAAGGAAATAAGATACGCTTCAAACTAGAAAAATATTTTCAAATTATACATCTGATAAAAGACTTGTATCCAGAATTTATAATCTTTTAACTCAATAATAAGAAGACATAAATCCAGTTAAAACATGAGTAAAAGTTTGAATATTCATGGCACCAAAGATGATACACAGAAAGCAAATAAGAACATGAAAAGATGCTTGACATCATTTGTCATTAGGGAAATGCAAATAAAACCACAGTAAGATATAATTATACTCCCACTAGAATAACTCTAATTCAAAGGACATAAAATTCCAAGTGTTTGATAGAATATGGAGAAACTGGAATTCTCACACATTGCTGTTGGGAATCAAAATGGTACAGCTACTCTGGAAAATAGTTCAGTAGTTTCTCAAATCATTAAACATACATTTGCCATATGACACAGTAATTCCATACCCAGGGGTCTGCCTAGAGGAATGAAAGCACAGGGCCACATACAGGCACCAAAGGGACTGTTGATTGGCATTATTCATGCAGATGGGAGCTGGGGTCAACACAGATGTCCATCAACAGTGAGGGATAAACAAAAGTGGAATGTCTATCTATCCCATGAAACACCAGGCAGCCAACGAAAGGATGGACTTCTGATACATGCTACACATGGATGAGTCCCAGACATGTGCTGAGGGAAAGAAGCTAGAAGCAAAACACCCCTTACTGCCTGATTTTATTTACATGAAATCTTCCATAGAGGCAAATACGGAGACAGAAAGTGGGTTAGTGGTTGCTTAGGGCTGAGGGTGGGCATGCAGGAACTTGCTGAGGTGGTGGAAATGTTCCAAAATTGGGTGGTGATGGGTGCTCAACTCTTCAAATTTCCTAAAATCATTGAGCTGTACACTTAATATGGGTGAATTTCCATGATACATAAATGATATCCAGTAACTCTGTAATGAATTGCATTTGGTTGTTTCTAGTCTACTGCTGGAATACCACTTACTCTATTTCACTTCAGAAAGAATATAAACTCTGATTTGGGGAACATTTTTGTTACAAAACCAGATTTCACAAAGCCCACTTGAGCCTGTATTTTTGCTACTAACCAAAGAGTTCCGTCTTTGGCATCAAATCCCTCTCCCCACCGGGCTTCTCCACGAGCAGAGCTAGTGCACAGCCAGTGGTCTCCCCCACTCATGGACTCATCCATGTGTAGCATGTATCAGAAGTCCATCCTTTCGTTGGCTGCCTGGTGTTTCATGGGATAGACATTCCACTTTTGTTTATCCCTCACTGTTGATGGACATCTGTGTTGACCCCAGCTCCCATCTGCATGAATAATGCCAATCAACAGTACTTGCAGTCTGTACTGTTTTGCTCTTCCCTGTCATTAAATAACGTGCAGTTTTAGAGAAGTGTCTCCTGCTTTGCGTATGGATCCTGTGTCTCCTCGGAGAGACGGAAGGTCCCCTTGAGTATAGCATATCCATCATGAGGATGAAGCCTGGTCCTAACCCTCACTAATACTCACGGAGCCTATTAGATGAACGTAGCATTTAATCCTCAAGCAGCCCCACGGGATTGACACTACTGTTCAGCTCGTCCTATGCCTGATGCAAATGAAGGACAACAAGGTAAGATGATTTTCCCAGGTAACTCAGCTAGTCAGAAATGGTTAAGAACCCAGACAGCCTCCACTTTAAACCATTAAAGACTCTTTCAGATTCTTCCCATAATTCCTCATGGAACTACAGGCACCACTAGCTTTTCTGCAGTGGCTTTTCAACAGGTGATTTGAATCATGCCAATCATGAATTGTCACACTGTCCTGTCCTGCTATTTTCAAATGCAAGCCCAGGACAGTCTGGGAATTGCTGCTTTTCCAGGCACGGCTGACAGTTCTTGGAGCAGCAAAGCACACATACCTGTGAAGACTATAATCACAAACCCAGTGAATCTTCACAAGGTTATGACAACTCTCTACCTCGGAAAATAACGTTGATTGATATGTTTTTAAGAGACTGACATATGTAACTCTGTATTAAAAAATTATTAAATAACTCCTTGAAATAAAGAGGCAGTCGTTTAATTAATAGTTATGCACCGCATGACAGCATAATTATTCATTACCAAAATGCAGGAGCAAAATGACTTCTAATTCCATCCTCAGAATCTTTGAAGGTAAAAAAGTACTTTAAGAGGAAGTAAGCTAGGAAGAGAAGATGGTTTTTGTAAGCACTTGAGATCTTTCTTGACTTGAAATTTAAAAAAAATCTAAAGTGGAAATGACAGATGATGTCATGCTATATTTATTTAAGGAGGGGCAAGTGACTAATTTAAAAACACATGTATAATTCAATAAAAATAGATTTAAAAAACGTACACGTAGAGGGGTTTCTAACTCTTTTGTTCCCACTGTTGTTTTAGCTAGATTATTTTTTTGAGCTCTCTGGGAAAATGTGACTTTATCTGTTTGGCATTGGCAAAACACTTCTATAAGTTATTCAGAATTAATGAGTCCTGAGAGCCAATCCCAAGAGACATTTTTACAGTTTGTTTTCTGCGACATGACAAGGAGTTTGGCACTGACTTAGCTCAGGCCCGGCTCCAGGTGCTGGGCTGAGTGTTACACTGAGACCTCAGTCACCTCTTTACCCTCATTCGAGCCTTCTCCATGGGTAACTGGGACACAGGAAGTAAATGTGAAGCCACACCAAAGGACCCCTCACAGGTGAGTGGAGGTGGTTTAGCGCAGGCGGGCCCAGCAGGGATGAGCTTATGGGGACTGTGGTCTGGACTGCTGGCCGTTGTTGGGTTGGAGGGACCGCCGGCAGCAGGGGTCAAGCATCAGTAAGGAAACAGGAGTCGGTGCCAGGTTTGTGTTCTGACGAGTCTAAGCTTATGTTCTTTAGGAATCGGGGAGCCAGTGAGAGTTCCACAGCATAATCAAGTTGGCATTTAGCAAGAGTAGGCTGGCAGTGGGCAGGGGACTGAGAAATGTCAAAAGCAGACAACAGACTCAACCTTGGATGATGGCCTTCAGAACCTGGGGCCCAGACGGCCCAGGTCAAACGTCTCGTCCCGCTGTCTGTCCACCCCGTCTCCTCTCTAGCTGCCAGCTGCCTTCCCCCTCATCCCCGCAAAGCTGGCGGGCTGTTCCCTGCCCCCCTCCTTGGGATGCCGACCCCCCTCAGTCTTGGATGCCTCTTTCCTGCTCTTTCTCTTGTGTGGATATTGGTCTGGACTGGACTTCCAACAAGATTCTGCACCTGGCCTGCTGTCTTCAGTCTGTCTTGACCCTTCACCGCCTGACCTTCTCTTCCACCTGGGAATTCTCCTCTGTGTATTGCGTGGAGCTGGCTCCAGAGACAGGAGTTTGCGGCCATCCATATATGGAGGACTGACTTCAACTCAAAACCAACAGTGACTGCCTGTCTTTCGTGGTATTTTGAGGCCACACATGGGCTCAACAGGGAAGAATAATGGGAATGGCTTGCTGGGGCCACAGGTAAAGTGGGGGTGGCCATGGTCAACCTAGATGTCTGTCTTTCCTATGACCGATTGAAAGTCGCTCCTGAAGTAAACTACATATTCTGAACTTGCCCGATTGTGTATTTTGCGTAACCAGATTCAAGCGTCTGCCCTGGTTGTCTACGTCCGTTCTCATTCATCGCAATTCATCGCAATTCATCGCAATCCACCGTGCGCCTCTTCCTCCGCCTGCCCTGCTCCTCTCTCCTTGCCCACTCCTCCCACCACCGCGGCTCAGCTCCCGTGTCCTGTCCGCCTGCCCTCTCCGAGTGCGTGCTCGTTGGCCCGGGCTGTGTGCATCTGACTGGCTCCCCTCTTGCCCTGCAGGCGACCCCTCAAGTAAACTGTTAGCCCCTCAAGGACTCAGGCTGAGCTTATACATTTTAACAGCTCGACGTGCACAAGAAGGGGTTGATGAGCTGAGCTGTGGATTGATTTATTGATTCAGAGGTTGCTATTCTAGCCCAAGGTACTGAAGATTAGAGTCTGGGGAGATTGGATCATAGAATCTGAGCCATGAAAGGACCCTGGAGATCATGAGGCACTTGATTCCGTTTGGAGAGCAGGGCTGGTCTGCGTGTCCAGGGTTGCATTGAGTTAAGGACAGAAATGCCTCCCTGTTTCTCTTGACTGCTTTTCTGTCTTATTTTTTTTCTATCTCACCTCCTTCTTACGTCCGCTGGAGATTAAAGGGCAGAGCCCAGTGTCTAACACACCAGTTTGACTTTACACTTAAATCTCAGTCTTTGCACAGACCTGATTCCAAAGTATAAAACCACACACTGAGAAAACTTTATGTAGAGGAGCAAATCCCACTGCCTGGCGGCCCGCCCAGAGCTCCCTGGCAACACTGTCAGCAGGTTGACCACCTTCCTGCATCAGCAGGGACCCTTTCTCCTGTGGGGCTCTGGGTCTGGGAAGGCTTTTGTCCGTCCCGCTGTGATTGGGCTGGATCTGCTGCCACGGCCGCGGGAAGATAGAGGCACTGCTGATTCTCCATGAGACGGTCATCCTCGGAGAACGCTGGTGAGCAGGGCCGTAATGGGATATGAGTAAACATCCCAGGAAATCGAGTTCCCAGAGCCTTCCTTCTGCTCTTCCTGATATGCTTAGGGGGAAAATATGCACTTAACACATACATCGTAAAGGACCAGTGGGGCCTCGTCAGTGCTTTATGATAGCCAAGTGTAAATCGTCTGCGCCGTGGGTAGTCCCATGATTAATTGAGTTCTGTCCACATTAGGCTGCATTATTATCAGCCGCTCGCTGTTCAGCACTTGCTAGGCTGTTAATTATTGTTGTGTGGCTCTAAGGAATGTTTTCAAAACATTTTAGAATTCTACTACAGTGATGGCACAGGGAGGGATTTAATAAGCCACTGTTGTACATAAGAAAGACGAACAGATATTTTAAAACACGAAAATAATTTAGTTATGGTTTTTTCTTCCCAGGCCATTGCTGGCCAAAAAAATGTGTTTCTAACATTGCACTGCATGTCAGCAGTGACTCTCACCTTGGATTCCAGTTTTATTCTGCACATAAGTGGGACAGAATCCCTCAGGGCCTATGAAGTAAGTCAGAATGAAGGGGAGGGATTCAAATCCTGAGATACTGCGGCATGATCTTTACATTCTCAATCAAACACTCATTACTGGCCCTTCCTTGAGTTGGGATGGTTATAGAGAGTGTTATTGGTGAGTCTGTTTCTTTCTATACATCTGGAGAAAATGAAATTACGTCCATGACTTTTTTCTCAGTTCTTTCCCACCAGGCCCCAGTGACCCCTTCCCAGGTACCCAGGTGTTGCTGTGCACGGTTCAAGGTGCTGCACTGGTATTTCTGGAGGCTGGGGCTTTAATTCGAGATCAACCTGTGCTTCTTTGTTTCATGCGAGCACTGGGCAAAGAGCTGGGATTTTATTTTTTTTCATGAGGGACTTGGAGACTCGGATTAGTACCAAGTACGGACGAAAGTGCAGAATCTACATGTTCTGAGTCTTCACAATGAACCCAGTGGAAGTTGTCATCACTGACACGGAGAAGTTCCTTCACAAGGAAACATAATTAGAACTGGCTGGAGCTATTCACGAGCATTTTCTTTCAAATGTCTCTAAAACATATGAAGAGTCCAAGAGTAACGTGCTCCTTTATATTCAGCAAGTCTAGTTTTTGTTTTTATTTTTGGCTTCTGTGTAGATCTTTGAGGTTACCTGATTAACCCTTTCCCCTTTATTTACATAAGAAAACCAAGCTGTGAGACCTCGACTCCAGAGCCTTGTCCGCAGGGACCCTGGGCCTTGAACTTGGATTTCTATCTCCCGCAGTAGAGTTCTTCCCATGGTATTCTGCCATTTTTAAAAAATCTTAAACAACTGTGGTTTATTCCTTATAATGCTATTCCCTTAGAGTTGCCAGGAATCTCTTCATCACGGTGTTCAGATGTCCACATTTGGATCCGCATTTATTTTCTTCAACTTCGTCTCCGCCTCCATTCAACCCAACCCCGTATGGCCCCGCTGTCTCCACGAGCTGTGCAGACGTCTAGATATTTCTACCCTGTCGCTTCCTGCATTTCCGGACCCCATGCAAGCCCGGCTCAGCCCCGCCTTCTCTGCAAATCTTCCTCAAGCTCTTCTGTCCCCAGTTGCCGTCTGTTTGCTAAAATCCTCTAGGCTCGTGATCTGAGACACACAACTTAGCACGAAACAGCAGAGAGTTTTGTCTTTTCAGTGACTTCAGGAGAGGAGATGGGGAAACCCTGCCCGGCGATGTTCATCTGCTTGTGCTTGTGGAAACCCCAGGAAGGCAGACAGAGGAGCTGCATCCACAGGACAAGACTGGGCTGAAATCCACGGTCAGCACAGCAGCCCTGCTCACGGCACCCACTGAGTATCCACCGAATGAAACAGCACCAAAATGAAGTAAATTCACCGGAGAGGCTGGGGTGGAAGAGACACTGAGGCGAGACACAGAGAATGAGGGGAGGGAGGTGGGGGACGAGCAGCTGACCTCACTCACTCACCCCTTCCTTGGCGCATTTGATCTACACCCATACCCAAGGAAGCCTCTTGTGCCAACCCTCCTGCCCTGGAGCTCCCGGACTTTATTGGCACTTTTATGCCCAGGGTCACCCAGCCGAGGTCCTAAGTTTTATTGGTTGGAGTTTCCGTCCATTTATAAGAGATGACCGATCACCGGGTAGTTTGGCATTACATATTTCAACCCAGAAAGAGGAGATACCGTTTTCTTCAAGCATTTAGCAAATATTCACAAAGGGCCATTGCAGGTCTTCGGATAAGCCAGACAAGGGCTCTGCCTTGACAGAGCTCATTCCTGGTGAGGGTGGGCGAATACACATGCGGATACAGAAATAACTCCATGTTCCTGACCTAAAGTAGTGACGGAGGATGAAGCTGCGGGGCCTGGGTGGCTGCTCGGCTCTGCTGGTGACATCGTTCACCTCTGCGCCGCGTGTCGTGGGAGGGCTGGCGGAGGAGAGCATTTTACACTCTGCTTTGGCTAAAGCAGACCCTCAGCCTGAAGAGCTGGATCATTTACATTTTGGATAATAAGAAGCGACCTTGGTCTTTACCTCAAATAGGTTCACTACCTGGGTCTTACTTGCTGACAGCAAGCCTGAGCTGGCGGTGGAGGGTGGTGTTGGGTGCCATCCAGAAGCTGCGGTTTTAGGCAGAGGAGGTGATGCTCTAAGGCATGTGTCAGCCCATGTTTCCACAGGCTGCTGTGGGAATTGCATGTGCAGGAAACGAGGGAGATGCTCGTGTCTCCGTGGGGGCACCTCCCACTGTAAAACACAGCAAGAGGAAGGTCTGTAAACCCACACACCACCCAGGGACACCTTGATTCCCGAGAACGAAGAAACTAAGATTTATGACGCACGTAACCCTATACCCAGAGCTCGAGAATGAGTCCCAGGCTGTGCCGTGCAGATCCACCCTTTCTTCCCTCACTCTGTTCCTTACTTTCTTCCTTCCTCTATTCTGCAGGCTTGTTGAGCACCCGCTGCCTCGGAGACAGAATCTGAGGGCCCAGCAGGGGGCAAACCACCCAAGGTCCCTGCCTCCGATGCATTGCAGGCTCGGCTGCTCTTACGCCACCGTGAGCCACAGTCCTAGTGACCCTGTGTCCTGGACTCAGAGCCAGCTCCTCTCATCCCAGTGCCAACGTACGTGTTAGGATGCAGCAAAGTCTGCTCAGCACAGAACTCCAGTGAACAATCGCACAAAGCTGGGCTGGAAGGTGGGGGATGGACAGACAGATGCATAGGCTTATAGACCAAAGGATGGATGGGAAGAGAGATAAGGATAGACAGATCTGGTTATTTGATATCTTCTAAGTGGAGGTTTTGGGTAAAATGTAACACTACACGAGGATATGGAACAGCAAGTATTTTCCGTTCTCCTCTAGCTACTCCATCTAGGAAAATGTGACCCTACTTATACACCTTTATAAAGAAGAATATGTAATTTTAAATGGTGATCTGTAAGAGCAATTGTGACAATTTAATCAGATTATTGTAGTTATTTTAGTTTGGAAGCATATCGTGTCACAGAAATTCTAAATAACGACTATTTTCTCCCTTAAAATGATCAACTTCCTCTTCGGAAACTGCTTCCAAGAGGTCGGTGAGCGTATGATCTAGGGAGGGTCTCGGCGCGTGTGCTCCCAGGAACACGCCTGCTCTTTGCAGAGAGAAGTGGGACTGAAAGGCATTTTGTTGAAGTGCTATTGATTTTCAGAGTTATAAATCGTAGAAACGTAATGATTTTTAGCAAATATCTTCTACACTTCTCCTAGGGCCAGGCCATAAACTTGGATGATAAATATGAAGAAACACAATGTAGAGCTTTCCAACCGCATAAACGCACATGAAAGTGGACACATGCACACACATGTGCACGGTTTAAATTTCAACCCAAATATGACAAGATTCGACTTCAGCATGTTTTATTTTGAAACCAGGGCACGGACACAGCACATGGAGATGCTGTTTGGTAAAAACCAAACCAAACCAAACCACAACAGGGTCACTCCTCTGAAATCTCTGTGTCCCCATCTAATTTAGGCAGGTCACAGAAGTGACCTCAGAGACCTGGCTGTTCTCAACACTGACTCTTGAAGATGGATCCCCAGTTACCACCCACGATCAGACAGTGCATAGCCCCTGATCCCAAACTAGTAGGTTCTTCCCCTGGCTGAGCCCCCACCTAGGAAGGACTTTCTCTCTTCTGAAGTTTGCAGGCTATACTCACTCCAGTTGTAAAAGATGAATCTGCCTAATTCTGTCACACACTCAGGGACATTCCTGCACTCACTTGTGTTTCCTGTAACATTTCAGGTCACCTCCGGAGCTTTAGAAGCAACGCAATACCCACATTATTCTTCCAGTCGATATAATTAAAGATGTACATGTACGTGTAATAAAAACACTTTGAACTGAATTCGTTTCATTACCAGAACAACCAATACTGGTTAACTGAAAGCAATATAAGTGTGCAAATATTCATTAATAATCCAGCTTTAACTAGCTCTAAGAAGCTTTTCATAAAAACCGGTAGTGACTTTCCAGAACAAACACTTGTTAATTTTTCTGGTCAATTTTCATTCTAGACAATTTGCTGTCACAGCTGGATGCAGTTAAGCAAACCAATCTGTATTTATAGAAGTCCATTTTTTTTAAACCCTTGAAGGCGGGTATAAACTTAAACATTTCTCTGGATTCAATACATGTTAACTAAATTAAGTGTATTTGTGAAACTGAAAAGATCATAAGGTACACTGAGAGTTTATGGAATCTTTACAGTTTTTCGTTTATCTTACATACACCAATGCTTCTATCACCTGTGGTGGTTAAGGTTAAATTTGCATAATTTTAATAGGTTATCTTGAGAAGGATCATCTCCATTCATTATTTAAACCACTTCTCAAGATGAAATGTTCGTATGTGAATTCACTCACTAGGAGATTTTGGAGTCCTTCTGTGTGCAAAGCTCTGGATGGGGTGGTCCCTGGCAGGCGTGGTGCCTGGGAGTGTGGTCCATTCTGTGCACGTTTAGTGGGTGTCACATGTAACCTGTGCAGCATCTGAAGGGCCCTCACCTAGGACGGCCTCTCAGAAAGTCCTCTTGTCAGACTCACCCGTGGACAGCACCCAACCTGAAAGGTCCAAGTCAGACATGATTCTGCCCACAGTGTGTAAAAACCTCCAAATAAAAGCCTCCCTACATGGTCTGCTGTGACCCTTCCCACCCTGGGCATCCCCTGTTTCGGGAAATCCTCACCGTGAGCTCAGAGCCACCCACTGTGTGCACGTTCGTGTCCTCCGGAGGCAGAATCAGCAGGCCACACTCCTCCCCCAGAATTCAAAAGTGACTCTCCATATCCCTCTATGTCATGTGGGGTGATCGTGGCCCCCTTATCTTCCCTAAAACATCCCTCAAACCCAGCTTTGGCTTCTCTACAAGCCTCTCTGTGTTCATCTCTAGACCATTCCTGGGGCTGTTATTAAAGCACTGCTCTACTTCCCAGAGGGGAGGCCTCTCGCCTGGCAAACAGGGTGAGCAAGAACACTGTGAAGAGTCCTGAGTCAATAAAAACTAGACAGAGGCTGCCCGGTGGTGCAAAGGCAACTGCTCCAGGTTCACGGGTGGAATTCACGCCCTTCTCCGGGGGGGCTCTGAGACACGGACTTGGAGCATTGCGGTCCTTTCTTAGGTGTAATTTTATATTAGCTAATGGCTTTCCAGCACAAATCATAGTGGAAACAGCTCACCAGAAGCTGGGCCAGGGGGACGAGTGACAGCAGGGCTGGGGGAAAGACTGAAAAAGAAGTTGGTGAAAGCGGACTCAGCGGCTTAAAAAGCACAGGAGAAAACGATGCCTATTTCACGTGGGGACATTCCGCTCACATCAACAGCGCTAGGAGGGGAGAAGATCATCAAAGAGTCGAAGAAAACTTTAAAGACACAGTATTTGAACTTGTTCAACTTGAATATACATATATTATGTATATCATGTACATAATATTTTAAAAGAATTTCCAACCAACAATTTTTAGTCACTTTTGTTTAACTTTTGGCACTTAAAGGAATAGGTCTTTTTCTTCTGAAAAATGACATGATGACTTAATACTCTTTCATTATTGAGAAGCTATTGTTTGAAATCTCATAGGAAGGTGTCCCTGACATGACTGAGCAGAGCGGGTCCCTGCCGAATAAGCCGTCTTATTTAAAAATATTGACGTTCCTTCACAAATGGCTCTGCTGTAGACAACATCAGACACATAAACCCTGCTCCTGTGGAAACCTTCAGATTCTATGTCTTGCCAGTTTCAGAGCAGGAAGAAAGAGGAGTCACGAGTGGCACCTCCACCTGGGCAGCCCTCACAGCATCCTCCTTTAAGGACGGCACTCTTCCCTGGCCAGAGCTGTAATCACAGAGCTTCCTGGATCCCGGTTCCTGGAGAAAAACTCAAGTCTAACGAAAGCCGATATATTCTTGAAAACCAAATGTGCTTTCCTAGAGTAGATGGGGAAGAGTTTTTCTTACGTAATTACACTCAACTTAGAATTTAAAGTTTTCAAGTACTTTTACATCAACTAATTCATTTGTTCCTTGACACTAAAAAGCTAAACAGGATCCATGCAGGATGGAAAATATTGCGATAAGATAACCTCTGTCCTCTACCAGAGGACCCTTAGGATAAGCTCAAGGCCCCCTCCTAGAACCGGGTACCATGTAACTTTGCTGTCATTCTCGAGTTACGTTTCCATGCGGCGCTGTGCTGTAACTCCTCTCAGTGAGTCACCTCCTGACCAGGTGGAGGTTTTGGGTAAAATGAAACACTACATGAGGGTATGGAACAGCAAGTATTTTCCGTTCTCCTCTAGCTACTCCATCTAGGAAAATGTGACCCTACTTATACACCTTTATAAAGGGGAATATGTAATTTTAGATGGCGATCTGTAAGAGCAATTGTGACAATTTAATCAGATTATTGTCGTTATTTTGGAAGCTTATTGTGTCACAGAAATTCTAAATAATGACTATTTTCTCCCTTAAAATGATCCCCTTCCTACAAGCAAAGCAGGACCCCTTCTGTGAGGATGCGTCCAGATGCTCTTTGGCCATTTCTCCAAAGACATGTGTATCAGGGGTGCCAGATGGGAAAATAGAGATGAAAATGACAAACGTTTGGGTCTGTCTTTGAAAGAATACCAGTAAATATTTTGTGTGAGCAGGGACAAACAGGGGTCCTCCCACCAGCTGACAAACCTTTGAGGTTTGGGCAGGGAACGGGGTATTTTCAAAATTTTTTATTGGAGTAACACTGATTTATAACGTGGTAGGTTTCACGAATAAACATTATGTTTCTACTCCTCTACACGGGAGGTTGTTTTTAACCTGGAGGAAACTTTACGGCAATGAAAAGTTTCCTCTCCAGCTCCCACCAATCCCCAGTATATTTCCTGAATTACCCTGTCAAGTTCAACATGCTATATAAATGAAACAACTTTTAATCATTCCAGGAGAGACGCGTGACAGATGTAGATATTACACTTCAATATATGGAAATAGCCTCAAAATGTCATTAACTTTTGAATTAACCATGAGCCTTGATTGTTTGAGAAGAGGTGACATATTTCCCCATTTAGAGTTTGGGACAAGAAGTTAATTTAAATGCCAAAAGTACATATATTTGAGTAACATGATGTCAAATAAATCTTTTAGCATTAATATAAAAATGGCATTTATAAAAGCTATAATGAATGTAGCTAAAGGCACACTTTCTTAAACAGTTTTACTCAATTGGGACCTTACAAAGCTTCAGTCTGTTGTTCCACTTTCATTAGTGTCTTTATTTTTTCAGCCCAACTATAGTAAAGGATATATATTTCAAGTTAACATTTACCGGGCATTGACTACAGGACAAACACTGTTCTTTATGCCCTGGGTGCATCATCTAGTTCTCACAACAACCCCAGGAGGCAGCTCGTTGTATTATCATCCTTTTCCAGGGGAGCAAGTGAGGCTTTGGATTAAGTATTTTTTCTGCGGGGACACATCCATAAACAATGTCTCCTGGTCCAGCCGGTTTTCCTGGAAGGTGCCCAGTTCTCCCAGGAGCTGCCTTCCTCTCTGGACTCAGTGTCCACAGCCGTGGCACTCAGCCCTGCCCTAAGCCGAGAGGCAGAACAAGCAGTCATTGTCTGAGCATATTCCACGTGTTAACACAGTCACCAGGTTCTCCTGTGTTCCCAATGCCTGCACCCACCTGGCAGGGAGTGTTGGGTCCTTGTTTTCACCACCTGCCCTGAGATCAGAGTGTGCTAGGTGGGAAGGGACAGTCTCAGTAAGTTTCTGTTTTGGGACAGGGGCTGTTATCCCTCATTAGGGTCAAAGGGTTTTTGCAGCTGGGGTAGGTAGCAGTGACACCAAAAATGTCTGATAGTGTCAGAAAGTTCTAGAAGAATGAGAGAAACCCATTTATAAGACTGTGGTCTTACAAACAACCTGCTTTCCCTCCCCTCTGACCGTGTTGGCCATTTGGGAGCTGGGCTCAGAGCCTATGCCGTGGATGCCGCTGGCTGTAGAGCCATCCCCCAGCTCCAGGGGAGCCCCTGGGAACCTGTCAGTTTTGGTCCAGGCTACCTTTTATCAGCTGTGTTTCCCCCTCTCCTCCCTGGACCATCTGAGAGGAGGCTGATGAGGAAGTATTTGCTCCACACTAATAACAGGAAACTGTAGCTACCACACCGACTCTGTCCACGTCCCACACCGTAACATTAGGGGCCCCGGCACCACCTCAAATCCTCAGACGTGCCCTTGCAACACAGGGCCTTCAATGCAACTCTACCTCAGAGTGAAACCTGGGGCCCCACTGGGCACCAGCGTTGGCAGGGTCAGAAGAATGGTCAAACCCCACTGCTCACAAATGTTCGGATGCCACTGGCCGAGGGGGCACATTAGCTACACTTACACACCTCCAGTGATGGGGAACTCACTACCTCCCAAGCAGGTTTCCAGTTCCTCCTGAGGAACTCTATTCTGTCTGTAGGTAATTCGTTAGAGACTTTTTTTTGTAAACTCTCAGCTTAACTGTCTCCCTAATTTACAGTTGATGATCACAGTCTAACTCCTCAGATTGACAGGGTTAAATCTAAGCTCACTCCTAAATGCTCAGTTCTTTAAAGGGGGCAAGCTGGAAGGGAGAGGTGGAATATTATTTTTCCCTTTCAGTATGGTAATCACTAGAGATGTTTAAAAGAAAGTGGGTGAAAAGTGACAAATGAGCAAAAAATTCTACCTTTTAGTAAAGGTTAAAAGCAGGTGTCAGACCTCGAAGTTTATCACAGCTAAAGGGACTTAAGTGGCCCATCAGCATTTTGACTTGAAGTGTGAGGCAAACACAATTGACAGAGAAAAGCAAAAATCTGTGGAGGCTCTAAACCAAACATTATAGATAAAGGACCAACCTAGAGTGGATTCTGTTGTTGCCTGGGACACATACAGCTGTGTGAAATATTCTGTGTATGCATATTTTATATGTGCATACACACACACACACACACACACACTTAATGTACTTTCAATACGTATTTTTATGGGAGATCTGAAACACAAGTCAACTATAAAAAGAAATACTTTCTTATTTTCTGCCTTGTCTATGTCAGTTGAAAAATATATCAGTGAGAAAATTACTTTTTAAAGGGAGACTAACTTTAGTAATAGAAAGTAAGGAATAAAGAAGAAATATCCAAATGAAAAGCCTGGTAAACCCAGCTTACACTGACAGGGAAAAAGCTGCCCTTTACTCCTGCCTGGCAGAAATAGCAAGATTCTAAAATCTATTCTTGGCTACAGTTAATGTATACTATGAACCCAGAAAGAGTTAGGCTTTTAGGGAAAAAAAAAGATTGTTTCTAATTGTTTTTATCCTATGCTGAGGTATTCTTGCTGAAAGATAAGAATTAGCTATATCCAAGAAAAGTTTCAATAAATTGTAAATACATATTCAAAGGAAAAATACATGTAGTTAATATGGAAGCCATATGTTACCAATGTAAGCACGTATTATATTATTTAGTGCCTGATATAAAATAGCTCAATAAAATAATCTTGGAGCATTTAAATCTCAATTGGCATTGGCAAGGAATGAAATATCTCCAAAAGGGTGAAGAAGCCAACAGATTTCACTCAAAGCAACACCAGGAAATGGGTCTGTTCCCATGTGGTCCTGCCATTCCTGTAACTTCATAGAAAATGATGAAACGGCCCGACATCAGTTCTGAAAACCCATGCAGAGCGTTGTTTAAACCACTGTGTTTTTTTAAAGGAAAGAAAAGGTCTGCATTTCCTTCTGGAGCATAGAAGCTATTCGGTTTTACACCCTGGAAACGGTCTACAGTCAGCAGAGCTGCACGAGCTACGTCTTGCAGGCAGTTTCCTGTGTCGCCCTCATCTTTGTTTTGAAAGAGCTGCTGGGAGACCCCAGACCCAAACATGTCCTACTAGTGGTCAGCCAAGGACCTTGCCGCACTTTGCATCCCCAGTCAGCCTGCCAAGGTGATTTTTCTATAAATCTTTAAAAAATCTGCTCCAGATGGTTGTAAATCATGATACACTTTACCTCCGTGTGGATGTGACATTTATTATGGTTTGTTTTCGATTTTTTAGATCAAAAGTTCTCATTCCCCATATTTGTGTCATTAATGACCACTTTTGAGAATTTGGCCCTAAAGCTCGGAAATCAAAGTCAGAACATACGTGAGATCATAAATTCCCAAAGGACACGGATTTTGTCTATATTGTTTCAAACACATCCAAGCAATGCTTGGCATGTGGCAAGTGATGGGGACCATGAACCCACACCCTCTAGCTTTGAGTCTTCTTTGCCCTGAGCACAGGATTTCAGGCCTCCTTCACTTTCTGTGGGTGGGGAGTGATTAAATATTGGTGAAACTGGTCAACGGGCTCCAGGTCACACATGGCTATTTTGGCCAATGCATTCAAGGATTTATTTGTTACAATTAAGCCTTTCCCAGCTCTCATTTCTCAAATTGTACATTCCTGCCAATCGGATCTTTTGATCAGAGTAAAAATACCACATTGATAAAATGTATACAAAATAAACAGATGCAAGTGGAAAAGCTCTCTCTCAGAGTTGGCCTCCTACCTCTCGGTTTTCAAACTATCAGGTCCCCTCAGGGGCATCCCCAACAGACACACACTGCCACACCTCCAGCCCCGTGGCCAGGGGCCTCACGGACCTTCTGGGAGAAACGTGAGAGGCAGACGGGCTGCAGCACTGACCCTAAGACATCATCTCCATTTACAGATGGGGAGACTGGGGTGTCAGACCCCAAGGCCACAGAGCTGGAACTCGAAACTCAGCCCTGACAAACTCTGGCCCGTGTGCTTTAACCAGTGCACTACATCTTAAGTAAAATACGCCCTAGGAAACAGCAAAAAACAAAATCTTGCAGGCAGGACATGAAAGATTTTTGAAAAGTAGTTTTTGAAACTCTCTCTTTTGCAGAGTTTTTTTTTTTTAATTGAAGTATAGTTTATCTACAATGTTGCAGGTGTACGGCAAAGTGGTTCAGTTATACATATATATGTATTCTTTGCAGAATTTTAACACAAAGCACTTGAACCTATAAATGTAGCCGTCTGGAGGTGGAAGGGGAATGATCCTGTTACCCCACCGCATACACACACATGCACACTCACTCATGCATGCACACACACGCACACACTCATGCACGCACACACATGCACACATGCACACACACAAACACACACACACACACACACACACACACTCTACAAGAGTCTTGTGCTCCACATGCTGATGCTCCCAGACCAGAAACCACAGGTCATCCCCACAGCCAGGTCACCCGGATGGTGGTTCACAGTGGGGCCTTGGTTTACCTTGTGAGGTTATTTCCAAAACACCAGTGACTTCGCTTCACAGAAGGTGAGAAAGTGTGTGAACGAGGTTGGGGAGGGAGGCCCTGGGGCCTCTTAGAGACCCTCTTTCTTGTCTCCCAGTTTCTGCTGAGGAGAGGCGCTTGGCTAACTCACCAGCTCTTCAGACACCCGACTCGGATCCCAGCCCTGTTCTGAGAATGACCAGGAACTCAGTAGGGACAGTGCAGCCTGGAAACCCCTCCACGGACTGGCCATACTGGCCCAGCCACGTGAGACCAGAGGCGCGGCTCAGGGGACCCCACCCGCCAGGTCACTGCAGAGGCAGGGGTGGGGAAGCATTCACCACGCCCCTCACACGGGCTGAAGACCAAGGATCAAAGCTCCGAGCCGCCGACAAGAAGCTCGGCACAATTTTCAAATGCAGGCGCACTTCTCCAGGGCTCTGAGTGCCTCTCCTGGGCTGAGCAGCCTTGGGGAGCCACGTGACAACACACAATGCCATGCAGTGCCACACGACGCCACTGCTGATTTACTGCGTGGGAAGCAGCACTCCATCACTGTCCCCCGGCTGCCACTGCCACCAGCTCTGCCTGTCCCCGGGCAGCTTGCTTACAGAGGAAATTATTCACTTGCTTGTATGTTACATGCAAAACAAATTCTTTTTAGCTGTCTCCATCTATCACCTAGCCTGGCTGTGGGCTTGGTAGAGGGCAGGGGGCGAGGGCAGAGGAGTGGAAGGTGCCGGCTTCTCCTTGAAAATGCTGGAAGAGCACATGCGGGCAGGGACAGAGAAATGCGCAGGCCGGCCCGGGTGCTGTTCCATGAGCTCTGTCTCATCCTGCCTGTGCTAGCGCGGAGGGGACAGTCGGTAGCAGAGCTGGGGAGCCTGCAGGGTTTCTCGTCTGCAGCAGCGGAGCTCCATGGAGTCCCCTGCCCGGCAGCTCACACTTTCCAGAAGCAGGAGGCCTTTCAGACTCTCAGATAAAGTGACAGGTTGCGTTGGCATCGAAGCTTCTTTCTGGGGTCTGGGATTTTTCATTCTGTTTCATTACTGTTTACATTTAGGACATACCGCTTCACTCTCAAACAGATGATGCCCAGAGAGTCTTCAGGTGAGACTTTGTCACACTAATTTTCACAGGCACTTCAGAAAATGCACGTAACGTCCCTGCAAACACACCTAAACGAGATCAGAGAATACAGGCCAGTTGCTGGTCGAGTAGGAGCCTCACCTGCCTAGCGGATGTAGAAGAAAAGGGTGTTTTGGCGAAAATCTCAGCACATGGAATCTGGATGCTTGCGGATGCTAAAGAAGATGACCAGTAGAAGGACGGGCTCATCGCTGAGTGGATGCCCTGCCGGCCTGGCTCTTCATCTGGCCTAGTCGACTGGACGGGCTCCGAACCTACAGTAGGTCCCCACTTGGGGTGAGATGGCTCAGGTGGGGGATGCCCGCCGGCCAGCAGAGCTTAGAGAGATGCGGCAGAGAGACATGAACTTTCCAGTCCTGGGCAACAGAGCCCTGGGATCAAGGCGGCCACGTCCCCGGACTCCTCCCAATTCCAGCCGCAGTCCTTTCCGTTCCTAAATTCTCTGCTCACATCTGCCTGGCATCTCCAGGCAGCCCCACCCTCCTCTTCATTTGTTTCAATATCTGGGAGGGGCTGTGCCGTGTCCTTTGAGGTGCTCCAGGCTCAGTGTAGACCTAGGGGTGCGTGAAGGGCGAGGGTTCTGCATGAGGCCCTGAGTGGCGACGGGCACCCAAGTCCACGTGGTCAGTCTCTGTCAGAGCCAGGCCGGCTTTGACAAGCTGCTGCGCCCCGATTCTACAAGCACAGTGATAGCCGGCGGTGAAATGCAAAGTGCCTGAAAATGTCAGGGGAGAAAATCCAGAGGGGAAACTGCACCTAAGTTCCACCAGCGCCCCGTGGCCTCTGTTGTCACCACTAATGTTATTTATTGCAGCTCCACGCTCCTTTTGAGGCATAATTTAAAAAGATAAATAACTGGAGAGACCCTCGCCAAGATAAATGAATAGTTTGAGGCCTTTTCATTTCGTTGCCTTTTCAGGAACATTAGAAAGAAGGGAAGCGCTTTGGAGCTGTCTGTAGAAACTTCCCAGAAAAGGGTTGCAAGGTTGCAGGAGCTTCTACCTGCCGTCCTTTATCTGTGGTTCCTTCTACCACTGGCCCCAGGAGAAAACAAAAAAAAGATATTTCATTTTATTTACTTAGGGTGTATCCAGATCTGGAAGTTCTAATTTATGAGCCTGAAATGCCATTAAGTAGATGCAGGAAATTCTAAATGAGTATATGCATGCCTTCTCTCCAAGGAATAATTTAGGGAAATCCAACAAGATTGGGTTTAAAGACACCCAGGCACATTAGCAGAAAGCTTAGGACACTGACAAAAATATTTTTTACAGTTTTAAAAAGATTCTGCTGCTTTTTTTTCTTTTTTAAAGTGTAAAATTTCTCTGGCCTTTTGAGCTTCTGAAGATTATGATATGACGTTTATATCCTGTCTGTCCTGCACTCTTTCCTTTGCTTCCTAAAATAATCCCTCTTCCTCAGTAACGACCTCTTGAAAGCAGGATTTATCTCTAACCCTTTTGCACAAAACCAGGCACAAAGTGACTTTCTTCAACCAGAAGCTCCCAGACGTGGGGTGGGCCACACAGCAGGCTCTATTTTCAGCCTGTTCCCCAGCCACCCCAGGACTCTGCATAAACTGAATTAATTCACACTTGCCTAGAGACACATTAGGATTCGGTGAAGAGTTTACTTTAAAAGTCTATTTTCTAGGAAATATTTGTTCCACTTTTCTCATGCTACTTCCCTAGTTTTACAAAATAAACACATTATGCCTAAAATCACTGCTGCATTCCCTGGAGAGCTATTAACCTAGAAAAAACATGTGTGCCCAAGAATGGGTCCACACTGATCTTCAATCTAGAGATTCGAGCCCTGATAGGAGCATCTGTCCACACGACCAGCCTCTGATGCTCTTTCAGTTGCCTTTCAAGTTTACATCACATTCAGAAGATATGTCTAGAGTTATAACCACTAACAAAGTAGTAATAATGAAACCAGTATCTCAGTGCAAAAGAGACGACCATTTACTGAGTGCTTTTTACATGCCTTCTGTGTTAAAAGCATCTTCCGTGCACTGGGCATATAGTTAGCGCCGTGTGCCATGGAGGGCACTGCTGTGACCCGATCTGCAGAGGCACTTGGGCTCAGAAAGCCTGAACAGGTTGTGAGGCGTCAGACAGCTCTTCACCTCTTCCCCCAGGCTGGGTTAGGTCTCCATGGTTTGAGTTTCTGCAGCATTTCACATGGATATTATTTTATTTGATGCTTAGAGCAATGTTGAGAATGTAGGTGCTCAGATGAAGCTCAGAGAGTCTGAACACGGTACCCAGACACATGGCGACTAGGTCACAGGCCCGAATCTCAGACTGAAACCAAACCACATCAGCTTGAACCTTTGATCCATGTTTGATTGAACCAAGCTAACTGGCTTATATGCAACATGTTTCAGAGAAAGGGGAATTCTTCTTAGTCTTTGAAACATCCCCAGTATGTATCTAGTTTGAGATCATATTATAACTTGGTGCTACTTACGGATTTGTTGAGTCCTATATGACTCCTAATTTGCTCTCTCCAGCGCTGGGTTTCACAATTTTTTCCAGAAGATAGCCTTTTCTAGCCTCCCCTACGTATCATTCCCAATCCTCTTCCACATTTGACTCTTCCTTGACTGTTCTAATCTACAATGATTTCTCTGTTGTCTCCATTGTTTACTTGGTGGCTAACGTGCACCCACTTGTACCGTTTACATTTATTTTACAGCTACAAGTGCTTCTTTACACATGGTGTGGGTGTCTCACATGCTTAGGCCCGCAGGAGGAATTCTAATCTGTTGATTACTTTGCAAGAAATAATCCTGTAACAAGGGTCAGCCTGCCAGATGGCATGGAGGGCTGGGCTCCCTGGAGCAGCCAGGCGTGACGAAGTCGGATGCCCCTGGTCGAGGTGGCTGGTCACCGGGGTCTGGTTTCCCCTCCACTTTCCAGCTCCCTGAGCCACTGTTTTGCTGGGGATCAGTTGTATCTTCGTAAAAAGTATATATTGACACAGACAGGATGGCCCATTAGGTTCTGCTGAAGTTCTTGCATCTGTGATTTGCACATAATTACTCTCCGAATCACCTGAGACAGTGTCTGAAATCGTGTGGGTGCTGATGTCCTGAGGAGTGGTGGTCACCCCGCATTAAGGGCTCAGTCTGGAGGTATTTCTCATCAATCCTCAGGGTGTCAAGGGCCCACGTGGATAGCAACTGCCCATGAAATACCTTTTCATAGTTCCTTTTCATAGTTAGACTCCCTGAGCATCTTCACAATGTCAAACGTGGGTGGACAATGAAAGCCAAGTTATGTGCTGGCGTCCCGCATTGTGACACCTTTGGGACCCTCCACAGTCACCACTTCCATCACATTCTTTGAGGCATGCGGTTAAGTGACAGATGGACACAGAGGGGGCCTGTCGGCTAGATCACATGCCTACTTGCCCTCCGTCCAGGTCCCTCAAGGAGGAGGATGCTGGGGGTGCCTGGGAGCTGGCTTTTCCTCCAGCCGGCATCCTTGAGAGGAGAGGGTGAAACACTGTGAGCACATGTTGACAAGCGTGAGGGCTTTCGGGGTCGTGATGCAGGAAAAGACACGCCAGGGGGAGAAGGACAGAGGCAGCCGGGAAAGCAGACTCGAAGCACAGGTTTGAAAAACCCAACAATGTGAAAATGGAAGTTTCCCCAAGTCTCTTCTCTGTGAACTTCATCACCTCCCAGCATAAAAGAGTCGGCTGCTGGTCCACCTGTTTCAAATCCGTGCTGCTGGCCCATAAAATGTCCAGTCTGCTCTGTCCTTCACTCTCCTGAATTAAATTGGCACCTCCCCGACCCTGACCAACAGCAAAGACCCTTTCAGAGGTGGGATATCTAGTCCCTGTTTGTCCTCTGCAGTGAGACAGGCCTGGCGTTTGTTCCAGATGGAGGGAAAAGCCCGACGTGCTTGAAAAGACGCACGCGGTTCAAGCTTCAGTGACCACGGGCGTGTTCCTTTACACGGGAGGCCTCCAGCAAAGGCTGACGCGCAGCCACTTAGATCCCACGTACTATGCACGGGGGCAGGCATGGGCCGCCGTGTCAGGACGGGCGGCAGGACAGCCCCAGCCTGACTTTCAGAACCCGCCTCCCCAGTTGAGGTCACCTCAAGGACATCAGGGAGCCGTGCCCTTCTCCCTCCTGCCGAGGTGACCCAAGCTTTCAGACACTTGGAACAGGCTGCCTGGCTGCTCGGCCTCGGAGTGGCCTGTGCGGTCACCGCGCAGGATGACAAATTGCCTCTCTGCCTGCTGGAGCTGCGCCAGCCCCTCTGTGGCCCCTCCAGATGGGCCTGACTGAACTCCCAGCCGTGGGAGAGTGTGACGGCTCCATTACGAGGCTCCCACAGGCAGCCGGCAGGGGTCTTTTCCAGGCTCGCCCTGGGGTGTGGGTGCATGGGTCTGCATCGGCGAGGCCCGCAGAGACGCTAAGCTGGACGGCAGGCGCCCTCCACAGCCCCGATGATGCTCCCAGGGCACTGAGGGCATCACTTTCCTGAGCTCCCCGGGCCCAGGTACACACTCGTCTAAAGGAAACGGTGTTGGATCTCACTTGTATGTGGAATCTAGAATAGTCAGCTCCCTAGTAACAGGGAGCAAGATGGTGGTCACCAGGGAGAAGCAGACCCCTCCCTCAGGTGGTCCCCTCCCCAAATCCTTGCAAAAAAAGCTCTACCTGGTGCCTGTTGCTCAGAGAACCCAACCAGCCGACCCCCAATCAGCCCACGTGCCGGCCTCCCCGCTCAGGAGACCTGACTCTCCTGCTGCTTCACCAGGACCTTGGGTTCCCCCCAGTGGCTGCCTTCCCTCCACACCCCACCCCAGACCCACCGGGAAGGCCAAGTGGGCCCAGTTCCAGACCCACCCAGAGCCCCCTGCACGTCAAGCCCCTCATGCCCTGGAGCCACTGACCCCCGCCCTGTATCTTAACATAAAAGCCACTGGATCCTTTAGAAACCTGGGTCAGACGTGCCCAGGCCAGGGGTCGTGGTCCTCCCAGTTGACCCCATTGCCCTCCACATGGCTTTCTCCAGCTGCCCTGGGCTGTTTCAGCTTCCTGAAACAGGAAGCTGTTTCATTGCTTCCTCCCCCAAGTGCACACGCCCGCATCCCCAGGGCCGTCCAGCTCCACTCCGCGACTCTGGGGTCTCTTGCTGATCCACGGCCGTCACCATGTCACGTCACGGTGTTGGTAGATCTGAGACAGCCGTGGCCCCGATTCAGTCTCAGTGTGGGGCTCCGCCCAGGGTAGGGGGGCAGGGGGCTCAGGAGGGGGCTCCATCCCTGGAGGGTCAAGACCAGGATGGGGAAGGAGTACTTCCCAGAACTTCTGCTGCCAGTGTCCTTGTCCCCGTGGTGAGCCACAGCCACCCCCACCTCTGCAGGAGACCTTCCAACACTAGCAGGGTACTTAACAGTTGTCAAAAATCACAGAGTGAGATCACCGGGGAAGATGGCGTAAGAGTAATACGCGGAGATCAACTTCCTCCCCACAGATACACCAGAAATACATCTACACATGGAACAACTCCTACAGAACACCTACTGAATGCTGGCAGAAGACCTCAGACCTCCCAAAAGGCAAAAAAACCCCACGTACCTGGGTAGGGAAAAAGAAAAAAAGAATAAACAGAGACAAAAGGACAGGGATGTGACCTGCACCAGTGGGAAGGAGCTGTGGAGGAGGAAAGGTTTCCACACACTAGAAGCCCCTTCGCGGGCGGAGACTGTGGGTGGCGCAGGGGGAAAGCTTCGGAGCCACGGAGAAGAGCACAGCAACAGGGGTGCGGAGGGCAAAGCGGAGAGATTCCCGCACAGAGGAGCGGTGCCGACCAGCACTCACCAGCCCGAGAGGCTTGTCTGCTCACCCGACCGGGGCGGGCGGGGCTGGGAGCTGAGGCTTGGGCTTCGGTCGGAGCTCCGGGAGAGGAATGGGGTTGGTGGCGTGAACACAGCCTGCAGGGGGTTAGTGCACCACGGCTAGCTGGGAGGGAGTCCAGGGAAAAGTCTGGACCTGCCGAAGAGGCAAGAGACTTTTTCTTCCCTCTTTGTTTCCTGGTGCGCGAGGAGAGGGGATTAAGAGCGCTGCTTAAAGGAGCTCTAGAGACGGGCGCGAGCCACAGCTAAAAGCGTGGACCCCAGAGACGGGCATGAGACGCTAAGGCTGCTGCTGCCGCCACCAAGAAGCCTGTGTGCAAGCACAGGTCACTATCCACACCCCCCTTCCGGGGAGCCTGTGCAGCCCGCCACTGCCAGGGTCCCGGGATCCAGGGACAACTCCCCCAGGAGAACGCACGGCGTGCTTCAGGCTGGTGCAACGTCACGCCGGCCTCTGCCACCACAGGCCCGCCCCGCACCCGTACCGCTCCCTCCCCCCGGCCTCACTAAGCCAGAGCCCCCGAATCAGCTGCTCCTTTAACCCATCCTGTCTGAGCGAAGAACAGACGCCCTCAGGTGACCTACACGCAGAGGCGGGGCCAAATCCAAAGCTGAGCCCCGGGAGCTGTGAGAACAGAGAAGAGAACGGGAAATCTCTCCCAGCAGCCTCAGAAGCAGCGGATTAAAGCTCCACAATCAACTTGATGTACCCTGCATCTGTGGAATACATGAATAGACAACGAATCATCCCAAACTGAGGAGGTGGACTTTGAGAGCAAGATTTATGATTTTTTCCGCTTTTCCTCTTTTTGTGAGTGTGTATGTGTATGCTTCTGTGTGAGATTATGTCTGTATAGCTTTGCTTCCACCATTTGTCCTAGGGCTCTATCCGTCCGTTTTTTTTTTTCTTTTTTAAAAAATATTTTTTTAAATAATTATTTTTTATTTTAATAACTATTTTATCTTACTTTATTTTATTTTATCTTCTTTCTTTCTTTCTTTCTTTCCCTCCTCCCTCCCTTCTTCCTTCCTCTTTCTTTCTTCCTTTCTTTCTTTCTTTCTACTTTTTCTCCCTTTTATTCTGAGCCATGTGGACGAAACACTCTTGGTGATGCAGCCAGGAGTCAGTGCTGTGCCTCTGAGGTGGGAAAGCCAACTTCAGGACACTGGTCCATAAGAGACCTCTCAGCTCCACATAATATCAAATGGCAAAAATCTCCCACAGATCTCCATCTCAACACCAGCACCCAGCTTCACTCAACGACCAGCAAGCTACAGTGCTGGACACCCTATGCCAAACAACTAGCAAGACAGGAACACAACCCCACCCATTAGCAGAGAGTCTGCCTAAAATCATAAGTCCACAGACACCCCAAAACACACCACCAGACGTGGACCTGCCCACCAGAAAGACAAGATCCGGCCCCATCCACCAGAACACAGGCATTAGTTCCCTCCACCAGGAAGCCTACACAACCCACTGAACCAACTTTAGCCACTGGGGACAGACACCAAAAACAACAGGAACTACGAACCTGCAGCCTACAAAAAGGAGACCCCAAACACAGTAAGATAAGCAAAATGAGAAGACAGAAAAACACAGAGCAGATGAAGGAGCAAGATAAAAACCCACCAGACCTAACAAATGAAGAGGAAATAGGAAGTCTACCTGAAAAAGAATTCAGAATAATGATAGTAAAGATGATCCAAAATCTTGGAGCGAGAATAGACAAAATGGAAGAAACATTTAACAAGGACCTAGAAGAACTAAAGATGAAACAAGTAACAATGAACAACACAATAAATGAAATTAAAAGTACTCTAGAAGGGATCAATAGCAGAATAACTGAGGCAGAAGAACGGATAAGTGACCTGGAAGATAAAATAGTGGAAATAACTACTGCAGAGCAGAATAAAGAAAAAAGAATGAAAAGAACTGAGGACAGTCTCAGAGACCTCTGGGACAATATTAAACACACCAACATTCGAATTATAGGGGTTCCAGAAGAAGAAGAGAAAAAGAAAGGGACTGAGAAAATATTTGAAGAGATTATAGTTGAAAACTTCCCTAATATGGGAAAGGAAATAGTTAATCAAGTCCAGGAAGCACAGAGAGTCCCATACAGGATAAATCCAAGAAGAAATATGCCAAGACACATATTAATCAAACTGTCAAAAATTAAATACAAAGAAAACATACTAAAAGCAGCAAGGGAAAAACAACAAATAACACACAAGGGAATCCCCATAAGGTTAACAGCTGATCTTTCAGCAGAAACTGCAAGCCAGAAGGGACTGGCAGGACATATTTAAAGTGATGAAGGAGAAAAACCTGCAACCAAGATTACTCTACCCAGCAAGGATCTTGTTCAGATTTGATGGAGAAATTAAAACCTTTACAGACAAGCAAAAGCTGAGAGAGTTCAGCACCACCAAACCAGCTTTACAACAAATGCTAAAGGAACTTCTCTAGGCAAGAAACACATGAGAAGGAACTTTTAAGAAAGGAAAAAATTAAGAAAATGGGAATAGGAACATACATATCGATAATTACCTTAAATGTAAATGGACTAAATGCTCCCACCAAAAGACACAGATTGGCTGAATGGATACAAAAACAAGACCCATATATATGCTGTCTACAAGAGACCCACTTCAGACCTAGAGACACATACAGACTGAAAGTGAAGGGATGGAAAAAGATATTCCTTGCAAATGGAAACCAAAATAAAGCTGGAATAGCAATTCTCATATCAGACAAAATAGACTTTAAAATAAAGACTATTAGAAGAGACAAAGAAGGACACTACATAATGATCAAGGGATCGATCCAAGAAGAAGATATAACAATTGTAAATATTTATGCACCCTACATAGGAGCACCTCAGTACATAAGGCAAATACTAACAGCCATAAAAGGGGAAATCGACAGTAACACATTCATAGTAGGGGACTTTAACACCCCACTTTCACCAATGGACAGATCATCCAAAATGAAAATATAAATAAGGAAACACAAGCTTTAAATGATACATTAAACAAGATGGACTTAATTGATCTTTATAGGACATTCCATCCAAAAACAACAGAATACACATTTTCTCAAGTGCTCATGGAACATTCTCCAGGATAGATCATATCTTGGGTCACAAATCAAGCCTTGGTAAATTTAAGAAAATTGAAATCATATTAAGTATCTTTTCCCACCACAACGCTATGAGACTAGATATCAATTACAGGAAAAGATCTGTAAAAAATACAAACACATGGAGGCTAAACAATACACTACTTAATAACGAAGTGATCACTGAAGAAATCAAAGAGGAAATAATAAAATACCTAGAAACAAATGACAATGGAGACACGATGACCCAAAACCTATGGGATGCAGCAAAAGCAGTTCTAAGAGGGAATTTTATAGCAATACAGTCCTACCTTAAGAAACAGGAAACATCTCGAATAAACAACCTAACTTTGCACCTAAAGCAATTAGAGAAAGAAGAACAAAAAAAAACAGTCAAAATGGCCATCATCAAAAAATCTAGAAACAATAAATGCTGAAGAGGGTGTGGAGAAAAGGGAACACTCTTGCACTGCTGGTGGGAATGTGAATTGGTACAGCCACTATGGAGAACAGTATGGAGGTTCCTTAAAAAACTACAAATAGAACTACCATATGACCCAGCAATCCCACTACTGGGCATATACCCTGAGAAAATCATAATTCAAAAAGAGTCATGTACCAAAATGTTCATTGCAGCTCTACTTACAATAGCCTGGAGATGGAAACAACCTAAGTGTCCATCATCAGATGAATGGATAAAGAAGATGTGACACATATATACAATGGAATATTACTCAGCCATAAAAAGAAACGAAATTGAGCTATTTGTAATGAGGTGGGTGGACCTAGAGTCTTTCATACAGAGTGAATTAAGTCAGAAAGAGAAAGACAAATACTGTATGCTAACACATATATATGGAATTTAAGAAAAAAAATGTCATGAAGAACCTAGGGGTAAGACAGGAATAAAGACACAGGCCTACTAGAGAATGGACTTGAGGATATGGGGAGGGGGAAGGGTAAGCTGTGACAAAGTGAGAGAGTGGCATGGACATATATACACTACCAAACGTAAAATAGATAGGTAGTGGGAAGCAGCCGCATAGCACAGGGAGATAAGCTCGGTTCTTTGTGACCACCTGGAGGGGTGGGATAGGGAGGGTGGGAGGGAGGGAGACGCAAGAGGGAAGAGATATGGGAACATATGTATATGTATAACTGATTCACTTTGTTATAAATCAGAAACTAACACACCATTGTAAAGCAGTTATACTCCAATAAACATGTAAAAAAAAAAAAAAAAAAAAGACCAGGATGGGTGGCAGGAGGGGACCGCGGATGGCGGGAGGGCCAGGGGATGGGCTCCCTCCAGGGGCGTCCGTCGGCTGTCTGCTCCATCTGACCGCCTCGTCCTGAGAGGGACCCCCTAGAACAACTGGGGGTTGGTTTCCAAACAAACACGAGGTGCAGCCTGAAGAGCAAGCGCCTGTTAGCGCCCCTTCCTGCACCGACGGGATGGGTGTGGCAGGGGACAGTGGACGGGCTGGTTTGTGGGGATCACCGGGCCCATCAGAAGTGAGCGCTTCACCGTGAGCGTCCGACACCTCTGCAGTGCACATTTAATTATAACGAATTCACTATCGATTAGCCATTTGTGCTCAGGAAACCACAGCAAGAATGCCCTGCTTGTTTAACCATCAAAACAGAGGAGCACTGAAATCTTCTGTATTTTCAAATACTCCGTCCTCTGGGTGAAAGATCGGCATTTTGACCGATTCTAGAGCAGATGTGGAAAACAACACTAGTGAAATTAAAGAAGAGTGAAAGCTGGAGGACGCATTTTTAATCGGATGCTCCCCCAGGCGTGGCCGACCGGAGCAGGGAATTCACGCTGGTCAGCGCCCGGGTGACTCGTCCTGTCCTGAATGTTGTAGGCAGCATCTCCGCTCTAAGTTGTCCTGTGGGTGTTGAATGACCTCTCCGGGGAGGGAAGAGACCTGTTTTTCATGTTTACATTACATATGAGCTTATGAATTAGTGGGTTTCAGGAACACTTGTTGTGAGGTGAGAAATCTACTGCCTCCCATAAAATAAAGCACAGATTTACTTTTTCAGATAACTGTAATGAGCCCACGCAACAGTAAAGTCTGTAGAAAATTTTAAGCATTTTTATTATATTTCTGGGATGTTTTACTCACTGCCCGCCCTTCGAAGGAGAATACACACAGTGATTCAGCCTTTTTTAAGGCAAGTGATCACCCATATGGGTACCAATATCTTGGAAAGTCATTTTAAAATAATTTCCTTTGGGTTAATGGAGTGTTCAGGACAATCTATGCTTATCTGAGGGTCCCAGACGGTCAGTCTCAGACCCTGGGGTTCTGCAGACATCACTCTCAGCTCACCTCCTGCCTCCCCTCCATGGATCCAGAGCGAGACAGAGAGAGAGAGGGAGAGAGAGAAACAGAGCAAGCTCAATTGTACAAAACTGTTTCCCTATATTATAAATACTTGGCTTTGTGAATGGCCTTTACACCTGATATTGGGACCCTAAGATCTGGACTGGACAGTACCGTATGTGGGATGAGTGTAGAATTTTACTGGAACTAAATTCCTTTAGGCAAATATGCTCTCTGGTATCAAGTTAACTGTAATAATTATAACTAGTAATTTTAAAGTAATGCACTTGTCATATGGGGTATTATTATGCTTGGGGCTCAGCTCTCTTTTGGCCCAGGGACACTGGGGTTTCTCCCACATGGAAGCATCAGGTCAGGCAGAGAAAAGCAAAGCCAACCTGCTACAAGCAAGATGCTGTAGGAGAAAGAATTTAGAAACCCCGTGCCCGTGAAGCAGTGCTTTCTATCCGATCTGCTTTGAGCGAAGGTGCAGGTGAAGCTGGGGTCTTACGGGGCAGCTCCACGCCCCACGCCCCACGCGTGATATTCTCCAGCCCGTGCGCCGTGTAAAGTGTCTGCGAGAGATCCAAAGGGGTCTCCAGGTGGCACGTCTCTTCAGATCTAGACTTTCAAGGAAACATGAAAGCAGTGAAACGCTATTAATCAGACTCCGACAGTGTCTCTCAGCCTCCATAAATCGTTTCTGGTGGCACTGCTGATTCTAATTAATGGCGCATTCATTGCTAATAGGCAGTAAGACTGAGCCATGGGAAAGGAAAGCAAGAATAACTCACGGAATTTGAAAAATTCATATTCTTTTGTGCTTAAAATTTCCTTCCTCCTTTAAAAATCACAATAGAAGCAACACTTTCACTTCACCTTACTGAGAATTCTCAAGGAATTCCAGCTCTTCAGCTCCTGGCTTCTCCCGTCTCCTAGAAAACTACAACGTCCAGGGCATACAGCTCCTTTCTCTAAAGTCTGTTGAGGGGCCCGACAGCAGGTGACGTCTCCTCGGCTGGAAGTGGTCACCCAGTGACAGATCTCAGAAGACTTCCGAGGATGTAGTGCACTATATCCTTGACGCTGAGTGGAATATTCAGCATCCCAGAATCAGAGCGCAGTCAGGAAAGCTCCCTTTGGTTGGAAGATACTGATGGAAAGACAGAGAAGCTGGGAGTTCCCAGGGGGCCCAGAGGTGCAACCCGTCCCCCGCACTCTGTCTCTCTGTCTCCGTCTCTCTCTCTGTGTCTCTCTCTGGCTCTGACAGTTCAACACAGCACACAGTGGTGATGAGGGTCCTGGGACTGACATGGACTCTTCTGTACTGGGTACCCTGGCCTTCAGCTCATCACGGAGCAACCACTGTTCCATGTTCAGCGTAGTCTTTGTACTGTTATCTTGTGAAATCACACTGAATTGCCACTTTTCTGTCTGAAGCGCCGTGATACCAACCAAGTGGGGAGAAAAGGTTTTTCTGAGATTGATATTTTCCCAGACACCACGGTTTTGTTCAATTGAATTCACTCGAGTTGTGGTTAACATAAACACTACGGAGAGTAGGACATGTCAAATTAGCAGCTTTGCAAATCTCCTGTTAATTGTCAGCCTAATTAAAAAATTGCTAATTATAATGTTTATAACTTCAAATAACTGCTCAGCTATAAAGTACGGCCTGTCAGGTGTAAACAGGCGACTGGAGGGAAAAAATCAATCGACATCTGTTAATTTATCAGCGCAGCACAGCGCACTGAAGCACAGATCGCCTATGGCACTGTAAATCTGCATTGCGATAAAAAGATCAATTCATTCAACACCTGCTTAATAAATGATAATGGCCATTGTCACTGGCTAGTCTCAGGGTGTCCCTGCTTATCAAATCCCATCGTGTCTAGAGTGAAAGGCAAGAGCCAGCACTCAGGACAGATCTGCTGGAGGAGAAGCCTTCGACAGAGAGCTGGACCCGTTCATCAGGGAGCAGAGGCCCCTGCAACTCGGCTAAAGAAAAACATTTAACACCCGGTGCTACGCAAAATTAAAAAGAAAAGCAGAAACCTGAATGCACACAGACACGCGCATTCAGATGGTAAAAGTGGAAGGTCTCTCTTTTCCAGAAACAATCCTGGAGCCCTGAGGCCCGTCACTTGCTGCCTCTGGTCCGAACTCCCACTTGTCCACAGTGTCACCGCCTGCTAGATCCTGCGGACACAGGAGGTTGGAGGATGCGGCCCTTGGCCTCTATAATCTGTACGACCCCCACTCTGTCCTCTGCAAACTCACCCACTGAAACCAGATCTGCAACTGCTCAGGGCCCGGCCCTGCGCTGGGTCATATTCTCACTTCACCTGGGTGCCAGGGTCTCGAGACCTTCCGAGGGTGGGGCCCTCCTTCTCTGACCCTAACCCTGGTCCCTGGTGTCCCGTCACGACGCTCTCACTCCCACCCACTTCCTGGCCTTCCCACAGCACACTCAGAGTGTCCACTGTTTCCCGGAGGAAAAGTCCTGTCCTCACATGGTGCACAGCCCGGAGGGACGACACACAGATCTACGTGTGACGGGCATGGCAGCAAAGCCCTCCTGACAAGCTCTTCCTGGGCTCGATGCCGCGACCCCAGACAGGGCTGGTGTCTCAGGACAGCTTTTCCCCAAGGTTCCCGGATCCATCATTTGGATCCAATTTACCGGATGAGAGCATTCAGGGAATGGCAGATCCCAAGGAGGGAACCCAGCAGCCCCATCCCCCAGCCAGGCTGCCTGGCTTCCTGATCTCGGCACTTTTGCTTTGAACTTGGGATCCTGGTATAGCTGCGTCTCACCGGCCCACCCAGGTCCCCCCTCGGTCAGTGTGGCACCTCCCCTCCGGCTCCCCAGCTGCGCTATAGAGCAGGTGGATTTCCAGTGTTCACAGATGGCCTAGGTCCTGGGGGCTGTCCCCTCCTTCCTGGCCCTAAGATCCTCTCAGCTCATCTCCCCAGGTCTGGATCATCTGGGCCCAATCTACCACCTGTAACAGCAAAGCAGAGAACCTTCTCCCACAGAAGCAGAGAGATGCACGCTACAGGGGTCACAGGGTCATGAGAAGGGGTTCATCCCCAACCTCTGTGAGCAAAGACTGCCCCCTCCCACTGACAGCCTGGGATGGGGCTCCGTCCTACAGCCTCAAGGAGCTGAATTCAGCCACAGACCCGTGAGCCGGGAAGGGGACGGAGGCCCAGAGCCCATCTCACTGAGCCGGACGTCTGACCATGGACCCAGGAGGTGATGAATGGCTTGTTTAAAGCTGCTAAGTGGTGGTAGCTTCACCACAGCTGTAGAAACTAAAACAAGTCAATTTCTTGTTCAAGAAGCTGTCAAATCTGGGTGGCAGCTCCTCACGGTGAGTTGAGCTGTGTGGTCACCTATGGCCCCTTGAAATCCATTGCTTCCAGCTGGTCAAGGAAGAAAGAAAATTCTTCTGAAGACCCCGACCTGGAGGGGCTTCACATCATTCTGCTCGCTTTCCGCCCATGAGTAGCCACACGACCACGGGGATTCCCGGGGCTGGAACTGGGTCCGGGCCGCACAGCCCGCTCCCAGCAGAAACTCCGTTTGGAAGGAGACAATGCTTTTCTCAATGGACGGACAGCTGCCTTTGCCCTCGCCGGGCATAGAGGTGTCCTGGCTGTCGGCTGGGTGGGTTTTTTGTTCAGGTAAGGACAGCGTCAGCAGGACCCTGGCGATGACCTGGGAACTGCTGATCCAGTTGGATGGAGTGGCCCGTGATGCACGAGGAACAGTCAGCATCTCTGCATCAGGAAGTACTGGGGCAGAGCTGAGCTTACGTCCATGTACTGCGCACATGATTAGTTGTATGTTCAATTTAACACTGGAGCAATTCAGTTAATAAATTATTATAGTGGGCAATCAGACATTTTTAAATCCATAGGCTATCTTTAGAGCAGCCAGCTTAGGTTTAAGGAAAAACTGAGCAGGAAAAACAGACAGTTCCTGTATGCTCCCTCTCCCCTCCCACACGCTTTCCCCCATTATTTACATCTTGTCGGTGTGCCAATGGATGAAGCGATATTGATGCATTATTATCAACTAAATATACATTTGGGCTCACTCTTCGTGTTACACAGTCTCCTGGGATCTGATAAATACACGTCTGCTATGAGAGTACCATCCAGAGTATTCTCACTACCCTAAAAATCCTCTGTGCTCTATTAAGCCCTCTCCAGCCCCAGCCCCTGGCAAACACTGATCTGTTCGCTGTCTCCATAGTTTCGCCAGGCTGTCATGTAACTGGAATCACACAGTAGGCAGCTTTCTCACTTAGTAACGTGTATTTAAACTTCCTCTATGTCCTTCATGGCTTGATGGCTCATTTCTTTTTAGCACTGAAAAACATTCCATTGTCTGGATGGACAACAGTTTATTTATCCACCACCTACTGAAGGACATCTCGACTGCCTCCCAGTTTTGGCAGTTATGTTTATGCTATAAACATGTGCATGCAGGTTTTTGTATGGATACCTTTTCAGCTCATTTGGGTAAATATCAAAGAGTGTAATTGCTGGATCATATGGTAAGAGTATGTTTAGCTTCGTAAGAAACCACGAAATTGTCTTCCTAAGTGGCTGCACCATTTTGCATCCCACCAGCCAGGAATGAGAGTCCCTGTTGCTCCACATCCTTCAAAGACCCAGGTTAAGCACCTGCACACAGCTGATCTCAGGGCTTCCCTATAAGAGGGCTCACGCTCAGAGAACTGCGTTTACTAATGAATTTCAATCAGTTACTAAAAGTGGTCACTGTCTATTCAGTGCCTGCCTTGTGCGGGGCATTTCCACAGCCATCACCTCTTTTAGTCATCTCAGTGGCTCATTGGGCACATACCTTCTATGCTCTCTCCTTTGCTGATAAGAAACTGAAGACTGGGGAGGCCACAGAACTTTACAAAGATCACAACCAACAAAGCTGAGACTCAGGTTTGCTGACTCTGGAGCCCGGGCTCTTCCCGCCCAGACGATCTCTCCACCCACATCAGCATTACAAACACGCCCATAAATGCCTCTGCATCACTGTCCAGGGCAGTGCTGTGCCCAACTGGGCTGTGCAGGCTTAACTGCTTAGAATGAGATGGGAGAAGCAAGGGAGAAAAAAAGAAGACAATAGATACGCTTGGGAGGGCACAGAGCCAAAGGGAAAGCAGTCATGGAACCCAAGGTTCATTGAGTGCCTCGATGGGCACCATGGGAGAAGCCCCGGCGTTTTGTCATGAAAAGCCCTAGAGGTGCCAGAACTCATTTTAAGAGCTCGCTGTCTTCCACAGGAAGCAGTGGAATCATAATTTAAAAAGGAAAAGCCTAGGTTGTTGTAACTACTGCTTGAGCATCTCTAATCTTGGTGATTTCCCCTGGCTCCTCCCTCATTGCCCCAGATCTTTCCTTAATATTTAAAACTCTGCATAAGGGTACACATAAAAGCTTCACAGCTGTTTCCAGCTACTTCACAAAGCACGCGGAGGGAAGTATTGTGCAGGGGCCGCACCTGATCACTGTGGGGATGGGGCAGCGAAGCAGCATGAGGCTTGGATGTGGGGCTCCCGGGGCAGGGGAACACTGCAGAGCCCCCTGCCCTGTTGGAGCTGGAGCAGACCTCCAGGAGTCACCCTCACACGAGCCACCTGAGGCTGCGTGGCACGGCCAGCCCCTCCACGGAGAGTGGCTGGGTCCAAGCCACCCCCAGCCCCCTGAACACCCCATGCCACGTGACCATATCATGATGGAGGAAAGCGTCAGCAGCTTCAGAACAGCACAGATGAACTGAACTCCTTGGTGCTGAGGAAATCTGGGGCAGAAGCATGTGGAGTGATGAGAGGGGCAGGGCAGGATGGAGGGGACTTCTTCGGGGAAGGTCCTCCAAGAGGTGACTGTTGTGTGTGGCTCTGCTTCCCAAAGAGAAAGGGAAGCATCAGACCAGCAGCACTGACGCTCGGGGCTTCTCAGATTGGCAGAATCCCGGGCCTGATCCAGACCCCAGACCCAGACTCAGGGAGGGGAGAGGACGAGAACAACTCAGGACAGAACAAAAGCGGATGTCAAGTTACAGGCATCACACCTGTGGGACACACAGGAGGAGGGACACACCGCATCCCAGGAGATGATCGAGGTGGTGGGGTGAGGCGCTTCCTGGGAGGGATGACCCCAGGCAGGCCATGTCCAGGGTGAGTTCTGGGCCAATGGACAGTTGGGGGGACCAGCTGAAACCCTGGAACAGAAGAGTGATGGCTTAGGTTCCCCGATGTGCAGAGGGGGGCCACACACCATCATCCTCCCGATATGCTTGGGGTCTCCCTACCTGTCCCGTCTTTCTTGGGAAACAGTCTCAACAACACCCAGTTTTCTGATATTCATTCCAAATCTGCTCTTTAGCTTGTTGTTCTGCAAAGACGCCGGAGCACTGGAAGTGTATGAATCTACGGCAGACAGGTTCTATCAGTAAATGTCAACCGTTCTGATGGAATATCTCAAGCCTCTGAGACTCAGAGACAGTCAAGCTTTGCTAAGACCCATTTGCTCAAGGCTCACACAGGTATTTTTGGCAAAGATGTGTGAGTTTACACACCTTCAGAATTTCTGTGGACTCTGAAAAGACCCCTAATGCACTCTACTAAAAACACAGGGTTTGGGTTTTTTTTCAATTATTATAATAGAATTAACATCTGTACTAGCAGTTGAATTCAGGAAGTGCTATTGCATTTACAGGAGGTACATTTGTGTGAAAAACTATTCGCTTAGATTGCCCCAAACAGAGTTTAATTTGTCATCTTGTCTCATTGGAAAGTTCAGGATGATGACCTTAAATTAAATGTCACATGATAATTAGTCAGGTGCTGTGAGCTCAGACCTAAGATCTATCTGACTCTCTCTCTCTCTTTTCTTTAGGTAATCAGGGCTGAAGCACGTGTTTTATGAGGGTTATAAAACATGTGAACATTTCATTTAGCTATCTTTTAAGGACTATACAGACATTCAAATTTGGTATGTTTAAGTAGAACTCATATATCATACAGGGTAAGTAAAACTGAACGCCAAATTACAAATGGGATTCTTTGTAAACATCTTAGCTACTAAAAAGGTTTTCATTTTGTAGATAACGCTGGAGATAGTCCCAGGAAAATAAATCATGCATTTATAAACAGCGAGTACTTAAAAGAAGCCAACTAAGCAATTTTCCGATCTCCACTGGAATCAAGGGATCCTTGTTTTCACAGCTGAATATTCAAAGAGTTGTTTACCATAATTGGAAGATACTTGACAGTTTAAGTAGCCCGCATTTAGCAGGCTTCAAAATAGGTCCTAAATTATTTGTTGCAAGCCCTTTAGATAAACAAGGGAGAGAGCTGCTCAATTGTCTTCAAAAGCTACCAATTAGAGGCACTGGGCTATCCCAAGTGACTTCTGATGTAACGATAGAATTCTGAGTGCCATTTGTATCCTCTTCTTGAACTTCACAAGAGCCATCTTTCCAGCTTAATAACCTTTCATAAAAACAATCCTAAAACTCTCAACAGACAACCGGAAGCCGCACAGTGGACTGGGGCCTCCCCTGTGGCCGTGGGCAGTGTGCTGGACTCGTGAGGGACAAGGTTCCCTTGTCCACACTTGGCTCCAGCTCCTCAGGGCCCCTTCAGGACAAGGTCTTGTCCTGCCAAGCCTGCCCAGTTTTACCAAGAAGCCCGCTAAGCCAGTTTATAGAGAATCCCCCACCCGCTGTGAAAGCCCCCCTTCCCACCGTCCGGTCCTACTGGGGTGAGTTCACCTCTCTCTCCGTTGCGATGGTCCTGAAGGCTTAAGCCTTTGCTGCCTGTTTAGCTGGCCAGGTGTGATTTCCTTTCACACTTAAAACACTAGCTTTTAGAATTCAGCTGCACGATGATGACTTAGTTTATCCTGAATGAGGCATTAAGAACATCAAAATAAACTTGTCAGTTCAATGGAAAGCCCCTCATATACACATCTGGAGACAAGTTACCTATATTTTAGGTAGACATTGAAAAGTCTTGGATTATTGGTTTCCGGACTCTCAGTACATTCAAATTTGCTGATTAGAAGCAGCAGAGACTACAAGGCACATTAATAGTAGGGAAATGGGTCGATTCATTATTTACAGTTGAAAAAAGTTACAGAAAGCATAGGAAAAGCCAGGATGAGAAGTCAGATAACAAACTGCAATTTGGGCCACACAACGGAGAGACAAAGATCATAAACTTTAAGAGGTTCAGTGTCTGTGGTCCCGCGGCATCTTCTGAGAGCTGATTTTTCAAGGATGAACCTTGGACTCTCTAAGAAAAGATTGATTTATGTCTCTGATACTTTTTCATGTGGGTAAAAGACATTTTAATCTCTTAAATTTTTTAAAGTCAGAAGATGTCTCCCATTTTGCTGTTTACAGAGGGGAGCTCTGATGTAGCAGGACGGTTCTGTTATGTTCAGGAAGACGCATCTCTGAGAGGTCCTGGCAGCCCAGGTCTGGTGCGTGTGACGGGACTGTAGCGGGTGGTGGCAGGGGAGTACCACCCCCATGCCATGGCTCTGGAGTGCAGGCAGGAGGAACTGGGACAGGAAGAGGGGTCCTCTGCCCCCAGATCCAGCTGTGCGGTCCCGGCAACACAGTGAGGAAGGAACGTGAGGCAGCAGGACTGTCTCAGGAGGCGATGGGGGGCTGGGCGTGACCCTCCCAGGACCTGATGGACAAGAGGCCCCACACTTGGGGTTCTGCCTCCCCTCCGACCGCGTTCTAAGTCCGGGTGGGCCTCGCAACCACGGAAGCACCTGCCTGCTGTGCCCACCTCTCACTTTGTTCTGGGGTCCTGCTTCTTTGCTGTCTTGGTGTCAGTCTGGAGGGCAGTGGATCCTGAGCCAGGTTCCGGGGTGAGGGGGCAAGTCCAGGCCTGCCTCCAGTCCTCCACCGGCAGGGGCGGAGATGGATCCTGAATGCTGCACCACAGTTGGGCCCTCGTATTCTGGGTCTAGATGAGACCAGCCAGCTCCAGAGAGGAAGCTTCCAGAGCGACCATCCTCCACGGGTCAGAGGTCTGCTCGGTGTGGTGGGTCAGCCCCTCTATGACTTACAAGCCAGCTTCCTCTTTGGGTCCCTAGACAACTCTTCATCCCATGAGGGGCCATGCGGAGGCCCAGGGAGGCCCTCTGGGTGGTCGCCACATGCGTCCTTGGAGAGGATTCCAGTAGGGAAAGGGGTCCCGCTCCCAAGGCCGAGGACTTGCTAAGGCAGGCTGCCTGGAGGCCTCCGTCACCTGCCCCCTCATGCGGAGGGGGCACACACGGGGCACACACAGTCCACAGACGCACAGAAGCAAGGAGCACGGGGTCTGCAGTGTTCAGAGGCTCCGAGTCCAGCACGTCTGTGGGATTCCAGCAGGGATGGTGCAGCCACGGGGAACCCTCAGCCCTAAAGACACAGAACAGATGGGAAATGTCTCTGTGGTCCAGTCCACATCAAACTTGCTTTTGCTTCTGTTAGCACCTTGTACATTTGGGTGTCATCCTTGGGTTGGTCACATCGTTTTGGTTAAAACAGTGACATGTGGAAGGTTTTGCATAACTGGTTTTTCATCAAGGCTCCTTTGATAGCACGTGGGCTTTCAGAAGTAACGTAACATTTACCATCTTTCCCAGAGGTTGATGCAGGTCATCAGAGGCTGAATCTCGCAGGAGATGGATTTTGCTTATGCCACATTATTTTTAAAAATTTAACTTCTTTGTCAGTTTGGAAACCAGGAATTTTTAGGTTAAGATTGGGGTCACTGGCATCCCGTGGAAGACCAGAGGGTCTGGTGCCCTGAATCCATGTCGCCCCGTCCCGCTCTGCCGCAGCCCCTCCCATCCTGTCGCCTACACCTGTCCTGGTTCACCCACGTCTGTAATCCGTCCAGTGCCCGGCATGCTTGAGTTGCAGCCCCTGAGGAAGTTCCATGCCTGGGAGACACCCTCCAGGTCCCCAGTGGAGCTGGGATCAGATTTCAGTTTTCCCAAATTGTCCAGTATGTTCTGCTTCCTGACTCTTCCTGTGCGATTCTGTAAGAGAATGACTACAGGCAGGCAATCGGGGTGTCCCTGCAGGAGCCAAGGCAAAAACCCAATTTTCAGACAACGGGAGACAGACATGGGGAGGGGGCGACGTCAGGGCCTCAGATGAACGTGAACCACATTTACGACCCAGCAGCTGAGTGAGTCCGCCACACATCTCAGCCTTTTTCTCATTTTGATTCTTAAATGGAATTTCAAGTTCTTTATATGGGAAGAAGCAGAAAGGTCACACCCAGGTAATGTCACCTTCCTGCCGTGTACCCACATTTCAGAAATGATTTTCACGCCAGCAGATGGTTCTCATGTCTCCCTCTTTCTCCTCTTCTGTGTACTCAGTCTGCCCCGGGTGACAAGGGCCCTGGGAAAACCCACGTTTAGGTCCTGGGGGTCTGTGTCTGTTTCTCTCCCTCCTTAGTACCTTTCATCGCCTGAATCCCACCAGGGACATCACCTCCACTTGCCCTGGGGGAGGGTATAGGTGTGCTCTGGGGTCTTCTTGTTTATGAAGCTGATAGTACTGGTTGAATCCAGCCTGGATGAGTCTGTCATCACACTGGGAACACTGGGATGAACCTCCTACTGCACCTGGCCTGGTCCTCTCACCACACGCAGTGGAAACCTGCCGCCAGGGTCTCGCTGGCCCAGTTGCCCCATCACCGTGCCCTTCTCGGTGTCACTGTCACCTTCACCATAGCCATCAGTGCACCGTCAACCCACATTCTTAGGTACTCACTACAGCCCTTGGCCAGAGGGTACGTTTAGCCTTTTCAGCCGCATTAGCGCCCAGTGGGGCCCTGCAATCAGGGAAGTACAAGAATCTGTGTCCCACTGGAAGGAATGCAGCTCGTCGGCCGAAATATTAATGTTATTTTGTACTACGATGCCAAAGCATGTACGGAAATGCTTGTGTGTTTTCATTCCCTCTCTGCTGCACAGGGAGGAGTGGTGGTATCTCTAGAACTGTTTCCACTGGACGGGGTCTTGGGCGATGCATCTGCGTTTTCTCCATGTGTGGCGCTGGCAGGGTGGGGCGGGCTGGGACAGCACGTGGTGGCCCTTGTCCACGTCCTCTGCTTCTCAGCCCCCCACGTGCACTGCCTTCGCCTCCTGTGAGCTGGCGTTCCCATGGCCTACGTGACACTGGAGCACGTCACCTGGGATCCGGGTGAAGGATGCTGAAGGGGACCGAGTGACCAAGGAGGGCGTCTCAGGCCTCCCTGTGTACCCGGCCTCAGGCCTGGACTCTGACATAAGGGCTGAAGCTCCAACTTTGAGGACAGAAGCCTGATTCAGGAGCTGATGCAGCAGGAAGATGGGGCCTTGCTCTGAATGACGTCCCAGAGTCCCCAGGTCTGACCGCGCCCCCCTTACACTTGGATGTGAGCGGGAAACTTCCTTCCTTCCCGTTCACGTCACTTCTATCTGGTTCTGTAGCACCCAGTGAGATCAAGCCCAAGTGATACGCAGGGTCTTAAGGAATATTTCTAGAATGAACGGTCTACGATTACACTGACAGCCTGTCTGAGCAGGTAACACAGGAGAATCAGACCCCGCCGGCCAGGAGGGTTTGCCTCTGATGGGACTCGGGTGCCCGCGGCCCTGCCTCTCCCTCTGGACTCTACGCCAGGCCCTCCCTGCCCTCCCGCTGGTGCAGATCCAGCCACGCCCCAGTCTGGTTTTCTTGACGAAATAAGTAAGTTACTGAAGACAAATCATTTTATGAATGAGAAAACTCAGGGCTAGAAACGCAGAGCAATTACTCCAGGAGGTCACCAGGCAGGGAGGGGACCCACTTTTTTTTTTTTTGCGGTACGCGGGCCTCTCACTGTTGTGGTCTCTCCTGTTGCGGAGCACAGGCTCCGGATGCGCAGGCCCGGTGGCCATGGCTCACGGGCCCAGCCGCTCTGCGGCATGTGGGATCTTCCCGGACCAGGGCACGAACTGGTGTCCCCTGCATCGGCAGGTGGACTCTCAACCACTGCGCCACCAGGGAAGCCCAGGGACCCACGTTTAACCTTGTGCTCCCCTCCCGCCGCTCAGCCCTCGGTACCGGCTGACCATCCAGAGCTGCTACCAGCTGCAGGGAGGGGGCCGGACCTGCACCGGGACTCCCTGCAGCCGCCACTGCAGCTTCCTGTTGGCAGAGCTGCTCCAGGGCTCAGGACCCCCAGCCAGGAGTCCGCCCACCAGCAACTTTCAGAGGACTGTAATCTTGGCACTGGAAACCCCCAACTAAATCCTAAAAGCATTAATTCTATTAGAAAAAAAAAGTGAATATTTTTCAGCGAATATGTATCAGATAAAGAACAGGTGATTCGTTGATGTTTTGGCTTAAAAACATACATGTATTTATTTTATATATGTTATATATTTAAATATATATTTATTATATCTAATAAATAAAATATATAAAGTAGATACAGTGAATTGCTACTTACAAAGTATTTAGTTTAAAAATATATATATATATTTATAGTGTGTGTATATATATGGCTACTTTGTAAGCAGCAATTCCCTATCAAAATCTGAGACTTAGAACATTCTAAGCGAGGGTTCATAAATTTTTTTCTTAAGGGAAATATCTGTGAAACCAACTCATTGAAACAAGAAAAAGCATGAAATGGTGACTATTTCTAAGTAATTTCTTTACGTTTTAGCAGCAAAGAAAGGAAGCAGCAAGGTCTCTGGCTGCACAGGCTGCATCAGAGACGCCTGACTTGATAGTAAGATGAGCTGCACAGGGAGAAGGCAGCGTCCACGCCGCAGAGAATATGAACAGAAACGTCGAAACCTGCGCGCCCAGACCTGCTGCCGCTCGCCGAGCTGGCTGTGCAGCAGCGCTCACGGCGTCCCGGCTCTGCGTCCAGGGCTGGTATCTTACCTCCCTGGGCCTTCCTTCCCCCGTTTGTAACAGAAGATCATTAGATGCCTGCCGGGGTGGGGGCCTTGAGTTCTCCCTGAGAGCGGCTGCTAAGCTGAGCCTCTAGACTTGGCTGCATTTGCCTGCTGCCGTGGTCCTGGCCCCCGTGGCTGGGTTTGGGAGGGTTTTAGCGGCGCCCACTTTACAGTGGTGGCACCTGTCATCAGGTGGGTTTCACCAAGACTGAGTGGGCTGCAGTGGAAAGTCAGAACCCAAAGCTGCTACAATCTAATGTGAAACTGTGACGTTTGGATTTGGTCAAAGGCCCCCAAATCGTAGCCCAAGCCTCAAGTTATCTGTGCCGAGCGCTTGGCTGCGTGTTTTGATCTCCAGTCTGCAGGTGGCTCCGTGACACTGCTCCTGGGCGTGATGGGTCCCTGAGGTCAATCTACTCACTGGTCAAGTCAGGACCAGTGTAAAGGAGACAAAACACAGCCCCAGAGAGTCCAACAGTTAGAACGATCCGGGGAAAGGTGACTTGAACCTTCAAATCCGAAAGGCTCCCCGAAACCGTCTGTGCTATGGTATCCTCGGCATCAGGTGCTGGGTTTGGATTCAGGGACGCGTGGTGACTCCCACTCAGAACCCAGGCCCAGGGCTGGTCACCCTCGTGCTCTGAGCTGCTTCCCCATCTGTAACAGCCAGGACATCGCGACACTAAGTCCAGGGACTGTGCAGCAGTGTGTGATACAAGTCCTTGCACGCTGTAAGCACTCATTAATCGGGAAAGGACCACTGACCCCAGCAACCCATGTCTGCGCTGACAGGCTGCCCCCCACCGCCCTCCCCGAGGAGGGGCATCAAAGGCATAGGCGTCCTGACAACCTTGAGTGGCGGCTCAGGCGCCGAGCGGCTCCCACTTTCCTGCGTTCAGACAGCTTAGTCCCCACAGACGCGAATCAAACACGCCTTCTTGGAGTCTAGTGATCGGCCGATTAGACCCAGATGTACCTCAGGGGATGCCCGGGCACAGCACTGGCTTTGGCCAGTGCTGTGTGTCTGGGTGGATTTCTCACTCCCGAAGCCCACCTGGTGCTCAGGGGCCTCTGGGTCACACAGTCGCCATGTGCCGGCACACGGGACACGGATGCCCTTGGGCCACAGCCTTCTCCACCACACGGCCCCCCGCTGGCCTCTCCCACACCCCAGATTCATCCGGTGGCCAGTGCACCAGCTCCCTGGGTCTCCCTGGCGGTCCCAGCTCAGAGGCACTTGTACTTCTATGTAACTTTTTGCTTCCAGGAAACAAGTCTGTTTTTTCACAGACAGCAGGTACCTATGGAGTGGTTATAAACGTGGCTGCCTCTTCCTCCACTTTCTCCTGTAAATGCCTCTGACAAGGGCAGCCAGGAAACCCGGCGGAGGTGACAAACTGGTGGACGGTGTGAGGATACCGCAGGCCAGGGGGTCTCACGGTCAGTGCTGGTGACCCGGGAGGTGTGACATGAGTCCAGCGGAGGCACAGACCACACAGCTCTTTGTGAAGTGACTGCAGAGGGTGTGGGGATGCCAGCCTCCCTCTCTTCCTCTGCGTCTCCCTTTCTGTCTTCTCTGCAGCCCCTGCAGGCTCAGAGCCTACAGCACACCCCGGGGGTCTCCCCGCTGGAATCCCTCCCAAGGGCTCCTGCACGGTCTCAAGTTCACACATATCAAGGTGTGTGTGGGGGGGTCATTTCTTTTTAAGCGGCATCTTCAGCTGTAGGAAAATCCAACTGTAGGCGGCGCTGCTTCCAGCGCCGAGAGTGGGTGTCCGTCTGTCTGTCCTCACCTGCTCCCCGCAGGGTCCCACAGCCCTGGGTGTTCCAGGACTCCAGTTCCCTCCTGGTCTTGTCCGCCCACCCCTCCCCTCCAGCACTGGCCCTGGTCCTGGCCCTACTGAGCCCATGTCCTCTCAGGGCCCCAGTGGGGCTCCCGCTCCTACAGCCGCTGAGCTTGAACACAGCTACCTTCTCCTCATCCTCCCACGAGCATCCGTGAGTCACGATCCGGGTGAGTCTAACAATAGGAAATGGTCGTCCTGTGCTCCATTTCCAGAGAGGCTGCTCCCGGCAGCAAATGTGGGGCACTTGCTGTCTCATCTTCCCAAAGAGAACTCAGGCCTTTGCAAAATGAAAGGTCCTGCGGCTGATCCTGGGAGGCAGGGTGACCGCATGGCCAGGCTGCCTGGGACGGGCCCCGTCTGTGCCTGTAGTTCTGGCGCCAGTGTTAATAGCGGCCTCCTTCGCCATCAAAGGTGTCCTGGTTTGGATGATAAATTACATCAGCCCCTGTTCCGAGGAGGCCTGTGCCGTGTGTCACCCCAGCCAAGGAAGGAGGCTTTATTTCCTTCCCCGTTCTATCATTGCACACATGTCTTTTCAGGCAGAGCTAATTAGAATTTTGCATAAATGGAATTACTGATGAGAGATTTACCCGTGTGCTATTATTTTGCCTTGAAATCTGTCCTGACCAAAGTGGCTGATTACAGTCGAGGTGATGGGGTATCACCCAGTGCAGCTCCTGGACCCTTAAACTCTCATCTTGTGTGACCCGGTTAATTGCAGCGTTTTCATCTTAATGCCTCATTACGGCCACTGAGGGGAGAGTTTCAGTTACAATACTTGGCTCACGCTCCACCCTGGCCGCTCTGAATTCCTGATTTTAGAGCCACAGATTGCTCTAGCTCACGTGCAGCACGTAGGTCACACTAAGACTATCTATTATTTAAGAATTGCCTACACGGCTCTATCACCTGCGCTCAGCCCGGAAATCAGACCCAGGAGGGCAGCATTCTCTTTACTCAAATGTCATCACTTTTACTCTCTGCTGGACAGTTCTTGCCCCAGCTTCGCTTTTCTCCCACTTTCAGGTATTGGAAGGTGGGAAACCCCTCCGCACCCTTGTCGACCCCCACAGGGGCCGATGAGCACGGGGCTACTTGGCATCCAGTAAACACACCACATTCAGCCCACATGCTGAGCCCAGCTCTGCAGACCCTCCACAGTCGGCCCCGCTCTCTGTTTTCATGAAACTCATTCATCTACGCTTTCTTTCCTGTGCGGAATCCATAAATCCCACAAAGTGGTTGGTGCTGGGTCATTTCCAAAACCCGCGTCTCCGTGCCCTTCTCCCGATTCTGCTTGCTTTTCCTTCAACCCCCTCCTCCCATTTCCATCTCTGCCTATTGAAATCTTAACCAGGGCTGGTCCCGTTTCCCAGCCAGGACTCTTAGGCCATTTCCTTTACACACGCTGTGCCGTGTGTGTGTACCTGCGCTTTCTGAAGCAAGGACAGAGACAGCTGTATTTTCCCACCAGCATTCTGTGCCAAAGGTTCCCCATAAGGCGCACTGAGCGAAGACCTCCCCTCTGTATTAGAGAAAAGCCCACCTTCCCCCTATCACCTCCCCCACAGCTCCAGGACCATCGCACTTCCAGAGGAGCAGGCCAGGGTAGAGTGACTAATATGGGTGCTTTGCTAGAGGTAACTCAAAGTGACAAGTGCTTCTGGGTTATACCAGGCAGTGGGCAAGTTTTCAGCATACACAAATATATTTTAAAAATAAAAAACTTTCCTACTCCATGAACTCCACAACAGAGGACTGCACCCGTATTGATCATACAAAAATCTTGATTTTTTTTTTTGCTAGAAGAACCAGGTATCCCCATGCAAATGGTGATGGCTGTCTATTTACTAGGGGTTATAGGGACCCTTCTGGAATCATGACTTAAAAATGCCATAAGAGAAAGTGGAAAATGTCAGATGTCATGGCATCACCAGACTGGGAAGAATGTGAAGCTCTGGCAGCCCCGTCTCGTGAGAAGGGTGGTCTTCTGATCATCCAGACTTACAAAAATAAATCCCCTGCTTGGCTTTGCTCAGGGAGGAAAAGCCTCCCCCCACACTAGCAATGAAACGAACTTCATGTCCAAGCCCTGCAGACTAGACCCATCTCCCCGCCACCCACCGCCCCAGTGCCATCTGTCCTACACCAAAACACATTCTGCAACTCTTCATGTTCTTTCCCCAACAACCTGCACGAGAAAATGTCCCGAGAAATCTCATTACGACGGTCACTACTTCATTTCTCTCTCTTATAGGAAAGTCCAGAACTTAAAAGGCAGAGTAACAGAATTAAAAAACCACAGTAGCCCTTAGACCAGGACTTAGGGCCCAGTTTCTAGTCCTCGGTCTGCACCACGATAAATTATCTGTGTCTTTGGGCAAATTGTTTGGCCCCAGGGTCATCGTGTCTGCACCTGCAAAATGAGGTGATAGAATCCAGTGGTCCTCAGGTTTCCGCGAGCTTTGCAGTCCTGCAGTTCTCCAGGGAGGTCACCTCTCCCAAGACCCCGTGGCTCCACAAGGGGCTTCTGTTACCTCAGAAGGCTACCTGCCACCTTCATACCGTGCCTGATAACACTTATCTCATGTTCAGTGCAAGGAACCCCACCCACGGGGCCTGGGAATGAGGCCTTTCCTGCAAACACCCCTCCCCGCAACTGAACCCCAGGGAGAGGGCAGCAGGTGAGAGCACGTGGGGACATCCCAGGGGCACGGGTTTCCCCAGGATCTTCTCGGGACAGGAGGTGGTGGCACCAAGCTCTCACTCTCCTCTCAACAAAGAAAAGGCTCTGTGCCGTGAGGCACCCTGGTGCTTGTGTACAGAGATATATAAATGGATTTCACAGCGCCTTCTCCCAGACCACCTGACTCATGAAGGAAGACTGGGGGTGAGTCAGGTGTGCAAAAGTGGATGGTAACCGTGGGAAGAGGGAGAAGCACGGAGGAACACAGCTCGTCCTCTAACCAATGGGCTCACGGCCCCCCTCAGAACAACAAGCTTCGTCATCTCTGCCCAGCACTGTGGGAATTTAAGAGCGTAGGTTTCAGGTTGAGTATTCTTACCACAATAAAATTAAATTAAATTTAAAAAAAGAGCACGGGGCCTCACAAATGGACAGACGCCAGCACGAAGCTCAGAGCACGCCAGGCGGCAGAGACTCAGCCACGAGAAGAGGGCCGAGGGGCCTGGCTTCCCTTCAGGGTTTCCCCAGAGCTGCTAAGTGACAGTCAGGGAATTTGCCGAATGAACAGTGAACGAAGGAAGCAGCCCAGCAAGAAATTATTATTTTCAAGAGGAAAGTATACACAGAAGCTGTCACATGAAGATCTGTCTTAAAAACCAACCAATCACACAAACAAAAAAAGCGACCCAATGCCAAAAAAACCAAAAAACATTCAGTATGAGGTGGTCTAGTCTGGTCACCCCTCCCATCTGGCCTGGAGTTGACGCTCAGGCATAAATTTTGAATACGACACGGTCCCCAACCCTAGCCACTTCAGTTGGCTGCTTCTCCGGGTTCAGAACGTGCCTGCCTGACGGGGAGGGTGCAGGTGGGACCTCCCAACTCCAGTCGCCAAGGGCATCTCCCAAGGGCTTGAGGGCGTTAGATGTGATTCTGGAAATTAACTTGCATGTGTTGACTAAAATGTAAGGATATTCAGAGCGATGGGCAGTGAAGGAGCCTTGAGGCTGACTGACTTCTCTGCATTCAGAATTACCTTCCAAGGAGAGTGGAGGAAGAGGCCAGTGATGGGCACGTCTCTTTGAAATGTGGACCCAATCGTTTAGGGTGGAAAAGGACCACGGAACTGGACCTCAGAAGCATTGAATGTTGCAATTAATCGTGGGTTTATCGGAGTGGAAACAGAGGTGATTAACTCTATATACTTAATTTTGTGTGTTTTTCACTAGATCCTAGTTCACAGATGAAGACAGTGGACATTGCTCAGCATCGTATCACAAGACAGGCAGCCCGAGAATTCCTACGGAGGCACGTCTGATCCCAAGTGCAACTCACTTTTCCACTCTGACTCACGCACCTCTTGGGTCTAAACTAAACTTACTTGTGAGAACGTTCAAGTTACTTCTCATACGGAACCCAAACTGACCTGACTGGTGGCACTCTGGGTTGTGATTCCAGAAGGAAGAAGCAGGACGCAAAAGAGGGAAAACGTACATTGACCCCCACTAATGATATCTAATTTGTTTCCGAAGAAGGGAAAGGAGTGAGCATTCATCTGGGCCCAGGGCTTGCCTCCCCACTGGAGTGTGGCTACACCTGATTTCGGTCATGCAGTGCTGAGAGGCCCCCAGCTCCAGGATGCTCCTTGGTGTTTGCTGCAACACGTGGGACCAGCAGGGATCAGAAGCAGGAAGGAGATCGTCTGTTCTCAGATCCACAGATGTTGGGGGAAAAGCTTCACCAGCTTAAAGCATGGAGTCAAGACACAGCATAACAACACATTTTGATGGGTTAACTTTACACAACTATCATTATTTTGAAATAGAGGAGGAGAGAAAAGAGAGAAAAAGACATCATCCCTAACGAAACTGCAGCGTGGAGGCGAGGACTAGGTTTGGGCGAGCAGAGAAATGCGGGGAGGCGAACAGGGCTGCCGGAGCACGTGGGGGCGTTGCAGGGCGGCAGGCGGTTGCTCCCCCGGGAGGGGACCCTGCTCTGACCTAGGCTGTGTTACAGCGATCAGGCAGAGTGAGTTAGGTCTGTGAAGCTCCTCTGTCCACGTGTCAAAATCCCGGAACTCCGTGGGCTGTGCTCAAAAAGAGGAGCTGGTAATCAAGCATCTCTTTAGGGGGAACAAGAGCATTTTAAGACCCTGAAGAGTGTCATTTAATGACTTTAAATAGGGAAGTAAACTTCTCAATGATTCTTCAAAGCAAAGAGGTCAGATCCCTCTGTGCTGTTCTAAGGTCTTGAATCTAAGAGAATGTCCTTCTGAAATCCATGACAGAAAAATAGGCTTCTTCTCAAGATAGTTTTTGAGAAGAAAGTGAAAAACTGAAGCCATCCTTCTCAGCTACTAAAAGGCTTTTTAAAAAAAGCTTCCGGAAGCTCTAAGAAACCTTAAAAATATTTGCCAGATTCAGAGAAGCAGTAAGTGTAAAGCATTTGTCATAAGATTCAAAGTAGAATTTTGTGCTGAAAAAACATACGTGTGTTCATATGCATATACATATATGTACACATGTGCGTGTGTGTGTGTGTGCGTGTGTGTATCTCAATGGAAAGAGTGAATGGAATATAAGGACAGTTTCCTTAAGACACTTTGGGTGACATCACCAAGAATGAGCTTGAGAACTCAGAACTGATTGCAGAAAGAAAGTTCTACATTTCCTATTTCTCTTGGCCCCATAACTGAAGGTTTATGTATCTGTCCAAATGGGAATAGCTTTTTACCCCTTCTAACCACTCCCGTGGCAAACGCTCCTGATTACTTTATAAACCCTAAGCTGTCGTTTTGTTTTATTTTTAGGTATTAAATGGTGTTGGGACTGGTCAGGTTTTGGCAAACACTAAAGGCTGATTTCTCCAAAAGGTTTTCCAATCTGGGAAGTTCAGACAGAGGTTCTTTGTGAAGGAGCAGCAGAGCTGACCCAGAAAGCAGGTCTCTCTGCGTCTCAGTCGGGCTCCTTTCCTGCGCTGACAGGTGGGTGGGGCCGTGAAGACGACAGGGAGAAAATGGCATCAGCCTCAGGACAAAATGCTGCAGTTTAGGGACCCAGAATCCTTCTCAACAACACGCATGTACTGAAGAGACCCTAGAATGAAAGAATAGGTTTATCTTAAAGTGCCTAATCCTTGAGAAAATTTAAAATTTTACCTGGAACGAATTTCAATACATTCTCATTTTCTCATAAAACTGAACCCAACATATAACTCAAAGTGCTTGCTATAGGCTTGTTTTCTATTTTACAATGTGCACTAACCTTCTCACCTCTGTCTACAGCAGGAATTTGGCAGAGGAAAGGGCGGCGACTCAGGAGGAAGATTTGAGTTGTTTAAACTATAAATATCAGCACCTCTTTAATTTTTTTATAAATTTCTTTATTTCTTTATTATTTTTTGTGTGTAGGGCTTTTTTGCTAGGCGTGGGCTTGCTCTAGTTGCGGCGAGCGGGGGCTCCTCTTCGTTGCGCTGAGCGGGCTTCTCATTGCAGTGGCTTCTCTTGGAGGTTCTACCTGAGACCATTCTATGTGGTGTGCACACGACAATATTGTGTATTAATTATGATGGTTAAGAATGCCATCATTCATATAATGTTAACATTAGCACATGTTATTGTTGCTCAAGCTCGCAATGATCATCCAAAACAATAAACACGCTGGACTTCGACATTTGAAAGTTCCAGGTAATTCATCATGATCGAAGTCTAAAGTGAAGAAATTATCATCATTTTTTATGTGCATTAATACCCTACTGCCTACTTTTCGTGTACATTTGACACACCTGAACCCAAGGTGGGGTCCCCGCCTCCCCCCAGCCTGGTCACTTGAATACCACCTGAACTGATGCTGTTTGGGCTCCAGAAGGAGGGGTCCTCCCATATCTGTTTAAAGGGAGAGTCCCGGGAAGGCTGGGTTATCTACGAAACCACCACCATCACCTGCTTCTCTGTATCACAGACTCAGGATTCTCTCCATGGTGGAGGCTGAAACAAGTTAGCAAAATCCAGTGGGCGTCAACGCTTGCATAAGAGTAAGGCTGATGAAAAAGTAATAATAAAAATAAAATAAATAATACTAAAATAAAAGTTGCTAAAATTCTCAGCTTTAAACTTTGGTGCTACAAAACATTTGTATCATTCTTTTTGATTGATTTTTTATGATGGCAAAGTTATAGGTTTGAGCCATAAAATGAATTTATAATAATCAACATAACATGTGTAAAGTTTTAATTTAAATAATAATATCATTCTCTTTGTCAAAGAAGATTTTTTGTGTGTGATAAGGATGCTCCTGTCAAGAGTGTAAAGAGCCCAGGGTCCACGCTGGACCTGGAGTTGACGAGTGGCCAGGCGGTGGGGAGTTGAGATGGGAGGCCTGGGGGCCTGGGTGTGGGTGACACTTGGTGGCAGAAAAGCCACCCCCTACTGTTTTCCAGATTAATGACGTTGGAATAAGAAAATATGAAAGTTCCTAGTGGGTATGAAGTGACGGTTGTAAATGGATCGGTTTAGATGTCTGCATGTCACATGTGTCATTGAGCTTCACAGCCTGCTTTAAAAAGGCTCTGAGCAGATGGTACTTTGCTCCTAGTGTCATGACTCTAAGATGTGGTAGAAGAGTATCTCAAAGCCAAACCTACTTTAAGTGGAACAGTGTAACTTACTCCTACTGCCACGAAGCCCTAAGGTGCCGGGCTGTCCGATTGTGAGGCCAGGAGGATGTGAGGAAGTGGGATTCTGGGCCGACATGGCTGTGGGGAAGCTGCAGGCAGGTGGGGTTGGCGCTATGGCCACAGAAGGCCCTGTCCTGCTCGCCCTCTGCACAGCCTGGTCTGGGCTCCCCGCTAGCGACCCCGCGGGGTCCTCCCGGTGGTCCCCCTTTGCCGCCTTCGCTCGGCCCTTGCCGCTGCTCAGTCCGGCGGGGTCTGGTTCTGAGCTGGAGACCGGTGAGCAGCAGAAGCACTCCGCGCCCTGAAGGCCGAGCCTCCCCCAAGGTGACACGTCACCCAGATGCTGAGCCCTGGGCCCGGCTCGGAGGCACATGCCCTTCGGAAGAAGCATGTTCTGGGGGCTTCGAGAAGAGCAGGGGGTGTGAAAGCCAGGGACGCAGCCGGAACCTTCCACACCCTCCCCCCTTCTCCCCGATGCTGGGTCCCCGTCAGCCCTTCTCCCTCAATCTTCCCCCTCCTGCAAGGAGAACAAATGGAAAAGAACTGAGGGTGATTTCTCATTAGATGATGCGGCTGGAGAGAAGCTGCAGCTTCCAATTTACCGGTTCAACTCGAGAGGGAAACTGCCTCTACTGTAACCTCGCTGCGCTGGCTCCCAAGCCCTTTCCCACATCACAGAATGTTCTTCTAAGCTTTTGTGCTATTTCTACTCCTGTTACCAACGTGGAGGGATGGATAACTCTTTAAAATTATTTTAAAGTAAAAAATGTATTAGTTGTAAATTGAAAACATATTCACAAAGAATCAAAGTATCTATACATAGAAGAGTAAGTGCCTCATATCCTCAGCACCCCTCACCCTAGAACTAATGCCCACAGTGTCTTGTGTCCCCTCCCTGGAGTCCTTTAGGACACAGGGTCATCTAGAGTCACATGACATGTGCTACAAAGAGGCATCCCTACAAGACACTCAACAACGCACTAAGAGAACGTTCCACATCAGCACGGGTAGACCTGCCCTACTGTTTTCAGGGACACACGTCGTAATCTAGGGTATGGCTGTACCATAATGGGATATGTATCCCAAATCCACGATATGGCTATAATGGCATATGTATATCCAGGGTACGACGAGACCATAATGGCATATGCTTCCCAAATCTACGGTACGGCTGTACCGTAATGGGATGTGTACACCAAAATCCACGATATGGCTATAATGGCCTATGTATAGCAGAATCCATGCTATGGGTGCACTAAGATCTCCTCTTGACAGCATTCAGGCCATCTTCAGCAGCATTTTGCCCTCACAAGAAATGCTGCCATAAACACTCATTCGAAACCTCGTTTGTTGCATGTATGTGCATGTGTGCAAATACAGCTCATACATGTTCAAATGGACTAGCTGAGTCATAGGTTAAGTGGATCTGGGGTTTTGCTGTAGTTGAACTGACCACTGAGTAACATTCACAGCAATTAGGTACTTGTCTCCCTTCCTACATCTTTGAAGTGTCTTTTTGAAAAATGCAATTGGAAACTCCACTACTGAAGAAACAATGATTTTAGGAAGAAAGAAACTTCCTTTACAAAGCCTGCTAACCCAAGACTGATACAGTTGGTGGCTGTGAGAGGGAAACAAAACACTGCATGCGAGTATGCTAGTTATTCTTGGACAAAAGGCACCACAAAATGCCAAACCAAATGAGAGACTAACTTCCATTGAAGTTGCAGAACGCCACACGGGGCCACGTTGCAGCATGCGGCCCAGCCCCCAGGAGCACAAGCAGTGCTGGAGTCTCAGCACAGGGGTGATTCCTGCAGAAGAAACAACACCAGAAAGCCTCATTTTGAGATCCAATTAAATGCCAACAAGCTGTTTTGGATGTTGGCAACTGACAACATGTCTGCTTCAGGACAGTAAACACGACTTGTCTGGGGTGGTGGGTATAGCTGATCCAAGGCTTTGCTATTAGACACAGAGGCCCTGGATGTGGGTGCAGATGGGGTGGAAATTGGGGGTCCTGAGGAAAGCTGCAGGGCCCCCATGCCAGGATTCAATCTTGAGTGTCAGAATATCAGAGATGGTTTCTTGTTTCCTATCCCTCTAACAGGCAAGGGTTTCCTGAGTGCTAGTGGGAAAGAAATGGAAAGAGAAAAGCCGAAGGGAGAGGGAGCGGGACGGAGCAGCGCGCCTACTGGTGCCTCGTCCTGCACCTGTACGTCGACCGTCACCCCGATTGCTCATGCCCCACACCTGAGGCGCCACCCAGGCCCGCCGGCCACACTCCTGGACATGCCATCCCTCCTGCCCGACAAACACACAGAGGTACGTCCTCTCCGGGGTCTCTCCCATGGCCTTGTCTCAGTCCCCACCTTCATCAGCCTTTCTCCACGCAGCAGCCAGAGGATCTTTTCCTGCAGATCTGACCCTGGCTGCTCAACGCTCTCGGATGAAACCTGGCGCATGTGGCCCCCGCCTACCTCCCCTCCCATCTGGGTACATGTGCCCCAGACGCTCTGGCTGTTATGGCTGAATTGTGTGCATCTCCACCCGCAGCCCCTGTTCATATGTGAAGCCCTCACCTTCAGGACCTCAGAAGGTGAGCATTTGGATGATAGAACCTTTATGGAGGTAATGAAGTTAAATTGAGAGCCCACTAGAATGGACCCTAATGCCATACGGCTGGTGTCCTTATGAGAGGAGATGAGGACACAGACACACACAGAGTAACAACCACTTGAGGACACAGGGAGAAGCTGGTGTCTACACACCAAGGAGAGAGGCCTAAGAGGAACCAGCACTGCCCACACCTTGCTCTCAGACGCCAGCCTCCAGGACTAGGAGACAATGCGTTTCTCTTGTTTATGCCCCTTCTGTGGCACTTGCTACGTTCACCGAGCTCACTAAGACACTGGCCTTTTAGTCCTGGAACTCACTGTGTCTCTGCCTCAGAGCCTTTGTTCTTACAGCTCTGACGGACTAATATGAGAAGAATAACATAAAACATCACATTTATAATGTTTTATACTGAGTGAATGTTGAAAGGATAATCTTTGTATATATTGGGCTAAAGAAAATGTACTGTTGAAACTAGTTTCCTTCTTTCTTCTTCCTCTTAATGCAGCTGCTGGAAACCTTGCAGTCACGACTGCACCCCCAGTGTGCAGATGGCCCCGCAGACAGTGAGGCTCTGTGAGGAGAATATTCTTAGGAATGAATCGAGCCCCATTAGCTTTCGGTGACTGACCCTTTGATCTCAGCAGCCAAGGCCTTCGTAACTGGAGGGCAGCGGTGGGCAACGCGTAAGAGTGACTCCACTGAGAGTTAGAATTCTAAAGCATCACGTGAAGCTCTGTGCCAGCTTTTAGGATTAATAGCAGAGACTCGGCTCTTTCCACTGGAACGATTAAATCTGCGACATGGGATGACTTTGTGTGATCATTTCCCCCACACTGGTTTTCACAACCCCCAAGACACTCAGAGGTGGGAAGCCCTTGGCACAGACGAGCCAGGTGTGGCTGGTGGGCGAGTGCCCAGATCTGCTGGGTTACAGAGTCCCCTGGCCTTGGATTTCATTCGGACAACCTCTGAGTCAGGCCAGCAGATACTCCCCACGACTGTGTTCAGATCCCCAAATCCAGTGGGGATGGTTTTGGACCCAGTAGGAAGATCTTGATAAAAACACTGACAGCTTCTGAGCACATATTCAACATCACGAGAGCAATTAAAGGTGGTGGGGGACAGGGGGAAGAGGTTTGGGACCAATCTATGCTTCAGATACTCTACGTGTCCAACAGTCATCTGACTTTCTACTGAGGCTTGTCTGAAGCAAATGCTCCTCTGCTTGGCTGCTGGGGGCTACACAGCTTTTTTTCCCCCCCTTAAAACTATAAATAAATACACAAACAAACAAATACATGAAATGGAGAACAAGGAAATGGACTATTGGGATAAGAATATCCAAAATACATCCCAAGTACAGCAGTAAAAACTGAAGCATTTTATCTCCAGTTTCTATTTGCCCACCCCAAGCAGCTGAGTTATATTTTAGTATGTTGGTTGAGGCCAAAGACTTAGGCATCCACAGCTTCTTGAGCTGACCAAGCTGCTTGTCAGTACATTTCCCCTCTTTCTTTCTCATTTATTTCGACCCAGTGGAGTCAGAGTCCCAGAGCCCTCAGTCTCTGGAAGGTCCCCTGTTAGTGAAGCAGGGTTGGGTGTCACTACTGACTCAGCTGAAACTCACCAGCACTGAGGGCGAGCTCTCCAGGGATTTGCTAAGCCTTTTCCAGATGAAGAAGCTGCGGTCTGTGGAGATAGTGGCTCCTCAAGGCTGCTGTGCCCAGGGTCCAGGGCAAACGCTCAGCTATCGTGATGGTGCAAAGTGGGCACCAAAGGAAGACCTGCAAGCCGATGAACTGCTCCCATAAATCCCTCCTATTCTCTCTTCCCTCACTTTTGTCATCTTTCCCATTTAGTAAAAGGATACAAATATAACTCAAAACAATAAGTCAGCAAACCAAATAATTTAAGATATTGTTCTTACTGGAAACCATTTGGAATTACTTCACTTTAGAACGACCTGCAGTACTGTTTTCAAGGAAAAAATACTGGCAGAATCACAGGTGATAAAATTCTTATAAATTATGGTGAAATTCATTCATTCACTAACGTACTTGACTTTTGTACCATGGAACATACGTGTCATGAAAGCCTAAGTGCTAATATGATGGTCCTCGGGCAATACTGACCTGAGACCATCACTGCAGAGGAAAAAGAGTAAAAGCTGAAATTAAAAGTCATCTCAAATATTAAGTTTTATTGATAAAATATTAAAATAATACATTTTTGGAAATTCCCTTTGAAGAATGAATTCTTGCATGTGTAGTGTCTCTCTTCTTCCAAAATTATTTTCGAACGGTTGCTCATCAGCTGAGGCTCTGCTCTCAGCAGGCTGGTGACGCAGTAGTACCCACCCACTCTAGATGGTTCCCGAGGTGTATGCCCTGGGGCTCCCATCCATGGTGGCAGCCAGAGCTGCACAGGGAGATGACTCTTCAGCCAAAGAGCCTTGGGAAGATGAAGCCCTTCTTCACTGAAGGACTTCTCAGAGCCTTTACTTTAATCTAATAGATATCTTGTAGGGGTACACAGCATGCAAATTCCCCATATTTATTTGATTATTCTTAGAGCAATTATATTTTTGTTCAGATTTAATCCAAAGAGTAAGTGTTTCTCTATATTCTGTACAGTCTTCTTACAGGTATTAGCTACAAGGAAGTATTGATAAGGTTCACTTCTTGGTATGAAATACGAAGCTTTTGAAATCCATCCTTGTGAATAGCAAACCATTTCATATATTAATTAGAGTAACATGATATTTAGCTGATTCACTGTCTTGCAAACTGTGAGGTGGAGTACACAATTCATCTTTTGCAGGGTCAATGGGGTTAAACACTGTATATGCTTCTTTTGTCTCCTGGACGCTGATTTTTAACTTGCTTGGTCTCTAACTGGACACAAGTGGCCTATGAGCTCTGCACACAGACCACCCTCAGTGGCTACTGCACTTTCCTGTTCTGGAGGATTCACCTGCCTGCAGAGCACAGGAGGGCAAATGCAGAGGTGGTACCTGGTGGGGCTGCAGGGTACAGAACCTTGATCAATGCTCAGATCCATCAGTCCTGCTGAGGATATTTTGAAAAAAAGGTGCGTGTCGGACAATCAGAGAAATGGGCCAAGCACACCCACACTGCAGCCCATCTTAGAAAGCAGATGCGGCCCTGGTGGGAGGGGGCCTGGCAGAGTGAGGGGAGGGTCAGTGGGCTTCTGGATGGTGAAGTCGGAGGTGAAGCAGCAGATGTGCCCTTGGCGGCTGGACAGCAGACCAGTGTCGGGGGGGCCCCTCTCAGGTGAGCTGCTGGGAGCGGGGGTGACATGGGGGGTGGCCGGCCCACTCCACTCTCAGGGCAGTGTGGGCAAAGGGGATTTTCGGGGTCACAGACCTTGGGTGTCAGCTAAAGCACCTCTGGGATTCTGTGCCACAGACTGAAAACCAGATCTAGTCAGGAGGCGGCTCAGGCAAGCTGGGACCCTGGGAAAAGTTACTGACTCCCCGAGCCTGAGCCTCCCTCTCTGCATCAGCAAAGGGAGGCGCCAGAAGCCCTGCAGGGGGAGCGTGAATCCACTGTCCCCTGAAAGAGCAGGGTCTGTGGGACCCACATACCTGGGGGCAGCTGGCCCTCCCCTGGGTTCCTTCCTCTGAGCAGGGCCACCCTAGTGAGGGCGGGGCGCCCAGGGGAGCCCAACAGTGACGCCACCTTCTCCCCAGCAGGCTGGGTGGTCCTCCAGCCTCAGGGGAAGCTGCCCACTTGGCAAACAGACAAGCTTCATCCTCCCAATTCCCAGGGAGTGCGGATCCCGTTTCCTGTCAGAATCACAACATGGAACGTGGCAGGATTCAAACATCCTCCCCCTAAAGCCCTAGAACAGCCATTGGCTAACACTGCAGTTAGGAATGGTTATATGTATGAGGAAAAACTTGATTGAAAAAGCAATTTCTAATGTTGGAAAAAGGCACAACTGTGAAAGGGTTAAAAGTGGAGCAGAAAATTTGTTTAATTGTAATTAGAGAGGGAAGTTAAAATTGTTTAAGGGACACATGACCCTTCTCTCTCTCTCTCAAATTTTCTTTTTTCAACACCTCATTTGGTCAAGGATGATACTGGAGTAGCTTCAAACAAGAAATGTCATCAGTCAGGGATTTATACACCACCACCTGCAACATGCAAGGACCCCATTCCGCTGAAAGACCAGTCACTTCCTAATACGTTCTATCGTGTGAAGTGGGATGTGTGCGGCTGGGGGAAAGGAAGGAGCTGTGGAAGAGACGGAGAGAGGGAGGAGGGGAGCAGACATCGGGCTCAGGCATCACCCGGCCTTGAACACCCCTCCTCTAACTGAGAATGAGAGATGGTATCACCCAGGTAATCAGACCTGAGAATCCAACACCTAATAGAATAAACATGCCTACTATCCAGAGTTGAAGAGCAGCAAAGCTTTCACACATAAGGACCTCAGCACGGGTGGTTAATTACTGCAGCCCACTCCGTAAAAGCAGCATGTCTGAAGTCCGCTGAATTACGGACAGTAGTGGATGAGAAATCAGTCTCCTGCTATGGAGTGTCATGCAGGTTTTCTAACTCTTCTCTGACACGAAGGCTGCAGGGGCAGGGGAATGAGCAAAGGAGATCCTGGGACCATGACCTCTCTCCTCTCTTGAGGCCCTGGGGTTGGTGGGACCCAGAAATTTCCTCTGTGCCGCCACCCCTTCCCTGTCTCTCTCCAGCCCTCTTGACTAAAACCCAGATTGGCCTAACAGAGGCTGCTAATCCACAAAGACAGTTCCTGTATTCCCAACATCTCTGAACACCGGTGACCCCTCTCCTGCTAAAGCCCTGTAAGATATTCTGCCGGGGCTCCCTCCAGCCTTAGGCTCGTACTTGGGAGTAAACACTCGGTCCTGTGGTGTTCTGGTTGATCCTCCCTCCCTCCGCCCATAGGATCCGTTTGAACTTCAACTCACTCTGACTATCGCTCCTTCAGAAGAGTATTTCATGCTCATGAAATGTACATACGGTTAATTTTGAAATGCAGACTGAATGCAGGCCACAAGGTGTGAGCCACTTGCTACAAAGTCATAAGCTTTGAATAAAGACTGGAAGGAGATTTGGTAAAATATTAGCTGCTGTTATCTTCACACATCAGGGCGAAAGCTAATTTTAATTTTCTTTTCGGTACTTTTCTGTATCTTCATAAATTTCAGAAGAAGAGAAAAAGAAAGGGTCTGAGAAAATATTTGAAGAGATTATAGTTGAAAACTTCCCTAACATGGGAAAGGAAATAGTCACCCAAGTCCAGGAAGCACAGAGAGTCCCATACAGGATAAACCCTAGGAAAAACACACCAAGACACATATTTATCAAACTAACAAAAATTAAATTCAAAGAAAAAATATTAAAAGCAGCAAGGGAAAATCAAAAAATAACATACAAAGGAATCCCAATAAGGTTATCAGCTTATTTTTCAGTGGAAACTGCAGGCCAGAAGGGAGTGGTAGGATATACTTAAAGTGATGAAAGACAAAAACCTACAACCAAGATTACTTTACCCAGCAAGGATCTAATACAGATTTGATGGAGAAGTCAAAAGCTTTTCAGACAAGCAAAAGCTAAGAGAATTTAGCACCACTAAACAAGGTTTACAACAAATGCTAAAGAATCTTCTCTAAGCAGGAGACACAAGAGAAGAAAAAGACCCACAAGAACAAACCCAAAACAATTAAGAAAATGGTAATAGGAGCATACATATTGATAATAACCTTGAATGTAAATGGATTAAATGCCCCAACCAAAAGACACAGACTGGCTGAATGGATACAAAAACAAGAGCCATATATATGCTGTCTACAAGAGACCCACTTCAGACCTAGGGACACATACAGACTGAAAGTGAAGGGATGGAAAAAGATATTCCATGCAAATGGAAATCAAAAGAAAACTGGAGTAGCAATACTTGTATCAGATAAAATAGACTTTAAAATAAAGACTGTTACAAAAGATAAAGAGGGCCACTACATAATGATCATAGGATCAATCCAAGAAGAAGATATAACAATTATAAATGTTTATGCACCCAACACAGGAGCACCTCAATACATAAGGCAAATGCTAACAACCATGAAAGGAGAAATCAACAGTAACAAAATAATAGTAGGGGATTTTAACACCCCACTTGCACCACTGGACATATCATACAAACAGAAAACAAATAAGGAAACACAAGCTTTAAATGACACAATAGACCAGATAGAACTAACTGATATTTAGAGAACATTCCACCCAGAAGTGGCAGAATACACTTTCTTCTCAAGTGCACATGGAACATTCTCCAGGATAGATCACATCTTCAGTCACAAATCAAGCCTAGGAAAATTTAAGAAAATTGAAACCGTATCAAGGATCTTTTCTGACCACAACGCTATGAGACTGGAAATCAATTACAGGAAAAAAAAACTGTAAAAAACACAAATACATGGAGGTTAAACAGTGCACTACTAAATAACTAAGAGATCACTGAAGAAATCAAAGAAGAAATTAAAAAAACACATAGAAACAAATGACAATGAAAACATGATGACCCAAAACCTATGAGACACAGCAAAAGCAGTTCTAAGAGGGAAGTTTATAGCAATACAATCTAACCTCAAGAAATAAGAAAAATATCAAATAAACAATCTAACCCTACACTTAAAACAACTAGAGAAAGAAGAACAAAGAAAACCCAAAGTCAGTGGAAGGAAAGAAATCATAAATATCAGAGCAGAAATAAATGAAATAGAAATGAAGAAAACAATAGCAAAGATCAATAAAACTAAAAGCTGGTTCTCTGAGAAGATAAACAAAATTGATAAACACTTAGCCAGACTTATCAAGAAAAAAAGGGAGAGGATGCAAATCAATAAAATTAGAAATGAAAAAGAAGAAATCACAACTGACACTGCAGAAATACAAAGGATTATAAGAGACTACTACAAACAACTGTATGCCGATAAAATGGACAACCACGAAGAAATGGCCATATTCTTGGAAAGGTACAATTTTCCAAGACTGAACCAGGAAGAATTAGAAAATATAAACAGACCTATCACAAGTAATGAAATTGAAACCATAATTAAAAATCTTCCAACAAACAAAAGTCCAGGACCAGATGGCTTCACAGGCGAATTCTATCAAACATTTAGAGAAGTGCTAACACTCATCCTTCTCAAACTCTTCCAAAAAATTGCAGATGAAGGAACACTCCCAAACTCATTCTAAGAGGCCACCATCACCCTGATACCAAAACCAGAAAAAGATATCACAAAAAAAGAAAATTATAGACCAATATCGCGGATGAACATAGATGCAAAAATACTGAACAAAATACTAGCAAACAGAATCCAACAGCACATTGAAAGGATCATACACCATGATCAAGTGGGATTTATCCCAGGGGTGCAAGGATTCTTCAATATACGCAAATCAATCAATGTGATACACCACGTTAACAAATTAAGGAACAAAAACAATATGATCATCTCAGTAGATGCAGAAAAAGCTGTTGACCAAATTCAACACCCATTTATGATAAAAACTCTCAGAAAATTGGCATAGAAGGAACCTACTTTAACATAATAAAGGCCATGTATGATGAACCCACAGCAAGCATCATACTCAATGGTGAAAAACTGCAAGCATTTCCACTAAGAGCAGGAAAAATACAAGGATGTCTACTCTCACCACTCTTATTCCACATGGTTTTGGAAGTCCTAGCCACGGCAATCAGAGAAGAAAAGGAAATAAAAGGAATACAGATTGGAAAAGAGGAAGTAAAACGGTCACTGTTTGCAGATGACATGATGCTATATATAGAAAATCCTAAAGATGTCACCAGAAAACTATTAGAACTAATTAATGAATTTGGTAAAGTTGCAGGATACAAAATTAATGCACAGAAATCTCTGACATTCCTATACACCAACAACAAAAAATCAGAAAGAGAAATTAAAGAAATACTCCCATTTACCACTGCAACAAAAAGAATAAAATTCCTAGGAATAAACCTGCCTGTGGAGGCTAAAGACTTGTACTCAGAAAACTATAAAACACTGATGAAAGGAATCAAAGATGACATAAACAGATGGAGAAATATACCATGTTTTTGGACTGGAAAAATCAATACTGTGAAAATGACTATACTACCCAAAGCAATCTACAGATTCAATGCAATCCCTATCAAACTACCAATGGCATTCTTCACAGAATTAGAACAAAAAACTTTACAATTCATATGGAAACACAAAAGATCCTGGATAGCCAAAGCAACCTTGAGAAAGAAGAACAGAGTTGGAGGAATCAGTCTCCCTGACTTCAAACTATACTACAAAGCTACAGTAATCAAGACAGTATGGTACTGGCACAAAAACAGAAATACAGATAAATTGTACAAGATAGAATGCCCAAAGATAAAGCCACACACATATGGGCACCTAATTTATGACAAAGGAGGCAAGAACATACAATGGAGAAAAGACAGCCTCTTCAATAAGTGGTGCTGGGAAAACTGGACAGCTACATATAAAAGAAGGAAATTAGAACATTACCTAACACTGTACACAAAAATAAACTCCAAATGGATTAAAGACTTAAATGTAAGACCAGACACTATAAAACTCTTAGAGGAAGACATAGGAAAAACACTCTTTGATGTAAACCACAGCAAGATCTTTTTTGACCCAACTCCTACAGTAATGGAAATAAAAACAAAAATAAACAAATGGGACTTAATTAAACTTAAAAGCTTTTGCACAGCAAAGGAAACCATGTACAAGACAAAAAGACAACCCTCAGAATGGGAGAAAATATTTGCAAATGAAACAACAGACAAAGAATTACTCTCCAAAATGTACAAACAGCTCATGGAGCTCAATATCAAAAAAACAAACAATCCAGTTAAAAAATGGCTGGAAGACCTAAATAGACATTTGACCAAGGAAGACATACAGATGGTGTAGGAAGACACATGAAAAGATGCTCAACATCACTAATTATTAGAGAAATGTAAATCAAAACCACAATGAGGTATCACCTCATTCTGGTCAGAATGGCCATTATCAAAAAATCTAGAAACAATAAATGCTGGAAAGGGTGTGGTGAAAAGGAAACCCTCCTGCACTGTTGGTAGGAATGTAAATTGATACAACCACTATGGAAAACATTAGGGAGGTTCCTTAAAAAACTAAAAATAAAACTACCATATGACCCAGCAATCCCACTACTGGGCATATACCTTGAGAAAACCATAATTCAAAAAGAGACATGTACCACAATGTTCACTGCAGCACTATTTACAATAGCCAGGACATGGAAGCAACCTAAATGTTCATCGACAGATGAATGGATAAAGAAGATGTGGCACATATACACAATGGAATATTACTCAGCCACAAAAAGAAACGAAATTGACTTATTTGTAGCAAGGGGGATGGACCTACAGTCTGTCATACAGTGTGAAGTAAGTCAGAAAGAGAAAAACAAATACCATATGCTAACACATATATATGGACTCTAAAAAAAAAGAAATGGTACTGATGAACCTAGTTGCAGGAAAGGAATAAAGAGACAGACATAGAAAATGGACTTGAGGACATGGGGTGGGAGGGTGAAGCTGGGGAGAAATGAGAGTAGCATTGACATAGATACACTACCAAATGCAAAATTGTTGGCTGGTGGGAAGCAGCAGCATAGCACAGGGAGACTGGCTCAGTGCTTTGCAATGACCTAGAGGGGTGGGATGGGGAGCATGGGAAGGAGGCTCAAGAGGGAGGGGATATGGGGACATGTGTATGCATATGGCTGATTCGCTTTGTTGTGCAACAGAAACTAACACAGTATTGTGAAGTAATCATACTCCAATAAGGATCTATTAAAAAAGACAAAAAGACAAAAAAAGAGTAGGTGTGAGCAAAGGAAAAAAAAAACTTCTTTGCATCAAAGGACATAATCAAGAGAATGAAAAGATCACGCACAGAATGGGAGAAAATATTTGCAAATCACATAGCTAATAAGGAGTTAATATCTAGAATACATAAAGAACTCCTACAGCTCAAAAACAAAACAAAAAAACCCACACTGATTAAAAAATAAGCAAAGGACTTGAACAGATGTTTCTCCAAAGAAGATACACAAATGGCCAAGAAGCACATGAAGAGATGCTCAACATCATTGATCTTCATCCATTAGGATGGCTACTACCAAAAAAAAAAAAAAAGCCTCAGAAAATAACAAGTGTTGATGAAAATGTGGAGAAATTGGAACCCTTGTGTACTGCTGGTGGGAATGTAAAATAGTACAGCCATTATGAAAAACAGTATGGGGGTTCTTAAAAAAATTAAACACAGAATTACCATATGATACAGCAATGCCACTTCTGGGTAAACGCCCGAAAGAATTGAGAGCAGGGTCTTGAGAGATATTTGTACACCAGTGTTCATAGCAGCATTATTCAGCTAAGACATGGAAGCAACCCAAGTGTCCCCTGACGGACAAATGGATAAGCAAAATGGGATACATACATACAATAGAATATGACTGAGTCGTAAAAATGAAGGACATTCTGACACACGCTACAACATGGATGAACCTTGAGGACATTATGCTGAGTGAAAGATGCCGGTCAAAAAAAAGACAAGTCCTGTAAGATTCCACTCAGATGAGGTACTTAGGGTTGTCAAACCCACATAGACAGACAGTAGGATGGTGGGGGCCGGGGACTGGCAGGACACTCATCCTGTCTCATTTCCCACAGGTTAGCAGCCCAGGGCAGCTCAGCTCGGCCTCTGCCTCAGGGCTTATCTGAAGACCTGACCGAGGAAGATCTACTTCCAAAGTCACTCCCGTGTCCACTGCCGATTTGCCAAAAAGCGGGAGTGAGAGGGCCATGGGGGTGGGAGTCTCAGTTGCTTTGTCACCTACTCTCAAAGAGGTCTCCCTCATGGTTTCCATCACATCCCGTCCATTAGGAGGGAGTCACTAGGTCCATCCAGCCAACACTCAAGGCATGCTTTGAGCGGGGGAGGGTGTTACAATACGTTTCATCTAAATGTGTTTTGGTAACACATGTTTAATAACTCATCCTTCACCTTTCAGTTCAGTGTATGACTGTGTTTTGCTCCATCCTTTACTATGGATATCTGATGCAGAGAGAAGGGAAACATTAAAACACAGATGAGTACCCAATCACTATAATGTAATTTTGACTTTTATTCTGAGCATACTATCTGGTGAGCTAAATACAACACACGCTGTTTTGTGGGACAACGCCATTTTCAGGGGTAGGAAAAGCCTGCCTCATGCCTGCTCTGCGCCCTCCTTCCTGGGTGGAGCACCATCCGTCTCTCAGCAAGCTCTTACTCCTTTGTTCTGTAGGTACTTCATCCCACTAAACCAACCTGATTCTTTCTCCAAAAAATGGGAAGCATCTGGAGCCCCTGACGGAAACTCAAAATTGACGGCTGGTGGTCCATCCCAGGAGCTGCCTTAGGCAGCTGTCATTATTATTGAGCTCCGATTGTTTGCCTCCAGCTTTGATCTCTGTACCCCCCAGAACATTTCTAACAAATTCTTCATTTAAGTTACTTAGATTGGATTTCTGTTGCTTGCCAACAAAGAAGTGAAATTGGTACAGATGCCTCTTCCTTGCCAGGCACCATGCTGGGTGTTGAGTACACCGTGATGAAAGAATACAGCATCTGAAGGAACTCCCAACCCAGTGGGGAGACCACACACAGAAGAATAATTAGAACACAAGGTGGTTAATCCCATACAGCCAGTGTCCTAGTTAAATGTGTGGCCTTGGAGAGTCAACGAAATATTTAAACCAAGAATCAGTAATTAGATTAAACCCCAAGAGGAGGGTACAAGATTGTCAGGCAAGAGATGGTAGAAAAGAGAATTTTCCAAAAGGCAGAACACTACCAGAGGGCTGGGATTTTTTTTTTTTCTGTTTTATTCACGGATGCATCCACTAAGCCTGGCCACATACTGGACATTTGAAAACGTATCTATTTGATAAATATAATAGTGTGCTAGGCACCAGAAGCCTGACTATGATGGAGGAAGGGTGACATGGGGATGAGATGTCCTTGGGGAAGGATGGTTGGGTCAGATTGTGCAGCCCTGGACCCGCCAACAAGGGTTTGAGTCAGATCAGTTGGGAAGGGGAACCCACTGAGGATTCTGAATCCACAGAGTGACATGATTAACTGTGCTCTTTAATAGGTTAAGTTTATGTACAGTGCAGAGGAAAGAACTGAGGTTATCGAAGGAGGACTCGTCAAGGGGAACGTGTTAACCATGGAGGAACGAGAAGAAGCAGTCTCAGATCCTGACGATCATTTTCACCCTCAACCTCCTGACACCACAGATCTCTTAACCTAAGAATGACGTCCCTTGGGCGGTTCTTGCTCCTGTACTGCACCAGTGTCAGCCACAGCTGCAAACCGGAGACCCACTTACCTTCCTATCTGAACCCTCCGTCCAGTGGTTTATCACTCAAACCTCATAAGGTGACAGCGTGGACTTTCTACAAATGACTACAACTAATTAATAACAAAAGATTGATTTGACAAGTCACAAAGTGTTCCTTGCCCAGACTAAAGAAAGATGCTATTTAGCTGTGAAAAACTGTAAATATTTCTTTTCTATGTCCTGCCAAACATGTCTTCATAGAATTAGAAACAATCCATCTGTTTCCTTGCTGTAGACACATTAACTTTCAGGGTTATTAGCTCTTATTTGGACTTGAGTTCCAACAGGAAAAATAGAAAGGTGTAAGATTTGTTAGCTGCTGACTATGACATTGATGTGTTTGTTTCTTCTTTCTTCATATTTTTTTTTCTTTTCCATGCTGTCTTTATTTTGGACAGACTTTTGATCTAAGGGAAGCGATATTATGTTTCATTAGATGGAATGGTTCTTAGCGCCTGGCTAGTGACATGGGCTCCCCGGGGAGAGAAAATTCTGAAAGTATCTTCAAAGACAGGAAGAGAGACTGGGGGGCATTCTGAAGATTTGGTATTTTCTGTCAAAATAGGTGTGATTGCATACCTGGTTCTTACAGGGGAGGACCCAGGTGTGCACCTGTTCATCTCCTTCCCTTTACCTCAAGCGGACAATTACCTTGGCAGCTCAGCTGTGTTACTGAGACATTTCAGCATGAAATTTGTTTTTTCTCACTGAACTTTAAGCAGAATTTCAAGTGCCAAGTCTCTGAAGCCAAGTGGGGCTATTAAGAGATAATGACTAATTATGCTAATTTGAGAAGTTGCGGCCTTCTCCTTCCCCGGTCATTTTACGTACGTGCTGCTCTCCTGAGAGCGTCTCCTCTCCAAGGTGTCTGGTGGAGGACAGCACGTCCTGGGCCTTCACACCCTGAGTATGGAGGTTTATCGTCCATCAGAAGATGAAGGAAGACTGGAGGGCTTCTGGGCAGTCCGTGTCTTCGTCATTCCTGATTTATACTAGTTATTAACTTGTCCCATGTCAACAGTATTTATCGTCCTTTATACTCAGACCAGAAGCGTATATCTGTATCTCTCCTCATCATCTCTGAAACTTAATAATAAGTCCTAAGCATCTGTGTCCACGACAGTGTCCCAAGGCACTGAATTAGGCACCAAGGGCGTCCTGGGTCTTGGATAATTATCATCCTTTCTCCTAAAAAGTTACTATTTAGAAGAAAATTACATATGAATTTCTGTGTTTGGTGCTGATCACATGAACACTGTATCTGTGACTGGCACGCAGACGAAAGGTCGGATCAGTACAAATAAGATGATATTTAGAAAATTTCACCTTCACGTGGGTGTAGGAGAGGTCCCTTCAGCCTGATTCACTCCAGCCCTGGGGGAAGAGGGGAGACCTGTGCAGCCATTGAATTCGGGGGTGATGAGATCATCTGCCTCACTTCCAGGGGCCGGACCCACCGACCACCTCCTCCTCGGTCCCCAGCCGTCCACTCTGGCAGTCAAAGCTGTTCCTCCCTCCAGCCTTGTTTTTTCTGCCATAAAGAGAATATCGGGGCTTCAGCTTTGCTCCTGATACCGTTTCTCAACCTGTTCAGACCATGTGGAGAAGAGCAGGGCTCTCAACACGCTCCCGAGACTCTTCCACTGATGGCCCGGGGATGCTGCGGTGTTGGGTACCACCACACCTCGGCTCAAGTGTGGAAAGACGTTTGTGTTCTGTGCAGCATCTCATGGTGTTGGAAGTCAGTTCTCGCAAACTCTCGGGGAGATTTCAGCCAGCGGCTGTGAGGCAGCATGGTCACCTGAGCCTTGGCCAGTCCAGGGCTCACCAGGTCCCTGAAATGGCTCCTGTCTTACAGCTATAGCTGCATCTGCCTGTCCTGCTTCCTGTTCTTTCCACGGGAGCTGGCGTTGCCACTGTCAATCTGAGAAGCCAAGGATGGACCAAGGTCTCACCAGGAAGGGGACACACTCAGCCCCCCGGAGAGGACTCAGCCCAGGCCCAGCTGGAACCACCGGGGAGGTCACAGGAGTGGTGGGAGCACCTGTCAGCACTGCTAAGCAGCAGGTGTGTGTCACTCTGCTCTCTGATGGAGGACACCTCATCACAGGGAGTCTTCACTAGGGTGCCCGCCCACACTTGACAGAGGAGAAAGGCACCAGCGGTAAGAAATCTGGAGACGTTCAGAGCTAATTTACCAGTTTATCATCTTAATCAAGTTACTTAATTTCTCAGTAACTCAGTTCTGTCTTGTATTATAGGTTCCAATAATTGGGGGCTGTGACCATTAATTACTAGGGCTCTGAAACCGATGAGTGTGATCCTCTTTTCATGAAAACAACTGCTTCCTCTCTGCCCATGTCATTGCAGATTTACATGTGTAGAGTCCACCTTTGTAAGGAATAGGAATGGTGGTTCTGGCATTTCTGGATGATTCCAGATGGCGGTAGACTGCCTACAGCCGCCTAGAATTTCATACAACTCTGAGCTGTGCTTTGTGCCCCCAAATGCATCCAGAAAAGAAAGTCCAGCTTAGAGACCTTCTCTGGGCGCCCCCATTCATGTCAGACTGATGTTTAGTTCTGGGTTCCCAGGATTCTCAAACTGCCCATGATGTTTTGCTGAAAATATACCCATTAGAAAAAATAAAAGAAATTTCCAAATTATGTATGCCTAAGATCCGTTAAGAAAATTCACAGAACAATAGTGTTCTAAGCCGTATTTAAAGCAGATGTTTAAAATTCATGCACCCAAGTTCCTCCAGGACAGAGCCCTAAGTGACAGCGACTACTTTCTTATTTGTAACTGACTCTTTGCACAGCTCCTGACACACAACACGTGCTCAAAACTGTTGATTTATGCAAACTGGCCATTTTCCAAGCAGAAATGCAACCCTTTCCCCTCCTGTAAAAATTAATATATTTGGAAAGAATTCACACAGCTCTTATACAAGCAAAAATTACTTATGTTTGAAGGACTCTGTTATATTCAAAGGTAAGAAATTACCAGGTGCATTACATTAGTCACTCCTTTCATTTTCTGTGCATGTTTTGCATGAAGAAGCGGGCATGAAGAGCCCTTGGTGGGGAGCGTGCTGTGTGGCTCCTGCCTGCAGAGCTGGTGGCTGCCTACCAGTGTGACTGGGAAGACTCCCCTTCACCCTTTCCAGAAAGATCTCGCTCAGTCTTGCTGCTGCTGCTGCTGAGAACCACCATTACTATGTGCACTGGGCAAAAACTGTTTTCCTGTTAACACTTAAGCCCCCTACTTGTGACAATGCATTTTCCGTTTGTACTTTTTTTTCATTTATACTCCCTGTAAGAGTCTATCACATCGTTTCCAGTGTCAACTGGGTGACATCAGATTTTGAAAGTGGCCTTTGGAGGAAAATGTGTAGCTGAAGGAGGCAGGTGAGAGTCTCGTCTGGGGGCCATGCGGACCCTGGGGACCTGGGAGGAGGACACACATGCAGACGTTGCAGGTCACTCAGGTGGTGATGCAGGTCAACACTGGCTGATCCGTTTCACAGAAGCTTTGAGCTGAACAGCACAGAGTCCCAGCAAAATATCCAGGGTCCTGACCAGAACTCACCTACCTACAGACCTGTCCTGGCTGTGTGCAGAATTAGGGAAGAAAATCACATCAGGCCACGTTGCTCTTGGGATGTCTACAATTTGACGAGTGGGTAGCAGGGCATGCAGCTTGTGAAGGTACAGGGCACTCAGAAGTGCCCAAACACAGGCATGCAAGTCCCGCATGTGCGTAAATATTCACAGCGAGACCATGTTACAAGGTTTTCTTCAGTTTCTGGTAGGTTTTAAAGATCATTTTTAAGGCCAAAAATGCTCTTTTGTTTGGCCAAAGAGAAATGAGAATTAAGTGTTTCAGGTGAGGCTTTATGTAAAGAGACTGTAGGTCAACCTAAGCATATTATGTGCAGAAGTCTGTTCCACAAGGAGGTGGACTAGAATTCCATGCACACACATTAACTGAACACCCCCCATCGGTGAAGTTCCGCGCTCCAGATCTCGTGGGGAACAAGGAGAGATAAGTCATGCTCTTTGTCATTTTCAAGCTGGCCATCATCATATTATATTTACTTGCTTCCATAAGAAAATAGAGACAGCTTAGCTGGGGGATGCAGCACGGGAACACACTATAAAAGGTAACTACTTTACAAGTTGCATCAGGGTCCAATGCTTGGTCAACCAGTGGTTTACAAAATGTGTTTCCTAGACGTCTAAGGGTTTACAGACCTGAGCGCTTTCTTTTGCATAAGGAGATCTACATGATTTCAATGTAAAAATATTCCACTGCTTTAAAAAACTACACGACGTGGCTAAGCAGTATGTGTGTAGGAAATTTAAGAGAAGGAAAGTTCTCCTTGGGCTACTGCAGTAGTTTTAAAAAAAATGAAAATTTAAGCAGTTTCTATATACAGTTGGAGGCCAGAATTTGAAAGCATCAGAGGTCAGGGTCCAGGTCACTCTTGCTCTGGGAGGAGGGGTTCACACAATTCAGGCTGAGTTTATGACTGGCACCATGAAGCACCTCCATAAGCAAGGTGAGAGCCCCTCAATCCAGAAATGGGCATGAGGAGCAAACAGAATTGACGCACAAGTTTTTAAAGGCAAATTGCTAATCTTTGTTTCATTTTAAAAACCAAAAGTAAGATAATTCACCTAATGAGCGTTTGTAGTCTGCTGGGCCTTTGCTTCTCATTGCTGGCTTACTGGGTGGGCATCCAGTTCAGAATGTAAAATGGGATCCTCAAAATTCAGCTTTACATGCAAAAGCTAAGTCTGGTACTAACCCACTTTTTACGTTTTTTATTTAAATAACTTGAGTTGGATTTTATTCAGTTGGGTACTTACTCTCTTGCTTTTCTGGTCCTGACACAACCCTATCAGCATGAACCCTATGAAGTGATGCTGGGTGCATGTTTACAGCTGGCTCTGCCTGGACAGTCCATCGGAATCAGCTACTTAAAAACCAGATGCTTCATTGAAACTTGCACGTTATATCTTCTCTCATTTTTTCCCAAGTCAAATAACCTAATTTTTTTCTTCGTGTGGTTTGTCATTCTGAGTTGACTGCTTCTGTTAGAAAAGAAGTCTCTAACTCTTTGTTTCCCTTTTTGCCTTGGCTACCAGGAAGCTCAGCACTTTATCTCATGTTCAGTTGCAGTAGTCATACTGTCTCCCCAGACTGTTCTTTTCAATCTGAAAGTATATTTTTATCTGCAAAGGTCCACTGTACCTCTGTGTTTTATGGTGACTATGTAATATTCTTTTTGAAAGTAAGTAGGGTTTAAGAATAAAATTAAAGCCACTAAATACACTTTAGTGTCTTTTACTGTATGAATAATAGATTTTGATTACTTGGTTGAGAAACATTAAAGGTTATTTCATAGTAAATATAATAATAGAATTCTTTTAAAATTGTGGGTGAAAATTGACTCCGAAGTTCTAGGAAATGTAGGAACGTGCAAGTATCACGATGTTAAAATTCAATCGTCTCCTAAAGAATGCTGACCAGGAGTAAAACAACTGAGCTGGAGGCGACCCGGCCAATGACTTAACAGCCACTTCTCACCAGTGTGGGTTCCATCTTTGCTTTTCTCTATTATTCTAAAAAGGTCCTGAAAAGAAAATAATGTGCTAGTACTTATTTATAAGCTGTTGAAACTAAACCCATTAGTTTTAAGAAAAAAGAGCCTTTATTAGAAGTGAATGGACGGGGCCAGGGGCTGAGAAAGCCAGACAGTGCTCAGGAAGGCTCAGAACTGGGAGGCTGGACATTGGGTCGAGGACCCCCTCACCACTGCCCTCCCTCCTCTTCCAGCTGCTGGACCAAGCTCTGCGCACCTTCCTGGACAGTCACATGGCCGCCAAGGAGGTCAGCTGCCCATTCTGCTTTGCAGAAGCCACCGCAGGTCCATGGTTCTGGGAGCTGTGTCACACCCCAGCGCACAGGCTAGTCCTGTTGCCAGGGTCCCAGAAATAGGCAGGCTTCCCTGCCAGGAAGGCGACTTAGATCCCGCTGGAGTACAGACAAGAACACTAAATCTGGTCAGCATACGTCCAATATGGCTGGTGACAGTAATAAAGGCGTGAAATGTATGGCTCTTAGGAAGAAAATAGAAATTTTACATAAATTCAAAATCGTTACACAGATTACTTAGCGGCAGAGTCTGTTGTGAAGGAGCCTGTGAAACATTCAGTAATGTTCAGTCATCTGGGCATTCCCTAAGCTTTATCCCACTATATGCTGGTGTTAGGTGAGATATTAATGTTTTGTCCCCCAAAGTTTTCAAGGTTGAAATAAGTTTAGAAAACACTGTATGCTTCTCCTTGCCTGGGATGTTCTCAAAATGCACTGGACTCTGAGAAGTCTCACAGCAAACCAACCTGCTACATTTATATAAATCAAAATATCCCAAACTTAAAAAAAAACAACAACACATCTCACACGCTGTAAGGAACTTCACTTGGAAATTTTACTTTGCGCCATGGGAGAAAGGACCTGCTTCGGCAGACTTAAGATTCACAAATCTCTGAGTATATATTTCTTATGGATGTCAAGGATCTAAATGTAGAGAATATTAAAATAAAATGATAATCACTTTTTAAAGTCTAGAAAATTACCTCAAAGTTCATGTGTGCCTTGGATAACTATAAGCTATACCCAAGTCTTTTAAACTCACACTGGGACATATGGAATTGAGAGCACACCTAAAATTCCCTAACGTGTGTGTTTTGTCAAACATGTTCCTTTGATTCTGCTCATATCCTTTACTTATGGCCTCACTACACAGGTGTTACACAGCAACATTTCCTGTGCCTCCACCTGGGTTTGGTGTGCTTTTCTGCATTCGTTTTGTTTTTGGATTTATATTTGGAAAATCTCCTAGCTCTTCTCATTTGCATGTAAGATTTGTCTCATTTCTCAGTGATTTTGGGGCAGAAACCACGCCAGCATGTACATGTGGGGGCCTGATGTCCAGCCACTGGAGCCCCTTGAGTCAGGCTGCCGAGGGGTGTGACAAGGGGCAGCTCTTGGACCAGAGGCAGCTGAGCATCCAGCAGTGGACCCCCCTGACCGCGGGCGTCATGGGTGTGGTCCCCCCGCCTTGTGCTCCTCTCCTCCACCGGGGACTTTGGCTCACTGCACTGGCTCTCTGCTTGCACCCCGGCTCTGAAGTCCTGCTTAGAAATGGTTCCAGTCTCTCCTGACATGGATGCAAACTCAGGGTGGTATGCGAGAAACACTGTAGTTTAGTGAGAATCAGACAGATATAAAGCAGGAACATCACACCCACAAATGTATGGTGATATATAGCTCAGGAAAATGTAACAAAGGAGGGAAGGATATCTTGAGGGGGTCTTTGAGGAACAGTGGGATAATAATAACAGTATTGTTTCATAAGTTATGGGGCATGTGATTGCGTGGTTAGCCATCTTAAGTCGGGATGCTTTCACGAGTGAAACAGGGAACCATGTCTAATCAGTCCTACACTCAGGTGTACACAGGCACCACCTGGGCACACCTGGGCACACGAGTGCCCTCCTTAACAACCAGTTGGCGAAGGCTGGACAGTCCACTGAAAACACATTTTAAGAGCAGCTAAGACAGCAATGAAAAGAAGAGGAGTGACGAACAGTGTATAGATTGCTCTTTTTTGGCTCATGTGTGCCTGGTCTCTTGGCAATACTTGCTCACCGTGGATGCTTCCATTGGCAAGGTTATCAGAAAGTTGAAGGCATCCATTATTTTCCTTAAACGAGTCTACACTGAACATTATCCATTTGATTTTCCCATTGATTTAATGAAAGTGATTCCAAAAGCATAGTACCTTTGTGAAACTTGATAAGGAAAACAATGAACATAACTGGAAGAAAAATCAGCACTCATGTGAATGAAATGCAGGAAGTCATTAATGAACAAACCTAAATTTCAAGCTCAAGTTTTCTACCTTCTTCAGCTCAGAGGGGCCTCAGCTTCAAGACTGACCACTACAGGGTAACTGATTCATTATCATTCAACTTGCGTAAAAAGGCAGAGTCACTTAAAAAAATAAGGCAACCAAGAGAAGAAAAGGAACCACAATACTGCAAGAGGCGGAAGTTTACTGTGTGTTTGAAGACCAACAAATGTTAATGTTGATGTAAAAGAATTAGGAAAGAACAAGTATTGAAAATAAACTTTGAAAATATAAGCTCATTATCAGAGTACTTTCTAAATTTGCCCATGCATTTTTTTATCTGTAAAGATTCTACTTACACTAAGTGACCTGGCTTTTCTTTTTCCATATTTGTGACATGGTGTGCAAAGGCACACAATTGCACCCACCCTGTCTCTCTCACACACACACATGCACACACGTGGAGACACTCAGATTAGGGACAACTTCTATTGTAAGTCAATTGGGAGTTGGAAGATATTTTTGCAAATAGGGAATTTTATGCATGGTTGGTATATCCATCAGCAGGGAAGTTCACAGAAGCCTGTTTAAGCCGCATACACTGCCTGCCACACGTAACCTGAGTCCCAGGTATGATGCTGTTGAAATGCTGCATCCGTGTCAGACCTGTTCTGGGTTGGGGGCTCAGAGGCCCTTCCATTGGACATAGCCTGTACTTTTATCCACCCTCAGCTCCTCCCTTGACCCCTCCAGCTCGGGGTCTGGAGCCTCCGTCAGTTCCACGAAATGATCGGGGAGGGGTCTAAAGAAATCTGCTCAGGCCACTCTCCTCTCAAGGTCAGTGGCACAAGGCAGCCTCTCATTCTCACTGCTGAAGGTAAGGGATCCAGACTCATTCTCCAGTTACAAACACAATGTCACCAAGAACTGGTGGTTTGTTTACAAAGAAATTTTACAAGCCCAGAAATCTACCTGTGTGTGTTTATGTAAAATGATTTTATAAATAAGACGTTGAACAGATGGGAAGAGCAATTTTAGTCCATTTGTGCCAGTGGAGTTGCATATATTCCCTTAATGCTAATATTCCTTTGTTACATTGTGGGAACAGTCTGCTTACTTATGAGGGTCACCGTTATTTAACTGTTTTGTTTCAAAGTTGATACTTCCAGGATCAGTAATCATATGCTGAGTTCAGATGTCCCATTTGACTATTCTCTACCCAAATTTGTTTTGTAATCCACTTTTCATCCATTTACTCAGTGAATTTGAAACAGAATCTATATGTTTACTTGTGGCTTCAAGCTGATTTTGACTTTGTACAGACAGCGCAGACTCTGAGCTAGTTTAATCTAGGAAATGAGAACATTAAACGTATCCTTTATACATGAAAGTTTATGAAAAATATCCTGTGCACAAGCACAGACACACACAAGGTAGTTCAGGATGTTCTCCTTTTAAATCCAGGAGCACAGTAAACAAAAAGCGTATTTAAGTATGATGAGAACATTTTAGAGCGTTCAGATTTAGTTCCAGGGTTACATTGAGTGAAGAATGGGCTTCATTTTCACCGCAAAATATTAACTAATTTGAGTATCACTATAAACGGTGTGCTCATCTAGACATACCTTTTTTTTGTGTGTTGTGTATGCAGAAGTTGTGTATGCAGGTGCTGTGTATGCAGATGTGTATACAGGTGTGTATGCAGGTGTTGTGTATGCAGATGTGTATGCAGATGTGTATGCAGGTGTTGTATATGCAGATGTGTATGCAGATGTGTATGCAGGTGCTGTGTATGTACGGCACTAGGGCTTTCTATTTTTGTATTTGATTTTTAAAACCAGAATTTAAAATTTCCTCACCTCTAATATTAATTCATTGTAGCTGTTGAATATTTTTACCTTGTACAACAATTAATATTTATTGTGGAGCAAATTATGTATTATTTAGATATCTGAAAAATGAAGATAAAAATGAAAAGCGTCTGAGTTGGTTGAACCATCTCTAAGGGTTTCTTTAACCTTCAAATCAGATAATTGTGTTGCTGAGCCTATTTAAGCAAATGAAAGCACAGTTGTATATAAATATTTCTCTCTCTATATGTATTTACATATATGCAAATACATGCCCACAAACACATGTTCGTACACACACACACTCACACACATTACGATGTCATGAGCTGGCTTCATGCTTTTCAGCATCTTTGTGAAAACGGGAAGCGCAGACCCCACAAGTGCCTCACGTCATGCTCCATGTCACGCTCCATGCCACGGCACTCACGGGCCCTGGTGACGTTCTCTGAGATGTTTGCCCAGGGGTCCCCAAGTGGTAATGAGCCCCTCTTTCCCAGAGACCACGTCACCTCACCCTCAAAGTCCCCTCCTTCCAGGGACCTGCATGCTCAACTCCACAGCAGGACGGCACGTCCTCACCAAGAGCATCTGATTGAAAACCACCGGATCCAATTCAGGTTCTCTCACGACCCAGCTCTCGGCAGTAGCCACTTGTCTCGGAGTCTCACTCCCCCTCATCCAGAAATATCCAGAAATAAAGAGGATCTTTAGTTAACCTCTCAGTAAGAAAGGTATAGGACGATTCTAGTCAAGCAGGAGAAAGAGCCCTCCGTGGGGAGTGTGTGTGCACGCGTCTGTGGGATCCTCCCACCACTTACACTGTGGAAGAGAACCCTCCTCGGAACATCACGGTTCACACTACCTTTAAGTAGAAATGGGAATCTTCACGGGGCAGGAAAGGAGGACACAAGAGGCCGAATAAGATAAAATCCACGTAGGTTTACATCATCAGATCAGATGGCAATACTCATGACAAAATAATCAAGAAAAAATATTCTGGACATTATTTAATCAAGTCTAACGTTAGTCCAATTCTACAAACATTTCTCATCCACCAGAGATTTTATGGTTTATATACTAGAGATATCATGGTGATGAAAATGGAACATGAATTTTCTGGCCCTTATTGAGGTGGAGGTAATGTTTCTGGAAAGAGGGCACTGATAACCCAACAGTGTGCTTTAGTTTCAGGAAATGTCTCTAAATGTAAAAAGAACAGTGCTTTCTGCTGTTACGGGCTGAGTTCTGTCCCCCACACATTCACACGTTGAAGCCCCAATCCCCAGGACTCAGAATGTGACTGTGTTTGGAGATGGGTCTCTAACGAGGTGATTACGGTAAAATGAGGTCATTGGAGTGGGTCCTAATCCCATATGACTGATGTCCTGATAAGAAGAGGAGATGAGGACACAGACACACACAGAGGGAGACCATGTGCGGACACAGCGCGAGGCAGGCCTCAGGACAATCCAGCCCTGCTGACACCCTGACCTCCATCTCCAGACTCTAGGACTGGGAGAGAATAAATTTCTTTTGTGCTGTTGGTTACAGCAGCCCTAGCTGACTAATATACTCTCTATGTAGACTTTTTTGTATGGTTAACTTAGACTGATAAGTACAAAAAAACTCCTCTATTCTACATTTTATCTTAAAGGTTCATTTGTAGGTCACCTAAATATGAAGATGTTTTGCTAATCACTGAATGACTGTATATATATGCACACATATATGTACGTGAATGTATGTGAAATATATATTTATATATCTCACAATCTTATGGTTCAGATATTGTTCCTACTTTATAGATAAGTAGGTGCAGCAGAGAGAAATTTCTGGAGTAGAACAGTGTAAGTGCTCAATAAATATTAGTGACTAATTTTTAGTTCTTATTGTCTATGGGCCAAATGGGCAGTCGGTTGAATGGCCTCAGCAGAGCTAATTTACACGTGACTAATCAAGACAATCTTGTTGAAAGCTCAAGAGCAGAGTATCAACTAAATGAATCTTTCAGGACTTGTCCTCCCTTGTGTTTTGTTAACCTTTTGGGTGAGGCTAACTTTCTGTAAAATAGACACATCCAGGCTCATGAATGTTTAGTTCATACGCTTTTCCTGGGATGTGGGTAAATTCAATATCCCCCCCTCCTGAACCAGGGAGTCCAGTGATGTCACACCAGGAGTATCTCACACCAAGTTCCTATTTATTTTATTACAAATATATACAAACGGGATGTAGCATTCAATCCATTGTATGGTTTCAATTTTATCAACTTGCATTTTTTATTGTTTCCCTGATGTTCAAGTTTGGAGACTTTTCTAAGTATCATTATAGATAAATATCAAGTCCTAACTAGTGCAGCCAGCATCACTGTAGCCAAAGTGAGCAGACCATGTAAGTCATGCACTAAAGAATTTTATCTCCTAGTGCTATACACACGTCACCTGCTTAATTAATGTATGTGAAATAGAGAGAGAGAGAGATCATTCCAAGGTCATCTAATAGGTAAGAGATATGAAAGACCAAGAAACATGCTATCTACACAAAAACAAGGGACAGGATCAATGGCTCATCTTTTCCCCAACATATCTTGTATCCACAGTATTGAGTGGACATGGTGGTGGGAACGCCTCCTATGACTGCTGGGATGAGCCCTGTACCTACTTTGCATCACCTCCAGGCAGAGAGATGCCAACCGTCCCACAAGTTAGACGCCTGGTTTACTCACTTTCTCAGGCTTGGTGCTAGGCTTCTGAACTACACAGATGCACACAATGTTTACCCTCAGCCATGAGGACAGAATGGAATTTTGTGAAATGAGAAGCAGGATGGTGGCTGAGTTTGGGGTGGTGCCTGGTCCTGTCTCGAAGGAGGAGTCCGGGCGCTGGTTGCAGGTAGGATCAATTCAAGGACACGTGTGCACCCACGAGGCAGGAGGGGGTGTGCCTTTGTGCCCAAGCTGCAGGCACAGGACGGAAAGGTGGAGAAGAACTCCTCAGGGTCAAGGGTAGGGGGGCACCAGTCTCACTGAGAAGCACCTTGGGAATTTGTCTGGGTCTGAGGGTTGCACCTCACCCCATCCACACGAACACCCACAAGCGTGACGATCATTGGTGGGGCTGGTTTGGCAAATGGCAGAATGTGCCTCCCCAGCTTCCGGCGGGGGGACTGTGCACTATCTCTTCAGCATGGACTATGGAGAAGCCAGGGCCATGTTCAGATGTGCCGTCTGGCTCTTTCAGAACATTTTCCAGAGCTTCTGTGACTGCTTAATCCCTGCCATTTAGCACGATGGCTGACACATAAAGATGTCCCATAAATGTTTGTTGAATGAATACATTCAAATTTCCATAGCAATGGCTTAAAAATAAGTCAGTCAGTGCCCTTTATAAATTGATTCTGCAGCAACCATTTATTGATGGTGTACAATGAGAGAGCCTGTGCTAATTTCTGGGACCACACCGAGTACATCTGGCCCCTTGAGAAATCACCACGCACAAAGACAAACGCCCGCCAATCAAACCTTCAGACAATTCCACAAAACAAGAATGGGAGAAGCCACATCCTTCCCTAGCGGTCATCACCCCCAAGGTAACATGAATATCATCCCACTCACACCTCTCATGTGGTTTGTTCCCTGCTGTAAACTGTAGCAGCTCATGTGATCTGTACCCAATCTCCTTAGAAAAGCCTCCCTTTTACTACATTCTGATTATTTCTTTAAACAACTCATTTCAAAAAGGAAATCAACTTGCTCAGTGAATTTTAATTGAGCAGCTATTATGTTTTGACACTGCGGAGGGAATAAAAAGGCTTAAACCTACAGGAGTTTATATTTTAATGATTTAGTTTTTATACAGGAGGTTTCACCTGCAATGATAAAAGAAATACAATAGAAATTCAATTTTGTAAAATACATGCTAATATTGGGTATTAAAAAAAATTCCCATAGGACCTAACACTATGTTGGGGTCCTGGTGGTCTGTTTTTGTTCCCTGATTTTACATTTGTGTGTCTATATCCCCAAATCCAATACAAGCTCAGAGAGAAGGAGGACCCTGTCGACTTTTTTTCTTTCATCTTTTTAGTTCCTAGTTCTTTGCCCAGTCCAGAGTAGGCACCCAAGGAGACACAATTGCAAATGAATAAAAGGTACTCACACAGGTCCAATACAGCCCTTGTTTGAATACATATGCAATGTTTAAGGCAAACTGCAAACAGAGCAGAACTGGATCTCACGTCCCCTACTTTTCAATCAAGAGCCCTCTCTGTTTTGGAAGATACAGAAAATATGCAGGAAGATGAACTCTGATCAGAGCACAGGAAGAAAGACATCTGTAAGTTATTCTCTCTCTCCTGTCCCTTCTCCTTCTGTTCAAATCCCTTCATACCGCCATGGTTTCTATTTCTCTAATTTTATGATGTCAGGGGATAGATTAAGTCTTATTAGAGGAAAAGACAAAAAAGATTTATTTCACATCTTTATGAAATTTTAAAATTTAAAAAATGATGTTTTTCTCAACACTAAAAAGCATGATCATCAACCAAGTTCATTTTTTCACTATTTCTCAAGGAGTTCATGCCCTCAGGATTTTTTCTATACTTAATTTTTTAAATGTTTATCTAAAAATGAGTATATATTAGATTTCTGCTTTTCCAGACAGCTGATGGAGAATCTTTTAATATCTCAATATTCATTATTTCAATAAATGCTTATATGTATTTTAAATCTTGAGTCTGTCATCTGTATATATGTATATATTAACAGTCTACAGAAAGTGCAATTTTTAATAACTTGAACTCTATTCATTATCTACATACAAAAGCCCCAAATAAATTTAACTTCACTAAAAAATACTTGTTTCTCAAGTGACAACAATAAAATGATATGAACTCCACATTTTTTAGATCTAAAATGAATAAACTTATCATACTAAATGCTTAAGAAGAAAATATCTCCCTGGATTTCAACCAGCCCTGAATAGACCCCCCTGCAGCTCTGAGAAGGGCTGGTACAGTGACACACGTGCTGCCACCAAAGCCACCATCAGGGGGATAGTATTTGCTCTCAGTTCAGTATCGTTCAAGGGCTGTCAAAGTTACTATATTTCCTGTTCTACTGTCTTAAGAGTATTTTTAAAGCTATTATTTAACTTAGGGACAAAGCAATGATTTTTATTTCAAATTCACTTCTTCTTTAGAAAGAAAATTAGCAGCATGGACTCATTTGAATTAAAAAAATTTCTCCTTGAACCGTATGTTTTGAATTAAAAAGTCACTTTCTGTTAGAATTCTGTTAGAATCCGGATGGTCCTTTACAAACTTTCATCCACGGTGTGAATATTTAGAGTTAAAACACAAATAAAATATCTTTATGTCTGTGGTTAAAGTAGGCCTTTCATGCTTTTATTCACCTAAGGAATAGTAAAAGGCAATATTGTTTTGCTCAACATCCAAACTTATAAAAAAATCTTTTAAAATTGTACATGGCTGGCAGTCTCTGAGCTTGTGCACCTTTATGTTTCAGTCCGAGCACAGTCTACTAGAAAGAGAGCATGTTTCCTTTAAGGACACAAAGATTCCACAGCCATAAGCCAAATGCAGGAGGAGCATCTGTTCCAGACAGGGATGAGTGAGCGCAGCCAGACGTGGGGGTAGAGGAGGTCAAAATCTATTTTGCTGACGTTTCTGTCACGTTTATTAAATTGGACTTTTCCAAAAGCAATTAAACTTTTAGGAAATGTTGCATTCATTTTTAAGAGAGGACACCTGTGTACTTCCGATGGACTTTGATAAAATAGTTTTAAAATCAATTATTGGTGTCCTAGGTGTACACTGTGAGCTACTTTATCATGATTCCAAAGTCCTGCTTCTGAGAAACAGAACCGCCCCACTTTTTGTTTGATTTTAACAGAGAAAGTATTTGACTTGGGCTCCAGTTTCAGAGAACTGGGTCCCCCTCTGTCCTATTTACATGCCATATTTGAGAAATCACCTAAGACATTATACAATGATGAGGCAGATCTTCTGCCTATCGGTGGTAGGAAACAAGAATTAGAGATTTCATCTCAAATAAATGGAGTGGCAAAGATTAATTAAATCTGTAAAAGTCTCCAAAGCACATCTTAGTTGAAGTATTTAAAGGAACACTTTCTATTATGTGCGATCACCTGGCAGCCCTGAGCTAACATCTGGATGTAAGAGTCACCTCTGTATAGTAGAGAGTCCAGAAAGGAAGGATGGCTAATATATTCTGAGCAATATTAGCTGTATTTATCATTCAAATGGTGAAACATCAGCAGAAAGAAGCTTCAATCTCTTTTGTGAGAAAGTTCTCTGTGGGCACCATTATAAAAGCGCTTAGTGGAATGGATGTAACCAGATTTTAGCTAAAGTGAACAGGTAATTACACCGGAAATGATAACTGTCCTAGTCCACCTTTTGTTTACACACCAGCTTCTCTCTCCAGTCCTGGGAGGTTTTGATAGTAGCCGGTGTGGACATGAGCTGGAACTTTTTAGCTGCAGGGCACAGCCCCTGTGACTATTCACATTGGGGCTGTGTTAGTAGGTATACAAGCAGGACTGCTCTGTCTGCCTTCTCTGCATCAAAGCAGCCACATGAAGCCACCTCCAGTCCTGTGATTTTACGTGAACACAGCTTAAAAAAAGCTTTTAAAATTTCATCTCTTAGGGATTAAAAAAAAAATGGTCTTAAAATCTAAAAGTCACCTGATATGTCTCTTCCATCTTAAATGCTACTCTTTATCATTATAAGTGTCCCATTTATTGGACACTATTTCTTAATCAAGCATAAAATGCCCTCTTTAGTATGAATATAAAAGTTATATTACCTGCTTGCTACTTTTTGAGATTTAAAAATTTTTTAACATTAACTTGATAATTTTCATAATTTAAAACAGATGATAGTGAATTTGTGTGTGTGTGTGTGTGTGTGTGTTTTATGACACAAAGGGACACTTACTAGCTGCTTTCTTACCAGAAACCAGATACTAGTTGTATTCATTCCCCATCCATGAAATAATAAAATGAAATTATTTTGCTACTCTTCATAGTTAATACCTGTAACTATAATAAAAGATGACTAAATGTCCACAGTGTATGGAGAGAACTCAGGCACTCAGATTAACTCTTTATTTTCAAATATTTATCATTCTTAAGAAAAAAATCAGCTGTCTTTGCAAGTGGCCAAGTTTATTTTGGGGAAAATTACTGATAGCTTAAAAAGCAAACATTTCCACTTCTAGGTTGCCATTTCTTGGATATGGTTCCTGGGAAAATGGATTCACTCACAAATCTGTGGATGGAGGTTTAGGGCTCTCAGAGATACATTTGCTGTGATGTTGCTTAAACATCAGGAAATCAGAGGCAATAGCCCCCGTCCCCATTCCTTTTAAATAAAATAAACAGGGAAATAAAATTTTAATCACCCAAGAGGGATGTTTGGAACCAAAGCAGTCACATATGCAAGTACAAGAGTCTAGGTTTTAAATTTCTCAGTGTGCCCTCCCCTTCTGTTTCTGGAAGTCCCACAGAAGGGTATCAGATTCACATGTGGATCAAGAATTAAGCAGGCGTTTTCCCCTCTTTCTGAAAGTAATGTCCCTTTCTTTGATAGTGATACATTCTTAAGGGAATTATAATATATTAATAGTGAGGAATAAACAATTATTTTTGCATAATCCAGTATTTCACAGCATGTATTTCAGTGCAGGAGAACCATTTAACTGAAAAGACGGGTTAATTTGGCTTCACTATTTACAGAGACTCGACAACACGAAACAGGTCTTTGCTGCGCTCAGGCAGTACATGGCTGTGTGGCTTTTTCTCGTGATGTATAAGCTCATGGATACGCTAACACTCAATAGTTTGACTATTTTGTGAAGCACATCGTGCTTTTCATATTTCACTTGACATTCACCTTGTTTTCTTTATTCAGTTTAGTAATGGCTAAAATAAGTGCTTTTAAAATCTTGCTTATCATGTGAAAATTTATCCTTTTAGAAATCTTGTTTGCTAGTAATTAAGAGCTCCATTACCAGTGCAGCATTTAGAGATAATATTTTTAAATGATGAAGAACAGAGTAGTATAATTATTTTTGGGTTTATGAGTTGTTCAAAACTGTCCATATTACAAAAACACTGCTTTCATTTTCTAGCATTTTAGAAAAAGAAGCAGGCAGACATAAAAAATGCTCAAATGTTTCCACTGTCTTCACTCTGTATATATGTATATAGGTATACACACACAACTACAAACATCTACGGTTTTTAAATTGAACACTGAATGCTTTCAGAGCATAAGTTGTCTCTCCATGCCTCAAGAAAAGAAAAATGCAATTTCCTTATTCTACATTTCCTTACATAATGCTCTTCTGGGACAGCACTTCTGCAATAACCGAATCACCACTATTTAGCTATGGATACGTGAATCTCGTATTTTTATTCTAAATTCAAGTTCACTCATCATATCTAATGCCCTTGAAGCAATCTCAAATTACTGCTATTACATGGGTCACTAGAAACCAGAAGTACTAATACAAATTTTAAAAAGAGAAAGGAAGAAGCCCTCACATAATTAGAGGATGGCGAACAGTTTCATCAATTTAATTTTATCACCTAATCCAGCCCTTCCTCTGGAGCTGTGGGTGAGCGAGGCAAGCGGTGAGCACGGATGCTCGGCTGTGATGCAGGAGTAAGTCCCCAGCAGCCAGGATGAGACCCGCCAGCTACTCTGCCGCCGCGGGGGCTGAGAGCCACGGGCCTCCCACCTTCATCCTTGGCCCATCTTTGTATTTCATTAGCTTTGCACGGAATTCCATTTCACAACAAGCCTGTGTCTGCAGTCCATCTGCTCTACTTATCCTGTTCCTTTTGCCAACTTTTTATCTGCATTTCCCCACGTTCAGCAACCGGCCACTCCTACCTCCTCATGATTCATCAGCTTACTTCTGCAGAGATTTACCCGTGTGTTAGCTTCCAAAATTCACCCTCAATTTTCTAAAACTCTGTGTAACTGATCCCCCTGGAACAGTACGTGAAATTCAAGCATTAACTTAGTTTGCTGTCAAATGCCTCAAAAAGACAGGTGGTGTGTTGATGCTGAATTCAAGGGGACCGAGTTACCAAATGATTGTTTCTACAGCATTTAAAATAGTTCTCCAAAGTTCCCTCCCTTTCTCTGTTTTAATGATTGACGCACTTCACTTAAAACCTTGTCTTCCTGTTTACCTCCTGGAACCAACTGAATTAGTATCAGTACCCAATCCATTTCCTAATATGTTTGTATTGAAAGAGCAATCTTTTTTTATTTCCAGAAATTTCAGTCATTTTATACATTGTATATACTCATGGGTCAAATGTTAAAAACATTTTATTCACAAAATTCATTTCACGCCAACACACAGCTTCTTTTTGGAAAACTACTCTCACCAAAGAAAGATCAAGAGAAACAAAAGAGAATACATATACTATTTTAATAATTAAAAATACACCTATGAAATTCCTCAGGCATATTACCCTGGAGGTATCCAACGGTCCAGAGATTAACTGATAAAAATTTAAGTGACTTACCTTTATATACTACACTATTTTGATGATGCTGCCTCTTGTGCTACCTGCTTGAGTTGATACTAATTTAAGAACCCTTCAACCTTTGCCTTTATTATTTAGGGTTAAAATATATACCTTTTACAATATTCACACATTCAATTCTTTTGTAATACAGGCAGACATTTCTCTAATACAACCACATAACAGACGTGGTTGTGTGCAATCACCCCACATAATTTCACCACTGTAAAGCAGAGCACAGTCTCCTAGAATTCTCCGAGAGAAATGAGCTAAGTGGCTATTTTGTGTGGGCAGGCAGCAGTCAACTCTCCTAAACTACAAGAGCTGCCAGGGTTTTCTGAAAGTCTTTGCATGAAATAGAAGCAGAATAAACTGACGGGTCTCACATGTTACAGGGGAGGTGAACACTCCTTAACCACATGTGTAAAAAAAAAAAAACCCTGCCTTTTCACAGATTTTTTTTAACTGCCTGTTTTTTTCCCATAAAAACGTCAAAATTTGACATTTCTTGTTTGTACAGAAAACGTAAAACATTTATAAATAATTTCTAAGGTAAAGTCCCAACTAAAAAATAACACATGGAGAGAAATGGACAGCATTGGGTCCTAATAAAATAACAAGAGGATTGGTGGGTGGGGAGGTTTGCTCAGTATCCTTTTGAAAGTTTTTCTGAGAGACAAATGCAGGTCTCGGCTAGGTAATACCCAAAGTCATATTCTGTGACTAAGTTTTATTTTTATTTTTTACTTTTAACGATATAAACTACTTTCTGTGTGGTATGGTGACTAAAAAATACCTCCTACAGGAAAAAATTTTACGTCCGAGACTCTGGATCATAGTTAATAATAATGGGAGTATGGTATCAATTCTACACTTATACTGTAGCGACGGAGTTTTTATTTCGGAGCCCATAGATTTTGACAATAAAAAGCATAATAAAGAAATCATAACAAAGCCACTTTTAGAGAATACATATAGCAAGCCAATAGCACTTCGGCTGACAGCTCCAGGAAACTAAAAGTTATGATGCAGCTTCAAAATGACTCTTGTTCATCAGAACAGGTGGAAATATACTTGTCATTGGCCAAAAAAATGAACATTTATTTTAATTTATTTATTCACATACAAAAAGAACTCCTTCTTTGTGCTCACAATCAGTGGCTTTAGCTAGTACTAAGTAGAGCCTTACCAAAATTCCTTAACAGCCACCCATGCACGTGTGGATTTTAAATTGTGACAAATATAGAGCTTTATTATTAGATAAGCTTAAAAGCTGAGGCTGTGCTATTCAATTACTGTTATTAAGATTCATGAATATTAGAACATAATTTAAATTCACTATTGTCCTGATAGAAGAGGGAAGAAAAGCATCCGTAATAACTGGGAATTATATACAAACTGATTTATTCCCAGGAAAACGCAAATAAAGATTTGAAGTGCTCTGTCATTGCTGTTTTCTTTTCGTTTGACCACACACACTTACACTGTTAACTTTCCCCTAAAAAGTGAATACTTAGCGGTTTGATTTGACTCATAGACCATGATAAGCTGTCGGCAGATGCCATAGGAAATTTCACCCCGCGGATAAATTTACGCATAACAGGAATTAGCACACACATCCTGATTACCCTTTCCCACTTCAGTTTTTGGCTATAAAAATTAAGAGACTTGGTATATTGAAAACAAAGCATATATATATTTCATATAAAATTCATTCTGAATTGTCATAGTTAAGTTTATAGCCAATGAAGTCCTCCTTCAGATTTTCTTGTCTTCCTTTCCGAAATCAAATGCCTTATAAGCTGGCATGACTGACTTTTAAAGGTACAAAAAATGAATTTGGAGAAAGGCACAAATGTTCATCAGCTTATATTTTCTTTCTATAGGTTTTGCTTTATTGTAAAATATTATTCCAGGCTTTTCAATTTTAAATATACTAAATAAAAAGACTGGAAAATAAGAACTCTTGAAGTACACAAGAGAACGTTTCCTTTTTATCTCTTTTAAAAGTTATATTCATTATTAAATTCTGTGATTTTTTTCAATATCATTGTCACTTTCTGTTAGCATTATTTTTGGAAGACATTAACAGATCTGTTTCAGAGTGAAATTTTCAGGTAACAAAGTGAATAGCTGGCATTCATTTTAGCAGCTCAAGAGTTAAACTAGAATGACAGAATCACCCCCTTTGACACCGAAGGCTCTGAAACCTTCCTGGGAAGTTGTCGCCTTGCTCCCTGCCACCCTGACATACAAACATAATTAACGACTGTGTGCTATTGGCATTTATGTCTTCAAACCGCCCGGCTAATTTCTATTATTGGAAGAAGTCGGGAAGGACTCGGGGACTGTTTGAGAGCAGTTAGGAAAAGATGGGGCAGAAGTCCTCTTGGGAGAGGACTTACAACTTCAACCACATCTAACTCTGCACGCTCCAGCAGAGAAACCGGAAAATCTGATACATTTTAGTTGTGTCTTTTCAACTGTTCTTTATGGCTCTCTGGTCACTTAAAAAAAAAAACAACAAAAAAAACGCCTTATTTCAAATAATAAGAACTGAACTTTCTCCTGCAGACTCATGATAAGGAGCTGCTGATAACAAGTTCCTCTCTGGGGAAGAGCTGGCAGCCCTGGAAGACTCCTTCCACCCTCCCGTGGAAGGGACACCGGCTAGGATGACATTTCAAGACCGGCCTCCTCCGTGGAGCTGGGCCGGCTGTGCACCAGCCCCTGTGGGAGCCCTGGGCTACTGATGGGACCAACTTCAGGTGGCTCCTCTCCAAACAGATCGGGAACCAGGCACAGACACGATGGTGTGTCAGGAGCAACCTGTCATCGGCTGCTTTTTCTCCTTCTCTGGTTTGCAGTTTTTCTCACCTCTAACAAGCTGTAATGCCTGTTTCTCTTTTCATGTATTAATTTCTGCTTATTCCCCCCAGATAAGCCCTGTTTCTCTCTGCAGGTCCCCGTGCTTACAAAACAACGGGTACCACTCTAAATAGAAACTGTCAGCCAACGAAGGGACGCTGTTTCCCGGGTTTGCCCACTCCTTCCTCCAAGACAGTTTGCATGGAAAAGCTGGCACGAGGTCCCGTCCCTCGTTCTTAGGGATGCTGGCTGAAGAGAGGGTTTCCTTTGGTCCCCGAGCTAACGTTGCCTCTGCGAGGGTCAGAGGCAGTGCCGGTGGCCAGCGGCCAGGGAGTGCGAGTCCAGGGAGGGCCCATACTCCAGTCAAAGGAACAGCCCCGTCCTCAGCCCCTCTCCTCTGCCTTTTGCTGAGCCCTCTGCTCCGTTGGTTCGCCACCCTCTCTGGGCTTGCGGAAGCCCCGGCATTTACAAAGGGATCTGAACTCCAGAGCCGAGCGCTCTGCTTTGTACCGACCGACATCCCACCAGCATCCTGAAGTGAAGCTGCTGGAAACTGGCAAAGCCCACAGACAAGAGGAGGCGGCGCAGCGCGGAGAGTTCGCGGCAGACGGCGCAGAAAACCGGCTCCTTACCTTTGCGCTTGGACCTCCTCCTCCTCCTCCGCTTGGACTTGCATTTCAGTTGACTGCTCAGCCCTCCGGACCCTCTGCTGGTCCCCAAGACCGATGCCATGGCTGGGACCCAGTAAGTGGAACAGGGCAGGAATCCTTTCTTAAACAATTTCACCTTTCCTGCTCTTGTCGCCCGCCGCCGCCGTCGCCGGTAGATGCGTCTGCAAATCAGGGAGCAGGTTCACTTTTTAGGACTGAGCACTCAAGCGCTCCCGCCCGCCCTCCTCTCTAATTGTTCTCTGTCACTTGTTTCCAGCTGGGCTGAGAGCCGCGATCTAAGCTCCAGTGCCAAAGCGCTCTAGGGCCGGAGGGACCGCGAAGGAAAGGTGCGCCCGGCCCAGGCCCCCCCCCACCTCCTCTTCCCCCTCTTCCTGCCCCGGCAGCCTCTCTTGATCCGGGCTCCAAACGCAGGGCTCTACTTTGGCACCTCTGCTAGTTGTTTGGCACCAGCCACTTTGAAGCCAATCACGCAGGGAGCTTGTCTATTTGCTGCTGCAAAGTCTAATTAGATCCAATCACAACTGTCTGCTGGCTCTGACATCAGCACCACCAGCCCTGTGCATGCCCTGTCAGCTTGCAAACTCAGCTCCCATTTGGACGGATGGAGCTGCCCAGGACCCGTGGAGAGGGAAGGAGATTGCACAGGAGGGAGGGAACAGGCAGGCTGAGCCAGCTTCTCAGGGAGAAGCCTGAGGGGCAGCTTGCAGAGGAATCTACCCCAGATCCAGGCTTCCTGCTCAGACCAAAGGGACAGGGCATTACCCCTCTGTGCGCTCAGAAAGATGCAGAGACTGTATCTCCAACCAAACAGTTTTTAACTAGTGAATCCGTTATAATGCTTGTGCGTCAAGGGGAAAGTCTCTCTCTAAGAAATACCAAGCTCTCACTTCCTCAGAAAGGGGCTAAGGTTTGCAGTTCCCCGGGAGACAGCCTCTTAGGGGTATTCATTTTTCAGAAACTGCATGTTTGTCTGTTTGCTTGTTTTGCTTCTTCCTTCATATCCCTTGGCTGTTACCTCTGCACAAGAGAAATACTGCATAAAGACGTAGGTGTTCGGATCTGAGTCTGATTTTTAAAGCGAGGGATTTCAGTAGGTTGCTCTATTTAGGGAACAATGAAATGAAAGGCAGAGAGGGCTTTCATCTAATAGTTTTATTGCCAAATGTAACATTCGGAAGAAAGTAATATTTACAAGGAGATGGATTGCAAATTGAACTAGTTTTGAACAGTTTTTTCAGGGTTATCCTATTTTTTCAAGACTATGCTTATGCAACCTTAAACATCTAAAGTAAAATATAAAAAGGAAAGTAATCCAGCCATCGTCATTGCATTCTGCATTTAAATCACATAAGCTATTAATTATAATAGTAACGGTTTGGGAAAAAATCCACTCTAAAAGTCATTAGCATTAACACGATGATGTGAAAATGGCACACAAATACTTCTATTTCCTACTTCACATACACCATTTTCAAGCTCCTTGTGGACCTAGAAATTTCCAGATAATTTTCTATGAGGTAACAATACTCTCTCTAAGGAACGCTGGAAGCAATCAGGATGTTGGGATATGTTGCTATGTGGTGAGCTGCTGGATCCTGGCTCAGTTCTCACTGAAGAGAGGGAGCGAGGAGGGCATCTGATTTCAAATCCTAACCCCACTGCTCTGACTTTGGGCAAGTGATGTAAACTATGCCTCAGTTTCCTCATCTGTGAAATGGGGGTAATCACAAAGCTGCCTCTCAGGTTCATTCATCCTTGAGAATCAGTATAAACAGTGACTGGTGCATACTAATCACTTTATGATTATTTAGTAAATCAATCCAATAAATAATTTTGAAAGAATGAGCACATTATTACAGGTCGGGCTCAGAAAGCAGGGGCTTGTGTATTTTCCATTTAGGAGTTTAACTGTCTGGCTCATTTCAGGCTGATAAATGCAGTCACACCAGGGTCCCTCTATGTGCCAGGTTCAGCCATTTCCTTCCACCGACAACACAGCTCAATGCTGCTGCTAATTTCTAGAGAATGCTGGAAAAGCGCACTGCCCGCCTACTTACTCTCTGTGGCATGAAAGGTATTGGAGAGCATCAACTGTTATCTGGAAACACAGTTGTAGGACTCCCCCTGTGGAACCTCTGAGCTTCCACAATACACCTGTACTAACCCAGAGTTTCCCTATGTAGGCTTTTGCCAAAGACCAGTCCCTGAGTTCAGAAGCCAAGGGAAAATGCTTTGGGGAGAAATACAAACAGCTGCACCTTCCAGCCTGTCTGCATTGATCAGGGCCCCCTCGCATCCCATCATCAAAGATGCTGCCTACGAGGCGCTGGTGTACTGGATCCCCTTTGTTGGAGAGTGGGTGTGGCTATCGGAGAATCCAGCTTCCAACCTTGGGGAGGGGGCTGGTCAAGGCAGCAAAATCTAAAACTGGACTTCAACACTTAGTTTAAATCCTGATTTGAAACTTGGTCAAGATCAAAATCTTGGCTAATCTTTACCTTTCTTAAAGTTCCCTCCAATTTGGTTATTTTGGGGGTATAATTTATGCAAAGGTTATTTTTGCATAGATAGGTGCTATTTTCTGTTTTTTATTTATTTTGCATAAGATCATGCATAATAGGTAAGGCAGGGTACACTAAGGCCCAGCAGCAGCAATGAAGTTGTATCTCCTTGGAGGAAAGGCTTTTGAACAGGAGGCTCAGGATCACACACTTTTTGACGCAGGACGGCAGGAAGTGATCAGTGCTCACAGGCTTCCTATGAGCCTTTTTTGCCTTCTATCTGTTTCTAGATCACTTCAGCACAGCTTGGCAACTTAAAACGCTGCACAGAAGTTGGAAGAGGATCGGGCGCCCAAGTCACCCTACTGGCCATCAGGAGATGTTGCTGGTGTGTGTCTTCAGCCCGTCTGAGCCAGAACAAAGAGCTGGGAGTGGGGGGCCCCAGCAGGCTGGGGGCTGCCCAGACAGTCACATGTGACCCACATGTATCTGTGCGGGGGAGCTGGACAAGGACAAAAGGGAGGGCTGGCAGAGCCTGGAGGGAAGCGGTATCCTCATGCCGACACTGCCTTTGTGCTGAGGAAGGTGTGGCTTCAGTCAAGGCTGGATGGGGTCCCCGTGGGCTGTTCCCAGCACCCCAGGATTTCCATCCTGGGTCTTATCAGGACTGTAATTGCATAGCTGTTCTGGGTGGTGGTTTTGTTCGTTCCTCAAATGTCTCTCCCTCCTTAGGCCCTACGAGCTGTGAGGGGACCCCCATGCTGGGTCTGTGGTCCAGGCACACGTGGGGGACATGGAGCCAGCCCAGATCGGATCTGCCCCTGGTTCAAGACACGTTACTGAGTTTATACTGAGTCTGGTTAGATTTTCTCAAATCCTCCTTTTACCCAGGAGGAAGCTGAGGCTCAGAAAATTTAGGAAATTTGCCCAAATTAACCGAGGTTAGGAGGAGGCTCTCAATGGGATCATTCCAACTGTGATTTTTACCACTTTCCTCTGCTCATTTTTATGCTAGAGTTGGAGACCCAGTAACTTTGTGAACTTCTGTAAGCCTTCTTGGAGAGAGCTGAAAATATGTTAAATAGTGTTTCTGAGCTTCAGTGAGCATATATGTGTGTGCGATTTATAAATACAGAAATAACTCAGCTCTCTCTATATATACGTGTATCGTTACATCTGTATCTGGACACCTCTTTCTAGATGGGCATCCAGACACAGATGTGCACGGTGTGAGTGAGGAGCCGGTGGCACTGGGACATCCACTGATGCCGAGTACAGCCGCAGGGACCTGTGAGTGTGCTGATGGCTCTCAAGGGCCCTGTTTACCTTTCCTTCTCAGAACAAACCTGGGGTATGGACATGGAAGACCTTATCATCCTAGTGTCCCCCTGAGGTCATGGAGGCTCAGCGTGCGGCAGAGTCTAGGCCAGTGTTATATCACTAGACAGAGGCAGACCCAAGACGTCTAGAACGTTCCAATGTATTCCAGGAAGAACACAGATCAGAAAACTCACACTCACACGGACAATCTGACTTTCCATTTCTGCAGGAGAGGAAGCTGAGGCCTGCGCCAGGACACAGGGTCACAGTAACTGCACCTTCTCACCTAAAGGCAAGTCCCCTTTCCCTTCCTGTGGTGTCCCCGCTAGACTCCTGGACTCAGCATCTGTGGTTGATACCAACGTACGACTTCTCTCCTTAATACATCACAACGTCTGCATTTCCAGTCAGTTAAAAGTATTGTTAACTTGGTTTCTTACAGATTTCCAAAAACAAATAACTCGCACAGAAACAAACTGGACTTATTTAGAATCCAAATTTCAGTTAATCTTCCCTCCCCCATCAGACAATTTCCCCCAGGTGGAAAATAGCAGGACAAAGTGTTACCTGGAGGGATCTATGTTTGCTGACTCACAACATCATCATCTACGACACTAAATCATTACTTTTCACAAACAGAGAAATAGCATAAGAGGGCTTTTTTACTCTTTCATCTTCAGCCATTGTTCTTCAATTTAAATAACTCACATTAAAGAAGTTGGGCATGAGACCTGCAAGTACTAGGAAAGAACACATCCGGATGACTTGCTGTGACTTATTCTTATTCTCATCCAAGGTGTGGAAGCAACCTGGCAAGAAGGGGAGGGGTGCGGAGAGGTCTGGGCACAGAAGAGAGCTCTGAATGTGAGAATGCTCTTTATACAATGTTGCTACTAGAATTATCATTTCCTTTGTTCTTTTTCTCCTCCCAGGCATGCCTGTGGTTTGAGAGAACACCAAATGCATTCTTTTCAATTTCCTGAAGGAACCTGGTATACGGCAGATTTGCAAGGATACTTTTTCAGAGTTCCATGTGCTGCTGATTATTTCTATGTGAGCTCCTAGATCAAATAATTTTGGCATACAGTTTTCTTTCTTGGTCAATATCACAAATTTTAATTTACCAAAGTATATCTTCCAACTAAAACTCACCTGAGTTCTGTATTAATGTTTAAAGGATACTTGGAAAATACTGGTAAAGAGAAAAAAAGATCCTAAATTTGCTACCACCAGACCAGACTTCACGTTCTACTTATCTGTGCACTATGCCTACTTCTGGAAAAGGCATTTAACCCTCCTGAGCCTCTTCTGTCAAATGAGGGGAAATGACACCGCAGCGCTGCTGGGAACACCGAATTAAGAACAAGCACGCCAAGTTCTTTGTAAAGGGATCCTGAAACACTAAAGTCACTTCAGGTGCTTATTGTCTTTCAACACACAGTGCACTGATTTTAACCACTGACTTCCCAAGACCAGGAAAAGTATTCAAATCAAGATGGCCTTTGCAATAAAAGAAGATGGTCTGCCACTGCGTGGGTCCCGAGGGCACCCCAGGCCCTGTCTATGATGCCATACAAGTGACCTTGAGGCATGAATCTTTCCTCTGGGCTAACTGTAGCGTTGATTCCATTTCTTCCTAGGATGCAGGCTGCCAGCTACAAGACAGCATCCAGAATCAGTGTTTTATGATCTCTGTGACCTTTGGGATAAAGTGTGGTATCTTACCACTAAATGTTTGTGCAGGATATGAGAAATAGGGACCTGAAATAATCCTCTTCAACATTACGGATAGATTCAATAACTTACATTTACATTTAAAATGCCCTTGGTTGCTAGTTTCAGAAATGTGAAACCTTCATATTTTATTGAATTATAAAGAATTACCACTATTTAAAGCTTCCTTAATGCACACCCTATCCTAGATTTTCCCTTGTGTCTTAAACCAATACAGTTCAAACAGTTAATTTTTTTTTTTTAATGTTCCAAATCTTGTCTTGGAACCAGTGATTTTCAAAACGAACAATGTCATATCCCCAGAGTGCTGTGTGTGACAGCATGAAGACAGGAAGAAAAGGAAACACAGATGGAATTAATGGTTTGGGGTGTTAATCAATGTAAGAAATTGAAAGGAAGGGAAGGGAGCCTGTCAGGAATACATTTCTGGTGTTTGAATTGGGGTGGGCTGATGCTGTGGCTTTATTTTGATTCTCTTCCCGATGTTTAAAGTCTAAACACTTCGTTTCCTCCTCTGGTTTCCTGGATTCTTCCCTTGCCTGGGACATAGGCTGTTCATATATTACGGATCTTAATTTGCTGTTTACCTGGTCTTTTCCTTACCTCTGCCCACAATAGTCACAGGCAGAGAAATGAAAGGACATTGACCTATCCCACGCTTCAGATGGTTTGAACCAGGATCTTTGGACCATTTATGGAAATATTTTTTAAACACTTGCTCTATAATTCCCTACTTTTGGTCAAGGCAGGGAAAGGAAGAGTTAGGAAAACACTAGAAGGAAGATAAGGTGGGCTCCTTAGTGGGTTTAGAACAGGGATGGGCACGGGGGAGACGCACGGCTCTGGGTGGCCATTTCCCAGGACACTGGACACCCCTGCCCTGGTGTCTCCTGCCCTAGCTCTGGGGAAGGTCATGAAGACCCTCAGCCCAGGCCCCTCCTCCTTTCTGAGCCCTCCTGAGCTTACATATGAGGAGCGTCGGCAGTCACAGCCGACGGCTCGGCAGGGATGGGGGTGTCACCATGAGCAAAAACCACTTAATATAATCCCATCACTGAGTAGATGTGGTCCCTGTGAAAGGGAACTAGACATATTGGCAAGAAATATAATTTGGTTAGAGGAGATCTGAGCAAACAAGAATGTGACGAAGCTGACGCTCTCAGACAGCCAGCTTTGTTGTCACCTGTCAATGCAAGATGTGTGTTTGAAGGTCCCATGGCTACATTCCACAAAACGCAGCATTATTCTTTTATTAATCAAAACCCTGGGCCCAAACAGAACAGCCCTTGCTCTTAGGACTACTATGTGCTGGGAAAATCACTCATCCCCACTCATTTCCATGGAGAACAGCAGCACCTCCCCACTCCATCACAAAAGAGATGCAGGAAGAACCGAAGACAGTGAGGAATTGCCCTGCGAGTGTGCCCACAGAGACCGTCGGCCGAGTGCATGGACGACGGACACCTTCCCTGGGTCTCTCTTGGTCCAAAGTGAAAGAGAAAAAGCTTATCAAAGCCTTTTTCCAGGGAAGCCATTCTTCTCAGCCTGACTCTGGAAAACCTGGGCCTTCGTCCTGGCCCTGAGCTTCACAACTATACAGGTCGTCTTGGGGATGCCCTGACATCATCTGAGCATGAAGCTGCCTTTCCAGGAACCGTGGCCACGTTTTCTTCTTCGTACTTCTAGTGCCCACCAAGTTATTTACACAGCAATCCTGCTTTCCACATTCCACCCAGGGACATTCCCGGAGGGGCATTCTGCACCACAGAGCGCAATCCCCTGGACGGGGCCACCTCTGTGCCAGGGAAGCACCGTGGAGATGAGAGGGGCTAAGATTTGTAAAAGTTGTTGGAATGGTGGAAAGCTGTGTGCAAATACAAGACAGTGTTGTTATTGACATGAGCCAGCCTTGTTTCACCAAACTCCTCACTGGTCCACAGACCTGTGGTGCCTGGACCACCAGGACCGGGCAGTGCTGGGCATGGTGTCCACAGCACAGTCGGCAGAGCTGGCCTGACTCCTCTCCTGCCCAGCCATGAGCTTCAATTTCGTCCCTGGCAGGAGGCAATGCCCATCAGTGTCCACTGCTATGGCTGTTGTGAAGTTGAACTAATCAACTCTGTAGAGCAAGTAGACCAGCACCGGGCACAGGCACTTGTTAATAATGGTGGGAGTTACAGGGCACTCCTGGCATCACTCTGACATCAGTGTGGGAGCGTCACTTTCACACCAGGTTTGTAGCCTTGGGAAGGTAAGCGTCTTTCTTCCACCTTCCAGATCCCGCCCTTCACTGCGTATCACAGACGGCAGGTGCCTGGACTCCTTTCCCTCTTCCTAGGTAAGCTTTGAACTGGAATAAGGTGAGGCTTTAAGGGAACACGCTGACTTCATTACTTCCTCAATTCCTGCTTCTCTTATAGGATCCTTCTCTTTACCAAAAAGCATCCTTAAAAGATACTTTGGATAAGTAATGGGAGAAGGATTGCAGTCTTTGAAGAAGACAGGATGCAGGAAGGAGACAGTGCAGAAGCATCCCAGGAGAAAAAGGTTGAGTATGAGGGAAGCTAAGAGCTGGGAAGACAAGTGAAACCAAACCAGCTCCCCTAAGATGCTGTACCTGAGGGGTTCACGGGGGTACATACAGAACACGGGCAAGGGGCTGGTTTTTCAAGCTAAGCAGACCTAAGTTCAAATCTTACTTGAGTCACAGTTTGGCTGTGGGAATCTGGGCAAATCACATGATGTCTGTGGGCCTCAGTTTCCTCATCTGCAAAACGAGCCCACAAATCTCGATTTCATGGCTTCTCCATGAGGAGTTTACATAGTGTCACACTAACAGGTGCTCACTGTGACTACTTACAGGATCTCTGCATGTTACACAAAAACAGGGCAGTGTTATCCACGGCCTTGGTTCTTTTCCTGTGCGCAGTCCTGGTGATTCATGGCAAACAGGACGTTCAATACAGCATACTTCCTAACTTTGGTGAAATTCTATTGTCCAAAGCAGTGTCCAGTCCTAAGGGCACTTTGGCATTTTTGTCCCGAAAGTGACACAGGGCTGTTTCAAGTCATGGTGGTTTCCATCAGACACTAGTGATGGCCTCTGGTCCTCACCAGCTAGCCGCCAGCCTATCAGAGGGGGAATGGGACTTTCTCGGGACCTTGGAAAGCGATCTCCGTAAACTGCAGTTTCAGGGCAATCAATAGATGTGACGAACAGCCAGTGCTGGTCCTGGGGACATAATGAAGGTTGACTGTGTAAACGCACAGATAGCAATGCAGGGGAGATTACAGGGCAGGGAGCATTGGATAAGTGGGGTGCAAAATGAGCTGCGGCACTGGGGTCAGGCTTCCTGCTGTGCGTCTGTGCCCCTGTCCCTGGTAATTGTTAGTGGCAGCAGAGCCCGCAGAGCAGCAGGGGAGGGACTCAGCCCCATTTGTTCTGCATCTCAATGCAGCGCGGGCTGCTGATCTGTCCTGTCAGTGACCACCTCCCAGTGGACAAGACACCACAGAAAATATCAAGCCTTCTCGGCCAGAGTCAAGAAGCCCATCATTAAAGCAATAATGAATTCCGGGGCTCTCCTGGAAAGGACTGGAATGGAAAATCACTCTGGACTATTACTAAAATGTTTTCAATTTCTTCCGTATCCAGGAAACAGTTTGTGATAAATGAAGGGAAATATGCTAATACGGTATTTCTTTTAAAAAGGGAAAATTTGAGAGATGCAATTTGAAAAATTTAATCTTACATCTACAATCTATATGTACAATGTATTTCAATAATTTTAGTATTGAATTTTAATAATTTTGAAATGTGAGTTTTTTGAATTCTATGATTTGTGAATATATTTCTATTTCCCTAAAACTATGTTTTTTTGAAAGAATTATAGTAAAATATTACTAGGTGCTGCCATAATTGCACTTTTACAAGGAACTCACAGTTTTATGACTGAATTGATCATTTATGTCTCTGAAAATTGCTGTATTGATAATTAAATATATTGCTTTTTAGATTCTTTAAATCTTTAAATGCAATGGAAAAATAAAATCATTTGCTAGTTGAGTCATAAAAGTAATATGTGTATTAAAAAATTAAAAATACCAAAACAAATGGGTGTGGCTACTGAATGGGAGAAAATATTTGGAAACGACGTGACTGACAAGGGATTAATCTTCAAAATATATAAACAGCTCATACAACCCAATATCAAAAAAGCAAACAACCCGGGCTTCCCTGGTGGCGCAGTGGTTGAGAGTCCACCTGCCGATGCAGGGGACATGGGTTTGTGCCCCAGTCTGGGAAGATCCCACATGCCATGGAGCAGCTGGGCCCGTGAGCCATGGCCGCTGAGCCTGCGCGTCTGGAGCCTGTGTTCCACAACGGGAGAGGCCACAACAGTGAGAGGCCCGTGTACCACAAAAAAAAAAAAAAAAAAAAAGCAAACAACCCAATTAAAAAATGGGCAGAAGACCTGAATAGACATTTTCCCAAAGAAGACATACAGATGGCCAAGAGACACATGAAAAGATGCTCAACATCCCTAATCATTAGAGAAATGCAAATCAAAACCACAATGAGGTACCACCTCACACTGGTCAGAGTGGCCATCCTCCAAAAGACAAGGAATAACACATGTTGGCAAGGATGAAGAGAAAAGGGAACCCATGTGCACTGTTAGTGGGAGTGTAAATGGGTGCAGCCACAGTGGGAAACAGTACGAAGGTTCCTCAAAAAACTAAAGATAGAGCTACCATGTGATCCAGCAATTCCACTCCTGGGTATATATCTGAAGAAAATAAAAACACGAATTTGAAAACATACATGCAACCCAATGTTCATAGCAGCATTATTTACAGTAGCCAAGATATGGAAGCAACCCCAGTGCCCATCAACAGATGAATGGATAAAGAAGATGTGGTGTATATATACAATGGAATACTACTCAGGCATAAAAAAAGAACGAAATATTGCCATTTGCAACAACATGGATGGACTTGGAGAGTATTATGCTTAGTGAAATAAGTCAGAGAAAGACAAATACTCTATGTTATCACTTATATGTGGAATCTAAAAAATAAAACAAAGGAATATACGTAACAAAACAGAAACAGACTCAAAGATAAGAGAACAATCTAGTGGTTACCAGTGGGGAGAGGGAAGGGGGGGGCAAGGTAGGGGTAGGGGGTTAACAGATACAAGCTACTATGTATAAAATAAATAAGTAACCAGGATATATTGTATAGCACAGGAAAATAAGTAGAATATAATTTACAAAAATGTTGAATCACTGTGTTGTACACCTGAAACTAATGATATAAATCAACGATGCTTCAAAACAAATTTTTTTAAATAAAATAAATGGGTGAGGTCCCTACACTCAGGTTTGTCACATTCTCATGATATATAATTGCAGTGGTAAATGGAGATCAAACACAAGCTTCCCATTCAGAAAGCGGGGCCCCTTAGCTCTAGAAGAAGAGGAACCTCCAGGGCACCGAGTCTCAGAGTCTCAGCACGTGTGTCTGGTGAGGGTGCGTAGGAAGTAGGAAGATCCCTCTCATTCTCGTCCTTTTTCAACGACCATGACATTTAAGCCACATATATATTCAGCCATTTGTCTTTGCTTTTCAGATAACAAGCGTGGTTAATAGTCTTGTATCCATCGGTCATGACCATCATGATGTTTATGCATCATGTAACTTTCAGCTGAGTGGTATCGGCATCCTGTTGAAAAGCATCTGTTTTGTCAGGACTAGCCCCTGTGTGGGCCCAAGTTTTCCAGAGGTAAGTAGGACTCAGAAGGCATTTTGTGGTTCATCCAGAAGAATAAATCCAGGTAAGGTAACCCCGGGAATGGAAGATGGTGTTGGGGAAAGGGTGGCACAGGCTCATGGCCCAGCATTAACACCATCCTTCTAGGGCACAATTTTAAAGGAAAGTCAGATTTAAAATTTTAAGTAAATTTTGCTTCTCCCTCTCTTCTCCAAATAATTTGATTTCCTCATCCTGGCATTCTGTGGATTTTATAGAAAGTTAGAAGGAAGGGAAACCTTAAGTGACTGACCTGAGTAAGAAATTTCAAAGCTCTTCTAGCCCAGGGCACTGCCGTTCACATAGGACTGTGGACGTCAGTGTGTGGGGCCCCTGAGAAGGGGGCTGTCTGTTGGGGGCAGCTTGAGTTCTACCAGCGGACACCCCCACTCTCCAGGAGCCCTTGGAGGTACAGCCACGCTCAGGCTCCGCGAGGAGCAATGTGGACATCACTAATCTGCTCCAACCCCCTTCATTTTTCAGATGGGGAAACAAGCCTTAAGGTCAAGTAAACGAGCCCAGGGATTTCCTTCATTGCCTGATCCTAAGCAGGCCATCCAAGAAGATGTACCTAATGGTCTTGTTTCTAAAATATTCATCTATTTTTCTATCAAAATGAACTTGAAACTTCTTTAATGAAGCTTCACTTCATGCCCTCACAACCTGGGTGGCACACTCCAGCGGACCTGCTGCTGAGTTTGTTAATCATGTGGGCTCACAGCTCCCTCCACCCACAGGAAAGAGGAAGGTGATAGGTGACCTTTATTTTAAAATACCTTTATTTTCAGAAGTGAGAATTCGTTTTGAATTCCTGATCATCAAGCAAAAGAATACTGATTTTCTATTGGAATGATAAGACTTCCAGTTTCCAGCAGGGCATGTAAAGAAAATCGTCACTCTCATTTTTACTACCAGAAGAAAGCTGAACCCACTGAAAATCAACAAGTCTTCTTGGATCCGTCAGAGAAGTGAGGTCACAGGGAAAACTGCTGCCTCGAAAACTGGAGAGACAGACAAGCAGACAGAGAGCATCACAATTCACAGGAGCAGAAACCCACAAGGAGAGCCTCCCTGGGAGACCAGAACTACAGCTGATGAATTGCTGGAGGCTCAGTACAGACAAGTCTGAGAGTTAAAAACTCCAGGGGGACCCAGCCATAGGGGTCCCACGCTTCTTGAGAGTTTCACCCCTTGGAGCCCTACTAGGTTCTCATAATGGGTGCTGGAGAAAAGTCCCCAGAGGCTCCAGCAGCGGGAAGGGAAAGGAACCATTCTGAAATGGGACAGAGCACTCTGTTCTTCTTAACAAGACCTGCCTCGGGGGAAACCAGTTAACCTGAGCCAGTTAACTTTAGCCTCTGATACCTGTAGTTACAGCAAACGGTAAGCCTGGCTTAACTCCTAGCCAGATAAACATAAACCCTCACACTAAAAGTCTATTCACGTCATTTCCTTCTATTCAGTACATCATGTTCAGCTTTAAACAACAAAGCACACACTTAAAGACAAAAATAAAACAAAACAAAACAAAAAACCCACACAGTTTGAAGAGGCAGACCAAGCATCAGAACCAGACTCAGATTTGGCAGAGATGACGGAATTATCAGATGGAGAATTTAAAATAACTATGATTAATATGCTAAAGGCTGTAATGAAGCACATGGATAATGTTCAGGAACAGATGAGTAATGTAAACAGAGAGATGGAAACTCTAAGAAAGAACCAGAAGGAAAGGCTAGTAAAACTGTAACTGAATGAAGAGCACCTTTGATGAGGATTCAGTGGACTGTGGCTGAGGAAAGAATCAGTGAGCTTGAAGAAATTTTAAGAGAAACTTCCAAAACTGAAATACAGAGAGAGAGAAGAAAAGGAAAAAGACACAATAGAATATCTAAGACCTATTAGACAATTATAAAAGGTGTAATAGGAATACTGGGAGGAAAGGAAATAAACAGAAGAAACACTTGTAACAATACTGACAAAATTTTCCACAGTTAATGGCAGACACTAACCACAGATCCTGGAATCTCAGAGAACACCACTTAGCATAAATATCAAAAAATCTACACACAGGCTCATATTTAAACTTCAGAAAATCAAAGACAAACAAAGTTTTAAAAGAAACTGAGAAAAAAAAGCCTTATGTACAGAGGCACAAAGGCATGAATTACATTAGACTTCTTTTCAGAAACCATGTGAACAAGTAGAGAATAAAGTGAAATATTTATAAAGTGTAGAAAGAAAAAAAACCTCACCAACCTAGAATTCTGTATCCAACAAAATTATCCTTCAAAAGAGAATGAGAAGACGAACCACAGACTGGGAGAAAGTATTTGCAAAACACTTATCTAATAAAGAATAGGTATACGAAATATACAAAGAACTTTAAAACTCCATGATAAGAAAATGACCTAGGAAGGGTGAGCTGTGACAGGGCAAGAGAGAGTCATGGGCATATACACACTAACAAACGTAGTAAGGTAGATAGCTAGTGGGAAGCAGCCGCATGGCACAGGGATATTGGCTTGGTGCTTTGTGACAGCCTGGAGGGGTGGGATAGGGAGGGTGGGAGGGAGGGAGACGCAAGAGGGAAGACATATGGGAACATATGTTTATGTATGACTGATTCACTTTGTTATAAAGCAGAAACTAACACACCATTGTAAAGCAATTATACCCCAATAAAGATGTTAAAAAAAAAAAAAAAAAGAAAATGACCTAACTAAAAAGTTGGCAAAATATCTGAACAGACACCTGACCAGAGAAGATATACAGATAGCAGATAAGCACAAGAAAAGATGTTCAACATCCTATGTCATCGGGGAATTGCAAATTAAAACAACAATGAGATACCACTATACACCTACTGGATTGGCCAAAATCCAGAACACTGACATCACCAGATGCTGGTGAGGTTGTGGAGCAACAGGAACTCCCATTCATTAGTGGTGGGAACACAAATGGTGCAGCAACTTTGGAAGACAGTTTGGTGATTTCTTACAAATTAAACATATTCTTACCATACATCCAGCAATCATGCTTCTTGGTATTTACTCAGATGGATTGAAAACTTGTGTCCACACAAAAACCTAAACCTGCACATGGACATTTATAGCAGCTTTATCAATAATCACCAAAACTTGGAAGCAGCCAAGATGTGCTTCAGTAAATAATAAATAAATAACTGTGGTACATCCAGACAATGAAATATCACTCAGCAATAAAAAGAAATGAGCCATCAAGCCATGAAAAAGACACAGAGGGAACTTAATTGCATGTTGCTAAAAGAAGAAAACCCAATGAGAAAAAGATATATACTATATGATTCCAACTATATGACATTCTGGAGAAAAAAAAATAGACTAAAGACTGTAAAAAGCTCAGTTGTTTCTAGAGGTTGGAGAGAGGGAGGGATGAACAGGCGGAGCACAGAGGATTTTTAGAGCAGTGAAACTACTCTCTATGATACTGTAATAGTGGTACAAGTCATGTTATATTTTCCCAAACCCACAGAATGTACAACATCAAGAGTGGATCCTAAAGCAATTTATGGGCTTTAGTTAATGATAATTAACTATTAATTAATTAATAATATTGGCTCCTCAATTGTAACTGTGTACCACCCTAATGCAAGATGTTAATCGTAAGGGAAGCTGGGGTGGGGGAGTGATTATATAGGAACTCTCAGTAAAATTTTTCTGTAAATATAAAACTGTTCCCGGAACTTCCCTGGTGGTCCAATGGTTAAGAATCCGCCTCCCAGTGCAGGGGATGCAGGTTCGATCTGTGGTCGGAGAACTAAGATCCCACATGCCACGGGGCAACTAAGTCTATGTGCCACAACTATAGAGCCTGAGTGCTGCAACTAGAAAGAAGCCTGCACACTGCAATGAGGAGCTTGCACACCACGGTGGAGGATCTCGCATGCCACAACACAGATCCCTTGTACCGCAACTAAGACCCGACGGAGCCAAAAAAAAAAAAAAAACTGCTCTGAAATATAAATCAATTAATTATAATCATATAAAAAAGCTAAGAAAACCTTACTCCAGATCATTTGATAAATGTATATTCAAGTACAATGACTGTTCCTGTTTTAGAGATACTAAAAAGAAGGTAAAATACGTGAGTAAATCACATGGGATTAAAAATTAGGACATCTTTATAGAAAGGGACATTTTTTCAACATAGGCCAATGTTATATGACAAGGGACATAATTCTCTAAGCTCTCTTATAAAGAGAGTCATTCTGCTTAAGATGAGGCCAATTATTTAATGATACTGGACATCAAGTCCTCTTGAAAATGAAAGTATTTCTAATTAGACACATATTTAAAAATATTAGGTAACACTAATTATCTTGACTGCTGGTAGGTGACACTAGCCACCCAGGAATAGCATTTTCCATAGAACCCTAAACTAGTAAAGTTTAATGGGAGCTCTAACCACAAGAGCATTCAGTCAGATACAATAATTTTCAGTACTTAACAATTGGAAACCACAGAAAATGGGAAAAAAGAAAAAAAAATCGGTATCAAAGATTTATAAAAATTGAAAGCAACTTTTAGGAAAGTTCCTGAGGTCACTACACAGTCAGATCCATATTCACACAGCGATTCTTAACCTTGGTTACTTACTACAGTGTTAAATAAAAAACAGATGTTAATGTCTTCACACAAGACAGGAATTGGATTTCTAAAGGTAGAGTCAAGGATTAGAATCTTTAAGGCTCCACAAGTGAGTGAATGTCTAGCCAAGTTTGAGGACCTCTGCCCTACACCATCTACGGGGAAAGTGAGGACCCCTGCCCCACACCATGTACCGTCACCATGATGGTTACTCATTCATTCACTGGTATGCATTTAGTAAATTTTAAGGGATAGACACTCTCTTAATCACTGGATACTCTATATAAACTTGACTTAACTGGTCTTTACCTTTAAGTCATGTTCAGTAACGAAGGCAAGTAATGAACGTATTAAGAACGTATTAAGTGGAAGGGGAGCTCTGAAAGCATCAGGCACCCAAAGAAGAAAATCCTTCAGCACACAATTCTCTTTACTACCAGCCTTGAAACATTTGTGTGTGGGGAACATGCTTAAATTATTGACATGAAAGAGGAAAACACTGTGTATTTACTTCAGTGTCTACTAAGAGAGACCCTGAGGACAGATGATGTCATCAGGTTACTACTGGGACACAGACGGTTAAGAGAAACGCTGTGGCCACTGAGCAGGTCATTGAACTCCCACCCCCTCGGGTGTGCTTTCAAACGCACTGGAGGCTTTTTCTTATGGGAAGGTTCAGGATGTGACAGCCACAATCCTTCTTGACATGACATCCCAGAGAGCTAGGAGAGGAGGCAGCTGTCTAAAAATGGCAGTGAGGAAAAACAGTAAATCCACATCTCTACAAAAACCAGATGCTTCCAACCAATACTATTATATATGACAATTTCTACAGTTTGTGGAAAAGCTCCCATAGGATTTGGTTCCAACTATACATGGGTATGGCTACTAAGCACATTAGTCTAAATATTTTTCCCAAAACTCAAAATAGAAATTTTCACAACTTGCACATGTAATAGGATCTGGCTTACTTTTAAAGCTCAATTAACATCCAAATGTTCAATTCCCCAGTGGTTTATTTCACATTTATGTGATGTTTTTATTTTTACCTACTCTGTCTTTAAATTTTTTTTGGTAAAAGTGGGAAAAATGTATGAAAGAGAACTTTCAAATCTCTCCATGTTTAACATTAATTCACATCTTCAAACTTAAGGAAATGATATCTGTAAATTTTGCTCTGGGCTTCCTAAGTGTTTACTTGAGGTATGTAAAATTTTGGTTTTCTTTTCTATTTTTGTTGTTGTTTTTCTTGGCTAGAGATATCTCATTGCACAAGGATTTTGTGTCTGTCAGCCAGCAGAGCTGTAATAAAGAATGATCCCATCAAAGCTGCACTTCATGTGTGTCTTCACATGTGTTAAAGTGAAGATGTTCAAATACACTTTCCAATTTTCACATCCCATGGACAGTTAGGTAAGGCTTTTTTGGGATTCTTGCATCATCTGTGTCTCATGAAATGAATCACAAGGTAAGTTGGCAGGAATAAAGCTCTTTTACAAAAGAGAAATAATTTTTTGGTATTTTAAGTGGGTCTCTTGGTCAGCAGAGGGTGTGCAGGGCTAGTCACCTCAGCTAAAAACAAAGTCACAGTGTAAAGATGATTTTCTTTTCCGTGTCACCAACGCCTGGCCCGCATGGACACTCTTAACATTTCATCAATGGAGCTGGAGAAGAGAGATTCCCTCGTGGAGTTCGAGGCAGAGGCCACGCTGCTGATGCTGATGTCTGCCAAGTATAATCCACGGGCGAGAAGCAGGGACAATTACAGCTCCCCCGTACTTCCAGAGCACAGGGTCACAACGATGGCCTCATTATGCTGCAGGAGAGCGATAATTCAAGGCCTGCTTGCCTGTGTGGAGCCAGGGCGAGCTGCAGGGTCAAACATGGTTATCCTGTTACCAGATGGCCTGGGATGTGAGGAAAGGGCTTCCACCAGCACCGAACGACTGCCGGGTGGCTGTACAGAGGTTGTAATGACCCTCAGTATATGCTATCTCCATATTCGTGGAGGAGGGAGAGGAATGCGTCTTTTATCTCTGAAACACAGACTTTGTGGGAGCCTCGAGCAAGCAGCGGAGAAGCCAGAATTCCTCTGATCTCTGCTTCTGTTGCCCTCTCTCCTCCCTCACGTCAGTCTCCCAGTGCACAGGGGGTTAATCACCCTGCTCCTCCAGAGGTTGGCCTGCATTTAAGGATGCTGCAGCCTTCGGGTTTGAGTCAGACGGCAGCGTTTCAAGGAAGAAGGGCACAACACAATAAAACAAACACAGCCGAAAACAACATGAGGAGACAAAGGAAGAGAGAGGAAACAAAAAGGGCCCGTTTGCAGTTACCTATCACGTGCATGTGATGAGCTAGCTGCTTCCCTGTGCTTCATAACTAATGTGTCCTCACGGCCAAGACACACTTCCTCTTCTGTGTCCTTGGAGTAACACCTGCAGTGTCCCCCCAGCACAGCTCACCCCTCAAGGCGCCTCAGTTTGCTGACGATTTTCAACGCTAAATGTTCATGATCGTCTGAGCCTATGTCCCAAATGTTGCCTGTTTTCTGTTACTGGGTTCTGAGAAGTAGGAGTCAATTTTCAAAGAGCCACATTTTCGGGTTAATGTAACTCATCATAAAATCTGTCTATCTGTTCTCTCCAACTCATTCACACGTAGATAGGCACATGCACACACTCAGACACACACAGAAACACCAGCAACCTGAGCCTCCAGGACACTGGGACATGAAGCCGAGTCTCCCCGAGCAGCCACCGGGGGGCACTGCAGAGCAGCCCAGGTCCCGGCTCAGGAGAGGAAGCCCTCCTCCTGTCTTTTCTGTGGTCATAGAGCATCGAAGTCGTCAGAAACACTCTTGCTCTGCCTTAGAATGATTTTTATAAAGAATAGGAGTTTTTAGTGAAGCGAGAATATTTGAGGGGAATCTATTCCCAAGGATTTAATAAAGGCGAACAAGATTCACAGATAAATCATCTTGTGAAGATTCCTTCTCTACAGAGGCTTCTGTACGACAGCCGTTTTGGTGGCTAAGTGCCCAGATGTTGAGATCTCAGAAAAGAGCTGAGAAAAAAGTGCCAAAGAATTAGACCTGAGAGTTTAAAAAACAAGTTTTATTGCTAAGGGAATAGTTAAAAAAAAAAAAAAAAGCCCACATCAATGAATGGATGTAATGCCATAGTGTTTAGAGGATAAATTTGAAGAGCATAATAATAACTATTGTGCCTTTTAGTAAAAGGAAATTGAAAATTTTGACATGCTGAATCTAAAACCTAAAGTGTCAGAGAAGATTGTGTCTTATTTCATTCTCTGGTATAATCTACTGAGTCAAAAGGAATGGGTAGAGTTCACTAATTTGATGGGTATATCTAATCTTGGGCAGCCGCATTCCCGAAGGAGAAAACACATGCACATATTAATTCTTATTTAAAGTAAGAGAGAGAGAAGGTTCGCTGTGGGCCAGAAAGGTGAGATAGGTTTCTGAGAGCTTTCAGTTACCAAGAATGAGTTATCAATCGTGTAAATCTGGATTAGTGATGGACAGAAGTACAGTCAGTCAAGGATCCCGGAGCGCCTGCTATAGATAAGGTACCACAAGATGTTTCGTGGGATGTGTGCGTCATGATCGCTCTATGGAAGCTGCTTAGTCTAGTGTGCAAGAGGGTAAGATGCTGAGATACGAAAGCTAACTAACTAATAACTCACAGTAACCTTAAAGTAAGTTCTGGGAGTTCCGACATAAACAAGAGGAGATTATGGTTTAAGAATAGACATCATGCTAGCAGTCTGAGAAATCTTCATTTAGTAGGTGGTTCTTATTAATCCAGTACACATTATTGAGCACATAATAATCTTACTGTAGAAAAATGGCTTTCCTTGGCATTGCAGATTTATGGATTTGAAGACTGGAGAGATATTTCAGGCAGAAAGGGACAGGGATGGTCTCGATTTTTTTTTTTTTCCCCAGGGATTCTGAGGAAATCATTCTGGCTTACACAGAATATAAGAAATAGTAGGAGATATGGCTAGACAAACTGAAAAGAGTCACTGAAAGGCTTTTAATAGGAGGATAAAGATTTTGAATTTCATTTTGCACAGAAGCCATGGAAAACATTTCAGTGAAGGAATGGCTGGCTGTTGTGAACACAGTCATGACCTCCTGCATCAAAACTCTCTCTGTGGTACTCATTTTATCTTTAGGAATCCTTTTCTACTCGCCTCCTATTTTCCTGGCTCTAATGCACCCCAGTGGAAGCTTCCCAGAATTGATGAGGAGTTGAAGAGCAAACATTTGGCCCAAGCTGATAAGCCGTGTTTGCCATCTTTTGTAAGATATACTGCAGTAACAAAGTCCCGAATCTAAAGAGCTTACAATAATAAGGGTCCCTTCTTGATGTGAGTCTTCTCCAGAAGGTCTTCTGCCTTCTCCAGTCAAGGACATGGCTGTGCTCATGGTAGAGGGAAAAGAACAATGGCAGAACCATGAACCAACAGCTTTCAAAGCCTGGTCTAGATGTGACATTCCTCACGTCCAGTCTCCTCCTGTGGCCAGAGCAAGTAACATGGCCAAGCCTGAAGTCAATGAGATGAGAAGCATGATCCTATCACAGGAAGGGGCAGTGGATAATGGCAGCAGGATGGACATCCACCTAACTGGACAGAAGCGTTGCTTTGTGAATTAGGTTCTTTCCCCAGATTTTTCTTTATCTTCTCCTTGTCTTTCCTGTGGCTTGGGCAGTGGGGAGGTTGTAGGGAGGAAAGTGCCTTCTTCTGTTGGGAATCGGGGAACACACAGTGTCAGAGCCCATCACCAGCATCTTGTCAGGGTGGTTCATGGTGTTCGAGAACCTTGAACTTGATTGCCTTCCAAATGGGGCCCTGTGCTCTCCAGTTTGCCATAAACCACAGCTGCCCTTCATTCTCTGATTTCTGATTTGCATCCCCTCTCCCTGCTTCATTCAAGATGCTATGGACATGATGCCTGAAGAGAGGCCTCTGAGTTTACTGCTCAGCCCAAAGGAAATCTGAAAATTCAGAGGAAAGTAAGTAGAAGTCCATAACTTAACGATAGTAAGTGTTGGAATTCATGTTCCTCGAGGTGGTAAATACAGCCTGAAATCTAAGCTATGAAGAGAAACCTACGGTATGTCTTCAAATATAATAATGCTGATGATGGAATATAAGACCTGCTGAAATAATCATCTCCTTTTTACAGCAGTTTCTTGGCTGCACTGGTGACCACTCATACCCAGAGAAAAACAAAAATTTTATGCCAAAATGGTTTTAAATTTTACAAATGTCAAAGATAATTGGTTGTTCTGCTATAGCCATACATTTTGATTAATTCTGTTTTGGTTCAGGGTGAAGAGTCCAATAATAAAGGAAGTTTTCATATGTTTAGAAGCTGTAGGGTTTGCTTATCAATGTACAGTCAACATCATGAGATGTTGGAGCATTTTGCTATTAAACATTGACCAACAAATTAGCATGATGAAATATGTACAAGTTGCATAGTGATTCCTGTGCATTGGACCACATAGGTCCTTGTCAGATAATCTATAAGCAAGTTTTGTATCTTATACACATTTTTAAATGTTATGAAAAATTAAAAGAAATAGTTCACGAAAAACAGTGTTTTTTTAGTTTGCCTGCTTTTCTTGACTAAGGTGAAGGATGTAACATGATTATTGGAAACCCTGCATGAATTATTTCCAAATCCCAATACGCATCCCCAGATTCTTATGAAGTCTGTGAAAGAGCACAAGCTGTCTAATAAGCTACCTATTTCAGCGGGAAGAGGTTCTTTTCTCCACCTCACTGCACCCTCCCTGGGAACTAGTATTATCTTCCAATGATAATACAATATTACTAGCATTTCTTTATTGATCCATATGCTAAAATTTTAAAATGTAACATTTATGTTTAGCCTCATTACTCTTAGTTTTCCTATTTGTGAATCCACCCACTGGGTAAAATGTATTAGTTATCCCTAAATCAACACCGGCGGGCTTCTGTGGAGGCTGTTCTTGGATATGTGCACAGCCAACAAAGTTTGAGTCGCCCATCACAGATGTTCCCAGCTGAGGGTCCACAGGGCAATGCTCTGCCTTTTTGTTTCCGATGACAAGTAAAGGTCTTTTTTGCATTTTCATGCTTTTTGTTGGTGATTTTCCTGTTAAAGCGGCTCTAGCCTAGTGCTGAAGTGCTGTCCACTGTTCCTAAGCTCAAGAAGGCTTACATGGAGAAAACACCCATTTGCTAAGTTTTTTTCAGGCATGAATGACAACGCTGTTGGCAGTGAGTTCAATGTTAATAGCTCAACAATACACATTGAATAAACTATCTTTAAACGGAAACACACAGAAAACAAAGTTAGGTGTTGATCGGTTGAGTAAAATGTGACCAGAAGCTTGCAGAAACCTAACCCTGTATTTCCCCTACAAGCAGGGGCTCAATACTCACTAATTCAGGGTTCACAACGAATTTATAGAACATAACCGCCATGAACAATGAGAATCACTTTCTTTAATCTGCAAACTGTCTTATTTAGCTACCCCATTTTAATGCCTCTTGAGTGCCTGACACTGCGCTCTGAGGTGGGGCTGTCGCTGGACCAGGGCAGACGCAGCCCTTCCTTCTGCATTTTCAGTGAAGACCGTACCACACGCTCAGCAAGGCAACCTTTCAGGGACCTCATGGATCCTTACCAAGGAGGGAATGGGGGCAAGGAGCACCCCAAAAGAGGGGGTGCTATTGAAAAGCCCCGAGGCCAGAGAAACATTGCCTTTCCTAAGGTTCTGTTAATAGAACACACGGTTGCTGGAGGGAGGGGTGAGCGATCACTGCCCTTTTCAGGAAGCGGAGACTAAGGAAGAGAAGCAACTTGCAGAAGATCCCACATTCACCCCCAGGCAGTGCTGGCCGCCTGCGGATGGGATGCAGAAGCTTTTGACTGAAGCCCCGGATACACTCATTCCCCTATTCCTTCACCCACATCCTTCCTCCACCCCCATCTCTCCCCACCTAACCTTCAACACGGTGAGTTTTCAGCTGAGTATTGTTTTCTTATTTTATGGGGGAGAGCAAGCACCTTCTCCTTGCCCAAGCCTGCCCTGAAATCTTAATTCCTCTGTTCCCAGAAAACCAGGATTGACACTCATCTTAAACAGACCTAGAAAGTCAGCCTCATGCCTGCCAGGGTTAAATGGCCAGAAAACTTCATTAATTAATTGCATTCTGTATGATTAACCCTGAGGTCAGAGTAAGTCAGCTCTGGTAAAAGCTGATGTCCAAAAGATAGAAATGGGTAAGCAAGTGGTCCAGGATACTACAGAAAACTTACATTACTGCCACTTTACCCAGCTCCCCTGCCAAAAAACCCCCCAGACACCCTGGGACTTTAAAAATATCCAGAGACCTGATTTCTTTAGAAATGTCTTCATATCTGTGTAAGTTCACATATGTATATGTAGGTATACACATGTATTTATATATACTTGTACACACACACATTTCAACCTTCTGCTTGTAAAAAGTTACTTTCAGAAGTTCATTCAATTTACTGCAGTGGCGAGATTCTTTCCTTGCTGTTATTGATAATTGCTGTTTGTTCTTTTATTGGTTTGTTTTTAGTTAGACAGTAGCATAAGTTACAAAAGTTTGTACAACTCCAGTAAATCAGTACATGTGTGATGTCACAAACCCCTAAAACTGCCAATTCTTTGTACAAAAATTGAGTCTCGGTGGCCGACCTCAGAGCTCACTGTGAATGGAAGTGGATTTCCCGAATTGCTCCATATGAAACCCTCTGCTCACAGACTGATTCTGTGTGCACTGGTCACTTCCAACTTCAACTGCAGAGTAAACAGCCTGACTTGCTTCTCCTACTGCTCTGCAGTGGGGCAGTGCTCCGCAGGGAGGGATGCTGGCCTCAGAGCAGTGGGTGCTGGCCGTGTACTCTGAGGAAGCCTCAGGAATCGGCCAATTCTGACCAAGTGAGGGGAGCTGCAGGAGTACGTACCTTCTGCTGTTGGAGTAGAGGCACCGTATCCTGCACTGGGGCAAAGAACGCCCTGTCTCCTCAACCCTTCTCTCCCCAAACTCTCCTTATCCATGAGCTGGCCCTCTATTTCAGTCCACCCACAGCCCCAGCTTCACCTGCAGTTTCAGAGGTGTCTTGTTTTAGGGTGCCTCACTGTAATTGTTCCTCAAACAAACCTGCAGTACAGAAAATGATGTTTACTTATATGGTTGTACTAGAAATTCCTTGCGCACACATGCTGAGAACTCTCTTGCTAAAGTGTGAAACCTGCACCATCAACACACGAGTCTTCAAGCAGCACCACATGCAAAGCAGCACCGTGCACTTTTAAGGTACTGCCTGTAGCACACGGCTGGTCCATGTCCAACCCCTGCCCCTTAAGGAATCCCCTTATGGCAGCAGGACAGATGGACGATCATTTCTACAGCCTCCTTTGCAACAAAATGTGCTCCCGTATCAATTCTGTCCAAGGAGATATGAACAAATTCTGCTCGGGGAAGAGGGGCTTCTGGAAAGGGATTCTACATCCTGATAAAAGGGACACAGGAGAGACTGCCAGCACTGCCCATACCCATCCTCCTGGCTTCAGTACGGGGAACTCGGGCAGCTCTAAGATTTTATAAGGAGGAGGGACAGTAGAAAACCAACAATACCAAGCGTGGCAGAGTGGAAAGATGTGAAGACAGCACACTGAGCAGTGCATACCTGGAGTCTTCTTGTTATTTATAATAATGAAGTGCTTTTGTTTCATATGTATACAAACTACTTCGATATATTTTATATGTATGTAAATTGTTCTTTGCAGCCGAGTACATCTCTGACTTACTGTGGCAAATATAGTTGCCCCTCGGTGTCCAGGGGGAATTGGTTCCAGGAGCCCCCAAGGATACCAAAATCCACAGATGCTCAAGTCCCTCATATAAAACGGCCGGAGCATTTGCATATAACCCACACACACCTTCTTGAACACTTTAAATCACCACTAGGTTACTTATAAAACCCAATGCAATGTAAACGCTATGTGAATAGTTGCCGGCACATGGTAAATACAAGATTTGCTTCTTGGAACTTTCTGGATTTTTTTTCCCAAATATTTTTGATCCCCGATTGGCTGAATCTGAGGAAGTGAAACCCAAAAATAGGGAGGGCCGACTGCACTGCTGTGCCTTTTGGTATGTGCCCCCGGCCCCAGGCTGGGTTCCTCAGGGCTGGGGCTTGGTGGGCCTGTGAATGGCGAGGGTAACACCAGCTTCCCAGAGATGGTTCGAGGAGTCTGTGCTTCTCAGAGGGTGCTGGGCATTCACCTTCAGAAGGCACGGCCCCTCCATTCCTCTTCACCTGGGCATATACTGGAAGTGACTAATCACCCCAAAATAGCACATACTCCTTATCTCACCCAGACTCTGACGTGAGGCACCCAGAGGCACTCCACTGGGTGGTTCTGCCTCAGGGCTGGGCTCACGGTCTTGGCCAGGAATGCCGCCTTGTGTAAAGGCCTGACTGGTGGAGGACATGTTTCCAAACTCACTGAGGTGGTGTTGGCCAACCTCAGGTCCTTGGTGGCTGTCCAGAGGAGACTTTAGTTTATCACCATGTGGACCTCTCCATAGGCTGCCCTAGTGTCCCTGCAACATGGCAGTGGGACTCCCCAGAGCAGGTGATGGAAGAGGGAGAGACAGAGAGAGGGAGAGAGTCACAGAGAGAGACAGAGAGAGAGACACAGACAGAGAGAGAGAGCAGGAGCCCAAGACGGAAGCAGCAGTAGTTTGAATATTTTGTAACAGTCTCTGAGGTAACATTCCATAACCCGGGCCATCTGCTCGAGATGCTCCTGGTCACACCTGGTACAGGTGTGAGTACCAGGAGGTAGACGTCTTTGAGGACCATCTTGGAGGCTGCCTACCACAGTCCTCAAAAGATACTTAGTTGCAACAATAATTAATTCATTTGAAGTAATAAGAAACAGGAACTAAGTTGATCCAGTGATAATAAGAACTTCAAAATGACCACAGCCTAGACCAGTTCTGCCCAATAGAAAGAACGCAAGTCACAAATGTGAACCACACAGAGAATTTCAAGCTCTCTGAGCCCCAGCGTCTCTGCCCGTAAGTGGGAGAATCTGCAGCCCTCATCCTAGGGCCACTGTGGAGACTGAATAGAGCTGTCAGGGGAAGCACCCAGTCCCAGTGAGTTCCCCAAAGGTGCGCTATGGAGAGGACTGAGCTGCTGTCTTTGGATTCACTATGGATTTGGCCCTTGTGGTCACTGCGAGAAGCAAAACAACTGGCTCCTGAATGAATCAGCTTGATGGTGAGCTGAGCTATTGACCTAGAGGCACTAGAAAAAGTTACATGATATGATAATCATCAGAGCTGTTGCAACAGTTGTTGTGAACAGAAAATTTATTGACAAAGTTTAGCCCCAAAACAGCATGTAAGAAAAAGCTTGTTTTCTAAAACCATGTCTTCCCTGCTTTGATTACATAACTCATAAGGTTTCTGAAAGGAGAGCCAGAATCACTACTCTATTTCTATTATTGCATTTGCTATTCAAGAGATTATAGTTACATAAAATACTGGTCTCTGTAATGCCAATAATCACTGTGAGCATATGAATTTAAAAGTATTATCAATTTTTTATATGGTTAAAAATGCAGTTTTAAGACAGTTGTTACCAATTAAATCTGTGTGTGTGTGTGTGTGTGTGTGAGAGACAGACAGAATTTTAATAGAGGTGGTAACATTATTTAATCTTCTTTTATATCACGTGAGTTTCCAAAATATATTTAAAATTATCACCTCTCTACTTTCTTTATGGCATATTTGGTTTTATACTAAACTGAATTCAGAAGATTCTATTAATGAAGATGGTTTAATGCCTGTGCATTATTATAATGGACTCTTTTGTTCTACAGTTTCTCCCTGTGTCACAGACTAAGTCATTAATCAATGGGTGCTGAAAAATAATTGTCTAGTTCTAACAATCGTCTATTGTTGAAACATTTGGAATTTTAAGATAAAGATGTACAGGCTGTTCTGAAAAATGGTTTAAGATTACCCTTCATGGAATTGTGGACATATTGTTGGAAATGTCGAACAGCTGACCTGGTTTTAATGCATTTTTGAGTCCCGTTGTTCAATTGCTTATTCAAATTGTGCTGGAAAAGTTGACTTCATTAATGTCAGGAAATAGTGATTTCGTGGTTTTTTTTTTTTATTGAGCTGGCACAATTATTAAATGCAGAAATATCATAGGCTCCTTTAGCATTTCAAAATAGAAATGCAGCATGTTAATAATCATGATGACAACTTTTCATCTACTTAACATCATTTTTTTGTACATGGCACTCTCATCCTAGATACCTGTTATAAATAAGAATCCTATATCTCTAGGTGATTACTATTCAACATGAAATATATGACTACACCATGCTGTTTTCAGTAGCTCAAAATTAGATACCTTTCTCATTGAAAATGCTGTAATTTGAAATGTCAATAAATACATTTCATGCCATCTCATACTATAACAGATTAGCGCTTAAATCTGTCAAGATTGAAGTCCAACTCACAACCTGAGAGAAATGTGAAATCTAAATTGAGGGAAAATGTGTGCCTGACTTTTTAATGTAATTCATCTTTATGTAAATATCTGTATCATTGCATATTTATTTGATTATATGTCTAACTCTCCACAGACAGGGCGTTCTCATGGACAGTCTTTGGTCATATTTAGTCATATTTATTTCTGGTAGATCGCTAACCTATTACAGACCTAAGTTAATAACTATACATTGGCTTTTATTTGATGAGTGCCTGAAACAAATATTATTTCTTAATTGGAGAAGAAATAACTGTATTTCTTTCAGTACCTCCACTCCAATGGGACCAGTTGTAAGTAATCACTCTTCTTTTGTCCCCAACCATAGACTAAAGTGAGGAGCCCTTTCCTCTCTTTGATGTGTTTTCAATGAATCTTCATAGTTCATTTGGGAGCAGACTGTTGGCATCAGATGGCCCCTTCCATCCCTTTAAAGTCTAGGTGCGTGAGACCTATCCAGGGCACCTGATTATTTGAATGGTAAGACTTGTCTATTAAGTAGCTTCCTTGGGCAAATCACCATACACGCTATCCATTTAAGGATATACATATCCTTATCCTTATCCTATACATAAGGATATACATATACATTATCATAGATATACAGGGAAGGAAACAGGGTGAATGACCCATCTGTGGTCCCACAGAGAGAGACACAGAGCCAGAATTTGAAGCCATTCTGTCTGATTCCAGAGCCTCAGATTCCTCCATCAGGAAGGGTACTCTCCCTTCTTCAGCTGGACTGACTCTTATATAAGTTATATTATGTTAAAAATATGTATTTATATCCATGCACACCTTATATGTATTTGTACACATACATAATATATATGATATATTATATACATAATATATATAATATGATGTTCCTCTTTCTTCACGTAAATGGCTTACATTAGATCTATTCTTTACTTATATACCTGTGCCATCAAGTTAGACTGTATTTTACTGGGTTCGACTTCCTTCTGACTATGTATGTATTCTGTGTATTGAGTGATTTCCTATAAGACTTACTATCTATAAATTTGCTACCTAGTAATCCATCTTCATTCAGCAAGAACATGGGCAAAAATCAGTAATTCTAATAAAATGATATGGATGGATATAGATGAAATAGGGTTCTGAGGTTATTTTACTTATTATCCTCATTATAATACCTGACCATCTTCCCTAAGCCTATGAGTCTTTCTTTTGGCTTCACCCACATGTCCACATTGTTACGGGACTGCCTCACATACCAGACAAGCGCTGGTGCCGGGCTGTGTCTGTCCCCCGCTCCGTCTTGGGGTACAGCCACGGCTGTGAGGAAGCTAAGTCACCTCACAGGTTAAGTGCATGCAATTTTAGAGCTAGAAGGGACATTTAAGAGAATGCAAACCAAGCCTTCATTTTTCGATAAGGACCCTTAGTCCCTGAGAGATGTTAACTCAGACTCTTGAGGGTTAGATTTTGGAACAGGATCTGAAATAGGGCCACTGCTCTTCTGAACTCTGCTGCGTCATTTGTGACCTTTTTGGCGTCCCTCCAGGGCAGCATGCCTTCTCATACCCCCTGGACCCAGGAGGGATCCTTTACTCCTTTGGAACCAAGCTCACAGCTCTGGGAGAGATGCCCGTGTAAGGGAGAAAGGAAAGCATCTACTTGATTACCCATGTCAGCTCAGTCAACTCTAGCAAAACTGGATGGCGGGCATTTGCTGCTTTTAAAACAGCTCATAACCAAAAATTATCAAATAACAAATGTGCACTGACTCTGTGAAGAAAGTAAAATGTTAACTGCCAAAAGCAAAAGCGCCAGAAATCTATCTGTACAGTGGGAAAGAGCAGGAAGTTACTTCGGAGAAGTTTTGTATCAAATGTAAAACCATGCTGAAAGCTGGCACATGAGGGTACCCATCACATTTCTTCTGGATAAAACCCTTGTCTCCAGATCTTGGTGTTTTCAAGTACAAGTCAAGCAGGAGCCAGTTTCTGATCAGTGTAAATAGGAACTGTCCCAGCCAAATGGATTTTAATACTCTTCTGCTTAATGACTGATAAGAAGGAAACTAGAGAGTATTTAATGTGCTTTTTATTTAAAATTCTGTTTTTATTCAAGTGTGTTAATGTCGAAATCATATTGATCCGTGCAATATATTTATTAACATGAAAGATCTTAGAAAGTATGTCTTGGTATTTGTCCAATCACCGTGACCCAAATTCTGTAGAACTTAGAGCTGTTTCTGACAGCTGATAAGCACTAAATAAACACACACATTCTGCCCATAAATAATGACATTTTGGAGCACTGCATTTAGAAGAGACTGTACTAATTACATTGACAGTTGACTTATGGTCAGAGATGAAACGATTTTGTATGCTTACTTATCAGGATTTGTGTACGAGAGTCTTCAGTTCTGGGATGTCACAGGAGGGTCCTGCTATCACAGATTGAGTTACTAAGGAGAAAAGGATAGAATTCATGTCTCGGAAGGAGGATTTTTTTCCCCTGTTACTTTATTGGGCAGGACCATTCATTAAATGAAAAATCCCCTTGGACTTATGTGAAACTTTAAAATAGAAACATAAAAATTTATAGTAATAATAATGATGCAAATCTAATAATTTTTAGTCTATTTACTGCTGTTTAAGAATTTTATGTATTTTGTACTCCTTTCCTAGATGCATGTCATAAATAAAGGGCTTGAAAGTGATTATCGGCCAGCTGGGAATATGTGGACACATAATTCAGTTTTAGTGTCTAATATGGGACAGAGAACGCGTTAAGATCAGTTTATTTTTATGTCCCCTCTACTTGACTGGCATGTCTAAAGCGATGGAAAAATCCATATTGGAGGCGTGAGACAAATGGCTTTGCTGAGAGATATTCTGCTTTTTACAGTGAGTGTTTCTGCCTTTTACAGTGAAGACTTCAGTGGACACGTCGCCCGTCTTACAACTGAACAGAGCTGAAGAAAACATCCCCCTATTTACCCCAGAAACTGTTTTGTTTCACATGACTTTCACTCTTGATCCTGTCCTTGAAATCAATGACTGTTCCCCATTTATTTGGGACCTTTTCATTTTGCACTCACCTCACTTGGATTTCCTTACAGTCTTATCTGTATTTTTTATACCATAATCTGTCTCTCTCCCCTCCCTCAGAAATCCAGCGGGTGATAATGCTGGACAAAGGCCAAGAAAAGGAAAATGACAGGGCTCTTTGCGCAGGCTCACATTTAGAGAAAACAACAAAAAATCAATTGCTGAATCTAGATCTGGAGAGACCTCTTTGGGCCCAATACCCGTGCGTGAAAGTTGCGAGCTTTAGTGGACAGTAAGCTCAACAGGAATCAACAGCGACGTTCTGAATGTTCGTGGGGCCAGTGAAAGGGAACCACAGGGGGTGTGTCTGGGACACTTTGAGGAAGTGACACTGATAACTTATAATCTATCCAGAGAAGAATGAGCGGGATAATCAATCAGTAACTGCTATTGTTGGCGGGACTGTGCTCAATCCACTGAGAGTGGCTGAGGGGCCTTGTCTGGTTCATCCTAGAGAAGCACAAAGGACAGTCCTGAAACTGCTTTCAGTCCCAGGGGGGATGCAGCACGTTGCTCCATGTGATTCCAGAAAACTGGACTGAGAGGAAGGTTTAAACATTTAAAAGGAGCCAGTTTGGGTATAAATGCAAGACTTTCTTAATTAAGGGGACCAGCTCTCCAGGAGGGGGATTTCTTGGGAGGAGGTGAAGAATACAAGTGGGTTGTTTGCTCTGGAGGAAAACCAGCACGGCTCCTCGCTCCTCCCTCTGGATATGTCGGAAGCCTGGGATTACATGTGCCCCATCTCCTCGCCAGCCAGGGATTCTCTGGTGGCAGCGGTGGGGGGCTGGCAGTGGGCCTGAGAACCAGTGACTAGAGTCAGCATCGATTCCTGAATCCTGGAATTTCTCCAAGTCATGCTTCCTCAGTCCTTTCAAAGCTTGCGTAAATCCAAATTTCCTTGAAATACCAGAGACAGTTTTTGTCACTGAATACTGACCCATGCGCGGCTGAAAAAAGATGATTCTTTGTCCATCTACTTGGGCCTATTTTGTGAGTATAAATCCCTTGTGTTCCATGCAGGAGTGCAGAGGGTAGAGGTGTGAGTAGGGAGGTGAAAGTGGAAATGAGTGCTTTTGTGAGGAGCCCGTCTGCCCACGCCCCCAGGCAGGGCCAGGCGTCTTCCTGCAGGTGCGTTTCTGCATAAAGCTGGGCTCTCAGCGTCCCTTCAAAGCCCTGCAGTCCCAGGTAAATGACCAGGTAGGTAAAGAAAATACTGTCAGAGTCAGAGCTTCAGACTGCCCTCTACCACCAACTTGCTGGCAGCCCCTGATTATATGATTAAGGCCTCAGGTTTTGTCCTTTGCTATAAAATGTGCGAAGTTTGCTAAATGATCTCTTAACGAATCCTCCCAGCTATAATGTCTCCTGAACGTTCACCTGGCCGCCCAGCATTTATTGAACCCATCTCTCTACTGAACAAATGAGAAACGCAGGTAATTGTGGAGACAGAGCTTGACTTAACCTGGGCCAGTTCACAGAAATGAGCACAAATTTGACCTGAGTTTTTTAGACTTAATCTCACGGCACTTTTTAAAAAAAAAAAATCTATTTATTTATTTTTAGCTGTGTTGGGTCTTCGTTTCTGTGCGAGGGCTTTCTCTAGTTGTGGCAGGCGGGGTCCACTCTTCATCGTGGTGCATGGGCCTCTCACTATCACCGTCTCTCTTGTTGTGGAGCACAGGCTCCAGATGCGCAGGCTCAGTAGTTGTGGCTCACGGGCCTAGTTGCTCCACGGCATGTGGGATCTTCCCAGACCAGGGCTCGAACCTCTGTCCCCTGCATCGGCAGGCAGATTCTCAACCACTGCGCCACCAGGGAAGCCCCTCTCACAGCCCTTTGGAGGGAACTTCTGAGCTTGTCACACACCTTTTTTTCATGTTGTCTGTGGTCCGGAGAGGCTGGGAGAAGAGGATTCTGGCTGTTTAGTTAATCCCATCTGAGTGAGGACACTTGAAGGACCCTACCTTGTTTCCTTCTATTCCACTCTAAAAGGAGTAATAGTGCCAAACAACAAACAAACCTGGGCCCAGGTAAGCAGTGGGGAGCAGGGTCCAACCTTAGCATCTCTAAGGATATCAAAGTCAAGCAGATCAGACTTCTCCATAATAGGGAGGAGTGAGCGCGATTGGTGACCACGGGATGTCTACACGCGGGAGCAGCTCAGGCTTCCCTCTGCCGGTGCTGATTCTGGAGGGGCTGCTGGAGGGGTCTTCTGTGTTCTGATGTAGTTCCAACCAAGGCCAAGGGCCTGGGGGAGAGAAGCCTGGCTGAGGTGGGCTCAGTTCAAGTTGTCCAGAGCTGATCCTCAATGAGGCAGAAAGCAGGGTTTGGGGGTCTGTGCCTGGCTTTGTGCCAGGGTCAGACGGGGTCACTGCGTGTCTTATCTAAGTCCTCTGGGGTTAACCCAGAGTGGTGGGAGTTTCCATGTGGCTGTTTCCAGGAGCCCAAGTTCAGCGCTAACAGTAGAGAGGGAGAGGGAGAATGCTGAATCCACTTCTGAGAAGCCCAAGCCTTGTCCTGGCGCCAGGACCACCCTGAGCACGTAAGCTCCATGGGAGGTCAGGCCCCAGGTGGGGTCCTAGAGGCTGAGACAGGTTGTGATGTCTGGGGCTGGGGGGGTGCTGCCCATGGGGCAAACCTACCCGGAGTCCAAGAATGCAGGTCGGTGTGGGCAGGAGTGGCTGGGATGTGTCTCAGGTGGGTCCAGCACTGTCCTGAGGCAGGAGGAGGGACTCTGGGGTGTAGGGAACTGCGGAGTTTCCATCTTGGGAGAAGGCAGCTGGCGTTTGCCCTTCCAACTGGGCTTCCTTGTCTATGGGCCACCCCTGGAGAGGTGGCTTCTGTCGGCCAAGGGCGTCTGAGAAGGGAGCAGCAGAGTCATTACCAGCTCACAGTCAGAGCGAGGGGAGAGGGGGGCTGGCTCACCTGCCCAGGTAAGAGCATGTGGACAGGGATCCAGCTCCCCCAGGGTCTCTCTTTGGCAAATATGTTGGCAGCAAAATTCAGGTTGAATAATTATTACATTACTTGGACTTCCCTTCTTTAATTAGGTAATTATTTCCCAGCTTGATGCAGAGAGGTGAGCATGTACAGCATATTCAACAGTGTTTCTGAAAAATGGAAATTGTACTGTGCTGTTAGGACACCAGGAGTAGACCTGCTTATAGATCAGTAAAACCTTCAGTTTATGTCCCCAGATTGTTCCCCGTGTCTGCTTTTTCCCCTTTTTTTTTTGTAAGTCATGCTGCATCAGCATTCCCTTCAAGGGCCATTCATTTCAGGAGAGGTTTTGAAGTCAGATGGAGGTTCAAACCCTGGCTCTGGTACTGCTGTTTGACAGTCGGGAAGTCCGTTAACTGCCTTGAATCTCCACACATTAAACTGGGAGAGAAACTGCCGTGGGAGTTAAATGAGTTGACGTATGTAAGCAAGTGTCTACCACACAGCAGGTGCCAGAGAGGGTGGCTATCACTGCCGTTATTGGTACCATTTCCTTAACCAGAACACACATTTCCTGTCTGTCTAGAGCGTACTTGCCCTTCGGACCAGGTGTCCATCTCCCAGAAGCCTCCTGGCTGATCCACCACATGCATCCCTCTCTTTGAATGCTCACGGGACTTGCGATGTCCTCACACAGCTTGGTACTTGTTTGTACGATGTAGTCTGTTGTCTTGAGTGTGATGATCCCTTCTCCCCTCTTAATTATAAATATTTGAAAGTCACAATCCATGCTATGGATATATGGCCCTTCACACTGGCCCTTCATAAAATTTTCTCGATTGACTGAGAGGAAGCAATTTCAGCTGCAGGTATAGCTGTAATCAGGTGTTACACTTATCATGTGAATTTCCTGATCCACGCAACTCCTTCCTTTTCCTGGCAACTGGCTAAGAAACAACAGGATGGTGATATGCTCCAGGGATTTGAATTCTCAGCCTCTTAAAAAAATAAAGTGATGTGTAAAATGTTGAATCTGTGAATTTTAGACATTAAGCAGAAAAACTTAATGTACTTATTTTAGAATAATAACCATATTTAGCCAATACAAATAGTTTGTAAATAATATCTCAGCCACCTATGAATAAACCTCTAAAATACAGACTTTTCTCCTCTTTGTAAATTAGATGTACATTCTACAGACAAAATCAAGTAAAAAAAATGAACAGAGAAACTCTTGCTGGCCCCAGAGTGATTTTCATCATGAATTCAAAAGTTTTTTCTTAAAAAATCCCAAGTTGAAAAAGGAGGTGTTTTGTACTTTAAAAGAGATGACAGCAAAATCAGTCCTATTTGTGGAGTTCTTTTGTCTTTTCTCTAAATCATGGCTGTCAGAATAAAAATTTAAAATATGGTCAAATATCAGATAAGAATTTGAACAGCACTGTGTCTACTGTATTTAGATATAATTATATTTTTTCAATATTTTATTAACAACAGAGTCATATTATGAGAGCAAGACATATTAGCATATTTATAATTTTAGCCTCCGTGACCAGCCAGTAACTTGTGGGCTCCCTCATTTGAACAATCTTTTGTTTAAATGTAACCACCTTCCACTGCTAACACCACCATTGACCCCGATGTCAGGCAACATTATCTACTCAGTAATATGCACCAATAGCCTCATTGCATTTCATTTAGCAGAATGCTTATCAGGGAAAAACAGGAAGAGAAAAATCCACAGCTCTTTGCAAAATAAATGGAAGTAATAATAATAAAAAGATAGGACATTAGGAAGCAGACTGGGAGAGCCTGTGGACAGGTGACGGAGAGACCGGGTATTAAGCCATTTGATGGTGGTGATAAAACCAGGAATGTCACTGGCCTGCCTGCCCCTTCCCCCTCCCCCCCCCCCCCCCCCCCCCCGCCCCGCCATGAGTGGCTCTGGGTGGGAAGCGTGGGGGCCACAACTGAGTCCTGTTCACAACTGAGTCCTTGTCAAAAGCAAATCTCACTTCTGGCTTTTGGGTTTGAAATAAAACAAATGCAGATGCTTACAGATCTTATCAAGGAGGAGGTGGGAAGAAGCGGGAGCTGGTTACAGAGGCTCTGACGCCCTGAAAGGAGCTCCTGAAAAGATGGACTGGGCCTTCCTTCATTCCGTGAGTCTTTGTCTAACATCGTATTTGTGTCTGGCTCTGTTTAAGGCCCCTGCTCTCAGGGTCTCCACACTTTGCTTGGTGGAGTCTTTATATCAAATCAGTTCCCTGTTTGGCAGGGTTGTGTAGCAGCTGGAGGACGGGCTCTGGAGAGGCTGTTTGTGTTCAAATGCTGCCCTTACTGGTTGAGTAGAGAGTAGCTGCTGGATCCCTTGCTGCCTCGGTGCCCTCCTCCTCTATAAAGTGCGGACAGCAATAGGACCTTCATCACCTGCGAGAGGCTTAATATGCAAACGGACAATAGCCAGACCACCTAGACAATTGGACTCAGACCCTCAGGCTGCGGCCACCAGCTGGAGAGGCGAATCACAACCTCTCCAGCAACTGGCCGATATGGACCAATAACTGATTTGGTCAGCAGAAATCCTCTGATTTCTGCTCCTGCTTCCAACCCAGGCCCAAGCAGAGAAAAGTCAAGGCTGCTCCCTAAGCCATCTGGTGGGATGCCGCCCCAGCAGGGCACACCTGGACCCTTCTCCCGTGCCGGGAGTGCTCTCCTGCTGCTCTGCCTGCCTTTGGTCTCCTGCCATCACAGTCCAGGACAGACAACCTTCACTTGCTCCTCAGGGTGGTCTTCCTTGACTTACTTGTGCCTGGACGGTGCTGCTTACAACACGGCAAGCAGCGGCTCGGGTTAGTTTTAGGTGATTGTACTCAGATGTCTATGGGCACTTCCAAAATACTGCAAATCATAACTTCCTGTGTATTAGTCCTTTCAGAAGACGGTCGACTCCAGCCATGAGAATATAAATAGATGTGAGAGAAAGTAGAGAAAGAGAAAAAAGGGCTATTTAAAACTACAAATGATTCAAGCTGACCCTGTACCTAAGGCACTCCTGGCCTAAACTGTCTTCTGTTTTCATCAATCTACTGTTAATTACACTTCAGATGAGAGCTTATAAAGGAAGAGAACGAGCAAACATCGAAAAGTTGCTAAGCAGCTCCACGTGGCAAAATAACAGAAAATGGTTACCGGGTGGGTCCAGGGCACCAGGGACTGAGATGGCCCTGGAGGGAGCGAAGGACTCATAGGAGCTTGGCGGCCAAGGGCTGGAATCAGCCAGAGAGAAACTCCCAGAGAAATAATCTTCATGTTTTCCTGGGACCTCTGAGCTCTTTGCCTCGTGATGCCACCTCCCGTCCCGCTTCCAGAACTTCATTAAAGTTTGCAACATCCCACTTGGTACCCCGACATCATTGCCAAGAAAAGAGGGAGGTCAGATATCAGGGAAGCTGAGGAATCCCACAGGGACAAGAATTAGGGAGAATTTCAGGACTGGTGGGCGGGGAACAAAGCTTCCCATTCACTTTGGGTAGAAGGCTTTATTCAATTTTACTTAAAACTCAAAGGACAGGGTGATCCCAACAGACATTCAGCTAAATTTTAAATTTAAAAAGTATAATAAAAAAGGGAACTAGGTCATATGTGGTTATCTTTTAAACTAAACCGAAAGCTTAGTTTTCAGTTGGGCTATGTGTGTGGATATTTAAGGCCATAGTACTTTTCGATTACTGGCTCTCCTTGCTCTGTGTGTTCAAGCCACAGAACCTGTGATTGAGAGAACTGCCTTTGAGTGTTATGTATTAATCAGCACACAGTTATACACAATCTGAAATAGTGTAATGAAATCCTCCCAAGACCACTCTATTATGGAAGAAAGAAATGAAAAAAAAATGAAACAAACGTCTGACTACATGCACTTGTAAAGGTATATGTACAGGTGCACACAACCATACATGGAAAGGTTATTTTACTCATAGCATCTTTGATACCTTTGAAAATTTGTGATAATGCCATATTTCCCAGACAAAAACTGGCTTTTTGCAAAGCTTTTTTGGAGCGTGATACTTTACTATGGAATTTTTTTTTTGCCATTAGCAAGGACCAAAAAAAAGTTGGAAATGTGGTAATGTACATTTTTAATGGCATTCCTAAATTTTTGATCAGGAATTAAATGGCTGTGTGTAGTTGTGGTTATCTGAAAATTGTGGGGCACTAATTTTAGAAAATGTTGGTGGAACTAATGCCTGATTCTGCTTGGTAAATACACGGCAAAGACTCCACAGGAAGTAACGGGGCGAACGAACATGAAATCAGACCTGGTTCTATCATTTCCAAACTCAGAGGCCGTGGGCTGGCTATTTAATTTTTTGAACTTTCCTTATGAGAACTGATGGTAATAATCACCTTTCAAGAGTTATTTGCATCAAATACTGTGATAAGCCTAGCTCAGTGCCTGGCTCACACAGATGTTCATAAGTGATAGCGAGTTTTTTATTATCATAGATATTGCTGCTATTATTATCATTACACTGGGTAAGAGGCTGATTGTTGTTGACTTTGGCTTGTTTACTGGTCCAACACTAGCTACTTTAATAACTCCTTTAATATTCCCTGGTTAGAATATCAAGTTAATCTTACTGAGAAGAGTATTTAGGATGCTGAGGCGGGGTCATTTATTTCAAGCACTCAGACAGTAATGTTGACCATCTTTTAATCTGAAAGAGAAGCAATTGCAGAATCACAGAATTTTTCTGCCGGGAAGGACGCTGAATAATTGTTGAACCCACTCACCTACTCTCCCAGCCCCCGCTCCAGCCACCATGTGGTGAGGATACTTAGGTCAAGAAAAAGTACATTTTTCAAAGTCAGGCAGCTAATAACAGCCCATAGTAAAGCCAGAACAGGAACCTGGTCTCCCATCCAGGGCTTACTCCTTTCAAAATCAAGCTTAGATTTGGGCTTCTTGGTATTACAGCAAGTATTGCAGCAGCCTTTTCTGGCGTATCAAAAAAATATGGTATAACAAAAGTTAATTACACACAACCAGCCAAGTAAAAAAAAAAATCTCAAACTATAATTCATGGTAGAATCTTTGTGGTTTCCATGGTAATGGGAGGTTGAGAGTTTTCAAATAGAGCAATCTTGCACAAGAAATGTACTTGGTGATTTTCCCGACATCTCATAAGTGGTTAATCAGGCCAGATCCGTCATGATGTTACTGGGAGCTGAATGTTAGAGGAAAAAGCAGGCTGCGTTTCAGTTCAATCCCGTGGGTACCACACTCAGTGCTTCCTTTGAGCCCAAGCTCTGCTCCAGGCAGCGTGATCCTGAGACAAATGCGGAGGGTCCTTGGTGGGCAGGATCCACTAGAAGGGGTCCCTCTCAAACACCCTTTCATTGCTGCAAGAGTCCCAACAGTGCAACAAAAGCAGGTCTGGGGCTGCGTGCACTGGTTCACAGTAAAACCACTGACTGAATCACAAACAAAAAACAAAACTAGAAACAAACAACTGGCAGAACAATTATAACAGCAAAGTGTGCCCATGTTTTTCTATTATGAGGCTGACAATTACTTTACTGCACTGATGTAATAAGACTTCTGCTCGCTGCTGAATCTCCCTCCCTCCCTCCCTTCCTTCCTTCCATCCATTCATCATAGTTTACTCGCTTCCATTATATCTTGTAAGTGGTATTTATTTGCATATATAAAGGCTATTAGTTCTGTGTGTTGATTTTTCAACATGCTACTGATAAATTATCTTATTTTTTGGTAGTGGATTTCTATCAATTCCTCTGGTTTTATCTCTGGTTTTATCTGCAAGTAAGAATGACTTTATCTTTCTTTCCAACTCTTTCTCTTGTGTAATTGTGTGACTGCACTGTTGGATATCTCCACACAATGCTAAAGAAAAGGGGGTGTACAACGTATTTGTGTTTGGACTGAAAAAAATATATAACAATGAGGAATCATCTGAGATTAACAATGGCAAAACTATAAACAAAATATAATTATTGAAAGAAAAGTTTCTTACATATATATGGATTCTACAGGTATTCTTGAAGTGCTGTCACTTTCTATTGTACTGTTTTTAACTTGAATAAGTGATTTTTCAAAATGCATTTTCTGAATTCTTAGGGATGACCATATGATTTCTGCTTAACTGTATTAATATGAGATATATAATACATAAAGTTAAAAGAGTTAATTCTTAAGAGCTAAAAAGTTATAAGTTAAAAGTTAATAGATTTCCTATTATTAAAGCACTCCTGCATCCCTAAAATAAATCTTCCTTGCTCAGTCGTATTAGTTCTTAATGGGACATTAGATTCAGTTTGCTTGTATGTTATATAAGATATATGTATTTATTGGGTTGGCCAAAAAGTTCATTCAGTTAATGAATATGTTGTTCCATAAAGTTCCTGGTGAAAATGAAAAATGTGTCTTTTATTTTTACTTGAAACCAAATGAACTTTTTGGCCAACCCAATACATTAATAAGTGAAAATGGCATATAGGGTTTTTTTTGGTCAGCATTTTGTCAGGCTTGGGGAATCAATATTTTACTTTCTTCATAGAAAAAAAATTGAGGTCCTACTTTTTCTATGCTCTGAAATAATTTAAGTGACATAGTGATTTTCTGACACTTAAAAACATGGTAGAATTCCTTTGCAAAACTATCTAGGCCTAGTGCTTTTTCTCTTTCTTATGGTAGTTTATCTGTTAGACTTCCTCTAATGGGATTAATTTTGTTAAATTGTATTTTTTGGAAAAGTTATGTTTTTCTTATTTTGTCTTGCCCTTTTTTAGTTTTTGTAGTTGGGTGATAAACTCATTTACCTTCTTTTTGTCATTTCTATTTAAAATGTTATTGTATACTATACATTTTCTTCTATTTGGTTTTAGTTGGATTCCATGAGTTCTTATATATTTTCATTATTACTTTCAAGAATTTCTGAAATTTTGCTTTGACTTTCCTGTCTTACTCAAGTGTGTGTGTGTGTGTGTGTGCGCGCGCATGCTTGTGTGTGTGTGTTCAGTTCTCCCTCTCTCCCAGCCATGGTTTAACTTCGCAGTTAAAAGAAGCTAAAGGAAGGTCTTTTTGCTTTAGATCTTGATATCCATTTTAATTTTCAATATTTTTGCATAATGATCAGAGAGTGTTGGTTTTATTATTTTTATTTGGGAAATTGAAGTTCTGGTCATAACCTAAGTTTTCCCAAGTTTTGAGAATGTTCCAGATGCACTTAAATGCTCTTCAAATACAATGTAGTACTACCTAGTTGGGTTTAGAGTATGATTTACAGCAATACAATATGCCTTCTTGATGTGTTGGTTATGTCCTCTCCATTCTTTTCATACCTTTGCTATGTTTTGTGGTGAGACAAGTATGTGAAGGTCTCTTATTATTATGTCTCTGTCTATATAACTCTGTGTTACTTGTAGTTTCTGCATTATAAACAATGTTGCTGTTTTATCTGGTTATATTTCTCAATGACTGCTAGATCTTTATTGTTAATTGTATCCTTCAGCATTATGAAGTGTGGACCCTTCCTTGCTATTAAATGCTCTACCGTCTGGGTTTCTCTGCCTTCTTGCCAGCATTTGTCACGTATCAAGGTGTGACACCTGCTTCGTTTTCATTTGCATTCACCTGGCATAACTATGTTCATTATTTACCTTTAATCTCTCTAGAATATTCTCATTCATTTGTGTTTCCTGTGTAAGCATTGTATTATACCACCAGCACCAGAAATGAAAGAGAAAATTTTACTACAGGTTTAATAAACATTAAGGGGAAAAAGAGATGACATTCTGAACAAGTTAATGTCAACAGATAGGGCAACTTAGATAAAAGGGACACATTCATAGAAAAGTAAAATTAACCAAAACTGAATGCAGATGAAACAGCGAATATAAAGAGCCCTATGTTAATTAAACTAATTTAATTAATTATGAAAAACCTTCCCCAAAAGAAAACTCCAGGCCCAAGTGTGTTCACTATGAATTTTCTAAGAGAGGAGCGACACAATCTTACATATTTCAAAAATTAGAGCAGAAGGGAACACTTCCCAATCAGACAAAAAAAGGAAAATTTAAGAAGTATATTCTTCATAAACAATCACCTAAAAACCAAAATTACTCATGGGCATAGATGCAAATATCATTAATGATTTATTACCAAACCAAATCCATCAATAGATGAAAAAGATAACATACCATAACCTAATGGAGTTAATCCAGTAATACATTTGTTTTAACATTTTGAAATAAAATAATATAATTTACTATCTTACAAAATGAAGGGGGAAAGACATACAATCATTTCAATAGATGCAAAGAAAATTGACAAAATGTAATACCCACTGATGTTGAAAATAAGAATCTCAACAAATTCTCAGGGAATTAACCTGGTAAAGGTTATCTATGAAAAATTTACAGCTACTCTCACGTTTTATGTGAAATATGAGTTATTTCTCCCTAAGACCAGGAACAAGGGAGATATCTACTCCTACCACTTTTATTAGTCATTATACCAGGTGTCCTAGATGATATTACAATAAATAATGAAAAGTCCATAAAGGGCATAAGTATTTGAATGGAAGAATTAACTCTATTTTCAGAGAATCTTTTTAAGCAGAGAGAAAATCCTAAATAATCTACAACAAACTTGATAATCAAATAATTGAATTCAGAAGATTTCAGGATACTGGGTCAGTATAAAAAAGCCAATTGTATTTTTACATATGAGCACCAAAACTTGATAAATGAAATTAAACAGAACATTCCATTTACAATGTTTTCTAAAAAGACAAAATACTTGGGAATATGTTTAGCAAAAGATGTGCAAGATCTTTATACTGAAAATCGTAAAATATTGAGAGGAATTAAAGGCCTGAACAAATGGTAGATGTACCACGTTCAGGAATCAGAAGAGTAATTTTGAAGGTGTCAGTTCCCCACAGTTCACTGTGCTTCAAATCAAAATCTCAGAAGAGTGTTTTGAAGAATGAACAAACTGACTGTAAAATCTATATGACAGTGCAAAGGACAGAGACTTTTAAAAAACAGCCATGAAAAATAACGACAAACATGGAGTACTTATTCTACCTGTTATCAGGACTCACCACAGGTTACTGTAGTCAAGACAGTGTAGAACGGGCACAAATATTGCCAAATGGTTAAAATCACAGAACAGAGAACCCAGAGACAGACCTGCACTTGAACAGACAACAGATTTTCAACAAACGCACCAAAACCGTGCAACAGGCAAAGTGAAATCTCCTCAATAAATGGTGTTGGAACAATGTTATTTTCATGGACCCCAAAATAGACTTCACCTTCTGGACCTCATGTTATACACAGAAATCAGTTTGGGATGCATTGTGGATATAAACAAAAAAGGTAAAACTATAAATCTTCAGAAAATAACATAAATGAGTATCTTCACAACAGGGGTGAGCAGATGTTCCGTAGACAGATCACCCAAGCAATAGCCATAGAAGAGTTAAGTGATAAATTAGTTGTCATCAAAGTTTTTAAATCTCTTCCAAAAGACATCATTAAGAAAATGAAAAGGAGGGTCCATAGTGGGGATGAATGTTCACAGAACAAATATTTGAAAGAACAGTGGCATCCAGCATGTACAAAGGTCTCCTATAACTCAATAACAAAATTACAAGCAGCCCAATAAAAATGGGTAAAAGATGGCATGAGACACCTCCCACAGGAAGACATGCAGGTGGAGAGTAACCATAGGAAAATGAGCAACCGCTGCATGCTGACTAGACCGCTGCAGTGCAAAAGCATGAAATACAGAATATTGGTGGGATGAGAAGCACCCAGAATTCATATATTTTTGGTTGGAGTGTAAAAATGTTAAAGGCATTTTGAAATAACACATAGCAGTTTCTTATAAAAATAAATATGCAACCACTCTAGGGCCCAATAATTCTACTCCTGGGGTATTTACCCGAGAAGTGAAAATGCAAGTTCACAAAAAGACTTGTACAAGGATATTCATGAAGCTCTATTTGTAATAGACAAAACCTGTAGACAGCTCAGGTGATAATTAATACAAGGATATATGAACAAACTGTGATATAGCCCTACAATGGATACTAATTAGCAACTAAATAAAAACTACTGATACATGCAATAGCATAAGTGATTTCAAAAAACAAATGAGCTGAATGAAATATGCATTAATAAAAAAGATTACATATTGCAGGCAATATTTTCTATGTTGAGATAAAAGATCTAAACGTTTACTTTGGTGGTGGTCGTGGGGGTGAGAGCCCAGTGGACTTAGGAGGAAAGTTTCTGGGGCAGTGGCAATGTTCTGTAGCTCAGAGTCTGTGTTGCACAGCAGCAACTATGTGATGATTTAGACACTGAAAGATTTCAGAAATGGGAATTATCAATTCTAGGCTATAAAATAACTAAGTATGAAATATTTAAATAAATAAATATTTACTACAGAAAAGTGAGCAAGCAGCAAAAGACAATTAAGGAGAGCCAGGCAGGTTTGAAAACAAATGGAACAAATAGAAACGAAAATTTCAAAGGCTGAATTTTAAAAGTCAATGAACGAATTAAGAATCAGATCTGACTCACATGAAGGGAGAATTCATGAAGTACAAGATAAATCTGAGGAAATTACTCAGAATGTGTGACAGAGAAAACTGGATAGAAGTTAAGGGATATGAAGGCTTTAGTAAGAGTGTTTAACAAGAAGTAAAGACAGTTCCCAATGGAAGCAGTGAGCCCAAGGGGACAGAAGTGTCAGTGGAACTGCAGAGGAACACCGATCACACATACAGAGAGCACAAGCACCACCTAGGAGAAAAAAATAAAAGGAAATAGATATCCCAGTATGTCATAATGATAGTGTGGAATAAAGAAAACATAAGGATCTTAAATACAGACAGAAAGGCACACTGTCCGCTAAGAAACTTCCCAACTACAAAAGTGGAAATCAGACGACAGAGGGAAAAGGTCTTCAAAATGTTGAGAGAAAATGAACGAAACTTAGGTTTGTATACCAGCAAAAACATCTTTCAAGAAGAAGAGTAACTACAGATATCTTCTGATAAACAGACACTGAGAGTTTTTCTCCAGCAGATCTACACCAAAGGAGCCTGTAACAAACGGGCTTCAGAAAGGGGAAAATCACAACCAGAAAGAAGGTCTGTTGTAGAAAGTGTACTTATTTTTAATAAATCTGAGATAGTTACAACTAGAGAAATGACTTCCGTTGTTTGATATTTATTTAGAAATTTTAAGAAAATAATTAATAAATAATACATCCTGAGCATCTGGGTAGACCCTCAACTCTTGTGCTCTGTTGAGTTCTCTAAAAATATGTTGTCATGGCTTTGTCTTTCTTAGTAGAAAAAATAAAGGTCACTGCATTTCTATTCATAAAGATGTTGAACATCACAAAAGAATTATAAAATCTGGACAGAACTTGAAATGTGTGTAGTCAGTCCCTAATTGCAATACAAAATGAAAAGTTGAGGTATTTGCGGGGGGGGGGAACTTAATTTTTAATTGTTGATTCAAGGGTTATATATGAGAATTTCTTAATTTGGTAAATTCATTCTAGTATATGTATCTATCTAACATCAATCATATAAAAACATTGAGAGGACAGTTTTGAAATTCTCAACCAGTAGCCTGAGTATCAAGCACACACGATCTTCAAACAAAGAGACTTTAAGTAAAAGAGGAACTTTCAAAAAATTTACACAGTATAATCTATGTTTTCATAAAATGATACACAGATCTTGATGAAACTTAAGATATATAGACAAGGTCCATAGTCTAATTCACCTGCTTTCCACAGAAAGGAACATTCATGAGGAAGATTAGGGCACATTAGAGGAACTTTACTAGGCTGTCCCAGAACGTCCATTCTTAGGATGTATCGTAATTCAGCTAAGCACTTTTCTCCTGCTGCGTATTTAGGCTGTTTCCAATCTACATCTTCATAAATGATGCCATCACAGACATACCTGCACACAGATCTTAGCATGAATCTCTGATTAGGAAGGTGAAGCTGATTCCTAATACAGAAATAACGAGTAAATGGATCTGAACTCCAAAAGATCTCTATCGACAATCCCAAAGCAATTTGCAGTATTCTAACACCAATATTCCCATAAGCAGTGCATGATAGCTCTCTTTTCACTGTGCTTTGGCCAAAATTTAGTACTCTAATTTAGATACATTTTAGGCCTTTTGAAACGTAAATTATGGCATCTAGTATACTTTTGCATTTTGTTGCTTATTAGTAATGTTGCACACATTTTATATATGTATTGAGCTTTTTTCTCTTTAGATATTTGCATATATTCCTATGTTTCTGTTCATATTTTATTATTTATTTGTAAGAGTATATGTTAAGGCTCTTAACTCTGTAATTCTTGAAGCAGATAACTTTCTGAGTTTGTTGAGTTTGTTTTGTGTGTGTGAGAGAGAGAGTCAGAGGGACTTAATATTATTTTCCTTTCTTTGATTTGTTTCCTAACGGACTTATACATTGGCCAGTGTGCAATAGGCCCTATTTTAAATGTACTTATTCAGAGTGGATAATTTTATCATGTTTACCCAGTGTTTTAGTTTGTTCTTTAGATGTTGGTTACTTAATTAAGGGCCATAAATGGTTACATTAAAAAAAGCTGTTTTATAGTTGTTTACCTGTATCTAATAATCTATTTGAAGATTCAATGTGGGTATTTCTCATCATGCTACAAAAAGGCAGACTGTATCAATCCTTTTTTTTGGATGTATGGAATGATTTACTGACAAAACCAGTTTATAGGTTGCATCTACTAAAGAGGTATTTAGTAAGGGAACAGTTATGCATGAAAATCTATCTGTTTCCCCAGAACTTTGCAAATCTGTGAAGATGAAAACTCATGTTACCACCTGTTTGTTCTGCTTCTTCTTCCTAAGGAATGTATGCTCTCTCTGAGAAATCCAGGCAGCACTATGGACAGGGTGCTAAATGAACAGGAGGTGACGTGAGGGCGCAACACAGCGTATTATGGAAAAATCCAAGGACTCGGAAAATTAGAAGTCATCCAGAATCACAATGGACATGCATATGTGCATGTGTGAGTATGCATGTGGATGCATGCATGTGTGTTCACATGTGGTTATGAGAGCTGTGAGGGAGTAAGGCTCTAGGGGTAAAAATAGAGTTACCATACGATCCAGCAATCCCACTCCTGGGTGCCTATCTGGAGAAAACGCTAATTTGAAAAGATACATAAACCCTAATGTTCATAACAGCACTATTTATAATAGCCAAGACATGGAAGCAACCTAAATGTTCACCGACAAATGAATGGATAAAGAAGTTGTGGTACATATAGACAATGGAATATTACTCAGCCATAAAAACAAATGAAATAATTCCATTTGCAGCAACATGGACAGACCTAGAGATTATATACTAAGTGAACTAATCCAGACAAAGACAAATATCATATAATATCACTTACATGTGGAATCTAAAATATGACACAAATGAACATATCTATGAAACAAAAACAGACTCACAGACATAGAGAAAAGACTTGTGGTTGCCTTGGGGAGGGGAGTTGGGGAGGGATGAACTGGGAGTTTGGGGTTAGCAGATGCAAACTGTTATTAGGATGGATAAACAACAAGGACCTACTGTATAGCACAGGGAACTATATTCAATATCTTGTAATTAGCTATAAACTAAAATATATTACAATATAATATATATATGTGTGTGTGTGTGTATATATATACATATATATATATATATAACTGAATCACTTTGCTGTACACCTGCAACTAACAAAGAAAAAAAATCCCGGGGATAGGATGGGTCTGCCGCACAGTTAGAGACCAGGGAGTCTTCTGTCAAACTTTTCCAGTTCACATGAGCAGGTATACAGTTTAGATTTTGGAAGAAAACAGAGAACTACTGTTCTTCAGAGAGAAATGAATACACAGACATCCTTCCGAACATGAAGTGTTGAATGGGGTGGACTTGAAAATGTAGCTGCCATTTGGAAATTATGGAAGAAATTCTCTCACTGCACTTTTACTCTTAAGTCTTAGGGGAAATCCTCAGCAGATAAAATATAAATTAGTATGTTTTGTGAAAACTCAGAGAAACTCTATTGTGATTCTTTCGTATGATAAGCTTTAGCCATCTGTTTCAAGTTTTCATTTTCTTAGTATTTAATCTGTGCTTAAAAATTAATTTATATCATGAAAAGTGACGAAGCTCCTCACTAATTCATGACTCAGTTTAACAAGATAACCATTGAAAAGATGAAGTTCTAGCCCTTTTTTCATAGTGATTAGACTTCAGCAGACATATTTTTTCAAACTAATAATAACGAAAATTAAAATGACCCTTTAGTATTACTTTTTACCAGTATCTACAGTTCTGTGATTTCACTATATTCATAGAATGAATGTTAGAAAAATCTTACATTAAACTTTATAGACAATGTGATAGATGTGTTAACTGCAAGAAAATTTCAGATTAACAAGAATACAAAAGAAACTATATCTTCCTATGTTTATAATGTTACGTTCCTGATAATAGAGACTAGATATTTTTAATATAGAACTTTTTCAAATATTTTTTACTATCTTTAAATCATGTTTAAAAACTACAGCTTCATATTTTTATTTAGAATATAAAGATAATATGATTCTACCTTTTATGAAATTCTAAAATGATTTTTATGATTCATGTAAGTCTTCCAACACCAGATATCGGATATGTTCACAGAAAGGCACTGGATTGGAAGCCACGTGTCATGTGTCTAGTCCTGGCTCTGGGTGTCGGGATGAACGCCAACCTTTCTGAGTCTCTGTGATGTGATTCTAGGCCCCCCTTTCTGCGGAGACTGATGAAAACAGGATTACATAGGGATCAGGTGCTGCCATGAGGCAAGCGCGGTGCAGGAATCAAGTATCCAGTTTCCGGGTGGGAAGAGCCAAGGGGCTCTCGGGGGTTACTGGAAAGAATCAACAGTCACTCAAAGGAGGGGTCATTTTACAGCTGCTGCAGGACTCGGGGAGGAAGACCACCTTCTTCAAATCTTCAGCGGGCTTGATCTAGGTCTGTCCTCCAAGCCCGATCGATGATGGGGCTATTTTTTGTCTTCTTCTTTTCAGTCTAGCTGATTTTTACTCTTACAGTCCCTGAAAAATTCTTACCGTCTCAAACTATAACAAGCAACCACAATATCTGGTACGTTACTACGCTTATATATGCTATAAAACAGTCCAGGGAAGGAAGATTGACAGTCCTGGTGGAAGGTGTCCAAATTTCAGATTGGTTGTGCAATCCAACGGCACAGAGACACAGGAGCCGCTAACAGCGTTAACTGCCCGCTGTACAGCTTAACTCGGGTAACACTTGATCCCTATCAACACTGATTTCTTCATTTGCAAATATCGATAGTGATACAGACACATGCCTTGCAAAGTGAGGTAATGTATACGAGAGACCCTCCCCTCTCATAGCTGGTGCACAGCAGACCTGCAGCAACAAACTCTGCTCACTCTTGCCCCATCTCCCTTGTCCTTTTTAAGAAATTCCTTCCATGATTCTTTCCTGCAACGATTCTTTCCTGCTGTTATGGTTCCATATGGAAACAGAGATGGAAAAATGTTGGCTTGCCTAATGAGAAGCGTAAGCCTGATGGTCAGAACATGGGTTTAAAATGGTTTATAATGTTCATAAATTGGTTTTATGATTGTATTGCTTTTATGGACCTGGATTATAGGTCTTTGCAGGCTCTTGCTCTTAACTGCCCACAGACCCGGCTGTCTGCTTGTGGAGCCTGAGGCTGTCACCTTCACTGCCTCTCAACAGTGTGACTGTCTCAGCTTCCCCGGGGTGAGGCCCAGCCTTCGTGCCTGCCATGCTGGGGGCCACCTGGAATCATGGCGCCCACCTCTTCCTAATGCAGACGAATTGTCATGAAACGGGAGTGGGGTCTGAACATCCTACTCAGAGCCATGCGGTGGAATCTGGGAGTGTGGCGGAATCAACACCTGTGGGGTGTCCTTGGGCCCACGGGTGACAGAAAGGAGGTTGTAAACATTCATCTTCCTTCTCCCTCCGGGGCTCTGTTCTGAGGGGTGGGGAGGCTCAGAGGGACCTGCCTGCGGGACTGAGCAGCAGCTGTTTTCCCTGAGATTGTGTCAACCTCTGCAACTTAGAGCCTTGCATGTTTTCTCTCCTTTCTTGTCTCACCTTCGCCCCCTTTATCCCCATGTAGTCTTTCCGTGTTGGAACTGCACTTCCTAATCAAGTCTTAGTGTGAAAACTGTGCCTGGCCCTCTCCTTTCTAGGGAGCAGAGAGAACTAGGAAAACCGCTACTGTGATTTGCCCTCAAAGGCAGATCTGCAGACTGGAAATTGGGGGGTGAACTGCCCACTACCTCAGCTTTCCGCTCAGCAGGAAAGTGTGAGCCCTACTTCAGCAGGAGACACCTTGCCCAGAATGTAGGGCACGACCACACCCTCCGAGGCAGAGAACACTCCCCATTTGGAAAGCATTGTTCACTGGCTGCTACCGGGTCCCGCAGGTACCCAGCTACTGCCAGTGCTCAATGTCCAGCACTCCAGCATCAGAGATGATGCTTAGCTCTGGGTATGGCACCATTCCTTGATGGGGCAGTGGGGTAGGTCACACAAGAGACAGCAGGACAGTTACACCTGCATAAGAGGGAGCAGCCATATATCCCACTGGGATTGCACATGCTACAGGTGTGGGTGTACCTTCCCTGCCGGGAATACCTTAGCCATTGCAACACCTGAGGCCAAAATTGCCTGACCAACAGAGTTAGTAATTCACACAACTTTACCTCCAAACCAAAGACCTGTTTAAAGGAGAAATATGTGTACCAACGGACTAAGGATGCAGAACGTGCTGTTCTCTCCTTGGGCTCATCGCCTCACCTGGGGCACTGGACACCTAGAGCGGTGGAACGACCCACTGACTATTCAGCTTGGTCACCTTGTTTCTTCAGTGTTTTCTCAGTGTTTTTTGAACCCACAGAGTTCTAGGGGAAAACACGTAAATGATAAATTTGAAAGGTGATATGGAAGCACATTCAGGACAAGTGTCACAGAAGGACTACACTGAATATGATGCTATAATGCACAAGAAAACATCTAAAAAGCACAGCCCTTTGTTGGTACTCAGCAAGATTTGCACACTATTTACAATGGTGTGATATTCTCCCAATTTATTTAAAATATAATTTAACACATCTGTAATTAAAATGAGGGGTTGAAATTGGAAAGGTAAACGTATTTTTTTATACTAACATCAGTTGATAATTTTTTATATTGGGAAATAAGTTCTATGCAGTGAAGGGATTAAGAATTGAGTGATATTTTAGCCCCCAAATGTCAAACTAATCTTGCATTCCTGAGATCAATATGATTTGGTAATGAAGTATTATTTATATATATGCATATACACACTCATATATATATAATATTAAATGAATATATATACACATATAAAGTATATTATATATATTTGCTTTACTTTGTTAACATTTTTTTTTCTAATGAGTGATTATTGACTTTTAATATTCCTTTATTTTTTAGTCTTCAATAGAAACTGGTTTCAAGATTATGTTTGCCTCATAAAAGAAATGCATTGGAAATGTTCTTTCAGCTCTTCAATATAAATATTTATAAATATAAATAAAGCTCTTCTTTCAGTTTATTCAATATTTGGTAGAACTAACTTTTCATGTCAATCTTGTCACTCCCATCAGTTTGTGTTGGTGAACGGGACAGTCCAAAGTTTTATACTAATTAAGGCAAAAAAAAATCAAGTTTCAGTAAACTCATGAATAATTCACTGGATAAAGTTATTTCTCTGACCTCATGCTTGGTAATGGGGCATGCAGTTTAATGCTCCCTGTGCTATGATGGTCCATCCACTGAGGATCACATCTCATCCTTGTTGGGTAAGTTACTTTAAAGCTTCTTCATCAAAATATACTCATTAGGGACTTCCCTGGTGGCACAGTGGTTAAGAATCTGCTTGCCAATGCAGGGGACATGGGTTCGATCCCTTGTCTGGGAGGATTCCACATGCTGCAGAGCAACTAAGCCCGTGTGCCACAACTACTGAAGCCTGCGCGCCTACAGCCCGTGCCCTGCAACAAGAGAAGCCACCGCGGTGAGAAGCCCACGCACCACAACAAAGAGTAGCCCCTGCTCACCGCAACTAGAGAAGGCCCCGGGCACTGAAGACCCAACGCAGCCAAAAATAAATAAATAAATATATATATTTTTAAAAATGTACTCATTAGCCACGAATTGCTTAGCTATAATTCCTTGTAAAAATTCCTTGTAGAATTCCTATAATTCCTTGTAAAAAACTTTTTTTTTTACAACTTGATTTGGGTATAATTGACATGCATTTATCTACATATTTTAAAATGTAGAATTTGATGAGTTTTGACATATGTATATACCTAAGAAATATTACTGCAATCAAGATAATAAATATATACACCACTCTCCAAAATTTCCTGTCTCCCCAACCCCTTATCCCCAGGTAACAATTTCTATTATTTCTTCCAACTTGCTCACTTTTAATTTTTTAAAATAGTTTCCTTTCTTTGTTTTAGGACAGAATCAACTGTTTATAACACAGATTTTGTTTTGAGAATCAGTGATCCTGGGAAGAGCTTGTTCTGCAAAGTATTGGGTCTTCCTCTTTTGCCGCATTTCCATTTCACTCTTTTACTTTGCAGTCTAAAAACAGGTGAACATGCACTGCCTAGCTGATTGCTTGTTCCAAACTGCAGAGCATGGCAATGCCAGGCAGCATCTGTTCTCTTTGACAAGCCTCTTGGAGGTTGACTTTGCTAGACGTTGAAGGTCTGGTTGGCAGATGTTAACATAAAAACCAAAAATATAATTATTGGAAAATTAGTTGATGGCTTTTTCAGTATGTCAGAAAAAGGCAATATGATATTTCTAGTATATGTTGATTTGTCTGCTCAGAAATAAAAACAGAGAAAGACAGCCTGATGTTTTCCTTTGAAGATTTTTCAAATAGAAGTTTCACATATTAAAGTTGTGGATATAAACTCTGGGTGCAAAGTGGCTTCCTCAGCCCTTTGACTGCCGAGTCACTAAGAAATCCAATTTTAATTATAAATAGGTTGACTTTTTTTCCATTAAAATCTCCTCATGTTCACATTTTACTTAGATATAATTAGGATCAAATATCAAATAGTGGATTCTGGGTTGGTTAGCCCCTTTTCTTGGTAACTAGATATTCCACTGGGTTGATTTTTTTCATATACTTTCTCAGGCCTGGTTCTTTTAAATCTTCTGAACATCCTTTTGGAACTGACTCAGTTGGTTATAAAACACTAAAACCAATGCTATTTCCTCCAAGGCATGTCTCATGGCCCCAAGTCATTCTTTATTATTTGTGTTCATTTTTTAAACAAAAATATGTTATAGTTCTAAGTACTCTGGTGAAGTATCAATAGAGCCCAAGGCTGGTATGCAAAATATAATCCTCAGAAGGTTATAGGAATGTGAATTCAGACTTGAAAACGGACATGGGGACAGAGAGGATGAAGGAGGGAGAGACCGTGTAGGAATAAAGAGTGGGAGAGAAGCAATGCATCAGGGGTTGTGTACAGGCAATGAGGAGACAATCAGAGAAACCTTCTTACTGAATTAAATTAGGTAGGGGCATGAGTTCTCTTAAAAACGCTCTTTTATGAAAATCAATCCCTTCATTCAGGATGAATTAAGTTCCTATTATAAACACAAAACCATTCTGGAAACCATTCCTAATCTTGGCTTTTCCTAATTATGCAGTGACTTGGAATCCTAAAGCATCAACACTGAATGTACATGGAGTTTATATCTACTCTAAATAAAGCAAAGAGAAATAGATTAGTATAGCATTTGGAGTCAGAGGCAGGATGCTTACTATTTATGAGTAAGCATTTATATCCCAGTCTTTTTCAGACAGAGAAAGACAAATACCATATGATATTACTTATACGTGGAATATAAAATATGATACAAATGAACTTATTTACAAAACAGAAACAGACTCACGGAAATAGAGAACAAACTTACGGTTACCAAAGGGGAAAGGGTGGGGAAGGATAAATTAAGTGTTTGGGATTAGCAGATACACACTACTATATATAAAATAGATAAGGAACTGTATTCAATATCTTGTAATAACCTATAATGGAAAAGAATCTGAAAAAAAAATATATCTCTGAATCACTTTGCTATACAACAGAAACTAACAGAACATTGTAAACTAGCTATACTTCAATAAAAAAATAAATATACCCTACTCTTTTCCATCACACTGTAAGGGTTTTCAGTGAAGATAGGTCACTTGAATTATACTTTGTGGATGGTGAAAATAATTACTTTAATGTGCCATGCTGTGCAATAAAGTTTTCTGTTTTGAGGGAGAAAAACTGGCAATGTATATCATAGTCAAATATAGAAATGTAAGAAGAAATTCATTTCAGTGTTTTTTCATGCTTGGTTCCATTCTTGCTTACAGTGCACACACACATATTTGTTGAATTCAAATTTTGATAATCCATAGTCCTTTGTTTCCCAGTTAGATTTACTGATAAATTGCTTCTTTTCTCTTCCTTTTTCTTTTGCCCATAACTTCTTAAACTTTACATAGCTCAGTTCTTTCATGTGTACATATCTCTTTGTAATTTAGTTATCAATATTCTCACTCCCTTTTTATTTTTCTTTGTAATGAGCTAGTAAAGCATAGCTGTTCCATTTTTCTCAATATTTCTGTGTCATTTGAAAATATGTTTATCCTTGAATGAGTATATGACTGAGAGATACTTTTTACATTAATCTGATATCATTTTATTAGGAGAATATAACCCATTTACATTTATTGTTAAAATGGAAATTATTTATATTAATCTAGCAGCAATATATTACATTTTCTCTTTATTATACATTTTTGTTGTTTTCTTATATCCCATTGCTAACTGATACTGATTAATGAAATGTTACTGTTTCTCATATCATAATCCTAATAGTCCTAGCCCTCTAAATTTTTATAAATACATTTAAACTTTTGTGTCTTTATCAACATCTATAGAATAGAAACATTTCTGTGGCTCCCACTGATATAAATATGCCTTTATTTCGCTCCTAATTCCACTCTACTACAAATATCTGAGGTTTTTCTTTTAATGGTCTTTAATTTTAGTTTTGTTTTTTGACATTAACCACCTTTAACTTAAAATTTAAACCACTGAATTAAATTTTATAAGACATATTATCAACAATTATTTTGACCTAACTCTGAATTTTACTAGAGTTAATGGTTATCACTATTTTTTCTACTATATCATTTCTTCTTTTTAATGTTTATTATTCTTAGGTTTTGCTTCTTTAACTTATATACAGCTTGAGTATGTATAGGAGGTATGTTTTCAGAATCATATTCCTATAAACATTCCTTTAGTTGCATCTAATTTTTAGTAAATTTGATTCTTGGTTTTGGAGGTGCTGATGCTTCTGTTACCTCATTACACTCCTGGGTAGATGTTCAGGGTAATCAGTCAGGATGACGTATGTGGCTTTGCTGACCATTGGGAGTCACTGTATGGTTTTCCTAGAGCCTCTTCTGAGCGTGGCAGTGCCTTCATTCCCTGGGAGGACTCCATCCCATGTGTTTCCTGGGAGGGGAGTCTTCTGTCCCACATGCTGGCAGGGGGTCAGCCACAGTGGGCGCCCCCTGATAAGGTGAAACTCTGGGGCTCTTCCCTTCTTCCTCCCTAGGAGTTCCCTGCAGGAGAGCTGACTCTTGGTGCAGGATCCAGTGAATGTGCAGGGAATTCAGACTGGACAGCTTGAGGGCAGCTTTCCTGGGAGCAAGGCTGGAGGAATTCCCACCCCCGTGACTGGCACCACTGAATGCCATCAACTTCTGAGTATGTGAAACCCAGAATCAGGGTCACTGGAAAGACTGACCTTCACAAAGAAGAACGGAGGTTAAGGAAGAAGTTTATAATTGTGGGGCTTGGAAGACTATGGAAAAAAACACTGCTCTGATGAGTAATTTATCAAGGCAAGATTAAACAACCCTGTCTTCATTGTGCTGCATTCACCCCACTGATTCAGAGGCCAGACAAGTCACTGACCTCTTTATAGGGGGTTACAGTCCTTGCCATAAGTACCACCACCAATGAAAACAAGCTGATTCCACATCACTCTTATAGTTCACTCTTTTACTAGAAATCAGAGCATAATTCCCCACAAGCTCATTGCCCTTTATCATGGCCATTTCATGAGCTTCCTGGATTAGCTAATGTATGTGTCTTGCATTATTTCTTCCTCAAAGACTTCTGGTCTTCACACGTGCACAGAACACACATACGCACATGCATGCACACCCACGTGCACATACCCTACCTTCTCGGTGCATACAAACTCACTATTGGTCTCTCTCTGAGCTTCTGTAATGCAATCTGCTGCAAACCACTCATAACCTCAGAGTCCACTGTGAAGTTGATGTCAATTTTAGGACTGCAACAACATTACATAATTTTTTTGTGAGAGCATGTCTTATGTCCCATTATTTGTCCCAGGGGATCAAGTACAGGGCTCTGTACAGAACAGGTCCCCAGTAATTGTTTCTTAATCTACTGATTGTGACTAATATTTCAGGACCTCTTTGAGAAGCATGAGTACAACCAGAGCACCTGGGGGAAAAGGGCAGGGCATGCCCCCTGGATGGTTTTCCTATACCAGGTATGGGTTTATACTTTTTCTCAGCATTCTTATATAATAAAGTAAGATGCCTGCTAAAAATACAAGTTTCAGAGATTTTTTTTCCACTTGGACTGGAGCTGAATTGCTTTGCACATTCTTTGGAGAAAAGACTGAAATCCTGTTAGTTAGCATTATGAGTCAGCTGTCTATATTTATGACACCGATTTTAAGGAGTGCATATATTTATTAGGAAATGGTACCTGGGGGAATAAGGAAATCAAGATGAATGTCTCAGATTGCCTCTACATGATACCTGAGCAACTTACATATTCTACCAAATCAGTTAAAAAATCATGCAAGTATGCAGGATAATTGTTTGGAATTTTGAGTGCAGAAAATCTGAAAGAATGAGTTTTTCATTTTTCTTTATTTTGCTCAGTGCAGATACCACCGAAATACTAAGAATTACATCACACCTTTAAACCAAATACATAAAACTTTTGCGACTCTGACATTCTCCATCTTTCACACTTATATGTGAAGGGGTTCCACATCAGGCATCAGATGGGGGAAAATCATTGTTTGGAAAAATATTTTCTACCCTCAGTGCAGATCAAGTCAAGACCCTGGGTGTTGGGTCCCCCAAGGTGTCAGGGAAAAGGGATGCTTCTCGGCATGACCAGTCAACTTGAATGTACTTACTTCTCTGCAGAAAGAAAGAAGAAAAGGGTAAGAGAGGAGGGTGGTTAGACCATGGAGCAAGCAAAAGCATGTGTGATGGGCGATGGCCATTGCCTGCAGGCAGGCAAGGAGAGAAAGTGGAGTGGCCAGTATGAACTTAGAAGCTAGGAAAGTCCGGCATGGATTGGTTCCTTGTAGGAATCGTGACCACACTCAGATCCCTGTGGCTGTCAGCATATTCCTCCAAATGCTTTCTTTAGGTTAACTCCATGGATCACATGAAGCAGGTCTGGACATGCTGAGGAATCTTGGAGAACATGCAGAAATAGTGACTGGGGGGAACAGGGGGCCTTCGAATTTCCCCTGGCCGAGAAATGGGGGATCCAGGCAACCTCTATGGCAGAGGACAACCTAAATTCAAGTTGCATTTTCACGGTAACTTAATACTAACAATATTATCCTATTTAAACATATGACAGGTTTTAGTATCAATATTTAATCAATTCAGTAAACACTTGCTATTGGAAAGGCACCATGGCAAGCTTTAGGGAGGATGCCAATGAGCTTGGAAGAGACACAATGCACCCATGTACAGAAACTAGATAAGCGAGAAATGTGATTGAGTTAAACTACGAGAGAGTGCTGTGAAAATACAAGAGTGATCACTTGGGGATAGAAGTAGGGGAAGATTTCTTTGCAGAAGTTGAGAATAAAAGAAGGGAATGGGCTTGGTTTCTAGGGGGAAGGGATATAAATAAACCAGGGACTTGTGCAGTGGACACACCACAGAAATGTGACACAACAGTCATTACCAGCTGTCAGTAAAATGCCATCATTTAGAGTCCCGGTACCTGAGTAACCAGGACCTGAGGCCATGCCTCCTCCCATGCTCTCATCGACCGCTTTCCTGACCCCAATTCACACTCCTCAATTCCTACAATCCTGCCACTTTGGCCTCCGGAACTGCGAGTCAAAGGTTAGCAAAATCTCCGAATCTCAGGCCTGTTCTTTACTTGCTCTTCTAGGCTGGCTGAAACCGGGTCTGCTCAAGGGAACAGCTCCTCTGGGGCCTGGTTCCTCCCCCAAACCCCTCCCAGTGTCAGGCGAGCGTCCACCCTTCTTCTCACTGTTTTGTCCACCCAGTTCCATCTCCGTTTCCCCTATAATCTCTAACTGTCCTGAATGGGTCTGAGCCACTCATTCATGCAGCATCTCTCCTTGTGGTTCCCTCTGTCCTCCCCCCCACATTTCAGCCCCTGATCCCTGTCACATCCACCTGGAACATCCCCCAGCCTGGGCCTGGCCCCCTCTCCCCTTCTTGGCAAGGCCATCTGAATCATTCTCTCTGAGTCAGCCCCTTTCCTGATGCATTTCTCTCCATCTCTCCTGTCACCTGTCACCACTCTGCATGTGCACACTGTGCTGGTTGGGTCATGTTCAGCCTTTTCTCACAGCAACACTCCCTGGGGGAGGGGAGATTCCCCTGCTCTGTTTACTGCTCTGGCTTCAGCACCCCGAGCAGCTCCTGGCACACAGATTCCCTCAGTCAATATGCTTCATGAATGAGGAGCCTTCTGAGCAGGCTCTTTAGCAACAGAGATAGACAACAGCTCCTTAAGCAGTCTGCTGGCGTGGAGAGACAGCTTCATCCTTGGCCAACCTGGGCATTTTTGAGTCTGAACTGACCGATCTGTAAGGAAAAGGTTAATGCATTCCAGAATCCATTCCTAAGTCCAAGGATATTTTGTTATAGATAGAGTCAATTAAATGGTTAACATTTTTCATTGATACTTAAGCAAAAGATGCTATACAAACGCAAATGATTTTTTTTTTTTCGGTACGTGGGCCTCTCACTGTTGTGGCCTCTCCCGCTGCAGAGCACAGGCTCCGGATGCGCAGGCTCAGTGGCCATGGCTCACGGGCCCAGCCGCCCCGCGGCATGTGGGATCTTCCCGGACCAGGGCACGAACCCGTGACCCCTGCATCAGCAGCCGGACTCTCAACCACTGCGCCACCAGGGAAGCCCTCAAATGATTTTTTATGCACGATACAGCTACTCTTTCTGTGTTTGAAGCTTGTAAATGAATGTACACATTTATACCTCCTCTCATTATTCTAAACAGATATACTGAAGAGTTGGGGCTACACAGGAATTAAAAGCCACAAAAGAAAAACAGTATAGGTATCATCTGTATCTGCAAACGCGTTTTCTTTGAGCATAATTGGTAAAGTATAATTTTCTGCCTCTACAGCACTGCATTTCCCCAGCTATTTTCAGGGTGGTGTCTGGGGGCCCCAGGAGTGAGTGTTCAGCCCTACTGCCTTGTGCAGCTTCTGCGGGTACTGGCTGAGTGCACTGGGAGGTGGGCTGGACCTTGAAATGGAAATGTGTGGGATAGGAAAGAAAGGGTTGAGTACCGAGTAGACGTCTTGTAGAAGGACTGCTTTTTCTGTGGATCAGGCAGCTGTGATAGAGTTAGGAGTGAGTGTCTGATTCTCAAAAATACCTGTGAAACTCCTATCTGGAGGAGACGACCGATTCATCTTCTGGAAGAAGAACCCGACAGAGTTTCCTTTATATGGAAATTTCTTAACAGCCATTCTGTATAATATTTAGGGAAATGTTTCTTTTGCATCCAAAGAGATCAGCCTGGGAGTACTGGGGGATGCTCTGCCTGCCTGCTTTAATAGTTACTTTACTTTCTAAAGGAGCAGGGCTTTGATATTATCAATAGGCATATATTAACTTTTTTTTTTTTTTTTTTTTTTGCGGTACGCGGGCCTCTCACTGCTGGGGCCTCTCCCGCTATGGAGCACAGGCTCCGGACGCGCAGGCCCAGCGGCCAAGGCTCACGGGCCCAGCCGGTCCGCGGCATGTGGGACCCTCCTGGACTGGGGAACGAACCCGCATCCCCTGCATCGGCAGGTGGACTCCCAACCACTGCGCTACCAGGGAAGCCCCATATATTAACTTTTGAGAAATGAATCCATGACTAACACTCCAGATGTACTTTCTGGGGCTAGAACACTGAACAACTTTTGACCATTCATTATCTTGTTTATTAAAAAAAAAAGGACTGCTCATGAGCAGAATTTGATGAATATTGGCTCAGCTGCAGCAACCAGAACTGATCATGGACATGGAAGCAAAGAGCTCAGCGGTTTAGTGAATTAGATATGAACTTCTGAATTAAAGCTAAATCCCAAACAAATGTTCTAAATGACACTTAAGAAAAAATATCATTTAAGAAATTTAAGAAAATTTAAGAAAAAATATATCATTTAAGAAAAAAATATACCCACACATGTGCAAGGGATAAGTTTAAAATTCTGCTATTGTGTCACATATGTCAAACAAATATGGCTGGTATTTTTCTACACTTGGGAATTTATGAATGATCTAGTATACAGGCTTAATTTTGAACATGGGCACTCAAAAGATAGTCTGTTTTTAGTATATAATACAACTGGAGATATTTATATTTTTATTAATTGCATATTAATTTTATGTGTTTTAAGCTCTTTTATGTCTATTTGTTATATCAAGGCTGATGTGGTTCTATATACTCCACTCCTTATAAATTTCTGGGTTTTTTTTTTTATCAGTTGTTTGTTTCATGTATTTTGGTGATATTGTTTCAAATGTTTGTTCTAAATAGATACACTGGCATCAGTAGGGGTGTATTACAGCTTTGTAGCTGCGGTCACTCAGCGTTCTCCTCTCTGTTCCTGTGGACACGTCATCTCTTACGGTTTAGTAGGTTGTGCAGGTTAAAAAGAAAGTAGAACTTCCTGCATTATGCTCCATGTGCATTTGCAAACCTCTCTCTAGGACCAAGAAGAGAGGGACTTGCTGGTCCTCTGGAGGCTGGGGTGTGGTTCACCCACCAGGAAGCTGCTCCCAGCCACCCCTTGCATGGGACTAATCCTACTAGGATCTCTCTGAGCCCATAGAACCCCCTCAAAGCCTGTATTAGTGAGCTCAGGTTCCCATAGCAAAGTACCCCAGAGTGGCAACTTAGACAATAGACATTCATTGTCTCCCAGTCCTGGAGGCTGCAAGTCCACGGTTAAGATGTCTGCAGGGCTGGTTCCTCTCGAGGCCTCTCTCCTGGGCATGTAGACATGTCTCCTCCCTGTGTCTTCATGTGGTAGTTCCTTTGTGCACATCTGGGTCCTCATCTCCTCCTCTTATAAGAACACCAGTCCTATGGGATCAGGGCCCACTCTAGGGATCCCATTCTACCTTCATCACCTCTTTGAAGACAAATCTCCAAACACAGTCACATTCTGAGTCCTGGGGGTTAGCACAAAATATATGAATTGTGTGGGGACACAACTCAGCCCTCAAGACTGCCAGCTTCTGCATCCAAAGAAACGACATTGCCCTACCATGTAATGTTTGATTTTCAGGTCTCCATGACATCAGCCCCAACCTGTTCCTGCCTTAAATCAGCCCCAAATCCACACAGGCCCATGGACCTGCGCATGGTGAAACTGAACAAAAGGGGGTTCTCATGGTTTTTTGCCATTTCTCCTCTGTTCCTCTAGGCTGCCAACTCTTAAATGTATGAATTTATGATAAAAGACACTTCCAGCTTTGGAAAGCAGATGGGGTCTGGGGTGTCTCACTATGATTCTCACTATACATTTGGTTGTTTGGCATATCAGATACATAAAGAGTAGGCTTTTCTTTAAAAATCATAACACTTCTTATGTTAGTATAACTGGTGATAAACACTGGTAAAATAATCTAAGAATTTTTTTGTAAAAAACTTGGACAGGAAGGAATAACCAAATGTACTACTCAATCTCCCATTGTAAATGATGAAATAGTTTGCCTTTTTAATATAAAACCAAAGCCAAGGTGGGTAAGGAGAATTAATTTATGGAGGAAGAAATTACTTACAGAGAGAATCTATATCTTGGAAGAATGTATCTGTTAGCAGTGACATATGGGTTTCTCTTTAAAAGCATAAGCTTTTTCAGATCCCATTAGGCATGCATTTTTCTAAATAGTTACCCTCAAACTTCATAAACAAGCCAAACAACATATGGAATGATTACAATTTGCATAAAATATGATGTGGGAAATGCCCCATAAATTCGTCCTAAGTTTGCTGTGCACTTTCTTTTTGGAAATGAAAAACCCAAAAGAAAAAAAAAGCTTTACTTCATGATTAAAATCTTTTTCCATTGACCTTTCTCTTTGGTTTTTTTACATCTTTATTGGAGTATAATTGCTTTACAATGGTGTGTTAGTTTCTGCTTTATAACAAAGTGAATCAGTTATACATATACATATGTTCCCATATTTCTTCCCTCTTGCGTCTCCCTCCCTCCCAAACTCCCTATCCCATCCCTCTAAGTGGTCACAAAGCACCAAGCTGATCTCCCTGTGCTATGCGGCTGTTTCCCACTAGCTATCTATTTTACGTTTGGCAGTGTATATATGTCCATGCCATTCTCTCGCTTTGTCACAGCTTACCCTTCCCCCTCCGCATATCCTCAAGTCCATTCTCTAGCAGGTCGGTGTCTTTATTCCTGTCTTACCCCTAGGTTCTTCGTGACCTTTTTTTTTTCTTAAATTCCATATATATGTGTTAGCATACGGTATTTGTCTCTCTCTTTCTGACTTACTTCACTCTGTATGACAGACTCTAGGTCTATCCACCTCATTACAAGTAGCTCAATTTTGTTTCTTTTTATGGCTGAGTAATATTCCATTGTATATATGTGCCACATCTTCTTTATCCATTCATCCGATGATGGACACTTAGGTTGTTTCCATCTCCAGGCTATTGTAAATAGAGCTGCAATGAACATTTTGGTACATGACTCTTTTTGAATTATGATTTTCTCAGGGTATATGCCCAGTAGTGGGATTGCTGGGTCATATGGTAGTTCTATTTGTAGTTTTTTAAGGAACCTCCATACTGTTCTCCATAGTGGCTGTACCAATTCACATTCCCACCAGCAGTGCAAGAGTGTTCCCTTTTCTCCACACCCTCTCCAGCATTTATTGTTTCTAGATTTTTTGATGATGGCCATTCTGACTGGTGTGAGATGATATCTCATTGTAGTTTTGATTTGTATTTCTCTAATGATTAATGATGTTGAGCATTCTTTCATGTGTTTGTTGGCAGTCTGTACGTCTTCTTTGGAGAAATCTCTATTTAGGTCTTGTGCCCATTTTTGGATTGGGTTGTTTGTTTTTTTGTTATTGAGTTGCATGAGCTCCTTGTAAATTTTGGAGATTAATCCATTGTCAGTTGCTTCATTTGCAAATACTTTCCCCCATTCTGAGGGTTGCCTTTTCGTCTTGTTTATGGTTTCCTTTGCTGTGCAAAAGCTTTGAAGTTTCATTAGGTCCCATTTGTTTCTTTTGTTTTTATTTCCATTTCTCTAGGAGGTGGGTCAAAAAGGATCTTGCTGTGATTTATGTCATAGAGTGTTCTGCCTATGTTTTCCTCTAAGAGTTTGATAGTTTCTGGCATTAAATTTAGGTCTTTAATCCATTTTGAGCTAATTTTTGTGTATGGTGTTAGGGCGTGATCTAATCTCATACTTTTACACGTACCTGTCCAGTTTTCCCAGCACCACTTATTGAAGAGGCTGTCCTTTCTCCATTGTACATTCCTGCCTCCTTTATCAAAGATAAGGTGACCATATGTGCGTGGGTTTATCTCTGGGCTTTCTATCCTGTTCCATTGATCTATATTTCTGTTTTTGTGCCAGTACCATACTGTCTTAATTACTGTAGCTTTGTAGTATAGTCTGAAGTCAGGGAGCCTGATTCCTCCAGCTCCATTTTTCTTTCTCAAGATTGCTTTGGCTATTCGGGGTCTTTTGTGTTTCCATACAAATTGTGAAATTTTTTGTCCTAGTTCTGTGAAAAATGCTAGTGGTAGTTTGATAGGGATTGCATTGAATCTGTAGATTGCTTTGGGTAGTAGAGTCATTTTCACAATGTTGGTTCTTTCAACCCAAGAACATAGTATATCTCTCCATCTATTTGTATCATCTTTAATTTCTTTCATCAGTGTCTTATAATTTTCTGCATACAGGTCTTTTGTCTCCTTAGGTAGGTTTATTTCTAGATATTTTATTGTTTTTGTTGCAATGGTAAATGGGAGTGTTTTCCTGATTTCACTTTCAGATTTTTCATCATTAGTGTATAGGAATGCAAGAGATTTCTGTGCATTATTTTTGTACCCTGCTACTTTACCAAATGCATTGATTAGCTCTAGTAGTTTTCTGGTAGCATCTTTAGGATTCTCTATGTATAGTATCATGTCATCTGCAAACAGTGACAGCTTTACTTCTTCTTTTCAGATTTGGATTCCTTTTATTTCCTTTTCTTCTCTGATTGCTGTGGCTAAAACTTCCAAAATTATGTTGAATAAGAGTGGTGAGAGTGGGCAACCTTGTCTTGTTCCTGATCTTAGTGGAAATGCTTTCAGTTTTTCACCACTGAGGACAATGTTGGCTGTGGGTTTGTCATATATGGCCTTTATTATGTTGAGGAAAGTTCCCTCTATGCCTACTTTCTGCAGGGTTTTTATCAAAATGGATGTTGAATTTTGTGGAAAGCTTTCTCTACATCTATTGAGATGATCATATGGTTCTTCTCCTTCAATTTGTTAATATGGTTTATCACATTGATTGATTTGTGTATATTGAAGAATCCTTGCATACCTGGAATAAACCGCACTTGGTCATGGTGTATGATCCTCTTAATGTGCTGTTGGATTCTGTTTGCTACTATTTTGGTCAGGACTTTTGCATCTATGTTCATCAGTGATATTGCCCTGTAGTTTTCTTTCTTTGTGACATCCTTATCTGGTTTTGGTATCAGGGTGATGGTGGCCTCGTAGAATGAGTTTGGGAGTGTTCCTCCCTCTGCTATATTTTGGAAGAGTTTGAGAAGGATAGGTGTTAGCTCTTCTCTAAATGTTTGATAGAATTCACCTGTGAAGCCATCTGGTCCTGGACTTTTGTTTGTTGGAAGATTTTTAATCACAGTTTCAATTTCAGTGCTTGTGATTGGTCTCTTCATATTTTCTATTTCTTCCTGATTCAGTCTTGGCAGGTTGTGCATTTCTAACAATTTGTCCATTTCTTGCAGGTTGTCCATTTTATTGGCATAGAGTTGCTCGTAGGAATCTCTCATGATCTTTTATATTTCTGCAGTGTCAGTTGTTACTTCTCCTTTTTCATTTCTAATTCTATTGATTTGAGTCTTCTCCCTTTTTTTCTTGATGAGTCTGGCTAGTGGTTTATCAATTTTGTTTATCTTCTCAAAGAACCAGCTTTTAGTTTTATTGATCTTTTCTATCGTTTCCTTCATTTCTTTTTCATTTATTTCTGATCTGATCTTTATGATTTCTTTTCTTCTGCTAACTTTGGGGTTTTTTTGTTCTTCTTTCTCTAATTGCTTTAGGTGCAAGGTTAGGTTGTTTATTCGAGATGTTTCCTGTTTCTTAAGGTAGGATTGTAGTGCTATAAGCTTCCCTCTTAGAACTGCTTTTGCTGCGTCCCATAGGTTTTGGGTCATCGTGTCTCCATTGTCATTTGTTTCTACGTATTTTTTGATTTCCTCTTTGATTTCTTCAGTGATCACTTCGTTATTAAGTAGTGTATTGTTTAGCCTCCATGTGTTTGTATTTTTTACAGATCTTTTCCTGTAACTGATATCTAGTCTCATAGCGTTGTGGTTGGAAAAGATACTTGAAACAATTTCAATTTTCTTAAATTTAACAAGGCTTGATTTGTGACCCAAGATATGATCTATCCTGGAGAATGTTCCATGAGCACTTGAGAAAAATGTGTATTCTGTTGTTTTTGGATGGAATGTCCTATAAATATCAATTAAGTCCATCTTGTTTAATGTATCATTTAAAGCTTGTGTTTCCTTATTTATCTTCATTTTGGATCATCTGTCCATTGGTGAAAGTGGGGTGTTAAAGTCTCCTACTATGAATGTGTTACTGTTGATTTCCTCTTTTATGGCTGTTAGTATTTGCCTTATGTATTGAGGTGCTCCTATGTTGGGTGCATAAATATTTACAATTGCTATATCTTCTTCCTGGATCGATCCCTTGATCATTATGTAGTGTCCTTCTTTGACTCTTGTAATAGTCTTTATTTTAAAGTCTATTTTGTTTGATTTGAGAATTGCTACTCCAGCTTTCTTTTGGTTTCATTTTGCATGGAATATCTTTTTCCATCCCCTTACTTTCAGTCTGTATGTGTCTCTAGGTCTGAAGTGGGTCTCTTGTAGACAGCATATATATGGGTCTTGTTTTTGTATCATTTCAGCCAGTCTGTGTCTTTTGGTGGGAGCACTTAATCCATTTACATTTAAGGTAATTATCAGTATGTATGTTCCTATTCCCATTTTCTTAATTGTTTTGGGTTTGTTATTATATGTCTTTTCCTTCTCTTGTGTTTCTTGCCTAGAGAAGATCCTTTAGCATTTTGTAAAGCTGGTTTGGTGGTGCTGAACTCTCTCAGCTTTTGCTTCTCTGTAAAGGTTTTAATTCTCCATCAAATCTGAATGAGATCCTTGCTGGGTAGAGTAATCTTGGTTGTAGGTTTTTCTCCTTCATCACTTTAAATGTGTCCTGCCAGTCCCTTCTGGCTTGCAGAGTTTCTGCTGAAAGATCAGCTGTTAACCTTATGGGGATTCCCTTGTGTGTTATTTGTTGTTTTTCCCTTGCTGCTTTTAGTATGTTTTCTTTGTATTTAATTTTTGACAGTCTGATTAATATATGTATTGGCATGTTTCTCCTTGGATTTATCCTGTATGGGTCTCTCTGTGCTTCCTGGACTTGATTAACTATTTCCTTTCCCATATTAGGGAAGTTTTCAACTATAATCTCTTCAAATATTTTCTCAGTCCCTTTCTTTTTCCCTTCTTCTTCTGGGACCCCTATAATTTGAATGTTGGTGTGTTTAATGTTGTCCCAGAGGTCTCTGAGACTGTCCTCAGTTCTTTTCATTCTTTTTTCTTTATTCTGCTCTGCAGTAGTTATTTCCACTATTTTATCTTCCAGGTCACTTATCCGTTCTTCTGCCTCAGTTATTCCACTACTGATCCCTTCTAGAGTCTTTTTCATCTCATTTATTGTGTTGTTCATCATTGTTTGTTTCATGTTTAGTTCTTCTAGGTCCTTGTTAAATGTTTCTTGCATTTTCTCTATTCTATTTTGGATCATCTTTACTATCATTATTCTGAATTCTTTTTCAGGTAGACTGCCTATTTCCTGTTCATTTGTTATGTCTGGTGGGCTTTTATCTTGCTCCTTCATCTGCTGTGTGTTTTTCTGCCTTGTCATTTTGCTTATCTTACCATGTTTGGGGTCTCCGTTTTGCAGGCTGCAGGTTCGTAGTTCCCATTGTTTTTGGTGTCTGTCCCCAGTGGCTAAAGTTGGTTCAGTGGGTTGTGTAGGCTTCCTGGTGGAGGGGACTAGTGTCCATGTTCCGAGGGATGAGGCTGGATCTTGTCTTTCTGGTGGGCAGGTTCATGTCTGGTGGTGTGTTTTGGGGTTTTCTGTGGACTTATTATGATTTTAGGCAGCCTCTCTGCTAATGGGTGGGGTTGTGTTCCTGTCTTGCTAGTTGTTTGGCATAGGGTGTCCAGCACTGTAGCTTGCTGGTCGTTGAGTGAAGCTGGTTGTTGGTGTTGAGATGGAGATCTCTGGGAGATTTTCGCCGTTTGTTATTACGTGGAGCTGGGAGGTCTCTTTGTGGACCAGTGTCCTGAAGTTGGCTCTTCCACTTCAGAGGCACAGCACTGACTGCTGGCTGCAGCACCAAGAGCCTTTCATCCACACGGGTCAGAATAAAAGGGAGAAAAAATAGAAAGAAAGAAAGAGGATAAAATAAAATAAAATAAAGTAAGGTAAAATAAAATAAAGTTATTAAAATAAAAAAAATAATTATTAAGAAAAAAGTTTTTTTTTAAAGTAAAAAAAAGAAAACAAAAAAACAAACACAACCTTTCTCTTAATAACTAAGATCTCGTGCTGCTCCAGTGAAGTCCTGCACACTATTTTGTAGGAGTTGAATGAACCTATCCTGGTCACAAACAGTATTTTGTTTCTATGGTGTTTTTCTAAAAGAATAAGCATCCTGCCCCCAATGCTTCCAATAGGCCATGATCAGTAAAGTTAAGGTGCTAGACAAACACAGGAGGCTTCCAGAGCAGACTCCAGGATGAGTCCCCTGAAGCCAAGAAGGGGATTCTCCTGTGGGCTGTGTGACAATAGTACATCATCTCCCCCCCACCTCCCCAGGACAGTGAAAGGAGGCTGTTTGTGATTGTGTGTGATCTCTTTTATCACAGGCATAACCAGGGCACATGGCAGCCTCCTCTTTCTTTAACTTGATTTCACCCACTCATGAAAATCTATGAATGCCAGTGTTTTTGTATTGCTTAGTATTCTACACTTTTCTGGAGAAATTGGAGGGTGTGGGTATCTGGGGGTAGGGATGGTGAGACTGAGTCTATACACATTTTGACGTTCATTATATTGTTTCCATTCACTCCATCTGTCCCTCCTCCACCAAACATTCCTTGAGGGTCACTGAGTGTCGAGCTCCCTGCTCTGTGATACCACATGGGTGTGTGAAACCAGAAATGGGCCACCCTAAGCAGGAGGGAGGGCGTTGGGCTCCACTTCTGCTCCTGCTGGGACTCTCCAGGGTTCCAATTTCGGAGAGGTGTTGTGTTTTTAAACAAGCTAATGTACAGGAAAGCACTGTGAAACATGCAAAGCACTTAAAAATACAAGGCGTTCTTATTTTATCTTATTCATCAAGTTGATTTGACCTTAGACAACACTCTGCCATCAGAGCCTGGGAGAAACCTGCAAGAGAGACCCCACTTTCAGGCAGAACTGAATGACTCCCAAGAGACACGATCCCTCACCTCCTTTATTGTTAGAATAGTCCTCTCTGATGGTCCTACATAGTCTCAGTGGTAGTTTAAGTAGCAACCATTTATGAAGGACTGCAACCCAGGTTGGTGATGACAAAATACAAGGTCACTCATTATTTTCATATTGGCCTTTTTCTTCCACTTTATTTTCTTCATTTCTACACTAATGGAATTGTTACCAACAATATTTCCAATATGTATGGATAGACTTTGACAAATAAGACAGCTGCCACTAAGGGCATTCCCCAGCACAACAAATGGGGCAGAGAGCTTTCAGTTTACAGGGTTCTAACCCTCATAACCTTTGCAAAGCTGACTTTGAGCATCAAACTCCAAGGGGCTCAGGTGACTGCTGGCACAATGACCTCTTTCATAAACTCAGCCAGTGGCCTAACAGCAAAGGAAGTCGAAGACAATCTCCAATGTAGATATGAATTCAGATCACATTTTAACAACACCAAGAAGTGATACCATGCTCGGACGATGGAGGCCTGGAAAAACACATTTCTATCCACTCTCTCTTCTAGGTGCCTGTCTGCCCACCAGTTAGCTCTCGGCAGCAGTGTACCTGGACCCTCAGAAATGATGGTTCCAGTGAAAGAGGACTGGAGCTCACAAAGGACAACTTTAACAACAACCATCAGTTACAACCTGAGAAGCCATCTTCCACAACAATGTCAGCAAGACCAAAATGCTGAAAGGATGCCTCTCTTTTTACCAGGCATTTCTGCTCTGGGGACCTACCACATCAAGGTAAAGGCACCGTATGTTACTTCTACTCATAAAAAATTTAAACTTTTACTTGGTGTTTGTGACCTGGAGAAATTTAACAGTATTTTGAAACATGAACTATGCTTTGCTATTTCTTTTATCCACTTGTGTGTCTCTTTATTGGAAGTGAAAAGTAGAAAGGTTGGAAAGGTTGGAAAGGCACCCAACGTGGTGTCTGTGGTGGCTGTGAACTGAGGGCAGAGTAACTGGAGGAGAGCAGAGGGCTTAAAGCAGGAAGGCATATTTGATGCAATGGTGTGATGGTGTGAATCCGTTTAGATGGATGTGTGTGTGTGTAGACATGGAAGAATCAATCAAAGATGGACCTGTCAGGGGTCAGATTTTTTTATGGATTAGTATTTTCTTCCTTATACGTTATTTCTATTTTCTTTTTATTTACTTTTTACAACAAGCATATGTTATTTAGATAATCAGAAAAAAAACACAAAATGAAGCTACGTTCTCTGTGAAATAAGAATGGTATTCATAACAAGATTCAATGGTAATTTTCTGGAGCAAGAACTATATTTTCTCTATCTTTGTATTCCATAAAATGTCTATCTGAGTTCTTTCACATATACCTCTAGTAAATATTTTTGAACAATCAATTCTGAGATCTAAAGATATTAGATATTATTCACTGTAAGAAATTTCATTCCCGTGAAATATTACTAAAATAGATGAATGTCAATTAAAGGTATTAACATCAGTTTTATTTTAAAAAGTAAATAAAATTTAATAAAGAAGATTCAGCATTAAAATTTTTCTTGGAATGGCATATGATGAGCCATCACTATTAGCAATTTTTTATTAGAAATATATATTTTTATATTTTACGTTTTTTTTAACCTTACCACTGTTTCTATATATAATTCTTTAAAATAACTTCTCCAAATATGTCAAAGTAGCTGTGACTAAATGAAGGGTCTTTGTTGTCTCAGTGTGGCGTGAGGAGTGAACGGTGAGTGGAAGGGTGCTGGCTTTTTCTGGAGGATGCGATTACATGCACTCGTCCATATGTTTCTTGAAATCCAGCTGTGTCAGGAATTGCCTAGCAACACAGTGCAGAGACAGGATTCAGGAAGAGTGGCAGAATTTGTGACAACAGCGAAGAGAAAACACTGCATAAATGAGTGTCATAAATGCCGACTTTTTTTTAAAGGAAAAAATATGAGATTAACTTTCATGTTATGTTTGCTGTAAAAGCTCAGAGGCCCAAACCAGCCAGCAGTACACGTGTCACATTCTAGGCTTGGGTGATACACTCTCACCATCCCATTTATTGCTCCCAGGTCCCTGTGGATAACGACCAACAGCTTTCCTTCTCAAACCAGCAACGATGGAGGCAGCTGTGTCCTAAACTACTCCCAGGGGCTGTGTATTTGTGTGTGTTTGTGTGTGTGTCTTTGTGTGCGCACACATGTGCACACACAATATGAATATTTACATACGTACCTACACACTACAGACACACCTATTAGGTACACACACAAAGATATCGAATGTATTTACTACATGGAATTGGCTCAGTGATCATGGAGGTGGGGAGTCCCAGGGTCTGCACTCTGTGAGCTGGAGCACAGGAGAGCCTATGCTTCAGTTTCAGTCTGAGTCTGAGTCAAAGGCAAGAAGACCAACACCTCAGCTCAAAGATAGGCAGAAAGAGAGCTCTTCCTCACTCAATCTTTTTGTTCTCTTCAGGCCTTTCTTCAGTAGATTGAATGAGGCCCACCCACGTTGAGCAGGGCCCTCTGCTCTACTCAGTCCACTGATTCAACTGTTCATCTCACCCACAACCACCCTCCCAGACACACCTAGAATAATGTGTGACCAAATGTCTGGGCACCCTGTGGCCCAGTCAAATTGACCAAGAAAATTAACCATCATTTCATATCTCCACATATAGATGCTGGTATAGGGAGAGCCGTAGCTATGGGTTGATGTGGGCACAGAGAGAGATAGAGAGGGCTCTGTAAAGACCCTAGAATTCTAGAGGCAGCTCTGTTGTTAACTAGCTCTGTAGAAGGCGGCGATTCATTAACTTTTCCTAAGTTACACACAAAATACTTTTTTAGACTCATCCACAGGAGCTCAAATAGAAAAAAACAATTTTAACTAATATATATTCACAATTCAGCAGCTGAATAATTTCTAAAATATGAGGTAACCTTGAGGAAATATGCAAAAGACAGTCACTTTTCTCTAGTTTTGCATGATTTAAAACCTGGTTTTCATGTTTTTCCCTTAACACTAGGATAATCATAATGTTTTTGTGACTAGAATGGTATTGTTGGTTTCAGTACATAGAAATTTAAGAGCAGGCCAAATGATTTGTCTACCTTGTCATTTCAGAAAGAGCTTAGGTTAGACCATTCATTAAAACACATTTCCGTCTCAGCATTCCATTTTTGATAACATATTCATTCAAATGTAGCTGTGCACATGCATTCAAATTTATAGGCTGAAATTTTCTTACCATATACAACAGGAGAAAACCTAAGAAATAGTATGTATATATTATATATATACATTATATAATACATATAAATAATATGGCATAAAAGGATCCTGGGATATCTAGAATTACTTGAGTTCATAAAGCAATGTAATGAATCTAACATTTTAGAAACAGCTTTTCTTCTTTACTTCAAGTGTAAGTAAATTCAGAATCAAAGGAGAAATAAAATATTAACTTGGATTTTAAGACATTAAATCTGTCTAAAATGGGTAAGGCCCATATTCATCCACAGGGCTGTGCATATCTGAACTTGTAGATACATGTGTGGAATGATCCTTTCAGTGAGGAACCAATTTGTCCTTTACAAATGGATCACCACAGGTTTTGTTAATGTGTTCATTAGGCCTCCATATGGAGCATGCTGTGTTGAGAGACAAATAGAAACAATTTGGAATGAATCTATAATGTAAATCAGGGCATGTGGATGAAAGGAGAACCCAAGATTGTGTGGCCTTTATTTCCTTTAACTAATAAAATTTCACAGTTCCTTCAGGCAGTGTCTTGGCATTCCCCATCTAATGAGTAAAGAAATGCAGGGAATGGCTCAGTCCCCAACAAGGATGAACATTTTAGGGCTTTGTGTTTTGGAATTGCCCAAGAAAGGGGCATATTAAATTGAGCCATGTGAAATTAATGTGTTTACAAGTCCAAAACGATCAATTATTGGTGGTTTCCTAGCTATTCAATAAAATCAGTGTCAATGGATTTAAGGGAATAGGAGAAAGGATGTGGATGCTCCCTCAGACTGGAAGTAGGGACCTGGGCTTTTTAATAGTGCTATTTAAAAACAGATAACTTTTGAGGTTGGGTGGGTAACAGAGGTTTTAAGTAATAAACTAAGCATTATTCAAACAGGTGTAAACAAGGGCATGAGGGAGAAGATATGAAACAAAATGTGGTACCACAAAACAAGAAGTGATTGGTAGACGTATAGGTTCATCAAATGACTGAAGTACCGACCACACACACAATTTTCACTCTGTCTCTAAATTACCTGCTTACCCTCTCTCCATCACTTTTATCTTTTATTCACAATCCATCTGTCAACTCCATTAGTCTATAATTCTCAAGTTTGATTTGTACTAACCACACAGTTTCTAGTCCTATTATTTTTAATGGCTTACATCCAATTTCTTTTTTGGTTATACCTCAGACAAGCCCTACTCATCTTTGATGCCCATACCTCAAGCCCCACTTCCCCTAAAATCTCTCATGCTTCAAATATCATATTTCTCAGTTTATCAGACACTTCTGAACAATATTTTCTATACTCACAATTTATAACACAAATATTATCCTTTATTGTATATCAATTTCTCATGTTTTACTTCTCCAGTTAGACTATAAGTTCTTTGCAGCTTGGATCCAGTCTTCACCATTATTATCCCCCAGAGATATACAGACCTTAATAATTAAATAATAATAACTTATTGATTACCAACTCTACCTAGCAGATACCTATAGAAAACTCCACCTGACAACATCAGAATATGCATTATCCTCAGGGATAGACCATAGGAGGCCCTAAAACCAGCCTCAATAAATTTAAAATATTGAAATTTTTAAAAAGTATTTTCTCTGACCATAATGGCATGAAATCAGAAGTTAATAACAAAAAGAAATTTGGGAAATTCACACATATATGAATATTAAACAACACATTCTTAAATAACCAATGGATAAAACAAGAAATCACTAGAAAAATTTCTAAATACTTTAAAACTAATGGTTTCAAATTACTATGAAATTAATGAAATGAGGGCACAACATCCTAAAAATTATAGGATACAACCAAAACAGTATGTAAACAGAAATTTATAGATAAATGCTTACATTAAAAAAAGAAAGATTTTAAATGGATAATGTAAAGTTTTACCTTAAGACACAGGGCAATGGAGAGTAAACTCAACCCAAAGCAATCCAAAGGAGGAGAACAGTGAAAATTAGAGTGGGGATTAATGAAACAGGGAATAGAAAAACAACAGAGAGCCAAGAGACCAAAAGTTAATTATTTGAAGGAACAACAAAATTGATAGCTTTTTAGCTGGACTGAAGGAGCAAACAAAGAGAGAAAATTCATTACTAAAATCAGAAATGAAAGAGGAGAACTTCTTGCCCATCTTCCAGGAATAACACATATCATAAGGGACTACTATGAACAACTTCACACCAACAAATTAGATAACTTAGACGATGGGACAAGTTTTAAGAAAGATGCAAACTACTGAAACTGACTCAAGAGGAAATAGAAAATCTGAATAGACATAACAAAGAGATTGAATTAGTAATCAAAAGCTACCAAAAAAGAAAAACCAGATCCAGTTGGCTTCACTGATAAATTCTACCAAATATTTAATAAAGAACACCAATTTTTCTCAAACTCTTTGAAAAAATAGAAGAGGAGGAAACACTTCACAGCTCATTCTATGAAGCCAGTATCTCATCACAAGAACCAGAAAAACATATAATAAGAAAATCAAACCACAGAGCAATATATCTTACAAATATAGACACAAAAATCCTTAATAAAAGAGCAAACAAAACAACCAAAGGCATATAAATGGATTATATAACATGACCTAGAAGGATTTATTTTAGCAATGTAAGATTTGATTAGCATCCTAAAATCAATTAATATGGCACACGCTATCAACAGAATAAAAGATAAATAAAAACCTCAGAATCATCTCAATAGACACAAAAAAGCACTTAACAAAATTCAGCACACTTCAAGATAAAACAGTTAAAATAAAAATGAAAAGGAACTTTCTCAAACTGATAAATGTCATCTATAAAACACTCAAAAAAGGATTTGCCTATTCTGGACATCTAAGAAGATTCATATTTGTCCTTTTGTATCTGGCTTCTCACAATTATCATGTTTTCAAGATTCATCCATGTTATAGCATGTGACAGCATTTCAATCCTTTTTATGGCCAAATGATATTCCATTGTATTGATATACAGTAGATCTTCATTACTTGTGGATTTTTTTGAATTTTATTTTATTAATTTTTTTATATAGCAGGTTCTTATTAGTTATCTATTTTATACAAATTAGTGTATATATGTCAATCCCAATCTCCCAATTCAACGCACCATCACCACCACCACCCTGCCACTTTCACTTGTGGATTTCTTATTTGTGAATTCCCCTTCTCACTGAATTTTATTTGCAACCCCCAAATCAAAAGACTGGTGGTGATTTTGTGGTCATTTGTGAAAATATGCAGAGGGGCAAAAAATTTGTGTCACACCACACTCATGTCCTCATCTGAAGTTGAACAAGGCAGTGCTCTGTTTCTTCTTTCATGTCGTAAACTACGTAAGTGTCCTATTTAGTGTCCTAGTTTTTTGGGGTTTTGTGCTTTTTCTTGGTGATTTTGCGTTTAAAGTGGGCCCCAGGCACAGAGTCCTATCTAGTATTCCTAAGGGTAAGGAGGCTGTGATGGGCGTACGGAGAAAGAATGTGTGTTAGATCAGCTTTGTTCAGACATGACTTATGGTGCTGTGGCCAGTGAGTTCAATGCTAGTGACCCAATAGTACGGTGCACACATAAAAAGGAAGAGGACATTTGCTGACCTGTGCACGAATCCACTCTGAAAACATCTGTAGTGTATGATGAAACTGGAAAAGATAGAAAAGTAACTAAATTCATGGATCCATGAGATGACAACAGATAAAAAGTGTAGTGGACACTTTGTAGTGGACAGCACTGTTGCGAGATTGAAAGATTGAAAGTCCAATCTTGAAAGTCCAAGAAATTTATGGTCACGTTACCCGGGGTCAGGAAAATGCCAAACCCTTCTCAGCTAGTGCTGGCAGGCTCCCATGCTTTCAAAAGGCTATAGAGAAAAATGTTAAATCTGCAGTTGAGTCAGATCACAAGTATGTGGAATAACCTATAAAATACCTGCTGAGTGTGATGCAAGAAAAGGTTATGTGGAAGAGCGGGTTTGCAACACTGATGAGATGGACTTGATTTAAAAGGATGGTGGAAACTGAACCTGAATAATGCAGATGGCTTCCAAAGTCTCCGGGTTTAAACCATTCAAAAACAGTGCAATTAATTATTTGTAAGACAAATATGTTAAATAATGTGTCTTTAAGTGGAAACACACATTAAAGAACAATATGCATGGACCTGTTGATGGAAGAGTGAGGAAAGGCTGGAAGGAACCTGACCCTGGCCTCCCGGGACCATGGTTCCTTACTCCCTCACCCACTGTTCGTGGTGATTCTGTATGGACACAACTACCATAAATAACAAGGATCGGCCATCCAACCCCTGCTTATCCATTAATCAGTTGATGGAAATTTGGATTGTTTTCACTTTTTGGCTATTTATGAACAGTGGTGTTATTAACATTTATGTACAAGTTTTTGGGTGAACATATGTTTCTGATTCTTAGGACAGATACCTCAGACCAGAACTGATCAGCAATATGATAATTCTGTGTACTTTTCTGAGGAGCTGCCAGACTTCTCTGCAGTGGCTGCACCATTTTACATTCCCATCAGTGATATGAGCGTTCCAGTTTCTACACATCTTCACCAACAATGGTTACTATCTTTATATTTTATTCTTACCACAGCCATCCTAGTTGGTGTGAAGTGTATCTCACTGTGGTTTTGATTTGCATTTCTCTAATGGTTAATCACGTTTGGCATATTTTCATGTGCTAATTGGCCATTTGTGTATCTTTTGGGGAGAAACGTCAATTTTTAAATTGAGTTATTTTTCTTTTATTGCTGAGTTGTAAATTTATTGTATTTGTCATATTCTAGATACTAGACTTTTATCAGATACGTGATTTGCAAATATTTTTTCCTATTCTGTAAGTTGTTTTTCTTTTTATGTTCTTGACAGTATCTTTTAACACAGCTGTTAAAATTTTTTTTGATGAAGTACAATTTATATTTTTCTTTGGTTGCCTGTATATTTGGTATCTTTACTAAGAAACTGTTGCCTAATTCAGGAACTAACAGATTTATACCTATCTTTCTTCTAAAAGTTTTGAAGTTTCAGCTCTTACATTTAAATCTCTCATCCATTTTGAGTTAATTTTTGTATACAGTGTGAGGTAGGAGTCCAAATTAATTCTTTTGCATGTGTAGATCTAATTGTCCCTGTACCATTTGTTGAAAAGACTATTTTTCCTCTTCTAAAGATCTTGGCTCCCATGCTAAAAATCAATTTATTAAAAATGTATGGGTTTATATCTTACCTCTTAGTTTCATTCTATCAATCTGTACGTCTATCTTTATGCCACATTTTCTGAATTATTTTAGCTCTGTATTAAATTTTGAAATTGGGAAGTGTAAATTCTTCAATTTTGTTTTCTTTTTCAAGACTGCTCTGATATTTTTGGGTCCTTTGACTTTACATGTGCATTTTAGAATCAGCTCCATTTCTAAAATAAGGCAGCAGAGATTGCATTGAAACTATACATTAATTGGGAGAGTATTGCAATCTTAACATATTAAGTTCTCCAACCCATGAAATGGAGTATCTTTCCATTTGTTTGGATGTTCTTTAATTTTTCTTATCAATGTTTTGTAGTTTTCAGTGTACAAGTCTTGCTCTTCTTTGGTTATATTTATTCCCAGGTATTTTGTGATTTTTGATGCTGTTGTAAATGGAATTGTTTCCTTAATTTTATTTCAGATGGTTTATTGCTAGTGTATAAAATATACAACTAAATTTTGTAGGTGGATCTTGTATTCTGAACATTCCTGACTCATCTGTAAATTCTAAATTTCTTCCCTTTTTATTTGTCAGGATTTTTTATACGTATATGAGATCATCACATCTGTAAATAAAGATTATTTTTCTTCTTCCTTTCCAACCTGGACTTGTTTTATTTCTTTTACTTTCCTAGTTGTTCTGGTCAGAAGCTCCAGAGCCATTTTGGGTAGAGTGATGGGAGCACACACCCTGTTACTCCTGTTGCTGTTCTTAAGGGGAAAGCTTTCAGTCCTACACTATGAAGTAGGATATTAGCTGTAAGATTTTCATAGATGTCATTTTAGTAGTCTGGAAAAGTTACCTTTATTCCTAGTTTGTTGAGTGTTTTATCATAAAGTGGTGTTGAATTTTGTCAAATGTTTTTTCTTTATCCATTGAGATGATAATGTGTTTTTTTTTTACTTGATTATACTAATGTGTTACAGTGATTGATTTTCAAATGTGGGCCCAACTTGGCAACAAATCCCTCTTTAGTCATAATGTATAACCCTTTTTATATGCTGATGTATTTGGTTTGCCCATATTTTTTCAATAATTTTTTCATCCAAATCATAAGGAATATTGGTCTGTAGTTTTCTTGTGATGTCTTTGATGATCTTTGGAAACAGCATAATAATGGCATCAAAGCATGAGTTGTGATGTCATCCATTCTCTTTTTTTTTGAAGAGATTGAAAAAAATCAGTATTAATTCTTCATTAAGTGTTTGGTAGAATTCATCAAAGAAGCCAACTGGAGATGCATTTTCCTTTGTGGGTAGCTTTTTTATTATTAATTTTTCTCTTAGGTATTACAGTTCTAATATGATTTTTAAATTTCTTCTGAAACAGGTTTGATAGTTCTTTCATTTCATCTATTATCTATAATTATCTAACTTGTTGGCATTGAGTGGTTCATAGTATTCTCATATAATGCTTTGTATTTCTGTAATGTTGGTAGTAATGTATCCTCTTTCATTCATTCTTTATTTATTTATTTATGTGTGGTACGTGGGCCTCTCACCGTTGTGGTCTCTCCCGTTGTGGAGCACAGGCTCTGGACGCGCAGGCTCAGCGGCCATGGCTCATGGGCCCGGCCACTCCGCGGCATGTGGGATCTTCTCGGACCGGGGCACGAACCTGTGTCCCCTGCATCGGCAGGCAGACTCTCAACCACTGCGCCACCAGGGAAGCCCCCTCTTTCATTCTTGATTTTACTAATTTGAGTTCTCTCTCTTGGTCAGAATATTTAAAGTTTTGTCCATTTTATTGATATTTTCAAAGAAAGAACAGTGGGTTTCATTTATTTTCTCTACTGCTTTTCTATTCTCCAGTTACTTTATTGCCTTCTAATATTTATTATTCCTTTTCTTCTTTTTGCTTTGAATTTAGTTTTCTCTTCTTTTTCTTGTTTCTTAAACTGGAAGTAGATTATTTGCAATTTGTGGGAACTGTGCAAATTTATCAGAATTGGTTAAAGAAAAATGACAGAATAAAAAAATATCAGAAGGAAATTAAGAGTAATGAGGCTATAATAATAGATTCCAACAGAATTTTAACAGAATTTTAAGAAGGGGAAAATTGGTAAGGTGGGGGAAGAGAGATAACTATTTTTCTAGAAAGAGGGAATGAAAAAAGTCCTCACACTTAAGGTTCACAAGGAACCCAAAATAGAGTAAATAAAAAGGAACTATACCTAAATGGTGTGCTGAAACTTCAGGATGCCAAACAGTGGTGTTCTAAGCCTGACAACAGACCACGGCAGATGGCAAAAGGCACTGTCAACCTGGGATTCTATTCTCAGTGAGGCTGTTTTTCAATAGTGTGGGAAAATCAAGGGGTTTAAATCTGAGAGAAGTGACCACTTACACTAAAAGATCAAATAGAGGATATTCTCCAAGAAAAGGAAAACTACCCCTAGAACCTAAGTCTAGGATTCCAAAAATGAATATGAGCGAAGATATTTGTAAATATGGAAGAGATTTAAATAAACATCGACTGTGGCAGTGGCAGGCTGAGGAAAAGATACATCCCATCACCCTTCCTCCCAGAAAGATGTGTCCACATCCTAATCCCTGGAACATAAAAATGTTATCTCATGTGGACGAAGTCTTTGAAGGTGTAATTAGATTAAGGATTCTGAGATGAGATCATCCTGGGTTACTCAGTCCTTGTAAGACAGCGAGAGGGAGTTGAGGCAGAGAAGCCTCCTGAAGACTTTCAGGGACTCAGGGGCTGTGGCCACCTCAGAAATTAGCAGCTCTCTCATGCCACAAGCAATCTGGACGATGGTTGCTGCCTCCCCACGGCTGGGGGGGCGTGTACAGCACCCCTTGAAGCCCCTACAAACACCAATCTAACCAGCTGAGAACTCCGAGCGCATCTGGGCAGGAATGGACTGAATCTGCCCTCAGTCTGAACAGCTGACAGCTAAAACTGGACCCACTGAGGAGCGGGTGGAAGAAGAGGTAACCTCAAGCTGATCCTCTAGGCACATGAAAGAGGAGCATCAAGCAACGGACTTGAGGTGAAGCAGGGAGATCCGGATGTCTACAAAGAGGGGTGCGCAAGGCGACCCCAATCCTGAGAAACAAAAGGTAAATCATCAGAAATAAAGATGGATTTGGTTTTAGATCTGAGAGTGTGAAAACCTGAATGCCCAGAGCACAGGGAGGGATGAGAGCGTCAGGGCCCTGGGGATGGCTGGCAGGGCAATGGGAGCGGCTGGGGGACCAGCCCTGCCTGCTGTCAGGGTCCAGGTGATCTGGAAATATTCAGTCCTAAACAGCCCAGAAACTTGAAAATGTCCAAACTCCAAGTGAAATTGGTAATTTCTGGTCTTCTTTTGCACTTTTTTTTTGCATCTCGGTAACATGGTTTATTTTTGGCCTGGAACCCCGACCCTGTGGGATGGTTCTCATTCCCGGAGGAGATAAATTAAATAGGACCTCATGCCTCTATTCCCTGTTGTATCTCTGATCTATGCCCGAGTGCAGATACCAAAAGGCAACTCTGAAGAGACAATCTGATAGGTGAATTGGCTTTTGAAAGTTTAGACCAAATCCCTCATGCTGTTTTTGCCTTGCATACATGCAAGAGTTACCTCTTAAACTATTCCAGATACAATTTTTATACAGCTCCTCACAGCCTCATTCACTTTAAGTTTCTCTTTTCCAATCCTATTATCCCCTCAAGCATTGCACATAATTTTTCTCTGCTTGTTAGCCCACTGCCTTGTTAACTCTGATTCTTTATTTCATGTGGGTATTTGTTTACAGTGATGAGGTGGAGCTCACCTACCATCAACTGAGTGCCTCTTTCAGCAATGAATCTCTTACTTGATTCTCATCAGCCCCATCCTATGTATCATTTCATCTTCACTTTTGTCTAATGCTTTTTATCAATTTCTCTATTCTGGCCGAAATTGTTACTTTGTCACATCATCAGCTAAACATGAGGCATCAAATATTTCTCTCTCTTTCATAAACAGCCCTGAGCTTCACCTTCAGCTGAGATTCAGGGAATTATTAATACATATACTACTTCTAACGAGGGCATTTACATACCTCTGCAGTGTCTACATCAGGTGCTACGCTGGAGTTGTGAAGTTTACATCTGTAAGTCAGACATTTCTGCTCCCAAGCCATTAACTGTTCACCACAGAGCTCAAGACATTCATTTGTATACAGAAACTCAAATACCTTTATTACCCAGTGGGATGTAATAAGCACCATGTGGGTGGCACTGCTACCCAGGGACTGCTGATTAAAGTCAGAATCACAGTGTGCTAAGATCATATTACGGGGGCATTTGAGTTGGGACTTGAACAGAAACCAAGGGGCTGATAGGCTGGGAGTGTGGTCTAGGAAAGGCTAAAACCAGAGAAGTCAATGAAGGAAATTTTTTTAACAATCCATGTTGATGAGCATCAATCACATTTATAAATATTTACCATTTAAACATGGTGGTATACAACTTTCTACCATCAGAGTAATTTTTGGAGAGCCTCTTTTGTTTTCTGATAGTGATTGGAATGCCCATGCACCTGGGTACATGATATTATTTTATTCCAGTCACTTTCCAAACTCCTGGAGCTCTTTCAGCCCCAGTGTAAAAGCAGTTTTCCTTCCCTGACTAATCATCAGTGCCATACGCAGGTCTTGGCTCCAGAAAGTCTTGACTGTTGATGCCTAGATGACTTTTCCCCATGAATATGGAAGAGAAAATATGGATTTGAACTTCTGATGGACAACAGATGTTCCTTCCTTCTATATGCCGAGGGGAAGGAATTTCTCAGGGCTCCATTCCTAGTTCAGTGTTAGTCTTCCAAACCTCATTTAAATGTCCGTTTGCTCTTCGCTGGGGTGTATATTTATTTTATTAGGATATGAAAGTTTCCCTAATGACTCATGACTGGCTTGGTCTTTGTCTTTTCTAGGTCATTCTAGAGGTCCCAACAGTCCAGAGGTGGTGGTGAGGGTTAGGATGAGAAGGTTACCATGGAGATGTTATTGTTCCTCTTTGGTTGATGACTTGTAAAACCACATGGCCACTTTGTGAACATGGCAGACTTCAAAATACTTCCTCTGAAGTTAATTCAGAGGAAATAATGTAAACACTCTCAGGAATTACATATTCCATGTTAAGTCTTCGGACTCCCAAAAAAGTTACAAATGCTTTGTCATGCTCTTTACTCTTGAATAATTGTAGAGATATGGTTTTTGATTTTTCTTGGGTTAATAATGATTTGCAAATTTTTGGCCGAGTTAATCATTAATAATAATAGCTAATACTTATCTAGTGCTTAATAGGTGCTGGAAATTCTGCTGTGTTTTAAGCATTATCTCCATATAATTTTCACAAGAACTCTGTGATATAGATACAATTATTATGCCTATTTTTTATGAAGAAACTGAAGAACAGAGAAGTTGGGTAGCTGCCCTGTGATCACACAGCTAGTAAGCAGTGAATCCTGGAGTAGAAACTAAGATATCTGATGCTATATTCATGTTCTCAACCATGAGGTCTTAATGATGGTAATTCATTAGCTATTCCTGATCCGTCCTATCATTAACACATTCAGTTCATCGAGTGTTTGTGTGTGTGCACCTAGTGGCTGGCTATTGGTTTTTCATATAATATACTTTAATGGATCTTTAAAAAATTTGTCATTAAATTCATAACTGATTTAAAGTTAGCATAGAAAATCCCTTTAGAACAAATGCAGATTAAAGCAAAAGAAATGTACGTCTCCTGTGAGGGCGCTGCTTGTCTCGAAGTCTTAGTTTCTGAGCTGATGGTCTCAGCTGATATGAGGAAACATGTGCAGCTCTGTGAGGACCTGCCTGTTTTAAACAACCATTTGGGAAGAGATTATCCAAAATCTTCTCTTCCTGTGAAAACGGTCCTGAACTATGTCACATATATTTGAATGTGCCTATACTAACTGGCACATTTGATTGTATAATCCCTGGAGAGTTAACATTTTAATGAAGAGCTTAAAATCAGTAAATTGTGCCATCTCAAATCGAATTCTGATGATTTGATTTCTACTGGAAATCTCATAAGAAAGCAAGCAGACATATCTTAGGAAATAAATGTACTGTTAATTCAATAGAGAACAGAAAGCTATGTCTTTGGTTTGCTATAAAACAATAAAACTATTTTTTTCATATTTGCATAGGCAACATTATAATTAGTACAGTAAGTAGGGGCCAAAGACAGGAAGTGAAGTCATGTTATAATTCTGTTTTTACAACAAAATTATATCATTTTTTCTAAGCAAAGGGGCAATGAGTTAACCTGAAAGTAAGAATAATATGCAAAATTAATTTTGCCCCTTTTCCTTAAGAATATGAAATAAAGAACAGAAAATGTGTCCAAAGACAGTATACATATATATCAATAATTTTCTGAAAATGCTCTTGAATTTCCAGAAAATGATACTTAGAACACTTGCGAGGAATGATGTACTTCTTTCAAGATCAACATTCTGTGCTCTTCTAGAACGCGGTCTGTCAGGGTGGTAATTATGGGCCGCACAGCGAGGACACAGGCTAATCACTACCTGCAAGTGTTTACATATTAAAAGATGCACTGGAAGAAGTGCAGCTACATTATTTTAGATGTAGCCATTACCATTCTTTGAAATACATGATATTTTTCATTTCCATATCATTTTTAATCTCTGACCCCAAAATTAGGATATTGAGAAGGTCACAGGGAACCAAATTCCTTAATGATCCTTCATTACTCAGTAATCTGGTTGATTTTCTACCTTTGCTGTTTGTCACTTGTTAGATGCGGCACTTTCACCCACTGGCCATTTTTTAAATTATTCATCAAAGGTCCTTGTGACATCAACCCCACTCAACATTTCTTCTATAAAGCTTCTTGCATCTGTTTTTCCCCCATTCCATTCTCCAAGATGAGATTTCCATGACTGTAAGCATGGGCTACTTCAATAATGTGAATACATTCACCAGCAAGCACGCATTGGTGTGTCTACAAGAAGCCAGGTGCTTTTCAGAAGTCATTCCCAGGCTTCAGAGAGCTTACCACTTATTAGAGGAGATGAGCAAATAAACACACATGTGTAAACACACACAAAGTATACACATGCGTAAACACATACACACATGGATAAACACATACATGCACATGTACACAAACATGCAGACATACACACATGCATAAACACACATTCACATGACCATACGTAGACACACATAAATACATGCATAAATACATACACTCACAGTTTCTAGTGCCAGTAACTGTCTGGTACTGAAGGCATTTCGTTGTCTGGTCCCAAGCTCCCTCCCAGCTTTAGCTTTCACCATTCCTCACACAAAACACCAGATCCACAAGGACATTCCACCATGTGGAGTCCAGGTAACCAGCGCATCCTTGCCTTTGTGCCTGCGGACTGCCCATCCCTCTCTGATTTCCTAGTCTTATCTTGCATTCAATTCCCACATGGAGCTCCACCTCCTCAATGAATTGTGTTTGTTGAACGGGGCACAAAGGATGGCGCGGCTTGTAAATGGCCACACCAGAAACATGCACTTGAAAAGTGGCCCAAAAATATGGACAAAGAAACATCTTTTGTCATTTACAGTGGACAGAACGTTACAGGAGTTCTCTTTGGATCCTCCAGCAGTGCTGCCCATAGGACTCTCTATGACAGTAGAAAGGTTCTCAGCTCCATCCAAGACAGTAGCTGGTAGTTACAAGTGGCTATTGTGTGGTTGAAAAGTGGCCAATGTAACTGAGGAACTGAATTTTTAATTTTATTTAATTTAATAAATTTAAATATAAATAGCCACATGTGGTTCACGTAGCTTTGCAGCAATTGCATGTCATGCAGTCTCTCTCTGGGAAAGAATAAGCTCTATCGCTTGTAATCAAAAGCTGAGATAATGGAAAGTAGTGCATTTTCACTCTTACTCTACACTGGGCATGTTGAGTAACATTATGGGCATCACATAAATGTAAAATGCATTTGTCGCTGTCAAAGGAATTTAAAATCTGATTGAAGGTGGAAGATAAACCCACAGGCGGCAGTAACAAATAAGGGAAGTATTTATACGTGGAAGTATGGAATTTAGGATGCAATAATGAGGGAAGAGTTCACAGAGCAGCTGGTGTGAAATTGACTCAGTTACAACCCCAGCATTTTCTGAGTCTTCGCTAGGTACTGGGCATCCAGCTAATTCCTGGGCTAAGTTATACGGATACAGAAGGCTGCACATGGTGTGAATAGATGAGAGGCTAACAAAAACATAGCTTAAATATTGAGGCTCGTTCTGAGTATGCACAGCAGGTCCCGACCTTGGAGAAGGGATGGACACACGTCACAGACCACCTCACTAGCACACCCACTGCTATTCATCATCTACGTGCCTGCAGCTTTCCTGGACTCATCATGGAGCTTCAACGTTTTTTTTTTTTTTTTTTTTTTTGGTACGCGGGCCTCTCACTGTTGTGGCCTCTCCCGTTGCGGAGCACAGGGTCCGGACACGCAGGCTCAGCGGCCATGGCTCACGGGCCCAGCCACTCCGCGGCATGTGGGATCTTCCCGGACTGGGGCACGAACCCGTGTTCCCTGCATCGGCAGGCGGACTCTCAACCACTGCGCCACCAGGGAAGCCCGAGTTTCAACTTTTTGAAACTTCCCAACAACCTGGATTGGGAGCCCTGGAACTTGAAACTATGCACCATTTTTTGGAGGGACAGAGGCTCTGGGAAAGGCCATTAGTGGACCGTTCTGGTGGAGATGGGCAGGGAGACTGGAGAGCTGATGCCCAGCACATGGAGCCACAAGATGGGGAGGAGACATGTGGGCACCCGCACCGACAGACAGTCCAACACCCAGAACCCGCTTTCTGCCCTTGAGCTTCAGGGAAGCACCTCCATTTCTGCAGATGTGTCCTAGCAAAGCTGGTTCACCTCTGAACAGCTGAGGCTCAACAAAGCAAAGGTTAATAGGATTCGACAGGGCCACAGCCATGGGGTTTGTCCAGGCTTGTGACCGAGGAGCCCTTTCGTCCTTCGGGTTAGCTCCAGGACCATATGCACACGGGCTCCTGCCCACCTCTCCCTGAATCCCCCCGCCTTGTCACAGCCCATTCTTCTAATTCGCTGCGTTTATAAGAAGTGGTGATTATATATTTTCATCTTCTCCCCCATAGCCTGCACCCTCCCTGAGGAGTGATTACTTCTGTCGAGCCCACTGCTGTATCTTCAGCCTCATGCACAGCACTCAGTAAACATCTGTCAAATTGTGTCCAAAAAAATGAAAAAGGAGCGGATGCTGAACCTTGAGTAAGTCCCTTGTGACTCTCCTGACATGTCCCCAAATCCCAGGTGATTGGAGTTGAGAGATGATCTATTGAAAGTTCTAAACTCTCCTGGAAATCAAGGTCTTTTACAGGTTAAAAAATACAACACCTCAAAGAAAATCAAAAGATGAAAGCAGTAGGAATTTGATAGCCTTCTGTCCTAGAGAAAGTAACTGTATCCTATACTAGAATCAAATTTTCACCTCTGAATGTGGAAGATAGCAGAAAGAATCATGAGCTAGCTTATTCAATTCCTGAAATATGGCTTTTTCTTAAATAGTTGGGTTCGGAATGCCTCAAGGTGGTACTTACATGTACTATTTAGAAGAAATTGAAGGAAGGCACACACTACACACACACACACGCACACACAGATACAAGCATGTTCCACACAGAAATTAACCAAATATTTATCAAGTACCTGTCATGGGACAGACATCATAAAAATCCTTGTCCTTGTGGAGCCTATATCTGGTGTGGGAGAAACTAAACAAGTAAAATGTACAACATGTGAAGGAGTGATAAATGCCACAAAGAAAATTTTAAAAAGATATTTTCAATTTTAAATAGTGTGATTGGGGGGAGCCTTTACTGAGAAAGCTGGGTTTTAGGGGAGTACTTTAAGTGGTGAGGAAGGGAGTGATGCAAATATCTGATGAAGGTGGTTTTCCGGTAGTGGGAAGAGCAAGTGCAAAGTCCCTGTGGCAGAAGGACATCTGGCGAGCTGGAGGAAGAAGGAGGACTCGTGAGGAGGAGAAAAGCAGGCTAGGTGGGAGGTGAGTCTCATCTTCAGGGCTCTGTGGGTCACTGTGTGTACAAGCCCTTAATCACCTGCCTGAAACTGAGAGGTTCCAGGATGTTTCGGAACTCAAAGTTCCCCAGATTTGTATAAAGTTAATGAATGTTTTTAAAGGTAGCTCTCTAATTAGAAGACATATTTAGCAATAAGTTAGGAAGGTAATGCTCTGTGTATTCCGGTTATTCCACGATCCCCCATGGGGTCTGTGATGACACCTGTAATTCCTTACACGACAGAACTGCAGTGAAAGAGATGGACCATTCTCACTCGGCTCTGGTCACATCTTGTTACCTCCGATTTTGAGAATTCGAGTTTTGAGGAGCCCAGAGCTATGGAAAGGGGATTAGACCCTGTCCTACAGCTGTGATTCTGAGTGAGGCGTCGTGCAATGAGTGTCGGAGCTGACAAGTGTGCACATGTCCGGCAGCTGTGTCGAGACGATGAGTGAAACAATCCCGGAGGGCTTTGTTTCCCACGCCAGTTCCACAGAATACAATGAATGTCCTGTTTTCTGTGTAATCGAGACATACCACAGGGTGATTGTGTTATGGATAATTTGCTCAGCGACCATTCCTTATATTTTTAAAGTTTGCACTTTAATTAGCTATTTTCCCTAAGATCTTTCTTATGTCGGGTCCCCTCACAGGAGCCCTACAAACTCTATGGCTGAAGTATTTTTTTTTATTTTTTATTTTTTTTGCGGTACGTGGGCCTCTCACTGTTGTGGCCTCTCCTGTTGCGGAGCACAGGCTCCGGACGCGCAGGCTCAGCGGCCATGGCTCACGGGCCCAGCCGCTCTGCGGCATGTGGGATTCTCCCGGACCAGGGCACAAACCCGTGTCCCCTGCATCGGCAGGCGGACTCTCAACCACTGTGCCACCAGGGAAGCCCGTGAAGTATTTTATTTTTTAACTTTTATGTTTCCCTGGTATTTCTTGAAAATCCCTTTTATTGTTTATATTACACATGGCATGTTGATATTACTTTATCTGTGGACTGTTAAATAAGTATCTATTTTGAGCACAAATAACAGTTGCTTCCACAGCTATCTCGTTGCAACAGCTAATTAAAAAGTGACATCCAAAGTTATCAGAGTGATATCTGTACTGGATAAACTTCTAAACGCTGATTTCATTTTAACACGTTCTTTCTACTCAGAGACAGAATTCTGCTTCGTGCCTTTAGTGTCCTCAGTGGAAATTAAATGGCTAGAGTCATGTTTTGTTTTCTTTTCATTTTCCTTATTGTAAAGTTGATAATTTCAACATTTTCCTAAAATCCAACATGGGGGACCAGGTCCCATTTCTTGCCTAGGAAAAAAATGCCCTGACAAATTGCTTTAAGGGCCGGGTGGGGTCCCTAGTGCGTGGGAAGAAGGCCCGCTGTCCACCTCACTCTGATGTGCTGGGCTGCAGTCTGCCTGCCGGGGGCTCCATAGGGCTAGTCATCTGCTTATCTGTGATCTGAAGTGATACCAATGGGACGCTCTTTTTTTAAACAATTAAATATATTTCTTTCTGTGTAAATTCACTCTTTTAGATGGAAAGGAGATTGGCTGGAAGAAGAGCTGAGAGACCCTCCTTCCTCTAGTCCTGGATGGAGCACTGACAGTGCGTGCCCCTGCCATCTGGCCCTAGAGGGGTGTCTATTCTCCCTAAACACAGCTCTGTGCCAGCTGAAGGGCATCGTGAGGATGCTGAGCAAGCCCCTGCCCCAGCGGGGGTCCTGGTCCCCCGCTCTGCATTCCAGCTGGCATCACTGATGTCCCTGGACCCCCTAGTGCTTTCCTCCTCTCCTCTCCTATGAGGACCTCACGTCTAGGGGGCGGGCACTGCTCCTGCTGGTCTTCTGAGCCCAAGTGTACTGTGCCTGCTACACTTGAAGTGCTTCAGAGGAATCAGTACTCAACACTGTAGCTGAGATTCCTATGTCTTCTTTAAAATGCCAACATCTTACTTCCGTCTGGGACCATCATAACTGCAGAATCACCTTGGAAGTGATCCTAGGTCTGCTCAGCTCAGTCTGGCCCTCTCCCATAGCACCACCAATTGTGCTGAAGGTGGAGGTTCGAGAATTCCTCTTGCTCTGAGAATGCCCTTGTAGCCCATTCACAGCCAGCACTCCAAGAGGTCACGGTGATTTTGTTTTTATTTTTTTCCCATTTCTTGTCATGAAACTTTCCCCCCAATAATCAGTGTTTCAACAATAATGGTAGTGTATTAACCAGATATATGACACAGCAGAATTACCTATCTTGAAAATATAAATATTCAAACAATAACAGAACAGAGGACAAAAAATCATGTTTCAAATTTGTCTAGTTATTTCTCAATCATTTACCAGAAATAGTATGATAGTCGGACATTTTGTAATAATATATAATTAAGATATTTTAATGCCCTACTGGCTTGCCTTTGTAATTAATAAATTTTCACTTTTAAGAATGAAAACAAATAACTAAACATCATTCCTTCTGAATGTCCAGCCTCGTTGTAAAGTCCTAGACACACATCACTCTTTTGCTGGAATGTGTACCAGGTTAGGAAGCAGGAAGTCTCTCCTAAGAGCTTTGTATCAGTTACACCACTCATTAGCCTTTCTTGATCTCCACTTTCCCATAATGATATTACCTATAGTGCCTCTTTCAGCTGGAAGATTTTATACATTTTTCCATCTGTCTCTTTAAATAAGGCTCTTTATTGTGTTGTTGTTACTACTAACATCCCGACAATTAAAATACAAGGTGCTGAGACTTTTTCAACATTGCTAAGTCTTAATATTGTATTAAGGTGCCTGTGGTAGCTTTGAGGGAGAAAAAACCGTAAAACACAATTTGTAGCCTCTAGGAACTGTTTTTGAGAAATGACAAAAATAAATGAAAGAGTCAAATGGCAGTGCGTAGAGGGTATAAAATTGAATGTCCCAGGGGTGGTGAAGATAAGGAGTGTTCTAGGGTGAAGGCCAGGGTGGGAGGCCATTGTGTCCAGAAAGATCAGGGAGCTTCTGGAGGCAGGGGCGCCCGGACTGAGCCTGCCCAGTGCACCCTGGGAAGCTGGATGGCCTCCTGCAAATGTTAATTGTACGGCACAACAAGAAACAGATGGTATTACGCCAAGAACACAGAAGCAACTCTGGGTCTTTGTAATGGAGAGACTTGAGCCAGACATTGATTAAGCAGGTGATAGAACAGGCTGGCAAGCCAGAAATGGGGTGTGGAGGTAACTGGGACCTCACAAGGCAGAGGGAGGCTCCCCCACCCAGGCTGGAAGCAGTGCTCAGAGCCCATGAACTGAAGTCCCTGCAGAGGCCAGAGTCCCTCCACCTCCCTCCCATGCTCCCCTTTCCTGGAAGTCAGCTGTCAGAGAGCCTGCAGGGGAGGAGCCCCATGGATATGAAGGGAAGCGGGTGCAGGGCCAGCGAAGAGAGGGGCTGATGTCTATGGAACACCCAAGGGGGATGCCGTGCTTCACACAAACTACAAGAGTTAATCTTGCCCCACATTCTGTGGCATAAATTTTAAAGTTCAGAAAATGAAACAACAGAAAGATTAAGTTACTGTAATATGGTTACAAAAACAAAAAAAGAAGAATGGAATTTGAGTTTTGTCTGATTCCGAGTCCTGGCTTTTCTATTGTACATACTAGAGATGCCCAAATGAGCAGGATCCAGTACGATGCAGTGATTACTGACAAACTGCTCTTTCCTGGATTGGAATATTTGGTGCAACATGGAACATTCTAGAACACAGGGGGCATTTTGTAAAGAACTTTGGGCTTAAACATAAACCTCACTGACTGTTCTAGTGGTTCCTAAAACCATTATGGATGTTTTAGCTACACTTCTTCCAGGAGCCATATGTCTGATGCTGTATGAGGGAGAACTTCAGAGAGTGGGCATATTTAAAAGTTCTGATGGAACATTCCAGAGGAAAAAAATAATGAGGAGATCAGGTTTTATCATGTGGTTGATATGCAGTGATCTCATAGCAACTTCTATACATTGGAATTATTACCAACTTGATGGCAATGAAAAAGAGCAATCTCAATTACTATTTTTAAAATTAAAGAAAAAAAAATTTTTTTAATTAAAATTTTTTTTTTTTTTTTGGCTGTGTTTGGTCTTTGTTGCTGCGCGTGGGCTTTCTCTAGTTGTGGTGAGTGGGGGCTACTCTTCGTTGCGGTGCGTGGGCTTCTTGTTGCAGAGCACGGGGTCTAGGTGCTCGGGCTTCAGTAGTTGTGGCACGCTGGATCAGTAGTTGTGGCTCACGGGCTCTAGAGCACAGGCTCAGTAGTTGTGGTGCACAGGCTTAGTTGCTCCCCAGCATGTGGGATCTTCCTGGACCAAGGCTTGAACCCATGTCCCCTGCATTGGCAGGCGGATTCCTAACCACTGTGCCACCAGGGGAGTCCCTCAATTACTTTTTATAGAGCAGTCCTCTTTTCAAACGGCTTGGTGAGGTATCTGCTATCCTTTTATTTTTCTTTTTGCGGTACGTGGGCCTCTCGCTGTTGTGGCCTCTCCCATCGCGGAGCACAGGCTCCGGACGCACAGGCTCAGTGGCTATAGCTCACGGGCCCAGCCGCTCCGCGGCATGTGGGATCTTCCCGGACAGGGGCACGAACCCGTGTCCCCTGCATCGGCAGGCGGACTCTCAACCGCTGCGCCACCAGCGAAGCCCTATCTGCTATCTTTGAAGCAATACCTAGCTGACCACACAGCTGGCCAGGTGGGTCGACTCCTTCCACATCTCTCTTATATCCTGCCGACAGTGTACGTTGAAGGACGTGTTGGTTACTCAGAGCACATTTGAACAACATTAGATGTTTCTAGTGATTCTACGTTGCATATATGTATCAAGTACCAGAAATATTTTAATTGTGTATAATGTATTTTTGTCACAGGCCAGGTCTCATGATGTCAATCCCCAGCCTGGGTTCAGTGACTCAGGGTCCTGACTGGGAGGTGAGGTCAGAGAAAGGCAGTTTTATTCAGCTGCTAGAGGTACAGTGAATGCTGATGATACACATGTATGTACACATATAGAGATAGACATGGCAGTTTATCCTTAAAGCTGGTTTTGATTCAGAGCCGTCATTAGGAAGCACTAGACAAGCCCACTTGGTTGATACAGGCAGAAAAGACTAGGAATAAAAGAAAGGCAAATGAACGCCCAGACATAAGCAGACAGCTGCTCCCCATCCCCGTTTCCCTCCAGCAGCCTTGCACAGACATGCCTTTACTTACACAGCCTTCAAGATTTTTAGGGGCTTGGGCTTTGCAGTTAGTTCCCCTATATTAGATCCCAAGGATGCTTTTTGTACATTTCTCCTCACTTGCTTTTAAGAACCAATAATTAGCATTTCAAAGACAGGGGTTAGATATTAGCCAGAATGGAAGTGATTTGTGTATACCATGTATAGTATTACATTTATGGACTTATTTTTAGCTTCTTTAAAATGCTCTCATTAAAAATAAGATCATGACACAAATCAACTCATCAAAAGCACACATCTTTCACTGAGAGTTTATTTATTCCTGTCTTCCTCTTCATACAAGGGACAAACTATTATAGGCTTATTAGCTGAAAAGTGATGAAGGGAAGTTTATTTATTAGGTAACAGAATGCTATCTGGTTATTAAAGAGCTTCCAAGTTCAAACGAGGTCTACAGATCTTCAAAAAGTTTTAAAAATGTCTAACTAGAATCCACAATAAAACTGAATTTTTTCCCCTACTGATTATTTTACAGTAGAAATAAAATGATAGAAAAACAGCTCCATTTCATTTGGGTAGCTAAGATTACTAAATGACAAAGAACATGCCCTGTTCAATTAGTGAAGAACTTGACACTTTAACTTATGTGCCACTATAAAGTGACTACATGGTGGCAGTCAAGGTCACATATGACAGCCAGTCATCAAACACGTTTTAAATTCTTCCCACGGGAGTCAGAACTTCTAGAAATATTTTTGTCAAGGACACACACGTTTTTCCTGGAGCTTGGAGACCTCTAGATTCTAATCTTAGCTTTGCAACCAATGGCCAAACCCAGGAGATGGCTCTTAAATATCTGTGCACAGCACTGTCAACTGCAAATTGAAAAATGAACAATGGAGTTTCTTTTTTTTAAAACCCAACAGTCTCTCCTTTGGGGAAACATACCCTGCCTTTGCTCTGGCCACAGAGTTTAGATGGGTGCTACCAGCTCCTGGGCACGCATTCATCATGACTCCCTAAGCTAGTGTGAGGGTGGGCACTTGACCCAGGTCTCATCTAGGTTGATTTCTTTTAAAGTGGAGCTGGGAAAAGACTCTTTTTTAATGCTCATGAGGTCTTAAGATTAGGAGGCCAGGATTTTTTTAAAATTTATTTATTTTATTTATTTTAATTTTTGGCTGTGCTGTGTCTTCGTTGCTGTGCGTGGGCTTTCTCTAGTTGTGGCGAGTGGGGGCTACTCTTCGTTGCGGTGCGCTGGCTTCTCATTTCAGTGGCTTCTCTTGTTGTGGAGCAAGGGCTCTAGGTGCACAGGCTTCAGTAGTTGTGGCACGCTGGATCAGTAGTTGTGGCTCACGGGCTCTAGAGCGCAGGCTCAGTAGTTGTGGCGCACGGGCTTAGTTGCTCCCCAGCACGTGGGATCTTCCTGGACCAGGGATTGAGCCCATGTCCCCTGCATTGGCAGGCGGATTCTTAACCACTGTGCCACCAGGGAAGCCCTGGAGCCCAGGATTTTAAGGGCCAGCTCCCCATCTCATGTAAAAGTTCGGCTAAGGGGGAGAAACTCACCACTGAAAGAAGCAGAAACCATGGACAAGGTCCTAGATTCCAGCCCCTCCTGAGGGAAAGCCCATCCTGTCTTTTCCACATTTAATCTTGGAAGACCCACTGCAGTCCAGCCAAATTCAAGTTGGCTCTCTGACATTGCACCTTGATCAAAGGTTTCTAAGGGCACCAAACTGAATGGGCTTTGAAATCCCTTCCACTTCTATGATTCTACTAGTTTATGGTCTAGTAAATGAAAGTCAAGGAACAATTTCTATGTAAACCTCAGTTAATCAGAAAATTGTATTAGCCAAAAGACTCGGTTTCATGAACATTTTAAGGATCTACAACAGAATAGTGCCCAACATACATTAGGACCTGTAAAAACAGCTGTTAACTGGCAGAGTGATTCTAGATAATTCAGATGTATTTATTGGTGGGAATGCATGTATAAGGACATATACTCGGTTGTCAATCACAGTGATTGAATCCTGCAGGTTTGTGGTGGGCGAGGTACAGTCATTTGGAGGAGTGTGGTCTGCATGATATTTACTGGGCATAAAATGGTAAGTACTAAGTCCCCTATATCCTCATATCCTATGAGATGTTCAATACATTATGTACAGGCAGCTTTCATGAGGACTAAATGTCTACCTAAATGGAGCATCAGGTCCATATGAGGGGGAGAGGTTCTGCTGAAGCAGAAGAATTCCTGTCCTCCCTAAAGGACAGGAATAAAACAAAGGGGGGAAAAGGTGGCAGGAGGGATCAGACACCATCTAGCAGAAAAATCAGGCCATTTTCTAGAGTAATAACAAAGGAATGTTAAGGCATTGTATAAAACAAATCTCTACAGAGACCCTCTGATAAGCTCGTACTTAAGATAAACTTTCAGAAAATGCATAAACAGAGGCTGAGAGTAAGAGTCTGGAAACCAAGAAAGTGACATCCTAACATAGATCCAAGAGGATGGAACAGTATGGAACAGCAAGACATCCTGCATACAGAAAGGAAGAAAAACACAAAAGAACCTTAAGAATTTCTACCAGTTCTTTAGTGAAGAGGAAATGAAAACAGAATCCAATTTTACATCACTTATTCTTTGTTCCATGAAGTGCACATGAGCTAGCTGGAGAATAAAGAGCATCTTATACTCAAGCATATTGCTTTCATCTCTTGGCAAAGGCATAATCATTCTCCAGTGATTCATGTTATGTGTTGATTTGTCTGTGTGTGTAAAGAGTCTCGAAACTAGAATCCAGTTAATTGGACAGAGATTTCTGGGCTGCCTAAAGCCTGAGAATTTTAGTCAATATTCTGATTCCAAGGGAGAACTAAATAGGGAAGACTCCCACATTAATGTTGTTGTATTTATAACATCTTATTTTTCACAGAAAATGTCATCATCATCATCATTGTCCAAGGGCTGTGCCCCAGGAGCTGCCTCTGAATCACGCTGTAACAATATAAGTCCCAGCTCCCTGGCTTTTGGCTGCCTGAGCTGGTCCTTCTTACTCAGACTCTCCGCCTTTGGCTCTTCCATTCGTAACATAAGAAGTGTGCTGTAGTCGTGTCAGAGCTGTTGAACGGAATAAACCACTTAATGAAAATACCGCTCTGAATAGGGTGCTTGGCGTCTGATGAGTGCTCAGTAAAGCTGGCTTCTGTCATCACCACCTCCATCACCATCGTCATGCCCAGTGGCATCAGCATCAAGAAGCAGAGCTCCTGTGTTTTCAGTCTGGAATGACTGACATTAAGCAATTTCTGGGGGATAAAAACAATTTTGAATTTTTCCTTTTTTTTTTTTTTTTGAGGGAAGGATGACAACAATGTCTATTTGAAGGAAGAATATGAGAATATCCAGGTTAGTTCATACTTAATTTGTCATGTTCTAAATTAGTGGCTCTGGAACTACTTTTCCCCAAAAGGGAAGCCTTCTGAGAAAAACTGTGAAGGGAGGAGACAAGCAAGTGTCTAGAAGGGCTCCCTGTCCTCTGTCACCTCCTTTCTTGGAGGAAATTACAAAAGAAATATCCTGGTGGGGAACTGCTGATGTATAGGGAAGCCTGCGATGAACATGGTCTCCTGATGGTCAGAGCGCTGGATACATGTGGTCCAACAAGTGACACCTCATCGTCCAGTGCTGGTGACACGTGGTCAGCACATAATGACTGTAATCCACTCAGTGCACTCGCCGCCTATCACACACAAAGGTCTGGGCACATGCAGCCAGGGCCAGGCATCTCTGTGCAGGAAGCGAGGACTCACTGAAGTGCTGGAAGGCCTCACGTGGACGGCGCTCTGTCACAGAAGGGAGCACGGCCATGATGAGGGTCTCAGCAGTGAACTTGGAACCTGTCCCTACAAGTTACTGCCGAGGGAAAACGCATTAATGTAAAAACCACTTACTCTCATCTGGGGACTTTGAAGTGAGGAGGCCATAAGAGTCGGTATTAACATGATGATGTTTTGGGCACGGGACCCACAGACACGTGAACACTGCCCTGGCCCCAAAGTCTTCCTGCTCCTCAGAGAGAAGCAGTCACTGGGGCTCCTTCCCTGGGGTCCTTGGCTCCCGCTTACAGACCAGCGAGGGGTGTGCATGCACAAAGAAATCAAAGGGAAGCAACAAGACAACCTATGGTGGCAGTTGTGTTTTGAAACCTCCTCCAAAAAATCCACTAGTAGTGTTTATACTAGTCCACAGTGACTCTTGCTCAGGCAGCTGCTCTAGGCTGCGTCTCCCTGGTCTTGGTGGGTGGGCTGTCCTGCAGTTTCAGTGCCCTGATGACTTTCAGTTCTTCCAGCTTCTTCTTCTTTTCAGGACAGGTGTCATGTCTTCTGTGCCCTCACATGCTACAGCTGGAAAAATCTGTGTGTTTCTGAAAGATGATAACAGTCTAATATGTTTCCCATTTTAGGAAAGAAGACCATCCTCTTTGGTGAAGGCTTTGGTCAATCTTTGATTAATTGAATTAAAGTCCATAGTAAATATCAGTATTAATTGCAGCTGACGTAACAATACAGTAGAGAAGTGTTTTCATTCTGAGTGTTTTTCTCCGCTGTTCATAATCCTTTATGCTTGGTCTGAAGTTCTTCTTCCACTCATTTTGTTTTTATATTGGCCCTTCAAGAGATTAAAAAATATTAAAATGTACACACAGCTGGTTTTCCTTTCAAGATGTTTGTTAAATTCTGGAGCTTCATTGGGTAGGAGACTAAAACACACAAAAAGGCTTTGAAATGCAAAATGGCCTTTGTTTTCACATTCTTGAACTGCGGAGGAGATAAATCTCAGAGTTCAGGTTCTGCCTTGCCCTGAACATGTGAAGCACCCTCTTGATCACTGTTGAAGTGTTTGGAGGGCTGCACCTCTGACCTAGGAAGTGGGCAAACCAGGAGAGTTGAGCCTTCCTGACTCATGTCACTTCTATTGCGTCAAGGTGATAAATCCTGCCAGCTGCAGGAAGATGCCATCATGTTTTTATACACAATGCTAGGCATGTGACCTGGATCAAGAAAGATGACAGAAAACAATCCCACAATAGACCCTCTCTCTCCAAAATAAAGACTTTAAGATAAGCATGATTCATATATTCAGTATTTTAGGGGAAAAGACCCAGATGACACAAAGATGAGAATTTCACTAGAGATGTCTTCCTTGGAGATGTTTCCATGTCCCAGTAGGAAACAAGTGCATTTTGGTTTGTTTGTCAGAGAAGATTTTCCTGGCTGAAAAGCCTGGGCATCGACTACTGTCCTAGATGTGTGGCTAGAAACCGTGACACCTTCACCAGTTTCTTACTGTCTGTCAGCCTTTGTCTCCACGTCTCTAAAGGGGATCAGACAGTCCATGATGGCAGGTAACCTATTTGCTGAGTTCCCCACTATCCTAGTGCCCAGAATCATGGTGCTCAAAACAGTACTTGGCTTCTCCACCAACTTAACAAACATTTGTTGAATAAGTGAATGAATGATGAATAAGATAATCATAATGAGATAACATAATAAGATAACACAAAGCACCTAGTCAGCATCTGCTGTATTTCAAATGTGCAGAAATTGGTGAATTGATTTGAAGTTAGGATTTTGATATGTCTGCACACAGCTGATGAAGCACGTTTGAGTACATTTGATGAAATTAATGAAATTCTGGCACAGAACTGCAGAGTGGTTTGGGTTTGGTGAGAAGGGAGGCCTCACTTGGATGCTGGTCTGGGCATCCTCTTTTCTTCTGAGCCCGTGAGGAAGGTCACACGAGCTGGATAGAGAGCTCTGATCTTGAAAGATTTCATGACACACGGGAGCATACTTATTCCAACTCAAGTGACCACAAGAATGTGCAAGAAGGGACATTTTCCCTTTTCCTGTGTGAACCTCAGGGAATCAAGGCCATATTTATATATTGATGATTTGTCAGAATTAGGAGTATTGGGAAATGGTGTCCTTGGTTCATAATTTAACATCATGGTAGCAAGCAGAGCGCTCCTGTGAGGTGCCACCCTCAGAGCACTCCCTGAGAGTGGTCGTCCCTGTGAGGCCATGAGGGGTGGATGCTTCGAAAATAAAGGTGGGAGACTTCCCTAGGAATGAGGGGCTTGAAAAACTCAATTAAACTTATATATATATGTGTGTGTATATAATAAATAGATAATAAATAGGTACATTATAATATGGTATATATTAATATAAATATGTATATTTCCTTGTTCAGTTGATCTGAAATACATTCTTCAAATTTAGGGAATAATAGTCTAACATTTTGTTCTTCAGAATACCTGGAATTAAATGCTTATCATGATGATAACAGCAACAATAATAATAGCTAATATTTATTGATGGCTTTGGTACAATTCAGTATATCTTTATATCTATCTTCATCATCATTATGATCTATCTCTCTGCATTGTCATCTAACATCTATCTACCTACCTACCTACCTACCTATCTTTAAATATTCAAACCATGCATGTAGGTTCTCAATATCCTGGATTTATGGGTGTAATTTGAGGCACAGAGATAAAGCAAATTCTCCAGGTTCACAAAGCACTAGTGGTGGGAGTGTTATTTGAATCTAGTCAATCTAACTGTAGAGCCTGGATGTTTTATGTGAATGGAAAATGAAACAAAGCAAAATCCTTAAGTTAGTGAATTCCAACTATCAAATCACACGTATACATATCAGCAACTGATAGTTATAAAATGGTATTCTATAATAAATCATGATGGGCTAAAGTACTTAACCAAGTGATGAAATACACTTAGTTACCCGTCTCATGGAGGCCCCATGACCTTCAATAATTCAGCTGTCAGTCACCTGGAGGAGAAAGTTAAAGACCCAGCATCTCCAGAGGACAGAGTCGGCTTGGGAAGGAACCAGGACTCACCTGGGAAAGTGGGGAGGAGTAAACTACTGACGGAACTAGAGATAGAGAGGGGGATGGCAGGAAGTTGATGATCCAGAATATAAATCCAAATTTCAGGTCAGAACAGCTAAAACAGGGCTTATTTCTCTGTGTATACACACACACACACACACACACACACACACACACACAATGTGTGTGTGTGTGTGTGTGTGTGTATATATATATTTCTGAGATTATTTAAATCTTTCTTTCACAGATATAATTTGAATAAACACATTGACCACATCATATTAAAATAATCTAATTGTCACAGCTTTCACTTCTCCAAACAGCTTTTGAAAACACACAAACTTGACAATTTATACAAAGCTTCTTGAGAGGACTTTAACGGACTTTTTATAAGCGAATGAACTAAATATGATGGAGCTTTCTAAAGTGCACTTCAAAAGCAGCACAAAGGTCTGTAAACAAAAAAAATGATATCAATTTGTGGGGGTCTGAATAGTTTAATCCACAGAAGAATTCACAAACCTTTGTAGAAGTAGAAAAAAATTATCTTAACCCGAGAGTGAATGAACTTTGTGATTCCTTTCAGGGGTCATTTCTTTTCTGGTGAATGCTTTGTGGATTATAAATGTAAAGAATGAGCAGAAACTTTTGTATTATTCATTTTGAAGGCTCTTTTTATTAAGAGAAGAAATGAAATTCAATGAAAATCATTTTGCTGATAATTATAGTGAAATATGAAGTGCTCTGAATATATTCTATTGCAGGCAATAGAGAAGAAATGGCTCTATCTGCTCAATGCCTGATTTAATGGATGGGCTCCACGAAGCTTGGTCCTGGCTCATTTCTACACACAATCATCGCAGTGATAGTTGGTGAGGGTGCTTCCAAAGGGGAATTTGGTTCAAAAGATCAGGAGAATCACGGACAATCTTGTTTTAGTTCCCAGAGGCTTAACACTTTGTGAGTTGTTATTGGACAGCATCAGTTAGCAGTGGTGGCTGACCTGTGATGTAGTCTAGGCAAACCATCTTGGTGGCCACAGGGAGCAAAGAAAATCATGACATTGTGTCAGACTGAGGTCAGGGATATAGCCACAGGCCATGGTTTTCAGGGAAGAAACAGGTAGGATAGAGTCATAGGTAGTTATATTCAAATAGTCCTCACATTGTTTAGTTCCAAATGTCAGCCCTTCATTTTTTCTAACCTGCCTAATACAATCCTGCTCTATTTTTTTGTTTTTTTTAAGAGACTAATGATGAGACTACTTATACCAAACTAGGTATAAGTAAATGAAAGCATTAGTAAATAAGTAAAGATTTTTAAAAACATGTTGGGATGTAGATCCCAGACATACATTGTGTCTAAAATCAGGAGCTGCCTCAGAGGGGACCCACAGGCTGCAGTTCCTGCATTTGTCCCAGGCTGCTGACTAGATGCTCGGTGCTCAGGGACCCTTGGGATACAACTTTCATTATACAGAGGTGTAGCAAAGACAAGATAAGGACTTTAAAATACGTGGCTGGAATCCAGGTATGGGTATTGTGCCTTAGAATTCAACTGATTATTTTAATTATGAATAATGGAATTGAGAATCTTTTGATAAGGTAAATTAAGACCTAGAATATACATTTTTAAAACCAACATAACTTTCAGAAGATTTAGAGTGATATAGATCATATACAAGCCAATCTGTTACATATTCTTAATCTAAATAAAGGTGAGATTTAAAATTCAGAATGATAATCTAAAGGCCCTAAAGAATTTTTTAATCAACTTTATTGTTTTTATTAGATTCTATTTATAATTTTTCACTTGGAACACACCTTAGCAGTTAAAAAGCCCAACTTTTACATTAATATACAAGAAACTATACAAACCAGAAGTGAACCCCAGAAACCTAATTAACAGTAATAGTTGGACTTAACACCCAGCAGTCCTGAATGTAATCCTTTGTTGTTTTTAGTTATGCCACTGAGATAAGTGGGTTTCAATCCTGTTTCCTAGATAGTCAATCTGCCATTCATTAGATGTGAGTCCTGCAAGTGACTTGCATTTTCTCATCTGTAAAGTGGAGATAATAATAATACCTATACTGCAGAGCTGTACTGCAGGTTATATGAAGAGAATACACACAAGCCAGGCACACCTGTGAGCACCCATAAACAGCCACTATTATGAAAAACAACGGCAGTGAGAATTCTGAGTGACATAACTGAAATACTAACACACACACAGAGTATGAGTGTGTGCTTCCATAAGGAAATCAATTTAGCCTTACTTACATTATATTATGTCTACTGATAGACTATCAGGAGATTTCAAATCAGTCTGTGCATGTAGGTTGTCACTGAATTCCACTAAATATGAAATGCTGCCATCAAAGGGAAACATGGAACTCGTGAAGTCCTAAAGGCAAGGTTGCAGGACTCCATGGTCAAAGATTTCCAAGGAAATTTATAAATCGAGAAAACCAAGAACCTCCATGTTAGCTTGCAGGAACAAATCACCTTATATAGATTCTCATGTGGGCAGCTTGGGTTCGGCGGCAATGCCACAAACAAGCTGAAATTTATTGGATTTGTTTAATCTGTTCAGGAGTCTCTGATTGTCACCTCAACCCTTTCTGAAGGGTTATCTTCTACTTTAATGAAGATAAAAAGGTTGGAAATATCTGGGATGGAAGGGCTCTGTCAGATTTACAACCGGGAAGATGCAAGCCTTTCAGCTTACAATGCACTGACATGATTTAAAATATATGAATGTTGGAGCATTTCAGTTTGATTTAGAAAACCTCAGATGAAAACCAAAATCATCACTCCTGTCTGTGTACAAATGTTATTAAAATTTATCAGATAGATCCTTCTTGAATTAGTTTACTATTTAAAACATGAAGAAACTCCCAAGAATGTGAATTTACTAATAACCTTCCTGTACATTCAATATCTGGTCAAGATTTTGGAGGTGACCATACACATCTGCCACAAAATTCTCTTTGCTTGGAAGCAATCAGTACTTAAAAATAACATCTTTTTCTTATTTATACATAAAGCCACGTTTATGCAGTGCAAACTGTCAGTGCCAGAGAAAGAGCTCAGAAAAATTAGGGAAATATAGTCAAAATTTCTCAGTATGAGTCTAGTCAAATTTTGATGGTGTTACCTACCACAGCCTTAAAATGTCTTGTCCATCCTTTAAATTCCCTTGTGAAATCAAGAAAATAAAATGGAAAAGAAAATAGCATCAACTTTGTATAATAACTTGAACTGTGTTTTATTATCATTGCTGTGAACATATTTCACCAGGTTGCTGTCTGAACTCCTCTGGCCTGTTTCCACATAACTGATTTAAAACAGTTGAGGCAGGCGTTGGAAGTTGATCAAGGTAGGAAGTAATTAAGATTTGTTCTCTTCTTGCATTTTAACTGTAAAACAGGATTTCATGCATTTCAATACTATTTGTTTATCTGGTATAAGTGACCTTCCCAATTATCTTTCTCAAGTACAGGATGCCTGGCTGTGTTTATCATTAGCAGAAAGAGCTATGCGACTTTTAAACCTATTTGCTGATTCAAATTTGGTAGATCTAATGAAAAAAAAAATACCTTGGGCTTTGCAGCTGCATCCATTTGTACATGCAAATTCGGTAATTGCATCTATAAATTGAGTAAACTGTACATGAAAACAAGCTTTTAAATGTTCAATTAATCAGTGTGCACAAATCTCCCAGTGTTCTTGCTACCAGCAAACTCTTCCACAGATCTTTCCGAGGAGCTGAACGACATTCTACTATTTCATTCCACATGCAGCAAGCTTTCTTACTTCCCATTCGTTGGCTCTGGTTCATTCATTCAAAACTATTTCCTACACACTGTGTCAGGCACTGAGATTCTCTGGTGAAGAAGAAGGGCAAAACCTCCATGTATCTCAATTCATTATCTAATGCTGAGAAAATAAACATCGGGGATTTAAACTAAAGTTACTTATCCTCTGGTTTTGTTTCTTCAGTCCTCTTTCTTCCATGTGGCCCTCAAAAGTAGCAGAATTATCATTCTACAAAAATATTGAAGCATTGGGATCCAGTTTTCACTTTCAAGGATTCAGATTTGAGCATTTGTGCAAAATAATTTGTTTTTTTGACAATTTTCTTGTGTGTAAAATGAGGGGGTCAACCAGATCTCACTGCGTCGCTCTCACCTGGGACGCTCCATGAGCCCACATGCTACCTTTGTCTCTCACTGTCTTCCTCCCTCACCGTGTGGTGGTCCAGATGGTACTGCTAAGACTAGGATGTGCCCATCCATCTCTCAGGCAATGAATGCCTTAAACACTTGACTCTAAGGAGGTAGATCTGATGATGGAGAACCTGAGTTCCTAACATGCTCCAGGTGATGCTGGCGTTCTCTGCCCCTGGGATGCATGGCCAGGGCCTGGCTTAGCCTGCTCCCCACCTCTGCCCACCTGGGCTTCTACTTATAGATTGGTCTTGGGGAAAAAAAAAACAGTATAGTTAGAACGAGGAAGGTGTTCTTAATGAAGGCAAACACAGGCATGGACAGTGGCCTATAGTCAGGTGCACATGACAAGAGGAAGGCCTTTCTGAGAACTATACTTTGTGGTGGTCACACACACGGAGGCTCGGAGGATGAGAATTTAGCCCAGCGTCTTCATTACAGGAAATGACAGGAGCTACTATGTACTGCTTACTGGTGAAGAATGTCTTCTGAGCGCTTTTCTACATCATTACAGTAGAACCCTTTTCATTGCCTGTGTCTGACATAAGAAAACTAAGTCCTAAAGCCGTTAAGTAATTTCTCCAATTTCATACAACTACTGAATGATGGAGCTGCAATTCTAAGGCAATTCTGTGTAACTCCAGCGCCTGTGCTATGCAAAATTCTTCCCATTATCACTCAGCACTATCTCCTTCCATATCTTGATACAATGACTGGTTTGGTGGTAGAAGGCACATTATGCAGAGAAATGAAGGAACACTGATTTTATCAGCTTGATATTATTTAAAACATCAACATTTGGCATAATTCATATTTCTTGAAATGATGACCTATTCAAGAATTTGGATTTTTACATTTCTCAGATTTAATGAAGATATAGTTCAACGGATACAGCATTCTATGAAAGTTCCTATTAATATGTATGCATAACAGGAAAAAAGTGTCTCAAGTGCTCAAAATGTGCATTTGGTTATGTGGTTCTCAACAATCCTTTCTAAAGTAAAAGAATCATCTAGTCATAGCATTTGGGACAAAAAGTTCTGAGAATTATTTTTGTTATCTACTTCCTTTGGGAGTTGAAGAAACTTTATTTTCTTAAAAGTAAAAAATGTAAGGGCTTCGCTGGTGGCACAGTGGTTAAGAATCCGCCTGCCAATGCAGGGGACATGGGTTCAATCCCTGGTCCGGAAAGATCCCACATGCCGCGGAGCAACTAAGCCCGTGTGCCACAACTACTGAGCCTGCGCTCTAGAGCCCGTGAACCACAACTACCGAGCCCGCATGCCACAACTACTGAAGCCTGTGCACCTAGAGCCCATGCTCTGCAACAAAAGAAGTCACTGCAATGAGAAGCCCGCGCACCGAAACAAAGAGTAGCCCCCGCTCGCCGTAACTAGAGAAAGCCCGCAGGCAGCAACGAAGACCCAACACGGCCAAAAATAAATGAATTTATTTATTTAAAAAAAATAAAAAAAATTTTAAAAAATGTAGGAGTACGAAAATAAAAGGGTATCCTCAGTTCTGGATGTTTTCTTCCTCTTCTGTGCATGTAACCTTTCTGAAGCAGATGGAACGCTTTGTCTCTAGAGTTCTCCTTCTGAAAATACAGGGAGAGCTAATCGTGTTTGTCACCTGCTCTGATGTGATGGTGTGTGGTGACCCCAAAAATAAACGCTGATTTTTCTGGAAGCATAGTTTAGGAAAAGACTGATTTGCCCTTTCCTCTGCCTTTTACAGACAATAGAGAAAGACATTTGTTTAGTTATCAACGTCATACATTAATAAGGACATAGACAAGGTGGGATTTTTAAAATAGTGGCCGGAAGGGTGAACGTCTTGTGAGTGAGTGTTGAAAGAACTGGGAACATGGGGGGTGGTGCGCAGAGAATTGGTGGAGGTGCAATAAGTGTTTCAAGCGTATGAAGGGCTGACCTCTGGAAGAGGAGGGCGATCCCTTCTATCTGACCTCCACTGTCAACTAAAACCTACATGTGACATCAGAGCAGGCAGATTTTGGATCCCTATGAAAACGCTGCTCCTCGTCAGAGCTGTCTGCAGGTGAAACCCTGCCATGGGCTGGTGCAAGGTCTATGAGTCGGGCATGGACAGAGGCTGGCCCCACAGAGCAGGACTCTGTGAAGGGTTTAAACAGCGGGGGCACTGGACAAGGGCCTCTGTAAGTCCTTTGCCAATATGCAGACTGGGGCGCTCTGGTTTGAAGCTATTTACCTACAGGCAGGCGCTGGTGAGAGTCAAACTGGTTTAGGCAGAAAAGATCTGGGCAAAACCATGAACTATCAGGCTTTTATTTTTTTAAATTTTCCTTCTTCCCATGTACCCTTCCCGCATGTGTCCTCTGCTTTCAAGTTTCTTTCCATCCACTCGGCAAGTTCCTCTCTTCTGATGGCGTGCTCCGTCCTGGAGTTCAAGTTATTCCACTGACCTCCACTCCAGATCAGCAAACCTGCCTCTCCTTAGGCCCCGACAGACCAGGTAAAAGCAAGCCTCAGGAGCGCCTGGAAAGCAGCCCTGCCAGCATGTCAGGGTACATTCATCTTCTCAGGCAATGGTAAATGTGTGGCTGTTATAGGAGCTTCAGTCACAACGACAAGCCGGTGGGGGCCTCTTTTAGGACCACACTACTCTAGCCATGCAGACTCTCTGTCTTCACTGGCCACGGCCCCTGAGTGTGAGCACATGGGGAACAGTAACAGGATTCTGGGTCCTAACAGGTCTAGACTGGACAGTGCAAACTAGAGCCCGGCAGCCTGAGAGTTACCACTGCCTGGGATGACTGATTAGGCCTTATCCTTTCAGGAAGGAGAGACAGCTGCACACATCAATCCCAGGAACATGCAGAAATAAGAGTCAAGAGGAATATCAACCTGTTTAGAGGGAAAATGAATATCAATCTCAAATCCAGCTTCTGAGAGAAATAAAGGCAGTTTTATAAGTTTTATAGGTAGCATAAATGTAAGGACATACACTAATTAATATTCAAACAGACTAAATAACCAACAAATAGGCTGTCTGAATCCCAAACGCAGTTTCAGAATTCAGATTTATTTGATGCTATAGTGATTATTTTCTGAATCCCTTCAGGTCTACCATTGCAAGTTTGATTTTTAACTGATTAAATAGTCCCTTAGTTATAAATTTCTCAAATAATTATCGTGCAGAAACAATCTTCCATTACTTATTTGCTGATACATGACTTGGTTTGGGTGAAAAGCAGGCAGATTTATTAAAGAAGAATCAAGTAGAAGAACATTTAATCTTAATGTGTACCTTGATAAAGTTAAGCTATTAAAAGTTGTCAGTTTTATATTCAAATCAGAAACTGGTTTAAAATTGCATTAACTATATGTTTGTATTTATGTATTTTATTATATATTTTAAAATGGTGTTAAAATTATGACTATTTTTTAAAGACTTAAATATGTATAACTAATGCATAGGCATTAAATATGTATGTATAAGCAAATGAGGGTGTTAAAATTAATTAATTAATTTTTAACATCCAAGTAGGCCATACAGCAAGGAATATTACCACATAAAGAGAGACATTATATAAAAATAGATAATTCATCAAGAAGAATTAATGTGTATGGAACTAATCACAGAGGTTCAAGATAAATCTGACAGAACTGACAAGGGAAATAAGCAAATCCAAAATTACTTTTGGAGGGTTGAACACCTCTTTCTTAGTAATTGATAGAATAAATAGACACACAGAAATGAGAGCCCAGAGCGCTGAACAATACCGACATGCTGACTCTACCTAGTTGACATCTGTAGGATACACGCAACAGCAGAGGAATCACATGGCTGTGAAGTGCACGTGAAGCATTTGTCAAGGTATGGTCCTCTTGGACATAAAACAAATATCACCACATGTAAAGGCACTGAAATTATACTACGTGTGTTCTCTGAGCGCAACAGAACACAACAGAGTTAAACTAAAAATGTCAGGGACACAGAGGTATCTTGACAATATCCAAATATTTGGAAATTAAACAACATTCTTTTACATAATCCAATAGCCAAAGAAGAAATCTCAGGGAAGTTATAGTACATCTTAATTGAATACAAATGAAGCAGAATTCATCAAATTGGGTGAGATGCATCTAAAGTAGTGCCTGGAGGGGGCTTTAATTCAAGAAATGCTTATATTAGAAAATAAAACATGGTCTCAAATCAGTGGTATTATAAGTTTCCAGATTTTGAAAATAGAAAAAGAAAAGTTAATTAAATACCAAGAAAATGGAAATTATAAAGAGCAAAAATCAATGAAGTAGAAAACAGAAAATTAGAGAAAATCAGTGAAACCAAAACTGACCTTTTGAGAAGATTAAGAAGATTATTAAAAGTCTAGCTAGAGTGATCAAGAAAAAAAAAGGACACAAATTTCCAATATTAGGAGTAGAAGAGGGAGCTCACCATAGACCTTAACGACATTAAAAAGATAAAAGAATATTAAAAAACTTCAAGGCAATATATTTGATAGATTAAATAGAAAGTATGCAGTCTCACCCTAGAAGAGATAGATGACCAGAATCACCATGATTCCACTAAAGAAATAAAATTCCCATTTCAGATGTCTTCCCTGGTAAAAATCTACCAAATAATTTTTCGAAGAAATAACAGCCATTCAACACAAAGTCTTCCAGAAGATAAAAGAGGAGAGAACACATTTCAACTAATTCGGTGAGCATACAACTACTCTGAAAGCAAAACCATAAAAAAAATTACAAGAAAAAGTACTACAGAACAGTACGTTGCTGATGTAAATGCAAGATGGTACGACCCATTTTGAAAGCACTTTGTCAGTTTCTTATAGAATTAAACATATGCTTACCATAAGGCCCACTATAGGTATCTACTCAAGTGAAATGAAAACTAAGGATACACACGGGCATGAATGTTTAATCATAATCACCAATAGATGGGGAAAAGAAAACAATGCCCACCAAGTTTTGAACGAAAACAGATGACGATGCACCTGTAATAGAACAAGTCCCAGCATGGACATCACGTGATTCACACAACAGCACTGATGCATCTCAGAAGGTCCATGCTAAGTTAAAGGAACCAGATGCTGGAGGCTACATTGGTATGATTTCAGTTACAGGTTGTTCCGAAAAAGGCGAAATTATAGGGACAGAAATCAGACCAGTGTTAATCAGGGGCTGGGAGCGGGGAGGGGATTGACTGCAAAGCTGAATAAAGGAACATCTAGGGTGACAGAAATATTACGTCTTGTTTGTGGTTGTGGTTAAAAGAACTGTAAATATATTTGTTGAAGCTCATTAACCTGTACCCTTAAAAAGAGTGCATTTTACCATTTGTCACTTATGCGACTAACAAGCTGATAAAAAAGAAATTGAAAACTCTCACTATAATGTGGTACATGGATTGCAAAGAGAGGAAGACGCATGTGGTGGAAACTAGTGAGGTGGCTGGTGGCAGCGAGCCTGTCCACAGTCACTCCTGTATCCAGTTTGATTGAACTAATTAAGATATGCAATACGCCTCCACCCTTCTGTAATTCCATAGCATCAGCCATTTTCACATGCACTTAAGAGAAAACCCTAAAACATTTTAGCAATGTCACTTTTTAGGAGAAGCCCAGAATATCATCTCAGCTTATCCAGTGTTTTTATTCAGTAGGTCCCCCACTCCTGAACAAGTAACTGAATGAAAAGATACTGAACCTGGATTCAGGCTTGAAAGAGGCTCCCGGGTCACAGTCTCATGGTAAAAATAGGAAAACTTACCTTACCACCTCTTCCTTCTCTGACTGTAAAAAAGAGAACATTTTCTTTTGCTCTTACTGGCACTGTACCCAGGGACAAAGCAATAGATGGACTGAACTCTTCCTGTCCAGTGGGGTTTTTAGATACTTTTGATAATGGACTTAAACAAATGACTTTTCCCATATATTTCAGTAAGGGTGACTGATTTTAACCCTTTTCCTACTTTTATTCAGTCCTTTTGCATAAAATACTTTTCATGAGCCAACATCTTTTACCAGAGTTTGTCTGTGGAATCTCTGAGTATCTTGTAATACTTACTTCTCCACCTTCAACTTCAACGATTTAACATGCCCCATGCTGACGACTGCCACCTACCCTAACAGCCTGCAGAATCCCACCCATGAGAGAACCCTTGACAGTCTGGTTGCACTTAATACGTCTAATGGAAATGTAATATTCTCACCATTGCTTTCGCCCTCCCAGTAGCCCTGAATTATTTAGGAATAACCTCATATCTCCCTAAGTAAAATACAGCTTCTCCAGTGAGCCAAAGCAGGAGCAGTGGCCCCAGGTCGGCCAGGAGACAAGTGTTGAGCACACACACCCCTCGCCGGGGGGCTGCTTTCCTGGCCCACAGTCACGGTTCCTCACACCCGGGCAAAGTCAGAGAACCGCTGCTTCCCACCTCCCGCCTTGCAGCGCTGTTTCTCCTTACGTTAGAACCACACACGCACGCATTCCACGTCGACAGAGCATCTATCTGCTCACACAACTGCAAGACAATGAACTTGAGGACCTGTGGCCCCTTACCAGTGCAAGGCCACTGGAGTCCGCGTCTTGGAAGCTGTCGCCCCTCAAGGTGGACGTCAATGCTCCCACAGTGAGGCATGTCGGGTGTCCGGCTTCTTCAACTTTCTGGAAAGCTGCCGACTTCCCCTGGGGTTAACCTTGCTCCCCAGAAACATGGCAAGGAAAGTTATCCAGGTGTGACACAGGCTTTAAACCTGGAAGAAGCAAGTTTGAATTTCAGCTCTTCACTTAATCCATCATGCTCAGAGTGCTCCTCTATAAATAGAGCATAACAATAATTAGCATACCAGGCTATTGGGAAGATTTGAGAAAATATCTCTCAAGTTCTTAGCACAGTGGCTTATGCACAGAAGATGCTTAATGAACGGTAGGTACTGCTATTTCTGTCAACTCTGGGATCTTTTAAAATAATATCTTTTTAAATAATAAGATATGATAAATATTTATCATATCTTATAAAATCTATCTTATCTTAATAAATCTTAATAAATATCTTAATAAATTTATCATATCTTAATAAATCTAACAGTAAGAAAAATGGCAGTGTGATTTTTTTTACATGGGCCAACCATACTAGGCAATCCATTGTTATTTTTGTTTGCGGGGGGGCAGAAGGACCTATGCAGACTTTATTCAGGTACCGAAGACCTCTGTCACTTCAGCAATCTTACAATTATCTACGAGGCATAGAGTTGTAAGTGTGGAGACTCGTCTGTGTCCACACACACCTCTTGGCCACATCCAGGGTCCCCTTGTCCACTGGGAGAGACGAGAAAGGGACTGGGCACCAGAAGGCACGTGGTGCTTGGCCTCACACTCAGACTGCTTGGCCTCACACTCAGACCTGGTTTTCACTCCTTTATCAGCTGTCAATTGCCTTCTTCTACGAAGGAGATCGTGTTACAACCTCTTGAGAGATCAGAGACCAGCAGTCTCTCTCATCAGAGGTCTGGGTTTAGACAACATTGAGTTGAAAGAACAGAGTGGGACCCCTGCCTTGGCCCATTCAGGACATTCTAACAGGACACCACAGACACGGCAGCTGATAAACAACCAACACTGATCCCTCACTGTTCTGGAGGCTGGACATCCAGGATCAGTGCGCCTGCAGATTCTGTATAATGGAAATTCGTGACCAAGGACTTCTTTGGCGGAACTGGGTAACTTTACGGCATAGGTGATACTTGAATTGGATCTTGAAGGATCAGCAGGAATTTGAGAAGCAGAAAAAGTCGATCTCTGAAGGGGGGGCGCATGTGTCAGAATGAACAGTGTTGACTTTGGGAGCCACGGTCCTAATAAGGCACAGCGGGGTGCTGGCCAGCTCCCCTCCTCAGGACCCGAGGACAGGGACCAACGGGGCGAGTGGCCAGGGAGCCACTCAGGGCACCGTGGCCCTCCAGGAACAGACAAGAGAGCAGATGCAAACTGAAAGCTGAGAAGCGTTTCCGTGCGACCCAGTTCTGGGACACTGGCTTGGCTCTCACAGGAGATCAGCTTCGTGTGGGATTTCCTCTGAGAGTCTCCTAATTACTTTGCAGTCTAAACATCCCCCATTCTGTTGTCGGGATTGCTGTGGACAGCCAACTCCATTCTGCTAAACAAAACCAGTGATTTGGAAAAATTACAGCCCTGGATGCTACTGCTGGCTCCACAAGGACACCCTCCCTGCTAACGGTTAAGAAAGAGAAAAAATTGGCTGGCGCAGCAAACCAGGAAGGCCTCTTTGTCAGTGCAGAATGCGGTGCTCCTTTGGAAAGGGAGTAGATAGAGCACCGTGAACTTGCACGAGCTAACCGGGTGGTGGCTCCTTCTTTTTGAACAAAAATGGCACATTCCACTCCCCAGCGCTGACCAACCACGTGTAAGTGCTGGTTAGCGATGTGTCCGCGACGGCCAATCCCTCTGAGGGGCTGGATGTTTGTAGATGCGGGGCTCCTTTTGCTAGCGACTCGTCAAAACACAGGCCTGTGAATATCTGAGTCATCAAATCTGAAGCAGGATGCGGAGTGTCACTTGGATTTCTGCCCCCCTTCCTGAAACTGGCCTGAGATTTTGCAGTTCCTGAAAGGAGGCATCTTGACTCAAAAGTTTTGCCACTTGATACTTCCTTAATATTCTACATACCGTAGCCCAAGCTTTTTCTCCCACAGACACAGTTACTCCCGTGAATGTGCACTTCCTCAAGTATGTGGGTACAGACAGGGCACTCAGCCTTTCCCATCAGAGGCAGGAGAGTGAGTAGAATGATACTCTGACAGACGTTGTATTTCTTTCATAACAAGTATAATAATAATAACAGCATAAGTGGCATCCTCTCTCCCTCTGATTCCCTAAGGTGTGTGGCTGTGAGCAGGTCTCAATCTTAACTCAGCTCCTCAAACCGGTGCAAAAGCAGATGAGGGGTGACTGGGAGTTTAGTAAGAGCGGAGTCTGTGGTCACCGAGGCAGGTCAAGTCTGCCCTCTGGCCACAGGGATGAGCCTGGTGTTTCCTCCATGGGATTGTCTTTCAATAAGCAGAGTCAGGAGTTATGTTTCATCCAACATCTTTTAATTGTCACATGACTTTTTTCCCCAAATTGTTCAAGCAGAACCGGTCTGGTCTCACATCCAGACACAGAAGACCTGTCTTATTCCGGAGCATTCCATGTTTCTATTGTTCCTCTTTTCAAAAGATTGAGGCACAAACAAAACAACACTGTATTCCAGGTTAGGGTTTTGCTCTATTTTGTGTATTGTTTTCCTGATTTCGTTGACTTTCAGTACTCTGGATGGGGAGAGAGAGACATGGGCCTCTGTGACAAGGTCCTGTGCAGCTGGGAGGTCATCACTGTTGCACAATCTCACTGTCCCCCGAAAGGAGAAATCATGGCCCTTGGCTGTGCCACTTGGGCAAAGCCAGACCGCTCCTGGTCCCTCTTCATTGCATCTGCTCCTATTTTTTTTTTTTGCTCCAAAGGTGTGTGGAACTTCTCTGCTGGACCCCTGGACTTCAGGAAGGCTCTTGAGTCCACAGGTGATCATCTAAATTGGGGGGCAGACAGTAGAAACTCTTAATCTTCCATGATGACATCACTCCTAACTGCACATTTTGATCTGAGGCTTTGGAACCATCCTAACTATGGATTTCAGTAGTAGAATGAAGTCAGCACATTGTGGCTAGAATATCCAAATAAATGGGAAATCAACATGAAAGCATGGTAAACCGTAGAATTTTTTAGGACAGAGAACTTTGGGCTTATGCTGAACACGTTGCATGGATGGAACCAGCTGTGGTGTTTAGACAGAGCCCTTTGGGGAAAATAGTTTACAAGAAAATTGTTTATATTCAAAAACGGTTATTCCGAAGACAAAATGAAATGTATAGATTCTTCCTTAGGAGACCAGACAGCCTGGGACCGCAGTGTGGCTGGCCCCCGTCAGCTGGCTTAGAGATTTCAGGGGCTCTACCCTCTGTGCCGTCTGCCTGCAGCAGGACCTCACTCAAGAAGACATGGAAGCTCAGGAGTGGGCTTGATGATGTCATTTCTTACCTCTTCACTTCCGTATAACTTATCAGCTCAGCAAAACATAATCTAAAATAAACTCATGATACTGTCGCATGTTTATCTGTATGATCGAATGTGTTTATACCCTGACTCTCAAATAAGACTGAGGACAAGTCCAGAGGTCTTCAGTCAGAGGAAGGACAGGTCAGGTGGTCTTACACCATATGGCAGACACAACGTATTCCTAATACTGGAGGAAACAGGCATGAGCCTCACTCACAGGTAATGTGAATCTGTTCAGCAATCTGCATGCTCCTGTTCTGCTGTACTCACAACACTTCCCACTTCCCTGAGCCCACATGCCCCTATCTGCCTCCCAGACTCTCTGAGGTTTTTCACGACATCCTCTAGAACAATCACTCCACAAACAGCACCCTCCGCATTGTATTCACAAGCTCTCATCAGAGCACACGTACCACCTTCGTGTCTTAGCTCAAATCTAACTCTACTCTTGAAGCTCTCTATGAACTGAAACCAGTTAGTGGCTTTACGTGTTCAGTACGTGTCAGTGTCCAAATATAGCATGTGTCTTTACAATTCCCCTCTTCATAAAGCCAGATTTTTCATCCTATCCTCTCTCTATTGTCTGCATGATGTAGACCCTCATTCGTCAAAGACATTGGCCCTTGGTCCATAGTCTTCTCCCCAGCCTAAGTGTAGCTACTGTTCTGTGTGATCTCAGTGCTTGGAGACCCTGGCTTCCAAGGGTGAACATCTCAGTGGCTGCCTCACCCATCCTGCTTACACAGACCGCAAAGAAAGTCTCGGGTCCTGCTACTCCCTGACAATCCTCCTCATCTAAACTCACTGTCCAAACCTCTCTTCCTCCCAGATTGCTTGTCAGTCATTCCTGTTACAATCCTCTGTTGATTCCACTGGGGTGTCTAGTCCATCAGAGACTCTTGTATCCAATTTATCACCACTCTCCCTTGTTCATGTTCCTCTTATGGAAACACCCACGTTTAGTCTTTTTGGCCTGTTGTTGTCATTTCCTTTGAGATCATTTCTGGAAGTACAGGTGGGTAGAGAGGTTCGCTTGCATTTCCTACTCAAATATCTTCACTGCACCTTAAATTGTCATCTATCAAGTAGATCAGTTAAACCACTGCTCAGGTAGAAGCCTCTGAAGTTGTCCTTTTAAATCACACGGTTTTCCTCTTCTCTGCTTTTATCACAACAATGGCCATGAGTTTTCATGATACCTGTATTGGGAGGAGTTGGGCTAATAAACTGTTTCTATGGACAGACTGGAGAGTGTTCACAGGATGGTGACTTTTCTCCCCAAGAGTGCTCAATTCAACCACGTCTTACGCCCTTCACATTGACTTTCTCTTCCTGTTACTCACAGTAAGTAGGACCACTGCTTACACAACCATTTTTTGTTGCTACTCTCATGCTCCAAATTAACATATATTGGGTTCTTGATTACTATGAATCAGGCATGATGACCATACGGGGTAGAGAATATCTTCTTACTCATTTTACAGATGAGAAAACTAAAGCAATGAAGTGTAAGTTCGTTGCCAAGTGCATCTAACTCTTAAGTCTAAGAGAGCATACACTGGGAGCCAAGTCTGATTACAGAACGCTTAATCACTCTGCTATTCTGCCTTTCTGATAGAAGTACCCCCTGGCTTCTTGGCAAAAGCTAAACATCTAAACAAAGTGGAGCAAACAAATCAAACTACCTTGCATGGATTCCTAAGTAGCTGACTCATGGGGAACGAGTGTGTCTGTACACAAGCAATGTTCACTGCTGGGTTAAAACACATGGCCATTCTCAATAAAGAACCTGATTCTCCAATGTTTCATGTTTACTAATAAAGTTGGAGGCCACCGTGTCTTTAGGGCGAAATGTATACAACTGCAGCTAACAAGTGAGAAATTGATCTGATTCATAAAATTGGCACCTGCAGCCTCAGCACCCTGGGCCAGCCTTACGTAAATGTTTTCAAAACAGTAAAACTTATAAAGCACCAAAACATTCTAGTGAGTTAAAGCCTCAGCTTCTGTGCCCCTCCAGGTCCTCCTCAGCTTATTTCTTGGTCCCTTGTAGCACAGACACATGCAGAGAACCAAACAGGCAGTCAAGGCAACAGATGTGCCCTGGTTGGGGTCTTGCAAGGCTCAGCAGACCTTGTGAGCCAGGAAGTAGCCAGAGGAGGACCATGAGGAGGCCTCTCTGTGTCTCTCCTTCTTTACAGGTGGAGTGAAGAACTGAGGTGACACTCTCTCAAGCCCATGCCAGACTTCAGAATTAGATTCTAGGCATGTGGAGGTTTTGTCCCTTTCTTAGATTAAATTTTAACTAAAGAACATTTTGGTAGAAACAGAATACATCCATTGCTGGTCCATTCTATGTGTCAGTTTCATTAATTTATCATGTTAAAATTTTGACATGATCTGCATTCTCAAAAGATTCTTTTCTGAAAGTCATCATATGCACTGAACCTGACCAGGAAAGACTTCTATTCCATCATGTAGTTTGTAGGGTTCAGCCCACTTCCACTCTTGTCCTAGCCTATCCCATCTGAGTAGTCTCATATTATTATAACTCTCTGTTCCCAGTTTGTTTACTTGGTTGTATATGTTGAACCCAAAATGAGTACATACAAGTACTGTTAAGGTAATTGTTTCTCTTAACTGAGTCTCATATTTATCCTTATCCACATCCCTCCCTATGATTGAATCTTTCCTCATACAATGCCTGATGCAGAGAGCTTCTGGGGTAAACTGACATGACAGGAAAGGAAAACTCTTCACAAACATTCTCTCTAGAAAAGCTCTTTATATGTGGCAGATGAAACTACTTCAACTGCAAGTAAATATGGAAAACCAAAATTGTTTTGGAAAATCAATAGATATGTTTAAAAATTGTAAGATGTTTGTTAACTATGCAAAAAAGGTGAAAGAGATGCTAAAGAGATGCAAACAGCTGAATATCCACAGCCCAGAAGTGACCATTGTTAATGTATTTGCCTCATAGTTTTAAAAAAGGAAATAAAATATATGGATAAACTTAGATTCTTCAGTGTAGCCATAGGACACCCTCAAAAATAAAGGGAATTCCCTCTAATCCATATGGAAGCTATGGATGCCCTTCCTCCCTCTCTTTCTCTGTCTCTCTCTCTCATATCTCTCTGTCAATGAAATCAACCTATCAATCTTTCTATCTCCTATCTATCTATTGATATCTATCTATCTATCTATTATCTATCTATATCTGTTTATCTACCACCTATCTATATCTATCATCTATCTACATCTGTCTATTATCTATCTATCTATATTTATCTGTCATCTATTTCTATCATCTATCTGTACATTAATGGACCCTGGCACATATTTATCGACTGAATTGACATGACTTGGATCAGATAATAAAACTAATTTGGTCACTGAGATCTTCCACATCAAAACACGTGGATAGATCTAGAGTCTGTCATACAGAGTGAAGTAAGTCAGAAAGAGAAAAACAAGTATCGTATATTAACGCATATATGTGGAACCTAGAAAAATGGTACAGATGAACCAGTTTGCAGGGCAGAAATAGAGACACAGATGTAGAGAACAAACGTATGGACACCAAGGGGGGAAAGTGGTGGGGGGTGGAAGAAAAAAAGAAAACAACTCCCCCCCAAAAAACCCCAAAACAAAAAACAAAAAATACGTCAGACGTTTAAAATTTCCACCACTGCCCAGCAGAGTGTGGAATTAAATCACGTGCAGGAGGCGTGTAATGAAATGGTTATCAAGAAACGTACTTGGCTTGCTCAGCTCTGTGGTTAAATCTCTTATGAAGACTAAAATGCCTAAAATCCCAGGTCCCTGTTAGTCGTTGGTAAAAACTGACTCACGGTCCCAGTCACTTCCTCACATGGCTCTTTTCAGAAAACAGTGTGTACGCAAAAGTGTTCAGAGGAGCCCACAGAACTGTGCGGAGGCGGTGCAGCACCTCGGCAAGCCCCACCTGAGGGCTGGGTCTCCTACGTCAGATTCCAAGGCAGGTGCTTAGCAGCTCAGTGCTGCCTCTGGGATCCTGAGGGCACAGGGTGTCCTTGTTGCTAGGAAACTTCGTTGAGGAGAGGTGTGGTGTCTCTGCCATCTCTCTGTCCTGCACCTTCACAGTCCCAGGCAGATGACAGTTTCTCCGTAAATATTTGTTGACTGATGAAGAGGGGATGACAGATAAGTGGAATTAACATGGAGCAAATAACATGCGATGCCAGAGTCATTTTATTAGACTGTTGAATCAGAAAGGTCTCAGGAATTGCACTATAGATAGACTATGGGAGAATAAATTTCCACGAATTTTATTTTGAAAGAGAGGGCCTTAGGTTCCTTTGCTGCTCATCCCTTTCTTATCTCAAATGCTATGACTTTTGTTCAAATAGCTTTCCAGGCCCCACTGCAGACCTGTTCCAGGTAGAGATTTATTCCCCTCAATGAGCTGTCTCCTTAATCTCCTCCACTTCAAAGAATGCTTAATAGTTTCACTAACCTTTCTGAGGAGCTAGGAAGTTCTTGGAGTATCAGTATGGTTCTTGCTTTCCTCTTCAGCGCAAATTTCATTTCTGTAATATCAAATTAAAAATAAAGTGAGCGTAATATTCTACAGCATTAGACACACATTTTTAGCACACCTAACCATCACTTTTGCATGTTTATTTGAAACTCTGGCTCATGTATTTCAGAATGCTGTATACTCTTTGGTTTACAATATATTTCATTGTTTATATTTCAAGTGTTTCTATTGTTTCATGTTTTATATTGCTGAACAAAAATGAATATTTTCTTTGCTTCTTTTTCTACTTTACTTTCATATCATTGCGTCCTAAGTGCCCCACATAGCAGTTGTAGGAGGAACACAGAAAGTCATCATGCAATAAACCAAATTAAAAAAATTATAAGCCCTTTCGTGTTCCTTTCGTAGGTGATGCAGTTGGTATCGGAATCTTTTGATTTACATTGTGATGTAAAAAACTACTAGTTCCTTTTGTGTTAATTTATAGTTAACAAATTATGTTAGGAGACCCATCCTAAACATAGTAAGGATGAATAGTCATTTTTTTTGCATGTGACTAGTCATTTTATATAGGATCATTTTCTCCTGGCCTGATACCTTTAATCATTACATATAGTGTCTCCATCATTTTAAATGTTGAGTCCTTCATAGGAGTATTTTATGGGTTACCAGATTATCTGATTAGTTTGCCCTGTAAATTGGCCAATACTGTTACCAGGTTTCAAGGCATCATGATTCAGTTACATTAAAACTGGAATGTACTGAATATGAATTATCCAGACCTAATTTCATTTCTGAGTTTGGATTTTTGAAAATAAAGACTCAGAAACTAATTTATCTCAGATATATAATCATAACAATAAATTTCAACAGTTTCTGAAGCTAAATCTATGGAATTGTGCCTTATCCCGAATAATTAAATTCACATTTAGCTTTATTCACTGTTCACTGCCTAAGGAAGAAAAATTTGCTAACACAGTTTTAGTATTACAACAAATATTTATGTTACATGGAAACTTCACTTCATCCTAATCACTAAATACTAAGCATAGAAGATTTGCAAATTAAATAAGCAGAGGATTATTGGTATCTGGACATGATTGATTAGTCATTTCTTGATACTAAATGGTAAAGACAACAGGCTTTTAATGTGATTTGATCTGAGCTTGCTTTGCAGGAAGGGGCATTAACTGTGGGTCTAGATCCCCATGTCTCGCCTGCCCTCCCTCTGGACCCAGGCAGAGAAGGAAGCCTGCACAGGTTCTTAAAGCTTCTGGGTAAAGGTGACACCTGCTTCCACTTGCAGCTCACAGGTCGAAGCCATGTGTCATGGACACACCTGAGCTTAACAGGGTGGGGACTTTTACATAACCCTCAAGGTGAGGGAGTGGGATATTCCACACACAGTACCAAGGGTGATGCATGTTTGGGTCCAAGGTGGTTTTCTAGTCGTGCAAATTGAGATTTGTTTTGGCTTTAAGTTTCCTGAGTCTCATTTTCTTCCTCTTGACCACAGGGATGATCATGCCCATCCTGAAGGACAGTTGGAGCTGAGGTAGCAGAATAAGCCTGGATGGCGTTGGGCTGGAGGAGGCCATCAGCAACTGGCCCTGCTCAGAGTGGCTGCACTGTGTTGAACAGTGTGAGTGTGTAGGAGTTTTACGTGGACTCCCCCATTTAGCGCCTACACTAACAGGTGCGTTATTGCCTCTGCTTCACATATAAAGAAAGCCAAGCTTGAAGCTGCATAACTTGACCGCCGTCAAATTAAACTAGATGGTGAAGCTGGGGCTGGGCCCTGGTCCTCCCCACCACAGGAGGAGGCTCAGCCAATTCACAGAAGGAATACAGTTGTTATCAGGGCTCCAGAGGCATCCTTGCTCATCCTGCCTGGCAAGGAAGTTGTCCACTTCCTCCCCCCGGACTTCAGTGGACCGCTGCTAATGGCACTCATCCTGCCAAACGTAGTGACCTTTCCCGACAGGCAGACCTTGCCTCGGCTTGTGTTTTATGAAGGAGAGCTCACTTTGAGGAGCCGCAAGAAGCTGAAGCTTGGAAGGTCAGGATATTAGGGGTTACTGAACTATGAGTAGGGAACACAGACAGGAGCAATGGTTTGTACAATGAAGCACTGATGTTTACAGTCCCTTTATAGACCAGGCACTGTGGACGGCATGTTTCTCACATTATTTCATCTAGTTCTCAGAGTGTATCTATAACTTGCCCAAGACTGCCCAGCTGACCAGCGGGCTAGCTGACCTTAAACCCAAATTCTGGCATTCTTTCAATTTCATCCGGATAACAATAGTAACAGTAATAAATAATACAGAACTTCCTAAAATACATCCACACATACTCAACATAGAAATAAGCTTCTACTTTGTTTTTGTTCTGTGTTTTTTCTGCTTTGCTTACCCTCATGCCCCTCTCTCCTCAGGCTGCCTGAGCTGCTTGCTGAAGAGCACTTCATGCTCTAGGCCATTTGCGCATCCATGAACCAGTGCTAATTGTTTTACCTTTTACTAGCACTCTGTTACATGATAGATAAATTTATTTAATACAGTGGTCCATGCAAAAGGATTTGCTCATCTCCTGAACTGTCTCTTCTTTCCAAATGTCCAGTTTGGAATTCCTCAACATTGGACACTAGGAAATGTGTCTCTTTCTCTCTCTACATCTGTCTCTCACATACTAATATTAATTTAACATTATATGTTTTTATAATATTTACATATTTATATATGTATGTAAACTACATGCCTGTAACTTCAGAGCGACTTTTAAACTCCTTTTACCTTCTTTATTCAGTATCTACATCAAGTGAACAGAGACTTCTGCACAGATAAACGTTCCCATCTCAGTTTAATGGTTGCTCCTAATAGTGAGATGAGCTTGATCAGATATATAAAGATACCAAGTCCAGACATGGAGAGAAATTAAATGTTTCTGCCGTGTGCAATCCCACAGGATACGGAAAGGTGGCCAAGGGTTATTATATAATAACCTTCTCTATTTCTGGAAGTTCTCTATTAAAGGACAAGTGGTTAGAAACAACTTCACAAAAAAATGATTTATTGTAATTGACATAGTTCTTCATTTGATTAGAAATATCCCAAGTGTAATAAATGCATATAAATCCATACCATATAATGTACATAAACACCACAACACATACAATACTGTGGTAATGTTTGCATTCATCTCAAGGTCATACCAAATACACAATTATACAATTTACATTTTATTTTTCTCTCATACACTGAAAATCCTTCTTTTTGTTTAGTAAGCTGAAACTTCTTCTAGATATTAAGCAAATATAAAACCTGGACCAAAAAACTTTAAGAAACATCTTTCCACAAAGTTCTTTTTCATAATTTTTTTGAATGTATTAAATTATTAGGAACCATTACCATACTGTTATCAAGAAATGTTTACAGCATCTGACATTTAAGACATATGCTAATTTAAAAAATAAGTTTAGACATAGATGTTTACCTTTTATATCAAAAGTCAGTTTTGGTAAATAAACATGAACTATTCTTTTCAAGGAAATTTATCTGAATGCAAACCAAGATGCACCTGACCCCCAAACACTGCTTCTGTCAACTTCACTTCTGTCCACCACAAACAGTCCTTCTTCAGAATCTGTCCCAATACACATCCTGCTGTGGACCTCTGCTGTCTGCCTGTTCCACTGGGGAACGCTTCACAATTTGTACCTCCGAGAGTTTAACTAAAGGTATAGCTGAATCCGTGGCAGAGAGAGGTCCTTCGTGGCGCCTTCATTTTTAATCAGATGGCATTTTTCTTAACAGTTATCCTATCTCAGTCTGCGTCTCCTCTATTCTCTCCAAGTATTCTCCCGTGATCTCTCTAGATGCCTTGGCGTTGGGGTATAGACAAAGCCTCTTACAGAATCAAACGAGACACGCAAACTTTTCAGATCCCTGGGCTCCACCATAAACTTGCTGAATCCGCATCTCAGGGAGTGGCCAGCGTTTCTCCATTGTGCCTGAAATGCAGTCTTTCATAAGCCGTACTGATGGTGTCATTGAAGGATGTGTCAGTAGAATGGCCCCAATTATGTCACTAATCCCTGTAACCTAATAATATGCTCTCTCACATGGCAGAATGGTCTTTGAAGATGTGGTTCAGGTCATGGACCTTAAAACAGAGACATCCTGGATTATCCAGTGTGCCCATCTAATCACGTGAGCCCTGAAGAGGTGAGAACATTCTTTGGCTGGAGGCAAGAGAGGCTGGCAGAAGCGAAGTCTGAGAAGCTCCAAGTGTGCAAAGAGATGCACCCCAATGGCTGGAGGGAGCCACATGGAAACCTGAGAAGACATTCAGGGGCCTCCAGTAGCAAAGACCAGCCCTGGCTAGGAGCCAGCAAGGAAACCAGGGGCTTCAGCCCTACAACCACAAGGAACTGAATCCTGCCAACACTGGAATGAGCCTGGAAGCAGATTATTCCCCAGAGCCTCCAGCAAGGAATGCTGGGAAATCACTCCAGGAATGCAGCTCACGCCTGGAGGAGGTAGAAATGCCTTCCTATTCGGAATCAAGTCCTTCACGAGATACATACATCTGTGTGCCTCACCAAGGGAAAATTTTCTTCTAAACTTCACAGAGAGCTTCCACAGTCTCTAGGGTGTACGACAGTCTCATCTGGATACCAGGTCTTGCTGGGCCTAGCCTGAGGTTGGGTTCGTTGATCCTCAACAATCCTCCTCCTGGCTTCTCTTACCAGTGTCACCAGCTGGTACCGCAGAGGCTGCAGATGCCTTTTCTAGCAGTATGGTGCTTGGTGCCACAGCCCAGATATACTGGGCATACACAGCCATCACCTAGGACTCCTGCTTCTGCCCTCAGGTGTGGGATTTCAGCACCAGTCCACGTGGACGCCACTTGTTTTCTCTCCACACTGGATGCTGCTATGGCAGGTGCCATCTTCCTGGGGACCATCTGGGCTGCCTGCCCTGGCCTGCTTCCTCCACCTCTTCCTTACTTGCCTCCTGCTTCACGTCAGGCTGTGGCTATCTCAGGGTTTTTCCAACCAGGCCCAATTAGGTTTTGATGTTTTCAGGGAAAACACAATATTTCGAATAGGACACTAGGGAATATTTTGTATCAAAGAGTAAACATGTTGACCAGACCACTGTGTGTGTGTGTATTCCTGGGCATGGAGCCAGGCCTCTGCAGCTATGACAAGTGTCTCCAGGTGATTCTGAGTAGTTGGTATAAATGCTGAGAACCACACTCTAGGTATTTCTCTGTTCCTTCTGAGCCCTCGTCATCACGGTCTCCTCCAGTGGACTGGAAGCTACATGTTAATCTGATGGACCTAGTTCATGCTCAACTACAAATGGCTGATGACTTGTTAAAACCTGTTACTCTCTTAACCCCAGAAGTGAACTGGCATTTTCAGCAGTAAAGAAGGTGGCAAAGCCTTTATGGCTCCTAACAACAGCTGTGCACAGCCTTCTCCCAGCACTCAGCCCTGGCGACCTTTGCCCTATCAGCCACAACCTGCGGCTCTCCAGGCTGGGAGGGGCTAAACAAGATACATTTATGTTCACAGTAGCTTGCCTATGGGGACCAATCCCTAAAATTGGATTTCTTCTCTTTTTTACTGACAAATAATAAAATGGACAGTTAAAAATCAATTGGATGTTTGACCTGCATGTAAATGAAATAGACCCAGGCCCATCCTGTGGGAACCGTGCCCTCAGGTTACAGCGGAAATTGCTTTGTTGTAATGCTGTGGACAACCTCCTGTGAGGAAATCTCATCCAATTCTCCACAGGGACAAAGGGTGTTACTGGTTTGTACTTTGCTGTAGGGCTGATCTGTTTGTTGTTTCCCTTCAGCCTTGATATCATTCCTGTTCATGATTTACAGCTTGGAAGCCAAATGCACTTCAGAGTCTGCAACTGATAAAACCCGGTGGATAATGACGGAGACAAAGTGCTAAAGGCAGCTGCTTACCCCACCACCTGCCTGGTGACGTGGTGAGGACCTGGAAAGCTGTCCTGGAAACCCAGCGTCTGTCACCTGGTTTACAGTAAGTCAGTCTGCATTCAAGGGTTTGGAAGGAAAGGAGTGAAGGCGGGAAAGAAGTAAGACAAGAGACAGAGAGCCTCAGAGACAGAGACAGAGAAACACGAAGAGAGAATGTTCACCTCAAGGTTTCATATGCTCCAACTACTAGTCCCTTGTCCCATGTTCACTGGCAAATTGTGAAACCCACCCACACTTTGATTTGTATTATTGAGTCATTGTGACAAAAGGGAGTCCCACATACATTTAAATGCACAGGAACTGGGGGGTTTTGATTTAGTCCTCCCTCCCAGAAAGACACTAAGAGCTGCGACATGCTTGGTAGGTACTGGCTGTGTGGGGCATGGACGGAGACAGCACTGCCCACTCCAGCAGGGGCATGGCCGAAATCAGCCAACATCTGCTGATGTTGTAGTTTAGCCCTGCGATGGATGGGCAAGGTGCTGTGGCTGTCGGGATGAAGGAGAGGATCTCTGTCCCCTTGGAGTTCAGATCCAGGTGAGAAAACAGAACCATGTGACAGAACAGTCAGGAAATGGCCGTGTAATAGGACAAGTGTGGAGTTAACCACAGGGTAAGTGCTGAGGGGCTGGAAGGGGAGGGGAGCGAGATGAGTGGGGGCTGCTGCAGTCAGAGTTCGGGGGTGGCTGTGAGGAACCCCTTATGCTTCTGAGAGAAAGGACTGATTCACAGGAAACTGTGGACCCATATCCTCAGGAGATGGCAGTGCTGGGACGCCTGGGGCTGTTAAGACAGAGGTTCTCACCGAGGATGTTTCCAAGGTGGTCACCCTGTGGGGTGCATTTGTCAAAGGACACCTTCAGGAGCAGCACTGGACTTCAGTCTCAGACACACCAAGAAATGGTGACCACAAAAGAAGGAAGCCTGAGTGTGGAGAATTTTACTTTATTTGACTTTGTACAAATGATTGCAGCTAAGAGGATTATTTTTCTCCAAAATACATTTCCTTAAAAAATGTAGGCAGCAGATGAGTAAATTTTAGGGGAACTTAAATGGTTTTTATTTGTATTTATAGATGAGTAATCTGTTTCTTAGTTGAGCTGTAAACTGAGGTCTGTATTTGGTATTCTTAGGAAAACAATTAAATCATTAGCACGTTTAAACTTTAAAAGGGACAGTTAACTGTGAGTAAAACAAACAAACCCAAAACACATGACTCAGAAGAAAAAAGCCATCCCTCAAAAGCTAATATTTTTCCTCGCTTTTCCTCAGTCTGGGGGTCCAATGGCCACTGGCTGTAATAGGACAGCAATTTTCCCTCCTGGAAGCAGTGACATTTTAGTGATTGATAAGGTGCATTATTTTAAGTACATAATAAGCTTGTGGCCATTCCAGCTGAGTGGAGCTATCTAAGTGGAAGGTCATCATCATTGCCATTAGGAAAGAAACAGTTTCTAATGATAATCTCCTTTAACTGTGGCTGTCACTGCACTCCAGTCAGTTAAAGAGGTGATCTGGCCCCATCGCAGCCTAAAGAGCCCGTTCAGTGTGTCAAGGAGGCCACTGCTTGTGTATTAATGTAATGCGCTCCCTTCCCAAGCGGCTGTTTCTTGTTGTTGTGTCCACGGGATGTGGGTGGAGGAGGTGGCCTGACAGATGGAGTGATTTTTCAGGTGCTTTAGTGGTCATGTCTGACCAACTGACATCTCCTAAGGGACACTTCTGGTGAACTTTTTCCCAGGCAAAAATGACGAACTGGGTTTGTTTGTTTTTTCTTCATCTCTGCTGAGGCCAGATTTATGGAACTGAAGTAACGCAAGATGACGAAGACTGACCACAGATCAGGCATGAGGGCTGTGCACAAAGCTCTCACAATCCAGGTGACCCCTCCTGGCCTGCCTCCTGTTAAACTCTTTGCATCACCAGCACGCTTTTAACATATTCAGAAACAAGCATCATAGTCAGCCCCACGTGTTCTCGGTGGGAGGTGGGGAGAAGCTGCTCTGTACTCTTGGAAGGAGAGAATAAGGGGAGAGTCTTTCACTCTTCCCTTTGGTTTGACTAAAATTTCAGGATGAATCGAACTTGAGCTTCATGGTTAGTATGAGATAATAGAGAACATACAATTAAATACTCACTGAACCCAATACAAGGATGATTCAAACTGAAATGAGTTTCAGGGTCATCCTGGCTGTCAGAGACCCAGACCACCCACCCAGACACAGCAAAGCAGGAGGCTCTTTATGAGGCAGTGGATGCAGAGAGGGCTGTGAGTGCCCGGAGGTCACCTCTTTGCAGAGACCCCAGGAGCTCCAGGAAGCCGACGCCAGCCCGCTCAGCTGACACAAACCTATAGTCAGATTCTGCTGAAGAGTCAGAGTTCCAGTACAGCGAGGGGATCCTTGGAGGGGGTGCTTGGCAGTTTGGGAACTAGAAATGGGAGGCAGCATTGTTCAATTGAAGAATCCATGCTGCCCGTTTTTAATTAATAGATTTCATTTTTGGAGCAGTTTTAGGGTTTCAGAAGAATTGAGAGGAAAACACAGTTACCATATACCTCTTCAGGGCTGAGCTTCCCCTATTATTAACACATTTCGTTACTGTGGTATATTTGATGAGCCAATATTAATACAGTATTATTAACTACAGTGCATAGTTTACATTAGAGCTTACTCTGCATTGTACATTCTATGGGTTTGGACAAATGTATAATGACACGGGTCCATCATTATTGTATTGTACAGACTAGTTTCACTTCCCTAAAAATCCTCTGTACTCCACCTATTCATCCCTCACACATCACTCCCACCCCTGGCAACCACTGAACTTTTTACTGTCTCCACTGTTTTGCCTTTTCTAGAATGTCTTATAGTTGGACTCATGCAGTGTGTAGCCTTTTCAAATTGGCTTCTTTCACTTAGTAACATGCATTTAACTCATTTCTTTTTAGCACTGAATAATATTCTGTCTGGACGGACCACAGTTTATCCATTCACCTACTGAAGTACATCTTGGTTGCTTCCAAGTTTTGGCAATTATGAATAAAGCTTCTATAAACATCCATGTGCAGATTTTTATGTGGTGATATTTTCAATTCGCTGGGTAAACAACCAAGGAGCATGACTGCTGGTTCACAGAGTAAGAGTTTTGGTTAAAAAACTCTTTTTATGACTTTTGTAAAAAATTGTCTGTTTTCCAAAGTGGCCATACCATTTTGCATTCCCACCAGAAACAAATGAGAGTCCCTTTTGCTCCACATCCTGGCCTTTGACGTTGTCACTGTTTTGGATTTTAGCTATTCTAATAGGAGTGCAGTGGTATCTTATTGATTTAACTTGCATTTCCCCAATGACATATGATGTTGAGCACTTTTCATAGGCTTATTTTCCTTCTATGTATCTTCAGTGATGATTCTGTTCTGCTCTTTTGCCCATTTTTTAGTTTTTTTTTTTTTTTTTTGCGGTATGCGGGTCTTTCACTGTTGTGGCCTTTCCCGTTGCGAAGCACAGGCTCCGGACGCGCAGGCTCAGAGGCCATGGCTCACAGGCATAGCCGCTCCGCGGCATGTGGGATCTTCCCGGACCGGGGCACAAACCCGTGTCCCCTGCATCGGCAGGCGGACTCTCAACCACTGTGCCACCAGGGAAGCCCTAGTTTTCTGTTTTTTAATTGTTGGATTTTAAGAGTTCTTTGTATATTTTTGATACCAGTCCTTTATTAAATATGTTCTTTGCTAGTATTTTTTTCACAATCTGGCTTCTCTTTTCCTTCTCCTAATAGTGTCTTTGGCAAAGTAGAAGATTTTAATTTTAATAAATTCCATTTTATCAATTCTTTCATGGATTGTACTTACAATGCTGTATATAAGTTGTTGCCATACCCAAGGTCACGTAGGTTTTCTCCTATGTTATTGTTTAGCAGTTTTAAACTTGTGTTTTACATGTAGAACTATGATTCATTTTGAATCAATTTCTGAAAAAGATGTAAGGTCAGTGTCTAGATTCATTTTTTTTTTTTGCACGTTAATATTCAGTTGTTCCAGAACCATTTCCTGATGAGACTGTCTTTGTTACACTGAGTTGCCTTTGCTCATCTGTCAAAGATCAGTTGATGATATTTATCTGGGTCTACTTCTAGACTATTTTGTTCCATTGATCTATTCGTTTCTTCTCTTGCCAATACCACACTATCTTGATTACTGTAGCTTTATAGGAAGTCTTGAAGTTGGGTAGTGTCTGTCCTCCAGCTTTGTTCTTCTCCTTTGATACTGTGTTGGCTACTCTGAGTCTTCTGTCTCTTTATGTAAACTTTAGAGTCCACCTATCAATATCCATAAAATAACTTGCTGGGATCTTGATCAGGATTGCATTGAATCTATAGATCAAGTTGGGAAGAACTGGAATCCTGACAATCTAATGGGTGTAAATCTAATGGGTGTAATTAGATTTAGATGAGGTCATGAGGGTGTGGGGCCCCATCATGGGATTACTACCCTTTATAAGAAGAGACACCAGAGAGTTGGAACTCTCTCTGTCATGTAAGGACACAGAAGAAAAGTGGCCTCTGCAAACCTGAAAAAGGCTTTTCCAGAACACAACCATGCTGGCACACTGATCTCTGATGTCCAGCCACCAGAACTGTGAGAAGTCAACTTCTGCTGTTTAGGCCACCCAGTCTATGGTATTCCCATGTATCAGCCCAAATGGACCATGACAACTTGCAAATAGGCAATATGAGGTTCATAAACTGAAATTATTTAAAAAAATTTTTACATTACTTCAATGTAATTCTATACAATTATTTAAAATTGATTACTTCAGACTTATTTGAGTTCTTGTAATACATCAATTTCTGACAACTTGCACACGGATTATAGTGAAATCAACTGATTATCATTCTTTGGAGCATATTTTTTTCCAAAGAGAATGCTTTAAATACATATAAGAAGACATTTCAACAAAAGAGACTGCTCAAGTGAAACTGTGATTGTCTAAGAAACACATATATTTTCATTTCAGAACAGCATTATGTTATACTGATAGAGATTCTTCATTTTCTCTGGAAAAGCAAGATATGGGTATTCCGATGTCACTGTAAGTACCTGAAACTATAGAGTCTTTTACAAAGAAAATAATCTGTTTTGAAAATAAAGGGCTACTGATCCTAACAAGAAGTTTTTTTCAAAAAACCTGTTTTCTAATAGATTTGCAAGAAGATTATAGCAACATTTACCTTTCAATGGAAGTAATTTGTGTACAATCTGACTTCAAAGACCCAGTGATGTGGATTACTGTGTTACTTTATTCTGTGCCTAGTGTGACTGGCAGTTTAGAGCACAGCAGTAATGAGACGAGGATTGTGATGGAGGACCTCTGAAGACCAGTTAGATGCACTCAGTCCTGCTGTCACAATCTGTCTCTCAAAGCAGGACAAAGTACCTTGATGGTTGATGATCAAAAGCAGATTGCAGAGGTGTATGGAGGAATTGAGGCACATGGGGATGGGGTGGAGGCTCAGAGTACTGGCTTTGCTGAATTGATTCAGAAGTACTGTATGTAGATGGAGAAAAATACACTGATTTTAAAGGCTAAATCTCCTAAAGTGGGATTCAGCCTTCTTCCATATCTTACTCTTACATCACTCTGTTAATTTTTATTTTTAAAGTCTGGTTTCTGGAATCATTTTCTTCTTTTTCTTAATTTTATTGCCATCAATTTAGTCAACTGGTGTCCTTAGTAGTACAGTAAGATGCACGTAAGCATTAGCTTGATATTTATACACTGAGTTGGTTGCTGCGTAAAACCAAATGTGTTAATAAGCTAAAGAATAGGCAAAAAGTATTCATGAAAACTTACTTGGACATTTTATTTTCTGTCATTCATGAAAACTTACTTGGACATTTTTATTTTATTACATTACATTTAATGTAATCATACTACATTTTCCCCTTTGATGTCACTAAATTAGTGCATTTTTAGTGCTCTAAGTGTAAAAAATGAACATATTGCTTCACTGTATTTTTATGGTTTTAGCTGATTAGTTTTAAAGTCTTGCATAGTTAAAAGCTATACCACATTGCCACCAGATGAGCCACAAAATTATCTTACTGTGAGTGCAAATAAGAGAATGGTATGAAGGGGCAAATAACTTCTTTGAGGACATGACCCTCCCCACTGTCAACAAGAATGGATTTTCAGTGCACTTAATGTCAACAGTGACCAGATATGTACTCAGAGTCAAACATCATTTTTGCCCAACAAGATTGAACTGGAGCAGAAGCTGTTGTGAAAACAGGAAAAAATGTAAAGAAGATGAACGCTTGAAATATGGACACGGGGAATGAAGCCCACAACAGATTCAAATCAACAGCTGTCCTTAAGGGACTCATTTTCCACTGGGGTTTGCCTGAAAATACACCCCAGAGCTTTTTGTGTCCCAAAGGCAACTATTACTTTTGAGCTAACACATACCATTTGTTACTATAATTTTCAGAGCAATTAGAAATAAAATCATTTTAATATCAAATCAATATTTTCACCTGATTCAGAGTATCTCTTAAAAATATATCGAGATGTGTACTTCTCAGAAACAAATATTAAACATACTAACTCTGTTACCAGGCAACAAATTCTTAATCACTTCACTGAAACAGAGGTTAGCATATCAACTTTCATTATCCTACAGAAGTTGACTCTGGGGAAAAACACATGCACCATACTGGAATTTGTTAAAGCCAGGAATTTATGTTTTGATTTTCAACTGAAGTATAAATGTTGCTGTGAGTTCTATGACATTTCAAAATACTCCACTGTTTGGACAGATACCATTTTTAGAAAAGTACATCCATGTCCTAAGCCTTGGCAACCTTCCATAGATGGAAAGTTGAGATTTCCTCAGGCTTACAGTAGGAGAAACAAGTTGCTTAAATTTCCTATTCTCCCACTACACCTGGACCATGTTAACTGTTCAAGATTTCTACCCACCTGTGCTGTTTTGGGTAGAAGACAAGAAGGAGGAAGAAAGAGCTGAGGAAAGCTTAGTGTTAAGAAAGATTCAGAAAGACAGGATATGGTGGCCATTCAAAGGTGCTTCTATAAGGAAGTAAAAAACATACCTGCATAGGTGAAGGAGAGGTACCAATTTTCATTTGCAATATGAATGAGTCATGGGTCTGAAATGTACAGCGTGGGGAATATAGTCAATAACTACGTAATATCTTTGTATGGTAACATATTGTAACTAGACTTATCATGGTGATAGCTTTAAAATGCATAGAAATATTGAATCACTATTTTGTGTAATAGGAGGTAACATAGTGTTGTACTGATAGATCAATTATGCTTCAAAGACAAACAAACAAACAAACAAACTCAGAAAAAGAGATCAGATTTGTGGTTACCAGAATCAGGGGATTGGGGAAGGGGGAACTGGATAAAGGCAATCAAAAGGTACAAACTTCAAATTATAAGATAAATAAGTACTAGGGATGTAATATACAACAATAATAATTAACACTGCGGTATGTTATATACATTAAGAGAATTAATCCTAAGAATTCTCATGACAAGGAAAATTTTTTTGTTTAATTTTGCACATATTTATCTTAGAATTGGATGTTCACTAAATGTATTGTATCAATAATAATCACTTCATGCTGTAAGTCAAATCATTGTGCTGTACACCTGAAACTTATACAGTGCTGTATGTCAATTATATTTCAATAAAACTGGAAAATAAAAGAACTACAGAGCAATTCTCTCATTTCTGTCACATCCTTTTTTCTTACTCATATATAACCCACCAAAATCAAGTCCTGGATTTAATTTGTAGATTACGAAGGCAGACAAAAACTTTTCAACTTCTGCCATCAAGAGGTGGGGTCTTTTCTCCATCCTGTGAATCTGGGCTGGCATCTGACTTGTCTTGACCAATCAAATGTGGCAAAGGTGTTGTCTTGAGTTCTCAGTCCAGCCCTCAAGAGGTGTTGCAGTGTTTCCTTAGAACTCTGTTACCACGTGGGAAACACTGTCTACTTTGCTGAGACACCTCGTGGAGCAGAGTCCTGGGTGAGGTTTTCTTCAGCCGACCAGGCCTAGCAACTTCCAAGCTGTCCACAGACATGTTACTGATCCCTGCTGAGAAATAGTGTCCAGCTGAGCTCAAACCAAACTGAATTCAGAGTTGTTCTAACTCACTAAGTTTTGAAGTGGTCTGTTATGCAGCAAAAGTGAACTGACAGAGAAATTGGTATCTGGAAGTAGGATGCTGAAAACAACAGCTGAAAGCTAAAACACCAGCACTGGGACAAGGCAGTGAGTGGAGGCTGGATGCAAAAGCTAGAAAAATGATGAGCAAATTACTGGTGGACGCTTGTTAGAAAAATTCTACACAAAACTGGGGAAATGGTGGCCTGTGTTACGCAGATGTGAAACAACTGGGAAAACATCTCCTCTGATAACTGGCATGAGAGAAAACACAACCTAAAGCACTTGCAGACTTTGCCAAGGTGATGTCCAGGCAAAATGTGGGTCCGGCTTGTTGGCTTCTTTCAGTTATTTATGATGAGATACAAGAAGAGTGAGAAGGACTAAAGAAAAATTATTCAGTTCTGCACATGGGATTTTGAGTGAATACAGAATAGGCAGGGCTTGCTGGTTTGGAAAATAAAACAATTTCCCTTTCCCACACTCCAGATCTGGTGAAGGATTCTTACAGTGAAAGGAGCCCTCTGAAATGCTGACAGTGCTGCTCAGCAGACCTTCTCATCTACATCAGGACTTGTAAGTTTCCTCAGGGTGCAGCCTCCCAGAAGCTCACTCACAGAATAACTGTAAGAATAGGTTGAGAAAGACTAGTCTCCGGGTCCCCGAGGGTGTGGCTCTGATTGACTGAAGAGGACTGACTTGTAATACATAAGAAGCCCACATGATTTTAAGAAAGTTGTGTATGAAAATGTGATACCAGCTTGCATTATAAGAGTCCAAGGTTGATAAAAGCAGAGGGCCTCTGAGTCCTCAGTTTTCTATGTGCAGGAAGCAAGTTGAGAAAGGTGATTATCTGCCAGCCCAGCCATTCCTTGCAGAGAAGGAAGGCTGTCTTGGAGCACAGATACAGAGCCCAGTCGGTGAAACCAAGATCCAGAAAGTGATGGAATTCAAGGTCACCCCCAGGGAGCAGAGCCAGGCCCAATCGGGAATGCTGCCTGCACTGCTAAGGGGCACGTAGTAACTATGGCTTGGCAGAATTTCAGAGTTATTATGGACCAGCAACTACAGTGTGTCTCTATTCCTCCTCTACTTAAGTGGGAGTGTCTGATGCAAGAATCTCGTCCCCCTGCCATACTATTTCCAGGGTTTGTGAAGGACAGATAACTCATCTTCTAAATCCTAGGTCTCTGAGTCAAGAGGGGTTGCATTCAAGCTGCATGTGGACGTGATGTTGATGAAAAGAGCCTGGATTTGAGCTTGACACCATGGTATGACGAGACATTTGGGCCTTTGGTTGGGTGAGGAGTGAATCTTATACCAGGGACGGATGTGGATCACTTGGAACAGAGAGTGGATTGACTGTCACAGTCATGGTCTCAACTTGGTCATTTCTCATACGGTGTGACCTATACTGAGTCAGGGTTTGGCCACTGAACTTGCTTTGGCCAGTGGGACAACAGCACATTTGATGCAAGCAGTCTTGAGAAGTACTTTCCAAATGGGACTTGCACTCCTTAGCTGCTCATGGAATGCTGCCACCAGGCTAACGTGATCAATGATAACAAACCTGTGGGATGGTCCCTCCCACTGCATAGCTGACAGTCAGCCAGTGAGCAAATATGTGAGAGAAGTCACAAGGGCAAGTAAATGCTACCATAACACCATGAACAAAATATTCTGTGTCAAGGACAGAACTTTAGAGTAAAATGCTCTGATTACTTTGAGATTTCCATGTTTTAGATGATTTCTTTAAGTCTTCATGTTCAGAAATATATGTTGTCTTTAATTTGTAATGTAGTGAGAAATACTGTCCCTTATCTTTGTATCTAGATCTTTCTTGGGCAAAGGTACCATTGAAGTGTACGATATTCAAGCTAGAGAACTGAAAAAATGAGTATATCAGGACCTCTTCTTGCTGCATTCATAAGATTAGGCCTGGCATGTGTAAAGAGCATGGATTTACTTTAATTCTGTTCCAGTTCTTATTGAAAGTTGTAATATTTCTTTATCCTTATCTACACAAAGACAAAATCTAAATGTTTGAGCGAAATGTGCTATTTACCATAATATTTGCTAGTGTGTTGGTATAACTACAAGTATGACCAGATACTTATGACCCAGCTTTTTAAAAGCTCTTATTCCCAGGTTCTGCAAACAGTGAGATGGTAAAATAACTGAGCAGTGTACTGACAGTGAGAGTCAGACACATCTAGCAACGTGCCCTTCCGGAGGGACACACCTCACCTCACCAGGCCTCATGTCTTTTCACAGCGCGTCCTCTGAATTCTGTCATTTTGTGGTTATTACTATCATTTGGAAACACGGCAATATATACTGATGATAGCCCTAGCTGGAGACATCCCCAAAATATGTAATTTTAAAAGTTCACGGGCTTTCCATGACTGGTGTGGGCATGGGTTCTCAGCTGTCAATGTCTGTCAGGGTGCTCACAGCAGCAGGTGTTTCTGGGACTCTTCTCCACATGAACTGCGAAGGCTACACCGCAAGAGACAGATGTGCTGTTTGCATTTTTGTTTTTGTTGCTTTTTTTAACCATAATACAGAAACATCACACTTGCTGAGAGAAAACAGCATCTCTCTTATGAAACATACCTTTACTTGAAAGGTGCACAAGGGAGATTTTGACTTCTAGCTGTGATACAGTAACTGGCATGGGGCTAACTCCCCCCACTCTCAACAACCATGACACTGGACAAGACATAAGAGGCACTGCTTTCAGGCTTTGGATAAAGACAGTCCAAGGCTGCCATCCATTTGATGACATTTGTTTTAGAAATGCCATCATTTCTAAAATGATGAGTGGGTGCCACAATCACACTGGTTCTCATCTGGGGACAATTTCCTACCACAGGACAAAATAAGGAATCCAAGCAGAGTGCCATGATACTGCTGAGCTGAGAGCTCAGAGTTTGGGGCAGGGGAGGGGGCTTGAATCTGTAGAGTTTGCCATGGAGAACAAGAACTGCACAGAACAGGGTTCTTATGCCTCAGGGTGAGGCGCAGCAAATCATGGCAGAAAAAAACGGTGCTCTGAGGTTAAGAACTGAGATTCTGAAGGTCATGTTGGGGTAGAGTCTGTTGGAGTTTCAGTCCAGCCAGAGTGGAGAAAATGCAACTCCTCGTAAAAAATCTACACATCAGGAAGAAACATAAAGAAATGCCATAAATGCCCCCGGCTCTATTTCTCCTTCTTCCCTGTTGCCGGTGTCTGCTTGCTCCAGTCATCTTGCTTCCAATCACAGAGGATGACTCTGCATAAAAAGGCCTCTGAAGACAGACTTGCTAGTACAGGTTCGGGGGGAGTCATTCCTGGCGAGGCAGAGACAAGCCACCAGCACGAGAAGATCTTAACCGGGCCACGTCCAGCCAGCCACAGCAAGGGTTGTCACAGATAAGACCAGGTCCAAGGGGCTGACCCTCCACTTCCCAGTGGAGGAATGACCCACTTACCACAGCTGTACTGTTCTGGATTCAGAGAGAAGTAAAACTTCTGCTGTGAAGATCATACACCTGAAGTCAGGATATTTCCCTGTTTTCTAATCCATGTGCCAAGCACAACCACAGGGGTACAGAACCACCAGCTGTGTGGCTGACAAGGTCTTGGTGCTCCAGCCAGGTGTCAGCCTGAGCCTCTGAGGTGAGAGAGCTGAGTTCAGGGTATCGGACCACTACAGACCTCCTGGCCCCACAAAATATCAATCAGCAAGAGCTCTTCCAGAGATCTCAATCTCAACGCTAAGACCCAGCTCCATTCAACGACCAGCAAGCTCCAGTGCTGGACACTCCATGCCAAACAACTAGCAAGACAGGAACACAACCCCACCCATTAGGAGAGAGGCTGACTAAATTAGCACAGCAATTTCACAGACACCCCAAAACCCACCACTGGATGTGGGCCTGCCCACCAGAAAGACAAGATCAAACCTCATCCACCAGAACACAGGCACTAGTCCCCTCCACCAGGAAGCCTACACAAGCCACTGAACCAACCTTACCCACTGTGGGCAGACACCAAAAAACAACGGGAACTACAAACCTGCAGCCTGCGAAAAGGAGACCCGAAACAGTAAGTTAAGAAAAATGAGAAGACAGAAAAACACACAGCAGATGAAGGAGCAAGATAAAAATCCACCTGACCAAAGAAATGAAGAGGAAATAGATAGTCTATCTGAAAAAGAATTCAGAGTCATGATAGTAAAGATGATCCAAAATCTTGGAAATAGAATGGAGAAAATACAAGAAACGTTTAACAAGGACATAGAAGAACTAAAGAGCAAACAAACAGTGGTGAACAACACAATTAAAAATTCTCTAGAAGGGATCAATAGCAGAATAACAGGCAGAGGAACGGATAAGTGACCTAGAAGATAAAATAGAGGAAATAACTATCACAGAGCAGAGCAAAGAAAAAAGAATGAAAAGAATTGAGGACTGTCTCAGAGACCTCTGGGATAACATTAAATGCACCAACATTTGAATTATAGGGGTCCCAGAAGAAGAAGAGAAAAAGAAAGGGACTGAGAAAATATTTGAAGAGATTATAGTTGAAAACTTCCCTAATATGGGAAAAGAAATAGTCAAGTGAAGGAAGCACAGAGACCCATTCAAGATAAATCCAAGGAGAAACACGCCAAGACACTATTAATCAAACTATCAAAATTTAAATACAAAGAAAATATATTAAAAGCAGCAAGGGAAAAGCAACAAATCATATACAAGGTAATCCCGAAAGGTTAACAGCTGATCTTTCAGCAGAAACTGCAAGCCAGAGGTAGTGGCAGGACATATTTAAAGTGATGAAAGGGAAAAAGCTACAACCAAGATTACTCTACCCAGCAAGGATCTCATTCAGATTCGAAAGAGAAATTAAACCCTTTACAGACAAGAAAAAGCTAAGAGAATTCAGCACCACCAAACCAGCTTTACAACAAATGCTAAAAGAACTTTTCTAGGCAGGAAACACAAGAGAAGGAAAAGACTTAGCTGGGATGAAGTGAGAGAATGGCATGGACATATACACACTACCAAACGTAAAATAGATAGCTAATGGGAAGCAGCCGCATAGCACAGGGAGATCAGTTCGGTGCTTTGTGACCACCTAGAGGGGTGGGATAGGGAGGGTGGGAGGGAGGGAGATGCAAGAGGGAAGAGATATGGGAACATATGTATATGTATTACTGATTCACTTTGTTATGAAGTAGAAACTAACACACCATTGTAAAGCAATTATACTCCAATAAAGATGTTAAAAAAAAAAAAGCAAAAACCAGAAAAGAAAATTCAAATAAGTTGAACCTCAACAAAAAAATTTTAAAAAACACAAGATGTTCTTCATAAATCATGTCTAAGAAAAGAAATGACAAACCACAGTATGGGAGATGATATTTTCAAAATATTTATCTGATTAAGAACTTGTATCTAGAATTTATAAAGAATCTGTTTGATTCAATAACAAGAAGGGTTTAAATGGACAAAAATTTCAAGAGAATCTTCAGAAAATATACTGATGGCAAATAAGCACATGAATTAAACACTCAACATCACTAGTGATTTGTGAAATTTAAATTAAAATCACTATAGCTAGTACTAAGCATACTCTATAATCGTTACCATTCAGAAGACAATACCAAATCTTGGAATGTACATGGAATAACTGGAAATCTCATGAACTGTGACTTGGAATGTAAAGTAGTACACCCACTTTGGCATACAATTTGCCAGTTTCTTGCAAAGTTAAATATTTACCTTCTGATTCATTTATTAATTAATGAAAACAATAGAAATCAAAACTGTTGACAAAAGACTTGTGTTTGAATCTTCATGACAACTTTATTCATTATAGCCAAAATTTATTTAAAAAGCCAGTATCTGCCAAATTTGTGAATGGGTGAATAAACTGTGGTTATGTCCATAGGAAATAATGCTATTCAGAAAAAAAGAAACGAACTACTACTAACATGCAACAACCTAGAAGAATTTCAAAAATATGTGAAAATGAAAGGGTCATCCATAAAAGATTTCATATTATATGATTTCATGTGTTTTAGATTGTGTACTGTACAAAATTAGGTGATAAAGAGCAGATAAATGGTTGCTTAGGGCCAGGTGGGATGGTAGGAATTAACTGCAAAGGCGTAGCGTGGAAATTTGGGGGTAACTAAAATGTTCTATACTATGTGTTGGTGGTTACATGGCTGGATATGTTGTCAAAACTCATCAAACTATAAAATTAAAATTAATTAAATTTATTATAAGTGTATTATACCCCAATAAAGCTGATATAAAAATTAATAGAAATAAAAACTTTGTCAGAAAAACAAAAGCTGAGAGAAAACATTTCCAGCAGCCCTGCATTCCAAGAAATGTTAAAATAAGTTATTCATGCCGAATGAAAACTACACCAGATGGAAACCTGTATCAACAGAAAGAAATGAAGAGCACTAGAAATTGTAAATATGGGTAGACATATAAAAGACATTTTTCCTAACTTTTTCATCCTTTTAAATGATCACTAACTCTAATGAAAATATAACAGAAGTGCATTGTTGAGTTTCTAACATATCTAAATTATGATAGTAATAGCAAAAAACAGGAATGGGGAAATGCTAGTATACTGCTGAAATGTTTCTACACTGTATGTGAATGTCATCTGAAATATGTTAAAGTTATACACTGTAAACTTAAGAGCTACCACTAAAATGTAAAAGGTATAGCTGTTAGGCCATTTGTGGAGGCTAAATTAAATTCAATTCAAATACAGGCAGGGAAATATAAACAGTGATCAACTGAGACAAATAGAAAACACAGAGCAATATGGTAGATTTAAATCTTTTGAAAATTACATAAGATATAAATAATAGTCTAAGCAATTAATAGGTGGACATTGTTTGGACAAAAAAAAGGCAAACTATGAAAGATTACTCAAAAAATAATTTGAATTGTTCCATACTTATTAAATAAATCAAATTCATCATTATAATTTTTTCTACATAGAATGTTCCAGTCCCAGTGGCTTTACTGATAAATTTTACCAAATAGATAAAGACAATATACCATTTTACATAACCTTCTCCAGAAATACACTTTGGAACATTATTAAATCCATTTAATGAGGCCAGCATTACCCTGATACGTATATACATATAGCTGTATCTATATCTCTGTCTATCTAGGTAGATAGGTAGATGTAGATATGCATATAGACATAACAATCCTTAAGAAGAATTAGGTCATCAAATCCAGCAATATATAAAAATGATTACACTTTAGGAGGAAGTTTATCTGAGGAATGCAGTTTTGATTTAGCATTTGAAAAAAAAATCACTGAATGTAATTTACATACTATTAGGCTCAAAGAAAATCTGTATGATTTTCTCAATAGTTGCATAAAAGGCATTTGAGAATCAAAACTCATTCAGGATAAAAACCTCTCAAGAAACTAGAAATAGAAGATTATTTCCTCAACCTGATAAACCTCATGAGTAACCTACAGCTTACAGCAGGCAGAATTACATTTTTCACAAGTGATGGTACAGGACGTGGATATCAGTTCTCACTACTTCAATTTAGGTATTGGAAAGTAGTTCCTATACAACACAATATGTCAAAAATAAGGAGTGATGTTTACAAAAACTGGAAAGAAATAAGTAACTTTATTTGCACATTGCCTTAATGTATACTCAAGAAAATTAAAAAAGATACAAACTAATAGATGTAAAAGTGAACTTAGTGAAGTTTCAGGATACAAGGTCATTATACAAAGAACAATTGTATTTCTTTGTATTAGCTATGAACAATGGGAAAACGCCAAAAAAATACCATTTACAATAGTAGTAAAAACACCAAATACTTAAGGGAAACTCTTTAATAAAAGCTAAAGCATATTACACTAAAAAACTGCAAAATATTGTTAAAGGGAAAGTAAAAAGAAGTTAAAGAGGAACTTCACTGGTGGCGCAGTGGTTAAGAATCCGCCTACCAATGCAGGGGACATGGGTTTGAGCCCTGGTCCAGGAAGATCCCACATGCTGCGGAGCAACTAAGCCTGTGCACTGCAACTACTGAACCTGCGCTCTAGAGCCCGCGAGCCACAACTACTGAAGCCTGCACACTTAGAGCCCATGCTCCGCAACATGAGAAGCCACTGCAACAGAAAGCCTGTGCACCACAATGAAGAGTAGCTCCCCCACCCCCACTCACAGCAACTAGAGAAAGCCCACGCGCACCAACGAAGACCCAATGCAGCCAAAAGTAAATAAATAAATAAATAAATTTATAAAAAAAAAACGAAGTTAAAGATTGGAGAGCTATATCATGTTCATAAATTCAAAAACTCAGCATTGTTAAGATTTCATTTTCCACCAATTATTCTGTATGTATTGCAATGCATCTAAATCAAAATTTCAGTATTCTTTTGTATTTGCAGAAATACACAAGCTGATTCTAAAGTTCATATGGAAATTCAAAGCACCTAGAATAGTCAAGGCAAGCTTAAATAAAAATAATAGAATGGGAGAATATTTACATTAAAGATAGAAAATTAGACCAGTAGGGACTTCCCTAGTGGTCCAGTGGCTAAGACTCCACACTCCCTATGCAGGGGGCCCGGTTTCAATCCCTGGTCAGGGAACCAGATCCCACATGCTGCAACCAAGAGTTCGCATATCACAACTAAAGATTCCGCATGCTGCAACTAAAGATCCAGCATGCGGCAACGAAGATCCCGCGTGGTGCAGCTAAGACCCGGTGCAGCCAAATAAATAAATAAATAAATATATTTTTAAAAAAGAGAAAATTGGACCAACAGAATAAATATAGAGTCCAAAAACATACTCATGCTAATTTGGTCATTTGATTTACAACAAAGGCTCCAAAACAATTCAATAGCTAATGGTAAGTCCATACAAAAATTTGTTGCTGAAATAACAGGCTACTGATACAGAAAAATATTAATTTTGACCTCTACCACATAGAGAACAAGTAATCTGGACTGAAATGTAAACCCTGAACTGTAAGTCATCTAGAAGAAAGCACTAGAAAATGTCTCTACAACTTTTAGGCAAATTTTTTTACATAAACAGGACAAACGACAAAAGCGTGGGACATGGACAAGCAGAAAAGTTTTACTCCATCATAATTAAAATTTCTGCTCATCAACAGATACTATAAGAAATGGAATAGCAATCCATGGACATGTGCAATACATGTATCTGTCAAAGGCCTTTCAATCATAATATATAAGGAAATACTAGCAATCAGAAATGAAGACAACCAATCTATAAAAACTGGAGAAAAGACTTGAATTAGATACATCACAAAAATAGATATAAAAATAAGTAATAAACAAAAAGCATTCAGCATCATTAATCATCAGAAAATTGTAATTTAAAACCATGAACTACCACTACACATACACTAGAGAGGTAAAGTTTAAAAGACTGAAAATACATGAGGTTTTTTTTCATGTTTTCAAAGGCCTTCTGAAACATCAATGCACATATTTATAATTTTTGGAGAAACATGGGAAACATTTGTCTGTCCTGATATGTGACACTGTCATATTAATAATTCGACTGTAGCTGATAATGCTATCTGCCCCATAATCTTTCCCTGGATTGTTTTTTTAAAGATTTTTTTGATGTGGGCCATTTTTAAAGTCTTTATTGAATTTGCTACAATATTGCTTCTGCTTTATATCTTTGTTCCTTGGCTGCGAGGCATGTGGGATCCTAGCTTCCCGACCAGGTATGGCACCCATACTCCCTGCACTGGAAGGCAAAGTCCCAGCCACTGGACCGCCAGGGCAGTCCCTTTTCCTGGCATTTTATATCTTGTTTAATTCCTATACCTGAATTCTTAACAAGTATTCTCCTTCAGCAATATCTTGCTCACTATATTTAGAGATTATAGACAGAAATGCAATCCACACCAAATTTTCATTGCAATTTATAGTATCTAATGCCCTCCACATGCAGCTTACAGAGATAAGAGTTCCTCCAGCTTAGATTTATGTTCCCTCTCCTGCAAGACACCGTATGGACACCACTGCACCCACCTTAGACTAACTGTACAATTAATACTGTAATATAAAGTCCCAGAGTGAACACAAGTTCCCTCATGACATGATTAACTCCAGGGATTCCAGGCAACAGGAGCCAGTCACAAAGTGCAAACTAATTAACGTTGGAGGACAGGACTGAGGACAAGGGAGGTGGCATGCTGGCTACAGAGCCAACTGTCACGGAAATGAAGGTTCAGCTAAAGTAGTAGAAATGGGAACTTTTTCAAACTGAATTTTGTGATTTTTCTCTCCACTTCTGTTGTTATTTTCTCTTCATTTTATGCACATGGAGTGGTAGGAAAGAAAGAAATTGTTATAATTATGCAAACACAAAGAGTACACTAAGGGAGAATAACAATACTTTGAAATTTATAGTAGATGACTGTTCAGCGGGCAGACGCTTGAACACATGGAGGAACCCTGCAAAGGGGGAAAGTCCATGTTCTCACTGAATCTTTTTTTTTTCTTCCAGTTATTGGAAGCACAGAGGGTATGGGCCCAAGGATAAAGAAACTGCTTTTCTGGCAATGTTGCCATCCAATCCCGAACATATAACACATGAGAAGATTAAAAAGAGAAACACAAAAAAAATGAAATAAAAATAGCTGATAAAAATAATGATGCCATTCCTATAGTTTATGGAACTAAATAAAGAAAACGATTTTTCTAGAATCAATAAAAGGTAAATCAGTATTCTCCCATTTAATCCTGTCATAGGCAATCTGAAAATAAAAATGCTCCTCAATTTTTCTGTGGCTTTTTACTGGTGTAAATTATTGCTAAATGGCAAAATCACAATAGAGTACAGTCCTTCTCCGGATGTGTTCTAGAAATTTAAAAATATACGCTGGCATTTCAGTAGAAATCTGTACAATGGTCCATATCAACGATAAATGCTAATGATTTTTAAGGCTAGTTAGAAAACTCAGTAGGACACACGGAATATAATGTTTCATCCCTTTGTGAATACAACTGTAGAGAAAATGAGGAAGATAAAATGATTCCCCATCCCCGTTACATAGTTCAGGACAAACTGATCTAAAGAAATGGTGGCAGAAGTTTGTGGAAAAGTCTCCCAAGTAATCCAGCATCTTTGAACCATGCTGTAAAATATACGTGACAAAATATAACAGTTAAAGCTCCCCTGGATAACTGACGTCCAAAATAAACCTACTTTGAGCACTTAATAATCTTGTGAAATAGCTGGAGGTGGCAATTAGAAAGCTTACAGCACACATGTGGAATGAAATCTTGCAGATTCACAATAAACATTAACATACTACACAATATGGGAAACTATGGAGTAAAAAAAAGACCAACTCTCATACTTTGTTAAGCCCACAGGTTCCTGCTTTTCCTTTAATCCACAGGATCCCATCTCAAATGTCATTTTTAAATGGAAAAACTTTTTAAGATGTGCTGGTTTATGGTGTACATATTTATAGATGTATCTCTTCAAATGATGCAATTACTGGCAACAAGTAATTTTCTTCTTCAAATATTTGCAAGTGTGGGTTAAGCAGCGTTACGTGAATTGGAAGCCTGTAAAAGTGTTCAGTGAATTCAGAAAGGACACTGTTTATTCACAGGAACTCTCCTCCACTCTAACTTTCCCATCCTAAAGAGTAGCTCAAAAGGTCAGTAGACCATCCCGACCCATGATAGAACAGGTATCACAAGGGTGGTGACTGGCACGTGTGTGACTTCTGTCCACTGTGGAGGGCAGAGCAGATGGACAGATGGGTGCCATCTTGGGCAGCGCTTTATTTGTAATTTTTAGATTTACCTGTAATCTTTAGAACGTTGTCAGTGCATTAGAGGGCTGCCCGTGAGTCCCAGCTTCAGTCTCAAACATTCGTTACTAATCTTGGCCTGGAAATAAAAGCAGAGCTTTGCTGGATTAAGTTGTTAACGATTCACTGATCCAAAGAGATTATTATGACAGTCAAACCAAACTTCCTGTTTGGGGAATAAGAAATGACATTGAACTACTCTCCGATGTAGCAGGAAAAAATCCTGTTGCCACAAGCTCTAAAGTGATGCATTGGAAAGTGTTTTCAAATGTTACTATTTTGTTGTACTTATGTTTTGATTTCTCTTTCCTTTGGCTTTCTCTCTTCTTAGCAGTCCCATTTTCTTAGCTCAATATGCCCACCGAGCCCATAAAAAAACATCACATTGTATCTCTAAATTCAGTTGATAACATTATGTGTATATCCTAATATCTTAAGTCTGCGATTTTTTAATATTTATATTAAAATGTTAAAGCAAAAAAAAATGTCAAAGCAAAGCCTGATTTTATACTGTGTCGGTCTGCACTTGGTTTGTACTTATTTATTTTTTATGCCCCGTGCTGAGTATCATTTTTTCTTTTTTTAACATCTTCATTAGAATATAATTGCTTTACAATGGCGTGTTAGTTTCTGCTTTATAACAAAGTGAATCAGCTATACATATACATATGTTCCCATATCTCTTCCCTCTTGCGTCTCCCTCCCACCCTCCCTATCCCACCCCTCTAGGTGGTCACAAACCACCGAGCTGATCTCCCTGTGCTATGCGGCTGCTTCCCACTAGCTATCTATTTTACATTTGGTAGTGTATATATGTCCATGCCACTCTCTCACTTTGTCCCAGTATCATTTTGAGCAGCCTACTCCTGGCATCATCAATGCAGCCTGCAAGAAGACTCAGTCCTGAGGTCAGATCATTAGAGGTGCTTTAATCCTTTAGACTATTTTTCAATACTGTTTACACCAGGGACTTTCTTGTACAAATCCTCTTTACTCAGACAAGAATAACACGGCAAGGAACTATTTGTCTCTGATCTCTGCAAAGAAGGAGAGCAAACGGGAACCCTTAGGGGGTTTTCCATCTTTTAAACCTACCAGGAGGAGATTAATCAAAGATCTCTATGCTGCCTGATGTACAATCAGTTACTTAGCTGCAGCGCCACTGATCAAGCTATGGTGGAATCACAGGATCACAGCACCCACTGCAGTGCATGGCTGGAGCAGAAACAGAGCAGGTATGTGCTCACAAAGATATATCTGGACTGTTAGTTCACTACTTTCCGCCAACAGTTTCAAATACAATGCCTTGAGATTTTTGTCCTCATATAAGTCTCAGTTTAGAATCCTGAAAACCCATCATGTTCCCAGTCCATAGCTGGCCTTCCCTCCATAGAGATTCTCAGTCTTATCAGCATGGACTTGCTCATGATTTAACCAACGTTTCTACTGTACATTGTACGTACACAGAACCCTTTAATGGATGTGCTCTCAATGCCCATAAGTCACATGTGAAAAATAAGGGGTGTTGAGATTGATGATACAAAATGTTGAATTTGATGGCATTTTACTGAATTCACTACTGGCAACTCCTTCTGCTACTGGCATCTATGGTGCATGGGCAATAGGGTGAAAATCCCATGCCCCTTAAAACAAATCTAAAACATCTTTGTTATGTTCGACAACCTTTTGGAAGCAATTCAGTCACTTGAGTCACCCAAGCATCTCTTGAATCAGAAAACACCTTTTGGGGATAGAAGTATTTTCTGTTCTGGAAGCAAATATATGACCGTAGATGGCCTCAGAATCCCTGCTTCCCAAACCTCACCAGGTTTTCCTGATGCACGTCAGTCAAACAATCATGGATATTCTCTCCCTATCTACTTTCAGTACTCCTCAATCTTTCATTCAAAACTCATCTTCCATACACCTTAGTGGATACGCCAAGGCCATTCCCACTCGAATCCTCTACTCCACAGTTTATGATTCAAATTGAATACACAAGATGGTCTGTTTTCAACAGATTTCAGAGTGGAACCAATAGACTTTCATCCACAATCGTAATACCTCATAAACCTTTCAACAGCTGCTAGGAGGCAGAGAAATAAGCTTGCCATGGGATCCACACATAAAAGCGTAGAAAGAAAGGTACAGTATTAAAGAATGAAAACACACACACACAGAGACAAGAACTAATTGGAAAATCATGAGCAGTAGTTCACTCAAATCTGTGCATCTGTAATTTCCTCTAAATGGCTCTTTTCCTAGGCAACAATTTGTGCATAAGGAATTCATTTTTAAAATCACAGAACTTTATTTTGGGGGTGTTCACACTTTGAGAAACTACCTAAGGCAGTGAGATCATAAAAAAAAAATTTATTCTGAAGCTGTCGATCTGAATGCAATTATGGCACATATGCATGAAGCAGCAAACAAATCAAGCCAGAACTTAAAACCCTCCCAAGGTTTTGATACACAAATTACACAATGACGAGGAATACTCTGATTGGACTACTGTCTTTCTTCTAGAAGATGGGAGAAACTGAAGGCAATGTCTGTATGGCAACTTACTTATATTATGAATGAAACAAAGGAGGTTTTGAGCAAAGCATCTCTGCCTCTGTCAGGCTGTGTAGGAAGCATATTGACCACTGAGGATGGTTTCAATTTAAGAAAAACGAGACACCAAAACCAAAAAAACACAAAACACTGGGCCTAGTTGCATTTGTCTTATGACATGAATAGCTGATAGATGACTGGAAACCAAATGAGCCCAGAAATGCTCTTTGTAAGTCCCCTCTTCATTTACCTGATATATATATATATATATATAATATTTAATATACACAGTGCATACATGTGTACAGCTGACCCCTGAGCAACAGGGGCGTTCGGGGCGCCAACCCCTCACAGGGGAAAACCCAAGCATAACTCTGCAGTGGCCCGCGCGTCCACTGTCCCTGCCCGCGGATCAGGCAGTGCCACCACAGTCCGTGTTTACTGTAAGTGGACCCACACACTTCCACCCGAGCTGCTCAGGTCACCCGCACACACACACCTTGACACGGACGCCGGCGGAGGAGGGGAGCACGGTGCCCGCCCGCCCGGCCCCGCGAAGGGTTCAGCTTCCACTGCGCTCGCCCCTGAGGGGCAGCTGTCACCAAAACTCCAGACCTCTCTCCCAGGAACATCTGGCTCCTGCGTCCGGGAGGTGGTGGCCGCTGAAGAACTCTTTCTCCATTGGTCACCCTCCTCTGGGAAACTGGGACATGAGCTCGAGGCCACCACAGGCAGACAGCGGCAGTAGCCACGAACCCGGGCCAGACTAAACCCTTTCGTCTAACCTCCGCCACGTCGTAAACGGGGCTCAGCCGTAAACCTAGGGTTCAGACGTAAACCCCCCAAGTCGTAAATCGGGCCCAGGCGTAAACCTGGGGTCCAGACGTAAACCCCCCAGCCGTAAAACACCAAGTGGTAAACCCGGCCCAGATGTTAAACTGGGTTCCGGAAGTAAACCCTCAGACGTAAACCCCCCAAGTCTTAAACCTGGGGCACAGACGTAAACCTGGATTGAAGCTGTCACCTAGGCCTCAGACGCCAGCTGAATCCCGTGACGCTGCGCTCAGGAGCAGAGGAAGCAAGCGCCCAGCGCCCTGCATGACTCAGAGCCAACGCCCGGCCCTCAGGCGACTGCACCTGACCTGGAAGCCCTGACAGGAGGCCAGCCCCTCCGGTGCCTCCGGGACCGAGGAGAGGAGCCCCGGACAGGACGCCCTGCCCTCAGGCGACGCCGTAACAGAACGGCTGATCGAGGTGAGTGTGTGCGTCTCAGGCGGGTCTCCCAGCTGGGCAAGGCGGGTGCGGCCCTGGTTGCCGGTCTCTTCGGGTCCAGACCGGGGTTGGGGGCGGGGGTCGCAGCAACACCGCCGCCTCCTGCCCTCGGGCCGCTCATCCTGGCGCCTGCGAGGCCTCAGCCGCGCCCGGCCGTTCCCCTGGCTGGTCCACGGGGCCGCGGGTCGGGGTCCTCCTGCAGGGCAGGCGGCACCGGAACCTCCAGGTGACCATTTCGTGGTGTTTCTGGATTTTTGGTCTTGAAGCTTGTGTGTATATGTGCGTGTGTGTATGTGTGTGAGATCTAGCTTTCCTACTGTGTTTTTTTGAATTATGAAATATACTTCAGAGGATATTGTTTAACCTGAGTTTACATCGCATTTTCTGCTAGTTCTTTTATGATTTTGTTTATTTAGCATATACTTTGCTTCTCAACTCAGAACTATTTTGACTTAAGATATGAATTATCCTAATTTATTTTTTTCCAATTGGCTATATGACAATAGTTACTGAATTATTGATCATTTTCCCCTGATTTATCTGTTTGAGTCTCTGCTGACAGTTAACTTTGGGTATATACGTAGCAGTGGAACAGCAGGGTCATCTTATAATTATTCGGCGTTTCACGTTTTGAGGAGCTGCTGCAGTTTTCCACAGTGGCTGTACTATTTTACGTTCCCACCAGCAATGTATGAAGGTTCCAATTTCTCCACATCCTCACAAACACATTATTTTACACTTATTTTCTTATATCTTCATTTATTTTTGTTGTTAAAGCTGTGAGTGGGTGTGAAGTGGTATATCATTGTGGCTTTGAATTGCATTTCTGTAATTAATTATATCGAGCATCTTTTAATGTATTTATTGGCCATTTGTATATCTTTGGATAAATGCTTATTGAACTCCTTTTCCTATATTTTAATTGGGTCATTTACCTTTTTGTTATGGAATTATAAGCATTCTTTATATATTTTGAATGCAAATTCCTTTTACATATCCTATTTGCAAAAATATTCTCCTGTTTTGTGATTGTCTTTTCACTTTTCTTGTCATGTCCTTTAAAGCACAAAGGTTATCAGTTTTGAAGTCCAATTTATTTTTTCTTTTGTTACTTTTGCTTTGGGTATCCTATCTAAGAATTCATTCGCAAATCTAAGGTCATGAAGATTTACTCCTAAGTTTCTTGCACAAAAGTATATTTAGGTTATATTTAGGTTATGGATCTATTTTAAGATAATTTTTGTATATGGTGGAGGTAGGGGGCCCACTGTCATTCTTTTGCATGTGGATATCCATTCACCTGAGCACTATTTATTAAAGATATTATTCATACCCATTGATTGGTATTGCCATCCTTGCCAAAAGTCAATTGGCCATGGATGTATGGGTTTATTTTTGAATTCTCAAATCTATTTCATTGGACTACAATGTCTATTCTTATGGCAATACCATACCATTTTTTATTATTGTAGCCAGCCTTTCATTAATTTCCAGAGTTCTGAAAGCATTGATTATGAGAATTTTTGCCACTTTTTGTTGCTTTTATGGAGATGTGAATTTTCAGAGGTTTTTATAATCCCGTCTTCTTGGATGACCAGTAGCTTGTGTTATTTTTTGCATATATATGCAAAATTGTTAGATATTCATTGTGTATTTCAAACTTTATCATTATAAAGGCATTCACCTCTCTCTCTCATTTTCTTTTTCTGTCCTTAAATAAAAATTTATCTGATATTCAAGTTGTAGCTCTGGCCTTTTGTTGTTGTTGTTGGTTGCAATGTTTTGTGATGTCATTTATCATCATTTTAATTTTGAACTTGGAAATTAACCGTAATTGGAGACATTCCATCCTATTTGTAAAAAAATTTATTTTGCAGTATAATATACATAGAAGTGCAAATATCCTAGAAGTATGCCTTTCGAAGATCTTTCACAATCTTGACACACTTGTGTAAATAGCATCCAGCTCAAGGAAAATAACATTACCCAACCCTCAAAAATCTGCTCACATTTCCTTTCAGTTGTTTCCATTCTTTAAGGGTAACCTTTACCTTGACATCTAATAGTATAGGTTAGTTTTGTCTGTTTTTTTTTATACTGTATGTAAATTATATAATCACTCTGTTTTTCTTTTGTGTGACTTATTTTGCTAAACTTTATGTTTGGATGTTTATTTCATCACTGTTTGTTGTTGTAGAACATTTATTTGTATTATGAATATTATTCCATTAAGTAAATATACCATGATTATCCAGTCTTCTGTTGAAGGGCACTTGAATAGTTGACATTTTATGGATACAAGGAATAGTGCTGCTAGCAACATGCTGGTCTGTCTCATGGTGCATATATGTTTGGGTACATATTTATTAAGTGTAATCTAAGAATGAGGTTGCTGTGTATGTTCAGTTTTAGTAGGCATGGAAAAAGAGTTTTCCAGCTTTATTCGTATGCTTTCAGTATGCTGCTTTCAGTATTCGTATGCTCTATAATACTAAGCATTCCAGTGTTTCCAGGTCATTCGTATGCTCTGTAATACTATTTTAATCTTTTTATAAATTTTGGCCACTCTGGTGAGTGTTGTTATGTTTTATTGTGTTTTTCATTTGCAATCCTTTGACTGTTAATCAAGTTGAGTGCCTTTCATGTGCTTATTTGTCATTTGCATATATCTTTTTAAATGCCTTTATGTCTTTTGCCCAGTATACTACTGAATTTTCTGTTTCCCACAGTGATTTGTAGGAATTCTTTACGTATTGTGGATGCGAGAGAGTCTTTTTTTGGTTGTATATATGCATTAAAATATCTTTTCATACTTTGGGTTTTTATTATGTTTTAATAAACAAAACTACTTAACTTTGAAATAGTCCAACTTACCATTTTTCTTTGTTAGTATTATTTTTCTGTTTTAGGAGGTATTTGCCAAAACCAAGATCATTAATGTATTGTCCTCCATTTTTGTTAAAGCATGATTTTTTTTCCAACACAAATCAGCAGTCCATTGATTTTTGTTTATAAGGTAAGATAAGAATTGAATTTTTTTTATAGTGTAAGGTAGGGATTTAGCTTTTTTTTTTTTTGGTCTCTATGGGTATCTCATCGTGGTGAGAAAATTCTGAGATGCCCTCTGAGATTCTGGCCCTTGGTATCTAGTATAGTCTCCCCTAGAGTATATGATTAATTAGGCTACCTTTGTTATAGAACAAAGGTAAAATGATTTTTCGAGTAATAAATTTGGATTGATTTAAGCCAGTACATGTGTAGTCATTTTTTTAAGGTGCCATAGAAGAATAATGTACTAGTTGATACAAAACTACTTATTGAAAAATGCACCATTTTCCCCACTGCATTGTAGGGCCACCTTGGCCATCAACCACATCTAGCTGTGTCTATTTCAGAATTCACTGTTGAGTTTCATTGGCTTCTTCGTCAATGCTTTTGTTGTTGCCACATTATCTCTTTATAATAAACCTTGGTATCTGGTTGTGTTAAGAGTTTCAGGTTTGTTAATCTGCTTTCAGATGTCCTTGGCAGTTCTTGGTCCTTTGTGTTTCTGAATGGATTCTAGAATAAGACTGGAATATTTTGAAAAATAAATGCAGGAATTTTGATAGGGATTGCATTGAATCTACAGAAATACTTATAATTCTGTATTTTACTCATAGTTCCTTATTTTATGTAGTAAAAATTGATTCACACTATGAGTAAGAATGCAATAGATATATTTCTATTCCCTTTGTATTCCTCTCTTTATTTACTACCTAATTTTAGTATGTAAAAACTTTTTTCTTACTCTTTACCTTTATGCTCATATTTAATTTATCATGTTTAATTCACACCATTCATCTCCTTGATGTAAAAGTTGAAATTGGTATGTTTATACTATCTTCCACTTTCTTATGTCTTTCCTCAAAATTTTTGTTTTATTTCTGCATTATTATGGCCTATGACACAAACATTCTGTTCTTTACTCATAAATAACATATTTGTTTTAGTTTGCGCTAAAGTAAAATAAATTCCATGACATTTGTCATTTTTTAAGAGCAGTTTTTCCAGTCATCTTTTCATTAGTTGAATTTTGTCCTCCATTTTTTTTTTTTAAGGAAGGACTTATAGGTTACAGTTTGGCTGTTTATAAAATTCTTAGTTCACACTTTCCCTCCGTACTTTGTATTGGAGCTCCTCTGTCTCCTAGGATTTTATTTTGCTATGGAGAAATTTGAGGACAGACTGAGTTTTACTTCTTTCGGTCACCACCTTCGTATGACTTTTGTCTGTCGTCTTTGCTGAGCTTTGCAGGTGTACTCAGATATTCTGGATGGTGATGGCAGTTGTCTTTACCTTTTATTAAATCAAGATTTTGCAGTTCTGATTTTCTTTGTTACTTTGCAGTAATACCCGAGTCGAGAAATTGAAAATACTACTGCACTCCATCACTTGTAAGCCAAAAAGTGTCTCTGCTATACTGCTTCCCTGGTTTGATCCCATAGGTTATAAATGTGTCTTTATAGATATATTTCATCTTTCTTCTAGTAGGTTTATAATTTTATACTTGAATCAGCAAAATAGCATCTCATAGTGGTTAAGTCAGAGAATGTTCTTCTCACCATTTACTAAGCCTCTTATTTAGATGTGACAGTTTCCCTTGGTTAATATTAATTAAAGCAACAGCAGCAGCAGCTGACAAGTATTTAGTCACTACGTACGGAACAGTGTACTAACCACTTTTCATATGGATCGTCATATTTAATTCTCACAACAGCACTGTGCTTCGGTAACTACTAAGGTCTAGTGAAGTAAAGTAACTTAAGAGCAGTTACTCAGTTAACAAGTGATGGAGCAGTGATGGGACCCTGTGTTTTCTGACGTCAGAGTCTTCACTATCTTTTCACAGGTGCTACTCAGCTGGCACACACTTTTTCATGGCAAAATTCAGCGTTGTTTTCTGAGACACTCCAAATCATGTGGAATGCTAGTGCATCTTTGAAAGCCTGGTATCATCTTTTTAGAGGGGTCTAATACCTGCTGTACACTTTCAGGGCTGAGAATATCCTTCTCTTTATTTCTCATCTATTCCAACTCCCTCTTTTGTAGAAATAGAGAAAATAGTGAAAACTGGAAGGGTCTAAAAGGTCACCTTTAGAATTTGAGAATTCAGAGGTCTATTTAAAGTGGTATGGAGCTTGAGATAATAGCTCTGTGATTATGGGAAGTTATTTAACACATCTGAAAATTACTTTCCTCAAAAAATGGAATGGTGACTCCTATGGTGTTTTTTGCTCCAATCTAGGTACCTATCACTTTCAACCTACTCTACACACATCACTAGAAGTGACATTATCAAAGCTATCCTTAGCTAGGGAATCACAGTTCCTAGCTGTCTATGTTCTCTCAAATGTTTCTTTCAAGTGGTTAAGTGTTTTCTTAACCTGTTTTGGTTTTATATTATGATAGACTTGGATTCTATTTCCTTTTCTGGAATGGTAGGTCACAGTAATTAGTATATTCTTCATAGAGTTATTGTGAGGATTATATAAAATAATCTCTGTGAAAGAGGATTACTATTTACTCCTTGATTATATAAAGGGGTAATACAATTATATGATAAAGCAATGTCAGGTCATGTGATAATTCTTATGAATGATTAGTTTCCTTTCACAAGTGGAATTACCAAATCATAATAGTAGTCTCCATTCCGGTGTGTGATAAAAACTTCAGAATGGGAAGACGGGAAACTAATGTGGAAATCCAGTATTTGAACATCATCATCAATGGCAACCAAAAACTTCTTAGCTTCGTTATTTGCCTAATTGATTTAATTGAGAAAGGACAAATACTGAAATACACCTAAACAACTATTTAGTGATAAAGTCAGTGAAGGAATGAAAGTTCATTCCAAGTAAAAGAAACAAAAGACTAATTTAATCAAGGTTTTGATTAATGATACTGGAAAATATTCTAGTAAAAGTTTCTACGCACAAGGAGTTAAAGGTTTCAAAACGACTGTTCTCTACCCACACGTTGTCTGAGAATCACGTCTCATGAGAATCATTTCTTCAGATGTAATCAATAGACTGTTGCACATTGTGCCCTAAACTGCTTGGAAATTACAGTCACCTCATGAAGCAGTGCAGTTGTCTGCATAGAAATATTTATATTTATAGTGGAATTGGTACATGATTTCCATAGTGATAAAATGCAGTTATTTGAACTCCATTCTTCAGAAATGGCAGTGTTTAAAACTATGTATATTCCTACTGGTTACAAGGTGTTCTATCTCAATGGCTAGTCATTTGTAGGACTGTACACCCCACCTCTCAGCAATGTGATGCTGGATTTGAATTGAGAACTGGAAATGGCAGAAGTTGTTTGGTGTGGCTCCTCCTGAGGGACACTCCAAGACTCCAATACCATCCAAACATTCTTGCAGGAATAAACCAAAGACTGAGGCTAACCCTACACAACTTTTGGCAGTTTCCATGTGGCTGTGGAGAACACAGCAATGAGAACTTATTCCTACAGTGTATTGTCTTATCAGCAGAAACATTTCTCCAGTGCTTCTTGATGAAAATCTTACCATTTATATATGATCAGAATGACTCAGTTATTATGATCAGCCAGAACACATCTTTCATTTCACCTAGTCAATAGAAGTTCAAAGGAAAAAGCCTTCCAAACAAACAAACAAAACAGCTAAAAATTAATGGTGAGCAAGAAAAGCTATAAAAAGGGCTAGAAGACTGAAGATAGGGACAGTTTAATGTAACGGCAAATTTTGTGTTCATGAACCACCTGGAATTACTCTGAAATGTTTTACCATTAAAGAGAACATTATTTAAATAATATTAACCAAATACTTAAATGTGTAAAGGAGAGATTTAGGCTGTATTAATATGTAAGGTGGCAAATATCTCTGAGAACACTTTGACTGGCTTCATGTTAAATCTGTCCAATATTATTCAGCCCCATACTGTACACTTGAGAGTTATGAGACCTTGATAGTGGAACTCCTCGATTCTATGAAACTCCATTAATCTGTAATGTGTTCTAGGATCCTCCTATAAGGCACACCTAGGTGATGACTATCTTAGCACTCATCATATATTAACATATATAATCTCCTATGGTTCTCTCTATGGAGAACCCTGACTATTACAGTTGGGAAGAGTGGGAGGATGAATTGAGAAAAATATCATACTTTTCAGGAAAGCATGAAGGCTCACGGGAGGTGTGTGATCATGGTTTTTTAAAGTGAATCATAGATTTGTAGTTTTCTCACCTGCATTAGTGTATATGTTGCCTAGGTTTAGAATAAGATTTTGAAACTGTTTAAAAATTTTTTTTCTAGGTATCCTGGCAAAAGGAGGCAGGAGCAAAAGAGTTGAACATGTATGAAAAGGAAAGTTAATCATAGTCCATTCAGTCTAGTATAAAACTGGAAAAATTGTTACAATCATTTGAAGACCCAAGAAAATGATAAAAGACAGACTATCAATTGAGAATTGTTTACTCATGAGAAACTGCTACCATATTGGGGAAGGATAATAAACCTGACTTGGTTGTCTAGGAGCACTCAAGAGCTTCCACCTAACCTTGGGCAAAATTAAAGACAGCTTCTTTGTGGCTGGCAGAGAAAACTAAGCAGCTTTGCCAGCAAGAGGTATCAGACTATTTGGGTGAGAAGCAAAACCCCAAAGCATTTATTTGTCTAAGGTGGAGGACTTGATACAGGGTGAGACTCTCCACAGCTTTACCAGCTGGTGTTGACAGACTCAGTTCAGGCATACAGCAGATACCCACAGCTCTCCTGGATGGTTTCTAAGGTCTTGAGTGGGAGCTGACAGCAGATCCTCTAGAAATGTAACTGAGAGGTCTTGTCAGTAAGAGAACCATGCAAGGGCTGAGATGAACCTTTAAGTGAGTCCCTCAGTCCACACACAGCTCAGGTGGCAGAGGGTAGAAACATGCAAGCTCAGGGTGTCTAAGCATAACTGCCCAAATCATTAGATGACCATAAATTGCACCACAAGGGCGGCCTCCAGGGAGCTAGGGAAAAGAAGAATGGAAAAGCCAAGACACCACATCATATACCAGGAGCTGTACTCATGGGCCAGGGCAGACATTTTATTTTATTTTATTTTAATAAATTTATTTATTTATTTATTTTTGGCTGCATTGGGTCTTCATTGCTGTGCGTGGGCATTCTCTAGTTGCAGAGAGTGGGCGTGGGGGCTACTCTTCGTTGCGGTGCACGGGCTTCTCATTGCAGTAGCTTCTCGTTGCAGAGCATGGGCTCTAGGTGCCCGGGCTTCAGTAGTTGTGGCTCATGGGCTCTAGAGTGCAGGCTCAGTAGTTGTGGCACACGGGCTTAGTTGCTCTGCGGCATGTGCGATCTTCCTGGACCTGGGATCGAACCGGCGTCCCCTGCATTGTCAGGCTGATTCTTAACCACTGCGCCACCGAGGAAGTCCCCAGACCAGATATTTTAGTTTAAGTCAAGGCATATTCCTAAAGTAAGGAAGCAACAACCCTCAGAAAAATAAAACAGAATACCACGTTGTCTGATACATTATTTATAATGTCAGGTTCTCAACCCAAATTCTTAGATATGCAAAGAAGCAGAAATGTGTGATTATAATTAAGAAAAATATCAGCCACTAGAAACTGAAACCAAGTGGACACAGATGTTGGGTTTAGCAGACAAAAACTTGAAAGCAGATGCTGCAAAAATGGTCAAGTAACTGAATGAAAATATGTTCAACTGACTAAAGCAATGTATGCTGATAGGTAATAAACCATTAGGAAGAAGAAAAAGAAAACAAATGTTAATTCGGAGCTAAAACTTAAAGTGACTTAAATGATAAGTTAATGAATTGGTCTCAACAATAGATTTGAGTTAGCAGAAGAATCAGTGAATTTGAGGCTATGTAAATAAAAATTATATAACTCAAAGAATAGTATGAAAAAATATTGATGGAAATATGGATGGTAAATGTCAAGCATTTAAAAATATGTATAAATGACAAACTAGAGAAGAAAGATAAGGGGCAGAAAAAGTATTTGAAGAAATAATGACCAAAATTTTCCAAGTTTGGTTTAAAATATTACTTTAAACATCAAAGATGCTCAATGCACCTCAAGTAGTATAAGCACAAAGGGAACCACACCTAGATTCATCATAGTCAAATGGCTGAAAGACAAGGCTGAAGACAAAGTCTTAAGAGCAACAAGAGAGAAAGGACACATTATATTTTGGGGACAGCAAGAAGATTAGCACTGATTTCTCATCATCAAAATGGAGACCAGCAGGCAGCAGAGATACTTATTCAAAATCCTGAAAGAAAAAATTAAAATATTTAAGATGTTTATATTTTGTGAAACTACCATCAAACACGAAGATGAAATTAAGGCATTTTAACATAAATAAAACCTGAATGAATCCATTTCTAGCAGGCCTACATTACAGAAAAAACTAACAACGAATATATCAGGACAAGTGAGAGTGGTGGAGCTGCATGAATGTAAATAGAATGATCATAGTAGACATTACTGACTGATGACATTCAAAAAACAGATGGAAATGAGTAAGGGATTGAGCCATAGAAATATCCGGAGTGGGGTGTGGGTTAAACATTTGAAAATCAATCAATCTAATAAACTACATTAACAGAATAAAGAAAAAACCACATACGATTGTCTCAATGCAGAGAAACCATTTGACAGAACCCAACATATTTTCATGACAAAAACGCTCAACAAACTAGAAATGAAAGAAAAATACTTCAAAATAATAAAGGTCATATATGAAAAACTTACAGCTAATTTTATACTCGAAGACTGAAAAACTTTTCTTCTAAGATCAGGAAGAAGACAAGGATACCTTCTTTAACCACTTCTAATCAACATAGTATTGGAAGTTCTGACCAGAGTAATTTGGAAAAAAAGAGAAATAACCAAATAAGAAAGAAGAAAGAAAAATTATCTCTTTTTGTGGATGATATAACCTTGTATGTAAAATACACTGAGGATTACACACACACACACACACCCCTGTTAGAAGTATTAAAGGAATTGCAAGCTGTCGGCATACAAAATTACACACAAAATCAGTTGTGTTTCTACATGCTAATTAATTTACGGTCACATAAAAAAGAATAAAATCCTTAGGAATAAATTTAACCAAGAACGTAAAAGACTTGTATGCTAAAAACTGTAAAATGTAGCTGAAAGAAATTTGAAAAAGACACAAAGATATGTAAAGGCATCTGGCATGAATTGGAGGATGTTTAAGATGTTAATACTATCCAGAATGATCTATAGATTCAGTACAATCCCTATCAAAATCCCAATGACATTTTTGCAGAAAAAGGAAAAAATCATCCTTAAATTCACTTGAAATGTCAAGGAACCTCAAATAGCCAAACCAATCTTGAAGGAGAAGAAAAAAGTTGGAGGTCTCACGGTTCCTAATTTCAAAACTTAATACAAAGCTATAGTAATCAAAACAGTGTTGTACTGGCAGAAAGAAAGACATATAGACCAATGAAATAGAATAGAGAGCCGAGAAATAAACCCTCACATACATGGTCAAATGATTTTTGGCAAGGGTGCCAAGACTATTCAAAGGGGAAAGGATGATCTTTTCAACAGATGGTGCTATAAAAATTGGATAGCCACATGCAGAAGAATTAAGTTTGACTCATATACAAAAGTTAATTCAAAATGGATGAAAGACCTAAACATAAGAGCTAAAACTATAAGATCTTAGAAAGAAGCATAGGGGAAAAATCTTCCTGACACTGGATTTGGTAATAAATTCTTATACATTATACAGGAAACTCAGACAACAAAAGAAAAAATAGAGAAACTGGACTTTTTTAAAATTAAAAACTTTTGAGCATCAAGAAACATGATAAGCCAAATGAAAAGACAGCCCACAGGAGAGAAAATATTTACAAATCATATATCTGATGAGATTAATATTCAGAATAAATAACTCCTACAGCTCAACAACAACAGCAAAAATCAAGCAACCTAATTCAGAAATGAGTAAAAGACTTGAATAGACATTTCTCCAAAGAACAAATGGCCAATAAACACATGAAAAGTTGTTCAGCATCACTAATCATTAGGGAAATGCAAATCAAAACCACCATGAGATACCACTTAGCAACTGTAAGATGACTTTTTTTTTTTTTTTTTTGGTGTGCTATGCGGGCCTCTCCCGTTGCGGAGCACAGGCTCCAGACGGGCAGGTTCAGCGGCCACTGCTCACGGGCCTAGCTGCTCCACGGCATATGGGATCTTCCCAGACCGGGGCACGAACCCATGTCCCCTGCATCAGCAGGCGGACTCTCAACCACTGCGCCACCAGGGAAGCCCTGTAAGATGACTTTTGCACACAACTCTCCCCCACCAAAACCATAAAATAATAAGTATTGGTGAGGATATGGAGAAGTACGAACCCTTGTGTAGTCCTGTTAGGAATGTAAAATGGTGCAGCCACTGTAGAAAACAGTATGGCTGTTTCTCAAAAAATTAAACATTGAATTACCATAAGATCCAGCAATTATGCTTCTGTGTATATACCCAGAATATTGAAAGCAGATTTTCAAACAGGTATTTCTACACCAGTGTTTATAGCAGCATTATTTACAGTAGCCAAAAGATGGAAGCAACCCAAGTGTCCATCAGTAGATGAATGGATAAACAACATGTTATATATACCTACAATGGAATATTATTCAGCTTTAAAAAAAGAATGAAATTCTGCCACATGCTATAATATGAATGAATCTTGAGGACACTATGATAAGTGAAATAAGCCAAAAGCAATAGGCAAATATTATGTGATTCCACTTCTTAGAGGTAGCTGAAATAGTCAAATTCATAAAGATAGAAAGTAACAGAGTGGTTGCCAGGGTAGGTGGGGGGCTTGGAGGGCAGGGATCAGCCTGGGAGCTCAGCAGGGTCCCTGTGCCCAAGTGGGCAGGGCAGTCGCCCCCTGCTCCTCTCCTGCTGCTCCTGAAAGGCCCCTCTCGCCTGCCTCTCCTGATCTCCCTGACCTCAGGGATGCCGATCCTGTCTGGCCTCCATTTCTCCTCCCCTACTTAGTCCCCCCAGGTCCTACCTGTTGGAAGTTCCACCTGTCTCCTTGGTCATCAGGTTCTCTACCAGTGGCCGGCAGGTGCCCTAGTTGTGGGAGACGCTAACTAGGAGTCTTCCGACACTGCCATCTTGACTCTCGGTCTGTACCACATCTCCTTTTCCCATCCTTGTTTTAAAGATACGTCTTTACGAGTATCTTTATTATTCCTGGTCCTTCATATTTCCATATATATTTCTTATTTAGATGGTCATTTAAAGGACAAACAAATGCTGGAACTTATTATGGGGAATTACATTGAATTTATGAGTTAATTTGTGAAGAATTCACATTTTTTTCAGTTTGCCTACTAATCTGTGAAAACACTGTATCCTTCATTTAATTTATATGTCCTTTAATTATTTTCAATCACATTTATAGATTTTGGTATAAAATTCTTGACTATCTTTTTCTATATACTCATGGGTATTAAATATTTAGGTAATATTTTACATGTTATTTAAAGTTTCAGTTTCTCTTCATTTATACTATTTAAATTTGATTATTTTATATTAAATTTTAATACATTTTCTGTACCTTCTACTGAACTTTTTAAGTGCAGAACCATATAGACTGTGGATAATTAGAGTTTTATTTCTATGTTTTAAAGGCTTATATATTCCATTATTAGTTTGTGCCTTATTGGATGGGCTAACAGTTCAGTAATACACAAAATAAATGTGGTGAGAGAGGCATCCTGGTCTCAGTTTCAGAGAGAAAGCTTTCAACATTCCTCTATTAAATATGTTATTTCCCTTGAGTGTTTTGTACATATTCTTCCTTTATCAGACTAAGGAAGTGTAATTTGATTTTTAGATTGGTGATTTTTTTATTATGAATAGCTTTTCAATTATATCAATTTCATGTTCTTGTGCATATGTATGTAATATATATATGAGGTTAGCTTTTAATATTCCTTTATTACCATGTCTCTATTAAGATTTGGTATCAAATTTTTGCCAGTATGTAAAACTGTTTAGAATGTATTTAACAATTGTCTATTTTCTGGGCAATTCTGTGAAATATTGGCACAATTCTTTCACTAAGTATTTGGTAAAATTCACAAGTATAGTGTCTGAGGTCTAGAATTTTTCTTTGTGGGAATATAATTTTAATAATTCAATTTATTTAAAATTATATGATGATTTAGATTTCTGTCTCTATTTGGTCAGGCTTTATGAGTTATATTAATATTTTTGTAAGGGTTAATCTATTTTTACTCCAGAATCATTGCCATTTTCTCTAATACGTTGTTATTCTCTCTCTTTTTTTTTTTTTTGACCACGTTCCAAAGCTTGTAGGATCTTAGTTTGGCAACCAGGGATCAAACCGCTGTCCCCTGCAGTGGAAGCAGGGAGTCTTAACCACTGGACTGCCGGGGAAGTCCCTGTTGTTACTATCTTTGTTGACATCTTTGAGATTAATAATGATGTACATCGTCATTTCTGATATAGTTTCTATTTTCTGTCTTTTTTCTTGATCAGTGTTCCCAGGAGTTTATCAGTTTTATTAATTTTTTTCAAAGAGCTAATTCTAGATTTCATTGACATGAAATGAACATGTTAGAACATGTTCTAAACATGGTTAGAGCATGTTTGTATGATACTTCATTGGTTTCTATCCTTATCTTTTATACTTCATTGTTTTCATTTTTTCTTGAAAATTAATTACATAAATACTTATCTAAAGTTTAAAAAGAACAATAAATTAACTTTAAAGCTTCATATTAAAATTTTGGAAAAGCCAGTTTTCAGTTCATAATATTTTCTAATACCCTTCATACTTATTCTTTACCCTGTAGGTAATTTAGAAGTAGTCTCCTTAATTTCTGAATTTATGGTGTTGTTGTAGAAGTGTTGCATGATTTACAGAGTGTTCAGAAAAATATACTCTGTAAGATTTTAAACCTTTGAAGTGTGTTGACTGTTAATCTGACATTATTGGAAGCAAAAAATTCTCATAATACCTTTGCAGATGATTTATTCATTAAAGAATATATGCAGTAAATATATAGGAATAAACATTAAAAAATCTCTGGTGTCTAAATGTTTGCAAATATTATAGAGATAGGAAATAAGTAAACCTATAGACATTAAATAACTGAAAAATTATGAGTGGTAAAGTAATGGTTGAGTGTTTTGAGTATGTAGGATAAATGCGAGTATTTTACAAATGGCTGAAATCTAATTTTTTTCTGTCATTAAAGTATATATATTCAATCAAGGCTGAACTCTTTGGAATTTGTTGTGCAGGCATGGGCCATGTCTTTTAAATAGATCGACTACGTAATGCTTTTCAAAAGTGTAAAGAATAGCTCATAGCATTAGTAGAAAACACTCTTTTGTTGTGATTAGATTTTATTATGTTAAAGTAAACATTGATCCCTTCATTTCTGATTATAGCCTAGAGAAATTTGGTAGGCAGCAGGTTATTCTAGACCCATTCTAAGAATCAGGAGAGCAGGGATGAGAATGTGATAGTGCAAGGCAATTTGGGAGATAGTGATCATGAAATCTTACATTTCAGGATTCTAATGGAGGAGGAGAAGGAGAGTAACAGGAAGGAAAACAGACATCAGGAGGTGAGATTTTATGTTTGCTCACCCCTCTATATTTTACCTGGTGGACTAGTTGAAAATAAATCATGAAACAATTGGGCTATTTTCCTTATTTCTATATATTACGAAAAATCATTTGTTTCTTCTTAGTCCTAATTTATTTTATACTTTATAAACAGTGTGATACAAAAGCCCAACTATTGGAAGAAAAGATTAATTGAACAGTATAAAAGAAGGAAACCATTGTAAAAACTTAAAATAATAATTCAATCTAATGAAGTTTATTGAGTTTAAAGTGGTATGCAGATGGGAAGTGGAACACTGGTCATTTGAAACTGTCTCACTCCAGAAACTAGACACAGTCTTTTTATTAAGTGTACTGCTTTGGTCTTAGTCATCATTGCACACCTTAACTGCATCTGGACAGTAGGAAATGTAGTAATTCTTAGAGGGCAGTGAGAAGATGCTGAATATGGTGGGAAGTACAGTGGGCATGAAAATAACTTTCTGATAATGGAGGTAGAAGGGAATGATCTAGGTTTTTTGTTTATTTGTTTGGTTTTTTTTTTTTGGCATTTTGTCTAAAGATTTTACAAAGGAGAGCAGGAACATGGATATTTGGGTAAAAGGAGGGGAAATGAGATTCCATTTAATTAGCTCAGACATGTTCCAAATATCGTGAGTCTCCTTAGGGTTCCTTAGACTCTTCTTATTCCATGAAAATATATTCACTGTTTTGTCACAACTCCCAAAACAGATGACATTTTACCATGCATTTGTCAGAATACTTCATTGAAATACAGAAAAAATGATTGCATTGCACAAAACATGGAGATCCTCACTTTAATTCTCTTGAAACATCTCTGATGGTCCCTGAAGTTACTCTTCAGTTGCCAGTGGCATTACTTCTTTCTCTTTATTTCACATGGCATTTAAGTTGTCCAGTGTTGTCAAGCGTTAAGTTAGCTCTGGCCATTCAGGAGGAAAAATCCAATAATTAGCAGAATCTAAATATTCCCATATTAGAAAGCATTATAAGACTCTGTGTTTTGCTGTCTTATGGCCCTGGGCGTCCTCATCCATAATTCTAAGGGTATTACCAGATATTTATTCAAGAGATGTAGAAACTTCTAGAGAGTGGAGAGTGCTGTTTGCAATAAAAGATTTTTCCATAGCCTTGGGTCATTTATAACTTTTGCTGATTTTACTTTGTTTTCTGACTTACCCAAGCTTGAACTGCAGGATAAAATCAATTTTTTCCTTGTAGGAGCAAACAATCACAATGAGGAACAGAATATAAATCACTTTCTGTTAGAAAGGGTGGGTCAGGGTAATATTTGAAAGCCTCAAGTCATTCTTTCCCTGACTTCAAGTTTTGTGTGTTTTTAAGGTCTGAAAACCATCACCACACTTCAAAATTCATCATAATAAAGCAAAAAAAAAAAAAAAAATCAACCAAAGCACAACTTAAACATCTATAAGATTTTCATAAACAGCATTTGAGTAATTAGATCTATGTACAAAATAACAATAATTTTATTTTTTTTTATTGACAGCTCTTTTGCTAATAAACTTAAGAAAGGTTACCATTGGTTTAGCTAAAGTCAATGGAGTAGAAAATAATGATGGATTATTTTTACCTCCCCATAATGTTACATATAACTTTTCATGAACACATGTCCTGCTCCAAGAGAGGTCCGTGCATTTTGCACTCGATTCATCACATGTTGTATGTAGTACTACATATTATTGGGGCAGTTACACGCCCCATTCTCCAGTCATGTAGCTGGAGAATGTACAACCTCTGGAGTTCCTCCAGTTCACATGAACCACAGTGAGACTGGTGCTTCCTGAAGGAGTTCGCAGACAGTAATTCCTGAAGTGCAGTACACTGGCATCTTCCATATCGTTGCCTCTCTGTCTCTCTCTCCCCCACACTGGTGAATATTTGATGGTGTTTATCTAGTAACACAAATAACAAAAATATGTGTGTGTGGCATGCTTCACAGTGGACACACATAATTTTAGAAAATGTGTACAACTCTGTCACATTTCAAAATTTGGTATTCTACCCTAAAAATTTCAAAGTATGAGCATAGAGGGAATCCTTCGAGATGGTGGAGGAGTTAGACGTGGATATCTCCTTCCTCCCCACAAATACATCAAAAATACATCTACATGTGGAACAGCTCCTACAGAACACCTACTGAACACTGGCAGAAGACCTCAGACTTCCAAAAAGGCAAGAAAATCCCCACATACAGGGGTAGGGCAAAAGAAAAAACAGAGACAAAGGAATAGGGACGGGACCTGCGCCTCTGGGAGGGAGCTGTGAAGGAGGAAAAGTTTCCATGCACTAGGAAGTCCCTTCACTGGCAGAGACGGGATGGGCGGGGGGGGAAGCTTCAGAGCCATGGAGGAGAGCACAGCAACAGGGGTGCAGAGGGCAAAGTGGAGAGATTCCTGAACAGAGGATCGGTGCTGACCCGCAGTCACCAGCCTCAGAGGCTTGTCTGCTCACCCGCCAGGGTGGGTGGGGGCTGGGAGTTGAGGCACGAGATTTGGAGGTCAGACCCCAGGGAGAGGACTGGGGTTGGCTGCGAGAACACAGCCTGAAGGGGGCTAGTGCGCCACAGCTATCTGGGAGGGAGTCCGGGAAAAAGTCTGGACCTGCCTAAGAGGCAAGAGACCATTGTTTTGGGGTGCATGAGGAGAGGGGATTCCTTACCTATCTGCCCACAGAAGACAGAGCACCACCTAAATGAGCTCCAGAGATGGGCATGAGCTGTGGCTATCAGCTCGGACACCAGAGCTGGGCATGAAACATACAGAAAAAAAAAAAAAATTAAAAAAGAAAAATTAAAAAAATTATTAAAATAAAAACATAAAAAAGTAATAATAGAAAGAAGAAGAGAGCAACCAACCAATAAACAAATCCACCGATGATAACAAGTGCTAAAAACTATACTAAGATAAACATAAAAATCAGAAACAAGTCAGTCGTAGACAGCAAACCCCAAGTCTACAGTTGCTCCCAAAGTCCACCACCTCAATTTTGGGTTGATTCATCGTCTATTCAGGTATTCCACAGATGCAGGGCCTCAAGTTGATTGTGAGGATTTAATCTGCTGCTCCTGAGGCTGCACCGAGAAATTTCCCTTTCTCTTCTTTGTTTGCACAGTTCCTGGGGTTCAGCTTTGATGTTGGCCCCACCTCTGGTGTAGGTCACCCTCAGGCTTCTGTTCCCGCCCAGATAGGATGGGGTTAAAGCAGCAGCTGAATAGGGGGCTCTGGCTCACTCATGCCGGGGGTAGGGAGGGGTACAGTAGTTATAATTGGAATGCGGGGTGAGCCTGCAGTGGCAGAGGCCGGCGTGACGTTGCAACAGCCTTAGGCATGCTGTGTGTTCTCGCAGGGTAGTTGTGTATTTTCAGGCACTGCAGAGCTCTGCCAGAGCTGACTCTGCTGTGTGGCTGACAGGGTCTTGGTGCTCTGGCTTGGGGTCAGGCCTGAGCCTCTGAGGTGGGAGAGCTAACTTCAGGAAATTGGACCACCAGAGACCTCCTGGCACCACGTAATATCAATCAGCGAGAGCCCTCCCAGAGATCTCCGTCTCAATGCTAAGACGCAGCTCCACCCAATAGCCAGCAAGCTCCAGTGCTGGACGCCCCATGCCAAACAACTAGCAAGACAGGAACACAACCCCACCCATTAGCAGAGAGGCTGCCTAAAATCATACTAAGTTCACACAAACCCCAAAACACACCACTGGATGCAGCCCTGCCCTCCAGAAAGACAAGATCCAGCCCCACCCACCAGAACACAGGCACCAGTCCTCTCCACCAGGAAGCCTACACAAGCCACTGAACCAACCTTACCCACTGGGGGCAGTCACCAAAAACAATGGGAACTATGAACCTGCAGCCTGCGAAAAGGAGACCCCAAACACAGTAATTTAAGCAAAATGAGAAGACAGAGATACACAGCAGTTGAAGGAGCAAGGTAAAATCCCACCAGACCAAACAAAAGAAGAGGAAGAAGGCAGTCTATCTGAAAAAGAATTCAGAGTAATGATAGTAAAGATGATCCAAAATCTTGGAAATAGAATGGAGAAAATACAAGAAACTTTTCACAAGGACCTAGAAAAACTAAATAGCAAACAAACAATGATAAACAACAATAAATGAAATTAAAAATTCTCTGGAAGGAATCAATACCACAATAACTGAAGCAGAAGAACGGATAAGTGACCTGGAAGATAAAATAGTGGAAATAACTACTGCAGAGCAGAATAAAGAAAAAAGAATGAAAAGAATTTTTCCAATTACAGGAAAAAAACTGTAAAAGATACAAACACATGGAGGCTAAACAATAAGCTACTAAATAACCAAGAGATCACTGAGAAATCAAAGTGGAAATCAAAAAATACCTAGAAACAAATGACAATGAAAACACGATGACACAAAACCTATGGGATACAGCAAAAGCAGTTCTAAGAGGGACGTTTATAGCAATACAGTCCTACCTCAAGAAACAAGAAAGATCTCAAATAAAATAACCTTACAACTAAAGCAATTAGAGAAAGAAGAACAAAAAATCCCGAAAGTTAGCAGAAGGAAAGAAATTGTAAAGATCAGATCAGAAATAAATGAAAAAGAAATGAAGGAAATGATAGCAAAGATCAATAAAACTAAAAGCTGGTTCTTTGACGAGATAAACAAAATTGATAAACCACTAGCCAGACTCATCAAAAAAAAAGGAAGAAGACTCAAATCAACAGAATTAGAAATGAAAAAAGAGAAGTATCAACTGACCCTGCAGGAATACAAAGAATCATAAGGGATTACTACAAGCAACTATATGCCAATAAAATTGATAACCTGGAAGAAATGGACAAATTCTTAGAAATGCACAACCTTCCGAGACTGAACCAGGAAGAAATAGAATATATAAACTGTTCAGTCACAAGCACTGAAATGGAAACTGTGATTAAAAATCTTCCAACAAACAAAAGCCCAGGACCAGATGGCTTCACAGGTGAATTCTATCAAACATTTAGACAAGATCTAACACCTATCCTTCTCAAACTCTTCCAAAATATAGCAGAGGGAGGAACACTCCCAAACTCATTCTACGAGGCCACCATCACCCTGACACCAAAATCAGACAGACATGTCACAAAAAAGAAAACTACAGACCAATATCACTGATGAACATAGATGCAAAAATCCTGATCAAAATACTAACAAACAAAATCCAACAGCACAGAAAGAGGATCATACACCATGAACAAGTGGGGTTTATCCCAGGAATGCTTCAATATATGCAAATCAATCAATGTGATACACCATATTAACAAACTGAAGGCTAAAAACCATATGATCATCTCAATAGATGCAGAAAAAGCTTTTGACAAAATCAACACCCATTTATGATAAAAACTCTCCAGAAAGTAGGCATAGAGGGAAGTGACCTCAACATAATAAAGGCTATATATGACAAACCTGCAGCCAACATCATTCTCAGTGATAAAAAAACTGAAACCGTTTCCTCTAAAATCAGGAACAAGACAAGGATGCCCACTCTCACCACTGTTATTCAACATAGTTTTGGAAGTTTTAGCTACAGCAATCTGAGAAGAAAAAGAAGTAAAAGGAATCCAAATCAGAAAAGAGGAAATAAAGCTGTCACTGTTTGCAGATGACATGATACTATGCATAGAATATCCTGAAGATGCTACCAGAAAACTTCTAGAGCTAATCAATGAAATTGGTATAGTAGCAGGCCACAAAATTAATGCACAGAAATCTCTTGCATTCCTATACACTAATGATGAAAAATCTGAAAGAGAAATTAAGGAAATACTCCCATTTACCACTGCAACAAAAAGAATAAAATACCTAGGAATAAACCTATCTCAGGAGTCAAAAGACCTGTGTGCAGAAAACTATAAGACAGTGATGAAAGAAATTAAAGATGATACAATCAGTTGGAGAGATATACCATATTCTTGGATTGGAAGAATTAACATTGTGAAAATGACTATACTACCCAAAGCAATCTACAGATTCAGTGCAGTCCGTATCATACTGCCAATGGCATTTTTCACAGAACTAGTACAAAAAATTTCACAATTTGTATGGAAATGCAAAAGACCCCAAATAGCCAAAGCAAACTTGAGAGAAAAACGGAGCAGAGGAATCAGGCTCCCTGACTTCAGGCTATACTACAAAGCTACAGTATGAAGACAGTATGGTAATAGCACAAAAACAGAAATATAGGTCAATGGAACAGGATAGAAAGCCCAGAGATAAACCCATACACATATCGTCACCTTATCTTGATAAAGGCGGCAAGAATATGCAATGGAGAAAGGACAGTCTCATCAATAAGTGGTGCTGGGAAAACTAGACAGCTTCATGTAAAAGAATGAAATTAGAACACTCCCTAACAGCATACACAAAAATCAACTGAAAATGGATTAAAACCTAAATGTAAGGCCAGACACTAAAACTCTTATAGGAAAACATAGGAAGAACACTCTTTGACATAAATCACAACAAGATCCTTTGTGACCCACCTCCTAGAGAAATGGAAATAAAAACAAAGAAATGGGACCTAATGAAACTTCAAAGCTTTTGCACAACAAAGGAAACCATAAACAAGACGAAAAGACAACCCTCAGAATGGGAGAAAATATCTGCAAACGAAGCAACTGACAAAGGATTAATCTCCAAAATATAAAAGCAGCTCATGCAGCTCAATATCAAAAAAGCAAACAACCCAATCCAAAAACGGGCAGAAGATCTAAATAAATTTTCTCCAAAGAAGATATACAGATTGCCAACAAACACATGAAAGGATGCTCAACATCACTAATCATTAGAGAAATGCAAATCAAAACTACAGTGAGGTATCACCTCATACCCAGTTCAATGGCCATCATCAAAAAATCTACAATCTATAAATGCTGGAGGGGGTGTGGAGAAAAGGAAACCGTGTTTCACTCTTGGTGGGAATGTAAATTGATACAGCCTCTATGGAGAACAGTATGGAGGTTCCTTAAAAAAACTAAAAATAGAACTACCATATGACCCAGCAATCCTACTACTGGGCATATACCCTGAGAAAACTATAATTCAAAAAGAGACGTGTAACACAATGTTCATTGCTGCGCTATTTACAATAGCCAGGACATGTAAGCAACCTAAATATCCATCGACAGATGAATGGGTAAATAAGATGTGGCACATATATACAATGGAATATTACTCAGCCATACTAAGAAATGAAATTGAGTTATTTGTAGTGAGGTGGATGGACCTACATTCTGTCATACAAAGTGAAGTACGTCAGCAAGAGAAAAACAAATACCATATGCTAATATATATATATGGAATCTAAAAAAAAATGGTTTTGATGAACCTGGGGCAGGACAGGAATAAAGTCGCAGATGTAGAGAATGGACTTGAGGAGATGGGGAGGGGGAAGGGTAAGCTGGGATGAAGTGAGAGAGTAGCATTGACATATATACACTCCTAAATGTAAAATAGATAGCTAGTGGGAAGCAGCTACATAGCATAGGGAGATCAGCTCAGTGCTGTTTGACCACCTAGAGGGGTGGGATAGGGAGAATGGGAGGGAGATGCATGATGGAGGATATATGGGGAAATATGTATACATATAGCTGATTCACTTTGTTGTACAGCAGAAACTAACACTACATTGTAAAGCAGTTATACTCCAATAAAGATGTTAAGACAAAGCAAAAAACCCCAGTAATCTTTAAAAAAGAAAACTATTTAAAAAATTTAAAAAGATATATATATAGTGTGTGTGTGTGTGTGTGTGTAACACATCACAACCAAGTAGTGTTTATCACAGGAATGCAAGGTTAATTTTCCATTTGGAAAGTGTCTGAAAAAAATCAAGTTGAAAAAAATCAATTAAATTCACAAAATTAACAGAATAAAGGAAAAAAATATATAATTTACAACATTGATCATATAAATGGGTAAATCATATGCTATATGATTCACATAAAGCATTAGACAAAATTCAGCCCCCATTATGTTTTTTTAAAGGAAACAATGAAAGAATTTCCTTAATCTGAGAAAGGCATTTCTTAAATACCTAAAGCTTACTATATTCTACCTAATAGTGAAACATTGAGTGTTTTTCCTGTAAGATCAATAGCAAAGTTATTAGATAATAATCTCTGTAATCTCTGTACTGGAAACTTTAGATAGTGTAATAGGAAAGGAAAATTAATAAAACCCATAAATATTGGAAATTAAGAAGTAAAACTGCCATTATTCAGAAAGGCCGTGTGTATACGTAGAATACGCTATAGAATCTACTAAAAAATACTAGAATAATTGAGTTTCTTGACATTGTAGCATATAATGTCACTATATTAATATCAATTATTGTTCTGTGTACTAGCAACAAAAAATGGAAAATGAGAACATTTTAAAATACCATTTGCAATAGAATTAATGAAAGCAAATACCTAGGAATGAATCTAATGATCTAGATGCAATCACTATACTGAAAACCACAAAACATTGCTGAGAGAAATTAAAGACCTAAATAAATGTAAAGATATGCCGTAAAAAAAAAAAAAAGTATGAGCATGCCACAGTAGGACCTCAGGGGCACGACCCACCCCCCCACCGTGTTACTCATGCATTAATTATATGTTGTGAATATAAAAGAAGAGGTGCCATATAAATCTTATTCTGCAAATCCTTTTTTGTTATCTAGAAGAGAATGCTCAAATAAATGTTCTCACGAAATACAAGAGAAAACACAAATACTAACGCTCATAGTAGCATATCATATAATTTCCAACTATCCAGAGATACAAAATAATGAAGTAGTTTAGTGCTCAACATTGAGATAAGTCAAAGCTATTCATAGGTGGGATACTTAATTATATTTAACTAAAAAATTCCAAAGAGTCCTAAACTGTTTTATAGGTTAATTTTGTTCTTTTATAAAAAATGTGTTTGTGAAAACTATTTCCCCATATGAAAAAAAGAAAACCCTATAACTGAGGAAAATGTTTTGAGAACTGTTCTCCCCTGAATCTACAAAGATAGATTCAGAAGATGGCACAGATTCCAAGCATGGCCTCTTCTTAATTCTCATTCTCACTTGCTTTGCTTTTCTCTGAGAAATGTTCCTTGAATAATGGTGCCTGGAGAATTGTGACTCTTAGACCTGAGTTACTTCATGTTCAAACATTTGGTTTGCTTATTAAATAATTAATCATATCTGTCCATACCTTTAGATCCTTTGGAATTCAATGCAGGCATGCAATTAAAATGTTTGAACCTTCAATTTATTAGAAGGATGACTTCAGTTAGTATAAGTAAATTTACCATGAAAATAATGATTTATCTTTACATACTAGATAGCTAAAGCATGTGCTTTTTATTTCTATATGAATCTGATTATTTTAAAGTGTCTTTTAAAAATCTTTTTATTGAGATGTAATTGACATATAATTTTGTGTAAGTTTAAGGTGTACAGTATGATGGTTTGATACATTTATATTATTGCAAAACGATTACCAGCCTAGAGTTAGCTAACACCTCTATCATGTCACATAATTATCATTTATTTTCTGTGATGGGAACAATTAAGATCTAGTCTCTTAGCAACTTTGAAGTTTATAATACAGCATCATTGTCTATAATCACTGTGCTGTGCATTAGATCTCCAGGACTTAATTTATCTACTGGTTCCAAGTATGTACCTTAAACAACATCTCTCCAATCAAAAGCCACATAAGATTATTCAAATTTGAAGCAGATAATGAAGGAGGTATTGGAACTATTTTTAAATTTATTTTTAAATTTTATTCAGGTTTATTTCTCCCTATTAATGAGACCAGGTCACTTCAGTACCACACTCAGCCTGGATGCATGGCCTCTCACAATGTTTGCTTGCCGTTTACATGCTCAGTTGAGTAAGGACACTGTTGAGGACATCATCCATTATGCTGACCAGTCACACTTTTGCAGAGATGAATATGTGTTTAAAAATTCCCTCTCAGATCTTGCTTGAAAGATTTTGTCCCAAAGAGCTCATATGCTTGTGTGATTCTTATGAGAAAATTGGACAAAGGAGAGATATATTTTTTTCTTTGCCTTGACTGTTAGAAAAGAAAGAGCTCCAGCATCACTTCTGGGAAATCATCCCAGTCCTTCCCAGATGATATCCATTTATTATGTGATGTCACAGCATCATTTTGCTTTCTCCAGACCACACAGTTCTTAAGTGTACATCCTTTATATAATTATGTATTTTTTCTGTAACACACCATCATGTAAACTATAAAGGCCTGTGTATAAATTTTTATGCATCATTTGTTTTCTAATGAGCAAAATGGTCCCAGAACACAAGTGGCATTTAAAGAAGAAAATATTGCCAAATGAACCAGTGAATCAATTTTAGTATTAGTAGCTTCCCTGGACTATTTTTAAAAAGTCATTTCAAACAGAGATATTCCCTCATTTTCCCCATATTCTTCTTTTATCTATCTGTCTGTCTATCATTTGTTTTCTATCACTTATCCATTTTCTATATATTATCCATCATCTGTCATCTGTGTCTATTTATCGCTCTATCAATATCTACCTATCTATCATCTGTCATCACCTATCTATCACTAATAAAACTGTTAACTAAATTTTAGTGGTTGTAACATTTTACATTATTTCTCAGGTCAGTCATATTTTCCAATCACTTGCAATTTTTTAAGAATTGTTGAGTTTACAATTGATGTGGTTGTCTCTAGCTGTTCTTCTGTCCAGCTCACTGTCTGAAATCAGTAATGATTTCAGACTCTTCCATTAGTTTCCCACGTTTTAATAGCCAACATAGTATTTATGAAGTGGAATCCCCTTTTAGTTAATGATGAACTAAGAGAAGTTGCTTAATGTTGATATTACAAGACCTGCCTGTGTTGTTGACCAATAAGAAGTTTGATAACAAAACATTTAAAGAGAGGACCCATTTAATTAGTTGGCTTACTTTTGTTAATTCCTATTTAGCTTTTATCCATGGAGCATTGTTAATGACATTTGGCTGTGTTTCAATATTTTATAAACTATAAAAGAATAAATATATAAATTTTACTTTTTTATCAAATATTGCCTTTTCATATGATTATTGCACAATCTAATAGTTTTACTTTTAGAAGACACATTTTCTGTTTCATGTTACATCCTGTTGCTTCATTTCTATGATGATTTCTGCTTTTCTGCCAAAGTTCCTTCATTTAATTAAATCAAATTCCCTTCATTCAGTCACTTTATGGTTTAATAATAGAATTATTTCTTTCTTTAAAAAAAGAGAAATATTGGGCTTCCCTGGTGGCGCAGTGGTTGAGAGTCCGCCTGCCAATGCAGGGGACACGGGTTCGTGCCCCGGTCCGGGAAGATCCCACATGCCACGGAGCGGCTGGGCCCGTGAGCCATGGCCGCTCAGCCTGCGCGTCCGGAGCCTGTGCTCTGCAGCGGGAGAGGCCACAACAGTGAGAGGCCTGCGTACCAAAAAAAAACAAAAACAAAAAACAAAAAAAAAGAGAAATATTGACATATGTGTTAGAATGTGTTTTATTAGAGCCAAATTGTTATAGTAATTGTATTTTTAAAAAGAGTTTTAAATTAATACCCATTAGAGTAAATTTATAAGACTTGATAAAATTTCAAACACTTTCATAGCCTTTACACTCAAGACTAACTATCCAAAGTCCAAATTTCCTTCCAAATTTAATTGTTTTTAGTCTTGGTATTTAATTTTCTGAGAAATTTATTTGACATATGGTTGAAAACATTTAAAATAATTGAATTTTAAAATGACACTCGCCATAGATAATTTCATATGTTGACTCAATGCCAAATTAAGACAGTCTGAAATTTGCTTAAGATTTTGGCCTAAACGATAGATTTCCTTTCTATAATTCTACTAATATGATCTGTAGTAAATCCAATTATGTTTTGATGTAAATATTTTTTCCAATGGAAACTTTTTAAAGCATAACCATTTGATATATAACTTCATATATTGTCCCTTTCAGCTTCTTGGGATCAAACATGAAGTTACCTAATGTTCGAATTTTACATTTTAAGGAAATTATTTAAGCACTTGTTTATAAGATGTAAATCTTCATAGATCATTATTGAAAATGTGTTACCTTAATCATTTCTAAAATTTAGTTTTCTTATGAAAATAGATACATGTTTTGTAGCAAGTGAAGCATATATCTAGGTAATAATATTATTAGGTTTTGAAGCCTTAGTGAATATTAATATCTGAAAGTGTCTCATTGTCTTTTAAATATTCAATATATGTTGTCAGAATTTCTGATCTCAACTTCTGAGTGTCTTTGTTTGCTTTCTCAATACTCTTTTATAGAATATTTTTGTAAATTTTTAGCATAGAGTGCTTTAATTAAGGATTTAATTTGTTTAAATTATTTCTTCATTGATGATTACAATTTTATCCATTTGGACCTTGAGCTTAAATGAAATATTATTCCAGTCTGACAAAATATCTAAATGTTTATTGCCTTGAGATTTTAATGATATAACTTTTGAGCTCTATTTGCCTTCAACATTATGTCACTCAGTAAAAATCCACTCACATGTTTTCTTGTGATAATAGTAATTGAATAAATTGGTTCAATTTTACTAATTCTTGCTTATTGTCAGAATATATTTCTATCTGTTGTGATTTGCAGTGTCATAAATTTTCTAGGATATTGTACATTATTAATATCTTTTCTTTTTTTCCCTAATTTAAAGATTCATGCTTATTATAGTTAAAATGTATGAACACTTATCCAAACTTAGCTATCTTCTTATTCTAGGTTTCTTGTATTATTGTTTTACTAAAAATTTCCTAATTTATAAATGTACATGCTACATAATAAGAACTCACACAGGCATTGCCCAGGTGAATGTTAAAGGCAGTCTGAAAATAAACTATTCAAGAATAGTAGCAGCAACTGAGCGATTTGTTTTTATTTTATTTATTCATTAAAAAATTTTTTTGGTCATGCTGTGCAGCTTGCGGGATCTTAGTTCCCTGACCAAGGACTGAACCCAGGCCTGGCAGTGAAAACGCCGAGTCTTAACCACTGGACTGCTAGGGAATTCCCACAACTAAGTAATTTGAATATGATAATCTGGTGAGTCTACTGAAGCTCAGAACACATTATAAAGAATGTACATTCAGTCATTCTGTACATGATCCCAGATTTCATATAGATTTGTAATTATAAAATGTCTCTTGCTAGTATTGCTTCCCCACTTGAAGAATTCTTTGTATGCCATTTAGATAGGTAACCTAGGTTTTTTGTTCTTTGACTTTTTGATAATGTTTTTGTGATGAACTTTTTTCAAAGTTTCACTGTCAGCATTTCCAACTTCTGTATTAACATATTTATGTCTTATATACAACATCATTAATCCTTTTTTCTAAACTTTTGACACCCTTGATTGTATTTAGGGTATTTTATCCATTTATATTTTACACAATTAATAATATTTATTGGTTTAGATGCAAAATTTTAAGATATTTTTGAGGCTTTTTTTTAAGAGAAGTTTTAGGTTCACAGTAAAATTGAAAGGACAGTACAGAGATTTCCCATATACTCCCTGCCCCGACACATACATAGCCTCCACCATTATCAACATCCCCACCAGAGTGGGGCATTTTTTACAATTGATGAACCTACATTGACACATCATAGTCATCCAAAGTACACAGTTTACATTAGAATTCACTGTTGTGTTCATTCTCTGGGTTCAGACAAATGTATATTGACTTGCATCCATCATTATAGTATCTTACAGAGTATTTTCAGTGCCCCCAAATTATTCTATGCTCTGCCTATTCACCCGTCACCTAATGCCCAACCCCTGACAAACAGAATAATTTACTGTGTCTGCAATTTTGCCTTTTCAAGAATGACATGCAGTTGGAATCATACACTATGCAAACTTTTCAGATTGGCTTCTTTCATTTAGCAATATGCATTTATGTTTCCTTCATGTCTTTTCATAATTTGATAGCTCATTTCTTTTTAAAGCGGAATAATATTTCATTATGTAGATATATCACAGTTCATTTACCCATTCACCTACTTGAAAGGCATCTTGGTTGCATCCAACTTTTGGCAATTATTAATAAAACTGCTGTAAACATACATGTGTAGTTTTTTGTGTGTGCATAAGTTTTCAAGGCGTTTGGATAAATACCAAGGAGTGTGATTGCTCTATCATATGTTAAGAGTATGTTAGGTATTGTAAGAAGCCACCAAACTGTCTTCCAAAGTAATTGTTCCGTTTTGCATTTCTACCAGTAGTGAATGAGGGTTCCTGTTGCTTCGCATCCTCACCAGTATTTAGTTTTGTCAGTGTTGGAATTTTTTTCTCCTTCTAATAGGTATGTAATGGCATCTTGCTGTAGTTTTAATTTTCATTTCCCTGATGATATATCATGTGGAACATATTTTCATATATTTAATTACCAACTGTATATCTTATTTAGTGAGGTGTCTGTTAAGAGTGTTGGCCCATTTTTAATCAGGTTATTCGTGTTCTTATTATTAAGTTTTAAGAGTTCTTTATATATTTTAGATAAGAGTTTATTATCATATGTGTATTTTGGAAATATTTTCTCCCAATCCATCACTTGTCTTCTCATTCTCTTGACATTGCCTTTTGCAGAGCAGTTTTTAATTCTAATGAAGTCCAGCTTATCAGTTATTTCTTTCATGGATTGTGCCTTGGATTATATCTAAAAGTCATCACCATATCCAAGATCAACTGGGTCATCTAGGTGTTCTATGTTTTCTTTTAGGAGTGTTATAGCTCTGAATTTTATAGTTAGGCCTGTGATCCATTTTGAGTTAATTTTTGTGAAAAGCATAAGATGTGTCTAGATTCTCTTTTTTTTTTTTTGCATGTGGATGTCTAGATGTTCCACATTTGTTGAAAAGACTGTCTTTGCTCCATTGCATCGCTTTTGCTCCTTTACGAAAAAGTCAGCTGATTAAATTTGAGTGGGTCTGTTTCTGGGCCCTCTGTTTTGTTCCACTGATGCATTTGTCTATTCTTTCACTAGTGCCAAAGTCCATCAACTTTGTTCTTCAGTATCGTTTTGGCTATTCTGGGTCTTTTCCTCTTGCTATAAACTTCAGAATCAGTTTGTTGATATCCATAAAATAATTCAATGGGATTTTGATAGAAAGTGCAGTGAATCTGTAGGTCAAATTGGGAAGAACTGATAGCTTAAGTTCTTAATAGTGAGTCTTCCTATCCATGAACATGGAATATCTCTCCATTTATTTAGTTCTTCTTTGATTCCATTCATCTGAGCTTTACAGTTTTTCTCATATAGACTTTACACATTTTGTTAGATTTATATCTAACTACTTCATTTTTGGGGGGTGCTGATGTAAATGGTTTTGACTTTTAATTTTGAATTCCTTTTGTTCATTTCTGGTATACAGGAAATAACTGACTTTTGTATATTCACTTTGCTATAATTTGTAATTTTTATTTGTTCCAGGAGCTTTTTTCTTTGTTTTGGATTTTCTATATTGATGATCATGAGATCTGTGAACAATGACAGTTGCACATCTTCCTCCCCAATATGAATACATTTTGTTTCCTTTCTTTGTTTTATTGCATTAGGTAGGACTTCCAGTGACTTGTTGAAAAGGATTGGTGAGAGGGGACACCCTTGCCTTGCTCTCTGCCTTTTCCTAGTTAAAAAGCTTCTAGTGTCTCACCATTAAGTTTGATATTAGTGTAGGTTTTGATATTGTTTATGAAGTTGAAGTTCCACTCTATTTGTAGTTTACTGAGTGTTTTTATCATGAAAGAGTGTTGGATCTTGTCAAATACTTTTTTTGCATCAATTGATATGATCATGTGGTTCTTATTTTTTAGCCTGGTGTTGTGATAGATTATATTAATTGACTTTTGAATGTTGAACCAGTCTTGCATACCTGGGATAAATCCCATTTGGTGGTGGGTATATAATTCTTTTCATATATTGTTGGATTGATTTATTAATATTTTGTTAAAGGTTTTTACACCTTATGTTCATGAGAGCTATAGGCCTTAAAAAAAATCAGATCCTGCTGTTTCTGGGTTGTAGGCTTTTCCAGTACCCAACTCAAGATACAAAGAAGGCAAAAGAAAACTCAAGAAATTCACCAACATGTTATTCCTTGAGTCTCAAATTCTCTATCCAGTCCACCTATTTTTCTCTACTTTTGGCATCTGATGTTTGTTTCATACACACTGTTCACAATTTTTAGCTATAATTAGTGGGAAGAATGTGGGGAAATGTGTCTACTCCATTTTTACTAGATTGGGAAGTCTCCTTTTCATTACATTTTGTAATTGTTTATTTGTGATATTTAGGAAAGCTGCTGATTTGGTGTAGATTTTTCTAAGCCAAATGCTTTATTGAATTCTTATTATAGTTCACATAATTTTTTTGTTTCAGTTTGATAGGTTTTCTAACTAAAATATAATATGAAAATAATTTTAGTTTTGACATTACCTTATCAATATTTGTAACTTATTACTGTTTATGATATTGGGTAGGGGCTTAGAACACGCTTAAATATTTTTTCTTTTTCATGTGTCTTTTGGTATTGCATAACTCCAATTATTTCTGAAAAGGAGTAGAGACAAAAATGTAAATTAATACTTATAAGCATATGCTTATAAATATGTTAACATGCTTATGATATATTAACAATAAAATACTTCCTGTCCATTTTTTAAATCCTGGCTCAAAATCACCCCCTTTAGAAAGTGTTCTATTATTATTTTCACTAAAATTTGTTCTCCTCCATCAAAACCATACTTTTGATGGTATGGTATTTAGCATATAATTTGACAATTAGTAATGCTCAAATTATACTCAGATTCTATGTTGTGTGGGATTTTTCTGACTGCTGAACATGTCTTGTTTCTTTTTCTCTAAGTATATTTCTTGAGAACAGGTGATAAGCTCAGTTAATCTCTTCACATCCTTATAGAACCTACCAATATTCTTAGTTCATGGAAGTTTATCATTTTGTGTATTTGGAATCAATAGACATATCCCATCTCATGTCCCTGGAGTTATCCACTTTTTCCATCCTCTCACACAGTATTAGGAAGCCTATATGTCTTTTTTGTATGAATTAATCTCAATACTGTAAAGTTTCTTCTTTTTTTTTTTTTTTGTGCGGTATGTGGGCCTTTCACTGTTGTGGCCTCTCCCGTTGCGGAGCACAGGCTCTGGACGCGCAGGCTCAGCGGCCATGGCCTACGGGCCCAGCCGCTCCGCGGCATGTGGGATCTACCCGGACCAGGGCACGAACCCGTGTCCCCTGCATTGGCAGGCGGACTCTCAACCACTGCGCCACTAGGGAAGCCCAATACGGTAAAGTTTCTGACGCAGCTCTCCTTCTATAAACATATGATTCTTATTTTATTAAGACTAGAATTGGAGATTCATGAACATGTTACATACATCATGGCAAGAGATTACCTAGATGTGATCAGAAAATGGGAGGAAATGAATAATTGGACAAAAATCAATAGAGTGGCTCTAAAACTCTCTCCCTAAAGCTTCCTTTCTTTCACTCTTTCAGTATTTCTTTTCAATATTTGTCCTTTCTCTATTTAGAGATTCCAGACACTTTTCGCATGTCCCAGTATAATTTTGTTTCGTGTTTCTGAATTTTTGGAAAAAGTAAGGATGGTTTCCCTATATGAAAGGACACCGGTCAGGAGGATCAGGGTGTGAAAAGCTCAGAAGGCAGATTCATACTGTATGTTTCATGTATATACCTTTATTTTATTTAAATTCTTCCCCTGTCAATTTTTATGAAAACCTGTAAGGACAGCAAAGCAGTCAAGAGTTAAATTATATGGAAATTCACTTAAGATGATTTCCTAGTTTTAAGCTCTTGCACCTCTTTCTGGATGGGCATGAGAAAGAGGGTGTGGAAATTAGCTTTTGGACGGCATGGGATTGAGAAAGATCAGCTTAGTGGGCAAAGCTCTGAAAAGCAGACTTCTGTCTGCTGGAACATGCACACTAAGGGACCTGGCTTTCCCTAATCCTTTAACCTGGATGCGCAATAATGCAACATCCACCAGGAAATTAAAGCTTAAAAATGACAGTTATGAATTATATTGACAGCTAGTAAAGAAGGTGATAAAAAATTGCATTTCTGAAAATTATTTTGAGGAGTCTCTTGATCAGGTTCTACAAAAGATGATTTGTGAGTTGTAATTACAGTTGGGTGAATGCCCTGGTTCTGTGGTTTGGGACTTTTAGAATTTCTAAAACACAAGCAAAGCATTTAGCAAATTAAAGATACTCACATTGGGAGCTGCTGATACGAAAGAAAACGTCAAGGTTCAACATTTTAAGACTCGATGAATACATTCAGATTGTTAGACTGCATCATCAGGAAATTCACTGTGGATGCGGTAGTCAAAATTAAATTGCATAAGGTAGCCATGTTTAGAGAGATAACAAAATAATTTTATCACTCAGTATAAATGCAGTATAAATAAAATGAAAAGTAAGGTGGCATATGAAAGCCAGCATATATGCTCACACCTTCCCCAATTTGTTACCACCTGAAGGAAAATTAATATTAGGAAGCGTGAAATTTTAATGATTGGTCTTCACACTGAAGACTCATTTGTACAGTGAATACTTTCATCAAAATTCGTATATTTAGAATCATTTTTTTAACATCTTTATTGGAGTATAATTGCTTTACAATGGTGTGTTAGTTTCTGCTTTATAACAAAGTGAATCAGCTGTACATATACATATATCCCTATATCTCCTCCCTCCTGCGTCTCCCTCCCACCCTCCCTATCCCACCCCTCTAGGTGTTCACAAAGCACAGAGGTGATCTCCCTGTACTATGCGGCTGCTTCCCACTAGCTATCTATTTTACATTTGGTAGTATATATGGGTGAGTAAAATGTGACCTTCCCTAATTATAAAAAAAGATGATGTTGATAGACATCCTGAAAAATCAACTTTATTAAATGCCACTGATTCCTAATTGACTTTTTACCGACAATAACCTATTAGCTCTTCTTAATCCAGCAGCTTGATGCTTTTGTTTAATGAAATTATACATGTAGTTAGTAATTTTAAAAATCGTGCTCTGGTTGTCAAAGTCCATATTGCCTATTTCTCCTACTGCCAGTCCCACAGCATATATGAATTGAATTAACCTTCAGTTTAATCATTATATCATTGCTCTACTGCCAAAATAAAGTCACTACTGGATAGAAACCATAGTCTTCCAGTTGATGTAGTAGAAACAGCACAGTGATAAGAGAAGCATTCATTTAGTGCTTTAGTGTACTGAAAAATCTATATAGACTAAATAACCAAGTTGATTATTTGTGCTGAGACAGTAATTTAATAAAATCGCTCTTGTCCATTATATTTTATATACATGTGAAATTTATATGAATTAATATAATTTATGCATGCATACAGAAAAAAATCATCTATCTTACACGTGCAATGGTGCTAAGATTTCAGAATTAACTGCTACAATCGGTCAGTTAGTGAATATTTTATTGTTTCATCTTTGGTCCCAGAGCACCAATAAAAATAAGATAATTTATATTCATAGTTCTGAACTTCAAATTATAAATTGCAACTGGGTTATATAATTGACTGGTTATATATCCTCTGGTGTCTTTAGGGTTTTAAATTCCTTCTCCAATATATCCATGCAGATAATTCCTTCCTCCTTAGAAGATTTATGCCTGCTGATAAAGAAACTACACTGAGTTCATTTGCCTACATTATGCATGGTCTTCTTAAATTTCTCCTGCTTTCTCTCATGCCAAGCACCCAGGCTCTGCTTTTATTTTAAAAATGTCACCATTCATTGGGTTCAGGTAGACATACTTCTTAACATCCATCATATTTTCGCAATGAATAATTGGGACAAATACAAGTGTACCTTCTTTCCATTGTATTTATTTTGTAATAAATATTGTTTTTTCAGTTGTATTATAGATCATTGGAGGGCTGAGGCTGCATTTCTTATCTCTCTTTATTTCTAGTATTTGCCACAGTGGCTTGTGCCCCTATGGGAGTTAATATATGACCTCTCTTCAAAATACTTGTAAGAGGGCCTGCAATGAAAAAAATATCTCCATCTCCACAATTTTGAGAGTCTTAATTGACTGCTTGGAAATGTGTGGTTTTTTTTTTTATGTTCATCTTTTTTTTTTTTTTTGCGGTATGCGGGCCTCTCACTGTTGTGGCCTCTCCCGTTGCGGAGCACAGGCTCGGGACGCGCAGGCTCAGCGGCCATGGCTCACGGGCCCAGCCGCTCCGCGGCATGTGGGATCTTCCTGGACCGGGGCACAAACCCGTGTCCCCTGCATCGGCAGGTGGACTCTCAACCACTGCGCCACCAGGGAAGCCCTATGTTCATCTTTTAGATCTAACTGTCTGTATATCAACCACATGACATCAACTTTTAGAAGAATCCTGTGTTTTTTTGGATGACCTTTTAAGGAGAGGCCAGAGTTTCTTGGTCATCACAAAATAAACTCTACAAATCGTCATGAATTCTGTTACCTTGGCAGAATTTAAGAGTGCAAGGAAAGCTGTCACTGTTTGCAGATGACAGATACTATACATAGAGAATCCTAAAGATGCTACCAGAAAACTACTAGAGCTAATCAATGAATTTGGTAAAGTAGCAGGATACAAAAATAATGCACAGAAATCTCTGGCATTCCTATACACTAATGATGAAAAATCTGAAAGTGAAATCAAGAAAACACTCTCATTTACCATTGCAACAAAAAGAATAAAGTATCTAGGAATAAACCTACCTAAGGAGACAAAAGACCTGTATGCAGAAAATTATAAGACACTGATGAAAGAAATTAAAGATGATACAAATAGATGGAGAGATATACCATGTTCTTGGATTGGAAGAAGCAACATTGTGAAAATGACTCTACTACCCAAAGCAATCTACAGATTCAATGCAATCCCTATTATACTACCACTGGCATTTTTCACAGAACTAGAACAAAAAATTTCACAATTTGTATGGAAACACAAAAGACCTTGAATAGCCGAAGCAATATTGAGAATGAAAAACAGAGCTGGAGGAATCAGGCTACCTGACTTCAGAGTATACTACAAAGCTACAGTAATTAAGACAGTATGGTACTGGCACAAAAACAGAAATATAGATCAATGGAACAGGATAGAAAGCCCAGAGATAAACCCACGCACATATGGTCACCTTATCTTTGATAAAGGAGGCAGGAATGTACAGTGGAGAAAGGACAGCCTCTTCAATAAATGGTGCTGGGGGCTTCCCTGGTGGCACAGTGGTTGAGAGTCCACCTGCCAATGCAGGGGACATGGGTTCGTGCCCCGATCTGGGAAGATCCCACATGCCGTGGAGCGGCTGGGCCCATGAGATGTGGCCGCTGAGCCTGCGCGTCCGGAGCCTGTGCTCCGCAAGGGGAGAGGCCACACAGTGAGAGGCCCGCGTACCAAAAAAAAAAAAAAAAAAATGGTGCTGGGAAAAATGGACAGGTACATGTAAAAGTATGAGATTAGATCACTCCCTAACACCATACACAAAAATAAGCTCAAAATGGATTAAAGACCTAAATGCAAGGCCGGAAACTATCAAACTCTTAGAGGAAAACATAGGTAGAGCACTCTATGACATAAATCACAGCAAGATCCTTTTTGACCCACCTCCTAGAGAAATGGAAATAAAAACAAACAAATGGGATCTAATGAAACTTCAAAGCTTTTGCACAGCAAAGGAAACCATTAACAAGACCAAAAGACAACCCTCAGAATGGGAGAAAATATTTGCAAATGAAGCAACTGACAAAGGATTAATCTCCAAAATTTATAAGCAGCTCATGTAGCTCAATAACAGAAAAACAAACAACCCAATCCAAAAATGGGCAGAAGACCTAAATAGACATTTCTCCAAAGAAGATATACAGACTGCCAACACATGAAAGAATGCTCAACATCATTAATCATTAGAGAAATGCAAATCAAAACTACAATGAGATATCATCTCACACCAGTCAGAATGGCCATCGTCAAAAAATCTAGAAGCAATAAACGCTGGAGAGGGTGTGGAGAAAAGGGAACACTCTTGCACTGCTGGTGGGAATGTGAATTGGTACAGCCACTATGGAGAACAGTATGGAGGTTCCTTAAAAAACTACAAATAGAACTACCATATGACCCAGTAATCCCACTACTGGGCATATACCCTGAGAAAACCATAATTCAAAAAGAGTCATGTACCAAAATGTTCATTGCAGCTCTATTTACAATAGCCCGGAGATGGAAACAACCTAAGTGTCCATCATCGGATGAATGGATAAAGAAGATGTGGCACATATATACAATGGAATATTACTCAGCCGTAAAAAGAAACGAAATTGAGCTATTTGTAATGAGGTGGATTGACCTAGAGTCTGTCATACAGAGTGAAGTAAGTCAGAAAGAGAAAGACAAATACCGTATGCTAACACATATATATGGAATTTAAGAAAGAAAATGTCATGAAGAACCTAGGAGTAAGACAGGAATAAAGACACAGACCTACTAGAGAATGGACTTGAGGATATGGGGAGGGGGACGGGTTAGCTGTGACAAAGCAAGAGAGTGGCATGGACATATATACACTACCAAACGTAAAATAGATAGCTAGTGGGAAGCAGCTGCATAGCACAGGGAGATCAGCTCGGTGCTTTGTGACCACCTGGAGGGGTGGGATAGGGAGGGTGGGAGGGAGGGAGACCCAAGAGGGAAGAGATATGGGAACATATGTATATGTATAACTGATTCACTTTGTTATAAAGCAGAAACTAGCACACCATTGTAAAGCAATTATACTCCAATAAAGATGTAAAAAAAGAGTGCAAGGAGGGGACCAGTTCCATAACCTCCACAAAGAGTGCATCTGTGGCCCAGATGGGGTTCTCTTCAAAGGGTAGACAGCATCAGCTTCTACCTCTCTCACCTTTCCTCCAAAGTAGTTTTACCTGTTGATTCAGGATTGAATGATTTTGAAGACAAAGGCTCTGTGAGATCCCCTAGGGCTTTTTAAGTTGCAAATATTACACATTTTTCCTAATGCTTAATTTAAGCATTTGCTATTAAAATTGTTAGGGCACCACATCATATCTCATTTTAGTTTTCACACACCCACTGTATAAATCCTTATGTAGTTTCGATACACTGTTTGGATTGTTTGTGCCTGATGAAAAAAGTTCTTGCTACAGAAGGCAGAGCACCTGTAAATAGGCAAGAACAGAATGGAACCTCAAAATATTTAAAGTGTATTCTGCATGGCAGAGCATCTGCTTGAAGAGATGTCTGTGTCACTCTGGATAGAAACCATAGTCCTCCAATTGCTTATCAGAGGCAGCACAGTGATAAGAGAAGCATTTATTTAGTGCTTTAGGGTACTGAAAAAAATCTGTATAGCCTAAATAACCAAGTTGATTATTAGTGCTGAGACAGTAACATAATAAAATTAACCTACAGATTCTTGTAGGTTGTTGATTTCTGCAGAGGGAGAACACCTGAGATGCTTGACTTCCAATGACCCACCTCAGGCTTACAGGTACGCTGTAGTGTAGCAACTGCCATTATTTAGGTCATGTTGCTTCTGAAAAATAAAGTAGAAAAGGTTTGCCAGAAGGATCTTATGTGACATTTCAAATAGCAAATAGTTTAGTGGGGCATGTGGGAGTCTTGACTTTTGGAGGCATCTTATAATATTTTCACAACAAATCATTCTGGGGCAAAGTCACTGAGATGTAATTTGAGAAACAAAACCTAAATAGCATTAGAGAGCATGTAATTTTTTTTCTTACAGTTTTTCTTAATTTTACCTCTTTCTATTTTATAAATATAGATAGGTGATATATATTATATGTAGTATGATATACAATATAATACAGAATACATTAATATATAATGTACTATATATAAATAAATGTAATATATTCTATTTATCATGTATTTATCATCTATCTATTGAGAGACCATTCTGTAATTAATTTCATACTATGTAACCGTATTTTTAACTGTTTGGCTTAAAGTAATAACAGATTCACATGGAGCTGTAAGAAATAACACATAAGGACCCCCTATATCCTTCACCCAGTTACCCCAATGATAACATCTCCCATAACTATAGCTTAGTATCACAATGAGGAAAATAAATTTGGTATAATACATACACCCTATTCAATTTACCAGTTTTACTCATGCGTGTGTTTAGTTCCTGTGTAATTTGATGGTATGTGTGGATCTGTGTGAGCACCACAAAACACAAGGACACAAGAATGGTTCCATCACAGGTTCCCTGTGCCACTTTTTCACAGACATGGTCACCTCCCCACCTACTCCCTCTCTAAATCATAGCAACCACTAATTACCCATTCTAAAACTTTGTCACTGCTGTGTTGCTATATAGATTTATTCAGTATATGACATTTTGAGATGGCCTTTTTCATGCAGTTTAATTTCCTTGAGATCCACTCAAGTTGTTGCTTTTGTCAAGAGCCTTCTCCTTGTTAACCTTAAGTAGTATTCCATCATATGGATGCACAAGAGTTGTTTACTAAAAACTGTAAACAGTTTGGTTAACCATTCAACCATAGTAGGACATTTGGGTTGTTTCCAGTTTGAAGCTATTACAAAGAAAGCTGCTATGAACATTTGTGTGATGTGCAGATTTTTTTGTGAAAATAAGTTTTCATTTTTCTGGTATAAATGTTCTGCAGTGTAATTTCTGAAGTGTACAGTAAGCTCATGTTTAGTTTGTAAGAAACTGTCACGTCCTTTTCCAGAGGAGCTGTATCATTTTACATTCTCACAAGCAATATAAGGAAGATGCAGTTTAATATGACTTATTCATATTATCCGTTTCTCCTTGAGTGAGTTTTTGTAAGATCATGTTTTTCAAGGACTCAGTATATTTCATATAAATTAAAGATTTTTTCAATCATAAATAGGTGTTGCATTTTGTCAAATGTTTTGTTCTGGGTCAATTATATGATCATATGATTGATCTCTTTTAGCTCATAAGTATGCTGGATTACTTTGATTAATTTTTAACATTGAACCAGCCTTACATATCTAAAATAAAATCCACTTGAACATAATAAATAATTCTTTTCATGCATTGCTGATTTCATTTGCTAATATTTCGTTGAGGATTTTTGCATCAAAGTTCATGAGAGATACTAGTCTGTATTTCTTCTACTCTGTCTTCCTTTTTTTCCTGTATTATTGTCTTTGTCTGGTTTTGGTATTATAGTAATACTTAACTTCATAAAGGAAGTAGCCTTCCTGCTCAATTTTCTGGAAGAAATTGTGTAAATTTGGTTTTTATTTTAAATGTTTGGTAGAATTTTCCAGTGAAATCATCTGTCTGTGGAGTGGATTTTTTGTTTTGTTTTTTTGGCCTTGGTTTTTGTTTTTCAGAGGTTTAAAATTACAAATTCAGTTTCTTTAATAGTTATAGTACTAGTTTAGTTTGGTTACCTCATTCATCTTTGTTGAGATTTTGTAGCCTGTTTCTCTAGGAATTGATCCATTTTTTTCCCAAGGTTGTCATATTTATGAACATAAATTTGTTTGCAGTATTCCCTTATATTTCTTTTACTTTGCTACAGGAGCCGTTGTGATAGTCTCAATTTCATTCCTGTAGTTAGTTACGTGTCTTCTTTCATTTTATCTTTGCTAATCTTGATGGAGAGTTATCAACTTACTGATTTCTTTTGATGAACAAAGCTTTTTGTTGATTTTTCTCAATTGTTTACCTATTTTAATTTTAGCTGATTTCTACTCTTTGTGAATTTTTCTTTTCTTCTTTCATTATGGGAATTCTGCTATATATTTTTCTAGTTTCCTGAGTTAGATTATTGATTTAAGACCTCCGATATTTTATGGCAAACATTTACTCCTATAAATTTCCCTCTCAAAATTGTTTTAGATGACTTCCACATGTTTTTATTTTGAATTTTCATTTTTGTTTAGTTCTAAGTATTTTTATAATTTTTGGCACTTCTTTTTTGACTTTTGGATTATACAGAAGTACACTGTTTAATAGTAAAGTGATTGTAGAATTTCCTATTTTCTTTCTGTTATTAATTCTTATTTGACTTCATTGATGTCACAAAGCATGCCCTGTATAATTTTAATGTTTTAAATATTTGAGCTTGGTTTTGTGAATCAAAATATAATCTGTCTTAGTGTTTGTTACATGGGTGCTTGAACAAGCTCTGAATGAAGAGCTTGTTCAAGTGGAATGAAGTGTTGGGTAATGTCAGTTAGATCCTATGTTGATTGTGTTGTTCATTTCTTATTAGTTACTAGTTATGGTTGCTTTTCTAAGGCATCAGACCCACAGATCTCCTTACACTGCCGTTCTGGAAATGGAACCCCTGATAATGAGATTTTGAAGCAAAGTTTCCTTTGTCTTCTAGTTACTACTGGCATTGTGCTAAAATTCTCCTGATATTTTTTCTTAATTTGTAAATGCTTTGGTTTGATGGCTCTTTTGTTTCATTTTGAAGTCTGAAGATTCACTTTTGTATATTTTATTGTTTCTGTCATTAGTCACTCTGAAAGAGTTTTCATTAATATTCTATAAAAATTTGAAGCCATCTTTACAGTTTCCACAATGTTGTAAAAACTTATATAAACATAGTTTAATTGATAAGAAATTTAAAGAGAATTTTAAGGAAACAAATAGGAATATAACAGTAAGGATTATGTTAATTATTTTCTATTTAAATGCTAGTTGCTGTTAATCTGTTTAAAAATATGATTAATTGAAGTGGGTATTTATGTGTAACAAATGCTGTCAGTTTTTTTTAATGTAAGGCTATTTCACATAAGAACTAACAGGCCAAATTTTGTAAATCCTCAATTACTTTATATTTACTAAGAGTCAACTATGTTAGCTTTCATTCAAACTGATTTATATATGCCACATTCATATCTATCTTACCAGACATTAAATTTATTGGGATCTTCTCATTTTTAGATTTTTGATTCCCACTGTGCTTCATAGAGAGGATTATGCATAGCAACCTTGCAGGGGCTTCTTTTTGTACATTTAAAGCACTTGAGAAAAAAAAAAAACAGCTTTCTTACCAACATTTATGTTGAGTCAAGATTGACCCATGAAAAGCCAATTATAGTCTAACTCCAACATTTATTTAGAGAAACTATAATTATCTCTAGGGAATAAAGAGAAAAGCACTTTTGAATATTTTAAAATATTCTCTCTTACAATACTTTTCCCTCTACCAAGGTATGTTCTTGATCCACTGTCATGGCTGTTTGAGATCTCCCACTGCACTGCCATTTTCTGGAACTTTCCTAACTTCCAGTACACCTCTCTGCCCCTCATTTGTCCCCTCGTCAGAGGGCATGCTCAATTTTAGATGTCTAGACAATCTGATAATTATTCTGACCTGTTGTGTGGCTGAATGGTATATTTTACTTTCATTTTTCTTTTTTCTTCCAGGTGAGATATTTACATTTTTATTTGATGTTTCAGTGTCAAACTAGAGGACTAACTTTATCTTGAGTTTATTTAGGATAATTTCATACCCAAGAATATTCTGAAGGGTTATCTGAAATATTATAAAGGGTCATGTAATTATATCATGAGGTCTGTATAGTTTTCCAAATCTCCTTTCTTCAACAAATACATATTTATTGAGTTCCTATTAAATTCAAGGCACCATGATAGACATTGCAAATCAAAAATATAAATGAATGAATGAATGAGTGAATAAATGAATGAATAACAAAATGTGGTCATGGACTTTTAGAGTCTGATAAAATCAACCCTGCATAAATCTATAGCACAAAATGTGTTAGACAATGAATCCTTGTTTGATAGATTTAAACTAGAACCTTGTACAACTGACTTACTTAAAATTATCTACTAAAAAGTAACGATGTTAACCCAGTTAACTAGAATCTGAGCTTCTTGTTCATCTTTGTTTTTTTGGTTTTTTTAAAAATTTTATTTACTTTTATTTTTTGGCTGCATTGGGTCTTCATTGCTGCACGTGGGCTTTGTCTAGTTGTGGCAAGCAGGGGCTACTCTTTGCGGTGCGTGGGCTTCTCATCGCAAGTGGCTTATCTTGTTGCAGAGTACGGGCTCTAGGCACTTGGGCTTCAGTAGTTGTGGCTCATGGGCTCGGTAGTTGTGGCTCGTGGGCTCTAGAGCGCAGGCTCAGTAGTTGTGGTGCCCGGGCTTAGTTGCTCTGTGGCATGTGGGATCTTCCCAGACCAGGGATCGAACCCATGTCCCCTTCATTGGCAGGCGGATTCTTAACCACTGCGCCACCAGGGAAGTCTCTCTTGTTCATCTTTGAATGCTGTTCTACTAGTATGCTTTTTAGAATGATGGGATTAATTAATATTTGAAAAACAAATAAAAGATTAACCCAATTGTAATTTGCAGGAAAAAAGTTGCACTGATATCAGAACAGTTATCTGTTATATATATCTATCTAAGAGATATATGACGTATATATGACAAAAGCTAAAATAAAATTCATCATTTTTCCCTGGAAATGTTTATTCTTTAAATGGTATAACACAATTGCCTAAATATTTATAAATAGATACATAAAAAGAGATACCTCTAATGACTCAAAAGAGAAAATCTAAAGAGAAGAAGTATAAGAACCTATTTTGAAATAATAACTATTTTATTATTTATGAAGCCTCTCAGTTGAACTAATCACTATAACAGCTTTCTACAGTAGGTAGTAATTGTCTGTTTCAAGGTGGAAAAAAGGGAACATGTCTTTATATACTTTTCATTATGTGACTCTGCTTAAATCATTCTCTATGAATGACAAAACAATGGTGTATGAAACTCACTGCTAGGCTGCAGACTGCAGGGAGACCATAAATGTACAGAATATTTCAACAAATTTCTGAATTAAAGAAACTTAATGTTTCAGCATTGACTGGCAAAATGAAGTTGCATAAGCTACAGCTAAATACATGTTCAGGCAGAGTGTAGGAGGGAGCTGACCCCCAGAAGAATGGCGTGGAGGCCTGACCTCTGAAATTGCAAGGTCAAAGTGAGATATGGTGTGGAGGGAGGTTACTTATGATTGGCAACCTTTCCATTTCCCTGTTTCAACTTTACAAACAGTATGCTGCCAGCAAAACATTCACACCTAGCGTTCCAACCCCAGCAACACAGTGGAGGTTTATTAACTAGATATTGATCACAGTGTCTGGGATGAACCATGCAAGGAAGTTAGAGGGGGTGTCAATGTTTTAGAACCAAGCCACAGTCTGGAATAGGGGGTGGCAACCTCCACAAATGGTTTGCTCCAGAAATAGTTCACTCGATATGCACAGAGTCACCAATCAGGCTTCCTATTGCCTCATCTTAAAATATAAATGAAAGATCCAGTACTAACATGCTTGAGGATATCTTTAACATAAAATTTAAAATTCAGGTTAAAGAGACAAAATTGTTCATAGACAAAAACAAAGGAACAAAACCTTCTAATTTCTATACTCAGAGGGTTGCAAGAAGATACTATAACCATAAAAGAGGAACTGTATTTTAAAAATAATAACTAGAAAATGATAAAGAATTTTTTACAAGATAAAAATGTGATTGATGAAATATAAAAAAAATCTTGGAAAATAGATTTGAGGCAGTCTTAGAAAATATAAAACTAAATACAATGTTCAATATATGTGAGAGAAAAGTTAAGAGAAAAATCAGTTCAGGGGGTCCAACATTTGAGTGATAGGATTTCAAGAAAGAGACCATAGAGAAAATAAAGGGAAAGTTATCAGAAGAGAGTCCTCAGAGATCATGAATATTCTAAGAGAAAGGACATAATGAGTGCTAAACAAGATTTTTTAAAAAAAGACCCACACCACCCCAGTGTTGTGAACTTTTAGAACTAAAAGGATAAAGAAAAGATCATAAAAATCCCCACAATTAAAAATGAGATCACCTTAACTAGAAATGAAGAGCAAACTGGTTGGTATTCCCCTTCCCATAGCAATACTGAGTGATTGTTTAAAATGAAACAATTTCATCAAAATATTTTCAGAAAATGGTTCTGATACTTTTAGACCCCACTTAAAATATGAAGAGCAGAGTGTCTAAAAGCATGTTAGATTTGGAAGCAGAGACTGGGATCTAAGAATTAATGGTTCCAACTCAGGTGACAGCTCTACAGACAGAGGCGAACTCTTTTCTGTTGGAGCAAAGGAAGGAGGGGAGCAGTAAAAGGCTGTCTTTGTAGAGAGAAAATTCCAGAGACCAGACAGTATGATGGAGATGTCCAAAGAAGTTAAGTATATGAAAAAAGTAAAAAGTGAAAGGGAATTCTTAAGAAAGAAAAGCATGTCAATTTGAAAGTCAAGGAACATTTAAGAAAGTTTTTCAAAAAAAGAAATTTCATCCTAGGAGATTATTTAATCATTATTCTAAACTGTAAACAATACTTACACGTAACGCATTTTCAGCAATTAGAATCAAAGGACAGATAAAACTGGAGATAATGAGGTTTAAGATTGTAATGTAAATGTTACCAAACTCAACATTGTAAAAGTACTGATCATAAAGGTAAAGGAGAGAAGAGAGATGAATGCAGTTTAGGGAACACTCACATTCTTATTTTACAAAATGGGAATCAAGATATAGACTCCAAATTTGAAGAGAGAAAAGAAAGACATACAAGTAGTAGTTTTGGTATAAACCATTAAAATCACCAAAGTAATCAACAGTTATTAGACTATACTGAGAGAGTGGACATGTGGGGAGGCAGTGGGGAGTGTGAATAAACTAGATCATCATACACAATGACAAAGCTATAATGTTAAAAGCAGGTAATCAAGAAATAGCAGTCTCCTGATTATCTAGAAATATGGAGGCAACCTCCAGAGCAAAGAAAAAAGGAAGGAGTCTAAATATTCTATAGTTAAAAGAGTTGTGTTGGGTTATACTGGGGGTGGGGAGTTGTATAGTGGGCAGTAAACCAAAGTCTGTTTTATTAATAATCCTTTAGTACAATTTGATTTTTAAACTTTATATATAAATATTATTTCCAAAATACGAGTTAAAAGGTGGTAACAAAAGTATGATTTTTAATTTGTAGATAAGAAGACTATCTTATTGTGAAACCCACCATGCATGTTTGATTCGGTTTGCTCAAGATCTGGCCAGTGGTGGAGTGAGGACTATGGCACAGAATTTCTTGGTCTAGTGATCTTTGTTCTAAAACTCAATAAAGGAGGGCGTGGGGTGGAAATCTCCATGAAGGCAGGTTGATTCTTTCAGATTTCTATGAGGATTATGCTAGGAAAATGTCATTGAGTAGGAAAACAATGGAAAGCCCAACGACGCATTGACTTTTTTGCCAGAGGCTAAGCTGGAGAATTTTCGAGGAAAACCAGTCGGCATAACTTTCTTTACACGGTGGAGTGGGGATTGTTTCCATTTAAAGAGAAGTGCTCTTTGGTCCTCCCTGAGAATTGAAATAGTTATTGTTTTTCCCTTTCCTGTTGGAATGGAGTAGCAGTTGGCTCTCCAAGAGTCTACTATTCATTTTAAGTACCCAATAAAAGTCCTGTAGATATACTTGAAGTACCAGCCAGAGAAGAGGAAATTAGAAACCCTGAAAATATTTGAAACACAGGTTTGAGGTTATTTGAACTAATAATGACATTTATTACTAATGAGACTGAAGATATGATTAGACTTTCTTTGTGAGCAAGCACAGCATCTCCTGGCAACCACTGATTTTATTTCAGAAAAGGGTACCTTTACCTTATCACACATAGTTTATCTGACTATGGGACTCAATTGATGGAATAATGAAGTATTGTGACTTATTGTAATCAAATCTGCATGTGATTTTCTCTAAAATAATTGTAAGCTTCCACTGTATTGAAGGAAATGCTTTGTAATAAAGAAGACTCATGTTATGTTTGGGAAAATTTCACTCAATTCTATAAGTTCTTTTTATTGATAACAATCTAACATGTAACATTTTGAAAGAATTTAAGTCTGGGGAATGTTGTGAAATCAATCACTCTTTCTTATCGAAATAGATAGCATAATACTAAAAAAATTAGTACTCATAGGAGAAGACACTTCAGTAATATATAATTTATTTATATATATTATTTTTCTGAGTATCTTTCTGATAAATACAACTTTTAGAAGTGGGGGAAGGAATGGCCGTAAAGGTGCAGACTGATAAATCTTGTTCTTTCTTTGGACAACTGGCCATACGTTCTACAATCATAAATTTCTATATGTAAAATTGAAGATTGGTTGTAAGAAGATGAAGTATAAATAAATTACTTCATAATATTTTGTTAAAGTACAACATACACTACTTTAGTACAAAAATAAACTAAAAAACAGAAAATGAATGTTCAAATTAAACAGGATAAAGATTGAAATATCTGATTAGTATTCATAGATGAATTAAATATATTATCTTTATTATTTTTATAATTACAAAAATTGCATCTTTTTAAAAAAGTACAATAGCGCATTGAAGATTGTTCTTTTATGACTAGCTTCTTCACCCATGAGTGTTGTATACCACAGGCACCTTTTCAGGTGTTCTTTCAGTATGCATTGCCATTAGATAGTCTTAAATTGCTTTCAGAATGATGAACATTTTTCTTAAATTTGAAGAGTTTTCAAGGTTAATCTAAATAATATTACTATACTGTTCAAAATACAATGGAAACTATTTAAATGTGGTTCTGTTCTTGGGGGCATGATAAAACAGAACATGGATAAGAAATTAAGAAAAAGCTAACTAGAGTTATTAAGTAATAATGAGTAAAAGGAATATTCTTAAGATTGCCAAAATCAAATTTATAATCCTGCTATGGAATTTTGAGGGATGTTAGTCTACATGTTTTAAAAACACAAGATAACTATTTCTATAATTAAAGTATCAATCTGTTAAAAACTATGTAACCCACACAGAATGCCAGTATCCATTTATGGATTTTTTTTAAAGTAACACTGCCTTCCCACCGCCACCCCCCAATCCCAGAAAGTTCAGTGGATACCATGAATATTCTGGAGGCCCTGTGGGCCTTTTTTGAATAACAAAAGACAGTAAGATTCAAAAAGTTCTAAAATATTATTAATAACCACTTTTCCTCAATGATTCCCATAGGTATGACAGATGGATTACTCATTTTATTTGAATCAATAAATGATTTTCCATTTAATAAAGGGTAGAGACTGCTGCCTGCTTATTGTTCAGTTTCCCAGGGCACCCAGCATATGATGAGACATTATCTGTTGACCTAATTTAATAATGAAAAGGAAGACAAGTTAAAAGTCACAGTGTTGAGATGCTCAGTAGTACTACTACAGTGGAGACCACGTGCTGCCAGATCGATGGCGATACTAGGATCACAAAGGTGTGCAGTGCATAGGTGGGGACGGGGAAGGTTGGGAGGCATGGCATTGAAAAGGAGGACTGAGGGCGGGGGTGTAGACGGGAAAGAAGACAGGCACCATTGGAAATGACCTGACGCCTGTACATTTAGTCTCAGAGGATACTGAGCCAGAATTGTTCAGAAGTGATTGTGGAGAAAGAAACATTCACCTCCTGTGTTCACTCATTTCTTTAACAAATAATTGTTTAATGCCTACTATCATAAGCCAGGCTCTGCTCTAGGCTTTTGGACTTCACTGGACAGAGGTTCCAGATCAATGGAGCTTTCATGTTGGTGGGGAAGGTCAGAGAACAATAAATATATAAGTAAATTATGTGGGATGTCAGAAGTGGAAAATGCTATTGAGAGTAAAAGTAACATAAAACAGGGCTAAGGGGATGAGGGGTAGTTTTCATTATTAAACAGGGAGTCAAAATCAGTGTTATTGAAATTTTGTTGCTTGAACAAGATCTGAAAATGAGTGGGTTAGCTGAGTGTACAATGAAGCGAAGCATTACAGGTAGAGGAAGCTGCTAGAGCAGGGAGCCCAGAGGGAGAATGTGCCTGGATGTTCTAGGAACAGCCTGGAGGTCAGTGTCGCTGGAGCAGGGAGCAGCAGAAAATAAGGCCAGGAAACAAGGAGCTGGGTCATGTAGAGCCTTGTAAGCCATTTTACCAGCTTTGCTTTTACTGGGAAGGCATTGCCAGAAGATTTCCTACGTGACTGAACATGAGTGTGAGAGAGGAGAGAAGTCAGGCTCGAGTATAAGGGTTTTATTCTGAGCAACTGGAAAAGTAGAATTGGCATCAACTGGAAGGGAGAAGGCTTACGTCACCATAGAGCAGGGCGTATTTTATCAGGGGGCAGGGCAAACATTTAGTTGTGAACATTACATTTGACACGTCTATCAGACAACCACGTGGAAATGTTGAATATGCAATTGGATATTGGAATCTGAACTTCCAAAAATTATAGACATACCTTGGAGATACTGTGGGTTTGGTTCCAGACCACTGCAATAAAGGGAGTCACGTGAATTTTTTGTTTCCCCAATGCATATAAAAGTTATGTTTATACTACACTGTAGTCTAAGTGTGCAATAACATTATATGTATAAAAACAATGTACATCTCTTAAGAAAACTTTATTGCTAAAAAAATCATAACCATCATCTGAGCCTTCATCTAGTCATAGTCTTTTTACAATAGTAACATCAAAGATGACTGATCACAGATCACTATAACAAATATAATAATAATTAAAGAGTTTGAAATATTGCAAAATTACCAGAATGCCACAGAAACATGAAGTGAGAAAATGCTGTTGGAAAAATGGTGCCAATAGACTTGTTTGAGGAAGGGTTGCCACAGATCTTCAATTTGTAAAAAACACAGTATCTGCAAAACACAATAATGTGAGCAGCATAAAGGGAGCTATGCCTGGATCTCTGTCTGGATCTCCACCTCAGTCTCTCCATCTCCAGGTCCAGCTCCATCTCTAGATCTGGATCTTGGCCTGGATCAACATTTAGATCTAATCTGTCTATATATTAAGAATATAGATGCATTTAAAGTTGTGAGACTGGATGAGGTCACCAAGAAAGTGAGTATAGACAGAAAAGAAAAGAGGACCAAATTATGGAGTTGGGACACTGCAGCACTAAGAAGTCAGTGATAAGAGGAAGAAACGGAAAAGAGAACAGAGAATGAACAATTAGTTGGTCAGAAGATGTGCCAGTCAGGGTGTGCTCAGGGAAGCAGAACCACTATAAGTGGTATAGAACATGGAATTTGTTATGGGGATTTGATTTTACCTAATCCTGGGAACTGGTTAAACAATTTCTATATGGCTGTTGCTCCTGTGTCTGGTGTGGACCTCTCCTAGGTGCTGAAGGAGGGGCTGAAGGAGATCTGGTAAGAGACAGGAGCTACAGGCTCTCCTCAGGCTCCCTTGCGACAGGTGAGCAGATCAGTGACAGCAGTGCCTTGTGCTCCTGCACCGACCTTCTCAATATAAAAAGGATATGACTGCTGCTTTACTGCTTCCTTCCAAATCTGGCACAAAATATCTCATGTGGCCCAAGCTGTCAGTACCATGAGGAAGGGGATTTCAGGAAATATATTTCCAACTTAGATAAGTTGACTCAATGCAAATTGACCACCAAGAAAAGCTAAGAAATTGTGGTAACTTGGAAGCTAAGTAAATAAGAGTAAATAAAATGATTTAAGGAAGAGAAAATGGCCAATTATTTCACATTTTTCTAAGTAAGTTGAAAATGGAGCAGTTATCATTCAGTGTAGCAGTGTAGAGGCCATTGGTAAATTGGACAACAGTAGGTTCAATGGAATTGAGGGGAGGGGGCAGAAAAATACAGAGTGAAGTGGATTTGAAAGAGAATGGGAGGAAAGAAATGAGAGATAGAAGTAGAAACAACATCACGCAGAAGTTTTACCACAAAAAAAGAGTAATAAAGTGGAGGAATAGCCAGAGAAAAGGAAACAATTTTTTTAAAAGGGAATAAACTAGAAAAATAAATTTAAAATAAATACATAACATTTTTGATGTGTTAGGAGAACTTCTGGGTAATAACCTCTAGCAGGCAAGAGGAGATATGAGCTGGTACACAGATGATGGGGTTGGCTTTATATAGAGGCACGGCCAGCTCTCCCACGGTAAGTGGGAAGGCACAATTCAGAGGTGCAGGTGCAGACCAAGGAGTTGATGTGCTCTTGGTTATCTGGGTGATATTTCTTCGGATTGCTCCAGATGGAGGCAGGAAGCAAAGACATCAGCTAAGAAAGAGGATGAGGTAGAGATGTTGGAGATTTGGAGAGAGGATAAGTGCTGAAATAATCATCCAGAGGTTGGGAGAGTGGATGGACCCAGGATTTTAGCACGATTGCCTGGCGACTTTGGGGACCCATTAGGGTTCATTACTGTTGTCTACAAAATAAGCTATACATTACCCCATTTTTAATTACAGAGAAAAGGAGTGAAAGCTTACAGCAAATTTGCATTGCTTCAAAAACTCTTCTACTAGATTAGAAACAGCAGAACGCCATGCTAGGTAGACAGAAGCCAAATCCCCTGGAAGTTATTTACATTAAGCCCTGTGTTGCAGTAGTTCAAATTTAATAATATGCCCATAATAAAACTCATAACCTAAATTTGAAAGCCTTTCCAAAACACTTAGTAAGGTGGAACTGTAGTGCAATTCTAATTATAAACTATGTAGGGAGATTAACGTCCCTCATCAAATAATTTTTTTAGAGTGATTGCAAACCAGAACCTTTGTCCACTGATGGTCCTGTCCCTGGCCTCTTTATTGCCGCTCCAAGGCTCGTGTGGTTGGGGGTTTCCATGTTCATTAAGCTGCCTGCACAGAGGAGCACTTCAGACATAATAAGTGCATACTGGGATGAATCAGTTATTGGCACAAACTACCACCACAGTCATATGCAGCTCATTTTATTTTATTTTTTCCTATTTCTCCAGCCCACCCACTAAATTTTACTCCCTTTGCCAAGTTACTCCCCTATGCTTGGTTTAGAAACAAGACCCATTATTACCCTTCTGTTTTCACACTTAAAACACAGTATAATAATATTGATTTCTGATTTATCTTCAGTTATATTTTTAGAAGCAGATGATGTAAAAACAGGGCAAGGCCTGAAAGAATGAGATGATACAGTTATTCAAATGGATGTATTCAAGTTCCACCATGTTTGAGAAGAACACCAAGGTTTATCCAAAAATCCTGTTTTTCCTGCTGGCTCTGTACTTCCAGCTTCAGTGTCTTCACTGTCAAGTACAGGAATATTTTACTGGGGGGACAGGCAGGGCAAAGGCAAGAAGTGCTCAGAGCAAACCTGCTTTGAAGCCTGGGAGCCAGTGGGTGAATGTCATGCAAGCTGAGAGACATTAGCCCATTTTAACTTTGAGTAGAGTTCTCCGGGAAGTCCATTGTACAGAGAACCCAGATGCTTTCCCTAGAAAGTTGAATCCATTCAGAAATTTCCCATGGAATCTAGAGAAAATTGGGTTTATAAGGGATTGATTTCAGAGTCACATCACCAGAACGTTTTGAAGCCAAATCAAATGCTACTGTCAGTGTTTGAATCACAAGTTTACTCATAATTCCGGAGAACTGGAAGCACCATTGCAGTCTTCCAGCTGATGCCTTCTGCACTGATAAATTTCTTATTTGTAAGTGTGTGACAAAAATTCAAACATTTGATTAAAAACTGTAAAAATTAGGATAGGCCTGAAAGTATGAATTTGAATCTTAATTAGTTTCATACTTCCCACATTTTTTTGCTAAATAATGAGCTTCCTGTCTCATTTTACTTTACCGTATAGAATATTGAGCGTACGATGCATCGTGACGTTTACTCTCAGGCTCTTTTACCTCCCCGAGGGAGTGATTGGGAAACGTACCTTCAAGCAGTGTCTTAAAAATATTAGCGCTTAGCACCTTCTGACTGCTTGATAAAGACCATCATAGCAGTGACTAACACCAGGGTATAACATTCTTCTCTTCCAAAGGCCAGAAACCTTTGTAGAGCTAACACATAATAAAAGAACCAATAACAAATTAAAAAATACCTGTCTGTAAGAAGAACTGGAAAATCTGAAGTGTAAGAAATGGTCACTTCTGAAAAGAGCAGAAAGTTAACTGGCATTTGAAGAGGAATAAAAGAACCAGAAGTAATTAGTAAAAAGACTAATCCAGCTCTTTGTTTTTGTTTCTTTAACCAGCTTCAGTTCCACTGACTTTGCTCTACTCTCCTCCCCTAATTCTGAAATAACTGCATTTATGCAGAGATAACAGGGACAATGCAGAGGCAAAATGAAGATTAAAAGTGAAATGGCAATCTTTATTATCAGGACTTTAGCACTGAATAAAGGCAGGACAAGCTTTTTTTTTTCCTGTCCAGTCATAATTTCTCGACATTAGGGATCCGTAACTTTATTGCTTACATAGGTTCCTTTCAGGCAGCAGTAAACATTTTCTTTGTAATATTAATGATTAAGCAAGGGAAGGTTGACAGTTCAGAGCCCCCTTAGAGGATACATCTCTTCACTGCCAGAGATCAGATAGCCATGTCTAATGAAGCATGATGATTTCCCCAACATCATGTCTACAAAAGACACCTATGTAGATCATTAATGTTGGGTATAATTAGCGTAAAGTTATAATCCTCAAATTTAGGAGATCCAATCAGACACAGGTCTGTGTGTCTTCAGAATTTCCTTGGCTGCAAAGAATACACACAACCAGAGGGCAGTTAGCAGTGTGCCTAGGCATCTTAAACTAGGTATGTTCCTTATCAGTTTAGCTTTACCTTGTACCTGTGCTTGTGGCAAAATAGGACGCAGGAGCATGTTAATCTTATTTAATCAGATGTGATAAACAACTGACATAGGCGTGGTTAAAATGATTCCAACACCATCTGCTGAAGCCCACAACCAAGATCACTGTAGAGTCGCCTTGATTTTCAGGGTTTTCACTGGCACAGGGGACCCTCTGAATTAGGTAGGTATCACAGAAATAATTTGATTTTCGCTGAGCTCTCAGACTCATAAGAGATGAGCAGAGTCCAGGTTAAGAAGAAATTAATCTCCAAACACTGAGTTTATTATGCAACTAAAGGGACTTGGTAATTAATTTCTCTTGTGACTAATGATTATGGCTTTTGCTTAACTAATTCAAGTTGATCTTTAGAGTTCAGCAAATCTATTATTTTTAAATGTGAAGACATGCTATACTTCAGAGGAGTCCAGCTCTGACCATCGGACATGCATTTATAGTTCTGAAAAAGAGTCTCTTACTAAATTTATTTACTTGCTTTGTACAGCACTGAATCCCAGTGAGGTGTTAATAGTCTTCTGCCCACTGCCTGATGGTATTTCGATACATGCAGTTAATGTGTCCTTCTTAGCACCAAGAATAACAAATGGTAAAATCCCTGCCTCAGGGAAATGTGTACAACTGGTATCATTGAACTTTCCCAAATTTAATGAATAGGGAGCTTAGTATCATATGCAGAGAAATGGAAAGAAACACTCAAGGAAATGGATATGCTCCAGCTCCAGTAAATGTTCTAGAACTTATATCCATTCTTTCTAGGTCTCATTTTGTGCTAGCTTCAAGGTGACATCAAGGATTAGCTAAAGAGTATTTGGGATGTAAATAGGGTGTCCCATCAGCCAGTGAATTGGTTGTGTCCACCATCCGTAGGAAAAGCCTGAAGTCCACCATTTCAGATTCTGTGGTGGGTCCTGACACTGGACACGAGATTTCCTCCCACATCGTTGTTGCCTTAATGCCAAGATTTCTCTTTTTTCAATTTCTTTGGCCACGCCACGCAGCTTGCGGGATGTTCCCTGACCAGGGATTGAACGGGCCACTGCAGTGAGAGTACCGAATCCTAACCACTAGACCACCAAGGAACTCCCACGCCAGGATTTCTCTTTATCTCTCTTTCACTGTGGCAATCGGAAGTCACTTTTTAAGTAAGGAGAAAAACAGTTTCTTCTTCTGTTTATACTCATTAAAAGAGAAACCTAGAGCTGGGTTTCCTAACTCCAAAAGGTTAAAAAAATAAGTAAAATGAGTTCACACATACATTTCAACTTACACTCACTTTGACAGGGCAGACTGTGGACTCACCTCTGCTGTCAGTTATGTATTGTACATGGAATCACCCGCTCCCCTGAAACCTGTAGGGCATGGTTTGCATCACAATCAGGCTAGACTTCTCTTTGCTCATGACCGTTATTGTGAGCTGTCCTTTAAGACATGCTATACTTGAGAGGAGTCCAGCCCTGACCATCGGACATGCATTTATAGTTCTAACCATCAATTATGGTCAAAATCTCAATTCTACTTTTATTTTGTGGTGAGAATTCCTTGATCCCTATTCAAGTTACTGTATGTAGTTAGGTATGTGGGCAGGGGCTTGGGCGATGCCTTGGTCCTCATCCAAACCCCAAGCCAGATGCAGAGGAGAATGAACCCCAACATTATAATGCATCAGCAACATCTGTTATTATGTATTATGTGTTCATCATACATTACATGTAATGTTGAGTTTTTCTTTCCTTACTGTTATAAATGTTCAGCATGTGTCTTTTGCAGTGCTGTTGAAAGGTAATGCATTGCCTGTCAGTGTTATCCAGGACTTTGATTCAATATAATAAAAAAAGGGACTTAGTACAGAGCAGTGGTAACTTAATTGTCATGAGAAGATGAGAAAAGAACAGAGGGGAAGTCAACATGTAAAAGACTCTTCTGTCCAAGAAAAAAACCAAAGCGTGTCAGGACAAACTTTGAATAAAGGTTTCAAAGTCATTCAAATAGAGTGAAGGGGGTGTATGAATTGAGTCATCCACAGCTCAGGACTCTCTTGTGGGGCTCCAAGAACAAGCTGTACCCCAGAGAGCCCTGTTCTGGCTGCAAGTGGATGTGCCTCCATGAGCTCATCTTTGAACAACCCAGTGGCAACTGTTCATTAGCATTGTGTCCAGGAGAAAATATTGAGAAACATTTTGTTGTCGATATGTTTAGTAGACTATGTCAGGTAGCAATATCAGATAATTGATTACTTTATATTGCATAAGTTACTTCAGATAATTAGAGAACGTTAAGTAATGTTAGTCAGCTCTGATGGTGGGAATTAGGGAATGTTGTTGTTGTTTTCCTTTTCTCTTTGTAAGTGGTCATTACATCACCTTGTTTGAGAGTCTTCTCCTAGTACCAAGTTCTGTCTCATGCCTCCAACTTCCTGACCCAAATTACAGCTCCCAGGGTCTGCAGAGTCAGCTCTGCTTACATCTCCAGGGAGGAGATGAGGCAGGAGTGTTTTTATTATGTCCCAGTTAACAGATATATAAAGCAGAGTAATCAAAACACTTCCCGAGAGTGATGGAAGGATGTTGGCTCCTGAAATGCTTTATCAGGATGCACTATTCAAGCCACAGAAGCAGTAAATAAATTCCACTACCCTCTATGTTCAAGGAAATTCTAGTAACGATAGCAAGTGCAGGTTCGGCACCCTTCTTCCATGATTATTTTTAAGCGCAGGGCTATATACCAATATACTATTGCCTTAAGGCACATTTTAAGAGAGATCTGTTATTGCAATTTTATTCCATAACTTTATTGAAGCTATACAAAATATCCATTCATTTTTTGGTTTGTGTTTTGTTTTGTGTTTGACAAATTGTGGATTTAGGTCATATACATGTCAATTATGTGAACACATTTCTTATTAAAATTTCAAATATCAATGTTTCTAGATAAACTGCCTTCATTTTGCCAAATTATTCTAAGTGTTGACTGTATGCAGTAATTTGTTTTTTATATCTGTACATGTATGTATTACACGGTACCTGTTACTCATTCTTATGAGATCTCATGGTTCTTTGTTCCCTTCCCATTCCTTGATATTATTTCTACTTTGCTTTAAGGAGATAATTCAGTTTTTTTGTTAGAAACAAGTGAGTCCTGAAGATACTGTTTTTCATGCTTACAGCAACTCCGTGTCTACTTGTAGCTCTATTTGTAAAGTTTAATTAATTCTTTAATCCTGCTGCTGCTGCTTTTGTTTCACTAGCTAATATCTTGAACCGTTTTTAAATGGGTATAAATGTACTGTGCTTGTTGACATGCTTAAGTGCCTCTTCTAAGCTGTTCCTACAAGCTGCTGACAAATTGAAGACATTGTTAGGCTAGAAAAAGTAAATAATAATACTTTTTCCTGAGAAATCCAAATGCATTTTAACATAGCTATAAAATGTTCACAAATTTGGGGTTAAGTGAGTATATGGACAATGATATTCATAATTTATGGGGAAAATGTTTATGCTATCAAGTGGTAAGACTTTTTTTTTCAGAATTCATCAAATGACAGATTGTTTTTCCTTACTCTAGGTTTTTCTTTTCTGTTAGGTAAGTGTCCTACCACTTTTCCACTATACTTGGTGATAATCACAGTCGTCTCTCTGAGGATTAGGCTGGGTCTTGTGATCAGTGTGTCCACTGTCTCATTTTATTATTAGCAGATGCATTACTGACTGAATAGGAATTATGCTCTCATATCCCGAGGCATATGATCAGAGAAACAGGGAAATCCACCTGACAAGAGAGTAGAGTTCCGTCAGAATAGCCATAATATTGGCCATGGTTCGACAAGAAAAGGAGGATGGGGAAGACACACGGAAAGAACAAACTAGATCTCAGGATTTAAAAGGGTGGATGGATTCTCTGTGTCAATAAAAGAAAATAATTCTCACCGAAAGTGTCTTCCTTAATAAGTTTTTATGTTGACACAACTAAAGCACATGAAATTCTACATAGTGACCTTATCCTAGGCAGGTTGAATGAAGAGTTAGAGGCAAATGAGATTGATAATGAGGCACAATGTAGAGGGTGAATATTTTTGTTCAGTCTTCTCTGTTTTCTAGAGAGATATATAATTAAGTGGAATGAATTTAAAGAAGTGAAGTTTCATTTTTTGAACAGTTGGAAATCCTACTGGAAACGAGAATAGGAAGCAGTATCTTCAGATTGATTGATTTTCCAACAGTAGGGAAATCTAGTCCATTCCAGAGTTACTTCAATGTATATTAACCCCTTTCAGTCATTTTCTTCACTTGGAAGGTATATTAGTTTCCTAGGACTGCTGTAACAAAGTATCACAGAAAGGGCAGCTTAAAATTGTGGAAATTTATTCTCATAGTTCTGTAGCATGAAAGCCTGAACTTAAGGTGTCAGCAGGGCTGTGCTCCCTCTGAAACCTGTAGGGTAATCTCTCCTTCCCTTTCCCTCTCCTGAGCTTCTGGTGGTTTTCTGTGGATCTTTGAGGCTCCTTTCCTTATAGCTCTGCAGTCATTGTCACATGGCGCTCTCCCCGAATGCCTGCCTTCCTTTGGTGTCTTCTTTTAAGGACGTCAGCCATATTGAATTAGGGGCCCACCCTTCTCCAGTATGACCTCCTTTTAAGTTCCTAATTACATCTATAATAATGATCTCATTTCCAAATAAGGTCACATTCTCAGTTACTGGGGGCTAGAACTCCATCATGTCATTTTTGGAGGGGCATAATTCAACACATGACACATGGTAAAATAGAAGAAATGGAATAGCTTCTCTGCAAGAAAAGCTCTATTAAAAAGACTGCTAGGTGAAAAATAGGTTTTGACTAATGTTTTCTTATTAATTGAGCAGCAAACCTGTTTTATTCCATACAGTATTTGGGCAAATTATTCAGAAGGTATTTATCCATTCACATTCCAAATAAAGCATTAAAATATGCATTTATATTTAAATGGTACTGTATTTAAAATTCTGTAAAGCAATTTTTACTACACAGTTTTATACTAATAGATGTAAATTGTAGTTTATAAAGTAATTTAGAATATTGGGCTAATTTACACTATCCATAGACAATGTTGTTTGGTTATTTGTTATTATGTTATTTTTTCATAAATTGTCTTTTCCCCAAAGTCAAGTTGAAAATAAATTTAATTACTTCGTATTATTTGCTTTTCTTTCATTCCTTTGTTCCTTCATTCATTCCTTTCTTCCTTCTTTCTTTTCTTCAATTAAGGTACTGTTTACTGAAGATATTGTTATAATAGTTTTCATTGGTATTTTTTAAGCAATGGCTTAGAAATTTTATATCGGAGTATTTTACATTAGGGAATAGAAATTATGATTTTTTTTCAGTAGAAAGCTCTTTAGTTTCTTAGGACAAATTTGAAGAGGTAGAATAAGAGCTCACAGATTTTGAAATTGGTATAGACAAGTTCCTTTTGGGACTTGTAAAAAAATAAGTTTTCACTGAACTGTGTACTACATGCAAACAGAGCTTCAGGGTATTTGTAAATTGTTTGTTTGTTTGTTTTTTGCGGTACGCGGGCCTCTCACTGTTGTGGCCTCTCCCGTTACGGAGCACAGGCTCCGGATGCGCAGGCTCAGCGGCCATGGCTCACGGGCCCAGCAGCTCCGCGGCATGTGGGGTCTTCCCGGACCGGGGCACGAACCCGCATCCCCTGCATTGGCAGGCGGACCCCAACCACTGCGCCACCAGGGAAGCCCTGTAAATTGTTTTTAATGTTACAAAAGAGAAAATATGACATGTTGTTGTGAGTTTTAAAAAGTGATGGCCCTTTAAATAGCCTGTGTCAAATGTTTAGCTCAGCACACTTAATTC